>NC_140135.1:11112748-13676188 GCF_964035555.1 Netta rufina
AATAACAGACTCGATGTGCCAGTCCCACTTCTCAGTCTTCTGTTTCCCAATACAGAAGATACAGAAGAAACGGTGTTATGAAGACTTTTTTCTAACCTTCTTCTAAGGCCAAATGCAGCCATCTGACACATGCTTATAACCATCATTGATTTATAACAGGAGACAGCACTCCTTAAGCAGAATGACTTCCATGACCTTTTTGTACTTCATTACTATCTGATGAATAGTTCTGACAGTGATTATTTGCTTCATGTTTGCTGTACAGTTAATGTATTTCCAGGAAAAAAGAAAAAAACATGATTCATTCAGTGCTAATGTTCAAGTGGACTTGGGTTCAAGTTCTCAATGCTAAATGTTTATTCTTAAGGGGAATACATAGTTGAAAGGATAAAAAGTCCTCTCTTTTTAAACTGAACAACAAAAATTCAAGACAAAACCAATGGTTTTGAGAAAAAATGGAGCCAAACATCTCTCAATTTGTAAAACAAATGGAATCATGCTCCTCCAAAGGGGAAATAAGAAGGACTGATACCAGCTTTTCACTGTAAGCAAATAAACTACTGAATTAAGCAATTCCTTAAGTTTAATACAAATTGTCCATGGAGCAGATTAAATTGGGCTTATGTAGTGGCAGGAATTGGCGTAGGAGGAGAAAAGCTTTTCTGCAGATATTCTGACAAGAAGCTCATTACAAAAAAGGAAGGAAGGAAGAAAGGAAGGGAGGGAGAAAACTACCAACAGAAGATGAAATGTTATTTTGGAAATCATCCTTACTGGGGAGGGGGGGACATCTCAAAACCACAAGTAACTGCCTGCCAGGGACAGGTTCCAAGGCCAACGGAAAATGCTGTAAGGACGAATTAGAGGTAAGATTTAAGTTGTCATTACTGTTAACTTTAAATTAATCAAATTTGCTGCATATTTTACAGAACAAAAGCATTACCACAACCACATATTTGATAGACATTGCACAGAAACAAAATATACGTCATTTTGCTGAATGTGTGGTCCATTATCTATAGGAAGGAGATTAAAGACAAGAATTCTCTTCCTTGTCTTGAACATAAAAGATCTCACTAAAAAAGGCATGTTTTAACCATTCCCACTAAAGCACTGTAGAAAGTACACAGAACATAAAAGATGCTCTGTTAGTTTGACAAACTCTGATGATGATCAGAAGCTGGAAAGTAGATCCCTTTGAGCTAATGCACTGAACAGAACAGAAAAAAATCTATGATCCACGCTCAGAAAAAAGGAATAAGGCATTTGTCTTTGGCCTCAAACCCTACACTACAACAGAGCCATGCACCAACCATATGCAGAAAGAACATAAAAAGATCTTCAATAACATAAGGCCCAGATTATATAAAGTGATTATAAAATACTTGGCTTGCAGAACAAGTGCATTTATTATAGTTGGATAGTTCTTCACTCCATTCATCTAGACTGAATTTTTGAAAGAATAAAGAGAAATAGTATAGCTATGTATCTTTTGTATCAGTTCCCAAATTACAGACTCCTGCATTCTCAGGAAAGAGAAGGAAAATCAGAAAAAAATCTGTTTCTGAAGTTAGTTCTAGCTGTAAGATGTTAGTTTAAAAACAGGGTAGATGGAAGCATGAATATTTTCTCTAACTTTATGGTCAGCAAAAATGATGTACCAGAGACCTGGACATTTTTCCCTCTGTTCATCAGTAGGTCCCTCATCAAATACTTCAAGAACTAGAAATAAATTGAAGGAAATAGATCAGCAGTTTCCTAATAGGCAAGCTTTAGTTCTATGAGAAGACTACAACCTTACAGCATGTTACTGTAAGATGCTCAAGTTCAAATAGTGCTGTTTTCTCAGTATCTTCGAATAATTTTTTCCAAAATATCACACCACTTTGCAAAGCAATAAGCTTCAGATTTTTATTTTATTGACAAAGTTAATCCCCAAGTTTAAGTACTTTTTTTCCAAGGTCTAAAAATAAACTTGTGTTCTTCTGAACTTTGTTTTTTCATTTCATCGACTGAAAACACATTGCCACATTTTGGGCTGCATACTTCCTGTAATACTATAGGACAAGCATACAGAAAAGCCATCATTCTCACAATGCTCCAAAAAACACTTATCACACACACACACACCCCAGTTCCAGCATAAATCAGGCAAGACAGTGTCCTGCCTCCTCTGAGTCAGTTCTGAACCAGTGTCCCACCACAGAGCAAGAGATCAGTGCTCTAACTGACCTGCCATCATTCAGGTGTGACATATGCCAGGATCCTGACTACTTTTGGTCATTTAGGATCCTGTAATATTTTTTAATTAACTCTAATGTCCTAGCCAAAACCCATTTTCGCTAATTATATTCAGTCTGCCTAACATGCCCCCTGCAGTTCTAGTCTGAATAGGTTATTCTTCACCTTTCTGCCCAACGATTTATGTAGCTACTTTGTAGAAAACAGTATTTAAGGCTTTTAAAAGGGGACATCATTGTGGCTCAGAGACTTATTGCATAAGTCTCTCCTCTCTGTATATTTAGAAATGAAGACTGTGGGGACATCATTCTATTTTCAGTTTGTGTCCAAAGCTTTTAACAGAACTTCTCTTTAAAAAGCCCATGCAGAACTGAAAGAACTGAAAGGGACAGAATTTTCTGCAGAAACCTTCAGCTGCAACAGCTCAGCAAAAAAGTTTTTTCCTCATCAGGAACAGAAGCAAAGAAATTTTAACTAATTTTTTCCATACTGTTAATGGATTAGTACTGAGTACTGACTAGGATATGCTCTTCTACCAAAAAAAAAAAAAAAAAAAAAAAAAAAAAGTCCCCAAGAGGAGCTGTGAGATATTTTGCTAAAGCTAACCCAAGCCAAAGCTACTTCTATTTGAAAACTGAAACCATTACATTACCTTTATCAAAACTCTGAATTCACTAGTCAGATGGCTCCATTCGTCTTAGCACAATAGCTAATATACGAGATACTTTGTGACCAGTTTCATCTGTATAGCTTGGTCACTCACCATCTTAGAACACAATTATTCAGTTTGTTCCTAATTCCTAAATTTCAGGGAGCCACACACCTGGCTTTGCTCTTCCTCAACCTTCATCTCCACTTCTTCAATGTCCACTTCTGTTAATGTCAGGCAAAAAAAAAAAAAAGGCATTGAACATCTCTCAGACTCCAGCTCTGCTTTGAAGGGATTTTTGCTCCTACATGCTTTTCTCATCTGCTTTGACTGGCTTTCCACATGCTGGCTAACACTTGAACAACTCACTCCCAGCACTGCTCTCTGCAGTCTCGCCACCTATTTTGCTTGCACTACAGGCATAGCCACAGCCTTCTTTGGATTAGCAGCTTGATTACGGATGATGGAGATGGTCAGGTCTTTCATTAAAGCACATGCACTTAACTTCATGCCATGTCAAAATCCCATCCAAATCAGAGTTAAGCTCAAGCACTCTTCTGTGTGCTAAGAGTGATGAAGGAAAAAGGTCACGTAATATTTGAAACTCTTGCTGAAGTGAAGAAAACTACATGGAAAAAAAAGTGGCAAGAATCTACCTGTCCACCAGGAATTCTTTATACCTTTGGGAAATTTGCATGTCTACCATCATTACCATATTTAGATCATTTATTTCCTTCCTGGTAGCCACTATTTAACACAGCAGTTTGTCTCCCTTGATCACCAAATGAGCTGTCTTTCCTGCTAAAGTACTGTCTTTGTAGTGTAAATTTGCACTGTGTGATTTACTCATATATTCTATTTCAGAAGAATCCAGGAATTTGTGAACTGTTATACTGACAGTAGGAAACGGTTGTATCCTACTAGGATCAATAGGTTTCATTGCTGAAAAGGTTTGGCAACTCAGCCTTACCTTCACAGAAAGCTTCACTTAGATTCATGTTACTTTCCAGTCTAACATACCCAGGTTTTACAGTTTCTTCAAGCCTTGGTGAAAAGGAAGGAACAGTCAAGTAAAGAATGCTCCTTGAAGAGCTTATTCCTTACTAGCAGTAAGCTAGCCTAAAACTTATATAATTAAGTTTGTTTTCTGGTGGTCCTGTAATCTACTTGTGAACTACACTGACACATGACATATGCTCTGACCAGAAGTTATTTATCTTCATGTTCAGCACCCTCAATGCTAAATTGCTCGTGGTTTCTGCAGATTTTCTCCTCTTCAGGAGAAACAATTAAATGCAAGAAACTGCTAGTAAGGTTCAACGCTATGCTCACAAGACTGTTGCTCAGCACCTGCTGGTCAGTCACAAGGCCCTACACTGACCATCACTGATCAGCATCAAGATTATATTTTGCAGTGCCAAAGGAGAACTTTTAAATCCACGGTAGCCTGACAGTCTGGTTTATGATGAATTAGGCTCCATCCTAAGCAGTGGTGAGAAGGCAGACTCCCACACTAATGCAGCCTGCCCTGTGGAATTGCATTCACCTCTTGGATTTCCTGAACAAGAACGCTTCCTGCTGTTATCCCCTAAGAGGGCAGACAATTTCTACAGATGATGTGAGTGAAAAGTACAGGATGAGAAATATACAGCTGTGAATCACAGGGATATGGTTCCAAAGAACTGTTCAGTTTCTCACAGGGACAGTGCTGGCTGCCATGGAAGTAGGGCATGACAGCAGCATGCCCATAAGAAGTGTGGATATGTTTTTTTCTCATTAGGCTTAACCAATCCATGACTGTTTAAGCCATAGCAAAGGTACACTGATGCCATACCTCTGTCATATTAACCTGTCTCACTGAAGAGCCACCAACTTGGTTTCTGCGCTAAACACAACTCATGAGCCTAATATCCCAACAAACAGCTTCTAAAAAAACCTACACAATTTGCTTCATTCTGTTCAATTGCTTTTAAACTGCAGTGCTAGGTGGTCAACTAAAGCTTAACTTGTTCTTTGACAAGTTGTGAGGGCCTTTCAAAGAACCGTTTCATAAAAATCATTCCCATCACAAACTGCTCTCAGGTCAGTTACTCAGCATTTATTGCTCATCATCAGTGTCCGGAGACACAGATCATCTCTGGAGAAGAGATGCTGCATATCAAGATCAGTTTACCTTCTACAGTGTTTTCACATCTATTCTCCTGTGAATTTAAGTTCAAGCATTGACTTTTTCTTGACTACTTTAATCAATCCCCAAGCATGTTCATTTGCACAAGGGATTGAAAAAATTAGAGCCTTTCTTTTGAACTCTTCAAACTGGCATAGAAGACAGATGCATCTCACTTCAGTCATGAGCCATTGAAAATATTCATCTGGGTATAACATGTCTTTTTTACTTCTCCCATGAAAACACACAATTTCTGCAGCCACCCAATAATCTGTGCAATACTTTCACAAGCACATTTTGCAGTTCGACTTATTTTCAGTTGACTGATGCTTTTAATAAACAAAGGGTCATAGGCTGATATTGAGCAATACACAAGAACCTGGATGCTCTGATCAGTCTTATTCTCATCTGCTGCAGGTGTTTCGCTTTTCTTTAAGTAAGCGATTCATAGAAGTGATGTCTACCCTTATAGACAAGCCTCTCGCTTCTGATTATGCTCCTTTCCGCAAACATAGAGGTTACTTCCTTGGTTTTATTCAGCACACTCATCCAAGAACAAAAAAGGTGTTTAATGTCTGTGGGGTGAAGAATGCAGACAGGTGGTCTGTAAACCATGTTTGCAATCTAAGCACAAGCAGAAGCAAGAGAAGAGTTTTTTACCTAGCAAGTTCCTTAAGGGATTGCTATGAAAGTCCGACTAAAAAGTGTAATTACCTATCACTGTAAATAGTTATAGCTTAGAAACACATTTGAAAGCTTTCCTAACATAAAATGAAGCGTTTTTTCTTAAAGACTGCTTTCCTCCCTAATGCAAAAACTGACATCCTTTCACCTCAGTTCAAACCTCAAAATATCAAAAAAGAAAAAAAGAAACAGTGTTTACCCATAAATACTAGCATAATGAATTACAACCTTCTTGTATTAAGAACAAAAATCTCCCACCTACCCCGGCTGCAAGATTTTGTCTGAAATTATTTGCAATTTTGTGATCAAGCATAAACACAACATGCATGACTCTGCCTTTAGTAAGGTTTCATTTTTTTTATACACACTCTTGCAAGCAAGACAAAAATTGACAGCATCATTGAGTCAGAGTGACTCTTTTGCAATGCAACTAACAGTTTACACCACCCAGAGCAGGGCATCTATAACAAATAGCAACTTTTAAGAAGTCCCATGAGTAGAAAGATTGCTTCAAACAAATACCTAAAAGAAAAAAAAAAATCTCACACCTCAGTTCTTCCCAAAAGCAATTTGTATTATCCAGCAACAACAATATAATACTTCTTAATTCTGGTCTACCTCTGGAAGTGGATAAAGTTTTCAGGGCAATCTTTAAGCATACAGCTACGTACAGCAATATTAGCCTCAATTCCCCTGCCCTCTCTCCCCACTGAAGAGCTACCGGTGTGCTGGATTCAACAAGGAGCCTGAGGGAAACAAACCGGAGCACTATTAAGTGTAAACCTGTTATCAGTCATGGGGATCCCTGATCACTGTGTTTTTCTTTTGTCTTTATCCCAGGTAGACAAATATGAGGTATACCTGAAAAAGACAATATTCCACCCTCAAACACACAGGGAATCTTAGATACCTCCAAGACAAAAAAACTAGAATAGAGGACAAGTATAGGGTGAAGCACCAGCTTCTTTGGTCTACCCTACAACCAGCTGAAATGAGAACATGAATATAGCAGGAAGGGGAAATAAGTTGTTAGAGGACAACTTTTCCTCCCAGCCTTTTCTGCACCAAACTGTCAGGGATCAGTAAAGCCCAGCTGCTCCCTTAAGGACAGGGAGTCAAGGGATAGAAAACAAAAGCCCAAGGCTGACCTTATACAAGGACCCTGGACCCATTAGTGAGGGTGGGGAGGGCTGGAGGCCCATTAGACCCCAGCTGTAGCTCATCAGCACCCCAGCAGCCTCTCAATGTCAACAGGGCTCTGAGAAGCCACATACAGCATCCTCAACATATTATGGTCAGTTCAATAAGGAAAGTGTAAGCTTGTAAGAAATATCTAGGAAATCTGCATTGCTGTTGCATGAAAGAAAAAATAGTCAATTTTAAAGAGATTGTATATATATATGGGAATAATTTCATTTATGACTACTCCAGCTGTTCAGATTTTGCCGGTGCATGTAACAAGAATTTTATTTAGAGAAAACTGCGCTGCTCAGTATTCCAGTTTACAGATGCTGCATTTCAATGGCACTTCAAAGCATTTACAGAATTCAAACAGTTTGTCCAGATTGCCTGAGAGAACTTCCAACACTGCCTTTGTCTGACAGTCATTATGATACAAACTCTTGCTTTTGTGAAGTTTTGGTAACCTCAAAGGAAAATTATGTTCATTAATGAACATAAAACATTATGTTTATGTTCAAAATGAACATAATCTACTATTCATATACAATCCTGTACAGTAGTCTAATAAGAAACAGTATCTAAAGAATGTACAACAGTCACCACTAAATGTGTTTTTGCCAAAAAATGCTATTCCATGAGTCAGACTACATTTTCATGGAACAATCCTAGATCTCTTTCAGTGAATTTTCAACTTTTGTGGAAGTAAGATTTCTCTCAGTATGGAGTATTCCCAGATTAGTATAATTTTAAGGTCTTGGAAAAAGATCAAGATTTATCTGCACAAAAGCTTCACACGTTCATTGTTCCTTAAAGAAAAGGCAAATGAGTAAGACATTTAATGTGATTACTGCTTAGAACTTTTCCTTTATTTTCAAAGGTTCACATGATTCCCAAATAGTGCTAGAAACACCTTTAATGAAAAAGCTCTGCTTCCCTTTAATCAAAATTCTTAGCTATATCAAAATTTCTAGTTTCACCTTTTCCTGAGGTGACAGTACCTCATCAGGAAGCAAGAAAAAGGGTTACAGAAAACTGAATTCCAAACTCACTTTTTGAAATAATTGTTGGCAGTTTTCAGCTAACTCCAGAGCTGACAACATCTGGCATTCATCTGCTCTCACTGTCTGTCTCAGAGCTGTCTGCTCTGGATGAGCAGCAAGACAGGCAAACTTGCTAAGTTAAACTGGAGTCTTTAGTAAAATCCAAGAAAGTTTTACAAAAATTTAATAGGCTGCTAAAGGACTGTTACTGGATACATTTCATACTGGAAACAATCTGATGCTATCACAGCACATAAAAAGGAGGTGTACACTTTACCTCTGAGCAGAGCATCCAATTTATTTTAATTGACATTTTTCTGCTACCAGTGGAATACTATGCGATTTGCAGTTATTTGAGGGAGTCCCTATACATAGGGATGTGCTTATGCTTAAAGAATCCTGTATTACAGAATTTAGACTTATTTCATGGCCTAAGTTCATAGACTTATTTCAATACTCTTCATAGTATTTTAGAGAACTTCACTATGAAATTTAATCATGTATCTATCTACATTTGGTTTAACGTATTGAGTATTTAATACGCTCATTGTCGTCAAGCTCTTATCACTCATGACTTATTCTAGACATCTGAACCTATAAATTTCATATGCAACTACCAAGCAAAGTTCAGACCTTGATGAAATTGTATTCTTTGCAGTTACAGTAACTTTAATAGCTAAAGACAACTGGTGGTACAGCTGAATGCATCATAAACCAAATAGCTCCCCTTTATAGTTAACCAAACAGCTTCTTCCTCCCCCTCCAGTAAGTGAAGAACAAATTATCAATAATAGGCAGATGGCCATTAGCATAATCCATAAAGCTAGAAGACATTACAGCACTTTGTATCTATCAACACTGATTAGCAGCATAACATTTAATTAGCCTCTGTGGAGAGAACAGTGAGTAACAGAGTAGGGATATGACAAAGGAAATGGTTTTAATAATATACTAGATGTTTTTCAAAGTGAAATAATTTCCAGCTCACAGGCTATTCAGTAAAGGGTGCTTTAGAAAGGATTGGTTCAGAATGCACACATTGATCAAAACAAGGAAAATTACAAGTTTTCATAGGCGTAAATTTAGCTCAAGTATTAGAATCTAAGCAGAAATAATCTTGTATGAGCTGAACTAATTCTAACTTGCTAACAAAAAAGCAAATGGATTAATGGATAGAGGCCATTTTCTGACTAAAGGAAGAAAAGGTTGCATATTAAAACCCAGTTAGTTTTGAAAAACTTTCCCTGGATTATGTCCAACAGGCCTTTGACAAATCATTTTTTACTGGCCTTCATTAAACCCAGTATATATCTATATCTAGCTATGTAAAAATATAAACTCTTATGCTTTAGACTTTAAGTGTGAAATATTTATTATGAAAAGGCAATTTAGTCTTAACAATTTCCCATTTCATGGGCTTTTTAAGAGCCAACAAATAACGTAATGTAAGTTACATAATCATTAAATTCAGGTAAACATTAAATGATACATATAAGAAAAGCATTTTTAGAATTTCCTGTATGTTTGATAGAGAGATCTGAGCCCTTTATTACAAAGCTTACTACAGCGCCATGCAAACAAAATGCAAAATGTGCAAACAGAATGCAACAATGATCATAAATATGTATTGAATTACATTCACGATGAGGTGGAACTTCTATTTCCATACTCAGCAGAGAGAGGTTCTGAATTAGAGAAGGCAGAAGAATATTATTTTTGTCATCTATATTTAATATGTATTGCCATTCTTTTTGAGTCCTTCTCCAATTCATGGTATCAGAATGAGTAACATGCACTGGCTACCAATGGCAGAAGTGAAATTCTAATATGTACTGAGATAGTTTGGACACATGGTGGGAACAGGGATATGGCATTGAAGTAAAATTCATGCTGTTACGGTACAATGCAGCTATACTAGTCTGTTGCTATTATCTATACTAAAGATACAGCTACAAAAAAACATGCAGTAATATCAATGGATGAGGATCTAAGGTATTTTCTTTTCTGCTCTATCTGAACAAGATGTTATTAGCTTGGTGGAGAACAGCTGGGAAAGCTGGGACAAAACTGTCACTCAAATGTGGACAGAATAAGAGACAGAAGGAAGTTTCTAGTGCTGCCAGTAACATTGACAAGTGCCTGAAAAGAAAAATAGAGTGGTATTTTCCTCTTTTGATCCAAAACACAGATGGCTTCTGGTGGAGACAGTCTATCATAGGAGAACAAGAAAGTTTCCATGTGGGAACATACACATCAAGAATCCATTTTGTCATTAGGCATCCAACTGAACGAGATAAGCATCTGTGCAGAAAAGAGCAGATGCAGTCACAAGTTACAAGCACAGCAGGTGACTACCCTCAGTTGGGAGCAAACAAGAGTGAGATACTTTGTTTGTCAGGGACAACAGGCTCTACATGTGCAGAAGCCTCATCAAAAGGCATAACCTTTAAAACATACCACCACCTGCTACTGGAGAAAACAGCTCATGGGCACCAGGTGCATCAGATGGTACAAACTACTTCAGCAGAAACATTTGCAAGGGAAATTTTGTGGAATTAGTTCGAAGATTAAGCAGGATTTCACATCCCTACCCCTTCTTTGCTACTGGTCTTTGAACTGCTAAGTAATTCCAGTGTTCCTAGTGAAAACTGCAGAGCTTCCTTTTCTCCTGCTTTAGAAAGGTCTTACCCACCATGTCCCGTTACTGCAACAGTACAAGTGGCTCAAGGCAGAGGAGTCCTACACACTCTGCTCAGGTTCCTTAACCTGAACTATTCCTCTTTCACTGGAATAGCTCATGTTTTACTTCAGAAGGAGAACTAATCCACTCGAAAAAGTACTCTTGCAATAGGATCAAGTGGGTTCCCAAATCCAGAGAGAAGAACACTGCTTAGACTCTTCTAACTCTCACATAGAATCTGTGACATCTCCAAATTCTACTATCGCTTACAGATGTGTACTGAAAATCTGTGAAGGGACACAGTATCAATTCACCCTTTAGTACAAGTAGTGATCTTCACTAGGCTATACAGGGATATTTCTTTCTATTTAATTTATTAGGACTGGGCTGCACAAACATTAGATTAGGTTTATGGATTTATCTATGGCCATCTCTTTCCCTTTCTCAGTTCATCTTTTCACTTTGTATGCTGATAATGCTGGGCATCTCATCCACAGTTCAACAGCTTCCCTTTAATAGAATAAAGTTTACAAAATATTCTAGAGGTAGAGCACACTACCTTGAACATCAATCTCTTACTTGGTCCACTGCTTGACGTAAGCACAGCTTGCACTTTCATTTTGCATATAAATATGCTGTTTGTTTTCCAATTATTCACGGCAAATTAACTGTCCTTGCCTGTGGTAAGGCAAGGACAGCTCAGTTGGCCTTGCTCTAGTATTTCATCTTCAGAATTCTTGGCTAAGAACAAAAGTGCTAAAATTAATTTTATGCATAAGCTCTTATTAAAAGGATCTTTTCTGGCACCAAATTCCATTTGGAAAAAAAAAACGTTCAGTTTTCAGTTGTGTGAAACTGAATTTTACCTACTTCAAAGGATGAAGAAATTCAGTAAATTTTATATTCAGAGAAAACACAAGTAAACATGAACCTTAAACTTCATCTACAAACACTAATTTAATCCAGATATCCCCAAACATTGTTAGTTGTTTTGTTTTTTTGCTGTTGCTGCACACTAAGCATTGATTTCACAGAACTGTCAGTTACGTCTTCAAGATCTACGTACTGAATTATAGCAGCCAATTCCAAGCTCAGCACTCTGTAGGCATAGTTTTTTTCCTCCAATATATATCACCTTACTTCTGACTACATGGAATCTGACTGATCTTTCATCTTGTACACTAAGTTTAGCAAGTTCCTTCTGGAACCCTATACCATTAGGATTGTATCATGAAAGGGCTTAACATCATTTGTGGACCTTACTGTTCATTGTCTTCTTGAAATGGAAACTTATCAAAGGCTTATAGAAAAACCAACTAAATGAAGTCCACTGGATCTTCTTTATCCACTTTTTTTTTTTTTTTGAAATCCTCATAGAAACACAGCATGTTCATTAGGAGCAATTTTCCTTTATGGAAGGAATGCTTTTCTCCTCATTGACTGCTTTTATCCATGCCCTCGGTGATTTATAAATTCAAACATGTATCCAGGATGAAGCTTATAAGTTCGTAGTTCCCGGGATAACTTCTCATGTCCTTTTTGCAGATGAGAATTACTTTGGCTCTCCATCTATCCTCTGGTTCAATGACTATTTGTCATGGTAGGTTACACACCTTGGCCATCAGTTCTGCAATTTCATACTTGTATTCCTCAGGGGAATGCTATCATGTTCTAGTAATTCATTAGCATTGAACATTAATATTTGATCTTACTTATTCCACATACACACTTTGACTCAACTTCACTAGCATATAGGTTGCAAAGACTATAGTGATGTCCTTCATAATCAAAATCTTCAGAAGTAAAAACCAATGTACAGAGTTTATTTAGATTCTCTTCTACAGCTTTATCACTACATGTGCTTCCTGTCTCAGTACTAAGCCTTTAGTATATATGGGGAATATTTCTCTTAAGATTTTGTTTTCTGTTGAGTTTTGGTAAATAAATAACCTGGAGTAATAATAATTTAGGAATGAGCCACTAACTGCACCCAAAATTTGCATCTACATGTCATAAGTCACTAATTCAGTCTACATGTGGGTAGTTGAAATATTCCATTATTACTCCTTGCCCTCTATTTGCAGCTTCTCTAATACACTTAACATTTCTGCACCACTGTCAATCTCCTACCTGATGGATTTGCAGTGCAGTCCTCCCAATACCTTAATTTTGTGAAAGTATGAGAACTCTTCTGCAAAGATACTATAACAGTTCTTTTTTAATACTATTACCCTTCCTTGTATTCTTCACACAATGTTGCTACTCCACCAGCATATCATACTGTACCTTTTCTGTATCACAGGTAAGCTGACAACACTGTAGCACATTGACTATCCTACTTCTAACAGGGATCTGATATCTGAGATGCTTGTGCTATCAGGGTTGCCATCTAACACCAAGTTTTCTAATCCCCCCATTTTAATATTTAGCTTGGTAGCACTAGAACAGAAGCGCTTGACAAGAATTTGTTGCAAGTGCCAGTCAGTCAATATTCCATCCAGTCTGACTTTTCTATCCATTGTAATTGCGTTGATTTCCCACTCAGCTCTTTCAAAAGAGCAGGGATTATGCAATCAGCATCCATACCCCTGCAAAACATGTGTTTGATAACTTCTAAAAAAAAAAAAAAAAAGGAAATAAAAGTCTCAAAACATGGAATAAAGCTTCTCTTTTATAATGGGCACGCTTAATCCTTTGATATTTAAAATTTGCATGTGAAGGAAAATGTTTAGATTAAATATAAATCCCTTCAGGGAGTACCAGTATGAACTGTTACAGCTTATATTTTGATACCTACTGTCCTGTAATACTGAAAGGAATTCAAATGAAAGTAACATCAAAAGTATCCAATTACATGGGCAAACACAAATTCAGAATAGCTTGCATTTTGTTCCTTGATAATTTTGCTAGTGTTATTTTGATTTCTTTTTTACTATGAGACTAAAACATCAAGTCTACCATACCAGCTACAAGACTGCTAACTTCCTTCAAACACTTAAAGGTACGTATGGAAACAATGACTCGCTCTTTAAAGAACTAGGCAAGTTATTTCACTGCCTATTTATCTATAGTTCACTGTGAACTGTATCCACAGAAAGCCAGTTTCATGGCTACTTGGTTACAGTCCGCTTCGCATTACTTCAAGCAGCAGAAGTCCTTCCACAATCCAGCTCCAATTCCAGGTTCAAACCCAGCTTAGATCTAATTATGTCCAGACACGCAACTGCACAGATAAAACTGAAGCTCCCATTTCATCCTCATTTCAGGATCTGATTTAACACACTCCAGAAGTAACAGAAAAGCATTCCTTGACAGCAAGAGTCTTTAAAGCTGTCCTCAATTCTTGTCCCCTCTGAACCTCTGGTTGACCTATAAATGTCTATAACCTGTGTCTTCACTTAATGACTAAAATCTGGAATTTTACAATTAGCTCTGGCTGATAACTTATTTGCCAGAGGAAATCAATAGACCTCTTGAAAGGGATCACAACTGCCAGGCCTGGCACAGGACTGTCAGTTGCTTTTGATTTCCAGAGAGCCAGAAGTCAGAATGACTTTCAGGCTTTTACAAGGTTGCTAAGATTCTACGGACACCCAGGAAGTGAAAAGAGCCATGATGAATTACTTGTCATCTTAACTGTCTGGTCTTTGGCCTGTGAATTTTTTGGCTGTAGATTCACTTTTTAGTCAAATCAAGCACTAATATCAAACTCAAGAAGCTGTTAAATCACATTTTTTCCTTAAATCCAAGTTAAATAAATTCAAATATTTCTTTTGCTTTAAATATGCAATTAGCAGAGTGATTTTTCAGTTGCTCAAGTGACAACTTCAATCTTCACACTTGACATAAAAGTTGACATATTTTTAGACAATAGAATTGACTAGAATGTTTTAAGTATTTTAGAGGGTGGTAATTGCAGATCTGCTGGCGATAAATCAAATACAAGAATGACAAATGTTGTACTCAATTCGAGGCAAACAATATCTTATGTCTTCTGCCTATGTCAGCTTCAAATTAGCACATGTCAGTAAAACATCTGCCTTGTTAAATCCCATACTTGCTTACAAGCTTGCTTAACTTCTACAGCAAACTTAAAGCTATTTCTGCATATGATAAGCAGTTTAAATGCCCTTTGTTTAAATATCCTTTGCTTTAATACCTTACAGTTTCTCTCTGATCATTTACCTTAGATTTGCCTTAGCAATGACAAAATACATAGAATAACTCTAGAGATGCAGAGGAATTTTACTATATCCATGTTCTCTCTGTCACATGGACACTACTGAGTTGTTGTACAATGTGTTAAGTCATAGTAGAAGAGTCAGTCCGAAGATGGCACGACTTCGCTTGAAATCACAGCAAGGGCTACTTGATCTAGCTTCTTTACTTCAACATAATTATTTTTTGAAGTTGCACTTCCAGGGGAGAATGAATACATTGACAACGACCATAACACTAATGTCAAGATCCTTCTACCATACACTCAAAATAAGACAGAAAAGAGAAAGATCATTTGTGATCTTTCTGATTTGTGATGAGTAGGTCTCAGAAGCATTCTTAAGAACTTAATGTGTTCTCAATTCAATGCTATTTTCTGTATTTCTAATATCCCAAGGATCACAGTGCTGTAAATATGTAAAAATAATCTTGCTATGGGGGATATACTGATATCTAGGTTTAGATATTGTGAACATAGAGATGTCTCTTATGAGTTATTTTTAACCAATAAGATTGTCAATATTCTTGCAATGGTTAGGTTACAGCAGCAGTCAATTCCAGGTTCTGCTGAGGAGTTTTCAGCTTTGCTAAAATACGTGAACAAATGCACATCCATCTCTTAATCCAGCAACGCGTTTCACTTTTCGGGTATGAAAAAATGAAAGAAGGAAATGAAACACTTCTTTGCTTTGAGTAAAGATAAAAGATGCTATTGTTCACAAGAATAGATGAATGAGAGCTTGTTCATTTTTGATCCATAGACAACTCAGATACTGAAACAATTAATTGGGCAAAAGGTTCAATTAAGCTGCAAGATTTCTCAGTGTGCTCTCACATACCTTACTTGTCAGGGTACAACTTTCTAGGACATACATTCAATTCTTTTAATAATGTTGTTTCACTTTTTACATTTGAATCTTAGCTGACCAACAAGAAAAAATCATGGAACTGGAACCTTTGGAACAAGCTATTAACAAAATTTATTCTGGACTGCAGTTAATTAGGAGAAACAAGATAGAAACCTCAAGACCATGAAATGAGGAGTTTAATACAGATTAAAAACAGATATTTTAAGATGAACATAAGCATTCAAAAATAATTTTTTTGTTTGTTTGTTTTTAAAAAAACTGTTTAGCAATGTTTCAGCTGGCTTATTCAAAGTTATGATAGGAGTAATACATGGTCTTATATTACACTACATGTTTCTAAGTAATCTTCCCAACCAGACTGGAGCTGTAAAAGAATATTGAGTATCAAAGCTGAATTTTAAAAAGGAGTGTGTTTATAAAGTACATTAGTATCACAAATGGAAGGAGATTTAGTAATTTGTACACCTTGATTGTTAGTTAAGTACTTCTTTACTTGCATAGTACAGCTAATAAGCTGTGTAGGAGGAGACTATGTGGCTCAATCTGTAAAATACTACATTGGATCAAGGCATACATTTCATAAATTACATAGAAAATAGCCAAATTTGTACCTGGAATATTACACCACGCACTCAATCAGCGCAGAAATGTGACAATAGAAGTACGTAGCAAAATCAACTGCACATACAGCTTTATCAGCATGATAAAGCATTATTGCATGGTTGTACAACTAAGCAACCGCCACAAGTGGCTACCTAGAACACAGATTTTAATCACAAATACACAAGTGATATACAAGTAGTACAAGTGGTTCAGAGGTGCTCAGGTGAAAGGTTGGAATTCTTTCAATAACTTGAATTTTCCAATAAGCCTTCATTAAATATAAAACAACGATGATATTGAGAAACTGGCCAGCAGAATGTAGTAAGGAATTAAAAATGGCAAACAATAACCCAGGAGAGTATAAGCTTGAGGGGAACATGAAAATTAAAAAACAGGATTGATTTCTAAACATGTCATGATCCCTGTGTAAACACTGATGTAGAATGTCTTTGTTAGGCTACTGATTACTGAACTGGATCATAATGTTAACTAAAACTAGCACTTCTAATGTACATTTCTGTAGTAGCACATGCTGCTGTCTATCGTTTCTGCAAAACATTAAAAACAAAAAATGCTTTGAAAAGGAATTGGTGCTTGCAACATTTACTTAGATTCAGGTATAATAGAAGTCAATGGCATGGAAAAATAATTT
This sequence comes from Netta rufina, assembly GCF_964035555.1. Lineage (NCBI taxonomy): Eukaryota > Metazoa > Chordata > Aves > Anseriformes > Anatidae > Netta > Netta rufina. The sequence goes on from NC_140135.1 coordinate 11,129,734, forward strand.
CCATAAAATTATAATAAATAAAATTATAAATAAGACTTCGCTAACAAATAAGACTTCACTGTTGAAACCGTTACATAACAGCTAAAAAGTTACAGCAAAAGATGGGCTTACTGAAGGCTGAAACAACATTTCAATGGTTCAAATCAGGAAGGTGTTTAAAGAAATAAATTCAAAAAGGTGTTTAAGGGATGCATCATCCATGGTAGGCCCAACACTGTATGTCATGTCATTATATAAAATGCTCAAAAAGTAGTTTGGAAATAAAGTTTGGAAAGAAATAAAAACACCTGATCTGACATTCCTCAAATGTGGTTTAGACGAAATTACCTACATTTAAAATAAAACATAACTAAACTGGTTCCATTTCCATTTCGGAAAAGCTGGGATTTTGAAGAAACAAAATGCAAAAAACTTACTTCCTCCTCCCCTAGAGGCAACAGCTCTTCACACAAAAATTAGACTTATCTGCAAAATATATAAATATTTTCAAAGTTTAACCTTAATTATTCCCTGTGATCATTAGAGTGACCCTTACAGGCATGTATGCAGATGAATAAGTAGTACAGATGTTTTTGCAGACACATTTATCTTCACAGGAACTACAAGGATATTTTGTTGACTCTCCAGTCCTTGCATATTGCAACCATCACCCATAAATCATACCCAACTTTTTTAGTCAACCTAAAGGGAGATTTTTGTTTGTTTTTGTTTGTGTGGTTTTTTGTTGTTTTTTTTTAAACAGTCTTCTCAGCCCATTAGTATACAACTTTATGTATATGATCAAGGTTGATCCTCTCAACCAGATATACTTAATGCATCCATATGCAGAGACTGGTTTGGGTATTCTGTATTTTTTTTGTTGTTTGTTTGGTTGTTTTTTGTGGTTTTTTTTTTGTTTGTTTGTTTTTTTTTTTTTTTTTTTTGTTTTGTTTTTTTTTTTTTAAAGAGATTTTTCAAAGGCCATATTTTCAGGAATAGGCAGAAATTGAAAATGGCTAGTATGTGAACTGCCATTTTCATCTGAAAGATATTGTACTTCAAATCTTTAATTTAAAAAAAAAAAAAAACACAAAGTAGATCTCTGGCTGTCATGGGTCTGAACACAAAAACTAGAACTTGGTATAAACTGCAGCAAGGCCAAACTGATCCAGAGACCAACCTGAAACAATAATTCTGAGTATTTTGATTGGCCCAATTTACTTCCACATGCTCTCATCATGTCTGGCTTTCTAATATTCTCTATGATTTACTGATGAGTAAAGAAATAGCAAGTTATTTTGTAACTTCTATTCCTTACTAACCTGTGATTAACAGCAAAGGTATCTTACAAAAACCTAGCCTAGGCTTTGCTTCCTGCAGATTATAAACCATTAGATTTTGATACAGAGACCTCCAAAAAAGAAACAATTATGTCTAAAACCATTTCTCAGGAGGACATCCACTTGTTTCAGAGACACTGGAGAATGGATTTTTTTCAACTGTACTAAATAACCTATTCTTTTCACATTTTTTTCACATGACTAGAGAGGTTTTTTCATGTGACTAGATAAAGCTCTTCTAAGTCTAACCTTCCAGACGTTTTCTTAAGATTTGTTATTCTGTGGTTCTTTGTACCTTCTTGACCTTTTCAGCATCATCTTTTAGCGGAACCATTCATCAGTTTGGAGGCACGAGTCCAGTACCATCCAACCCCTGTTTTACTGTACATACTGTCCTTTTGTACAGACAGCTCTTCCTTAAGAGAGTTCAAGTGGTATTGAACTCACATCCTTCTCAGAATTACTGCTTCTCGTCATCTTTAAGTCTGACTTGAATCCCCTGTTTTTGCGGATAGAACTTACCATTTGGCTCTGGTGTGTTTTTTTTTGTTGTTGTTGTTTTTTGTTTCAATTAGTCTAGCTTACAAAATCATCTGATTCCCTCTGTTTTCATCATTGTTTACCTGTTCTTGTTTATAACATTTGCTGTTAGCACAGGGATTTCCTACTCCCTGAGCCATCAGAATCAACATTCTTGATTAGCAACAGGCCTGATTACTGACTTCTCAAACCACATGCAGAAAGTACCCTGCTTGTTGATGATTTCAGATTTGTCGGTGTATCTCAATGCACAAAAAAAGAACGAATTTAACAGTTGCCACACTGTTTAGTATTTCTAATTTCAAAGCAACAGGTATACCTTTAGAATGAGGATTTATTTATTAGACAGTATTCCACACAAGCTACTAATATGTGGATACATATTCAGATTTGCTTTTTTTTTTTTAGCACACCAAGAGATTGGAGATTGCTCTGTTGGCAGAACTTGCAAATAATTTTCCTTTCCAATTGAACTAGAAGGAACATAATGTAACAGCATATACTTCTTTTCCCAAAGAAGAGTTATCCATGGATTTGAAAGTAGCTGCATATTAGAAAGAAAATCTACAGCTTATCAAACTGATAAATATATGAAGAGGGCCCTCCATTTTATATAGCGAGAAAAATATCTCCAGAAAAAAAAAAATAGATGATCTTGACCAATATAATGACCCCTCCCCACACGCACAATTTAAGGAGTAGAATTCTAAAGAGCTATCAAATAATTTTATTACTTATTTCTAACACCTTCCTGATTGCTGTTGAAGAAATCTTTTTCCATCTTTCCCTAGGCAGAGTACAAGAATGCTTTACATACAACCTGTTCTGAAATAATTTTTTGTACTGTCTTATCATAGCTGTCCATGAATAAGGATTTTGCAAAAACTTCAGAAAATCAAAAAAATGGAATAAAACTTGATTTGCATTTTGTCTGAGTTTAAGTTAAATAAGGGTTGTAGTTCTGTTTAGCATATTGACAAGCAAGATCTACACCACAGCCTAAACAGAGTTCGTTTAGCATAGTGTTGCATTGCTTATTAAAACTTACCCTCCCAGTTAAATAATTAATTCAGTAACAGTTTATTGTATACAGCTACTCTTCAGGAGTCCCAATTCTGAATGTCTAGTAAAAGTCTTTACTTCAGAAGCTACAGGGAATTAACTTCTACTTCAAATACAGCCTAGTATTAAGCAAAGAGCTGGCATTTTCAAAAAAGTTCTATAAATAATTGTCAAAGTCAGCCAATGATACAGGTAAGTGTAACTAGCAATGAAACTGGAAACCTTACCACCTGACATAAAATAGACCTGATTAGGCACCAACTGTCTAGAATCTCCATCAAGAAGATATGCATGTTTGTCTCATATTAGTGATGAGCACCTGCAGGAGTTACCACTGTCACAGGAGACATGTAGTGACAGAAAAACAAAGTTTTCAACATATCGAACATGCAGCATTATAGAAAAGATACTTTATGGTACAGAAAAAAAGGACTAAATAGTCTAGTGTCATTAGCTTTAAAAATTGCACTCTGTAGAGTCTGGACTCATTTATGAATACTTATCAATAACTGTAGTTCTGTTCCTTTGACATCTCTATTATTTTTTGCTATAGCAAAGATCAATTTTGAGATTCCACTGATTTCTCCTGAGCTGCAAATAATAGCTATAGCCTACCTAACTGCATTATAGATGGCCATTTCTCTGCACATATAATAAATAATCTGAACAGCAGTAGACACTCATCCCAAAAATATGCTTTCTGTTGCAAGAATCCGGACAGCTGATGTCACTCACACAAAGCTTCGGAATTAACCAGAAAAATTTCTTACTTGGTTTCAGCAGCTTCCATCTTTGGTAACTTAAGCACAACTTTCATTGGCTCTTGGCCAAAGCTCATTGGAGTCAGTGGGAATCTTTCCATTTGCTTCAGTAGCATTTGGATTAGATCCATATTAGCTTTCAGATTTGCTCAGATGTTTTAGATAAATCTGGCGTTTATTTTCAAGGGCACAGAGTGCAGAAGAATAGCCTGTTTGCTGAATACAATTTGACATAATGTAGTTTAGCAAGATAATTATAAAATTCTACCCGTTCTCGGTTTCTTGCTTACATTTCTGCTAATCAAATAGTAAACTCATTTGTATTATCTAGGTAATAAATGAGTTGCCTAAGGAAGTAATAGCTGAATTCTTCATCCATTCTTTTTTGTGAGTACTTACATTAGAACTTTTTTTAGATACAAAGATGTGAGCTCAAAACAAAGTGATTTTATAGAAGTGTAACTTCAATGTACACTTTCAGAGATCTTACTTCCTGTCTATAAAGGCCACTTAAATATTATAGTGGAAATTAAATGTTTTAAGGAATCATCTGTCTTCACAGTATAGATTGTTTTCACAGTACAGATTGCAACCTGGACTGTTTTCTAGAACTGCCTTATTGTTCTTAAAATGTTATCATTGTATAATTTTACCCATAAAATTCTCCCCTGATTCTGTTTAATGCTATCACTATGTGCAAACAATTCTTCAACTTGGTTAACAACTGACTTTCACTATTAGGTGGAAGAATGTAAGCTGCTGAGAAATCAGATCCTCCTGAACTGTCTTCTTTCACATATCGTAGGCCAGAATAATACATTTTCAGGCTAAGTGTTAACAATTCAGTAGTGCTGCACACTAGTCAAACTGAAAGCTGTACCCCTACAAATAGCTATATAATCTTAAAATCTTGTCATCTGTCATTTATTTTAGTATATTAACTTCTTGATTGTTAAATACCTGATTAATAAGAATTGAAACTAACATCCAACTGCACAAAAACACATGCCTGTGCAGGAGGAGACTACAAGAGGATTCTCATTCTCTGCACCCAGTTCTAGGCCCCTGTGCACAGCAGGGCAGCCAGACAGCGTGGTGCATCACATACACTGCACCAGGAACACATGAGCTGAAGTTTCTCAGCAGGGAAGGTGCAAAAGGCTGCTTTAGCTCACATGGACTAAGCCACACCCCACCAGCTGAGCAGGCTCATTCTGGTTCATTTGGAAAAGGAAGGACTGTTAAAAACAAGCTGTGAGGAGGTAGAAGCCTCTGGCTGGGGAACACTGAAGAACCACTAAAGACAAGAAGCAGAGCTTTGATTAAAAAATTCCCCTTTTTAGATAGAATATACCCTACCATATTATATGTGTCACAATACATTCCTAAATTTAACAGTTTAATAAGATACAGCTGTTGTGCCAAGACAGACAGAGTCTGGAGGAAAAGCAAAGAGGTAAAATGACTTGTGTACACAAAGGACATGGTGTCTGCTCTGCCACTAACTGCTTTTCTAACTACAACTCTCACTAGATTTCATAACTTAAGCACTTGCAGAACAGGAACTAGACTAGAAGTAGCAGTGCTCCCCTTCACTAGATTAGTAGTATCTAATCTAGTGAATCTAATCTAGTATCTAATTTGCAATGCCTTTATTGCAGGTAACTCAGGATACAGGTTAGCTTACTAACCACAGGCAAAAGTGCTAAAAGTGTATTACACTGTAAATCACAGTAGAAAGGACAGGTATGTTTGTTTGCTGGCTGTTCAGTAGTTTTATAAAAGCAGAAAAAACAGGTCACAAGAAGCCTGGTAGTTGCCAAATCTGTCTTTGTGAGTGGGAGTGATGTTGGCAAACTTCCACGTTAAGCAAAGCATCCCTACTTCAGAAAAAGCTACCTACTGTATACCATAGAGTAGAACAACACCTACTAGATGCTACTGTCTCTCTATAATCTGTTCATAATCTAATTACCACTTCGAACACCCCTGAATCACCATAAATTACATGGGTAGCAAATTCCCTGCCGGTTATCAAAGCATTATGTCAGTATTAAAAAAGAGGCTGTCAGTACATAAAAGAGCTGTCAATAAAATTGTTTACAAAACCTGAGTTGGTTTAATCTGTTCATGTGATAATTCTTTTTCCATATTCCCTAAAAATACCCAGTGAGCAAGAAGCTTCTGGATACAGAATAATCAATATATGGACATTTGTAGCATATATTCTCACTCTCCTTTTTGTATTGATATTTGATGAATTAAAATATCAATGTTGAGAAAAGTTTAATGGTGTTTTCTACCTACTGCCGGTACTCGTAAGAAAAAAGTACATTTATATCTTACAATATCATTATCAAATTACAAGCAAGTAAACTTTTGGAGCATATTTCTTAAATAGTTGTATGTTATCACATGTAAAAAATGACAGTGTACTGTGCAGTCATTAATACATTATCATTCTTAAGTATTGGGTTCCATAATGCCATCATAATCTCCTGCATCTGAAAATATTTCTAATTTCAAAGAGACATATGACAGCACTAATTTGAATTCAAGTTCAGTTCTTTATCTGGGGAGTTTATTGGGAGCACGCAGCACAGAACAAAGCAGCTATTTGAAAGCTGGCTTAGAACTCTGTTCAAATGAAACAAGCAACCTTTAGCACTAGGAACACAGACTTTCTAAGCAATAACTTTTGTGGTTTGGAGGGTAACAGTGGTAAAACAGTAGTGGCACATTCAGAAGCCACCATCTTCCAGGCTGTTCACATTTCACTGAGATTTGCTTGAAAAAAGTCTTCTATGATTTTTTGATAGACACACCTAGTGCTTGGCATGTTATTGACACACTACTGAAAGCTCAGTCTGATCAAGTTAAACACTGAGGAGAGCAGTCCTCATGTGTTTACAGAGCAGGTAAGGGAAGTGCAGCCTGACAACCACAGGGCACCTCACAGCACATGAACAGCAAGCAAAGAAAAAAACATTTTTACTTAACTGAAAACTGTATGGCTCCATCTTTTAAACTGTTCTGTACTGAATCACATATCTAGGCACAGGAAATTGCTTTCTACCATTCAGAAATTTATTTCGTTCTTTCTCACAAATGAGATGCACCCAGGAGTTGTGCTCCATGATCCTTGTGGGTCCCTTCTAACTTGAATATTCTGATTCTATTACTCAGCAAGGAGTTCACTGAGTTTGTGCAAAACAGAAATATTAATAACAAGAAGTCAAGTCTTTGAGGAAAATCACAAAATACACAATCTTGTAAATAAGACTTCTTTAGACAGGCTTCTCTATTCCCAGCACTTTCTAGTAAGAGTCCAGCAACACAAAATTCACAGTAGAGGTTGTTTAATCATCAGCATTCATGGTTCTAAAGAACGTCATGCTTGATATTAGCAAAATTTCTTCTTGTATGTTCTCCTAAAGCTCACATTTCTGATCACTGTACGCATTATGATATCATTATGGTAAAACAAAGACCAATAATAACCTACCATTTCTTTCAGTTAATAATGATTTCTAACCTTTAAAATAAAGAGCCTTATCTCATCAAGCCATGCTACAAACCCAGCAAATTCTGGTTCCTGCTATACCATATGACATTGTATAATAGCAAAGTTAAGTACTGAGACTGATCTTCAACAAGGAGTGCCTGGAGCTGGCAGTAGTTCAGCACTCAGACCACAGTCCAATTTACAGTTTTGGCAACCGTTTCCAGGACACTCTCCAAATCCTTGCTACTGTCTCTTAGACAAAGTGCCTCTTAGCAAAGAGTCAGTGAACCTGGATACTGGATACTTCACTTTCAGAACAAAAACAAGTCACAAAACACTTTCAGTGCACTACTAATGGTCATTAAAAAAGAGCTTCTTCAAGGGAATGTGTTCACAAACTTCACTAACCGCACTAAAGATGTCACTCCATCACATAATCCCTTTTGACCAACAGCATAGTGAGCAATTGCTGTCAGTTAGCAGCCACTTAAACACTCAGTATGGCATATAGCAACCTTTAGGAAACTTGCAATCAGTTATTTGCTGACACCTCCAGAAATATGTGGGATATTGCCCTTGTCATTAAATCATCTAAAGCTTTTTTTGCTATGGTGTACAAATTTCTTGCTGTCAGGACTGTCTTCAAACAAGTTGTTAGAACTACTCAGCAATAACCTTGTTGATAAAGTCACTATCCAAAAGCAAGTTCTTAAGTTTTATAAAGCCTTGTGGGAAATGGAATCATCCATCTCTTGGCTTCAGCCTGTGAACCACTTGCAAGCCTAACAAAATAGCACAATCTGATGTGGTATGTGATGTGATGGTGGGGGTGCATTAAGCATAAATCAATCTAATTCTTCAAACAGGTCTAAATGTTTTGGTCCTACATGCTATTCAGGAGTAGGAAAGAACCAGCCCAGGCCCGTTCATTTTTTGATTATCTCATATTTTTCTCCATGTCAGGTTAGTATTCCCCCAGTCTACTGGCATAGCAAAGAGTGATCCCTAAACTAATTCCTCCAGATATACTTGAGCTAAAAATGGAGCAACCAAACAATTGAAAGTATTTAAAATCACCTGTATCATTTTCACAGAATTAGATCAAGATGTCAATTGTGCACATATTTCCGCCTTCCAAGCTGAAGGCAGGAATAACGACAAACAGCAATGGGCACTGAAGATCATGACATGTTCCAGACAGCATGCAGCTCACAGGAAATCACCCAGTGATATCCTAACCTGTTCTCTGTGAAAGTCAGGGAAATCCAGTCCATAAAACTGGAAAGGGCCATGGGATTACTTGCGCAACAGTCACATAAGATGAAGCCATGAAGAGCCCTGGGCACATGGTTTTTGTCACTTTGGCAACACGTGACAAGGGATAATGACAAACTGTTTGCTCTGAAGTTATGAAACTTTGTGGGGTTTTGTTAACTAGATAGAGAAATTGATTTTAAAACAATGAAAAGTCCTTTAAACACTCTTTTCATGTGACATATATTCTGCTGTAAGCTACAGTATACAAACATTCCTCTTAATTTATAAGCATAGCCCACCTCTATTAATTTAAAGAGACCACCAAGGTATTGGTCAGATGCTAACCTTAGAGGGACCCCTTATTCTTTGCATTTCTCTCCCTAGTGGAAGCTATGAGCTAAGAACGCAGAAGTCCTAGTGCTTCCTTCATAACTCTGGGCTTAGGTATCTCACTGCATACAGGTGAGATGACAGTTGAACAGTTTCAGTTCTCTTGTCCTTTCAGGTATTTTTAATCACTTCTAGAGGTCAATTCCACTTTGTTTTATATCTACTTTTACCCATGGCACCATAAACCTGTTCCTTTTTGGACCCATTAAACAATAATAATTCAAGATATCAACATCACAAAAAAATAAAGGTCTTATGTTAGAAGATTTTGGTTAAAGATGAGGTGAAATAAATATTTTGTCAGAATTTGAACTACCTTCTTTTTAAAGGATTGATTTATTTTAAAATACATTTTATTTTAACATATCTCTGGAGAAACCAATAGAGGATGGAGGAAAGTAAAATGCAGGCAACAGATGCACACGATGAGACAAGAAAACCTATGACTAAACGAGTGGGAAAGTAAACCAAGGTTAAGGACATCTTAAAGACAAAATTCTGTTGATTATATGCCTCATTACAGTACAAAGAGAAACAAATTGTAACTGGTAGATTTGAAATGAAGGATGATTAGCATAGCAAATTGAAAATGCAAATAAAACAGTAGTTTCATAACTGCAAGATATAGGACTATAACCTTTCTAGAGTAAGGCATAGCATTCGCAATGATTTGCAGACTTGGAAAAAAGAATAGATATAATCACCCTCTCTTACTTTTTTGGCTATCACCTAAAGAAAAATGAAAAGAAAAGCAGGTTGACAGGAATTTTAACAATGATTATAGATTAAGTTACATAATGCTGTTGTGCATTTACTTCATTTACACTAGGAAACAAATACAAAAAATCTGTTTCTCCAAGGCTTTTGTGTATTCTGATGGGCTTCTCACTTACTTTAAAGTTAGATAATTAGATACATTTTGAATGCTGACATCCATTGGCCTTAATGCTTTTCTTGTAAATTAGAGGCTTGACATTTGCATTTCCATGCCCAAGTAACAAAGTGAGTTTGACAGACAGAACTATGACTATAGAAGCTGAATTTAAGGTTCTGTACCTACCAGAAGTGTGTCTCACTGAACAAAGTTGTAATATTGGTAATATGAACATAGTTATTATAGGATTCACACTCAGTAGTGCGAAGCTCTTTCATGTCATCTTGTCTGCAGGTACCAGAAGGTATCTTTTAAATGTATGTTAATGGGTCAGAATGCATACATACTAAAAGAAAATTAGAGGGGAAAAAAAATGGAACTATTAATCACTGCAATACATGAAGTGTTTTTTTTTTTTTTAATTTTATTTATTTATTTATTTATTTATTTTACAAGTAATAAAGACCCCCTGGAAAAGCTGAAGCCTTCTCCAAGCAAGAAAAAAATTCTAGCAAGTTGAATGAAAAATCCCAGTAAAACCAACCAGCAGCTTGGAGAAGGAGTGAAGACTAAACATAAAACTTTATGTATATATATATTACATACATGTATATAATATACATGTATATACACATCACATATAGATATATACATGTACATATGAGATCAGGAAACCTAACAGGGACTATAGTCATCTGATGATCAGAGGATTAGATAACTGTCTTTGATAGACAAGGTCTATTCAACAATGCAGTATCTGGGAAGGTACTCATACTTAGAAAGTAACTTCAAGGTAATACACTGAATAATTTCAAGGTAAAACACTGAAGGATTTACCTCAGATGGGAATATTAATATGAAGAGTTTACAGAATTTACAGAAGAGATGAAAAGTAACAAAATGCCATAACCACACGGCAGTTACCCAGTGATCCAAAGTAGCTTACAGAAAATTTAAAAAACTTCACTATATAACCTCTCACATAAATCTTGCCTTTGCTACCAGAGCTGATAGCTAACAATGCCATATTTAAGAAACAGAGGGTCAAGTAAATATAAAGCTTTAAAAAAAAAAAAAAAAAAAAAAAAAAAACAACTCTTCCAAACATATGTAAGCCTTCAAGCACTGAAATGTTCTGTTGCAGAATGCCAAAGATGCTAAATGTTCACACAACTTCAGCAATTGATAAAATTCATAGAAGGTAAATCCATAGTTTCAAATCATACCATTTTCACTGTTTCCAGCTCAGTAAGATCTGAGGCACCCATAGGTCTTAAAAACAACAAACTATCTTAAACTAACTTTTAGCATTGACGATGTCCAAGATAATCCTGGGCTATATGAACATTCTGACTTACCACAGGTTAGCCTTATTTATGTTTATGTTTGGATTTTCTTTAAATAGAAACCATATTGGAACTGGAAAATCTATAGCAGTTCAGTTTTTTAAACAACCCTTTTTTTTTTTTTACCCCAAATTCTCTGTTGAGGTCACTAATGCATTTTACACATGCACAGAAAAGATCTAGAAAGATTCAGAGGTCTCTAATGTATTCCTTTGATGAAAATTTCCACATATTTTCCTGTTAAATCAAATTTATTCTTTAATAAAACATCTAAATAGTATATCTACATAAGAGTCTTATTTTCTTTAACAGTGGGAACTTAAAAGATGAAAATGCTACACCAAAATTTCCATTTTGATTTCTTTGGTGGGTCTGCAACTGTTTCAGTCAATTATTACCTCTGCTACTCTATTGCATTAGATTTTATTCCTATCTTTTACATAAATGTACACAATGGGAAAACTGTTCTGTACTATGCATTTCCGTCAGTTAGAGGTGAAAAGAATTAGATTTAAAAAAAAATCTATAGTCAGAAATAAAAGTGGTCTGATGTACCAAACACGTAGTCACAAGAACAAATCATTCTCCTGTCATTATAATCCCAATTGTCCTCTTTTGACTTGGAACATGAAGAAACAAACATCTGAGGCAGAAAAACAGGGATTTCTTAAAACTTCAGATGCACAGTTTCTGTTAATTTAAATAAAAATGTGTAAACTCTCTTGGCAGCATAGCAAGTTTCGGTAACTCTGCAATGCTAATTTAATGGAGATGATAGGAATGGTATTATACGCATATGTAACGCCTGGCTGTTTTCTGTATATGCACACATCCATATGCTATTATTTATCGTTGCAATTGGCAATTTTGCTTGACTGTAAATCACTTAAGATTGCTATAATAAGAACAAAAATGTGGAGTCTTAAAATTATCCAGTATGATTTAATATGTTGTGCAGAACAATTAACAAACAATATTTGTATTCTGAAACAAGTTCTTTACTGCTACTGCAGATCCTGCATGCCCATTTCAATAACTTCACAAAACCTAAAATATTACATTGAGGAAAAACAAACAACTTTTGAACAATTGCACTGTCTGGTCTACCACAAAACAACCCTGTTTTTTTTGTTTTTTTTTTTTTTTTGTTTTGTTTTTTTTTTTTGTTTGTGTTTTTTTTTGTTTGTTTTTTTTTGGTTTTTTTTTTTTTTTTTACTACGTCCCTACTACCACTCCCATAGAGAAAGGAAAGCAAGGATCAAGAGCTTTGTACTGGTGCAATACCATCTTTGTATCTCAATATTTTTATTAACTTGTGCTTTATTAATATTTGAAGAAATAGTTGAAAAAATCTTTAAGTCATACAAAGTTACAAGCAAATATGACACGAAGCTGCCATTAGGTCATTTTAATGTCTTATTTCTTTTTCCTTTACGTGAAATTACCTTCCTATTTTTCTGACTAATCCATATATATCCCCAGGGAAATTCCGTACGTAGCACAGGCGAAATAGATCTATTGTGAAAAGTATGTTAAAGTCAGATTAATCAGAAGTAGATCCTTGAAGAGTAGTTGAGCTTTTGTTTTAACTCATAAGCTCTGGGAAAAATCATCATAGCCCACAAGATGATAAAAAAAAAAAAAGAGTAAAGTGAGCAACTTAAGGAGGAATAGACAAATGTACAGCTGAAAAACTAGTAAAAACTCCTTCAATTAAATCAATAAGAGAAATCCCCCATCCCAACAGAATGGAAGACAATAAAACTGCTTTAGGGGTCAGGAGTTAATCTAGAAAATCTACCTTCTAATCAATGGGAAACTGCTGACTGAGAAAGAAATGCTGTTTTGAGTTGCTAAAAAATTGTATTTCTGCATTCATTTGCCAAACCACTGAAAAGATCACATTTTCAGGGGAAGGCACAGAGGAATGGGCAAGAAGTAAACACTCCATTTTCATACCAAAGCTTCCAAGCATTGTGTAGACAGAACCCATACTACAGAGAGAAAAATAAATTCTTGTTTTTGATAGGAACCACCAAGTAGTGCATGCTTTAGCATTTCAGAGACAATTTGCTAGTATCTGTGAAGAGAGAAATAGCATGCAGATAAAAGATGCAACTGAAATTTCATTAGCAGAGGGAATGCGTTTTTCAAGCGCAAGCAGCAAAACGAATTTGCTTACATGGATGCCAACCTAGGCTAGTGCTGGCCTGATGCATCACTGTGTTAACATTAGCAGTTTAGCCAAGCTGAGAAACCTTGCTGGAAGCTTCAGAGGACAAGAACCAGAATAGCTAACAAGTGGGAAGATATTTCCAGGGAAACAAAAGAAGAGAAAGTAAGAATTTGGATATACAAAGCACCGTAGGAAGGCCAGCAGCTATTCTATTACACCCCTGCTCTTTTCTGTGTATTTAGCTTTAACCATTTTTGCTGATATGTAAATACTATAACTGATATATTGGACCAGTATGGGTAGAACAGTAACGTTATTTTCCATGTGATATTTTCCTGTTTTGAACCATTCTGTTTGCCAGGAATTCTGGAGTTGGAAGTATGTCCACCTGGGTTAACAGATGTATGACACTATAAACTGTTGTGAGATTATTCTCTCTACCACCAACTTTCCATTTCCACAGGCTCTTTCCTTACAATATAAATTCCCTGGCTGATTCTTTCAGATGTAGCACAAAATGTCAAATCAAACTTACCTCTTGTGGATTTTCATTTATCACACAAAAATACACAGTGATCAGACAGTGCTAGCCCCTGGGGACTACAAATGTGCCTGTGTTGTTCAGACATTCTGTAACAAACATGGGAAGTAGGCGCTACAACTGATGGTGGCTGTCCACTACGTGCTATTTCCCACACGTAAAGAAACGTATATTAAAAAAGTAAAGACAGATCACACTGTGGATGCTATTCAAACTATGGTAATATTCCCACATATTTCAGTAGGGGCAGAATGAAGTGTAGTCTTTTTGTCATATCAAAATTAAATTAGTGACATTTCTTTATAACGTTCTACTCTAGACAGAAAGTTATTGCCATAGAAATCACGAGTAAATTGACTAATTTTGTTGGAAGCAAAGTACAACATCAGAAATTATTTACTTTTTTATTTACTCAACTATTTTACCTCAGATGCATGCAGCAAATAGAAAGTGTATTTTAGGGAAGGAGAAAAGCAAACTGGATATTTGTTTTACATTTTGCTAAAAATTTGTATTGTGTGTCTACATTAAAATTGTAACAGTCAAAACCACTTTATTTTAGAGACCATCTGGCACTGTTACTGTTTTTAGGGAAGTCTTCACTCATCTTAATGAATGGTTTAGATTTATCAATTATGATATCAAAGATAGGTTATCCTTTATAAATGAACTTATAACTGAAGGCAATGATGGGCAATCTTTATAAGCATCAAACATAACTTGAGAACATATAGAAAATATGTTTTGCAACATATTTGCATTTCAAAAAGGATTATGAAATATACATTTCTGTGCTATTTACTTTTTATCTGATAACTTTGTTCTTTTTAATTTAGAGAAATGCTGGATCAAACAAAAGTCAATTATAGTCATGCAATCTTATCAAGCAAAAGCACATCTGAATAAGGTTTGTATCCTGTAATCAGTGAGTCATAAAAATAGGGAAACTATTTATTATTTTACATGTTACCTTATTTTAATTATGATAGCAGACGTGACATATCTCTAAGCCAATTATGCCATAAAACTGAAAATAAAGAACTGTTTCACTTCAAATAAAACCATTAGTAGATTGTTTGCAGGTAAGTTGGCCTGTATATTTTATGCTTAGCAAAACTTATCCGTGCAGCAATTTTTTCTCTGGACTGCAGTAAATAAATGTGAACATCCACCTCAGCCTAGGCACAACCTCACTCAACCACTCAACTTCAGCACTGGCAGACTTGCTATGGGGGCAACAGACATCCTACAGAAAGACTGTAGTACATGTATTCCATGAGACACTGATATACTTGTGGAAAACTGCAAAACCATGAGCAGTAAGGGATATGTTTAGATGAACTAAACTCTAAGTAATTATTTCTCATTATTGATAAGTCTTAATAGTAAAAAGTTAACCCACTACACCAGGAAGTTGAGCAAGTCTCAGTAAAACATTACTCAGTATCAATTCAAGTATACAATTCAACCCTGTAAATGCAATAGCGTTTTTCCCGACCATCACAGTTTACAGAATTAACAGCCTCACTCCACAAATAGTAAGTATTTCGTAATAACTATTTCGTATGTAAAGGAAGAAATCAATAAATCAAGTTAAGAAATAATTTTAAAATTCAACAAAAAAAAAATCTGCAATGAAGGAGGTAAATTTAGTCAAGAATCTTTCCCAAATTCACTTGGTGGAAGCAGAATAGAATTGGCTTCCATTTTCTTTAACCTGTAGCATCAAAAGACTCAGCCTGCTTTCACTCTATGATAATAAACATGCACTAACAGGTTTCTGTTATGATTTAGGATCAGTATTTTATAGCTCATGTAAGCAAACCATCGTAATGTTTTCTGACAATTATGTCAGCTAATACCCTGTCTTAGGGTAACATTGGGATACTTGTTTCCTTGATTATTGAAAGGTCATGTTTAGAAGTTTTTCAACTTTCTTTTCTGGCAGAGACTTTCTCCTTTTTCAGTAAAAAAAATATTTTAGTACATAATTATGAACTATACTTGTTTTTGACAAATCCTACAGCAAAACTCCCTATGCATCCAAACAAAGGAAAACTCTGGGGAATTATATTAGTAAATTATATTGTCAATAATTAAAAGTAGTATTAAAAGTAGTTAACGCAAATAAAATCAAGTAATTCCATTAGTTTTTCTGGAAGCTTTTTGCAAAAATGAACTTGAAAATATAACTCCTACTTCCATAGTTATTCCACAACTTATTCTATTGGCTAGTAAAACACGTGTGGGGGAGTGAAATAAAATTATGGTAGTCTCCGTGTAAAGAGATAACATCATTAATCAGAACATCTTTGAAAGAGGTGGAGGAAAATCACTGTAACAAACAACCTTGCATAAGCAGAAAACAACCTACACACAAACCACTGTATTCAAATTCAAGCGTATTTTAGCCTTGTGGCTCTGAAATAAGCAAATTTTATCAAATAAAAGGCAAACACTTTTTACTCATTTATGTCTGTGTTCTCTAGTATATCTGTACTCATGCACAACAATTCTAAAGTCAATAGACACCACTAGAAGCATCCATTACTAAATCTTTACCTAATGTTCATGAGCATCTGTTCAGAGAAGTCCAAATATACCTCTGATTATGGTCTATTATGTTTGATGGAGATTATCCATTTTCTGTATGTTTTAAAACTTCTTTCTCCAGAACAACATAATATAGACAAAGCCTTTCCTTAACTGATTTCATAAGCAAAACTACACATTTACCATTTTTTCATAAAATCTGCAGAAATGGTCATGCTAAGGGGAAATTACACCAAATATTATCAAGCTTACACTAAGGATTTAACAACTAAGCACTAAAGCAGCAACTTCAAGATAAGGGCTAAATCATCAAACAGAATGAGAACATAGAATGATCTATGAGTACCCACTTGTCCTTTCACCAAAATAGGTACTTAGACATGTAATTAAAATCACAGGAACTTACAGTACCAAATTCAGAAAAAATATCCCTAATATTTCCTGAATCAGGACACCTTGAGAAGTGATTTATCAGACTTCCAGTAGAGTGATCAGAATGCATGCTCAAATCCAGACAGACACTTATTAAAGTAAGAGTTAATCAAAGGAGAAAACCATGACAAGAAGGGACATTTCAGACCTTTGAGATAAATGCAAGACTACTGACAGGCCCATAATTAAAAACAGAGTCAGCAGTGAAAAAAAAATATTTCTATAACAGTAGACAGATTACTGACGATTTGGAAGAAAGTGGTTTGTGACCCCAAAACAGCATACCTGCAATTTTTGATCAGAGGTGAGAGCCAGGGATATTTATACAGAAACATAGCATGCTCAAGATTCAAGAAGAATTCAAAAAGATAATGTTTTATTTACAGCTCAGTAATATATTAAGGAAACCAGCATCTGCAATAGCAAACATGCAGCTAAAGTGACTGAAATGATTTGTCAGCCACATGCTATGCATGGCTGTACAGTATTTTCTGGGTGGCCCTTAACAGGCTCTGTGGCCCTGAAATAATCTGTTGGTACTTCCGTGCACACAAAGCACAGTTCTGCCTTAAGTAGTACAGCTGAGGAATTACTAAGTGAGCATAGGGAGAGCATTTTAGTACTGGCGCACTAACCTCCATAGGTAGGAATCAGCCCACAGTACCCAGAGACACTCAGAGTAGCCAAAGCAGGTGGTACAAACAGTGTCAAAGGTTTCCCAGCCTGGAACACCTTCCATAGTAGGAGTGTGGATATACAGTTATCTTGCAAAGGACTAATTTATTTGCAGCAAACTGCCCTAGCCCCTTCACTTGGTGTTAGTGAATACCAAGCTTCCAATACAATGTCACATCATGGTGCGATGAACACAGACTGTGTTATTAAAATACAGGTTCTCTTCCATGTAGTAAAACATGTGGTACACAAGGTTCTTGAATGCATCCTATAAAGCAAAGCTACAAGTTTAATTCCTCAGTAAATGAGTTTAAGATGCCATGATAATTTGTTATACTCTAGGCTCGGAATGAAAGCTGATGAAATATATTTTTTTAAGTCTTTCCATTTAATCTTTTATTTTCCCTGATAACTGATTGATGAATTGCTACTCATTCTCTTTCCAGTTTTATGCAGATGTCTGAGACACAGCATATTAAGAACTGTTCATCATGGTTTATTCACATATTGGGGCAAACTTTGAAGCCATGAGATTTTTATTCTAGTTTAAATCTGTATGGGTTATTCGATCCTGATGATTTTAACTTGCTGTGTATTATTTCAGTAAGACAGCTATTATACTATAAAAAAGATTCACATCTCATCCCTCTGACTATTCAAGTTTTAGTCATGCTTAAGTGTTGTAAATTCATGCATATTATTTCATGCACAGTCAGAATACCCAAGCGAATAGAAGCCACACAGAAGAAAATGAAGTTGCAAACACTGAATCTTCTTAAATTAAAATAAAAAATGGATTTGGTGATCTAATGAGCTAACAAGATTGTGATGAGTTGGTTGAAATTAGATTTCTGAACATTGCAGCTAGAAGCCTTGTAACTGCCATTCTGTTACCAAAAGAAAAACATGGAAGCTGGTCATAGGGAACTGAATACTAGCTTATTAAAATAAAACTTTAAAATTGCACTCGTGTTAGAGATACTACAAGCAGGCTTGTCTGATCATCATAAGCAATGACAGCTACAGCTGCTTTATGGACATTTGCTAGTACAGCTGAATTAACCACTGGATCTTCATGATGGAGGTAACACATCACAGATTCAATATATCACAGATTCTGTTTGCAAGGTTACACTGCCTGGCACTTTGTTCTTATCTTAAGGTTACAATTCACAAGGAAGAGCACATGGGCTCTTTGTTCCTTACAAACTATTAGTTAAGTGCTGTAAAGCAATTCAAGGAGAATGCATACAAAGTAATTTGGTTGTCTGATATAAAGAAACTGAAGCTCTTAAAGATTATGAGAATTACATTAGCTTCAGCTTTATAATTTTTAACTACTGTTTTTTTAATTTTATTACTGCATGTTTTAATAAGCAGCTGTTCAGATCTCTGAACTGAAAGAAGAAATCCTCACTTGCATTTTTTATTGCAGGAGTATTCAAATTATTTTCAAAGAAAAGCAAACATTTGTAGCAGAGTCACAGAGACAGTGAGTTACTAGATTGCTTAGCATGACAACACATTATTATAAACCCACTTCACATCTCCTGATTTATTAAGTATAGAAGTACCAACCTATACAAAAAACACATTGATATAAATACACAATGTACACATTTAAGCTACTTCATATTTGAAAGATTTCATTCAGAAAAATAGGTTTGGATTTAAAATCCAAATCCAAACAAAATTACTTGTGGGACAAACTCAAATAATAAAGAGAAAAAACAGGAAAAAATGTAAAATGTACCATTAGGTGATTGCTTTTATTTTGTTTTTATTTCGAGGGAATATGCTGTATACAAAAGATGACAGAACACTGGCAACAATGAAAGCACTACATTTATCAACAGAGACAACACATCTCAGAGGATATAACCAAGAAAGTATTCCTACAAAAGTGTTACCCATAAACTAACTTTAAACGGAATGGATCAAAGCCAGGAATTCATTCATTTTACATGTCCATTCAGTCTCTTTGCTAAGACCACCAATTTCATACCTGAATTAATTCTTCACTCTGTAACATTATTTCTATCTCACATTTAACAGTGGACTAATTTGACAGTTACAATGACAGGTGCCTTAAAGTCAGTTTAGAATGAATCAGAATATGCTTCAATGTAGGACAAAAAACTCCTCAGGCAGAAATCCAATAATGAAGAAGCAATAGCATCCATATCTCTTCTGACCTGGAACTCTGTGACTTAAAAGGTTATATATGTGACTATAAAGGTTACCACCTTTATAGTGGTATACCTTTATAATGTATTGTAAATTTATAACATATAATAAATTATAAAGGTACAATTTACAACAACCTTTCCACCATAATGGTAAGAAATAATAATTTCTCATGTTGACTTACAGGAAGTACAAGACTGAAATTCCATAATGCCAATGCAAATGAAGACTCCAGCATTAACTGCCCAGGGGTATGAATTTTATCAGACCCCCCTAATATTCTGCTGGTCTTTGCATTTTAAAAAGGCTGCCCAAATACTACCTAGCAAACATTGAGTATGTTCCCAGTAGTGTAATTAGTTCAGCTGCAGAGAAGGGAAACCAGGGCAGGAGCCTGCCACTCAGCTCGGAGAGAACTGCAGCAGCAGAGACAGAAACACAGAGTGCTTCATGTCTGCTACACACACAGCTTACCAGACTTTTTTCAGTCTATCCCAGAACAGCTTCTCCTAAGAACTTTGTAAATGGGATTATTTTCTCATGCTAGTACTCCTGTATCCAGTTATTTCTTTCTTTGTTGATCCCACTAAGCCTCTGTTTAGGATTTCAAAGCTGTTTTCCAAGCAGTTCTTGCAGATGCCTCCTTAATTCTTCCTTTCCAACTCTCTGCCACATACATTAGCTTTCTAGGTGGGTTTTGTTAGTTTTCTCTGAAAATCCACAAAGAAAGTTGAGAAAATACAGAAAGCTGTATCAACATGCAGCTCTACTTCTGTGAAGAAAGTAAACCTTTTCTAAAAATGCACCAAAACATCTAAGTGTTCCTTGAAAAGAATGGGGGTACAAAAGGCATCTCAGCAGAAGACAGCTGCTTCCAGCATCGCTTAGAGAAAGCTAACATGTTCCTTTTGCAGGTAAACACAGCCCATGCAACTGGAGATGCAGTATGTGCATTAACAACAACTTTTACTCCAGTAACATGCCTCTTATGTTTTTCTGAAGTTTTCTTCACCCTAATAGATCTAAGTAGATAAATACAGCTTGTGTCACAATTATACTGCAGCACTAATCTTTACCACTGAGGTGATTAAGACCTTTTGTTTATCACCACACCATTTCAAAAACATATTTTAAAAAACATAAGCACTGCCATTACAGATACTCAGTCACAGCAAGTGCATTATTCACGACATATGTGATAAGCCACTTGTCCTATCACACTATGTTGTGACTTCAGTAGTGACTTTCAAACTTGGAAGCAGAGTCATTAATGCTTACTGCAAAGCATGGCTATGGTTTTCTGCAAATGGGACACTAAGCACACTTACCACAGCAATTTTTCTGAAAGCCTCTCACCTGTGAGGGAAACTAGCTTTTCCTGTAAGGGTTAATGTCTCCCGTGTGCGGAAGTGGGCTGGAGTACCAGAAAGGATGCTGCAGTGCATAGGCATTACATGCTGGGTTCTCAAACTTTTGAGCAGTGGATACCAAATCTTCTACAGTATAGTCTGTATCTGAGAATGATGCTTGTTAATCTGTATACTGGTGATAACAGAGGTTCCAGCTGTGAGCCAGATTTAGAGTTTGCTAGACAACAAAGTACAAGAAAATGAATATGTAATTTCAATTGAATATGTAATTTCAATACTTCAGTTTTAAAAAGTCATAGTAAAAGCACACAAAGATGCAGAAAAATCTCAGCTTCTTAAGTTCCTCTTGGAACTTTATCTATTTGAAGTGTTCCTGTAAATTATCACAAGTTTTCAGGGGCTTAATTGTTCCTATAAATGAGAGGAACAAAATAGAAAATGTGTAAAAGGTTTATATTTAGTTTTATGTTTAAACACCTAATTTATGAATGTCTTCCATAAAGGGCTATCAGTGAAGTTTCTTTGATTATCTCAAACCAATGGGTTTTAAACAATGTTCTAGTAATAAAATATGTTGACAGTGTACACTTTTTTAAAGCACTTTTTAGCTCAGATAATCTGTAGAGTACTTCTCCGCCACAAAGAATAAATCTCACAGAAGTGTAAGTAATAGCAGAAAAAAATAGAACAGACAATACTAATAAGGGTGGAAAAATATAGAAAGAGGAAAACAGCAAAGGATTCTGGAAAGCTATAAAAATGAATTAAGAAACGTAAAACAATTTAACCAACCCATTACAGAAACAGTTTATCCAGAATCTGAAGATGTTACTGAATCAGTATCACAGATTCCAGCATCTTTGATCCTGCATAGGTAGCTACTTTTGGAATTAGGAAACCTAACTCCTAGGCAAAGACAACAACCCTATTGGACCTGGAGATAGAGACATCAGCCTAAGGGGCAGTAAAAAAGCACAGGGATCCAGATGGTTCTTTGGAGATCCAATTGCCATTTAAATCCACTCAGACAGAACAAGATCCATTTAGCAATAAGTCCTTCAGAGAAGGACTCTCAGAGGGCAACTTCATAGAATTCCCTTCCTGCTCCTGTTGCTGAAAAACAGACCTTTCTCCCTGACCTTTTTCACTACTACCTACTGCTCTGGCATATGTACAACTTGCACTTTAATTTTCCTCCCAAGGCAGGAAATGAGCACAAATTCATCATTCACCAATTGCATTGAGGCCCGGATGGATGAGCAGTAGAGTAGAAGTTCTGCTGTTCATTTTTCTACCTAGCTGACACAGGAACAGTGCTGCCATCACTGAGCTGTCAGATCTAAAAGTGCTGGTCCCCAGAGATGCACTCCTGCAGAATTACAAACCAGTCATCCAGAGAGGGTGAGGAGAAACTTATTCTGGAAGTGATGTTAAACCATTCCTAAAGTCATGGATAAGCAGGTATTCTGGGAATAATGTGTATTTAGCAGCTGACTTATATGCATGCAAGACTTGGACAGTATTGTGTTTGCTTCCTCTGTTATCAAATGAAGAGTAATTATGTTTAAGAATATTTGCATGTGAGCAACTCTGTGAGTTATCAAGAACAATTCTTAAAGTAATTGAGGTTGGAACCCATAATTGAATTGAAGATGCTTCTTCCAATCTGTGATTCTTCACAAGACAAGTGACATTATCATTTCAACACACTTGCTGGATTCAGCACTGTCTCTATAGTGCATTATTACATTTGGAGAAGCAGCTGGCAATGAACATACAGGAATTTAGTCTAATAATAAGCATATAGAACCTAATGATTTTAGCAAACATTTACCATTTTATTACCAGCAATGTGTTTTGCAATGCTCAAATAACATAGCAACAATAAAGAAAACTACTCCATAAAGATTTTGAGCAACAGTTAAGATCCACAAGTTGTTTGCATATCTGATAGAGCTATGGAATAAATCTCTTCCACTTGCATTCCAGAAGGTTTATCTTAAAAACAAATAACAAAACTGAATATACTGTGGGAAAGGTCTTTTTCTCTAGAAAATATGACTTTCATGCCCCTCCCACCCCCAACAGTCTAATTTGAAGACTCCATCCATGACATTAATATCATTCATATTCAACTTCACCTCTATTCCACCATCAAAACGACTCCTCTAAGGTGCCCACTAAACCCAAAGAGCCAAGAATATCCTTTAGCTAAGAATATCCTTTAAGTTCTCCATCCTAATGCCATATAAGTAGGAGGTTTGGGAAAAGTAGTGCCAAATGGCCTTTCCAGTTTCCCTGGGTGAGGGAAAATGTGTCTGAGACATTTAGAGTCTTTGCAGCTGGAAGAACAATATGAATGGTTACCATTGTTCCAAAAATGAACTGGTACCTCAGTGTCTCATTCTTCTATAACAAGACATGCCTTCATGCCTTCCCTTGAATGTATGGTAATGATTTTTGACTGAATCCTGACTGCACCAAGGTGATGAAGAATGCCCAATAATAATAGTAGGGACAGTTGCTTAAATACCTAATCTGTAGTGCTTTCTGTAGGTTTGTTCCTCTAACATTTTGCAACTCCTCTACTATTGCTGTTAAAATGTAGTAAAAATATTTCCCAGATATACAAAATCACTAGACATGAATAACTTCACTTTAATTTGGTGGAGCCATGGTGTGGTCTTGTATATTGAATGCTAAGACATTAGAGAGAAATTCTACATATCAAAAACTGATATCAAAGTCTCCAGTTTGAGAGGCTCACATTAAACACGTCTGTTTGTTTCACTGTTTCCCTGCACTATACAATGCCAAACACTAAGGTCCTCAATCCAGGCATTAGAGGACCCAAAATCGCATAGTTATAAGATGTGTAACGTATTTGTATGTCCTGACATTCACAGGACTTTTTGGTTCAGCTGAGGCACTGTGACTTACTATTGTCACACCTTTCATCAATCTTTGATCAGGAGAAAGATACTAAAAATTCTGCCTTAAATTCAGACATTTTTTTCCTGTAAAATATACCAGAGACTATACTATTGCTAGCCTTCTAGCCTTATCTTTTGAATATAGAAAATAGAATTATTTTAAACTGTTGCTAAGACAAAATTAAAGTACCATTCAAAGATTCAATACTGTATTCATGGCAAAAAAAAAAAAAAAAAAAAAAAAAAGACGACCAGGGAAACTAGCTAGTGATTGAGTTTTACAGAAGCTCTCCCATTTAAATGCATGTCATTCTGCTAGATAAAAACATTTTATTGATATCATTTCTTCCAAGCAAAAATGACAAATGGTTCACAGCTGTTATTTTTACACTTCTATTGTATTTTAACCACAAGACATGAAGAAAATTTTCTTAGTTCACAATAATGCAGAAAACAGTGAACCTTTGTTGTGGGTATACAAAGCCTTCAGAACCATGATAAAGTTAGAAGACAAGTGGACTTTCTCTGAACTAAATCAGAGATTACATCAAGATTCATAGTTTTCTGTTATACCATGTTTCTGTTGCTTCTAGTGGTGGCTCTTTTCTATTGGTTAAGTGTCTCTACTGTTACTGCTAGGAACACACACTAAAAAGCACAATGCAAAGAAAGTGCTTTGAAGTGACTGACACTGCACATTAGAACTACTAGATCATTTAGTTTGACACCCGTACATCGTGTGATTGCACAAAGTTCCTTACAGCAGGTTGTTTTGTTTTTTCAAATTAGACATCTACGTCCTTAAGTACCTGTTCCATAGCTAGATAAACCTGGGTCTTAGTAGATGCCTGTAGGGTTTACTTATAAGAAACAAATAGAAAGCTTTCTATTTTAAGAAATGTTACCAACATTCCAAGTAGGTTCTCTCTGATCTCCAAAGGAGGGAATAAAGTCATTGTAGCACTATTTACCTATAGATGCTTTGTTATACAAGTACAGCATGGTAAACAATGTATGGTAAGCATTTGACTGCCCTCATTACCTTTAGCTTCCAGCTACTGTTGATCTTGAATTACAGTTACTGAAGGATTGTTGAGTTAGCAACGAACACCAGAAGTATGCTCTTAACCCTCACTTGAACTCGAAGGTTGGATGACTAAACAGTTCTGAGAAGGCACTTTGGACATCACAAGGCCTGAGCTTTCTCTTTTAATATGTGGTGAAGGAGTGGGACTCGACCCTTGTGGGTCCCTTTCAACTCTGGATATTCTGATACAGTCAGAATGGAACAATCAATATAATAAACGAACTGCTCATTATGAACTCAGGTATACCCTTCATATTAAGGTCAGTACAAAATAGCAGCCAGATATGTTGATCTAGTATCTGAATATTCCATTTACAAAGCAATGTATGCATTTATGAGCAGAAATATTAATGGGACCATACAATAGTTTGGTTTGTACGGGTGAAAAGGAGACTTAGGATTTTGACTTTTCTCCTTTTTCTCCTTGTGGATATGGAGTCTTTGACCTTGATGAGTTTGCCTACATAGATAGGCTTGCAAGCCTTAAAATACCTTCAGACAATTCAAAAGCTTTTCCTGCACGAAGACCCACTGCTGAAGCAGAAATTAAATACATACAAAAGGTGCTGAACAGCAGTGGCTGTATTATGCAAATGTACTGCCTACATTATATAAACATGCTCTGTTGTCAACCTCTTTGTAAACACAAATAACTTCTCATCTTTGTAGGCTTTAAGACTCCACAATTTACTGGTAATAAAACTTTCTTTGGATAAGTAATGCACGTCCAACTAAGAGAAAGAATAGGATACCCTTTATAAATAAGCAGATGTTGTTCATTTATTTCTCTCCTGCCAAACACTGATTTACTGTAAATTCCCTCCATCTGGCAGGAAGCTAATCTGAATATGAATCAATCTATTCAAAAATAACTTGCAAATTTTTAGGCATTCATAACTTGTTTTTTTCCTGTACAATACCATTTTTCAGTCGTTCTACTCAGACGACTTTTTTAAAGCAAATCAAGCATGAAATATTTTGAGAGGATTTTGGAACTTATGTTTTTAAGAATTTTATCACAATAGTACCAACTTATTGATTTTTTCTGCACTCCACAAGCATACTTCCAGTGAATTAAAGCAAAGTATTCAAAAAAAATAGAGGGTGGGATATTAATTATCTATATACAGTGTATGTAAAATAAATCATTGAGGCTAAAATAATAAGTTTAATTGAACTACTTTAAAATCACATGTTAAATATTAGTTTTACAGTTATGAAGAAGAAGGATCAGATGTTCTCCATCATTGAAAGATGAAAGCGAGTACACATACTTTAATGTGAGGAATTCTGGAACAGCATCCAATAATAAAATACTGTTATAACTAAAGCCTAGATGACAGTTCTGTGTAAGTATAGCTTACACTTGTATCTACTCAGCAGGAACATCTTGGCTACAGAATCTGGAAGTGATAAATAGATGCCTGCTTAATGAGAAAATAGAGAAGCAAACTGCTACAAAACCCTCTCCTAATTTTCTGTAAAAGCAGTACTTCTTTCCCTGGTAACTTGCCACAGGTAATTAGAAAAACAAAAATGTTTTTTGTTGAAAAGAATTTCAAATCAGGGTCAAACACCTCTAAATAGAGAAACACCTAAGTACAAGGATAACCTAGGTGCGTGTTCAATAACCACTGAAGATTTAATTAAGTTAATAAACCTTCATATTCAGGCTTTTAGCCTCCCATTCAGGAAAAGTACGAAAGGTACTTGCCACTCAATTATGAAAAGTGTTTAAATGTTAATTGTTTAAGTACAAGTTGTGCTAAAAGTTGAACACCTGCTTAAGTATACTAAGTACCAGGACTAAAGCATTCAGCATCAAATCGACAGCTTGGGAGGGAATAATTGAAAGGCAAGAAATGTATTATTGTGAACTAAAAAATTCATATCATTAGACAGAAGCAGCAACATAAGCAAGAAGAAAAAGGAATTACAAGCTAAGGAGAGCTGAAGAACCCATGCAGGCAACAATAAAAAAAATTTAGACGAAATGAACAGCACTCCAAAGTAGAACTGCAGTATTGTATAGGAGGAATATGACCACTGCAGGAATAAAGAAACAAAATAAGTGGATTTACTGAAGGATGGAAGAAGGGGTGTTGATTGCCCTCCCATTATCTTGACAGAGAAACAAATCTCATATGGCCAAGCAAATGGAGCACTGCACCACCTCCCAAAAATTTCAGAAGTGTTGCTAACAGAGGGACCAGTGACTGAAACCAATCCCAGAACCTTTTTACTGTACAGACATGAAACAAAATGCTTGTAGGCTCCTGAAAGGACAGGACTTCAGAGAATTATAAAAAATAGTCCCACTAGCATGCACAGCACAGGCTGCAACAGTTGACAGGGGATGTTTAAGTACCTGCTTTTGCCACCCAGCAGAAGCCATAAGAGAGGCTGAGAGTTTCTCTAGGTAATTAGGATGCTCCCACTTTAAAAGCCACTTGCACTGTGCCTGGCATAAATTCAACAGTGGAGCAGTAGATTTTGCTCTGGTGGCTTTTGGATCTAACTCAAAAAATCATTTTTACAGAACAGGGTGAAAGTGTACTTAATACATAGAAAAAGTAGAAGAAAGATGACCAGAACTGTTCAAATAGCCTCCTGCTTAGAAGGCTTAAATGGCCAAGGTTATAAAAATCCATCCTGTGACAACCATTCCCTGACAGTTTTTCACATGCATTTCGTGATGTTTTAAAAGGCCCCTACATTGTCTGGGAAGAAGGACGTTCTCATTTGGAGACAGATCATCATCCAGGGGCTGCAAAGCAGCATTTTCACCCTAGTGCCTCCTCTCCCTGTAAGGACAGAGCTGGATCTTCTGCTGCCCAGAAAGTCCAGTGGTGCAGGGAGATAAGTCACAGTACAGCTGTCAGGCAGCTATGAACCAAACCACCTCAGACCAAGGCTTTAAAATTTCAAACTGAACTTTCCAGGCTAAATGAATACATCAGATGGCTTCTCTTTGCCTATTCTTTTTGTTTGGATGGTTCTAACTCCTCTGACTTGCTAATTTCCACGAGAAACAGCTCACGCTTTCCTGCTCCACATATATTTTCAGCAGATATTCCCCTGATCCATGATCCACCTGTAATTTTGAACTATTTTGTTAACTAAAACCTGATCAAATAAAATCAGGTTTACAGAGTTTAAAAAAATGTATAACAACAAAATAAAATAGAACCTCTCCTGTTAGTAGCTGTACGTAGTGAAAAGAAATACTACCAAATCCCTGATGATCTACATAAAGGAGATACCTTTTCATTTAGTTATTTCATTGGTGTAATATATTGCTTATTACATAAATACCTTAAATTGCTATACTTCTTTTTACTATTCAATTAAATGTTCTGCTTCTCATAGCATTGTACTTTACTAAATTTGTTATTCAAATATTTCACCTAGAGATTGTGCGTAAAGTGAATTTATTACTTGATAGCTTTTCGTGTAATTTAAGACATTACATAACTTTGGATGAAAATTCAGGGATAAGGTAATTTAAATTGCTAACAGTACCATAATTGAAGAATCCCTTTAAGATGCAACTTAAATCCTGATTATTCAAATTAAAGTATTGCATAAAGAACAGACAATATAGTTGCTGGGGTCATGACATTACATCCTTTTACTGAACTTAAATGATGTCCTAAGAAAAAGGAAAAAAATTATTTAGATTAAACCTTCAGTAGCTTAATCCTGACAGCAGGTTTCACTAAAGTAGTAAGAAGAAAAGTGAACGGATACCAGGTATTGTAACATGGCCTAGTTATACTAAGGCTCTAGAATATACAGATCAGATTTGAATACAAATTTTATAACAAAATATACTGATGTGACCTTAAAAGCCTCACAACTCCATTAGTGAAGTAATCACAGTACATAGCTAGATAAAGCTTCTCAAATTTTAAGCTGCAAAACAATCTTTCTTGTAAAATAGATCTAGTATATTCAATCTGTTTACATATTTATCTAATTCAAAGACTGATATTTTAAGCGGTTAAAGCAATTTTTAACATTTAGATGCAGCTACAGTCACACTGAGTTACAAACTATTAAGCATATGGGTTCTTTATTCTAGAATACAATTTTCCGCAGCATTATTCTCATACAGTATAACCCACTATCTGTATAGCTGTTTCTTATAGATTTGCTCTGTATTTTCAAGGAGACTGCTAGCTAAGTTATCCTTGCTTTCTTAGTCCTTGAACACCTTCAATTTTCCCAGTGACACTGTAAGACCTCTGAATTGCTGCTGACAGTTTATGAAACAACAAAAAGGATAAATACTTGCTGAGTTTCAATTCATCACTTGCACATAAGGAGCACAGTCAAACGTGGTAATCAAATTTAAATACACCATGTTTGAAAGACACTTATCACTAAGACAATACCTCTACGCAAAACAACTAAAAGAAGTGCTTAATTGTAATGATCAACACCTTGAAAAGGAAATGGCAGCAATGCAGCAGAGCACTGATAGAGCTTTATTTGCCTGCTGTCCTCCAGTAGTTGCCATGCCTGCTGGAGAAGTTATTCTCCCTACACCACAGCCCATCATTGCCTTCCACTGGCAGAGCTGCTTAAGTGAGACCCAGCCATTATCAGCTATGTTAACAAGCTGTGCTGGCCAACATCAGAACTCACACTGATAAGGCTAAGGGCATCCTGACAGCAACTGAAATTCAGTATTTCTCTGGAACACTGTCTTTCTGTTAAAAAGAAAAAAACTGACATTTGAAAATACTAAAATATCTGAAATGTACTAGTCTGCTACCTTGTGTTCCCAATTTTCTTCAAAAGAGTGGGCTCCCTGGTAGACTATGTATCACATCCCAAATTGTATACAGACATTTAAGTGAGGTTCTGCTCTCCCAGAAACAGACTGTAAAGCATCATATACTGACTAATGGGCCTACAACAAAAGAAGTGATCTTTTGAAAAGAGACTCAAAATGTACCTCTTTCACAAATGTATAAGTGTTAAAATAAGTTGTTAGTCTTCAAGTAGATTCACATTTATATCAAAAACAAAGCTCTTGAAAATGTTTTTATAAGAGTTTTAATTATTGTTTTAAATTTTTCCTTCCCAGAAACAAGTTGCATCAACCCTTGCAGCAACTTACATACAAAATTGCTTGTTTGTCTATACAGGAAAAGGTGCACAACCTGCATCTTCAGAAACATCAGATGGAATGGTTACACTCTGCTGAACATTTGTTTGTTATCACTTGCTAGTCATTCTTTCTTATTTAATACTAAGTATTTCCTAGTCAAATTCTGCCTCACCATTTCACAGATCACATATACAGACTCACGCTTAACCTCCTAATTTCTACTGCATGACACTGGATACTGAATACAAAGCCTAATATAGTATCACCCCTAAGGAGCTCAGAAGCTAAATTGAGGTGACATACTCACTGGGTATAACAATGATCGAAGAACAAGAGGCAAAGCAGGTCAGAATAACAGTCACAGAAGCAGACGGTTACACACACAAACACCAGGTAAGCAAAAATTGAACAGTACTATCTGTAAAGACAGATTTAAACTAGACACTTCCTGAAGTAAGAGTAAAGGCCTTGAGATTTGGCTCTGTGATCAACTGCAAAATGTTTAGTCAAATCCTCTATTAGCAATAACTGCATAGCTTTCTGTGCTTCGGAATAAACACTGTCCTTTAGTGTGGTACTTCGAGCAATATAATGGGATGTCTGTATCCATGAAGTCATCTTTGTATTCCTGATAATGCATTGTAACAATGCCACATTTTTTTTCCTACCTGTCTCTGTATCTAAAAGCTCTAGCTCTTTACCTGACCTACTAAAACATGGAGAGAAGGTGTGAGTTCTATCAATTCCTAAATAGACAGTTGTTTTTGAATAATACTGTTCTGAATATATCAACCAGCAAAAACAAATTTGTAATCAGGATGAGATTCATAAGCCCAGAAGCCTTTTCTGTAATACTCCCTTATAAATCCCTTCATTAATAAGAAGGCTTCCAACCCCCCAGGGAAGAGGTATTTGAACAGCCTTTCCACAGCAAGGCAGGACTTAACTGGCACAGGAAGATCATATGGTGTAGCTGTCTGCAGCAGAAGGAAGACAGTCAAAAACCCTCAAGCTTTTCTTTCCCACTAAGATGACAGAAATAAGACTAGCAGAAGCACAAAGTTTTTACAGCAAGAATAGCTTTAATAGCTAAGGTGATAAATAGTTTATGCCTCTAACATTATGATTTGTAAGAACCATCATGACAACTGCACAGAACTATCCATCTCTCTGCAAACAGATCCTGTCTAAAAAAAGTGAAGTTCTCCTGCAGAAGTCATGGGATGCCTCTGAAGCAGCAAAGTTTAAAGTCAGGTCATTTAAATCATGTTTTCTTCATTTTACTGAAATCTCATTTGCTAAGCAGATCTCACTTTTTATGAGGGTGTAACAAAAAGCTACCGCAACACCAAAATATGCAACATATACATAATCTGAGGCCTTTGTTTGGACAAATGGACAGCTTCACGTACAGTTGGAGATACTTTAGGTTGTTTTTATCATAGAACTGTAATTGAATTATGTTAAAATGTTCACGTAGGCCTTTCAAGAAATCCCAAAGAGGGTGAAGTGTTGATATTCATGGAAAACAGTGAAAGAAACAAAATAAAAAGCAATAAAATAAAGAGGGGAGGCGTTATTTTAACGTTAGGTAAACATGTATCAGACAAAAGTCTAATATTCAATTAAGTGTCTTAAATTAGATTTAGCAGGAAGGGCACTATTATAGCACCCAGAGACTACTGCTGTGACTAGTTGATAACTTTTGTAGTTTTGCACTGAGAAAAAACAGTGTGACACTTCAACCAGAGCACCTCAAGTTACATTTCACCACAGCTCTATTACTGATATTCTGACTAAAAATAAGTGAAATATATCTTGCAATGATATTGTGTTTTCTTTGTAATTATGCAATCAAGCATGCTTTTCAATGCATTTAAATGGACTGCATTGCAGTTCTTGAAAACACAAATGCATCCAAATACAAAGTATCACTTGAAAAAAATAGATGTTTGTAAATAGGAAAAAAGTGTCACGGAAATAAAGACAGTTAAAGAAACGCATTTCTCTTACAAATGCATGAATGCAAGGGAACTACAAGTATTTTACATATAAGTGGGATGATTTTACCTTTATTGACCTTAAACACTGTAAACAGATCTGTAAATGTATAAGGGGAAAACACAGATCTATTAGATTTAGCCTTTACAAAAGGTGATTGAATCTAACTGAAGTCATCAATAGTTCACTGTGAGCATTCACTCTCCAAAATTATCTTTCCTTTCCTCATATGCATCTACAATATAGATTAGTTCCTGATAGGATTAAAATTCTTCAAGCATAAAGGACCAAATGTCTCCAAATCCTTCCCCTCACACAGCAGAAATGGGGCAGATTCAGTGTTTTTTCTTCTGCAGAACTCTGGGTTTGTTTCTAAAAGGAAGCCTTTCCTCAGAGAGGTCTGTGGAGGTTCATTAACACTTTCAGATGCAAACCATCCACACTCAAAACTCAAGGTGTACTTACCACGTATCTGTCATTCCCTTTATGCATTTGACATGTGCCCATATTCTTATCTTCACGTTAATCCACCAGAATGAATCCACTAGCATGCAGGATAAATTCACAGTCTAAGTGAATACTTAGCACCAAATATCAACAATATTTCCCAAACACTAATAAATATTACAGCTTTGCAGCTCCCAGCTCATAAGATCAAGTTTGTTTCTGAGGAAAAAAATCAGACCATGAATGCTGAAGTCCAGTTTTTCTACTACATTCATGTATTTAAATTGGAAATACGTTCTATAATATGAATAGCAAATGCTTTTCTTCCTGATCAAAATTTGTTCAGCTCAAGCATGGAAAGATGGCTTACTTATAAAATGTTTTTATCTTCCCAACGAAGCACTGTCCGATGGCTTGTTGTCAGTACCTATGTAACACGCCGTTTAGAATAAAAATGCACAATTTCCAGAACTGCACTGAAACAGAATATCTAATACAGAGTTTAGAATGAAATCACAGGCAGAAATCTCAGAGGAGAATAAAGAAAGTGACTGGATTGTTAAAGAGCAAAACTAATAATAATGAGTAACTTTACATATGTCTAGATTTAGCTGAAGATTTATGTTAAATTGTATGCTTGTGTTATTTCTCCTGTGAGGGAGAAGAATTATAAATGTTTTATTGTTTTGCTACATAAACCATCCGTGACTTTAATATTCAGTGTTGAAACGTATTGAAACGTAACAGCAGCTAAATGGTCCATAGAGATAAGGACATATCTGTTCCTTTCCAATCAGGACATGCAGTGAAAAGGGGCCAGCTGATCCAGCAATAGGAACAGCAAAGACTGTGGTCCCTTACCCAAATAAAGCTTTTTAGGAGGAAGATTCATATAATGTCACAGAGAGCCAGGAAAGGTAGTTCATAAATCTCAGCACTCAATACTACAGTCCTGGGACCACTGTACATAGACATAAATTCAGGCAGTCTCTGAGATGCTTTAAGTTGATAAAGACCATGAAATTACATCTGCCAGAAAAACAGATGAGCAGCAACCTTTACCTTCATTCTGGGGTCTGAATGGATGAAGGAGCATTGCTTAGGAGTCTCCAGACTAGCAGGTAAACCTGCTTAAAAACAGGAAGAAAATCTGGGCTGATCTTCCTGTGCCAGACATGCTGGCTTTGCTGCCAGTCTCCGCTGGCAGCAGAGGAGCAGATGCTGCATTTTGGTGGTCTGGCAGGAACACAGGGCTCTGCACATAACCTCAGAAATTTAGTAGCTACATAGGAAAGCTAGTGTTAGCATAGCAAACACCAGAAATATGTTCCATGCAAGCAGTTGGCATCATTAATTTATACTGTTTTATGAACTCCAGAAAAACAGGATACCAGGGTGACTTAACCAATAAAATGGCTGCTATCCATTTAATTTTCATGCCCACATTTCCATATAAAAACCTGCATTTTGGGTGCTCCTTTTTCCGTTCTGATGTCATCTCTTCTACAGCACTAAATTCCCCACTGGCTTACAAGCTTGCTCCCCTGGCTGATCAGTATGCTCAGGATGCAGGGATCTAACACACAGATGGTCAGCCAGGATTGCATGTTAAGGATACTTCAGTGCTGTGCAGGGATGCACCATGCCACGATCCCTGCTAATTTGAACACAAACCTCATTCCAGACCTGGAGGTGGCATAACACCATCAGGATGGCACTGCCTTGGGCTAGCACGCTGGGTGCACCGAATGCTGTGTACCACTTCCAGGATCAGAGCCAGCATCTGCAGGAAACCGTACTTCACTATGTAGACCTGGCAGCTCTCCCAGCATTAGCTTTGGAAGGAATCTGAGGCAGCACCCAGCATAGATATCCCCAAACTGATAAGACTATTGGCATCACCAAGCCATGGTAGTTTTTGGCACTATCCTGCTTGCACTACAGTAGGCGAGTCACTTTACTGAATCACCTCCACCTAGCCAGCAGTGAAAATCTTGAAGGGATAAATTCTGGCAAGATTCTGTATCCCAGGTAGAATATATGACACAAATTTTATGAAGTCTGGTGGTTACACCCCCCCATATCAAGACCTATTTTTACTAAAGTAGCTCATACTTGTTGCAACCCATCTACATGTATTATTAATGGCACACACAGCATTACCTTAAAACAAGTGTAAGAAATGCAGATAAGAAACAAGATTTTTGGAAAAGATCTTGGCCTGTTTTACTCATTTGGAGTAAGATAGCACTATTTCTCCTTACTTCTACAACTTTTTTTCCCCGCTCAAATTCTTCACGAGGTATTAATGATCTTTTACTGATTGCTCCTGGGCTGAGAAATGCAGATTGTTATAAGTGTAGCAACCTTAAAAAGAGCTACACAACAGTGCCCTTTTTGCTTTTGTATTTTTAAGCTTACCAGTACTGTGATCCTTTCCTTCTCCCCCTCCCATTCCTTCTCCATCCCCCCCCACACACTTCCCTCATACATTTTTTTCCGTTTTAAAAAAGAGGCAGATAATCACCTCTGACTGCCAATATCAAGAGCAGACTGCTTCAGGTTTTTGAATTGAACTATCATGTTTGGGAGGGTCCCTAAACCATTCTGTCTCAGCACCTTGACTATGATATCGACTTTTTCTTCCAAGGTAGGGATAGGGTTTATTTTTTGTTTAAGCCCACATAGAAGTTATTGGGCAAAGGAACTGAACCTGTCTTGTCCCACTGCAGTGGGACCATCTGTTCCTCCAACCTCACTCATCAGGTTCAATGAGCTTTGCAGGTTCAAGATGGAAATTGCCTCAGAATTCCCCATTCAATATCAAGTCTGCAAGTGGTCAGGATAACAGCATGAACCAAACTTGTTGTATTACCACAAAAGAACAGAAAATATTTCTTAAAATTATGATCTTCCTAAAAGAAACAGTTCAGAGACGAGTGAAGTAAAGTAGATTGCCATATATATATACTTAATAAATTTATTAGCCTATTGAAAAAAGGTAAGTTCTTCTCTTACTTGAAGTAACAGACTAAAATAATGCTTTTAAACTGAAACAAGATTTATACTAAACATTAAGATAAGCTATCCAGTGATGGTAAGGTTAGTAAGTCACTGGAATAGAGCAGTTGGTCACTGCTGAATTTCTATTACTAGTATCTTTAAGAACAACTTAAATAATTCCTGATAGATGTTCGCTTATGTATCCACTGCCTCTTGCCTGTGAATGGACCAAATGGCTTTTCAAGACATCCTAGCCCATGTCCTTTATTTATTTTTCCAGACTCTGAATATAGAGTCTAGGCAATATTTATTATTTGAGAGAAAAGGATAAGATTTCTTACTCAGAAATGAATCTATTTTATGATTAGCTTATGATTTCTGGCCAACAGTGATTTCTATTTGTTTATTTAAAACAAGAGATCACACATGCAGCAGTAATTATCACAGAAGTGATTATCACTTCAGGACTTGTTCCTCAAAAAGAAACCAGAAAGCTCAGACTTCTACCCACACCCAGCTACTTATCAAAAGCAAAACACTAAAGATGATTATTTATGGGGGTCTTGAAAGGTAATCATGGAGAACTCACTGCTGTTCTTGGAATCCCTCTTAACACCTTGCATATAGGATTTCAGCTGGAAAGTGTTCTTTCAATAAAGGATTTCTGAGAAGGGTTGTGCAGCCTGCAGAGCTTTTAGTACTTGTGCATCTACCTTTGCTGCTCAAAAGAAGTGACAACTGATGTTTGACCATGCCAATTAGGGTCATTGCCTGATATTTTAGGTAGGAAGTCCTTGACCAACGAGGCATTATACTGCAAATAGAACAAGGTCTGACTGCTTTCAGAACATCATTGTGGTGTTTCTTTGTTTCAGGCTGTTTGTGGTGAAAGATTTATAGGAGCACTTTCATATTATTTTATCTTGATAAAAATCCATTTAGAATAGCACTGTCTGCTTTCCCCTACTCTGGCTAACAGTAATAAGCCAAAAACTTCCAGCCCTTGTACAGATAAAGTCCTAATAAATGAGCCCAGATTTTGATGCTAGCACAGCCCAGCAGAGCTAGTTCTAACTACAGGGAATGTTCTTACAGCAGGTTTCATCAAAAGGTCATAATAAAAATGACTAGAACTCTTGCTTTTACAAATGAAGGTACACATTCTTAGCTAATGAAAACCCATTTTCTGACTATTCATGCTATGAGCAGCAACATCCTAGCTGGTGAAATGGAGCATTTCCCCAGGTACTTATTGCTGGCTGACAGACATGGGAAGAAATCAGGCCACCCAGTGAGATTGGAGATGAAAACAGCACCCACCACAGCACCCTCAGCAGCTCCTGTCCTGGCACCTGTCAGTGTGCAGCCCATGTGGCAGGCCAGAGGAGGAAGCCACCCCCTGGCCACCTCAGCACCCTGCAACAGCACTCAGATACATACCCTTCCTTCTCGCCCTTCCTTTTGGATTTTACAGAAATTGATTTAGACAGCTTCTATACCTCACCTCATTGAATTTATCCCTACTAGCCCTTACTCTGCTCTCTGCAGGAAGGCTCCTTCTCTTTCATATAGCACAAAAACTCAAGGGTCAGTGGGGAAAACCCATTGTTAGCAGCCCCTCCTTGTGTCACTTGAACTAAGTAGGATGCTGCAGCCACAATGCTGTGAGTCAAAGCATTAGAAGACACCCAGTGGAACTGGAAGGGCTGTTGCTCCCCATAAGCCACACCACCACAGCCCATTTTAGAAGTGAAAAGCTTTTATTTTAATAAGACATTACAGTTTGAAAAAATTAAGAGTCTTCACATCTTCACCATTACACAGCAAAATGTACAAGACACAGCTTGCAGCAGGCCCTGTTTTGATGCTCTACTTTATGACCTTGGATTGCACAGTGGTTACACATGAAAGCTACTTTCATAGTTCTCTGCTGCTGCTGTTCCTAGCATTATTGCAGTAGACTGCTTTATGGCTGGGTTTAGGGACAAGTACCATGCAAAGGGAAAAAAGTATTAGGTGAAGTTATTTTCCACATGGACTTCACTGTGGAAAGGATTATCATCTTTAGCAGGTTTTTTCCAATAATGCATTGATGTCCCAATGAGACAAAAAATAGGTCAACTCATTATTCCAGCTGCACTGACTCAGCAGTACTCTAGCCATTTTTGTACAACTAAAACAGGCACTGCACAGAGGATCACATAGAAATTAGGGTGGAAATATCAACATTGCATAGCTCAGTAAAACCATATGGTACTTAAATAAAACACATGCATATTCAGAAATGGCTGGTATTTCAAGCTGCATATAAAAATTCAAAGCATAGATAACAAGCCCTTGCTTCCTTTCTCTATATTCTAAAGTTAACTCAGAGCTCATAAAATATTCTCAACTGACAGCTCTGGCTACCAAAGTGTTCCAGCTGCAGGTAGTGACAACTCAAGCTTCACCATGCTGTTCTGCTAGTTTGTGGAAGAGCAACCTGTCTGGATTAAAAGGGATTTCTGCCTTACCTTAACCAAGTGGCCTCTCAGTTGAGGCTGACAATAGGACACTACAGTGGTAGTCAGAGATAACACCCATTGGCAAATGGAATGAGGTTCACATCCAGTCACAGCTGAATGAATGATGGCCCAGTGGAAAAGTACTAAAGAAGAACACAAATTGAAATGCCTGGAAGGCCTTCTGTTATTTTCTTATTGACTCCCTACGTTTTTTTCAGGACCAAAGTATTTATTTTTGAGTTCTTCACTGTAAGACATTCTCTTGTGTGGTAATCACCACTGCCAGTCTCAAATGAACTTGAGTCCAGGGCCAGATTACATCTTGTCACTCTGCAAGCTTTAAATCCTGTTCCCAGCTTTGTAATACACCAAGTGTACATATAGGTCTGCATCCAGTGTTTCAGTAGTAACAGAAGAGAATTCCCGTGTATTTCCTAGAGCTCCTTTATTGCTCCTCTTCCATCAAACAGAAAACAAGGCTATCTAAATTTAGAGCTAACAACGTTATTATGGAATGAACTCAGATTTACTCAAGTGTGGAAGCTCTAGCATCAGGTATGTGTTAACACATTTTTATTTTCTGAAAAACATGTGGCCCAGTCCTACTACAAAAGCAGCTACTGAGATGAAAGGGAGGTATGTACATTGTCCCTGAAACAGAAGCACTCCACTCCTTGCTCTGAAATTCCAGATGTAGTTTCACTGTCTCATGTAAAAAAGAATGTGAAGCTGTAACTTTTCATTGCTACATAACCACATCATCCCTCAGACCTATTAAGAGTCATTGTGTACTTCTACAGCTTTTAATTTCCACTGTTTATTGTTTTACTTCCTCATCTCAGTATCTTTTAAGTACATTTTAAGTACAGTGACTCACACTGAGATTTTTAGTGTTGACAAGCACACTATTGTAGATTTCTTTTGAAGGCTGAGGAGCAGTATTTCTTGTAGAAATACCAGTAGCCCCTGAATGCAGGAGATAGGAGAACAAAGTTATTGTTAAATTTTGGATTTTACAAGCTAGCCTAGTGAAGGTAGCCTTGTCTTAATCAGTGAAATGACATGAACAATACAACCAGTAACCTCATTACTCACCTGAATTGTGTGACAAGCTTTCAACCCCACTGAATAAAAGATCGTAATTCTTCATCACCTTCTACACTGCAGATGGAAAATCCATGTACATTAGTATAAGCTGGGTGCCAAAAGCTGGCAAGCAGGTCTGGAGAAAGGACCTAAGGATTCTGTAGGCCCAGATGGTGATCATGACTAACTGCAATTGTGCTGTACTACCACAACAGTGAGCAGGTCTAGAAAACTGATTTGGCACTCAAAACCACATCTGGAATACTGTATGCAGTTCTGGTCTTCCCAGGATAAGACAGACATTTATAAACTTAAAGGAGTCCAGCAAATGATTAAGATGAGCTAGAGGACTGAGCATCTTCCCATATATTAAAATATCTTAAGTGAAGCATAACTGAACTTTTTGAAACATTAAATCCTGGTACACTCAATGGTTTTAGCTACAGGAAGTGTTTTGATTTAAATCTGAGTTTTGTTTAAAAAGCTGCTTCTCTAAAAATCAGTGGAAAAAACGATTCATACATTATATATATCATATCTGAGCAGTGGAGAGTACAAAGGATATTTGCTGCTGCTCTGAGAAAGTTAGAAGTCACCATAGAATATTTGGTAAAGGAAAGAATCTCTCCCATGAAGTGCTCTGCCGTCCTGAAGGACAAATAAACTCAGAAGAACAGAAAGAGCCAAGATGACAAATCCAGAGCAGAGAAAAAAGACAAACTAAAAGAATGTGGTGTTGAATAAAAGAAAACACGGAGTTGGAAAAGATTGAGTTAGAGCAACTCATGAACAAGAGCAGCTACTTCAGTGTTCCACAACGAAGTAAATATGAATGTCCGTCTGAATATTGTTATAACATCCTTCCAGTGGAAAAATTAATATATTCTGTAATTACTCGACATAGGTTTACCATTTGCCTTTAAGGGGAGATTTAGAAAACTGATACAAAAATTAATCTTTGAAAGCTGTTCTAGGGAACTATCATTGTTAAAACCATCACTGTTAAAAATATAAAATATATTGCCCTATAAGCAATAAAGGGAAAAAATAGGGAAAGTGTTTACAAAATCTAAGTACTATGCTTTAGAATTGAAATTTCATGTTACAAAAAAAGGCTTCCATTAAAGAAATTTTGTACAGGATATAAAAATAGTACATACTTCTCCAAATAAGCAAATTTCCCTCAGAAAATTTCTCATTTCACAGTATCACAAGACATTGCCTATGTAAATATGAAAAATCAACTGGAACAATTAAGAAATATCAAATAACAGGTAGCTACTGCAGTTATGCTTTCTCATTCCAAGGGAAGTTCAGAATTACTTTGACTCTTGATTTTTATTTTTATTTTTTTTTTTTTTTTGCATGCCACAAACCTGACTGAGGTACTGAACAAGATGAAACGGAGCAGCCACCACCAACTTTCTGACAGCACTGATACATGGGACGACAATTCCAGACTAGTTCATTTTTCACCTCATGCCACTCTGGTATTTACTCATATGCTGCACAAATATGGTTGCTACCATATTTAGTTGTGTGGTTTTTTTGTTTGCTTTGAGCATAAGAGAAGAAAAACTCCAATTCCAGACACCCACAAACTATATTGTCTCAGTGTTTCACTAGTAATAAGTCAACTGTTTCTTTTGCAGGCACCTTCTCTTACATGACCCTCCATTAAGTTCATCAAGTTTTAAGTCATTAAAGCCTGCAAAGAGCCAAGTTAACTATAAGCTACACTAAGTTCACATTACTTATCCTCAGTTCTGAGGCATGAACAGGTCTGTTCAGAAAGAAAGCCTGCAGCTATGTTATACCAGCTGTGAGACCCTGCTGAACATGCTGCTTACACCTAAATAATGTGCTATTAGCAGCAGATTGAGTTAGGGCCTGAAAATGAGCTCAGTTTCCCTTTGATGTATTGTGCCACTCTTCCTTAAACACAGTTAATATTAGTGAATGCCTTCTCTACAGGCACGTGAGACACAGCAGGGCTTTTCAGAGAATAAAGCCACGAACAATCAATGGAACTTAAATCTGCTGATTCTTTTCCTTAAGTAATTAAATATAGAATTCATTTCACTAATAAAACAAGATATCATTCTTTCCCAGACTACAAAGAATATGATGCTTTGTAACTTGGGTCTTCATTTCCATTTTGTTTGAGCTCCACTCGAAGATAGAGAGAAGATACAGCTCCCAAAAATCTTTTCCTTCCACTCAAGCACAAGCCTGACAGAATGCAGCTCAAGCCCAGAATGGGCATAGCAGAACTGAACTTCACAGGCTCTTCAGTATAACGTCTCTTACACTAGGGAGAATTAAGGCAGACATCACAAACTGCAGAGAATTTACCAGGTGGTGTTCATGGAAATTCTCCATGCAAAAATAATTCCTTAGTGAATCTCAAGCAAGCTTCAGGTACTGCTTACCTAAGCAGTCAGCCCATACAAAAACTTGCCTTTTTACATAGTTATTAAAAAGCCCATGAGAATCGGGCATGATCTCCAGTGTATTCTTCAACATCTTTCCTCTAAGCATATTTTTTTTTTTAATCCTGGTATCTCTAAAATGTTTTATATATACAAAAGCATCTGTAATTTTGCCATTTTAGTTTAAAATCCTTAAATCATACAAATACTTTTTTTTTTATTATTTTAATAATTTGTGGTGTTCTTTTACAGGAAGTCTGTTAAAAGATATTCCCTAATGCTAGCTTTATATTTTTGACAGTTAGGCATGCATTGGTCAAGACTGATAAAATCTCAAATTCATTTATAAAGTTTTACACTATTCCCAGTTTAAAAAAAAAAGATGCAAGAACTGCAGTATTAGGAAGAATTAGGAAGGTATCAGGAAGAATCCTATTCCTCCCAAGAAGCTCCCTTTTCAAAGGAAAGTTCAAGAAATGCTGTCATGATAGAGGCCACACAGAGGGAATTTAAGAAGAGGCAATAGGAGTATCTGGTAGCAATGGTAGTAAGCAATAGATATGTGAGCAGCAGGCTCATATTTAATTTTCTTTCTATAAGAGGCATCATCATGATTTAATTAGTAAAGGCAGGCTTACTATTGACCTTGACTGAGAAGAATTTGACCCATTTCTAGCTACTTTAAGAAACCCTTCTTTGGTTTGAGCACTAATGTTAAACCGACAATTTCAGTTCGGGGTATGAACACTAGTAATTGTTGCTGGCTGCAGAGGGCTGCAGTCATACATCCCCCTCTGGCAGGATGCTGAATGCATCATCAGGAACTCACACTACTGTCACAAGCACTTCTTTGAAGGGCTTCTGATCATGATGCATGCCACCATAATGAAAGTGCCTGCTTCCATTACATGCACCTGTTCTTGACAGAAGATATTCCAGAGTACAGAAGTTTGTTTCATGATAAAGCTTAGATATTCTCACTTGGAAAATACATCACACTTGTTACACTTAAGTGCATCATCCTCTTGCACTACTGAATACAATACTGAGCAGCTTATGTTAGACCAGGATTCTACCTGCTCACTTTTGCCTTTTGTCACAATAGATACTTGTGTCTGTTGGTTTTTATGCGCACTAATACTGTGGGTTGTTTGGTTTCCTTTCTTTGTTTGTTTGGTTTCCTTTCTTTGTTTTTGTTTCCTGTTTTTTTTTTCCTTGTTTTCTGTTACTTGTGTGCCTGCTAATACTTTCTCCTTAGCAGGTAATTAGATTTACAGACAGGAAGGTACATCCTGCTAGTACCCAATGGCCTGCATTTTCCCCACTGTGGTTCCCAATTACACTTCAATGCCAGCATTAATGAGGCTATATTTAAGCTTCTCATTGACTGGACTATTCTACTATTTCTACTATAGCTTACTGGATTCATGGGCTCCTGAGACCCAGAGATGATCAGCCTGATGCCATGTATAATATAGGGCATGCAGAAATGTCATCATTACCTCTGCTAGATTTAGAGTATATCTTTTAGAAAGAACCTTTTCCACTAACGGGAAGTTCTGAATAGAGCACATTACAACTCAAATTGGAAGGCATGAGGTTTTTCTGAATAATGTGAAAAACAAATATGTCATATGAGCAAGAAAAACAAAGTTTGTGATACTATTTACTGTTTACATATAAACTATATATCTATAAACCAAAGTATTTAAAGGAAACAACTCTGGAAAAACTGGTCTCTTACACCTATCTCCATAATGTAGTCTTAATCCCAAATACTATTTACTCATCCTAAACAAGGTAGTTATAGGTATAAATTGTTATAAACAACAATATTTAAAAAAATAGAATTATTGAAAGTCAAGAGTGAGGTTGACATTAACAACAAAAAGTTAGAAAATGCAAGAGTTAACTAAGTTTTGTCCCAGACTGCATATATTGTGTGTGTATATATACAGATTTTGTCAGCATCACTGAAAGATGAAATAAATCATTTTCCTCTAACCTTTATATGCATTTAT
The DNA here is from genome assembly GCF_964035555.1 of Netta rufina. Taxonomy (NCBI): domain Eukaryota; kingdom Metazoa; phylum Chordata; class Aves; order Anseriformes; family Anatidae; genus Netta; species Netta rufina. The sequence continues at coordinate 11,173,355 of NC_140135.1, forward strand.
TATGTCTAAACTTGTAGTTGTGGTAAGCATGTAAAAAATTATAAACTTTTTCCAGTGCAAAGCAGGGTAGAGACTGAAAATGACAAATTGAAACTAAGAAAATAACATCCTTTTAGAAGTTTATTTTGTCTTGTTTTGTTTTTGTATTCTATTTAAATCCTTCTCTTTTTCACATCAATCCTACCTTTTATCTAATTTATGATTTGTAGAAGCCTGAATTGTGCCAATCAATTTCTTCTTGAATAAAGTTAACATTTTGACATTTAAAAAAATAATCTTATTTAAAATAATAATGCTACTGCTGACAAATTCAGAAAAGCCAAAGATGTCAAGTCTATGACTGAACTAAAAATTGAAATATTATCCACTGAATTACTGTTCCAGAAGCAGAACCCATTGGTTGAAGCAGCTATTTTGAACACTAGCACTGTACAAAGATTTATAACAGATATAAGACCTTGAAACAGAATTTACAGCAAAAGAAGTACTTAAATGATGTTGTAACTGATAAGAAAAATAAGAACTTGGTGATGTGAATAACTAGTCAGAGCCCTTGAAAGCACTTGAAATGCCTCATCTGAATAGATACCACAACTGAAAAGCAGTGCAACCATTAGCTTGACAAATAATTCCACCAGCACAGGAAGCAACTGGACACAGCAGAATTGCTGCTTCTCCAGCCCCAAGGTGCTGAACGTTTGTAGTGAACTGTCCATTCATGATTGAAAGAGCTTCCAGTCAAATATAATGAAGTCCACCTCTTTTCAGCATGTCTGTAGTAACACTTTTTGTTGTTTTTTAAGGAAGGGGAGCATTCACACCTTTCATAATACATTTTGTGGATAGCAAAAGAAACCATGCCTCTACAAAGTTACACAACACTAGCTGCAAGAAGTACAATTCATGGTTAGTTCATGCCATTGATACAGCAGTCCTGCAGTGTATTACATACAGTCTTGTCCTGGTTTCAGTTAGCACAGAATTAATTTTCTTCCTAGTAGCTGGTGGAATGCTGTGTTTTGGCTTAGAATGAGAAGAGTGCTGATAACACCCCGATGCTTTAATTGTTGCAGAGCAGTGCTTATACTAAGCCAAGGACATCTCAGCCTTTGCTCTGTCCTGCCAACGGGCAGGCTGGGGGGTGCAGTAAGAGCTGGGAGGGGACAGACCCAGGACAGGTGACCCAAACTAGCCAAAGGGGTATTCCATACCATCTGACGTCATGCTAAACAATATATAGGGGTGGCTAGCCGGGGGGAGGGGGCCGGACTGCTCGGGGTTAGGCTGGGCATCGGTCAGCGGGTGGTGAGCAATTGCATTGTGCATCACTTGTTTGTACATACTATTATTACTTTCGTATTATCCCCATTGTATCATCATTATTATTATTGTTATTATTATTTTTGTTATTTTTTTTTTTTTTCCTGTCTTATTAAACTGTCTTTATCTCAACTCACGGGCTTCACTTTCCATTTCTCTCCCCCGTTCCAGAGAGGGAGGGGGGAGGGTGAGCGAACAGCTGCGTGGTGTTTAGCTGCCGGTCGGGTTAAACCACGACAAGTCTTTTATGTACACTATTAACTAATGTCTCAGTTGTTACTTATAAAGAATGAATATGAAAGTCATTTTTAACCCTAAAGTAGTAGGCAAATAAAAATGTGGAAAAATAAATTCTATTTAGAATTTCAGTTTTATGCTGATCTGCATAACTCAGTGAAATAGTTATTTAAAAGCTTTATGCTTAATCTCTAACTTCAGGCTTGCTAAGGATATCCAGATGAGGTGGTTGACTACTCATAGCATAAAGTGAATGTTTAAGATAGTTTAATGCTTATTTGAAGGACTAAATGCCATGTTCTTGAATCCTACAGTATGTAAGAATTTACTGCACATTCAAATGCATTCATGTAATTTTTTTAATGTCTTCAATTTTTTTTTATTTTTTTTTTAAACTGTCAACACGGATTTCAAAAATATTGATTTTTACTGTCCTTCTTCACAACAGAAGCTTTACCTATAAACTGGTTTTAAAACAGGCCAGGTGTCAAGCATGCTATTTAGTGGGGATGCTGTGGGTTCCACTTAGGCACTCTAACACTTATGGTGAAATCCATACAACTACAAGCTGTCACATCTGTGGACCTGCCAATCCAGTTTCACTAATCAATTGCAGTATTTTAGTGGGTTGAGTTTTGGTTCAAATACACTAATGTCAAATTCCTAGTATCACAAACCATTTGCCTTTTTTTTTTTTTTTTCAGATGACACTGTCCTTCATTATTGCAAGCAATTCTGATCAGGGACATAACTGTGTCAATGTGGCAGGTGGTACATCACAATACAAACTACTCCAGCAGAACCAGTATGTTTATCCACCTGTTTATAATCTTATTTAAATCTGAACTTATCAATACATCTTATACTAACTGTATTTGCAAATCAGTTATTTAGGGTTATGAATACATGTGCAGACGAGATCTCCCACACTTCTCACATTTCCTCAGATACAGTTTATTACTGTTAGAAGTAAAAGCCAAACAAATCAAACCCACTATTTTTCAGTGGGTGTTGTCTCGTATTTCAATATTCAATAGCCACAGAAGAAATAATGCATTGGCTTTATTCCATTGTAAATAAGGAAATGGCATGATTTTTTTCTCCTACAGTTCATAAAGGTACAACTGAGAACAAAATCTTACCCTTTCTATCACAATCAGCCCATCCTGACTATACAAAGAGAACCAAGAAACAAAGCACTTACTTGGAAGTGTATGACTTCTCCACAGTTTGAAATTGTTATGCTGACAAATACAACGCAGTAGGGATCAGACACTACTTGGAGATTAACATTTTGGAAGGCCATACATCAAAAAAAAAAATCACACTACCAAATACAGTCAAACAGATGAAAGCTGATCAGAAATGAGGAAAGGTTGAATGCAGTAAGTACTGAAGATTGATACCTACTTTCAAAGAAGCAATCTGGGTACAGTGAACAGCAGGTTGCTACAGATATTTGGCATATTGAAGCATTAAGGGACTTCTTAATTCTATTAACATATATGCATAACTTTAATAGTATACTAGATACACAAATTTTGAATCACAAAGACTAGCCTACATAGAATAAAACTTATATAAAGCCTGTTTAATGTGGGATAATCCATTGCCAGCACTGCAATTTAACAATACTTCCATTTTCAAAACAATGATATTTATAACTCAAAATGCTTGGCCCAGTTTTGTTCCCAATAGCAAAGTCATATACAATGTTCCCATCACCTTGGAAAGAAGCAAAATCAGACACCACTGTATGCTACAGTAAACGTGGCAAACTGTGACAAGCACTCACAGTTTAAGTGCCCCTCCACCAAAAACAATATCTGAGACAGAACATCTTTGATGCTTCTTTGAAGTGCTAACGTCTTACATGAAAAACACATTATTGAGTGAAGTCTTGAGATTACGTTGAAGAAGCTCAGTCATTTTCACCTACCATAAAGTTAATCTGGAAGAGCCTTGTTTTCTGACATGGAACACGTCATCCTTCCGCATTTACTGGTGTTCTGACTTCTGTTTCATTCACAAGTTAGAACAAATTAGAACTTTTCCCAAGTCTTTTATATCCTCTAATAAGATAATTTTGGTCTTTTTGCTGTTGTACTCATTGTACCAGAATACCTTTCTGGAGTCATGTTACTCTTCATTTGGGAAGATATTACAAATCTAAAGTTTGGTTTCCTTTGTGTGCATCAAGTATTGGAACAAGTGTGTAACTTCTCGGAATCTTTGGATTTAGTGATTACTTCTTAAATTCTAACACTATATTAAGAACTTTCACTGATTGCACATGAGCAATGAAACAGATATATTGTCAGTTCTAGCAACATAAACATCCTCACATAAGCATACAAAAATTTACAGCCAATAAACCAACTGTCTATTCAACAAAGTAATCTGTGTTAGAGTCCTTCTGTGGCACCTTTGAGGTTGCCTTCCTATTAAAAATGCAGATCACATTCCCTTGAGATACTTATCTTTTCCCATGATGCATTTGGCTGACAGAACAACAAGCTTAATGCACAGAAATGCCACTGGGGTTGACAAGCAAACTCTATCAGTATGCAGTGTTTACATGGTACAGTTTAGTAACAGCAGTTCACACAGTCCATTGCCTTGGAACAGAATTATAATTAAGCTTTAAATCTTGAGAGTTCAGATTAATTCTTATCACACAGGTCTTACATGTTCTGTCTGCAATTCTGAAGATATTCTTGTCACTAAAGAAAACAGTGTACAATGGTTAGCCAGCTTTAAGGTTATTTGTAAGATGCCCAGGTAGAGTATTTCTAGGACAAGAATGTACAGTATTTTCCTCATTAATTACTATGTCCAAAAATCTCAGCAGATTATACAGAATTGTTCCCACATCTGTAGGATTCCACCCTTCTACTTCTGCAAGGTTATCACATGGAAAGCAGACAGATGTAAAAGTTCATGGGTCAAGATGGACTCAAGTTATTCCACTTACCTCCTAAATCAAAGTAAACATGCTCAACCTCCATCCTGTGGCAAGCAGAGAGTTCATGCAGTAGGTACAATTTTTATTAAATTAGCAGAACCAGAAATCATTTCACAGGGGAGGACCTAATTAGCTAAAGCCAACCAGAATTTCATTATTTTTCCAGAATATTAGCAGAGTAGCAACTTGGAAGTATGCAAACTTGTTACAAATGAACAAGGTTCCCAACAAATACAGTACAGCACACAATGCCAAGACCTTTTGAATCCAATCAGCTAAGTCAACAAATAGCTTGATTTTGACATGATACCAAGCAACACCCTATGAGTTATGTTACTTGCCTGTGTCAAACCCTGCCTGTCTGTTCAGAGGAATTAACATACTTGTATTTGCTTACTTCTGTAGCTCATAAGCAAGAATAGAGGGAATTCCTTGAGTCAGAAGTCCAAGTGGATCTTCCTAGCCCAGATAGAGTACAAACATTCAGCTGGCATTAACTACCAGGTAGAGTGGAATTGAGTAGTAGCAACATCATAAATCCATCACTTAGTCACCTCATATCATTAAAATGATGTATTAAATTATATTGCAGGGCAAAAATTGAAGCATCATCTAGTAGACCCCTATGATCCAAAGGGAAAAAACTCTGAAAATTCTGTCAAATGTTTGTCTAACCTCTCCTACAGGCCATCAGTGCTAAGGGCTGCAGAACACTTTATTCCATCATTTCATTCTCCTTTGAAAGTCCATCATCCTGGCTACTCTAATATCTTTTCAGATTAAGATGACTTCTTGTGCTCTGTGTTGAAGAAAGCAATGTAACTATTTTGGACTGGCTTTGATAGGAAATAAGATGGGCTAGCTGTGAATTATTTCTTGGCAGGCTTTTGGTCTGTCCTGTAAGGCATTAACTTTCCCAACACTAACATAACATACAGCAGGTTTAGCAGGGCTAGGACAAGCTGTATTCCCTTGAAGATATTTATGGATTCTAGTTTTCTGTGCACCCTAATTTGGGAATCTGAAAATCTAAGTGGGCTTACCTTAGGTACATTTAGTAAAAATACAGTTTAAATAAGTCATGCTTATTTGGACAAGAACCAAAATAAACAGAGAAGGTGGATGGTTCTTCACAATAGTAGGATTACAGAAGGGCCATTAAGTAGGAAGGCAGAAGTGTCTTATGCTTGCTGCATTTAGTATTCATATGTATGAACTAGGTACCTTAATACATAATTAAAATAATTAGTACAGAGGATTGGGATAATATATATTAGCAGAGAATATAAAAACAACTTGTTCAGAAAGGACAAGCAAGGAAAAAAGCACGTCAGAGGTACATTTGCCCTGAGGTTCAGTTTAAATAGAATCATTTCTATCTGTTGAAGATCACTCACTAGAGGGGGTATAAAAGTCAGAGGGTCACAGAAATGATCAGTGGTGTGCATATATAGTAGATCCCTATATCAGAAGAATCTGGTGGGTAGGGTCTTTCTTACCTGAAAAGAAAGAATTTTAACTATGTGAGCTAGCCATTGGAAAAGCAATACAGCAGGACATTGACTAGTCAGCAGGTTCTTGAATCCCACAGGTGTCTAGTTTTTGACACAGGTGATGGTGAAAAGGAGCTTCTCTTGCTGTCACTGTGTTCAAGGTACAGGCTGAAGGCGTCAAGGTGGAATGTAACCCATACAGCAATTATATAACAATACATTACATATTTAAAAACTGACACAAGAAAAGCATACACAAGAATAAAAACAATTTGCCTCTCAGGAAAGCAGTTCTCAGAAAACAAGAGAATTGGAAGCAAGCTATGCCAGAATATTGGCAGCTCCTTAAGAAACGCTTTTTAAAGGCCATACAAACAATTCCATCATGGAGGAAGAGGCAGTCTTGGCTCTGACATTAGCTCTCTTCTGATTGTAAAGGAAGAAGCATCCTGGAAATGAAAGTCAGATCAGATTACTAAGGAAGAATACAAGGCTATTTTGTATTTTCCCCATATGAATTCATAAGGAGAAGTCAAATCAATAAAATGAAATACAATTACAAGGGGAAAGTAATTCAAACAGATTGTGCCCTACACATCTGAAGGTATGAGGTTACTTCCACATTGCAGGACTGCTCAGTTAAGTAAAGCAGACAAGTCTCAAGACCCTGTGCAGCAGCCTCTTAATCCAAATTGAGTCAGTATTTTTCTCATTTTCTTTGGACCATTATTAAAAAAAAAAAAAGCTCATGAGGCCATCTTCATAATCAGTGAAGAAAACATTACTACAGAAGCACATTTGAAATCTACTGAGATTGAAGTCCAGATCTCTCTCCTTTCCAGGTATTCTACTAGCCTCTTCACATTCCTGAAGTCACATAACCAGTTAAGACGGCGCTGGAATCTGTCACACTGTAGGTTCATACATTATGTGATAAAGGATGCACTCCTCAGAGTCTATTTGCACAATACAGGTAATTCCCAGGTAGGTCAAAGGGAATTATTTAGTTCAGACCTTCTGCATGTGATCAGATTTCCAGAAAGATGTCTAAAACAGGTCTCAGATGGGACAATCATCACACACCAGTGCCACCTTGTGGTGCATTGCTTACCAGGCTATTTCTGTCCTACCACAAAAATAGTCTCAAAAACACATTAACAGCAAAATCTTATCAAAGCCAAACATTTTCTTTTTAAAGCAACTGAGTGCATCTTAAGCACTTTAAACTTTGTACAGGGGTGTTAGAATGGAGTGGCAGTTTGCAGAAGCCTCGGGAAAGAAATGCATGTGTAGTATAGCATCCAGCTTAACACACAGGTGCTGGAACAAAGTAGTCTAAGGGTTAAAACACGTTCGTTCTTTGACTGTCTGGATCCACAGCTGCACCTACGGGTTTAAGTCATAATACAGGACTTCCCATTCCTCACTCCTCCTTCTGGACAGCCACTAAGGAATAAAGATCTCTTGGATATTTTTCTTTAAAGAAAGCAGCAAGCCAGCCAAATACCCCATGCTCATTACTCCAGTTTACCTCCAGGCGGGAGGAAAGTTTCTTGACTGACTTGAGCTAATTTCTTCTCTTCTAGGACCAGCCTCTGACAATTCTGGCCCCTGCTAGTCTGCTGAACAAGTTTTACTTTGCTCCAGAGCTGTATTTTCCAGTGATACTGAATGGGCTTTCTGACAATCTCTCGGCTTCCAGCTAATCTCTGTGGAAATCCCCTGTAGATGACCTCATTCAGACTGACAACACACATTGTCTATATACTAGCCCTCCCTAGAAGTATTGGGAATCAAGCTTTTATAAAGTGAATTATTTGAACATACGAAAGGAATCTGAACAAAGCATGTTTGAAATTGTTCCCCTTGACCTCCTGCAACACTACTCACTCTTAATTCCAAGTTCCTAGTTTTGATTTACATTTTAGCAATGTGTGGCCAACGACAACCTGTTTTTGCTTACACTGAAAGGCTAGCCTGCAAAACTATATCTACATCCTCATTATGCAAATGAGGTATGCCAATAATTTCATGTTTTATCTTACTATTTTGATGTCTTTGAGCAGATGGCAGACAATGAACCACACTGGAGGTAACCAAGAGAGATTTCTCCAAGCCATTACTTTCAGTGACTTGCTACCATGCCTTGTGTTACAGCCTTGACATTCAGCCTGTCCTCACCCTATCAGATGGCACGCGCTACCAGCCACCTCTTATCATCAGCGAGCAGAAGCTACACTCTGGCCTCAATAAACTGGCAGTTCTATTTGCAGCCAGATTTTAAGAGAAGCAACTTAAAGTTCCATAATTCATGGGAACAGATGAGCCTCTCCTCCTAAATCATGATGCACAGAAGTGCTCTTCCTGAAGAATGCATTAAACACACATTTTGTCATTGCAATAGAATGTACTATAATATGCTCTATCTATAAAACTTACAATATATAAAAGTGATTGTAATCTCCAAACAGTCTGTGCAATAACATTCCTGTTGGCTCATTCCTTTTGTGGGATTTTGTTTAACCTGTTGTATTCTTATTATTTTAAGATCAGATACAGTATATCCATATGCTATACAGAGGTCCTCATGAGAACATCAAGTTTCCTACTTAGGGAATCTGCCTAGTTTTTACAACTACATAATATTCACAATAAAAGTGAGTTTTTGTTTTTGTTAACAATGATCAGCACTGCTTTTAATATATGTAAAAACTGATCAGTTCATATGCACTGCTTCATTTATGTTGTTGCATGAGATCATCATAGACAGTAATCTTCTCCAACTATCCCCCACCAAAGCTTAATAGGCCAATTCCTATTGAATAGTTCTAGTTATAAGCCAGCCAAACACATATCAAGTTCATCTCCAAAGGATGTTATTTTTCATACAGCTTATCAAAGCAGCAATATAACACCTTACTATATGCAGACTTTCTGAAGTCAAAATATTGCTAACAGGTTTAATTTGAGTTTTCATTTATCATCTAGATGCTTCGTGTCCTGGAATATGAAATATTTACTTTGTTGCCTCTTATTCCAACACTCAGTAATCTCATCACTAGGAGTAACAGGCAACATTTAAAGTGTATATCCCTGAAATAGGTTTCACCCCTTGTTCATTCACCTAAGGAATGTATTTGTCAACTTCTACAAACAGATAATTTTATAACCATTTTGCGAGTAAATCTGGCGATGAGATTGCATTACTTTTCTCTTCATTGAACCCAGGCCACTGATAAAAATCAAGACAAACTCATCTATATGCCTGTACACAGTTTATACCTACAGATAATAGACATTGCCAAATAAAAAGTTAAAGGTGAAGCTTTACTCAGTAGAATTGTCTGAGTATGTAAGAAGTCACATTACTTGTAAAGGTGAAATATCTACCCATCTTACATGAAGCAATGACTTATCACAGCTCAACAGAAAATGACAAACATTTATCTTTAGAAGCAGTTCTCACCAGCATATTCTTTAAAACATAGTCCTATTAAAAGACATTATCTCCCATTTTAATTTTGAATTAATCCAATACAAGGATTTTTGCTTTTATTTTCTATTGACATATCAAGACACCCTCCCCCCCCCTATTTCTGATACCTAGGATATTAGGTCTCCTATATTTCTTTGTGAACCTGTCCAGTACACTGAAATCACTCAATTTTTTTTTACTGCTGTGTAAGTAGCTTTAAAGCTGCTTACAGTGGAAACTAATCTGGTGCTAAAGACAAACAGCTACAGATAAAACGTATCTTTTACGTTTTCCGATTCATTTGTTTCAAAAATAAGGCATTCCACTTTCTCCCAAGTTATTTAGATGATCAAGAGGGTCTGGTCAGAAATTTAGTAGACCAGCTGCAGCTTAAATAAAACTACTTCTGTTAAGTGGCATACACTGTCCATTTGTTTTCCCATTTCAAAGGGCTTCTATTCTCATCCTTCACAAATGTACATATAAAGATAGTTGTCTTAATGTGCATCTTGTAAGCATGGCAAGACACAGGTTAACTTGTAGGTCACAGTCCATGTAACCACACAGAGGTCTAGGCCCACAATGATAAGACTTCAGAAATGCTGCATGCTCTGGTTCTCTGCCCAGAGTTACTGAACACGGGGTGTGCGGGGGGACTGAGTCATAGCTCTCACTGGCCCCAACAGCAGGCATTAGCATAAAGCCAGCTCTTCCTCCAAAGGCAATCAGCCTACTCTAAAGTTAAGAAATATAAGATGAGTTGCACAAAGATTGGATTTGGACAGCACATTCTAAATTATGCTCAGCCTTGGCAAGAGGATTCCCACAGAACCAAGCTTCAAGGATTTCAAAACTTAGCAATGGCTGCATCAGGTAAAGCAGTCACTAAGAGGCACATTTGTCACTCTGACAACATGAAGACTACATGCAGATAGTCAGATAATTCTCTGTAAAAGAGAACTGCATGAAGACAACAAATATATACAGAAATACATGTAGGAAGATACAGCACTTTTACCAAGCATGTATGTGTTTCATAAAATGCCAAGTTTAATGCTAACAGCTGTTAATCAGCACCTTCTTCAATTTAATTTAAATACATTTAGTTTCCCAATTCAAAGGTTGGTACTACATGATCTTTTAGTTTCAGAACCTATGTTCATCTTGGTATGAAATATTCATTATATCCTAACAGTATTAACAGCAAATTATTATTTCAAGGCTTCCTTGAAGCATTAATAAACTTGAGTAATATGCTGGTATTTGAGTAATACCCCTTATAGTATGGGGAACCATCAGATGGGTATGTCATGCTTACTAGTCCTAACAGAAACATAAAAGTCAGACAGCACAACCAACATTCCCCAACAGTTCAGTATTTCATGTATGGGTGGAGGAATAAGAAAGCAATAAGGACACTTCATGGAAAGCTTTTTCCAGACAGATTTGGAGCTCCATGCACTCTTGGAAACTGAATAACTTACTTCCTAAATATTTACTTATATTACCCAAAAAAAAAATCCATCAAAATATATGAAAGCCAACTGTTGCAACACTGTCCCCACTCCAGGTCTCACTGGATGCTTACAAACTACATGCACCTCTGTGCTTTATGGAGGCTGAAAAAGGCAGCAATGCTTCTGAAAAAAATAGAGTTTTGTTGTGTTGTTTCTTAGTTTGTGTTTCCCCCCCCCCCCCCCCCATCTCCACACAATCCAAAAGCAAAACAAAGCTCCACTTCATAACCTGACACAGCACGAGTAATTGGGGAAGATTATGGGATTGAAAAGGTTATGCTGAAGTCAGGAATCAGTCAAGTCTATTTCCTCTAGCAATGCCAGAAGGTTACTAGAAATAACAGAGAAAAAGTGTTATCAAAAAAATAAACCCTAAAATAAGCTGAGGAGGTCATGGCTCAAAACACAAACTAGGGCCTGACCTGCTACTTTAAATTATTCTATATTCTCATAGCTCATGAAACACACTGTTTTAGAATCTTTTTTTCTTCTGCAAATTGCATGTAGTCTGAGTTCTTCAGTGAAACATCAAAGTGTAGAACCTTTAGTTCAATAAAACCAAGAGCAGCGTAACTGCTTTTTGTTGTCCAATTAGCAAATGCAGGTGAGTATCTGGAATACTCATGCATGTCATTACTTTCCTACAGATCTACATGCAAGCCTTCAGTGCATTTATTCACATTGTTGTTCACACACACAATTAGTGAACACATTTTTCAATCTGAAATTAGGTGCAGTTAGTATCAAAGTTTTTTTTCTGGACAGTCCTATCTGAAAGCCACATTACTCCTTGAAGTCCAATGCTGGAGTCTAAAATCCATCATCAGGGCTATCTGCAAGATGGCCTCACCATTGCCTGAGCATCTGCACACAAACCCACCTAAAACCATGTCAAAAAAAAAAATAGAGGTCCTTACTGCGAGACAGGTTTCTATAGTCCATATACCTCACCCACAGCCTGCATCCACATCTCTCTGCATATTAGATATCTAGGTAAGCCTTGCAGCAGTAGAGCATTACCATAGAAATGCCTGTTTCTGTGAATCCAAGTTAGAGAACATCTCTGGATTAAATGACTCCCAGCCTGACTAATTACCCTTTGCACCTCTCAACTGGGACTAAATGTTATCTAATACAAGTAAGTAATCCAAAACCAGAATCAAATTGGAAGGGTGTGATTTATCATTTCTGTTATTCTGCTACTTAAGCCTTTAAGCAAGCTATGAACTGGTGCTATCTGAACCTCTAGAATTAGGATACACTAGTAAATTCCATTGTAATACCTGCTACAGGTTTGAAGTTTCATTAGGTATACAACCTTTCAAAGACAAAGTTAAATGGTATTTAGGAACATTTATCCACTGAGTAGCATTAATCAACAGGATACTGGTATCTTCTTTCAACAGCATTACCACTACCAGTGGTGCCAGTAATTTTGAGTTACAGCTCTGAAGCTTATTAATTACATAAAAAGAGGCTGACTCTGCAAGTCACAGGTTTCTTTGTAGGCTTTAAATGCTCATTTCCTGACCAGAGCAAAAGTTAAATACTCCTGGGACCTTACAGAATAGACTCAAACACTCAAAGCTGGATTTATTCTATTAACATTAAGCACATTTGTGTTCATGCTGTAAGACTAGAGTCACAACAGATGTCCTGAAAAAGTGTCCTTTGATAGATTAACCCAGACACTATATTCCTAAAATATCACAAGAGGTCAGAGACCAAGCAACTCCTACTCTGCACCCTTTAAGTCATCTTCACTCTCATCAGGAGTTTATTTTATCATGCAAGGAAAAAAAAAGGGGGAGGATTGGAATAATCTAGAGCAGCATATAATGACTGTCTTCTCATTGCCTGTTTATCCCATTTTACCTAGTATATCAGTATATCATAACTGAAATGAATACTGTAGTCTGGGTTATATATGCATGTAAAAATTACCCTGAATGCAAGAATATGTTGTTAGCTCCACATTTAAAGAAAATGATCCAAATCCAAAATAGGTAATAACAATGTTTTCAGTAATTTCGCATACTGAAACAATCAGGAAACAGAAATGCAACTCAGTGAGATTTTAATCCTACAGCCTACTACACCTAACATGCATTTAGTACAAATTTAAAGCTAAGGCATGAACAAAATGTTACTGCTTGAGCACAAATTCTTTTCCACACATGACAAGGCAAATTTCCTACTTGCAGAGCTTCCTTGTAATCTTTTTTTCCTGCAGTGACAACAAAAAGATTGCTTTGCATTCATACTGACCAGAACAGTACAGTGCTTTGGTGTCTTGGTATTTAATACAACAGTTTGCTGTTACAGAGGTACAAGAGGATGTAAACACTTCAAATCCCAGAACATACACTTATTTCTTGAGCTAAAAACTATACCAACTGAGATGGGCATCATCCCATTAAATGGAGACATGAGACATTTTGCTTTTGGATGTTCTGCTAGGTAATGTACAACTGTAATACCAACAACCCATGTACTTCTTTAAAACTTTGTCAAAAACACTTCTACTTAATGAGTAAGTTATGACTCACCATCAATAATGGTGAAATTAAAAATTCCAAAAACAAATCTTGATGTATTTTATCTCTAGTTAGTGTTTGGTTTTTTTTTTTTTAAATTAAAGCAAGCAAAGCAACAGTAAATAGGGCCATAAGGAATAACTGACTGAGAAATACATCAGTCATTTTGGACACAACTCTAGTGAGATAAATCACATAGCAACTAGCAAACGTTTATTTTCTAAAAATGAACAAAGAGCACATGGCTAAGAATTATATGAAATTCTATAAAAGTTGCTAAGAAGAGCCTGACCATCACACAGAAAAACTCTAAAAGAAGCCTTCAGAATCTTAAACTCTCCCCAAATTACAATAATAGTAGTCTCTCAAATATATTGAGCAGCAAGAACTAGATCTCAGTGGGTAACAGTATGTATGTCACCCAAGATTTAACGGTCAAAGATACAGGGCCACCTGGACTTGCTGTTCAAAGTGTAGAATAGCAACAGGGTCACAACTGTACAGAAATACACTTTACAGGAATATGACCTTTTTTAAAAAAAAGCTTCAGCTTTTTTAATAAGTGATCTTACAGTAACTAAATAAAGCAGAGTGGCTTCAGCTGGATTACATTACTGCTGTTCTCAGAACAGCAAAACTAATCATAAGGTGGCTAAACTAGGTGCGTCCAACTTGGCACTATCAAAGAAAGTGAGCTTCCACAAATGGACAATCTCACAACAAGCAACAGGATCTAACAGAAGGAATTAACAATTAAATTAGTAACGTAACCCTGGGGAATGGCTCAAATTCAGAGTAAGAAAGACAAGATAAGTTTAGGGGAATGCCTGTATTTGACTGGGTTGAGAGAAAAATATACATGTATTCTTATATCCTACTGTAAACTTTTTCTCTACTAGTTGTCTAGAAAAGGGTTGTGAAGATTTACGGTATGGAGGGATAAGTAGTACAAAGAAGACCATCTTATAATGAAAAGAAATGACTGTAGTTTCTTTCTATGTAGTTTTGATACTTTGCCCCAAGAACATCCCTTTTCCACTTCCTAAGGAAGGGACCATGGTTCTGCATTAGTCTTTTTTAATTATAACATTTATATCAATTCAAACAGGTTTGTTTTAGGTTGCACTAGTTAAATAGCATATTATGAAACAATTTATCTGATCAGCTTAACCACTTTTCATAAAGAAGTTGTTTTATTAATCTGCTTGCTAAACACCAAAGTTTATTAAATAACACTTTGCAAAATAAGCTTGTAATATTTGTGCTATTAATATTATTAATGATCTGTGCTATAAGTATTCATATCATGTGGTACTACTCAGGCAAGAAATGAAACTGATGAAGGAAGACAAAACTTTGTAAACAGTTTGATACTTCTGTTGTGCAAATAACTAAACTATATTTGTTAAATGACCACACTACTATGACTAATTAATTTGTATGCTACTTCCCACAGAGCGTTCTTTTCAAGTGCATCTTGGTCAATGGCATTCTTTACAAGAGGGCACAAATACTTGCAGAAACACATTCATTCTCTTGATTATTGCTGTAGCTTGTTTGGAGGTTGTTTTTTTTTTATATATATAAAAAATATATATATATATATATATAGACATACACACATTTACCCAGCTCTCATTCTCTAACAGAAGTAAATGCATACACAAGGAGACCAGTCTCCTCAACAGTATAAAAATACTAATTTCATGGTATGAAAAAAATACTAATTTCTTCCAAGTCTTCAACCTGAAAAATATGCAATACAGGATACCAGGACATGAGTTCAGAAGAAAAATGCATTGTTAGTAAGGTAAAAATGCATGATATTGTGGATTACATGTGAGACACGAGACACCGGCAAACTTGCATCCAAAGTCAGAAAGCACTTTCCACTCAGCCTGCTCTAACCCTGTTTATTTTCACTCTTCAGCAGTGGCAGTACCCACCTGAGGTTACACCTGCCCTGAGAAATCAGGGATTTATTAACCCTGTACATAACAATCATCCTACTCACACTGCCCTCTGCCAAAAAGAGGGATTTCTGTTGCAGTTATGGTCATCATTGAGCACCCTATGATGTTATGCTCAATAGGCTACGTTTCAGATCTTCTGGAGATAACTTTTTCTACAAAGCAATTAGAACTATTACAACATTTTCCTACACTGTATTTGCAAAGTACAGGAAGGTCAAGTAATATTAAGCAATAGAAAGCTAATCAGCAATTCAGAGCAAAGTATCCAGAATTTATCTAGGCCCACTTCAACTATAAGTCAATCTTTTTAACTCTCACTACAAAACACTACAAGGATTGCAAATGGTGCCATTTTATTAGGATTACAGAATCTCTTACTCTATCATAGCTGGACATGGACAACATCACTTTGAAAAAAAGACCTGTCTTAAGAAGTAGTTTCTCCCTCATCCCTGCTGCCCCAAAGTAAGCCTTATTATTCAGATATGCAAAAAAAAAAAAATCTAATTTCTATCCAGTTCATACACAACTGCTTCTGGGCCAATATATTTCCCTCTAAATTCTCTTTCATTCACTGACACCTTTTCGCTATGACAAAACTTTTAATAGGACAAAGTTTCCTTTCTCCCAGAATTCCCCTGAACTGTGTTCCAATTTCATTCTCTATTCATTACTCCTCAACACGAGTGACTGCAACTTGCACAGTATGCCTGATTAGATCAGTAATTTTCTGGTAATGTTCAGCTGTAACTCACTTTGTGTTTAAGCAGTAGCAATAAATTAATACAGGAAATTTTACTGAGTTCATTCCAACTATAAGCTAAGTAGGAATAAATGAAGACTTATAACTCAAATACTATAATACAATTTATTTTTATGTTAATAACTAATAATAATAGCAGAACACTACACCCAGTTTGTTTGATAAGAAATTTCAAAATTACTCATAACATTACTATTAATAAGCCTCCCACAGATAGGATAATTTTGTCCTCAGTAACATCTGTGTTAGTTATTGAAAAAGATAAGAGCAGAGTCTGACCAAACTTTTGAGTTTTAGCTGCACAATAGTGAACAAATTTTTTACTACCTGAACTTAAAGCAATTCATTCAATTAGTTGCACCATGAATACTTAGAACTAGAGCTGCTGGAGACACATCAGAGAAACAGAGGGTAGTTGGCATATGAGACTCAGTTGTTGTTTCATAATTGAGTTGAGGGTATGAACGCACAAAACTGAGTACAAGGAAGAGCATGTAAGCAATGTTAGCCTTATAATTTCTTGTTTGTGTTCTCTAGTGAATGACACAACCCAGAAATTCAACTTTATTGTGATTCTCAAATAGAATAAGATTGTATGCCTCCATATAGTCTGACACCTGGAATCTCACCAATTGGATCAAAATAAGAAATTCTACAAAATAACAGAAGACTAAAGAGGAAAGCTTAAGGGAAAGTATTAGAAAGATAATGGCTTCCTTTTCATATATATATTAATGCCAAGAAATCAACATAAATATTTTAAGTATAATAGCGAAAGCTACTATCCTAAATTACATATTCTGTACTTAGAGTTACAAGTGATTGGGATGCAATTGATAGTTTTTTTAGTAACTATGAAAATCTTATAAAAGATGAAGCATTGCTTTGTTCATTACAGAGAACTTTTATCTGAATATAAATAACGTAGCATAACATATACTAACATTTACACATTTTACAGAAATCATTTAAGAAGGTATAATATTTATTCTGGCACTCACATAGCATTTAGTATTTGAAAACCCATCAGATTTTTGAAAAATAAATAGCTCAATCAGATAACAAAATTGTAAGGCAGAACTCCAGAATTCCAAAACAGAATATTTTGCAATCATCCATTCTAGTAACAACGGGGTACAATGTCAAAAACATGGAGAAAATTAATTAAAATTTCATCAGGAGTTATCCATACAGCATGAATACAGGTCAAATATTAGTTCAAGATGTAGTTCAGACATAACATATATTGTATGTTCTGAAAATCAACATGTATAAGACACATTATTGATACAAGCAACTATAAACAAGACTCTTTTAAACAGCACATCATAAACAAGATGGTTGACTGCTGAAATCCCTTCTAAAAAAAACCACAGGTATCATACTAATAACGTTTAATGCAGACAATGTTGCCCTGATAAAGAAAAAATGAAATTAGTGTTAGGCAGCTAGAAAATAAAAGATCAACATAACCATTTTTGCATATTTGCTCTGGTTTGTATGGTAAAACCAACAGCTGCATTAAGCTGTTTAAAATGAAAGACCTCTTGCTTATGTGATGTGTTATGCAAAGCATACAGTGCTTATCTCAGAAATAAGATGTGGGTGGAGGGTCAAAGACAAGATAAAATATAGACACTTTAATGAATAAGGGTAATGATACAGTTTAACTACATTCAACATAGTGTATGAGACTACTTCCTAAATTACAATTTCCACTAGCTTCAAAAATAGAAAAATCACAACCAGTACAAGAAACATGGTTCCCATACTAATGGGGGAATTAAGGTATTTTGTTTTTATGCAAAATAAATGTAAATGTTCTGAATACCTGTTACAGTCTCTCTTTAAATAGCAATGACAGAGAAGAGTTCAGAGAGGAAGCTGGAGTAGTGACATTTCCAAGCCCTAACACATTTGTAGGGAGCACAGGAATAATTTCTCTACATCACAATAAAAGCAAGTCAAGGTCAAATTAACATCAGTTAGAATGAATCACACACCATGAATAATTTATTTGAAATGTAGGGTTTTTTCCCTTACTTGTTACAAATGCACAAGCAGATTTATTTCTATACGTGATATTTGCATTTACCATACTAACAGCTCTACAGTGCCACAGTATCCTCTAACCTTTAGAAAATACAGGTTTCTTACCTCATTGTTACTAGTCTCAAAGTGTATGTTGTCTACAAGCCAATTAGATATATGCAAAAATGCTTACAGAATTAATGTTTGTTTAAATTTTGCTTTGGCAAACTCTTTTCTGTCTAAGACAGAGTCACGTTCTAAAAGATCTACGCTAATAAACTTAAGTACTTCAAGTAGTCACTCAAGTAGCCTCCAAAAGCAAACAAAGGAGATTGAGCACCACCAAATAATAAACTTTAAATAAGTTCAAATATATATATACACATTTTGTAAAGTTATTGGTAGATATTATAGACAACATAGCCTACAATGTATAATGAATTACAATATTAAACTGGCTTGTTTCAAAAGCACATACCTATACCAGAAAGTTGCGTAGAACAGGTGTTCCTAATAAAATCTACAAAGCATTAATTAATCATTTTAATTTGACCCCACTTGAAGTTGCACACTAAATAAGAAAATGAGAGAAAGCAACTTATCCAGTGCTAATAGCAAGCATATCAGAGAGCCCATTTCTCAAATGTATGTCCTTAACTTTCTCATTTGATACTTTAGGGAGTCCTCAGAGCAAAACAAGATTAAACCTCATAATCCCCCTACGCTTCTGTCCTTAATTAAGTTATTTACATTCCAAGTCATCCTGCTTTACTATTCACCTCCTAACCTAACTTACCAAGCCAAACAGAGCAGTAAACAGTTACTTTTTTTTCCCTTTATGTGCTCTAGGGAGACATGGAGACGACCAGCCCACTCCTAAGACAGCCATAGGACCTACCTGTACGCCCCAGGCTCCTGCCGTACTGCCATCATCCTGCAGATTCAGCTTGCAGACCTCCATAGCCCAGCAGCTCCTTTACTACTACACAGCTCTCTCTTTAGTAGCCTGCTAGCTGTAGAGTCATGTTATTTCCTATGAGGGGGAAAAACAGGCTCTTTATCCCCCGCATCTGTGTTCAGAAGGCCCAGTGCCACCTGTGGTGGAGGGCAAGCCTGGCCCTCATCAGGGTGGGGAGAGAATGGCGATCAGCTCTTAGAAGGGTGAAGGTCACTCTCAGAGTGTCTTTGTGCTTCAGCAGCAGGATAAGGAGATGGAGAAGCCCTCCTTTCCCCTGTTTTTAAGGTAATGCTCTACAGTTTTTTCTTTACTATGCAGTGGGAGCCCAGGAGCTTCTCCCTCCAGCTGTAGTGAGGCAAGAAGTGCGAGGCCTGCCCTGCACCACAGACAGTTGGGCCCATGTGGTGGGAACGCCTCTGATGGGGAACCTGAGGCTTTGTTGCCTCACAGCTGTACCTGTAATCATGACAAAATAAGTAATTAATTGATTAAAAGCTGTGTTAGTCTGAGTTGTTAGAACGCAGCTGATGGTGGTGACTTTGCGATGTGTAACATAAGGCTACAGCTGTTGCTTCTAGTTGTTTCCAGAACTGTCTCCTAGGAGTATATAAGTGCTGTAAATTAACTTATTTAGCAACAATGTTATGTGAATAAATAAATTCCTGAGAGCATTAGACACGTCTGTTTTATTTTAACATTATCTAAATATTGTTTATCTGAGAACTGTTGCTACTAATTACTTTGTGATTGCATCTATGAAAGGAAATAATATGTAGAAACTCTTATCTATAATATTTTCATGAAATAGGTTATCTCCAGTGTACATAACTTACTGATAGCCAGGCTGAGTCTGCCAGCACTGTGACATGCATCTGAATCTCGGGGTGGGCATGGAAAGTGCTATGAGGAGGTTTGGCAGATCTCTGCTCCTGTCCTGTTTCTTTTACCTGGGCAATGGATTATATGCACGATAAACAAAATTGGAATTTGATCTACTGTTTTTTGATTTACCTTCCTCTTTTGACAAAGATCTGATGCTTTTATTGCCCTCTGGGTTTCATCAAGGCATGCTTTTTTTTAAAAGTTCAGCAGCTGAAATCTAGAATACCAATGCAAAGGGTGAAAGTCTTTTGGCTCCTAGACTATAAAATTGAGCTAAAATTCCTAGCCACTTTTTATAACTGGACAGAAGGTAGAGGATGTATTTAGGGGTTTATGATGGGGGGTTTGGTGAGTTTCTTACAGTGTGTTCCTGGAAATTTATTCTCTGTCTTAATTTCATAGGCATCAACCTAACTATTATACACATTCTTTTTGTCCCTATTCATAAGTAAATACAGGAAATTATTACAGCCAGAAAACAGAAACAGTGTTAGAAAGGGTTTATCTTTTCTGCTGGATCTAAAAATTTAGCTTATTTGTTATATTAATAGAAAGCTTATTATCTGACTTTTTATTGCTATTGATAATTATGGTTGCATGACTTTCACTTTGAGCAAGAAAAAATGACTTGGGAAAACTATTAGAAAAATTCTTTAAATGCAAACAAAATATGCTTATATTCTAGAGAAAGGAGAGCTTTTTCTATCTCAAGGACAGAAGATTAAAATTGTAGAAAAAAAAGACATGATTTATCTCACCTGCACATTAATATGAATAGCTACAGAATATTAACAGTTTCAGATATATCTGGAACATAATGTATATGCTCAGAGATACGAGTATAAAACTGTCAGACCTCTGGCTTTCATTATGCCAAGCTGTCTCACGTGCCTCTCAATAGTGTGTGCAAATGACTAATTTTCTGTAAAAATAAATAGTCTTATAGTTTGTAGACTGCAATTAGTTTTGGAACAACACGAGATGTATTCTGAGATCTTCAGGTAGATGGGTAGATTTACAAATCAATTAAATACTTGTCTTGATGTGTCCAATTATTCTAGAATATTAATAAATCCTTATTAAAATGTATTAATGCATATACAAGTATCTGTGACAAATGCTATTGAAAAAGCAGTTGAAATTTTCCACTACTGAGTTTTCTTCCTTTCTGTGTTTTAATAAAAAATTCCTCCTGGTTTTGTTTCTTTATAGTGTAGTTAGGAACTTTATAGAAGTTAACTTGTGCTGGTGGTCGTCACACTGTCCTATTTAGGTCTGTAAAAATTGTGCATTTCTTTAATTGTGGTACTTGGTTCTCTGCCACTGAGTAACCTGCAAAGCAATTATGAAAATTACCAGGTCAGAACTTAGAAGTGTTTGTTCTCCCTCCTATATTTAGCTAGCACGACTGCACTTGATCTAGTGCTGAAACAACGTGCATGTATCACCAGTTGTCATGTCAAAATGCTGCTGTAACTCAGGCAACAACTGTAGTAATGCATATATAGAGTTCCTGTAACTGTTCTGACATATTTCTTAAAGGTTGTAGAGCCAATTTGTGACCTCAGACCAACTGTGTTTAAACTGGAAACCTCACTTCACTTGCTAGAGGTTTTTAGTATTAATGAAGAACAAGTTTCTAAAAGTTACTGGGTTGTATCTCAAAACTGACACAGGAAAGAGTCACCAAGGACTTACCTGGATGTTTATGGGAAGACCTCTGTCCTAATGTGATCCTGTGTTAAAGCTGTGGAATCTTACTGCATTATCAGCTAGGATGCTGCCCACAGATTTTTCTCAAAGTAAATATTTGCATGAAAATTTAAGTGAGGAAAGTTTCATAATGGTTAAATATTTACAATCAAGAAAATAAAGGTATTTGGCCACTTAGCATGTAGCTGTATACATCTAAACTTTATAGAGTATTGTTCAAATAGGAAGTTATTAACAAGAATTGTGAGGTCTTCTTAGAAACAAACTTTTTTAGATGTGTCTGTTTTCATCAACTTTTTCATCATTAACCAAAATATTTACTCTAGAAAGGATACATGCTCTTTTGCTCAGGAAATGTTGCCATATTCTCTATGGAATGTAATTGGATGCCTTCTGTTCCTATTCTCTGCTCTCAAGGCATCATGTATCAGGCAGGACAGAGTCCAGTCAGGCCAATTAGAGTGGCAATTTTTCATGGAAAGCTTGAGCAAGAATGATTTTAATCAGCTTTAGTTTGAAACATGCCTTTTCAATAAAAGTATGGAAGAATTCACTTAGAAATAAAAGAATCCTGCCTTTGTTTTCTTATTGTGTAACAAAGTTGTCTTTAACTTTTCTCTAATTTTCTTTAATTACAACTTCCCCCAAAGAAAAATTCACCAGAGAACCAATACAATCAGAAAATGTCATTCTTGGTATTCATTTTGTCTTTAGTGTAAAGTTCCATTATGTTAGCAGAGCAGAAACTAAGACAAATCATGCATATTTGATCACTTTCAATTATGGGTCATTGCTTTGAGGTCCAGAGGACTTGGGGGTGAATTCTGCTGGGTTTGATCCCTTAATTTTTCTCAAAAGTTAATATCTCTAAGCAACAGCTGTTATTTTACTGTGTTCATTTTTCATATATTGGGGTAGGAGCCAGCACCATCTACACCTGCAGAGATAGTCAATGCACTTGTTCAAACAGTGCTAGCAATGTAATTACATTTTATACATAATGGCCCTGTCTTAATGCTGGATATTTTGTCTGCTCACTTAACACAACTACTGAGTCTCAAAGGAAGTTTAGTGTATCATCTAATGCTTAAGTGAGTCTTTGCAGCGGTTATCCAACTTTTAATCCTGGGAGAAGGGAATCATTTGCAATCCCAGTGAGCTCCTGGATGCTTTTGCAACCTTATACCTTGCCATAAGGTTAAATCAGAATTAATCATGGAATCTTTAAGAAATTAGGTTAAAGTAAATGGTTGCTGCACCATTTGCTCACCAAACTCTGTGATATAGTCTTCTCTTCAGAAGCAGTATAGCGGTGTGGAATTGGTTACTAAACTGGAAGTAAGCAGGATTGTGCAGAATCTGTGAGCATGTCACAGATTATCACAACACAATTTTACAATGTCTGTGGCATTGTAGGGTGTCCTGGTTTCAGCTGGGATAGTTTTTCTTCATAGGGGCCGGTATGGTGCTGTGTTTTGTGTTTAGGAAGGAAAATACCAATAACACGCCGATGTTTTAGTGTTAATGAACAGTGCTTACACAAAGCCCAGGACTCCTTGGGTTCACACACCGCCCTGCCAGCAAGGAGGTTGGAGGTGCACAAGGAGCTGGGATGGGACATAGCCAGGACAGCTGGCTCAAACCAGCAGAAGGAATGTCCCACGCTGTGTAGTGTCAGGTGGAACAATAGAACTGGGGGGAGCTGGCAGGGGGGCTGCTGTTGCTCAGGGACTGATTGCCAACATCCAAGTGATGCCCAACCAATTACATTGTGCATCACTTTAATCTGTGTGTGTGTGTTTTTTTCATATTAAACCATCTTTATCTCAGCTCAGGAGTTCTCATGCTTTTATCTTTTTGATTCTCTTCTCCGTCATGCTGGGGTGAGGTGAGTGACTGGCTGTGTGGTGCTTAGCTGCCCGCTGGGTTAAACCACAACACAGGGCAAGTTGTAATGCTCAGAGCTCCTTGCATCACTTTATATTATCAAGTAGGTTCTTATTTGACCATTTCCATAACCCCTCATGTTTTGAGTCATGATTTGTATAGCTGAAGGGGTGAAAGTACCTTTCTAGCAGTACCAGGAATTTTCCAGTGAAAACAAAGCATTTTGTAATACAGTAAAGGAGGCGAGAGAACACTTGAATCTATTTACTTTCTGATAAGAGCTAGGGATATGAAGAGAATAAGAGTTCAGGGCTGTGTCCTTGCTCCTGAGGACAGCTTCTAGAGATTTAACCATCTGTGCAGCTGGCTCAGATTAGGCATGCAGTTGCAACAGAGTGCTATGCAAGTTCCAGGGCTATCTGCTCTTTCCTGCTGAAGACAGAGGATTCATAGCCATGTGGCAGTGAATGCCTGACTCAGGGATGCACTTGCTGATATGTGCAATGCTCTGTGGCAGTAAGTGGTGCCAGGAATTTGTCATACAAAGTTTTCATTATTAGAAACCTGTATGGACCTTGAACTAGGGAATAAAAGTTCAGATGAGAATTTCTTTTTGAACAGTTTCTCTTCTATATAACTAGTGAGAAAGTAGTTCCAACTCAGTATCTTTGTAATTTTTTCACAGAATAGAGAGATTCATTTGAAGCCATGTGGCATCTTCTCATTGTACTATCCCACATGCAGTGGATGAAAGGGACCTAAACAGGTGATGTTTTGGTGCTAGGGTATTCATCAGGGAGCAAGTCTTTTTCAGATGCTAAAAAGATACGGAAGGTGACAAAGTAGGTGACAGAGCAAGCCTTATAGCTTTCCTAAAGGAATCATTGACTTTTAATTACATTCAAAAACATACACATAATGTACTAGGAACGATGGTGGTACCTTTCTTGCACATGGCTCAACTCTCCCAAACAAAATTCCACTTAAAAAGCAGAGCATATTTTATACATGCTAATTTCACTAAACATATTTGCAGTTATTATATGTATGGTTATTTCATATGACTTGTGCACTTCACTTATTTATTTTTTACTTAACTGATTGAAGATGCTGGATTTTCTTCGAGGATATGAGAAGTGATACGTGTTGCTAACGAGTAGCAGATTGCCTTTTAAATAAGGAGCAAATAAAACATGTTGGAAATCTTTCCTGAAAGAAGGCTAAATGGGTTGCCATGGTAATTATTCTAATTTGAGATTCACTACATCAACAAATATTTTACTTTTGATTTTTTTCCTATATCTAGATATCATTAGAATCTGACAAAGATAGTCAGGAGTACTGTTATGCTTTTGTACATTGTCAACAGCTCATTGTGGCGCAGTCTCTAAGGGAGTACCGGGTTAGCAAAGCAGTTCAGATTTGTGCTAAAGCAAGCATGAAGTGCTTCTGCCTTTGTATAGCTGCCCAAGCTGTATTTAGCCAAGTCCCAAATTCTGTAGCTGTCTCCAGACCTCGTTCATATTATCTTTCCTGCAAGATCCTCTGCACATTTACTTTTTCCTGATAATATTTTAAATAAAACAGTTAAATGTAGGTTTGAACATCTCTGAAGTTTGCGGTAGTTCCTATCAAGTGCTGAACTTTATAGCTAAAATCCTTGTTTTATTAAAGGAGGGTTTTGTGCAGTAGTAGAATAAAGTAATATACTTCCAGCAATATAAAGCCAATTTCCAGCCTTGTTACCCTACCGTTTCATCTAATATTGGCTTAAGAAATATATTAATATCAAGTAATTAATCTTTGACCCTGTGTTGAAAAAACTGTCTGTGCTCGAGAGCTCAGGATGTAGCCTAGAGCCACTGTTCTTATGCGATCTGCTTTCAGAAAATTTACTCAAGAATTGAGATTTGTGGTAATAGCAATATTACAGATCTTTTTCAATGAATCTGTAGTAAATTGCTTCTATTTATTCACTAGGCTATCTTAGCAACATCATTCCTACTTTTGCAGCTACTTTAGGGCTTTCAATATTTTTATCTACTTAGAGGTTTTTAAGACTACCTTTCAAATTCCCAATAAGTTTTGTCATTTGGAGTCCAGTCAATTCAAGAGAACATTATCAATTGAGAGTTTTGGGGTTGGTTGTTTCTGTTATTGTTGTTGCATTGGTTTTTGGTAATAAATTGTATGCTTTCGTTACCGGTTAAATAAAAGTTTCATCTTTCTAGTAGAGAAGGAATGCTAGTGAGTAACACATTTAAGCATTTGTGGCTCTGTGTCTATGAGAACTGGTTTTTAAATAAGGGTATTTCAAGTGAGGTGGGAAGCTTATAACTTCACCAGAAAATGCACCATGTTGGGACACAAATAGCAATGTTTGCCTTAGAGTTCAATTACTAAACATCAATATTTTATTTTTCATTAGACAGTTGTTTTATTTTTACTGTAATATTTGTATTTTAAATAATAAAACTTATTCATCTACACAGTTTTTTATATTTGCATAGTATTACCTGAAGGAGCAATATAAATTCATTAGTGTCTGCAATTGGGGCATGCTAACTCTTCCAAAATGGCATGTATCTGCTCTAAGTATCTCTAGCCCCTTTTTAATATAAATTGTATTTTCCATTATAAATATATATAATATATAGTATTATATAATGTATATTATATTCACATATAATGGCAATATAAATTGCCATTTTCCCCAAAGAACCTCTTTGAATTCAGTGGTATATTTGCTTGGGTAAGTGTTTCTGTGTCAAGTAACTAGGGTACAGTACTACTAATTTGTCTGTTTGTTCTTTGCTTATTTAAAAGTCTAACGTCTTTTAAATTCATGGACTTCTTTCCAAGATATACCAATGGCTCTCTAAAAAAGAGCAGTTCTGTTGCAGTACAGAAGAAATCTGTTTTCCAAAAGTCTATTTTAAACACAAACTATTGAACTATAATTTTAAAACCTGTGCAGTTTGAACCTGCAACGGCAACAATAGATGTAATTTTAATTGTAACTTGTGGAATATCTTCAGGTAAGGTAAATAAATAAAAGCATTGCAATTTCAAAATCTGTCTTTAACAGAAAGAAAAAGCAGTTCGGCTGCCACACCAGAGGAATGGAAGCTGTTGTAATTTTAATGAAATTACACTTGTTTTATGTTGTCTGTAGTCATGCATTTTCATGGCTGAAAAAAAAAAAAAAAAAAAAAAAAAAAAAATAGTGTTCCAGCCAATAGCATTCCGAAAATAAGCTTTTACAATAAAATCTTACAACATTCTTCCATTTGCACCTCAAGGTACATTCCACAAGGATGAACCAAGTACCAGGAGTATGTGTTGCTATCTCTGTTCAGAGTGCCAGTCAGTGTAAAGCTCCAAATAAATATCAAGAAGGCCCAGATGTGGCCTTAAGCATGATATTGGTAGCAGAGGGAAGTGGAGGTCACTGCACTGGTTGAGATGAAAGCCAGCATCATAACGATTTGGGACAACGAGTCTCTACTTGCCCCACTGTTCCTTCTCAAAAACAAAGACCACAAGTCTTTTCTTCTGTATTCCTGTTCAACACTTTTCATGAATAGGCTTTTTCAGATGATTAGATGAGAGGTCATCACATGGAGTATACATGTATGGTTTACCAGGACCACCTCTGAATATGAAAAGTGCAAGCAACAAAATGAGCTTTCTAGCAGAATGTCAAAAAGCACACTCCAGCAGTCAGAGTGGGATTTTTGGATTAGTCTGAGAGGAAACTAGTTTTCGTTTCTCCATTGTAGGTGAGCAGCTTATTCAATATTCCTTGGGGCTACAGGAGAGATTTGGGGGAACTGCAAGGATGGCTGTGAGAAAAAAAAAAAAAAAAAAAAGCCTTTTGAATGAATAAAGTCTGGGAGTAACCCCACTAAAGAACAAGAACCTGCATTTCCCCACAGCAAGCTTTGAGCAGGCTTTGAGTTCCTAATTGGACTTATGTTGAGATATGACTGTTCTGACCCTCAACAGTTTTTCTTGTCACTATGCTCTGCCTGTTTGCTCTGGTTCGTCCTAATCCTAAACTACGAGCATCCTAGTGCTCTGTGTTTTGCCTTGCTCATTACTCTGTGTTCAGATAGCAAACCTTAATGAGGCCCTTTAATTTAAGCTGTAAATGAAGTAAGAATAACAGATCTAGACCCCTTGAAAATTATGCTTCCGTTCCTTCCCTCTCCTCTCTGAACAGAGCAAGAGAGAAATAGTTTACCGCCTGGGTTTTTCTGCTTTTACTAGCTTATTAGTGTTAATCGGAGGCAGTTTTTCCGGTTTTGTTCATTTTCTTTTTAATATGTTGTCATTTACAAAGAGATAAGTAGTCTGTAAATGTAAATCCATGCTTTTCTTTAGAATTTTTACATAAACAACCAAAGCTTCTCATATCGTTGAAGGTCGTTAAAATTTAATGCTGTGTAAAGTTCAATGATCAGTGTATCCATTAGTAAACATGCCTTTTTGTACAAGCTTTTAGTTTTTTCTTATTTGTATTCAGGTGGAGTCATTACTGAAGTATTCCAAATTATATATATATATATTAATATTTTTAAATGAAGTTCTTAAAAGCTTCCCCTGGCTTTTAAAATTACACTCCTTAAATTACTAAAAGGTTCTTTTGTTATGTGATGTTGTGTTTAGCAATGGCTGTTTGTTTTTCTTTCATTTTACTATTTTTTTTTGCCTTTGAAGCAGTAAAAACAAAATCATTAAAGTGGTCTAAAATGGGAAGTTTTCTTTTCTTTGGCTACAGTATAAATAGGATATTTACGAAGAGCAAGCTGAACCCTTTTATTGCTTAAGTATTCTTAACTAAAGTCTAATGAAGATATTTTGCTTGGCAATATTCTTGTTCTGTCTCTTATTCCAGCTGGACCAAACTACCTTTATAACCTGCTGCAGGAGCTGTGGTCATTAAGTTTATGTATACCTTGCTATGTAGTCTCTAGCTTACCTCTTAAAACATTATCAGGCTTATTCCAGAGTAGATAATTGCTTCAACAGAGAAAATTTTATCGTGACATGGGAGCCAGAAATAACATGAAACTGTCCATCTACATTTGTCTTTTTTCATGTTTTAAACTGAAATAATATTGTGGTTTAGTATCAGATCTTACGAAGGACTTTTATGAGCAGATCATTGTACTTTGCTCTGTTCTGCAACATCGAGGTGTCACTCCATTACAAGCTTTCTGTGAAGAGTATAATCTATTTAAAATGTGCTTCCCATAGCTTTGACACTACGAGAACAAATGTTGTTTCAGTGTCTCTGCATGACATTGTGTATGGATCTGTGTGTATACTTATATGAAGATACACATACAGATAGAAAATTGTACATAACAGCATTATGTACAAAATTTATGTAATGAATAACATTTACAATAACTGTGTGCAAAATAAATCAAAATACATATTAACATGAATATACAGGCACCATTACACAAGGATGTGTTTAAGCACAGTAAATACCTAGGTGTAAGTGTTCCAGCTCCTCATCATTCGTGGGAGAGAACTGGAGTTCACCCCCAGAAGCAATGGGTGAAATGGGGCTGCCTGGCTACCAGGTGTAATCACTCATTTTTACCATAATTGATTATGAATGTTAAACTGCAGGTGAAAATTAGAAGCTATTTTTCAACATTTGGTCTTAAAGTCACACTTACTGTGACTTATTTCCTATTTTAAATGGACTTTTGCCTTTTTAATTAAGAAATCAAACCAGGTTTCACCATTTGAAAAAATCAATAGGAGTGTATTTTGGTTTTGTCTTTGACTGGGATGAAATGACTTTCCTCTGATTGGTTGTATTTTTTTGTTTGTAATAAGTAATAGGGCTGCTTCTAGCCTGTCTTGCAAATATACACCCAACAAATGCACTTGCATTTCTACTCCTGTTTATGAAATATACTCTCTGGTTCCATGCAAACTGAGTTTGGATAAGAGACATTTTCAGACAACAGGCTTGAGTAGTTAATTTAGCTAATGGTGACTAGCTAGTTTCTTTATCAGAGACTGACCAGGACCTCTTTCATACTTTTGTACAGCTCAATGATGCCTCAGTGGTCAACTGTTTCTCAGGCCAAAGAACAAATATGAGCAGTTCTGACTGTCTTTACATGTAGTACATACTGACTACTGGCAGTGATGTCTGACACAACTTCTTTCTTTGTGAAAAAGCACAACCAGCCTTTTGAGTTTCATCTTATTCTCTGATGGTTAAGTTCTGCCTGTGGTTAAGGCATTTCAGCATCTTGGCTGAACTGCATTCAGGCTACTAAAAGGTCCATGATTCAATGTTATGATATTACCGTGCTCTGTACAGGATGTGCTAAAAATCCACATGCTTTTCTGTCTGCACACAGAATGTGCTATGAGTTTTAGGAGTCCTTCTGTTACCTTGCCCCCTGTTTTACTGGATTTGTATTTTTTGCTGGAAACAGTCTTTCCCATAGGATTGTGAACCACATAGCTATGAAGAATGAGTATGTACTGGTAAGAATATTCTCTGCAGAACAATCTTTCATGTTGGTATCTCTTTCTTTAGGCTGTGCCCAGACTGTTGCAGAAATTTGTTTATTCTTCTACACTTTATTTTTATTTTGGATTTTTATTTCTATTGAGATCTCATTCTCATATTCAGTTGGGTTTTGTTTAGCAGCTCAAAAGATAATGGGGACAGCAATGCCTGGAGTCACCTGAGAGCAAGGTTTTTCTCCCAAGTTTTACAGATAAGCAGCACCTGTGTTCTATCCATTTATTTTCTTTCATTGTTTTCCAGATCAAAATCTGTGCATCTGAAGGTCATAGAAATGCTTGATGTGTGAATGTGCAGTTGCTTGCTCTTACTCTGCTGTTGCTGCTAAAAAAGTACCCTTCCCTTGCCTAAGTTTGGGAATATGTATTACAGCAGTCTGCAACAATCTGACTAGGATCGGATTCCCTCAGCTGCAGCTTTACAGAAATATAGTGGGCCAGAATCATCTCTCTGATTTACCAAACATGGATATTCTGTTGTTGGAGGTTGCATGCCTATCTCTTTTATTGTTATTACCTATCTCCCCAGATCTTACATCACAGATCCTTGCACTTGCATGAAACAAACTTTATCTCTTCCTAGAGTAATTGATGTAGAGGCCAACATCTTAAAAAAAAAAAAAAAAAAAAAAACCTGCTTTGCACTGAAGTCTAAAAAACAGACTTCATTCTTAGGCATTTTGTGCCTAAGGCTAGTTAATGCTTTTAAATCACTGCCTGAATAGATGTTAAGCTGTGCTGCTGGGGGAAGCAACAAGGAGAGGGAGACCCCAAGGGAGAAGATATGAGATCTTGTCAGAATTCTATTTTTACCTGTAATTCTCCAGTCAGAATTCTGTCACACTATCAGAACACACCCTTCTGTTCCAGCAGACTCCTGCATCTTCAGTCCATCAGTAGGTGTAAACAGACTGAAACATGTGTTTATGGCTGATGCTTTCAAGTTAACAGTAGGAAAGATTCCAAAGAAACAATATTTTTTCATTTATAAAGCAAAGTCATTCTTGTAAGTAACTTCTGTTGCACATCATTTTGTTGTCCTTAAAGTTAGGGAATAGATTTTTGTGGATGAAAGGCTTTCTCCAAATGGTGTGTTACTCTTCAGACCTGTATGATGCTGCCATTCACAGTCTTGTGTAAGAACCCTTATTAGTTCCACATGAGTTCTGGCTGGTTTTCTGGCTCACCTATCAGGAAAAAATCAGGCTGGTCTGTACGTGGGATTAGTATAGTTGAAGTTTTCTAAGATAATATGCTTGGACCTTGAATTCAAATAGGCAAATTAATAGGCAGAGTATCTGATAAATAATTAATGGCAGGGCTGACATAAGTCTTCTGTCTTTTTGGAATTTTCTCTTAACTAAATTTTTAATGGTATTTTGTAGACCCAGGAACCTGCTAGTAGTTAGTTTGATTTGGGCTTATCTCTGTTTCCATTGAACTAATACCTGAAAAAAAGTAAAGTTTCTTTACAGACTTCAAATACCAATCCATAAAGGAAATGGGAAAAACATCCAAACAGTTTTATACAGCTTACTATAACTGATAGTCCTTGGGAGAGGACTGAATAAATAATAGTAGACTAAATCACTTTGTAAACTTGGTTCAAGAAACTTTAAAATGATAAAATAAATCTCATTCTCTCACAGTTGATGTTCTTTTTTCTTCCTCTTGCCCTTGCAGAGGATGTAAGTCATTTGTTAAGTACAGCAATAGAGTTAGTCTGCAGACTACTTTACCCAAAACAGTTTTTGTTCTTCCCTTTTCATGTCTGCTATCTGGTAAGGTAGATGAACATGACAGATTTTTTTTATAAATAAATGAATAATAAAATGTGGTTAGACTTTATTTTTCCCCCATGTATTGTAATATCAAAAAGAGCTTGGCAGGTACTTTAACTTCGCTGTGGCGGGTATGCACGTAATTATTCCTCATCCTTGCAGATGCTAAAAAAAAAAGTTGCTGGCCAGGATTAAAATTAAATTTTGCCTTGTGGTGTGTTATAGAAAGACAGAAATTAATTTTTGAGGTAAGAATTTCATCACCTAGCTATTCAATTCTTTTCATTCAGTCTGTAACTGTTTTGAGAATAAAATGCAGGAAAAAGGCTTTTTGAAGCCTGCATAGTTGTCATTACCTTTGACTGACCTTACACTGAGGAACTCTGGAATTGCAGCCTTCTCTTATTGTTGCTTTTGTGATGCTAGTTTGTGAGAGCTGTCACACGATGAGAACCAGAACATCTGCATTGCCATTTTCTTTAGAATTATGCATAAATACAATTTAAAATTGTACAGTAAGGACATAACAGATCCCTAGAAGATGGAAGAGATGGGAATTGCAAAGCTACTAGATAACCTGGAGTGGGAGATTCTGATGTGCTAGGAAGTCAAGGTCATAACAGTCAGCAACAAAAGAAGCATCAGATAAGAAGGACAAACTTGTTTGCAGAGTGGGAAATGCAAAGAGCCTTGCATTGCAGTGACTCTGAGGATGCCAACATGAAAGGAAGCAGTATGGGTCAAGTTAAGCAGAGATAACTGGAGGAGACTGTCACAGTAGATCTCTTGTGATCTGTATGAGTTTGTGGTGTAGAACATGGTATTCAATAGTTTGAGTCATACTACTTATTTTTTGTCCTTTATTTTTCTTCCACGGGTCTTAACTGTTCTTCAACTAGCTGTTTTTCCTTCCTCATCTTGCTTTAGCCCAATATTTTCCACTAAATCAAGTAGGATCCCTTTGACCACAATGTGTTTTTCTTGCTTCTTCAACAAAGTCTGATGCCATTTTGTGTAACTTCGTTTTGTGATTGTTGTTCTTCCTACTACAGAAAAAAATACCTCCCCTCCTCCTCCCCCCCCCCGTAATAGTGAAACTGTTTGTATAAGCCAAACTATGTGTATAAACCAAAGCAGATATAAATACAGTGTCAGAACAGAGAAACTGCTATTATCAAATTTAAACGTCCATAGAGTTTAAACTTCAAGTAAGTTTTTTGTTGCCAGCAGGGAAACTCTTTAACTATTTAAAACCACAATCCATCCCCTCTAATAAATAATTACAAGTATCCTTTTCATAAACAAATTACTACTGATATGCAGTTAACCTATTAATTAAGTAGTTTGCTTTAATTTGGAGACATCTTTTTTTGTCATCTTTTATGACAAATTATTTTTATAAGAGCAAAGCTATTTCATTAGTTTCCCAAAATGAGGTAACTATTAATTATATGCATTTTTTTCCTTATTGATATCTATTGCATGTTTTGTTGCAGAAAAGTATTAGTTAT
This sequence comes from Netta rufina, assembly GCF_964035555.1. NCBI lineage: Eukaryota > Metazoa > Chordata > Aves > Anseriformes > Anatidae > Netta > Netta rufina. The sequence continues at coordinate 11,206,965 of NC_140135.1, forward strand.
GCTAATTTATAGCTTTTATTTCAGAAATTGCTTTTGTAAGGAAAGTAATCCGGGAAAATGCAGAGCAATTGTGACCTCTGCTGGAAGCATTAAAATTGATTCTAATAGACAACAACCACTGGAAGCAGCATTATTATTGTTACTTCAGGCACTAATCTGCATGTGCTAGGCACTGAACAAATGGATTAACAGATTGTACCTACTCTGAGAAGTTTACAGGATAAATAAAAAATATAAATGAATCCAAAGAGGGCATCAGTGGCAGGACTAGACAGAATCTGTCTGCCTCTTGGACTGCTTGCACTACCTCTGAAATAGGTATTGATAAATAATCAGTGTGCTTACGCACGTGGCTATACATGTGATAAGACTACAACTCCAAAATCATGGTTTGGAGATAGACTCCCCAGGATTCTGCATCATTTTTTATAAATAAATGAAAAGTTCATTTGCAGAATTTCTGTTCAGGAAGAGATTCAGTATTGAGTTTCTGCTGGAAACAATCTGACAGTCCTGCTTGTGTGCCAGGAGGAGCCTTTTGTGGAAGTACCAAGAACTAAATCATTGATCTGGAAATGCTGTGAGTCACCCATTCACGATTCCAGCCCAGAGAATCTTGAAATGCTCTTACCCCCGGTGTTTGAAGTGATGCTATTCTGAGGCTGTGCTTCAGCATGAAATGTACGATAAACCACAAATTTAATTTATATTCTTGGAAAGAGATGTTTACACTTTACAGTCAGTTCATGCTTCAGTGCAAATTGTTGAGTTTTTGAAAAATGTAAACGAACTTGGAGCTTTTCTTGGAGTGGAGCATTTGCCATCCTGAACATATGGTTCATTAAGGCTTCAGCAACTGTTTACTGTGGTTAAAAACAGGGCTATGGGAATTCTAAGAAGCAATGCAGTAAGATCAGAGCTTTTAAGTTGGAAGGCCCCAAAGCCAAGGCCATCTTGCTCTTCCCAATGCATCCCTACCTTCTGTGAAGATCTGTATAATGTTTTGCATGTTGTTTTTGAAATATATTTATATTCTGATTGTTGAACCAGGCATATTAATATGATTGTTTTATGTACAAGTGTTATGATGAAAAATCAGTGTGCGTGAAACTAGTTAGGAACTGGCATTAGTCCTCTTCATTGTATACCCAGGCCTGATCGTCATACTTGAAGGAACCAGTTCATTAACCAAATTAAACCTTTAGGCAACATTTGAAGTAAATGGGGAAACTTGTATTGATTTTGATAGGGTGATGAAGCTAGGTCTAGATAGCTTGCAATCTATAAATAGCTCATTAAGAGAAGGGGGAAAGAGGGAAGAGGTCAGGATGGAGGAAGACTGTGGGAAGAGCACTGTAAACCTTCTGGCTGTTCCTTATCCTTTCTGCAAAGCAATTGGGAGTGGCATTGTCAGATCTTTAAATTCCTAGAGAAAGTGAAGATTTCAGAGAAGACTTAAAGTATTTACTGACAACAGAAATGAACTGGGAATATTTCTCTTCCCCAGGAGAATAAATATTCAGACAGCGTTTGTGATTAAATTATTTGAAATGTAAACCAAACACCAAAATAATCATTCTTCATTTCTTATGGATTTTAATCTTATAAGTCCCTTTTTTCAATCTGTGCATTCAACATACTGACTTTTCCAGTGTTCTTCAGGGTACTTTTGTGTCACGCCCTTAATAGTCAAGCTTCGGTGATATGCCCTGAGTTATCCCAGATCCCCTCTACATCTGTAGAGCTCATCTAAATTGGGTAATAAAATTGTGGATCATAAGGAATATTAGATTATGTTCTTTGTTCATTTGTAGATTTTAGAATAAATAGAATCCTAGAGATTTTGGGGGTGGGGAATGCAAAAGCAACTTCTTTCAAGTCCTGGCAGAACACTTCGAGCAAAATCCACAAGTTTGCAGGAAAATAAGTTATTTTTTGTGTAAACATTCAGTGAAGACTGCTTTAATCTGTTATTACAGTTAGTTTTGAAACACTGTGGGCCAACTAGAAGTCATGGCTCGACACTGAGATTATTGCATGTAATTTTAGAGCACGTTTATGGAGGAGGAAGAAGAGGTGTTCTCTTGACTTCTCAAAAAATAAATAACTAACTTGGGCTGTATAAATATCATTTATCATCTACAAATGATAAAGATGGTTACAGACTGGATTACCATTGTCCACAACCCAGTTTTACTTCTAGGTGTACTTTACATTTTTAAAGTAAACTTGAGCTTTCTTGGTACAAACATGAGCCATGAAGGTACATAAATATTTCTGTTCTCCCTTCTCCTGCCTCATCCCCCCTTTTTTTCTATTCCAGTGTGTTTCTCCACCTAAAACTGACTGGTTTTAATATGACTTCTCTAGATGCACTTAGCATATTTTAGAAGGCTTGGAGAGTGTTTTTCCAGAATCTGTGGTGAAGTGTGAACATATGCCTATCTCTTGACCTACTGTCTTTAATCCAGTAGTTTCATTTGATAATTTGCAGGCTTGTTTCCTTTCCCTGAGGGAAATGATTCACACAACTGTTTCACACAATGCAGTGTAATTGTTTTCTCCTACTGTGTCTCTGAAATAGTTTGCTTTTATGGATGAAGTACATACTTTGACACAGTATATGTGGTATATAAAATGTTCTTTCTGACTGGCTGTCTCAAATATATTTAGTGCGTTTAGATGAAACACTATTTTTGTTTCCCCTTTCTGTGTTCTGTCCTCTAAATTTTGACAGAAATTACTGTAGGCATTGTGCTGATATTTGTCTGATAGTTGTCTGTGGGTATAAAAGCAGTCGTCTTTGAATATTTAATTATCTAATGAGGAACTGAGCCATCAAAATGATCTGAGCAATGACCCAAAATACTACCCACTATTTATAGATTTGGAAGGTTATGCTTCTCTTCAAAGAGTATACAGTATGCAGGAAGATAGATTTTTATTTTTTTTTCCTAGGCAAAAGAAATGAATGTATTGCAAAATAATAGATAAACTCGATTAAGCTGCTATTTCATCTCATCCCACACCCTTCTGTGCTAATAACCAGTAAGGTGTCGTGGCACAAGAGTAATAAGAAACAGAGCAAGTTGGGCAACTTACCCGAGAAGTATTCCTTGTGTTTGTCAGTGGGAAGCATGGGGACTTTATCTAGAAGCTGTTGGGGGATTACAGAGCATAATAGCAATTGAAGGACATTATTCCATGAATTTGGCATTCTCTTTTAACATATTAATGTCCTTCCATCTTCCACAACCTCCACAATTTATACTTAGTATGAAAAATGCTTTGAGTTACAACCTGTATTTGTTTTTAAATCTACTGCTAGTTAATTTTGCTGGCTAGCTTAACTACCCTGTTCATATTTTTCGCACTATTTATAGATTTTCTGTTCTCAGCAGAAGAATCCTAGGCAATGCATTGATCAAAGTGAAGATCATCAATACTTACTAAGTTCAGTACATGTCATTTTCCGTAAGCTTAATGTAGCCATGCCTTGTCCTAACTAAAAATTTGGTCTCTAAAGACATGGTGAAAGAGAAAGTTATGTTGGTGTGGATGAAGTTGAATTAGTGCCCCAGCATGACTGATGAGATTAGCAATAAATATGCTGTTTTCTAGCTGGAGTCTTGATCGTTGGTCACCTGATCTGTCAAGATGTCCTCATACCCTTTGATAGATTGACAGTTTCATCCCCAAGATTTTGGCTAAATTCTAGCTTATCTAGAATTTCATCCTCCTTATCCAGTTGTCACGTATTCTTCACTTTCTATTCTAAAGCATTTATTTGTATGGGGGAGCTCAGCACAATTAGCATGCTATAATCCTAAGGCAGCTGAATTGATGGGTGCAGGAGTTCTACCATGTAGGTAATAAAGCATACTTTCACTGGGGAAGAAGACAGATTTTTAGATAAAATTAATGTTGTTGTTGCTGTTGAATGAGGTTCTCACAAAAGGAATTATGCTATCATCAAGCTAAAATGAATTATGACTCGAGAGATTAGTATTTTAATTATTAACTTAATTCATTACAAAATATAAAATTCATAAAGGTTTGGCCTAAAAGGTATTCCAGACCATTACACTACTTCTTACAGAATACCCTTCATAACACCCTTTTACTCTAAATGTAAGGAACAACTTGAAAATTGATTTTTTTTTCTATGTGTTTCAGCAACATCTGGTAAAGGAAAAGCTGTAATAGCTGACCTTTTCACAAGAAGTGGGACATACAGAAATTAGAATGTGATGGTAGCGATCATAATTTTCAGCAAAACCTTTGTCGATTGCTTGAGAAAAAAACTTTAATCAGTAGAAAAGAAATTACTTCTGCAAACGTATAGGTAGTGATACGCTATACTAATGATTAGGCAGCTCAAGTGTGATGAGACTGTTCCCCTCTTTTGGTGAGGGGAGGGTTGTTTGTTTACTTGCCTCTGTTTTGAAACCAAAAAAGTGTTTTATACATTGTTAAAGGGATATAGACAACAAATGCTATGCCTTCTGAGATTGCAGTGAGGATCTGTTAATTTGTCTTTCCAATATTATAAAGCATATATTTTAAAAATTAATTTCAAAGTGCATATTAAGATAAAATTCTGATCTTTTTGAAATTACATGGGCATTCTACTAAGGAGCTGAATGGAGAAGGACATTAGTCCTTAATTCTGCAAGTATCTAGGTTTTGGAACCTTTTTGAGTTTCTGCACTAATCCATTGGATACAGTTTTGAAAATGGAATTTTTCCAGATCAGAGACTTGTGATTTTTACCATCCACTTGGGTGCTGAACAGACAAGTGGAATGAGATTGAACTAACCTGATGAAATACCTAAAATGAAAGAGTAATCATGCCAGGATTCCTTTGGAATTACTAGAGGGAGAAAATCTAACACAGCCTCTTGGAGGGGTTCATCTGTTATAGAGCTTAATGTGACTGTGTGCCCAGCCAGAGCCTGTTTAACTGATGGGACTGAATTTGTGGGAAGATGAAGAATGTACTTGGATACTTCAGGCAGGACAGTCCCTACATTTTATTGGGACTGTGAATACTTAAAATACTTGGAAACATGCTTAACTTTCTGATGGTATTTAGTCCAAAAGAGGTCATTCATTAGATTTTGCCATAAACAGTGAAGGCATTACAAGATGAGCATCTGAATATGTAGTTTTCTGTTAAGATATACTCTCAATTCCTGAGCTGTAGTACTTATTTAAATCTGAGAAACCACAATGCCTGTAAAATCTTAGTGAAGATCTCACATTCAAAATATGTATTGTGCATGTGTTAAAATTTCTCAGAGGTCAGGGTGAAATATTTGAATCTGAGGTATTCAAGAGGGATACTGACTGATAAATAACACAAACAACATTAAACCCTAGGCTGGTGAGAAAGAAGGTGGGAGAATGCATTTCTCAGCTTCTGGTAGGTACAGTGCCTGAGGCTGAGAGCTGAAAGCAGTAAGTACAGACTTACTAAGTAATATTTTATATATAATAATATTGTCACTAGTTGAAGTAGGTTCTTTATTACATTAGTATTCTGGATCTTCTGCACTTCCTTTGTGGAGGAGTTGTTCTCTAACTTCAGCAGCAGATTTCTAGCTCTAAGCCTAACACAAAGGGAATACAAGGGAGAACCTTCTATTTACTGCATTCTCTGCTGCTGGAAAGCCAGCAGAGGGAACTTAAGTAACAAACCCTCTTCCCAGCGCTTATTAATAATACAAAGGTACATAAACAAATCAGCAAAACTCTGCCATGATAGTCTATTCCCTATGGGAAACAGGAGGGGGAAAAAAAGTCGGTAGTTGTTGAATGGAAAAAGATAAAGTCAGTATGGAAAGAAAATTTTTCTTCTAGTAGTTGAGTTCACTAAAATTACCAGCAAAAAATTAGTATCTTAAAATCCAGGAGTCTATCAAATTTGTAGAGGAAAAAATGGTATCACTATGGCTTTAGTTTTTCTCCATACCTAAGAAGCTTACTGAGTTTGGCTTTTTGTTTTTTAAGTGACTGTTCAGATTTTTAAAAAGTAAAGTACTGCTCACTTCTTTCTTGCTTTGCATACCGTTGGCTTACGGGTGCTGGGACTTCAGCAAAAATACTCAGTGTTTTCATTGATCTTTCTAATGCAGTACAATAAAATCCAAGGAAGTCCTAAGTCCTTTTATCTCTTTACCTATCTCAGCAATGCAGTCAATGCTGTAGAAAGTAAGAGATGAACAAGCAGGAAAGCTTACATCTCTCTTTAAGGGAGCTACATGATGTCACCCAGTATCTGACTTTTCCAACTAGAGCAAACAAATACTCCAAATATGCTCCAGATGAGAAGTGCTCCAGGATCACTTCTCATCTGAGTGGCAGAGCTAGGAGAATGCTTGTTTGATTTGCATGGCTTCCTATGCCAGCCTGGGGAGCCTAATGCACTTCTTGCAAATGTAATGAGCATAGCATCTTAACATTTCAAGGGTGTTTACACCCTTGTTGGCATCCTTGGGGAAGATAATTTTGGGAAAGGATTCAAAGGTCTGGAAGAGACATGAAAAGAAGCCATAGGAGTGTCCTTAGATGTTTGGTTTTTATTTTCATTTTTGTGCTGAATATTTATAGCAGTATTTCTGTTGTAGAAAGGTTGGGTTTTATTTAAATTATGATATCAAAGATTTACTTAAGATGTGATGACTTTCTAGAAAGACTGAGTATCTAAGAATTTTGTAATGTCAAATTCTGCTGTTAAAACCCATTATCGATTGTACACTGACCAGTAAGCACTCTGTAAAAAGGTGTTCTCCCTCCTAATTTTTCACTTGAAACATCTTATTAGAGAACAGTTACTGAAACAGGTGTCAGCGTTCTACAGACTTGTTGGATGTGTGGTTAATTCACAGCTCCACACAAATTTATTTCATATTGCCACTTCTAAGTGCCTAGTTTGGGGATGGTCTGCTTGTGTAAGCCTATCAAGTTATGCACACTGTTTTTTGTTTTTATATCTATAAATAAATTTGCTTTATGGCTTTGATAACAGGAAGCTAGACCCCTCAATAAAATTTTGCTGAGTTCCTTTCCTCTTCTATGGGTCAATACACCACTTGGCTGCTTGCCTTTTAGCAGCCAAGCAATCAATTCCCTTAAGAAAAGACAGACTGATTTCCAACTTGCTGTGTACTTAATAATAGGCTCAGTTCATTCCATTGTCAAAATGATTTTATTTTGCTGAGATAATCTCTTTCCAGTAGTCCTAAAGTGTCATCTTGTGGTTGGTACTGGTTATGATTTTATATCATCAAGAGAAAATGTACCTAATCACCAAAACCAGGAAATCTAAGTTCTCCTAGACATTAGTAAGGTTAAACTGGGGAGTCAAGATTTAAGAGACTGCATCATTGGGGTTTACTTTAGAAATACCTAATGATAGGTAAAACCAAAAATTTACTAAGAAGTTCATAATTCATTTGGAAGGTCCTGATAAACTTTATGTGGCTAAATGTCTTCATATGGTGTGAGGATGCATTAAAAAATGTAGTAATGAATTATTAGGTCTTCAAAATGCTCATTGGGTTGGTATGTAATACATCTCAATTTCAAACTTTAATGAAACAAACAGAATTGAAATATCATCAGAATTGAAATAATTAAACTATCACTCTGGTCCCAGGGTAACAGAGCTCAAATATAAACTGGCTTAAATTAGCACAGAGCATCTCGGCTTGCTCAGCTATGCAGTCAATCTGATGTTCCTTCTGAGGGCAGTAAAAAGCCAGTTTGAGTATTTCGAGACTGAATAGCCTACAGCATCTTGCATCAAGCAAAGGAATCCAAATCTTCTAGAGGGATTTCCTCTGGGAGCTTTGGAAAATGGTGTTGGGAGGAGCTTTGGCTGTTGCAATATTTGTCTCAACATTTTTGCTATGGCAGTTTGTTGCTATTTTAAATTATTTTGTTTTGATATATTTACTAGGAACAGAAACAATTTTGACATTTAGCTTTTACAGTGTAAGCCTTTTTGATAAATTTAAAATTGTCCTAATTCCAATTCAGAACTTTGCCAGACTCTGTAATTTGCTTTTTTAAATCATTTAGATAAGAACTGTCTGTTCTGTACACTTGCATATAAAGCATTCACTGGAATTATAGCACCTAGATTGTGTTTTTTTCCATATTTGTGAGATTCTTCTTGTCAAAGACGTTTATGCTTCCTGCAAAATCGTACAGTATCCAAAACTGTTTTCAAACAAGCAAGATGAAATTTCATCTTGCTCAAATGCAATACAGTCCATTTGGCCTCAAATGTAGCATTTTATTTTCAGGCACTTGTAATTTTTTCATGTTTTTTCCTTTTTTTTTTAAGATGTAAAGAATAAATGATTTTATTCATAGGAACGAAATTAGAGTTTCTACTTCTACAACAATTCTAGTGTTACAGCTTCTGTACCAAATGAGAGCAATCCAACTTCAATTTCAATTACTTAAGGATTTGCAAAATTTTCTCTTTGCTCCAGTGTAGTTCTCAGACTGAGTTATTTTGGACTTCAGGAATTATGATAGTTTTGTGCCCACTCTCTTCTACTGGGAATGTGTCACTTTCTGGGGTCAGAAATATGACTCAGTTTCCTATCTGACATGTAACTGACCCAAATATTGGGGCAGGGAACCATGCATGTACTCCCTGCCTCAAAGCGCTTGAGATCTATACCCAGTTGCAAAATGGGCAGTGTAATCAGTGTAATAACACAGACAAGTTGGTTCTTATGAGAAAAGAGCTGCTAAAGAAAAAATAAATTTCTGCTATGAACACCCAATGCTTTTCCTTAAAACAAACTCATGTGTAATATTTTCTACTTCAGAACATCTCCCTAAAGTACATTTTTGAGTTGCAAGCCATGAATTAGCTAGCAAAGGTATCCACTATAGTGTTAACTCCAATGAATTCTGCTTTTGAAGTACTGCTAAAGGAAATAGGTATTGATTAAAGATATTGATTTCTGACAAAATGGAGAACTCGTCTCATTGCTGAATTTTGAATCTTACACTTTAAATAAGAAGACTTGATAGCAGTTGCTAAACCTATTGTTTGTATTGCAGAGGTATCCAGAATCCCAAATTGAAATGTTCCACTGAACAAATACACATTAAAAATGTTTTTAAAATATATATTTAAAAAAAATCACCAGTAGAAAGAGAGAATGGAATGAAATCTAAAACTACCCGCTTCATGAATTAAACCTATTCTTTGATTTGTGAGAACATGTGGATCTTTGTCTCCAAAGGCTAAAACTTCCTGGGTCAACTGTGATTGTGCAAGAGCAACTAAAAAGATGACCTTGGCTTTCTCTGGAGATGATCATTCAAATGCTTAATCATATTCTGCCTGCTTCAATATTTCTTTCTACTTAAGATTCTCTGGCTCCTTTAAACGTGGAAAAAAAAATGTATATTTATACTATCTTTTATGGTCTGATTATTGAGAAACTGTCAAAACCTCATAATTACATGTCACTGTTTTTTAAGTCCACTAAAATTCGTCAGAGAGCATGTAATGTTTTGTTAGTTTTTTTTGTGTTTTTTTTTTTTTTTTTTAATTGAGTCTGACCCAGGCACAAGATCTGATTTCATGACAGAAGACAAGTAATTTGCAAATCCTTCAGGCACGATTACACAGTTACTTTCTAGGATTAATTACTGCAACTGTTTTCTCATTGCCCTCCATAACCCTGACACTCTTTTACAGTTTCCATAAGTGACACAGAATTCTGCTCCTAGGCTATTTTACTCTTGTATTACTAGGTTATCACCATGTTTGCCCACACGGCAAATATTTTGTTAACATCAGTATCATGTTGCATGTAATATCATTTTACAAATTCCATATCCTGTGCAGAAGCTTCCTGTGTTCTTTCTTTATACTTGCCTGTATCTTTCTGGTTATTGGTGCTGTTTTCCCTGTTTTCCCTGTCATCCCTGAGTATTATGTTGGGTTTTGCGGGTTAGTTGATACATGCTGTTTATGTTCTGTTACAAATGTGATCAGATGTTGTCAGGTCTGACCTAATACTAAGTCAATGAGAAGATGTACGTTGACTACAGCTCCTTCCGTTCTAAAAACTCAGTTCTGTATGTATCTTAATTCCTGTTTGAAGTGCTTATAATATAATGCTTGGAACAGTATATCTTAGACGAGAGACATTGATATCTTGTGGGGGAAAAAAAAAAAATCATGGTGGGCTACTTAAAAGGCAGCCTAGCTTGCTGCAGACAGGCATTAATGCTATTTTAACTTAAATGTGCCAAATTCCTGAAGGAATTTGAAGGAATTCCAATATGACATAATTGTTCATGTATTCAGAGTAGGTAAGGAAGCTTGAGTCGAGCTCATATTGTCAACGTTCCTTATGCTCAACTCTGGTACAAGTTCTGTGCCAGATATTTATTGCAATAAAGCTAATGACGTTAATGTTTTTATTTCTTTTACGATGAAAATATTCTTCAATATCTCTGAATAATTCTGTGGTTTAAATAATGAGGTATAGTTAGTGGTCTTAAAGACGTCTTGCTGCTGATTGGGGAGAATCCATTCATTGTTGGATGCTAGCTCTTAGTTTTTCTATCTTTCAGATAACCTAGAAATACATCAGATGTTTTTCTTCAGTGTCAGCAATTGCTGTGGCTGTTACAGGATTGTTAGTTAACTATTTGCAAAACTGGAACAGAGTTATAGTTTAAAACAATAGTGAAATTGAATGTCTAACCTTTTTATCACTGTCTCTCATTCTGTGCAGAGAGCAAGGATCATCATTGACCAAAGGATGGACTGTAATTTGAAATACAGGTATGTACATATGTTCAATCACCTTCTCAAAACATGAAGATGTGTGACAAGTGCCTGAAAATAGTTTGCTATTCATATTTTTCTGCATACACAGAAGTGAAAACTGTGCTTGACCTGCAGTAGTGAGTTTACCAGGGAATGCAATTCTTCTGTCAAATTATTCATAAGGGTTCTATCAAAACTACGAGATAAAGCTTGACACGTTATGTAGGTCTGTGTGTTTCTCTCCAGTAGTCCCAGCTGGATGCAAATATCTCCTATTTCATTGTCCCTGCACTCTGCAGGGATCCATTACTATTTCTACACATGTTAAAATGCATCATGAGTTTGGGTGGCTCTGCCATCAATTCCAGTTCAGCCTTTTTGAGTTTTACTTAACATAGTGCCTTTGAAAACAAAACCTAATAAATAAACAAAATCCAGCCCTGCTACTTCACTTTGAATTCCCTCTTATAACTTAGTATTAGTACACTATTAAAAAGTGATGCTTCGTTTTGGTCCTAACACATAGCAAGTGTGATGCATTTTCTTTGCTTTCTTAACATATGTAAAACAAAACAGGAATTGTTGATTTTTTAAGTAATTTTCATTGGGACAAAGTGATTTGTGTATACAATTTTGTTTCCTTTCACTTGCTGAAAAATGTGTAAAACTGCACCTCTAAAAACATTCATCAGGCCTTTCTTTTGCAAAATCAAATTATGGTGTCATCTCTGTTTTCAGACTGGTAAGATAAACGAAATTGAAATTTACTTATTGAAAGTAAATTCTGATATAAATAGAAATTGAAATGTGTTACCATGTCTGGGTAAAGGCAAAGATACTTTCATTGTTTAATTTGAATTTACAGTTTGAAGGGAGGGGGGAGGCAACTTGTTGTTTTAATAATGAAATTGTAGGAGTTTATTTGTTTGTTTATTTGTTTCCCTTGGTCTATTAAATCTGTTAGTAGCTGTTAAGCTGAATATTTTTCCAGAATGTTTATTTACACAAATTGCTATCTAAATAAAACAGGACTATTTGCGTATTCAAATATTTGTCACAATGCTCTGCAGATCTTTCTCCCTTCTAGCTATAGGCTGTGGTTGTCTCTGCTTTTAGGGGATCTATTCTTTACATGTGATTAACAAGGTATGTGAAAAAAAAGTTTGAAGTGAACAACTAAAATTAAGAAAGATCTAGTTAATCTTCCCTATACTGCCTCACTGTGTATCAGTCTAATGGAAGCCACTCCAAAGAAATCTTCCCCAGGGCCTTGGAAAGTGCTTGATGTGAATGGCAAGGCATGCAAGTAATACATTGCTCAGTGATGTGTATTGCATGTAGGCTGTGGCCATTAAAAATGAGTAATATCAGTATTTTATTTTTTCTTAAAAAAAGAACTTAAGCCTTTTTTTAAAATTGCAAGCAAATCGGTAATCATTTCTGATGCAGTTTCTTAGCCTGAAAATATAAAGGAGGCCTCCCTATCAGTCCTTATGAGGTAGTAATACTTTTGTGATATTTTCTTTGACCCAAAATCTGAAAGAAAAAAAAAAATAAAAAGAACAGACCAGATTCAACGTAAGTCATTTTGAGCTGAAGTATCAGCTCATTATTCACCTCATTTCTCCCTACCTAGTTTTCCTTGCTCCAGCATCAGCCTGCCATACATCAGTGTTGTGACTTTTCTGTGGGAACAGTCTCTTCTCAGCGTAAGGAGGTCCCAGTAAAGCAGGGCAGTGCAGCAAACATTGTGCCATGCAGGGGTGTGCTGCATCTGATGGTCATCTAAGAGGCAAATTCCCTGGACCTGACATCTAATGCCTGATCCTTTCTCACTGGATGTTTCAGGCACTGCCATTGTAATAATCCCATGGCACTGCACTGAAGACTTGCATCAGCATGGAAGTAAGCTAGATGTCATATGTATCATCTCTCAGATGTTTTTCAGACATTGGGCACACAGCTGACTGATTTGTTTGAAAATATAGAACTTTGTTCCTTGGCCTGATTTTCTTCAGTAGACCTCTGACAAAGGCCTTAATTCCCAAAATGGGAAAAGACTAGCAAAGGAGCCTTCTATATTGTATAAGAAATTTCTAGATGGAATTGAAAATACATTTCAGGACTGAACAATATAATAGGTATGAAAATCATATAAGGTTTGCATTAAAAAAGGCTTTCTTCAAGGGTTACTCAACTATTTTTAACCTCTGTCTTCTATTTTAACTCCACCCCTTTAAAAGCTAAAGTAGCAATCACATTAGCTAACTGCCTGGTGGGATTTCTGGCCTTCGGCACGTTACTGTATGACTCGCTTTTACAGCGTGGTGCGAGTATTTCTAAATGAAGTAAGTCCCAAGAGTTAGGAAAGACAATAAAAGTTCAATTTAAACTTTAAGAAAATGTGCTGCCAAGTATTAATAAAGCATTAGTTGGGTACTACAGGGTCTTGATTTCATTTTCTCCTGGAAGATCTGTATACCTATGCATGGATATTATCACTTCTGACTCTGAAGTGCTATCCCAGGCACCTGCGTCACTGAGCTGGGGGAGTGCACTGTAACAACCACCAAATTCCCCGAACATAATTCTCCTCCTGCAGTTTTAGTCTTTGTGAAATGACATGTAAATTATGCACGTGGACATGATTGTGATGGTTACATTATATGTTCCTAAAAGGGATAGCCAGCTCGATATCCTTTTGTACTTGACTGACACCATTTAGAAACTATCATTAGATGACTGTTAATTGGGTTTATTATATTTCCATTATCACAAAAAGATCTGAGCTATTATAGATGGATAGAACTAGCTCTGTTTCTAAGTAGAGCTATTTTTAATGAAGTCTTTTTCAACTTCTAGAAAGAAGTTCTGGAAAGAAAATGTATATACCAATCACTTCGAAGCCTGAAATGCTAAGATGTGATTAGCTTGAATGGTTGACTAGTCATGATTTCTTCCCTTAGGGGAAAAACAGATCTGAGTAGCAGGTACTAAGATTGCCTTTTATGAAGACTTCAGTTTATGGATATGTAGAGACAAAAATCCTTACAGAAATTAGTGCTTAGAAGATGAAGCATCTTCTTGTAGCTGGGTGATGACTGAAATGTTTGTTTCGTGCCTTGAATTTCCTTTTTGTCAAGGCCTTTTCTTAGGCTGTCAGATTATTTCTGATGTGCAATAAATTAATGACAGCTGTGACTAATGCTGGCTGATGCTATCTGTTTTGAGGACTTTTTAGCATTAATCTGTCAAAACCATCTCAGGAATATGTTCAAAATGCTGAGGATTTCCAGTCCATTCCTAACATGTAAATTTGTCATCTTCCTCCTTATCTCTAAGATCCTCAGGTAGATTCCTGATTGTGGTTCACATACTGCATGTTTGGGACCCAAAAGCAACATGTTCATAAATTCATTGTTCCTAAATTAACACAAAATCACTGCAAAATTTCATGTATTAAACCAGGCTTTCCAGAAAATCGAGGTATTTCTGAACCAAGAGCTCCAAGTAAACAGTCACTGATAGTTTAGGGTGAATGACTTTAAAATGAATTATGTAGCAAAAAACTCCTTTTGCTGTCTTGCCTTTAACTTTTTTTAACATTAAAGTTATAAACCCTGTGTGGGGATATGTGATAAGACTCTGAATGTCATTACTAATAGCATAACAATGCTAAAATTATTTATGTCAAGCAACACAAAATTAAGCAAGCTAGACCTTGAGTTCAAAGAGAAGAGGTGGTTTTAATGTAAATTAAAACAGATTCTTGCTGCCCACTAATCAAGTGTTTACCTGTTTCCATTAAAACTGCATTGAATTTAATCAGTATGCTTTCTAATGCATGCATTTCTTTCTAAATAAGAAGTGTATTTGTCATGAATATTTAAATTGGATTTTAAATCCATGAAAGTTTAATTTAAATAAAAAGTGGTGTTTTTCAGGGTTGAAAGTTTAGTGTCTTCAAATTCTATTCAACAGTTGTAAGCAAATTTTAAAGTTAGCAGTCTTGACGAAATCAATCTTAGCATTTAGGATTAACTGTCTTTAATTGAAAGATGCTAAAATGTAACTGCACATTTTATGTACTGTTACTTGTACATAAAACTTAAATATTTGTTTCTTATAGCTGAATGGAGCTAATGAATAATTCAGACATTAGAACAGTACAGAGCATCTTAATGTAAAAATGGGTGTATGGCAATGACTTCTAAGACATGTTTTGCAGTTTTCACTCTAACACTGAGGAAGGTGTGGGAGTAATATTATTTATATAATATTCTGTCATGATATTCTTAACTTTTCAATATATAAATGTAAACTCCAGGTTTATTTTTGTGATTCCTATTCTTATCACAGAATTTTTTATATTTACATTTCCAGTATATTTGTTTTGTAATGATAAACAATGGTATTTGCTAAGAAACTATACTAGAATAAATGTCCTTTAATTTTGCATGAAAAAGAATAACGCATTTGTCTAAAGCAAAAAAATCTTCTTACCTATTAGTTAATTCAACTGGTCACTGTGAATCCTACAAAACGGGACATTTGTAGAGTCCTAGTCTTCACTGTAGTTTGCATTTCATTTTATTGATAAATAATTCTATTCTTGCTAGATACCCCTTTATTGTTCAAGATAGCTGTGCTCCAGGTATTTTTTATTTTGCTATTACTGATTCAGATATTGGCTCTTGATGGTTTCACATTATTCTAATGGATTGTTTTAAAGCAAGCACAGGCAATTGGGGCTTGAACTGTATATTTGATTCAAGTGATCTAAACAAAATAGATCGGTGTTGAAAATTATCATTATTTTTGCTATATAAATTACTGAATCAATGTCACATCTTAAAAGACAACTGTAATAGATACATCCATAAAATATGTATGTCGTAGTCAACTGAAGGCCTACACTAACTTGAACATGGTACAAGTCCAGTGGGATATGGGACAACTTATTTGGATGGGGTTTATCCTTAGTGCTGACAACAGTAAAAGCAGCAAGGACCTGAGTCAAGGCTGTACTTACAGGCACTGAATTTCTGATGTTTGACTGCAGTGCAGCCACTGTCAGGTTTTCAAATATACACTGTTTATTTGAGGGAAGAATGCTCATGGTAAATTTTGGTGTTGGAATAGCACAGCACAGGTAGCTGCCCTTTGGGACCAGGTTTGCCCTGCTGTCCTGGCAGTTGTCAGGATCAGGGTTAGTTTTTGGTATGCATTAGAACATAGTGTTCGAGTAGAGAGAAGTGGCTAACCAAACATAACTGCATCTTATTCAGATCTCGGTGGAGGAAAAAAGGTTTTCCTATGGTAATTTCTGTGAAGGAGTATTATAAATTCATACACATAAAAATGCAGCACTTCATGCTCTAGGTAGAACTCAAAATTTGAGGAAGGAAGGAGTTGGCAAAGCATGAATAAGTTAATTTATCTTCTGCGATTTAGAGCACATGCTCTCCTGATTTAACAGTCCTGTCTCCTCATAGTAAGCTAAACAGACCAGTGACAACTCAGCTTCCTGTGAGCAGGTGATGTTTCAAGGCAGCTGAAGTGAAGCACTTAGCAAAATCTTGGTTCTGTTGAAGTTGAATGGACAGTTATAAAGGACTTCAGTGAAGGCAGAAAATCACCACCACTTTTCCAAAACCAGGGCAACATTCCTGCGTGGATCTGACTTGCTTCTGTTTGGCCTTGAAGGTTCATCCCAGATAAGCTGGCAGCAATGGAGTTGTATTGAAGGTGTATTACTCATGATATTCTTTAAACCAGCACACAAGTGCCTGCAGCAAAGGATCTCAGCAGGCTGGTTATCACCACTTGTCTCCCTTGCAGGGGTCACGTATTGCTGTTTTGTCACTGAGTCAGTTAAGTGTTGCTGGAAGAAGGAAGGTTGGAGGTAAGCAGTGTAAATGTTCCTGAACAGATGCATTGTACCATGATACTGTCTGTCACTCAAATCCAGGTGCAGAAAATGTCATTCCTTGCTAGAGGAGCATTGTTTGAGCAGTTTGAGGGGCTTTCTCACTATTAAATGCTAATGCATCCTAACAGACATGATACACGGCAAAGTTACCTGACAAAGAAGCAGCAGACATAGGCAGGGATAAGCCATGACAGGGGTTGTTGACACTGTGGGCAAATGAAATCTTACGAGCCTTGGCGCTGATGGCAGAATTCCCTTTAGCTTTAATGAAACTGGATTTCACTCTGGATTCTTACTCTTGACGCTTGCTTCCTCCAAATTTTATGTCCTCTCTTCTTTCCTGCCTTTCTTTTCAATAGTGCTATTTAAGCATCATTGAGATAGAGCAATACAGCTGCTTCCATGCCATGGTTGAAGGATTTGGTCACAAGAGATGTAGAAACAGCCTGTGAAAGTCTCAGAACAACATCCTGAATGCATTTCACAGACATTAGTTAATGTCTTCATGACTGGACTGCCCCCTTCTTCCTCTATTTTGCTGCCAGCATACCTATTTTGTTTTTTGAGAGTAATTTGGCCCTGTATTACCTGAAAACTGAATGTGAAATTAAGATTCTTTTGTAGGAATTTATTATGTTATTTTTAATAAGCTCTTGAATAATTAGAAACTGAAATGAGCTTTCAGACTGACTAATTTGTTAGAAACATTAGAGTATAGTTATGGTGAACTGTCTTGAAGAGAAGTCAAACTCCTCCAGCTAAAATATATTTGAGTATCTTTTTTACCATCAGTTATCATATAACGTAGCTTTTTAGGACTTCTTTGTGGAGTTTGGTACTTCACTCAGGTGTCACTAACAGCCATTGTAGTAAACAAAAGTAATGTTTCCTTTTATTACTTTCTCTAGAGTTGCCTAGGAAATGATGTATGTAAGCATGCTTCATTTCTGTTTTTGTTGTTGTTTTTGTTTTTTTCTGTAAGGAGTATTTGCCATACTGGTGTGAGTGCTTCAATGAGAAATTACTCTCCTTCACAGCCTTCATCTATTCAAGTACCCTTAATCATGAAATTTTCTCCACTTCATCCTTAAATTCCTTCACAGACGTCTTGTCTTAACTTTGCTGAGTTCACTGTTATGTTTTTATTGAATATGGCTCTGTTCTGTTTCATTAGTAATTGTGCTTTTTGTGGAAAGGTTTCATGGTTGAGTATTATTCATTTAATGAATGCATACCTCACACATACGTGCCTTTTTGACATGCACAGCTACTTTTCATGTTATAGAGAAATGTGGTCTATGCTCTATGCCATGTAGCTTTCAGGGATGATTCTCAGACATGTATATAATTTTCTGCAAAGCAGAGCATCTCCTGTGCATCGCTATGCATTGAACAGTGTCTAAATATATTTCTGCGAGTTCAGTGAAATTTTCAGAGGCTGTGTAATGACAGAAAGATGGGTTTGTGTACTCAGCTTGGCCAGACTTAGTCCTTGTGACAAGCAGACAGTCAAGCTGTTGAAGTTAGTGTGTAAAGTGGCCAAAAAGGTATTTTTCTAGAGATTTCAGAAACATCACAGAAAAAGAAATATATATATATGTAACCTCTGAAAGAGATCAACAACGTGGATGGTATTATGCTGACCTCTGGGATCACTGAAGAGGTCAGACTGTCTGAACTGTTCTGAATTTGCAGATAAAGGGGAGAAGAGCAATGGCTTTATTTAATGTACTTGTCTTCATCATGCCTGTACAACAGAAACCTCACTGCCTACAGACTTAAATGAGAACTGTATGGAGGTGACTTCTGCCTCATGCTCTTGTTGGCAATTGGATTGACTGCTGTCAGAAACCACTAGCAATGGCTTAAAATATTGTATCATCTTACAGGTAGGATTTTTGTAATGAATAAAATAAATGAGCTGCCTGAACAAGTCACGTATTCTGAAACTGACTATAGCCTCACTGTAGATATCAAGTGATTATGATTAGATAATTATGATTCGGTAGCATTGCTATTTTGTACAGGTAAGTGTGGCTATATGTAATTCAGTAAAACAGATATTTTAACATGCAGGTAATACCAAAGCACTTAATGTGGATTTATTTCATGCTGGAAAACCTAATGGTTGACTTATAGCCACCTCTCACCATCCATCTTCCTCCTTACCCTTCAGTACTTTCCTTTTTTAACATTCTCACAGAGGCAAATAAAGTTTTAGAATGAATGAAAATCATTACCTTTTTGCTGACAGTCAGAATGGTAGAAAGGCTCCATCTTCCTAAAAGGATTTTGTTTTCCTTACAGTTTGTGCATTTAAAGGTTATCTTTCGATTGAAAGAGTACCATTTTCTTTCTCAGATTCTGTTGAAAGGATTCCTTCCTCTAAGTTTTTGGTGTTTTTTTTTTTTTTTTTTTTTTTTAAACAAGGGAATTCAGCACCAGAATTCTTGAAACATTATGCCTATACTGCATAAACCTTTTTTGGGGGTGGAGGGAATGGGGAGGAAGTGTGCAGCACTTAGCATTTCCCATGATATCTGTTGTGGAACATAGCTTAGAATAGAACTTCAGAAACCCAGGACTGCATTTGCTGACTGGGTGCAAGCTAAAAACTGTCTCAAAGGCCAGTTGTTGAAGAAATACCTTTCTAAAGAAAAGGTGAATTTTAGGAATTACTATTTGTTTCCTATATTTATTTCTTCCCTACAAAGCAATTTTGGCTTAATGTTTACACTGCCTCTGAAGCTGACTTTTAACTGTGTCAGTTGATCCTTGTCTTAATGCAGCATAGAGAATCTAGCTGGTTTCCTGTTGAAATGTTAGTTCTACAGGTTTAAAAAACAAATCAGCAATTATATTACCTTGTAGTTTTATAGTGCATTTCTCTTAAATTCTAACATTTTACCTGGTGGACTATTGTGTCAGCACTGGCCAAAACCATCAAAACCAGTCTTGTGCCAGACGAGTGAATGTTGTTGTTAGTCTCTAGCTTCTGACTCATGGCTTCTTTCACAGAAAGAAAGCAGTGCATGTTTATTCATTTATTTTCTAAATTACTTAGAATATCTTTAATAAATGTGGGGAAAATCACTCAATTTCGCTTATTTTGCTTCTTAAAACAGAGAACCCTAAAAAGATTAAAGACAAAGAAAATAATAGTTTTAAAACTATTTTCAGGCTTGAGAAAGGAGCACTGGAACCACATAAATGGTTCTTTGACATTCACCTTCCCCATCCCAGTGCTTTTAATTTGATCATTCCTATCGACTGCCTTGCTACAGTTGAGTATGAGATGCCTAATGTAATCATAACTTGCCATCTAGTGGCATATGTGTGAAGTACCACGTCTCAAAATCAATCGAGTTGTGTTCACTTTAGGGGATTCCTGTGTGCATGCTTGCTCTCCCACATGGGAACCCAGCTTTTTAAGCCGTGGCTAGATGCTGTTTCTATAGCATGTAGCAGAGAGGTCGTTTTTGGTTGAAACAGGTGATATATTGCTACTGAGCTTGTGGTGAGCCAGAAAAAATGTGAGACATGATAGGTAAGAGGAATATTAGACAGAGCTTCATATATTGCAGTCATTTTTAATTTTGTTAATTTTTAGTAATATTTTTTGCCAAAGCGTATAGAATATTCATTTAAAATAATTCTTATCTTATACACCTGCAACAATGCTGGTGGCATTGTAAATTCCTCTGTTACTTCTATATCTTACGTTCATGTGACAACATTGAAAGCAGGTAGCTTGCAAACAAGAAGATGAAAGCTACTTTGGAGAAACATTCTGAAACTGCTTACAGTCTGATACAAATATCAAGCAAAGTGTTTGAATTTAAAGATGGTGAGCTGGGAGCAGTGTCATCTTTGCCCAAAATAAGTCCGGGTAGTAAAGGCAGTGCTATGTCAGTGTCAAGTGAGTTGAATATAGATTTCTGTGCTAGTTAAATGCTGTTTGTGTCACTACTGTTAATTAGTGATCATGGACCTTAAAGCCCACACAGTTCCCACCCCCCTGCCATGGGCAGGGATGCCACCCACTAGGTCAGGTTGCTCAGGGTCTCATCCAACCTAGAAGGACCTCATCCAACCTGGATGTGTATACAATATGCTCTTTATGGTATATGAACTCTGTATCTTCTTGCTGCCATTATTACAGAAAATGGAAAACAGCTGGTCTCAGGAGTGCCAAAACTGCTCAGCTAGAGATCTGAAATTACAAGAGTGTTAGGCACTCTCCCAGGAATACAAAGCCAGCATTTCTAATAAGGCCCAGAACACAGTACTGTTAATGTTCATATGACTATACTATGTTGCAGCTTCTTTGAAAGAAAATAAAAATTAAATTGCAGCCTTGAGATATGATCATTTGAATCTAATTCAGTGTGCACAGCAAGCTTTTTTATAAGTGGGCACTCTTGTAAGACTGAAAACACCTAACTTTTTAGAATTGGTAACTTTAGATATTTACTAATGCAGATTCATATTCAGATGTTTAAAGGCACTATGTATTATTGAAAGATAGATATAGTGGCACATGTTTGCAATCATGTGATTTATGGACTCCTAGTTGCCATATCACATTAAGAAAAGTCCTAGCAGTACAATTGTTTTTCCCATTTTGGGAAGGGGGGATGTATGGGAGGTTTGTGGTAATGTGTCAGCCACAAACTGATACCTATTTGAGTCCAGTTGAGAACTGGTTTTGACTGGTCTAAAATCCATGTTGTGAAAGTAGCATTTAAAAGTATATGGAGTTTGGATCTGCCTCCATAAAGTGCCTGTGGCCTAAGATCTGTGCTGCAGATGATATATGCATGCTCATTAGGATAGAAAATTTCTGAACTGTGGTGGTCAAATATGTGGTAGCTCAGCAGTGGCCCACCAGGGTACAAGCATGGTTTCATGGGGGGAGGGGAAGGGGAGGGAAATCAATTCTCCTGAGCTAGAGCTAAAACTTCCTGAATTTCTAATTTGAGCCTGCTTCTCATGGTCAGGAAAAAAACAACGTAACCAAGAAAACATACCTTGAAATATGAAACCAAACCATCTAACATGGAGTGTTAGAGATGGACCAAAGTATAATTTGATAAAACTAAGGCTTTTTTCCTTTTTCATCTGTTTCTTTTTTATTGTGTGGAATTTCATTTCTGATTATGAGCAAAATAACTTGCCTGTACCTGGCTTCACTGTAGTGTGTGATTCAGTGTGTGTATTAACTAGGATTTTGTGCACAGATACATCTTGAATTGTCAACTACAAGAAACCTAGGATAATGAACAAATACATGCTAGGCCTAAATCGAGCAGCAAGCCTCAGTGAACAGTATACACCTCAGATACCTATACCTGTGTGACTTGAAATCAAAGTTATCCACAATAGGCTCCTGTTCAGGTTAACTACTGAGTTATACTCTACAGGGAAAGAGACAGCACAGTAGGTGTTCATTATTTTCCTTCATCTCCATTTCAAAGAAAATAAAACCAGCTAGTAAGGAAGAAAAGTGATGGAAAAAATGTGGGTATATACGGTGTGTTTACTTCTAACAGTTTGCAGGAGTCCTGGGCTTGTACTGTTCTTGTACGTGAAGTCCTCCACTGACTGTAATTTGCATGCACCCAGTCCAGCCACTATTAAAGTGTTCATGCTTCTAATTCCTATTTAATTTTTACTTTTCAGCTGAAATCAGTGAAAAATCAAGAATTTTAATTACAGTATGGGTTTAGCCTGTTCTGTCATTCTTGTCTTCTGGATTGCTTGTACAGTGAGATATTGTGACCTTGATCCTGTACTGGAAACATTAAAGATCATTTTTAATTGTAGGAAAGTGGATAGGAAGGGAATACAACTGATAACTGGCCAGAGCCATCTGTCCTGGCTAAGGGAGACATTTTAAGGTCAAGCTCCCTTGTTAAAAACTGGAGAAGGATGCCAGCCTGTTCCAGTGCCTAAGCGCTCTTTCTGTGGGAAAAAAAAAAAAAAAAAAAAATCCTTCCTGACATCTAAAATAGAATCACATAAGAATTTGGAAAAGACCAGTAAGAAGAGATAACACTAGCTACTGTCAACAATGTTTCTAGCACACACCTGGGATAGTCCTAGGACTGCAAGAAACAGTGGGAAATTGATTTAAGTGTCCTAAGCCTCCCCTGTAAAGAAAGTTTTTCACTTAAAGATTGCAGGGAATGCTTTAGCAACTCAAAATCACAGGTGCATCCTGATCTTTTTAGAACTTTAGGAGTGATAAATGTCCCATGGGTCATGAGTGGGGTAATCCAGATTTATGTCATTATGCCACTTTCTAATGGACATCTAGTGCAGAATTTTCAGGCAGTGACAGCTCCTGGGCTGGCAGAAGCCTCATTCAGAATTTAGAGCCTCATCTCTCCTTCAGGAGATTAGGCCACTGGAGCAAAGGTTCACAGCTTTTTGTTACATGTCATGAAATGAAGTCATATTCTCCAAATAAGCTTTCAGCAAAGGTGGCATATAATCAATCCCAGATAAATTGTCATTAAGGCACCTGTCATCTGTTTGAGGAAAGGGGTAAAAGGCAATTACACATCACGTTGAACTTAGCAGCTGCTTATTTTGCAGGAAAGAAAAGTGGAAAGGTGGTATTTAGAATATTTTGAATATTTTAGACATGAAACATGCTGATCCATTTGCCAATTGATCAATATTTCAAGAGTCTCCTTGGAATGAATCCATATTGATTTCCATCCAAAGTTTCTAGCAGTAAGGCTAATCCAATTCTGGTAACAGTAAGACAGACTTGTCACAGATGTAGAATTTTGTTTAATAAAACACTGGGCAAAGGAAAAAGAAAAAAAGGCAAAAGGCGAAAATGACACATAGTTTTTTAAAGGTATAATTCAATTTGTGGTTCACTGTGGTATATTCTGTGTTAATGCAGCAGAAAAAAAAACTGCTAAGAAAATTAAAATATGTAGATGTGTTCTGAGTCAGAGTCTGTCTTAGGAAAAATAATTCCTTAAAAGCAAATCATATGGATTTTTTATTATTATTTTTAGTAATAGTGTCTAATTAAAAATCTCACTGTTCCTGAAAGCTCCTGCTTTATTCACTTAGTCAGTAAGAATCTTTTTCCTTTTATGCAACAGTGATCCAAAACTAGCCTAAGTGAAAATATTTGGTATTGGCTTTATGGTGAATACTCTTGTGCTGCTACGTGGAATTGGCTTGTGTTGTTTATTCTAGTGTGTAATTATACAGTCTTGTCAGAATATTAATAGGGCTATTTGCAATCAGATCTGAACAGATGGACCTAAGCACAGGTGCCACTTGTGCTTTCTTCTCAGGTTTTCCATAGGTATAAGAGTCTAGTTACAGAAATTCAGCATCAGCATTCTAAATGTGGTTAGTAAATATATATTATTATTATTTTTTAATGAAGAAAGGAATGTATTAATGCATGTCAAGCAAAAAGTGCATAGACAAGGAGGAGAGTGGTATCCTGTACCTGGAAAAGCCTGGATCAAAGTTATGACCACCTGGGGAGCCTTATTTAAAATATGATATTAGGAAACGTTGGGCTGACTTGCTCATATAAGAGAGGCTGCTGTAACACCTGATACAGCAACCTCCCTAATGGAGACATGCTCCAGAATGCTTTATCTTTACAATGGTTCAAGCAGCAGGAGCACGCAGCTGCAGGGCAGAATTACACTGAGGTGCTACTGACAGCTCTTTCCTGCTTGGCCCAGAAGTGCAAATTTAGAGCTTTTTACCTAAGCTGTGTAGCTTAACTGAATTTTGCTTTCTCAATGATATTCTGATTGCTGTTATTGAGATGGAGTTACCTTCTTATTTTATCTTTTTCTAATAACAATTAAACATTGTTGCTGCTTTTTTTTTTTTTTTTTTTTTTTTCACTAAAATTTTAGTTCTTGGCTTCCCTAGTAAGGCATCAGATGATATGCCAAGATGAGTTACTAAAGGTCTGTTCAGCACTGAGCTCTGCTGGAGTCTTATTTAAACTGTACTCTAGAACTCTCAAATAGCTTTCACTTGAATATAGAGCTACAAACTCTTTCAATAACATTGAAATGACTTATTGAGTGTGATGACACATCAGCTAACATTTATTTTAAACCTAGGTCATTTCACTGGCTCCTAATATATATATGAAAATATCTGAGAACAGAATCCAAAAATGCATTTTGTTTCCAAGCTTTTTTTGCATCCTGATGGATGCAAATGGAAATGGAATACATGTCAATGAAAGTGATTAAGTCTTCAGATGGTAGAATATGACATCTATCCAGCCTTCATTTCACAATAAAGTTTTAAAGTATTCTTTAGGGAAGTTTCTCCACATCTACATTTTAAATTCACCTTAAATAAATAATAAGAAAAAGGAAAAAGTCTTGTAGTTGCGTCACTTCTTGGCGTCACTGATAAACTTGCTTACTAAAGAAAATAAAATTTTGCTTCTCAGAAACAATTAAGGAGATAGATATTCTTCTAAAGAATGGGTGGGAGGGGAGAAGAAACAAAAACATACAAATCTTACAACATCTCCTGCATATCAAAACCACCAGATTTCTGCAAGTTTTAAGACAGTGTAAAAATATTTGGAGGTAAGAGATTTATAGTTGTAAGTTCCACTGTCTTAAAGAAATTTTTTTCAAATATCCTGTTTTAAACGTGTATATACATATATGCGTGTGTATATATATATATATATATATTTGTAATGTGACATTAATGTAAAACCAGTACTGTATGTTGCAGTAAGGACTTTGTGAACGTTTGAATATACACTTGTTAATTAGAAATTCCATTCAATTCAGAGTCATTAAGATCATGTAACAAAGTCATTTTTTTCTTATGCTTAATGGCTACTAACTCTCTCCATCCATTTGTCTCATTGTGGCTTTTATGGTCAATTTTCAACAGGACTCACTGTCAAAAAGTAGCCCGTATTTTAAGCTTTTTTGAAAATCCAAATGCTTTCGATGTCTAAATGCAAAATGTTCTGTTCTGGCAATCTGCGCCAGTGAGTTCATAGAATAATAGAATAATGCTTCATTTAATAACACTACAATTTTTTATTTCAAATTACAATAATTTGAGAGGTCTTTTTAAAGAAAAAAAAAAAAAAAAAAAAAAAAAAAAAAAAAAAAACCTTGTAGGAATTTAGGACTTGTAGTCCTAAAATGACCTCTTTTCCTCATTAGTGCTAGCTGTTGATTTGCATGGGATGAATTTCAGTTCTTGCTATCACACTGATTAAGAAAGTCAGATGTTTAACATTTTGTCTGAGAATCCCTTCTAAAAAGACTCCATTTTGGAAATGAGTCGAAGGGTTGGAAGCTGGAGTGGCAATGAGAAACACAAAGCTTATTGTCAGACCTTTGGAAAGCTTGAACAATTTATCCCTCAGGTGTGATTTTGTGCCTAATCGATCAGAAGGTTCACTTTTTTCATTTAAGTCTCTGAGTGTGCTTTATGGATGGGTTGCTGTAGGATGATAATCTGTGAACTGCTAAAAATGCATGCAAACTTTCCCTTCAACAGGCTCATGTCAATGTATTTTTTTCAAAATGGAATGGTTTATGCAATCAGAGACAGGTGTATCTTTGCCTCTTGGTGTCATTATAATGTCTTCATCAGTCTACCAGCATGTTGGTATAAAAATGGTAGCGTTTTAAGTATTCATTGGATTGCAGATAAAAACTGAATGACTTTTATCATTATAACTGGCACTGGCACTGTAGGATCAGGTACCAACTGTCTGCCTCTAAGGGGTCTGTAAATTCTGAGCAGGGCAATTTTCTTTTTCAATTTTTTTCATATATACTGTCCTGGAAAAAAAAAAGAAAAAAAGAAAAAAAAGAAAAAAAATTGGGTGTTGCTAGATAGTTACTACACTTTCCTGAACCTTATCAAAGTAAATGATTCAATAAGCATCAGTTTACTAGGTAGCCCAAGAACCCAATAAGGCCTCCTACTTTTGAGAAGGACAATTAAACACTGCTGTTTTTTTTACCCTTATTATCATACCTCTTCAGGTCATAACTGATGTTAGATTTAGAGGAAAGATTTAAAAATAAATAAGATAATAGAGGGAAGCTTTCCAAGAATGAAAATAAATAGAACCTGTCTGAACCAAACAGGAAGATTCCTGGGCAGGTGACCATTCAAATACCAAATTATAGAGGCTCCTGTCAAGTCCTTAATCTGTGATGAAGTTAGTCAAATGATGTAACTTCTCAGTGTTTCTTTTCTTCAGTATCCATACCCCTATGTGTGCTGCTTAATGCTGCCTAATTGGAGACTGCTGTGTTGCAAAGATGTGCCTCACGGATTGTAAGGTGAACCAAGTTGTACAGGAAGTGGCCATAGGAGAGGGGAAAAAAAAAAAATCTGGTCATTGAGGATATGAAGGGAGTGATGGGACACTGTTATTTATGGCACAGCTCTAGCAGAAACTTAGAACACCCTGATCTGAAGTGATGGAAAGGTGAGGTTTGTTTTAACGCCTACAAAGAGCAACCAAAATGTGTTCCTCTTCAAGGACGCTGTGATCAAATCCTAACACAGGGAAATGATCATGGTGGTAGCATTCTGAGTGATCATTAGCACAAAAAGTTAGAGCTTGTAGAGCTTCCAGAGAAAATGATTTCTTGTTAACAGCTTCCTGTGGTTATCTTCCCTGTGGAGGAGTCTAAATGCTGAATTCATCAGTGCCAAAAGTAATCAGTTTCTTTTTTTTCTCATATTCTTTTTTTCTCCTTTCCCCTTCAAAACAAAACACTTTGTCTCAAGAAAATAACAAATTCAAATACAATAACAATAGCTAACAATAAGTGAATAATTACCTGTGTTGGCCATTCTAGAAGGGTGAAGACTGCCAGGTAAATCAGGAAACACGACAGAACTTAACTCAAACTGCTGAAATAGTGGACACAACACAGCTGCTTTCACTGCTCTCCAGAGACCTTGGCACAGTAATTACATACCACATAACTGACTGTCTCTTCTGCTGCTGCTAATTTTTACTTCTTGGATAGCTGGATACTTTAATAGAAAAGCAGAAGAACACCGTGTTGTATTGTGCTCATTTTCAATTTTTTTTTTTTATTATTTTTTTTTTATTTTTTGAAGGGGAAAAAGAAAGACCTGGCTGGCATCAGTGGGGTTTGTAACATCAGACCTAAACTAATGAGGTCTGCTGGCATAGCTGTGTTTTTGCATGGTATAAGAAACCATGTGCTCCAGTAATGTGAATAAATGCTTTCTGCAGCTGCATGGATATAACTGAGGAAATATGTGCTGTATTTCCACAAGAGGGCTCTGTCTGTGTAGCTGTATTGACAGCAAAACTGCTCCGTAGCAGGAGAACACCTTTGTTAAACTAGGTTCACATATAAAACTGTGCACTGGCTTCGATTGCATGGATGTAGAAGTACGAATTCATTTTCATCACTACAGTATACTCATCTCGTGTGAACTCTTGGCAATATACTGTAAGAGACCGACTATGAGCAGTGCTGGACAGGACTTAACCTTGCATATCTGCATCTATTCCCTATCACCTGCCTCTGCTCCCTTCCTGTCTCTGTACTTCTCATTTATGAGGGTGTTCTTGTTTGCCTTTTTTTTTTTTCTTTCCTTATTTGAAAACACATTGAGCTCACTGTAGTCCATCCGTTATCTTCAACAAATGTTAAAGATTGACAAATGGGTCCAAAAAGTTCAGAAACCACTGGTCTTAGATATTCCCTTCCAAATCTCTCCTAATCCAAAAGTTTTACTCTGAATGGCTGATTTAATTTTAATATTGAACTGTTTAAACTAGTTTAAATACACCTGTCAAGTATCTATAGTTTGTATTCCAGTTTTATGCATCAGAAGTGACGTTGGTTTTGTCCCTTTTAAGGTGGGGGGAGCGTTTCCGTGGGTCTGATGCTTTTGTGTGCAGTCCTGCACTGTGACCACAAGATGTCAGCAGTGATACGTAATCCTGTAATAGCCCCTTTTTGGACGTTCTGCTGAAATACATAAACTAGTTTTTCTGGTCACTTTAGAATTTTTTGTTTGTTTGTTTGTTTTGTTGTTTACTTTTTTTTTTACTTGTATAGGATAACATTATTAATAATTTTTTCTGTACATTAGATATTTATCCAGTATTACTTCTGGAAAGTTTATTTGCTGTTTCCTTTAAAAAAAAAAAAAAAAAAAAGTTTTCAAAAACTATTTAAGTAAATTGTCTGGAAATATGTTTTCCTAAATGACACGTAATAAACTAGGCCTACATTCATTGTGTGAAATACTTTAATATATTGAGGAACTTGCAAATTTGTTTGTATACCCAGGCACTGCACTGACCTTTGTGTTTTTTCTAAGTGAATATACATATCTGCAGATCCCCAGATGCGTCCAGTCATGGTTTAGACTGCAGCTTTCTATGTCCCTGCTGATGACTTAAACCAACACAAACTGCATGTGTGGAGTGCACCTTTTGTGCCAGCTATTTGACACCTTCGGTAACATTTAGCCCTGGGACTCCTTATGTAAATATATTTCATTGGCCTGTTAAAGTGGTCAGCAAAGTACAGCATTCTTGCCTGTTTTTTTTTTCTACAATGGACTCTCATGTATTGCAGATTGCCTTCTGACTAGCTACCAGGCTTTCTCTGAATGAGAATATACCAAACTTCTGGTAATATACCAAACATTTTAATGGGCACCTGTCATGTTCCATGCTCAAAGTAGTAGCATTGAACTAATGTTACTGCATTGACTTCATTAAATTCGCTGGAGTTTTTTTCATGTTTCTTTGCAGTAAGAATAAAAATGCAGAATAATTATGATTAAATTTCTCAGTACCTTGTAGTATATTTACATAGGGAAAGAGGGAGAGCCCTGAACACAAAAGGATGTTTAGGGAAACCTATCCTTAGTTTGATTTACATAGCAATATGCCCAGCATAAGGCTTAGGAAAGTTTCTTGCAGTGCTTCCCATTCAGAAAGGCACTGATGTGAGATTTACTACTGTAACAAGTGGCTGTGTATTTGCTCAGCTTCAATGTGCAGGTAATACAGAAAGTTACTTTTTGGTTTTCAGATGGAAAAGGTTTCATGTGCCTGCTTTCAGAAGCTTTAAAAACAGAGGATAGATTGAATAAAGAGAGTTCAATTAAAGGAAGTCATTTCAAAATATAATTGATAATTTTTAAGTAAATGTGGCCTTGTAACAGAATGCAGATGGCAAACCCACTATCCAGCTGACCCCAGGGTGTGATGGAGAAACAAGCAGGAGGTGCAATACATTCTATTAATTATTTTCACTGCTACAGTTGTTTGCTATATAATACGGGTCAACAAGGGTTAGCTTGAAGCTTCTCCTAATATATTAGTAAATAAATTTGAACAGATTTTAATTTGCTAATGGAAAGGTCTGTGCCAGTTGCAAATAGGAGTGGAGCTACTTTGTCTTGTTCATTAGTATGCAATATGGCTGCACCCAGCCATTCATACAAAATGTTACATTTCCATAAAGCAGAGTGTAATTTGTCACTGGGAAAAAAAAAGAAAAAAAAAGGGGGGGGGGGGGGGGAGGAAAAACCTCTGTAAACTATATTAGATTAAAGGTAAGTGTGTATCATGGAGCAATCATTCTTATGGAGTCTGTAAGATAATTACATGTTGAACACCTGCCTCTGAAGGCCTGCCAAATAATCCAGCATGGCATTTTTGTAACACTTACATGTTTCAGGGAGGGGGGAATAAAAAAAAAGTATATGTTATTTGGAAAGGATATGAACCAGAATGCAGTATCGCAAACTTAGTCTCATCCTGTTTTGATTTAAAGAGCATAGCCAGAGAACAGCATGCACTTTGATTTCTTAACTAGTTCTTCATAGGAATTTCTTTCAAGAGATTAGAAAGATTTCCATCTTTTCTCTTACATTCTATATTGTCCCCAAAAAACTGTATCAACACATAGTGCAGCCTAAGTATCCTACAGCCTTGAGGTGCCCACGTGGCATCTGCGCCAGCATGGAGGTCACACTCCCACAAACAAGATTGTCCCATTAAATAGTGGATCATTTATGAAAAGCCTTTTTTCTTGTGCTTTCTAATGATTTCTCACCCTGTTTTGAAAGCTTGCTATGCCCCTGTTGCAATTCATACAGAATTGTATGAGTTCTGCGCTCACAGAAGTGTAATGCAGCACCAGCTGCACAGGTTGTTTGACTCTCACTCCTCTACTTATAACAGTAATCCCTAGCATGTTGTTGTTTCATGGTGTTTTGTTTTGTTTTAATTTTTATTTTGTTTTCAGAAGTGTTATTGAACTTCTTTGTAAACATTTGTAAATATTTTCACTTAACAGACGCAGAAACATAGGCATACAGCTCTGTGTCTTGCCTAACGTCTTGACTGCTAGCAGCAACATCGGGTAGAGGCTGTGTCCGAGTGAGCACTGTTTTGGTTTTCCTGCCGTGTTTTTCATCTCACTTAGAACAGGATTGCTTAGAGCAGAGAGAATGTTCTCTCTTTCTAAATAGTGATAGCTTATGAAAAGTTATAGGCTGTATACTGCTGAAGGGTGTTTTAGCCCAGCCATACTACCTTGTTGCTTCATTCCACTGTTTGTGCACCATGTGGCTGCAGCATCTGTCTCCAATCTCAAAAGGTTTAAATAGATCAGTAAGGCTTTATTCATGTGTATCACTACTTCAGTGACTTTAATATCTCCTTCCCTGCTGAATTTTAAAAATTCCGTTGGCCCTTTTGTCCAATTCATTCTTACCCTGTTAACATAAACAAGGCCCTATAAATGCTAGTGACTGAAAAATCTGCTGTCACTGATGCTTTCTCAGGAGAGGCTTCTCAAGGGGAGAATGACGATTTCTTGTCAGGGAGGGTTTATGCTGACAGGGACATGAGGACCCACACAAAGAGAGCCCACGAGTTGCATGTCCTCAAGTATTTACTTCATCTGTATAGAGAATGTTTCTGAAGATCAACCATTCTCTCCATGGTTGAAATCTCCCTTGTTTTCCACTGGTGTATTTATTTGTGGGGGGTAAGGTTTCTGTGTTTTTGTTTGTCTTTTAGTGGCCTTCTGTTTTTAAATATTCCACCTGATTGTATTGCTCAGATGCATGAGGTGACAGGAAGGGCTGTTAATGTTTAAACCTTTGCCATTTTCACCTCCTCTTCTTTCTTTTGTGATGCAACAAGTGGCACTCGATTTTAAAATGGACACAAATTAAGAAGCATCTAAGGATTACTCCCTTAATTACAATAATCCCTAAAGGATTATTCAGAGATTGGCCCTTACTAAAGTTTTAAATTTAGCCATGCATTTTAAATCAGGAGCAGCCTGATCTCTGGTCCAGCAACAAAGTAGGGGTTCAGATTTGAGCACTGTTTGGATAAATGTTGAGGATGAGAAGAGTCTACCTCAGACAACACGACCACTGATGCGTGTTCTTCTAGTCATTAGTAAACTGCTTGCCCAGTGGATCTCCTGGCATTTTATGAGTTTTCAGTAATTCAGTGTCTAAGTGCTGTAGCAAATCCTCAAATAAGTGAAGAGGAAGGGGAACTCCCTGTTTGCCAAGGTCAATGGAGCAAGTTTTCAGGCAAATCCCTCCAATATGAGCAGTAGATAAAGTTCTGAGGTTATTTTCAGTCATGGGGATTCCCACCATCCATATGTTTCAGCTGCTGAATTTAGTATACCACAGTTTAAAATAAAAGTTTGTCTATACTTTATAAATCTCAGTGTTAACTTGACTGGTCCTGCCTTGATGATGACCGAAAGAAACATTGTGTAGGACTTCCCCAAGCAATGGACTTCACACGTTAACTAATCAAGTTTCCAGAAATTGCTTTCACTATGTTTCTTTTCATAGTCCGGCCCCGAATTGTAAACAACTCTAATCTGACTGTTCCTGAGAGGAAAGGAAAGAAGGCAGGTTATCTTATACCTCTTTCACAGTCATATGTAATCATCAGCATTTACCTTGCCTCGTTCCAAAAGCAGACAGAGCTACTCCTGTCAAATGGCTGAGCAGTTAAACCAAGTGAAGAACATTTGTACATTATTCCACCTGTTTGGGCTCAAGGCATGAATAGCAGAATAGTTAACAGCAGTATTTAACTCCCCTGCCTTTTTGTCCTAAACCCTAACATCCAGATTTATCCTAATCTACATCTTCTCTTCTGTCCAAATTTTGTTCTAGTTGCTCATTTCTTCTTGTTACTTTATTTTTCATTTGTTATTTTTCATAGGAAACCTTTTCCCACTGATGTTCCCCTTAAGAAATAAAATCCTTATGTTGAGATGTACCAAAGGGTGTAACATTTCTCCTAATTAATACACTTATATATGTTTCTGATACATAGGTATGTATGTTTCTGTATTTTTTATAATTGTAATTTGTTTCTATTGTTAGAACCATACGTAGTCACAAAGTTGTCTGCTTTTCTTCCTCTTGCTTTTTTCTTCCTCGGGAAAAGCAAAGGTTCTCAGACTAAATTGTATGAAGTGTGTCGGCAACATGTTGCACTCAAACATGGTATTGCAGATGACACCTCAAGAAAGGTGTTAAAATTTTGAGGAAAAGTATTTTTTCAGTCAGACCACAGTTTTGTTTGCTCTGTCCTGTCAAACCTATTATAGTCTCCTTTCAATCTGCAGAATTGCCTCATTGCCAGAAAACTATTCAGTCCGCATTGTCCTTCATAAAATGCTATTCCCAACCAAAATGGGAGAGCAGAGAATAATAGTAAATATCCTCAAGTATTGAAACTAATTTTCCTATTCAGATTAATGTTCTGCTAGGATTCTCTTCATACGCTGCCCTGTGTTATGCCAGAGAATTTTTCTGCGTTCATTTCTACCCAGGAATGTCTTTGCCTCCGAAAGAAATTATACTGTCCCTTTGTAGCTGCTGAATACAGCTACACTTATTATAGAGCAGCTTAACCTGAGGGCTGTGTATCTACAATTTTAATAACTTCATTGTACAGGAGCAGTTTATTTTTTAGAGGACTTTCTATTCCCATTTCTCTGCAGTATTTATGGGTAAACCAGTGCAGAGAAAGACAGCCACCTTAAAGTTTCTAAAGTGTCATTGTTATATCTCAGTTCAATAAAACAGTCATATGAAAATTAAACACCAACAAGTATTGAGAGGAACAAAATTAATTTCAAGACTATGTTAAATATTAAGCTTATAAATTATTGTGTTCAAAAATGATCCTGAGGGCTGTATTTCCAGTGGAAACAAATCATTGTATGAACACAACTTTTTAATCACTGAGCTTGTTAAATTCTAGACACTGTGCCTATACACTTGTTCTGCTGCAATCTTGATTAGTTTTCTGCTGCTTTGATTATTTCCTTTGAAAGCCTGCATGAAGAGGTTAGAAGTCAAGGATAGCAATAAAAATTAAAACCAAATTCTACACAGCCAAAGCTCAAGAATTTAGGTTTTTAACTACACTAAATATTTTATTATTGACTAAACAGTATGTGAATTATTTTGCTGAAAATAGAAATGATTAATTTGAATGTGTCTAGTGGTAGATAGCAACACATTGGAAACTCTTCCTTACATTATTCCACAGTAAATACCCATTAGAAATACAGTGCAAAAACAGTAAAGCATTTTTTGTGAAGATGTTAGAAGTTACTTACATTTTTGGCTTGTATACAAGGTAGTAATTGAATTGCTTTTACTTATATTGCTCAAATCTTAAGAGCAAAAGCAGTTTTTTGATAATAAGGCTAAAGAAATTTCTTTTGAAAATCAGTTACACGTCAGTTGCTTATTTAGGATAAGATTTCAGTCATTGATACTTGAGGCTAAGGAAGCGTAATCTGCACATCCACAAGAAAATCTGCATTCTAGAAAACATTTCCCCAACATGCAGAAGTTTAGAGGAAATATGCAGGAAAGGCAGTGGGCTCTTAAAAGCAAAACTTACTTTGAATTTCTTTGAAAACTAAACAATGAAATTATAAGACTTTTATTGCATTATGTATGAATGTAAAAAAAATACTTACATTTTTCTCTTATATAATAAATAGGAAATGCGGTCTTAAAGTAACCTTGCACTACATTCAAAATCAGATAATATTCATGTCTCTTACTACAGAAATACATTACTTTCTCATGTCAACACAAATATTAAAGTAATATTTTGTTTACTGTGATTATTTTTTGGGGAAAAAATATTTGAAATTCACCCCTTTTTTGGTCATTTTATTGTATATGTACCAAAAAATAATTTCCTTGATTTTAAAGAAGATATGTGGTGGTGAGAGAAAATGAAACTAAATTTTTAAAACAATGAAAATTCCTCAGCCTTTTTTAAGTTATGCCTTTGTGTATAAGAGGTTTTTTGTACTAAAAACATATTTTCATGCATGGTTTTGAGAACTTCTTCACTACCCAGTTTTCATTTCCCTGTTATAATTGGTTGTTAGTTTTGTTTGTCTGTTTAGTTTCTGTGTGAACACTAGAGTAGAAAAGAGAACTAAATCAAAACACCTTTATACATTAGAATGGGTTGAAAGGAAAAGGTGTGGGTCTAAGCTTTTGGGTCTCTTTTGAGGGTTCCAGCATTGTTTGGGAAGCCTGATTATATTACACATCTCAGCTGCTCGCCAGGTTCCAGTAGTAGTAATAGAATGTCTGTGTACATTTCCAATGTGGAATGCTGTGGGAAATCTTCGATGTCTGAAAAAGATTAAGGTAATAATTACTGGTCTGTTAAGTGGAAGAGGGTGTCATCTGTTTTCACTGTCTGATTTAATCAGTGAAGGTTTTGAAGTGTAGACTATCTTAAAATTCTACCATTATGTCAGATTTGTCTGAACTTCACGACTAGGAAAGGTTTTCCCTCTTGTGCACCTTGACCTTAAGTTTTATTACTTAAGGAAAGCAGGTTGAAAACAAAATAGCAGGAAGTGATCAAGATGAGGAATTTCCATTTTCCAAACAGCTAAAGGTGCTCCTGTTATCAGGTAGTCATTTTGAGACGTTGGGAGAAAATGGAAAATATTATGAGTCTGTTAAATGCATACCTGGTTCTTGGGTATCGTACTGGCTTCAGATGTGGAGACAGACTGTTTCCTGCTTTGGTACATGACTGCTGACAAACCACATCCCTTCCTCGTGCCAATGCCCTACTTTGCCTGTCCTGCATAGCCCATAGGCTCTTCATGACAGAGTCTTTCTCATATTGTTTGTGCAGTACCCATCACAATAGGTCTTAGATTTTGTTAGAAAGATCTTTAGGAAAACAAATGACAACAAACAAGCCCATTGTAATGCTACTAATAAGAAGAAGTAATATGGAATACATCACTCCCTGGGACTAAAATAAGAGGTTCCTACAAATTCAGTACATTCGGATATACATGTCCTTTACAAATTGTCAGAATACAAATAACATTTTTCCTGCACTCTCTGACCTATTTTCTAATCTGCTTTTGCTTTCAGAAAAGACATAATAACTGTCTTATTTTTATTCACCTTTCTGACCTTGCTTCATCTGTGCTGTTCCTTTTGTCCTCAACAATCAGCTTTAGTTCGAGCTCTTAAAAGAGACCTGTCCTGTATGTGTTGCTTTCTCACTCCAGGCTGTCTACGGGTTAGTGTGTATGTCTTCATCACCTTGTCTACTAGAACAATTAATTACTCTTTTTTTTTTTTTTTTTTGTCAGTTGACAGCAGAAGTATCAGTGTCAGTGTTCATAGGATTGATATCCTTTAATGCCTCCCTTAATTTTCACTATAGCTGTTAATTGTGACCAGATTACTCAGCTTTTTGTACTGAGACCACTTACTATGACGAACACCTCATTATCTCCTGGCACTGTCCTAAGCATTGTGTGTCAGTTACCTCTAAAATTTAATTCATGATCAAGGAATGCCAATAAAATGCCTAGGACATCTGTGGGTGAAAATGCCCTGAGATGATTCCTGAGATGGTCATCATTGGTAAGAGTTGGACTGCCTTAGTGCAAAGGGAAGAGGATGCACCTTTTTGTGCCAGTATTCCTATCTACATTTCAACTTCTGTACAAAGACTGAGTTTTTCTCAGCTTTCTGTTCCACAGCCTTTCTTAATATTTATTTATTTATAGAAGTTTACTAATGATGTTTGCTTGGGTGCCAGAATAGAAGGGTGTGAACAAGACAGAAAAGATTGTAGCTTGATTTTTCTTATGAAAGTTAGACTCCCAAGGTACGCCAAACATACTGGCTGCACATCACTTCCCATGGGGCTGTTTAATGAAAACAAACAGAAAACCAGGAATGATGTCACAGCATGACCTCAGTGTGAAATAATGAAGAGAACTGGTGTTAAGCTAATACTTACGCCAATCACATCTGCAGAGAGTATATTATAAAACAATTTTAATGTAGGTGTTGTAATTGTTAAAGCATTCTCAGCTACCATTCATCTTTTGGAATTATGGCCTTATTCCTCCGGTAACTATATATGAATTTGTCTCTGGTCAAGTATTTAAATGTTACCTCCAAACTGGTGGACCACAAGCCTATTGCAGACCAGAAGAATTTTATACGTCTTGGCTCATAATCCTGTATCCTGTATTGCTTGTATGTGGTAGCCTTCTTTGAGCTGTATCAGCTAAGAGATGGAGTATTTGAATGTGTAAATACAGGTGTTAGTTGTTGCAGGTTAAAACACTGGAGAGCAATCAAGAGGAGACTCCCCAGTTTTCACAGGAGAGTTGAGAAAATTGAGGAAATGTCACCAAAATGATCTAATGGCTGCCTCATCAGATGTGATGCCATGTATTTCACTTAGGTGAGGCACATCACTGCAGGTAACACTTGAAATTATTCCTTTAGGAGCAAAAATTTCAGGGGGTTGGTGCTGTTCAGTCCTTATCAGCCCTGTCATTGCCCATGCTATCTTCAAGTGGAAAGTTAATGGAACTAATGCATAATCCATGAAACCTTTGTACAACATTTCAGAAAGTGAGGCCATCAAAAAGTTCATGCTAAGTAGACTGCTCCATTCAACAACAAAGTCATATAAAGCACTGACTATTCATTCAATATAAACACTTAAGACAGGGGGCAAAAGTGCTACAGAAAAGCATGTTTTGCTACAAGCAGCTAAAGCCACATTTTTCATTTCATCTTTCACCCAAACCTTTATCATCAGTGTGAGTACTATGCAACTGTTATAGGAGATTGGTTCTTCCCTGATAATGTTTTTTCAGCCTCTCTGCTGATGTCAAGAACACTAAGCTGCTATATCTCTCTATTGCACCTTGAAGGAGGTGAAAGACAATAAAGGCTTGAAGTCAGCCTCTTCTGGAGCAAAAGAAGGAAAAAAAAGCACATTTAAAGAATCTTTTATTTTAAATTGGACTGTGCTGTCTTAGTCACTGTAGATGCTTCAACTTAACTTTCAATTTATTTACAGTAAAATTTCTATTTATCTTTCCTGCACTAGATCAAGTGAAGTGAAGATCTTACAAAGGGCTAAGTGACTCAAGGTTTTGGGGAGTTTTGCTTCTGCGTTGGAAGTAGTTACCAACAGTATGAAAGAAAAAATACATAACAGTGGAATGAAAAGCAATTATCTTAAATGTCATTATGCGCATCTACTATCTTAGGTGCTCAGAGCACTTTTGGCTCTGAGAATCTCAGTGTTCCTACCCTTTTGCCTGCAAGCAACCCATAAAATTGACAGGTTGGTCATTTGAAGTGTTCTCTTCAGTGATGGCCCCTTCCCATTGCTTCATTTTTCAACTGGCAGCCCTTCCTGATCGTTTCATGGTAGAGTGAAACGGAGGATGTGCAGGCACTCGCACTCCAGATTTACAGAAGACTTAGACAACATCAATTGCTCTGCTGAATTAGCTATCACCTTCTTTGGTTTTGCACTGAACCATTCACATTTTCTTTAAATGTTTCAACAGATGTGAAAGACAACCTATGTTAAAGGCAAAAGTCAAGACTCAACTGCCTAGAAAAGGAGTTATTGAATCAGTTGGATGGATCATCTTTGAAAACTTTTTTTTAAATAATAATAATGATGATGATGATGATGAGTGGAGTGAAATTTGGTGCAATCCTTAAGCTGTCTTTCCCAAACGTATTACCTCAGCTCTGGCCCTAGGTCAGTAGTGCTTGAAAAATCCGCACTTGTTAGAGTCTGCGGTGCGCCCTGTATATATTTAAAAAAAAAAAAAAAAAAAAAAAAAAGCTGGTGTTCCCAGTTCAGTTCTTAATGGACAGGTGTTCGCAGCACAAAACCCTCCATAACAATTGGCCCTAATTAGCACCTTTATCAGCAGCCTCCCCAGAGAGGCCAGAGAATGAACAGGCTCGGAAACTGAGCTGCCAGCCCGGCTCATCGCTAGAGGTGAGCCCTGCGGGTCAAGGTTGAGGGGCGGTGTGAGGCAGTTCTGCTGCTGCTGCCTGGGTCTCGCTGCTCCCTGAATAGAGGACTTCAGTCTCAGGACTGTCAATCTGGCACCTTTCAAAAGCCCTAAATTCACTTAATTAACAGACAGGAAAAAATAGCCTTCCCTAGCAACTCTTGCATCAAATGGCACTTATGTTACCTTATATTCTGAGCACCTAACCCTATTAGCATTGCATTGTGTGGTTCTGTTGGAGTGCCTTTATGTACACACCAATCTTAACATACACACTAACATATACTGGGAGAGTTAGCAACGTTTTAAATTAAACTGACATTATCAAGTAGAATTTATGGTTTATTTTTTGGTTTTGGTTCTCTGTTACACCCTAATATACTATACTAATTACACAGAAGAGCACTGTTGTCCATATTACTGTTCTTCTTTCCATAGAAGTAAGAGACTTTTTACTTTCCCTGATTATTTTTTCCTTTTTCTTCCTTATTTTTTTAATATTCTTGTCATAAGGCAATGTTTTGCGTTGTTATGTTCTCATAATTTGTCAGTTTACTGTATGATAACTCTACACCAGCCAAAAAATCTATACCTAGCTTACTTTCGAGAGCTACAGGGTATGGTGATTTGTACTGTAACGTAATAGAGGTGGAAATCTCTATTTTTGACCATATAATGAGTGTGACTGTTCATAGTTGCATCATTCTTAGAGATATTGCAGAGTTAGCTTCATGGCCTGAGGGAGTCTGCACTTCACAAAAGTATTAAATTTGCATTCTGTAGATAAATGGAGTTTTCCTGGTATAAAACTCTGATTTCTCCTTCTTGATATTGTTCTAAGTTCCTGTATTTATTCCAGTAGATAAAGAAAGCATTTACCAAATTATAGGTTAGGCTTCAGGTAGGATAGATGATTATGCTCTAAATTAGCTGTGAGCTAACCAAGTTGTACTTAGCATTTTTTCATCTTAGAACATCCTTTCACATCTCCATTTTTATTTCATTTTTAAAGCTCCCTCTGGATGATAAAGATCATTATAGTAAAGGAGCACCCAAAAAAAAACAACTAGTGAGGTCTTTCTCATCTGTCCATGACCTTTATTGTGCCACTTCTTTATTCTGTGTCTTTTTCTCTAGATGAAAATTGGAAAAAGACATACTCAGATCTGAAAGTTTTAGGTGAAAGCTATTCTGAGTATACAAAGTAATTTTGTGAGGCTGTGTAATCTGTATAGCAATCTTTCAATGAGGTAAGTTTTGCTGTGTATCTACGTAATTTTTTTTTTCCTTCTCTAGTGTCTCTTTTTGTAGGTTATATTGCACTGGAAGGCCTGTGGAGCAGGAACTCTTGCAATCTGTACAGCCAGCCATAATAGAGCCTAGGGTCAGCTGGACCTCAGTGTTATACAATCTGAATTCATCTAGTATTCCAGATAAAATGCAAAAGATTAGTTACCCATCTTTCTTTGTGTAAGGAATCCAAACTGGCTGTTCGCAGGTGTATTGTATGAAAAACACATATGCCCTTCAGAGCAATGGCAGCTGAAGGAGGTTTTTCTTCAAGAAAGGGAGGTTATCTCCCAGATATTTGTGATAGTTTATCTTAAAGATAATGGAGTAATACTTTTTTAGTGAAATTGCTTGCTGCTACAGGCAAAAAGCAAACAATTTTTTACGCGACTGCTTTTGATCTCTTAAAAAATTATGAGTAGATACTTGGAACTTGTAACTGGATTTTTTTAAACACATGAAACAGGTTTGAATTGCTCGTTCAAATTAGAGCATAGTTTTCAATCAGAAACAATAGAGAATTAAGGAAATGCAATACAAATAGGAAGATGAAAGATGTAAGATGGCCAACAGACCTGAACGAGAACTTTCTACTCTTAAAATTGGTTTTCATCTAATATTTCCTGTATTTTGTGTTTCTGATGTGATGTGTCATGTTCTAATCCATCACAGACAAAGCAGCTGACTCCCACTGGCTAAAATCAGTGTATTAGCACTAATACCCTACACTCATCTGATGTATTAGTATGTAATTTTTTGCGTGTCTGCAAACAATTGAACCAATTATCTATATTAGTAAGGCTATACCTGATGTTCTGAGAGGACCTGTCAAATAACAGTAGTTCACTTTAGTTGCCTGCATTGCACCCACAAGTCCAGCATGTATTTCTGACCAAACTGCTCTGTCTCAGGAGCAGCTTGCTTAGCCTGGCCATAAATGAATGAAGCGTGGCTGTGCCAGAGGCTGGATGTTGGTGCTCCCAAAGGCCGTGTTCCCAAGACTTGTTGTTTATAATCCGTAATGCCTTGAGGTAGAAAACAAAATAGCATACACTCATTTTACTGTGAAATAAACCTAGATATGCCAGCATTGATCCTCAGTGCATCATCTCTGGAACTGATCTGACCTTATTGCTGACCTTATTCTCCTTAATGACCAATCTTCACTTTTTTTTTTTTTTCCCCTCAGAAAATCTTGTATTAATTTATGTATTAATTTGATGTAAAAGTTCACTTATTTGCAAGCAATGAGGAAGAGCATCAAAGTATAGGAATATACTGTCTCTGTTACAACCCACTTCCTTCTCTGGGATTTTAGCCCTGGAGAGGCTACAATACTAAGAACAGAATTGTTTGAATGATGTAGTAAAATATTAGTTAGTAAATTCTGGTGACTCGTTCCTGAGTTGATTCCAATGCCTCCCAGTTTTGGTTAGTATTTCAGTAAATAGGTATCAGGATTTCTTTCTTAAATTTGGCTTGGCTACCCATTTATGTGCCACTTTTGTAGCTGATTATGTCAGCAATATGTCTTTTGTCACCAGGCTGGGTGACAGCACCATTTACATTTGCAAGAGAATGATCAATGAACTCTGAGCATCATGCGACAGTTTTTCCAGAGCTCCCCATCGCTGGAACATTTTCGGGGAGGCAGCCAGTCTACCTGTCTTCCCCAGCAGTGGCCAGAAGCATGCATGCCCTGCAGCAAGGAGAGATTTCCTGCTGCGCCCCATCCCTTGTTCCCTCCAGGCACAGCAGGATTCCTCTGTTAAGGTCACAGGCAGGACTCCTCTGGAAAGTATAGCTCTCTCTTCTAAGATCAGTCTTTCTGCAACAAACCCTTTACCTCAATTGCACAGACTTTTCCGCTTAACCCTCACTGTTTCTATTATTTATTATCTACGTTGTGTTCAAATGGGGCATGGTCAAAATTTCTAATGTGCTATTCCCCTTTTAAAAATATTCCTATTTCAAAAAAAAACAATAGGGATAAAATGTAGTGTTCTTTACCAGTATCTGAACCAAAAGTATATTGACAGGAAAACTGGAGAATTATCTGATGGTATATATCTATTA
Source organism: Netta rufina (assembly GCF_964035555.1). Classification (NCBI taxonomy): domain Eukaryota; kingdom Metazoa; phylum Chordata; class Aves; order Anseriformes; family Anatidae; genus Netta; species Netta rufina. The sequence goes on from NC_140135.1 coordinate 11,249,507, forward strand.
GCTATGTATCTGAGAAAAAAAAAAAAAAAAGTCGTATGTGTACAGCAACTCCATTAGAGGTAGGTATTATGTATCTTTTGTTTTAGGCTATTTTCTAAATTGTGTTCCTATGATACTAATTTAAAGCAATCTGGACTCAATACCATCAATCATTTTAAGCACTTTAATTTTGGTTAATAGTTTTCTTTGTTCATTTTTAACTTAATTTGTGCTTGATATAATTCTGAGATTCTAAAAGGGAGATAATGTAATAATTAAACAATAATGCACAGATAACTCATTTATTCCTACACACGAAATTCTTATGACTGACATGAGTTTAGTGAATCGATCCCTTGTACAAAACTGAGTATTGTGAGAAAATGTTCTTCCAGCTATAAGCATAGGTCTGATTGCATTGCAGAGCTTGAGAGCTAATCTTAGCCTCACCAATTACTTGGTAAAATCCAAGCTCATTATAAATGGTTAACCCAGCTGCACAAGGGAGGGCATAGTTTTATACCTAAAGGAACTATGTCAGGTTATCTATATCAAAAGCTGACTGATGCCTCCATCTATTAGCTTCCCTTACTGTCAAAGACAGGCTACCTGATGAGAGGCATTGTTGCTCCATTGATGTCAGTACTGTAACTTTCAGTAAGTTGGGAATAAACTCGATAGCAGAGGATATGTGCATATTAAATCATATCTGTATGCTGCAACTGACAGAAAAAGATGTTCTGATTTATCTCCAGTAGAAGGATTAGCGGAATTCAACAGACTTGCATGTTGCTTTCAAATGCAGTTCTCTCTTTCTTTATAGGAGAGCAGTAAGTGAATGCAGTAACTTCATTTTACAACTCTGGAAATTATTAGAACTTTTCTTTAAAGCAGGGAAGTCTAAGAGTGACCAATAAAAGATTTTGGAAAGGGTCTGATCAGCTGAAATTGCATACAACTTTCGTACTGTAGAAACCCAAGAAATGAGATTTTGTGCCTGCTGTGGGCTTCTCTAGGGCTGAAATTGGATGCATTCTTTGATTAAACAGGCCCTAAAAGAAGAAAATATGTACACAATTCTGATAAACAGCTTATCTTTAAGTCAGATTTATGAATCTGAATCCACAACTGAAAACAAGGCAACGCTGTGGGTCTGAAGATGAATATTTAACTCAAAGTCAGAAATAGGTTTCTGAAAATAAGAGATTGTTAAAGTTATGATGAACATGTTCAAATTGCAAAATATCAGCAAGTCTTCTCTGCTGCAAACTGATCTAAAGCAGCTTTCCTGTTTCCCCAGCAACCTTGAGCAATGCTAGCTTGTTTCTTTGGAAGTAAATTAAATGTGACTTTCAAGTAGTTCATTATTTCAGTAGCCACAATGCCTTTCGGAAGTAAGGACATTCGATAAATCATGTTAGGATTTGCAGCACTTCTGAAGGGAGGCAGATAAAGGATTTTTGCAAAAATAGTCTTCAAATCTAGTATTTTTTTTAGAAATTACAAAAATTATGTTTCTATTGATACAGGGGAAATAAAGAATAAAATGTATTTCGTATGCATAAAGAAGGCTAAATATTGTTTGGTGCTGCACTAAAAGCGAGCATGTCCTGATTCACATGCATACAGCTGGTGTAGACTGGTGTGCAGCCCCTAAACACAGCTCCACTTGACCTGAGTAGTTGAAACCTCTGTAAAAATGCTTTAACAGATGCAATGTCCACGCTCAGCCCAGCTTGTGCACTGTACAGTACTTGGTATACTGAGAAATCCTCAGCCTCTTCCTTGCCCCAACATGTATATGTATCTCTGAACTACAGCATCATACTATTCAGAATATCTACATGATGCACAAAAATGAGCGTAAGATTTCTGTACTTACTTGTGGCTCACTCCTGTTGGCAGTGCTAAAAGAAAGATGCTTACAAACTATAAAGCATGAAGATGGAGCAACCACGGCCCATTCAGTTCTCTGCAACAGGCAGGTTCTCTCCCAGAGACTCTCAGATGCAAAGGCAGGAGCCTCTCCATTTGGTGACTATGTATTTTTAATCTGGGTTTCAGGCTTACACTGTGCAAATAGATTGCTTTGCCTGTCCACTTGAAGTTCCTCATCAATTTCCATCAATCTGTAAATGCTGAAAAGTAAAACCAGTGCATCTTTCAGTTAATTTCAGAATTTACTGTGGCTGAAGTTGTTTTGGTTCAGGTCTGGTTTGAGTTCAACACAAGTAACTTCAGAGCATCAGTTCAGATTTAGCTTTAGATTGGAAAATAAAATAATCAAAGTTTTGTTTGGTTTCATTGGTTTGCCTTTGCATTGGTTTTTGGGAATCATCAGGGGAGAACAGTTGCAACCCTCAGCTTTGGAACCTCTTTTAGGTGGGATATGAGGCTGTTAGAAACTAAACAGTTTTTTGTTGTTGTTGTTTTGTTTTGTTTTTGTCTTCAACAAATTGTGCTTTGTCTTGGTTGTGCATATTTGGAGCTAAGTTACCAGGTAAAACTAAATCTCATTCTGACATGGTAGTGAGGGTGTTCACATTGCTATATGCACTTCGCTAGTAAAAGTCAGCCATAGAAATGCCAATCGGTGGAAGCTGGTCCTCTCTCCAAATTAACTGTCAGGGGGATGGCAGTGGAGCTGCCCTCCTCCCTTCCTCCCTCGATCTTCCTCAGCACAGAAACCCCAAGTCTAGCAGTGTCCCCGAGTGTGAATATTTTTTCCTAGTGTTCTTATAAGTGATTGCTTGTGGCATCTTATAGTCTTATCTCAGCTTGTGCAGCCCCTCATGAATATTCGGTACATATGGAAGAGTTTCCTATATCATTGCCCATTAACAAGGAGGATAATCACTCATTCAGTTATCAAGAAGTCAGAGAAGGCCTTTCCTTGAGCCCCTAGTGCAAAGAATCCTGGGAGATCAAAGGAGGTTAAATGTGGCTGACATTAGGATCATTACTTTTTTTTTCTATGTAATTACTGTATTATAATAAAGTTGATCTAAGATAAGAAAAGGGGTATTAAAGTCTTTTAGGGCTAAAAGACCATATTAGTGACTCATTGCCTTTTTTCCACCATGGGACAAAATGCATATTGCAGTTGATACATATAAATGAGCTTTTTTTTTTTTTTCACTGAAAGCATGGTAAGGTCACAAGTGTACATATAAACGATATATTATTACAGAACCACTTTTAAGGGAAGTTAATCCCATGTAAATGCAAAAGGCGAGTAGAAGGTGTAGTGATGTAGCGATGCCTCGTTAGTAAAAACAGCGACACTGATAGATTCTTATTAACAGCTAGATTCTTATTATTTTACATTACATCTTTCCTACATTTCTACACTGTTCAATTTTGACATTCAGGACTGAACTACATCTCCCATCAAGCAACGCAGTCTCCTCCCTGAGTAATGGAAGGATGCTGGACAACAACCATGGAGAAGAGGTGTTTGTTTTTTTTCCATTTAATCTTTTATTAGTCACTGGAATTTGCTTCACAAACTTTTTTGAGCTTGGTAATGTATTTTCTGTACTCCTTCCTCCTTTATAGATTTTTACAGTGTATCAGGCACCTACACATGAATATCTGTTAAACTAGGTGAGCTGGGAAACAAAACAATGTGTGCAGCTAAATAATTCTGCTTTAAATAATGATGATGGGTTGGTGTGTATCATGGGTAGATATGTACTAGGAAGTATGATGTGATAATGGATCAGAGGCATTTACATGCTATGAGATCTTCAGTAGCTCATCCACGCGAATTATAGTTGGCCAAATACGTGTTTTACAATTCAGTAAAACTGAGCAGTCATGCAAAACTCCTCTTGCTAAGACACTCAGAGACATCTGGCCTGTCTGAAAACTTTGAATACCCTTATTCCTACAGTTTTATACTTCAAATTACATAGTAACCTCTGGAAAACAATAAGATAAATAGTTGTCAGTAACAGCTTTACAATATATTGAGGATCCATTTAATCATTTCCATTCACCATTTCTATAGTAGCAATTGCTGTAGAGGTATGTTTTATTTTTGCTCAAAACTTTCATATAAGTCATCTAAACCATTCTGTACCTTTGTTGTTGTTTTGTTTTGTTTTAAAATTCCTTTTTACTTCTGATGGGGACCTTTTGTCTCTGACTTTTCAACCTGCAAGCTGAGGAATATACCGAGCACTGGATATATTCCTGGCCTGTAGCAGGCACTAACTTTCTGGGCAGCTCTACTTTTTAAAGTCCTAAGTCAGTGGTGCTGTACTCATGCAAGTATTCCATGAAAGCAAGACAATCTGATGGAGTGGTCTTCTTCAAATTCTACTTTTGAAATGTTAAAAGTTAAGAAACATAATTAAACTGCAACTGCATTAACATTTATATAAAATATAAACCAAGTGCTTATCCTGATTCACCAAACAAATTACAGTTTGAACATTATAAAAAAACCCACCCAGCTACTTATCAACGGCACCATTTGAAATTATTGCTAGTACTACAACTCTAAATGCATAAGATGCCTTAAATACAAACCCCGAACATTTACATACTGATTTCATGAGCAAAGCAAAAGGTATTTGCCAGTAACAGTACAGGACTCAGCATTTTTATTGTCTGAGTAATCCTGGCTCGCTCTGATATGAAAATTCAATTATTTTAGAACTGGTCGTCTCATTAAATTTTGACAAGGAGCACAAGCTCAGTACCAGCTCTAGCTCTGAGAGGCTGTGGGTGCCTGACAGCTCTACGGTGAATTTTAAAATGTAGTATTTTTGCAGGACAAGATTATCTGACAATTTTATATTAAAAAAAGAAAAAATTAATCAAATACATTGTAACATCCAACACTGGTAACTTGGCCTCTCCGTAGATATTTTTATGAAAAATTATTGAAAAAAAAAAAAAGACTCCACTGTTTATTGCATCTTTTCCCCAAAGTCCACCTCCACATCTTAATGCTCCGTAACTGTGCTAGAAAAAAGTGTGCCTCTGTGTAAGTGGCAATATTTAGCCACTTATTGTTAGCATTTTCTAACTTTCCTCAACTACAATGTATTTGCAATTGTTTTTATAAATGTGATTTCCAAAATAGAAGTATAAAATATTTAAAGTATTTATAGGTGTAAATATATAGTCTTTTGATGCAGAGTCTTTCATACCATGCTTAGATCATTCTCTTGACCTGTAGTAGATCTGTGTTCTAGTTCTTATGGAAATATTTTTTAATTAGTTTGCAAAGTAGAAGAGGTCCAATAAGGAAGACAAAAGGTTGCTGTCTCAGACTGCCTAGAAGCATGGTGCTTATGGTACTCAGCTGCTGTGCAACAGGCTAGGAAAACAAGGATGTGAACCATGTCTCTGATAGCATCAGTAAGCACCCTAATACCAGTGCTGCTTTTGCTGCAGGCTTCAGAGTTCTGGAGTGGTTTATTTTTTCTTGCTGTTGTTTGTTCTGTAAGTTTTTTGGGGGGTAGAGGTAGGCATTTATTAGTTGTTCTACGTCAGTCTAGAATGTGAAATCTGGGAAAATACTGAAACACATAGTAGAATGAGAAAGTTATTCCCCCATCCAACTCTTAAGAGTTTCCTTCTTTCATATAGGTCTGTGCCATCTCAAGTAACTTATTTTAGCTGTTGCATACTTCATAAGCAATTAATGTACAAGAAATAACTTGCCTCAAGTTTGAAAAGACTGCCTAGCAAACACTGATATATTAGCTTATTCATAATCATTTATTTAGTACTACTGTAAGACATAAACTGGATTTTCAGTCTGTGATTTCTTGTAGTTACTGTTACTCCACCAAGGAGACAAAAATGTTGGTCTGTGCATTGTTATTTCTAACAGTTGTTCTGACTGCTCTAAAAGAATTCAGTAAACCAAAGTCCGTATACTTATTACTGATAATTTAAGATAGTGGCATTAGGGGAATAAATAATTAGATTGTATTTCAAGGCCAACACAAACGTCCAAGTTAACATCTAACCAAGATGTCTTGGAAACAGACAAAATGTAATGTCACATGTGGACTAGCAAACGACAATTTCCTTTAAATGTGTAAAAATTTGAGCGACAGAGGGCATCCTCACTCTGATGATCTCTAGTAGGAAATTATTCAAGAGGACCTTGTATGGGGAATAGCAGACATATTGGACTGTCCCATCTATTAGTTAGGGTCAGGGACATTTGAAATACAAGCTTCTTAGAGAAAAAAAAAAAATCATACTGCTTTTCTCTATATTTAATTAACTTCTGTGAAGGTCACACGTATCTCTATCTCTGAAACGCATAGTGTGTCACTCATTTAAAAAATCTGGATATTTTGCATTATCTTGCCATTATGGTCCAACTTTTTTTATCCCAAATTTCACAGTGGTGATCAAATTAAAGAGATGACAAGCTCCCTGTCCTTACAAGCTAAGCATTTTGTGTGTTATACTCAGATATACTCTGTGTGATATAAGATGAGACTTCATAATGAGATTCAATGCAGTTGAGTGCTAAATTATAGCAGGCTTATATCACAGAAAATTATAACAATGAGAGAAGAATTCAAATCAGGGCTTTAGTAAGAGAGGAAAATTAAGACTTTGCAATTAAAGTGGTAACCTAAAACTTTAAAATAATTTAAACAGTTACTGAATACATGTAATGTTCTATGCTTATCTGGAAGCAGGATTGGCAGTTGTTTGAAAGGATCCAAATGAAATGTGGACAAGGTGTATGTTATGTCCTCAGAACACAGATCTGTCATTTTCTTCATTGTTCATGAATACATTGGTATTGAATATCTCTTTCCCACAAATTCACAGGCTCCATGCAAGACTAGAGAGAAAACCAGTGTAATGTTATCGTTAAATTGGTGTTGCATACAACTTTATGATAGTCCTGACAACTGCAGCTTGTGAATTTGCCAAGAGCAACCCAGTAAGTTATTTTCAGAGATGAACACTGAACTATGAAGTAAAATAATACTTTCCTTCAGAAGGATAAAACTGCAATTTTCTTGTAGACATAATTTACAGAATTATTACTGACAATTTTAGAATTCCACTGTGTGAAACACTGGGGGTTTGAGAACAGAATTTTTTATCCTTTTAAGAACAGACAAATTTTAAACAGACAATGTATCTATAACATCTATGCAATAACACAGGAGGAATCTGACCTGGAAAACAAGTGGCAGTTTCCTTTCCTTATTCAAATATTCTGCCTCTTGCGAAAGCTGAGGTGTGCTGTGATTCATCACTTTGGTTAAGATAGAGAAAGAGCCCAGGTTCATATTCTGATTTCTTCTCACATACCTTTGGAGTGTAGCACATAGTGCATTTAGAACTCAGTTTCCATATGAGCACTATTTCAAAAACAGTTTTTGCCCCAGCCAGTTAGTGTTCAGTGCCCCAGAGAAATTTAGATATTTATGTAATTGTTTAGATCACAAATCTCCATGAAAAGGAATCATTTTAAGTAACAAGAAGGAAGAAAGATAATGTAATAAGATAATATAAATTATATATTGACATTTTATGTTTAGGTTTCGTGCTGGAAGTTGTTATAGTAATCTCATAGGAACAAGGGAAAAGGCAATAGTGTTCAATACAGATGTCATATTCCTAGTGGCAATCCTGTAGGCTTGTTGCAAGCACATGAACATCTCCGCTGACATCAGTGAGATAAGTTAATTGAAATCAATGGAACTAATTTAAATTAATTTCTATGTACCTTTGTGTGACTTAGACTTGAAAGCCAGTTGTAAAGCAAAACATACTGTGCTTGTGTTTGATTTCTTTCTGATGTAAAAAAAAAAGTTTTGTTTTTTTTTTTCTTTTTTTAACTTAGAAAATACTTCTCATGGTAGTCTGGACACCTTGCAGGATTTGACTGTTTAGAATGTGTTAGCTTTACAAAGATCAGTCTAGTTTTATCTATTCTGTGTTCTTAGTTTTAAAATTATAACATGCAAAAATCTAGCAGGTGAGTTTATGAGACACTTTCAGCTGTAGAGATGTAAAGGCCCTATAGGTGTAATTCTCACTCAGTGCTTCTGTTGGCATTCTGTGCTTGACAAAGTGATTTGAGCACTTCTATTCACAGCTGCTGTGTGCAAACCTTCTTGAGCAAACCTTCTGGTTTATACAAAGTTCATACGATGGACTTTGAACTAAAGTGTCTTCAATTCAATACATGTCAGGATAGACAATTTGTCAAATACAGCTAAAATGGGGAATGTCTTCTAGGACTGTCACCTTTGAATGTGACTCATAAATTGAAGGGTTGTGTCCATTGGACTTTGCAGGAGAGCAAAGTATTCATCAGCTGGTCTTTGCCTTTAGGGAAAGCATTTTAAGAGGACCACAGCCAAAGGTCCTTTAAAAACATACTCAAGCCTACTCTTCTCTGCTGCCTGGCAGTCTGCTCAGAATCATCAGTAGATCAGTCCTTGCATTAGTCACACCAGTGGCGAATGAGATGGTTCTGGAAGGGTTTTGCTGCAGAACAGACAGTATTTGTAAGCAACTCGATTTCAAGCTGAATTCAGACTGACGAAGAGGACAATGTGCGGACTTGGTGCCCAGTTGGACACATCTTGGCTTTCAGACTTTTCCTGGAACAAGCAGCTCAGATATAATATAGACAAAGCAAGCAATGTCCTTTCTTCAAGGAAGTCTAAGTATCCTAGGTAATGTCTAGATTGTAGCAGTAAACCTTGTAAGACTATCTGAAAACAAAAGAGAAAGATGCACTGTAAAGTGCAGTTACCTATCACAGTCTAAATTTAAGGCTATAGTTACTACAACAGGTTTTAACAAAAATCCCTGCTAAATTACTCTACCAACATACATCATTAACTGTTTGGTTTGGCTTGAAATAATCTGACAATGTTCTCCATTAAAAATGGAAAGAGACAGGCTGAAAACAGCATGGATGAAGCAGAACACAATGAAATCCAAAGAGGAACCAGAGGCAAGCATACATGTGAGCCACGGAGTAAAAAGTACAAAAAGTTTTGCTGGAATATCTAGATATGAAATAATTTAAACTCATATGTCCTTTAGCAGCTGCTAAGCATCATGTATTCCACAGGGTATTCCAGATGTGTCTTTAGGAAAGAACACATCTGCTTGTAGTGTTTCAGATTTCAGAGTTATATAGGGTATAACAGGGAATGTTACCCTAAAGCACCAAAACCTTAGACAAACACAATACAAACAGCTGATTGAATAAACCATGATCCCCAATGTCTCTAAAGTTTTGTAAAATTCTTCAAGGACTGTAATAGACATAGTGGTATGATCTCTTTTAATTGAGGAAATAGAGGGGTAGGAGATAATACAAAATACATATTTTTTCAGATTTTTAAAAAGTATTTCAGATGAATCCTTTTTCTGATGTAAGGATTGAAATGTATAATCTCCTCAGCCTGGGCAGATGGGTCTCTAACAATTGATGGGAGGATCTTCCAGTGATTTTGTAAATTCCTTAATTTACATTAGCGAATGGTGTTTGTGAACCATGGAAGCATATGTCTCAGTGCCAGTATTTTAAACTGTACCTAGACTTTAATAGATGAAAAAAAAATATGGATTGTATTTTGTTCTTCCTGTAAAAGGAGTGGAATTTCAGCATGGTGAAGATCAGTTAATTGCCATTTACAGAGCAATTAAAAATGAGAATCACATATTTATTGTCCATTTTTAATGTTTTTTCCTATCTGAACCCAGACTCCAGGCCAGCCTCCTATCCAAGTTTTCCTTCATGCCTTATTGTCTATTCTGTTCAGCTATTTAAAAAATGTTGAATATCAACAATGGCTTTCAGTAGTGTATTGTCAACTTTTGTATGAAGCAATCTTGGTTGAATGAGAAGATCCCAGAGCTTATAGTTCTATCTACTGTGCTGCACTGGGTTTCTGCTTGAATGTGTGTGACTGATAACAGGACAAATTTCTACCTTCGTTATTACATTTCAGCTACATAATTCATTTGCCAAAATCTTTTAGGAAATATCTTTATAGCACATTGCACGAGACATCAGGTAAGTGCTTGTAATGTAAAAATAAGTAAAGATCCAGCAACTGCCTTGTCAGATTTGTTTGTTAATTGTAGATCTGCTTCTGCTAGGTTGTTTTGCGGACTTTTACAGTTTTGTGGATAGCTGCGTGCCCTGAGACATCTCTAGCAAAACATCGTTGCTCACATAAAGAAAATCATACTGGATCTGCATTGCTTTTAAAGTCAAAAAGCAATATTCAGAAATATCTGTGAAAAATTGTAGCAAATGTATGCACAGCTTATGAATTTTCAAGTAAAAGATGTGTTATTGTTAATGTTCAAGCTTGTTTCTATCAGGAATTATGGTATTAAAAGCTTTTTAAACATTTTTGCTTTAAACTCCTTGTCTTCACAGTCTGATATAATTTTATTTTGCGTATGGGGTAATTGTAATTTAGCTTATATAAACTCAGTCACCCATGTATCTTTGAATGGAAGCTAATATTCTATATGCCATTTTCAGGAAATCTAAGGATTCCTCAAAACTATTCAGTTTATTCATGCATTTCAGTTAACAGGTGGCAAAACAGGTAAAACACAGCTGTTTTTCCTTTTATTCTCTATCTCATTTGTTGACAGTTAATTTAACTTTGAAAAGAACTAAGAGAGATCATTTCTCTAAACAATGTGATTACTACAATGATGTAAAGGGATAGTACTGTATATAGTACCTGATCCTGTTGGAGAAACTGAAACAAAATTTCCATTGCAGCCAGTATTTTGGCTAAATTAGGAAAGCAGTATCTGGCCCATCATCTTGTATAACAAATTAATTAATGCCTTCACCATGCATCACCTTTAACATTCCTTACTTAAAATACTTAGTTTTTGTTTGTTTGTTTGTTTGTTTGTTTGTTTTCATCATGGTCAAAGAAAAAGGTAGACATTTACAAGGGCAGCAAATATAAGTAAGGACTCAAAAGTATTGATTCCGACTTGTGATTTGAGAAGCTATATTCATGAACCAAAGGTACTGCTGAGTATGGGAAAAGATCATACATACCAGAATGGGTACTGTACTAATACTGGCATTAGACACCAAACAAATAAAACTGAGATGTGGGGTACCCTTCTGGACAGAACATCTAGGTATTCTATCAGTGTTCTATCTAACAGGGTTGTGTTTGACGCAGTATTATCAGTTTCACATTAATTCATCTGCTTGCTTCTTTGTCCCAAATCCTGGACTCTTTTCAGTGCCTCTGTCTGCTTTGTCTGTGTCCTGTCTGCAGACAAACAATGACCTTTAAATACCTTCAATATACGTGTGGGTGTACGTGCATAAGATTGCAACCTCTTTGGTAGACATGTAATGCTTATTGAGTGGTATTTACACAACTATATTCCTGTCAAATACATTAAAGATTTCTGTGTTTCAGAAAGTATCTCAGAAACATTTGAAAAGGCAATTTAAGTGGAAGTTAAAACTTTGGGAATAAGAAAATGTCATTTTTATACCCATACTCTGATACTGGGGCAATGATGGAATTTTTTTGAATGGTGTACTAATAAGAAAAGTGTTCTTTCTACATTTCTCATTGGTACCTAATATGCTTATTATGCTTATAGTTTTAATAGTTTGGAAACATTACACATTAACCATTGTTATACTGGTTACTATAACACTACCTGTAAGAGGGATAGGATTTAATGAAAAACTTCATTAAAAAATTATACTTCTACCTGGAGGGGTTACAGATTCCTGTACAGACAGCATTACACAGATGGCACAAGCAATTAGGTAGCATAATATGTAGGACTATTTTACATCACAAATTAGGAATAAATGTCATCCAGAATTTGCAGAGGAAAAGAATTAAACTTTAAATATCATTTTTGTCTTTTGAATGACTTGAACAAAGCTTTCTTTAAAAAACAAACAAAACAACAATTCCATTTGATTTTAAAAATTGATTTTCTTTATATTTCAGTCTTCATCTTTAATGAAAGGAGATTCAAGACTGAGAAGGACTAAGAGAAATGTTTGATGAACATCTTGAGAAAGACATGAAAGCAGCAGTAAACAGAAAGGTACAGTGCCCAGTACAACTGTCGCATTTTTCATACACAATATATAAAACACCCTGCCTTTGCACAAGTGTACAACTGACAAGTCAATTGCTATATTTATTGTAGAGCTATCTTTTTCAAATGAATTAAGAGATGGACTAGTTATTGAGTCAATAGCTTAACATTTCCTTAGCGCTTTGAAACCATTCACGTATCTGTTGTAAAATATGGGTATTCATCAGGTGCCATAATAATGATGACTGCAGTCAGCAAAAAGATGACATCCTCCCAATTATAGTTGTGATGGAATTTTGGTTCTTTGAACATTTATTATTTTTGATGTTGAAATAATAATCTCTTCAATGATCTGATTTTAGTGGACACTAGAACTGGTACAACTTTATCAAGAGGGTAAGATAGTTGTTCCTTTGTTGGTTCAGCTTTACTCTGTATAATACAAATTAGAAGAGGTTTCTAGTCTGATATTTTATCTGTTTAAATCTCTTTAGTTGTATAGTGACAAGTACATTCCCTTTAAAAACTAAAAAGTCCTCAATGTGGAAAGTGAAGTTTAGGAGGCATGTGAGTTTTAATTATAAAGAGATTATCCTATTCTCTTTATCTGGTACCCTACATGTCACCAGTGTTAGTTGTCCAGGCTAATTGGAACATTGTTCTTATTTAGACAGTGTACATATCGAGAAATGGTGTTGTTTAAACTGTCTTTGTAACTCTTGGTGATTGCTGATCTTGAAGAAGTTGGTTCTTCACTGCAGGCATGAGACTGCCTCTGATCAATGATGTATTTCTATAATAATTCTGCTGAAGTATCCATTGTAGACATTAGGAAGTCCTCCTTACGATTAAGAGGCAAATTATGATGTTCCTTTGCGTTTTACAAGAGGAATAACTGACGTGTGAAGGTTTGCTTGTCTGAGATCAGCCAACCAGCTTGGCAAATCAAAGAGAAGTGAAGAGCTCAGTTCTCTCTTACCATTGGAAATGGGTGTTCAGAAGCAAGACACAGAGTCCATCTCTGTAATGCCATATAGACTATGTTCCCAGTCATGGCAGAGACAGGAAGAGGCTCTTTTTCCTCAAAATGCCATCACAGCCTTAGTCCATGCACACATTTACCATATATATTTCTTGCCTTCCCAGTACTCATTTTTCAGATAATCTCAGATACTGTTTTCTGTATGAACTTCATTTAGATAAGGGATGACATTTCATTCTTAAAGATCAGGAAAGCACTTTTCCAGTTGATCTGCAACCAGCCATGCTTTATCTACATATATATAACAATGCAGTTGTCAGGACCTCCTGAATGCAATGGAATCGTTAGCTTGTTTATACAGTCATTTTTTCTTCATATAAGGGAATAGGAGAAGGGTTTGGAACTTTTGGGGGCGTGTGTTAGACATATAAAACCAGGTTTTCAGGCTTGCATCTTCTATATGTTGTAGAAGTCCTTCTACTTGATAAGACACAGAATCTTCACCAAAATTTGCAAAGAATCTCAGCAGAGCTAAAAGGTTAGGAACAACCATCTGATATGCTGTGATATTTTATACAAGTTGAGAATGTGAGCTCCAAACTCTCTGTTTCTTATTCTTCTGCTTTCTGTACCTTTTGAAATAAATCCATCACACTGTGTGTTTTAATCACCTCAAAGTGTGGCTAGCAGGACAACCTGCTCACCGTATTGTCCTTCCAATGTGGCTGGTCAAGGTTACTATTTTGCTCTTCTGACACGTTATCAATTATCCTGCCAACAGACTGATACCGGACCTGTAGTTTTCTTATAAAATAAAAAACTGAGTTTAATTAAACCATCAGTATCTTAGACCTAATTATTTCAGACAGTATTTAATTAATGTTTCATGGATACCTAATGTAATTAGGGTTCCTTTAATAAGACCTTCTATGACATTAAAATATATGACCTTTATCTTTCTTATCAACCATAGCCTGACAACTCAGATTTGTCATTTTCACTAAAAGGTATAGTTTGATTAAATAGAACAGAACATAAAATTAATCCACCAAATTATACTTGTTTGTTTCTTTTTTTTTCTCTTAAAGACTAATAACTTAAGTCTTTTAATTAGCAGTGTCAGTACAAATGTTCATGCAAGCATTTTACCTTTGTTTTTCTCAGACTGTTTCTTTTGTATATCAATTTTTATGACAAAAGTAGATAACAACCAGACTTTATTAATCATGGTGAAGGGTTCAATCTTCTAGATATGAAAACTAAGGGGCTATTCTTTATAGTAACAATGACTAGTAATTGTTTAAGACAGTTCTGCAAAGGACTTAATTTTTGCTGGTCACAAACTTCACCAAAATAAACTTGTAGTTTGAATTTGAATGAATGTAATTGAAATTACTAATCTGGTGCAAAAGTTATGTGTTTGCTTTTAAGACCTGCAGGTTCTCTTTTCATTACTTTTGTTACCCTTTGGTGTAGATCCAGTGAAAGAGCATTTGTCGTACGCACAATTTTGATGATATTCTCTTTCTCAAAGGGTTATTATAAGCTTCCTTGGAACAACACTCATCCATTCTTGTTTCCTAACTCCCCAAAGAGCTTTTGTATCTCACCTTCAAAATCAGAGTGGCTCCAATGACTTCACTAATGTTTACGTTCCACACATTGAATTACAACTTTTTAATATGTGTAAAACTTAGCACAAACTTCAAGTATACTATCATAACTAGGCACAGTTACAGATCTATTAAATATATGTCTCTAAAAATGACCTAGAGCCTTCCTGTTTACTGTAGGGCTGTGGATCTGTAGCAGGGCCTCCAAACTGGAAATATATGTGGAAATATATGATGCCCAAGAAAAAACTGGAGCCATCATAGGACAAACAGTGTCTGAAAAAGTAGTCACAGCTGCTGCTTTTCATAGATTACAAGAATTTTTGCATAGGATCTGTGTTCTTCCCTTTGAAATTTAAACAGTTACATTCAGCACACAGTAACCCCCAACTTTATACACTAAATAAAATTATCATTAATTTTATAAATTAATTTAGTAAAACATAATCAGTACCTATATGTTTTTTGTTGATTGCAGACTATGTGTTGCTAGTACAGCCACTAACTAGTACTCACCGTATTCAATTGAGAAGTTAAATGTTAATAAAGTCAGTGACCAAGATTCACCCCACTTGTATAAGTTCCCAGGATGGGAAGAAGATGTGAAGGGGTTAAGCCCAGGAAATTTATTACTACCCAAGCAGGCAGCTGCAGAATTCCACTCCCATTGCTGCACTGAGTCTATGCTGAGCAAAACCTCCCACTAAACAGGTCTTTGGGATAGGAAAACAGAAGAAATCTCTCCCCTAGCTCTTTCTGATTCACCCGTCTCATTCAACCTTTTGTATTTGATGTTGTCCTCTGATCAGATGATGACCTGATGATTCCCTCCTTGCAATTACTTCTCGATATTTTACATCACGTTTTTATATTCACCACACAGTTAGATTTCTCCATTTTCTTCATTAACATGATGAAAATTGAATTACAATGAGCCTCTGTCTGAATAGAAAACACCTAATCTATCCAGAGATATTCAAGAGAAATATGATTAATATAGAAAAATCTACTGGATAAAAAAATCTTGATCCAATCATGTAAAAATAAATTGATCTGATTACATAGATTACTGAAAACTGGTCACCTTGGCTACATTAGAGCCTTTAAAAGCAAACACAAATCAGTGAATCATTTTAATCAAATTTAATTTAGATTATACACTTTCACATAAAATCTAATTTAGTTGGAATTACTCGGTCATGACTTGTCTGCTCCCCACAGGACAAGGTTAAAGAGATTACATTCGGGTTCATGTCAGCAGCATCTGCTAGTTAGCCCTCTGAATGCTGATTTAATGAGAGAGGTTATGCTTAGTCTCTTGGAAAGACTTCTGGTTTGGGCAGGTGCTTGAGAGATGTTATTAATTTAGTGTGATACAAGGAGTGATGTTATCGTACTTGGAAAAGTCTTGTATCATTATTCTCATGTGTGTAAAATACCCTGGCATTTTTGTTTACATCTGTTTAGCAGCTTTTAGCAGGGTATCCTCTAATCTGTCTTTAATGTACTGCTTCAGTGAGATAGAAGATTCCTATTAAAGAAATAACAGCTTCTTTAATATGAACAGTTATCTCAGGACTTGTCTACAAGAGGCAGCAAGTGAACATTAAGTTGCAACGTCAATTTACAGAGAACTGGAAAGTACCATCTCCATATGCAGACAAACCCTTTTTGTCTCTCAACTGTGCAGTATCTACTCCTACAATCAGATCATTCACAGGAGCACCTTTCATGATAGCTTTCTTGCTCTATAAACAGACCTTTTATTTCTATATATTTAACCTTTACAGAGTCAGATTATATCCTCATGTGATAAGTAGCACTATGTGAATTTCTAACTTGAAATTAATAGGATGTGTTGCAGAGTTAAATACTCATTCACAAATAAGTAAATAAAATTAAGGGAGTAAAGTCTTTGCTGTTGAATGTAGTGAATGCAATCTCCATTCTGATGGAGCAGCTACTCTGCAGCAAAACCAGAGGTGGTAGTCGTTAATTCTACTTCATCAACCCTGCTGCAGAAAATAAAAAGGCCAAAATGACTGTGTAAACTTGCTCAGTACCTCACTCCGAAACAGAAAATGTACTGTGGCATGGTGAATCACCACGGGTTGCCAAAGATCTGTCTGTTATTGTCCAGACTGAAGTCAGTGCAGAGGTACAAAACACCATGAGTGCTCAGGTACCTGCTGCCGGTCTGACCTAACTGCTGGATGTGCAGAAATCAGAGAGAAAGCTGCTAACTTCATAAATTCTTCCTGGAAAGAATTTCCACAAGGAAAGAAAGAAAAGGCCAGGCTGAGAATCTTTGGACATGTGTAACCTTAACTGATTCCCTAACCCAGCAGGCAAACAGTGGACTTAAATGGCCTTAACTGTCCTAAAGTACCTCCCTACATATCCAGGAGCCTTTCATGCTAAAATAGTTTTCTCCTACACGTAGAAAAGATGAGCTAGGAATTCATTCGGGGTAAATCAGCACCATTTCACTGAAATCAATAGAGTTGCATCAATTTTAGATGTACTGCATGTTTTCTGCTGTTTTTTTTTAAGCACTGTTTATAGTTCTTCAGAAGAAAAAAAGTACTGGAACTATTAATCCCCGAAGTTCTGATAAAGAATTTTGAATAACAATTGAAATTCATTACGAAATTTCACTATTTCAATGCATAATTTCCCTGGTGGAGGGGCTTAAAACTCTTTCTATAATTACCATAACAGCATAAGGGTCGAGCCATTAAAATAATCTCTAGCAATTCTGTGTGATTCAAGTTATTTATGAAGAATGCTGCAGACACAATGTTCCTTGCTACACGGTCTGTTTTCTGTATGTCTCTCTACCCTTTCTCTTCCCCTATGTATAAATGGTTAATTCTTACATATGTACTAGAAGGATCTATATCTCCAGAATTTATAAATCCACCCTGAAGAAATAGCATTTATATCCGAAATCCATAATCATATCAAAGAAAACTGGGCAAAATTGAGAAAATGGGGACATACCTTATTATGATTACCTTCTATTCGAGCATATTTTTCTTATTAGTAGTGCAGACAAAAGGTAGCCCTCCTATTTTATTTTAAATGAGCCTGATAGAAGTATCTCATCTACTTCATTTTCATATAAAATTGCACTGTGGAGCCTGATCTTCCTGCCTTCACTCTGGCAAAATACCTACTGTGGTCCTTAGAAACATCCATGTAAAGATTACAGGGCTAGGACCTGGTATTTACACTTTAGCCCTGGCTAACCACTGTTGTTCGCCATGTTGCACGTGGCATTCCCAAGTCATCTTTTAGAGAGAGAAGCATGGAGATGATACACTGAACTTGGTCAGCCTTTGCTGAGAACAAATATATGTGTACCAGGATTTATTTAGAAATGGCACGGTTCTGTAGTATTTTTGATAAATAGGCAGGTTAAGCTTGTGTGAATGTAGACTATTTTCCAAATAGATTCTGATGTTGATAGACTAAACAAGTTTTGAATACAAATTCCTTACTTAAGTTTACAGAAGTTTTACATTCACAAAATATAGAAGAGAAGGTATTAACATTTTCTGTTAGCATCCTATAGACATATAGCCAAACCTTTAGCCAGTGGAAATCAGTGAAGCACCCAGCAAGGACAACAGAATAACAGAACAACATTAAGAACAACAAAAGAACAACATGAGCTGCTTCACATAGCTCATGGTATGGCCAGAGATAAATGATAATCAGAATTACTGATTCTGATAAAATCATGCAATTCTGAATTTGGGAAATGTTCACAAACATGCTATGCAAACTTTGTTAGCTAACACAGCTATATAGTTCGCATTGTTGTCCTGATTAATTGTATGGAAACAAATTCCAAATTTAGTTATGTTTGTGTAATACTGAGATAAATGTACATTATTTACAGCATGTCCCTGCTGCCCTGAAATGTGCTCCTGTTCTCACAGTTCAACCAAGAGAAATTCAAAGACAAAGTGGAAATAAAGTGACACGTACTCAAATTTCATTCTAAATTAAATATCTTATGCATTGATAATAGCTTTTGACACATCCTAGTCTAAGAGAGAAATTTCAGTGTTAGAACAGTAGGGAGAAAGGAATGTGATAAAAAATAAAACCAAAATGCTGCCTAACTGTTTTAAAAAATGACAGGAGTTCATACTGAGTTCTGAACTTCCTGATTTGAATCTCCTGCTATTAAATTATCACAATAAACACGCGCTCTAATCCAGACACCAGAAGACTTCTGCTTATTTCGTGCTTGTGAAGGAAGGATAGTGTTGCCACTTATCAAAATTAAGATTTTTAGAAAATGAGGGGAAAAAAAGTGCCGAGTTTAATTACCCGTTTTAATTAGTGTACTAGATAGCATGAAATAATTCATTCCTGTGATTACAGAACCAGCAGAGCCCTTTGCATATGGTTTCTGTCAGAATTTTTCGGATGCACAAAAACAATTTTTCCTGCTATTTCATTCATTTTTATTTATAGCCCATTTCTAATGCAAATACTGGCCCAAAATCAAGTGCTAAGGAAGCTGGCTGACTTGGCAATGGAGATAGAGTAGGAATGTAAAGGATTAGAGTGCTTAATGTACTGGAAAGAAGTTTATCAATACTGACAATTCTCACAGTGCTTAATCAAACATTTAAGACAAGTGGAGAAGCAGACAGTAAAGACTTTGGGGCTTTTGAACAATAAAAGCAAACAAACTGTCTTGTCAGTACATGTCAGTCTATGGTGGAATAAAGAAATGCCTATAATTTAGTTACTCTTTTCATATAGATAGCTAGTGGTTTTAGCTACTTAGCTAGAGTGTACTGACTTTAAAATGACTGTAAGTAATTCCTGAGGAAAATGAAGTATAACTTTTGTTGTCCTTTGTGGTCTGAATTGAGGATTGCAGCATTGTGACTATATTTTCCCTTGTGCCATTTACAGCTTCATGACTATTACGGAGGATTAAGAATTTTTTTTTTTTTTTTTTTTTTGCTTAAAGGCAATTTGTTAATAGATTTCTTTTTATTAACACATATTAACAGATAGTAGAGTCTGATCCCTCAGTAACACACTTTTTGTGGACCTCACCAGAGCTCCAGACAGGGCCAGGACCAGAGATGGGAGATGAGTGGTGCTCTGCATGTGCCTGCAGGGTTACTTCGGGTACGAGGCTCACAGCCCTGAACTGCCTGAGCTAGACCTATACGTAACAGTCTGCAAATTCACTACATAATTTTTTGCTGTTGATTCAGGAAATCTAGAATCCAATCTAAAATGCCTGACATAAATCCTTCTCTAGCTTTGAGTGATATCCTTAGAGAAAATCAGGATCCTATGCAAAGAGAAATAGATTCCAGTTTCTGGTTGGATTTCAGTGCTACTGAGATAAATGCAAAGTAACTCAGCAGACGCCAGGCTGTGTCTTTGGATTTACACTCACATCAGAACTCTCTTAATCCAACACTCAGTATCCTGGTATCAGAACCAAAGATCAGTAAATATTTTTTAAGAAAACAGGTGCTGTGAGACCAGGAATATTAAATTAACATGTGAGAGAACATTAAGAATATGCTGCATGCTCTGTGAGCAAGCAGAAGGGGAAACTGCTTCCTTGAAATAATCTCAGAAACCAAAAAAATAATAAAAATTAAGGTGAATGCTTATTAATTACTGGTGACATGACAACTACCACAATAACATATTTGTCATCCAGTAACTTAGTAAAATTTAACTTGCAAAAGAAAACTGAACTGTGGTAGCTATAAAACAGAAAATGCAATAAAAGATGATCAGTTCAAGGGAGAAATTAATTAGGAAGTAGTAAGCAATTAAAAGGCAGTAAAAATCCAAGATAGCATTTTTATTTACTTTTTCAGAATTGAATGAGTGCAATTCCAGTTATCTCGAGTTCCTTTATCTAGTCTACTAGTACAAGCAAATACCCCGTGCCTAGTACTACTTTCCCACATTGACTGAAGTTGAGAGAAGCTGTGTAGCAAATTTGCCCAAAACACTTCTGAAATTCTATTTATATTTTCATTCCTTAACTACATAACACATACAAGCATTAGATTTCAGATGTCACCATTTGCTACTTAATATTACTCCAGCAGTCAATCTTCTGTTTGTCAAGTGGCTGTGCTCCAGCTCATGTTTTTCCACAAAGCTGGGTGATGCTACTCCAAACATAATAGTTTCAATGCAATTGATTTTGTTTGGCTACGTGATAAATGTCCTAAAATAAAATATTTTCTCTCAAAGAACAACAACAGGAAAAAAATAGAAAAAAAAAAAAAAAAAAAAGCTTAATTTATCTAAGAAATGAGATTAAATTCTGAGTCTAGGCAAAATGTGTATTTGAGTTTTCTTGATATTAGTATCAAGCTTTGCAGGTATACATCATACCCCATTTGCTCATGAATTGTATGCAACACTGTAGAAGGCTGACTTCGGTAATAAAAGAAATGCAAGTATGCATTTTGAAAACCTAGTGATTGTTATGTTTACACCAACTCTTTCATTTTAGAATGTAATATGACTTCAGCCATGTTACAGTTGGACCTTGTAGGTCTGGTACTCAAAAGTTAAAACTGTCCTGGCTACATAATGCATATGCAGATGTGAGCTTAATTTTTGTGTCTGTTTACCATGATGCAAACAGACAGCTACCTTTTTGGCCATTCACACCTGCTAATAGTGCATATGCATACACAGTCATGGTAATTTCGCATGCAGATTACATGCATTGTTACATATGTACCCATGTCTTGAAGACCCATAAATCCTGCGGGGTGGAAATGTCACTTTATTATTTGTACTAAAATGTTTTTATCGTATGTGCAATCCTTTTCTTGTTCAGCCATTTACATTTTTGATAGTAATTTATGTGGTCTCCATTTACATGGACACATCTGTTTTTTTAGAAAGGAGCTATTACACATTATGTTGTCTCACTCCTACAAATAACTCAGAAATTATAATGCAAACTGTTCACAAAACAAATTAGTGGGAATTACAAGTGCTATTAATAAGCACTACATACAGCCTACCCTACAACTTCACTATTAGTGCAGTGGGAATCCTGATTCAACTGCCACATAAACAAAGTGGAAAGATTTTTCAGTTTACTGTTTTCCTTGCTCTGAGTTGCTCAGTGATTGCAACTACCAGGTTGTGTGTGTGTACACACACATATTTTTCCTGCTTGTAACTTTTCTATCAATCTGTAAACACTAGAATTTTGAGAGCATAACAGACATAACATGAAAAGCTAAGCAGTACTGGTCACACTATCAACCAGTGTAATCAGTCTATGTTTGATCAACATGTTACCAGTATGTGTCATCACCGTCTTTCAGATATTGCATGACCATGAAATACATAAGCTGTAATCATCACGGTTCTGAAACATGTTATTGAGCAAAATGTGTGACCTGGCCTGATGCCAAGCACACAATCAGTAAAAAACAGAATTAAAAAAAAATATTCTTCACAGTTTGCAAACACGTAACTGACAAAAATGGCAGGTGTTTTACTAGTACAAGTGTTTCAGCTTCACTCTAGGCAATAAGCCCAGGGTTAGATATTTCTTTAGGTTTCTACATAAATAGTTCATGTTGCTAGTTGTCTAGCTAACCCAATGACAAATCAATCAAATGTGTTCCTCCAATGACATGGAGTGCAACAGTGGAATTTGTTGCTGCCACAAATTGAGCAGCAGCAGGGCCAGAAGCCCATAAAAGGCAAGGAAAAAATGAATGCTACTTTACCTTGTGGCAACAATTTTTCAGATATATTTCTGAGTGTCAAAATGTTACTTTTTATGTATGTGATATTGACATGGGAACAAGGAAAAATGCCTTACTGGCAAGATTTTCAACTCAAAAGTCTTCTATTTTCCCACAACTGTAATGATATGAACAGGTGTGAGACCTGTCCATCCATACTTTCCTGGCAATTTAACTTGGAGGATTCTTTATGTACAGGACAGTTATTTACATCCCTTTTACCACATTCAGTTCATAATGTCTGAGTTATAATTTCAAGTTGGTTTAAAGTTAATGATGCAAAAAGGAGTTCAGAGTAAAAGAACTGAGGATACATAAGCCAGCAATGCCTACCTGTTAATTTTTCTGTCCTCTGTGGCATCTTGTCCTTTTTGGTGGTGGGAAGTTAGCACATATCGGCAAACTATGGAACCTGGTTTTGCTCTTAATACTTAAAAGCATAGTTTTCTAAGCAAAGTGTAACAGCGTAAGTATCAATCGTGTAAACCCAATAGGTCTCACATCAGTCTCCAATCTGGAACTGTGCAGGTTTCTCTAGCATAAGGTAGTAAACCGTAAAAATGTGTAATTTGTTCAAGATTGTGTCTTTACTTGATTAATCTACAGTCATGGTGCAACAGTTATCAATGGAAAATGATTAGTCTGGGAAATTTGATTGTCCCTTAATTCTGATTGTGCATTTTCATGCTATACAACATCACTGACATCTTTTCTCTCATTTCCTCAGACACTTAAAATTAAGGGAATCCAAAGGAATAATAACAGTGTAAATTTAAATATGTTCTATGGCTCATGATTAGTTTTGAATAGGAAAAATAGTAACACTTTTCCCTTGCATGACAATGTACAACCTGGTAGCTGTGCATCCAGTGGCAGCACTGGAGAAGTACTGAATGCCATGGGAAGTGCAGAGTGCCCTCTCCTGGGTTAGGAAATAATCCTATTAGCCAAACTGCCCGGGAGCTGGGGGACCTTTGCTGAAGAGCAATGTGTGATTACTATTCCCTCTTACAGTGGCACATGGAGATGCAGAAAGAAGGAAATCTAGTGGAATTGAAAGAGCCTCTTAACTAAAGAGAATTAGGCTTTGATCAGATTCTACACCAGCAGAAAGATCCAGGGTGTCCTTCCACATACACATTGTGTGACTGGCCCACCTGTTCCAAAATGGCCTTGAAATACCAACTTTCCAAGTCCTCAACTTATGTATCATTGTGTAAGTTCTTCCTCTGCAAGTGTTTTCCCTAGTAGAAGAGGTGTTACCTATAGAGTCAGTGGAAGTCTTGACTACTAACACAGATAATAGCGACCCCTGAGCATATTCTCATTTGTTCATAGCTTCAAGCAGTCATTGTATCTATAAGGAAGCAGTAATTGGCAGAGAAGTTTGATAGTGATTAGTCATGAGTCCTTGCATTCTTCAGTGAAACTGGTGATTGAGTGGCTCTTGGACAATACCTTCAATATCAGGTAACTGATTTGAGCTACTGTAGAAATAGAGGATGAGTGTTGGTTATGAATTTAAATGGCGTAGTTATTTGTGACTCATGCTCTGATCAGAAATGTGGTTTGAGCCATGAAAACAGTCATGGCTGAAGAACTGATTCTTCAGTGAATTCTATTTCTGATATTTTATACCTATTGTATATGTATAGGCATCTATATCATGTACTGGTATGCATATATATGCTATATATGCATGTACTGGTTTCTTTTAGATCCCATCATGTCCAATCCCTCCAATGTAGACTCATTTACCTTCACTCCTGTTCACTCTTGTTCTCAAAGCTCTTTTGGTTCCCTACTTCTTCATTCTTAGTAGAACTTTGCTCCAAAATCTCATTGCTCTGAAACTTTGACAGGGTTAGGTGAGACTCAGATTTTGAGAGTCAAGGAAGTTCTTTGCTCTCCAGTTGTTCATGGGAATTGAAGATAGTATAGAAGTAAAACATCACTATGTGGTCTGGACTGAGGATTGCAGAATCATTACTGGATTTTCTGTAGTTTTTCATCTCACTGATGCAGGTTTTGTGCTGTGAGCTGCAGAAGTCTCAATGACACTTGAGCTGCCTATTTACATGGAGGGAAGTCTTTTCCACTAGCTAGCATAGATACGTTTTCTCTGACAAAGTCATTTCAAATAAAATAAAATTTAAACAAAGATCTTACAAAACAAATGGAAAATTTTGCCTTAGTAAGAAGTAAGGAAGAGTCTCGCATTAATCATAGTCTTCCAACTACTATAAAGAAGGGAGATTGCTTCAAATACTGATATCAGTGCCTCCAATTTGTGACCTAGGAGATCATTCTTAACAGATTAAACTATTTCTTATTGTATGTATATTCCTGATCATAGGCGAAAAGCAGGGTTAAAATGGGATACAGGCACTGAATGAAAAGCTGGCATTCATATTTCATATTAAAATCACTTCTAATGTAATTTAGTTTTCTGTAGAGGAAAAGCAATTTTTAGTTGAACATTTACTTGTTTGTAGGTGAGAAGGATAATTATAAGACATCACAGCAAAAACAATTTGTGTATATTTGATCTTTTTGTATAAATGTATTTATTTGTTCTTCAAATTAACCATGTGGACTTATTTTTAAGCAAGTAGTGTGGGGAGTGGGGGCAAAAGAGAGAAGAGGAAAAGAAAGAGTGAGAAAGAGAGTGAAGGGTAGAAAGGGGAAGGGAGGAAGAAAAGCAGAAAGAGGGAGAAAGAGGGAGGAAGAATCTCCGTGATTTTGTATTTTATTTCTAAAAGAGATTTTTATAGTCTCCAGCTAATTTAATATGAGAACAGGAGTTGTTTATGATAAAGCTTTGAGACTCTTATACATTCAAATAATAATTGAAAGATTATTTTAATTACAGTACGTTGCATGGTTAATGACAAATTGTCATCTGTTTGTATCATGAAAGTATGACTAGGGAGAAATGCTAGAGGAATAGAAGTGTGCTTTTATGGTTATGTCTAAGACTCAGGAAAACTTTTATAGTTTTATATTCTGGAAAAATGACAATGTTCAGAAAACAATGTCCAAATGAAATAATTTGAAAGAGAACACATTTAAAAGTTATTACACAGTAAGTTATTTTAAAGTTTTAAAAGTAAAGGAAGAATATGCTAAAATAGCTGAGATGTTTGACTTAAAGGTGAGGAGAACATATCTAAAATAATCTCTCAGCAGTGAGCATAATGAAGGAACATTCATTTCAGTTCAGAAGAACTGGAATTCCTTTTGACTATAACCAAAACACAGCAGAGCGTTATTCAGCCATTTGTTTTCCTCAAGTTCTTCACTCTTGTTTTGTTTTCTCCAGGAAATTCATGCAAGAACGTGATGCATGTGTAAAAGACGTTGTTTGGTGTGCTGTGGAAACACCCAACTACCTAACTTACAGTTTCTCTTGTTTTACTAGTTCCTTTACTGAATGTAGTTCATCTTAATGCTTGATTGACCTGAAGAACACTATACTGGATAGTGCTGGTGTTATAAAACATACAATATTAGTTAACTGTTTACACACACACACAAAAAAAAAAAAAAATAAAGGGAAATAGGAGGAGACTGCCTGCCCTGCCTTGGGCTTTTTGGTGCAACAGAGTTTATATTCCCCCTGTGTTTTTCCACTTTCCTTATATGAAATGAACAGCTGTAATTGAAAAGCAAGAAGCTCCATGGTTTATAGAAATAGGTGTTGTTAAGAGCCTTAGCCATCTAATTTTCTTCCTATTGCAGGGCAGGCTTCCTATTGTCTGTCCTTTAGAGCTAATTTCTTTTCTGATCAAAAGGCCCACATCATTGAAAAGGTAGTAATGACTATTCATTTGGTTGAAACCTCCATTCTGCAGCCTGCAAAGCTTTATTTAGAAACTGCTATTTCTTTCTAAAAGGAAAACCTCATTTGTGTCCTCTATAATGTCAATTAAAGGAGAATATATTTTAATTATTTATCCTGGAGAGAAACCTTTCAGGATCTCAATTTGCTCTGCCAGTGATACAGGCTGTAGTTTGAAACAATATGTGCCTTCAAAATTGTATGTCAGAGAGTAGAAATAAGGTGTGTTTTGATTTTAATTTGCCAGTAATTAATAGTTTATTTGCAGCTAATTAGCAAGTTACAGTTTTACAATTAATGTCTGATTTCTAATATGACTCATAAAAAGGAGCCTAGCCATCGGTACCAGCAAATAAGGTGGGTTACTGAAACTGTATAGAAAACATTAGAGGAAAGATAGATTTGCGAATTTTTAAATGGGTAAAACAGAGATGATTGAGGATTTTTTTTCTTTTTCTGAAGAATGAGAGCAGTGATATCTCAGCCCTCTCCAGCGGGAGGGGAAGGGTCCTCAAAGGCCCACAGCAAGCCCCCCAGGATGGCTCCAGCCCCTTGGGGTAGCCAGAGGCAAGCATGACGGGGCTTTTTGAGAGACCCCTGCTAAAGTGTGCTGGGGGCAGGTCTGTTTCTCCCCACGCTTGTCCCTGTGTCCCCTCCAAACCCCATCTCGCAGGGGACAGGACCCTGGGCCACCCAACGTGGTGTGTGTGGGGGTGCATCTGGGGTGTTTGGGGCCAGGGGAGTGCGGGGATGGAAGGGAGCACACTGCTGCTGGCAGCTGTGGGCAATGGGAATGACCCGCAGGAGGAGAGTTGTGGGGACTTGGAGGAGCGGAGAGAAGTCGCAAAGTTCCCGTTACTGCCTCTTCTCTTTTAAAAGGGATTTCTCTCAGATAAAACGCAGGCTGCCCCACAGCAACCGCTGCTAGTGCAGCGCTCATCTCTTTAGCATCAGTTCTCATGCTCGTTTTCGGGTGGTTTGACTCCGTGTTTCTGCGTGGAAACACGTGAGTTAAGCTGATTTCTTCCTTGGGGCTCCGCAGCGAGCTCTGGTGAGTTGTCCTGTGCTGGTGGTCCCCTCTACAACCCTGTTAATTGGTAACTTGGAGATGAGGGGGTCCTTATTAGCAATCTCCCTCCCCCCCGCATCCCTGCTCCCCCGCAGAAGCCAGCCCCATGAGGCGATTACCAGGAGGAGCTGTTTGTCAGAGGCTAATAAACAAATTCCTCCCGAACACCTGAATGAACGAGGGCCAGGAACAACCCAATTAAGAAACGGAGCTACTGGTTGTTTTCTGTGCCGGTGGAAACAATCCGGGCTAGAAAAGAGTCTATTCAGCGGGCGCTCCGAGAGGTCTGTTTGCAGCCCGCTATTGTTGTCAGAAGCCAAATAAAAGTTCAGCTGGGGGGAAAAAGTGATTAAAAACAACATTTGCCGCTGCCTCCTGAATGCACCGGGAAGCTTGGCTCAAAGGAATCGATCTGTACCCAAACGACGTGGCTTTTACCATGCTCCTGAGATTTTTGTTCCTAAATGTTGCTGGGTTTAATGATGTCATCCAGAGGATCCCTCGCTTTCCTGTATGGATGAGCAGTGGGGACAGCCGCAGCCGTGCGGCAAGGCTGGTGGGAACTGGTGGTGTATGCCCCTCTCACTGGGCCGGGGGGGTCTAGAACAAGGTCTAAACAAAAAAGCAGGTGAACTTTGATTTTAAGCATCTTATGGGCATTTTCGGGGGATCATCCTAACAGTGGTCCAAACGAACGGGGCAAGTTGTGAGGACAAGCCCCCACCGCTCGTCGGGAGTTATGCTGGGGGCCAAGGGAATTGTTTTAATAATAGGATTAAACAGGGCTGGTTTGGTGCATAGCGTTATTCTTCACAAGCCGGCGATCTTCCCTGACACAGTTCCAAGATTCCCCCTAGCTCTGCTGGTCCTGCAATTAACAGATATTAATGGCTATTGCTTATTAAGCGCTGATTGCTTGAGAAGCAGGCGGTCCCTTTTCCAACGTGCCTTTTCAGCCGTCAGGTTTCTCCCGTTCAACTTGGCTTGTGCTGTAAACTCCCGATTTCGCCTCACACTCCTTTGTCACCAAAAAAGAAAAAAAAAAAAAAAAAGAAAAGAAAAAGAAAAAACAACGAGGGCTTCTCTGCCTTTGACATACGTATTTTCACGCCCCCATGTGCCCCTGTCTCACCCCCTCCCAGACGCAGGGGGCTCTCCTAGCCCCGGACAGCTTCTCCCCCAGTCCTGACGGAGCAAATTTAGGAAAATGGCTCCGGGTGTGGGGGGTGTGGGGCACAAGGAACAAGGGACCAGGCGCTGGTGGCTGCAAGCCGTTTGGCCGGGGGGTCAGACTTTTGCAAGTGCTCCGCAAGATGACTTTAGGAAATAGCAGCTGGTGGAGGAGGGCTTGCTTACTCCTCCTCGCCCCGGTTCCGCTTGCATTGGGGTGCCCGTGGTGGGATGCTCCGAGCCTCCCATCCTGCTGTCCCGCAGACTCTGGGGGTGCACGGCTGGGCAGGAGCCGCGGTGGCGGCGCCGTGCGGGCTGGGATGCAGCCCCTTGGGCACCGGGCTCTTTCCTCCTGCACTCCCAAACGGGTGAAGAAATCCCCTTGGGAGTCCTGGGGATGGACCCACAGGCAGTGCTGAGAGAGGGTTCCCAGCTGCGTGCCCTGCTCGTCCCTTCTTCTGGGAACAGAAACCAGCCCCAGTCCTAAGTATTCTGCACAACGTGCGCGGCACCAAATCCCTGATGCAGCGAGAGTGCTCTGGGGACCTGCGAAGTCTGGAAATACAAACCTGTGCTTTTTTATTCAGCCGGGTTTATGTTCGTAGGTAAAGAGATGAGAGGTGTTTGAAGATAATTGTCACCTGGCGTTGAAATAACGTGGATTTTAAGATGTTAAATTGTGTGCCCTTTGGAGAAAAAAAATAAAAGAAAAACGAAACACCACGACGTAAGTGGAGTCTCAGGTAGCGCGAAGACAAACTGAAGGGCTAAATAAGAGTCTGAAACTTAACGTGCTAATATTTATTTAGATAACTTAGACACCGAAAGAAGCGCCGTTCACAGGGCTTCCAGCCCGTCCTAACGCTGTGGTGCCGCCGCGTTTTTCGTTGCGTGTAAGTGGGCTCAGCCGCTCCGACAATCGTGCGATCGAGTCATCTAAACGAAATGTCCGGACCTAACCACTCCGTTTCCCATCCCTGTCTGGCGCGTCTCAAACCTCGACTGGAGCGGTCAAAATATTTGGAGGGGTTTGAGCTTAAATAAAGCTCTTTGAAGCTTTTCCAGTATGTTGCAAAAGTTGCTCCCGCAGTTCCTCCTGCAGCGTGCCTTCTAGTGATAGCGCCTGAAGTACAACCTCCTCCTGCCACCCTGCACAATTTTTACCCCATCCAAACCCACACGGCAGCAAACCGAACAACAGCAAAGACAAAACTCACTGCGAGCGAGTCCCAAGCGGGATTTGTTTCCCCTTCGGCTTTGCTCAGAAGATGATCTAGCCAGAAAAACTGCTACGGAACTGCAGAACCACAACCCCCCCCGCCCGACACCAGGGTGTCTCCGAAGTGCTGGCACCGGCCAGGGCTGTGCCCGCGGGTCCTGCCCGGAGGCGTCCCGTCCCACCCCGTGCCAATTAGCGCCGTTATCCTCACGCTCTTCTCTCTCCGAGGGGCACCAAGCTGGGGGAGCCCCCTCTCCCCCCGGTTGGGGTCCGGACGCCGAGGCACGGCCCCCCTCGCCCCCCCAAGCTCGGGGGGTTTGTTCCGAGCCCCCCCCGGCGGCGCTGCCCACCTCCTCCAGCACCGCGGCTCCAGGACCCCCATCGAGGAGCTGGCGGGGGGAGGATGAGGGAGGAAGAGTGGGGCAGGGCTGGGCGGCTCCGTGCCCGCGGCGTCTTGCCAGAGCTGCCGGCCCTGCAGGTGCCGGGCGAGGAAGGGAGGAAGAAGAGGGAAAGGGAGGGGAAGGGAGGGCAGGGACGGAAAGGGAGGGCCGTGATTGACAGCTCCGCGCAGCCCCACTCCCGTCACCCCAACCCTACAAAGTTTGCTTTCACACGGAGGGAACTTTGCTGTTGCCATGAAAACGGTTTTTGCGAGCACCGTGCCCCTTCCCCCTCCCGTTGGGACAGCCAAGTGGAAAAACTCAAGTGGCGAAGGGGCGGCCGGGGGGGCATTGCCCGGCGGCAGCCAGCCCGGCCCGTACCCGAGGGAGCCGCCGTGCCCTGGCACCGGCAGAGGGACGGCTCTGTGCCCGGAGAGCGCTCCGGGACAGGGGGGGAGAGTTTAATCCAACCCCCTCCTTCATCCGCGGTGCAGGGGGGATGCGGGGGGGGTGTCCGCGCAGTGCAGGCTCGCCCCGTCTCCAGGCACCGGGCTGCAGCTCCACCGGGGAGCCCCAAATCCCTTTGTGCCCGGCGGACACATGGCTCCCGCTCGCAGCGCCCCTCCCCATCCCTCCTCCTCTTCCTCCTCCCCCCTCCTCTTCCTCCTCCTCCTCCTCCTGTCCCCTTGCCCCGCCGGCAGCTGCGGGACCCCCGCCGCCCTCTCCGCACCCCGCATCCCAGCCCGGTCCCTGCGCTTTCTCCTCCATCCCAGAGCCGGGAGCAGAGCTCGGCGGGGGGCTCAGCAGGGGGGGTGGCAGCCCCAGCATCCCCAAAACACCAACTTTTTGCCCCCCCCCCGGTCCATTACCGGCGTCGGGGCTGCCGGGAGCCTCCCGCCGATTGGCTGCCGCCCGCCCCTTTATAGCCGCCGTCAATCAAAGGCCGCCGCCGTGTGCACGTCGCTCGGTGCTGCCCGCGGGAGCCGCTCCGCGGAACCGCTCCGCACCCGCCGGCACCGCAGCGCCTCGGGGAGCAGCACCTCTCAGCCAGGCGGCAAGAAACTTCCTCCTTCCCGTCGCGGCCGCTCAGACCGGTTCTTGCTTAATTTTTGTTATTTATTTTATTTTTATTTTTTTTATTATTTTTTTTTTAATTTCTCCCCGAACTGCTGGTGCCCGCCTGCCCGCCGCCCTGGCGCACCTCTTGCCGGCCCCGGCCATGTACAGCATGCTGGAGGCTGAGATCAAGACGCCGCAGCCCACCCCGGGCAGCGCCGGGGGCAACCCGGCCCCGGGCAGCACCGGCAAAGGCGGCGGCGGCGGCGGGGCCAGCGGTGGAGCCGGGGCTGGCTCGGACCAGGACCGGGTGAAGCGCCCCATGAACGCCTTCATGGTGTGGTCGCGGGGCCAGCGGCGGAAGATGGCCCAGGAGAACCCCAAGATGCACAACTCGGAGATCAGCAAGCGCCTCGGGGCCGACTGGAAGCTGCTAAGTGACGCCGAGAAGCGACCCTTCATCGACGAGGCCAAGCGGCTGCGGGCTGTGCACATGAAGGAGTATCCGGATTACAAATACCGGCCCCGACGGAAGACCAAGACCTTGCTGAAGAAGGACAAATACTCGCTGCCCGGCAACCTGCTGGCCCCCGGGGGGGGCAACACGGTGAGCAGCCCCGTCGGGGTGGGCCAGAGGATTGACACGTATGCCCACATGAACGGCTGGACCAACGGGGCTTATTCCCTGATGCAAGACCAGCTGGGCTACAGCCAGCACCCGGGCATGAACAGCCCGCAGCTGCAGCAGATGCACCGCTACGACATGACGGGCCTGCAGTACAGCCCCATGATGTCCACGGCGCAGACCTACATGAACGCCGCCTCCACCTACAGCATGTCCCCCGCCGCCTACGGCCAGCAGCCCTCCACGGCCATGAGCCTGGGCTCCATGGGCTCCGTGGTGAAATCCGAGCCCAGCTCGCCGCCCCCGGCCATCACCTCCCACTCGCAGAGGGCCTGCCTGGGAGACCTGCGGGATATGATCAGCATGTACCTGCCCCCGGGGGGGGACGCCACAGACCCTTCGGCCCTGCAGGGCAGCAGGTTACACAGTGTGCACCAGCACTACCAGAGCGCCGGGACTGCCGTCAATGGCACCGTACCGCTCACCCACATATAGACTTGGCCCTGCGGACGGCTCCCCGCATCCATCCCTCATCCCCCCCACCGCTCCTGCACCGCACCGGGACGTACGGCAGTGTTCCTCGGCTTAGCAGACTTGATACTAACTTTGGAGACATTTTAAGAAGGAAATCCGTTAGCTGTGTCATTTTATTTTTTTGTACAAAAAAGAAACCATATTTGAGCAAGCTGTTATTTTAATAGAGCACAACTCCTGCCTCCTAGAAGCCCCTGTGAAGTTTTTAAACCACGGCAACTTCTGGTTTCTGCTAGGTTGGGCACTGTTTTGTTCGCTTCAAAGGTTCAAAAAAGTCTCGCATCTTTCACAGTTTGATTTCTAGCGTGAAACGAAATGAAACAAGCAACAAAAACCCGGCGGGCTCTTGTTTTTAAACTCAGTTGTTCAGTTGTTTACATTTTCGTTGTGGTTACTTAAGTGTTGTTCTTCCCGCCTCGCCGAGTATTGCTTGGTTTCTAGCTGCAATCTGTAGCGTTCACGACTTCTTAACTTTAGGGATTTACTCCTTAAACAAAAAAAAGGGGGGGAGGTGGGAAAGAGCTGTGCGGGTCGCAAACGCATTTCTTTTATTTATAGTAAGTTGTGTGTCTTGTTTTTTTTTCTTAAACTGTAAACTTATGTAAATTGGTTTGTGAATTTTACTGTGAACCATGTTTTGACATATCAGATGAAGAAACGTTTTAGTTTTTTGTTTACCGGATTTCTTCCAAAAAAAAAAAAAAAGTAATCGAAAGACTTCTTCCCTGTTCCTAGTCCTCGTTTTCTTCCCCTTCCCAAACGAAGAGCCCGACCAACGCGTTTGGTACCGGGCACGGCGGCGGTGCGGGCTTGCTCCCTGCCCGGCTCCTGCCGCCCGGCCGGGGGCTACCACAGCATTTCGGCAGGGTTCCTGCTGCCATCGCGTCCCGGCCTCGGTTTTGGGTTCTCCTGGGAGCCCTCGCCTTGCTCGGTGCCGAGAGGCGATGTGCTGCCGCTCTCTGAGCCGCCACCACTTGTTGCCGCTCAGGCCGGCGGGGAGGGAAGGGGGTTAAGCGTGTGCGCCTCGTTTTCTTTCTTTTTTTTTTTTTTTTTTTCTTTGGAGGATTTGCCCAGAAACCCGATCTCATCTAAAATATTTACAAAAGTAAAACCCGCTGGGGAACTCTTAATTAGACTCTATTAAAAATGAATGGTTACAGGAGTCCCCAGAGGAAATAAATAATTCAATCTTTTCAGTGTGTTTGACGAGTGTGTTTCGAGTCTGGACAACTTTTCTTTATTTTTTTTCATTTAGGATCCCACGTTGTTCTCAGCGCTTTCTGGGGGCACTGCAGCCCCACACCCCATCGGACCACATCCTTCCTCCGGGTCTGCTGCAGCCTGGTGGCAAATGGTCCTGGACCCCCCAGTTGGGGGGGCAGCACCATAGGGCTCTGTGTCTTGTAGTGCAAAGCCCCCAAAGTCTCTGCCTTTCTTTTGCTTCAGCTAATGGGTTCGCTGGTTGTCTTCCCACGGAAAGGATGGGAAACAGAGGCTGTTCTTGTTGTTTGCCTTGGTTTTGGATGGAGGGGCCTGCTTCATTTGCCCCCCGTGAGATGTGGTGCTGGGAAGGCTTCGTGGCCCTCCGCTGCCCACTGAAAGTAGCTGGGATCTGCTGGGGGCAGTGGGAGCATCTCCCAGTCCTGCAGTGCTTCCTGCTCCCAGCAGCGTCTGCCTTGGTTCTCCACTGGGACGCGCATCCGAGTTCAGCCAGGTCCTTCCTCTGGCTCTTGCAAGAAGAAAAAGCAAGTGTTGTGCAGACTGCACCACCGGTCCCTTTCTCCGGTGTAGGGCCAGGCTCTCAGCCAGCCGGAGAAGGGAGCACCCGGAGTGGCTGCTGTAGGACCACGGGTCCCTGCCCGGGCTGCTCACACTGCACGGATGAGCCCCAGGGTTGTGAGCCCAGGGCCATGCTCTCCATCCCACACAGGTGAGCCCTGGCACCGCACAGGTCCCCTCTGCTCTGGAGCAGCCGAGTAGGAGCTGGGGGAACCACTTTGCACACTTGAACCCAGTGTGTCTAACACTCAGCTCAACTCCTGTAACACTGCTGGTGACACCTCTGGCAAACCTCTGGTGTTGCTTTCCCCTGCTCGCACTGCCACCGTTCAGGTAGGACAGGGCCTGCTGCCAGCCCTGGCAGGATAAGCGGCCCCGTACCCCAAAGATCGGTGGTGCTACCTGAGGGAAATGCAGGGGCAGCAGGAGGTCCCATTTCAGCTCAGCTCTGGGTCAAGCAGTTCCCCACAGCACTCCCCACGGGCAATGCAGGGACAATGCTGGGAGGGGAAGCAAGAAGGTCCTGAAACCCCAGCCTTCCAAGAAAGGGTTGCGATGCGAGTCTGACAAAAGTGAGGGCTCCTGACCTGTGGCACTGGAACTGTGTTTGCTGTCTTCAGAGTTGAATGGCAGCTGCATCACTATAGGAGATTGTTCTGTTCACCTGAGTTCTCTACAAATGGATTCTCTGCCGTAAAGGGGGAGAAGCCCGACTCTTCAGAAGGCTTGCTGCATTTGAATTCAAGTTATCCTCCTCATTTTCCACAAGTCAGGGCCTAAATGTAGCTGGTGAGCAAGTCCCTGAGGCGACACCAGAAGATTTCCTCTGTATTAACTGATGAGCTCTCTGTGGAAGCTCACCTCCGTGGTTTGGCTTGTGGGGGCTTTTACTGAGCTATTGCTTTTAAGATACCCAGACAAAATCCTCGACAGAGCTTTCAGCTTCCTGCAGCTGAACTTTATCCCGAGGCTGAAAAGCCTCTGGCTGCTGGCTGTGGGCAGAGTCCTGTGAACAGGCACACAGCTGGATGGGGAGAGACCCATTGCAAACTGAAAGTACTGAACCCAGCCTTGCACATAAGCACAAGTACAGAAATGGCCTCTTCTCCACACACATTTTCCATCAGGGAGCCATTGCCTAAAAGGCAACTTTTTTTTTTTTTATTTTTTCCCCTAAGATCACTGTTACATCTTTTGCTTGGATTCAGGGAATTTGCCTGGAGAGCAAATGCAGTAACACGTGCCCTTGAGAATTAACGAAGGTGTATTTTATTTGTTCCACTCTTCGTTTTTAAAATTTCAGTTAATTTCAGACACATCCTGCATGCTTTTAAATCCAAGTGTCTCTTGAGCAATGCCTGTGAGGGATTTCATGCTCCTGTTTGTGTGTAAGAGATCAGGATCAAGCCACTACATTCTGACGGAGAACAGGTGAAGTTGCAAACAGGTGTGATGTATTAGCTCTGTGGAAGATGTTTTTGCAGAGGATCCTTCACTCCAGCAATCTTCAGCACAGACAGGACTGTAAGTGAAATGCTGAGTGCAAAATCGTAAGTGTTTGCCCCATAGAAAAACTACAGCCTTATATTGGAACGTCTAGAATAGAGGCAAGTGCATCTATTACCCCTAGAAAGACAGGCTTGGCAGGGGAGGGGTTAACGATGTTAGCATTTAAGTGTAATGACAATATTTAGGCTTTCGTGTTAACACTTTTTTGAATGGAGGAGTGGAGATCGCAGTTGTCGCTAATGTTAGTCTGTCAAGAAACAGCATCTCGGGTTACATTTAGGTGGTTCCTTCCTTTACCAGAGAGCTGCAGAAAGAATTTATTTCCACAAAAATTGATAAGTGAAAATATTTTAAATTAAATTTTAGATACAGTCTGGTTAGGTTGGACCTGGCAGAGATCTTTGATTGTGGCCATTTTGCGAATATTTTTAAACCTCCTTTTTTGCATTTCTATTTTTTTCACTGTTAAAAGAGATGGATGTTACATGAAGAAAAAGCCATGTGATTAGCACAAACACTTTAAGAAAGCATTTATAAATCAGTGCTTTCCTATGTCAAATGTGAGACTAAGAAAGTATACTTTTCATTAACATTAGAAAGATAGTCTAACGTAGAGTATGTCTAACTATTTCCCAATGCTCACGGAAAGAATTATTTCAAAGGAACAAATACAGCTGAAGAGGTGAAGTTAAGTGATGTTCAGGACTGGAAAGTTGCTGTTACCAGCAGTGCCTGTAAAAGTGAGAAGTTGGGTATGATTTCTTTTCTACTTATTTAGAGCTTCCTTCTATGTTTACTGTAGTCAACTCTAGTTAATTTACATGGTGCAGATTCAGATTCTTTCTGTGATAAACACAGAGTGACAAAATGCAGAAATCTTAAAAAGAAAGACATGAAATTTAAATTCATTACTTCTAGGATTTTCCAGGAAGGATTGGAGAGTTGTTATTGCAGGCTTGTTTGCATGGGGTAAATTAGTGATTAATGCAGATTAAGTTTACCAGAATCGTTTCCCATATGCTTTTCTATTGTGACTTTTTACTGATGCCACTGGATGCAACAATAATTGCAACACAGTGACTTTTATTTCACAACAGCATGTCCTCAGGATGAGGAATTAATTATTCTTTGCTGTGAATACTATTCACAGCCAACTTCTTTGTGTTGCTAGTCAAGTAAACAGGATTTCAGATTTGCCTCCTCCAAAGACATCCTCAGAAGCTCTTTATTCATTTTATACCTCAGTCTTCCAGTTTCTAAAATGAGCTCTGTACCTACGTCGTGCAGCAGGGCAGGTTGCACTGCCTGGCAGTAAGCGAGTGTGTGAGTGAATGGGGGTTTGTCACAGCGTGTCCATAAAGAGACGCATTCATCCCTACTCTGTGATAAGCAAAGTACATGCCACTTAAATGCTATTTATGACAGCGTTATTCACAGGATGCTCATCTTTATGAGAATTCTTTTATTCTTGTTGCTAAATTCAATTAAACCGTATTTATGCCTGGTTACTTCTCTTTGGTTGTACATCAGATAAAGGGAAATCAACCCGAGCACGATTTGGCCTGGCTTAAAAACCCATGTGCTCATGTAACTGAAGTGTCTGATCCACGTTCACGCGAGGAAGCAGTTGGGGGTTTTTAACACATTACTGCCCCAGAGCTGTTTGCGCAGCTCCTCTCCTGGAAATCGCTCTGGCTTTGTCAGTGCTTTGGCCGTCACAGTTCACATGCTGGTGGGTTGGTGCAAACTCACCTCGGCTGACAGGGAGAAAAGAAGTGTGAAACATAAACTACTGCATAAGCTGCGCTGCTTCCAAAGAAATGCAAAGTGAAGCAGATTCTCAGAGCCCCAAATTGCTGTGTGTATGCTCCACGTGCAGAGCAGCCCACAGCTTGAAAAGAGTCAGGCATGAGTGGGGAATGGCTAGGAATAAGAGGGAAATTAAGCAATGTTAATAACTTGTGAGCTTCTGTCTGTCATTTATCTCTTCTGGGGCTTCTGATTGAGACTTCTGGCCTTGGTGAGCTTTTTTCTTTGTCTCCTTGAAGAATATTATGCATCATTTCTATACAGGCCATAGGAAATAGTATAGCAGTGATTGCACCCAGCCTTCAGGATTTCCCCTTTGTACTAGACTCAGCTTATTCATTTCGTGCATCATCATTCACAGCTTGCTGTGCTGATTTCAGAAATTCTATACATCTACTTGACACAAAGAGGAGAGACAGAACATAGTGGTGGACGTGGCTTAGGTGCATGTAACGTCTGTTCTTGAATACCATTTGCAAGGGAAGAAATCTTGAAAGTCAATGGGAACTTTGCCCATTCAGAGTTCAGGATAACACACTTGGCATTGATTTCAATTTCATTGTGCTATGCTGCCTAGTCAGAAAAGCTTCTCTTCCACAAAGTTAAGAAAAGGTATTTTAATCTAAATCTTTTTTTTTTTTCTTCTGTCTTTCTTTCTTTCTTTTCTTCCCTTTGAGATTCACGGGGCAGTTTTCATTTTATAGCCTGCAAACAGCACATGTTATAGCAGCAGTTCCTTATGAGCACTAAGTTGCACATTCATTGTTGAGCAAAAGGTATCTTTCTTTTATACTTTAGTCTACAAAATAGGTGAACATTTGTGAAACAGGTGTGAATTTTTTAAGAGCATTCCAGAGCTGGGATAGTAACATGAATTAATTGTCATGCCCTTAAAGTAAAAGGAAGTAAAGGAGTTGAATATGCAAAGTGGCAAACGTATGTGTCAAGGTAATTCTGTGTAGCCTTTCAGGCATTCAGCAGGGGCGGCAGGAGCTGCTGCAGTAAGGATTAGCCCCATCTGCATTCTCTCAGGGAATATCCTAAATATGATTGAGGGGATTTTTCCGACTAGGCCCATTTTGTGGAGATCAAGCAATGTTATAACAAAAGATTTAAAAACAAAACAAAACAACAACAACAAAAAAACTATTTTCAAGGTAAGGATACTAAATTCTTGAAAGTATTTTCCTTTCTTTTCCAATAACTCTTCTGCTCTTTTTTTCCTCAAGAGATTTCAGTCTACTTGTGTTGTGTGGGAATAATCCTAGCCAAAAATAAGATGTTTTGATTTGTAAGTCCTCAGTTAGCAAATAGTGATAATTTTGGATGAATCGAGAGAAAATAAGGACTATCCTTTTGACATTTTTTTAGACATCGGTATAACAAAAAGATCACTTAAGAATTTAGGCTGTGCTGGCATTGAAAGGTCTCCTGCTCGAGATTCTGGAGTAGGAAACACTATTGTTTTGGCCTCTAGCAGAATTGTCCATCTGTGCATTGGAGTTATTCTGTTCTTTGATGACTGACAAGCCAATTAACAATAGAAGGGGACTGGTGAACTACATGGAGGAGAACAGCACTGCCAAAATCTGGCCAATCATATGGGTTTCCTGTTACATGGAAGCATCTCCTACAATCATTTTCTTTTTAATTAGGCAAGAGAGGACTAGAATTTAGGCCAGTGACTTCAGGATACTGCTCTGTTACACACAGGCTTGAGAAAGTGAATTTCTCCTACAAGGTTTCACCATGGGAAAAAATCTCTTCTTTCCTAAGAGAAGTCCTGATCTCTAGTTTTCATCAGAGAACTAAGAAGCTAGTTTCAGCTAGCTTCCCACCAGAAGTGTGTTGGTAGCCCCTAACCTGTTGCTGGCATTTCTGCAGAATGCTTTTTCAGATGCTGTCACCCATTCAAATGTAAAGAGATTGTTGACATGATCATATTGCAGGAGGTGGGTGCTGAGCACCTCAGTGCCTGGTTCAGTGTAGGACTCAAGAGGAGGAAGTGCAAATACTGCCCAGGAGTGGTGCTGGGAAGGCACTGACAGACATTTGGTGCTTTATCTGCTTCATTTTCAGTGCAAAGTAGGTAGATGAATAGCAAAAGTCCTTTTATTTATTTATTTATTTATTTTCCTTCTGTTGCCACTTACAGGCAAGTCGTTTTGGGTTTGAAAGTGCAACCAGAGGTTTCTGTATCAGAAGGACAACTCAATCCTGAACTAAGTACACAGTAATGGTTTCTGAAGTACTTTGTGGTTATAGCACTGGATTGTGTGCTCTGATTTGTGACAAGGAAGCAGGTGAATGTGATCCCGGAATGAGAAGCAGCCAGTAGCATAACCTTCTTGGTGATTTTCAAAATGGAGACTGCAGAGATCATTATCAACCCATATGGGAAGCTCCTGAACAATCCCTGATGAGAATCACTGCCAGATGTGTGTTTTAAGATTTCTGCCTTGGTTTGCCCGTAGAAGCACTGGGGAGAGAAGCAAGTGGAGCAGACCTTCCTCAGCAGGGAGAGAAACAAGTCATAAGCAAGTCAGGGTTATAACAGCAGAGCTCAGCAGCTCAGGTGACAGGGGGAGGATTTAGTACTACTTTGTCGCTTCATGAGAAAAAAAAAAAGGCTTCCAAAGGGGAAGCAGGTGACTTTAATAAATTGCATCATAAGTTTTGTTGCAAAAATAACCCTTTGGCACTTTTGACTTTAACATGTTTTTGACTGCAAATTTTTCAGAGGAACAGAACTTGTTTTCTCCCAACTCCTACAGTATTAGATGTGATTTTGATGATCACACGCATTCATATACCTAAGCAGGTTTAATCACCATTTGTGCCTGTCTTAATTCTAGCTCCAAAGACTGGCAGCCCAGAGGGAAGTGTGGGAAAGCAAATAGTAACCCACAGCATGGGAGGTAAGTGAAAGCAGTGGCTCTGTGAAACGCATTGTTCCAGCTAAACTGAGACCCTTTCCTTTTCTTTGAAGCCTTGTAAGGCTGTGTTCGTGATCTGCAGTGATGCAAGTGGAAGGGAGGACTAGAGACAGAGCACCAGTTTAAAACTTGGCTTCTATGATTTAATCACAAATCATTCTCTTGTTGCAGACGTGAGAAGTATGCGTGTAGAAAAATGGCAGTGTGATAAACAGTACCAGGAGTTTTTTTTCTGAGTCCTTTTAGTGAAGTCTGGGCAGGGAGGTTAGATGTAAAAAAGGCGAATGATACAACTAATGGAGATGGAAGCGGAAGGCCCAAAGATAATGGGATGAAAGGAGTTTATCACCTTGAAATATGTATGTTTCACTGCTGAGGATTATTTAAAACCATGAAGAAAACAACACAATATTATTTTGTATTTAAAATGCATCTGTATTTTGCATGTCTCACAGTTCCTTTTTCAATATGCGCAATGTGACCAGCATCTAGTTTATCCTTACCTTGAAATGGGAACACAACATAAAAATCAGTTGTAGCTAATGACTGAACAGGAACAATAGAGATCTACTGGCATTTGTCCCTAAAATCTCTGTGAAGGGGAGGCCGGGGAGCTTTCGGAGGGAGCTAGTCCAAATCTTCTGAATTTCGATGAGGATTTCTCTAGTTTGTCTCCCATTCTGGTTGGCTGCATTATTATTTATTTCATCACTCAAATTGTGGTAGGTGCTGCTTGCCTTACGGTATGAATAGCAAGCTGTTGGGCTCAGTAGAGTTCACTTATGCAGTAGGAGAGAGTAATTCTCTCCTCTGCAGGAACAGTTGGGTAAAATTTAATAGTCTCAGCTATGCCACAGGGGGCTAGGGTAAAGGATCATAATGGTTCCTTCTGACCTTAAAATATATAAGTTTATAACAATATGTGAGTATATAACAGGATGGTATCCTGGCCTCAGGAATAAAGTCAGCAGATTCCCCCTACGGTGTCTTCTCTGACAAGTTGCTGTCTAAAAGCTTAAGAAAGACACAGCATGGAGCAGCATGACCACAACAGAGGATAGGAGAGAACAGACAAACTACAAAAAGAAGGTTCTATGCTTACTTGAAGGTGTCATATGGCATACATATATGAACATACACCCTTTGGCATGCAAAGTATCAGTAGATTATGCATAAATATACTACACATGTACACTCCCTTTCAATCCTACAAAAATTATTGTTAAAATAGAGGACATTACTTAAATTGACTCAAGTTATACCAAAACCAAATACATAACTCTCAGGTCCCCATGCTATCCCTCAAATGGCGCTGCCATATTCCTACTACTTTATTTTATGTCATTGTTCGCATTCGTTGTTAAATGCAACCTGAGGAAGGACATTAGTAAGAGTTCTCTGGTAAAACCTGACTAATCATAAACCAAAAATAGCAACTTTTTCACCTGAAACGTGTCTGAATACATTCTCATTCCCTCGGTCCAGAGAAGTGCATCATCTTCGGATCGGGATATATATCAGTAGGAGCAGCTGCTAAATGTTTGACAATGTTGCTGTGTAAGTGGCCTTAAGTACCTTCAACATTTACAGGCTCCGGAGTTCGGAGGGAAAGGGAAGATAACACCTAGCTAGTGCTAATGACTCTGATGGCTGAATACCAAAGAACGAGTTAGGATTGCATTGTCGAGGTGTCTTTAGAGCCAATAGGCTAGGAAACTATTTTTATCGCGAAACTTGAGATGATGTAGAAACAGCCCTGCATACCAGAGATCCTTGGGATCTGTGCATTTGTGCATCTTTGCTGGCAGGTAGAGAAGATGGCAATTTCTCAATACAATAATCGTTTGTCGTTTGCTTTTAAGTAATCTCTCAAATGTCATGGCTGTGCTGGACGCACTGTACAGACATACAAAAAGAGTATGGGCTTTCAATAAAAAGGTAAATGGAAGGTGAGCAGGATATTTATGGAGTCTTCCAATGTATCTGTACCTGGAATTATATATTCCAGGTGCATGTCGCTGCACCACATCATCACTTAGAATAGCTGGAGAAGTTTGAGACTGCAGATGAAAACATATTTTGGGGCAAGAATGTCTAGAAGACATTCTCAGGAAAGATTTGAAGAGGAGGATTTATGGGACGAAGTGCTGACTAGTGAAGGGAGTAGGAAATCTGCATAATACCTGAGGGATAAAGAAGGAAAAACTAGTTTTGCTGGGTGGTGCCCTGTGGCACAACCAGGAAAATGGGTTAGATTTAAGCAGGATTTTATCAAAGGAATGTCGTGGGGGGAAAAAAAAAAAACACTCTGGCATACAAATTTCTTTCCAGGAAAATGTTTCAAATGTTAAATCAAGATTGAATAAAATATTGTGAAATGTATCGAAGAATCTTGTGCTGGAAGAAGAAGAGATCAGTGCTTCATGGCTGTTCTGTGTACGTAATTTCTCTGAGTCAGCACTGGCAG
Source organism: Netta rufina (assembly GCF_964035555.1). Taxonomy (NCBI): domain Eukaryota; kingdom Metazoa; phylum Chordata; class Aves; order Anseriformes; family Anatidae; genus Netta; species Netta rufina. Next base: position 11,292,343 of record NC_140135.1, read on the forward strand.
TTAACACAGGCCAGTCGGTTTGACTTGTGTTTCCAGTAAGTTTCTCTGTATTGTTCTCGTTTGTGAACTCGGGTTTTGCCTGAATTAGAGCACTCAGTCATTTGTAAAATAATTGATTTGCTCTGGTCGAAACGTAAATGATCAGGTGCGTCCCTGAATGTCATGGAAACTCAGGAGTTCTGTACTGGGACAGAACTCGTGACTGGATAATAATTCCTATTTTTGGCTGTTTCCTCTGCTGGATCTCAGATCACTTTACAAAGGAAATCAGTGCAACTCAATTACATTTGCAAAATGGTCCAGGGACAGCCTGAAGGGATATGCAGTAGCATGTAGTGGCAATAGTTTCTTGTCTCAGGTTGATGCTCTACACACCATTTGGAAGAGAAATGTCAGAACTGGACTTATTGGTTTCCTAGGTCTGTTTGCAGCATTTCTCTATATCAATGATACTTCCAGAGGAGGTTCAGCAACCAAGAGGGAATTGCTCCCAGTATGCTCTTCACATCTCTGCTGAGGTTACTGGCTTTGGAGAGGGAAATGCAAATGTGCCAGCTCCTCAGCCCATGTGTGCTAGCTTAAACTAATTGTGCTTTTGGATACATTGGACTATTTATGCTAGAGAGGTGATAACCTTACTGTGTTATATGGGCTTCGTCACTCTGTGTAGAGGCTAAGATATGTGTTTTTCTCCTATTTTTCCCCTCTTGTGGACTGCCAAAGTAGTACTGAGAAAGGGTGACTCAGCCTCTCAGCACTGCCTGAGCCTTGGAGGCTTTGTGCAATGGCTTTGGAGATCTGAAGGAGATGGTGCGGGCTGTACTGCGTGCCCTACTTGGTGCTGACAACCCCCTGTGTGCATTTGTAGTCTGCAGGGGGTGCTTCATGCTACAAGCTAGGTGCAACTTCATAAACCAATCAACACAAATTCACCTAAGTGTTTTTAATTTTAAGACATCCTTCCTTCTCTGAGTAAACAACTCCACTTAAATTCTAGGCTTAATTTCACTAAAAGTAAGCTCTCCTGAAGTGTATATCATGCTATTCAACACAGAAGCCATTTTCCTCTCTCTGTGGTTTGCAGTAAAATATACAAATAAATCCTAAACTCAATCAAATATAATGAGAATTAAAGTCTATTGGTATTCCCCTGCAAAATTTCTCAGCTATGGGGTTTTGATTACAAATTTATTTAGTTTCAAATCAGTTCTGTGGCAGAGAAACTTGTAGCTGAGTTTGCTGATGGTTTGATGCATCTGTTGAATCTACTAGCAGCTGCAAAATTCCAGGAGCCTGGCCTTTTCATGATTCAGTGACCATGTAATTGGCCATGGGATTTATTCAGCCTTTTCATTCTGTGTGACCCATCCGTACTGTATACTACCAAAACGTCCTGGTTAAATTCTATGGCTTTATGCTGTGTGTTCTGAATGAACAGCTACTGATTTAGAATCCACTTTCTTTGCATATACAGACAGACAAAATATTCTAATATTGGCTGCCTGCTCATTTGCCTCATTAACGTTTAAAGTATACAACCTGGCTTTAAAACACAATGAACTGGGCCTTTGTAAGGAAAAGACATTGGATTTTTTTTTTTCTGTCTGTGTTGTGTACTGCCTGGAGTCAACTGACATCAGGCATTTCTGCAAGCCAGTTACCAAATGGACCATCAAGAATGGACACAAGCCCAGGCAGAGGGATCAACAGTCAAGCACATACTCAGACCCCCTGCAAAAGTCTTAAAATGTTGTGACCATATCATTTAGCAACACCATTTGAGTGATTTCAAACATAACTACTCTTGGGAGCTGGCCCCCTTCTCTTTATCCGCCCTCTGGCTGGGAGCTGTGGGTGTGGGAGGAATGTAGAATTGGGTGCTTATCTCTTCATCTCGTCTCTGCTGTGTTTTGAGTTGCTAACTTGAGTGGTGATGTGACTGGAAGAGATTGGCTGGGAGAGGTCAGCTACTGCGCTGATAGACACTGGCAGGAATGGAGGTGGAATACACATGGGAGCTACAATTTTTATATCATGGTCTAGCTTTTTTTTTTTTTCCCTTTCAAAAAACACATGGTATAACTAAAATTACATATTTACACATGTATGATGTACATCTTTAGTAAGACAGTTTTATGTAAGCATTGGGTCCCAGCTGGGAATCTACCCAGAGGTTATCATCTGTGCGAGTTGTTGCTTCTAGCACTGATGGTCAAGATTTTGATCTCTGTTATACGATGTCGTGTGGAACAACTAGTTTTACAAAGGTGTGGCCAAAATCAAAATTTACTGTAGGTTTCAATACCTCTTCCAAGGCCTATGGTGGGACAGAATTACAACTGCAATATCATCCAGCAGAACATTGCAAAACCACCTAACATGCGTGGAATTAAATGCGAGAATTAAAGTTGTGGCAGTTTGTTTCAGGAAAGAAGGGGAAAAGGGGTGCCCTAAAAAGCTGATGTTTTGTATTAAAAATAGAAATAGAAGAAAGTGAGGTTTCTTCTCTTAATTTATGTCTAACTGTTTTGTTCCTTGGTAAAGGTTATCCTCTACCAGAGATATTGCTGATTTGATGAGGAAGAGGTGAAATATGAATATACCAGTTACTCGGCTAAAAAGCATTGTCAGTGTCTCGGTGGACTGTTACATCATATGTGAATGGAGGGGCGAGGAAGAGCTTTTCACAGGTCTTTGGTAAAAGGATAAATGGGACTAAGTCCTCTGGCTGCAAATAGGACTATCAGAAAATACTAGGATGGAGTTTGCCACTTGCTACTCCGTTGTATTTATTGCACTTGCAGATATTGTGGATCCCAAATCTTCAGTGAAAAGAACACAGCTCTCCAGCCAGTGCGTGATGGTGAGCACTTCGGTGTGCTAGCCTATCTGAGAAGACTGAAATACTGTAAAATGTGTTGTGCAGAAGGGCTCATTTCAGTCCATGACTCTACACCTCCTGACTCTTTAGGCTAGAAGAAAGAGCAAAACGGTCCATCAACCAAATGCAGAACTGGAAAAAAAGACAATGGGAGAGGGTTAGCTATAGCTGCAAGGGAAAAACTACCAGTGCTGGGCACTGCAAAAAGTTTAAGTTAAAGGGAACACTGAGGACATTGCTTTAAAGTGACTTTTTTTTCTAACACTTCCTCAGTTGCTGGTCAGTTTTGTTCACAGTACAGCATGGAAAAGTATAGTTGTGATGTGCAGCAGGCTCACAACAGGCCAAATGAGTATGCTGTTTTCACCCTTAAATGAATGTTGAACAGTTCAGAGTTAAAATGGAAGATACAGCATGGTGATAGAAAATGCAAAATGCCCTTATTATCACTGGGTTAACCTCATGGATGCCAGAGTGCCCTATTAGTGGCAGTAAATGCAGGAGCCATCGAGGGACTGGAAGCTGTCAGATGGCATCCTGCATCTGCATTCACATCTTAACAAGCTTTCCTTTCCCACGTCACATTCCAGCCAGGAATGATCTCAAATCACTGTGCAGACTTCAGTGAATTCAGCCACAAGTACCTGTATTCCCTGGTGCCCAGAATCCTGGTGGTCTTACAACATCCCTGGATAAGAGATCCTTAGAGATTAGAAATATGTAGCTTTCGCATAGCCTTAGAAATGATAAGGCCAAAATGTTTGAACCTGAATGCATAAAGAGAGGGTGTGTTCATGCACAGAAGATAACTCAGTTTAAGATCATGCCTTTAGCTGAAGTAGTACAGTTTTTGATAAACTGCATTTTACTCATCTTCCTTAATAGATTATATTCCCCCCCCCGTCGTCCCCCCCCCCAAGATAGCCACCAATTTCTTATCTTTCTACAGATGTTATGTATATTTTTCCCTGTTGAGATTTTGGCAACTGATTGAGACATACCTGAATAGATTTAAGTACCTTAAAAGTTCATCTTCTAAAATCTCTACCTTGAACCAACTAAACAGCCTGTGGCAGAGTTGAATTAGAAAAGTTATTTATTAGCTTCCAGACTTTCAGTTCCCTTTATTACACCATCCTTTCCCTTAATTTCTAAGATGAATGTATTTATATTTTCTCTAGCTTTCTGTTATCTGGTGGGTGCCGAATGTCTTCACATCTGCCTTCTATTATCTTGCCCCCAAAGACAAAACCATGTTCCCCATGGCTTTCAACCTTCTGTGGTAAATTTTCCTTTTCCCTGTGGCACAGAGGAATTTGCCTTCCAAGCTCACTACGGCAGGTCTAACAGCAATGTAATTAAAATACAGTGAGCTTTCCTGACACATCAAAACAGACAGAATTGCAGGATTGTGTTTACATTTATACTGGAGCCCACAACCTGTGGCTAAGTTATTAGATACCAACCACTGATATACACTGTAGTCTTAAGTACTAGAAAAGGTGTTAGGAAGCTTGCTGTAAAATAAACAAAACCCATTGGACTTAGAAAAAGCATTAAAGTTAGGTTTTTATTTTCTTCTGGTTTCTGTGCTCTGAGCACACTTCTGAACACTTCTGTGGAATTTCAAATATTGTAATAAAAATATTAAGGCATTATAACACTGCGACAGCTTAAGTGATGAATAATTACAATTAATTTCACAAATGTTGACCCTATGCAAATACTGCCATACATACATGCATTGGGAACACCCTCTTCAACAGCATGGGGACATACTGAACAATTCAGCCGTCTTTCCTGCTCCTCTGCCTGGGGTTACCAGTTGCCTAAAGCTGAACTGCAGCAGGGATGTGCTCCAGAACTGCTGCCATTCACAGCTCGGTTTGTTAACATAAACCGCCATTATCCTTCTTTATTGTTCACAGCCCGGGATATTTACATAGTGGTTGAGGGAAGCGATCTCTGTGGCTTCCACTGCTGAATCCGATGGGAGTTGTGCGTCAGGGCCCTCAGGGATGTACAGCACCTTTTCTAATCCCCAAATGAACAGTGCAGAATGCAACTTCTTGGAGATCGTAGCACCACCTAGCATGCAAATATTGGTGCGTTGCTCTGAAATCATTCAGGAGAGGAAAGTTGGGTGCAGATCTTGTTTATTCGATACCTAACTTTGAACTGATCCACACACTGCAGTGCAGTCAATTCCAGAGGGTGCTCAAGGATGTGAGGACTTGAAATTGTCATCTGGGGTGCCACTGGATGCAACCTTCATCCTGTTAAACTGCAGGGCTTTGTGCAATGCTTTTCAAGGAACACTATGGAGGCAGTTAGCCTTGTAATTCCAGTTTTAAAGACTAGGAAACTTGGTCCTGAGGACCCATTACAAGGACAGTGCAGCCCCGGGTGCTTTTGAAAATTATCTTGGATGCTGCAGACCACCAAGAGGGGGGCTCTATATCCCTACCCCGGTGACAATTGCAGCAGACACAGAGTTTTTCTGGCTTGTGGCTTCCATACTCAGTGCACTAGTGAAGGCTAGGGAAGATGCTGTTAAATATCTCTTCCTTATCCTCGTACCTGGAAGTGCAAATCATGCTTCATTATGATCAGGACACACATGTTCCAGCACTCAGAAGGAATTAGAGGCGGGATTTGAATGGAGGCCAGATGCATGTTGATGGTTGTTTGAGTGAAGGGACTGACATGGGGATCTACAGCTGCAGGTGACGACCAGCTTACCCCTCCCAGCTGTCCACCCCACCCACATCACCCAGACAGCTCAGCAGGCACTTGCTGAGTTACCGTGCCGTGTCGAGAGGCAGTTCGGAAGGAAACAGTTTGATTTTGGCTTGTCTGAAAAAGTTGTGTGATACCTGAGGTCAGCAGTGCCACAGGGGGTGCCGCTTTAGCTGACCCATGCTGTGCCATCCCTATTTTCCAGCCAGTGCCTGAAGATGTCAAGTTCCGCCCTAAAAAACAAGCAGTGCTTTTCCAGGAGCCATTTACAAGCAAGCAGGTAATGAATGCCATTCTAGTAGCGTTGCCTTCCATGCTGGAAAGTGTTTTGGAAAACTCAGAGGTACTGAGAACAATTTCACATGAATTTTGTGTTTATAATCAACCTTGTTAGAGCAATTCCAGCAGGAGTGGTGGCTTCCCCCAAGCCCACGAGCTGGAGACCGTAGTGTTCACTGTTCTCCCCAACTGACTCATTGTTTGGGACACTGCCAACCTGGGTGATGTGTCAAACTTGTGACCTCTAAGTCAAAAGTGTGATAAACCCATTACTGAGCCCTAAAGCCATCTTCTTGTGTACTCGGTGTTACTGTTATCAGTGATGGCCAGGGACACCCTCATCTGTGAAGTCCCTGTGAAATGTGCTGACCAGGGAGGTGGAGGTGGAAGAAGTGGAGGTGGGAGGCGAGGTGGAGGAGCTGGAGGTGGAGGCTGAGGCCCATCCTGGGCTGGCTGCTGGGAGGGGACTGCATTCCTCTGCTCCCTTCCACCCTGGGGTGGAGCCCAGTCTGAAGCTGCAGGTTTGCTTTCACGTGTGCTGGTGATGAACATGCAATATCCAGGTAACCTTGTAACGTGCTCCCCCAGCCCTTCAGGATTAATAAAGATATGACTAGGAATATAGAGAAAAAAAAAAAAAAGAAAAAGAAAAAGATGCCGAGGGCTCGACCACAGCTGATTAACGTTGCCCTGAGACACATCAGAAGAGACCTCTTATGATAACTTAGACTTCTCCAAAGGGCTTCTCAGCAGCAGCTCTCTTCACTCCCCTTTCTGCACCTCCTTGCAGAGGGGACAGCATCTTACATAGTGGTGCCTCCTGTTGTACTGTGATGTGCCTCTGTGAAATCACCTTTTCATGAGAAGAAGAAATCCAAGCCTCTTTAAAATTATGTGCTTGCCATGAATGTCCAAGACATGAGAATTATTCATTTATTTATTTATTTTACTAATTGTATCAATATTTCTAAAAGTGATATGGAGGTTATAGGATTGTATGGAAGCAAAGGCCCGTTCTCTGAGCTCTGGCTATAGGGCTGCAGTTTGCTAGGTAAGTGAGCAGAGGACTTGATGCATTACATATAATACTAAAGGTAGAGAGAAGTTTATTTTGAAGGTTGACAGAAAATTTTAACCTGGAAAACCATGATATCAACTTATTGGTTAGTGTAGTTGTCCAGACTGATGTGCACTACTATATATATATATATAGATATATATATATATATATAATTTTTCTATGAGAAGGTAATTGCAAGTTCTTTTACCTTTTCTAGAGGATCAGTCATTACATCTGCTATGCACATGACTTTATTTATTTGTTTATTGTATGCCTTAGCTTCCAGATCTTTGGCGTTATGCAGCACTGCTAACCTCCTTCAAAAAGTGTTTATGGGTTGAAAGCACTGTTTAGGTGACAGGCATTACTTTAGCAGAGATATAAGACATTGAACACAATCAGGAGTTGCAGATCTGGCCATGGTTTTTAGCGGATATTTTGTCTCTGTGCAAGTTTACTTCCAGTCAGAGAGCTTAATAACATCAGCACTTTTAGCTCCCAATTAGATTTTTAAATTAACCCTTCATTAAGGTGATGGGAGGCGATAGAGGCACATTTCATTGTAATGAATATAAATTAGGGGTATATACAACCTCCTCTTGTTCTAAATGTTTGGCTGGAGACAGCCTTCTCCAAGGGCTTGGAAAATAACTGCTTTCATTTTCAAATAACCTGTAATCATACTTGAAATCTCTTTTTCTTCTCCCCCTCATACTATATACAAAAATATACATTTGTTTAGAAAGTAACAGTTTGGATACTTGGCATTGCTTGAACAGATGCATATAGGAAAAAAAGAAATATTTCATAGAGCATTTTGCAGAGCTGACGTTGCAGTATCTGTAACAGCTAACTTTTCTTGGTGACGTTGGTCAGAGTTTCCATCTGACTGCTAAGGATAAAGATTTTCTGAGTTTTGATATTGAATCAGTATTTCTGCAAATGAGAGGCACTCCCTCCTCCTCCCCCCCCCTTTTATAGGTAGTAGTAAATTGCTATTGGAAGAAATTTGATTTCTTCGAGATCCTGTGTAGAGGTGTGTGTAAATTGACCCAAAATATATTACAGCAACTTAACTTGAAGATCATCATTGCACACGTTGGGTGGTGTGAATCCAAGCATGAAGGAATGATCTATTCCTGCCAAACACCCTCAAGTGCTGGGCTGGCATTTTGTTAATTATATATGGTATTTTATTGACTTAATGTTTGTGCTGTGGCAGTGCCCATGCTTGGAGGCCCTGAGGTCCAGTTTCAATCCAGATGGATTAAACTCTTGCTAATATCAGTGCAAGAAGAGACCAGTTGTGAGTAAGAATTGTGTTGTGAGCTCTTTTAGTGTAGCATGGATTTAAAGCAATGAAATTGTGCCTGTAGGTGTGGTTGAGGAAGTTGTGATGCTCTCTGCCTCAAGATTACGTGTAATAGTCAGAATTGTGTGCTTAAGAGATTTGGTTAAAATACATCTGTGTGTGTTTTGCCAGTTTTTCAAGATAAGCAAGAGTATGTTTTGTTTACCTTTATTGTCTGTGCCCTTTTCTGTTGCTGTGGAATATGAGTGCTCTTAGCAGTCAAGGTAGGCATGTGTTTAAGCTTTGCGGGATCAGGGTTAAGTACAATCCTTGCTGCGAACAGGTCAGTCTTGGCTATGTGAGTCAATATCCTCATTTTTCCTTCTCAGGAGGTTAAAGCATTCTTTTTTTTTTATTATTATTATTATTGTTATTGTTGTTGTTGTTTTCTTTTAATAGACTCCTCTGTTTTCAAAGTCTTCTGGGTTTGAGAAGAAACATCTAAAGAAATAATTTTTATATATTTATTTTTCAACTTTTTTTTTTTTCCATGATGAAATATGTTTTCTTATTACCTCAGTTAAAACACTTTCCCTCCCTCCATTAAAAACATTGAGAAGTATAGACTTATATTTATTGCTCTAAACAGGAAGACTTTACAATTTTTGTTGGACACATTAATGTATGCTGGCAATAAGAAGCTCAGCTCTTGTAGTTGCTTTTGTTCAACTGTGTGTATGTTCTGATACCCATGAACAGTCACAAGAAAATGCACTGGTGGGCAGCACTCAGTTATTCCGTGAGCTGAAAGCTCTGTTCCCTCTTTCCTCTCCCAACAATTAGGCTATAGCTGCAATCTCTAAGGGAGGAAAAAGCCTGAGAGGATATGTGTCAGGGAAGAGAGGAGAAGGACAGCAAAAATCTGCCTGTTGCATAGTGCTTTCGCCTTATTTGTGCACTTCAACCAACAAATGAAAAAAAAAAAATGTTCAGGTGTTTTGGTGTAACGTGTTTTTCTTATTTCCTGGAAATAACAGCAGTGGTCAGTTGAATGAGTCCTTAACAGTCAATTCTGTAATTTTAAAATGTCTATCTCATCTGTCCTTCTAAGCATACCAGTATCACAATGGAAATATAAAAAGAAAGCTTGATAAATTTATTTTAGAGTCCTTCAGCTGCTGCCAGCTCATAGGAGCGGAGGGTGCCTTCTGTACCTCTCCAGATAAGTAAGTTAACAAAGAACATTTCCCTGATCTCATCACATACACAGCTGATTTGGGCTCTTTACATCTAGATTTGCTCTGAATGATGAGAAAACGGCAGAAGGGGGAGTCCTAACCATAATTTCTCTGCTGTGATTAACAGCTTCCTCTCCGATTGTTTCAAAATCATAAAACAAATTTTCTTCATTTTTTTAAAGAAGAATTCATTTTTGTGCAAACAACATCACAAGAAATGTTGGCCTGGAAAGTTTAGATAAGTTACCAAAGCTAATCATAAGAATAAAGGTAAGTAATTTCAAATTTCCCAGTATTATGACTGAAGTACTTTAACATAGCATTTGACTGCAGTGAAGGAAAATTGATCTAAAAGCCAGTTTAATCTTGAAATATTTTAAGAATTCTTCCCAAAATGACAGTGTTGTGGTGGTAGTTTCTCAATGAAGTGGAGAAGTTATGAAGTTCCTTTAGAAAAGACAAACAGGTATGTTAGTGTAGTGATAATATTCTAGACGGGAACTTTATCTGAAGCACACTCTATTGCATCAGAGGGTATCTGAAGGCAAGTGCACTTTGTAGACTAGTTATTAGTGGCTGTTTTAGGGTTGAAAGTAGCCAGGTTCTGAAAGTACTGTATTGCTGATCATTTAAGAACCATAATCTATATAATTCCAGATAAATGTATTATTTGCTGGAGGAAAGCCAACGTAAATGAGACATCTCGCACATGTTTACCTCTAGAAATTTATCTTATGAAATGAGAGAATTGTGAAGTTGCATTATCAGCTTCATGGATTCCATATTGTGTCATTTATTGATTAGGTGCCATTACTAATTTGTCATTTTTTTCATAATTTTGTCCTAAAGCGTTACCGTTAGCCAAATTTGTCGACTGGACTCATGTGACCAGACATGCTGTCAGTTCAGACATTTAGAAACAGAGTTGATGCACAGAATAAAGGTGTAATAATTGTTAGAATACACATTGCATTTTTCCACAGGCGAGAAAATAAGTCTTACTGAAACATATCTGAGCCTTTTTGAAAATCTGCTTTTAAAATGACGATCATGTATTACTTATACCATATAAATGATACAACTCTCAGTCTATTTCTGGGCCAAATACAATTTCTAAGTACTTGAATCCCTTACTTTTTTTTTTTTGTTCTGTGTTACACTGGAAATATGAAATGTATGTGCAGCAGTATGAAGTGTCAAAAAGTTGCTGTTCCTGTTAGTGATGTGCTATTTAAAATTTTACTGTAGAACCTCTACATCTCATGTAAATTCTGTGTGCCCACATTGTATCCAGTTGGGACCTCTGAGCAAAAAGCAGAAGTATTTGCTTCCTGTAAAAACTCCACTGATGTACAGAAATGGTTATAGGTTTAGAAAGTAGTCTTGCTAGTCAAGATTTTTTTGTTGTTATTTTTTATTTTTGATGTGTTTCAGTTTTACTTCAAATAAGCTCTCTGGCATCACTTCAGTTCAGTGCAATCTGTGCAAAAGCCATTTTGTGTAGCAACAGCTCCAGCTGCCTATCTACACCCCTTTATAGCAAAGGTGGTTTGTATTCAGGCCCTGTTAATGCAACCATGTGCAGTGCTTAAGCCTTGGTTTGTGTCATGGGCAGCAGCCAGGTGTCTACACGCTTCCTTGGTCACGTCGTGTCTACATCCAAACCTGCATAATGGTACCAGTTTGGAAAGGAAAACCTTTAAATGTCAGCTGCCTCTTGAAAACCTATGCATGGGATACTAGTGTTGCTTGGTGTTTTTTGTAATTCTGTTTTATTTGTTTACTTGTTCTTTTAAGGAGTTCTGGGAATCCTGCCACAGCAGTTCAGGAGATCAGGTCTCATTTTTATCCCTTCCCACTCCTTTGCTACATGTTGCTGCTCTATAGGGATGATTTTTCTATTTTCTGTACTAGGCAATACTAGCTTCCTACAGCCTCAATTTTGTTGTATTACTGGGATCATGAACACAGTCAGGGTGTATGTGGAGTAGTATTTATATATGTGTACCGTCACAGGGTGCTGAGTGCCTCCAGCTTGGTACCAGCATGCCAGCTGGGGAGAAAATCTGTTTTTCTGTCCTGCCAACACAAGAGTGTGGGTGCTCTGACTCAGAAGAGCAACTCTCATTGCTTAGGTGGGAGATTTGACAAGGAGATGGTTATAGGGAAACAGAAATGTTCTCAGCTGACTTCACTGAGTATCATAAACTTTATCTGGTCTCAGAAAATGTTTGCTTATGTGAGGTTCATTTGATGATACTACTGTGATTTCAGCATCAGAAGTTATCCCAGAACTGTCATGCTTTCATTTATCCTGTTTCCTGAAATACTTGTTCGCAGAGGATGGGTTACCTCACTTTCTTGCTTGCTTTCTTACCTTGCTTTCTTTTCATCCTCAGCTTTGTAATGTGCATTACCACCACTACCATCTTTTTCATGCAGAGTCGCCTTAGAATAAGGTATGCTGAGCTCTGCAAAGGCTCTAAGACAAGCAAGTAATTACCAAGACAGGAGGTTTCTTCCCCAAACACTATACTGTCTCAACAGAAGGCATTTAGAACAATTTCCGTACTCTGTACTCAGAGTGATGCTTGTATTTAACAACCAGCACACAAACCCTACCATGACAAGAGGCTCAGAGAGCTTTAGCAGAGCTCTGTCTCCTGCTGCTTGCAGAAGAAGTGAAGGTCTGCGCTCTTCCTGGTCGTCCTGCCCAAGAGTTCTCCTTGTTTTCTGTCTATTCAGCTGCCAGGGGACCTTTTAGCCTGAGCTTCACATCCCAAGAGCTGATGAATTCTGGCAGGAGAATGGCATGATTTTGCAAATTCTGCCTCTGCTGTAAAAATTTCATCCACAGAAGCAGTGATGTCAAATGGCTGCCACTGCTTCTTCACACTTGATGACACCTGTGGACACTTATGTACATTGACAGCTGAACGAATGGCTTTCTTCTGGCTTCCTCTCTTCTTTTTGTCATTGCTGAACATGCTGCAAAATGGGAGGCATCAGCATCTGATTTTGCAGAGCCAGTAGGAGACCTGCATTTGGTACTTGAGAAACTCCCTTATTGATTTCCTTACCAAATAGCTTTTTACAAGAAAACCATTTATTTACAAAGCTGATCTTAGATGAATATGTATTACAGAGAATAACACCGGAGACGTGTCATCTTATGATGTTACCTTGTACAGAGTTTCTCTCCATTTCTCCTAAGGAGCTGTTTGAACTACATGTGCCGAATAAGGAGGAGGACAGATGCAGACCACTTTTGCATACAAAGAGCAGGGCTATATTGTGTAGCTGGGGCTGTGCTGATAACTTCACAGTTGTTCCACAGCTAACGGCTTCATGGATACAAACTGTAGCAAATCTAATAAAAAGTTTTTCCCTGAGAATATTGCTGTAGCAAGTTTTCCCTTGTTGAGTGAGAAGTAGCAATTTGGGATGGGAAAGAAGATAAAACGTAAGTCATTCTAGGTTTTAGTCCAGTGTAATGAACTTTGCTGCCTCTGAGGGGTAGTGTTGTGGTGTAGGGCTGACACACACTCCTCACTTGTTGCTGCTTTTTCTCTCCATCCTGCCTAAATGTACTCTGGGGGTGTTTCACAGTATCTGCTGGTGTTGGATTTTGATTAGCAGAATCAAAAGATTCAGAGCATGCAGCAGCCCACAGTGATTTCAAGGTCTCTGTGACAGCAAATATGGACTATGACCCACAGAAAAAAATACAGAAATAATCATCAAGTTAACAAAATATTGCAGAGAACAAAGCTCCTGCTGTAGAGAAAGCTGCTGTCGCTTGTCCATGTAAAAACTGCTCAGTAGAGTATACTGAATCTTAGGTGTGACAGCAGAAAAATCTGCAGAGAAGACACTGAATGAACCATAGCTTAAGTATAGGAGAAAGCTGACAAAATTAACTTGTCTTTTAGAAGAAATTCGTGAGTAGCTTCACTATTCCAAAGTGGATTCAAACCAGAAGTGATCCCAGAAGTTGTGCTGGAATAATTATACCATGTTTAGTTCCTAGTTATTCCAGAATAATGTCCTTATGGCTATTTATTAATAAATGACAGCAACAGATATATTTCCAGAGGTTGGATTCAGAATTAGGCTCCAGGTTGAGCTGTACTTCTAGGGCTTTATGTGCACCTGACTTGTTGGGACTGAGATAGGTTAGAAGTGCCCATCAGCCTCCTGCTGGCAGCAGAGGGGCAGGTGTCAACCTCTATACAGCTGCACGTATCTATCCATCTATCTATCTATCTATCTATCTATCTATCTATCTATCTATCTATCTATCTATCTATGCCATATAGCTAGTTGTGAAGGGGCTGGAGACATTCCAGTAGTTTGGATGGATTTGGGACAGGACACTTGTTCAGTCCCTGTATGCTCTGCTTCTGTGATACCTATTCAACTGGCTTCTGCCCAGTAGCATTAGCTACTGGTGTTGTTCCTGTCCTCCCTGATAGTTCGTTGTTAGCTTGCATAGCTCCAGCTTATAAAGATAGTTAGGAACTGATATAGTGAATAAATCACTACCTGTAATAATCAGCAATTTAGAAATTTGCCTCTGTGAGAAGTGTTTAGCAGTCTTATTTGTTAGGGAAAAAAGACAAAGTGATAATTTCTGAAACTAGAAATCTGTCTTTTTTCATTCAGTGAGAGGGGACTTTTACACTGAAATCATAATAATGTAATTCTTATAGCATCTTTTTAATTTATTCTGGTTTTAATTGCTATTTAGATGAAACACTGCCAAGCAGAAAAATAAAGTTCAGATTTTTTTTCTTTTAATTTTCAGGCTAGTCTCAGTAAAATGCAAATAGAAAATACTAAATGAAGGAAACTTTGAAGTAAACATGCTGAGATGATGTGGAACTTAATGCAAGGCAGCAAACAGTCAACAGTAATAAATGATTATATAAGGACTATTAAATCTTAATTTAGTATTCGTACAGCCCCATTGGCAAACATAATTTCTTTGATACCTAATTGGACAGTGTCCTGTGACTGTGAGGCAAAAATGATGATCCAAACTCATATGTGTTCTGATAAATGGAGATATCATTAGCAATATGAAGTAGGTGATCACGACTTCTCTCTTTTTCATAAATTACACTAAATAACCATAATGCTGCAATTTAGTGGTCCAAAGTTCATCCTATTCAGCAGGCCATCCATAGTCAACAGTTTAAAGAAAGGGGACCTGCTGAGAAAATGGTGGTCTAATCAGATGCCATAAAATCTGGCTGATCAGATGAGTCCCATTTTCTTTTTTTGTAAGGAGATCCTAATGAAGCAGTGCATTGAGGGGATTCACAACTTTTGTTCCTCCGTTTGATTATTCAGGTTGGCTGCACCAAGTTCTAAACTAAGCAAGTGGAGTCTAATCCTCTGGGCTGTTTGCATACATGCTGCGTTTTACAGCAGACTTATTAAATCCCACTTTGCCAGCTACCAAATTGTGTGCATCTTATCTTCAGTCCAAATGATCAAAACACTAAAAGATGCGTCAAATCAAACCCAGTCATCAAATAGGAATTGGCTGTTATTGTCTACTCCCCGCTCGCTGGCTAATTTACTAAGCATAGCAAAAATGAAAAGTACTTCACGCTGCATGCTTCATGAATATCTAAAATGGTGCAAAGCAGATTGGATGCTGTATGCATGTTGAACCAAAGGCTGAACTTGCAAACTTTGGGTCTGTTCTTAGTTATAACTAAGTATTGTGGTGTTATTTGAAGCAAGGGAAGCCTAGCAGTGCACCCGTTTCTGTCCAGTTGGGAGCATGCTTGTTTTGATTTGGCTACTTAAAAGAGATGCACTGTATTTTTAGAAAAAGACAGTACATTTACTTTTACACACAGTTGCACTTAAATGGAGCAATGTTTGTTTTGCTTCAGCTGAGTTTTCAGCTTTGTCTTCCCTTTAACATTCTCTTATAACTCTCAACATCTTTGTATCTTTGCCCACAGCTATGCATCACTCCCTCACATAACATGCCTAGTAGAAAAACTAGCACTTCTTTTTTTTTGTGTAAATAATGAAAACAGTACACCAGAGTATACAGCCAAGTATGCTAATGGAAAGTATCACCTATACCGAGTGTATTTCTTCAATTACAGATGCAGTGGGTTTCCTTTGCAACCCTAGAAATGGATGGAATTCTGCTCTTGCGTTGCAGGAACCCAACCTCTCGAGCTGTGCTAAACAAAAAGACAGCATGCTGCAGTGCTGTCTTGTGCTTCAAATAAATCCTTCCAGTGATTACAATGATCTAATAAAAGTTGAGGTGACTGTTTCAGTTTTGTATATTTTCAGATTCCTATTATGGTGGGATGTGCTTTGGTTTGGCATCTTGCATCAAACACTTTCATCAAAATCTTTCAGAGCATTCCCACAAAAGAAAGTTTTTCATTGAGACTGTGGAACAAACTCAGCATTTGTTGCTGCCTCCTGACACGTGTAAGCACTTTTACATATATACACACTAATTCATGATGTATCTGAAACTGAGTTCATTTCAAAACTGAGCTCAATATGTTGGACATTGGGACATTGGGATGCCCTTCACAGGAGCACAGTAGTCATCTTCTGTTTTTTTTTTTTTTTTCTTTTCTTTTTTTTTTTTCCTTCAACCTTTCTTTTCATTTCAAGCTCTTTGTAAATCTGAACAGATCCTGCTAATGCTCTCACCCTGTACCGTCTTGCTTTGATTAAAAATAGAATTAAGAAGTCAAAATAATTGTGCTAAGTTTGTCTTCTTTAACTGCTATTTTAATGACTTTCATCTGAGTCCTTTCCATATCTTTCCATGTAAGCAGTTGATCCCCTACCTTTTATCGCTCTTCTTAAATTCAGCTAATCCCAATTGCCTGCTTTTGTCTTTGAGACAAGTCTTTAGGCATGCAATGCCCTCCCCATGCCAAGCTGTAGAGCCATCTCAGTGGCTACCCTCCTTATACCTGCTTGTCCTTGTCTGATGGCTCTGAAATTACCAGCAGAAAATGGGCTGAGAGAGACAATGGGGATCTCTGATGTTTATCCATCTGGCCTCAGACAACCTGGCTCTGTAGGTATGTACTTCAGGTTTAGGGAAACCTACCCAAGGAAGTCTCTGGCTTTAATTAGGGTTCAAATGTGTCTGCTCTCCAGGTCCGTCTGTGCTGGTACCAGGTGTATATAACTTTATAACCCAGATTCACCAGAAAAGCTGTTTACAAGAGCACTTCCAGGTTAACTTTAGGTTAAGCAAACCTGAGTCTGTTTAAACTGTTCAAGTTAACCTGGCTTGCTCTGACCGAAGCATCTCTGGAAGCAAACAGGCGAGTAGCGCTGCTGCGGCTGAGGAGGTGATGACCTTTGGCAGATGGCGTTGCAGAGATGCTTGGGGGCAGACTGATGAGCAGTAACCTTTTTCCTACAGTTGTTTGTAGGGTGTTTGCTTGTCTCATTTTACTAGCATGATCTCCTACTTGGATGTGATTGTACCAGAACAAAAATACCTTTTTCTTTTTTTTTTCCAGTTTACTCTATCATTTCTACATAAGTAGTTATTACTACATAAGTCTACACTAAATAAATCAGAATAATTCAAATGGGAAAATGCAACTTGTAAAATTCCCTCTGTAAAAGAAGCCAGAGATTACTAGGTTCTTGAGTCAGTAGCTGTTTTCTACACTGTGTAATGATTAGATTAGTAAACTTTCTGGAGGCTGATATAGATATTGGCATAATAAAAATAGTTAATAATGTTGGCTAATTAACTTTTTACCCATGCAGATTAAGACTATTTTCAATGATAAATATCCTTAAAAACACTTAAGAGTTAAGCTGTGTGCATATAACAGAAGGGGAATCTCTTATTTCTATGATTACTGCTATTTTCTGTACTGTGAATGATTATTTTCCAGAAGAAAGTGAAAGTGAAATCATCTGTGTTCTGAGAGCAAAAGAGAACATCTTTCTGTACTGTTAATTTTTTAGCTATCTAACACACCCAAGGCTAGTTAGCACGCACAGAATTTGGTCGAAATTTGCTCAGCAAAGTACTTTGTATGAGGGTGTGATTTCCAAAGCCCTCAGATTGCTGGCCTGATAATCCCAATAACACCACCACTGTGCCAGTGCTGAGTGTTTTGGGAGAATTGCATTATTTGTGACACTTTCTCATTTCTAAAATCACAAAATGGACCACTGCAATCAACTGAGCTACTGCTCTTTCTCTTAACTGTGGTTGTACACCCAGAAAGGTAATGCTCAGAAGTGATTTTAACCATATTTCTTTGCAGTAGATACAGACACCTGAAATAGTTTCAAATACCAGAATATCATAGGTTGTTTTGTCACCAGTCAGGATCTCTAGGATCCACAAATTTGTCAGCCATTTGATTTATTGTAGCCAAACGTAGCTATTTAATGATATTAAAATATTCCAAAGTTTTAGCAAGTCAGATTGCACATGCTGTGATGGAGAAGCGCATATCATCCTCTGTTTGTTCAACACTGCTCCCCTTGAATAAATAAAATATCCTAACAGTTTCCAGTGTCAAATGAACTGCTGATTAATGACTTTCAGTCTCTAGTTACACTGGAGACTGCTAGATTGCCTGATTTCACTTGCACTTACTCCGTTCAAGCCTTTAACATAGGCATGTTGGCTATACGAGTTCAAATAAACCCAACGCAGAGCTGGGAGAGGTAGAGCAGGGCTTCCCCAGCCAAGCTGCTCATCACCTGGAAGCTAAGGCGAATCTGTCACAGTGCTAGCTGTCAGGGCTAAATGTTCCCAGACTGGCAATTTCACTTTTGTCAAACCTGAAGTGTCTTAAACTAAGAAGCTGAAGTGAGGTGTAATTGCCTGCCTGCAGTACAAGGTAAACTAACAAGTCATTGGGCGAGTAAAAGACATTCTGTTTTGGGTTTAGGTGGGTGATGCTATACTGCTGGAGCATCCAAACAGAAATAGGAAAGTGTGTTAGAGTGCTTTAAAGATCTCCATTGCAGGTTGTGCTGTTGACAGGTTTGAAAAAACAAGTGAAGCATTAAGAGCGTAATTTCGAGTTAAAATGTTTACTGATCTATAATGTTACACGCTGGCTTGTTTTGTTTTTATTTACGAAAAACACCACCAACAAAACCCCACACATGTTCAGCCTTCTGTAGGTTTAGAGAGATGCCATACTTGAAATAACACTTTCTTGATGTTTAGGATTCCCTAATTTCCAAGGAAGAAAAGCTGATTATCTTCGGAGGCAGCCTCATACAGAAGTGCAGACCCCCACCAGCCTTCCGCTCCAGACTGGATCAATGCAGAGAAGTGCTCTTTGATGGACTTTCAGGCCCTGTGATCTCCCAGCCCTGGGGGTTTAAAGGATGAGCATATCAATCCAGGACCACTGAACTGCATTTCCATTGCATGAGGGCTCCTCCTCCTGGCTTTGTCCGGACAAACTCGGCTCCTCCTACTTTTGTCACTATTCTTTCATGCTTTGTTTAGCAAACACAAAAAAAGCTTTGTTTGTTGCTGGGTCTTTTTTAAGCTTTGCATAAAACAGTTTAAAGTGCCGTAATGCTGTGTACCTGTGATCACCTTCAGGGTCAAAATCAGTTTACAACAGATTAACCTATTTATCTTTTTTTTTTTTTTTTTTTTTTTCTCCTTCTGAGTTTTAATTTGCACAAATGCAGATTGGTGTTCTGATGAGTACAGCCTTCCTACTTTATTCTGAGTTCTGACTTTGTAAGAATCCCTAACTGTTGTTTTCCCTGGGAACAATCTCCTAGAAGACAGCACATGTGTGCCTGCCTTTCTTTATTGCTGTTGTCCTGCTGTGTTTCAGCATACTGAGCAAGAAGAAAACAGTCCACACGTAATTTGTAGAAGTTTTGGTAACACTGGTGCAATTATTTTACTTTCCCTAATAGTTGCCTTTTAAAATGTGCGTGTTTAGACTTAGATTTTGATTTCAGCTGTAAAGCTTATTACAATTACAATGTAATAGACCCTCTGCTCATTTCTGGTATTATCTACCTGTAAAACACACAAACAAAAAAACCCTGCTGTGTGATATAGCCCCTTCTGCCCACTGCGTTGGAGTAGTTTGAATCTAAGTCATGAAGTGAGAAATGCTCATTGAGTTTTGTGCATCTTTAGCAGTGAAGATTGATGAAATAACTCACCCAGTGGTGTAATGGATTCTTCATTATTTATCATCTTTAAAGCCATTGCCCATGCAAAAGAGCTGAGTCCACGGGAGAATAAATTCATAGTTACTCAGGTTAAACTGGAATTAGCAGTCTAGGCAATGTTGCACACTCCCCCCAAACCACTGCATGCCCACACCTTAAAAATCCATGAATTGAATGGCTCCCCAAATTGCCAAAGAAGCAGAGCCCTAAGGGAAGGATGTTTTCTGGTACTGTATTGCCATATCACACCCAAAGTCATCAGAGATGCTGGTGACTTTACATTAGATTAAATGGTGGAATCCGTCACTTTAGGAGACTATGTCATTTGTGTTAATCCTTGTTTGCAGAACTCAAACCACTCTTTTTACATTTCCCCAGAAAAAAGGTAAAAAAAAATTGCCTTCCCTACCCAAGAACTGCCACCCCACTCCTCGTCCCCCCATGTACTTCCTTTATTACGAAAGGTGGAGAAACTACAGCTCAGTGATGCTCTTTCCATATTCTCGGATTATGTTTTACTGAGGGACTCTGAAATATTGCAATATCCTGGTAGCAAGGACTGAAAACTCATGCTTTGGTGAAGGGTGGCCTTGTAAACTTCTGCCAAGAGCCCTCTTTTCTGAACATGCCAGTCAAGAGCTGGGGTGGACACCACAAATCTGTCTCAGCCAGGCCTCAGGCTACAGCAAGGCATGGAAAGAGCTCTTGTGGCCCTGATGGGTGGGCTGATCCTAATGGACTCGCTGTAGCACTTGGCTATTATTGATCCCTGTGCATGTTTGGCTGTCCTATTTCCCAGAGCTGTACAAGCATAAAGGAAATGTTCTGAAATGGGTCAGGCCTTATTTCTTAGACTGAGTGAGTGAAGTTCCCCTGAGCTCAGACTGCTCTCTGGTGATCGCAGCTCCTGCCCTAGGCACTCTTGGAGGGCTCAGTTACAGTTTATAATCCCCTACTGCATGGGCAGGTCTGATCTTTATATCCATCTTGGTCTCAGCTCTACAGCCCTGTCATTTACTGAGCCAGTGAGGGCTGGTTTTGGTATAAAAACTTGCTGAAAATGTGTAGTTTTCTATCAGTTTAGTGAAATGGACTGACTTTTGATCACGAGAGTCATAACAGGCGCAGGTGATGGGGTGTGACTGTGTGGTAGAGAATAGACATTGGGACTATGGCACCAGTAGGTCTGTAGATAAGCTCAGCCATCTTCTGTGACTCTTCTGCATAATTACAATTCTCTGGAGTGTAAAGAGAGTGAAAGAGCTGGAGAAAATCAAGACAGTGCCAGCAAATAATACACTAGACTGTTTTGCTGCCTTCTGTGTCACGCATTCACAGCATGGTTTCTTGGTTGACCTTATGTTAAATCTAATTTGGCAGGGCTGAGGTTGTATTAAGTCAAGATATCCTTCTGCTGCATATTTTAAGGAGAGATATGTCTTTAGAGGTTAAGGTGGGGAGGCGTGGGACTGGGCTAGGACCGTATGCAGCCTTGTGCTTCTTTTGAACTCCTTGCTGCTGCAGATGCCTACAACCATGGCAGCAAATTTCCCCTTTCCATCTGCCATCAGAGGTGTCCCATTCAATCGGGCCTGGGTCTGACCAGGATGACCTATGCATTCCTGACCTCCCGACCATTCAGCGAGGCCACACATCCTGAAAACTTCAGTACAAAAGACAGCCATCAGCTCCCTTTGCTTAGCAACAACCATTACCGTGAGCACATCAGCCTGATGTTCTGCACTGAGGACTGATTCTGTAATGCAGAGTGCAGTTCAAGGTCTCTGCCTTAGCATTCAAAGCCCTTTGCACCACCGACTTGGTCATTTCCCCAAGGACAGCTCTGCTGCAAAGATATGGTGGTAAAATGTGAGGTGATAAGAAAACTTCTGTGGGCATTTCAGGGCTGTGGAAGCAAGGCCCGTTGAGCTCCCATCAGATATATATGGCTTTCCATGAGCTTTTCTCCCCTTGGTCTCTCTCCCCTTTGCTCATACACGTATACAGCCAAAAAAACCTTAGTCTGCACCAGATACCCCTCTTGTGAAAGAAAAGAGGTTTAACTTATACCATTGTTTGAGTTTATAAGTGTTTCTAAAGCATTTGAAAGCAACTGTGATGGAGCAATAAAAGTGCCGAAAGAGATCTCGGGAGAATCCTGAGTTTAGTGCTGAATCTGATGGCCTCTGAGTCCATGAATGATGTTGCATCCATAAATCAAAATGCTCCAACCAGACCCTTTGGAAGGAAACCATCCTGTAAAGCAACATTCAAACCTGCAGACTGTGACAAAGCAATAAATCCAGTCCTCAAGAATTTGCTTTGAGAAGCCCTATTGCATCTACTGTCTTGCTAATGAGTAAGTCCCTAAGACTCTTAGAAATAACCAGGTCAGAAAAGACTGTCACTTTTAATGTGGTAGTGAACTATAGCTCTGAGAAAACTTCCGTGTTCATATAGAAAGTAGGAGAGGGGATCTTCTAAATACTTGGAGGGTATTGGGAGTCTTCTTTGCCTTTCAAGTATTAACAGAGAATTGGGCCTTTTAAGAATAATCATCTGTTTCATTTGAATATGACAGATATTTGTAGCAAAATTGAAGAAAAACAACACAACAACAACAACAAAAAAAAAACCACCTCAATCCCTGTATGTAGAGAATCAGCAGAAATGGTGCTGTGGAGACCCATCTTCCATTTTCAACTATTTCAGCTGTAGGATGTTACCCTCCCTTTATTTCTCTACCTTCTGTCTTCCCTGCTTAGTGTTTGGCAGGCCTTTTTACTCAGTGCTGGTGTGAGTATTCCTTGTTTTAGTCTAAATAAGCTGTATTAGTTTAGGTAATGAAAATATTATTATTTTTTGCTAACTGACCTTGTTTTGATTGAAGTGGCACACAAGCAGCTGGAAGAGGCCATGTGGCCTGAAACAGTTCAGTCTGTGGCTTTCTGTACCACTGCCTTGAGCAGAAGTCAGCCAACATTGTCACCTGGACAGAACAATTGTCCAAAAACGATCCCTTTTTCTGTCTGCATTTTCTTCCTCAGTCTATTAGTACTGAGCCTTGACCTGCACCATCATTCATCCTAGGTGATGGTATCATTTAGAACTCTTGTGAGATAAATATTTCTTCAATAACTGTTAATTAACTAGCACACCATAAAAATATTCCATGTTCAAACACAGTAGTGTTTGAAGAGCAGAACTTATCCCTTGTAAATCAAAAGAACTTTTTTTCTTTTTCTAGCAAGTCCTCCACCTGCTCAGGAGCCCCAGGAGTGCGTTACGTTATATACCAGACCCAAGTGTTGGGACCAGTGTGCTAAGTGTGGATTCACTGGCCTTACCCATGTCGCCTCCAGATCTCTGTTATACCGTGGGTGAAGCACAGTGACAGAGGGATGCTGTGTGTCCCATCAGGAAGGGAGGTGCTTCTGTCAGATGGTCAGTTTGAGGAGGTAGTTGGAAAATAAAAGTTATTGTGAAGACCTTTCTGGAAAGTACTGAGGAAAGGAGAGGATTTTGAGTCCAGCAAGTCAAAGCAAAATAATCATAACTCACAGAAAATAGCCATGGGAATTACTCAGAAAAACTCCTGCTATCTAAACCATAAGCTATAAATGCATACTTTTTATTAATTACATTAACTTAGTTTTTTTTTTTTTTTTTCTTTTCACTTTGTTGGATATGAAGTTCTTGAAAATGAATGTGCTAGTAGTCTTTGTAATGCTAGCAAAATGCTGCATCTCTAGGCAGATGATCTTTAAAAAAGAACAAAGCTTGACTCTCAAGTGGTCTGAATCCAATACTTTAGTTGGGAATTAATTCTTAGTTCAGAAATGATGATTGGCTAATTCTATGGAATAAAAAAGTTAAAACCAAAACATGGAAGGAAGTTCTAGGAGTTCTTACAAAAGGAAAAGCACTATAACCTCAGTAGTAAGTTTAGCTGCTTGCTGTCACATTTTAGAGAAGAATTCCTGGCATTACTTGTTTCAGAGTAGTAGGCTGGAATATGAGAGGGTATTTCCTGATGATCTAAAATTACTGAAGAATATCAGATAACCATTAGAAGCACGGACAATTGCTAGTTTATAGTAAAGGACCATGGCAATTAAGTTCTCATCTTTCATTCACAGATACTATGTTTGAAATCCTTCAGTCTCATCCTCATTGCAATTGTCACCTGTAGCTCCTAGTTCGTTGGCTTTTTCCTCTTTAGTAAAGGAAAAGAGTAGAAAAATTCACTGTCTGTGATGAACGGTGAGAACAGAACCAAATAATGATTTTTAATGATTGAAATCAAGGAAAAATGTGGTACAGTGGAAGATTCTTCTGTATTACTTCAAGATATATGAAGTAGTTCCATTCATTTTTGCCAGAGTCACTAAAGATTTATGGCCTGTTGCTATGATGGGACTGTCTGTCTATGTTTCAACAGATGGAAAACCATAGCATATCCTTGCATCCTCAAAGGGAATCAATTAATTTTTCATAATTTGAGAATACTGCAAAATACATAGATGGTATCGTGTGTGGAACAGTCACCAAAGTTTGCGAGAATTCTCTGGCACTCATTCAAGCTTCTCATTTCTTTCTGTTATAGCTCTAATCTTGTGTTTCAGAAGGGCTACGTTTTTACCGTGAAATCTAGAAATAAAAAACAGGGTTAAAAATGTTATTAGAATTATTGCCAAAAATAACACAAAAATGCATTATTTTTGCACTGCACTTTCTCCTTTACAAAAAAAAAAAAAAAAAAAAAGTTGATAACCACATAATCATGTTTCTGTGGCACTATAACAATTTTGGCAACTGTGAAGTGCTGTTCTATACTGTTTCTGATGATTTCTTTTTAAATAACTATCAGTAGCTTCTTCAGATACCTCACACGGGTTATTGTTAGGATGTATTTATTGTGAGATGAGACCTGCATAAGCAATATTAGTATCTAGGATTTTGAGTAATTAAAGGAATTTGCCTGAACAGGAAAACCAGATTTAGCTTTTTAACGTGATTGTAATTACTCGTTATCTTCTGTTATAGGATGTAGTACTGCTCTCAGGCTGTTCATTTTGATACAAGAAAACCCTTTCTTTCTGAATCAGTGTGTATCATACCATGGATTGCCTCTGGTGTTTAGTCTACTTACTGCCGGCTGTCTCCCAACAGAACATTTATGCCATGTGTATGCCGCAGACTGAGAAATCCTAACACAGCTGGGACTATGGATTAAGCCGTGTAATTAACTGAAATTGTGTCCTACCCATTTTTCAAGTGAGGTTATCCTGAAGAGCTGAACACCACCTTTGCGTCCCAGGGGTCTGTGAAGTCTCACTCTCCTAGCTCTCCCTTCACACTTGTCTGTGTTGTGCTGGAAGCCAGCAGTGGTGTAGGCTCTTTCAGTGTTAACTTTTAACTCTGTATAAGTTTAGAATGCATTTTAACATAACTTTTTACAACAACAGTAGACTCACAATATTTTTTGCCATTGAGGGGGTGTCCTCAAAATAAGCGTGCAGAGGTGCTATCTATATGGAGGGGGCAGTGTCCTGGTTATCTGTCGAGATGAGGACTCTACCTTGTCAGAGCCAGGCTTTGTGTGGGTGAAATCTACAGCAGTATTTACAGATTTACTTTGGCAGTCAGGCAGATGTGCAGGTAGTTGAGTAGTATCTTTTCTAAGGTTTATGTGCATACACTCCGTTTTGTGAGCTGAGCATGGGCTCCTGATGGCCACTGTTCCAGCACAGCTCCTGTAATTAAGTCCCCAAAATCCAGCTTTGATTTTTGGGTGTATTAGATGTGTTCATGCACAGCTACTGCAGCTTTGATAAGTGACTTTCCAAAGTCAAAGTGGCTTACCAAAGCACTCTTACCATCTCAGAAAAACAGCTTTCAAACAGTTATTGCAGATTGGTTTGGGATTTTCTCATTCACTGTATGTGGAACCTGCTGGTTCAGCCTAATTATTTAAGAAATATCTCAGTTCTGGCAAAACATGTGCAGTGAATACCTGCCTGCTTCAGCTTTCCTAGTGGATTTTTTCATTCATTTAGTCTTTTTTTACAGGAAGTTATATCTGTTAAGATTATTTTCTTTTCTTAAGCTGTCATTGCTCCTTTCTTTCACAGGCTTATCTTGTGAAATACAAGTTTCCATGGAGATTTCATTTAAATAGCTCCCAGATTCTATTTAATTCATAAATCAGAAATCTATAAACCACACCTCTCTCTCTTTTTTTTTTTTTTCAAGTGTACAAGGACATGTTTGAAAGAGGACATCATTCATTGGCTTGTCAATCAAACGTGTATTTGCAAACATTGGGTCTCAAGTCTGACAGAGCAGGAGTCATGTTTGGAACAGACTTAATTTGTTCATAAAACAACAAATTTTCACATCACAAAACAGCAGCTTTTCAGATCTGCCCCAACTGGGACAACTTGCTTATACCGGTGAAACAGGACCAGATAATTAATTTGAGGCACCTTAAACTTCCAGTCTGCTTTCTGTTACCTGGGGTCATGTTCAAACAGGATGCACAGTGTAGAGTGAAGCGAGGGAGTTTGTGGCAGAAAGCTAAAGCCAACCTCAGCGGGCTGTCTATTGCCAGGCCTGTTTGAGCACACGCACACAATGAGAGCTGGTCACTATGGTAGACAAAGGGTCAAGACCATTTTAAACTGGTATACTCCAGTGCAAGAAGGAAAGAGAAAGAGAGGGGAGATGGGAAGTAGTGTCTGTAATCACTGCAGCAACCTGACTCCACTGTAGCACTGTCAGGGTGCAAAGAATGTACTCCTGGATTGCTATGTCTACCACAGAAAATGCAGCCATCTCTGGAGAAAACTGGAGAATGCCAGCTGATATTTAATACAGCCAGTAAACCATCAGGTCTCTTTTTATTTTTTTTTTTTTTTTTTGTCAGCTATTCAGGAAAATCCTGAGAAATCTTGCTAGCAGAAAAAAAAACTATATTCTTGGGCAATATTGTACCCCTAGGAGAGAAACATCCTTTCTGAGCATAGTGGGCATATCCTGAGCTGCAAACATCTCTTTGAGACCACCTTAATCCTAGTATTGTTCATCAGCGCATACAATATCCTTCTTCAATAAGATAAAAATAAACCTTTGTATTAAGATTTTTCTTATTCTTCTGGCAGAATGAGAGAGGAGAAATAAAACTGCATTTCAGTTGCATTGAGATATTATTCTAAACAGTTTTGTGATGGGGAGGTAGGAAATGCCAGCTCAGTGCAGTCATTTGCTCCATCAGTTGAACAGTGGTCCCAAATGATGGCTAATCAGAGATAAAGCAGGCACCAGCAGTGCAGTTTCAGTATTGCAGCTCCAGCAGATTTGCAAGGGAAATTCAAATCGACAGGTGGTCCTTACCTTTGGCAGAAGGTCAAAAGAACATCACAACTTTCTCGTCTCCCTGTTTTATCTTCCAAAGGTAGAGGGAACTGGGGAAAATATCCGAGTTTTTTGTGGTGTTAACCTATTATAAATACAGATACAGGCACTCAGGGACTTTCTGATGTTTCCAAGTGTATGAGAAAAAAAATTAACTGCTTTTTTCGCAGAACAGAGTTCCACTTTGAAAGCTCATTCTTCCAAAGCTCCATGATAAAGCTAAGCATCTATTACTAAAAAGTTATTGTGGTAGTATTTTAACATCTTATTTTGCAGAAAGAAGTGGGTTTTTGAACACTTACTTTTACTGATGTTCTTGTGTATAATTTCCCCTTGCTCAAGTCTTACAAAAGCATTTTGTTTTACTCAGTTGTGCTGGTAGTTGAGATGAAACTATGATCGGTGAATACAACCCTCAATGTCAGGTTACTTGGTCGTGCTACTAGGTGCTAGTGTTAGGATTCAGATCCAGATTTCTGATGTGCCTGCCTGGAAGGGTTGAGGCTTGGATCATTAAAGCAGTCCATTAACAAGATTCCTGAGTCAGATCACATCGACTGTATTTTTTTTTCCAACCTAAATCCTATTAACCTATCTTTGGTGGTAGTATCCAAATGTTGCTCTTTGGTGGTCTATTAGAGCAAAGAAGTTTTGATACTGCATGATACTGCAGACTGGGTGCAGTTGGTGTTGCGACAAGACTTTGTCTTGAAGAATTGGTTGAAATTATGCCACTGGTGATAAAGTCATAGTGTGTGCTTCTTCCCAGGGGACAGTCACATCTAGTCAGGTGCCTGGCATTCTGTCTCTGAGGCAGGTTGACAGTGGGTGCAGAATCCCTCAGCTGTTTGGTCTACCACCTTCTGATACACAGCAGGAGATGTGTGGGTGATGAAGTGGTGGTAAGGACTCTTAAAAATAATTTATTTCAAATGTAATTGAAGGGAAAATAATTGGATTATTCTCAGCCAATGAGCCAGAACCCTTCTTATGAAAAATAATTTTCTGTGTTCAACAATGAAGCAAATAACAGAACTAAATAAAAATAATGAGCATCCCCTTTCCTTTTTCAACTGCAGTTCTAGCTCGCTCATTAGCACTGCTGCACAGATGGACCAGGGGGACACAGAAAGTAAAGGCGATTAATTAAAAGAAGAAGAAGAAATAGAGGGTCGGGGAGGCATACTTATGTGAAGGTCAAGATAATTTGCCCTCTCTGTCATGCGTAATTGTAGTAGGTGTAACAGTTAATTTTTTTTTGTCTGAAAATATGTGTCATGATTGTTTACCAGACCACACAGCTAACTAGGCCCTGAGCTGAATTTCAGCTGTAGCTGCTAGCTGGTCATGTAGGAAAACTTCTGCTGGGAAGAGAAGAGGTTTGGGCTCCTGTTGCTTTGCCTGCGCAGGGTCAGAGTCCAGGCCCCAGTTTAACTTAAGGTGAAACTTTTAGTGTTTGTAGTAAGATATCAGAATTTGAGAATGTAAATAAGTAGGGTAATATATAGTAAAGGAAAGGCTTTGTCAGAGGAGACCTGCTTCTGACTGCCCCTTTCTTCAGCAAGTAGTATCTACCAAATGTTTTGGCAGGTATTAGATCTTAGCTTAAGCCATTTTCCCATTCAGAATCTACTTTGCAATGAAGGTAGGATGTCAGTGAATTTAGATAATCAATGATTTCTTATAACCTCACTGAAGGATTGATATGTTACTTGCATTTGAATGTGCCCTCCTTCCTTTCTTCCCCCCAAACAGGGCTATCCCCAGGCCAGCAGGTAGCAGAGCTGGGTGGCTGAAAATGATTTCCTCCATAATGTTCTGCCTTGTGTGCCATTGCTCTGCTTGTGGAGCTGAAGAACATTGATGGCCTTTCTTACCTCTTGCCCCAGTTACCAAGGAGGAAGGTGACAGGTCAGGCACATGGCAGGACTCAGTCCTGAAGCAGTGAGACCATTATCTGTCCATCTGTGATGCTGAGTTATGCCCCACACAGTTTCCTTCTCTGTTTATGCACTTGATAACCTTGAAGGTGTTTTCCAACCTAGGTGGTTCTGTGATTATACTCGGGGAGGCAAGAGGGACTGTGCACCATCATGGCACTGCCCATCACATGGTGGGTTAATAGTCATGCAGACTGGCCTTGTTTCATTAACTTCTTGTCATCTAACTCTGGTGTTAGCCACCAAATAGACAGATCTGGGGACTGATGACCAATCTCTGTGTGCAGGTGGTAGTGAAGCTGATCTCAGAGGAATTGGTGGCAAATCCTTTCAGGTGAAGGATGAAGTTCAGTTTTTCTAAATACTGAGCATCCCCCGTTTCTAAAAATTTCGGAGACCCAACAGCCATACACTTGGATGCTTCCTGTTTGTATGAGAGTCGGTCTAATTTTAACTTTATTGCCCGGAAATTGTGTTATTGTTTCCCTTGGGAAATTTTGAATAACTTCAGATACCTTTATGTCCATTTTTATAGATAATTCTTCATTGAAGAGGAAAATGACTTTCAAATGGCTTTTTAAAAATAATCAGAAAGTTTATCTGAATGATTGATCCTGGCTGCATTTTTCCTAGCTGAAGTAAAATAGCCACATTTTCTGAGCAGATCTTTGTGGGATCTGTGAGCAGGGAAGATAGGCTTGAGCTCCAGTTTACACAGTTAGAGCATAGCAGGTAAATCTTTGGTTCACATCTCTCTCTCTCTCTCTTTTTTTTTTTTTTTTTGGTTAGGAAACCTAATCAAGGTAATTGGTGTTTAACAATCAGTTTTTAGGATCTTGACAGTTCTGCAATGTGGCTTCTGTCACTGCTCTGGGAAAGCAAGACTGAGGAGGAAATGGGAGCTATCATGTCATGTGGATGAGTAACTGGCTCAGACAGAGCTTCCTTTGTATCAAGGCTTGAAGCCACACTGCTGTCTTATTACAGCCTGTGGCTATTGCAATAAAAAGCAGGTGCAGAAGAGAAATAGGGGAAATGGGATTTTTTTTTTTAAAAATGGCTGTTTTTTTACATGTTAACACTAAGTTTTTTATAGCTAGCTATAGCCCTTTGAATATATTTGAATTATTCAAATCTTAGTAAAAAATCTGACAGAACAGATTTTCTTTGCAGCATAATTTTCTCTATCAGCAATCTCAGCATGAAGAAGGTTTTAGCAGTCACTGTTGGACCCTTGTATCACTATTAATCGCACACAGGTAAATATTTAGCTCTTACGAAAATGACTCACCTGTCTTAAGGGTTAGTGGCTATACATGTATGTGTTTCTTCAACAACAACAACAAATATTTATATATATATAATAGCTATTTTAAACACTTGGCATGTTTTAAAACAATTTGTTTTTGTAGAGTAGCACAAAAACTAAGCAGAGTTCAACAAATAAGTATATCTGCCAGTTCTCTGCTAACAATTAGACAAAGTACAAATCTCTAGGTGAGCAGCCTCTCATCCAATTCATGTTTGCTGTTTGTTTTATTTAAACTCCTTGTTTATTTTCTTTGTTAGGAAGAAATTAACTGGGAATTAATTACAAGTTCGGGACTGGTGCCCCAAAGATGTCTCCATGGTATTTCAGGCACTGGAGAAGTACATGGTACTTGCTGAATCTGTCCTGTGCTACCATGTTGGTGCATGTTATAGCACAGAATTTCCATTTTTCATGTAGTTGTTGTTCAGGGTCTGTACTTGCACATTGACTGATATTTCTTGGAAAATGGCTTTAGGAGTAGCAGCCCATAGCTCTTCAGATAGGGAGATCCCTATCTGAACTTGGAGTAGCTGTGCATAACTTTGTTGTTATAGGTGACTGATTAAAACTAGAGCCTTTAAATCCACTCCAGGTAGCTGATTACCAGCAGGCAGTGTGGGCCAGAGAGAGGATTAAACTGTTTTCATATACAAACTCTTCAGTGGCGCTGATTTTGGAAGCCTGACTCAGATTATGTGGGTTATTCTTCAGAGGTGTTGTAGCAAGATGTGTAGACACTTACTGAAAAGGTATCAGTGAGTTACCTCAAGCTGGGCAGGAACATGAGTGCATGTTTTTGGCAAAGCAGCCATTGTATTTCCATGTCTGTGTTTCTGTCTGTAAATCAGGGGTAAACAATGCCATTGCTGAAGTGACGGACAGTACTGTGCTTTAGAAACACTTAGCAGGTGTAGTAGCGGGTCTTTCTCTTCTGAATGCCAGGATGTCAGGCCTCAGTATCATTTGGCAACAGATCTGGGCAAAGAAGCTAACATATTTCTTATTTATTTATTTATTTATTTATTTTTCTTTTCTCTGGTTATATGTGAATAAGCCTAAAATTAGTTAAACAATTCTGAAAAATTCAGAATTGTCTGTGACGATAAGGTGTCTCACCTAAGGTCACGTAAAAAAAGGATGTCTCTGATTCAAACATAGTAAACTTAAAAATCATGAACCCACTTGTCTTCCCCATGGAGTATTTAAAAATGTGTCATGCTGGGGTATTTGGATAAGAAAGGCAGACAGAAGCATGTTTGAAATGACTGTAATTGCTGAAACTCTGATATCTTTCCTATGCTTTCTAGAAACTATAAAATAAAAGCCTGGGCTCTATTTATAAAATATCATTTTTCTATTATGGCAACTCTGGGAAATGAGTTGAACTGCAGAAAATTTGTTATAGAAAGCCTTTTCATCTTCCTTGTCTCTGATGGTGTTTTGAACAGTAGTAATAACAGAAGTTTATTGATTAACCAGTTAGTAGTATGTAGTTTGTTGTTAATCTACATGAAAATACTTTCTAGGTTGTCCTTCTCTGATATACAACCCCTTTAGGTACCACATTTAAGATTTGTTTCTCCACTGCATCAATACCATCTTATTCACATGCCATACATTCTTGAAATCATAGAAAGATCCCAGTCAAGGGAAAAAAAAAAAAAAGAAAGAAAAAAGAAAAGCAAGTGACATTTACCTAGCTTTCTACATATCTTACAATCTTGAAAGTTATTTTTGTCTCTTGGCAGGTGTGAAAATTAGAGGTAAGTTGCCAATAGGTTAAATCATAGTATGTAGAGAAGATCACTGATTTTAATGCTACAGTATTCCCCAATTCTGCTTGGGAATAGCTGCTGTATATCAATTACACACTGAGTAGGAAGTTTTAAGACAACTGGTACTGCTAGAAATTCTGCCTGTCAAATTTGTCATAGTTTATTTAATTACAAGTATGAAGAAGAAACAACCTAGTAGCTTTTCACAGTCTCTCCCCCCTAGGGCAGATGGGTATTAAAGCCAATTCAGTCTGTTTCCTGATTGCTTCAGGCTACAGAAAATTGTTCCCCAGGGAAGAGAAGTAAATCAGTTATGATCTTTAGTCTCTCAGAGGGAGATTAGAGCCACCACACTGGTGTAACAGCGGTAGGCTTCCTCTGTGTAACTGATTTCACCTTTAATCCTGCCATTGATTGAATATTGCTAAGAACGCTGCCATGCATTTTAAGGTCAAACCGATGATGAACACCCCAGGCAAAGGAAGTTATTTACACAAAAAGGTAAAGACGAGCCTTTAGCTTTACTATTTCAAAATAGCAGTAAAACATCTACTTTGGAGGAAAAAAAAAAAAAAAAGAAAAAGATTCCAATTTCAGTCATCAACCTTTCCCAAGTTTTTGTAAGGCTGCTTATCACAGTGGTATCTGAACATCTTCCAGGTAATATGGAATAGTAAAGTCTTTCATGGGCTTCATTGAATCTTTCACTTTGCTCCTTTTTCCAGGCAAAAATTCTCCTTGATGTGAGACTTTTATTCTTTATCTGCTGGTGTTAAATTCTGTTTTAGTATTAAGCAGAGATACGGCAAAATGTAGCACCAAAAGTACAAGAGTCATTTTATGGCAAAAGGTATTTTTATAGTAGAGGAGAAAAAGGTGTTTCTTAAAAAAAAAAAAAAAAAAAAAAAAAGTTATGCCAGGTACTACTGATTTCCCCCTCTCCTAAGTGTATCATTGTGCTTTTCGTAACACGGGGTGTTGTTTATTCATTATGGTCTTTTGGTTTTTTGAATCAGTAAAAGAGACTTCTTTCTCTACTGGATTGGAAAGCCCCAAATTTGCCTGACAAGACACAGTTGTACAGTTGTAGGCAAAATCCATATGTATTAAAGCTGTTGAGATTCATTGTTTATAGTACTGCAATAGGCCATGAAAAAGAGAATTGATATAGCTGCAGTGGAGGTCTGGCACAAAAATGGTTTTTTTTGTTTACCTTGTATTGCTGTTCCTAAAGCTTTCTGGTTTTTGAGAGCCTCATTTGTCTTTTAATATGGAGTGCACCAACCCCTAGATGGACAGCCAAGGTACGTTCTTCTGCCCTGCATTTATATAAGGCATATAGAGATGTTTGCTTGACATCCTTCCTGCATGATACTTGATCAAGTCTGCTGAGAATCTGTAAGTCTAGCTAGCAAAGATAATTTTCACCTTTTTTTTTTTTTTAACTCTTTTTTTTTTTTTTTTTTTTGGATTCAAATATCCAGCTTTCACGTGGTTTATTTCCATGCCTTCATGCATGAAATGAACTTCCCTGATTTTGCATCATGGAGGTTCTCCTCTAGAATGAGGACTTGCATTTGGGTCCCATGTTTACATGTGCCTGTCTCTAAAACTCAGGAGATCTGATCTGTTGGGTGATCTTGAACAAACCACAGTACTTCTGTTTCTGTTCCCAAATGACAAATATGCTGCTTAATTATACCAAATACTGTTGGGAGTAGAAACTTTGAGTCAGGTCTTAAAAGGACTGGGGAGTATGCTAATGAAGTATTAAAGATAACACGGAACAGAGTGGGACCTAGAGAGACACGAAGGGAAACTAGCTGGGTTGTTTAGGAAGAATTGACCAGACATAACCAAAGTCCAGAAAACACTGTAAATGAGAGGCAGTCTTGATTTAAACCAGCTTTGCTATTGCTTACTGGTTGGGACACCATCAGAGCTTGCTTCTTGTGGCCACAGCATTTCATGGGAGACCCTTAGTTGGCTTCGTTATCCCATCTGCCTGTAATTTAGCGTGCTCTCTTGGTTTGCTGCTCTTTACCTAGGACATATCTCAGGTAATATTGCTTGATGCCAAATATCCTTTGTCTGTAGGGTACGTGTGTCCTCTTCTGTCCCTTAATCCCACCATTGTTACTCCTCGCATTGTGGGAATCCTGTCAGCTACTTCTGTGGGGGGGAGAACTTATTGCATGAATACTGAGAGAGGCAGTGTTGGCATACACTTGGCTTTGGTCATGCCTTGCTGATGCTTGTCCTGAGCAGGGCTTGTGCCTGAACTAGTCAGCAAGGACCCAGTGACTTTTCATCATTGGTCACTGCCTCCTGGATCCTGGCTGACTGGCAGATCTGGGCCCCTTCAGGACCTCCTGTCAGCACCTGGGATTGTAGGGGAGAAGCGAGAGATGTGAGGACTGAATGCATCGCTGCATGCCTCCAGAAACAGAGATCAGCAGGTGTTCTGGCTCTCTCCAATACCCATCAGCTTTTCAGAGCAGTTATGACCCACCCATGGCAGCAGGTACTGCAGTGCCTCTTAAAATAGCTGCAGAAAGGGCTGCTTTGGAGGTCAGTGCTTTTGCTGAGCAGTGCAGATCAGAAAGAGATTAGTGGGTTTAGAGCTGACGTTCTCTTCTGCAGAGTCTAAAGGCACCCAGCAAAACTGGCTTTAACACTCACGGAGCTCTGGATAGCAGGGAAAGCCTGGGTCCTTCCTTCCTCCCCCTCGCACATTGGATTAGATGGATTTGCCAGTTCACTTAGTCAAGTGAAAGCTTCAGGCCCCTTCCCCCTTTTCCTGCCTCCTGCTGGGATGAGGTTTAAGGCAAAATCCCCTCCTTGCACTGCTGGTCTCTGAGCCCACTGCTCCAGCACTCTGCAGGGACTGGGGAGGATGGGGGAGCAGCAGGCAGGCAGGGGTTTTGCACTGCCTTGCCAAGGAGGTATTTGCAAAACTTCACAGCGTTGCACCACTTTTTTTTTTTTTTTTTTTTTTTTTTTTTTTTTTTTCCCAGCTGTCACTATTGGAGGGGATATGATCCTCAGTCTGTTTCATTTTCTTGATATTTTCCTGCCTTCCTCGTTCTCATTCATACTCCCAAGCATTTCTCTGGTTTAGCCACAAGGTGCCATCAGTAGACACTTATACACCAGTTTTACATCTGCTACAAACAGAGAAAGGCAGGCAAAAAGTCCCTAATGGTATACAGAGCGAGAGGCTAATTAATGAGAACTGTAAGCAGAAGGAGATCAAAATATAAGGCAAAACACAGAGGAAAGACAGCTTGAACTGTGTACACTTTGTAGGTTTTATGTGGTTGCACTGATGACCTAATCAGCCTTTTTTTTTTTTTTTTTTCCTTTTTTAAATGATTTCAGTACTTAGTGTCCCTAATGACAATGGCATCAAGCAGTGTCCATGATGTCTTGTGTCCTATTATGTGTGCTGCTGTGAGAGGACAAATCAGAAGGCGTGGTCCCTGCCTCTGAGCCTTTCCAGTCGGATACGAGGGAGAAAGTACATGAAGGGGAAATAATTGGGAAAAGGAGGGTGAGAATAAAAGTTATAGGAAGAGTAGATTGTCCTGGAGCATCTTTGTGATTCTGAAAGAGTATTTCCTGCTGACCTTTTGTCCACGCACTATCAGATGGCTGTTTCACGTAGGCAGATTTGAAGGAGAGATCTGACAAAGAAGGTAACAGTGAATTTACAGAACAATCCTGGAAGGAGTCATGCTTGAAGAATAGCAAACAGGAAAGGAGGCCCAGGACAAACTTGTAAGACCAGCAACAGATCTGCTAGCAGAGACAGGTGTTGTTTACAAAGGAGTACAAGACCAAAGTATTTTCAAGTATGTGATGCATCTGCAGAATGAGCAGGTATTTTTTTACAAGCTAAACCTTGAAAGTCAGGATTTAGGCCCTGGAAAAGTAATTTATACTCACTGGGAAAAGCAAGGGACACTGCATAATTTTCCCAGCAAGCATCATTGTATTTTTTGCTGTGTGGCGACATGGGTAGTAGGGGCTGCTTTCCACTAGCTTGGAAAGGAACAGGCAGGATACAAGCAGGTAGCCGTGCATGTGGAAGAAGACAGGAGGATAACCATGACTTTGGAGAAGCTGCAGTGCGCAAAAGCAGAACACCAGTGCTAGAGCAATGAGGTGAACAGGGGAGCTTGGGACAGATATGGGGCTCTGACTGGGAGTGAGGCATCTCCTGCCTTCTTGGATGTGAGGATCTTCCTAATTGCATTTCTGACTGCCTGTGATGCAGAATAGTTTGTTTGCTGACTTTCTTTTTTGGTTCCTTACAAATTGACCCATTTGCTTTACTTTGTGTGTTTTTAATTTTCCCTTGCGAAATATATGCACTTTGGGCTCATTTGGTAAATTAATATTAGTGTTTCAATAAGGCTGCTATCAGTCCTTATTTTACACTAAATCTTTCCTACAGGTTTTTCTTTTTCCCTCCTCCTCTCTATGACTAATAGATATCATTTCAACAGTTTGACTAACTGCCGTGTTATAGAAAAGGCAGTAATTTATACTGATGTAATGGCTGTGATAAAAATCATTTGTGTGCTGATTTTATAAATTAGGTAGGAAATGTGAGTGCCTCTGAAAAATGAAGTGCTACCACATGAATTCCAGTGTTGTTAATGCTTCATACCTTTCTGCTTCATTAAACCAATTTCACGGGGAGATGAGTTAGAGGAGGAAGCTGTGCTGCTTAAGAGATGCAACAATGGTTTATTGAAAGAAATGGGGATAAGATTAAATTAAGTGCTACTTGAGAAATATGGAAATACAAAAATATTCAAGCTTATAGATGGTGAATTCAAAAATATGATAAGTTAGCTCTTTCATACCCAAAGAACTGTCTCATCATAATTGCATAGGCTGAATTCACAGGCTACTAATTAATATTGAAGAGTTTCTTGAACCACTCTTATAAATGAGTCAGAGTGCCCTAGAACTAATTTATAACTATTTCCTTTTGGAAACCAAGACAACTTAAAATGCTGCTTTCAGTACATTCCTATCTTGGCCGCTAAATCTTTTGAAATGATTTCTGCCATATATTTTTAATTTATTTATTATTTCATATATTTCATTTACCAGCTGAATTTAAAGGGAAGAAAAAAAAAACTGAATAAGATTAAGAAACCGTCAGGTCTGGAAGATACTTTTAATTTGGGATAATGACAAAGAGTAGCAAAAAATAACTTTTATGACCACTTTTGATCTGAATTCAGCTGCATCAAAACCAATATGTTTCAGTTACATTTACATCAGAACTTTTTTTTCTGTGGAGTAAATCAGAAATGTAACTTAGGGAAGAGCACATTTTTGTCAACATAGTGCCTTGAAGACCAGGTAAGATCTAAATGAAACTAAGAGGCTAATTGATTTTTTTTTTTTACCACTTCCATAAAGTAGCTGCAAGTATTTTTTCTCTTTCCCTTCTCTCCCTTGAGGACTAGAAGTTTTCATTCTCAAACGACTAAACCCTATTTGTTCTGTGGATGGTGGAACATGTAAATACAAAGGGAGTCATTCATTAAATAAGAGGCTTATGCATACACAAGTTTTAAAAAATGCATAGTTTCAAAGCACAACTGAGAGGCTGCCATTTTACCCCTGATTCACAATGAGAACTCTGTGTACAAGTGACCCAAGTACTGGGATTTGGTCCAGCTCTCAGATTAGCACAGAAAACACGTAGAGACATGGACGTCCCCCATCCCCCTCCCCCTGATGATAATAGGAGCTCATAAATGTGCTCATCGGGAATGTGTGTGGGATCTTATTGACAGAAGCATATGCACTGCTACCTTCTGCTTGGAGAGACCACGTTTCTTCTCATGTATGATGGGTGCATCACCTAACATTAGCACTATTGCACCATTGACACTTGCTATCCATATGCTTTCACTTAAAATAAATCACTCTATGAAATAGGATAATGTGCCAGACAGCTTTAAGGCTGGATCTTGCCAAGTGCTCTCAATTCCCAATGAGAGGTAATCAGAGCTGAGGACACTTAGCCCTTCTCTGGATCAGTTCTAGCAGCAAGCATGTAATATTACAATGCAGCTCATTTCAGCACTGGCAAGGATCTTCCTAACAAAGTGCTGGGCACCGTCCAGCCCCAGCACTGCCGGGTGACTTTCGCAGGATTTGGCACCTTATGGAATTGGTCTGTGAGATGTAATTAGTGATTCAACTCATTTGCAAGTGCAGTTCATACAATTTCTTACTTCCTTGTTTTTTTAAAAAGTCTGTTTGTTAAGAAAGGAAGGAAGAAACAGAATAGGAATAAAACTACATCTTTTACCACTGGAAGAATTCTGCAAATCCAGAATCTTCAAAATCTTCGTTACCATGTAGGACAAAAGGTCAAAATCTTGGAATTTGGAATATAGTGACATCTTATAAAAATATGCTTTTGCTTGCAACTTATAGAAATAACCTGTTTCAATAATTTTCCAGAAAACAAAACAAAACAAAAAACATCACACACACACAAGGAATCTGTACATTCCCAGTAAGGTTTTGATATAGATATACCAATTTCCAAGGAAAAATTGTGCTTTGAACTAGCCCTAGCTACACAAGACCCATATGGATTGTTCTTCAAATTGCCTATTTTGCGATGTTCTCCCTTCTAACTGTACCGGCATATTTTTCATTATACTGCAGAGATACATGGCCATTTTTCGTGCAATTTGGTGAATTTGCAGAAAGTTTGAGAATCAAATTTCCTTTTCTGTATAAGTTTGTGCATGTCCGCTTGGCAGAGAGTTGTTCCTTTCTTACTCCCTGCTCCTATGTTCAGATGGAGCTGAGGCTTGCCCTGGGCTTGGTGTGAATTACTGGCCTTGGGTGCTGTTTGGGCTGGTGTTTGCTGTCATCCAGGCTGGCAGTGCTCAGACCTGCCTTTTACTACCATTGGGCTCCCAGTAGTAGCGGTGGGGAATTTGCCATCTTCCTGGGTGAACTCATTGAGTTACATGTCTGAGCTTATGTTTAAGATTTCACTTTCTTTCTCTCTTTAACCATCCATTCCGTTATCTGCTTCTTTCTCTTTTGAATTGTTTTTGGATTTTTTTTGGCCTCTTATCCTTTTCTTAGTGTTTCACTTCCTGTTTACTTTCTCATCTCTTCTACTCTGTCTTTTATTCTGCAATGTCTCATGTGAATGTAGCTTGCTTTGAGTTCAGGAATATAAATGCTTGCCCCTTTCCTTTTGCTTTGCTCCAGGCATGTGTAAAGCAGCAGATAAAAGTTGACAGCATTTTGTCTTTGTACATGTTGGCTTACTGCAAGCATTGAGTGCAAATTGCAGAGTAAATTCACATGCTGAATGCTAGAGAAGAATTACATCAAAGATCTAATAATGAGTAATGGAAGCTGCCCACAGTTACTAAAGTATTTAGTTCAGTGAGACACTTGAAAAAAGGAAAAAATATCTGTGAAAAATAACTGTATAGTATGCCTGTATGGAATCTTGAACTATATTATTATTTTTATATCAATATGGGTTTTGAATCATTCCATTAAGTGAAAATTAAAGAGTTTGTTTTACAGTGGCTACAAGATCTTGGCACAAGTTACAATATACCTCATCCTTTTAAGTCCTAAGTCATTTGAGAAAAAAAGAGTCTGATTTCTTACAAATTTTCCTACGGACTGTTAGCGTTAGGTCAGAGGTTGGACTCAATGATCTTGAGGTCTCTTCCAACCTAGAAAATTCTGTGATTCTGTGATTCTGTGACTATTAGCCTCGTTGGTTTGATTTGGAGGCTTTGTAGATAGCAAATTCTTTATGGAATAATTGTGCAGCAGCTGTTGTTAGAAATTACTTACAGGTTTGTAGACAACCTTTGATGTGGAAATGTAATTAGTTTAGGTTAGAAACACTCTGGATTTGCTTCTATGTTTTATATAACCTGTATTAATTTCAGAGATTTAATGCTGTTGGGTAACTATGTTCGGAAATACAGCTTTGTAAAGTATGACATTTGATGCACTTGTAGAGTAAAAATTAAATATGTGTAACTCTTAAATGTGTACTGACAGAGAAAATCCAAGTCAAAATTGAATATTAGCCATCTTTTAAAGGCAGGCTTTGAGAAACTGAGCATGTTCTGGGTGATACAGTTGAATTTGTACTGTAAAAGTGTTCTAGACTATGTCTGTGTTACTAGACCTGACATTTGATTGGTCTCTCTGGCACAGGTGCAGACTCCAGCTGTACACTTTTTCTTTTCCAAACAGATAAAGGTAGTTGCATAACAGCATCACAAAAGAGAGAGGCCAAAATTTAGGAATCAGAGTGGGCAAAAGATCCTGACCCCTTGATCACTCAGACTTGCTCAGTCTCCTGTCAGTCTTCTGCTCATGCTCCCAAATTTCCTTCCTGTCGAAGCCATGGCTTGTCAGGGGAAGGGACTGAGGTGTCCTTTATTTTGCTCTGACTTGGCTCAGAGTGAGCAGATTGCAGCCAACCTCTGTCATAGGAATGATTTCTAATCCTCAAAACTATGAATGCTAAGCAGAAGGGATTGGTTTGTTTTGCACAGTGAAAATATGAGGTTTTGGTACATTCAGACCATGGGAAACCTGGACACAATGGTATGATCTACTGCCTCATCTAGAGATGAGTCTCGCTCCCATCCCTTGCAGAGTTCTGAAATTAAACTCTCTGGAGTGCAAAACAAAAGTTTGAATAGTTACGTGGCACTGGTCATCCGCTGGCAAAAAATATCTGCTTATTGAAGCTGGATGCCTCATGCTGTACACGGCACTTTCTGGAATGTTTTATTCACTTACTGAGTGAGCATTTTGAGCCGTGGAAGTGACTCATGAGCACAAATCCCAGTACATTTAACCTTTTTGACTTCAGGTTGTGTGCTTCCACCATCAAACGTTTCTTGGATTTTCCTGTCAGAATCTCCAAATGTGTATGTTTGGTGCCAGTGTCAGAACAAACAAAAATTCCTCTGACTGCTATCAGAATTGGGTAAATTCCTTTATTTTGCTATGTCCCCACTGAGATGCAAGTTCAGACTTTTGACAGCAGCATCTAACTTTTTGCATGTAATTATACTTTGTTTCACTTCACAGCCAAGATATTGGGCTGGAACTAGAGTGTTGTTCCCCTTAATGAAGTTGAGCAGAGCTTGTCCACAACCACCTTTAGTTAGTGCGTACACCCTGGTGCTCACAAGGCTGCTGCTGGTTAAGTAGATGCAATATTTATCTCACCAATGTTACCAGGTTAAAATCACTTTTAAACAATACTGACCATTCTTGGTTAGCAGAAAAATCAAACAGCAGATGAAACATTCATAACTGTCTATCACGGTACCTCAAGAAGAAGAGGAGAAAACACAAATACAGAAGTGGGCACTGGTCAACATTATTTGAAAGCCGTACGATAACTGCTGTTAACTTCCACTGACACTGGGTTGGCTTTCTGCATGCTTTCTTGCTGGTGGTATCTGTGGTTTATTTATTTATTTATTTATTTTATTCTTCTTATTATTTTTAATGTTATTGTCCATGCAAGATGTCAAGCATGGACAAAGTAAAATGCTGCAGCCATAAATGTGTACGTCTCTAGAAAACTGAGAGGAAAGTTGCACTGAATGAAATCTTAAGAGTGCCATAGGGAGGTTTAACTGGGGAGTGGACAGAACTGCTTCTGATCAATAGACCCAATTAATAATGTAAAAAGCAATACCTCTGTAGTTCTGTTATGTTTTTTTTTTTTTTTTTTTTTTTTTTTGTGTGTGTGTGTGATTGCTGCTCTTTGGCTGTGGAAGTGACACTTACCGCTTTTTTTTGAAGGTGGTGATCGTATATTCCCTAAATGTGCCATAGGTCGTGAAGTACAATGGTAATGGCTTGTCCTGCCTTTATTCCTGTGTTCTTTTCTGGCAGGGCTGTAAGGAGAAATACTGCACTTGAATGTCTTACAGTTTATGAATTAACAGTGTTGAACATCTCTTTGGCATGACGTAATATGTTGTAATGCCAGCAAACCTTTTGCATAGAATAATGAATTTGGATTTTAATCATCTGTAAAAACATTCACAGAAAGTGTTTTAAGTTATTTTTAATATCCGGCTTGTCTGTCCTCTGTGAAACTATACATCTCCTTCCTTTCCTACGACTTTCTAAATCAAACTGTAGCCTAGGTAGCCTATTACATAGACCCTCACAAATGAGGTGTTTATGTTGGAAATGGTGTGCCCAAATATAACATCAGGAAGGTGTTGCTTTAATTAATGTTTACGCCAAAAAAGAAAGGAAGGCATTCTTAGGTTTCTTCTTTTTATGGATAAGAAATATAATAATATATTATCTCATGATAGCATGATTCCAATGCAAATGGCAGAGACTGGTGGCTTATTAATAGGCCTTGCCTGTAGCAAGCCTCCTTTCCCCGCTTCAGTTTGAAATTGATTATTTTAATACAAAATTCCTGAATGAAAGAGGTTCTTGGCCTTTTCCTGGGCTGTTGAATAATGTATGTGGGAGAAAGCAAATAGAAGCAGAGGGTCTCAGCTGCCGGAACAATGGGCCGTGCACAGAGCTGAGGGGGCACATTAGTTTATCATTGCCTTGTCAATCCTCATAGGCTGGGAATCGTGGGATAGCCTGGAAAGAAGCAGCTGCTGAACGTGTGGTAAACTGACCGGGGCACTTTAGAGAGACGACTACATTTACACATCTGAAAACAAGATATTGATTTTCTCTACAAAGCTGGAGAGAAATAGTCATCCTTAAAATATATCTGGACCATAGCTTATTTGCAAAAGTGCAGCGCTTTCTGGCTGTTCCGAGAGCCAGCAGCATCCTCGTGACAGGGCTTGCAAATCTAAAAATAGTCTGCATAAACTTTGGTTTTCCTCTTAGCTGATCGACTGTCCTCCTAATCCTTTTAGTGATTCATTGCAAGTAAAATGTGAATGCAGGCAAACTAGGTTTGTAAATATTAACAATGTTTTCACTAAATTAGTAGATTTTTTAAAGATAAAACAATTTTTGAAGTTATATATTCCCTTTTTGTGGGCCAAACTGATCTAGAGGATACACTTGTGTGATATCCCTGATATCACAGGCTCTGTTTCTTCTGACAGAAGTGGAATTCACTTCTCAATGCCAGTTAGGGTTTATTTTACCCTCTCAGGCAGGAGGTTTTCTTCATACCTTTCAGAAGTGATGAAAATAGTAAAGTGAAACAATGCTCAACATCAACAAAGCCAGTTGATTAATTGATATATAATTGTTTTAAATAATGAATAGATTTAAAGCAGAGATGAGCACACATTTCCAGGTGTGGTGATTAGTATTTCAGGGAGATGTTGATGTCTTATTCTTGGCCAAGTTAATAGGATGCTGTTATGTGGCTGTGATCAGAATTGATGACTATTATTTTAGTTCTCAGAAATCTTATTTATGGTTTAGGATTATCTGAGCTGGGTCAATACAAAACC
The DNA here is from genome assembly GCF_964035555.1 of Netta rufina. NCBI lineage: Eukaryota > Metazoa > Chordata > Aves > Anseriformes > Anatidae > Netta > Netta rufina. Next base: position 11,335,984 of record NC_140135.1, read on the forward strand.
ATATTCACAATGTGAATCACAGCATGTTGTGAAGTTCCATTTGAAATAATGTTCCATGTCCAAAAGAAAATATTTTTTATCCATGTAGGTCTAATTGCACATCCAGGTTCCCCACAGATTTGTTTGCTGTCCTGATCTGTATAATTTGGATGACAGTTACAAACATGAAGATGTTTGGCTTCATTAGCTGCTTTCTTGGTTTTGCCAGTCAAAAACCAGGTCCCTCAGCCCTTACCAGCAGGTGTAGTCAATGCACCTTAGGATACAGTATATATGTCTTGCAAGAGCAAGTTGTAAAATAAACAACTTCGTATTTTGTTACTGTATATAGACATTAGTGGTCAAAAGCCTCTCTCAAAAGTTTGGTTTGATTCCCAAATATGTAAGCTGTATTGCAAGGTATGACAAAATAATGACTTAAAATTGAGTTTCTATGTCTGGATCTGGAAAGATGAATAACATTTCACATTTTCTAATGTTCAGGGAATTCAATGCATTCAAAAGCTATTTCATTTATTCGTACTTTAACATGAAGCATATAGATGTAGACAACTATTGTCTTAATTATTTCAGAACAATTAAGGCAGATTTCACTCTCAATACTCGATAAAAATTAACCTCACCTAATAAGTGCCCCCTTAGAGTTTGCAGGTTTCCCATAGAAAATCAGAAGCTTCTGAAAACATAGTAATTCTGTTCCTGTGTTTTTCTGACATCTGGTTTTAGCTGGTTATTATGAATAGTATCCTTATAAATAACCACATCAATGAAAATGTTAGGTGAGACACTGAAAAGCTGTGGTTAGAGAATCCTGACTAAGCAACAAGAAGAGAAAGGCTGAATGACATCAACCAAGTAGGAACTTCATCACTTACTGGAACTCCACATTGTATTTACTTCATGGATTTTTTTGGAACGGAAAACTAAAAATGCCCTATCTTGAATTCCTTTTCTAGTGATTTCAGTGGGAGCTTTGTCTAGGATGAGTCAGAAAGGATCCTCTTGAACTAAGTCATGAAATAACGGGAAAGTTATTAATTTCTTCTTATAGTTATACGTGAAAACATTCCTAAAAGGTTTATTTGAATTAATTACAAATTAATTGCAGGCAGCAAGTGGTAGTGGGACAAGATGAAGTCTTGACCATAAAGATGCTGTTTTAGGTATCTTCCTACCCTGGTGAAAAAAATGACAGTGAATTTATAATCAACAGAAGCATTGGTGTAGTTGTACTGAGCACTTTTAAGACTATTTACACTAAAAAATGTGTGACCTGTAGAGTGGCTTGCAGCTATACTGGATTCTCATTCTGCAGACACATGTATCATGCAATTTATCAGTCAATAATCTTCTCAGCAACATGTTCCAGCTTTCATGTTTCCCTCTTTTTCCTTAAATTCAAACCAACAACCATTCCAGAAGAGATTATAATGAGGGAATGCACCCAAATATAGACAAGGATGCTCTATCTACAGACACAAGAGGAGATCTAGATCTAAATAACTGAAAACCATGTATAAATTATTGGGCTGTCTTTGAACAGCTAAGTTGTTAGAGTCCTGAGAAACTGGACTAGTGAGTGAGCCTGGTGCTGTTAGGTAGAGGGTGTGTGTGACTTGCAGTAGAGGCAAGATTGTTTCTGTGTAAGAAACACTGAAATAAATAATTGCATTACAGATAAAGGACTGATTACAAGGAACTGATTTCTGTGTGAGATGGTGGATCGAGTAAATACAGTATCTCTAAACATGGTATTTTGGATATGTTTTAGACGTATTACATGTGCGTATTTACAGGGCTATGATGACAAAAACAGCCTTCATCAGCAGACACCAAAACACTGCTTTAGAAGGTGTGTTATCAAGTAGTCATGCCTAAACCTTTTTGGACACAAAGACAACAATACTCTGCCTTAAGCCAAATTCTATAAATATACTATTATGAAAATTCAAAATTAATGGAGTTTGATTTTGCTTCATTTTTTCTTTGTTTCGTAATTGTAGATAAGGTCCTTTGAGTATCTTCATGCAGATAGCAGTGTTCTCTAATATGTCTGGGCATTGTGGGATGTGATGAGGAATCACTGAACAGATTAAAATAAAGCCTAGCTGAGCTCTCAAACTTCCCTTGTCTTGTTACCTCTGGTGGCTCACCTCTTCCTGGGGAAACTGTCGTTTCTGGACACTTTGTTGAGCACTAGAGGCATTTTAGGAACAACAGAAGGCCAACACAAAAATTCAGAATGTAAAGCTCTGATCCTCAAGGTTTGTTTCTCTTTGACTCGGCAGAAGTCCATGGAAGTCAGAGCATGCTGGAGTCAACAAGGAGAATTGGGGCCTGATTGCAGAAAGTGTGCAAAACATGGGAGGAACATGAAAGAGGCTGTTTTGCCGGGAGCATTAAGCCATTACTCTATATTGCTACATGCACTGTAAGTAGAGTCCATTGAATGTTCATAAAGTATTGTGTGGGTAAATAGTTGTAAAGCTCTCCTGAGTTCATTCTCATGATTTCTGTAGAAGGACTATTTTTCTTTCAGTCTAGTTCTATTCCTGCTAAGCAGTGAAGGTATCCTGGGTCCACAACAGCTCGAGCTGTTCAGCTAAAGATGCTGTGTGTATAGAACATAGGTACTAATCTCATTCTGAGAATTCATGACAGCAGTGATATTTTGTAGGAGTCACTGAGGGCAATGGTATTGTTCCTTCCCACTGGCACTATTTAGAACGAGAATCTTCCTCCACACAAGTTTTGTTTTGAGCCATTCTCTGGCTGTACAACCTCAGGCAAGTTGTTTAAGCTTCTCCTGTTACTCAGCTGAGTGCAAAGCCCCAGGTTGTGCTAGAAACCCCATTTTATGTCTCCACAAAGGTTTTTTCAAGCTTCTGCTCATAGCAGAAGGGAGGATGGAATAACAGGGATGCATTCAGTGAGCAGGGCAGAATGCAGGATCAAATCCCTAGCCCCGCTGCTGCTTCTGCAGGACTGTCCTACAGGCTCACTTGGGTTAGGCAAGACATTATCAGCTTTGTGCCACTGGCATGAAGTCTGGCAAGTGTGAAGTTCTTTGCCTGAATTAACAGAATCCCAGATGCATAAAAAGTGTGGAGATGAGTTACAACACCCTCAAATGATAATTGCAGAAGAATCACTTGTAACTTTCCCTTTTCTTCCCCTAGCTGGGCAAACCCTTCACTGCTCTCCTGCCTTTCATTTTGATCAGTGCAAATAATCTGCTTTTAGGGGTGTCCTACTGCACTGCTTCACCCCAGAAGAGTGTCATCTCCTTTCCCCTCTGCCCACAGCAAGTGATAAGCTGGTCAAAGAACTGCATTTCTCATGCTCCCCCTGTGGCTGGCCCTGGATTGCTGCAGCTCCTGCAGCATTGCTTGCTCGTGACTGTTCCCACGCAGGAGGTTCAGCACGCCAGCACCCTTCTCTATGACCAGTAATAGCATTTCCTGATCTTGGTTCACATTTCCATTCTCCGAGTTTACAAAGCATAACGCAAAGTTAAACATCAATTTGCCTTCACCTTCCAGCCCCTGTAATGCGCTGCTGTGCTCTGAGTCCTGCCTCGGTAACAAGGACTCTATTACAAGAAGAATATCAATATTAAAGTAATTTTCTCAACACATTTCCTTTTGTGCATGTGTGGTGTGAAGGAGAAGCAGGAAGTAATACCTGCATTTTTATTCAGAGTAAATGTTGTTTAAATTACTCATTCTGCAGAGCAGCTAAATGCGGTTCATGTTCCCCTAAAATTTCCTATTAAAATATATGCTGATTCATATTCTCCCATTTCAAAAGATTTTTGGGATATATGAACAATTGCAGTATAGAACAGTCATCATAAGGCTTTGTTTCCACTGGTTTTATAGAAACATTTAGATATTTTCCTAGGCCAATGACCCTTGGTAGTGTACAGTATTATACAAGGCAATCCATATTTTTTTGTTTTAGTGGACAGAAATAGTGATAAATATCTCTGTAGTGGGAAAAATACTTAAAATTTAACTTCAAACAGTGAAGGAATACAAAAAATCATATGATGCAGGGTATCTGTTGCTGACTGTTTTGCACTGGCTGTCATCTTTGATGTCATTTTTTGTATCAACTGGTGCAAACTAGATAATCTTTGAAAGTGTTGGTGAAAGCATAACTTTTTATCTTAGTGAAAAGTTTCTCTCAAATGCATTGTTTCTATGTCCTTGCTGCTATTGTAACCCAGAGAAATAGAAAATGAGACCATTTTTGCTCCTCCTATCCATGCTACCTGTCTTTAAAGTTAGTGATCTCCCTAATCTGGTTCCCACTTATCTGTTAACAGATAAGGCTCAGTGGTTTAGTTAGTTAAACACTTCACTTCCAACTGGCTTATTGTGATTTATTGACTTCTTATTGTTCGGAGAAAATGTCTGAGTTAGGTGCAAATGCCAAAAAGCTACCAGAGTTTTTGTTGTTCTTGTTGTTGTTAGTACACTGCATTTTCTTATTTTTTCACTTCTTTTCACATCCATCCTTGTCAAACCTGAAGGGCTGAAGAGAGCAATACACAGTAGCTGACCACAAAACCGTGCGTGTCTGATAACAGTCACAGCAGGACTGTGAGTAATAGCATTAAGGCTGAGATGCAAATTGGCCGGGCCAGGAGTGCACAAGGACAGCTCTTGCTAACCATCGGGATGTAGGTGAGCTATGATGGTAGATGTTTTATGGAGGCTGCTATGAAAGCTTTGCAGGTGTGGATAGGAAAGCTGGGTGCAGATAGCTGGGTATATGTAAGACTGGCTCTTCCTTTTTAATGTGGCACCATTTGGAGGTGATGCTCTGGACCAAAAGCAACAATCATAGTCTGTGGCCTGTGTAATAGGTTGATTTGAGTTCACTTACAAGCAGATGAGCTCCACCCCACCTGACTTGTCTTTGATGGACAAATTTCTTATTTCCCTTACTACCAATTACAGCACTTCGGCTGTAGAAACAACCGTCTTCCACTCTCAGAAGAGAGTTCTGTCGCACAGACTGGATGAGGAGAAAAATTTGCTGATGCTGTCCCTTTGGACAGCAAAGCTTTCCACTGTCCAAAAATGTCCAAAGCATTCACTGGCTAGTGAATGTTTCACTTTTACCTTGGACTGACAATGAAGCTGATGAAATGTAATTCTAGTTTAATGTCATCACATTGAGCAGTATCTGTGTTTCCGTGGGATATCTGCAGAAGCATCTTGTTGACACACCTCAGGGCAGGTCTTCAGACTTCATCTCAGGAAAGCATTTATCAAAAGTTCACCAGTTCTTTTCATCCAAGATTGGGTATCTGCTGATGCAGTTCGGAAGTGGCTACAGATCCTCTCTGCAGTTAGGCCCACAGGGAAGCGGCTTCTTGACCTCAACAGCGGGGTGGAAATTTAGAAATAAAACAATACATTTTCAGGTAAACTGTAAACACCTCTGTTACATTATACATTTTAACAGTCTTGTAATCATGTTCCTGTATGAGACAGGCCACCAAAGGCCACTTGTTGAAGATAATTAAAGGTAATTTCCTGTAAAGGCTTTCTCTGACACTAACACACTCCCTGCACCCAGAAATTACACTGCTTTCCTAAATCCCAGTATCATTACAGTGGCATAGTCAGAGACCAAAGATGGCACTGCAAGCATTCCTTACATCTATTACTCTATAGGAAACCCAATAAGGTGATCTTTAAATTGGTGCCTATACTAAAGATCATACCAGTGTTCATCTGTTTCTGTAGATTACATCCTCAACCAGAATTCTGTATACTATTGCAATAGTAATGTGTAGAAAAGGTCTCTGTGTTAATTCGTCCAATTAATTCCTATTAATGTAGTTGGCGTGTATCTAATATTATCTGTCTTCGGATCAAGAAGTCATTCAGTCTGAATGTTAGCAGGGCAAGACTCATGCAGGAACGTGGACTTCCTCAATTCTTCAGAGATACTGAGAAGTTTTTAAGGTCTGTTTGACTTTGCTTACTCAAATGTTACCATGAAATGAAACATTTTTGCTTCCACAGCATAAGGAAACATGAGTCATTCCTGGCAAATAAGGATCTAAGTTAGTGATGCCAAATGCCAATTCACTTCATCTTGATAATTAGTGCTCCTTAGACTTGTCCATCCCCAGCTTCAGACAGTATTACTCTGGTTCTGATTCCACTCAAAGGTAAATACCAGCTGCAGAAAAGCAGGATATTCAAGACTGCTCTTTCATTATTATCATTTTTGTCTTCTTGCACAGTCCAGAGACTCCACAAGCATTTCAGATTTCCTAAAGCCAACCAGCATCCTGCCTTTGCTTCTCCACATTGGATTTGCTATGCTATATACACTGCAGTATGGTCAATGTTGGATGACCAGTCATTAATCAAAAGTATAGCAATCTTCTCTGACCTAAAAAGTGTATTTAACATACCCTAACTGTCTCTGGTCAAAAAGTATAGTTTAATATGGAAACATAGGAGGAAAGATAGTGGCAAAACTCACCCCTTGGTCTTCCCTGATATATGTAATTTGTACATTGATAAGGCAAAGGCAATCCTGTAAATGCAATTGTTTCGTCCTGCTTATTCTTTCACTAATTCCTAAACTATGGAAAGAAAATTTCTAATCATTTTGTTCAAGGTTACTTCTTATTTCCCCAGTTGGCTTGCCTAGAACACTAAGACTTTCAGTTTAATCTATGACATTTAAACAAGGTGTAAATATTCAATAAATGAAAAAGCAGCATATTGAAGTAATTTTTAGAAATCTCCAATGTAAATGCATTTTATGAAGAATCTCTGAGCAGAAGAGCAAGTCTTTAGTCTCTTTACATTTTTTAAACTCACAGCCTAAAGCTTATTTTCTTTTCCCAACACTGCTAGAATTCAAGATGCATCTTTAATTGGTTTAATGGAGCCACAAGGCATTACATTAGACAGCTTTTTCCTAGTTCACAGAGGTCATATTGACATGTACCTTGCGGTATTTCCTTGTTTTCAAGATAAGATAAAGCAAAGGGGAAGTGTTCAGTTCCAGGTGAGTGGGAGAGGGCACAAGAAATGGGAAGAAGATAAGAGTGTTTGATGCAGGTGGGAATTCATCATGCAGTGTCTTTTTGCACTCAGGCTGTAATGGCGTAGGAGTCTGCCTGCTTCTAGAATCTCAGTCTTCCTATTACTAGATTAAGAGTGCAAGCAAAAAAGGAAGTGATATAGTAGAATAATAAGCAATTGAATCAGCCAGCTCCTCCTCACAAATATAATAAGGCTATAGCTGGTCTTGCAGATAGAGATGGCATATACTGGGCTAGCTCCCAGTCACCTCTCATGTTAAAATATCAGAATAAATGCAAATAAAATGTACTGGTGTCTGTTTTTCAATCCTGTCTTCCTTGCAGAACCAAATATGTTCTGCTGCTGTAAAAATTTGGACTCAATTTAAATAACTGAATGCAACTCATTTTCAGCAAATCTAAGTCTTGTCCTCTGTCCAGTGAAGTGTCATATGCTTCTTATCCCTTCTACACCAGTGCACACGGAAACCTTGACTAGCAGTGATAGGCAGTGGTCCATCAGTATTTACTACTGTCCTAGCTGAGTGCCACTAATCAATAGTGCAAGGTTCATAAGATTCCCTTGTTCCAGTTTTCCCCTTCCCACTGGGAACAATTGTTCTTGATCCTTTTGTGCAGCTTGTGTAAGGGTGAAAATTTTCTGCCCGTATTTCTCTTAGGATTTTTTAGCCAACTCACGGCTGTAAGGGACAAACTGGAGTTCATGGTTAATAATATGAACACTACAGATGGTCCTTAGAGTAGTTTCTACTGGCTAACTATCTTTAATGTGAGCATTTTTTTTTTTTCTTCTAGACTTGGGGTCTAATCTTCAGCTACTGTCATAGATTTAAAGGTCAGCAGTGATATGGTCATGATCATCTAATTTAACTTCCTGAATAACCTAAGTGGTGGGATTGCCTTCATGAATCATTGCTGCAAGGTCAGTACTTGTGCTTCAACTAAAATATTGTCTTCACAGAGCCATCTGTGCACAGTAAAGAAAAAAAATGCACTGTTCTTCTGTGAGCTCAACAATGGTGTAAAATCTGAACTTTGTAGTTAATATCAATTTATCAAATTTCAAAGTCCAACTACTGTATCTTTTGTCCAAAACATAGCAGCATCAGCTATGAAATTCCTCTTTCTTCTGTTCTGTTCTGTTCATAGGGGCTGTGATCAAGTCAGATGATCTTTTTTGGAATGAGCTCTTGGAGTCTTTCACCACAAAACACGTTTTCCTGCACTTTACTCATTCACTTACTTGTCTGGGCTCTTGGATTCTACAACATTAGTGAATTGTAAATGCCAGAGCTGTGGACAGATTTCAGGAACGGTAGTACCAATACCAGGTAAAAAGGTAAAAGAGCATTGAGATTCTGCTGCTTATATACCCCAAGATTATACTGGCCCCCTTAGATAACTCATTGTGCAGGAGAATAATTTTCATCCACAGCCCACAGATTTTTTTCAAAGTCAGTGCTCTCCAGCATAGATTCCTCATCATGTTACTCTGGCCTGCATACTTAATTTTCAGATTTTTGATTTTATATTTTGTGCTACTAAAACATATATTTGCTCTTTGTGCATAATTTACAGAGGCGTCCAGCTCACTTTGCATTAATGGTTTATTCTTTTTTTTTTTTTTTAATTGAATGTTCCCCCAGTCTTCATTCTTTCTCAGTAATGTTTTTATATTATTCCCAAGTCATTGATAGAAATGTTAAGTAGCACAGAACAGACCCTTAGGGACTGCACTTGAAAAAGCTGTCAGACAAGATTGCTATTTATAATTACATTTAGAAACCTATTAATCGATTTAATTTATGTAATTTTAGTTTTTTATTGGTATGATTTGTTAATCAGGATGTCACCCATAAGCCATCACAGACATACGAAGACTTTACATCAGTTGCTGACACACAGACTTTTCTTTTTGAATCAGTCCAGCAGTATAAATTGTAGATCAACTGATGCTGGTTAGCTTTGGGCCAATGTTTTCCATGTTACTACTGTCCATCTTTAGTAGGTGTTGTGGTGTTTGACTCTCCTGGGTAGAAGGCTATTAGGTTCAGCATCCCAGAGTTTATGGAAAGATCCAGAGAGGGAGATGGGTGCTGTCCATGGCACCTAAGGCAAAGTGCAGGTCCTTTGTTGCTGCTGCAGTATTTCTTCCTTGGACACCACAGGGTTTACTTTTTCCATGAAATTCTCAAAATAATGTCATTACAACCTGTTCCATTTTTTTTTTTTTCCTGGTGGATTATTTTTAAATAGGTAAAAGAGCTAAAATGAGGATTGTGCAGATAAACAGGGTGATTTTTTGAGATCTAATCATCATGTATTGCAAGAAAATAATATTACTTTATGGTATGGTAATAGCTAATGCTGAAATGTGTTACTTTCTACAGGTAAAACACCTGTATTATTTTGATGTAGCACAATTATTTCCATGTTGTTAGATTATATCTGAGTAGATATCTGGACTAGCTTTTGTTAAAAAAGCACAAATCCATGATGAATAATACCATGTGTTTATTGTTTGTGTGTCTCTTCTCTTGCTTAAAATAAATAGTAAATTACTTTCAAAATATCATGAAAATGCTACTCCTCAGGGTATATATCCCAGAGCATCCCAGTCTTATCACCGAGTTTAAATAAAAGGGGGAAATAACCATAGGTGGCAATTAATGTATCTCTCCCCCGATATTTTTCATTAACCAATTAACATTTTATTAAAACTTCTCATATTTAGGCGTAAAACATACTATGATAAAACCATGATGACCTGTAAATTGTTACTCTGTGAACTGGCTGCTTTTGTTTCAATTATAGTGCCTCATTATTTGCAGATGCATAAATCCATTGATAATAATTCTTTGACCTAGAGATGTAATGTATGACCTGTAAGATTTTACAAACTAAAAGGTTGGATAACTGAAACAAAGAAATTACCTGTCCTGTTTATTCCATGTAAATCTTGATCAAAATATTTAGAATTTATTAGAAATTAAATATGTTCCTTAAAGCAATTTTTATAAGGGTATAGAGCCACTGTCTGAGACAGTAATACCAAGCCAAAAACTCACCAACTTATTCTTCAGACATTATACTGAATCAGCTCACTTTCTGAAAAGCCACACTTCTTTACACCTTTATGTCAACGGTCACCATCTATCATATCACTGTAATGGAAGCATGCTAGTGGAATTTGACTCTGAGCTTTAAGGGTTAAGCTTTTTGAAAAGTGCATTGTTTTAAGTTTCCCAGAGGGGGAGTCATCTTGCAGCGCATTGGATTGAGGTGCATCAGTCATGTAGCTTTATGTCTTGGAGTCATAAAGTCACCTAATCAGATGTGACTGACACTATTTGACATGACAAGTCACCCAGGAAAGTGCAAGAAAACAAAAAACATTTTTTTTTTTGTTTTTTTCTTTTTTCCCCCTGAAAATTCTGGTTAAAGCTACTGTCTTCTCCCGTGATTTATTTTGCATTACACTGAGGAACATAAGTTTTATTATGGGTTGGGGGAGTAAAGGATACATGAAAAGATTTTCTGATATAGGAAAAAATACAAGCTATTGTCATCTCGGCACAGTAAAACTTATGCAAAAATTGTTCTTGCAGTCTTTTCCTAGTGGAAACCTTTGGGAACATCATTTCTCTTTGGATATGAGGAGATGAAGAGGCACAACTTCAACTGGAAGAGAGACTTCCAGTGCTTTTGTAGTGTAGGGGCAAACACACATGCATATATACACAAGGGATTTTGACAAGATCCACAAAAGAAATTAGACACTTAGTTAGCTTTGCATGGCAGTATATCATACATGCTAAAGATTTATTTTACTTGAAAGTACTCACATAAGACAGTTCTGGCACAAGAATGCTGAAAAATATAGATCCTGGAGTTTCACTGAGGAAAAAAAGTCTCCTCTTTAGTTCTGCCTCAGTACGATGCTCACGATATGATACACAACATTTTCAAAGGGCTTTTAAAATTATTCTCAGGGTGAAGTGCAGTCTTCTTCAACTGCTTCTTTGCCTGAGCATCTATGCACACAGACTGTTGCATGAAAAATATTGTAAATGCTTGTACACATGCTTATTATACTAAGTGGGCTTTTCAGTTCTCCTGAAGTGTAGCATAATTGGAAATACCTCACAAGCTTATGCTAAGAAGGGTTCGGCTACTGCTTGTTTTTGTAATGGAGTTCTCTCTCTTTCTCTCTTTTAATGATAACTGCTATCTTCACTTAAAAACTGATTTTTAAATTACATAATTTTGACATTAAGATAAATGCTTGAGAGGGGTCCATAAGAATTCAAATACCAAAAGGCATAAAAATATATATATATATGAAGAGGTTAGGCAGCTTAGCTCTTGATTATTTGAATTCCTGTGGTAGTCAATAATAAAAGAAATTAGATGGTTTAAAAATAGAAATTTTCACGTCCTAAGAAAATCATATCATAATTAAGTGATCAGGTTCTAGTGTCTGCATTTCTATTTATCCATCTTACTCCGTGTAGCCTTATCCCAACACCTCCTTAACTCTGGAGTTAAGGAGGTGTTTATTCATGTCAGAATATAAAGATATAAAGTATAGATATAAAGATATAAAGTTCAGGTTTCTGCAGCCTGGCAATGAAAAATCAGCATTTGATATTTTGTTTTTGTTGCATAAACACGGATTTAGGGGCTTAATTGTAAGTTTCTGAGTTGACAGTTTGTCTTGTGCAACAGTAAGATTCATGCTGTGATAAAGCAGCTTCTCAAGAAGCAAGAAACCGAGCCTAGCTGAGGTATCAGCTTTCAAGAAGCTGTCTTTTATTTCGCTTCTGCAGTATTTATCCACTAAGTCACCTGTCAAACATAGGAAGAGAGGCAGCTGTTTAAAATTAGACCAGTACACGTGTTAACAAGTGACTGTACATCCATGAGCAAGAGCATGGGAATATACTAGGAAATGGCTGGTACTTCCTAGATTGCTTTGATAGCACTGGAGGTTGTTGATGTCTGAGAACTTGAGGTTTCTAGAGGTTATGTATTTTCCAGGGAAGCCTTTATGGCTGCCTGTGCATAGGCAGGCACGTAGACAGGCACGTTTCCCAGCTACATACCTGGCGTGGACATAGCCTGCTAGGCAGGTGGGCAGGCAGGGGACAGACAAAGTTGGCAGCTGCCAGATTTACCCATGCACTGGCTGTGAACATCCCCACTTTATAGACGGGCACTGAGCATGGCATTCTGGTTTAAAGGAGTTTCTGTGATGAGGGCTTTGTTCCCATGCACAATGAAACAGTGGAAAACTCCACTTCCCCAAAACTGTTGTTTCTGTTTTTAGCCAAACATAACTGAGCTTTCTGAGTCTGTGACGTGTCCTACCAGTGATTAGGAGGAAAGCTGGAGAATAGCTTGGCCCAGGCGGGGCAGTGCTCCTGAGTTTCAGGGCATTTTTGCTTTCACTGTGAGAAGGAAGAGCATCACCAATCCCTTCACTTTGCGCTGCCCTTGCTGTGTTTGTCCAGCTCCACACCTGCTGTGTGAGGACCTCTCACAGCCCTTGTGAGCTGCCTTGTCCTCGGAAAGACCCTCAGCAGCTTCATCTTCCCCCAGGGACTGGAAACCTGAGACTGTGAGCCTACAGCTCCCAGTGGGAAGAATATCACATTAGCCTGGAATGATAACCTGGCTGGCTGGGTTTCCCCTGGGGTCTCTTACAAGATATTATTTCAGACCTGTGATTGCCTCCTTAGTGCCTCAGTATTGAGTGTCAGCAACATCCGTCCTGACCCTCCGTGTTTCCATACATCCTCCAAGAACGTTAGTCTCCACTCTCATCTTTCTCTTCTCCTATTCCCTTTTCCCCTGCCCCCCCTTCACCCTCACAGCAGCTCTGTGTCCAGATGAATCTGCAGATTCTTGAGCTAAATTTGTTATTGTTTGTATTCTATAAACTCCACTCCTCCAAAAGAGTGGATTATTGGAGGTTGTTAAATATAAATGAGTTACAGTTGTTTGTAAAGTGCCAGTTTTGCATGTTTAAAAGCTGCTTTGGGGAGTTTTCAAAGTCTATTTAAATAAAAAACATACAAATAAAGCACTGTCAGGTAGAAATAAAAGAGATTTTTAAGAGTACAGTTGAAATCCATTAGCGAGAATGAATCTCTTTTGCTTTTGTTTGAATTACATGGAGATTAAGACTTTATTTTAGGCAAGTCCTTGACTACTACTAAGAAGCACTGCAGTATCTAAAGGAGTCTTTCTAAAGTGTGATGGTTGCATTGCCTGTTACTCTGACAAGAGGTTGCAGGAAATAATAAGGCCAAGCTTTATGTAGCCTCTTTCAATTTCCTTAAAATTCTGTTTATCGTGTGTGATATGCTGGCTACTCTCTGGATGAATAAAGCTATCTTGCAGAAGTACTTCTGAAGAGTTGGATCCCAGCTTAATACATTGAAGCAGTGACCTTAATTATTCTGAAAAGTATGCAAATGGTATTATTTTTATTCTCCAAAAATAATAGACCTTTCTGAATTCATTTGTGTATGTCCCTATTTTCAGGGTGGATTGTTTAATTCCTGTTTACAAGTGTTTGGCTTTTGTTACTATGGTTTGCTCTAAGCCACCTTCCCCCCCCTTTTTTTTTTCTTTTCTCCTATTAGAAAGCCATGCTGCAACCTATTCGTTTAAACAATGATGTTTTCTCCAAATAAATCATCAGACAAGCTATTGGCTTCATAATCTTTACTTAAAAAAAATAACAAAAATATCCACATGGGTGCACAGCATTTATCTAATTAATTTCTGATAATTTGCAATGTTAACAGCCAGCTGCCAGGGGCTTGTGTGACTGTTAATCTGTGGAAGAAGCCATGGTGAAATGATTAGAGATCTGCTCCTGCTGGTTGCCAGATAAATTCTTCTTATGACAATGTCACTAGGTTAATTAATTCAATTAATGACTCCCAATGCAATGTTTTTCTTTGTCTTTTTCATTTGCCACAGGCTGCTGAACAGGTACTCCTATGGATGTATTCTGAAGTTATGTCACAGATAAGGAATAATGTACCATTTTCATTTCTACTTCTGAAGTGTCTTTATTTTTAATGAAGTTCGGTAGCTGTTAGTTCCATTAGAAATTAGTTTCCTTTCTGTTTTTCTCAAATGTGAGCAATGAAATATCCATAGTTCTAATATTTTCAGGAGCAGACATGTTTAGGTAACTCTAATGTCAGATTCTGTTAAAAGTTCCCTTAAAGAAAGAAACTCAGAATTAGTGTGGGACTTTGCTCTTCTGATACCATGAACAAAATATTTGCTTTCATCCCTGAAAAAAAGGAATAGCCAAACAGGATCAAACCTCAGGTGTGTGTAGTTTATCATCTTAGCCCTAGGAACCCAGGTAGCTGTAGTTGTCCTATCTACAGTCTCTCTGCTCTTCTGCATTCACTCTACTGTTTGGCATTCATAGTTTTAATTTAACTCCTTCTCTTGAAGGTGAGTTCCAGATTTGAAACTGAGCAGAAGCAAGTTATAAATGCCAGTCCCACTGACAACAAGGTCCTGCCCTTGTAGCGTTTCTGGGTTAGACCCTGTGTACCTAACGTTAATTGTGATATGTGAATAAATCAGATCTAGAATTATTTTAATCATTTGGATGACTGATTCAAACCCAGTGAAGACTTTATAGGTCTTTGAATGAAGGTTGGATCTTGCACAAGGGCATTTTAGCAACCTAATAAACCTGGAGGAAAAGTGTAGTAAGGGGTGACTTGGGCTATCACCAGTAGGTTCACTCTTGCTATTTGCATTGCCCAAAAAGCTGAGGAACAGGTGACAGCAAAAGTTGTATGTGTATATGGAAAACTGTTTCCATCTGAACTGTCATTGGGAGCCTCACACTCCATTTGCTCTGCATGGCAATACCTGGCATTTTTGACTGTCTTTTCAGTCAGAAGTCTGACTTCCTGGCCGTGCTCTCTCCTGTGCCATATCAGCCCTGCTGAATCGGGGATTCAGTGCTCAGCCTCCTCTTTGCTGGTGAGCTGAGGGTATGGTCTTCACTGCGTGGAGTGTGAGATGCCTGCTCTTCCTAAACCCAATGCATGCACGTGAGCAGCGGGTTAAGGGGGAGAGGGGGGGACCCTGCAAGTTCACTGCTGCGCTCCGTGCAGCGCTGCGCGGCAACAAAGCCTGCGGGGAAGTTTATGGCATCTTTTGACACTTGTTATCTAATGAAAAGCCTATTATCCCCCTAAGGGGGAAATCACCATGTGCTTTTCTTTAAATTCAATCCAAACATATACTTTTTAAATAGAAACACTCTGGTGTTTCATGTCAGGGTCCTTTAGCACAAGCAGCTGCCCAGGCAAGCTGTACACGAGAAGCATAATTTGAGCTGTCATTTCCCCACAGTAAATGCGATCCTTTGTCTCCAGGAGCTGAGTGATACAAATCAGGATATGTAAATTTGGGCAATGGATCTTAATTATGAGCAGCAGGTGTCTGTGCAAGAGTGCTCAGGTGAGGGGGGGATGTAGTACAGCTACTGTGACTTGCTTGTTGTCGGTGTACAAAGGGAGGGCTACAAAGCTCCAATTAATTATCCACATTAATGAGCTCAGCGACCCAAGTGAAAGGAGAGTGCCTTGTCTGCTGCTCCAGTTTAGTCTTCTCAGCAGACAGTGCTTTAAAACCCAGTTATGCTGCTCAGCCTCCGAAGTGCCCCGACAGTCATCAGTGAGGATTAAATTACCATAATAAGCCCTGAGAAATCAATTTGTGGGAATATAGACTATGATGAATAAACCTGTTGGAGAAATGAATTGTCTGAAAATAATTTCCCTAAGATGCTTTGACCATAGGAGCATCTTCCCAGTGTGTTTGTAAATGACCATCTTTGAGGAGACAATACTGTTTACCTTTTGGTAATTTAAAAATAGGTAATTATTATGCTTTTTTTTTTTTTTTTTCTTTTCTTTTTTGGTCAACGCATCAGCCATGATTCTCACACTGAAAGAATTAAGGTCAGGTGAGCTGGGTGACATAATTCATGCATGATGTAACAGATTGCTGTTGGACTATAGTGCCTCTGTCTTAAGTATGGACAGGCTCAGGTAAGGGAAGACAGACCAGACTGATGCTTCTACTGGTGCAGTCTGACTCCTGATCCGAGAACATAACTCAGTTTCTATGCTCATTCAACCTGGGCTTTTCTAACAAGGGTACAAATAGTGTACCATTTATTAGGAAAAAAAAAAAAAAAGCATTATGGATCTTTTTTATTGCTGTTACTGGTCTGCTTTGTAAGCAAATATATAAAGCTGAAGTTACACATTGTGGCTTGAGCTGATTTAAGATCTTGCTGCTGCCTGCAAGTGTGACTGTCCCTGGCTGAATGATCCTACCTGTGTGCTGGGACATACACGAGGCTCTGGACTGAGACGGTTCAACTTGCTCACCAACAGAAAGTTAATCCAGCAAAAAACAACAGATGGCTGAGCTCTACCTCCCTCATCCCTTGGGATTAGACCATCCCTTTTGCAGCCAGCAGAGACCTGGTAATTCTCTTGAGCAGTTCCAGTAGTAATAGACAGGAGCCACCCATGTGGGCAGTAGAGACCAGTCTGTCAGCTAGCTCTTCTGTCACTCATCTTCTCAACAGTTTTAATTTTTTTCCCCACCCCCTCTAACTGTGGCAATATCTGTGCGGCCATGCAGAGCCTTATGATGCATTGTCCTACACCTTGTGTGGCCACTGAGGTTGGTGCAAAGTGGGTGTTAAACAGCATTATTCTTATGTGGCAGTGTTTTACACCCCCTTGGTAAATGATTATGTGAAGTCCAGAGAAATAAAGCATTGCCCCCAATACACCACAGTGTAGTTTTGCTACAAATTTGGGGCACTCTAGTTAGAGGAAACCAAAGCCTTTCCTCTGGAGAAAAAAAATAAAATAAAATAAAAAAATCTGTAGCAACTGTAATCTTGTGAAGGGAGGACATTTGTTCAGGTTATAGCAGAATAACTGAATGGGTGACCTCACATGTCAAGCAGTATATATAGACAAATAATTGTTAAACAAAACTGCTTTACTTCTCTAGCTCTCCTGCTTTTTGCAAAGCGATAATCACCTATTTGTTTTTCAGTAGAAATATTGGAGATATGGGTGCAAGTTTAAAATTTTAACATCCTATCCATTTGTAATTTTTTCCAAGCCCAGGAATATTTCTAAACAAGAAGCGAAGCATCTCTAACTGTTTAGAGGAAATGTTATTACACAATGGAGGACAAAACAGGCAAGCCACTTCAAACAGGATAAATGAATGAAGGCTTCAAGGTAGGATCAGCTGTTTATTTACATCTATTGTCTTCTTGTTTCCCACACAAATATATTCTGTGTTTAAAATTTATAAAGCTGGGCAAGCCCTTCTCACGCTGTTCTCAGTAAAATATTGCTCGCCACATATCTGCGAGGGGCTGCTGACAAATAGGCTCTTGTTGTCTAACTTTCTCTCTGCTGAGGTTAATGATTAAGTGGTTCAGAAGGTTAATTCCTGGAGATAGTGTTGTCTTTGGCTTGAACAGATGTTGGTGGTGCTTTAATGTGGTTATCAAACTCTGCTGCCCTTCATTCTTTGCTCTGTGCAGTCCTGGGTATTGTTCCCTGGTGCATTCCAAGCCCCCTCTATGGAGATCCAGCAGAGCTGAACATACCATCGCATTGCTGCTGCAGGGCATCGGCTTTCCTGAGGTCACGCTGGATAATGCCAATATATAGCACATAAACTGATAACGATGGTCTTGATCTTTAAAAGATCTGTAAATATTTGGATGTGCATAAAGATACAGAATACCTTTTGAGGCTCTCATTGAACGATCTGTAAAGCTACTCCCAGTCTTGATGTGGTCAAATCTCTCAATGGGTGTAAACCCTGCCCCTCCTCCCCTCATATCTCGTTAGATGATATGAATCAAATTGCAAGGGTGTCTGAAGTAATTTGTTGTGTAATCTGCACCCCTGACAGCCCGGTAAAACACCAGGGGTGGGACCAGGAAGAAATATTCACAGCACTTGAAGCTGTTATTGTAGGAGTTACTGGATATGGGTAGAAATCCTTTATTCCCACACTCACTGTTTCATAACTGCCCGTTGGTGTCTTGCACTAGGTGGTAGGAAGAGTGGTGTCAGGACTGCATTTACCAGGCAGTCTTGCAAACACCTCCTGCACTTCCTACATGCTCCTCTAGAGCTACTAGTGGAAAAGTTGCTCAAGTTAGAAGTATGTAACATTACTCAATATCAATATGAAAACACAGTCATTTTAATTATTGCATTGATGTTATTTTTATTTTTTTTATTATTTTTTAAGCATCACGAGCTCACAAATTGTATCCAGATTCAATACAGTAAAAAACACCATGTTTTAATTTGGGGAGGAATTGTTAAGTCAGAAGAGTTAAAGTATTTCCCAAGGAACTTGTGTTTTTATATATATTTTTTAAAAGCAAGCCATGATTGTTAAGAGAAGCTAGCTCCTGTGAACAACATACACACTTGTATTTTAAATAGTAGGATGAAAAAAAAAAAAATAAAAACCTTAGAGTTTTTATATCAGTACTTGAAAGAATTAATTTTAGGCCAGCCTCATGGTAGGACTTATAATGTTTGAATATTAATACTGGAAGTACCATACATGAAATAAGTTGGACGGTTCTTGCCCGTGTTGTATCACCAAAGAATGATTTTTACCCCAATTCACTTGTAGTTAGCAGGAAGTTTTTTTAATCTCCTTGCATAAAAGCTGCTTTTAATTTCTTTGTCCTGGATTGAGGCTGAATCCTACCTTCCTGAACAGAACCATGCATAGTTTTAGCTGCTGAGGTCTCAGTGGTCCCCAGTCCAGTGGTACACAGATACACAGCCCTCACCAGCTGGGGCTAGGGATCACCTTTGCTTTTTTTTTGCAGCTGCATCACTTCAGTCCATCTTTGTTGTCCTGTGATTGATTAGGAACTCCCTCCCGCCCCATCTTTCCTTTTCTCTGTTGCTTACAACTGATGAACTTGCAATCTCTGCTCCTGCTCCTTACTTAAGGTTCATTACATTTGCTGTTGGTGTTATGGAAGGCACAGCTCAGCCTGAAAGGCCCAGTGTGACAAGGGCTGGAGGGCATTTGCAGCTCCGAGGAGTTCCCACTCAGGAGTAAGTCAGAGTGGGTATAAAGCAGCAAGTAAGGATAAGAGTGGGTACATCAGTCCACCTCTTTCCAAAGTGTTCCTCCTTGCCTGGACCCTTTGCACTGCTGAAATTGGAGATGTCATTCTGATGGATTTCTGTGACAACACAGTTAACACAGTTTATAAAAACTCCTTTCCCTGTTGGTAACTTATAGCTATCTAACTGTCTCAGTTCAGCTAAAACTCTCTCTGATGCTTTTATGTGTATTTAAACCACAGTTTGCACCTATAGAATTGATTTGATATGAAGTTTTGAGTGATTTTACCAAAACCTGGTTAAACATTGCTAAAATATTTTTCTGTATGTACCCAAATACAAGATGGCCAGAGGGATGAAGCCACGGAGGACAGGAGCCCAGCGGCCCATGCACAGTAAGAAGCAGGCTCGCTGCCTGCATTTCTGCTGGCCATGCAGCAGAGGGGGAGGAGGAAGCTACCAATTACCCAAGTGATTGGAAAATCAGAAAATTAAACAGATTTTATGGAGTTTGGAAAGTGCACAGCACCTGGAGGGAAATGCAGTTCAGGCAGCTAGAGCTGACTGTATTGTATTGCAGTACATTAAAGGCAATGATTGCTTTTCAAACCCACAGAAAACGACGCTACCACAGAATCTAGTACCCCCCCCAAAACCATACTTACCTATTTTCATGGACCTGTTCTCATTGGTAGTGTATTGGAAATGATTCTGACACTGTCCAGAGGGCGTTTTGAGCATAAGTAGAAATATATTGCAGTAAACTGACTTTAACGTCCCTAGGTCCTGATTTCTTCTGGTGAGCTTTAAAAAGGCAAAGAATGAGGTATGCAAATCATATTAAAATCAAAAAACAACTAAAACAGCCTCACTGTAGCTGCAGTGTGTGTTGTATCTGTAGATGCCAACTTACAAACACAAGAAAATCAGCCCTGCTGTGTGGGTCACACAGGCAGACCAATAATTGAGACTGCTGCTATGAACATTTGTCCCACGTGGCTACGGGAAGCAGGGAGACGGCTGAATTGTACTTTTAGGGAGGTCACTCTGTGTGAGATAAGCACAGACAAAACATGGAATTGAAAAATGTGGGATTATTTCCTACTACAAGACACGGGAGCCCTCAGGACCTCTGAAAGTCCCTTCCTTGCCATATCCAAGATTGAGAACAGAGTGATGCCCCATTACTTAAATGCCTGCTGCTCTCTAGAGGATGAAAATATTTGTGGTGTGAGAGCGTGGTGTGGATCCTCTTTTCTTTGTCCGTGTTCCTGGGAGCAGTATTTTTGCACTTTGGAACAATGAAAGTTCACAATAGAAATGTTCAATTAACTGTTAAACACTCTCATCAATTCAGGGATCATTTCCAAATCTGATGGATGAGTTCAAAATATTCAATTCATTCTAACCATCAGGCGGAAAAACAGTCGAACTCCTGAGGAGAAAAGAGCAGATAAATGCTGAAATGAACTTGCATATCTTTAAGAGGTATGTGCATCACAGACAGTGAGTTATGAACATGAAAACTTCCCAAGTGTGTACTGTAAGCAGAATAGTAATGGGCAGTGTCTCAAACTAAGTGTTTTCCTTCTCTGACTTCATTTTGATCCCAGTTTGAAAGGTCTGACATTTGTGTACACATGGAGAGAGTCTCACACCATGTACAATTCAATTATTTACCATGACGGTAAATAAATAAGGTAAAATGCTATTTAAATTCAAGAATTAAGTGAATAGTAAATTTCAAGGAGAAAGACTAAGAGAAGTCTTAGCGAATTCCTGGCAAAGTGCATAATTTTAGAACTTCCAAAAATATTACCCTATTAAAGTAATTTATTTAGATAATGATTAGGATTTTTAAATATTTAATCAGTACCGTTTCTCACAGGTGCAACCAATGGATTCACACCACAGAAACTTTTCAAAGAGTTTTGAACTGCTTCAACTTATATGCCCCTTACTGAAAAGTGAGTAGAAATGCAATTTTCTGTTTTAAAACAGAATGGTTCTGTTTTGTATTAGTAGTGTGCTTAAATTCACAGATTCTGTATTTTATTAAAAATAAGTTATGTAAAATGAAAAAAATGTTGTGGAGTGTCTCACTGAATTCTGTTACAGTTTCCTGTAATTCTGCATTATGTATGAATAAACCCTGTTATGCTTCCACTCTATTTTTAGACTCTGATTTCATTGGTTTCCATTCAAAACAGTAGTTTGAATATGATGAGCTATGAATTATTAAAAAAAAAAACAACAACAAAAAAAAAAAAACAAAAACAAAGCTAACAGCAGGTGCAGTGATAGCAATGGAACAATTTTACTGTCTGATAATGTCCTTACTCTTACTTTTACAAAATATCCAAAGTTTCCATAACTGAACTGTTTCTATTGTCATGGATTGATGCAATGCCTGGTATCAGTGGTCTGCTCAAGACAGAATAGAGGTCATTACATTTGCTTAAATTATCATTGTAATAATAATAATTTTAATAAGAAATGTTGTTGCAGTTGCCGAATGGATTCCCATGAAGACAGTATCCATACTTTGATTTGCATTATAAAGAAAAGATCAGAAATTTGGAAGAAAAAAAGAAGTTATTCTTCCCATTTTGTAGGTGGAGAAGCCCATAATTAAGAGATCAAATGACGTAGCCAGGTTCGCTTGGGAAGTGGTACAGAAATTATGAACTGAGCCCAAATCTAGCAAGTCTCAGGTTGCAGTTTCATAACATGTTTTATAGCACAGCTGAGCTACTAAAACTGTAGCTCCCTCTGAAAAAGGAGACCTTATTTCCTCCTGTTCACTCCCTTCTTCCAGTTTTGCTGCTTGCCTGACCATTCACTGAGCCAGCACAGGGAGTCCAACAAGCAAAAAACCCACCTCACCCGTGCTCCTGGGAGAGAAGGGAAGGAAAACAGGAGCACCACTGCTTTCTCCTAACTTTTGCCATGTCTTTTTTAGTAACTGCAAAGATAACGTTGTGTCAGCCTCTATCAGCACCATAATCCCAGGGCAGCAGAGATTCAAGTGCTGAAAGGGGAACCTGCCCTCCTTCCCACAGCCACTGCCCCCGCTGTGCTGGTGCGGTAGGGGCTGACAGGGTTCCCGTGTGGCTGCATGAATTTCAACGTTAGATCTGCACAACATATCCACAGTGAAATGCAGACTGAATTTCTCCCTGCCAGCAATAGAGTAGAATAAAGTTGGGAGCACTTAGAAATAGCATAAATTGGCAGAAAATGTAATTTCTGCAGTATGTATAAATCACTTCCCATCACTTGTCAACTCTATAAGAAACTAACTTTGTTAATCGATCCAAATGTAATTACTAAAAATAAACAAATCAGCAGCACTTTGCTTGGTCTTTACGGAATAAAAGTCTTCTGTTAATTGCAAAACCATCTTCCCATTTCCCTTGATACGCTAACCTCCCTTTACTGGCCCACTTATTAGTAACACTTACTTTTGGGAGATTGTAATGTCACTGAAAGCACACAACATACAATTCCTCTAGCCATTAATCCTTGTCTTGATGCTACCTCCACAGTACAATGCCTCTCTCTTTTACCCGTTTTTTTTTTCCCCTCTTTTTTTTCTTTTCCCCCTTTTCTTTTTTCTATCCCCTCTATTTACCCCAATGTGGCCACTCCACAAGGTAATTCCTTTGTGGCAAGATTGCCACAAACTAACTCCTATTTACACTGGCTGCAATTTTCAATTAAACACAAGAATTTAACTTTAGCAGAGGGTCCTATAGAAGCTGCAGGGTCCAGCATTTGGGACTTAGATTTGCTTTCCCAGCTTGAGACTTTGAAGTTGGGAAGCCTGAGAGAGTGCTTGCATGAGGCGGTAAAGTGTCTTTCAAATAAGAGCTTTAAAGCAGAAAACATGTTAACCCAAGGGCTCTGAGGTTAGGGAAAAACAAAAGGTAGGAAAACAAATCTCATCAAGAAATGATGTATAGGTCTGGTATGCAGAAACATGATTTAAGACAATCAAGTTGCTGAATTATCCTTTGTACAATATAATATTGTCAGAGACATGAAAACCGGACTTTTAAAGACTATCTCTAAGGTGTCCAGTCTAAACCAATTAGGCTTTAAGCAGGAGACTGTGAAATGCCACTTAACATGCTGTTTTTAAGCTTATAACAACCAACTGTAATGAGAAGGAACAGTAAGCTTTTTTCTTTGTTAAATAGAAGAACCACACAATGAATTGTAATCAGGCAGGGAGAAGGATTTCAGTGTATAAAACAATTTGCATTGCAGTTTCTCATTTAATTCTCTCTATATTGGAATAGTTTGTAAACTGCAAAAGTTTTTTTTTAATGTAAAAAATGCCATGTATACACATGCAATTTATGTTCTATCTATTGCACAAAGTCATTTAAAAATCAGCCAAGATTTTCTGATTCCCTGAAGTACTGCGTCTTATAGTGGACGAGAAACAGTCCTGAATATTTTTGATCCTGTCAGTGCCCCTGTAACAGCTGTGTGCAGCCGTAAAACAACCATACTGAATGCATTTTTTTTTTTTCCAATTTTTCTGTCAGCAAATCAGACGTATAAGAAAAAAATGCAAGACTATATGTTGTCTGCTAATAAGGATTAAATCACATAATAACCAGTGAATAAAATTTTTAGTAGTACGCAAATGTAATCTGCTAGCTGTTTAACAGTTTTTACTACTATTCTGAAGTATCCAAGAAAAATGTGTCTGAAAAGACTTAAATCTGAATTAGCATAACTACTTTTGACAAGTTTACATGAGAGACATCGAGACTGTGTACTACTTGCTACTTTAAGTTTCCTCCTGGCTTTCTGTTTGAAAGATTCCAGCCAAAGTTAAATCAATCCACCCTTTGCTGATTTCCAACATTAGACATGTCCCCAACTTTTTTTTTTTTTTAACCTTGCTTTCAGACTGACTTTCTCCCAATTGAAATTCAGTCTCTCAATGGTTGGTTTTTTCCTTGCTTCTAAACGTTGATAAAAAAGGGTTTTCTTCGCTCCCTCAATTTGATGTGACAGGGCCCTGACATGAATAATGGACGTGTTTCTTTCACAGGCAAATCAACTTAATTTAGCATGCCTTTATACTTTCAATAGCAAAGCCACAAGCCTGTAAATTCCATGAGATCCTTTAGGTTTGCAGAAATCTTTAGAATTAGCAGAAAACGTATAAAGTAAACAGCACTTATTTTGTCAAAATACTTGAATAACTTTTATGCAGGAGTTAGAGATGAATATATCACTTCCTAATCAGATTGTGATTTACATGCAGTTGAGGATGGGCTGCCTGGGCTCAGCCTGTTCTTTTGCTAAAGGAGAAAAGAGGGGTAGGAGGAATAAATCATCACAAACATTAAATAGAACTAAAATCCCAAACTCTCATCCTAAGCCAAAGGAGAGAACTAGAATTCGGAGTTGAGGTTTATGCAATAGAGGTTACATTAGGAGAACCCTGTCCTGTGCCCATCTCCCTGCAGAAACGCTCTTGAAGTTACTGCTTTGCACAGGTTTCTGCTGCCCAAGCAGGAAGCAATGAGGAGAGAAAAATATTATTTGTGAAAAATCATAGGAAGGTGAGAGCTCAAAATGTTCCATCAATATATGCAGCCATGCACAGTGATTGGTATAATTTTAGAGAGATGCAACTTAGTGACCTGTCAGGTTATGATGTTGTTGTTAAGATGTTGTTGCTTAAGCAGCTCTGTCTCTGTCTGCATGGTGCTAGATAGGATGCATTAATGGGATGCTGCTATATTTGCCTTATGTTGAACAATCAACAAAAATTTTGAAGCATTGGAGAGGAACTGAATTTCTGCTTGGTTGTTTGGTGTGGGAGACCGGACTGGTTCCCTTGTGACCTAACGTCAATCTTTTGTGACACCAACAACTGCAAAGGTGAGCTCTGAGCATTTCCCTCATATAAGTCCAAGGAGAGGAAATTAAGGTAACTTCCTCAGCTCTCACCATTCACCACTGGGACTCATCTCCCAGGATAGCTACTGGTAGAAATAAGCCTGGTAAGGCTATCAAAGAAAAATAGATACTAATTCTGTTGTTGTTACTTCTTATCAAAACATCAAGCAGCTGTAACAGCTCATTCATTAAAATGCCCTAACAATGTTAGGGTATCAGTGAACAGTAAATAGGTTAATTTGAGGGGTATAAAATCTATTGCTAAAAAAACATTTTGCTTGCATAATAAACAAAAAATCCTTCATTTTCCTGGTTGTATTAAATCAATAAATTAGAAGCTAGTTAAACAAACAAAAAAAAACACTTCTCAAAAGAAATACTGCTTAAGTCTAAGCAGTCAAACTTGGTTAGAAAAAAAACAGCCCATGCAGATGCTCTGCTGCATTCAGCTTTGCTTCACGAGATGAAATCAGGTTCCGTGGCTAACGGGATCCCACATACCTCCAGGTCTGCCTGTAATAAGTAGTTAATCAGCCAATTAGGGGAGCCAACAATTACAAATTGGGAAGAAGAGAGAAAGGAAAGAAGAAGGGGGGAATGAGTCAAGGTAGGCTGTAATCCCTTTGAAAAGGTTTCTAACGTTAACTCCTAAAGAATTATGTTCTACCATACCTTGACTGATTTGTTTTCCCCCTTGCTCCCCCTTCCCCTTTTCCTACTCGTTGGGTCAGTTAATTGGCTGATTAACTAGCAATTACCTCTGGGACCAGCTCTATATAGGGGCTCTTTTAATCTAGAATTTTATTGACAAAGGCACCAGAGCAAATTCATCTCTGGTGTAAGCTTGCCAGAGTGAATAGGCTGACACCCAGGACAAAGTTGATCCATTGTATTGCAGGCACTGTGTTTTTAAAGCATTTGATTAACTTGGGACTTTTAAAATTACATTCATTTTCTGCAAAATCTGTTCATTTTGGATAGAATTGGGAATGAGAGCTTGCAAGCGAAGCCTGTCAGGTGGCTGATAACTGTCTGGAGCAGCAATATCCTCAGCTCCTGCATCTGTACTGCTGTAACAGCAAAACAGGGTGACACCCCCCTTCTCTCCTCAGCTGACAATATCACAGCCTCACTGCATAGACTTTTTACTTAGTGTTAGCCATTGTGATTAATTAGCCTAAACCCTAATTCCCACGCAAGCACCAGAGGGTAGACCTTTGGCTGTTAAGCCTGGTATGTGCAGGTGACTTCCTCAGCAAGGGGAAGGTGGGCCTATAAGTAACCAGTGACTCTATCAGTGACCAGCTGCACCTGGTCCCCTCTCGGGCCCTGTTTGAACCTGTCTTTTATGTGACTTCTGCCTCTCCTTGCTCCTGGCTCTTCTGCTGGCTTTTGCAGACCCATAAGGGGTACTTTGTGCTGGGGAAATCAAGGCCAGTGTATTTGCTGTGCTGCTCTAAGTGCCAGAAAACTTAAATGGGACTCTGCAAGTAGCAATCCTTCGTTCTTGAAAATGCCTGTGTTGTTGGGGCTGACTGCTCCTGCTGCTCCCTCAGGCTGCTCTGCTGGGGAAGGAAATACTGGAGGAGATGGACCTTACACACCGTTACTAGGCAGTGGGGAAAGCACGATACAGGAGGGGATGGAGAGCTTGTTTTGGGAAAACTCGCACCAAAGAGCCAGCTCTGAACACTGGAGCCAAAAGGCAGGGGATCAGATTATTGAGGGATCTGGCAAATTCCCTAGAACACTGGGAGCTGGCAGGAACACATCCCTCCCTGCATGAAAGGAGCTCTGTATTTTACAGTTTCAAACAGTGCATGGGTTAAAAATAGGCTAGCCTGGGAATAAAACAACATGAAGATGAGTAATATGGTTTATCTGTGGAGAGGGGAGAGAAGGAGAAACAATACCTTTTCCTCGTGATACATGAGGACATAAAATCCTGCTGCTGAGTGTTATTTTCTAGGTAAGCACATGGTGCAGGAACAGTTTTAACAGCAGATCTCTAGCTGTTGTCTTGTTTGTGGTGCTACAAAGGCTGCAAGGAAGAGTGCAGGTGGAGCAAAGTGCTTTTGCAAACTTAGAGGCCAAAACCAGAGACACCAGTCATAAAAAGGACACTGGCTGTTTTATAGAGATGGAGGTGAGATATGATTGCATCACGCTGATGTGCACTTACACAGTTCTCCAGAACTAGCCTGTAGTGGCAGCATCTTCCAGAGCCAGCTCTGCTAGCTGCAAATGTCACCAGTTCTACCTGGAGGTCGCCTTGGCATGGGAGTTCACTCTCAGGCCTGTGGTGAAGGCATAATGTGGGCGTTCTCTCAGACAAAATTTGCTGGCCTAACCCAAGCTATCCTGTTAAAAATGTTTAAATTAACCCATCCAAGTTTTGCCTGGAGCGGTTTGAGAGAACTCAGAGAAATCATCCCACAAATCAAGCAAATGAGGCTGGAAACCTCCAGCAGACAATGGTAGCGAGCAGCTGGAAAGTGGTCACTACTGGACTGTGGCAACAGCTGCCTGCAGAGCAGACATCTGCCCGTGTCTCCTACAAAAAGGACAGGGGGTGGTAGCTGCTTCAATGCAATTTAAGTACGGGAAAGGTTTCCAGAGGATGTTATTAATGACAAGGATTTCACCTTTCTAGACAAATCAGCGTGGCCCTTTAATGGAGAAGTTGAGTTCAAAGGACAGTGAGCTGACACAGACTGATGCGTGTCTGCGGTAGGAATGCTGCGGGTGAGAGCTGGTGAGTACGGCACAGCTGGGTGAACGGGGGCTGTTCTGCTTCGGTGCAGCGTGATTCTGAGCTGCCATTTGGGCTCTAAGGCTTATAAATCCTTACATCGTGTTGGCATTTTTAAAAAAACCCAGTCTTTTCCCTTTCAAACTTCTGTGCTGTATTATACCTGAAACGAGAGGAGATGTGGGTTGGAAAAGTGAAGAAAAAAACAGGGAAAGTGACTTCTTTCTTCAGGGTGAAAACATGCTATCTGGCTCAGGAAGTAGCTGAAAAAAAAATCAGTGGAAGAACAGTCTTATCATAATTGGTCTCCTTGCAAAAGATACTTGCTTTGCTGAAAAAACTCTTACACTAATGTTGAAAAGAAACTTGTAATACAGTTACAGGGTCTGAGGGATGGGGGTGTCAGGGGGAGGGGCCTACTTTGGATATCACAGCAATAATTTCAACTCCACAAGATATTTTGGAACCTGAAGAAACATCTAATACCCAGTTTACATTTCTAGTAGAGGACTAATACATGTATAGTATCATAATAGTGATAGAATGTGTTCCTCAGATCTGGATAATACCAGCACAGACTTGTCACTTTGGTGGTCTTAATTCTGGATTCCCTGGAACACAGCTCTCCCTAAACTGAGGCATATAGCAGTGCTGCGAAGTGAGGGTTGTGGGGAACAACCCAGAAACAACATGGATTACTAAAAACATTCCTGTCTTGGCAGTTCTTTAAAAGTCCTTAATGCTAAGGCCTCAGATTAAAAGTAGATCTTTAGATGCCGAGTTCTACTACGTATGTCATATGGGCCATATTGAGGCCAGACAAAATATTCTTTATAATTACTTTGAAGTGGAGTATATTGGTCCTATAAATTAAGATCCCAATTTACAGACAGAAACACTAATACTATTACTGAGCATGAAAGGAGGAAAGACAGTCAGGATCGATGCAGTTGCTCTGACCCATGTCATTAGTGATTGAGTTCCTATGATCAAGCCTTCCAGCAATAAGCTAGCTGAGCAGTGCCTCTTTTCCAAGGATTAAGTTTAGATAGGAGCATGTGGTTCTTCATTCTGTTTTCCTCCACCTGCATTCCTTACACAAGCTATTAGCAGGAGTTTTCAGCCATGGCACAGAGCACAAAGAGAATGAATGGCAGGTCCGGGAACATATCCCAGGACCTGATAAAAGGCCAGAAGTTTCCCTATGAGTCAGAAAAGTGCTTTTAATCCTGAGCTTATTGACGTCTATAAGGAAAAAGGTGGGTGCTGTGCTGGTCCTTGCTCTTAAATCATGTGCAAGTTTCTGTCCTGGTAAAGGAAAGAAGGAAAACAGGGTTTTTGCATAAATGATTCAGTAGAAGACAACCTGACAAGGGGATAACAAAGAAGGACATCAGTTAGGGACTTTCCACATCTAGGAAAATG
Source organism: Netta rufina (assembly GCF_964035555.1). Lineage (NCBI taxonomy): Eukaryota > Metazoa > Chordata > Aves > Anseriformes > Anatidae > Netta > Netta rufina. The sequence goes on from NC_140135.1 coordinate 11,365,376, forward strand.
CACAGCATGTTAGAAGTGATAAATAAGAAGTTATTTATCACAGCTTTTGAAATTCTTCTTGTCATAAACTAGACAACTGTGGTTATAACCACAGAGAAAAGGTGAGGTTAGTGTTGTGGAGGTTTGCTCTAGAAATAAGAGGGTTGCAGCTTGTAAAACTGAGAGTTTTTGTTTATCTGATCTAAATTCCTACTTGTTCGATATTGCTGAATCTTCTGCTGCATTCAGTGGTCTCTTGTATGACAGGGTAGAGGGAGCAGAGCCTTTAGTGGATGCTAGGTTCCTGGCGCCAGCAGCTAGGTGCCAGGGTGAACAGGGCTTGTTTGGAAAGATGTGGAATGGCAGATTCTCTTTGAGTCTGGGATTCAGGCAGCTTTTGTTCACTGCTAAATATGGATTACAGATGTAAAGAGAGACAGCTTAAACAGAGCATCATAACAGAAGTAAAAATGTTACAAAACAGGGTAATAAAAAAAAAGAGCTGACTGCTTTTTGGTGAATCAATCAGTTCACCCTTTGGGCTGTGCATGGTGCCTCTGCCCCGTACTCCTTCTCACCAGGATGCTTTCCCTTTCCACTGATGCTGAAGGCAACCACAATAATGCAAACGAGAGCAGAGCAGTGATAAACTGTTACATTAAAAAAAAAAATTAAAAATACGAAAATCTAGTTACCCTGTTTTCCTTCTCATGCCCCCATGCATCATTGTACAGGCTCTGAACAGACAAGCCCACTATTACAATGTTGTCAGGGCCCTGCTAGTTTTCTAGTTCAAATCCTTGTTCATGCTGTTTGCTAAGTACTTGTTCACTGTGACAGCTTTCAGCAAAACAGAACACACTGAATGCTTCTTTCCAAACAGCTCTGTCCTGCTGGGCTTCAAGTGAAACAAGCCCTTCAGACTCCATCATGTGAACTTTTCATAAGGAACAATCTCCTTTAGACAATTCCTTTCAGAGATACTATCCGTGAAACTGGGACTTGGGGATGAGGTGACATCACAGCCTTCTTCCTCTGGCCAGGGTCATGGCCACCAAAGTTGTATTTGTCAGGAGGCCTCCACATGGCATGGTGCATGATTTCCTTAATTACCTAATGTTTCCCCATTAAAAAAAAAAAAAAAATCTGCAACAACTTTAAAGTGTGTCTTAATATGTTTTCCACTGAAAGAAAAGCACATGCTTTCAAGCAGATAGTCAAAGCCTGGGTTGTAAAAATCAAAATCGATTAGGGAAATGTAACTCACATGCAGTTTAATCTTACAGGCAGATTTGCCAAAGCTGGTGGACCAAAACTGAGAGAGATCTTTGCTGTTTCCATTGTTGATGTCTGTAAATTGTGCCATTCCCCTCTGGATCACTGCCTGTGCTCTTCTTGGTGACAGTCATGCACAGGACCAGACAGGAGGTTTGAAGAACAAGGTGTTTTTACCACCAAGTTAGCTAATAACAGGGATGAAATGGGCTGTGTTAGAGAGCCTGGGAGCGTGCGAAAGGTGCACACCTCAGTGGCAAGAACTTAGCCTCTTGGATCTCCTCTCACCCCACTGAGGAGAGACCGTAGAAAGGTGCCACGACTTTTCCAGGAGGTGGAGGTCAAATTGAAGGCCTATGAAAGCTTTTCTAACCCAACTGACCATGACCCCACAAGCATCTGCCATGCATGGCCAGGGGAGAAATACTAACGTGGTAAAAGCTCAAGGGAAAAATCGTATGGAGAAAATCGATAGGGTAGGATGGTTGTGGGTGTATGATGATGTAGAAAATGGTACTTCTGGAGTTGGTGTGGTCAATTGATAGAGGAATGGAGCATTTATGTGGATTTATACTTTTTAATTTTATTTGTTTGGAAAGTTAAAATAAGACAAAGACACCTCGTGAATGTGTTGGTATTTTGTACTGGTATTTCTTTTTTACTGGCGTAATGTATTAAAGAACAGTTATTCTCTAGTGCTTTATTAAAAAAAAAAAAAAAAAAAAAAAAAGATATCCCCCAAATGTGTTAAGAATGCATTGACCTTAAGTAGCTTAAAACAAAATTTCAATTGGAAAACACAGGAATATCCTTCAATACCAAATGGTGGCTGGTCCTTCTAGCTACCTGTTAGTGAAATCAATAACTGAATGTATTGTTTTACCCACATTCCTCAATGGAATTGTATTCAAATTATGAGCTCCAGAGAGCCTCTTTTCAGTACTACTTGTATGTAATGTTGTTTTTTAATGATGGATATAGATGTTATGAGTTCAAAGGGAAAAGAGTCTGATGGGTTTGTGAGAATTGTTCATTAGAGTGAGTTCTGAAATCCCAACCTAAACTTTGCATTTTCACCAGGCTCCTGGTAAAATGGCACACTGTTTGTGACACTCCTGGTACACTAAGGTTGTGCCACTGAGCTCACAGCAAAGGTGGCCAAAGGACACAGTAGCCCAAGCCTGCAGAGGATTAGCACAGGCCCTCAGGTATCTCTGAAAGTTGTGGCTTAGATGGAATTTCTTCTTTCTATGCTTCTATAAATGTTTGTGAGCCAGGTTGTATTTATTTGGCTGAGTCATTCTATGGGTCAAAGTCAAAGGACCAGTGGTTTATATGAAAATTTGATCTATACCGTATGTGCTTTTTATTTTTTTTAACTTTTATTCCACAAGCTCCTAATGGGAAATACTCATTTATAACTGCTAAAACCTATATATGGCCTTCCTGAGCATTTTGTCACATTCCTTGCAGAGCTCTAGATGAAGTTAGTAACAGATTGGAGCACACTTGGGGTATCTCCACAAGTTACTCCTATTCCTGTGTAAACGTGGCGTTATCCTGTTGCTGTTATTCTGTGGTGGGAGCTGCTCTTTATAGCTGCACCCTGCCTTAATTAGAGATCACCGCCATGTGTAATTTCATGGGTATTTCCATACCCCAATGTAGCGGGAAACTTTGAGGCTAATTTTTAAAGATATCGAAAAAAAAATTAGTTACATTTTGGTTGGAGATGTAATCACTCAATCCTTGTGAGTCCCTCATTGGTATGGAGTAAACCTTCTTCATGTTCAAGTATTTATTTATGTTTCTTTTCACAGCTTGGGACCACAAAGCTGTTTAATTTCCATTGAGGGCACTGGGTACTTTTGATATGCCATATTTTGAGACATTAATGTCATTTTAGCAACAGTGAGTGACTAATCATTAAGCCACGATAAAGAGGGAAAAACAAACAAACAAAAAAAGGCAGAAGGAAAAGACCTGGGAAGAGTCCCAGAATATTTACAAGTCATTTTGCTATAATGTCTGTTTAAATGTAATCCTGTGAAAGTAGACCTGACATTAATAATATTGTTTTAACAGTGTGCCCTACAATGGTCATCATATCCCATGTTCACATTCACTTGGTGTTGCCAGTGATAAACAATTAATATCAGGTTTGGAAATCTGTTATGCAACTCAGGCTGTGTAACCTGTGGCTTTATTTTACAGGCCCTCATTAATAACAACCAGTTTCTGCATGTTCTTTGCCCTTTAGATTCATATAAGTCCTTATGTATACACACAGAGGAAGGGAGAGAAAAAAAAGGAATGAACTTCAGATGGAGAACTTGAACATTGAGAGAACTGATGGCAATCCTGTATTGTATTTGTTTGTGCTGCCTAGAGGAACATAACTTCTGTGCTTAACTATTTTTCTTTAAAAGTGCATATCACGGATTTCAAGTGCAGGCTGTAATACATGCAAACAAACGTCGTATTCATTCAGCGGTGGTTCTCTCCCGTTCACTCCTCTGCATTCTCTTGTCACTCTCAAAAATGAGAAATGCATGTTTCCAAGTGGGAGGATGAGGGGGCACTGGGATTGAGCTTTTTCTATGCAACCCTTGCTTTTTCACGATTCATTAAACCCTTTCTCCCTCGCGTGTAATTGGACCCCTCTCATTTACATGCATGAGGGATGCATAATTCTGAGAGAGGTGCTGTGGTCCAAAAGGGAGAAAAAAAAAAAAAAAAGAGAGAGAGAGACAGCCCTTGGGCCAGGGTGCAAGAGACGAGGGAAAACTGGGCGAGAGCGCCCAGCCTAGCAGTATTATCGCATCTCTGGGGTGCTGTGTGGGGATGTTAAATGCTGCTTTGAGCCTCCAGGGCTATCGCCTCTTTCCAAGACAGGCTTTGCTTTGCCCTCAGATCCCCAGAGAAGGGGCAGCCTCTGGGGCTTAAATCCCAATCAGTGAAGCTGGTACCCTGCCTCTCTTTTTCCCTGCACTGGGAAAAATAATGTTTCTTATTATTTTTTTTCTTGTAGGACTGAAAGATGTAACAGTGTTGTTGCTCCTATTCATGATGGGGAACAGTGTCCAGCCAGAAGGTGAAATATTCTAGTTGGCTTTTTATTGAGTTAAATTTATTGAGTTTAGAAAACTCAGTGGGGCATTCCATGTATGGTAGAAACTGCTCCTCACTTCCTCTACACAGGCTCTATTTTATCTTTACTCAGCACTTGAAGTCGTTGGGCTGGTGCTGAGCTGCATTAAATAATGCCCTAACATTGTCTCTCACTAGTAACTCCTGATTTAGCTGTGGCATGAAAATATGAGATGATATTATAAGATAGATAATAACAAAGCTCTATTTTAAGCTGTGGTTTTGGCTGTGCAATACAGAGGCCAGACTGTCTGCTTATAGGTAAGTCAAAAATTTCGGCACTGGTCCTGGCCCCACGGGTGAACCACAGCCTCTCAGGATACCTGCGCCGTCCTGCTGGGCAGCTCTGCCTGTGCCTGTGTTTTCCAGCTCTCCCTCAGGAGGTGAGCAAGAATTACTCTTTCCCTAGTACCCATAATATAAAAAATAAAAATAAAAATAAAAAATAGAATGGAAGATTACCCCATGGTGTAGGATATGCGGTCGTGCCTATTGTCAAATATTTAAACACATTTTAGATTTAAAAAAAAGTAAATATTTTTTCTAATTATTTGGGGAGAAAATATTTGAAAACTATCAGGGCTAAAATTTGTTTGTGCATTGTGGATGGGAAAAGTTTTTAAGAAAAACAATATACATAAATATATTAATGCGTGTTTCTGTTAAGCTCTTACTTTATATGCCCAAGCCCATCTTTTAGCTTAACTTCTATTTAGAAAGTTGAAAGAAACTAGGAAATCCCCGCAGAGAACAGCCAGCCACACTTCTGAATTTCAATGCGTCATTCTAGACGAGCGCCTTTGATTTTAAATGGTAACGTTGCTGCTTTAATCAGGAGACAATCCTTGTATATTAGTTGTACTTGCCTATAATTGTAAGAGCTAAATGATACACAAAACTGGATACACATCTTTGCAGGCCGATTAATGGGGAGGACTGAAAGCAAAAGTAAACACTAACCTTACAAAATAAAAGAAGTTAAAAGATAAGTGTTAAGGACCCTTTTTTTTCCTTTTTTTTTCTTTTTTTTTCTTCCTTTTTTTTTTTTTTTTGAGAATAAAACAAGATTTAGTAGCTTTCCACTTAATTTAAATGAAAAGAATCGCTACCTTACATATTGCACTGATAATGCGGGGGAGAGCGAAAACAAAACCGGCTTTGTGGCAGTGACACCTCCTATAGTTGTTGTGAAGAAACTTTTCCCCTTGGTATCTGCTAACCAATTCTAATTAATGCTGCACATTCCTCCACTGAAATCATTTAATGCATAACAAGGGGGGTAAGGAAAAAAAAAAAAAAAAACAGGAGAGAGAGAGAGGGAGAGAGAAGAAATTCTCAATGCTCATGATTGCCCTGTTCGAATTATGAGAGTGAAAGCCCGGGCCCCCTAACCTACTGTCTGTAAAGCAGAGCTTTGAAAGAGAGCTGCAACCTACAAAAGCTGTCAATCTTCCTTGCCCCGAAAGCCTGGGTTCACATGGATTCAAGTGACAGCCCTCCTCCCCCGCACACAATACATCAATCTGTCTCTCCCCCGAGCACCCACAGCCCATTGTGCGAGCCGCAGGTGCCTCACATAGCACCCATGGCCCCCCCGGCCCCCCCTGAGAACCAGCCCCGCACAAAGGCACCAGGCCGCAGCGGTGCGAGGGTGCGAGGTGCAGTCACTTGTGGTCTTTAGTTTTTTTCTGGGGGGGGGGGGGGGGATTCTGCTTCAGACCCTCCTTGGCAAGCCTCGTTGCTGGCTGGTGTGAGGTGTTGGGTGCTGAGCTCCTGGTGGCTTGATGTGCTGCAAATAGGTGGCAGCACTGACCGATGGATAGGGTTCCTACGGTGTCAGGAGATAGGGAGGAGGTGGTGCGGGGAGTTGTAAGGCCCTCAACTTTCTTCCCATTGCCTTAATGGGCCACCAAGACCATATTGCCTCTGTCTATTGAGCACGGGGGCATGGGGCACTGGGGGGCTGTGCTGTCGCTGGCCCCAGGGGGCACAGTCTGCCCATTTGCTTCCAGGCCTTGGCTGGTGAGGAGCTGGACTGCAGTAGTATCCCTGGTTTTCTGCAGATCTTGAGTAAACTGCTTTGTCACTTGATGTCTCAGTTGCCTCTATGTAAAATATAATGAAGGTTTTTCTTCTGTATCCATGCCTCTTTTCGGTTGTAGGAACTGTACGTTTGGGGAGATGGTGTTTTTGTGAGATTTTACAATGCCCAGTATAGGGCAACATTTCTGCCATAAAATGAATTAGGGGTAATGGTAATGCAGATAATGAAGAAGGCTTGCATGCTGTGCCACATCCTGCAGTGATAAAAGTGGCACCCTTTCACCTCATGCTGTTTTCCACGTCTGAATTGTGAGTGACTTTTTCCCCCGTTGGATCCAGCAGTACTGAGCTGGGTTTGTGAAATCCAGAAGGCAGCTATAGAACTTACCGTGTCCCAAAAGTGCACCAACAGGATGTGGGGAAGAGGGAGCTCATCTATCCACCTGCCATTAGAAGTGGCGTGTAACTGGCTATTAACGTTCATTTTTTCCAGCGCTTAAAACATGGAGTTTCTATTCTTCTCTCTTTCAGTAGAATTGTGTAGTTTGCTGCTGGGTAAACCAAGAAGCCTTGTATGCTCAGAAGTCACTCAATAACTTTGCTTTTACTGAATTAAAATCTGCATGAAATAAGCTTCTTTCAACTCCCCTTTATACACCATATCAAAAACAAGCAAACAAACCAACACTGGCTTGACTTCTTTAAGTTCCTTTCCAGAACTTTTTTGTTCTAAAACATCCCAGCAAGTCTCCCATTCCCAAGTGACACAGCTCCATTATTCCAGAGCTGTGCCCTAACCTGCAGGCTTTGCTGGGCAGTGGAGGCAGCCCAGGGCTCAGGAGCCTGAACGCTGCAGCAGTTCAGCACTGAGCTGAGTGCAGGCTAATTGCTGGAGTATTTCCTTTGCTTTTCGTAAGGTTTTGCTTCAGTGGCTGCAAATTAAAGTGACACTACAATTCAAGTCAGCACAATGAAATGATGCTCTTGGTGCTTTGATCTTGGTCCTTAGATAGATAACTCCTTAAAAAATAAAAAAGGAGCTGCTTACTAATTTGGTACTAAGCATCAGTCAGAGATCAAAAATGTCAAAGCGCAGAGCGTGCTTGTAGATGTGGTGATAACATCTGTAGGTGAAGACAGGTAGAAATTGCATGTTCCACTTTGCTAGTTGAAGAGCTACATTTCAACTTGCATTTCAGATGGATGTTTTAAAAACACCAGCTAGAGCTGAGGCTGAGAGAAACAGCACTGCAGCTCAGCCTGGCCCAGACAGGTGAGCAGACTGGCAAAACTGTTTCTTTTGAACTTATTTAAGGCAAAATCACAGCTGTAGAATGCCAGCTCTGTTGCAGTGAAGCACAAAGCTCAGTGTATGAACAGAAAGAGTGTAATTGCCGGTAGCTTTCTCTCAGTTCAACTGACAGAGCACCTTCGGGCAGAATTTGAGCCTCCGACCAAAATATATGAGAACAGCAAATTCAAACTGGCATTGGCTTGTCTCAGCAATTTCTCACAGAATGTGATCAAATGACTGTGTCGTATGATACTTCTGGTTTTCTTCACTCACCTTCAAGACTAGATAGTGTGAGTGGATTACTCAGGATAGCAGAACATAGGAAAGCTCATCTGTTTCAAGATAAGCTTTCTTTACAACAGATTCCCACAGATGTCAACATTAAAAATTGTTTAACTTCAAGTGTAGGATCAAGTCATTAAATTAGAGGCTTTCAGCAATTCTGATCTCTTCTGGGAATGTTGCTGTTGAGTAGCTGCTTTTGTTTCCTTCTTAGGGCTGAGACAATTCCAGAGTACCTTGAAGATTCAGCATTTAAAATAGTTCATTAAAGACAGGGATGCCCCACCTTTGACAGGGGAAGAGTGCAAAACAAAATAGAGTGGGCAGCACTGTGCTTTGCTTTCCTCCTTGACTTAAATCCTAGCTTTTAAATTATTGTGACCACAAGTGGCATGGAAGGATTGTATAGGCAGATATTTCCCTCAAGCCAGCACTTCACCAAAGCTTTTAGAGAAGTGCCCTTTTGCCTTGAGCAGGGGTTCCATCAGGTGACCTGAAAAAACCTGATGTGCCTGACCTCTGTGCTGTGGTCAACTGCACAGGAAGTCAGGCTCTGGCAGTCCTGGCTAAACAGTCCTCTGAATCGAGCTTTGTTCTCCTGAGCCGAAGCACCTTATGAGAACTTTAAATCTGTGCCATGCACAGGAAAAGCTACTCTAACTGTGGCACCTCTCACTGATGGTAGCTGCTATCACTGAACAATAAATTAACAAACAAACAAATAGGATAGCTCTTCAAAGGACCTATATGATTCTTTCTTATGTAAGCACATCTTACAAGCACACACAAGTGATTTAATAGAAATACTTGCATTTAAAGATAAAACTAACAGCCTGGATGCTAAGATGAGCATAACTCATGTGAAGTATAATTTCCAGTAAGGAAACTGGAACAGAACTGTGGAAGTGATTCATTAGCTGTATATTCAGCTTGAGCACAGTGTTGCAGACAGTTATGGTGGGCCCTTAATTGCTCCTGTTAACATCATATTCTAGAGCTCATTAGTGATAAACAGTGTGTATTAATATCATTCAGACAAGAACTAAAGATTAAGGTGGAAATCCATTTGCTGTGATGGCCATTAGTCAATTCAGAGTTGTTGAATGATGCTTGAAAATTTAATATGTATCAGGGGAGTCAATATTTCATCAGGCAGATTCCCTCATCTTCTCATGAAAAGTTATTTGTTTGAAAAAAAGTTACTTAATGGAAAATGTGCTTTTGGAAAGGACATGTTAAGCTCTGCCCTATAGCTGTACTAAACAAACTGAATTATAAACAGTGATAGAGATGATTTTGGGGTTTGACAGAAGTATGTCTACTGAAGGACAATTGTGCTGCTTGTCACAATAGTAAATTTGGCCCAGTATTGCCAACTTAAATGTTTTATAATGTGGAGACTTCTCAGCTTCGGTTTAACTTTCTGGCTCTGGTCAGGTCACTTGCTTTAAGTACACAAATATATGTTGGGATTTCTCCAGACGTGTCTGACCGACAGCACAATTTGTTATTCCTAGTTCTTAATTCCTAGTAGTGACACTGCACAAATGGCTCAGTATCAGATGCATGAATATAAAATGTGCCAGTAGCACAAATAGTCTTATTCATGCTCTGAAGCAGCTGTAGAGTAAATTCACCTGCTCCCTCCCCACACCACTTCTTTTCCTCTGTCTTCCTGAGTGCCAAAAAACTTCCATTTCTCTTTATAATGTTGCTTTGAATGTGTTTTTCTTTAGGATGTAGAAGACCTGCATTGCTGGAGGCCTGTGTGGTCTGAGGAACAAATATGGTGTGGGTGACACAAAGACGTAAGAAACAGTCCTACAGCATGGCTCCTGTTCCAAGGTCTGGAGACGTAAGTCACATTCATCCATCTGCTGTTTGTTCTCCCTGCTAAAAATTCTTTCTTCTAATTAACCCAAGTAGAAATTGTCTCCATCTCCCGCAGTACCCAAGGAAGTCACAGGAGTCAATAGAGGCAGCTGTGCAGTGCACAAAGAGCAGCACCACAGAGGAAGGACGGACTCAGTCCAGGCAAGGAAGAGCTTTCAAAGCAAAGAGATTCTCCAGATGGTTGTGCTTGCTTGCTTGACACATGGGGCTGAGCAAAGCTTAATAGCTACCAACACCAAGGAGGAATTTTGTTTCCCAAAATGCCAATCCCAAGGAAAGGGAAAAATAAATAACACTGAGTAAGTTTGATAGTTTCTCAAAGTATGTTACTGCTTCTAGTCAGTCATTTCCCTTCAGTAAGTGAAGGCATACAAATTTGCACCTGGTTTGGCTTTGTTGTCCTTCTTAACTATGTTGACCTACAAACGTCAGCTCACTGCAGGTGGTAGGCAAAATAATGTGAAAAAAAAAAAAGAGCTCGCAAGTGCTGCTACTTGTTTAATGTTGTAAGTTTGTAATCAATGAAACACATCCAATTGATGATGCGACTTAAAGATGTTTTGGTTGCCACTTTTTGTTTTGGTTTTGCTTCTCATCTGCTGTGCTCCTCTTGTGCAGAGGTGCTGTTCAGGGATTGTCGATGTGGTCTGCTATGCACCACTGCAGAAGGCAGCTCACTGGAAGCATTTCCCAAAGGTGGAACTGCAGTGACTGGGTTTGTCGTGTACAGAGGCCTGCACGTGCTTGTCAGTGGAGGACTGACAAAGCTGCAGTATTTTAGTTAAAAGAAAAAAAAAAAAATCAAACAAAGGGACTGGCATCTTGTATATTTGAAAGGGAGCCCAGTTCTGGCATAGAGATTTGTAGGAGGATCTGGAATACCTTGAGAGATTTCAAAGGAACTTGAAAGGGGAATGTGAAAAAAAATAAAAAATATAATAATAATAATAATAATAATAATAATAAACAAACAACAAAAACAAACAAAAAAACCTGAGTCTTTAAAGTTAAATTGAGAAACTGTCTCTTTTCAGTTTATTAAACAATAGTAAAGAGGTAAATTGTCCATTGAGTTATTTATAAAACAAGAGTTGGAAAGGAGACCTTGCTGTTTATGTTGACAAAAGGCCTAGTCTGGTTTAACAGCTGGAAGCAGAAACTTGCTACGTTCAGTGAAGGTGCCATTGCCTACCAGCAAGATTGAACTGGTGCATTGAACTATCTTGCTTGAATGATAAAGATTGTCATTGTTTGGAATCCATCTCCAAGATACATTTAATTCAGTTTCTGTCAAAAACTGTGTAATCTGTATATGTAGGAGATAAGACTAGATCAACCTAATGTTACCCATCATAGCCCTCAGAATCCAAACTTCTGTGAAAGTTGGAAAAGCATAGGGAAATCAGCTGGATATATTTGTACAATATTGCATGTGATTTTTCTTGATATGTTTCACATGTGTATTCCATGTCTGTCACCAAATTTCTACTACATTTTTATTTTTATTCATCTAAAGAAATCAGTCAAGCCTCCACCTGAGGAAGTCAGCATAAGGGTTTTCATTATCATAGGTCACCAATTCCTGATGCTGAATGCCAGCAGTGATGTTTAGGGTGATAATTGCTAATGACAGCACAATGTTCCCATGTTTAGCACCATTTCTTATTTATTCTCTACTGCATTCGTGTCTTTCTCTTTTCAGAGAAATTAAGAGGGCATTTCAGTTTACAGGAGGCAGCATTGCTGATCTGTGTGGCTGTATTTGCCAAAAACCCCAGACTTCTCAGAACACAAAATGCCTGAAGTTTACCCTTCTCATTTTGCTGTCCAAAAGGCTCTAGGTGTCCAATGCCACCACTAATCCTGCCTTTATTTCTCACAGCTGAGGGTTGGATCCAGTTTGTGGCTTCCGTAGGGATAACAGCGAGGGGCTCCTCACTGCAGCTGGGAAGGGAAGGAAACACACTTTTTTTCGCCCGGCTTCTGTTTTTCAGCATGCAGCCGGTGACCGGCTGTTGTATTTGTGGATGGGGAGCGCCACCTGCCGCAGGCATCGCACTGAGCGAGGCGCTTTTGTGGCAGGCAGGAGCTACCCGTGATATTTTCAATTAAGTTCACCTCCAGACTTATTTTCAACTGCTCAGCTAAAACCTAGAGCTCAATTAATGCTCTCTGTAGCTATCACTGATATCCACATTGCCACAGAGGGAGGAGCGCTGGTGGGATTAATACAGTCTGTCTAGGGAAAAGGAGTCACTGCCTGAATCTTTTTCTGCTTGGGTTTTTTAAAACAAGAACAGAAGGTATTTTAGTTTAGTTTAGTTTAGTTTAGGCTAGTTTCCAGACGCAGAATTCTAGTCATGCCATGTGCAACAGATAGCCCCAGAGCAGAACTTGCAGAGCAGGCTCTACCATGCAAGCTCAAAGAAGCTTTAAAAAGTTATTTTTACTTTTTTTTTTTTTATTATTATTTTTATTTTCTTTTTCCTGTAAGAAACTACTTAGATGTCTATTATACTGATATTGTTCATAAGTGCTTGATCTAAAAAGAGTACCAAAATTTTGTGAAATTTTGTAACCTAAGCCTTTAGACAATCATTTCAGCAGGTAGAGAGCAGCTAATCACCACTATTAATCTGAAGAAAATATTAATTCGTATCAATTGAGGATATTAATTTCCTGTTTTAAAAGATGAATGGCAAAAAAAAAAAAAAAAAGATGTGTTAAAAATGATCTGTCTGGCAGCCAGGACTCTCTCAGCAGGATATGATCTTGCAGACCCAATTTAATCAATGAGTGTCAGAGCCCAGATGGCACCAATGGGCCTTAATGGTCCTGAACAGCCTCACCTGTGGCCTCCTGTCCACACCCTGCCCCAGGGATTGGGAACCCTATTTCAGCCCAACCCCGGAGCTTCAGTACCTGCTTGAGCTGCTGGGGAGGGAAGATGGGTTTTGTTTTAGCTACAGCTATGTTGCTGCCTGTGCTTCAGTCCTGTTGCTCAGTGAGCTGGTAGCCCAGGCTGATATCCAGGAGTGGCACTGGATCTGCCTCATCACCATGGCCCTGCTTGGCCACCCTGGGGTTGTGTCAGGCCCTAGGTATTGTTGCTGGACCTGACCCTAACCTATGGCTTGGCTTCCTAATTTAACCTTGGATCTGCCTTGTTCCCACAGACGTGTTTGGTGATTTGGGCTCTTGCTTGATTCTCACTGCCCCTCTGGCCTGCCTGGCTCCTGCCCTGGGATGGTGGGATGAGTCCTGGCTGGTGAGGTCCTGTCCTGCCACATGTGTTATTCCCTTAGATCCTGGCTCCCTGTCCAAGAGAACAGCTGACCCTCACTGCAGGCTGGGAATGATCTAACAGCTGAGCTAAAAGATGCTTGTTTGTGGCTGTTAGCTGCTGCCGAATCTCAGTAGAGACCAGGTTGATGTGATGTAGTTTCAGTATGAATGCTGATACCTCTTCATTCTTTTATAGAAGTCAGCTTAGACAATCGTGAAGAAGAAACTGAGTGTTTGAGGTGCAATTTAACCACTGTTGTGATGAGAAGTCACAGCTGTGAAAAACAAAGCTTGTTAGACTGTCCCAGCAATGTATGTTATGTGCAAGCCAGAAGCTTTGCATATCTCTGGTAAAATAGCATTTTTTTTGTTTGAGTAAGGAAGTTATAGTGAATCATCTGTTCCACACAGTGATTACAAAAATCTTGGCTGTTGAATGGGCTACCTTGCCTCAGCTGTGAGCTGCTAGTCTAGTTTTGGAGGGTTTAGGAGGACAACACTCTGTTCCTGTGGCTCATGAAAACAGCAGCCCTGCTTTGTCTGTCAAAGTGCACGCTAGGGGCTCTGTTTGCAAGTGTCTGAAAAGTCAGCATTTCAGTATGACTGTTGTGGGCCATAGTGTACCCTGAAGCATCATCATTCTGCAGTGCAGAGCCAGACCCCAGTGAGACAGATGTGTGATGGTGTGCATGCATCCCAGGGCCCAGGTCAAAGGCCTAGTAAAACTGTCTTGGGAATTTGACAGCAGTTTTTGCTCCAAATCCTGGTAGCCACTGAGTTGCTATGGGCCTGCTGGGATGTGAAGTCTAAGTGGCTTTGTCCTGCACATCTTGATCTCCTCCCCTGCCCAGTGTTTGTGCACACAAGCTGATAGTTGCCCTCAGCACACCTCTGCACACCCTGACCAGCTGTGTCTGAACAGATGAAATCTGTGGAAGTTTACAAGTGTGTGAGTTGTACTACCTTGGTTAGAGAGACCGCAGCTAAACAGCACCTTCCCTTTGTGTGAGATCCTCTCTCAACTTTTATTGCCTTTATTTTACCTCCTCCCCTGCCACGTATGTCCCTATGTGAGATCATCTGCCAGATGAGAGAGATCTGAAGTTTGGTATGGCCAGGAGGGATGATGTCCTGATGTCCTGCTTTGCTACAGCAGCTTGCTGGTGGAGATATTGGGGCTGGGCAGTGGCAGAAGGCTCCTACATGTGTTGGCCCTCGGAGTTCTGGATGTGCAGGTAAGTAAGCTCTGTGCTTCTCAGAGTTTGCAGAGGGGACTTCATCTGGGGACTATTTTAAAGGAACAAAGTCTTGTTGATTTTCTTTTTTTCTAAATCAGTTGGAACCAGAAGCGCTGAGGTACTAACAGGCCAACTCCTGTTCTAACCCAGCCGTCAGAGCAGATCCAAAGAGTGTTTATCAATACGGTGATAGGCGCTTTATATAAATAAATATAAATATGTATATATATTGAAAAGGAGGATTTGTATATATATAATATATATATAATATTAAATATACATAATATATTATACAGAATATAAATATATTATATATATCATATCACATTATATAAAAATATATAAAATATATATAATATATATAACATATATAATATGAATATAATAAATATTTATATACTATATAATATATATTTATATTATATATATTATATTTGATATAATTTTCATATAATTTTATATATATTATATTATATTTACATTATATATAAATAAATATAAATATATATGTATATATATTAAAAGGAGGATTTATATATAATACATAAATATTTTGATATATATAATATAAATATATAATATAACATAACAATAATATATAATATGAATGTAATGTATAATATATTATTATATATAATAATATACAATGTATAATATAATACATATTATATTATAATATGATATATAATATTGTATAACATATAATCATATATATAATATATTAAATATGTATAATGTATATATTTTATATATTATATTATGTATATAATATAGTATATATTCATATATCATATCTCATATATAATATTATGGATATTATATATTACATAAAAATATATAATGTAACATATATTAATATTTATTCTTTATTTTTTATTTTTTATATATTATATATATTTATATTTATATTATATGCAATATTATATATATAACATATATATTATATATACATTATATATCACATCATTGTTTTATATATTATTATATAATTTTATATATTATATTTTATATTTATATTATATATAAATAAATATAAATATATATATGTATATATAAAAAGTATTTGTATATATACATAAATATGCATAATGTACAATATAATATCTAATGTAATATGTAATATATGATATACAATAATATAATATGTAATATATAATAATATAATACAATACAATATAATATTATATATATTATATATTGTATATTATATTTAATATATATAATATATAATATATATATAATATATATATATAAAAATAGCCTTTTAGCAGATTTTTTTTTCTCCTGAAGAATGAATAATATTTTCCTCATTGCATTGGGAACCAGTCTGGGGAGCAGCTGCCTCAAAGTCTTTTCATTGAGACCTAGAAATTGTGCAGAGAGCTTTTACCTGCTTCTTTGAAATGAAGAGGCAGACTCTGCTGTTTTTACTTAGGCTGAAACCAATTCAGTTGGCACGTTATGGTAAGCAGTTACAGTTAATTTCATTGGCAAACAAAATCCCCTCAGAGAATAACAAGCCTCTGAGCCTTTGGTGTAAGCCCACGGCAGCAGAATAAACCAGAAACTGGTGCTGGTTAGCAGTGGTCAGTTAGCTTTAGACCTCCAGGGGCATGAGTGGGAGAGTAAATGAGAGCTAGTCAGAGGCTGCCTTTATTGACAGGAGCTTTTCTGAACTGAGCACTGTCCATTAGACCCTTCTTTAAATACTATTGTTATTTGCAGTGTCCTGCAACTGTTTTTGAAGTGCTGGCAGCAGCGCAGGCTTTTGAGCATTGGTTCCTCACTCAGATGGTGCTCGGAATGGATGTGACATGGCAGAAGAGAAAGGACCGGCTTCACCCTCAGCGCTGGAGACACATGCTGATGTTTCCCCTGTGTTGTGTGGCTGGTGAAAGGCTGACCAACACGCATCTTGTCTTTGGAACAATATGCAATTGAACCAGCACATGGTAAGGCTATTTTTTGGATTTCATGGTATTTGGTGGCATAGAAAGTCATTGGAATTGTAAATATTGACAGCCCTTTGGATTTCTCTCATATGATGCTGGGCAGTACATTTTTTTCATGCTATGATGGCTTGAAGTAGACGTTGTTACTCTGAGCACCTAGGGCTCTAATGCGGAGCTTGTCTCTTGTGAAAAGACATCTCCTGAATGTGGCTTGGTGTGCCTGGATTTTCTTTCCTGTGAGGTAGGAAGTGAGGTGATTGAAGGAAAAGCATTGTTGTTCCAGGCTGTGAGCATAGCTTGTGGGCTTTTAAAGCAATAGTTTTGTAGTAAGGAGATAACCTGTGACCTCTACTGCCTCTCCAGTTCAAACCCATCTTGTCTGACACCTCATTGTCAAAGGCAGAGTGTGCAGAGATGGATGGGGCAGAGCTGTCTGCAGAGGTTGACCTGGAACAGATGGGTCCATGGAGTAATTCGGGTTGGAAGGGACCTCTGGAGGTCACCCATCCAACTGCCTGGGGGACAAAGCAGGTCTGGTTCTGTCAGGTGGCTCAGGGCCTTGTGCTGTTGAATTTCCAGTTGCCTGTTGTTATGAAATACTAGAGCTATTTTTTTTTATGCTGTTGTGGTCACTGGGTGATGTGAAGACTCACAGGGGTCCTGTGTGGCATCTGGACTGGGTATCAGGAAGAGGTTTTTCGCTGAGAGGGTTGTCATGCACTGGGACAGGCTCCCCAGGGATGCAGTCACTGCACCAAGTCTGTTGGAGTTTAAGAAGTGTTTGGAGTGTGCTCTTAGTCATATGGTCTGAATTTTTGGGTAGACCTGTGTGGTGCCAGCAGTTGGACTCGATGATCCTTATGGGTTCCTTCCAACTTGGGATATTCTATGATTCTATGATGATGTGATGTGAGGCCTTCTGCATGAGAAATGCAGCTGCGACCTCTCTGTGGAGATGCTATAGATGAACTGACAGGTAGCACAGCCCCCTCCCACCCCCTTTTCTTGACCAGGCTGGTTTCCTGGTGGGTTCTGGGCTTGTAAGAGATGAGTGTATTTTCAGCAGCACATCCAGAGGCAGGTACCTCCCCTATTTGCAGCAGCTATTTTAAAAGCAGATCTTTGTTTCTTCTGCCATCATGTGGCTGACAGAAGGCTGCAGGGCACAGTAAGAACTTGATTCCCTTAGTAGTAACAGCTTAATGAATAGGAAGCCTTCTGATCTGGATTGATCGTGAGCTTTCTCCCTTGTCTCAATTCTCCAGCACGAAAAATGGGATTTTCAATGCTTGGGCAGCTATTCAGTCCCTGCCAGAGCCGAGATGTGCTGGGAAGGGCTCCCAGAGGAGTTTGGGACCCTTGTCCCAGCAGAGCCTGGGGTGCAGGACACCATGAGCCTCCAGCAGCTGCACTGTACAGAGTCTTGTTGAGGGTCTAGTGGGGAAGAGACCAGGTGTACTTCAGCCTCCCTGGAGATGTGAGAGAGCTTAAGCCATGCCCTGCATGCTGAGGACTGCAGGTAAGTGAATTGTTGGATAAACGTGCCAGTCTGTCCTTAGGCTCTGCTGGACTAATTCACATTGAGAGAGCAGGGCTGTGCTTCCCTGCACTGCCACTGCCCAGCCAGCTCAGTGCATTTCACTCCACAAGGCCATTGTTGTGGCCACACTGAGAGATTAAGGTGGCAGTTTCAGGGCAAAGGAAGTGTAGGCAGGGCACTCAGACCTCATCGGAGCTAAGACTCTTTTTTCAAGCTCCAAAAGGTGGAAAGCCAGAGATTGACTTGCATGTCTGAGTGGTAGTTGCTTCCCTCAACACTCCAATAAGGAAAAGAAAACAGAAGGATTTTTCACTTTCCAGTACTTATTCATATTAAAACAGTGACATGGATATTAGTTTATGACAGTTATTTATAGCTTTCCAGATAGAACCTGTTAATGGAAGTAGCTGGAGTTATTACTGTCAGGACTACCTGTAAAAAGAAGGAAAGAGTCAAGGTGGTACAATAACATCATTTGTAAAAGGGGAGGGAGGGAGGGAAGGAAACAGTGGGGGGCCACTTCCTTTTCCAGCTGTGATGCATCTGGGAGACAAATGTGACTGGCAGCTGCTACCTCTCAGCTCCAGCAGCACAGCAGTGATCTTCCCAACAGAGACATGGGTGGCAAGCAGCAGCTGAGGAGCAAGGTGAGCTGTCGTTTCTTGTTCTGAGAGCTGGGATTCTTCTGCAATAGGAAACAATAATTAAATTATTTAAATAAGTAAGCCTCAATCAATCACTACTTATTTACTAATTAATATTAGTAGTACATTAAACAAACCAAGTGTCCTGTTGGCTTAGTTGTGGTTTTCTCCAAATGTGATTTCCAAGAGCACAAATGATGCTGTATGTTGCTAACATGGGATTTGTTCTCGGCTCTTCCTGTGGGAACAGCTCCAGAGCGAGGGGAGTGCAGGCTGCTGGAGGCAGAGCCTGAGGGTAACACAAAATGTGCTGCAAGAAGTAAATGCTTTAGGGCTTGCTTCTTTACTTCTGCAGCATTTTCTTGATGTGTAATGAATGCAAAGTCTAGCGACTGCTTCTTCTGAAGGGTTATCTGGAAAACAAGCTCACTTTTTTTTTCTTTTTTATTTTTTTTTTTAAATCTCCAGATGGTCCCAAACAGCAGGTCAAAACTTTGCCAAGAGATCAGTTATGGGTTCTTCAACAGCAACAAGTACCTGTGTGTCCAAAAATACCTCTTTCCTGGGTAACACAGAGACTGCAACTAGGGACAAGTCTAGAGCCTGGTCTTCAGAATATCAAAACATGAAGTGTGGATGCTCCAGGCACTTTTACTCTACCCACAGTGCAGACAGTCAAGCAAAGAGAAAGCTTAACACTCTGTGAAGAGGGGTTGCACCACCTAGTTACAAGAGACTGAAGAAATAGCCTCAGAAGAAGCCAAGTTCTTCTGTCCTAGCACCAGGAGGGTATCTCTTGCTGGAATGGGGCTGTGCAATCCATACAGGTACACCTGGGCCTTGCACTTCAGTTTAAAGTAAGTAGTCAAAACAACAAGGATGCTCCCAAAGGTAAGAGCGCTGCTCTAGCAGGCTGCCTCAGCCATGCCATGCCGTGCTTCTGCTGTGCGTCCCTGGCATTAGGATTTAGATTTGTTCACTCACCGGCTTGGGGCTCTTCTGTATCCTCCAGCACTCCTTGTCTGGCTTGGGGTTTTGCTTCTGGCTGAGGCTTCAAGCTCTTTCTATCTCTGCTGCAATGACACAGCATCATCTGTGTAGACAAAAGGTTCTTGTGAGAGGAAGGAAAAAAAAGGCAAAAAGCAAAATTGCAGCCAGAAGGAAGTAACTCTTCAGTGAGATTTCCCCTTGGCAGCTCCCTTGCTCATACACATTCCTTTTTTTTTTTCCTGCTTACAACACAAGCCTGAGTTTCATCCAGGATAGCATCATTTCAGTAACATGTTAAGTCTTTAAATAGGTGATATGCATGGATATCCTAAAGACAGAGTAATTTAGAGTCAGGTTGTGGTCTTTTCTGCACTATGCAATATATATTTATACCAAGGGTATGGGACAATCTTACAGAAAGCTTTGCAGTCCCCTTCTGGCAGTTGTCAGCCTACAGCCAGTGCTACAGCCTGCAATAACTGAGCTGGACATGAGCATCTGGTTTCATGGCAAAACACAAGGATGGCTTCCTTTGCTGTGCTCAGAAGTGAGGCCTGTGAGATGTATCCTAAGAAATACAAATGTCTAGGAAGCATTTATACCTACCTGCTGGATGGCAGCTTAAGAAATTCTTCATAAGTTCCAAGGTGTCCAAAAGTTTCCTCTTCACGCTTTTCTCCACACCAATACTTTCCTGTAAGAAAAGGATACTTTCCTTTTCAGAAAAGGGAAAGAGTGACCCTTCTCAAGCTGAAACACCTGACCCATCCTGGGCACCCCTTTTAATTCCTCTAGTGATGCACCATGTCCTGTGTGTTGGGTAGCTCTCATAGCTAGTGGGATGCAGCTGTGAGCCTAGATCATACCAAGATCCATTAGGTAACATACACAGGGATTTTATGACATTACCCACTACAGTTCAGAAACTGGTGCCTATTTAACAATTGCCTTATTTTCCTCAGGAAGCTGTACTGCTGACCTCTCAGTGGAGGGCACAGAGCAGCACAGCTCAGAAGCTGTGCCAGCTAATGGTACCCTCATGCCAAGAAGCTGTTGCCTTATTCCCATCCCTCTGCCACTGCTCAGTGCACGGTCTGTATACATGCAGACCTGCTCCGGGTGTACACCAAACACTACAGAACTACATCTGAAAAAGCTTATTCCTCTGCCTGACAGCCACACCAGCAAGGTACTAAAGGTGACACATGTCCCTGTGTGTCGTCTGCATGTCCCACCAACCTGCTTCACCTTACCTCTAGGATACTTCTTACTCAGAAGGCTGAATGTGTCCATTTTCCTCACAATCTCTCTTTCCTGAATCAAAGAAGAAGATACTCAGCATTCCAAGTCACAAAGAAACATAAGTCTGGATGCCCAAACATTTAAGTATTAACACATGCAGACACTAAAAGCTTCTTCGTAACTATTCCACTCCAGCAGGTGAAGGATGGAAGAGAGGTTGCGGACCATGACTTACCTTAAAAGCAGCTAAACATCTCACCCCAAGGGCACTGCAGCTCTGCAGCCTCTTCTCAGCATTGCTCTGACATCAGTCCACAGGTCCTAGAGCTCTTCACAGATACAGCACTTATTGCCTCAGTGCTGCAGACAAGGGGTTTAGGCCACTCAGCAAATGAAGATCTCAGACAACGCTTAATTTAAAAGCTAAATATAGTATCAGGGTGATGCTTGCCAGTGTTCCTTTAATAAAAAAGATATTATTTGCCTAAGGATTTATAACTTTCAAATGAGAGTTTAATACCTGATGATATCTCTTCTTCAAGCACTTATGCTTTCCAATCCTACAAGTGTCATTTTAACCAATGTAAAACCCCAAAGCCTACATTAGCTGGAATTAAACTGAGAAACTTTGAATATCCGTGCTTCAGTTCAGGTACCCAAGGAACAAAAGCCAGAGGTAGGGGCCCCCAGCATCCCTGTGGAGTCAGCAGTGCTCAGTAATTGAGCTATGATTGAAGACATACGTAATCTATTTCCTGACTTCCTGAAAGACACAGCAAGCCCACAAACACCACAAAGCAGGTTGTAATTCAGCTGATCAAAGCAAGAAGGACCAGCGTCACAGGCTCAGCCATGGCAAACTAGGGCTCTTCTACCTCCCTGTGACAACTGCCTTCAATGGGTATATTCTCTGCACTGGGCACATGGTCCACCAGAAAGCGAAGACCATGCAAGCTAAACATAATCCCTATTCTGCCTTTGAGGCTCTATCTTCGCTTTAGCAACCATTACCTTTCCTTTGCCCACAGATGCAGGTAACATTCAAGGCTAGTTTGTGTGGCCCCAGGGTCACTATACTCAGTAAACAGACCTAAACTTCAGTCAGACAACTCCAGTTTAAATAAAAAACACAAACAGCACAGAAAAAATGACCAAACTGCTAGCTTAGACCCAAAATGAAGTCACTACAGCACCAACAGAATAACGTATATTGATGCAACTTACAGAGAAGGGCCCATAGCTCTGGGAGGCTGCTCCACTTCTTAACCAAGATGCAGCTTCTTGCAGCTGGGAGGTGACCCAACACCCAGGCAGCTTCCCTTTTCTGTAGCAGCTGGATACATCTCTTCTGAAACCATACAACACCAGCCCTTTCTATGTAATGAAAAATTACACAGCTCTCGAGCACAGAGAATAAATCAACGAATATGAAACTTTGCATTGTTTTTCAATTGAAAAGGAAGTTGGAGGTTTTTTTTTTATTATTATTAAAAAAAAGCTCTCTAGTATGTCAGAAAAAAATAAGCCTTTTGCATGTGATTCGTGTCTAAAAACACCCACGCAGCTCATCACATTGACCTCAAAAGACAGAAGTGCTGCAGCAAGCCACATCCAGAGAGGGAATTTATGGGCACTAAACCACAGTGAACAAAGAGCTGATGAATTATCAGCTCTTCAGAGCTAATCTGCTGAGCAAATATTAATACAATTAGTGTTAATCCCTGAGTCTCATAGTTTTTGAGTTATACATAATTTTTTGAAGGATGGAAACTTGTTACTGGCTTCACCTGATCTAGGCTGGGAGGAAAAAAAAAAAAGTTTTCTCCTCCCTCTGTTAGTAAGCAGCAACTGGGCATGGCCAGAATGGCAGAGGTAATGCTCAGTGTGGCTCTCATCAGGCTGTTCCTTCCAGAGCTCTGCTGACTCCCAAAATGTGTGATTTGCCTATGACTGCTTGCTGTGCTGTCTCAATCTATCATGCATCAAGCAGATCTAGACTTACCGAGCAGGGAAGGTCCAAAGGGTCTGTCACTGCCCCATGTTCGCGCTCTGGGTGCTGCTGCAGAGCTCCAGGCAGCTGCAGGTCAGTCTAGCCCAAGCAGAAAGCAGCTCACAGCTCCCTGGAAGGAAAGAGTTTGTTAGGGTCTGACAGAGCAATAGCAGCCATCTCATCTCCACAATCCTCACTGAATCCCAGTGAATAAAAAACCCCTCTTATTTCTTCATCCCAATTAGAAGAGTAAAGAAGAAATCTACTGCTTGGATACCCACAGATACATCTGCAAAAGTAATAATGAAATTATCACCTGTGATTTAGAGAGTGAGGACACCCCAGCAATCTTCAACTTCCTGCTGCTTTGGGTGTGCTCCAGCTAGTTTCTGACATCTCCATCAATCTTCAGACTCCCTGTAAGGTAAGGTACACAACAACAGATTTTGTACTTGTCCATGGAGACAGAATCACTGGTGAGCTTGCACAGAGACCCTTGTTTGCTCAGCATGCATCCCAGTTTGTAAAGTATAGCCCTCAGTGTTCAGCCCAGCCAATGCTTGCTAAGGAGCAAGGAGCAGCTACGTGTTGTGTGAACACCACAACCAGTGGTGTTGAACACTCCTGCCCAGAAGTGATGAACAAGCAGGGCTGTACTTTCCAGCTATGAAATCCACAGTGGGAATAGCCAACTGTCAGTCTTAACCTCAGCCCTTTGAGGAGCAGGGAAGCCTCTGCACCCTCTGACTACCAGAGCCATGAGATACTCATAACTAGAAAAATCCCTCTTATGGTAGCTCAAGCAGGTTCCCCCAATCCAGAAAAAAATCCCTGAAAAGTGCACTTTTTGCAGTTATTTTGGAATGACATGATCTACACAGCAGTACAACTAGCATTTACGACTCATCCAAATCTTAGTTGCACCCAGGATAGCTTTTCACATTTCATTTTTTTAAGGAGCTGATGTTAAAGACTGTTCTGAGAAATTCCTGACCTAGGACTGGTTGTGGCTCAAAAATGATGTGTGCGTAGGGGTAAAAACATCTTGTGAAATTATGGAATATCAACATGCAAAACTGACATTTTATTCTAAAAGATGAATGAAAAACATTTAGTTGGTAATACTCTAACACGTCAGTTAAAGTATTTCATAAGAATTCATCTTTTACTTTCCAAACATACTTTTTAGCGTAAAGAATACTTGTATAAAATTCATAAGACAAAATTCTAAGTTTGAGAGCATCGTAATGACTCACACCACTGTTCACCAGTCCCAGTATCTCCTAACATCAACCAACAGTGAAGGGAAGGAAGATAAGAGCAGGGCAAGACTGCAATACTTTTTCTGTCATTCTCAAAATCCTTTCAGTTCCATTTTCCCCTCAATCCTATGTAAACTTTTACCTTTGTGCTGTCCCTTTGCAGGGAGGCCCATGGGTCAGCTACCACGGGGGTTGGTTTGCTTCCAGCTCCTGGGGGCTTCGTATGATGCCTTCAGATGGCTGTAGTGAAAGGGAAGTCAAAGGTTAGTGGCTAACCACCCTCTCTAATCTGCTCATGTAAATAAATGATGTGGGCATATAGATGAGGTATTGAGTAGTAGAACAGAACAGAGACTGGAATTCAGTGTAATATTACAACAAAATCAAGTCTTTTCATAGACTGATAGTGCCTCCCCCCAACTTGTCACAAGGCAAAGACATTTCAAAGGCTTCATTTTTGACACTTATGCATTAAAAAATAAATAAAAATAGCAGAATTTCCTTTGATACAAAAAAACCAGCTCCTGCTCAGCAGTGGCATTGAACAAGAACATTCTGCAGCACTTTCCCTCTATTGTTTCTTTCCAGAGATGAGCTCGGTACTGTCCCCTTTCCAGGTGATGGCTGTTACCAGTGAGAGGATGTGACAGGCAGTTTAGAAGTTTCCTTTTTCGCCTACTCAAGGAAGAAGAGCTCTGAAGCTTGCAGCGAAGTGATTTCTTGCCATTTTCTCTCTTTGTGCTTAGCTGCAGGTTTCCACCTCTGGTCTGCAGCACCTCAGGGAAAATACTTACTCCTTGTAAGCTGTCAGGACAAGGTAACTCACTGAAGGAAGTCATAATCAGGAGGCTTAAATTAGCTGTACAGGGGGCTGCAGCTTCACTGCAAAATACTTAGGTGTTGCATACTGATGGAAATTGAAAACAGAGAGGGTTGTCCTGGATGCTGTGGTTGGCAGAGAAGCAGCATTTCTTCCTCTCCCTCCTATGTCCTGAGAAAGTGCTTCTCTTTATCTTTTAATTTATGCACACTTTCTGTCTCTATCCATTTTAACCAGGGCAGCACAGAGACTTTCCTCTCATAGATGCCTTGCATTTTTTTCCCCCTTCTTCTTTCCATTTCCCTCCTTTCCTTTTCTCCAAAGAGCTTTCTTGCATGAAAAATGGCAGCCACCTGCTTCTATTGTAAGTGGCTGTTCGCAAATGCACGCAGCCACTTACTGAACACAACCGCCTTTGGGCAGAAGCAGGCCCAGCTGGGACTGAGATCTACAAGTGGACTATTAGCAGCCAAGTAGTGGACTAAAACTGGTTATATTTATTGCTGCCCTGGGGAGATAGGTCAGGCAAGGCAAAACATTAGTATAACCAGCAAACTGCAAGCATCTGAAGGCTTCTGCAGGCCTCGAGATGCCTGCATGCTACATTTTTGTACAGCACTGGTTGGCAGAAAGATGTTTTTCTCATGGTAGTGTTTGTAGCAAGAAAGCTATTGAAAGAGAAGCATGAAGTGCACTTGACTTATTTTTCATGTCTCAGTTTTAAAAGCCAGCTCTGTGTTTTTTGCTAAGTTACCATTCTTCAGTGCTGGCCACGTGCATGAAGTGGGATGTGCTAAACCCACATCTCCAGAATCAGCCCAGAGACACAGGGCAGGCCCTGTAGTACCCAGCCACCCAGTCCTGCTGCCAGAGGAACTGGAAAGAAGGTGGCCACACTTTTATTATGCTGTTTTAGGCATCAGCACCACCAAGCAGCATTGCTGCTTGGCAGAGCTGGGCTGCCCCATGGAGTGAAAACATAAGATGGAGGCAGATAGGATAGAGAAGTAGCCTTAAGTGCTGGATATGACTGTGAGAAACTGCTAAGGCTGCTGCAACGACTGCCCTAACCTCAGACATTGGCTGGGTTTTGCTTCTTTCCAATTTTCAGGTGTTTTATTGTAGGAAATGGGATAGCAGGGACAAAACTGAATCCTGCTTGCCTGAATCCTCCACATACAGTTACGACAGCTCTTCAAGCTGCAGCGACAATGCATGTAGTGCCAGCATGGCAGCTGAGTTCCCAGAATAGATGCAAATGATTTTTTTTAAATCCGTTGTGATGTCAGAAAATTTCCCTTTTTAGCTTTTGCCTCATTTATCAGCTATAACTTGCTTATGGTTGCTGAGCCATAAATATAGGCTAGCAGTTAACGTAAGCTAAGATTTACAAAAACCATCTGAAGAAGTTAAAGATCATTAAGGGGGAGTCAGAATCTCCTACATGGCTTTTATGGTCTTAACCTCATGGCACGATGCAAAGCAGGAAAGTGTGATAGAAATACAGAATACTTCATTATAACGCAGTGAAGCCCTTTTGACATACTTTCTATTTATCATCATGAACGAGTTAAGGCACAAAATAGATTAATGGTTTGCCTGACCTAAGAAAGTCACAGGCTGAGAAGAGGGACAGACAGGACTTTACACCACTCCCAGAGCACACCACATCTCTCCCTGCAGTGACTGGAAGGAGTCATCTTCTAGAAGTGCTTATTTCTCTTTAAGGCCTACAAACACAGCTTTGGGTGAAAGCTTTGTATGGAGAAATCTGAACCATGCATGTCTGAAGCAGAACAAAGAACTGGATTCAGCCCACCCACGGGTGCCCATGCCTTCACCAGCAAAACTCCCCTGGCAGCTGGGGTCCTCCCCGCAAGCCAAGAGCCTCCAGGTGCCCAGCAGGGTGAATGCAAACTGCACTTCCCTTGTAAAACCCTCTGGGACCTCAAGAGGTTGTGCCAGTTGGCAGGACACTGACCATTAGTCTCCCCAGGCAGACCAAAACCCACCTCACCTCCAAACACCTATTGAACCAGAACATTAAACATCTCCTCTGCCACTGCATCAAAAACATCAGAGTCCAAACAGCAATGTGAGCCTGGCTAAAAGGCTGGTATGGACACTGCACATTTAAACCAGAAGTGTTTGCTGTTTTTAATTCCTATATACATACCAAAAGGCAATAGCACACAGTGACACAGTGGAGGCAGATTCACTCACACACATCCACTTCTATGAGCACACCCAAAGACCACGCATCATTCTGGCAGCTGATAATAGCATGCTTTGCAGTGTCAAATGCTGTGGAGAAGAAAGGCCAAAATTTTATATGGGGAAAAGAAAAAAAAACAACACAAAAACAAAAAATCTACCCCAAACCAGTAGTGAAGCACCTCATCTTTTCTATCCCCATTCACTTAGTCTTGTTCCATCAGCTGTATTTCTCATTTAAATATTCAGAAAAAAAAAATTAAATAGTGAACTTTGGGAAGCAGGAAGATGCTTTCTGCATGTGTGGCTGCAGGTAAAACAGTGCCTTATAGACCCCAAATTGCATGAGACAGAAGGCTTCCTCCAACTGCTTTACTAAATGCCTGTCCTTGGAGAGATGTGCAAAGACTGTGCCCCAGGCACCTCTGTACTTCTGAAATTCAGGTTTTGCAATTCCATACTGTTCATTATATCCAGCAACCCCGAGTCAGGCAGGGCACTGTATAAATACAGGGAGAAAAACAAAACAAAAACAAACAAAACCAAAACACACAACAGGAGTTAAGTAGCAAATCCTAACACACCTTGTGGAAAACTCCTGCATGCAGCAAGCACATTTCTTCAGCACAGGCACAGAGAGCTGTGCTGCCTCACAAGAAACAGCAGGGGTGTTTTTTGTTTTTTTTTTTTTTGTGCCAGTAATTTCCAACTTTTTTGCTTTTGAGTTGCAATCTTCACCCATTCATATGTATGATTAAGGATGGGTTTATTATTCTACTACTGTACCTTTAGCAGCAAGACCCTCTTCTGTCCAATAGTCATATTCTTTCTCCTCCATTCCTCCCTACCCCCCCAAAAAAATAGTTGAGGTTGCTAAGCCATCTCTAGCACCTTCGCCTGACATGCTTCCCTGGGAGCCCTTTGTAAAAAACACAAAGTCACAGATCAGCAACCTGTTGCAGGTTACTTGCTT
Source organism: Netta rufina (assembly GCF_964035555.1). NCBI lineage: Eukaryota > Metazoa > Chordata > Aves > Anseriformes > Anatidae > Netta > Netta rufina. The sequence continues at coordinate 11,393,442 of NC_140135.1, forward strand.
CTAGTTGCTGTAATGCTGTTAACTATCAACAAAATCAGTTGCCATAAATCAAACTACACTACATCAATCAGCACCGTGTGTGTGTGTATATTCATGTGTACAATCTGGTTAGTTATGGCATGATTAGCTGTAGAGGGTCTGAGAATAGCGGATCCAGGGCCACAAGAAGAGATTTCCAGAAGGCAAGTGCTACGACAGTGGGATTTATGGTAAAGGTGTAGAATGTCCAGCAAACATTTCTGAAGGCTTTTTTTTTTTTTTCCAACAAAAATTAAAGAATAGGTTTACAATTATGAAAACAGTCATCACTAATCCTTTTTATTATTGTAGGAAGAACAGCAAGGATGGAGACCTTCTGCCTGGAATATTTTCTTCAACTTCAAGAGAGCTGCAGTGAGCTGTAGAAGATAGTGCAGAGTTTATAGAAGTGCATCTCCAGGATTATTTGCCTCTGTGGTAGAAGCACAGGTCTGTGCCTGGTGACTTTCATGTTGCTTCAGATAGGGGTTCTTGGAAGATTTCAATTTCAGATTAAAGATTTGTGAACTTCATGTCAGCAACAGTATAGAAAGTTTGCAGGTGTATGCCTGTGTGAATGCATATGATATCTGGGGGCAGAATTTATATTTTAATCCAGGGACTTGAAAAACAAAGTGGAGATACACCTTAGAAATACACTGATACATAGCTATATTGGAAGTTATTAAAAAACAAAGGTCAGTAATATTTACTTATCTGTTACACTTTGATGTGAGCTTTGCTAGTTGCAGAATTAGTGCTCTTTTGCCTAAACTAGTACAGAGGTAAGGCCAAAAATGGCACATTAGCACGTTTGGAGTCCCTGGTCAGCTGCTTCTCTTCAATCTATTCTGAATTGTTTTCCAGAAAATTTACAGGATATTCATCTTTAGTTTTTTTTTTTTTTTTTTTTTGCTGCCTTTAAGCTGTGCATTGCAAGGGGCTGAAACACCAAGGGAACCATGGGTTATTAAACTAACATATGTAATCCCTTCCACATGGAAGATTCCGGGCTGAATTTGTGGGAAGGCAACAGCTAATGGAAGAGTAATACCAAATGGAAGATAAAATCGGTGGGGGCAAAAAAAAAAAAAAAAAAAAAAAAAAGAGGCGAGAGCCTCATTGGTATGTGATTGTGCTATGAGATTATACCATGGAACCTTCTGAGACAATTTTAAGGGTGACTTCAGTTCCCAAATTCTGCCACTAGATGGCAAGAAAAAACAAACTAAAATCGGCGAGGCATTGCCACCCCTGCCAGCCCCGAGGAGAGCGCCCCAGCAGCGCACCGCCGCTCTGCTGCGAGCACAGGGGGCAGAGGCAGGTCCCCTGGGAGCCCAGCAGGACGAGACCGCCTCCTGCCGCAGTCAGGCTGCTCTTAGGACAAAGCTAATCCATGGTACCATGCCCCTGCTCACTGCTGCTGAGCAGCTTTGGGCACATTTTTGGTTCCATGTGCACGCAGATATGGTTGTTCCCAGAAGCTATCTGGATTTTATGCTGCTCCAACAGGGCTTCTCTTGCTGCTCACAAGGATCCCAATTCCTCTTGGATTGATTCACCTACTGATAAGTATTTCGTGAGCCAGTGGGTAACTATAGCCTGCAGCTTGCCTGTGGCAGGGTATCATCCCAGACAAGGAGATGGGTCTGCTTGGACCTTTAATAGGGTAACATCATGTAGGGGGGCAATATAACCGAGATCACCTAGGGCAGAGCCAGGACTTCAGCAGAAAGGCTCGCTGCCAAGCCTGAGGATCCCCTACAGATGGCAAGGTGTTTTGGCAAAAGTCTCCACCTAGATGCAGCTTTGTAAAACACTAAGTTCTCATAGAAAATTACTGAATTTGGGGCACAGAAAGCTCCCCCAAATCAGTATGAGCTCAAAGCCAGTTCAGAGCTCTTCTTCCACCACTTAATCACCAATAAAACAATTGCTTTATTAGAGATACTCAAGTGGATGTCTCTAGTTTGTCACCTTCCCCCCAAAGATGACTAGAGGAGTCCATCTCCTCTTCCAGATGCAGTGACACAAAGAATGGGGGAGTTTTGCTACTGCTACATAAGGTCATTCACTCTACTTCTGGTAGCGAGGTAAGCCCAGGGTACCACGGTCTGGCTGCAGAGGGCTCCCAGGAGGGGATATTTGCCCAGAGTGGTCTTTCCTCCCAAGAAAGGTCTCTAGGAGCATTCCCCTCAGCAGGGGGCACGTACCCAGGCAGGGCCTCCACAGAGATCACCATTTCCCTCTAGAAAGGCTTGAGAAGTCTAAAAGGAAACTCTTAACTAGAGCATTTGAAATGCTGCAATAAATGGGAGAGCTTGAAGCACTGTGCTGCTCAGAAGGTGTCAGGAGCGAAATTATTCTGGTAGCAACGAAGCATATGCTGTCAAGAGCAATCCTGTGTTGGCAGCAAGAGGATGGACAAAGCAGCCCAATAGATCCCTTCTTTCCATCCTAGCATCTATAATTCCTCTGTTAATGACTTGTAATCACATCCTACATGTCAGGGTGCATTTTGATTTCTTGCTTGATAAAGCGCCAGGGCCAGTAAGATCATTCAATTAATTGCACGGTCCAGTGCCTCCCCCCGCCCCAGAGCCTCCTGTCCCACATCGGGCAGGCACATACTTCTGCAAGAGCCTGGGGGAAGGGAGCAAAGCAAAGAAACATTCATTCTCCTCATTTAAAAATGTAAAATGCATTCAGGACCACGTGTAATAGTGTTGTAAATCTTATTTCCATAAAGCACCTCCAGGGCTAATTCACAAGACATTAATCATATTCCAGCTTCTCCCAGCTGTTAACTCATCTGTAGGGTTTTTAATAAAAGATTGTGTGCATTTCTGAGAGACAGAACTGTACCAACAAGGGCCGGTCTACTCAGAGCAGAGGTTTCTGTGGTCTGGAGGAACAAAGGCCACTGAGCAGTCCCCAGAGCCCTGCACAGCAGGTTTCGGCCCCCGGCAGAGCCCTCCCCGGCTCTGGCCTGGGTTACCTCACCACCACTCAATGACGCCCTATGGTGATGAGGTTTGGCTAGAGGACAGGCAGTAATATATTTCCAGGTCACTTCCTCCAAGTGCAATCTGATTTATTCCCAGCCAGCTCATTGCCATCGCTCAGTGGCAAAACCCTTAATTATTCCTTTAAATCTAACTTCAAACTCCAAGCATTCTCACACCTCCCTTTTGCCTCCTGGAATTATAATCTGATTTGTGGATAAACACACTGCTTCCTTTTATCCTACCTGTCTGAAAGCTCTTCTTTCCAGGAAAGGCTTCTTTTCATCCCCATGTCATGCTGGGGAGGTGATGAGCTATCAGAAGTTGTGGGGGGTCTGCTGTTTCAGGAACCAGTAAACACAGTCATCCCCAACCAGAGAATGCCACAGCACATCCAGAGATGGGATGCACCTCTTTAAGATGCTGCACATTCAGATCTCCCTTGGCGAGACAGCAAGTGTCTCGGAGGTGCAGCAACAGAGGGAGCAGGCATCGGTGCGCTGCATTACAATGCCTGCTCAATGTCCTCCTCTGTCCACACCCAACCTGCAGCCCCACATGCACATACCCACCCATCCCATGGCCCTCAGCAAGCCAGCCTCTTTCTCCTTGCAGAAGCAGCCTCCCAGACTGCCAGGCTCATGCCTCCCCATTGAGCCCATGGGTTTTTCCTCCAGGCTGCCCTCCTAGAACTAGCCAGGCAGCAAGCTTGCCCTCAGCCCCTTCTTCCTCAAGCTCCTTTTCCATATGCAAAGTCAGATTTGGGAGGATTGCATTGTCTAACTCCATCCCCTAAATCAGCTTGCTGCTAATCCTGTTTTAAGTGTACTCCACATTCAAGTGATCGTCACTGTGGTTGCAGAAGCCCCTTTCTTTCTCCGCTTAATTACACACAATAACATTAAAAGCAACCTCAAGCTGCAGAAGCCCAGGTGTAAAAGGCAAAGCAGCAGAAGTTTTCCAAAAGCAGTTCCCTCTCCACTGTGAAGATTGGGAAAAAAAAAGGAAGCCACCTGCTTTCATCAAGAAGGGAGAGAGTTGTGCATCTTCCCAATGTCAGGACAGGCAGTTAGCAGTAGGAGCACTTTCTCAAGGTAGCACTTCCATCTGATACTCTATTTCTCTTTGAGTAACTTCATCCCCATTAAAAAAAAAAAAAAGCAAGCCAATTTTCAAATGAAGAATGCCACTTCACATTGAAGTGTCCAGGTGTTTAGATCTGTTGTTTACCAAGGGAACTGTTTCAACTGTTTCTTTCCTTTTTTTATACTGAAGAAAGTCAGCAAGTTTGCATCAATTCCTCAAGCCATGTCTTTAGAAAAAGGAAAAAGAATAACTGTTCTTATTAGATTTAGGCAAGTTTGTCTTTCTTCTCTATGAAAGGACATGAGTAGTAGAAAAATAAATTAAGTATAAATGGGACTGCATTATATTCGGACAGAGCCATAGTGTGATGAGAGAGGTGCCTCAGTGTTTACTGGAGGAGAAAAGGCCTAAAGGCTTTGGAATAATTGTTGGTGGGCTCCACATTTCAGCCTTCCTTAGAGCTCTTCCTTAAAGACCAGCCTCTACCTCTCAACCTTAGGATGAGCAGTTGTGGTGACAGTGCCCTTATGACTTACAATAATTCACCCCTCCCGTGACCCTGGACGACCAGCAGACATTCCCAGCTTCTCTGCCAGCCATTGGAGTCCTCTAACAGGGCTCTCTGGCTGCTCACAAGGTCCCACAACCCAGCTGGACTTTTGGCCAGCCCTATCACAAGTGATGCAAAGGCGATTGATGCTGAACCCAAAGACTGCACATCTTGCAAAGCTGCCCAGCTGAGGCAGGTGACCAGCATTCGCTGGGAACAAGGACCTGGCCTGCGCTGAGCACACAACCCAGGGGAGGTCTAACATCACCACTAAGTCATTCAGGTGTGCAAGTGGATAAAGCAAAAAAATGCCTGAGCAAACCAGAGTCAGAGTGCTGATTGCTGCTGCATTTTGAGTTAGAAGGTACAGTCTGTGCCCCAAACCCATCTAAGACTAAGTTCACATCTACAAAACTCATCACCCCAGGCTTGGCACTAGGGCAAATGACTCACCTTGGGACTGCAGCCTCACTTCTTGCCCCCATCTGCAGCTGTCCCCTCAGGGGAGCTGGCATTGTCCCTCTCCTCCCTTCTCTGACCCCACAGAGCGACAGCCCAACACTGTCACTGTTAAAGACTCACCATTCCCCAAAGAGAGGAGAACATTTTTTTTTTTTTTTTTAATCATTAGAAGCCCCTCTCTGACTAACCCACTGTGCTCCAGGCCTCATCCTTCCCTTATGTTGCATCTCAGCTTATTCTCTAACACCAGAAGCCAGTGTTTCAGGAGCAAATCATTAAGCGCAAGGAAATTCAAGAGCATGTGATCTAGCAGTCTGACCCTACCACAGCTAATGTGGCCTTGCAAGTGAGACAGCCTAGAAAAACCAACCACCACCACCAATTCTGATTCTCTTCCCCACCTTTCTTCTGCTTTTGTGCCTAAAATTTGTTTTTGTTCTAGTATTTCTTTTGGCTCCCCACCACCCCACGCAGCCTTTTACTATGAGAAAACTGACTCTCCACACCATTACCAGACAAACTTGTTCCTACTGCGAATTTGTTTTCTGCATTTCACCTTGGAAAGTACCCCTCACAGTGGAAAGTACCACTGCTATTATATGTGTGTTTCTATTGAATAGTTAAAAATAATACTAAAAAAAGTGCTATTAAGCCTACATGGTATCTGCAGTTACCTTCATGTTTCCCACTGAATGGGGTAGCCCTCTGCCCTCCTGAAGACCCAGTGCTCCCCCAAAAGCCCCAACACACAGTCAGCAACCAGCAGTAATTATTTCATAGCCCCACAACAGCCACTGAACGGAATCACCATGAGCTCTGTGAGCAGCTTAATTTGGTCATCTTGGATAATCTATTTGTTTTCTTAGCGTTATGTGGTTTAAATTGATTTTGCTATTATTTTCAGCTCCACAGGAAAGAAAATTGGTAAATAACTTTTTTTTTTATTTTTAAAATTGTGGCAATCATTAACTGTCAACAGAGCATCAGACAATCAAATTGCCACCAGCAGAGATCACGCTGTAGAAGAAAGAGACCACAAGCTCCACAGGCTCTCTCAGGCTAGGCTCAGACAGAGCTGGTACATGGTGAACACAGTAAAAACCAAACTCTCCTCCCACTTCTGGTCCCCCACAACCATGCTGTAGGTGGGAAATGAATAAACAAATAAATAAAAGCACCCCCAGCTCTGATCTGCAGACTTGAGATACAGCAAAAAACAACTTTTCTGTTCCCCAAGCCAGTCCTTACCTTTCCTTTTCTTCTCTGATTTTTCTTGCTCCTCCTCACCACCTCACCCAACATCTCAGGCAACATTTTAGCAGCAACTTCTGCATCCTCAGACTCTCATCTTCACACTGAACCCTGCTGCCCCAACTCAGCCCCCAGCTAACAAAGCAACACAGCATACCTGAACGCTCACCTGAAGGCTTGCCTCACAACACTGCTCTCCAAGACCCACCACCAGCTTAACCCTCCTCCTAAAGCAGACCCTGCCTGGTGGGATTTACCCCTTTTATCTCTAACTCAGGACAGCTGCAGCAAACAGGGCTGATTGAACAGGGCAGGTGAGCAGCAGGGTGACAGGCAGCCCTGTGCATATGAACACCAGCTCTTCTGATAGGAGATATTCCTGAAGCATGAAGGGGACAATCACACACCATCTTTTTTATTTTTTTCTCCAAATCTGAGATTTTAGGAAGTTGGGGAGAAGCATACCTCCCATTTAGCAAGCACTGTTTATATAGAAGCATGGCAGAGCTTGATGCCTCTCCACAAAGTGTGTGCAGGTATCATACAGAAAGCTCCTACTGCTGCTTGCTCCCAGCATTAAAATAGTTTGGGGACTGGGACATAACTCTCCTAGCAACAAATACCCTTCTCCATATTGTTCCTAATCTGTGAGTTGTCAAAGCTATCTGTCATCTCCTATCCTTAAGCAATCCACCTTCCCTTTCCTTCCAGCCCATCTAGCCGTTTCCTAGCCCAGAAGAGCACACAGCCCTTCACTTACTGTTGCAATCTGCAGCACAGCTGAACCCAGGGCAATGTTCTTCATTTCCCTGAAGACTATATGAAGTCTTTAACCAGGCCAAATACTTTAAATAAACATTTGAAGACATGTTCCCATTCTGGGAATTCTTCAACACAAACAGATGGATTGATAGTTGCAGTAGATTAGTTTGGGTACAATGTGATCCAACGTGATACCCGAGTGATTCAAGCGAGGGAACCACATGCAATGCACCGCTTAAAGAAAAATAATAAATTTTCTTGTCAAGAGCATCGAGATGTTCTGACACTAACCCCCCCCCTTTCCCCCCCTCCCCACATACAGTTCCCATAGAAATATGCCCTGCTATCATCCATGGCCAGATGGCCACAAGTCCCTTGGTGTTTCTCTAAGTGAGCATCCAAGGGGAAATCTTGTTCCACCTACCCTCTGGGGGAAACTGAAGTGGAGCATTTCCAGTGAGGCCAGTGCAGGACCGACTACACAACTAGATTTGTCCAAGGAGAGATTTGGCAGCCAGGCAAGAAGGAGAAGCAGCAGAGATTTAAATAATAGGTTACTCTTTGCCTAAATATTTATTTGAAAATGGTACCTGTGTTTATCCTGGGGGCTGGAAAGACACACGCAGGGTTTCTGGATGCAGCAAAGCTGGCTGTGCTGCCCCAGCCTGGATTTGTCTGAAGGCAGCATCTCTCTCTCCAAGCAGGCTTTTGAAGAGCTGTCATGCCGTGATGTCTGATGTCCAGCTCATATGCCTTGTTCTCGGATGCCAGCCTCTCACCCTTTGTACTCTGTTCTGTGTCCCTGTCAGAGCAAGAGGAGCCCCTGCAGAAGCTGTGGCAGTGGCAGTGGCAGTTGCATGGGCTGGGGGCCCAGCACTCTGAGCTCCGTGCTGGGGGAACAGTGACCTGGTGGCAGCCAGCTGGCCCCTGGTGGCTCTGGTCTGCTTCTTCCTGGCAGACAATGTCCTGTCTGAGGGCTGACACCAGCACCTCAATTCACCTCATTCCCAGCCATTTCACCGAGCCTTCCCTTTAGTGAGTGGTATCTGGAGAGTTTTATGGGGAGGGATAGGACGTGCTTCACCCAAATATCTGCGTGGCTTTCCCCACCTGGGGCACTGTCAGCATCCCTGCCCTTCCCCTGCTTCCCTCACCATCCATGAGTCCAGGAGCTGTATTTAAGCTCTGGCACAGTTTCTAGCTTTGCCTTCAACTATTCCTGACTGAAATGCTGCACGGTTAACATATTGCTTCGTCTGATGGTGACCAAAGGCTCGGCAGATCCTCTCCTTGTCACCAGTCTGCCGTGTTCAACATGGTGGCCTTGCACCCTGGCTGGTGAGGGCACTGCTGCTGCTGTGTGCTGTGGTTGCCTGCAGGGCACAGCATGGTTTCCCTTTCCTTGGTTTCTTTTCCTGACAGATTTCAGAGAGGCAAGATGGGAAAAGAAGGACTGAAGGAAAAAGATCCTGCCCCCACACTCACGCTGTGGATAAACAGCAAAGGCTGAGCCAGGTTGTGAAGGTTGTACAAACAACCAAGCAAATCTACAAATTAAAGAAATAAGTCAGCTGGTGCTTGGGGAATACAATGAACCAGGCTTTCTCATGTACTATGCACAGCAATTTAACTGACCTCAGAAAGATGGAGGGTGTAAGACCGCCCAGCTCACGTGCTTGACCATGAGTGTGGGCTTAGCTTGTGGAAAGCTGCATTTCCAGGGGGCAGCTCCGCTTTGGTGAAAGCCTCTGGCAGACTCCTACTCCTCTCAGTAGCATACATGGAGAAATCCAGAAACACCAGGCACTATGTTGATGTAGCTTGATGAATTTGTCAAACACATTTTTGCATTTGTACTGTTTTTTTTTTTTTTTTTTTTTTTTTTTTTTTTAATGTGGTGCAAAATCACGAGCTTTTACTGTGCTTGGTACAGCTTTGATGCCTTGAATCACTTATAATGGAAACCTGACCTTTAGCATGCTGGTGCTGTATCGCAGCACATTGAGGCAGGGAGTTTGGAGGCAGCATGTGCCAAGGTTGGGGAGAGAGCAGTTTGCCGTGGTGAGAATGCACAGACCATGGCAAGGAGGTGGCTGCCTGCACAGTGTGGGATAAACGCGCCTTGCTCTGCCTGGGAAATTGGATGCACACTATGCTGGGAGGAAATGTATTTGCAGCTCCATAGGTGAGATGCTGATCCCTCAGGTCCATTAATTAGGGCTCTTCACAACCCGCCTCCGACCCAAGCCCTCCTGTCTCTGCTGGAGAGGGCAGTCCTGCACAGGTCAGGTCCTCAGCATAGCTCAGGATCTGATCTGTCTTGCGGGGGATTTCTTCCACCTCCTGCCTCTCCCTTTGCAGTGTGCAAAGGAAGGTTATTTGGTGAAGAAACTCACTTTCTTCCAGCCAACCTTTGGAAGAGTCCCTCTTGGAGCAATTGCAACTTTTATTCTCCCGAAGGAAGGCTTTGGCTGACAGCAGCCACTCCACTGCTGGTGATGACAAGTGGAGAGAAGCGTGGGGCTGAACGTGAAGGAGGAGCAGAAGGAGCAGCAGTGGAGAGCAGCAGCATTGCAACGGCTTGTTAGCTTTGGCATCAGCTGAACTGGAAATGGGGACATGTGGGAGCAGGGTCAGGGGAAAGGGAACAGCAGAGAAGCTGCTGAATGTCTCAGCCAAGGCTCCAAGTGGCTGATCAGCGCTGGCATCGCTGGTGCTGTTGTGAGGACATCTCAAGCTGTTGTTAGTCCCTGATCCTCACAAGCCTGGCTGCAGCAGTGGAAGCAGGGTGATAGCAGGGTTTTCCAAGACATGAGCCAGAACCCCTGCCTGCTGCCTTCAGAAGCTGGTGGTGCTGGGGTCCTGCATGCCTGTGAAGAAGGTCAGAGCCTGGCCGAGCTCCTCTCCAGGCCCTCACCAAGCCCACCTATGTTGCACTGCATCTCTTTTCTGCACAGCTGAGTGAGGAATGCATAGGCTGAAGGGGCATGAAATCATGGTCTCAGTGATGCTTACAGTCCACTCGGATAAAACTGCTCTGCCTTCTTGTCAGGGAACAAATTAGGAACTCTTCTCAGTCCATACTTGCCACAGAAGCAGGTCCTGTGAACTACAGAGGAATATTGCCCTTGTTCACAGGGACAGGACCTGTTAGCTCTGAACAGAGAGTGATACTCAGGGAGGCAGAGTACCTTAGTGCTGGAGCCTCCTTCCCCATCACAAATCCTTTTGGCCGGTCCTACCCAGAGGCCATCTGTGGCCTTGCTCATGCTTGGTAGAAAGCAGAAGAGATGGAGGAGGCATGGGTGCTCCCTGGACAGCAGCGCAGGTGTCGGAGGCTGTAGGGACTCGCATGTGCTCATTTCAAAGCTTAGCCTTGGCTCTTGGACTCAGTGCAAAGAGCCTCAGCCACCGGGTACACTGACAAGTAGGCTTTAATGGTCCCCAGCAGGCAGCCCTGGCCCTGCCAGCCTCCTGCAGCACTGCTAGGAAGATCAAAGCTGTCATCTGCAAGTGCCAACCGCACTGATGGTGACACGGGGGAACAAACACAGTTAAGCAGGAGGTCTAGGGCTCTGTTCAGGATCTGCCCCTTTTCCCTGATGTTGGTGGGAGCTTGGAGAGCAGCTGCTGTTGATCTGGTGCCGTGTCCTGGGCTGGGAGGGCTGAGAAGCAGGCCTGGGCACCCTGAGTTCGGTCGGGTTTTTTCCAGCCCCTCGCCAGGAACCTGAGGAGGAGACAGGGAATTTCCCTGCGGTGATCCCACTCCTGATGCTGCCTTTGTAACAGACACTTATCGTTAATTAATTATGCATTATTAGCATCCATTATTCATTCCTATTATGTGTACATACATGTGTGGTGCTGAATAATAAGGGAATTACGCCAAACAATTAAATGGCCCTCCACCGAGAAACAGCCTGGAGAGGAGGGAGCGTATCACAAATGGAGGGGGGTTGCTGAGGACCAGCATCAAATGGGGACGGCGGCAAACAGACCGTGCTGGAGGAGAGCCAGGGCAGAAGGCAAGGAACTGGAAGAGATGTATGAATTACATCTGGGTGCACAGACTATTTTTCATGTGAGTGGCTGAATATACAGCAATTCAGAGGAAATTTGGGTCAACGTTTTGGCAAAACAAAATAAGACCCTGAAGATCATTAAAGTCAAGGACCACTTAACTGGTTCCTTCAACAGGAAAAGTTCCTCTATTATCTAGTCTGCTTTTTAATCTTGGGCTAAACAAAATTTGCATCAGTTTTGAAATTTCAAAAAAGGCCATTTCAAAACATTTCAGTTTGATGTCAAAATAAAAATATTTCAACGTGTCCTGCCTGCTTTCAGCTGAAATCATTTGTGGAATTTGACCCAAATTCACACACGTGTTGTGCCTATCTCAAAAAGCCATTTTTTTCAGCAATTTAGTGTATTTATTTTGATTATTCGTGGTGTGGTGGGGAGGGGAGAGGAAGATATCACTCAGTGTTCAGAAGACAAGGTACAGTGCTCAAAGATGCATTGTGCGTGCAAAATACCAGTGCTGCAGGAAAGGCAGAGAGAGGAAACTCCTGTTTTCAGAATCCATCTCAATTGATGGAGATAATTACAAGTGCCACATTCCCAATTTCTTCTTCCGGGAATTCTCTTCTTTAATAAACTCATTCTAGCAAATTGATCACAGCCTCTCCGGTGCTCTGCACATATCAAAGCCATTTATAAGATTGAAGAGAACACTTGGTATGAAAAATAGGAGCCAGCGCCAGGCTTTGTGGAGATGTAATCTACCTTCGGCTGTAATACAATTGAATTAACTTGCTTTCCTCACATGCCCGCTGTTTAACATGCTCTTGGTGTGTGCTTCTGAGCTCTGGTCAGTGTGAAAAAACAGAGTCCAAGAATCTCAGGAGACGCAAGGGCCAGTGGCACCTGCCCCGTGGTGCTCCCTGCAGTCTGCACGGGAGCTGGGGAGCCCTGGGGAGCTCAGCTGCACGCTGCAGTCACCTACCCAATGTCAAGATGCCTTGACTTCAATAGGCTGAGCCCAGCAGGTCAAGCACATTCACGTAAACATGCTGGAGGGATCCGGGTAGGCGACTGTGTGCCTGGGTCCTGGTTACTTCTGGTCCTTCCCAGTTGTCTTTTCTGGATGCTCTGTGAAGTGTTTGTAGCAGCATAACTCTAGTGAAATAACTAGACAAAGAGAAACTTTTTCACAGAAGCATCCAACACACTGAAGACCTTGTTTTCTAAACCAATATAATTAAACCAGCTTCAAAAAGGAAATCAACAAATGCCTAAATGAGCTTTGAACCTAAGCTTTTAAATGCATTTCATTAGACCTATGCAAATGCTGCGAGGATGCCCTAATTTCCTATTGCAATTTAGAGTAAATCCATGTAGAAAACATTAAAATTAACTTGCCTGCCTCCAAATCAAGCACTTTTTAACCCAAGCTGAGCACATCCAGACAGGCATTATTCCCTTGCAGCAGCTACCTCTCCAGGTAACTGGTGCAGCAGAACCTGAGCGAGGTGGGGGTGGGTTGCTCACCAAGCAGAGAGCAATGACCCACCCAGCTATTTAATCTGGCCCCTGTCCTTTTAACAGCCCAGGCCATCAGCTATTTACATGAAGCAGAATACAGGGGTAGGAGTTATCCCAAATTGTTTTTCTGGTGTCCAGTTTAAACAGTGCTCAGTCTAACATGGGCTGTCCCTTCTGCTCTGTAGGTAAAGCTGGAGACAAGAAGCTGCTTTGCTTTCCTCAGGGAGTCTGGGGAGGAGCAGCTGAGGTTTGCAGTAACATGTCCCAGGGAGAGAGAGGTCCAAAGCACAGAATGGCACCTTTGTCTGCTCTAACTACAGCTGGGTTTTGGCATAGTCAGGTCCTGTGAGGGGGCGAGAGTCACCTTTCCCCAAGATGCAGGAGCTGTTCTGCAGCTGCTGATACTCCCAGTGATGGGCCAGAGATCCCCACCCTTCCCCTTCTGTTCCTTGTGCTCTCCCAAACCTGTATCCCCCCTACCCCCTTTCTACGCAGGAGAGACTCCATCTGCACAGCAAGTTGCATCAGTTTTACATAACACGAAGTTGCAGCCAGCACAGACACCTGCACAAACCCTCTTCTTGGCACCCCCTGTGCAAGCTCTCAGCGCCAGGAGCACCTCCTCCTGCTTCCCAGTGACAGCATTGCTCATCTCAGGGCTTCACTGCAAGCCCCAAGTGAGGGAACAGCAGCCCGCCCCAAGTGAGGGAACAGCAGCCCCAAATCTCTCCCTTGCAGTCCTACCTCCCTTGGCCAGCAAGGCCCAGGTACCTACTGGCTCCATTTCCTTTCAGACTCAGGAGCACGGTGCCAGGAGAGCCCCCCAGTGCCCTCAGCTAGGTGACTGCAGCAGCACCACTGGCCTTGCAAGGGGCTCTGCAAGCTCCTTCCACGGCCAGGACTGTGACACTACATTCATAACCTGAGAGAGGGATGTGGAGAGCAGGGCACAAAGCCAGCCACCGGCACCACGAGCCTCTGGCTGGCAGGAGCCCAGCACTGCAGGCAGGTGCAGGCAGGCTGGGGGCACAGGGAGCAGCGTGCACCCAGCAGCACACGGTGGCTTATCAGCAAGATGCTTCTTGGGGCATCCCACTGAGACGTCAGGTCTGGTTGGGAATAGCAGTGGCGCTTTGCAGGCCTGGGACTGCAGAAATGAGCTGCTGGCAGACTGCTTGTGCCCAGGGGGACTTTGCAAAGAGCTGGGTGGGTGGCTGACAGCCTGGGAAAGGAGCCATTCAAAAGCAGAGGGAAATAATATTTTCCAGTTCAGGTGTGGTTTTCATGTTGCATATGCATTTTTTTTTCAGCCAAAATGGGGATGGAAATTTCAAGTGGAAAAAAAAAAAGTTCTAAAATGAACCAAATAAGCACATTTGGGCTGTTGAAGCATTGTCCTGGTAATTTTGGTGTTTCATTTCCCAGCTGATCATTTTAATGGCATGGTGCCTTTCCCTCACAGCCTCTCAACCCACTTCTGGTTCTCTCCACTCTGTGTCCTTCCCATAATCTCCACTGCCCTGCTGCCCATCCCCTTGTGCCCACCAGTGCCCCTTCCCTCCCTGGCCCTGGGGGACATGGCTGGGCTGGTTGGGAACTGTCACCTTTCTGAGAAACCCCACGGGAGCCTCCAGCAAGGGTGTGCTCTCAGGACACCCATCTGTGCCATTTCCCCTCCAATTCTGATGTACTTTCATTTTGGGCTGGGGTGGGGGGACAACGGGATTTGCTGCCTTAAACACATGCAGGCTCATCAGCAGCAAGAACATTGCTGTGGTCATTAAAAGCAAACAGAGCATGCTGACTCCCAGCACCAACACACGGAGGGACAAGGTGAGAGCTGGCAGCTCCCTGGGGAGGCTGTGACTTTTCCAAGGTGGGGGCAACCGGCCTGTTTGAATGAGGTAAAGGCATTGCCCAGACTGGCTTCTGAATAAGGAGACCCGACATATCCTGGAAAATGGAAATGACCAACCTGTTTGTCCCCAAGAGATAAATAATTGGTGCAAGATCCTCAGCTGGAAAAGAAATAAATCCTTTTATTCCCTTAGCTTCCCATCACCACTGCTGTTTCACTGGTTTATCACAAGACAAAGCCACACTGACCCGGTCCAGTGAATGTGGCAGCCCTGTGCTGAGCAGCAGGTCTGCCCAGAAAGCTCCCAGCACCTCATGGAAACCCAAGGGCCTCCTGAAGGGAACCCCAGCAAGGCTGGCCAGATGTCCTCAGCATTGCCAGCCGCAGAGACTCAGGGGGTTCCCCCCAAGAAGAGCAAATCCTGGAGCTGGTGGGCCCTTCTGCACCCCCAGCTCTGGCTCACTGCCTCGTGGAAGAGGACATGTTATGTCTGAGATACAGCAAGGTTACACTGTGGTGTGGAGAGGCCCCAGATTAGCAATGTGTTAGCAAAAAAGCACAAGCATCATGCAGGATCAAGCGAGAAAGGTCAAATCTATTACAGCAGCTTCTATTCCGGCTGAAAATACATTCACTTTTAGCATTAAAAAATGTTTCTCCTGGGGTTATCATTTTTGTGGCTTTTATGAGAAAAGCAGACCACCGCTGCCTTGCTTTTCAGGAATATTTTTGGATTTTTTAAGGCTCCTGAGGTGCCCAAAGCTAAAAATATAATTTGAGTTTTTGGTTGTTGCTGCTGCCAAAAATAAATCAAAACCAAACCCCCAACAGAATCCCATAAGGGAGAGTTTAAAGGTCAATTTAGAGTCCTCACAAGATGTATTATTATGGGGAACCTGTCCTGGAGCTCTCCAAGGGCCCGGAGAGGTGCAAGTCCCTGTCCTCCCTGCCAGCACACTCCCTTGCCCATCAGAGCCAAGAGCCACCCTTTGGAGGGTGAGGGCAGCAGTGATGGCAAATAACAAAGCTACTGAGGTCCAAAATCTCAGTGCTCTGAGGGCCCAGAGCTGCTCTTCCCCACTCCCCTGGGGCACGTCAGCACCAGCATTTGGGGTGGGAGCACTGGGAGAGGGAGCTGGGGGCAGGGAGGGATGAGATGCAAGTGTGCAGACAAGGCGCAGAAGCCATGGCGGGACATCGCATGCTCCCCCGAACAATCTGGTAAATGCAGAGAGACTCATTATGATAATTACAAGTCCTGAATTTACATCTTTGAAGCTCTCATCATCAGGGAAAAGGTTAGACTACTTTTTTTGTTTGTTTTGTTCATTTTCTTATGTTGTGGCTCAGATTAGAGCTGACACCAGAAGGACAAGCACTGAATCTTGGGCTAAATATTTCATTTCCACAGATGCTGGCATCAAGTTGGTTACAAAGAAACTCTTTTGCATTGTTTTCCTTTGTTGTTGTTTTGTTTTGTTTGCAGGCTTTTATGCTATTTATTTATTTAATTTTATACAACTTTCCGATAAATATTAGGTTGGACAAGGGAAAAGATAATGGAGCTCAGAATAATAATCTTGGAAATGAAAGGGGGCAAGTTACAAGGCAAAACTGGCTGATGAATTAAAACCACATTACCTCTGCCTTTCTTACAACTTTCCTGTATTCAGCTGATGTGCCTCATGCAAAGACCAAGGAAGGCTTTGCCCTAATTCATGGAAAAAAGAGGTTTTTCTCGAGTATTACAAGAGATGGGGTTTCAATTTAGGCAGAAGGGCCTGTGGGCAGGGTCACGGTAGGTCTTTCATTTTGCTGTTCTTTGTGCCGTGACTTGTAGTGCTGACGTCAGGGAGCCCCCCCGAGACACGCGGGGCTTTCACAGTCCCAAAGACAGGCTCCTTTGTGGTGCTGCATGTGGGTAACATCTCGTTTCTGGTACCATCAGCGATGGGCAGCTAAAGAAATGATGCTGAGGAGCCACAGCTTCCTTTTGTTATATTTCAGAAGATCACTATAAAACTTCACATGGGAAATTATGTTTATGCTTCAATGCGGTGAGCAAAAGCATCCCATTTCCCTCTTCTGCCATTCAGGCTAAATTTGGCTCTCCCTGACACTAGTATCTTTGGAATACATCCACTGAACTTATTCTGCCTTTTCACAGTGACATCTGGGAGCAGAACGTGGATCCTTATTTATTTATCAAGGCTCCATGGGTTTGAGATTTGCTGCTGCAGGAGGAAACTTCCTCAACATTTTTTTTTTCTGCTCAGTTGTGGAGGCTTCACAGTGCTGGGCATAAACCAGCAGCATCCAGAGGAACAGAGCCAATTAGCAGAGACAGGGCTGCAGCCGTCTGTGCATCGCAGCCCTCCCGTGCTGCTGCTGAGAGCGCCAGCTTCCAGGAGATCCAGCCGGGGTCTTTCCTGGCTGAGCAGCCTTTGACGTCGGCGCTGATGCTGAGGCAAGGGAGACACGGATGGATTAAAATAGCACAGCTATTATCAGCTTCACTCAAAATTCTGGTCCAATTTAAATTCATTTGTCAGGAGAACAAGGAAGCCGACTTTTTCTTTGAGCGGCTGCTCTCCCTCCTGGCTCCAGAAGCACCTCAGTGCCAGCCACAGCTGAGCCCAAAGCCTCACAACAGAGGCACCGTTTGGCTTCTGGGGATGCTCCCAGTTTCTTTCAAAACAGAACAAGTTCTGGTGGTTCATGTTACATGTCCTGTTGGGCAGCAATGAGACACAAGAGGCTAACCCCATCTTACTGCCCCAATTACTTTTGAGGTAAGGAACTAGCCCTCACAAGAAGTTACATGGGCTTACCATAGTCAGAAGATATTACCAGAGCCAGGAGCTGGAATTCCACTTTCACCTTCATTTGGGGGCAAAACGTTCCCTTTTCTATTCCACCCTTAACAGCAACAACAATTAACAGCACTTTGCAAAAAGCGTCCTCTCTGAATGCAATTTTCTCTCCATTTTTGCAGGCTGGGGATGTTCTCAGGCCGGCCTTCATGAGCTGCCATGTTAGGTTTCCCTTACAAGCACCTTTAAGTAATTTGTGCTCCACAGCTTGGAGACATCCAGAGGAACACCCCACTTGGTCTGGCCCAGGAGGGCAACCACAGCGTCTCCTCCTCATCCCAGCTCTGCCTTGCCATGTCACATCAAACCCCCTGCTTTGGAGGCTACAGGGAAGTGTATAAAGTGTGTGTATAAGGTCATTTCTCCTGATATGCCTCCACACTTCATTGCATGTGGTTCTTGCTCCAGCCCCCCCATCTGCTCTGGCTGGCTGTAAGCACTGGCTCTGTCACCCCAAACACACCCTGGCACCCCCAGTGAGAGCCAGTGCTTGGCAGAGCCAGCTGAGACACCCACCCAAGTGGAAATACAGCTGCTGTCTGCACTCGCTGCATGCCCAGCTGACTGCGGGCCAGCCAGCAGGGGCCTGTCAGGGCCTGGAAGCAAAGTGGTGACAGAATTGCCATGTAGCTGTCCCCAGAAGGGTTTGGGGTCCAGCAGCCAACATGGGTCACACCATCAGAGCAGCAGCATCCTACTGCATGAATGCCAGCCGTGGCTGCTAGCTGCTTGTATGAGAGCATGTCTATAAAAAGATCAGTGTGATAGCTCTTCAGCTGCTCTCTCCAAAAACTGGGGACCTTGCCACTGAAAAGGCACCCAAGAGTGAAAAAAAAAAAAAAAAAAATCACAAAAAACCCTGCCTGCTCTATCTGAAGAAGAGTGCTTTGCCCCAGCCCATAAACTAGCTGCAAAAACATGCACACTCTTGACCAACCCATCTCACCCAATTAAATCCCAGAGCTTTTCGACCAGAGATTAAAAAGTAACTAGGGGAGAAGAAAGCAGGGTGACTGTACCCCTTTGGAAAGATTTGTTCCTTCTGCAGGGAAAGCCCGGTGCTTTCCTCTCTCCCCAGATCTGGAGGAATTACCCACACAGTTTTGATGTGGTATTTCCCACCTCTCTCCCTCATTTCAGATCCTTAGGTTTGCCATACTTTCTGCACTGGAAACAAAGCCTTAAAATAAATTAAAGGAGAAAAGGAAAAGAAAGCTCACTGATCCCCCAATTAGCATGGAGCACTTAAGCAGTCAGATCTTTGCATTTTAATTGTAATCACTCCAAACACAAAAAGCTGAAGTGACAAACCCCAGAGCTAATTCCCGCTGATTAAGTCACTCCCCAGTTCCCATTACAACATTTGTGTAGTTTCTGGTTTAATTCCTTGGCCTCTGGACACAGACAGCTGATAAAGGCAGTTCTTCAGCTTTACTGTCCTCCCTCCAGCTCAATGTGCTTCACTGAGTCCTGCTCCCGAGCTGTGCCTGCAAATCCAGCCCTTCCCCTGGTCTGACCCTGGTCCTGGCACCTCGTGGTGCCGGGGCAGCACTCAAAGCTGGCAGCATGGGGTGAGGAGCAGAGGAAAGCAAGGCAGGAGTCGAAACAGCTCACAACACCACTGAGTAACACAGGTTATCTGTGTAACACTACCTCCGTTAAGG
Organism: Netta rufina; assembly: GCF_964035555.1. Lineage (NCBI taxonomy): Eukaryota > Metazoa > Chordata > Aves > Anseriformes > Anatidae > Netta > Netta rufina. Next base: position 11,412,515 of record NC_140135.1, read on the forward strand.
TGAACTTAACTTAGGTGCTTTGGCCTGTCCCATCAAGCAATGAGCATCTCCAGGTGCTGAGATCCCACGGCCTACCTGAGCTGGTGCTCTGATGTCTGACTGCCTTCCCCATGGAAAATTTTTCCTTTTATCTAATGGAATTTCCTCTGTTGCAATTCTGCCTCTCATCCTATTACTATGAAAATTAATTAGGACCAAATTAAATCAGAAAGAGCGTATGCAGACACAAGAAGGGCTCTCAGTCCTCTGTGAAAATCAGAGTACACGGCACAGCCTCAGCCTTGAGCACCGTGGGTTCACTCCAAGCATCACAGTCAGGCTTCCTGGAGGTCCAGCTCCAGATCAAGATGTGTGTAACTACAGACACTAACTGATACAACCCTCAGGAAGCAACCTCTCCACAAGCTAGCCCTTTACAGAACTGTCTCCTCTCTCCAGTATTGTGCAGAGGCACAGAGTTGGGCCTCCTGAGATGGTGCCACCACACGCTCCATAACAACAACAGCTCTCCACTTGGAGCTAAGGTGCTCTCCTTCCAGCCATGGACACCCAAGGTAAAAACAGGATGCAAACCAAAATTTATGGCATCTGTTACCACTTTAATTAACGTCACCAAAGCAACATTATGTGGAAGCATGTGTAACAGCAATGTGTAAATTGATTAATTGCACCAGAATGGTGCAGAAGGGGATGTGTGAAGAGAAAACCAAAATTAGAGCTGCATGCTCTTTGCCTTAGTATCCCTCTGTTAGGTCCTAAACATGCCAGAGGATGTCATCTCTGACATCTAAAGGTGCCAGGGGATGTATCAGAGCAGGATCAAGGTGTGGACCTACAGCTGTGAGACCAATGATGTTCCATGAAGGCCCTGACTGAGAAAGCCTGAACAGACATTGAAGAGAAAAAGAACTGGAAAACAGAGGCTCGAAACGTATTTATTAAAGAAGACAATAGAGAAGCAGATAGGAGGTGGGAATCTAATGAGCTATTATATAGGGAACTCCTCCTGAAGAGGAGTTTGAAGGGCACAATGACTGTTACCCCCGAGCTTCATGACAGGACGTTGTTCCGGGGTAACCACGGCCCCTCTCACAGTTGCTGGCTTTTGAAGGACCTGGAGGACTGAAGGTCTGCCTGAACTCAGCTGGTCCCCATTATTCCTGTTGCTTCAGCACACGAGCCAACACAAAATGTCAAGTTGGTCTTTTGAGCTTAGTAGCAATGAGGTGCTGCGACTGTTGTACAGAAGGGTTTTCTTTGCTTATTGTTGCTTTGTAAATTAGTTCTTTTAATCGAAGGCAGGAGTGTTCTTTACCTAAGAGCAATTCTTGGAAGCAGAAATGTAAGTAGATGTGAGGGCTCAGATCTCCTCAAGCACACATCCCTCTCAGGTCCTGCAGCCAGGGGCCAGCAGGGCTGATACAGAAGCAAATTCCTCTCTCTGGTCATCGCAAGAACGAGGGATGCAGGGTGTCACCTCGGCTCTGCCAGTTCCTACTCTGCAGGTGCTCAACCTCACTCAGCATTACATTTTGCATGGTTAAATATGCATCCCAAACATAACCCCTTTCTTTATAAGGGGTGGCTTGGACTCTTCGTTTAGTACATTGTGTTCAAGAATATCAAAGCCCAAAACTGTGGATGATGCTGAAGTTTCATTTCTTCTTCTAAGTAGGGCTGTGCTCACACAAACACACTATTTTTTTGTCAGTCAAGGTAAAGAAGTAATTCTCACAGAAGGGTGGGAAAAGAGTCTGTGGCTTTACACTGAATCAGTCATTTCGTACAGAAGGCTTAATTCTTTTTTTAGCCTCATAGGAAGAAAAAGAAAGGGAAAAAAAAAAGAAGTCACTGGCCCCAGTCTCTGTCTTTTCCTTCCTTCCTTCCTTCCTTCCTTCCTTCCTTCCTTCCTTCCTTCCTTCCTTCCTTCCTTCCTTCCTTCCTTCCTTCCTTCCTTCCTTCCTTCCTTCCTTCCTTCCTTCCTTCCCTCCCTCCCTCCCTCCCTCCCTCCTTCCTTCCTTCCTTCCTTCCTTCCTTCCTTCCTTCCTTCCTTCCTTCCTTCCTTCCTTCCTTCCTTCCTTCCTTCCTTCCTTCCTTCCTTCCTTCCTTCCTTCCTTCCTTCCTTCCTTCCTTCTTCTGTCCTCCTGCAGTATTTTTCCTCTTCTGGTAACTCTGCATCTCCTTTATTTCATTCATGCTCTTAGGAGCCTTTCTCTTCTCTCATTTTTGTTTCTCCTCTGTGTTTTGCTGCTGTATAATGCATCCTGTCTTCTCCATTTGCCTTCTGGCTGAAACACTTAGCCAGCTGAGGTTTCCCCATCCTCAGGTTTTTCCCTCCTGTTCGAAAGCTTGCAGAAGTGCTGAGGCTGCAAGCTCAGTCCCCCCAGGATGGTGCGTGGAGCAGGTAGGGTTGCAGTCCTGGGACTGTGGAGGGAATCTCAGGTTAATTTGTGAAATTAACTTCAGGCTCAGCAGCTGCTGCTGCTGCTAGTACTTCAAGGGAGAAGGAAAATGCTGATGGTAACAGCTGCCTGTGTGATTTATGAGCAGTACAGAAACATCTAGCAAGCTCCAGAGAGCTGCATATGGAAGGGGATTTTCTTGTGAATGACCTTCTTTGAAAAAAGTTACTTGGCACATTTGAGGGGAAATTACAAAAGACTTCTTCAGCAGCGAGCAGTTTCATATTTCTTTTGCTTGTGTATGCATCAACTCCCTCCCTGCTGTAAGCAATCACGAGAAGGTGGTGATCTGAAGGGAAAGAAACCTCCGCTGTAAAACGCTGTTCACTCAACTCTAAGGTCTGTGAAGATGCTTTTCACTATCCCAACATTTCGACATGACTTTGTCTAGGAAGTATGCGTGGTGGCAAGTGGGTCAGTACATGTGCAAAGACATAGGGAAGGAAGAAGATTGGTGAAACATCCTCTTCTCTTTCATCCTTCTTGATGCCATTCTGTGGATAACCTTTTCATACCATTAGGGTGACCCAGGGTGCTCAACAGCTTCCACCAATGCAGTACTCACGTTGTTATAATAGGTTTCTGTAGTAGTTTCCCCCTAACTCACACAGCAGACACCGTATCTTGCCTCCAAGGAAGTGCAGTGCTTCCTCCCTTCCAGCTGGACAGCTCGACCAGTAAATAAAATGGGCTGATGTGGTAACAACCCTATCTCCTCTTCCCGCACCACCACTGCAGGGGGAGCAGGCTCTTCTCTGGAGCAGAATCCTTATAAACTCCCTAGTGAGACCACAAACCCTCTCTGATTCTGCAGTGCACCAGTGGATACAGTACAGGGAAGCTGGAGACCTAAATCTACTTTCTATTTTTCTTGTCTCTGCCATTCTTGGGTGCTCCTTCTTGCTCTGCTTACATCCTTCCTGGGGCATCCACATGCTCCCGTAGTGTGAATCATCATCACTGTTTCATAACTTGAAGCCAAGTGGAAACTTTTTCCAACAAAAATGTAAAAATGAGCACTCGTGCACTTCTCTGCCACTCTTGCTTCCACTGGATAACATACAGACAATTCCTTGTCCAGCAAAGCTGACTAGAAGCATTGCTCAGAGAGTCCCAGATGCAAAAGTTAAATTCTGTGGTGTGCATGTGTGTGTGTGTGTACACATGCATGTATATTGTAGTGGAAGGGACCTCAGGAGATTTAGAACAGAACAGAACAGAACAGAACAGAACAGAATAGAATAGAATAGTTCAGTTGGAAGGGACCTTCAGAGATCATCTAGTCTAACTGCCTGACTACTTCAGGGTTAACCAAAAAATAGAGCATATTAATGACGGCATTGTCCAAATGCCTCTTGAATGTTGTCAGGCACTGGTTTGTACCTACAGGAATAGGTACAGAAAAACTGTTAGACACATATTCAGTAGTTATTAGTTACTTGCCTTTTGACTTCCCCAAAATCTTGTTTTTGACCAAATGTCTTTTAACCTATAGTTCAAAAGTTATTACACGATTAATAAACATTTAATGGCAGATTCCTTTAATTTATCTTCTGATAACAGGCTCCACCAGTCACATCAGTGAGAGCTTGTCTCCATGACAGAAACTTATTTATTGTTTTTTAATTGCAAACACAGCCCTGGATGTATTCCCATGAATCGAAGAACATGTTGTTGTGTTTTTTTTTTCTCTCTCTCTCTCTCTCTTTTTTTTTTCTTTTTTGAAGGACTTAGAACTAGGCTCATGATTAATTCACCAAATTAAGTTAAACCAGTTGGCAACTCTGATTTAAAGTTGGCTCATTTTCACTCATCTGACTTCAAAATGGCAGAATGGATTTTGCTCAAACTTTAGAGGAAAAGAGAAAAAAGAGCTTGCCTTTGGGAAAAGGAACTGAGACCAGAAATAGAAATATGAAATTGTAATAGTATCTGTGCACCCTCTTTGGTCATCCAATGTTATGCAGAAGAGCTGGCTCGCCAGCAGCTCTGCCTGCAGGTGCACGGCAGGGGTGGGATGTCGTTGTCAGGTGATGATGTCCAGGTGCAGAACCGAGACACGGCAGCAATTCCTGCTCCAGCAGGAGTGCAACCAGAACTGCTCTGCAGTGCTGACTTTGTGCCCCTCTCCTAAAAAGAGGCTCCAGTTGTACATGCAGCGTCTGTCTCTAAACTCAGAGTTTTAACAAACTGGGCAGCAGCTCCTGTTGTGATCTTCACAGCTCCCTGAGGAGGGTGCTTCTCTGCATAGCAACTGAAAGAGAAATCCAGTTGAAAATGTACTCATCATTCACCAATAAACCCACAGAGTGAGAGAATATACAGTGTGAGGATGTGGGTGGGTGAGGATGGATCTACCCTGTGGCACTGGGTACATGGTAGATGGGCCATCTCCAAGCAGTTCTGCTGAGGGCTCTGCATCATGTCACGAGGGGTTTTATTCCCACCATGGAGCTGGAATTTTCTGCATGAAGAGAGCTTTTTCCTGGGGGTCTGTACAGCAGAGATTTTGGACCAGGAGCATGAAAAGTGCAGCTTCGTATCTGCTATATCTGCTGATACTGCTTCTTATTTCAGTGAATTATATTTTCTAATTGGTCATGCACGTTTACTTGACAAGATCTAAGAGAATGTGTGATGGATAAATCTGAACTTGTGTTGCCACACAAGTGCAAATACAAGGGAAAGGTATGGGTAGATCTTTCTTCCATATAATGAATAGAGGCTGAAGTTAGGCCCTTTCTTGAAGTGCAATAAGCTTTAAGGAAGCTCATCTAAATCCAGATTTAGGACCTGTAAGTACACAACATGAATGAGAGTGATATTTTACATACAGCTCATCAAAGTCAAATTTTCATTCCTAAAACTGAGGTGATCATACAAAACCAGCATCAAGAACAGCTTATATAAATCACATTTTTTAACCAAGAGCTCCTCTGGAGATTTTTTTTTTTTTTTCCAGCTACAGGCCTTGCTCTCGTAATTTGTGTCTTCATTATTGCAGTGCTAAACTCCTGCACTGTGCCTAGCACAATGTCAAAACTTAAGCCAATCCATCAGCCGTAGCTGGTACAGATCCCAACATTATGCTTGGCAGCAGTGTTTGCTGCTGGGTTGTTAGACCCCAAGCACATTAGCTGCCTCATGGTTTATAGGAAGCAGGTTTATTTTATTTTATTTTATTTTATTTTATTTTATTTTATTTTATTTTATTTTATTTTATTTTATTTTATTTTATTTTATTTTATTTTATTATTTGTTATTTGTATTTTTTTTTTTTTTGCCAAGAAGTCAAAGGTCCCAGACCTACCCTTTTGGGAGCTAACAGCTTCATGAAGGAGCCTTCATCCCTTCAGCAGGCACATCCTGGCAAGCTGAGTTTCTTTTGCCTTGCATTTGCAGCAGCCTGCCCAAGCAGACCCTGCAGCCATGGAAAAGGGCTGTCTCCCTACATAGCTCTTTTGGTGTACAAAATGGAGTGACAGAGCTGGCTGTGGAAGGGTCTGTGAGCTATCTCCAGGCTGTTTGTAACTGAACAGCTCTGTTTGGGGGAAAAAATCCATGTGAGGGATTCAAGGTTGAATCCTCCGGCTGATAGTGCATTTCCCACAGGCTGGTGAGAGCACATGGAACAGTTAATATTTAAACTGTTGACACAGTGCCCGATTTAGACAGCTGCTTCAGCGTCACCCTCGTTTGGAGAAGTGTATTGTCTGGGGGAAAGCCGCATGATCTGAACAGCCAGCACAAAATGCCTAGGCTCCCTCAAACCACGTGGCTGGGCTGCAGCTGAGTAGTCTCAGCTCCTTCTCTCCAGGCAGAGAGACTTCCAAGGGTTTTTCAGCACAAGTTCTATTAGATTGGACTTCACAAGGCAACTGGCTGGACAACGCTTGTGGGTTTTCTTATTTTTTCCAACAAAAGTCTGCAGCCTTTCAAAAACTTTAAGAAGGTGAAGTCATGATGATTCCAATGAAATGTTTTTCGGCTGCCTTGAAATAAATATTTCATTTCAAGCTTTGTAACCATGCTCTCAGTTTTTCTTGTTCTGAATTTCTTTCCGTCTGTCTTTGCCTGCCTGAAATTAGTCAATGCATATTTTGTTGGTACGAGTCAAAACATTATTTGTTCTTGGACATGAATGCTCCAAAGATATATCAACAAAAGATGAAACCTTTTTGTTACAGAAAATTTCAAATACTTTAAAGACATTAGTTTGAAATTTCTAAAATAATTCTTTTTAGAATCTCTGTTCTTTCTCAGATTTAAGAGGGTGTATTCACTGTAATGTATATTAGCTGGCAGATCAATGCACTAAGCTCTGCCTTCTTGTTACCTCTCAAACTTTTGGAGGTTGATCTGCAGTGGTACTTCCTGTAAATAGAGTTAGGAGGGAGTATATTCCTATTTTTGCATGGTATTATCAAAACTGATCTTGAGGATTTCTTTTTTTCAACAGAAAGAGAATTTCCAGAATAAACCAATCTGAACATGACATTAATGTTTTTAAAAATGTCGGATATTACTATTGCACAACTAAAATGCCCAAACTATTGAAAAGTCAGAGGAACTTGGCTGTTTTAATCACTTAATGGCTTTAGAAAATGTGGAGCTCTATCATTATTTGCATGTTTCATAGGTTTACTAGCACCATTAATGCTAACAATATCCCTGATGTTAGCAACAAAAGTCCTTTCACTACCCATAACAGAGGTAGACAGGTATTTAATTTAATGGCGTTTGCTGCAGCAAATCTATCTTATCTGGGCTTCCAGGAAGGCTGGGTATATACTGGTGCTGCTTACTAAGGATATGGGTTAACAAAGTAAAATTGCTGAAATTCTAATTTAGACAAAACATTCATTTTAACAGGATAGAGGACAGTTATCTTGGGCAGTTCTGACCCCTAAAGACTGTCTGTGGATGTGAAGGGGTTATTAGTATCTTCTCCTGAACTACAACTGGAAGTAATCATTAAAGCCTTTTCCCTGTTGCAGTATGAGATCTTGCCATGGAAACCCAGGGTACAATAGATTAAACAGAAGAGAACAGGAAGGCAAGGTGAGATTAACAGGGCTAAAATCTCACTTCAAATTAAATGAGACAGGAAGATGAAGTAGCTTTTCCAGCAGCAAAACATATACACAGTTATCTCTTTAATAAAATGAAGGTAGGAGGAAAAGGAACATCATAGAAGCTCTCAGGAGTGGCAGGTTAGCAGGAACTGTAACACCATCACAGCTCAAAAGGGTTTCTATAGTGCTGCTTCCCTCTGCCTTATTCTCCCATTACTTAAGCATAAATACTGCAGACTCTATCCACTTGTTATTTCTCTTTCAAATATATTAGGTAGTTAGCTTTTACTTTTCCTACTGGGTGGGCAAATTCTCTTTAGTTTGAGCCACTCATTTCTGATTTTGGTGAACAAACCATGAAGGGCTGAGCCCCTCGAGTGTTTGGACACCCAAGACTGAGGATTGGATGGCTGGCTCATGTGACTGGCCTCAAAAAGCTTCAGCTTTAAGCAAATATGGGGACAGTGGGAAGGAAATCCAAGAAGAGAGAGGGGCAGAGGGGCACAAGGAAACGCGTGGGTGCTGCTAGAGCTGGAGTCAGGGCCACCCCACCACCATGGCTGTGCTGGGAAAGCTCAGCAGGCCTTCACAAGAACTGTCCTCAAGGCATGTGAGAACTCTAGAAGTTGAATTGTCACATGTGAAAAAAGTAAGGTAATGATTTTATGTTATCTGTGGGCTTTGGACTCAGTGAAAAAAAGATTCAATGGCAAAAAAAGAAACCTTCCTCCCCGTTAACCTGCCAAAAGCCATTGAGTCATTTTGCTGAATGGCAGTAGTGAGCTTCGACTGAGGCTGTCTTCTCACAAAGTTGGTAATTCAATGTCAGCTCATTCTTACAGAGTCTGGAACTAATCTGATTTAACTAATTGTCCCTGGGGGTGTTTAAGGAAAGGTTGGATGGTTTAGTGGGTAATATTGGTGGGAGGGGCACAGGTGGACTAGATGATCTTCAAGGTCTTTTTCAGCCTTAATGATTCTATGATTGGGATTGGAGAGGGAAAAAAGGACTGGATTTCACATGTTCAATGTTGAATCCAGCTCCTAACATGACTTTTTTTTTCTGACTTCTCATCCTGTGAATGCTCATCACTCTGATCCCACTGGCAGTAGGTCTTGGCTGAGAAGAAATACAGGCACCTGAATGCCCAGCTGGAGAATGTAATTTTTTCATTTTTCCTCCCTACTTGACAGTGGAAAAGCAGTGTCTCTCTGCCTCAGGGAATCAAGGATGTTTCTACCAGCAGGAAGGACACTTGCAGCACCAGCAGAACCACCAGCATCCCTGCAGTACTCATTTCCCTGTATTTTTACTCCTCAGCTGTATGCTTGCGGTGCAAAGCCACAGAGGTGCAGAGCAGACCGACCTGTGAAGAACGCAGCCTGGATGGAGCATGGACACCTGGTGCAGCTGTGGCAAGGGAATGTGGGGTGGTAAAATCATTGTGCACCACAAGGAAGCAGGCATTCAAAGCCAGTTACTTTCTTTCACCCATGGTCACAGCTGACCACGCATCCCCCCTCCGCAGTGGCAAGGTCCAGAAATACTTGAGTACTTCCTTTGCTCATGGAAATAGGACTTAAGAGCCTTTGAAATTGTAATCTATGATTTTTGCTCCTCAAAGTCATGGGAAGTTACTCACCTCATGGTGGAAAAATAAGGCTGAGGTTTTATTTTAATTTTCCCCTCTGCTCTAGGCAATATGATAGAGCTTGTGTGCATCCCAGTTCTTGGTGCAACCCAGCAGCACACATAGGTATGCAGAAAACTTTGCTCAATTCTTAGCAAGATACACACACCTTTGGACACACATATTAAATGACATCATAACAGTTATGTTGCACAGTTCAGGACAAGTTTGAGATCTCTGGATGGTAACATTGTTTGCTTTTCAGAGATCAGTACTGCAGACTTGGCCTAAAGAGAGTGCCTTGAAAATGGACATCTCTTACATTCAAATCAGCAGAAAAAAAGTTGACTGTTTCTCCTTTAAAGATTGTATTTTATATACGTTACTTTTGTTCTGGGTAGGAAAAAAGAAAGCAAACCCAAAATCCCAAGAAAGATTCCTAACCAATTGATAATTAACAGCTTTCAAGTACATTTATGTCCACATACATCATTTGTTAAAAAATGAAATATCTTTAGTGTTTTAACACTTTTTGTCAAAAAAAAAATAAAAAATGAAAGAGAAAGAAAGAAAGAAGAAATTAATGTACACGTTACATCAGTTTGGCACTGGTATGGACCATTTTTAAAAACATTTGTTGTTAATATTTATAATGGTTTGTACAAAATTGTAAACTATTTTCAAGTTTGTTTTTACTTTGTTCATCATCGCCTTTCAAAAACTGTCATTGCAGGAACAGGAATAACCCAAACTAAACCCCAAAATAAAAGCAAGGCAACTGTCCTTGCCCCTGCCTATCCTTCTCCCTGCCCTCCTGCCCACTTTCTCTGCAAGAAGATGGAAGGAGACAGTTTTTGAAAGCACCCGGCAGTAACTGGTAAGCACGCCCATCATGGGAGCCCTCCAGCTCCCCTCTGACTGACACAGAACAGCTCTGAGAGCAGAGTGCCACCCACCAATCACACCTTCCCACCTCTAGAGTAGACAAAGATGGCTCTTTAGGTCATTTTATTTTATTTCTTTGTTGTTTTTCCCTTTTTTTTCTTTTTCCCCCCCTTTTTTTTTTACAAAAATTTCTACATCTAAATCACTTTGCTAGAAACATTATTTTCTTTTCCTTTTTTACATTACTTAAAGCAGAATCTGCTTTTGTGAAAAAAGACAAGGATCAAGGTCTTATCTCATGCAGAAAATGCAAATTAAAGATCATAAAAATGGGTGTTCTGTTTTTTTTTTCATTGTTGCCTTTTTTTTTTTTTTTTTTTTTTTTTTTGTAACGCTGTACAGGATGCAACGCAGCCACTCAGAGTATGTCAAGATGGTTCACAGCAGTCCCTTCAATAATATATCGACATTGCCATTGATCTCCCTGTTCTGTTGTCATTGTTGTTCAGTTAGGTTTTGTTTGAAATTCTGGCCACATAAGATGTCCCCAGTTAGAGAAGACATTGCCACTTCTTCATCTCTGAAGGGAAGATGGATGAGTGGAGTTTGAGAGGATGATACATTGGCATTAATGGTCTACATTTTCCTGGGAAGGATGCCCCAGACTTAGAGGTCTAATCTTGTTTGCTTTCATACCTCTTGGCATAACATCCCTTTGGGTGAGCACATTGCAAGTGGGCATTTGTCCTTCAGAAACACGTTTCACTTCTGGAAGGGGATGTGATTTCACACAAGGACACAATATTATGACATGCCAGGCAATGGAAAGAAAAAGTACTGTAGACCAGACAATGGTCATGCCACCAAGGTTACATATACTTGCCAAACGGTGATACTTTCCTGGTAATTCTCGAGGCTCTCCTTTATTTCCATTTTTTTCCATTTTCTTCTCCAGCATCTAGCTATTCATCTTCCCAGGTGTTCAAAATTCTTCTCTGTGACATCTGCTGAACCTTTCTATGGGGTTTCTCACTAAAGATCATCTCTTTTAGTCTGTCAAGCACATAGGCCCCAGCCCTGTGAATATGTTGGATCCAGGCATGGTTTTAAGCAGATGAGCAGTCATCAGAACTGCTCCTCTGCTCAGAAGTGAGCACAGGATTGGGCTTTGCTGGACTGGGGCATGGTGTGGGTTGCGCCCTACCCTGTTCCTCTGCTTTGCCCATTTCTTTTTTGCCTCAGTACAATCAAAATGGGAGAGGGAAAAGGCTGGGGCAACCTCACCCCCCATTCCCAGACACTTTCTTCAACATCACCTAGTCTTAACCTGAAACTCTTTCTGCCCAGTCTCCCCCTTTAAGAGGCCCTGGGACATGTCTCCCCTCTCTCTGCTTCCAAATTTGTGGGACATGAGGCTGTTGAGATCTCTAATGACCTAGAAGCTGCATTAGCAAAGGACAAATTTCTGTTTAAAGCATCCATAATGGGTCCCCAGGTGTCCCTGAGGCAGGTAGTACAATGATCCCCAGAACTTTGGGTCCTGTAGGCCACCAACTTTGGAGAAACAAAGTTAACCATCGCCGCCTACGCCAGCACAGTCTCTCTCACAAAGTGTGCCTCCTCTTTGGACTCCCGCCTAACATGTCATGATATTGTGTGACAGTCACATTGCAGCAAGGAGTCACTGCTGAGCCCCTCAGGTTTCGCTGGGAACGGCCATTTTGCCTCAGCAAGGCTTGGTGCTGAAGCACCACAGGCCTCACAGCCCTGTGCACAGCCAGAGGGTGGTGGTGAGAAAGGAGAGATCAACCAAATCCACCATTCCCTGTCAGCAAACATAAAGACAACCCATTTAAGGACTGAGTGGGGTCAAGTGAGTCCTTCCCAGAGTGGGGCAGGGCATCTCTCAGGGCAGTTCCTTCCTCTGCAGAGACCAGTGGAGGTTAGGCATGGAAAGAAATGCCCCTGACAGCCTGAGCAAGTGCGTTACTCATGCTGAAAAAGCAGGACATTGACCATCTCAATCCCCACAAGGTATCTACATGACACCAAAGGCAACCACATTTTTCTTCCTTGCTGGCCTGGCTTCTCCCAGGCTGTTTGTCCCCAAGTCCTCCCCTCTGGGCTCAGCAGTACCTGGGCTTTGTGTGCAGCTGAGCAACGTGAACCATATGACAGCCTGCCCAGAGAAGCACACTGGGGTCAAAGATACATTCAGAGGGGTGGGGAAGTCAGGGAAAAAAATATCCAATACTCCTGCCTGGACACTCTATCCACTGGACAACCATTGAGGTCCCCAAATAAAACCTGGACCCAGCATCTGAGTATGGCAATTAGCCTTTATAGAAGGCAAAACAGTATCATCTCTGTTTAAGACACATTGGAGGAGAAATCATCATCCTCTTCATATAATAATATTGCTTTCCTCTGTGTTATCTCATCCTTTCTAGGGGAAAAATATGCTGTTATAAATGCCAAGCTCAGCACATGCAAATGATAAAATGTGCACCCCTGTATCATAAATGGGGCTACCACCTCTCATCTCTCCATTTTGTCAGACATATTCAATAATAGTAAGTTCATTCTACCTGTGGCATTGACAAGTTTTGGGTATTTTAGATGGGAGTGGGCAGCTCACATCACAGAGCTGAGAACGGATGTGGAATGGCAGGTTCAGTGTCTCTAGATGGGATGATGACAGCATAATCTTATTGGATGGAGCAATTTTTTTTTTAATTTTTATTTTTTTCCCCCAGGGCCTTCCAGAGCACAATGGGGTGCAGAAACTCATGCTCACACATTTCCTTCCTATTTTGTCATTGCGTACCCACCAGTCCTGCCTGGGCTGCTCAAGGCTGAGTCAGGGCTGTGTAGCCTGCCCCATACAGATGCACTCTAGCTGGAGTGGCAGGTGCAGTGGAGAGAAGCCTTACTGCTGAAGAATGGCCGTTCCTAAGAAGACTGAGACTTCCCTCTGGTCTGACTTCCATGCAAAGATTTTTCTTTTATCCTTGCTGCAATAATGCAAACAATACAACATTTACTGGCTGCAGAAACCACACTTCTGCCCCATGGAGGCAAGACTGTTCTCTGCTTTTCCAAAGCACTAAGCTTAAGATAAAACAGATAAGCAGTTTGTATTTTTTTTTTTTTTTAACACCTTTGACACTCCTCCCAGTCCAGGCAAAGATGGACTATAATACAGACGTTTATCAGTAGGTCTCAGACCCACCACCATTATCATCCATTGCATTTCCCTATCATTCATTTCTGCTAACTGGAAACTGCATGGAAACCAGGTGTACCTCAGACCAAATTCAATCAATGCCCTACACAAATGCCCACTCATTTGTACTTCTGACCTTCTGTACTTCTGCTGAAGAATTTGTCTCTGCAAGACCAATGGCCACTAAAACAGATAGCTAAGCTTAATGCAAGGTCCCTGCTTTGTATTATCTCTTCCAAACCCATCCTTCACCATCTCTTCCCAAACAGCTGGGGACCCACAGGCAAAGGTCTATTGAATTGTAAAGGGTCTTAAGATAAATCTTTCAACTTCAAGGGCTTCCTTGGTAACTTTCTGAGCAGCTGGGCATTTCCCAGCTCTTGTCACCCTACACTAAGTCACAAGGCAGAAAGCAGCAGCAGCATTTTCTCCAAGACTGTTCAGGCTCATACTGCCTTCACTCCACCTGCATTACTTCATTATGCAAGTGATACCTGATATCATCCTCACCCCTCCGCTACTACATCCCAGGATACAGTAAGGCATAGTGCAGTTTGGCTCTCCAGGAAGAGACCATATGTGCAAGAGATTACAGTCTAATACACAGCCTTCTCCCATTGGCCTCAGGGGTGGTGGGATCAAACACTGAAAAGTTACTTACATACCATCACTTCCACCTCTACTGCCCACCTCTTCTTTACTACACTCGGAGGTGGATCAGGGCGCCAGCCGTAAGGTCACCATCCCAGCAGGCTGCACCTCTGTGCAGGCACAGGCACAGGTTTGCCCTCCAACCCCTGTGGGAAAAGTCTGGGGAAATGCGTTATCGTACCAGCCTGGAGGACAGTGCTTCTTTATTACACTTGTCACCTTTCAGCTGTTCTTTACTTCTGAATGTACAGAACCATTTTTATTTGGTTTACATCAAGACATTAGAAATAAAACATGTATTTTCTTTAAAATAAAAAGACACCCCCAAACAAACAAACAAAAAACAAACAAAATAAAAACCAAGCCCCAACACTATATACATCTTCTCCTTCCCAGTCTCCACTCCTCTCCCTCCCTCCCTCCCTTCCTCCCTCGTTCCCACCCTTCCTCCCTCCCTCCCAGCATCTGCGTTAGGTCCTGCTTCCAACACATAGATTTCAGATCTCTTGCCTGACCCATGCCCCGACCCAATTTCCATGCCTATTGTAAAGACATCCCACCCTGCTTGGTAAGCCCAGTCTCATCTCCAACAAAGCATTTGGTAACCTGCATGGCATTTCTCACCCGGTTCTCCCTTATCTCTGACACCAGGGCAGAGCTCAGCCGCTGTCCCAGCTTGGGACGGTGGTGGCTCTCCTGCATATCCCAGCCCAGCTCCTGCAACATTGTCCAGATGCAAATGATTGTCCCTGCCTAAAGGGACTGAGCTCTTTCTGACAGCAGAGCACCATGAGTCTCCGGCTCCTTTCCCAGTACCTGCCCTCACCATCTCCCAGAGTCTGCGGTCTGTGCCCACCAGGGACTGCTGCCATGGCTGGGTTTCCTTGAGTGCTGCCTGCAGCTGCACCCAGCCTGTCTGGCTCACTGCACGTCCCCGGTTTCCAGTGCTCTAATCTTTTCAAACCTTTTGTATTGCACATGTATTTTCACTACTTCTCTCTATTCAGCTCTGCTTCTAAGATTACAGCTCTCTCCCTCCAACTGCCTCTTCCTCATCCCATCCATTCCTTCAGGATTTCAGCAAACACCTTTCCTAAAGCCACTGTCCTTTGGTCTGCAGCTCCAGAGGTTTTGCTTCTGCCTGATACAGCTCAGAGATTTAACACCTCTTCCCCCTCCCCACAAAAAGGCAAACAAAACCAACTCCCTCCCCCACCCCTTATCTCCTCGTACCAGGGCCTCTGGAGCAGATCTGGTCAAACAGACTGGCCCAATCAGTTCCCCGCATGGCTCTATTTCTGGGAAGTGGATGTGCTGTCCATTGGACAGAGGAAGTGCCAAGCCTTGGCAGGTTCCCTACTTATTTGCAAGACATAAGCTGCTGGCATGGTGTCAGATGTGCATGCAAGAAAGCTGGATGCCAGTTAAGACCTATAGTCCTGTTTGTTTCATGCACTGTGAACTTATCCTATATACACTACGGGCTGGTTTATGCTTGAAGACATGAATATAAAGGTATATATTTTCCTTTTACCTTAGTAACCAAAGCTTTACTTTCACCCATGGAATAGCAGGGGTTTGCTACCAGGGCTCTTATTTTCCTCTTCTGCTCTTTCTCTCATTCTCTCTTCAGTTCGGAATTCTCAAGGTGAAGGGGGGATAGGAGAGGGACAGGTAGGATTACAGTCCCAAGGTCCTAGTTCCAAAAGGTCCCTGAGTGACAGCACTATACAGTATCAGAAAATGAAGCGATAGAGTTATGTTGGCCATGTATATCCTGAGAGAGATTTCATTTCTGTTTCTCCCCTTCCTTCTCCTCCTCCACATGCCTGCCTTAGGCTGTTATGCATGGGAAAGGTGCAAAACCTTCTCCAGACCAGCTTCCTCAGGCAGCCTGGTGCCTTCCATCATGCTCGTGTTAAAGTCTGCCCAAACACCAAGACCCTGCAAGCAGCAGCCCTGTCCCAGGCTGCAGACAAACCAAGCTCCACTCAGAATTGCCTCTTGCACCACTCCAGCAAAAGCCAGAAGCAGCTCCTTTTCAGAGCAGCACTCTTGAGTGTGAATAGCGCTCACACTCTTTCCTTCCCACTGCTCCCCCTTCATGAAGCAA
The DNA here is from genome assembly GCF_964035555.1 of Netta rufina. NCBI lineage: Eukaryota > Metazoa > Chordata > Aves > Anseriformes > Anatidae > Netta > Netta rufina. The sequence continues at coordinate 11,428,558 of NC_140135.1, forward strand.
GGGTGGACAGCAATGGGCACACAAGCGCAGAGTGGAAATCTTCTCCAACTTTCCAATAACATGAGCTTTGTACCCACTGCATTAGAGGCTCATGCCTTTCCTTTCCTCATGCTTGTGATGGCTTGAAACCTCTCAGCCTTCTTTGATTAAAACTCATTTTTTTTTTAATCCACTGTCTCCTTTCTGGATCACTGGACCTTACAGCAACACATGGGTTTGTTGCCTATCTTAGGGGTGGACACATAGCTATGGAGGGGGAAAATGGAGGTGCCACCTAGGTCCTGGAGGAGAGCATGTCTAAAGGCCTTCAGCAATCCTCCCTCATCCAGGACCACATTTTCTATTACTCATCTGACTTACAGGACTCAGTTGTTCTCCAAGCATCCTGCTCTGTCACCAGAAATTATAAGGCAGTTCCTGAACTGTGAAAAGTCCTGACCGCACACTCTTTGGCAAAGATTATTGTGTAGGACCAAATAGTCCAGATGTCTGGATATACTAAGACTGACTCTATGAAGTAAAACTGGCCTGGCAATGACAGGTCAGAAACATTCAAAGAGAGAAACTAGGATGACTCCTGATAAGAAAGAGAACCCAGCCAACAGAGAACCGAGGCAATAGCAAAGGAGCCTGGCTTTGAATCCCAGCAGGTGAAGAAATCAGCTGAGCAGTGCTTTTTCCCTGGAAAGCTTTTGGATTGTCACTATGAAATTCTGGGCTCAATCTCTGATTGAAGCCTCAAAGAGTAAACACAGATGCCCCCATGCCTGATCTCCAGCTGCTGGAGGCCTTGGGCTATACCTGCAGGGCTGAATGGGTCTGTAAGTGGCTGGCAGGAGCCCCCTCCCTGTAGGGCTCTGTGCCCAAGCAGCAAAGAGCATAGTTGAGCTTTGCTTCACATCTGTGTGCCACTGCTGGCCTTTGGGACCAGCTGAGAGAGCTCTCAGGTGCCTAACTCCTGGCACAGATTTGTCAGGTTTCTACTACAGCTACCATTTTACCGGAGTTCCTGAGTCATCTCCCTCAGCTTCATCATTTCTTACCATGTGGCCATTTGTTCTCCCTCCAGTCTTTAACAGGCTTCTTACAACTGCCTTTGTTTTTTCTTCCTTCTGTCGTTCTGACCACCCTTTACACTGCAATCACATATATAAAGGATAAGTGTTTAGATATTTTATTTAATGATCAATCAGCTAGTTAGATTCCCCTTAAAAACCAAACCTGCTGCTAGACAGCCTCCATCTGGCATGCGTATATCCACCTACATTATACTGTTGATGTCATAAAATACAACTTTATGACTTCCATTAAAGGTTTTAAAAGCCATTTCCAAATTAAACCCCACTTGAAAGTGTAACTTTCTTCTCTGGCCAACCTTTAACTTCCTACGTATCAGGCAGACAAAACTACCTGATTCAGCACTAGTCCTATGATCCAGCTCTGTTCACTTTTCACTCTTATTCCTATACAGACCCATGTCAACAATAAACTGCAACCACATTGGGAAAACCCAGTTTCAACAGTATCACTCAAATGTGGAAACCAGCAAGAGACTGTTCTGCAGGGCAGCTAGGAATCTAATCCTGGTTTAAGAGTTGTGCTAAAACCTTGGTGAGTCCAGGGAGGCCTGGACTAAATGTGTGCATGCATGAACATGAGAGGGAGACAGAGACTGGGGATGATCAAGAAGAATGAATGCTCTACATTTATGTTTAGGATTCTACCAGTAGAAAATGCATAAAACACATTACTGATATAAAAATAACAACACTTATTACTCTGATGAGCCCTGATCCTACTTCATCCAAGTCAAGACAAAACTTTCCGTGACTTCAGTGTTACTAGGTCAGGCCTATAGTGATTCACATTTTCATAGCACTGTACAGACATAAATTAGTAAATGAGAAACTGTGCATTAGATGCATCTGTCATCTCAAAAACAGGAGTTTCCCTGGTCTCAGAGGATCACTCTGCTCTCCCAAACAATGGGATCTAAGAAAAAAGGAAGAGAATGCTTGCAGGAAAATAAAGGGATGTTTGGATTCAAGGCCATGTGTTTGTGTCTGTGTGTCTGGCATGTAAAAACCTCTATCAGGTAAGAAAAAGGTTCTCATCATTACTCCAGGAATGGCAGAATGACCCTAAGGTTAAAGTTTTGCACTTGTGAATTTATTATATTCATGGCTTTTATTAACATTATAAGGGAGATTATCAATCATAAGTGATTGCCAAAGTGGCCAATAATTCAGTGATTTTCTGAAAGTCACTGGCTCCTTTGGAAAAAAGTTGACCTTGCCATCCAAGGCCAAGTTACCCTTCTGTACCTTAGTAACGTGCCTGTGGATGTAAGCTGCTACAGACTTAGGGGCTTCCACAAGCACAGACAAGCTCAGCATTTTCATTGCAACCTTCAGCCTGCCCAGTTTTTGAAGACCATTGTCTTCCAGAGGGATGATGCTCCACAGAACTCTACTGTATCCTTAGTTGCATCTTCTGCAGGAAGGAACACAGAGTCCTCTTCTCTACACTCCGCGTGTTTTAACAGACACAAAGCAAGGCCAGATAGAAGCAGTACACATCAGAGGGTGCCAGCCCACTATTTGCTTCTGAAGTTCTTAGGAAAGGGAATAGTTATCATTTCTGGATTTTTTTTTTCATCCTGAAGCACAATGAGTTAAACAACATCCACCCCTTCCTGCACCTTGCTGTAGGCTATGGTTACTTGGTAGACTGGAGTGTGAAGTCCCTTGTCTGGCAAAAAGAGCAGGTAGTGGGGGGAAATGGCTGAGTTTTCAGAGTCCTGTAACTGCTTTTCTCCCAAAAACTCAGTAAGAAAGATGCAGGGTGGAAATGATTAGGAACAAGCCCTCATTTCAGGACTAAACCAGTTTAGATCAGATGCCAGCAGTGGACAATGGCACCATCCCAGTGCTGATCCACAAAGCCCTCTCTCTCCTCAGCAAGTATATTTGCACAATCTACTGTCCCCAGCCCTATTTCTCTAGTACAAGCTGGGATTCCAACCTCCAACCTCACTAAGTTGCAATGAGCAAACAAAACCCTGCTATTCCCCCCAAAACACTGCCGGTTAAATGTCATCTGAGTTCTCTTTCTACAAAAGACATTACAAAACCCCCCTCCCCAGCTCCCCACCCCAGAAAACATGCTTGCACACACACATCCATATCTACATCCACACGCACACACACACACAGATGCGCCACACACACCCCCACACCCATTCACACAGGAAAAACATCTTGCAGACTCCTGAAGGTGGAAAAAGGCAACTTGCAAATGTGCCTTTGCTTTTGATAAGCTCCCTCCTCCCACCCCCCTATACCCCCACATTGCCCCTTCCCTCCCAAATAATTGCCCTGTCCTCCCCCCTTCCCAGCTCTTCCAAAATAAATATTCTTTTTATTTGTTGGTTTAAAAGATTCTTTTAGGCTTGTAAGCAAGAGAGAGGGAGAGAGAAAAAGAAAAGAGAAATCTCATAGCATGAGAATGAAAACCCACTATCTCATGAATCTATGAAAGAATAAACATGAAGGGGTTAAGAACAGCAACAGAAGAGAGATTAAAAAAATATAGTAATACTGAGAAGAGAAAGATGAAATTCAGTAGTGAAATGGAAGTGAGGATAGCGCATTAGTGAGCACAGCCGAAGATAACCTATCCCCCCCACCAGTTTTTGACTCAATTTCTTTAAATCTCCCTCCCCCCCATTTAAAACTTTTCTTTTTTTGTTGTTTTTTTTTTCTTTTTTTTTTCTTTTTATGTCTTTTTTTCTTTTTCTTTTTTTTTTCTTTTTTTTTTTTTCTTTTCCTTTTTTTCTTATTTTTTTCTTTTTTTTTTTCTTTTTCTTTTTTACAATGATTTAAGTCCTTCAGCAGGAAACCAAAATCAAGACAAACACATCCCTCCCTGAAACCAAATCCCCTCCCATATACCCTTCTCTCCCTTATCCCCCCCAACACTCCGTGGTTCTACATGTGCTGAAAAGAGAAGAGTAAGCTTAGAATAAATCTAATGAATCAAAGGAATAAATGATAATGATAGTAAAGAGTAAAACCCAAACCCAAAAGACCACAACACTCCTGTGTTGTCATTGTCTGAGTGTCTGTCCCTATCTCTCTTGGAGGCTGCAGGCATCAATTTACATAGTACAACCAGTAAACAAGGTTGAAGAATCCAAAGGTGATTGGAAAAATGATTCGTGACCACTTGTCAATGGTGCTGACATCTGTCAGGTCTGGGATTTTGAGCTTCAGCTTAGATGACCGCCGGCGGAGACGGCAATTGGCACGGTTGCGGGCTGCGGCATGGTGGGTCAGCGGGACGTGGCGGTCCAGGGTTGGGTGGTGACCAAATCCATCCCGAGAGGCCAGCTGCTTCCGGAACTGGATTCCTGAGCCTTCAAAGGACATGACAGAGTTTCGAGAGTCGCCGACGCTGCTCATCATGTCCGTGGCCAGCAGCTCGTTGTTCATCTCCAGAGTGCTGAGGAGGATGTTACCGTAGGGGTCAACCTAGAACAGGGAAGACAGAGAGAAAGGTAGCAAGGTTGTCCTGTGCACAGTGTGCACATGGCTATGCCACCAGGGATGATTTTGAACTGTTTTCTGTGTACCAGTAATGCTGGTTGGATTACCAGTGGGCTCTGAAGCTGGACTTATGCATTTGTAAAGGTTGTACATCAATGCTGGTTGCCCACAGGCTGGAGCCTGTGCTTGCAACAAACTTGTGAGTGGGGCAATGTGATTTTGCCAGTAGATTAGACCAAAAACCACAGGGGTACTCTGGGCTAGACCTGTCCTTGTAAGATGATGGTCCTGATGAGATTGGCTTGAGGATGATGACCAAATGATCAAGGAGAAAAAAATCCCAGTAATCACTGGGGAGAGATCTTTCTGGGCATCTGTTTGCAAACTTCAGTGGATCTGTGTTAACAACACAAGGGAACTGAAGTTTCTCTCTCATGATGAGGAGAAAGGCTGCGCCACAGCTCACCCAGGACTGAATGAGCAGTGGAGAGACTGAATTCTCCTCCCACAATGAAAGAAGGAGACAAACCTGCTCTCTCACCCTCTTCTCTTCATAACGGTGGCGCTCATTGTTAGCCTTGCTGATCCGTTCGCTCTGTTTTTTCTGCTGCCGAGGGCCTCGCCCAAAGAATATGTAGTTGACAAAAGCGTACTCCAGGAGTGCCAGGAACACGAAGACAAAGCAACCCATGAGATAAACATCAATAGCCTTGACATAAGGAATCTTGGGGAGAGTCTCTCGCAGGTGGGTGTTGATGGTAGTCATTGTAAGTACCGTGGTGACCCCTGTAAGGAGAGGGTAGGTGTTCTGTTACCAAGGTGGGGTGGTTTCTTTAAATGCCTATCTCAGTTTCCCCATCACTCCTACCAGCTGGACTGAACCTCAGAAAGGTTGGAAGCAATTGGGCAGAAAATTGTCATTATTCTAAGCCCAGCTGCCTAATGCAGAAAAATATATATATATATATATAATAATTAAAAAACAAAAACAAAAAACATCAATAGTGGGAGAAAATGTTGAAGCTGAGTATCATCAGAACAATGTGGATCAACATTCCCTGGACCTCAGCTTTCCAAGTGCTCTCTGATTGTCCTTCTTTTACTCACTGTGATAGGAAATACACAGTTTTTCTCTTAGTCTCTCACTCTTCTCCCTGTTTTCTACTTCATGAACTCATTAGGTTTCCCTGGGCACTACTGAATGCCTCAGTATCCTTGACATGAATTTTTAATCTGCTTTGTCTTTCCAGTGCCATGAATATGACAAAGAGAGAAGGGATTCCTACTTCATGGCCCTCCTTTTACCTGCCTCATAGGCTTCTGTCCACATCCTTAGCTCTATACATTTGCACCTTCCTCTCACCAGCTTTACCCCTCACTACTTCAGTTATCTGTACAAACTCCTCTCATGTTTTCCTTTTTAGGCCTAGTTATATTTCCTGCATCTTAAACAAACATAGTCTTCAGTCCACAGAAGACTAAACAGAAGGGATATATGACAACAGTCTTTCAATATCCAGAAGCTTTGTGCAAAAAAATAGGAGGGGAAGGGGGAGGAAGGAGGGAGGTGGAATAGAATGTTCTCTGTGTCTACCAAAACTAGACAAATTGCATTGGAGACCTAGGATAGAGGCAAAGAAGAGATTTTTGACTGTATGAAGAGGCAAATCTGAAGGTACAGTGCCCAGAGGTGATTGCAGAGTCTACTTCTTTGGAGCTTTTTTAGGACAAGTTAGATAGAGAGCTGTCAGGAATGGCTTAGCGAGAGCTGTTGCAGTTCTGACCTATGATGTTTTGCTTCTGTCTTCTCCTTTGAATCCAGATGTCAGCAGAAATTCAACAGCTGTGCATCTCGTGTCCACCCTTCTGCTTATACTCTCACTGTGCCAGCAATGTCTGCCACGATCTCTTTTTCTTCTCTCACTGATTATACTCTTGTCATTGCAACTTACCCTTTCAATTTACCATGTTCTTCCTGTCCCCTTCCTGCTCCAGACTTTCCAAACAAGTACAGCCAAATCATCTCTTGATGTGTCTCTGTACAAACCACGCTTCCTCCGAGCCTTCACAAACTCTCTCTTCTTCTAGAGCTAATTTAAACCCTCAAATTGCTCTGTAAGACCCAGCCTCTATCTGTGCCTCATTGCTTCCCTGAGTCCTAACCCTCCTCCCCCCCCCCCAGCTGAAATTCTTCTCCCTCTTTGGCTCTCTTATTTCCTCTGAACTTTCTATCATGTTGCACAGCCCCATTCTCATATGCCAGCCAACCCCCTTTTCTCCTGTTCCTTCTTCAAAATCCTCATCTGCAATCCACCCCCACTTCCCTTCTGTTGCTTAAAAGATCTCTTTTTTTCTTCCTCTCGTAGGAAAACATCTCTATTTAGGGGAACATATGCTTAAGAAAAACTTGGACTTTACTGTCCCACATTTGACTTGGTTATGAAGGTCTTCAGCTACAAGAAAGTGTCTGTATAGGGCCTAAAATATCATGAAAATGTGTAATGCTACTTTCTTTATTTTCTTAAACGTTTAGCCATTCACTCACTATACTTACTGCTTTTTGGCCATCCACTCTCAGCATGTACCATCTAACTAAACTGCTCCCAGCACACCTGTTGGCCAAGAGGTGCCCAGATTTCTCTGCTTCAGAAAACAAGTACAAACTAGAATGAGGGAACTGGTGGGTTCATGGCATGTCACAATCTCACATGTCTGAGAAGCTGTGACCATTTATGCCTTTGTTACAGAGTCTGAACCTGCACCTACAGAAATCTATAATGTAACTTTTACTGACTCAGACTTAGGAGATAATACTTCTGAACCAAAAAAGTCACACTTCAGGATGAAAACTTACAGTTTGTTCTCAGAAGAAATGTTCTTCATTTGGGATAACAGCTTGTTTCGTTGCTACCTCATCAAGAAAAAAGTGTTTTCTTTCTTAGAGCTGCACTGTCTGATCTCCCTCAAAAAAACACCTTCTTCAGTGTAAAATATAAAGATACCTACCCAGCGCCACTCGTGCAGCAGAAGCATCATAATTGATCCAGAAGGAGACCCAGGACAGGATGGTGATGAGGATAGATGGCATGTAGGTCTGCAGAATGAAGTAACCAATGTTCCTCTTGATCCGGAAACTCAAGGATAAGCGCAGATATGAACCTGTCAATGAGATATTAGAGGGAGATGTTGTCTGAGAGGTGGGTGAGGCTGTATTTATGGTAGGAGCTTGGGTTAGAAATTGAAATTTTATTTGGAAAACGTTCTCAAGAGCCAGTGATAATGAGGAATCTCTCTTTCATTAGGTTTTGCAGACTCATCAGCTTTAGGGAGGGGCTCTTCAGAGTCTGCTCAGTTGGCTCAGAATATTAAGAAGAAAGGAAGTTCTACATAAGTTACATTATTATATCAGACATCATGGGATAATGTCTGTTCAGTACTCAGCAGAAACTGCCATTATGGTACGTTCCAATAAGACATAGATGTACACAGGAGATTTTAACCCTATATCTGGATTCAGTGAGATGATTTTCCTTTGTTTCATGTGCTAGCTTTTCCTCCAAACAACAATGAAGATCTGAATTGTATTTTTCCCATGCTATTCTAAAAATGGGTTATGGTCAGACTGGGCAAATTCATATGCAAATAGAGTACTGTTAGTTAATCTGTAGGTCTTTTCTTTTTTTTTTTTTTTTTTTTTTTTTTTTTTTTAAGTTCTTGCAACTTCCTCCTAATCTTTTAGTGAACCTAATGGGGACAGTGACAACAATAAGGACTTTTACTGTCCTTCCACTGGAGCATGGTCATTTTTACAGAGACGAAGCTGTGTCTCTCACTGAAACAACGTCCAGGCCATTCTTCCTTCTCACCTCCTTCCCTAGGCAACACAGCAGCCTGAAATATGAGTATAATTGTGGGTTGGCAGCTAAGCTAAAAGGAGAACAACATTCTTTAATGATCAAGGAGGTAGACTGGGAAAAAGGAGGTTATGTTCTCTTACCAACATGTGCCATTTGCACAGCTTGAATACAGTACTTCACCAGTCCTTTTTTTTGAAGGTCTTATCTATCTAGATTGCAAACTCCTTTTGGAGAAACACTGCCTCTTATAGATCTCTAGATTACCACTGCAATGGGACCCTGCCCCTGGCATGCCTATTGAGGTACCGTTGTAACATCACCATCTGCCACCACCACGGATGGACTTTGGCTTTGATTTCACGGCTTTCCAAAAACCATGTAACAGGTGTGTGGCTTGCTGCTTTGGCAGTGAGCTCCATGCCAGATCAAAGTGAACAGAGCAACCAAAATCCAAACCCCTCCAACTTTCCAACTGGCAGTATTTGAATTGTCCCAAGCGTTCCTTCCAGATCTTTTTATTGCAGTGTGCAGATGGGTTTCTTTCATTCCATAGACCACCTGCTTTTCAAGTCAAATATTCTTCTGTCTGCTGCTACACCTACATTGCCTTTAGGAGCCAGTTGCAAACCATGTAAAAATAAGGTAAAGTCTGAGAACCTTCTAAGGAGGTTCTGTTTTGAGCTCAGCTGGAGTTTTGATTAAGAAATTAAAACAACTGCATCCAAAAAAATCAAACGATGTTGATATAGCAGATGCCTCTCTTTCAAAGGAACAGGACCCTAAACTAAAGCCTAGATCCTAAGTTAAAGCCTCAGCATCTAGATCAGAGGAGCAATCACACTGACCTAGATCAGCAGAGGGTTGATGTATTTCATCACATCCCTGGGGCAGACACTTACCAGTGGTGAAGACCACTTCCCTGCTGACCAGCCTCTGCTCGATAATGGTGAACTGGGGCAGTTCTAGCACCTCCATCCCCGTGACAGCAGAATCATTTCCTTGCCAGAAGAAGACAATGTCATCAACCGTGTAACCATCTGCAGAGGTGGAGAAGCACAGAGAGAAAACTAAGCTGACAAGCTGCAGCAGATGACACCCCCATTTTCTCTAAGGTGATCTGGAAGAGGATCCAAAAGAAAGCCCACACCATCAGACAGCAAGCAGACCTCCTCCCTGCTGACGTACTTTTCTTCAGCTGAGCTTGGCAGTACAGTCCCCCAAAGAAAAGGGGAAAAAAAAAAAAAAAAAAAAGGTCAGAACTCCTCCTTCTGGCTAGGATTCAGGAAAAAAATGTGGGAAATGGTCCACCAAGTCTTGATTTGTGCTACATAATCTCCATGGCTAACGTGACAGGGACTTGAGCATCTGAACCAAAAATTGCACCAAACACTGCAATTTGCTTTTTATAAACTGCCTCCTTTTACCAGAAGGGGGAGATCACACAATACATTCTGATGTGGACTAGGTAAACAGAGTCTCCAAGTATTAAAAACTCCAAGAGATTAAAAAATAAATAAAATATTTACAACAGTGATTGAAAAGGAATTTGAGCATCAGAGCACCTCCTTCTTTTAAATACTCTCAGTCAAAATCTGGAGTTGGGAAGTGGACAGAGCCTCTGAGATTGGAGACTGCCTTTGCCAGGCACTGGCTGAAAGAGCACTAACAAGAGAAGAAAGGAAGGGAAGGCAGCATGATGATGAATGCTCATCCCTTATGTTTCAGCATAATGGAATTGTTCAGAGGTTAACTCAGCTGAGGGTACAGCCTCGTGCTTTGACCCTGAACTATAGATAGCAGCGCTGCATGGGCTGGAAATGCTGAGGAGCCCACAGGCACAGTCCCAGGAGAAAGACTGCCCAGGTGCTTTGGCCTCACTGGGAGCAAGGCCCAGGGGACAAAATCATGCAGCTCTGCTCCCATTAGTCACAGCCCTGCCTATTGCCCTTGTGGGCAAGGAGTCATCTCCACTTGAAAATTAACATTGCTTTTGGCAAGCTAGGCTTTGCAGCACCGTGGCTGGTACTGGACAAGGGTGTCCTCTTATTCTAAGCAAAGAGTAGAGCTGCATGGGAGCACCTCTGTGCTCAGAGAAGCACCAACATATACACAGGCTGTAGTACAGCACTGTGGAACGCTTTGTTCAGAGCACAAACTTCACCTGTACCCACAGACAGCTTTTATTCACCACCTGAGCTGCAGCACAACAGCCAGCCTTGGCCACAAGCCCTGGCAGCAGAGGCAGGTGGCTTGCAGCACCCAGCAAGGCCAACATCCACTACAGAGAGTGGCCACCAGAGCCAGCATCAGGTTGTTAGTGACAGCAGGGGAACGAAGAGCTGCTGAATAGAGGAGGAGGAATTATTCTACCTAACCTTAAGTGCCAAGGGTTCCCCCAGCTCAGATCCGAACCTCTGAGGATGGTGTCACGCTGCAGCTCCTGAGTGGACAAAGCCCTGAGTAACCTGCTCTGATCTCATGGCTGACCCTGCTTGGAGCTGGGGGCTGGACTGGAGATACCCTGAGGTCCCTTCCAAACTGAGTTATTTGATGACTCTGTAGTGTCCAAGCCCACGTCCTGTGCTCACGGTCATTACTGCGCTTATTCACAGGTGCTAAAAAAGTAATAACAATTTTCCAAACGCTGTGCCAGATCTGCTGCTGGTGAAAATCAGTCAAGCCAGGCCTCCACCTCCTCCCTGACAGTTGCTTCTGCTCCATGGCCCTAAGTGGTAAAGCACCCAGACTCACAAGCCCACAGGGATTCAGAGGCACCCTTAGGTCATCTCCCCTGCTGCAGACACCAAGGTGTCACAGCCTGCTGACCTGCCTCAGTTACCCTGGCTTTGTGCGCAGGACCTGGTGTTTGCATCTGGCTGCAGCATCTCCCAGAGCAAGGCACTAAGTGTGGAAAGAGTCATGAAAAAGCAAAGCCCTCACTGCTCCCGATGCTTGATTCCGGTGGCTCAAACATGCTCACAGCTACAAACATCGTGTGTGAATCCACCTGAATTCAGACTCTCAGACACTGGTGGTCGCTCTGTGTTTTTCTGAGGTTACCAAGCTCTTTCCACCCAGCGCTTGCCCTCTGCAGAGGTGCACCCAGCCTGTAAACAAGTCACCTCTCCACCTCCTTTGCAGTAAACAAGCCAGGCTGAGCTATTTAAGTTTCTTACTGCAAAACATCTGCTCCAGCTCGCGCACGGTTTTTAGCATCTTTTCTCAACCTCTTCTGATTTCTCAACTTCCTTTCTAAATTATGGAAACCAAAATTAGACAGAGCCCCTTTCCCAGGCTCACCAGCAACATATTCAGAGGCCAATCGATTCCCTTCTCTGACTCACTGCTCCCCTGGTTTATATAACTGAGGCTCACTCCAGCCTTTTCTGTCAGAGCCCTGCCACGAAACCTCCAGCAGTGATGCTCGGGGCTGCGATCCCTCCATCATTTCCCCTGGCCAATGCTCGGGCAGGGACTGTCCCTCAGTCCTGTGCCCAGACCTCTGCATTTAGCTGTGTTCAGATGTATGCGGGATGTATTCAAATGTGCAGCAAGCAAGCCACGCAGGCTGCTATCTTCATCATCCACAAATTTAACAGCAGTGACTTCAAATTTACTTCCTGATCAGCAATGAAAATGTCAAATTACAGTAACTAATTTTAGGATATCTCACAGTTAACTAGCTCTATTCCATTTATTCTACGACCTGCTGATATTGGGTACCAATCTTTTATTTATTTATTTTTTTTTTGTTATTATGCAATGTGAAATCAAACACGTTTTTTTTTTTTTTCTGAGAAGCCATTTTTTAAAGTGATTCTAAAGGGAAAGGTTGTTCAGTCTAAAAATAAACGTTCCACTTTGATTTGCAGCTTTAGAAAGGAAAACGAAGTTTCCATTTTAATGTTAAAAAGCAAAAGAACTTTCACAAAGATAAGTCATTTCAACCTGAAATATCATAAAGTATTGATACAATGTCTTGAAATGTCAGATTAACGGCCTGTTTGTTGCCTGCCTCATCGCTTTTTTGTTCAGTCCTGGCACACAGCTAGGAGAGGGTTTATGGGGTGAGGGCTGTTTTCGGGACAGGGGGTTGGATCAACAGGCACTGCCAGCCCGGGCTTACCTCCTGCAGGCAAGTGCCACAGGCTGCTGTGGGGAAGGAGACCCCAGCTGCATGCTGCTGCTTCACAAACCCAATGCTCCCGCAACACAAAAGGGTTATTTTGGTGTTTGTTTTTCTTGTTTGTTTGTTTTCGGTGTGTTTTTTTTTAAGCCAGGCATAAAAGGAGTGTTGTTCCAAAGTTGTGTGGATGTGGAAGCAAACAAAATGGAGCCCTGTGGATTTGTGATGTGCAGGAGTGTGAGAGACAAAAGCTCTTAGGAAGGGAACCATGAGTCTCTTCATCTCTGCGTAGATCTTAGAAATATTGTAAGGAAGTGTAACTTCAACTAACAAATTGGCTTGACATGTCCCATTAAGAACAAAATCGCAACATGGGGAACTGTGGGTAATTCTCTGCCTTCTGTTTTCTTGGTTGTACCGTAAACTATTCTCAAAATACGAAGGAGTGCCAGAAATGACATGCCATTAGTGCCTCCAGGAGGACCTCATTTACATCCCATTACCCACCACGCCAAGCACTGCTATCGCTGTGCATCCCGAGCGGGAGCAGGGCTGCCAGGCGCGGGCAGGGCTGGGGAGGCAGCACCGTGCCTGCCGGCTACCGATGCCGTGGGACCTCTTTTATGAAAAAAGCAATTCTCTGATAATCACCACTGAAGCTGCATCATCATTAGTGTGAGATCTGCTGCTCTGGACCGCTCCTGCGGGGATACTGCAGTGCATTTTTATGAGGGAGAGACCAACCTCCCTTCGTCAGCGTGGTCAGGGGAGGCTTTTCATGGGAGTCCAAGGAAAATCCAAGCAGGGAGGGGCTGTGGAGAGCTCTGGTCCCACCTCTCGTGAAGAGCAGGCTCAGCCACCAGTGAGGACAGCTTTCCAGGGCTTGCTTAGGTCTAAGGGAGGCTTTTCTACCAAAAGCAGTGGTGCTTTTAGTGCCCAACCTGCTGCTAGATCTCTATTTTCCTGGGCATTTCACCCATGAGGTCCCCAGGGAATAGAGTTTGGATGAGAAAGCCCGGTCCCACCCAGGGCACACCCTTGGATGGGGGTTAACACCCGGGGGAGGCAGCCCAGGGGTGGGAAGACTTGGCTGGGGCAGGTTGGCGCGTGGCATCGCGTGGTATACGCACAGCTCTCGATCTCCAGCGTGCAGTTCTGCTGGTCCAGGGGGTACCTCCGCAGGTCCATCATGCAAGCAGCTGTGGTAGTGATCCTGAAAGAAGGGGAAAAAAATAGGATATATATTTATTATTATTATTATTATTTTTACAAAAAAAAAAAAAAAGAAGGAGAAATGAAAGGCAGACGTGAAAGTCAGGCAGCATTTGGGGCCGCTGTTTCCCTGGAAACCAGGGAGAGCCGTGGTGGGAGGGCGGGAGGGAGGTGTGCGGGGGGCTGGATGCGGCTCACCCTCAACTGCATGGCTTAAACCCTTCGTGACTCACGTCAGCAAGGCAGTGTCTCTATTAGCGAGGTGGGGAGGGATTTGTGTTCCTCCTCTGTCTCTCCAGGAGAAAGACAAAGAAACTGGGAGTAGGCAGAGCTATGGGCAGAGGGGGAGAGACATGTCAGGTTATTAGAGTGAGGCAGAGGACACATGTCCATAAACTGAAAATGCATCAATTAAATTGCCTGGCCATGACCTAGGGGGAAGAATGACTGACCATGTTTTTCCCTTGTTCTCCTTCCCAAATTGCCTCAAGAACCCCACTGCAGTCCCAATCCTTCCATTGTACCTACTGCCCTCCTGCTCCTGGACCATGAGCTGGCGGCTCCGCTCACAGATTCACTCTTGTGTGAGTGATTTCGTGAGCAAGATTTGCCTGACACATGAATGCACGTGTGCACATCTCCTATAAAAATAAGTACGGGGAGAGGAAGAGGGTTGGTGCTGCTTTGGGGGTGTCAGAGCCACTCAGTGCCCATGGAGCGCTCACACGTGTGTGCAAGAAGGGTGCTTGTGTGTTACAGAGAAGTGTCGCTCTCTGGGATGGGGGCATTTTGCAGTGGGGTAGATGAGGGAACGGGTAGGAAGCAGGCACAGAGCAGAACAGCCGCTAATTTACCAGCCCTACAGTTAGCAGGCTGCCCCCATTTCTCAAATATATTGCTCCCCTCACCCTTCAATGCAGTTTTCTTCCTATGCAGTGTATGTGTGCAGAGTGCTGAAGAGAGGGGAGAGATTGGTGCATTCCCCCCCCCTCTTTTTTTCAATTAACCATCTGGAAGGCATTAATCAAGCTACACATTTTTTACTATGTAGGCATAACCAGTGAACTGTTAACAAGAAAGCTTTATCTTCTGAGCCCTGTGGCCAGGGAGACAGAGAAAAGGGGGGGAAAAAAAAAGACAAGGAAGCAGAGAGGATGAGATGGCGAACCAGCAAAACAGAAAAAGCATCAATGAAAGAAAAAAGGAGAGCAGAATGGGGAAGGAGGGGCAGGAAGGGTGAAGCTGGATGGAAAATTGGAGGGGGGGTGGTGGCAGAACGGGGGTGCAAGCACCATTGGGAGAGCACAACCCCGGGGGGTGCTGGGGTGGGGGCCAAAGCAGGACGGGCGAGCGGCCCCGCGGAGCTGCTGGCTCTTTAAGAAATCTCGTGTGCTAAATTTATCTCTCTGCTGTCTGTGAAGACTGTTTGTAGGAGATGAAGCCTTGAGGAGAGCCTTTGCCACTGCCTGCCGTGCTATAAATAGATCCGAAGAGACGGAGGGAATTTATATATATCCTCGCTGGGTCTAGATACAACACTGCAACTGCCCTCTCTCCAAGCAGGGGGCCCGGGCGAGCTCTTAACCCTTTTATCCGTAATGCAGTTGGGGTGGAGGAGAAAGCACAGGGGGGGAGAAGGATGACAGGGCAGGAGCCACATACAAATTATCACCGCGGCGTTGGGACTGCACGCATTGATCTCACAGCCGCCGGGTTCGGCACCTCGGGGAGGACTGCGGGCAACCCAACGCCTCTCCTACCCCTGTCCACCTGGGCACGGGGGACAGCCCCAAGCCCACCTGGGGGAGCCAAACTTTGCCTGGAGAGCCCACGGTGGCAGGTGCATGGTCCATCCCGGCCGGGCGCAGAGACCAGGGAGTGACGGCCGGGTGTGAGTCATCCCCTGTGCCGCACACGGCTGTACTGTATGCATTATACCGCACCCCTGGGAAACAGCGGCGACAAACGCGCTCTCCGATTTTCCCCTAAAGTGTGCGATGCAAAAATGGATTAAATGAAAATTTTCCACCCCATTTGTGGGACCCTGCAGGCTAAAACCTTTCTGCGGTGTCCATCCCTGAGTCGCAGCCTGGCTGGCAAACGTGGCTGCGCTAAGGACATCCAGGGGAAGCCTGTTCTGGATGGAGAGGGACCCTCGTGCCTCTCGGCAGGATTTGTTCGTCACCTGCAGTGCTGGTTGGAAATGCAGAGCACGACACAGTGAGCTATGGCTACCACACTCCATGCGCCAAATCCCGCTCACACTAACAGCCAACATAAATCCAGAGCCACTCCAATGATTTTTGCAAGATCACACCAATTTACATCAGCAGAGATTTACATCAGAGCAGGATTTATCCCTGTTGATTCAAAAAGGAGAGAACTTCAGGACAGATAGGACAGAAAGGAGAAAAATGAGATTAAGAGGGCATCAGTCCTTAAAAATCAGATAAGAATTTCTCTTTCCTTCAAATTAAAGGGTGGGCACATCCACACTGCACAGCTCAGCATCCAACAGAGATACCCCAGCTGGCTCGAGGCCCCAGGCTCATGCTGAGCTGCCCACATAACAGTGCTGGGACAGGTGAGGACTGGGACCAAGTAAGTACACAGATTTTTTTTTTTCCTATTTTTCTAGCAGAGAAACACTGGACTGCAGCCACCTGCTTGTCTGGAGCATTTCAGCTGCAGTGCTGCACCCACAGCAAGGGGCAGCCAGCAAGGCCATGGGCACTGGCACTGTGGGACCACCTGGGTGTTTGGCTCCTGCAGCACAACTAGGTGGGGAGCAGCTGGCCTGAGGTGCTGGGTCCTGCCTCTGGGCTTCCTAAGGTTTAATAAACCACCCTTCTTGGGATAAGAAAAGTGGCATCACAGAAAGGAAAGAAGGATGTTTAATTATTTATATATCGGACCTCAAAAAACATCCTGTACCCCAACAGCCCTTTGCCATACCCTGCTCATGGGTGACCCACAGCATCACTGCTCTGTTTGCCTGCTCCCAGAAGACAGAAGAGTGATGATGGCATGAGTGGTGATGGGGGAGGCAGGGGCAGGGCTGAGGGGCAGGAGAGCAGATAGTGCAGGAAAGGAGGCCACCGGGGTAAGGGAGCGGAGGGGTGGGATCAGGGGAAGCAGGGGGTGAAGGAGCCTGGGGAAGGAAAGCCAGAGAAGAAGGAGAGGTTAAAAGACAGAAAGCAGAGTGGATACTCATTCTGTGCGAAAGGAGATGAGGAGACAGAACAAACCATCACCCTGTAAACAGCTCTAGACAGAGTGCAGTGCCCGGAGGAGACGTGACCCAAGTGGAGCAGAGCAGGGAGTGTGGGGCCAGAGAGGACGCCAGAAAAGGGTGCCACCTTCCCCGTGGCACTGGCAAGAGGTGCTGGCTCCTGGCCAGCCCACATCTTCCCTCTCCCTACCCCCTCTCTTGCTTCTTTACTCACCATCCCTCCCCTTTTAAATTCAAAAATGTGTGTGGTGTGAATTCCATCTGCTCTGATGGCGATTCACAGAGACGCTGCCCATCGGAGGGGAGAGGCTCGTCTGCCCTTCACACGATGCTCTCAGTGAAGCATCCAAGCCTGGCCACCACCACCCGCCACCACCAGCTCCCCTCTCCTCCCTCCAGTTCTGTCCCCTCTGCAGGCCTCCAGGTCATCCCCCTCGCATCACAACCTTCACACTTCCCTCCCCACAAAAAAGACGTCTTTGTGCCCTTGCCCTAATCATTGCTCCTCAAGTCTGCAGGCTTTCAAAGCAGCCAAGTCCTCAGTGCCCTCCCTGCTCCTCTGCTGCACAGCTGGCAGGCAGTCCATCAAGGGGAGACAGGGCTAGGGAGAAACCACTGTACATTTCCAAAAAGAAAAAGAAGGGACGTGCATTCATGAGTTGTCAAGCAGCTCTGGCAGGCTGTGTGCTGATAGATATCCCCCTGCTCTGCCAGCACCTAGCAAATCCAAGCAGAAGCTGAGGCAACACAGATGCCTTACCATGGAGAGAGTCCTTCAGCCCCAGGGGAGGTAGGGATCATTTCAAGAAGGACAGCCACAAAACTCCAAGTCCCACCAGGCAAGTGCTAGGTCTCTGTTACAAGGAGGTGGCGATGCCCACCTGGCACTGGTACCACCAAGGCAGAGGCAGGCATGGAAAAGCAATGCAGCCTCAGCCTGCTGCCTGCTCCGTGAGCAGCAGCATGGGACCATCCCACCACGTTTGCAGCCCAAAGGGGAGAGCTCAGACTCCTGCACACCACCAGCCCTCTGTGAGTTCTCTGACCTGAATGCCACCACCCTTTTCATTCCCTTCCCGATCCTCCTTATCACTGTTTACTTATTAATGGCTTCTTCTGTCTTATTTAGATTGATTATATAAGTTCAAATACAGAGCAGTGTGGAGCTCCCACCTATTAAACCTATTATCCTACCCTCTCCATCTCCCTCCTACCCTGTTGCTTGCCTCCTCCACAGGAGCTGTCCCTTCAGCTCCCCAGGTCTGATCTCCCTGTACCAAACTTCAGCTCTGGAGGCCCTCAGCCACTAGTTCATCCTCTGGATCATCTTCAGTGTGTTGGGAGAACCAAATTCATCAGCTATGAGTGTAAAGAGCAAAATATGACCTCCCCAAAACACTGATTCCTAAAGGAGCATGTCCTCCTCTCTAAGGAGGGCTGGGTTAGAAAGAAGCAAAGACATTCACCTTTGAGGGGTTCCTAAAGCAATTAGGGTCCCTTTCTCCTTAAACTCATCCTTACAAAATGACATACTTCACTGTTTGCATCATAACTATGTGTATATCAGTGAACTAAATGTGCCTGAAACTGGTTTCTGGGGTCAATGTTAAGTGGTACTGGAACAGCATGTGCCTACACTTACAGTTTTGTCTGTTTTGCAGGTATGGAGTAAGTTTCATCATCCATGGACTAACACAAATATTCAAACACCCTCACAGCTAAGGATTTAAAAAAAAAAAAAGTTTAAGTTGCTGGTTGAAACCTTTTGGATTTCAGATTACCTGAGAAGCTGAAGATGCTCCTGTCCCCAGTGATACAGACACCTAGAGCTCAATTTGTAGCAATGAGGAGAAAGCACACAAGCAGCTTGAGTTTCACAGGACACGTGTAGACCCCCCTCAAGGGATAAGTTAGACTTGTACTGGGATTCTGATAACCGAGAGTAGAAGGAGAGGCAAAATTGCTCTTTTGCTGAATGCGGGAAAAAATGAAATCGAATTTTTACTCTGTACATTCTCAGAGTCAGTCATAAAAATCATGCTGGCAAATGTCACCTTCTGCCTGGCAGTAAGCACAAACTTTGAAGGGCCTGGAGGGATTTATAAACCCATGGTGGATTTTGCCATTCTTTTAACATGGTCTGATCTTTGCAGACTCCTGGAGGTCATGTTAGAACCAAGAGCAAGGCAAGGATATGGAATATTTTCCCCTTGTGTCTGCTGGCCTAAAACCGACTCCATAAGTCCTGGCACAATCCTGCTAAGGTCACTCTGTTTCCAAAAGCATCTGTGCTTGCATAGGCATCCTTTGATAAACAGCAGTATGCGCTGCACTCAAATTAGACGAGGAGAAAAAAAGCTCTTCTAAACTAGTATTCAAGGTACCAGTAATCAAAATCAACCTGTTTTCCACCCTGGGATAGGAAAATCACGTGTTTTCAGGGGATAGGAATTGAAGTGTGGATGCAGGCACTTCTGTGCCTGACTAGTGCTTCCAGCTAAGTCCCTCATTCTGGCCCTAGAAGACCAAAATGCACATGGGGATTTGTCAGGTTCCTAACTGAACTCTCATTTCCCCTCACCCACTGAACAAACCCTTCTCCCACACCCAGATCTCTGCACTGGAGCTGGGTGGCGTGAGCAGTGCAAGGCTGCAGCACCAGCTTTGGAGCCCAGCTGGGTGGACACGAGCCCAGCTGCTTACACCCAGGCTGCCAAAGGAAAGATTTCTGTTGCCTTTGCCTAACCTGCGGAGGGAGCAGGCAGAGCTGCTAGAGGCAGGGTAGAGACTGAATCATCTCGCACATTTCCAGAGAAACCTCTCTTGGGGAGGGAGGGGGAAGCAAAGAGAAAAACTGCAGATTTCTTCTATTCTGGCCTGCAAGATGGAAGGAGAAAATTGCTGCTCAGGGGTCTCAGTGTAGAGAATACTGCTCAGTTATAACCTGCCAGGTCCCTACTCCATAAAAATCAGAGAACACCCATAGGGAGAGCAAGGACATGTCTGCAAACAGCAGGCTCCGAGCGAGACAGGAGAGAGAGAACCCTTTATACCAACTGGAGAACCAATAATCCCAGGCCTGAATTTGGGGAATGAAATTCAGACATAGCTGGGTCCTGGTCAAGAAACGGGCTGAAAATGGGTGCTATAAAGAAGATGAGCTCCAGCAGAGCCCAAACCATGTTGAGCAGGGAGGGCAGCCCCAGAGGCACGACGCAGCAACCTGCTGGTGGGTGAGCGGGTGGGAGGGATGCTGTATGTGCCTCAGCTCACCTGGGTCTCTGCCCTGCATAAGGTGAGCTACAAGTGGTGCTCGGGCTGCTGCCTGGCCCAGGAGTGGGTCAGTTTGCTGTAGTGCAAAGGCTGACACCCCCCAGGAGTAGCTACACTGCAGGGAGCAGCTGGCTGTTGGGAACTTAACCCTGTGAAAAGCAGAAACCATGTGCTGCCAAAGCAAATGTATCCAGCTTCACTCGGGTTTAAACTGCAAGTGTTGAGATGTCTGATCTATAACAGCTCTCTCCGCCTTGCTTCAAGCCCTGAACAGGCATTTACACTGATGGGGAAAGCAGGGGTCTGCGTTCCCAATGGGCTCAGTGCCCTGCTGTGCCTTGGCTCCTTTGCATCTACACAAACTGCCTTGTCTCCAAACCACACCTCACTGCGGTGACTATCATGGGCAGGAATAAAAAAAAAAAAAAAAAAAAAAAAAGAAAGCAAAACACACGCACACCCCCACCGCTACACCACCTTCGCAGGAGGAGATCCCTCATTCTCCCTGCACAGGATTTAGTCTCCGTCATCAAATTCCTCTGCAGTTTTTCAGTTGCTCAGCTCACATCGCCTGGGCTCCTTGCCAGCCAGGCGCTGCATCTCGCTCGCTGTCCACTCAGCTCTGCGCCTGCTGCCCCGCGCCCCGGCCCTCCGCTCCCCCGTGAGCACAGGGATGCTGAGCTCCTCGAGGCACCTGTTCTGCTGGAATTCAGTTTGGTCCTTAATTGGAACGAAATCAAATAGCTTCGAGATTTCCCCGAAGGGTGTTTTTAAGCCGGTTTCAAATGCGATTTCAAATTACCATGTGAGGATTTTAGCATTGTTACAGCTATTTCTATTTTTAGGTCTCTGGAAACATAGGAAAATACTGACGACATCAACATTTGATGAGTGTTAACTTGCTTCACTACCAAATGGAAACTGCATAGTCTAGAAAAGGAAATACAGATATCAGACCATAATGCATAGCCTATCTGTGTGCTAATGTAAAGCTTATTGAATATTATGGCAGAGGTAGGCTAGACAGTCTCTGGGGGTTCAGAGAAAGGCTTCAATGTTTCTCCCTATAACTCTCAAATTCCAGCAGTGGTAGTGCAAGCAGCATGAAATAGAGAGGGAATTATTGACATAAGTGAAAAATTCCCTGCATAAAATTAGGATTGAAACATCAACACTTTGAAACATTTTTTTTTTTCTTAAATGAAAAATTTCTCCCTATTTTTTTTTTTGTTTAAAATTTGATGAAACCAATGCAATTTCTGACAAAAAGCCATTAGGAGGAAAAATACATTAAATCCAGCTGGTTCTACACAGCTCTTCCTCAATATCTTATCCACCTCCCTCCCCTACACCAACAGTTGACTGCTTTTCATCTTTGTGGGCAGCTCCTTTAAGCCTCCCTTCCTGTTGCAGCCTTTCCTTGTTTCTTTAGCACATTCCTTGCTGTGTGCTCCAGGTGACCTCTCCCATACTTTGCAGGTACCTTTAATCCCTTCAAGGTATCTGGGGGTCAGAGGAGTGTGGACACAACCCCACCTCACCACCTTCCATCTCCTAAAACCCCGCTGGCTCTGCTGGGTTTG
The DNA here is from genome assembly GCF_964035555.1 of Netta rufina. Taxonomy (NCBI): domain Eukaryota; kingdom Metazoa; phylum Chordata; class Aves; order Anseriformes; family Anatidae; genus Netta; species Netta rufina. Next base: position 11,450,388 of record NC_140135.1, read on the forward strand.
CATCCTCCCACGGCAGACCACACATCCTCAGCTGCTTGGAGCATCCCCGGGGCTGGATCTGGGCTCCAGACCCCGGGATTTGGGCCATCTGCTAGCTTGGAAGGGACGGAGCTGGGAAACACCAGTGCTGGTCCTGCAGCCCAGCGTCGCCTCCCCGATGCAGCCCGTGGCTGTTTATGCATTCCTTTTGTCGGAGATCTGGCAACCGGCTTTTAATCCCAGCCCAGTGTGAATTAATTTTGGAGTAAGCTTTTGTATCGAACGCTTTTCCTAAGATGTAGCTGTATTACATCTGCTGCACTCCCTTCATCCACTAATTCGTTAATTCTATCAAAAACAAGCATATGCTTTTCTGACACGCAACTTCCACAATGGAGCAGAGCGGCAGAATAAAGAGCTTCATTTACTCGTGGAAACAAGTTATCTGAAGCTTGATCTTATCCTCACTGAAGTCAAATGAAATACCCATTGACTCCATGTGAGCTAACTCGGACCTTGTGGTCTGATCCGGGGTTTGAGCCTGATCCTGCCTGAACACTCGCTGAAAGCTGGGGCCTGCCAGGGTGTCATCCTCCCCGGTCTCTGACATCAGAGGCTGCTGGAAAGAAAAATGACTGTTGTGCCACAAATAGCACGATTGAGTCACTTTGCTACAGGATCAGCTCAAAGGAGGGGGAAGCGACTGGTGAGAAGGTAGCAGGAGAAGGAACAGAGCTGTGGCATCTTGCCTGAGGAAAAACAAATAAGCAGGTAAACAAAGGAAAAAACAAAACAAAACAAAAAACAACAGAAAATGCCTCCTTTGGCCTTCTTCTATCAAGGCAACTCCATTTTAAAGATCCTTCCAAAAATGCAAGAGAAGACAAGGCTTCATAATGCAGGAGAAGGACCTGCACTTTCTTTCCTGTTTGCAGAGCAAGCATGGGTGTATTTGTACCAAGATGAAGGGAGCACAGGTGAATATCCAGACCATTTTCTTACCTGCTTGCACCTGCTGTGCATATGTCTATGTATTTTTGAATACGACCACAATCATTTGCACCTGCAAAACTGCACCTAGCACTTTGCTGTCAGCAAAATCACAGGTGCAGGAGTCAGTCCAGACAGCAAGACTTAAGGAAAGCACTGCCCATACCACTATGGGTAAATCTAGAGGGACTTCAAGCATTCAGGGCACCTGGCTTGTTCCCTAGTGCCCCGGTGCTTTCAGGGCAGTGAAAGCCAGCCACCCTGGCTGGAGGCACAGCCCAGGAAGAGCAGTTGCAATTGCTCACTGCTTTGTTTTTGCAGTTGCCTTTTTCTCCAGGGGCAAGAGAGCAGCTTCCAGGAAAACCAGCCAAAAGTTAAAACAACACAGGCGGCTCTTACTATGGCCCTGGAAATAACAGGGGCAAACAGCTGTCATTTTCTTTCTTTTGGCTTGGATGCAGTTTTCCTCATCTCACCCAGGCCCTGTCTGGGAGGGAGCTGAGCTCCCCCACCCGCACTGCAGGGCCCCACAGGAGGGCAAGGGCAGGGATGGTGCAGGAGGTGCTCAGACAACAGCCTGGCCCTGCAAACCCTCCGTGGACTTCCACTGCTTGGCAGCTGGATCCACACTGCTCGTTGTCGGAGCTGACTAAATGGCAGCTGATAAAAATACACGAGTATTTCTGCGCCATGCGCTGCGCAGGTACACGCTAAGGGTGCCCACCAGCCTGGGGGAGGCAGCTCCGTGCTCAGGTGGGCTGGCTCAGCAGCCTGAGCCTCACGGCACTCTGTGCCCCCTCCTTCACGACAGGCTGGAGCATACCCCTGCCTGTCCCTTAGCACAAGCATTCACTGCTGCTTATAGCTCCCCAGAGCTCTGCCATAGGGAAACACTGGGCACAGCCACCTCGCTGTCCTAGCAGGATGATGTCCTGTGCAGCCTCCTACTTTGGTGTGCCTACATCCAGCCCCACCCTCCCCCAAACAGCCCTGCTACTTAAAAAGGAAGAAATCATCATAGAAAGTCAGTCCTTGCCACAAAACACGAAGCAGCAGAGGAGCTGATACTGTAAATGGGAATGGTGGGTGTACCCTCTTTGAAAGAGAAAGGTCTTTCCTCCCCCTTTGCTGCACTGGGACGTAAGCCCAGAGCTGCTATCACAATCATTTGTGAATGTGGAGGCAGGTCTAAAAGCCAGCTGTGAATTTTGGTAGTCAAAAAGGAGGAAAAAAAACAACAACAACAAAAACAAAGAAAACACACTAGGAAAACAGCTCAAAGCAGACAAATACAGGATTGGGGAAATCATTGCTTAGATTTTACCTACAACATCCAAAAGTGCACACTTATCTACAGCTGCAAACTTCCCTTTTAGCCCCCTTCTTCCTCCCACTTGATGTTCCTACCTGCCCTGGCACCTCTACAGATCCAGATATCACAGCGAGGCCAAACTCTGTCACCTCCCCTACAAACAAACACACTTTCAAAAAGCCTTTGTACTTGCCAGTAAATTTACTCCAGACACCATAAAAAGCCTCCTTGCTGAGGACCATTCCCCTACTAGATACCAACTTTCAAAGCTCAATTATCAAAATTGCTCTGGTAAAGAGACTTTTTTTTCTTTAAATGGTACAAAAACGTCTACGATCTCATACTCAAAAATAACTAAAGTGATTTTACTCAAGTGCTACAGGTATTCAGCATTAGATACCAGAGTAATGAAGTCTCATCTCCATAGGCCAAACTTGCAGAAAATTATAAGGAACTGAAAATGAGTGTTTCAAATGGAAGTGTTATGCAACACAAATGACAGTGACCTGAAACACACAGAACCAACTATTCCCATCTCCAATATTTGTCTACAGCACTACAGGGAACCTCAGAGGCCTGAAGGAAACAACCACGTCTAACTTGGAGAAAGAGCAGGTGCTTAAACCTGCACAACATTTCAGAATCTGTGTAGTCAGTGTGCATGAAGAAAATACCAGAAACTCTTTTAAAATGGAGGAAATTTAGATGAGGCATCTTTCACAGCCACAACCAACAGGAATTCCCCTCCAACTTACCTCAGGCCATATAGGACAGTCCCATCAGGATGGAGCCGGATCATGCGATTCTTCACGGTCACTCCATGCAGAAAGGACTTCTTGTCGTTCAGGAAATAGGTGTCAGGCAGCCACAACTGGTCAGCCACCCGATTGTCCAGGGTCAGGTTGAGAGGAAGGTCATTGTATGCCAGGCGTTTGTCCCGCCAGCTCTGCTGGAAGTACATGGTGATGGTGTAGTCCTAGGAGACAAACATGCTAGTGTCACAGCCTGGCCTCAGGGCAGGGACATAAAGCAGTCCAGTCCCCTCCTGCCACTGCTGAGACCTTTGGTGGGTCTCCACATTTGTTGGCACCCAAATGTTTGCGTCTGCACCTCCACCACCTGAAGGGACTCATTTTGCAGAACTGATTTGTTCTGCAAAAATGAAAACAATACGCTTGGTAAAGTCCACTTTCATTCTGAGCAGAAATTCAGGACATTCCCAAAGGCACACGGAAAATCTCACCTCTAGCCCAAGGACTCAGAGTCAACCCCGGCCAACCATGACAAACTATTAGCACTTGCCCTGGTGTATGAGCTAAGTTGGGAGTTCAGTGCAATTCTCAGAGAGGGACATATGTGGAGGAAATCTGTCACCAGTGGAGCATGATCCGCTGGGTAAAGGGCAGTTCCTTCACCATCCCCAGCAACCACAATGCCATACATGTCTCCTCTTCCTTTCCTGTTCCACAGTACAAAGCTGAAGCTTAAAAGTTCTGCTGAGTCAGGACTTTTCCAAAGGGCAGGGAGAGCTGCTTTGTAGCCTACAGCTGCAGCTTTGCAGAACAAATTCTAGATACTGCACAGTAACTGCACATCCCGGGGAGACCCAGAGGCCCCAAATCAGCTTTTCCACAAAGCCACAGACTGTGTTGTAGCACTGTGCTAGAAGTACAATCATTTCCTCTCAGATAAATGAGTAGTACAGGAAGGGGTCTTGTACACATCAATGAAAAAATCTTCTCACAACAGGTCTTAAATAGGCTAGGAGCCAAGATTTTTTTTTGGGTAAGACAGCTAACAAGATGTAGATTAGGAAGTGGGCAGGGTAAGCAGCGCTCACAAGTCTTGCTGATAGCAGCCTTACAGAAGCCAGTAACTTTTCACAAGTCCTTAAATAAAAAGCTTTCTGCAAATGCATGCAAATAAACTGCTGGGGCCAGAGACACGTTGTTTCTTCCTAAGCAGATACTTAGTGCCAAAGGAATCCTCCTGACCATGCATGAGGGGCATTTCTGTTCTGCATTGCCAGCTCTGTGCCAGGGGCTGGCAAGGACCACGCTCATGCACTAACATCTGGGCTGAGCAGAGAGGCATCCTGCCTGCCCGTCTTCTCCCACTGACTTTACTCAAAGCCAGGTTTGAGTTAGCACCTCTGAAAACAAGCTCAAATAATCCCACAGTATGGGTATGCCAGCTTTCGGGTATCTAACTATGATTCAGAAATCCAGACCCACATGCGTATCTGAAAGGTCATGGAGCAAACCTGTGGTGTAGTCTGGATACAAAAGCTATATCTGTCACCTTCTGTATTATATTGGAAAGAGCAAAAACACAGTGACAGGTTTCTGGCCAAGAAACTGTGTTGCTTTGCTTTTTAAAGGATTGCTAAGCTCTTGCTTCAGAAGCCTCACAGTCCTTCTCTCAGGGACACCAACATTCTCACTTTGGCCAAGACCCTGCTAAGGAAAATATTCTCTCTGGTTACCCCTCCCAGTGACTTTGGACCTGCATTGCAGTATGAGCAGAGCACCTGAGTTTCTGGAGCCTCTCACCCCACTTGGTACCCAGCTCTCCTCTGTGGGACAGGCAGCCAGTGATGCACCATTTCCATTCTATTTATTTACAAGACTTCCATGCTGCCTTGCAAGGCACACCTTGTGGCCCAGCTGCATGCAGAGCTGTGCTCAGCACTGCAGCTCCCATTCAGCCCCTCACAAAGCTGAGATAGCACCTGAGCCTGCTGGAAATCTGCTCAGCGTGACCATCCCCATGGGACACCCCTTCACATGCCTCCACTCACCCTGCTCTGCCCAGCAACGGAGAGCTGTCAGCCCCAGCTTCCCCTCCCTGCGCATCCTCCAACTCAGGTTTTGCAGAAGCTTTACTCCCTCTCTCCTCCTCGCTGCATGATGCATCCACAAAGCAGAGGTGAGAGCAACATGTGGAGCAGCAGGCACTCACACTCCAGAGCTGCTTCCCCGCGAGGAGAGAGGACAGCTCTCTCAGGGGCTAGGAAAAGCCCCAGAGAACAACGAGGAGCTTACCTGGGGGCCTCACATGCTAAAGTGACAGTGCATCCTGCCAGCTACTGAGGACAGGGCTGTTGGCATACATCTCTAGGCAAGAGGAAGAGACTGATAACTACAGTATTTTCTGAAACCCAGCAGAGACCCCAAAACAAAAAAGACGTAAGAGGACACAACAGTAATCAGCTGAAATGTTGGCACAAGAGAGGTGTGGATGGAGGAAGACGTTTCCTGTAGAACCCCAAAGACAATAAACACAGTGATACATCAGCGTACAGGGCACACATTATGCCCAAAGTGATACTCTTACAAGTGTGCTTGGGCTCATTTCAGAGACAGTGGTACTGTGTCGGACCAAAAGTCATCACACATTAGTGTCCTGTCTCCAGCACCAATCAAGAGAACAGAAGGGAGAAATATAAGAAAAAATGGGGTCTTTGTGTTGCGATACTTTATTCTGCAGCTGTTTCAGGCTTAATGATCTCCTGAGCCAGAGCTGATACGTTCTTAATTGGAGATACATGGTTTCTCTTCTGAGAGTTTGTCTCATCTCAGAATATCTCAGCCTTTGGCACCTGCAGCCTTGTGGTAGGTAGTAAATTCTACAGTTTAGCTCTCCACTGTATTTACATCACTTAAAAATAGGTACAGATCAGACTTACTCTTATCTGATTCCCTGTAGTGGCTGTATTAAGTCAGTAAGTAATCATAACCCTGTGCTACTTAAGCTTACAGAGTCTCACACTTTTAGGTAGTTGAGGGTTACTGAGCAGTATACAAATAAGTAAATATTCAAAAATAGTATGAAGGCTCTGGCAGAAGCAGGAAGCAGCAAAGGGGAAATAATTTTTGCACAGGTTAAAAACAAAACAGCTGTACAATTAGAGTATCTGACTTTCAGCAGCGGGTTGCTATATAAGAACAGATTGAGGGCAAGGTAATGGAAAAAACTTTCCACAGAGCCTATGGAAAAAGCATGAGGTCAGGTACTTAGCAGTACTGTGAAAGGTGCAGGCATAATGTAGAAAACACAGTCCTCCAAGTCATAAAAGGGGAGGGACTAGCAGGAAAGGAGAACCACCCAAGGATGCAGATCCTCCTGCTGCACGGCAGGAGCTCCAGCTTCCAACAGAAAGTCACCTAAAGCATCCCTCCTGAGCAGGCTGCTTCATAAACCCTCAGCACAGCTGCTGGGAGATGTGGGTCACTGGCAGGTTGGAGCAGATTGGTTTTCTGTCCTGTGACCTCTACAGCCCCCAGTACTAAATATTACCAGAGGCAGTCTGCATCCTTGTTACAGGCTACAGTGGACTCAGAGGTCTAGAAATGGTATGAAATACTATGTGAGAAAGGACCAAATCTTTGCTCAGAACACAGTATTTCCAGCAATATGAATCTCTCCTGTGCCTAGTCCATCTTTGTGTATGACAAACAGCTGGTACCTTCTGGGGGGAGTTTTAAAAGTGAAGGTGACTACTGCAGGCTGCTAGCATTCCACCAAACACTCGTAAGGTACTGTAAGCAATGAGGGGGATAAAGGAGGCTTTACAGCTTACCTCTGGCACTAGCCATGCCACTTCACTTTGTCCCCCATTTCCCCTCCACCCCTGACTTTGATAAATCACCTCTTTTTGGAGAAGTGACCAAATAAAAGTCCTACCCCATATAAGAAAATGACATATGGTCTCCTTGTCCAAGATCATAAAAGAACATTAGGAAAGCCAAGATGCTCCAGAAAGAGGGAGAAAAATGAAACATCTGACTTAGTAAAAACCAAGCTGCCACTGCCAGAGACTAATGAACAGTTTGTTGGCTTCGACTTCTTTGATGATTAAACACCAGCTCCTGTTCCCGTCATTCTTGGGAGAGAAATTAAAGGACAAAGCAGTCCTCAAGTATGTTTCATTTTAAGGAGGTGTTAGGGGAAATAAGAATTGTTTTTAAGGGGAGCCTTAAACAATGTGCCTGCAATCAGTTGCAAGGAATCAGAGCTCTGTAAAACGTACAGGAGAATATGGGAAGGACAGAGCAAGGTGTCCACAGTCCTTACTTAGCAAGCTTGTTTTAGAAAGCCACTTTGCCCTCCTAATGGATTGTCCATTTCCACTTAGATAAGACAAATCAATGGGTTCTAGACCTTAACAAGCACCAGTTAATCTGACAAACACACGATAGCAATCTTTCCAGCTCCAAGATAGCACAAAGTCTGCTTTAGATCCTCACCTTTGCCTAGGGCAGGAGGCAGCAGCTCTTGTACTTACTGTGCTTTTCATAGGGAGAGTATTCTGCCAACATTCTGCTTTTATTCTGCTTTTAATTTATCTTCTAGTGCAAGCCAGTGCCTGATTTACAAGTCTGAAGTTCTGCTTGACAACTGTTATACATAAAGCGACAACTATTTTAGATACTGACCTTCTCCTTATGCTTCAGCTTAGCAGGTGAGAAACCCAGAATCTCCTTCCACATCCCTTAATTTCAAATACCCAATTGTCCACCTGACCTGGGGAGCAGGAAAATCACCTTGCACCCACAACCTGTCCACAATGCAAGGGGACAGAAACATGATATGCTGTGCCCTCCTGCACAGCAGGTCTTTGTGCTCTTGAACTCATTTTCTTTAGGACCTCAGAAGAACTTTGCATGGAGATGTTTCTCCTCACTGATCTGATCTACTTTTGTAGTAATTTGCATGTGTTTAATTGCTGAATGCATGTCCAGAAACTGGGACATATCAGCTGTATCCTCCACAACTAGGGGTGTGAAAGTGAAGTGTTATCTTGTTGCCCTATTTCTCTTCTGCCATGCCCCATCTCTGCAGCACCTGGACTGGTGCTGGTCCTGCAGATGTCAGACAGGACGTACCTAGCTGTATCCTTTGCCTAAAGGGGGTTGGCCTGCCCATGAAAGCCTATGAAGGCTTTCAGACTTCATAGCCTGTGTACCAAAGCCCCATCTGGGCACAGAATAGCACTATATGTTGTCTGCTTAACAGCCCCATTTGAGCTGGATGCAGAGGTTGAAAGGAGAAAGTCAGAAGACTACAGCATAGCACCTGCTGGGAGAACAACAAAAAAAAACAAACAGCAACCTCATTCAGTTGTACCAGCAGCAACCCCAAAGTCACCACCTGCAGCATGCCACCTTCCTTGGGCAAGACCTTAAAATCATTGCCAGGCAGTTTCTATTCTTAAGCCCCAGAATCTCTAAGCTATTTCATATTATTTCGGCTGGTCTGGTCTCCGTGCTCAGTTCCACATGAGCTAGTGGCTGGGCAAAACCCAGAGCCTGTTCTACTCCCAAAAGCAGGGTGGTTTGGCCTCCCCATTTCTGAGTCACCAGCCAGCTTTCACTCCAAATCTCATCATAACTTGAGAAGTTGTCCTCTTTCACAGTGAGGAGTCACCGAACGAGAGGTGGTCAGATTCATGCTTGGTGCCTATACCTTCCCACACCAAGCCAGCACAGAAGGGCATGCTTTGTCCAGATGTCCAACTAATGCCAGAGAAGCAAGGTCACACCTTCAAAGTTCAGTATCTGATGCATGAGTTTGACTAATTTTCAGGCAGAAAATCAAAAGAATATTGCTTGCACAATCAAAATTACATTGATAGATGGTCTGGAAACTGGTAAGGACTCCTTGTAGTACATGGGGGAGCTAAAAGCAGGTAAGATGCTCACTTAAACCAGAAGGGAGCTCAGACAGGTCCCTACCTGAGCAATTCCTTGCAGGGAAGAAGCACATTAGAGAGGTAACTGGCTTAGGATACTGTAGGGAGGGCAGCAAGCTGCTGTTTGTCTGCACTATTGTGATATGCTACATATTTACCTTCTGCACACCCACAAACCATGGAACTGTGCTGGTGCCTGTATCCCATCCCTTCTTCCATCTCCCACCCAGCTTCCCCCAGCCCATCTTTTTGTGCTTACCAGGCAATACCCTTTCTGCCTTACAGCATCTGTTTCCAGTGCCCTGCTGCATACACATATGGGCGTATCTAATATACAGCCATTAAAGCTCAAAAATATGTTTTTAATAATCATTTGTATTTAATTAAACATGCAACAACTAGCCTATTAAGCTAAATTAAATTTGAGTGAGATGTTTAAGCAGTGACTAGTGAAGATATCAGTTTCTAAAGCCCTCAAAAGGCTGGGGGAAGAAAGCTGGATTATGCCAAGTGAAAAGTGATTCTGGAAGACCAGCGATGCTCCCTAAACCCTTTCAAATGCCTCTGCACATACCTTCAGAGAATTTTGTAGTGACTTTCTTACATCTTGCCTGCTGAGAAATGCTCACTTCAAGTGGTCAACACTTTATAGGCTTCTATCAGCAGCAACATGGTAACAGAAAAATGCGATTTCACTAGAATATTCCCAGAACTATTTTTTTTTTTTTTTAATGAAACATCCTTTTCACCATCTTGCCAATGGTTTTACTGGACACCAATCTAATCACACCCTACTCCAGACAGGAGAGGTCCTGCAGCCCTTTACATAGACACTGACTGCCAGAGACTATATGAAGTGAGGCTAGAGGAATGGGGAAGAGAAAAGGAAACTTCAAAATCCTTTAAGGGGCTTAGAAACCCACTGGTATTAGGTACTCTAAAATAACACCTCTGTGCATCTGTTCCAACTCAATGTTGACACAGAGTAGCTTGATCAACAGGTTAGAAAATGGTGTTAATTTCCTTTAAAAAGCCCAAGTGTTTGATCTTGTAAAGGATGACCAGGAGTAAACAGGTAAGATGGTGTGGAAATGGTACAGGAAATAGAGAGCCCCAGCAGTCCTGGGTTAGTCTGCTTTTGGCGTAGACAGGGTAAAGCCAAGGGAAGCAGAGTGCCACCAGCAGCACTGCACACATTTTGGCGTATGCCATCATTCTGCCACTTTATTTGTTCAGGTCTTGGCTGGGGGAACATGAACCTGATGGACAGGTGCAGTGCAGCTGACAATAGCATTCAAAATACAGCTGTATGAAACACTCCCAATCCTGCTGAGTAAGTCAAGTTTATTACAGGACGCAGGAGTTAAAGAACAGATTTCAGCAGGCTGTGGAGGTCCACAAGCAAGCAGACTTTGACTTCACGGCCAACTGGATGGCGGAGAACAAGCTGCAGTCCTTGTCCATGCTGAGTGAGTGCTCTCTGCAGTACCAGGACCAACAGTCCTGGAGCCAAGGAGCTCTATTTGCAGAGCTGGCTGAAAGTTATTGGCAGGGAGCCCATGTGAGCTCGGTAAATAAAGTATCCAGATAATAAAAATACCCGAAGGCACTGTTTAATTTTTCTGAGGGTTCTGATACAGCCAGCAATATTGAGAGGGAACAAATCTTGCAGACAGGAATGGGAGCAGAGAGCAAAGCCAGCCTTCCAGAAGAGAGGAAGACAAGACACCTCACAGGTCTGATGGCTCACAGCCTCTACAGCTACATACCTGACGCTCATTTACAGAAGGGAACAGCTGAAGAGGGTCAGTGCTTAGGAACTAGATTGGGCTCCAGGAAAACCAGGATCAGACTGCAGATGATGTGTTATAAACCCTCAAGTCTGCTTGAACCTCAGCTGAAAACTCTTGATGGATAAAAGGGTCAGTACTTTGTGTATCCATGACCTAGGAATGCAAAGGTTTTATCAAGGAGATAAAAGCCACGAGTTGCCTTCCCCTGCAGTCACACTGAGGTTAAAGGAGATCTTCTGGTGGTAGGTTGCTGCAGTGAGAGGGAGATGAAGTCCAACCTGAAAGCTGTGAACATGCTTTGGGTTTGCTTCCCTCTTCACTAGAGCCTCACATGAAGCACCCTACAAAGAAGGGGTGAGGGATGCATCACAGAATCATAGAATCATAGAACAGCTTAGGCTGGAAGGGACATGAAAGCTCACCCAGCTCCAACCCCCTGCCACCCACTGAATCAAGTTGCCCAGGGTCTCGTCCAACCTGGAATAAAAGTGTATACCCCAGCCTGGTGACCCATTGCACCCTGGCAGCCAGCTGCACATGCCCTGCATGCAGTGACGTAGAAGGGAGTAGGGGCTGGAGGATCCTTTTACTTCTTCCTCTGCCCTTTTTCTGTCTGGAGCTGTCCCGAGTCTGCTTGTGCCAGGCCAGCAGGGACTGCCCACATTTCATCCCACGTGCGTGCGCTGACTCCTTCCCCAAAACGATCCCTTTCATTTGACTAGAGGGCCTTTCTGGGTCTCCAAACAGCTCAGCAGATCCTCTCCCTTTCACCATCCTTTTTCCTTGAATGTTCATTTTTCTCTGTAGCCTAGCAACTCAGCACAGACTCAGAATATTAACAGCTCCTGTCCCCACACACGATCTTCTCCAGAGGCCTGAAAATTGTGATAGCAGAAAGGCAGATAGGGGTAGGAGCAAGCAGGAGAGATGTAGGGAGCAAGCAGGGAGCCTCTACCAGCATTCAGAAACAGCAAAGCTATTCAGCTGCCGTATCTGCCACCTTCACTCAACATGTACATAGCATAGAGCTATATATAGCCCCATTTATTTACATATTCAAATAGCAACACGGCACGCACGCACTTGTATTCCAATCTAGGTTCTATATTGAGGTACTGGCACTCTTGCGCACGTACACTATTGCTGCACGCTTTAAATGTATATATGACAAGATGTCAGCAGGTCAGATCCTCAAGGTCTAATTCGGTTTTCAATCAAACCAGACAAAGCTCTCACTTGGGGGAAGATACTTTAGCATTCTGCAGTAATCCTCTCCAATGCTGCAGCACTGCTATTGAAACAGGTGGCCATTTGGAACACTGCTCTCAAATACATGCAGCTTTTAAATATATATATAAATATATATAAAGGCTGTGGGAGTTCCGCCTGTGTAAAAACCTGAATAAAAACCTAAGCAGGAAAAAAAGTCATTTTTATCCTGGACAAAGTTTTCTGCAGTAACAATTCTAACTACTACAAGAATGCTGGAGTGCAAACCAAAGAGGTTCATACCACCACCATACACTGACATGTTCAGATCTAAAGATAACTTGGCTGATACAGGAACAGATGGAGCACTGCAATACATAGCACTGTTCAGCTGAAAGCGTGCTGCAAGCCATATAGCCATGGATTCTCATCCTCTCCAATATGACTTCTTTCCTGCTGTGGGGTGGAGTCATCTACGACATGCAGAGTGAACTTAAGTCTCTTCAGTGAAAGCACAGAAATATTCTCACTGGGGAAATCACCTAGCGAGCCAGTCATTTGAACTCTCTCAGTACTGGAAGCAGGGTTGACTCAGCCCTCCTGAGGCTCAAACTTGTGATACTGGGGCACTTGCAGAGCTGCTCCTTAGGGAAAACAACATCATGGAAAGATGTGCAGGGGGGATGCTTACTTAAATAAGCACATAAATGCTTATTCTCAATAAGCATTGCCACCATGTTTTAATAGTGCTGAAAAACCCTGGGTTTAGGCTAGAAATCATCCAGTCCATCCAACAGCTTGCCCATAGCCAAGCATTTCCAGTTACGCAGATAAAAGGCTTCCTGCAAACCCTCCCATTAAGCTATCCTGTGAATGCTACAGGATTTCTAGGAGGAAATCAGCATGGTAGAATAGAAAGCCTCAGGGGGAAAGAGTCATACTCCAGTCCAGCAGTTCCTAGTCTGTCTTCAGCTGAGAGCTTGTTTCAGCAAGGTTTCCACAGCTCATTATCGACTGATCTATATCCATGTCAAAACAGTACAATCCAACCAACAAAAATATTTCATTCAAGGACATTATTAAGAACCAAGACATCAGCACCCTTCAGCACAAACATAGGGGACCCCTCTGCAGGAGAAGCTCTAAAGCTGTCCCCTGTCACACAGAGCCACCTCCCCGCAGGACTGCTGCTTTACCTGACTGCCCTCTGCTACACACCAAATCTGAGACTTCCATCTCAGAAGAAACTGCTGGCTCTTTGTGAAGATCCTGGCTTTCTGCTGGCCACTGCATTTGAAGAGATTGTGTGGTGATCTTTGGTTGTTACTTAGCAACTTGACTCTAAGATGTAGTGAATTTACTGGGCTGCCTCTGCAGTTAACCAGCATCAAGACCAAGGACACAGGGAGAATTTTGTCACTGGAATAGGATAATCTCCAAAATATTATGGAAGATGCAAGATTTTTCCCTTCTACAAGTTGCCAGAAATGCAGTAAATATTGACATATGAGTCACACTGACCTATTTTCTAGTTTAAGCCAGGCCAATCTCTTCACAACCAACTTTGGGACCTATAAATGTGGAGTACTTTGGACTCATTCACAGCTTTTTTCTCAGTTGTTTTGTACAAGAACCCCACCCTCTTGTGGAAGGACTGTCCCTGTCTTTGGGGCAGAAAGGGGACCACTGTTTGTTTGAATTTCAATACTTGTTCCCACATCCCATCACAGAATACAGCTGCCCTGAGGTCTGGTACTTTGCTTGTCCTCATGTACTATGTTAGTACAAGGGATCTTTTCAGCACAATCAGGGGGATATCTGTTAAAATATAATGTGGTATGAACAGATATACACATCTTGGCTTTTTAGACTGTATCGGTGCTGAGCCCCAACAGTCCTGTGTACAGAACTGCCACCATTTGATTTTCCAAGCAGCCACCCAGTGCATTACAGAGCTGCACTTGAGGACTTGAAGCAACAATAGCTGCATGACCTAAGTAGCACTGAAGCCATGATTGGCAGCAGAAGGCACAGACCATTGCCAGCTCTGAAGAAACCTATCTCAGCCACATGCTTGGAATATCTTAACTCAGAGCACACACAAACCCCCAGCATATGAAGAAAAACAACACTATCCATCCATACCAGCACAAAATCTAGGGATCTCACTGTAAATCAGAGCTGTACCATTCTCATTATGCCACAGTACGAGAGCCTGGCCCTTCTTCAGCACCAAGGCACCACTGCATCCTCTGCTACATGCAGTACCTCAGGAGCCTACAGCAATCCTACAGCCCCTGCAGTACCATGACAACACACCACCCATTAAACTCAGCACTAAGAGTGTCTCAACTTTCAAATATCTTGGCAGTCTTCGATATTCAGCAACCTTACATACAGTGTACACACACACACACTTCAAATTGTAGTGTCATGGGCCTGGAGATACCTGAGGCTACAGAGAAACAGTTACAAGCATGACAGGACACTCATTGCTGTATTTCATAACATATAACTGCAGAAGCCTCTAACTGTAGGATGTAAATGCTTTAACCTTTGTTTTAAGACCTTTTGATGTCCAGAAACATAGAACAGACTAACTAGAAAATATCTGTATGTCATTTTTCCATTGAAAAAAATGTCAACAATTTTAGTTAAATAAAAACTATCAATATATTTGAAGAGAACACATGGTAGTATAAATGTTGGTAGCAGAAACCTCTCCTTAATAAATAAATCTTGTTTTAAAAAACTCAAGATATCCATATGAATGGAAAATCCTTTTCAGAAACATATTGCAGCAAAGGTGTTTCCTGCCTGCTATTGCAGACACAGAGGGTCTACCTGAAATGGATCAAAGGCCAAGAGCTGTGTCCATGAGCTAGTAGCTTAAGAAATCACTGTGTAGTGCAAAGACTCTCATACTGAGCCTGTCCATTCACACTGCCTTCTTTCACCAGCTATGCCTACTAGACAATAAGTTATTAGTGTGCATTGGTTATAGTGAATTGAGATTCAGCTAGGCAGTGCATATTCATACTTCAGGGAAAACAGAACAGCAATGCCTCATCAGGACAGATTCCTCTACAGAGGCTATTTCAAACATTCCTGATGGAGAGAAAATTTGACATAGTGAAGAGTAGTGCCCAAGTGATGATGGCATAACCAGTTGTACAATGATCTTTCCTGGTCAAGAACATCTTTACACACCCAATCCACCTTGTCCTGTGTTAAAAGGCAATTTAAAACACCTAGTGCTCAGCCTTCAGACTTCTTGGGCATAGTTTACATCTCTCCTGAGCAGGGATAACTTATTTTCTTAACATGACAACTGTGTTTTCAAACAAGCTTTGGGAAGTTGGTAAATAGCAGACATGCTTCCTTCTGTAAGTCCCCAAGTGACCAAGTACAGCACACCAGCATGAGCGCAGTCACTCCCACAAGACAGCAACGTGGCAAGAGGTGATGATACAGGAATAGGAGGTAATGAAGCAAAACATCAAGGTGCACCTTGCCAAGTGTTCTGCACCAAACACTAACCCGTCTGTACTGCAGGCTGTCCCCCAGAAAAAGGTATCACCCATCCTGCAGGTATCGTTCATTTAGCATGTCGTATATTGCAGCAGACATTTCTATTTGGAAGCCTTGTTTCTTACACTAGCCCTCTACAATAATTCTCTTGTAACTTTTCAACTTGTCACCAGGTTTATAAAACTTTAAAGCTAGTGCTATAACAAACTGAAACAATGTTATTGCAGATGTAGGAGAGCATCTTGGGATGAATAAATTATAGGAGCCACAAAGAAATCACGACGACAAAGGCTGCGTGCTCCAAGCTGTTTATGGCATGCAGAAACACAGGGGGGAGCAGGTTTAGGACTGCACAGATCATAGGGCAGGAAAATTGAAGCGTTATGAAGGGTAATCATCTCTTATTTTAAATGCATAAAAAACTTCTGGTTGTTTTCTTTATTGAAATAGTTCATTAATGCTTGAAGGGAGTCTGAACGGTCTGGAACTGGAAAAATATGTCCGCAAAGATTAGAGAGACAAGGCTGCGGCTGGAAGCACCAACCTCTACACCCACCATGCAGCCAGTTCAGTCCACCCTGAACAGGCCATTCCTCAGCTGTCCATTGAAGGAGCATACAGGGGAAGACTTCCAGCTCCTTCTGAAGCAGTAGGGACTAGATACCATCAGAGCTAGATCCAGCAAAGCAGGTTGCTTGAACCAGAGCACCAAGCTGATGGTGAGTTCAGACAGCGTTAAGGCCACATACCACAAGGGCCAAAATTTACATGTTTCTCCAGCTGCAGAATGACTTGAGCTCCAGACCGACAGCACTTCTCATTCTCCTGGTTCAGAAGTACTGCTAGACTCCTCAGTAACTGGACACCATAGTAAGAGGTCTGAACATAGTACTGAGCACCAATATGTGACCAAGCATCTGTAAATAGCTGCACATTGTTGCACACTTAAAACAACTCAACCACCTGTAGCAAAATGGCATTTGCCAGATAAATTATCCAGCCTATTTCCTTAAAGGAGAACTGGGAGATACCATTCTTCCTTGCTTAGCATATCATCTAAGCTACAGAACATCACTGTGACGATATTTCTCCTTTCAGTCTGCCTTTAAATCCTCAGCTTGCAAATTTGTACAGGATCTGAAAAGTCTCCAGCTAGGCCTTTCATCTTCATGGAGCAGCACTTCCCAGAGGGTCTGCCAGTCAAACGTGCCCTCCCCAATACCTGTTTGGCCTGGCCCCTGGCATTCTTTCCCAGGCATTTCAACTGATGTCACTGATCTTGGCTCAGCAAATAATCCTGCTAATCACTGACAAGAACAGAGGCTGCAGCTCAGCATTGCTTAGCAGGGCTAAGAGGAGTACACAGCAATAAAACATTACTTGAGCAAGTGAGCTTGGAAATATGGCTGACCACACAGGCAGCAGCTGCAATGAACAAGGCGTCTTTTTATTAAATAAAAGCAGTAGCTCTGGTTCCTCATCATTGGGAGATCATTACAGTGCACCTAGGAACCTCCTTTAACCCGACACGTCTCCACTTGCACTGTACCATGGCATGGCACTGGGGCATGGCCCTCAAGGCGGTGGAGAGGCATTGCCTTTGTAACAGCAAGGCACCAGGACACACTGAGCTTGTACAGGCAATTGCAATGCATTCCGTGTATCAGTGTCTGGGAACCTCCAGTATAAAGACATAGCTGCGTTGCCTTAGCAGAGAGCCCTGTAGCCTCCGGGACTGAAATGTCACCACATCATTTTGGCAGTACAGTTCCCATGGGAGTGAAGGCAAAGAGTGCTGCTTAGACCACGGATGGAGCTGTATTCCTCCACAGCACCGTGTCCAGCTGGACTCCCATGGAAAACAACTTTTTGAATCATGCAGTGGCAAGTCCCTGGCAGCACTTGTTCCCCACCATCACGCAGCCAGTAGGTGCCAGGAAGCCCAGCGATGGGAGAGGTGGGGGCTCTCCTCAGCCTGCCCAGCCCCAGGGCCATTGTTCCAGAAAGGATGTCTGAGGATTAATTAATTATCCTACAAGGGGCAGTAAGTAATAACACTCCTTGTGGAACAATAGAAGCTATTTGGTTGCCGTGACAACCCAGCTCCACTTGTGTGCCTTTAATTTATTCATTGCACAGTCCCTTCCCCAATCACATACAATGCCAAAAAATGTCTTGTTTTTCTTGCCCGTAACCATGTCCAGAGCAGGGGTAAGACAGCCCTTTCCCCGGGGCATCTGTCACACAAAAGAACAATGCACATAAATCTCTGCAGCCTGGAAACTTGCATTACACAAGAACTCTTCCACTCCCTGTTTGTTCTTTAAGATGATTCTGATTTTTTAACCCCTTTTGAAGATGCCTCACCATGATACCCATAGATCTTGACCTTGAGTAGCCTCCCAAACTTACACATGAAGGATGGCTGGGAGATTGTGCTTGTCAACTTGTACAGAAGGCCAGGAGAGATGAGAAAAGCATAGAAGTGATGTGCCATAGCAGCATCAACAGGAACGTGGCATAAACTCAGAGTACCTAGAGCCCAGCCTGATTATAACAAAGCCATGACTACCAAAAAAAGTGTCCATCAACAGTGCTGCCTGAAACCTGTAAGACCCAGAGCACCACATGGTTGAAGGTTCATGTTGGGAAACATTCTCCTCTGCATACCACAATGATGTGGATTTCTCTCCCCAGCCCCAAACACCCTCTTGCCCCAGGAA
The DNA here is from genome assembly GCF_964035555.1 of Netta rufina. NCBI lineage: Eukaryota > Metazoa > Chordata > Aves > Anseriformes > Anatidae > Netta > Netta rufina. Next base: position 11,468,619 of record NC_140135.1, read on the forward strand.
TTTGGGGTAGAGGAAAACAAGGTGTTCACCAGAAAGGGGAGAATGTGGCTTTCATGAGGAAAGGGTTGAAAGCATTGCTAAGAGAATGGCTACTAGCCCAGGACACAGCATGCCTGACAACAGGTATATGGCAAAGAGCTTGAGCAGCCTTTATTAGCCCACACACATCTTCACTTGGAGCTTCATTCTGAACCTGCCTCTGCAGCACCTAGCTCTCTTCTCAGGTCTGTAGTGAAAGATCAGAGCAATTATAGCAGGCAAATAGTCAAATCCCTCACTCCCTCCAGTGAGGTCTGTGCAAGCTAGGGTCTTAGACTATGCTCTCAGACCCCAAAGTGTTCAGCCTGACTCTAGCAAGGAGGGTGACAGCTCGTTCACCACACAGGAAAATTCAGATCCAATTTGAGACCGGGGGAGGAGGTGACTTAGAGATGAGCTCTGTCCTGACAGGCAAGATAGATGGAATCGGGTTAAGCCATCTGTCTCCTCTAAGCTGAGCCTAACCTCAAGCACAGCTACCCAATGCAATGGGGCCATAGGTCCATACCTAAATTTCTGTATGTTAACACTGAAGCGTAACATGCCATATAGATGATGCTAAAGGTTAGGTGAATGGGGAGAGTCTGCAATTTGCTGCATGTTCCATAGTTTAGAATAATAAGAAACAGCAAATATTTGATAGTGATTTAACCCATAGATCAGCACTGCTCATCTTTATTTTCCTAGTAAGGCCCAGAAGTTTGTTTGATCTCCACTTTCCAAGCCTCTTCTGTATAAGAAAATATAAAAAACTGTTTTATATGAGAACCTGAAGACTCGTGGTCATCCCTTCCGCTTGAAATGTATCAACAGATACATTCAGGAGTTTCAAGCAGTTTGGAAAACAAATTGACAAGTCAGATGATTGCCTCATCTCCCCTCCTCCCCCAGTGCGACAGCAAAATAGCTGGTGGGACAGAGAAACAGGTCAGGAGAGTACAGAATCGGATAAATAGGACAGGAGCACTGGGAGACCAAGGTTTTAATTGGCTCAATGAGCAAGAACTGTAAACTGGCCTAGGATTCTCCTACATGGGTCTGGAACTGAGGAACAGGACAGCTGCTCCTGAAGGTCCCCTTCAGCCTTCCTCCCTTACCCAGCCTCCTGGAAAGCAAAGCAACTTGGAAGAAAAGCCTCTGGGCACAGGAGAGAGGAAGGCAGGGCTAGGTGACAGATCAGTGCAATGCATGTCCTCTGCTGGGTGCTGAGGGCTTCTGAGAGATAGCACAAGCCCAGATATGGATCCCATCCATAACCAAAATCCTTATGGAATGGTTGGGGGTAAAATCTGTTATCTGAGCAGAGGATGTTTTTCATCAGTGGTATGAAAAGCTCCAGCCTATCAATTACACCCCAAACAAGCAGATCACAATTAGATTCCTTCCTTTCCAGGACAGATCTGGAAAAGGCCATCGTACCACCAGAAAGGATACAAAGCCTCTGCCTGTTTTTCAACTCAGGAATTACAGGCTGACTGTAAAACCACTACTGCCTTTGTGTCACTGGAAAAATATAAGAACCTACTTTAATAAGCATTAATATTTTGGAGAGATCCGTGCAACTAGCACAGAAAGATAAGGGATGAGAATCTGCCCTGCATAAGATACAACTAGCTCCAGAGAGGCCAGCTGAGATTCTCCATCCACAACACCAGACACTAGCTCACAGGAGCATCTCTGGTGGAGACACTCACTAACCCTACTAGAATTTACTTCACCTTTGGAAGCAAACTACAGTCTTTCAATCACATCACAAATACTGCCAGCAAAGGTAAGAGTGTACCAGAGAGGTCTATCATGCCAACTTTGTCTTGCAAAAAAATTTTTTTTTTTTTTTTTTTTGAGCCTGGAACTGGGCTGTGGTGCCAATTGACAGGCAGTCCCAGTGACAAAGGCCAATCAATGGGCAGAAATAGGAAGGCTCAGACTAAAACCAGTATGCTGAGAAAGAAATTTGGAAATCTCATTTAGTACAGCATGATGATGTTTAACTTCTCATCCCACTGCATATGGAGAAATCATGCTTGAATTCCATATGCTTTAGTGAGGAAGAACTGTCTTAAATCAGAGCTCCCATCATCCCTCAGAATCCTGTGTCCAAATCAGAAGAAAAAACACTTATTCAATACCAGAAAAGTGCCACTCTTCCTCCAAAAGCTTCCCAGCTGCAGGGAAGACCTGCAGAAGGAGTTTACGGAAGCAGGGGGTAACTATTCTTTTTAGAAGGGCACCCTAAGATCTCAGGTGACTCCAAGGAGCCATTGTCTTGGGTGTGCCTCTCAACCAGAGAGAGGAAGAATAGTTTATTAGGCTTTATTTATTTATATATTTTTTTAAATTCCTTCCAGACTCACCATGTTGACTTCAGAGATCTGGTCAATGCTGGAGATATGGATGCTCATTCCCACTGTGACAGGGTTACCTGAAACACAAATGGACTGGATTAGAATCATATTCAAGCTCTCTTCTTGTCTGCTATTACAGCATCGACTAGAAATGCTGCAATATGATTTGAAGCAGCCTCACATTCCCCAAGTCTCAAGAATTTCAAAGTCACATGTGCTCAAATGATGAAAGAGGAATAGATTTCTCTAACTCCCAGCTTTATAGACTCACCCCTAGGGGTAGCGCAGACTAAGCTTGATTCTTTAATTCCTGGAAGTTAATTACCCCCTAGTTATACAATTATCTCTGGTTATTCCAAATAATGCCTTCAGAGACATCAGAAAGCTCCCAGAGGACTTGCATAAGGTGTTGCTGATTGACCATACAAAGAACACAGCAATCAAGCCCATGTAACACGTGGGCAGGAAAGATACTCCAAATCACTCCTCCATCACCCTGCCAGCTCTGCAGCACACCGTTTGAAATGCCCAAGTGAGTTTTAATACCCAAGATACCAGACAAGTACAGGAACCAGACCCATGAAGTGAGAAAGCAGCATTTGCACGGTGGATTTTCAGAGCAGAGCTGGGATTAGAGAACAAATTCCCCATTTCACTGTTGGTATCAGGACATCCCACCCCACATCCTGTTGCCCACAGCCACTGGGCTATTATAGATATCCGCATACAACTTCTCTGGGAAATGCAGATATTCCCTTACCCAGCGAACAAGCTACTCTCACACTGCAGTAAATGCCACTGACTGCAGCATGCAAGATGAGCTTGAAGAGATACCACCCAAGTGCTGTCACAGCCAGACCTATTGCCCTCTTGTCCAAATGCAGCAAAAGCTGAGTTACCATTTCCCACAGACCTGTAGATTCAGGTCAGAAGAACATTTCAGCCAATACTTCCAGATGTGTGAGCCTCCAAGCTAGAATGACTTATACCTAGTTCAACTTCAGCCCCTCTGACAAGCAGCTCCCACAGACAGGCAACAGAACAGCCCCTTCAGTGGCATTTAAGTTGTGTAAAACTATTTGCAAAGATATACAGCAACTACTAAAAACAGCAAAAGACCTTCTGCAGCTTGAGATGGGGTTTTTGAATGCCACCCATCTCCAGTTATCCCCACAGTTCCAAAGCCAAAACACAAACAATCCCACCACAACCCAAGTCCCCTCTTCCCACACATGCCAGGGGGAAAATGATTCCTTGCAATGCAGAAGTAGAGAGGGAATGGCAAACAACGATGCCACTCAAGGTGTTAACTCTTCCATGGACTCATTAGTAGATCTAAATGCTGAAATATTTGCAGATAATAATGAAATAGCTTAGAAAGTAATTAGGAGATTGGGGGAGAGGGGAGAACCACACAACTGGAAATGAAGTGATTTTTTAATTATGTGTTACCAGAAGCAGGGAAGTAGTGTCATTAGGGCTGCCTTGTGATTGGGTGCACTGTTAACCGAGACCCTCTGCTGCAAATTAAGCAGCATTATCCTTTAATGGAATATGAACAACACTGAAAACATCAGAATCAACAACTGTAATTAGGCCCTGCTATGTAAATCCCCTTAAAGAGGCAGTGCTCTTCTCCAGCACTTCTGGCTCATTGTCAGTGGTACCAGAGAGGGGTGCTCAGGAGACTTTGCAGAGCCTTCAGAAATCCCCATGCAGGGCAGGTTCCTGGCCATCTATTTGCTGTATTCCTCTGCTCAGCTGTGACCAGGGAACCAGGTGGGAAAGTAACCACAAGACACCCCAGGAGAGCCGATCATCTTGCATCTTCCTTTGTGTCAGAAGCTGACAGTGGCACCACTAAAGCTCTTCAGGAAGTCTCACTTCTGGTAGTTTGTCTTCTTTTCTGAAGCCAGGGCCCTGTTGTGATGCAAGCCATTGCAGGAGGAAGAAGTCGCCACTACCCTGAGGACCTTAGAGACTAATTGGCTACAGGAGAAAAGAAGGGCCACCATATCAGGGCTGCCACAGAGCTGGGGAAAAGCTCACTCCTGAGCCCTTCTGCCATGCAGCATTTCCTCCAAGAGCTGCCCTACCACCTGCTTTATTTCCAGTTTGTCAACACTGGTCATTGTGGTACTGTGGTTAGGTGTCCCTTCCTTGGTGCAAAAAATTAGTGTCTCTTCCCCCTGCTGTGCAAGAAACCCACTGAAACAACTGGACTGGGTGGCAATAACAGGGGAGCACTGACAGTGGTGATATACAAATATTTGTCAAATTCAGAGTCTATCCAATCTAATCTATCTGTCTAGACATTTGTGCTGTGTTCATCACCATGGTATCTGAGCGCCTGAGGTCATGCAGTGACTCAGTGTCAGAGCCGTGGATAAGATCCAGACCTCCCAGCTCCAAGACAAGTGCTGGAGCAGAGATCGACCACACAGCTCCCCATCAGTCTGGGCTCACCTGCACCCAGCTCCCCCACACTGTCAACAATATTCTCAATGGCCACTCTGAGCACTGCCAACACCTCTGTGCCCCATCTATCACAGCACATGGGAAGCTCTATCACCTGCCTGCAGCCCCTCAAGCGTGGATCCGTCAACCTGCAGGCACAAGCACGAGATTGTCATTTAGCACTCAAGATGAAGGTATGCAAAAGTTCTGCCTTTACGGGATTTGCTCTTAGCTTGATTGCAGGAAAGTCATTTCACCTTCTCCATCCCTGTCATGAAGACCAATCTGCAGTCTGTCTCCTCAGAAGGGGGATGCATGCGCATGTACGTACACAGCCAGCAGAAACAAGCTTGCCCTACCTCTTTTCGCAGACCATAGAAAAACTAGACCAACCAGTGCCCAACATTCAGGCTGTAAGTAGTACACAAAATAAACAAAGGACATCAATTCTGCCAATGTTAATAGCTTCAGGCAAGAGGGATACAAAAACTAGGGTATTTAAAATACAGGATAACGTCATCCTGTGACTTTGTCCAAAAGGCAGAGCTCTGCGTTTGTGGATCTGAAAAGATGCAAAAGAAATCCTGATATTAGAGATCCGTGTCTTTTATCTGTACCTTACCAATCCACGCAAACTAGACCTTTTCCCCTCTTAAAGAAAATGTTTATGTGTAGGCAAGCCCACAAGCGAGGGAGTCTAAGAAATTCTGCCACTTCCACCGGTGAATAGCACCATCACACATCTCTGCTTCTCATCACCACTGGAAAAGTCACCAACATTTTGTCCTCAAAACAGTTTGACGTCTGAAAAATGTACTCGGGGAAGTTGGAAGGGAAGCAGACAAAGGAGTTATAATAAAATCAGCCCTTTTTCTGCAAGTGATACTTGTCACATACAAAAACAGCCAAGGTAGAGAACAAGTTGTGCTAATCTGCAATATTTTTCCAGCAACTAGTTATTACTTTCACATTTTATTTTATAATGCTTTAAAGCCCCAGAACCTAGAATCATGTTGCTACAGAAGCCATTCTTGTAGCACAACCGCAGAGGAAGGGTCATGCTTCCAAGTCTGGGTCTGTCCGCACTACAGCCAAAGGTGATGGCAACCTGGATCAAGACATCTCTTGCAGATCTCAGCTTGGTAGTTCAGCTGCAGGAAGAAGCAAAGACTACAGCACAAAATTCTGTGTAATAGGTCTCCAGACACTCAATGCTTACTTGTACAACTGCATTAAAGTCCACACTGCCCTCTCTTCACTCCCAACCCAGAAAGTTAAACTAGAGTGAGCTTAGGTTTCTCTGCCATCAGATGTCCAACTGCAATACAGACACAGACAAGGCTCTAACACAGTGGGCAGGTAAACAGAACTTACATTATATTATCACCTACTAAAGACACTCATTTTTATGAACTACAGCCGATGCTTTGAGGAGCCTGGCTCATGCGTTTCTGACCATGTGAACTTGGCAATGCTGGCACAGCAAAAGCTTGCAGTTGTTAAGGGACAGGCATCAGCCTAAAACCTACTTGTTAGCCCAAAATGCAGGAACAAAGGGCTGACAAGGACTTTGGGAGGTCACACAGACCATAACCTTCATGGGAGCAGACTACAGACTTAACACCACCAATACCAGAAATTCCCTAGCTCTCCTGGACCATCTCCTCCTGCATTCCACTGCACTCAAAGCTTTTCTTGAATATCTAAACTAAACCTTCTCTGCAGTGCAAGTATAGTTGATTTTTTTCTCATCATTCCCCCAATGATAGTGAGAGAATAAATCAATCATCCTTCTTTGACAACAGCTTTTATGTACGGAGAAACCATGTCATCCTTCTCCCTCCCCCACTAATACTGTCTTTCCTAGATTAAATGCACCTGAGTTCCTCAACCTCTCCTCAGAGGTCATGTTTTCTAAAGCTATAACAATTAGTGCTGTTCTCCTCTGGCCTTTTGCCAATCTGTCTACATCTCTATTTTAAAGCATGGTAGCCAGAAACCAGACACTGAAGCAAAGATGACATGTCACCAGCACAGAAATAAAAAAGCCTCCAATGTATATTTTCTTAAAACCACTTTGGAGAGGCTTCTGGGAATGAATACACCCAAATACACTACACCCATTCTGAGACCTACTTAATTTGTGCAGGAGATTAGAGACGTCAATGGGACAGCCCCACTCTTGCCATTTGAGTGCAATACATGAAGAAAGAAGGAGTGCAGCACTGTCTTTCGGCTAAGAGTGAAGATCACTCAACACAGCTATATGCATGAGCCCCAGTGTTCCCTGTTTGGAGCCTGCCTACGGCATCAATGATCTCCAAGATCCCTGCAACACCATCAAAACTGCCTTAAAGTCTTCTGGTGAATAAACAAAGCCAGTCAGAGAAAAATGAATTTTAACCCACTAAATCTACATATAGAGCAGGGCTGTGCCTCACCCTACAAGGGGGCACAATGCCCATGCACATTCCTCTTCCCCAGCTCTCCAAAAACCAGAGGAAAGCTGTGGCACCAGAGCCCAGAAACAACAAGTCCCAGACAAGGTTGCCCTGCATTGGCTAGTAAAAATGTTTCTGCAAAAACAGGACAGAACAGACAGACATGGAGAGGGCAAGGTTTCCTGGTACATATCAGCTATGGGACTGCAGCATCTTACTTGTATTTTCACTGATTCCCCTCCCCTTCCCCTAGTCACCATCCCCATCCACCCCCCATTAAGATATTCTGAGGCTTGCCAAAGGCATGACCAGCACACAGACTAATTTCACTCCCAGGACTTTTTCCTTCAGTGTTATTCCTGCTTTCCTGCAGGAGGCGGAACTGTTCAGTACCTACTTGCTCTTTCTGCAAAAAAAGGTTGGCCGGAGCCACTGCCCCTGCTTTGTTCACAGCACTGAACCTCAGGGCAGCCTGGCTTTGTTTACAACTTAAAACCACAGCCCACGTCACTGCTACGTGCAGTGAAGAGTTGGTTATACAAGGGCTGACAGACACAGTTAGGAGACAAGGACTGCCAGGTATCAGAGGTGCACAACGGGCAACATTCAGCTTGCCAGCAGAGGGGCTGCTGCAGGGATGCTGCCATACAACCTCCTAAGAAATCCCCCTGCCCTTCCCAAAACATATGCTCTCAGATAGCATTCAGCTCACAGACTAATTATTCCTGGGCCATAGTTCGTTTTAAATCTTCCCAGAAGATAACTCTGAGCCCAGCTTACTGTCTGGACACTCCTTCACTGTGGAGGAGCCCACACCTATCGCCCAGCACCATGGGAATGAAAATGCTCCTGTTTTTTCACAACAGAACACTGTAAGAGGAGTTTGCAGATTGCTATCTGCATAATTGCTGTGCTCATAGATCTCAAGAAAGACCAAGGCTCTGCTACAGCAGTTAATAGGAAAACTTCTAAAAGATGTCATCCCAGCAGGCAACACAAGTCAAATCATGAAGTTTCCAATAATAACTTCCCCATTCTTTTCCTTCTAGCTTAGGTACAGCATTAACCACAAACTCAGTAAGCATTAACACTGCTGGATGAGCAAGAAGAGTTGACCACATATCATGAGAGCACAAATGTTTTGGGAGCAGCTTTCATCCAGCATATCTGATTTGTGGTGACATCTGGAAGTGCCAAGTTCAGCAGGGTCTCTTAAGCACCTACGTAAACTTTTCCAACATAATCTAGGTTTAAATATCCATTAAACATCCTCCAAACCTTTTTCTTCCTCTATTTCATTCTTACTTCTATGACTCACTGCTGACCTCTTCCCCCACCCGCAGCCGATAGCTGTGCAGTAAGCTTGCCAGCCTCAGCACAACAGCCAGAGTTGTCGCGCACACTTCCATCAGAGATCTCCCACTACCCGTACCAGGTCACTCCACAACATCTGCTGAATTTACAAGAGCAAAAGGGGGCTTTAGCCACTGCAGTACATTACCAGAGATGGTCTCATGGCAAATCAACAACTACTACACTGCCTTCAGGGCTGTGGGGGAACATTGGGGCTGAGTGAGCTCTTGCTACTAAGGAATCTGCTTACTTCGTATGAAGAAAGTGTGTTTTCGAGCTAATAGACAGGGCTCTGATCTCTAGAATATATAGGTCTGGCCACGCCTGCTGCTTCCCCACTCTTCAGCAGGGGCAGAGGGATATCCACCACCACCAATTCATGTAGATTGCAGCTGGTCTCCAGGTGGATCTGGCAGAAAAGAGTTTCTTCTTCCTGACAGGTTTGCTGCCTTTTGCCATGCTTTCTTAGGGACATAGCTTGGCACCTTTTAAGCCACTGAGCCTCTAACACTAAACAAGATTGTGCCTAACCTTGCCAGGCTCGCCATCCATCCCCATCAGGCCAGACACAGGGTAACCCTGGGTGAGGAGGCTAATGAGGATTTCCAACCTGCACCAGTCTGCTCTGCGGGGCAGCCTGGTTTTTCACTCACCCAGTCAGATGGCTGAACTTGCACTACTCATTGAACAAGAGGGAATACTAGTGACTTCCCAAGAGACATGGGAAGGTAGAATAAGCCCTCACCAAGACAGTGACATCAAGGATGGCACACAAGTTTGATGGAACAGCTAAGGGATAATCAAGCTACATATTTTTCTGAGTCATACTATCTCCTGGCCCTGGCAACTCACAAGCCAGGAGGGCTCGACTAGAATATTTCTTGGGCAGATCTTTGGAATATCCAAACACTGAGGAAGTTGAGAACTTCAGTAAGAAACAGGCTTATCTCTAAGCAAGCAAGCAAGCTGACTCTTCAGCAGAGCCAAGAGATGCAGCACATGCAGAGCAGGCAGAACTGACCACTCAAGTACTATCCCATGATGCCCTCTGCAAACATAGGGCTAATGCTGATAAATAACAGCCACAGTTTCACTATGTTGTCTGTCCCTGTAGATGTGAATAAAGAAGATTTTCTCAAGCAAGCTGTACCTGCTTGGGAACCAGTGCTGAGGGATCCTTCTGGAGGAACAATGCTCTCCCAATGCAGATGTAATGCTCGTTCTGCAACTGTTCCAGGGAAAGCAGAGAGCTAAGGAGCACAATCTGCAAAGCACAGTAGATTACCTAATCTATCTCATGGGTATTTTTAATGGATTAGTAGGTATTAGAGTGGTATATTGCAAATATCCCATGAAAATTTGGAAGTGAGAGACAACAATCAACTGGCTGCAAGAACAGTGTAAAGGTTGTCCCAGAGGTATTGAAGGATTACAGAGGAAGCTAAATCAAGGTTGATTTTAAAAGATTGCTGGTAGACAGCTACCCAGGCTAAATAAAAACAAGATCTTAATGTACAGGCTTAAAAATGGAACAAGAAAGTAGACACCAACCCTTACAACATCTGTACTACTGGCGAGCTCAGTTCAGCAAAGCACTTGTACATGCACAGGACTTTCAGTATGAAGAAAAAAACCTGACTTCCCAGAGTTCTTGGTAGAACAGACTGTAGGTCAGTATTCAGGAGACAGACTTTTAAAGCTATTTCACCCTCAGTGATAAAGACAGCCTTCCAAAGCCTTTTGAAGGCTTATCTTTTGCCTGGCTGATATATATTTGCCAATGTTACAGCAAATTGAGGGGAAAAGAAACTGGATATTTGTTCCCATTTACAAACATACACAGCTGTATCACCTTACCTAGTCTGGTAGTTATCAACCTGGCATCACCAGTGGGTCCTGAGCAATCAATTTTCAAAGAATAACCTTACCAAAGCCACCAATTTCCAAATACAATCCATCTCTTGATGTAGGCAATGCCCAGGCCAGACCACAGCAAGTTTACTTTGCAGGGCTGCCACCACCATTGGTTTCTTTGTTAGAGCAGGGCTGTTGCAGATGGTAGATCCACATCCAGCCATCAGGAGGTGAGGACAACACCCTGGTGTGCACCGTGTTGCTAGAGCAAGGATCAGTCACCCACCCTTCACTTCTGGGGACGTTCCTCCATATGTCCTCCAGGGCACACACACAGACCAGATCCCTGGCTTTGCAGTCTACAGAGCAAGTATTTTTTTATTATTATTATTATTTTTGCTTTTATCCCCTTTCCTGCAGAGCTGGGCCTGGGAAAAACAGAGGCACCAAGTGCCCCAGATTTCTTCAGCTCTCAATCCCCATCAAAACTGGTAGCAGGAGTGCAACAGGGCTTCCCAAGCAAGCACACATTGTAGACCAACAGCAGATCAACCCAAGTCAGGCATTTTTCCTCCATCAGCAACATGAACCATCAGACCCACACTGACCTCCACAGATCTCCACCCAAGAAGGCTCGCTCCCTCCTACCTTCACCAGGATCCTGGCACGCCTCTTCCCCTGCAAGTCCTGCCAGCACAGCAGCAGGGCACAGCTCTGCCCACCCAGGAAAGCTATGAAGAACTCAGGAGGAACCCATCCCTTCTGCTTTCTACTCAGGCCCTCAGTGCTCAGGTTTTCTGCATCTCCTCATCACCTCTTGTGTTCCCAGAGCCACCTGACCCCAGCTCAGGCAGGCTGGGAAGCCTTTTACACCCTGCTGCTGCCATTTCCTAGCCCACTGCCATTTCCTTGTCTTTGTAGGACATGCAGACAGGGGCAGAAATTTAGAAAGAATTGCAGAGACATTAAATATTTTGAACTCCACAAGACAGAGCTAGGCATTTATCCACTAGGTCCAAGCCCAGTGCTGGGACATCTGCAACTGCCCAGCAGGTGGGAATTCAAAAATAAATAAAATAAAACAAAAATAAATAAATAAATATTTGGGAAAACCACAGAAGCAGCCACTGCTACCCTCCTGCCCACAGCCAAACAGCCCCCAGGTCCAGAGGTGGTACTATATATGTGGGGCATCCCACCCCACCTTGGCCTATTGGGTGAGGCTTCCAGGTGGCACAAAGGTGAGGCCATTTAGTCCTTTTTCCCCCATACCAGCTGACAACTGGTGAAACTTATCCCACATTGCCCACCAGTCTGCTTCCCATCTCATCAGAGGGCTCAGAGCACAGAGGTGTCCTGCCTCACCTCTTCAGCACTGGGCTTTGCTGGCATGTTACTTGTAAATGTCTGCTTTGTGGAGGAGGCTCTCTTTTGTGATACCCTGGAAATATCTCCCAAACAACTGCAGACCAAGGCTGTACTTGAGTATGTGACCTCTCTGGGAAAACACTTTCATACGTTACCAAATCCCGAGCCATCTAATCCCCTTAGCTGAAAATGAGCCGAACCAAATTAATTTAAATGGGTTAACACAAGCTTCTCTGTTCATATCCAATCTATTACTCCGTCTTGGAAGTCTTTGTAACAACAACAACAACAATATATCTAGACTTATCATTTTTATCAAAGTGACAACTAGAAGGTGTTTTCCTTTTTACCCTGTTTTCAATTTTTAGTGAGTTAGTCACATGTCCTCATCACTGCTTGTGGACGTGTCTTTAAATGATGCCACTATCTCTAATTCCTGGGTTGAATCCAGTTGAAGGAAACACAATGACCAGGTCAGGACACATCAAACTTGTGAAAATAGTGAAATCAGGGCTGGGACATCCCAGGGGAGCAGTGGACAGCCCTGCCATAGCCACCCTGCCATCCCTCCCACAAGGTGATTTCCTGCTGTTGCTGGGCACGGTCCTTCATCCTCCAACACAGCTCAGAGTTGATGGCTGTGGTCCCCATGGGAGAGACAGTCATTCCTTTATCATTACCTCTGTCAAGTCCTTAGTGGATATATACCTTTTCTCAGTGTCCACCTTGTCCTTCCCAATAGGCACTGCTATTAGGGCTTTTGCTAATGCTGCCTTCAGATGCCTCCCCCCACAACCTCTCTGTATCACACACCTGCTCCTTCCCATACCCCTACCTTCCCAAGCATGTGGCTCAGCTCAACAGCAGAGCTCTGGGGTCCTGTAGTGCCCAAGGCTTGTGACAGTCAGGACAATTTACAGTGCAAGTATTGCCAGTGAAAAAAGCAGTGAGTCAGGTCTGAAAATATCATGACATTCACATTAAAATCATGAGCCTGAGTTAGAAATCATGAGAAGCAAAGCACACACACAAACAAGCTTCCCCCTTTCCAAATGTTATATATGGGATTATACGTTTTCATCTCCCAGTTTCTTAATTTCTTAGATGTGTTTCGTTCAGGTTCTGCTTTTTTTTTTTTTTCCCCAGTGTCAAGACAGAAAAAATCTTACTAAATTCAGTGATGACTGAAAATTGCAAGACCATTGTAGGAAGAAGAATTCAGATTTGTACATTGGTCACTTCTGAAAGACTGACCCTCAGGCTGGTGTTTCCATCAGGTAGTGATCAGTTTGCAAAAACGCCCTGGAGATTCAGCAGGACCAGTTCCCAGGCCACCTTTACCCCAGCACCTCTTGTTAAGAGATACGACTAACTGCAATTTGTTCACCAAAATAATTGCTTTCACTCAGGATGCATGGATGAGCGAATCTTGCAGAGCTTTTACATATATATTCATCTCCAGCAATTCATCAACATAATAATCACGCATTATTAACTTGAGTACTCATCAATTTTTTTTCTCTAGCTTCAAATACTAGCAAGGAGCTAGTGTGCAGTAGAGAAGAAAAACATGTAGGGGAACTTGTGATGAATGTTCTATTTTTGCTATGAAAGGAGAATAAGAAGAGAAAATCAGATCATAGTCTACCCTCTCCCTCTCTTCCAAAAATTTCTTGCCAAGCTGAGACCCTTCCCTAGAGGCCAGCAAACTGGGCTCTCCTGCAGACCTGCCACACAGCCTTTCTGCCTAGCAGAGCTTCCTCTCCCCATTTGGAGGAGGTTTCCTTCCTCACCTAACACTGTTCTAGCTGTGAGATCCCACACGTAAATTACCTGGGTGGCCTCTGGTCATGGAGTGAAGCCTCTGATCTTACACTCAGAGCTTTGGAAACCATAATCAAGAGTCTCCTGTGTGTGTGTTCCTTGCTGAATTGCTCAGAGCCACAGTGCCTCCCCTGAAACTGGCCTTTCCCAAAACACAACTTTCCCCAATCTGAAGGAGTTTTCTACGGTGGTCTCACTGAGGCAAAGCTGCCTAAAGAAAGCCCTGCAGCAAGAAATGGGCACTTGTACCCGTTCCCTCCGGGGATTTCACAGGCCACTGCAGTCAAAGGGAAGGTCATGGTTTGGTGACCAAGCAGTGGACCAGAGCACTGACAGCCCTCAGGTGTGTTCTTGTGAATAAATAGCAATAGCAGGAAGCAGAATCTCCCAATTCTATTCCTTGTTCTGCCCCAGGTTTTTCTGTGTCATTCCCAACAGGCTGCCAGCTCCTGGTGTCCACTCGATGTAAAATGGAGCTAGCAGAAGCCCATCAGCCCACCAGTTGTGTGGAAGATTTGTTAGTCAATATTTGTACAGCACAGAGGCCTCGCCGCTGTCACACAGAGCCCATAATACTACCTGAGAACAAATTATATTCATGCATAATCAAAATCACATCCAGCTCAGCCCCGGTTCGAGAATCCTTTTTGGCTGGTGATGATGTCCAGAGCAGAGAGAGCACAGCTTGATTTCCAGAGCCCAGGCTGAGCTGGCAGAGCTGGCAGGTAGAAATATCTTGTTTTGACTGGTAAACTGAGCAAATTTGACATGGAAACCACTGAGGGAGAATAAATATGGAACAACAAGATGTAATTTTTACAGAGGCTCTTTTCCAACCATAACTGTACTCCGAGCCATCCCAGACTTGAACTAAGAGGTCCTGAGGTCTGGGGAGGGAAATTCAAGCCCTGGTAGGTTTGGCTGAGGCTCACCCCTGTCACAAGCACAGACGTCTGTAAGTGCACAATTACTTAACAGCACTATTCCTGCAGGAGTACAAAGAGCGGAAGAAACAGAAAGGAACAGAAAGGGGAGGGAGGGAAGATCAGAGAAGAAAAAGAGTTTTTAGCTCTGACACAGAACCAAGAATAAATGCCCAAATCAGAAGAATAGCCTATAGGAATTGCATGATCAGTGTTCTCCAAACCAGCCTGAAATTCATACCCTGCTCAAAGCAAACAGCAGTGCTCCTACAGCCTGGGAGGAAGGGCTGGCTGAGCAGAGCTTTGTTGCTTTCCATTTAATGGGAACAGGATCAATCACTGGATCAACAGAATACCTGTTTATCTGACAGATCTATTCATGCTATAGGGCTGCACCAACCAGCATTTCTCCCTCTCTCACGTATATGATGTGAATCCCTTTAATGGGCTTTATGCCATCATTAAGCACTTCATTTGTCTTGCCCATGTTTCTAGTGATGTTTTAACAAGTGCATGATATTTCACATGAAATATCAAGATATAAATAGACACTTAACAAACCCCACCAAGGGCTATCTGCAAGAATGAATCTTAGAGTCTTCCACACCAAATGCTGTCACTATGGCTGAAGAACCATATTACATCAGTTCAGCCTGACACTTTAATAGCCTCCTGCCTTTTTTTTTTCTTTGAACCAGACATAGGTGAGAAAACTGACATGCACACGTAGTCTGTGTTTCATGTAAGAGTAAAGCTACAGCTTATCCCTGGTCTTTTACATTTCATGCTCTATGGGTTAAAAATATTTTTCTGCCTAGCTGGGATATTGGGAGTCTTAGGAAATGAACAATGCAGATATGTAAAGCTGCTCTGATGAACAGCTCTAGGGCTGTGGGAATATATTTTGAGTAATCAAAAAGACTTGTACTAATGGGTTTTGCACTCTTTTCACATTTTGCTTGCAGTGACAGTCCCTAGAAGGCAAGTTTACTGGCAGAATAGACTCAGAAATGGTTGAATGTTATGTAGATATTAATCAAGGAGAAAGATGTGCCCAGGTGAGATGGCAAGCATCTTCCAGTCTGGCTATAAACAACAGCCTGCTTTTGATCAGTTAATTAATTAAGAATTATTGGATTTTTTCTGCTAATCAATAACTTGAATACATTTTATTTTGGTAATAAAAAAATCTGAGACTAAGCAAAGAGGCAAAAATCACAGAATAAATGCTTTGCAAAAACAATGTTGACATCTTTCTTTTAGGGAGAGAGATCTCAGAGCCCTCCACCAGCCACAGTGCACTGCCAAGGATGTGCTCCAGCAGCACGGAAAGTGGCTGTGTCAGGGGTGGGAAGGTAGGGAAAGGGGGAAAAGGAGGGAGGAAGGCAACTGAATGCAATAATCCTATGTCAGATTTGTCACAGACAAGAGAATCACCAGCTCCTGTTGCTGTGAAAATATAGTGGCTCTATGGATGACAGCAGGGCTCCATGTCCTTCACTGGTTACCAAACCCAGCAAACAACACTTGGTGCTATCGAGCACTGATCTAGGGCAGGCATCCGGATTGCTCAGACACCCAAATCCAATTTTACTCTGTGCTGAGAGCTGGGGGAACCCACCTTCACTGCTCTCTTTGTCATACCACCCAGAGCTTCCTGTCTCCAAAGGAAGAAAATAAGGATCTCGTGGGGCCACAGAAGGACAAATAAATATGCTCAACACAACATAAAAGAAGTCGCAAGCTCTGTTACACTGGAGGAAGGGACTGCTGTAATATTCTAAAATATTACTGCACCCCCCAAAAAAAACAAAGGGGATAAAATTTAGGTAGAATGATGCCCGCTGCTGCATGGATCTTATGGAGGCAGTTTTTAATTAAACAATCCACAGGATCCTTGTTCATTCCTCTTCCTTGTTCAATAGAGGATGGATTTACTCTAAGGATGACACAGGATTATGTGCCGAAGGACAGCGTTGTCAGTGGGGTCCCTGCCTGATTTGCTGAAGAACCTGATAGCCGTGCAGCGAGTGAGGGGGAGGCCTCCAGGAAAGGCCAGGAGCTGTTTGTGTAGCTGGGTCCTGTTCTCCAAGACTGGATGTGTCCCAGTGGGGAAGTGTAAACACATTCACGCCTGCTCAGTCCTAGGCTTTGCACCAGACTTGCAGATCACTCCAGTTTTTTGTTGTCTCAACCTGTCCTAATCATCTTCTGTGACCACTTCAGCTAGTCCCCACAGTCATGCTCCCAGCCTGGGCTGGTTTTAAATGAGGGGAACATGAAGGAGCAGCTCTATGTATAAAAGGTATCTCTTGGGTCCTCTGGAGAGGCGTGCAGGAGGAAGATGTTGCTGGATCTCACCTCCGGATGCACCCTCACAAGGGGACCAAACACAGAGACAGGGAGCAACCTCAGTTCTGGCTTTTCTGAAGTCCTGAGACTTTACAGCCTCAAAGCCCTTATCACAGTATGTATTTCCTATAAAAAGAGCAAAGTGAAAAAAATAGAAATCCCATCATGTGGCAATGTGTTAACATCCACATATGTCCCAAGAAGGACTGGATCCTTTCATTTCCTGCCACTTCAGCTAATGAAGTAAGACACAACAGCAGGAGGTTGTCATCTTCCTTCTGGATTAGCCCTAGAGAGGATGTGACCCATGGTCTGGAGCCAGAAGTCATGTAAATGGGGGAGGCAGTGGGGGCTGCGCAGCTGCAGCCAGTTTCACTGACCAAGAGCACCCTTTGCTTAGCACCTTTCCCTAGGAAGGAGAGTGGGGCTACTGGTGGCCCTGCTGGCATAGCCACCTTTGCTTTGGCCCTGGGTGGCACAGGGGTTTGCTGACTTCTCCAGACAGCTCTGGCTTCTCCTTCCTTAATTTATTCCCTTTTTCCTTCTGATTTATATATTTACCCCTCTGCTTTCGGACCCAGAGCTGGGTACAGGGAAGGAAGGGGATATTTCCTGTCTAGCCAGGCTTTTGTGCTGGGGTGGAGGTGGTGGGGCTGAGATGCTGGTGCCAGCTGGGTTGGTGGTGGTGCTGGGCACCTGGCTGAGCATGCACCAGGGCCAGCCCTGCTGCCAGCTTCACCCCCCAACATTTTGAAGGAGGAAAAAAAAACAGCACGTATGTGCCTTGGCTTCTTCTCAGAAATGTCTGAATCATTTTGCCTAAAATTTCCCCCTTCCCCTCGGAAAAGTCAAAGCAAGCTAGCTACATGGAAAAAAAAAAAAAAAAAAAAAAAAGCAAAAACCAAACCAAAACAAAAAACCCACAAGCTCAGTGGCCAAGCTGTATACGCAGTGGAAAACAGGGACCTTTTCAGGGAGCCTTAGCGATATGCAACACTGCCAGCCTTGACTACGTAAGGCACCAAATACCCTTCCCTTCCAGTACAGCACCAGTAAGACCAGTTGTTTCCCAGGCACGCAGGGCTGGTGGGGCCAGGGCTTGGGCCCCCGCTGCCTCCTGCTGCAGTCGTGCCAGCCAACACAGCCGCTCCGCTGCCAGCCCCGCTGGTTCCCCAGCCCTGAACCACCGACGGAGCTTCACTGCAACACTTTATGCATCAGCAATCATTTATTTTTACAATTCTGGGCTTCAAGGGATAGCGTTACGCAGACAGTGGCTAAGGATTTCACCGCCAAGTCTGCTGAACTTGGGGCTGGGACCACGAGAGGGTGCAGGAGTGATGGAGCAGAGAGGGGCGAGAGCAGGAGGAGCAAAGCAGGGAGGGCAAGGTATTGCAGCTGAGGAGGGGTTCGTGTCTCAGAGGAGAGTGGTGATACTGGGCCAAAGTGAAGAAAGCTGGAAAGCCAGGTCCCTGCTGCAGAGCAGATGAGGAGCAGAGCACAGGTTCATTTTGATCCCAGACCCCCCACCAAGCTCTAATTCTCCTTAGGGAGGTTTGAATAAAAATGAGCAGGGAGGCTGCTGGACCCACAGGCGTGGAAACACAGGAATTACAGCGTAATCCTGAAGTTTTCCCCATCATGCCCTTTTCACCACACATTTTCAGGCACTGTGCACATCACCCAGGAGAAACACTAGGAACCCTATAATTTCTAGGTGGGCTGGGGGCAAGGAGCAGCGAATATTCTCCCCTTACTTTTTTAGCTAAGATCAGTAAATGATGCTGGGAAGCCATGCAGGGTCCCCTTTCCATCAGCTCCTGGGAAAGACGGAGAGACAAGATCTGCTTGAAACTCTTGCAAAGTTTTGGGCTGGAGATGTTGCACCAACAGAGAGCAGCTGAGTCACTGAGCTCAAGCGGGATCCTCCTGCCAGTCCTTCATTGCCTTCTCTACCCTGGGGCAAGACAGTCTTCATTTACTTTCTCCTTTTTTTTTTTCCTCTTTTTTTTTTTTCTTTCTTTTCTTTTCCTTTTTTTTCCCCCTCCTATGGAACTAACGCTTCTGGAAGCAAGTGCTTAAGAGCATTTACAAGAACCAGGGTGCTGAAAGCTCCCCCTCTCCCCCACCCGTAGCTCTGCAATGCTTCCCAGACCTGATCTGCAGCATCCTCTGCTCTTCCAGTCCTAAATCACGAGCATCCTGCTTGCGGCACCATGGCCTGGCTTGCAACCTACCCATTGCAAGGCAGCAATGCCCCCTGTGCTGCCCATCCCTCGGGCCAGCTGGATCCCACCCACCTGCCCTTTGGTGTCCCAGTGAGGCAGGCTCCCCGTCTCCCCAGCTCATCCTGCCAAAAAACCTCGCTCCCCACCTCTGCCACATTCCTGTAGTACCAGGGCAGAGATCTCCAGCAGATGGTTGGCTGGGTCTTCCTCCTACCCTGCAGATCCCTCCTGTGAACTGGGCATCCCAGTGCCCCACCACAGTCCTGGACAAGCCCCTTAGACCCATGGTGCAGTGACACCCGGCCCTTTGTCCCTGCCCAGCCCCTGAAAACTGGGAGCTGTGGTCACTACATATCCAACCCTGCTGGTGTCCTACATCTCCCGGGACTGGTGTGCTCCTCTGGGGTCTGGGGGACAGTGACTGGGAGGTAAGAGGGGAATGTCCAGGGCTCCATGGGCTAGAAGGATTTATCACCTGTGTCCCAAAGACTCAAGTACCTGCTGGTCCCACAGCATCCACTTCAACAGCACCCTCTTCACTCCACTTCTCCTGGCTTGGGACTCCCTTGGGCTGCCTCTGCTGATCCAGGGAGACTTTCTGGAGGAGGTGTTCCCAGATTTTTGCGTCATCCCTACCTGGCTCCAACTTTCCCCTTTTCTCCCATGTTTCCCCCTGTTCAGCTCAGCTCCCAGGCCCCTGAGAGCCGACCTGCTCCGTGCCCTGATGGGTTTCCAGGGGGTGGGGGAAAGGGGAGGCGAGTGAGTGGCTGACGCTTCTCAGCCACTCAGCTCGGCCCAGAGCTAACGAGGCATCTCAAAATTAAAAAGTGAACTGCAATCCCCAGCAGGCCTGTCCTCCTTTTGGCATTAGTCGGAGTTCTCTTTCTCTCTCAAAAAAAAAAAAATAAAAAAAAAATAAAAGAGGACTGGGGAACTGTGAGTTGCCTTTGGAGCTGTTGAAGCACCGCATCCCGGGGGTTAGTGGGGGTGCTGGGATGAGGAGGGCCCATGGATGGAGACAACAGGGCAAGAAGGTGCTGTTGGGAATCCTTTCTTCCACAGGGAGAGGAAGGGAGCAGCATTCTCTGCTTTGAGGCCGGTGGGCTGATTTCTGCACCCATCTGAGCCTGGCACTGCAGGTGGACCGGGGTCAGATCATGGTTGTGGAGAAGGCAAAGAACCCAGGGTGGGAGAGTGAAAGAGGGGAGCGTGTTTCTCAGTGCCAGCAGGGGAGAGGAGCCACTTTGCTCCAGCCTGCCCACTCCTGCAGGCAGCTGCCTGTCCAGCCAGAGACCTCAGTCACTGGGGGCCAGCCCCAAGACAGCCCCTCTTGTTATCCCTCTGGATTTATCCTGGCAATGGATTTGGCCCCAAATCTCAGGGAACTGGTGAGCTCTGGGGACAGCGATGGTGCGAGGAGACCTCTACTCCTTTTCCAGGAGTGTGCAACGCAAACGATCTGCAGCGTTCAGACACACCTCTCAGCCCATCCTTCCCTTGTTTATAAATGCTGCAGGGGCAATTTTTGTACACAGAAGCTCATCCTCAAGGGCAGAGGGCCAGACACACTGAGAGCTAGGGTGTCCCTGCACACTGAGCACCAGCGGCACGACTGTGGGTGCTGCCAGCAGGGACTTTGCGCTCCTGAGCAGAGGGAAGGCCAAGAGAGGATGAAAGGCAATGGTGAGATGCATACAGGGAAAGAGAGCTACTGCTGTCTTTTCCTTTCTCTGCTTGTCTGAGGAGAATGCAGTTTGTACTTCGGGTATTCACGGTAAAATCATATAAACTGAGATGGTTTCCCCAAACCATCCATCTTACAGCCAGAAATGCAATGCATGCCCAGCCCATGCATTGCACAGACCCGGCAGCATGGCCAGCACCTGGGCTGATGGATGGGGCGATGTGTCCCGGGGTGGGCTGGCTGTCCTGGGGGCATGGGCAGGGTGTGCAGGCTGTGCCAGGACCCCCACAGCTCCCCACAGCACCCTCAGTGCCTCTCTGCTCCGTGCTCCCATGGAGCTGGGTCACCTGCTGTTTTACTGTATTGTAATCACCTCGGCAGCTTACGAGGTGGTTTCCCTTGCAGTTTTTATGTCACCTCTGCAGTTTTCCCCCTCATAAAATGTGACTGCACCAATTCTCGTGACTGGGGCTGGTCAGTTAAGAGGGCATTTTATGTTTTCTGGACAGACCCTTTAAATCAAATCCAGCCATATCCCACATTCAAAGGAGAAGAGGAAGAGGGGGGAATCCAATTTTCTTTCAAGCCCCCCAAAGCCGTATCCCGTGCACTGAGGTGACCACCCAGCTGCCCCACAGAGGAATGGGCATCACCCCCACCCCACAACCCCCACCAGGCCAGGGCCAGCAGCACCTCACACTGCCCTCCTGGCACCAGGGTGACTTCAAAACCTGACGAAATCAGTGGGGATATTCCCCTGCCCCCAGCTGCACAGAGCTTTGGATCAGTCCCTTTGGGATAAAATTCCTTCCTTGCCCACCATTGACCTGGCCCTGGCATCCCCTCAAAATCCCACAAATGAAATCCCTTCCCAGCAGCTGCCTGGAGAACACCTGGCCGTGGCTCATGTCCTCCTGCAGGCTGAAGCTCCCCCAGTTCCACACTCATCCTCCCGAGGAGGAACTCGCATTGCCCAGGAAAAAGCAAGTCTGGGAGGTGAAGCCAGAAGTACTCCAAATCCCCCCACCATGGTAGCTCTCCCCTGCCTGCTTCTCTCCAATAATGGACCTTAGCAGTACCCGGCAGTATGACGATACCCAAGGTTTATTTCATATTTTATTTCCACCAGGGTGGCAAATAACAGGTTATTTTATCCCATATCATTATTGAGGGGGTGCAGCCTGGCAGACTGACTGACAGCCCTGCCAGTGGACACCCCAACCCTCTGCAGGAAAAACAGCCAAAAATTCTGGCATTGGGAGCAGCAGAAGTGGTGGAAGTGTAACCTGTGGTCCTTGATGGAGGTAATATCAGAGCAGAGAAAATCCAGGGCATCTGTCCCAGCCAAAAGTCCCCAGAAACATCCCACCACGGATAATCCCCCATCTGTGTACAGAAACTGTGAATTTGGAATTGTTTTTTTTTTTTCTTTTTTTCTTTTTTCCCCAAAATTCTGCTCTCCAGTGGCTCTCAGCAAGGTTGAACCTGGCCCAAGTGAGTTTGGCTGACCCAAGCACTACGAAGCTCACCACCCAGCATGGGAGCTGGAGGACCTCCACTGGGGAGACCAGGGAGCCAGGGATGGGAAAGGGCAGGGTGGGAGGAGAGGGGTGATGGAGAGGAGGAGGAAAACCAGGAGGCAAGAAGGCAAGGTGAGGCAGGAGGGAGCATGCTGCTGGTCAGTCACAATACCTCCAAAGTCAGGCCTGAGGCGGACGTCATAGCCCTTCAGCAGTTTGTCCACGATCTCTTTCACCACAGAAATATTCCCAGTGGAGGGGCTGAAACAAAAAAGGACAGAGAGGTTGCTCGTCATCCCTTGTGCTCCCAGCCCTGTGGGTGGAGGTCCCAGCCAGGCAGCACCACCTCAGCACCCTTCATGTCCCACAGCATCCCCCAGGACCCCTAGCATGCCCTGCACCCCCCAGGACCCCGCACCCCATGCTGCCTTATGGTGCAGGTCTGTGTCCTGGCCATCCTGCAGGACCCCTGTGTGGGCACTGCTCGCCCTGTGCTGCTGGCCACCAGCCCACCTCGCTGGCCACTTTCTCCTCATTTCACCCAACACAACGTGGAGCAGTCATGCCCCGATGTCCCTGCTGCACACCTGCCCCCAGCACGCAGCCTGCACCAGCACATCCCCATGCAAGCGCTGCTGTCTTGCACGCCCAGCTGTGCCTTCGTGTTCTTGAGGCACGGGAAAAAGCAACGCTCCTCTGGCCGTAGCACACAGATAGTCTTTGGCATGTGAACATTCATTTTCTGCCACTCAGCATCACCATGGCTTCTTAGCAACACGACTCGAGAGGCAGGGAAGGGAAGGAGAGTCCATCTTTCGCTCTGTGTGCCAGTGCCTGGCTTCTGTCCCTCCCAGCCCTCTGACAGCAGGGCAGGGGGCTGCTGCCCTCCCCAGCTCTGCTCCAGCCCCTCCAGCAAGAAGGGGGCTCTCTGTAAAAGCAGCCCACGAGCCAATGCAAAGCTGAAGGTGGGAAACCAGAATGCAGAGGATGCTAAAAATATTGAAGCTATTCAATGCTGCGGGGTATATAGGTTCTCTCATCTGAAACCCAGCCCCTGTGCCAACCTCCATCCCTTGTTTTGCATAAGAATAGGGGCCCTGCCGGTGACAGGCACTGCTCTTTGCAGTCACCCACCAAAACAGCATGTCTCCTTGTCAACACTGCCTCCCACATCCATCCAAGGCAAAAGCAAGGCGCACCATAGCACTACCTCTGCCAGGCAGACCTGCACCTTTCCGGACACCAGGGTTAGTGCTGACACGTCTGTGCATCTGCACACACACAGCCGGGTCTGCACCCTCTGCTGACTCTGCAGGGAATGCACGGGCTCCTGCGTGGGCACGCAAACACGCAGACACAGGAAAGCACCAAATGTCAGGGCTGCAGCTGTGGCAGATGTGCTCGAGCATGTGTGCATGTGCGTGACCACCTCCAGGTCTGCGTGGAGGGGGTTACAGGTGCAGAACCTGCTCTGTCAGGTTAGGTCAGGATGTCCATGCTGGGGTGTGGATGAGATTTGTGCAGGTGCATGTAAAAAGGCTTTTGTGGGTGCCAGAGGCTGGGCTCCCGGGTGGCCAGGCTCCCCATACAGGTGTGGGTGGAGGCAATGGGACCACCAGGGAGTCTGGGCATGCGTTGAGGTTCTGGATGCCCAGGCTGTGGATGTGCAGGGGTTTCTCAGCTGAGCAGTGATGTGCGAATGTGAGGCAGCACACCTCTCAGGCCCAGCTTTGTGCGTGGACAAACTGCTCAGCACTTGTGCTGGGGTTGTGTCTGAGATGCCCTCCCGACTGGGCACCTTACAAAGAGATAGGTCTTGATTGCATCACTTTGTTCACTGAAAAAAGGCTAGAGAGGTGCACACAGGTGGACATTTTCACAGCACAGTGCCTGTACTTGCAAGGTCTGGCTGCACCTGTGGATTTCTATGCAGGTAGGTGAGTTTTTGCACTGTGTTTTTGTGTATGCACTCACTGTGGATTGATAGTGTGCACCAGCATTTATTTATCTCTAGATAGTCACTCCTGGGTACACATTTCCATATTCATAGATTTCCATATTCAGTGTTTCTCAGGGGGGTTTAGACAATTCCCTTCAGCCCCTCACAGGCCACAAGCTCAGAAGCTGTGTTGCCTCTTTCATAGAGGCAAAGAAACCGAGGCAGGGACAGCAAGCAACATGCCAGGGGCCCTGCAGAAAGGGGCAGAGTGGGAAGAGGGAGGCAGGGCTCCTTCCTCCTCCTCAGCTACCAGCTGGCCCTGTGAGGGTATAAGCTGGCATCATGTTTATGGGCAAGGTTTCATGTCTCTCAGTGCTCTTTTTGATCCAAAAAGCCACTTCCCTCCCACTGCACAGGCAAGTTGTGCATTTGCCCAGCTGTGGGCGAGCAGCTGCATGCAAGTGCTATTCCTGGCAAATGTGGGTCTGCATCCGCCGAGGGAGCACGTACATCCAGCCTGTGAACTGAATTTTTGAATACCGTGTCCCTGGCTGAGTGGGTGTGCATGTGCTTTACATACACACGTACACTTGCAGCCAAACAGCCACATACATGCACACCGTGCTGCTGGCGGGGGTGTGTGGGAGTAGCTGGAGGCATGTGCACATGGCAGAGTGGTTTGTCCCCAGGATGTGCAGGGATGTACATGGGGACTACAGGGGACTCTTGGTCCAGGATACAAGCAGATACAAAAGCACATGCAAGGACGTGTCTGAGCACAGGCTACTGATGTGGGCACTGCTCTTTACATGATTGCTTGGACACCGCCTCTAAGCATGCCTGTGTGTGCGTCCGTACCCAGCAGAACCATGCCCAAATGGTGTGGAGAAGGTGGCCATGACTGCGCATGTGCGTGTTTATAACTATGGGAACATAAATCGTATATACAGATCTGCAAGCCTGGGCAGCGACCTGCATATGTGCCTCGGGAGCGCGCTGCTCAGCGTGCGTGGCTGGGCAAGGCAATGCCCCAGCTCCCACCCCAGCAGACTTGGTGCACACAGGTACAAAGGCACCTGCCCACACGCGTGAGAAGGGAGGGTGAGGAGTAGGCAGCGCTGCTCTGGCGTGTGAAGGCGGCAGGTAATTGCCTGTGCCGGAGCAAACAGGTGTGCTCCGTACACCTTGTCCAGGCTGGATGGGTGCCTACGCCTCCGGCTGCTGGGATTGCTCGGAGAGCTCAAGGCATGCAGCAGGAATAGCTGCAGCTTGAGTATGCAGGGAATTAGAGCATTTACATGGCTACACACAGAGCAGGTAACCCGTGTTGTGCTGTCGGCATGTCGTGGTACACATGCGTGTGCACCCCAACAGGCACCGATCAATGCGCACATGCAGGGATGTATCTGAGTGGCTTGCCCCCCCCGGATGATTATGTGGCATGCCATAAATCTGCGTGTAGTCACAGACGTAGGCATCGCCTCCTGTGCACCGCAGAGCCGGGGCTCTGGTAAAGGCACAGCACGCTTGGATGTGAGTGTGGCTGCGTGTGGACCGTGTGCACACACACAGGCATGGCCAAGGCAGCCCTGTGCCCGGCTGCGTATGCACACAGCTCAGTGCCATGCACTCTCTCAGCTTCCATGGACACCATGTTCCCCAGCAAAACAGCTCCTTTTGCCATTTCCCCCCAGGTCAAGCACGGAGGGGGGGGGACGTGCTGCAAGTGGGCTGTGAGGTGGGCTCCGTCTGCAGCGAGCCTGCTCCACATCTCATGTATGAGCATCCCTCCTCCCCCTAAAATGTCACGGATTGGAAAATAACAGCAGCAGGCAGCAGGGAAAGCGATCTGGGGAAAGGACCCCCTCCCCTTTCCCACACGCAGATCGATGGAGAACCCCCCCAAACAAAACAAACAAATCCTGTGTCAGCCCCCCTGCCCCTGCAGGCTGGGATCGCAATCCTTACCTTTGCGCACAGCAGGCGAGACAAAGAGCTGCTAAAGCAGAGACAATTCCACTCAATCTGTCTGCCTGAAATGTCCACATTTCCACAAAGACGAAGGATGAAAAAAAAATCTTTGGAGGGGAGGGGAAAGAAGGATGGATCTCCTGAAATCCCCCTCCAAGAAAAGGGGGGGAGGGAAAGAAAGAAACCAACCCCCCCCAGTTAGTGATTTCCTAGAGAAAGAGAATAATGAGAAAAAATAAAAAATGTGGGGGAAAAATATCCCCCCCCCTCCTTCAGTGCCAGTCAAAGAATTCGTTTCTTCTTCCTTTCAGCATCCTTTCAACAAGAGACATCCTCTGGCAATGGAGAAAATCCCAAGAGAAAGAAAAATAAAATGCCCCAAAATGGGCTTAGCAAAATGTGAAATTGAATCTCACAGGTACGCAGAAGAAGAAGAAAAAAAAAAAAAAAGGAAAAAAAAAAAAAAAAAAGAACTCAACGTCCCCTGAGCACTCCACTTGGATTATTTTTCCTCCTGCTCTTTTGCCATCCGGTTCTGCAGATGTTGCATGGCTCCTGCTACCCACCTTCAGAGAAGAGGAGGAGGAGAAAGAGAGTGGTGTGTGTGTGTGTGCGCGTGTGAGGGGGGAGCTGTGAGTTATCTAGCAACACAATTTTATTCTGGATTTTACCTACCTGCTCCCCCCTCCCTCTATTTTCCAGGGGGGAAGGGGAGGCAAGGCAACCCCACCGTGCTGTTGTTTTATTTTACGGGAAGCTGGGGCTCATCGCTTAGATGGCCTGGGGCTTTTCTGAAAGGGTTAAAAAAGGGGGGAAAAGGGAAAATCAAACGCAACCCGTTAAATGAAGAAATGCATATATGCATGTGTAGAAAATAAATAAATCCCTGTCTGCGGGAAGGGCTGCTCTCCGAGGGAGGACTGGATCTCTCCCTAGTGCTGTTGCCGCAGCTCCTGTGGAGTTTTGCTGCTCATTGCAAAGTCACAAGAGGAGGGGAGGAGAGAGGGAGTTTGGGGATGGGGAGGGGGACTCTCCGGGCAAATTGGGATCCTGACGTCATGGCTGACAGCATTAACCCCTGCTGGCTTGCAGAGGGGAATTTGTGCTCTTTCCTGGGGAGGTGGGAGCAAGGGAGAGGTTAGGAGAGAAAGGTGGGAGCATTTTGGCAGGCAGTGGGATGCTCCTGGACAAGAGTGGCTGAGCTGCAGGAGCTGCTGGGTGCTGGGGTTGTCTAAAATGGTGTGATCAGCAAAGGCTGGGCTTCTTCCTTCAGCCACAGACATAAAGGAGAAGGTGATTTACTGAAAATCCCTCCATGCCCCAGGGCAGAGGGGCCTGGTGGACTCCTGGGGAGCTGGGGAAGATCTAATGAAGCTTCTGGAGTTTCTCCAGGCCAGGGAAGCCCATCTCAGCAGGGATACTCAGCTTTCCCCAGGGACCGCTACATGACAGGTACAACAATGTTTGGGAAAAGGGAGCCTAAACTTCCAGGAATGCTGCTGAGGATCAGCTCCCGGTGCTATAGTTTTGCCTCCTGAAATGGTAACCTTATGGAAACCTTCACAGTTGATCTCCTTGTATCAGCTTCTGATTTTTATCTTTAAAAAGTAACATAATTAAGGAGTTTGACATCTCTAGATCAGGCATGTGGTGACGGATTTCCATGGAGGAATTCTTCCTGGGAAGAGACCCAGCAGCACTGTGGGTGCAGAGCAGAAGCTGCAGCCCCAGGAGGAACCACGCCAGCTCTCCTGTCCACAGGTCTGGGCAGCTGGGAGCAGACCCTCAGAGAGGAGGCTCCCCTCCTCCTGTACCCTGCCGACAGTGGCTGACACCTGTGTGTGGAAGCTCTCCAAGTCCTCTGGGTCAAGAGGGCAGAGCAGATGTGTGGCTGTAGCTGGGCAGGATGAGGCCCAAAAGCCCCTGATGGTGGAAAATGAGCGCTGCTCATCTCCCATCATACCTGTGGCTGGAGGGGTTCACCTTATCTAAGGGGCTCTTCCAAAGCAATAGGAAAATTGCTGCAGAATTTTCCTGCAGATATTTTCCTGCAGAAA
Organism: Netta rufina; assembly: GCF_964035555.1. Taxonomy (NCBI): domain Eukaryota; kingdom Metazoa; phylum Chordata; class Aves; order Anseriformes; family Anatidae; genus Netta; species Netta rufina. The sequence continues at coordinate 11,496,974 of NC_140135.1, forward strand.
AGGAACCAGCCCAGCAGATCTGAGCTGTGCTTGTCCAGGCTCATCCCCAACCCCCAAATCAGACAATTCCACCATTTCCACATGGCAGGTTGTCTCCTTTTTGGTTGCTCATGGCTTATCCAGAGTGCCCAGCCCCGTGCTGCAGGACACAGCCAGCCCTGGCACTGATCCGTGGGGACCCTGTCATGTTCCCCCACGTGCACATGTGCCCCTGGGAGCCCTGAGCCCAACACGAGCAGCCCCAGCTCCTCTTGCTGCCGGCCCTGCACAGTGTGGTATTAACCTCACCGACTGCTGCTGTGGTGCGCAGGTCTCCTGGCAGCAGCATGTTTCTGAAACACTTATTCTGAATTAAGCTGCTGGGTACCAGAGAGAAGCTCCTGGGGGAGCCGAGCAGCATTTGCCTCTCTCTGGGCACCAGAGGCCCCATTTAGCCCCCCTGGGCCGCTCCCCTCCTTCCTTCTGTGGCCCATTAGCACTGCTCCATCCCACCAACTGTGATTGCATGTTACTGGCAAAAAGGTAAGTGGAAAGCAAATGTCAGAGGTATACATGAAGGGGAAAATTATGCTCACAAATGGTGACATTTGTGCTTGCAAGTTCACCCAGTCGGGAGCAGAAACCGTGTCACATGAATTATCTGACCACTCAGCCACAACGTGAAACTTTGGGAAGCCAATTGCTTAGCAGCAAATGCATTCAAAGAAACCATTGTGTGCTCTTGAATAATCTACCTGAAGCCATGTTCACGAATAAATGACTGCTCTGGAATTAGTCACCCATCTCTGCTGAGTCTCATTAGGGCTGATGCGCATTTGATACGTGAAGATGCTCACTGAGGTGTTTGTTTCTCTCCCTCCAGAAGATTGGCAGCCTCAAGCCTCCCCCCAAAACCCCAAGGGCTGTGTCTCCCTCCCCTTCTTCTCTCCAGAGGAAGCCCAGCAGTGTTTCTTTTTTCCTGAAGTTCATATTCTGAATCCAAATAGAGCCATGAGAGGCTGCTGGAGATGACATGCTGTGGCTGTAATCATCCCAAAGAGGCCATGGAGGACTTTGTTCATGGCCTTCTGCTGTCCTCCACTATCAAATCACTCACGTGAACTCCCCCCCTACTTGTTGCTCTGCTGCAAGCTCCACACCGGGACCTCCTTCTCATCCTGTGGCCACCCCTGGCTCCAAGTCACAGGGTCACAGGCAGTGTGACAATGTTGTGCCAAAAGCCTCTATAGATCATGGCAGGTCATGGCTTCCGGTCTACAGCCACCACAGTGCAGTTTGTCCCCCACCTTTTATTTTTTTTTAAATTATTATTATTTTTAATTTTCTCGTTGGTGTTTAATTGTCCAACACTTGCTGCATGTCTGTCCATGTGCCCCCTCCATCTTTGGGTTTGTGCCATGGGAGAGAAATCAGCGCTGCCCTGAGGGGCTGCACAAGTAGTGCAGCAAGGCGGTGCAGTTCCTTTTGTGGTTCCTGGACTTGGATTCCCAGCGGGAAAGATTTTTCCTCAAGCTATCCCACTGGACAAAGGCTCCACCAGTAATTATAGTGCCACGTAATCACCCTCAGGCTTTGGCCCTGGAAGAGAAGACCACAAGGCATTACCCCCATGTACTGATGTGGTAGGCAGCAACCAGCAACTGCTCGGACAGCTGGGACCATCATTTTTGGCAACTCTGTGCCCTTTAAGTCACAAATCACTCCCAAACATATCAGCCCCATGAGCCGCTGTGCCTGGACACACCACATGCTAGAAGCTGTATATTTCCAAAGAAATATCCCAAAGGCATAGTCTATAGCCGGGGTTCTCCATCTTTGCTGAGTTAAAGATCTTTCATCACTTTGCAAGATAGTGCAGAATTCTCTGGAGTGAGCGGAAATGTTTGCTATTTTTAGGAGCTGTGAATGGGTGAACTGGTGAGCAGAGCTTTGCACGCAGCCGCGCATCTTGCCTGTGCTCAAATCTCTTTAGCCAGAGGATGGAAAGTGTGGCAGGAAGGATTCTCAGCAGAGATGGGTTCACGCACCACCTCCCATTTCAGCCATCTTTTATTACAAGTCTGCAGGCCCTGTCTGGTTTGAGCTTTCTTTCATCTGAAAAACGGTACGGCCAAGTGAAGGCCCTTCAATTATGGGTGTGGAAGTGCTGTGACAGCTGTGGTTATTGAGAAGCTTTAGCTCATGGGTCTACAGTGAAAGAACAGCTCTCTGCATGGTGGTGTCCCCATGCCACAACCTCACAAGCCATGCGGACAGCTTGTAGAGTGGCAGTGCCACCATTCCGGGCCTGTGGCACAGGGACAACCTGCTCCAGCCGTACCTGCAGCTGCCCTGTAAGCAGGTGACGAGGGAGACGAGGGAGATGGGTCCACAGGGAAACCTAGCTGGGGTACCCGGGGAGGCATGAGTTTGTTCCTACATTTGTGCCAGGGGATGTAGAGCTCAGACCCTCAGTCCTCTCACGAGTGCATGCATGGCTCTATGTCCTCTGGCTGCTGGCTTCTGCATGGGCATCGGGGCCAGCTCCTTGGCCACGTGAGCCTGCCTGCTCCTGCTTACTGCAGCGACGTGTCCTCAGCTTATCCCACCTGCACATCCCACCTCGGGGCTGTGAACCCCTGGAATGTGGGAAAGGTTTCCTCGGGTTGGAGCTTAGCACATCAAAGGCCCCGAGTTTAATTTCCATGACTGCGATTCAGAACAGCAGCGGTGCCCTTTGGGACTGGCATTTCCGATCATGTTACCACTGGCAGTGCGAAGGGCCCAAGGCAAGGACAAGGAGCTCCAGCCCCTGCAGACCATTAAGAAGTGACAAAAAATGCCTCCCCGCTCCTTACTGCTAATGGTGGGGATCTGCTCTGACACAGAGCGTGTCTGTTGGGCATTCCCCAGTTTCAGAGGCTGTGGCACTCCTCAGTGCTGGGGATGTTCCCTCCCCTCTGCATCAGCAGATCAGCCTCCTTCGCAGCCAGATCTCCTGGGTGCAGTCCCAGACCCAGAAAAAAAAAAAAAAAAAAAAAAAAAAGTGCTGGAAGTTGTAGTGAAGTGGGCTGCAAGGATCTAAGTAAATAAAATGTTCCTGAACACCACATGGAGGGGTGGATGGCTTCAGCCCCTCTGTTTCCCTCTACCCATGCAGCTCTTGTGCTTTGAGGCCCTCTCAGCACCACCACCCAGGAGGCAGGAGGAGCCAAAAATCGGCATCTGGGATTCGCTAGCCACAGGGACAGGGAGTTTCCTGAGCAAACCTTGCAGGTTCTACCTGAAGATGTCTCCTCCCAAAGCTTTACTGCATTCACTTCCTACATTGTGAGCTGCAGCAAACGCAGTAAAAGAAATTGTGCCTGCAGTCTGCAGGGGACCCAATTGCCCCATTAGCCTGATGTTGGTCAAGTCCCCATCTACACAGGCATGTAGGAGTGAGCAAGTTTTCATCTGTATTTATCCCAAAGATCCTGATGGTCTCCTCCATGGGCAGTGACCCAGTGGTTGGAGACAGAGGGGCTCCTTCCCATGCCTTTCCTACTCGGGAGGACCCAAGCAGTGTTTGCTCTGGACATGACAAAGAAAGATGACCTGTGATGCCGTGCGGTGGAGGGCAGTAACAAGTGGCAATGTCACGGGAGAACCACACAGACGTGTTACTGAAGGGAGCATCCCAAAGGCTGAGAGCTCCAGGGTGAGAAGCAAACGCATGAAGTCCAGCCACTGTAAGGTGAAGGACACTGGTATGGCACACATTGAGGTGCCCGTCAGGGCTTTCTACTCTGATCAGAGACGAAAGAGAGAACACAAAACTGCTTTCAAGTTTTCCAAGGCTGAATGCAGAAGGAACAACCCTACTCCTTTGCTTATCATAAATTCCCAGTTTTATTTTTCAAGTGGGAAATTGAGGCAGATACATGTTTCCTCTACAACTGCTCCTGTCTGGGACAGGGAATTTGTAAAACGTTCTCACCGGGCACATGATGTGTTCTCCTCGTTAACTTGGTATTTTCTGTGAGCTAATATTCATGTGTGCTTTCCCATGGTGTTCAGCCACTGCGGAGGTTGCAAGGGGCTTTGGCTGACAGCTCTAAAACAGGTGGCCAAGAGCTGAGTGACTTTTACGACCTGAGAAGGATGATAATTGTGCCAAAATTTGCTCTCAGGAGTGTTATATTGCTGTCATGAAATGCAATTTGTACATTATAGGATAGAAGACAGTGTGACATGTGTCTTGCTCCTGAAATAGGTCTGACAGTCCATCAGCCTGCTGACAGCTAGTAAGCTCTGGTCAAGCCTCAACTTATGAAGTCGTTTGAGCATGCACTCTGTAGACATGAAAACAAAACTCCCGTGTAAGTGTGCAAAGCCCCAAATTCATGTGCTCATGCCAGGGAAGAGAAAACAACTGAGATGAGTTCTGTGTTCCTCCTTAGGCTGGTGAGAAACCGCCTTGACCCAAACTGAATTACTCTGTATTTGCACCAGTGTAACGGCAAACACAGCACTGGTCCCCCAGTTTGGCAGAAGCCTTCCTGCCAATCCCTTCTGCATGCAGAGTTGGAAGAAGATGTCAAGAATGGGCACACCACGCAGGGAAGGGGAAAGGAAATGGTCCCAGCTGGTGCCAGGAGTTACAGGTGCCTCCCCTCTGCCCCAGGCAGAGCAGTGCTCAGGCACAGCCAGCAGCCAACGTGTCCGTGAGGTTCCTCTCTGGAGGAGCAGGAGGAAAATCCCCCGTATAGACATTTTGTTTTGGAGGTTGGGAGTGAGATCTGCGTGATGCTGTGTTGCCTGGTAACAGGCTGGGAGGGATGGAGCACAGGGCAAGCCTTCTGCAGGGCTGTGCTGAGAGGAGCACCTCCGGCTCCATGCACGTGGCACGGGGAAGGAGAGCACACCCCGGCAGAGAGGGATGTGTCTTGGAGCAAAGGCAGACACAGAAACGTGACAGGGAGCATGAGGGAGAGAAATTCCAGTGAAGACGGAGGAAAAGAGAGAAGCCAGAGAAGGGGACGTGGAATAAGGGTCCAGGAAAGGCACCTGGGCACTGGCTGAGCTGCAAGGGCTCATGGCTGTCACCTTCCAGGGAGAGCTCTGGTCTCTCTTTGCCCCAAGGAACTGCAGGAAAATGCAGGTTTCCTCTGAATTGTATTTCTCCTCCTCCTAGGAATTCATATACTCCTGATGCCCTCACAATCCCTGGAGACCTCACCCAAGTTTCAAGGTTGATTGCGCTGATTTGGGCTGAGGGACTTTTTTCCTGAACAACGAGCGTCCACACAAGGCTTCACTGGGAGTAACAGCACCCCTCTGGCCAGTCCCAAAAGGAACCCAGCCCCAGTCAGGCTGTCCTAAAGGACGATGCTCAGGCTAACAGGTCTGGCTCAGTCAGCACAGAAGGTGTGAGTCTATTCTCCATTTTCTTTAATTGTTTGGAAATTAAAATTGGAAGGAAAAAAAAAAAAAAAAAGATAAAATAACGTAAGGCATGGGCAAACAGACAAGAGCAACTGCTTTCCATCCACAAGAAATGCTCCTGGACTGGGTAACTCCACTCAGAGCCACAGGTCTCGCTGCACCTCATGCCTGAAATTCTCCCCCTTGGAGCATGGCACCACAAGTGCTGGCTGCAGACTTCTACCACAGGCATCCCAAAGAAATGTTTGGGGATGTTGTTTTGTCCTGTGTACAAGGTTTCCCCACCTCTTTCTGCTTGCATTTCAGCACACTTTCAGCACTAAACCCTGCACAAGACTGTCCCTGCACAAAATACGTTGCGTAACTGATGTCAGCTGTCCCTTTGGCCATTCTCTTGCTTCCCTTTTTGCTTTTTTAGCATAAGCACGCCATCTCACAGTGTTCTCAGGAGGAGGCATCCATCCATGTTGCCTCTGGGACACATAAAACAAGGTATCTTGTTCGCACTCACACAGCGATGCAGTAGCAGGGTTGCAATAGACTGTGGTTTCCCTGTGCTCTGCTCCACAGTCTTAATAATTCAGATAAACCTTTTAGCTCGGTTCTTTCCATCTTGATGCTTTTCCATCCAGCCTGACTGAAAACAGCATTATAACAGGACTGCCGGCAGGAAATTCCAAGTTCAGGACTTGATTTATCCCAACTTGGAAAGAAAAGCAACAACTTTTCCTAACTGCAGCTACTTCTAAGACGTTTGGGATAAAGTTTTGTTTTATCTGTACCTTTCTTGTAATTTCTAATATCATGCAATACTAAATTTAAACTGATACAGACTAAAACACTTATCAGAACAGAATGTATTATAATCTTTTATCATGAGCATCTAGGAAAAAAATCAATCTTTCTCTGTGGATCATTTCCATCTAGTATCACAAGTGTTTCCTGAGAAAATGAATCCATTGTTTTCTCTTTACAAATTAGGGTTGAGCACAGAGCCCAAGAGCCAAATGGGAACTTTCCTCTGGGCTGAAGCTGGCACTCACAGGACAAAGCAGTTGGGAGACCAGGATGTGTGGTGGCCACACTGAGCCTGCCTGTGCCAGCTGTGTCACTAAACATGCCTGTCCTTGACATATTGTAAGCTTTGTTAGGGAAATATGTATATATATATTTTTTTTTTAAAGTGCAATAGCCAGAAAACTTGTCTGAAGAAGAAGGTTACAGCATATTCCCCATGCAGGGCAGAGAGGAGCTGTGAATCTTCTCCCAGCCTTCCTCGTGCTAGGTCACTGTCCTCTCACTCCACTGCCCTTTTCTCAGGCAGAAAAGTCTTTTCACAGGAAGAGCTATCTATAATTGAAGCAATAGCAGAAACATCTGATTTTCCACCAGCCAACACCTCCTGCTGCAGCTAGCACCAGCCTAAAGTGAGTGCATAACACTTTAGTAGCATGTTACATTTGTTTTATGCTGGTGCCAGCTGCTGCAGAAAGTAGTAGAAAGTGAGTTGAAGCTAGCACAAGAGCTCTTGGAAAGCTATTGACTGAAATTGAGGCTGTGTCTCATACATATTGTGAACCAAGACATGGGTAGAGGTGTACAAGTTTTCGCAATGTATGCCCATAATTTGTACGCCAAGGTGCTACAAATTGTTTCTATTCAGATTCCAAATTGAAGCTTTCTTTGCTCACCAAATCCATTGAGGGGAAATGTTTAAATCTAAAGGAAGTCCACAGGGAAAATGAACTTTTCCAAGGAAACTGCAGGGAAGCAGGAGAACAAAGCGATTGGAAAGGGAGCCGTAATGTGTTCCTGCAATGCAGTTTAAGTACAAAACTCCTCTGGGATAGAAAAGCACTTTATTTTATGAATGGGAATAGCAGTGGCCACAGCACTCAGCACCCCTGTGGGATGTGCAGGTAGGGGCTCGCAGGCAGGTGCAGCCCAGGTGAGCAGGACCCCAGGCTGTGCTGGGCTGGGTGGGCAGTGGGTACCCACACCAGGGGCTGGCTGGTCTGGATCCCACAGGCAAAGTGTGATCCTGAGCTCCCAGTTCCTGGAAACTTCACCTTCTTCTTTTGTTTCTTTTGAGTTTCTGCCCTCATTTGTAAAGTAAAAGGCTGTAGTAAGTGGCCTGATGCTAGGCTCAGAAATCCTAGCAGGCACAAAGAGAATGGACATGGTGTGGTCGCACGTCTGTCTGGTTGTGATTTTCTAAAGCCAGCAGCTGGCCATGTTGGTTTTGCAGATATTAGCAATGCATTCTGTTTTGTTTCTTTTATTGAATAAAAGCAAATCCCACTGCTTCCTCCCCTGGGACCACCAGTGGAAGCGTATTGCAAAGCCTAAGTAACCCACAGCTCAAGCTGGGTACAGACCTTCATCTCTTCCCTTCATTATCAGCACACGATCCCTCCAGCAATATGTGCCCCGTTCTGCAGAGAAACCTGAACCAAAAAGCCAGTGATTCCCAGAGATTCAACCACTGGCTGCAAGGGGGTTCTGGAGATCACCTAGTCCAATCCAACCTCCCCTCCCCTTGCAAGCCGTCCATGCCTTGTGACCAGCAGGCACAACAAGGGGCACTCCTGATCCAAGGGGATTCCTCTTTTCCCAGTCTCAGGCGAGTGTTGGTTAGCAGCGTGCTTGCTTTCTCTTCCATTATGAGCCCTGTGTCCCTTCCCCAGATGGCCACGAGGATATTTTTGCCTCCAGAAAGGACAGTCTGGTGTGTGCTTGGGACCAGGCAGCAGATCTACTGCTTCCCTCTCCCCAGATCCCACCGGCACCCTGGGCAGGCTGTTGTCTCCTGGCGGCAGCACTCAGATCTACAGCTGTAGTTCTCCCGCTGGTGTCTTCGCCCCGGTGGAAAGAAATGAAAACCATCAAACTTTCTCTTCTTTATTTCCTGGCCAGCGCTGTAGGACATCTCCCGGAGAAGCTGGAGCTTTAAACACGCTTTAAAAGAAACCATGCTGGCAGCAGGCCGGGCAGTTGGGCTCTGCTGCCCTGAGCTGTGGGCTCCCTCCAGCCTTGCTACCCCCTACAGCAGCCACAAGGGCAGGGAGGTGGTGAGGCATTGCAGGGAGCGAGGAACCGTTTGCTTTGCTATATCTAATTCGCAGTGGGAGCACCGGGGTCAGGAGAAGGCTGTTTATCATGCCAAGACATCCTGATTAAGTCAAGCGCTGCTGAAGACACCTTAAAGGGGCTGATGAGGAATAAATCGTTGCCCAGCGCTGGGATATCTGGGGAAAAATAACCCCAAAATGCCCTGGTTAGGGGTCAGCACCAGTCAGGCACATGCACATCCCTCCCATCCTGCAGCCCCCAGCAAAGCGGAGCATTCCCTTTGCTACCTGGGGATGTCAGCCCCTGTCGGCATGGCAACGTGGGATGCTGCGGTGGGGATGGCCGGGCAGGAGTTCGCAATCGGCAGAACTGGGAAATGTTTGGGAGATTAAAAAAAATACACACAGCCGCACACACTCTCCCTCTCTCACTCACTCACTCCACCTTGTGCTGCCAAGTTGAATAACGATGTTATTGTGGTGGGAGAAAAACAGCATAATCTGTGCCCAAGCTGTCGGGGAGAGGGGAAAGAGGGTTGCACCACTTTCTTCCTGATATCCCCCTGTTCTCTTCCCAGCAACTCTCCCTGAGGAGGCAAAGTCGAGTGGTGAACAGGGATCTGGGGTGCAAATATAAGTCCCAGGCTCTGTTTGGGCTATGGCATCCCACGAATCTCACCACCACCCTGGACTGGTTTCCTTTCCCCATTACAGTGTGGACCCTAAATTACATTTAAAAAAAATGGTTCAAGATGCTGGGTTTTTCAAGCTTTAGGTAATACTTGTTCACTTAGAAATCACGCAGGGTTTTCCCCAAGAAACAGAAGAGTGAAGAAGTAGAGGCAGTAAAAACCCAGGTCTATCTGCATGGCCAAAACCTTCACTGCTTCCACACAGCATCTCTGAAATGCTGGTGAGGACACCAGGACCTTTGGCACAAATGGCAACTGAAAGTGTCCCTGCTTCCATGCTGCTTGTGACTTTCTACTGACCCCAAGAAATTTGCACGTGCACCTGCAGCAGGCAGGCACGCATTACCCTCAAGCACATAACTTGGGGTAGTTTTACATAGTTCCTGGTGCCAGGCTAAATATTTGGCTGCTTTTTGTCCAGGTATTTCAAAGGGATGTTTTGACCTAGCTCTGGTTTCTCCCAGCTGGGTCCACAGGTTGGTGCAGGTTGCATTTTGGGTCTCTTGCAAGGGCTCAGTGAGGTTTCCCTCCCAGCCTGTGAGCACCACCCAGCTTTCTGCAACAGCTCTGCAAGGCCTTCACTTTACACCAGCTCCATGTGTGCTGCTTTTTCCTGAACCACAACAGCATAAAGCAAGAAGTGACAAGAGGAAAAGTCATCTGTGACAGTGAAAAATGCACAGCTGTCAGGACACAGCTGCCTCTGGAGAGTTTTGCTTCAACGTGGCAGCTGTGACAGAGTCCTGAGTGCCCTAACAAGCCCCATCTGGGACATCCACCACCCATTCACACCCACCCATGGCCACGGCTCCATTTAAGCTCAGGCTCCTGTACCTTCTCTTTCTTTTGGTCCATGCTGTAGCTGCTTTTGGATCTGTCTTTCAGAGGGCCTTTAGGTGCACTTTGCAACCTTGTCTCTGGCTGGATATCCTGGGCATGAGTTACTGCCTTGTGTGGGACTTTGCTCACCCTGTTCAGGTATGGTGGGGCTGCACCCTGGCTGGTAAGGGTTCTGCTTGCACTGTGGTCACTTGGTTTCTGGCTTGCCCCTCTTCTGCTCTTGCTGCTTCCTTGGTGCTAGGTTGGAGCAGCCCTCTGAGGACTCTTCTGTAGCTCCTATCCCCAAAGAAAGGCAGGTACCCAGTGTCCTCCTGGGAAGGAGACATTTGTTGAGTCCCCTTCACTGCACTTTTTCTTGCAATGCTTCATAGTTGAACAGAGCCTGCAGTGGGGCTGGGCAGAGCAGGGGCCTGCTCCTAAGCAAACCTTAAGGTAATATGTGAAGATCTTTCCTTCAAAAACAGAAACTAGAAGAGAAGTGAGTGTCCTGAGGTCTCTCAGGAAGTCTATGACAGAGAAAATCAGTGGTTAGCTGTTAAGATGCAGCTTGAACTTAAGGTAGGGTTTTAGGCTGTAAAAAATCTTGCACTCTGTTATGATGGGGCACTATTTTGAATATGTAGATGGAAGATCATAGCCCCTTTTCACAAACGTGGGAAGCCCTAAGGACTGGTCTGTGCAAAGCATGAAGCATGGGTCTTACATCTCCTGGGCAGCTTTGCTTGCCACTTCTGCATGCTCGATAGCTTTGTGAGGCCAGTTGATGTCTGGGTGTTGTCTTCAGCATGGACAGGCAGGATCCCAGTGTGGCTGTGAGGTGGGGACCATCTCAGTGTCAGCAGGCTGAGATGTTGGTTGTCACCAGAGACTGAGCTTCTGAATCCCTTTCCTAGCAGCCTGCTGGCACAGGATCCTTCCCCCTGCATCCTGCAGACAGGCTGTGAGCACAACCCTCAGTGTTTTTCTTGAGGACATGTTCCCTGGATTTCTGTGAGTGCCCAGCCCTAGCATGGAGTATCCCTCCTGGCAGGGGAGGGAATCCCACTCCTCTGCATGGGAGGAGGGAGGCTGCTGTTTTTCTATACCTCCACCATGTATGCAGGGAAAGAAATCCACTCCAGCAGCTTGTCACTGCGCCAGGACCAATAGTAGGTGGCAGAGGGAATCCCCTTGCAGGGGAAAGCACGGCTAAGCCCAGCCTGCTCCTGACAGGGAACCTCTACAGAGCCCCTGTGTGCAGCATCCTACCCACCCCTCCTCTCTGGAGGAGCCCTGTGAGCTTCCCCTCTTCTGTTCTTTTCCATCTCCCCCAGCACAGCCACCTCCCTCTCCTGCATTTCTTCTGCCTCACTCCACACTGCTCTGCAGCTTTCTCTGCTCAAAATAATTTCTGCTCAGGGAATTCCTCTCCCTCCCTCTCCACTCTCCTGCAGTATTTCTCCCTGGCCTTTGCCCTGGGATATGTAGCTGAGCATTAGCACAAACATCATCTCTCACTGGTGATCTGGAGCAGACAAGATGACTTTAAAGCCTAGTGAAAAAACCCTCTTGCAAAAATATCTTGTTGCAAAAACAGGACATAGGAGAGGAAGGCTCTGCTCTCCAGGTGGGGTGTTTGTTAATGAATTATTCTAAGCATTGGTCATCTTAGGAAAGTGCTGTGTTCACCTGGGGCTCTCCCAGTCCAAGCAGGAACAAATGTGATCCTGGGAGCGGCAGCCCCGGCTGCCAGCATCCATCTCCTCTCCAGCCACAGGGAGGTGCAAGCCCCCAGCAGCATGCCCACCTGTGGTACTGTAGGGAACCCCTGGATCCACCCCACAGACTGCAGTAAATCTGCAGTCAATCACCTGCTGACCACAATCAGAGATCTTGATTGTATGGTGGTGCTATGTTTTGGGTTTTTTTGTTTTGTTTTGTTTTTTGGTGGGAGGTGTTAGGCTGGATTTAGTTTCTTTGTGGTGGGTCTGTGGAATAAGGAGGAGTAAACCTAGACCTGGATTGAGAGACCCTCTGTCAGCAGTGCAGCTACATATCCTCAGAGGCAGGTGTCTGCACTGCAGAGCCTGATTTTAGCCTTTGCTCTAGCTAGGTGCTGTTCCTTGCTTCTGCTTTTCATTTTAGACTTCTTCCTTCTGCAGTGTATCAAGCTTTGTGGTTCCCCTGCGAAGTGCTGAGGGGACCTGAGCTATTACTGCCCCATAGCAGATGTATTATGTCTGAGCTAGACCTAAATTTTGACTGAGCCCTAAAGGCAGAATTGCTATGGTGTTGTGTATGCACAGCAGCTGCTGATCAGGAATTCGGTGAGGTGAGGGAAGGAAGCTGTATGTATAGCCTTTCTTTTAAAATTCTCCAACAGTCTAACCTAAGTATCTGATGGGGTTAGGGAAGCTATTTTTAGCAAAATGCTTCAGGTGAGTTGAAACCTTCCCCTTTGTGTCTTCAAAGCACTACTTTCAGCCTGGAGAAACAAGGCTAATATGCATCTTGCTTTTTCAGTTCTCCTGGCAGTGAGTTTGTCTGAGAGGCAGCTGAAAATTTGAGCACGGTGTTCCAGCTACAGGCTGTGTTGCTTTGTGTCACGATGCTAGGTACTAAAATGAAGAGGAAATTATCATGGGTATAAGAAAGCTGGCAAACCCTGTATGTGGCCTTTCCTTGAAAACAGGCTGGGATGTGCTAGCAGCTGTTCCTTGGGGTTTCTATGGAGAGTGACCTGGATTAGTTTGACATATTGCAAAGCAAGGGGATACTGAAGCTGTAGCTGCTGTGGAGGTGTGGGCTGTGGCAGGGGAGCAAGGAGGGCAGTAGCCTTTTCTTGTGGTGTGCCCCCACTCACCCTAGGAAAAAACATGGGTCTGAGGTTGCCATCTACCAAGCTGGTGCTCCTGGCCAAGGAGGGAAGCTGGGTTAGTAGAGGGCTGTGATTTTAAAAATGCAGTGGGTAACTGAGAATTATTGAGTTATATCTAAAAGATACTTCCCCCAGGTGACTGGCAGAGCCAGCTCCTTAGGGAGAGCAGTCCTGTCTAACCCAGTTTTATACCACGCATTTAAGGCAATGAATCTCCTTGCTTTCCCAAAGATCCTCACTTAAAACAAGCTCTCTTGGCACATCCCTGGGTCAGATGTAATGTATCGCTACAAAAAGTCTTGCTGCTGTGCCTTTATTGGGCTGCTCTTAAACCTAGCACAGATAAGAGCTGTTATGCAGTTTGCCTTCAGTTAGTAAATATTAATGCACTTTTAAGGTGAGTGTCTTCCTATGTTTTTGGTAGTTAGTCTGGTAAAAGGAATTGCTTAGCAGCTCAACTCTTGATAAGAGTGTAAGGCTTGAGCTCTTGGAGCTTGAGGCCAGGGGTGATTGGATAAGTTCTGTTTAGTGGGTCCTTAAATTTCAGATTAACACTCATCAGCTGAGCCCAATAACTTCATGTGGATGAAGGTAGAGTATGTTTGGCAAGGACAGTTTAGATTTGCAGACCTCTCATAAACACAAACTCATGCAATCAGGTAAATAGGGAATGCAGTTGCAGTGAATGCAACACTTAATTATCCTTGCCATTAAAAATGCTGGCTTTGATTTTCTTTTTTCCTTGTCTAATTTCAAACTATGAAGGCTAGTTAGTTTTGAATTCAGAAATGAGGCAAGCAAGTATTGTTTCTCTGTGGGGAACTAGAGGAACAAACTAAGTTCACTGCTAAATTTAGAGGGCTCTGAATTTGAAACTTAGCTTTACATGATGGTGAGTACCTGTGGTCTAGCACAGGTGCAAGGTGTGGGAGCAGCTTAGCTGGGAGAGCAGGTCTGTAACTCATGGAGTGTTTATTTGGCACTTAAGCTCTCCTCAGTGGTAGCTGATAAGGATGTCCTGTGTTGGACTTGAAGTCCAAGGGATTACAAATGATCCTGTGGGAGACCTAGGGTGAATGCCAAGTAGTCTGTGCTGTCAGAGTGATGGGATATTACAAATGCAGCTTATCCTCACTCTGACTGTCTGGGGCATGATGGGTCAGGTAAGCATAAAGGGGCTGAGGAAATCTGTAGCTAAAGCTCTAACCAGAAGGCAGGTGCTAACTGTCAAGGCTGCCACAGAAGCAGGCCCTGACCTACAGCAATCCTGGGGCCTCTTTGCGGTGTCCTTGCCCTACCTGGGCTGGTTCTGTGCAGCCAGAGCCTCTCAGGGCTGTGAAATAAGGCTGCAGGAAACGGTCCTGTCTGTTAGCAGGGCAGCTCTGCCTGCTGGGGTGCAGCAAATCTCCCCGGGTCCTTGGGCTCTGTGTCACTGCACAGCTGCTGCTGCTAAAGCTTTTCTGAACCAAGCACTGGGCTTGCTCTGTGAACACTAGAGCATCTCCTCTGTATGTTATTAATAAACGTATGTGCACTCAAGGCTTGTCTGCTGCTGTGTTGCCTCTGCTTGAATGCAGTGGTTATATTTGTGAGGCAATGTACTTCCCTTCATGTCTTGTGCCAGCTTTTAGTTTTGAAAAGTCACCTAAAATACAGCTTCAACTTGTCTTGTACTGTCTGTTCTGTGTGAGGGAAGGTTGGGGTGTTGCATGCCTGGTGTCTTCCTTTGAATCATTAACTTAAACTGTCCAGACAGATTGAAGATTTAAGCCAAAGTCATGAAACTGAAAGCACTGGTTGTTGCACTGGTTAGGTGTGTTCTGACCTAATTATGCTTTGCCAGCAGTGCAAATTGGACAAAAGCCTCTCCAGTTCAACAGCTGGGTGTTCTCTTATCCTAAGATAAGGGTCTTGGATCAGTAGGGTCATAGGAGACACCTTCCCCAGGCACTGTTTGTCTGCAGCAAAGTTGTGCTGTGTGTGGCTGAGGGATAGAGGCCCTGGCAGTTGCCTGGAGGAGGTATAGGCTCTATCAACTTGAAGAATAGGGGGTTTATCTCACTAGAGAATCAAAATAAAACCCACTTTTGCTGTATATTACCAATGTGCCTAGGTCAGATAGCTTGTTTATGGTAGGGCATTAAGATGGAAGAACTTGAGTATTGATGGGATTTGTGGTTTCTGCTATTAAGAACCTTGCATATTTCTAGGGTGCCTCTGGGAGATGAGGGCAGGAGCTCATGTAGCACTTCTGGGACATGGAACTGATTTTGTGGAGCTGGAGAGCAATGTAGACTAAGAAGACTGGGAAATAGGGTCAGAAAAGGCTTTCCTTTAACAGACTATTGCTTTCTTCCCTCCCTCCTACTCAACTGAGCACACTAACAAAGACCAAAATCTGTTTCTTTTCAGCTAAAGAATTTGATTTGCTGTTCAACAGGACACTGAGGTGAACACAGACCTTCTACAATTTTCCCTAAATTCCTGACCCTTGTCTGAAGGGGTTTTCATGGCAAGTTCAGTGCAAGGCTGCCAGGCAGGTGTAAAAGGTTTCTTAGTCCTTCTTTGCAATCCACCTGCCTCTGCAGGAACCGCTGTTACTCAGACCAATCAAACTGTAGTGAACAAAAAAGCTGGGCTTGTCTGAGATGTTGTGACACTTTCCATGGAAATATATATAATGAAGGCAATTTATGCACCTCTATCATACCTGGTAATGTATATACACATTTAACACAGGAGAAATTGCCAGCTCCATGGGGACTGAGGGCTATGTTTGGCAAAGTAACCACTCTGCCATCAAATGAAGAGATCGGCTCTGCTTGCTGGAGCCAGCAATCCTCCGTTATATTTAACCCAGCAGTTTTCACACTGAGAGTAAGTATACTCTTTATACCTCATTTCTGTGCTGGGTGCCCTATTGCACTGCAGCTGTGACAGAGGTGATACATTCTCCATTAACACCTTCACAGGCTGTTTAGCACATCTGATGCTCCTGGAGTGGGGGAGAGGGAGATAACAAAGCAGCTGTGGAACTTGGAGCCTCTAGTCCTGGCTTACAACCAAGCTCTCCTCCCCTCCCTTGCTGGCTTTCTGACCTCCTTTCAGCCCTGCAGGTAATGTAACAGCAAAAAGTTGAGTTCACTCTTGGACTTGAAGAGTGGGTGGAGAGACTAAGAAACTGAGGAGGAAGAGTGTGACATCCCTGGATAAGAAATCTGGCAGCACTCTGAGGAAGTGCTGTCCTGCCCCTTGGCTTCAGCCAAGCAGTTGATCTCCTCTCAACCCACCTAGTTCACTTTGGGAGTGACCTTGTGCAAACAAAGAGCAAAGAAGCAAGCAGAGCAGCAAGCTCTTACTTATGCAGTTACCTCCCTCTCCTGCACTGTTAAGTGCTGCTCAGCTGACATGGTGCTCCCAGCATAGCAGGGCTGGAGACAGTGCTGCTCCTCTGAGGAGTGTCTGGCTCTGCTCAAGGGCTGCTTTTCTGAGAGCAGAAGGGCAAGAAGAGGGGTGTGATGCCTTGGCTTGCAGGAGGGTTTGTTCCAGGCCCAGGGCAGGAGAAGGCAAGAAGTGAAGGCAGGGAGATGCTGAATCTACCTCACCCCAGAGGTGAGCTATCCCCTCAGGTTCACTGCTCTAACAGCATAGGCAAAGGGGTTCTCAAATATACTAGTTACTTCTCTGTACACTGGGGGGAAGATGTAGTGTCTCAAGTCTTCATTTGACATTAATCAACACCCCCTTCTCATGGAGAGAGCAGAAGTGGAAGCTGACAGGGAATTATGAGCAGACCTGGGGTGTGGAGAGGGCCAAGACTTTCACATGCCTCCTGCCTCTCTCAGTCCTGTGGGATATCTGGGATGAGCAGCTTGGTTTACAGGTGTGTATGGTGAGATCAGTCCTTTATAGGAGCAAGCCTGTAGCATCAGTCCCCTAAAAAAAAAAGGGAGGAAGACAGGCATTCTCTTATAGCAACATGTTTAATATATTAGGAAGTCTGACAGCCAAAAAAAAGCATGGACTTCATATGCTTTCCACACTAAGCTATGTTAGAGTGGCAGTGGCTGTGAGCAGAATCTTTTAGAGCTTGTTGGAGCAGGGCAAAAGGAGTGAGCAGGGAATAAACATGCCATCTATACCACAAAGGCAGTGTGTGTGTACTGAGGCCTGGGAAGGGGTGTGAATGCAGGTGTGGAGGAGGCAAAGTAGCAAGGTCTAGAAGCCCTGGTAAATGGGATGCTGCCCAGATGCATGTTGCAAACAACAGCATGTGTCCTGGCTGACAAGGAATTGCTATCTGAGAAATGGGATTTGGGGCATGGGGTGGAAATGGCGGGGTGGGAAGCAGGGAAGGCTGGCAATTTCATTTCAGGTTAATGAAAATATGATTAACAGTTGTAATTAACTGAAATGGTGGCCAGATCTCTGCCCCCTCCTGATGATTTATGAGGTGCAGAGGCTGCCTGTGTCTGTGGTTTCTGCTTATGGCAACACTTTACAACATCTCAAACTTTTTGCCTTAAATCCCCTTCAGGCATAAGTTATTGTGGCTCTAGCTGCTGAGGTGTGTGTGGAGCTCCCCTGCATCCCTGGGCTTATTGTCCCTGCTCCCAGCCTTGTTGGGAGGCTTGACAGCAATGATAGAGGCGCTGTGAGTGCTGAGGGAAGAACTGAGATGGGACATCAATCTGACAGCTGCTCAATGGCAAGGCTGAGAGAAGTGCAGACTTGGCCTTGGGTCACTGGGGACTGAGCTGATGTGACATCTGAGTGAGGTGGTATTTCCCAACCACAAGGAGGTGCCTTTCAATCTCATGCCCTGGAACTGTGAAAATTGACAAGCCTCAGATCAGAAGAGCTTGGGGTGTGCTCATGGGCTAGAGCTGATGTCTCAGGCTCCCTTTGCGGGCTGGTCTGGCAGAGTGTAAGCAGCTGCCTCCTCAGCAGATCTTACAGGCCCACTGCTTCATTTTCCTAGTGCTAAGGTTATACTATCTGATGGGGATGATGTGTGACCCAGCATGTGTAAGTATCACCTCACCAGTTCAGCACTTGGTGTCTAATGCTGCTGCTTCTGCTCAGTTACATTGCCTCTCCTTTCACTGGCACACCAGTGGCAAAGTTACACCTGCAAAGTGCCAAGAGATCCTAACCATCCCTGTGCCATGTCCAGGCAGTGGTTAACAGACAGTATGGAACAAGAATAAAAAGAATGAAGGAGCTGGACCAATTTAATCATCTAGGTGGTCTTGTACAAATGTGAGGCCCTTACTTAGGCAAAAGGGAAACACGAAAGCACTGTATGACCTAATATGAATAGAGCAAACAGTGGCAGGGAGACAACTTCCTTTGGCTTATTTAAGTATGAGTATAGCATTCTTCCCTGCAATGAAGACAGATGGCATTTCTGGTGTGTGTGCCCAAGGCAGATCAGAAAGTGATCCCCTGTCCGATCTGACTGCTCCAAAGAAAGTAATAGCTAATTGTTAAGGATGTGGTTTTGGCTGTGGAGAGCAGGTGAGCTATATATTGTTTGATTGCATATGCATGATCTAAAAAAAAAGTGACTATCCATTTCTCAAAGGATACCTGATGAGCATTAAAAATACAATTGCAAGAATAATCAGGTCAGACTTCAAACAAATGCAGGGAAGCAGATCTGCTGAAGAAATAGATGCCCTGTTATGCCATTTTCTGAGTAGTTCTTAAAAACTGATCGTCCTCTTGGACATCAAACTAAGGTTCTTCAACTGAGGGATTGAACCCACTGGTTTTACCTGCAAGTTGTGAGTAGTAATTAAAGCCCTAATATGAAAGAAAAGCAGAACCAAACGTCTTATACAAACTCTGGAGAGGACCTGGTAATAAGCACAGAAGAAGCAGGCTTTTAGAGAGGGTCTCTGTGGCTTATGGTGGGCACAGACAAAGGTTAGGGCCAGAGTGGGATGGGGGAACTACCCATGTGCTGGGCTGGGGGGGCGATCAGCAGTTCTGCTGGCTTTAGCATTTTTGCTACTGGGTTGATTTACAGGCTGAGGTCTGCCCTGTCTAGGTTAGTGGAGCTTGTAAGTTAAACACTGACTGTCCCTGAAAAATGCTAACAAGCTACCAGTTAGCTGATCAAGATCAGCTTTTAAAAGCCTGGATACAAAAATAGCATCTTATGGTCACTTTACCAATAGAGGGACACTTGCATGCATCACTGGCATGTAAATGTTTGAATAAGCTTCACTTTAAAATGGAAGTTAATCCAGGAAAGCAGAGGTCTCCCAGAGACATTTCCAGTTACCAGAAATGCACTGTTTGACCTGAATGCCTGTGGCACATGTCTGCAGGTGATGCTATTATTGTTCTACAGTTTTTCTTCGCTTTGGAGCAAGTGACTGGTGCCAAGATATTCTGGGAAGCATGTATAAAGAGCTGCCAGAGGAACTATGTAAAAAGAGAGCGGTGTGTGTGGGGAGGTAGTCTTAGAGAGAAGTTGGACTGTCTGTTTAACTGGAGAACTGGGGCTTTGCTGGATTCTGGAGAGCAAGCAGTTCTCAAACAAATCTCATCCCTGTTAGGCAATGATTTCCAGGGAACAACCTGTCTGCTTGTTCTTTGGTCACTTCACTGCAGGAATAAATATGCATAAACAAAAATAAAACGAACTGTGCCTTTGTACACCCACATCCCTGCTGCTTTTGTTCTATGGTGCTCATCTGGTAACCTGCTATCACCAGGGGACCTGTCAAGGTTTCTGTTAAACAAGTGCCTTACTCTGAGCACTGGATGGTTGTTTTGTGGCCTGGCTGATATGGTGGTTCTTTGAGCGGGTTCTCTTGCGGGGCGGATGCGGGAGGAACGAACGTCTTCCTGCTGGATGCTGCTTTGGGAGTCTGTTCTGGCATAGGGCTGCCTGTTCCCCCTAAAGTGTCCGGAGGGCACCGGCTCTCCCCGGCCCCGCCGCAGCCGCGCACTTCCCCGCGGTGGCTGGCAGGGGGCAGCAGAAGCCGCGGAACGGCGGCGGAGCCCGAAGGGGTCGGGGCGGGGCGGGCAGCACCGCGCCCCCTGCGCCCTGCCCGGCGGGGACCGCGCCGCCCGCCCGGCCCGGGTGCGGGGGAGCTTTGCCCGGTGGGGGCCGCCAGACGGTTGCTGGCAGAGCCTGCTGCGGGGAGCCCGGCTGTTTGCTGAGCTCCTCCGCTGTTATCCCGTGTCCCTCTAGGCTCCTTCCATATGCAGGTCCGCGGGCGGGTGCTGTCGGTACCGGTGATGCCCCTTGTCCTGGTCTCTGTGCTTGTTTAAAGGGTTGGTGCTGTCTGCAGGGGGCATTCTGCTCGTGCGGAAAGTGGTACGGTCTAGCGCTTCTGTCCCGTGTTAGGAACTGGCTTCATGGTAATGTCCTTCCCCAGCGGGGCAGTGGCCTGGCTGGCTCATTGAGGCTGTTACTGCAGTGGCTCCTGATACAGCTGTAATTTAGGGGGCTTTCCTTGCATGACTACAACTTCCCCTCTCCAGCCTTCTCAAGGAACTGGGGGGAAGAGGCTGTTTTTCAAGCAAAACAAACTTCCCAAACCCTGTCAGCCTGTGCTGTGATATCCAGGAGGAGGTCTGCTGCTTCCTTGCAGATGACACAGTGTCTTTCTGATCATGGGCTACTCGGACCAGGACACAGACCAGTCCCTAAGAATAGGGGTGAAAGGCTGTGGGTTGAGCCTAAGTGAAGCAAGGAAGAGAGCAGAAGGCAGGTAAACAGGGGGAAAACTCAGTGCTGTGGTGAAGGGAAATATGGAGCAGCCCCTCTGGGTTCCCTTTGGTGTGCTGCTCCCTCCCCACAAGCCATCAGGGGCCCTGGGACACTGCTTCTTAGCCCAAGATGGTACACAGAGGTTGTCCTGTGCTTGGCTCTGGATAGAGCTTTTCCTCTCCAGAGTAGTTGACTCCAGCCTTGCATTGATTTCCATTTGAGTCAGACACTACTTAAAAGCCCCAGAGGGAGCTTGCACAGCGTCTGTATCTGCGGTTTCCAGAGAGCATCTTGCCAAGTATCTCAGTGCCTCAATAGCTGAGGGAATCCCTCAGTAACCTTCTCGTGGATGCCTCTCTCTAGGTCTCCTGAAACAAGGCACTCTGGTGCCAGTCACTTCCAAAGGATGGCAGTCCTGCTTGGAAAAAAGCCATGATCAGCACACCCCAAAGCCACTCCAGTTGTCTTTCCTTCCCTTTTTGTGTTAGGAAGGCTGTTCTCATACAGGCTATACTCTCACAATCTCTTGGTAGCTTTTATTGGTGTTTAACCCCTCTGTGAAACACCTTGTGCAGTTGGTGTTGCTCTTTAGCCCTGTCCTCCTGGCCAGAACAAGGGCTGGAGCTGTTCTTTGCAGTGTAGCCGTCAGTGTGTAGTACTGCCTGGTTCCTGGGGCTCTGAGTTCCTGTGAGGTGGTGAAGACAGATTTACTGTCTCTGTACTTCATAAGGCTTCATTTTACAAGGTTTTACAGATTTAATTGATATTGGCCCAGGTTAAAAGTATTTTTAGCAGCAAGTACTAAACCCTCTTCTTTAGGAGAATGCCTTAGATAAAGAGCTGAAGATGTTTTAAGTGAGTGGCTTCTTGATGAGAAATAGGTTGCTTTCTTTGAATTTTCTCATCTCTTTTCACCTGATAAAAATTTTTTTATTCTGATTTATTTATTTATTCTCATTGGCGGTCTGATCAGGCCTGTCAACTTTCTCAGTGATGGGAAACACCACATTACTTTTGGTAAAGTGAGAGTGGGGAAAGGGGCTAAGGCAGTAGTTACTCAGAAAATATTCTGACTTCCTTGTGGCTCAGGTGGAGACAGAATGATGAAAAGGAAGAAAATTGTTTCCTCTGAAAAATGTTTTACTGCTGTTGTAGCTCTGGGAGACAGCTTAAACTAGAAATGTAAGGCATTAAACAAAAATGTTTTTTTGGAAACTTTCATTTTATATTTCTAAAGCCACTGAGATGTCAGTTTTTTAAAAGGATAGAAGATCCCACAGAATCTAGTGTAGTGTGAAGAAGCTGCCAGCAACACATCCTTTTAACTCTGGTTCTTGCTAGCAGGGCAGTGCTGAAGCCCATTGCAGCTGATGTGCAGTGAAGTCTGTTTGGTTCCTGGCAGTGACTCCTCAGCTACATTGCTCCTTTGTAGAGTGTCTCGCCCTTCCAATCCTTTCTCAATGTCCTTACAAGGGATTAGGAGCACCTGAATATAGGAAATAGTCTTTCTGGCCCAACTTTTCCTTTTTCTTAACTTCATTTTTAACCTTCTTTTTAGCAACCCTTTTATACTTTGCATGCTGATGTTACTGAGAAGTTCAGGGAGTGAGTCCTAACGTTTGGGAGTTGAAACAACTTTCTTTTTACCTTACCCCCACCCTACGGTGTGCATATATATCAATATAGGCCAATTACCTGACCTCCCCATAGGTTTTCTCTGAAGCACCTCTGCCTCGCTAAGGATTCCCAGTACTTGTGCTCAGTGTGGTTAAGTCTCTTCTTTCCCCTGTTATAAGATCTGCTTCTTTGCCTGTTCAAGTGCTGAGCAGTAGTACTCATCCCTGTTGCATCACACATGGTACTGAACTTAATTTCACACTGCTACAACTAGAAGTCAGGTTATTTTTTTTACATTTGAAAACTGACATGCAAAACTTAGAGCAAAAAAAAAAAAAAAAGTGAATGCTTTTGGCTGTCAAACAGAAGATACGTAGGGTCATGACTTTGGAATACTTAAGGTTCTCTGCAGTGAAGCTTCTCCTGACTTACGGTAGTGACTGTAAGGCAGACCCAGGAGATCTTATGCCTCTGGAGACCAAAGAGCACGGTAACTGTATTTGAGTGGCTCCCCTAGTAATCTACAATGGGCAAAGGCAGAACCTGTTCCTCTAATGTCCCTTCACTAGATGAACATCTACTATCTTTTCTGCAGCTTTATGGCTATCTGCTATTTATACCTCATTATCTGTATTAAATAACAGTTCCATGTAAACAGGAACTGCTGTACTTCATTGTGCTAATTCAGTCTGGGATAGATGCATCTGGCTGAAAGAGCTGGAGGTCCGGTAGTGAAGTAAATAGGATTACATAAGAGCAGCAAATTATGGACAGTTTAATTATGTCTGTATGAGGGTAGCAGGGCTGCTCTGAATTCTGGCACTGCTGATTGAGTGCTTGACTCTGCACCTTTGTGGGTATTGTTTCTGGAGAGACTTCACAGACTGTTGGCATCAGGCACTTGTGGCCACAGCAGTTCATGGAATCTGATCTCTTCCCTTCATGCCCTGGCTGCTTTTTACAGACTAGGGTCTTATGTCTTCTGCCAAGCATTTTTTTCTATGTATTCTTGTCACAGTTGTTCCTAGCTCCCCATCCCTGACTTCATGGGTAGAGCTGTTGGCCTACTTGACCTCCCTCTTGTTCCCTTTAATCTGAAATTAGGCATGTTCAGGATGTGCTTAAGCCTTTGTTTTTTATAGGGGACTCAGGAATGTTGCTTGGGGGATGAGTGGAGTCCAGTTCTTTGCAGCAACATGGGAAGTGTTTGTCCTTCACCTTTTCACTTCTGCTAATACAGATATTGGCCAATGCTCCATCACCAATAAGGATGTGCAAGACAGATATGGACTTCAATACCATGGGATTACTTTTCCTGTGGATAGATGGTTGGGCTGGCTCAGCATCAGAGCTATGGAGCATGCATATGAGCAAGAAGTGGGAGAGGAATGCAAAAGAAGGTAGGAAGGTGGCATTAACTTTCACGGCTTTCTAAAAGGGCAATTTAGTCAAAGTGGACAGTGGTTTCCCATCTTATTTTGGACAGTGCTTCCATCATTCCCTCCTGATCGTGCTGATGCTAAAAAAACACACTATCTTGGGAGGCCTATGTTACTACAGGGGTGTGTGCAAGCTCTTTCTGACAGGGAGCTGCTTAGGCTTTGGGAAGAAGGTGAAGATGAGCAAGGGGCTTCTGGAGACTATTAGAGTGAAGTCAGGTTGAACCTGCCTCCTCTCCAGCCTCCCCTAAGTGTCTTTTGCTTTGCTGATGGGTTGTTCTACTTTCTTGTCACCTGATTATTTTTTTCTTGAAGCCTTTCCTAGTCTGTTACGGGCAACTCCTTTCAGATCCTCATCAGATTTAATGTGCTGCTAATTTCCTCTTCCAGATCAGTAATTATGATATTTCATAAGGCTAGATCTAGTCATGATTTGTGCATTCTCAATATTTCCCAGTTCTCAGTGTGCTGTTACGTTACAGCTTATAGTGATGCAATAGCTCATCTTTCCTTGTGAGGAAGTCCCTACCAATTTGGTCAGAATTGCTTTCTTTTCAAGTAGAGAACAAAAAGATATTGAACCTAGACAAGGAGGCCTTTGCTTGTACTGCTAAACAGCAGGTGGAGAAAAGCTGCTGTAGTGATTACTGTTCCCACTGCAGCTTCTGGCATCTTCAGATCTGCAATCCACTGAGCAAGATCTGTTGGGCTTCTGGAAAAATGTGAACCTGCTCCTTCTATGTAAGTTGATTGTGGGCTCTTAGAATTTAGCGAAGCTTTCTTTCCTGCCTTTCTAATAATCTCCACATCTGCAAATTATCAGGTTTTCATCAAAATCTTGGCGTTTCATATGTGAAGAAATTTCTGCTTATGAAAGGATGTCCTATTGAAAACCTTTGGGTGGAGACCTTTCAGGCTTCCTCCTAAACACCACCTCCACATCCTGCCTCCAGACGACTGAAGTTATCTGGGGGCTGTGTATCTAATGTCTAATGCTTCCCACTGATCACTTACCCATTTGTACAAGAAATGTAACAAAGTAGCCTGATTAACTAGGATTGAGGGAATTAAGCCTGTGTTTGTGGAGATAACGATCAATGAGGTCTCTTAGCACACTTGTTACTCTGGGCTTCCTTTGATTGGCATATCAGCAGCTACACACCATAAATTACCTTGATGGATTCCCCTGTGCATCTGAATTTAAAAGAGATGAGGCAGAAGGTTATTTTAGTTAATATTCTGGTGTGTGATTTTTCCAGGTGCTGTACAGCTTCTGTCTTGATTCATAACCTCTGTTCTTCCAAATCTAAAGTCCTGTCCATGCTAATAGCACTACAGGCCATCCTTGAACCTGCCCCCAGGTTTTCTGTAGCTCCCATATTCCTTGACAAAGATTTTTCTTTAAACTGTGTACGCTCATGATGCCTTGGGGTAGTAAGAGCTGAGACTGAGGTGGTTTAATTACTGACACGATCTCTTGGCAGGACCTAGCAGGTTCTCCCAGGTGACAGACTGGGGCTGCTGGCATGAATCCTGGAGAGAATTAGCTAAAGAGGTGTTCCTGGATGCCTGTGGGTCCACAGCAGAAATTTTGGTACTCCCCACTGCAGCCCATTAGCAGCAAAGTGAGAGGCTGCATGCCTTGGATTAGAAAACACTTGAGGATGTCATTTACTCAGGCAGATTTCCCAGCTGACTGAGCATTCCTATTCCACTAATTACAAATCAAGAGGGTGTTGTGTGCAGTGGCTCCCAGACAAGAGGAGCTTTCATCCTTAATGGGGGCAGGTTGGGAAAAGCAGAATGGATCCTGCTAATTCTGTTATCCTTTCCCATTCTATGCAATCAGTTGAAACAAAATAAAGCTTGCTCTGGTAAATCCTGAGAAATTTGGTGCTCAGATGCTGCAGCTGGCTCCTAACAGCTGGGATCCAAGTCAGCACTGTAGATGAAGTGTATCAGAACTGGGGACAGCTTAGAGCCAGGATTCTCGCTCAAGCTATCAGCTTTTTTTTTGAAGTCATCTTAATGCTATTTAGTCCCCTTAATAGCCAAGGACCTGGGACTAGGGGGCGTATGAAGGAAATGACTACCCTAGATCCTTGCTAGGTGTTTGACCAAGCTAATATAGGACCATTTAGTTCTGTTTCCAGCTGTTGTAGGAGGGAGAAGACTTAAAACTTGCTCTTTCAAATTTCCTGGAATTGAAGGGTGAGGTGTGGGGCTGAGTGGAAGCAGTGACCCACACTGCAGTCCCACCAACCTCAGGGCTTCCCTCTGTAGGCTCATGCAACCTCATCTCAGTACCACTGCTTTGGGGCAGTTAGAGCATTCCTTTTCTCATATCGAGTGTCCTTTGAATCCCTGGGTCCATGTGTTCCTATTTGGCTCAGGCTGACAGGCATTTCCAGAGGCTCTGCATCCCACTGCCAGACAGCTGATAGCAGCAGCACAACATCTGCCTGCCTCAGTGCCCTGTGGCTCTTCCTCCTGTGCATAGCTGCTTTGCTCTGCCGTGTCTTCCTGTCATCAAATGCACGACTCCTTTTGCTGCTTGTCTCTGATCTGTTCACACTAAAAAACCTGAAGGAGACAGGCCGTGGGAGAGCACTGCCTGTTGGTGGTACGTTTGGGAGAGCCACAGGCAGCTGGATACTCCGAAGCACTGTGCCAGGAGGAGTCCCAGCTGCCTGCCCTGGGACCTGCAGCCTGATGCTGTCTGCTGGCATGGCAGACTGGCAGGGGGTCAGGGTGAAGGGGTCCCAGAGGGCTCTGATTGACAGAACCCTGTTCTTGCAGCCCATCAGGCTTATCTAAGCCTTGGTGTTGCCCCAGTTCTTTTGGGCAACTGGTGCAGTGGTTTCTATCATGTATATACATGAAGGTATTTCTGAGAGTGAATGTTCACTGTCAGTGGTGATGTAGTTATGGACAGAGGAGACTTGAACTGGTGGCTAAGCCAGTGCTTCTGCATGCTTCCACCCCTGGCAGCAGCAGTGCAGATAGTGTATGCATGAGAAGCTGTGTGAGTGACAGGGAGACAGCCCTTGAGCATGCTTTGACTGTCCCTTTTTTGGTTTCTTCATCCCATGCCAGGAGAAGGCTATCATGCAAGCCTTTCTGAGCAGTTCTTTCTTTCACTAAGTGCTGAGCTTCTGGCTCAACATCGGCTTCCCATGTGGCTGCCTCCAGGAGGCAGAGATTGGAATGTCCTGTCTCCTGCAGCCACCACTCACCTTAATATCGTGAAGAGCTCTTATTACCTGGGTCTCTGCTGTTTTGTTTCAGCTAATTAGCACTGATGAGATCCACTCGGTGCTAGGCGGTCTCCCATCCCTCGGCTTCCTGCAGTCCTTGTAAAGTTTACCAAACATGGCAAGATATTAATCCTTTCAGGGACCATAGCACAAGCAATGTGGTGACATTTAGAGCCCTTGTTAAAATAGCAGATTCAGCTGATGTCTTTTGGAAACTTCTGCTCTCCTGCTGACAGGCTTTATCTACAACCATATCGTGTGGCTAACTATCTTGCTTGATGGAGAGGATCCTAAAATTGCTGTTTCAATGAAAGTACAGCCAGTCTCCAAATGCAGTAAGTTCTGGTGTACACAGAGTTCATACTTCCCTCGGAATTTATTGATGTAATGGCCTTTGCACCCAAAGCCCAGCCATGTCTTTCAGCCAGGAGCTTTGCTGTTTGGTGTCCAGCTGTGAAATAGCTTATTTCTATCAAGCTGTAATGAGATCAGGATTTCCTTCAAAGGAGAGGCTCAAGCTGATATACAAGGCTGAGGAAGGTACCTATGAAGGGAAGGGGAGACCTGGAATAATATTCTATGTAATACAAACATAGGGCATTTTCCAAAGACCTTAGCTGATGCTATCAACTCCTGCAATTTGGTGTGAATCTTCTGTTGTTTGGCCCTGCTTCAAGCTCCAGGTTTTGTCTTCATACCAGTCTCCAAGTTTTTTGAAACAAAAAATGAGTTCAGTTTTGTAGGTGCAGAGAGAAACAGGAATCCAGAAGGATCCAGATGAGAAAAACAAAAAAGCCAGCCCCTCCCTAAATCTAGCCTTCCCATAGAGATGATTTAGATGAGTATTTAGGTACCTAAAATGCTTAAGTAATTTGGATTTCACAAGCATGTGTGGTATTAGAAATAGAAATGCTGAAGCATCTAAAACCTCATGACTCCACAGGGGGATTTTTGAACTGATGCTGCTATTGTAACTGCAAGAGAGATGAAAGTCTGTGACTAGGTCTCTCTCCAGGTTTAGTTTTGCCCTTGCCAAGGGACTGCAGGACAAATACAGTCTCTTTCAGGCCCATTAGTTTTTATGAATTTGTTCCACTGCCAGCTTATAGTTCTTGAAATTCAAGACGGTGAGCTAGCCCTGCTAAAAGAGCTCTGGTACTTCTCCATGGAGTTGGGTCTGCCTTCTGGAGATATGGATGGGCACACTTTGTCGTAGAGACAAGAGTCTAGCTCTTTTGTTCTGTCAGCATCTGCTAGGACACAGACATGGAGTTCAACAAAGTGCTATGAAGTTTTTTGGGGTCTTTGATTTGTTGGGTGGATATACGAGCTGAGCATCTATATAAACTGAAGGTATATGGCCATCCCAACGGCCTCTTTGGATGTCTGGCCACTTCTAGGCATGTCTGAGCTTGGGTAAAACCCCAGATCTTATCTAAAGGAGCAAGGACTGTGATGCTGTGTACAAACATTGTGTTGTACCTCAAGCATCCCTTGGGATTATGGAAAAGTGAGGGGAAAAACAACCATCTTCTTGCTAAACCTATCTATTTTGTCACGGATTATCTTCAATCTCAAGTGAATCGCTAGAAAACTCTGCCCTGGCCCATTGCCCTCCTTTTTCCCACCAGCAGTGCTGCAATGCACCAACATCTACAGATGATGCTTCCTTTCTTGTCTGCTTTGCCAGTTTTCTGCAAACTAAACTCCTGGTGGTGGAAACTACCTTTGTGTTTATTTCCAAGATTTATTCCCAACATCAGGTGCTTGAGATGTATGGGTGAAGTCACAGACTGCATAATATATTATGTGGGGTGTAGAGATAGCTGTCTCCTTTCCTAAGGTCTGATATTTAGGGTTGGAGAGTTTCAGCAGCAGGGATGTGTTTTCTCTGCTAGAGAGGATGGAAAGATCAGTGTGTCCTCCAATCCCTTCTTAGGGCCACAGGGAACAAGTGTGTGGGAAAGTCTGCTTCTGGCAGGGACAAGCAAATTCCTGCCTCCCACCAACTCCTAACTGCCCAGCAGAAACAAGATGTCAGGCAGTGGGTTTGCTGGAAAAGTGGTACCCTAAGGGCAGTGCTGATGAGAGCATGCTTTGAAGGGGAGCCTCCGCTTTGCATAGGCTGCTTTTGCTCTGTTTCTGGAGACCAGAGCGAGCATAGCATTTCAGGTGGCTTTTTGTCCCCTTTGGGGGCTTTATCCTGGATATGGGGAGTTCTGTGCCCTTGCTGGCGTGGAAGAGGTAGGAGGCTTTCTTACACTGAGGGAAGGAGATGCTGCCTTTCTGCCTCAGCCCAGTGCTGTGCTTGCTTCTTCGGGAATGGCCTTCCTGCGTGCTGTAGGAACTGGACCCCAGTTCTGCATGACTGCACCTGGCCCTAACCCAAGGCTCTTCCTCCTGTCCAAAGGAGGACAAGTACCAGATCAGTGCTGGTTTGCATGGGAGGTTCCAATTTGCTTGCAAGCTGGGAAAGCCACCATCTTCTTGGTGCTGCTTTGTCTCACGGCTAGACTCTGCCTGAGGGCTGCAAACGTGGTGCAGAGCAGCTCTGCCGTGCTTGCTGCCTGCGTGGGGCAGCCCCAGCGGGGAGGCTGCGAGGGCAGCAGCGGGGCCGGGCAGCGTGCAGGGTGAGCAGTGACCCCCGTCCCCGACCGAGGCTGCAGGCGGGTGGCTGATTTATGGCTGTGGTGAGATAGGGGTCTCTCGGAGTTAAGCTGTAGGCGAGTTGCCATGGAGACAAGCTAATAAAGCACCAGGCAGCAGCTGGCTCCGATGGCGGCCCTGCTACGGGTGCAAGGAGCGGGCGAGCGGGTGGGTGGGGAGAAGGGGCAGCTGATTTGGTGGGGAAGGAGGCGAGCACTGGGATAGCAGGACACCAGGAGGGTTTTTGAGAGGGTCTTGGGTGCTTTGAGAGGGAAGGAGGTGAAGGAAGGAAGATCCTCCCTCTTCCAGCCCTTTGGGGAGGGGGATTTCAACATGGTGCTCCTTAGGGGTGTGTGGGACCGGCAGCCTTCGGTGGAGGAGCTGGCCCCATGTGCAGCTTGAGCACTCTGTTCTGGCCTCCTGCCTGCATCAGCAGCCTGCTCCCTTAGTGCCTAGGGCTGGGTGCTTCCCCCACAGCACGAGGGGGCCTCAAGGTGGCTGGGAATGTCAGCTGGTAGAGGCTGCCTGGTGCAGTGCTGGCACACAGGACTCATAGCTGTGATTAGGGTTGGGTTACGTGTGGGGTTATGTGTGGAGCCGTGTGTCACTGGGCCATGTCTCCATCACACACTGCTGCTTCTGCCTCGCAGCACTGGGGAACATCACCCGTTCCCTGGATCAGCCACCTGCCCTGGCTGCTGCAATGTGACTGCTCCCATGGGTGCTGGGCCTGGGTGTGAGCTGGGATCAATGTGGATGGCACAAGATTGCCTCCAAGGAGCTGAGGACATCTCGAATCCCTTGATCCAGCCTGCACCTACAGAAAGACCTGTCCAGTCTAACAGCTTCACTGGGCTGGCAGTTATTAAATCTGCAGCTCCATTCAGTTCAAGGGCACTGTAGCATGGACCTAAAACTAAGCACACTTTTATTCTGGCTGGTTGAGCAAGGGTGGCAGGAGGAAAAGGCTTAGCTAATTATTAGCAAGATATTCCCAGGCTGCTGTACTCCCATTTTGAGAGATTACTCTTCAGCAATATGGTGACAGCCTTAAGGTTTAACCTTGATCACTTTAAGAAGGGTTTTGCCTCAAAGCAGTCTTCTCCTGGAGTGTGCCAGAGTTCAGGTAGACATTCCGACAAGTAAAGGAGGATTTGAGGGTGTGTATAATATTTTAAGGAAATAAATAAACCAAATACTGATTATTGAGGCATGCATTAAAAGATGACTGCTTACTGTTTTCACGGGATGTTTTTATAACTCTTACATTGATGGATGCTCCCCACAGAGACTGATGCTCTCAGGTCAGGGTTACATATCTTCCAAACAGGGTGAAGATCAAGACAATTCTGGCTAGCTAAGGCCAGCTATTGATAAGGCTGCTTTCCCTCTGCCTCCCAGAAAAGGTCTCCTGTAGCTGGACTTCCTAAGCTAACTAATGGCTTCTTCCCTGTCCAGGGCCTCCTGTGATGTCCCTGCAGGGCTAGCTGGCAGGAAGGGCTGGCCAGCCCTTATCGCTGCAGCCAAACCAGAAGGGGCACAGGTCATACAAAGCTCTGGAGCCTGCCCAGGAAGGGTGATGGCTGGGATTTGGCTGGTGGAGATTTTGATTGTTGCTGTTTGGCTGGCTAGAAGCAGGCCTTGCTGTGGAGCACAAGTGCCTGCTCTGCCAAGGATTTGTGTGAGCCAATATGGCCTGAATCCAGCACATCTGGGGGAGTAGGGAGGGCTGCAGTGTGCCAATCCACTGACCTTCTAATTTAGGGTGCTTTTAGGTATGGTATCTCTTGCTCTGCTGGCAGCAGCTCACTGTTCGTATGGCTACATCCCTGTAATTTTTCAGCTTGTACTTTTGCCTGACCCAGTCACAGCCACTTCTCTCTGCCTTCGCAAGGAGAACTTGCTGCATGGTATGGCTCCAAGGGGAGGGACTTCAATTGATTTTGGACTGATAGAAAAAAAAAAAAAAACTGCAACAACTTTCACTAAAGGGCCTCATGCCCAAGACTATTTCAGGCTGCTGGCAGTGTCAGAGGAGACCTCTGAGTGAGCTGAGGAGGCATGTCAGAGTGGTGTGAGCTATGGTGTTCCTGAGGCAGTCTGTATTGCTGTTGGTTGTGGATGAACAGGCCTCAGGAGAACCATGGTTTCCATTGCCTGTGACTATTGTTAGCACTACTTAAACCTGTAAATCTTGGAATGTTCTTCAATATGAGCCATTTAAAATCCTGAGTCACTTGTCTCCGGATATGCTTGTCTCGCTGATTCTGTTTCATGCCTGTTCTCCTACCCAAGGCAGCTCATGCCAGCAGCTGAGTCAGTTTGGAAAGGAGGGAGAGCGAGTATTAGGGCCTCCTCTGCTCTGATCCCCTAGGCAATAAATGTTCTTGAGTTAGCCAGGTCCTATGCATGGTCCTACTTCTGGGCATGGTTATCTCAGCAGCGTTCTCCAATTGTTCTCCAATGGAGCCAGTAGGAAGGTGGTTGACCAGGTCCTTGGGGTTTTTTATTAAGTGAATGGCTGTGCCTTGGGTCTTCCTCTGAGCTTTCCCTGTTCCCTTGCCAACGCTTGTTTGCAAGCCTATAAATCGGGAACAGAAGGAGATGTGCCTTTGAAAAAGCCTTGAAGTAAACAGAAACTTGGTGTGAATAAGTATGGCCAGCTTGTGTTGCTCCCCGGGCTCTTCCTTCGCTGAGTGTGCTTTGAGTAGCAGATTAGACTGGATGATCTCTTGAGATCTCTTCCGATGTGAATTTTCCTGTGATCCTATGATTTGCCACAATTGTGGAGAACAGCAAAAGCGCCTCTGCTGACATGCACGCATAGCTCACTCTTCTCTGGAGTGATGCTTTAGATAATTGTAGGAGGACTCCAATGCAGAAAAAAGATTTTTTAAAATGGGAACAGCCCCGCACCATGCACTGGTTGCTGTCATTCATGCAGAAGTAGTCTAAGGACAATGAAATATTAGCTGTCTGCATGGGATCTCAAAGGCAAAGGTCCCTGCAGCTCAGACAAAATACGTATCAGACCAGAACATAAGTTGGAGGCCTATTTGCTTCAAAATTGTCTGCTTCTGTTGGCTAGGGCTGGGTGTGGTGTTGAGGGCTGGAGAAACTTGATTGCTTATGGCTTGTGGTAGCTGGAAGGCCCTGTAAGAGATCCAAGTGTTGCAATAACACTAAGGGCTCTCCATCCTCTGGTCCAAGAGGTGTCACACTTGATTGTGGGGGCACTGTGCAGGTGCAACCTGAAGTCCTTGGTCAAGATTTTGGTCTTCAGATCTGTGTCGTGAGGCTTGTCAAATCTTGCTTATGGCCCCTATCTAGTAGAGGAAAGCTGAACTCTGATGGCATTTGAACTGCTGCTAACAGATGTATAGATAGGTACAGGCATATACAGACTAGCAAAAACTGCTCAGATCACAGGGAACTGACTCTTTGCTTTAAAAGAGTCTGTTTTCTTCCTGCTGCTCAGGAGCACATAAGAACAAATGCTGCTATCTTACTAAAGTCGGGATGGTCTTTAGGAACAGGGTAAAACAGTGATTGTGTCTAACTTCTGGGTAGCAAGGGCTGGGTCACTTTCTGATACAGAAATGCAGAGAACTGACTCCTAGACTGGATTTAATTGTTCTTGTGCCCTCTTTCAGGGCTCTTGCTGTGAAGGATGTTTGCACGTTACTTTTGATATTCAAAAATAAGTGCTAGAGGTATTTCTGAGGTTGTCAGTGGTGCTTGCAGTTATGAACCTTTATCTCATCCCAGCTCCTCCGCGCTGGGTGGAGGTTATGTACCAGGCACAGCTGCGGCTGAGTCCTGCAGAGTGCTTCACAAGGAGAGCTCTGCAGGGACAATATATTTTGAGTGCGCTTTACTGTCAGCTCTTGTCTGCCCAGCTTCAGTCGCGGGGCTCCACAAAACCTCCCGAGCCCAGCCAGCCCTGGCCAGTGCGTCTTGTACCGAGCCTCCTCGGGGACTCTTGCACTGCCACCCTATTCTTTTTTTTTTTTTTTCTTTTTTTTTTTCTTTTTTTTTCCTGCCTGCTCCTTGCAGCATTTTAACCTCTCTTCCTCCTCCTCCTCCCTTCCTCTGCGTTTGTTTTCCTCCGCATGCTGTTTTATTGCGATATAAACCTCCGCAATCCCAACTTGTGCTCCAAACTTCCCTGCCCCGCCGGCAGACCGGGGCTTTTGGCCGGGCCTGGCAGCGAAGAGGCATTTTGGCAGGGTTTGGGTTGCGGTGCCCTTTGGGGTGCGGTGCCTTTTAGGGTGCCGGCCCCCTCCTCGCAGAGCAGCAGCGCCTTGGGGAGCTCCCACCCTTCAACAGGTAGACGCTGCGAGCAGCCAGCCGTGCTCTGCTCATCCGCCGGTGCAGAAAGGATGGCGGGGACCGGGGCCGTGCCGGGCTTCGGCGGAGAGCTCCGGGGCACCGCTCGGGGCAGGGAGGGCGGCAGGGTTGGGCTGGGGTGGGGGAATCCGCCGCCCGCGCCGCGGGGTGGGCAGCTCGGCACAAAGCGGGTGGTTAAACCCTCCTCCGGGGCGCGGGGAGGAGGAGGAGGAGGAAGGCGGGGGGATGCTGCTTCCCTCCCTCCATCCGTCTCTCCCTCCCTCGCCGCGGCCGGAGGAGCGCGCAGGCGGCGGCTGGCAGCCCCGGCCCGGGGGGCTCGGGGGTACGGAGCGGTGCGGAGCCGCGCGGGCTCCGTCCCCCCCCGCTGGGGCAGCCGGCGGCGGCGGTGAGTGCGTGCGGGGCGCGGCGGCTCCCCCCCCCCAAAAAAAAATCCCGGGGCTCCCCCCTTGAGATGGGTGGCAACCCCCCGGCAGGCATCGGGATGCTGGGGGCGGTGCGGAGCCCCCCAGCTGGGGGAGACCCTCGGAGCTGCACCCTCCTCCCCATCGGTTTTTGGTTTAAGGGGTGGGGGGAGAGCGATGGTGGGGGCTCGGGGGGGGTGGCTGGGGGGTCGGAGCCGCTCTGCTCCCGCAGCAAGTCCGGAGCGTGGTGGTCCGGGGCGAGCAGAGCCGAGCCGTGCCTCGGCACCCGCCTGGGGAGCGGGGAGAGGGGCAAGAGGCAGCGGGGGGAATGTCTGCAAAAGGACGGTGTCGAGCTCGGTTCGGAGAGCCGGACGGCAGATGTAGGGGAAGGGCTGATCGGGGAGGACGGCGTAGTAAAAGCAAAGTCAAATTTCCCCCTGAATCCTGCAGCCAGGCCTAATGGGTACTGATGCTGACTTGGGGTGGGGAGGGAAGGTGGGAGGGCGAAAGGAGTTTTGTGGGGCTGCGGTCTCTAAGGCTGCTACGGGAGGAAAGGGAAAAGAGCTCCAGATCCTTCCCCCTCCCCCCCGAGTTACTGGGACTGAGATACGGATCATTTAAAGGGAGTAGCGTAATGCAATTAAGCATTAGACAGTCCCCACTGCAACGTTTATCCATTGTTCTTCGCTTTGCCTTCTGCCAGAATGATTCTAGTCTGGATGAGGGAAGCATAATTGAGCAAATAGTTCATTTCCCTGGCCAATTGCATCCATAGTCTCTCTCCTGAATCCGCTGGCTGCCTGCATACACAGCAGCATCCTCGGGCAGAACGAGGGATCCGGGACCCTCTGGTGAGACTGCCACTGTCGTGGGCCAACTGGCGAGAGCAGCTCTCATCCCTGCCCACCTGAGGTGTTCTGACAGTGGCAGAAGGGCACGCTTGTTCCCTCACCTCTTGATCCTTGGGGGAGGTGTGAAGAAGAAAAATAACAGGTGGAGAGGCAGGTCCAGCCTACAACTAGGAGATGCTGCGTGTGGTTCAGGCAAGTCATCTGTTTTGTCTAGTCTTTCTTAACTTTCTCTTTACCCCAGCGGATAAAGGATCTCCGGCTGTTTTGAGGTGATGCTGTTGTTCTGGTGGAGTTTGTCTGCCTGTCCTTCAGCCTGGGTCTGTGGTGGCTGGGTGCCCTGCAACGCGTGCGCACACAAGTGCGGCGGCAAGGGAACGCAAATGCTCTGCTCCTGCTCTTTTTTTCCAGAGATGCAAGCAGCTGGAGCAGTTGTGGCTGCACCTGGGCCAATGGCACACGCTTGGCTGGGGGCTGCAACCTTTTCCCTAGAACCTCCTCCCAGTTCACAGCAGAGCTCTGTGTTAGGGGTATGCACACACGCATTTGCTGCACCGCTGCGAGACCTCCTCAGCACTGGGAGGCTGCTGCCTTTCCTCGCTTCTGGAGCTTTATCAGTCTGCATCACGCGGCTTTCCTCCTTCTGTTCTCTCCTCTCCTCTCCTTTCTTCTTTGTCTGTAGACTGCCACCTGTCCCACTTCGCTGTCAGCTTCCCCTTCGCCTTTTTCTGCTTAATCCATTCTTTCACCTACATTTCTTTTTCTTGAAGTAGACCTCGTCCTCTTCACTTTGCTCCCTCTCAACACTAGAGAAGAAGCCCAGCTCCTCATCTCAGTAGGAGCATTCCTGCCAACTGTTTACAAAAAGTAGCACAATACCCAGGCTGAATGCTGACATAATTGCATACCCAGCCAGAGAGTGTAGTAAATAATCCTGCCTTTCAAGCTTTTGCCCAGTGGTGAGTCTTTTGCCATCTCCTTCACCCCTGGGCTAAATGTATTATACTTGGCTTGCTTTTACTTATATTATGGAAACACAAAGTCAGCACAGTTAGCACACACATATGGTATCGAAGTAGACATACACTGATGTCTTGCACTGTATGCACTGTGCACGCATGCATTGTGTGTGTGTGAGCGTGCATCACACAGCTCTGCTCCTGGGTCCAGCCTTTGACAATATTGCTTGGCAAGCAGGAGGTCAGAGAGGAACGACAGAGCCGTAGATATCCTTCCACTGGGGAAGGAGAGATGGCTGTGGGGTGAAGGTCAAGAGCACCAGCAAAAAGCAAAGGGTTTGCCTAGCTCTTTGCTTTGGTTAGGGTGCGAGCTAGTTCTCCAGGGGTTTGTGTACATACAACACGATTGCTGACTGTGGATATTGTCAGCGTGGTTGTATTTCCAGTAGTGCTCGGGAGCTGGAGTCTGTCTGCAGTTGCTCTGATTGTGAGTCAGTCTGTCTGCAGTTGCAGTAGCCGTGAATCAGTGTCTGCCTGTAATTATGTGGGTGAATCAGTGTTGGCTTGTTACACTTGTGAGTGCAAGCGGTTTCCTGTAGCGGTTGTGGGTGTGAGTCACTCTACAGTCCCTCTGGATGTGTTTTCAAGCAGAGAGCTGCAACACTGGGATTAGTTTTGTTTTGAGAAATTGTCAAGCGGCTTCCCATTTTGAAAAAATTAAAGCTGGGCTGAGAGTTGGGCATGGAGCTTGCTCAACATCACCAACCTTCTGCAGGAGAGACCCAATTTAAGGCTTGCTTTCAAAATTTCCGTGTTGATTTGAACCTTTACATTTCCTTCCCTTGTGCATCTGGATTTGTGTCCTCTTAAGCTGGTGTCTCCTGCAGAGCTGCAGACAATGCGTTTGGTAACCATCACGTGTGCCTTGTACCTTGTGTGGCAGATTGATGGGAAGGTGATTTATGGCTTGTGCAGTGTGTGTTTATAGGACTGCTCAATGTGCACCTCTTGGGTGCATTTTCACGTTTGAGTCAAAGCCTGGTTCCTCTGCCATGAGCTGCCTGCTGTGTGCCAGCGCTGGCTCTCTAAGATGGCAAACAGCAAGTTTGATTCAGGTAGGCAGGGGCACCGCTGCCTTGTTCTTGTTCTCACATTCTTATAAATGCTGTGGTAGCTTTTGGTCTTCTGGTGGTATATCTATTTAGCACAGAGCTGAACTGAGAGCCAAGTTGGATGGAAGCAGAGTCCAGGCTGACAAACCAAGCCTTCCTCTGCACTAGCTGGTGCAGGTAGAGCGCGCTGCTAGTGGGGCTGGACTGCTTCCAGTACAGGCTGGCTTGGTGTCTGCACCATGCAGCACATGTGTGCATCCCAGCGAGCTCATCTTGCAACAAAGGGATGTGAAGAGCCTGTGGGACCAAGGTCTTGTGAAACACCACAGTGTTATTCTACTGTTTCCAGGCTCCAAGACAAAATATGTCTGCTCACTGCTAGCCCTGCACCCCAAAAAAGGAGAGAGTTTTATTCCAAGGAATCCTCCTTTTTAGCTGAAATGATTGAGAACTGAAGCAAACCCACCCCAGCAGGGACACAGGGCAGCATGTGCATCATCTGCATTTTTTCTGCTGCACCGAGTGCTTGCTGGCTGCCCATCGCTGCAGGAGGGCTCGGAGCTGTACCCAGAGCAGTGCTGGAAGAGGCATGGCAGCGATGATCTCAAGGCTGGGGTGTCTGCAGAGGATCAGGGACAGCACAGCCTGTGCAGGCTGGATGCTTCTGGAGTCCATAAAGGACATCAGAGGACCTCTCCTGAATACCCAGGACCTGGTCTGTGAAGGCTGCGGTGCAATGAGGGAGGGAGCAGCTCTGAGGAGCTGCTTGTGCACCTGATCTGGGGGTAAACCTGCAGGTGCTGAGGTCGCATACAGCACTATGCTCAGTTGTGCAGGTGGGTGGATGGTTCAGCACCAAGTGGGGCTGGATCACCCCCTTCCTCCTGTGCTTGTATCTGAGCCATCGAACTGCGGCTGCCTCTGCTTCCCAGCTGGCTTCCCAGCACAAGCCCTTCTCTGCTCACATGCCCCTGAGATACCTGATTTGGCAAAGATGCCGAGCAGCTGCAGGTCCTGGGGGCTGGGGGGGAGCTGTAAGCGTTCAGCACTCCTCTGGCTGATGCCACCGCTATGGGTGCGCGGCACGGCACGTGGGCACGCCAGCGGTGATGCTGCAGGCACGCTGCCTCCTGGTGTGTAACAGGGGCAGATGTGTCCTCTGGGCTGCTGCTTCACAAGTGCCACCTGCATGATGAGACTATTGCTAAGTGAATCAAATTGCTCCCTTGGCTGTGCGTGTTTCAAGGAGGCAGTAATTTGGGAGAGATACTAATGTGACTCTCATAAATGTACCCATGTGGGTTTTTGGGACCCTTTTCTTCATTTACTTTCCTTCGCCTGCATTCTCCTTCTCTGAGCTCTACTCTTTTTTTTTTTTTTTTCTCCACCTCCAGAGCTTTCTTTTCCTTGTCAGCACTAAGCCTGTGTTAATCACTCTTTCCTAGGAAGGCATTTCAGAATATTTAATGGCTCCTACAGTAAGGATTGCTGAAAGGATCAGACCTGGTATGCAACGTCAGGAGAGCCCCAATGTTAACATCAGTACTAGGGGACCTTGCTGATCCAAAAGATACCAGCATGTTTTTGATTCCCAAACCCACCTCAGGAGGAACAGGAGCTGGAGGATGTTTTGGGGAAGCTTTTCCAGTTCCTCTTTCCAAAACTGCACAGCCAGGAGGAAAGCTGTTTCCTGGGAGTCTTGTTTCGCTGTGGTGCTCTGGAGATTGGACAGACAGCATGTGCTGGAGAGGAGTGGGTATATTTACAATGCCTTTAGGTATCTGGTTGTAAAGAAACCTGCCAAAATCCAGAGTGTACTGAATTGTAAACTTCAAGTGTTGCTTAATCCCAGCTGCAAAATGTTAGCAGGGCTCCTTAGAAAATCTGCATTTGATTCAGCTGGGGAGGTTACCAGCAACTGCAGAATTAGTGATGAATGCATTTGCTAAGTGTGCCATTAAGAAATGAGCCATGGGCAGATGGAACAG
This sequence comes from Netta rufina, assembly GCF_964035555.1. Classification (NCBI taxonomy): domain Eukaryota; kingdom Metazoa; phylum Chordata; class Aves; order Anseriformes; family Anatidae; genus Netta; species Netta rufina. The sequence goes on from NC_140135.1 coordinate 11,536,189, forward strand.
AGAAATGAAGAGCAGCTTTGAGCATACACCATCCTTACAGAGGTGATGCTGGGAGCTGCAGTGCTATGGGAACCAGCAATACTGGGCTCTGGCTAAGGTGGATGTACAAAGGAGCTTTGAAAGAGCCCCAGAACCGTATGCCTTATGGAAAGGAGTGAAAACCTCCCCTGCAGTGGCTTCCTTGCATCCTCCAGAGATGGTGCTTGTCTAGTAATGGGGTGATGAGCAACAGTGCTGGGGGGAACTGCTCCTTCTGTAGCTGTCCTAGTGCTGCCTGGCCAGCCCTGGCTCTGTCTCAGTGCTACCAGGGTTCATCACCAACAGTTACAGACCCTGTGTTAGTCAGGAATGTCAGTCATGATCCTCAGGACTGGGTCTGTTTTACAATCCATCTAAGTGTAACAGACAAAGAGCAAGGAAAATGCAGCAGAGCCTCTTCTCTCCAACTCCCCCAGGCAAATATGGAACAAGAACCAAAGGAAAGAGGTAGAAAGCAGTGCCAAGCTATTTTTTATGCTGCGCAGTCCTTCCTGAGTCCATAAGAGCATCCATAGCAAAACAGGCATGTCTGGCAAAGTAGTCACTCGGAAAAGTGGTGAAAACAGAATTTGTCCCAATGCAGGTATGCAGAATTGGTCCTGATGCTTAAAATGAGACCAGAGCATGCATTTAACTTCTTTTCAGGCAGCCCTGTTATTCTTGGCTCACACCTTCAACAGAACTATCCAAAATACAAAATTAGCCATTCATCTTCACATAATAATGAAGGAAAACTGCACGAACAAGGTCTGGTGGAAACATAGCTGTCTTGAGCTTCTTGGCTCAGACACTAAGAAGTGGCTTTTGTCACTGTTCCTGGCTGGATCTCTTTCTGCATTACCTCAGTGCCTCATTTTCTGGTCCTCTTTTCTTCAGCTGCTCTGTCCCACACTTGGTGTATGATCTTCCCAGCCTGTGGTCTCACCAAATATGAGTTCCTGCAGAACCAGGAGGCACTACTGAGAAAGTGGAGGGTCCTGGTTCATGTGGATAGTACTGGTCAAAAACTGCTGGCAGTGCGAATCCTGCCAAAACAAACCATTAATTTAAATCCACATTTGAATGGGCAAGTGTTGATTTCAATGAGTCTTTTCAGTGGTGGTGTGGGGAAGGGAGGGGGAAGCGAGCACTGGATTTCTGCTTTTGGCTACTGCTTGAAGCTGTCTCAGAAAGAAGTGTTTAAATCCTATTGTATAATATGCAAGTTTAAGAAAATTGAAATGAAATCTGTTGAGCTGCTAATTTAAGGACTTCTGGATTTGCCTCGTAAGAAACATCAACATTTTAGCTGTCCTTGTTCTGACTTGGAACACGCTTCCCTAAACTGTTGGAATTTCCCACGGAGCACATGTTCAATCCCTAATTTGTGCTTCGTCAGCAAATACTTGGATTCCAAGTCCATCCCTCCCACCCTGCTCTGTCTGTATAGGATGTCTGCTGGGGGATCCCATGTCTGCACACCCCTGGTGTTCAGTACCTCTCACAGCTCAGCTGTCCCCTTCACCTTCGGGCACCTTGGCTGCTCTGGGAGCTCATGGTCGTGCCTGGCTGCTGCGGCACTGACCAGCCTGTGCCAAGTGGAGGTGTTATTTCGGGCAGGCATCACAACAAGCTGTATTTATACAGGCTGCTGCTCCAAGGTGCATCAACATAATGGGGTACATAAAAGGGGAAAGGTGGTTAAATGTGTAATAACATCACAATAAAAGGAAAACCGAGCATTAATGAAAAACCTGCGTGTGCTACGCGTGGTACAGTTGAACACTCCCACTGCTTGGGCCTCAATACCCAAACTTTATAATAGTTTCTGGTGGTGTCATTACCAGAATTAAATGAGGACCTAACTGTCCAGAAAGACATTTGGGGAAAAAATGGGTCTTAAGACTCATTTCTGCTGTACATGTGTCTCCAAGCAGCATGGGTGGAGGGAGCTGCTGGAAGGGGGCATGGTGGTTGGGTGTATGGGGTGAGGAGGGGGAAGAAATGGGTGTAAAAAGAGGTGTTGGAAGTGAAACTGTGCAGTGACTGGAAGGTGTCAAAGCCCCTAAAGCCCCTGGAGAGCTCTGTGTATGGACACCCCTGGCTCTGACCCCACACAAGGTTCTCCAGGGCCAGCAGTGCTGCAGGCAGTGCTGCTGGTCCCTGTGGGGCCTTTGGGACTTCACGTTGGAGACCCCAGAAATACTGAATTCTGGCCAACAGGCATGAACCGCTGGGAAAAAAACAGAATTAACCTGATCGTTTTCCTGCCCATAAATAACATCTTTCCTCTTCTCTCCTTCCCCTCTGTGCCCAGGTTGTGAAGACCCAGTGGCTGTGTGCTGAGGCCATGGCGCCCAGGCTCCCAGGAAGGGGGTCTGTCTGTCTCACTGGCCTTGGAGTCCTGGTCCTGCTTTCTGCTCTCCCTGCCGATGCTGGGTAAGGTGGTGAGAGCCAAGGCCCTTGGCTAAGGCTGCAGTCCTTGCTATGCTTGAATATATCTGAGTTGGTGCCTGGATGAAGCAGTCCAGGGTAAAATACTAAGAAATCTGTTTCCTTGGGTGCCCTAGTATAAATGCAGAGCCTTGCCCCTGGTTCCTCCGAGACCTCCTGACTTTGGACACTGCCACCAGCCTTTCTTCCTGGCCTCTAGGGGTGGGTGAAAGGCTGTTAGACTGTGACAAGCCTGGCAAACCTCCTCCTGTCCTTCCTGAGCCTCTGCTGAGACTTGGGGAGCCTGGAGAGCCCTTTGAGGAAGTGTGGCAGGTCCCTCCCTGGCACAGCTGAGGGGGAGAGATGCAAATAATTTGTGGCTTCTATAAAAGAATTAGAAAATTATCTTCAGAGTGCTCAGTACAGACACAAATGTCTGCTCTGTACAAGTCCAACAGCACTCAAGGACTTTCATGCAGGAACAAATGTCCTGGTTCAGTGCTCTGCCCGTGCCCCCTCTGCATGCAGCTGTTTGCCCAGCTGCAGGCTCTTACCACTTCAGCTGCTTGCACCCAATTTTGCATAAACAAATGCATCCCGTGTATGCCTGGACGTGCAGATGCTGACCTTGGTATCGTGGTGCTGGCTGCCGGGGGACAGCTGCAGTCACTGCCTCCCCCTTCCCTCCTGCTGACCTTTTGCTTCCAGTCGTCTGATGGCTGCTGCTGCTCCCTTGTCACCTGCCATCCCCGCTGCAGGATTCATTTCCTAAATCACATACGAGGGGCCCCTTCTTCAGACACTAACCTGCCAGCGTGGCAGCCAGCTCTCAAGAGAGCATGTGCACGGGGATGAGCGGTGAGGCAATGACTTTTCCTCAAGCCTCTCCTAATTAAATTTGCTGTAAAACTGTCTTCTCTGCCTAAAGGCTTTTAATTGGTTTTAAACCATGAGCCACACACCTCTGCACAGCTCCTCTGAGTTTTTCAGTGCGGCTGGTGGCTCTCCCCTGCCGGAGCCCCTCGATCCTCTCCTTGCCTGCACCGTGCTCCCACGGTGCCTCCCCAGCTGATCCCACGCTGCTCGCGTTCAAGTCAAAGCCTCAAATGTCAGGCTAAGCTAAAGTGGCTTTGAAATTTGTAAACTCACTTTTCCCATAGCTGCTGAGACTCTGCCAGGAGTTCCTTCACAAAAATCTGTCCTCTCCCTCTTTATATTATGGGTAATTTTTAAAGATAGCTTATAAAACATTAATGAATGAGCTTTCATGAGCATGCTAGCTATTCATAAGTTATAGATGGTTATACACCCATCAGCATACTCTGGTACAGATTGCTTTTAACCATGACATCTAGTGAAAGCTGACACAATTGAAACCTCACTAATTACTGTAGACGTTTGTTAAATTCCTTAAAATCCTCCTTACCTTCAGGGAGTGCAGATCCTTCAATTCTGCTTTATGATCAAGTTCAGGTGCAAAGCCAAAACTGTGTTTTGATTCAAGTGAGTCTAAAAAGGATGCGATGCAGTTCATAATAGCAGGGGTGTTTTGATGTTTCAGAACTGATTTGGGGATGTTTCCCCACCCTGCCCCATGCTTATGGGAGCTGCAGTTCGAGCACTTCACGCCTGCTTCTGGAGGCTGAGCTTCCTGGCTTGGCCACTTCTCAACATGAGAACATGAGCGAGTGGTTTGCCAAAAATTACAGACCGAGAAGCCTCAGGAGAAGAGGGATCTGGTCCCCAGAGAAATAAACCTCAAACACTTGGAAAGCAATTTCCCACAGTGTTTGGTCATTGACTGATTAATGTCAAAATCGCCCCAAATGAAATATTTCAATTAGTGACAACGTGCTGAATAACATTAATTCAGCCTGACTCTAAAATTACCCACACCCTTCCCTCCTCCATTTTCTTTTTTAAAAACATTTTTTTAGTCCCTTATCTAACAGAAGCTTGGTTTTCTGTTAGAACATTTTGACAGAGAACTCCAATCCAGCTTTGCTTCTTGTCACCCTCTCAGCCCTCTGCAGAGTATTTGCAGATGGACCCAGAGTGTCAGGGGTGGTTGGTCTAACCAGATGGGATGCTGCAGGATTAAGCTCTGAACTGGTTCACTGACATTCTCACCCCCACCCCCTTTTCTTTTCTCTCCATAATTACTTCTCGGTCCCTGCTTTTTCCTGCTTAAACCCGCGGCAGCACCCCACAAACTGCCAGGGGATGCTGAGGCAGCCTCGTGGGCTGGAGTGAGCTCTGTGCTCTGGGGCTGCTCATGCCTCCCATACAGAAAAATGGAGAGCAAAATCTATACCTGGGGGTTGGCTGGGCTTCTTCCATTGTCATGTAGGTTTCTGCCTTTTTTTTATTTCTTTTTTATTTCTTTTTTTTTTTCTTTCTTGTTTTTATTAATCGGTGTCTGTTTTATTCCCTTCTCCATCTTCCCTGCAATCTCTGCATCTCTATAGATTTTTACTTCTTTCGGTTTTCTGTTGCTAAATTTTCTGCCTTTCCATTAGTTTTAGTCCCAAAAGCTACTTCTGCTGGGAAAAGCTGTGCTTGGAGCTGCAGCACTGATACCCTGTGCTGCCCAAAATCTCTTTTAGAAGCAGCTGTTTTCACTAGGCTCCATGGGCTCCTTTTCCGTTGATTGAGAGGGAGACACAAAATGCAAATTTACTATTTGAGCCCTTTGGGCTTGCAAAATTGCATTGGATATTTTGTTTGGTGATATGAGTTTTGTTTGAGAAATTTGCTGCTTATTTTATTCCACCCGGGGCAGAAAATGCCCCAAGGAAATCATCTTATTTGGGGCTCCTGGGCTTCTTGGGCTGAGTGGAGATAGGTACATGAGAACTCATTTGATTTTATAAACAGGGAAAGTTCAACAAACTGCAGAAATGGTTCACAGTTTTAATGATGGACTCAGCCTCCCATCCTGCTTTACCGATTTCAATTTTTCTGCCTCCCTTCCCTCTTCCCAGGAGCAGAGTACTTGGAAGTGGGCTGATAGGGTAAATTACTGGCACCTCTTACTCTGCCTCCTACAAGGAGAAACCAGGACTTGGGTAACCCTGAGGTTTTGGAGCCTCTGTTCCTACAACATCCTTCTTAGGGGCAGCCTAAGGCTGGGCAGGTTGGTTTGAGGAGCCCTGCAGAGGGTCCTGTGCATGTGGTCCTATCAACAGATGTGCCACATCCTGCAATTTGGGGCTGTTGCGGTGCAGGCTGGGGAACAGATAAGTGTTTTTTCATTTCTATAAGTGCTCGGAGAATATAAAGAACGTTTCTCTTCTGATCATGGCTTTTTTCTCTCTCCTCTTTTTTTCCCCAAATGCACCAGGCTTTCTCAGAAGCATGTTTCCGACGTCATTGATGACAGCAAAGATAACATCACCATTTTCACCCGCATCCTGGACAGGCTGCTGGATGGCTACGACAACCGCCTCAGGCCTGGACTCGGAGGTTGGTTGGGTGGAGCGAAGCTGTGCTCTGCAGCCACATAGCTTTAGGACAGAGGGGCTGCCCAGGGGGCTTGAACAGGTCTGCCCCTGTTGGGAGAAGAGTCTGGTTCAGTGCTAGAGCCAGTCTGTTGCTGGTTTCCCCCATTTCGGTCTGTGCTATCTCACTGGTGTTTTGTGAGAAGAGTGGTGCGAGTCTCCATGCATGTTGTGGCCTGCTATGACATTACATTGATAGGCCTGTAGATGGAGCAAATAGGATTTTATTTATTTCCACTAATTTAATAGATATTGTAATGTCCTAAATTATGACACTACTAGTCTCTAGAACCTTTGACTCATGTTGGTATTACATTTTAGACTGTAGGCTTTGCTGCACAGCCTCTTTTGATGTCCTTTCAGGTGTTTCCTATGTAGCCACTCTAGGGAGCTCTTTGGTGTGCTGTGCTTTAGAAAGCAAAAACATTGGTGGTCAACTTCTAATGCTTATGGCACGCACCTAGCATAGCATACGGAGTGAGAAGCTATGGGAAGATGTTGCTCCCGGTGCATTGCTGGGCTGCGATTCCCACACAGAGCTGGACTTGCAATGTGTTTGCCATTCCCTGAAGGCCAGGCTGCCAAGGGGGGTTGGGAATGAGCTTTCTCTCTCCCTTGCATACTGATGGGGGCTCTGGTGATGTAGTAACAGGCTGGAATTGCACCAGCTGCTCCTCTGCCCAGTCCCCTCTCCTGCCCTTGCCTTGTCCCTCTGCTCACATCTCTCCAGGACGGCTATGGCCCCAAGCAGCAACCATGCATAATCTGGGGAAGAAGGGTTTTTTCCAGTGAGCATCCTCACCTCTGACAGGCTGCCATGCTGCAGAGCCCAGCCAGGAAAGGGTTACAGCATCTGCATAGGCCATCCATCAGCTTTATTGCTTTTGTTGCTTGTTTCTTTCCCCCAGAATTAACTGCGGTCCCACTAATAGCTTTGCTTCCTCAAGTCTCCCCGATGGCTGTATTGATTTAACTGAAACGAGTTCTGAGAGGGGACTGAGGGGGCATTTATGTTCACTGTAGGCTTGGTTGCAGACAACCCTGTGCAAAGTATTAACAAGAGGACTCCCAGGAGCCCCCTTGCTGGGAAAGTTAAAACCTTTCTTGGAATATCTCTGCTCTGTTGCTTTAGATCCTTTAATAATGTGCTTAACATAATAAATTGCCTTTGCCTGAACCAGACATTGCACGCTCAAAGAGTGCTTTCACCTCTGATTTCCCCTCACGAAGCACTCTGGCAGACCCAGGTGGGAAGTTTTGACAAAGGTTACAGGTCTGGGGGGCTCTGGAGGCCAGAAGGGCAGAAACTATCTTGCTGCAGGCTTAGGGGTCAATTGGCAGTTCTAGGGTGATTGTTAGCATGAGGTGAGTTTCTGTTGTCCAAGGTTATGTGAAAACTGGGAAAGGGACTGCTTTCCTCCAGATTAGCACAACTAGCATTGTGTTGCTGGGTGGTTTGGTGACTTGCACGGTTCCTTGGCTTGCCTGTAGATAGCAGGGGGCAACCCATGTTGACCCAGCACCAGGCTCTTGCTGTTTCCCTTGGGAATATCTTCCACTTGCTTTTCTTTGTGAGGACTTCAGGAGGAAGCATCTCTTAACACCATGCAGTCTTGCTTTGGTATTTGAAAAGGGCAGATATGGTGGGGTGGTGCCGGGGCCAGGCTAATGGAAGGAAGGACTGGCCTAAATAGCGCGTAACAGGGCAGCAGGACATGCAGGCTCACTTCTTGGCCCCATTTTCCCTGCTTCCTGTCACAGACATCCCTCTGAAAAGGTCAGGATATGAGCAGGCTGTGGGGCTGGGTGTGCCCAGGCACCTGCCCCCGCACCCAGCAGAGCCTCCTCCACACGCGCCGGGAACTGAGCAATGTTTGTTTAGGCTTTGGGAGAAGTCTGTGTAAGCAACAGAGTGTTGATGTGGTGACTTCTCCCCTCAAGATAGCCTCTTTGTATTTATTTTCCTATCCCCTCTGTTCTCACCATCTGCTGCCACCCACTCTAATAGCTGCCATGCCAGCGCTCCCCTGCCTACCGGGATGCCGCCGGCACGGAGCGCAGCGCAGCGCAGCGGCGCTGAGCCTGCTCGGAGCACCCGGGGCTGCAGGAGGGTGTCCCCGTGCCTCTGTGCTGTGCCTGGCCCTGGGATGGGGCTCAGGGCATCCTCTCGAGCCAGTAGTCCTTGCAGTCTTGATGGCACGCTGAGGTTTGTGAGCACACACTGAGGTTAGAAGAAGAGGGATGCTTTTCCTGGCCAGGAGGGAGAAGGTATCTGTCAGCCCCCTCCTTCTTCTGGACAACCCCGTAGCAGTGGGGACACCACCACTTGTGTCACCAGGAGGTCTTATATGGCTGGTAGAAAGTTTCTTCCCTGTTTCTGCCTGGTGGCTTGCTCTGATCAGGGCCGAGTCCTGTGCTGAGTTTGGTCCCACAACCACTGAACTACAGCCTGGGTTTGGGAAAGGGGCAGCTTTATAAACAGGTCACATTATGGGGCTTGGAGAGGAAGGAACTTTCAGCAGATAACCTGTCTTTCCCCTGAGAAAACACAGTGCAGATGGGCTATTAAGTCAGAAGGGGAACAGACAAGGACCCCGAGGGGATGCAGACATCTGCTGTCACGGCCAACCTTGCAGGAGAAGAAAATCTCCTGCTGAGAGAGTTTCTGTGGGCAGCCTTGGCCTCCCCTCCTGGTCCGGATCTGTGCGTTCATGTGGATCCTGTCCTGGCCCTGCGGGGCCGTGGCGAGGGGCATCTATTTATAGCCCACAAATTCTCTTTGCTGCTGGGGCTCCCTGCAGAGCCGGCGTGCAGAGAGGTCTCTGCTTTGAACCCGGAGCTCACCTTTCTTGTGGAGGGTTGGAGGCAGGAGAGGTGGCCAGGAGGAATAGGTAGAAATGGCAGACAAAGGGAGAGGCATCCTATAGCTGAAAAGAAAGGGTGCTCAGGGAGTGGGATGTGAGTGATGAGGCACTGGGTGATCCACTGAGAACGATGCACAGAAAACCCTTTATGCTCCTGTGCTGCTTTCTGCGAGGAGTGATTGATGTGCAACCCTTACACAGCCAGATGGATGCCTGGCACCATGAGAGGGGATGTAGTGCTTGTGGTTGGGTGGTTTGGGGTTCAGCGGTGGTCCCTGTGCAGCTCTTACCTCCTGCAGCCTTATTTCCTAACTGGTGGAGTTTGGGTATGCTGTGTTGTAACCTAAACACACCTACCTTTTGTGTGTCTAGCTCTTTGCAAAGCAGGGTAGGGATTTCTCTCCTCTCAGCCAGAGGATCTCTGCTTTGGAGAGGGTGTCAGTGTCTGCGGTGTTTGGTGTGAGGCTGAGGTCCTGAGGACATGTGGAGCAGCGCTGAACAAAATCTCCATACTGGTGACCAGGGAAGCCTCGACTCCAGAAAGCTGTTGGCCTTTTCCAGGGGCTGCCAAGGAGGAAAAGGTTCTGCCACAAGGAGAGAGTGGCTGGTCATTTTCTTGGAAAAGATAGGCTTCAAACTTTCTAGATGAGCCAGTTTCTTTGCTGCAATTAAACAGCAATTTTTAGCAGCTGGGCTGCTACTGATGATTGTTGTTCCTCCTGGATGCAGCATCACCTGCAGCATAACTCTCAGTATTTGCCTGAAGAAGCTTCTACATCTTTCTGGGGCCTGCAAATGGCTGGCCTGGTCCTGCTGGAGGAGCACTGGCAGGACAAGCATCCTGCTGCCCTGTGTCCCAGTGCTGTGACAAGGGTTAGGAGCCTTCTGAAGAGCGTGGGGTTTACCAGGACCAGCAAACATGGGCAACTGGATTAAAGCAATGCACCTGCAAGAAGAACAAGGCATGTGGCCCCCTTGGTCCTTTCTCTCTTGGGGACAGGGTACGGCACCCCTTCCTTGGCCTCAGGGTTGGCAGCGAGTGGGTCCCCCAGCAGAGGGGAAGCCCCACGTTGTGTCTTCACATCTGGGTATACCAGGATGAGAGAGTAGCCTGGGCTCATGGCTGCCTTCTTTTCCTTTTTCTCACCTCCACCAGGCTGCTTTTCATGGCACTGTGTCAGCATTTCCCTGCCCTTGCTGGGCTCAGCACAGACACCCTTTGGGTAAGGCAGGATTTGGGCTCTGCCAGTAGGACTCAGATCAGGGCTGCCCACCACGGGCCTCTGGTGCCTTTTATCTGGGTTTGTTTCGTCAGCTCTGCCCTGTGAGTGGTTTTGATCTGTAGCCACCTGTTAATATTTATCCTGCTGATGTATTCCCTTTATTCTTCTGTAACTGAAGTGCACTTCAACTGTTTTTTTTTTTTTCCTGTTTTCTTTCCGTGGTGTGGTGTCTTCTCTTCTTTTGATGATGGTGTAGTTTGCATGATGGCCTCTAAGCAAGCAAGAAACATCTGGATCCATGTTCTGCCACCTGTGTTTCCCTGATTCAAGTGCTGACAGCCAAAAAGTTTTGGTCTTGGGTTGAGAGTGGCTCTCTTTAGGTTGAGAGACACCTGAGTGACGTTTGGTGCTCAGTGTGTTGCATCCTCATGCCTCTGTTATTTTGTCCTGACCTGCAGGTAGGAGCTTGTCAGCTGTGTGACCATCAAAGAGGAGGGGTTGAGACAGAGTAGGAAAATTCCCAAACTGCTCCTTGTTGATGCAGAGCTGATCCCCAGTAACCAAGGCCCTCTGGCTCCTCTGCTCACCAGGATGCTGTCTTTTCACCTGTGTTGTGAACTTACATACGGTTTGCATCATAAACAGTTTCCTGATCTGCTGTTTGTGCAAGAGAAACACCAGATGTCAAACCCAGTGTGTTTCGTTGTGATTTCCAGGATTTCAGGACTGTGTTTACCCTGTTTTTCTCTCCAAGTGAGATGAGTTTTTCTCTCCGAACTTCTCATCTTTTCTCTCTGATCTGACTTCATGCCTTGCACTGATTACTCCAGGGAGGAATTTGACTCTTTCTTAGAGAAAATCCATGTCTTATCTCAGATTTTTGTCTTTGGCTGAGATTCCTTGATGAGTTTTAATTTGAAGCCAAGGCATAGCCTGAACAGCGATTTCTTCTATTTACCTTTCTGGGCAATGGGGACCCTGCTCTGTCTTGTCGAACTTCTGAAGTTAAGATCTATGAACAAATACAAAAAAAAAGAAAGGTTGTCTTCCCCTCGAGTGCAGTTCTCTGAAGGCAGCTTTGCTGTGGATTTGCGCAGCCCCTGATGCTCTCCTTTCTCATGTAGAAATCCCTGGTGCTGCTGCTTAAACCCACAGAGCAGAGGGAGAGGGAGCTCCGCGCGTAAAGGCATGTACACATCAGAGGGCGAGTGAGGAGTACGGGCTTGACAGCTATGCCTAAGGGTGAAAGTCTTCTCTTAAATAAGTTATGAATTTGCTTAGGGCAACAAGCTTGTATCAGAGCTTCAGGGATATCACAAACATTCCGGAGGGGTCAGAAATCTGTTGTGGAAAGATTGATCATTTCTAGCATGAAATGGCACCTGAGCCTCAGGTCAGCGCCGTGTCCCTCAGGGCCATCGGAGCCATGGCCAGGTGGAGGGGACAAGCACGGCATCAGGTCCCTGAAGGAGCTGTGCAGCCGAAGCTGAGCATCGTAGTGAAGCTGTCCTTGGGCTCCTGGGTTCTCCGGAGGGGAAATAACCAAGTCCTTGGGCTGCAGGGACTGGGGAGGGAAAGATGTTTATCACTCTGCTTTGTGTGCCGCTCTTTAGGTAGTGCCTTAGCTTGCTGTGTGTTTTCAGTGAGGAGTCCATCCCACTAACTCCTCCATATATCCATGTATGTGGGCAAGAAGAAAGATTTCCTCAAAGGGTGAGAATTTTATAGGAGGATGAACCCCTATGGAGGACTTCTAATGCCAGAAATTTGTACTGGAGTAACTCAGAGCTTCAGTCCTACATCAGGCACCTGCACCGAGCCATTGCCAACGTCAGGCAGCTCATCCCTGCCCTGAGGGAAGCTGGTGGGTATGTGCTGGAGACAGGATGATGCTATTTGTTTGTAATGACTCCGGAAGGCGTGAGCCGATATTTAAGCATGTTGAACATGTGTTAGATGGCTCTAAGAACATTAGTAGATGGTGTTATAGATGGCCATAAACTGCCTGCAAGGATGTCTTTATTGATCTGTTGGATTATGGCAGCAAGTCATTTATTTGAATTTCCATCCGTTTAGTCAAATGTAAAGGATTTATAATGTGTCTTTAATTCAGAGTGTGAAGTAAGGTTTTTTATTAGGTATTACTGGGTTTAAAAACAACTTTAATTGTTTTATTCAGGGAAGCTGATGGAGAAACAACTGGTCAAATATTGAGAAAACAGCAGGTATTTTATTCATTGAGCTAGAAAATAGTATGTCTGCAGCCATTCATGTACCTATACAGAGGCACTGATGGCGTCTGTTGGAGGATGTTTTGTCATTGATTGTGTTGGTGGATTTCAGACTGGTTCCATCTGGAAGGAGAGATCAAATCACATCTATGTGGGCCTCCTGTGGCGGGGGGATTAACGCTGCTGATTCAGACCAGTTTGTGGTAATGCTGTTTCATTTATTTAAAGGTTATTGTTGGATTAAATAAAAGTATTGGAACGGTCGTGAGGCTCTGGAAGATGCAGGGGACTTTGGGGAGCGCGTTGCTGTTAAGGCTGTGCAGGCTGAATGGTACAGGGTCCCTTGGCCAAACACTGCTAAAAGTCAGAGTGAAATTCTCACCTTGTTGAGGGTAAATGGCAAGCTTTACAGACTCTGGTGAAGCCAAAAATGTAATGATTTGTCTGTGCATACTAACCTGTAGTTTACTTTAAAAGCGTGTCTCTGAAAGACATACAGTTAATATTCTTTTTTTTTTTTTAAGCATGTTTTGTGGAGTACTGGGAATTACAAGCACAGAGTATAGCCTAGAGAGTTTTCAATCTACAATTTGCATTGTGAGAAAGGGACAGCCTGTTCATTTTACCTTTTGGGAGAACATAATTCAAACCAAAACGATGAGAACAACAGGCTTGGAAAAAACAAGTGATTTTTTTCCCAAGCCTACTGGAAGATCCTATTTCTGACAAAGTTCAGACTGAATCAGTGGATGGGATGATTCATGACTGGAGGAAAATAAATTGAGAATTCTGCAGACACTATTTCAACCCTGTAAAAGTCATTTCAGGTGCCTCTTTTCTAGAGGATCAGTTGCAATTCTGATAGAAGAAACTTGTCAAGGAAAGGAGCTGATGACCATAAAGAAGACACCGCAATTTGCAAAGGGGTAGGAGGCAAAGGCTTTGCACAAGGCTTACTGCACCCATCTGAACTCTTGTCAAGGAAGTTATTTGTATCCATACAGACCAGATAAGGTTTTTGCAGTCCTGAATTCCTACTTACTTGCAGACATATTGCCTGTAGAGCTGTGAATGTCACTTTAGCCAGATAAAGCCCCTGTCATGCAAAAAATGAAGGTGCAAACTTCTCTTTCCACAAGTTGCCCTTTCTGTAAAGGGACTGTGTGTATGTGTGAATTGAATTACAGGTATTTGTTTGAACGATTAGAGCCCTTTCTGTTGGACAGATTCACCTGTTCACATGTTGAGAATTTGGTAAAGTCTTTTCCTAGGAAAGGGTTCTTTCTGCTTGTAGAAGGGTTAAAGACCGAAAGCATGAAACCTTGTCTCTTCTTTCCTCATTGATCTTGCTGTCATTATGAGAGAGGCTTTCTGATTGCTTCCCTTTGTCATGTAATACTAATACCATTAAGTCCACTTTGGCAAAGAAAGGTAAGTATAATTAATTTGCAAATCAGGAAAGTAGATGTGATTTCTGTACAAATGAGATGGGCCTGAACTGCAGAAGGCACTGCCTGGGCATGGCCATAGTGCAGGTGGGACCAGGGGTTTGCAGGTGCCTGTGACTATGTGTGGAGAGAGTTGCTTGAGCCAGGTGAAGGTATTTTAAGCCTCTGCCTCCAACTGTTCCTTTTTTTTTTTTTTTTTTTTTTTTTTTTTTTGTGAGCTGCAGCTCTATCAGAATTATTATTTTGATGCACGATGCATTAAAAAGGGAAAGAATAAAACCCCTGAACCCTATCCTGACTGATTTGTTCCCAGAAAGATGTTTAATTTTGTATGTATAATTGAAAGGGGCTAAATATAGCTGTATTAATATTTATGGGCCTTCTGTTGGAGTCAATACAAGAGTTGCTGTTCAAGGCAATTAAGCTTTACCTTTTCACATCCAGGATTTCAGTGTTTAGAGATGACATTAGTTGTGTGACCTGCATCCAAGAGCGAATAAACTAAAAGCATGCCATTATCTGTTGAATATGATACCCTATATTTAATGCTGTTTGCTGACAGGCAGTTTGTCTCCAGCAAGGATGATCTCCCAGAAGAAGGACTGCTGCTTTAAAAGGGGCGAAATCAGAGAGATCGGAGGGCTCGGAGGTTTACAGGAGAGCTGTCCATGTAGCAGATGTGGTTTTGGAGGAACTAAGTGACTAGATTATCTCATGGGACTAAGTGAGTAGACTGTCTCATGCCCACCTCTGCCCCAGCTGTAGCTGCTGGGATGAGGGGAAGGGGTTGTGGTGGTTCTTCATGCGCTGTGTTCATCTTTGTGTCATCTCGAGCCTGGAGCTGGGCCATAGGAAACGTGACTGTCACTAGCTCATGAGGATGTGTACAGGGCAGGAATGCTCTCTGCACCTTTTTCTTGGTCTTAGACTTTCCGTGCACATCTCTGGGGCTAGTCACAATCTTCATGTCATTAAAGCCCAGGGAAAGCAAATCCTGTCCAGAGATCTGAGCTGCTGTAGGGAACGTGTGCGCAGGGAATTAGGTCGAGGCTGTAACGATGAAAACAAGTCAGTTTGTGTTAATAACAAAGGCAAAATGATGATCCATTTGATTTCTAAAGCACTGCCTTTCAAGAGAAGGGTATCACTAGGATAACATGACAGGAGTCCTGGCAGCGCTTGAATTGCCCTGCATTGCTGCTTTTTGGAAGCCGCAGCTCCTCACTGCTCCAGTTAACAATGAAGCTGTTAGAAGCTGTAAAATCTCTTGCTGATAAGGGCTGTCTGAATCCTGCCTTTCTACTAAATTTGATCGATGTGTCAGACTTTACTTTCTTCCGTCTGGACACTAATAGCTGCCTTTGAGGAGAACTGCAGAGAAGAGCCTTGGTCACTGCTGCTGTCCTGGCTCTGCAGGCAATGAGGGCCAAATCCAGAGCAGATGTTTCCCTCAGAGGCTGCAGAAGGGAGATCCTCTCCGTGAGGGTGAGCCTGGTGCTCAGATCTTCTCCCGGGACTCACATCCCATGCATTTCAAAGCTTTGTGTGGGTGTATTTCAGTCCTTTCACTGGCCTGTTAGATATTTTGGTTGGTGGAAGCTCCTTAATCTCCTTCAATAAGCATCAGGAAAAAGCATTTCCCATGGTGTCCATTTATTTGCTTTTGGAGCGCATGAGGTTCTTAAACAGTGAGGAAAAGCAGAAATCAGATGGTGCACATCCGGAGGTTGCCGCATACTCTTAGGGGCTGGAAGTGAGGTTTGAACTCCAGGTGGACATCTGAATTCTGCTGTGGTGCTGGGGTTGCAGTGAGCGCAGCAGACTCCTATTTCCAATTACAGATGACAGCATCTTTGCCAAAAGGTGTTGGCCAGAGAGCAAGGGATTGTTCCTTGGTGTGCTTGAGAGTGAGCCAGCGCAGGGCCGTGTCCCACCTCGCGTTATTCCTGAGCGTCCTGACCAAGGGCAAGCCAAGCTGTATAGTTTGGAACAAGGAAATTGCACAAGTTAAATTTAAAAAACTCATTTAGCTAAAGCAGCACAAGTCCCCATGAATATTTATCCGGTGTTATGGAAGCATGTGGACTCCCACCTACTTTATTAAATTGATTTCCAATAAAAACGCCAGTGGAAGACATTTGATTAATGGCTGGTGGGATGGTACAATTAACATGAAGTCTGGAGTCAGCAAGAAGTGTCCCCTGGGCCTGTGTGTCCCTTCTGGAAGCTGGGCTAAGAAAACATGTAGAAACTTCTCTGAGGGACGACGGGGCTGTTTATCTGCATGGTGTCTGCAATGGGGTGAACAGGAGGTGCAGCTTTGGTGCTCTTTGGCTTGTGTGCAGGTTCATTGAGGGCCAGTGTCTTGGCCTTGAAGCTGTTGCTCCCAGTTCTCTGCCTTATTCTGTGTTTTCCATGCAGGCTGCACCTGAGAATCAGGCAGAGCAGCGAGCTTTAGTGATCACGTAGGGTTTGAGTGAGACTCCCTGGGCCTTTGCATTTAAACATGCCTGGGATTAGCTCCATCAGCCTCCGGATCCGCTCAGCTCCCAGCAATTAGCTTGCTTGGATTTGTCTCCTGAAGGAAGGCAATTTGAAGCTGTGATGTTACAGCTCTATTAGGGAGCGCTAGCATGGTTTCCAGCCGGGGCTGGCGCTGCCTCTCTCTGATCTGGTGGGAGAGGTTCAACACGGCACAAGGGAGGTACCCAGGCAGCAGCACTGCCACCAGCTCCTCTCCCCTCTCCTATCCCTACCCCAGTGGGACAGGGATACCCCAGAGGCCCTGCAGGTACCTCCAGTGTGTGTGGAACTGGGCAGGCACCCCCCAGGCTAACAGAGAGCTGGGCTGAGCCTGGGCATGAGGAGCAAAGGGAACAAGGAATTGAGGGAGAGGAGGAAAAAAATGCAAAAGAGTATCTTCTAACTAATATTTATGTGGCAGAAAAAAAGGGAGAGTTCTGGCTGAAGACAGAGGCTGAGAAAAGGCAGCTTGGCAGCCAGCATATTCTGGAGACAGCTTCTCCTCTGTAGGCTGTGAATTGCCTAAGAAACGTGTCAGCAAAGCACACTTGTACGCTCTGACTCTAATAAATATATATTTGAGAGACATTTCTTCAAAACTTCTGCTAGGAGATGTCTAATTCCGAAGGGATGGGATGAAAGATGACATCTAAATGGAAGCAGGGAGTTGCCATGGGAACTGGAACGCTTTGAGTGCATGTCGCTGAAACAAGAAAACATTCCCCCCAGCAAAGGAAATTAAAAATCACATCTGGAGGTATCTGCCCTCTGCTCATCTCTGATGGGAGTGTCAGAGTACGGTGCAGCATGTCGTAATTCATGTAGTGGGTAGGACAGAGAACTTGCTATTTATTGCCTTGTGTAAGTGGTAAACGAAGAGCCTCCCTGTCCGTGGGACAAACAACGCTATTAGCTGGAAACTGCTGTGGAGTGAAAGATTTACAGTCGTCATAGAACTTACTTCAAGAAGGTTTTCTTCATGTGGGGATGAAGCAGCAGCCCAAGCACACAAACAAGCCTGCTGTGGAGCACCTCAGTGCTCCTTGCACAGGCAGCACTGGGAGGCAGTGGGCTGGACTCCAGCATCAGGGAAAAAGCTCCAGTGAGCAGCGCAAAGCAGTGCGAATTAGAGACTATTTGCTCTGCATATCGGCGTTGCTGCAAACTAAATGAGCAGTGACCATGCAGCCAAGTGACCCATGCATCACGGCCGGGAGACAGCTCGGTGGAGGCCTTGGCTGTGTGCACAGCCCAGCTTTCCAAATGGCACAGAAAGCATCGGGGTGCGCGCAGACAGGAGCGCACCGTCTGCCATTGCCCTGGGGGTGGTGATGGATGCCAGTGGTGTCACCAGAGGCACGCTGCTGCAGGAGCTGATAAAGTTCTCCTGCTGATGGACACGCCAGGCAGGAGCTAGCGGGCGAGATAAGGGAACCAGTGTGCAAATTACTGCATTGCTCCCTGCTATGGTTTTCTTGTATCTTCGTCTCACTACCTGGCATTGGCCTCAGGGGACAGGCTTGAGAATTAAATGGACTCTTGTTCTCAGCTGTACAGCAAGCCCCAGGAGCTGCCTTTATTTTTATGTTTTTAACTTCTTTTTGCATGCTACTGTCCATCATGCAGCCTGGCAGTCCCCAGCCTTCAGAGCAGTCTGGGACACAGTACATCCAGAGGCATGGGAAGGTGATGCTGAGGCTGAGAGACAGGGAAACTGAGGCACAGCAGAGCTGCACTGCGCTCTCAGGGCAGGTTGGCGCTGATGAGGTTGGAGCTCAGGGCTCAGCCTGCAATCCACATGCTCTAGTGGGCTTGTTTATTCTGTCTTTCTCTGCAATGACATAAAATTAATGTAATGCAGCAAGTCTCTCTGATTTTTCTTGCATTTCCCCGCTTGTTTTCCAGTGTTTCAGTGATTTTCTATGTATCAATGATTATCAGGTTAGAAACAGCAGTTTTGTATTGCACCCTAGTGTTATCTTTTCTCCTGGAGATCTGCCTTGAGCTCTGATGAATTACAGAGCTCTGTAATTGCTTTACAAAGCGAAGGATTTTGCTGGCAATGATCTGTAGCTTTGCAGCTCCTATTCAAGCATGTGAGTGGCCTGTTGGGACTTCAGAGGTGATAGTTTGTGTTAAAGAAAGATTCACTGAGACCGAGTTAGGAAGGGAGTGTGTGATAACCTGCCAGGGCTGGTCTGCACGCTCCCTGATGGAGGAACCCGAGCTGTGTCTGCACGGGGGTTGTCTTCCCCAAGCGCCTCTGGCTTAGCTGTCATGGGCAGACATCAATACTGAGTACGCTTAATTATGTATGCTAATTTATATTCACACATCTTCTCATCGTATTTATAATATATAACAAACATGTTTACGTAGCATCTCTTCCATTACCACAGGGTCTCAAAGAGCTGTAGCTCTCAAAGCACGCTCGCACATATGTATTCTTCCTCTGTCTTTACAGCATCTGAGGGTGTCCTAAGTCCTTAAAATAGTAACTACAGTAGCTTTGTTCATTCTTTTTTTCATCTCTGTCTGTAGCAAAAATAGCTCAACTAATTTGTAGTCTCTGTTTGTAGTCTGGATGTGTGAGAACGAGGGGTGTGTGTGAAGCCTCCATGACTGCACATCCTCGCGCAGTTGCTGCTTCTGACTCTCTCGTCTCCTCTGCCTGGACTTTGTTTATCAATAGCTTGCACCACATACTGCTTTTAGCCTCTGGATGTGTATTTAATGTCACTCACTTAACCCAGTAATAAGAATATGTGTATGTCTGCATGGAGCAATGAGGGAAAGCTAAATTAAATTACCTGAGCTGTAAGCATGGTTTTGTTGAGTCGTGTGGTAGATTTTTTTTTTTTTTTTCTCCTGGACTCCTAATGGGGCGAGGCTTATGTCTTTCCTTCTGCCTTTTGTATTCTAAAAGCTCTTGAGCTGGTTTCCTGATCTGAACAAAGGCTGACTGAAAAGTAGATATCAAAGATTTTAAGTCCCTGCAAGATTTGTGAAATTATGCAGATGAGTGGGAAAAGATCTAAAGTAGAGAGAGGGTTGCTGGGTGAGATCAACTGGTGTTAGGCATCAGGAAAAAACAGGCAGGAAAAGCTGATCTGCAGGCAAGCAAGGTTTGTTGGTCCCACCGCTGGTGGAGCAGAATTGCTCCTAGGCTGGTTGGAGCCCCTGTCTGTTCGGGGAGGCTGCTGGAGCTTCTCCAAACTCTGCAGCCAACACTGCACAGGTACAGAGAGAGCTCAGAGCCACGAGCATTTGGAGACCACTTCGTGATTTCTGTCCCGAAGACTGAGCTGATCCTCCCCACATAGCCTGAGGAGTTTGATCCCCAGGTGGCAGCAGGGGTTGCTTGGGAATGAGACAACCACCTAGGCATGGTGGTGTCATTAATCCCGGACAAGCCATGCTCAAGGGGTGACTGGGTCACTTCTTGGTCCCATGTCTAGCTCCTGCAGAGGACACTAGGTGCAGCTGGGTCACAAAGCTGCATACACCGTGAGCTGTGTGTGACAGGACATAAATCTCTTTGTTGCATCAGCTCTCCTCTGGCCCTGCTAAGTAGGAGAGCCAGGGCAGCAGGCTGTCTCCTTGAGGGATGTGACAGGCACCACCTCACTTCATCTGGGCTGAAAAACTGAACGCTTGTAATTGCAGGCTGCGCTGGCTTCATTGTTGTCTGTTTCTTGAGAGGTTCCCTGAAATTCTTCTTAACTTCTTGCCCCTCCTGTGCTGAAATATCTAAGCTGGGGGGTAGAAAGGAGAGAGCGCTGCTGGCAGTGGCACCACGTGCAGATCTGTGCTTACAGATGCAGTGGTTTGTCTCGAGCCTGGCTGGAGGACGTGCAGCTGCCATCGCACCCGGGCACAATTTGTCACCGCAGCTCAGGGAGCAGCATCTTTGCAAGGAGATGTGCAGGAACTGCTGGTGGTCCCGGGGGATTCGAGCAACAGCTGTGGGTGATAAGGCATCCCTGTGAGAAGATGCCTCGGCACCCCAGGACAGAGGGACAGGCCTGATGTTTTCAAGGAGAGCAGCAATTTTTCTCGTTTTCTCTACAATTGCAGTGCCTTTTTGATCACAAGGCTTCAGAAGACCCTGGGAGCGTAACGGAGGGGGGTCAGATCTGTTACGCAGGATGAGTTATCTCAGCTTGGTGAGACGGGGAGACCACTTCTGAAAACAAGCAAATAGCTGAGCAAAACTGCATTAAATAAATAGTTCATGACATATAGGCAGAGCCAGATACGGATCTGATCCAAAGGTCTCATCGGCAATCCCCTGCAGGCTCTTACTCACCCCTGCTTTTGCTGAGATAAGGCATTTGTTTCAGACATTTATATTGTTTCTTTCCTTGCTCTGTGGTTTATTCTGCAGGGTACAAATTTCCCCATGCTTGGTCCTTGGCTGACCCAGTCTGCAGTGGACAAGCATCCCATTATCTTTAACCCCATGCCCACTTGCTTTTTGCAGGTGGGAGCATGAGGCTAAGGCCAGCCTTGATCAGCAGGACCCTACTCACCCTCATGTCCCTCCCTGCTCACTAGAGAGAGGCAGATGCCACCAGAGGGTGTGAGGTCTGGGTGGCCTTCAGGATTACCATCCCTCCATGGACAACACGGAGTCAGCAGGGTCTCTGTTGTCTCTTGATGTTGTCTCCTCCACCCAAGTGAGATTTCCTGTGCGTCTGATGGTGTTTTAGGTAGTTCAGGGAATTAAACTTGACGCTGCTGTTAGCTCTGTCCGGTCAGCAAAGCATGGGCCAGCTGCCAGCCCTGCTGGTGACACTCTTGGCTGTGATGGCTGCTGTTGTGTGTGGGCTGTGCAGGCTGCGTGCTGTGCTGCTGAGCACCTTGCTGATTTCAGACGGCTCAATTCTATTGAACATCTCTTGTGATGTTCTTGTAAGAGATAATAAACCTGCCCCGTCCCCTCCATATCCCTCTGTGACCCATTGCTGGCTCTGGCCAGTGCTGGTGTCTAATGTGCTCTGCAGGGAGGGAGCCCCAGGGGACCTGCCCTGGGCTGAGGCTAAAACTGAAAGGAAATTAAATCCCTGCAGTGGGAGACTGAGAAAACGAAGTCTGAGACACCCAAAAAGCTTGCGTGCAGCTGCAAAAATTAGATAGTGTGGCAATTGCCTGGGGGAAGGCAGGCAGTGGGGGCTGGCTGTACAAACTCCTCTTCTGTGGTTCCCTTCCTGGGGATGTTGTGGTGGCTCTGATGCCCCATCCTGTCCCACATGCTCACTGAATTGCCTGATGTGGGACAGTTGTGTCCCCTCTCTCTGCATGGTGATGCTGCCCTCGCCACAGGGTGGTGGGAGTCCCTCCTGGAGGATTTTGTGTGTTTGAGGGGACACTGCACAGGTACTTGGAGGAAGATCACTGAATAAGGGACCTCATCAAGCTGAGAAAGTCTTGAGCCAAGGATAAATGCAGCCTAGGGGAGCATTAAGGGGCATTGCCAGCCTGTCACTACTTTTCAGGTTGTGGCAGTTCGTAGGAGCCTGGTGCAGAAACATCAGCATCCAGACACTGCTCTGGAGCGGATTTAGGGTTCATACCCCTGGGTGCTGCAGAGCAGGGACAGCACCATCCTCCTCTCCAGCCCCATCCGTGCCATCATGCTCAGAAACACGGCTACCGCCAGGCTCGCAGCCTCTGCAGCCCATGGAGATCCCCGTCCCCTTGCTCACCCAGCTCGGCTGCGAGACAGGGCTGCGAGCCTCCCCTACGTCAGCACCGCAGCCAGGAATCCCCGGCACGGAGCCGCAGCAGCTTTGCTTTGCCCCTGTTTCAGCAGCACGCAGCAGCAGGGAACCTCCAGTGCTCCTGCGAGCCTGCGGCACAGCCTCTGGGAAGCCCCGGCTGGGAAAACGTGACCACGTTCGGCACACCCGCAAACCTCAAGAGCTGAAACACAACCGACCGAGTCGATTATATTCCGGCCCAGAATCTTAAATAAACAGCGCTTGATGAGTGCAGCGGGATGTTTAATAAGAGCTTTCTCGGTCTCCCCCGCCCCGTGCCCCCCTGCCTCCTGTAATCACTTGTCGAGGCAGCCCTGCAATCGACAGCCGGGCTGGGAGAGGCGGCGTAATTTGTATTCCAGCACTGCCGCTGCTTCCAAGAAGAGAGTAAAAATAGCACTCGGTCGTTTTGTAAATAATAACGATCTCCTCGCAGGCCTAGGGAGTCATGAGCACTTAAAAGGGGGATTGCAGGAAGGGGGGTTCTGCCTCTCCGCTTGCAGAGGACTGCAGGGAGCCAGCGCCAGCAGGAGGGGACAGGGAACTCTGGGCAGCAGCAGAGGATAGGGGGGAGTGTGTACTGTGAAATGGGAACCCCAAAGCACCCCCGCAGCAGCCTGCACGTGAAAGGGAGGCAACCCACCCTGCTGGCATGGGGTGGCAGAATCCAGCCCTCTGTGCAATGCTAATAGGGATATTTATTGCCTGCACAAGCAGCTAGATGCGGTGTGGCAAATTCCTGGAGAAGGAGCTTTTAAGGAGCAGGCAGGTGTAGGGAATGCCATGGTAACACTGTGGGAAGGGATGTTGCAGCTTTTGTTTTACATTTGCATTGCAGATCTGTCTGGCAGTGGGGGATTTCTGCAGCAGGAATAAGCACGGTGCTTGGCAGGCAGGGGCCAGGCTTTGTGCCCTGTGAGCAAAGGGGCAGCTCCGAGGGACCTGCAGAGCCTCACTCCTGCTCACATGCTTTTGGAAACCCAGGTGTGCCAAGGCTTGGGAATAAGCCGAGCCTACAAGTGGGCAAAGGCACAAACAAGGGAACCAGCCTTGAACGGCTTGGGAACAGGATACACCACCTGGGTATCTAAACTCTGCCAATGTTCAAACGCTGAACCTGAAAATCCCTTTTTCTTCTTGTTTCTTATCTGCTTCGAGGCATTTTCTTTCATTCCCAGTCCCCAGGTGTCAGCTGCAGGGCCATCATGGGGCTTGGCCATGGGGCTTGAGGGTGCGAGTGCCAAGAGGCACAGCGCGCCCTGTGCTGGGCAGTGGTGCGGCCCCCAGGGTTCTGCTCTGTGCTCTACTCCAGCTTCCCACCTGAGCCAATCCTCTCTTTTTTTTTTTTTTTTTTGTTTCCCCAGTGATAAAATAGGGCTGGCAGCATCCACCTGCCTCCCAGCGGGCTTGAAGGCTCAATTCACCCTGCATATAAAAAACTTCAAGCGGTAAGGAACAGCAGTGCTAGGAAAGGAAAAACAGCACTTAACGTTCTGCAGCAGGCCCAGGGAATGCACCTAACTACAGCACAGCCCTTCATTATCACATCTTTGGTGGGAATTGCAAAAAGCAGCCAGGCTGGGGATTAGGGTGTCCCTGAACTGAGGCAGGTGATGCTCTTCTCTCTGCTGCCACAAAATAAGTGAGGTTTCCCCTTGTCAGGGCTGAGGGGGGAACATGCTAGGGCAAGGAGGAGAGGCTGGCTGAGCAGCTCCCCATCGCTGCAGCAGAAGGCGTCACCATCATGGGCTGAGGTGCTCAGAGCAGTGTGGGAGCTCCTGGGTTGCAGCACCACGCAGGAAGGGGAGCTCTGCTGGTGTTTTACCGATCTCAGGATTTCCCTGCTCTGTTGAAATCCCTGCTTGCTCAGGGACGATTTAATTTCAGAAATCCCTCTGGATCCTGGCCAGTCCATGCCCTGCTTTAGGAGCACATATTAATGGGGAAGTTCTGTGAGGCTTTTGCCACAAAGGGTGCAGGCATCCTGCTGGGCAGGAGAACATCCGTGACAGTCTGGGTGAGCTGTCTGTCAGTCCTAGGTAATGTTTTTTGTTTTTTTTTTTTAACACAGGATCTTAATAAATATCATCTTAGATTGGGTTTGCCAGATTGATGGGGTGGGAAAGGGTCTGTGGGCTCTGTGACAGCCAGGTTACAGTATGATAAGGACATCATCATCGTATGTAAAGGTGCCCCAAACTAGTCCTGCCTTTTCACCTCATTGTTGCTCCCCAAATCCCTTCCACAGAGCTTGGATCCTGAGGGTGCCTTTGTAGAGTGGGGATCCTTTCACCCCTCTGCCCAGCTCAGTTCCCCTTGGCTGCATGGGCAGCCACGTGTCTGCTCTGAGAGCCGTGACTACAAATTATTTATTGTAGATAAGCTGAATGCTAGGAAGGGAGGAGGGGACGGGAGGGGAGAGAGATCGAGTTTTATCTAAAATATAATTAGTTTTCTCGCTGCATGTGTTAAAGAGCCTTGCTTCACTAGAGTTTTCTTCTGTGTATCTCATTTGAGGACTTGCTTGGTGGGAGATGGAGAGAATACCCTGAGTCTTACAGAAGTAGCTCATTTTGCTCAGGATGCTGTCTCGTTGCTTTCAGAGTGTTTCAGAAAGTGTACCACATACATATTTCTCTTTAACCTTCTTTTTATCACATCGAGACAAGATCAAGGGTTACTTATATAGCACAGCAATATCAGCCACAGGCTGCATCAGATGCTTTCCAGCCATAATAACTAAGGACATGTATATGTATATTTTAGCCATTAAGGAGAAAACTCTGCCAGAATGCATTATCTTATTTTTGGATACAAAACTTTGAAGCATAAGACTAAGCTTCGTAATACTGCAAAATAACTGTCAGGGGATGGAAGGATTTCCATAACTGAATTGAGCAATGGGCCATCCAGGCTACCTGCGAACTGCTGCGGTGGCCAGAATGGGATACTACAGATAAAACATGAGCTCTTACTTGTGGCTCTAATTTGATTATTCAAAAAGCAGCTCCGAGCCAGCTAATGCCACACAAAAGGAGCACAATTGCATGATCTATCCCTAAAGCAATGGGGATTTATGGTAGCATAGTGCTAAGCTCATCTCATTCATCATTTTGCAGCATAACCCAGTGGGCAGAGAGTGTAGGGCTGTAAACCTGGAAAATGACCCACTCTCTGTGCCTTCATTTCCCTGCAAACAGAGATATTTTTTGGGGGAAACACACCGAGATCATAATGAAGGAAGCCAGAATGAGAGCTGTGTGTGCTGTTTTGGCCATGTTCTGGGCAGCACTTTGGTCCGTCTCTACCTGAAGGCATATGAGTAAGATTGCCCTGAGTTTTAGGGCTCTGGGCAGGAACTGGGGCTCAGGGCTCTTGCTGGGCAGTGTCTGGAGGTCAGCACCCATGGGGGCAGTGTGTGTCGGCATGTGGGTGTTTGTGTAATGCATGGGAGCAGCAGCTTTGCAACAGCAGCTGCTCATCAGGAAAACAAGCGCGATGGGAGCAAAAGGCAATCAGAATATTGATTCTTTTTATGTACAGATAAGCCTGGAGCTGTAACAAAACCAGGGTTTCCTAAAACCAGTGGAACATTGCTAGGCTATTTATCAGGCTGGGAGACACAAAGGGATTGCAGATTAAAAGGAGTTTCAGAACATCAGGGCTTTACCTCTACATTGAAAATGTGTGGATCTGCACCCCGTTATATACTGCATAGCTGTATGCATTTTGCAAATACACGTCGTCTGGCTGCGTGGGACCTACTCATCCTTGGTGTAAAAGTGGAAAGCAGCAGAGCTGCTCAGAGATGAATTTGCCCAATTACAAGTGATAAAATCAGCCCTTGTTCAGGGTACAGCAGAAAGTGTGATGCCAGCTCACCAAGGGCTTCGCTAGGGTGGCATTTGCCATGAAAGTGCACCATGTCAAAACCTTTCCTGGATAAATGAATTCTGTTCTCTAATTACTTTTTAAACATGCCCTTCCTCCTCCCCCCCACCCCCCCCCCTTTTTTTTTTCATTCCAGACAGCGTAACTGAAGTCAAGACAGACATTTATGTGACAAGTTTTGGCCCCGTCTCGGACACAGACATGGTAAGTGCTGCTGGCTGGTTGCCTCACATGGTTTGTCCCATCAGATGTTGATAATGGCAAATGCAAACTTGAAGAGCTGATGTCATTGCACTATTCAAGAACACTGCAAGGGTCTTTTTATCTCCTGTAAGCACAGCTTTCTTCAGCCTGACGGTGTGCGGAGGAAGGAAGGTGCTCCATGTGAAGAAGGAAGGATGCCAGAACCTTGCTTGTTTTGATGGCAATGCCAGGAGAGAACAGGTTCCACCAAGAAATGGTCCTTAGTGCTTGAACCAGAAAGGAGGCAAAATAGGAAAAAGAAAAAGAGTGAACTGATTGCAGTATTTTGACATGTTCAGGGAAAATTATTAATGAAAAGGCCTGAGGTCTGAATCTAGGCTTGTATTCCCACAACAGTTTGTCTTCTAATTAAAACAGGACTGTGGAGCATAATTAATAGTGAGCTTTCTCCACAGTGTTTCTTGCAGCTCGTACTCCACACGCGCCCAGCCGCTCAGGGAGGAGCTGGCTGTTGGTGGCTGCCCAACATTTCGGGGCTGCCCCACGAGGACGGTCTCAGGCTTGGTGCTGAGCCCCTTCTGCACGCTGGTCCCAGAGGGACTTGGTGCTGGGGTGACCCGGGTGGGAGGTGGGCAGCGCTGAGACTGGGGGGAGCCCACCACAGGAGGGGGAGCAGACAGTGCTCTCAACAGCTGGGGCAAGTAGAAGCAATGTCCTGCAGCTCTTGGAGCCCCTTGGAAGCCAGGAGGGTTTCATTTTCCGCGCCCACAAGGTTGTGAACCTGGGGCTTCCCTCACCGACTGTCCGGTGCTAGGAAGTGGAGGAGCTAGTGGAGGATTACATCTCGTTGCAGTGCTAGCCCCACCGCACAGCCTCATGTGGCTTTGGAAGGAGCACTCCTTCCAGGGTGAGAAGTTAATGTCAGTGTAGCCGAGAGTATTAATCTCATCTGAGTTCTCTCTCTATCTCACTTGCTTTTCTACTGCAGCGGAGACCCATAATATATTCAGCAATCTCAGCCCTTGGGGAGTATCTGATAATTACTTCCAAGGTGGAGCATATTTGATTAAGGGAGCGTGTATAATGAACTGTGAAGAAGAAATATGAGGTATTGGAAAGAGGACAGTATTCTCTGCAATGTGATTTGACAAAATGAATTTAAAATTAGGAAGACAGTTAAAGAATAATAAATTATTTCCCCCTTGCATGCTTTAGTTCCGTGTATTTTGCAAATGCATAGCGAATGTGTTTTAGCGTGCCATTCCGGTGTTAAATGCACTCGGATGTGTGAGAGAGAAACCCCATCTCCTAGGGAAGCGTGGGGAGAGCCTGCTCCTCTGCGGTGGTTCCTTTCATCTCGGAGTGGGGAAGTCCCTCCCTCCCTGCTCGCATCTGCCTGCTGATCTGGCTCCTGTCCCTCCCACAGCCCTTCCTCACTGCCATGGAGAGCTGCTTGTGCGTCCTGGTGCAGGCAGAGGCTGTGATGATGGTGATGGAGCAGAGGCAGGTAAAGCTGCTGTGCAGCACGGAGGAGAGCAGCTGCTTACAGAGCATGGAGGAGGACATGAGCGCCTTCTCCCTGAGATGCTCCAAGGGCCTTCTAGACTCAGTTTGGTTAGGAAAGAGCCTGATGGGACCTGACATGTTCCTGAATCTGCAGTAGTGAGCTCTTGCAGTTTTGTCTTAGTCCCCAGGAAATAAAAATAAATAAATCCCAGGAGTTTTAAGCTTTGATGGATGGACTCAGTCTTCATGTTTTCAGCCACTTCTAGAAGGTGGAGGAGAGCACAGCCTAGAACTAAGCGTGTTCCTTAGAAGGGGTGACCTGGAAATGATGCTCTCGTGGAAAGAAGGATAGAAAAGAGGGGAAGAATCTGTACACAGTTTCTCTTTTCTTTAGGAATCTTTCCTTAGCATAAAAGAAGACCTGCAGGAATGTATCAGAAAAGTAACTTATTTATTTATTTATTTATTTACTTTTATAAGTAGGAACAGAGAGTTCTGAATAAGATAGCTTTTCTCCTGATCAGGGCTTTTCCCAAACCTACCTCCTGGGACTAGACACAGGCTCATTCCTTTGGGTTTTTGTTTTTTCACTGAGCTTAAAACCACTAAGGGATAATTGCCTTCTGTGAAGGGACAGAATATCCTCACAGGGCAGAGCCTGTGGGACCACGGGGTCTTTTCTCTTTCCTTCCCCAAGCCAGGCTCCAGAAACCCCACGTTTGGGCAGAAGTGGCCCTGTGGTCAGGGAGCAGGGAGGAATTTCTTTACCGAGATGCTTTCGCTTAGCTGCCATCTGCTGCAAAACCTGCAGGAATTTCTATGACCTATAGGAAACTGATGTGCAGCAGCTTTTAAATGCTGCTGAGAAGAGCTGCAGGAAAGAAATCACTCACAATGATAAGTTTAGTTGGTTCTGCAGCCTCCAGGAGCCCATAAATAAAGACTGTGAAACTGCAACGGCAGGGGAAGAACAGCTGGGACAGCTTTTCCAAAGTCCCTGTCTCTCTCCACAAACCTTGGGAGCTAATGAGATCCTTTGTTAGCCAGATAAGGTGTGTGCCACAGAGGTGAGCAGTGGAGCAGCTCACGCTGACGGGGTCAGGCAGTTTTCTCAAGGGCCGTGAGCCCCAAGAGCACACCGAGTGGCTTGGGTCAGAGGCCCCACGTGCCAGGCACCAGAGACAAGTTTAATTTTACCTCGGGGTGGCTGTTGAGCCGCAGTGCCTTTGCTGCTCTGTCAGGTGGCTGCCGAGGCTGAGGACACTGTGAGCCTGGCCTTGGGGACGTGAGTCTGCCACCTCGGTGAGGTGATATTTGCCGGGGTGCATCCCGCTACCTTGCATAACTGCTAATAAAATGGTCACGAGGAGCATCCTTGTGAGGTGAAACCTGCTCATCACCACGGAGCCCTGCCTCCTGCACAAAGTGCCCTGCTCTGGCTTCGTATGGCTTTGCACCTCTTCCTGTCCTTCTGCACCCAACTTGAAAATAATCTCCCCAGTTTTTCCCCTCTCCTCTCAGAAGGACTTGAAGACAGTCCTTGTCTTGTGCTCAGAAGCATAGGGACAGGGCTGACCCTTCAGCCTCTGCACACTTGATTCTACCTTGCCACCGTTTCCGTGGTACAAGAGCTGCAGATAAGTGAATGCCCCGCCACTGGGAGAGGGGCTGAGGCATGGAGGTAACTGCTGAAGTTATATTTCTCCAGCACCCCCTTCAACATTACGTTGTTACTGAAGGCTGAGGTGTGTTTGGTGTTTATTTTTCTGGCTTTCTCCTTGGATGGCAAAAATCCATTTTGTCAGTAACACTGAGAAACTGTGAGCTGTCTCTAGCTGCAGGATTTCAAAGAAATAGCTTCTAATTGCCCCAGCTGGAAATAAGCCTAGGAAATGGGTTTCTACATTAGAAAGAAAAAAAGAACAAAAAAAAAAAAAAGGAAAAAAAAAAAAGGAAAGAAAGAAAACAGAAGTCACTGAATCTTGTATAATGACAAGTTTATGTGGTCTTTGATTCAATGTTTTGCTGGAGATGTTCTGGGGAACAATAGAACATTAAAATGATGTCCTGAAACTTTATTTGTATGTTTGTTTTAGGAATAGGAGTAGAATTACAGGCATCCTTGCCCACTTGCACATCATGGAACTTCATTTTTGCCTGTTCAAACTCCCACACAGCAGCACACAATGGTCCCCTCTCCTGTGACATCTAGATAGAAGTGCAGCAGTGCGTCCCCAGGACTAACTGCTTTGTGCTGCAGGCTGAATTGCAGCTTGTCTGCAGTCTGTCACAAACACTGAGACGCAGGTTTTGGCATCACATGTAAAACACTTTCCAAAACACAGCAAGCGCCTGTGATCCTTCGCAGTTTTCCCCCCTTCTCGTTGCATCAGGCTTCTTATCAACCGAGGACTGCCCAAACAGAACCTGCTCAACGATCAAAGTTGTTCACCATTTCTTGAAGCACTTCGATGAGAAGTTAAGTAAAACGAGACTTATTTTTCTCTCCTTTCTCCACAAAGGAATACACCATTGATGTCTTTTTCCGGCAGTCCTGGAGAGACGAGAGGCTGAAGTTCGACGGTCCCATGAAGATTCTCCCCCTGAACAACCTGCTGGCCAGTAAGATCTGGACCCCTGACACCTTCTTCCACAACGGGAAAAAATCTGTCGCCCACAACATGACAACACCCAACAAGCTGCTGCGCCTGGTGGACAACGGCACCCTCCTGTACACCATGAGGTAAGCTCGTGCCATGGCCTTCCAGGTCCCCGCACACACGACAGTCCCATGCAGGCAGGTTTGGATCCGTACTTTATGCAATTTCTTTGCCACCAAAGTGATTTTTGTTCCTGATCTCTGATGGGATATGAAGTCAGGTTTTTGGTAACGGCAGAAAAACTTTAGGATGGGAGAATCTGGCATTCTCCAGCAGCTTGAGAGCAGCTCTGAATTTGTTAGCATATTACTCCAGAACCCTCCGAAAGATCTAACAAGATCTAACAAGCTGGGGCCTTCCTTCCAGTCACAGGTTGCTGTTGGGGAACCATGCCTGGGGAATCATGGATTTTTCAAGAACAGCCCTGGTACATACACTTGCCACTAAACTGCAACAGGCAGAGAACATGGAGGAATAACTTTGGGTTAATTGTATGTTAATTCAGGAATTACTGAGTTGTTCCTGTATGCTTGGAAGCTATTCACCCATGTAACTAAAGTTTGCCACCTGGGGTTGATGTACTAATCTGCCTTCCAAGGTAAATGGACCTATAAATGAAACAGCAAGATACTCAGAGATGCAGAAGAATGGTACTGAGTTGTTTATGGGAAGGTGTAAATCCTTGTTTTCAAAAATTATTTTCTGTGCCTCCATCTTCAAGCCAACCCAAACTAATAACACGCTTCATTGTGGATGCTGTGTGCCGAGATGCTGCACTTTCACCTCTGCTGTTCGAGGACCAGACAGGATTTCATCTCTTCATAGCTGAGCTGGCTGTGAATCTACACAGTGTCAGCAAGTTTTACAGCCTACATTGATAAACAATGCTCTGCTCTTGTGCAGCACTTCTCAAATATGAGCTAATCCTGCCAGTGCCCTGGGGGTGGAGGTCTCTGAACATCAGTGATCTCACGTTACTGAGGCAGATGGGGTAAATGAAGGGAGAAGCCCAATTTGACTTAAGGGCTCAGCTCTGCTCCTGGCTGTCTGACCTGCATGTCAGATGACTAACACTCCCCCAGTTTGTATCCCTGTCTGACTGCAAAGCATTATAGGAGCTACTGGCATAAAGCAGCAAAAAAGGACCCAATTTCAGGGCATTTATATCATTTCACTTGCTCTTTATTTAGCAAATAACCATTACCTTCTTCAGCAAGTTTTGTGTGACTGGGGAAGTATTGAATTTGCTCTTTCGTTTAGAGCTGGGAAGGTGCCAGGGTGCCAGCATCACGAGGCTCTTGGGAATGAGCTTCTCAGAGGGAGTGGAGTCACAGGGGGTTTTACATAAATTCAACACATCCTTCAGTGTAGCCGTCTCCCAGGAAAGGAGGGGGGACAATGGTGACCACAAAGGGACCTACCTTTGTTTCTGCTTTTGCCCCCTGTAAATGTACTTCCAAGTCTTTGCAGGAGGTGAAGAGCCCACTCAGAGATACCCAAAGGTGAGGACTGGATATGTCATGTTGCATTGCTCAGTACCAGGAGGCACAGTGCATGTAGACTTTTTGCTTGTCCAGCAGAGCTTGTCACTTGCAAACTTTCCTGATAGCATGTGTGAAACTATTCCAGTGCGGCCCCAAGCAGTGTTGGACCAGCCTGGTGCTGGAGATGTGGTCAGAGCTGGCCAGAAAGGCATCTGGAAAGCACAGCTCTGTACAGGACAGTGTCTTAGGGATGAAAGAGGTTTTACATGTATATCATTTTTTGGTTTGCTGTTTGATACATGCAGGACAGGATCTCTGTCACAGCACAGCTGATGGTTGTTCTTCTCCCTGCTGCTGGAGAAAAAGCTCACTCAGGGCCACGCAGGGTCTTTTGGGTGGGAGCTCAGAAAGAAGAAGATGTAAGGGCACAGGCTGCGCAGCGTGTGATCAGGCTGAGGCTCAGAGACCAGACCTGGCTTTGCCATGGGCTTGTAGATACTCATAGGCATCTCAGTTCCTCTGTAAAATGATGGTGATGGCATTGCCCTCCCTCGTTAGGTGCTTTGAAACCTCCTCCCAGGAAAGGGCTGGAAGAAGACTCATTTTATGTTGTGCTTCCTTCATCCCAGACTAGCTCCAAGTGGCACACATGCGTGTCCTTCTGAAAGGAGGGAGCAGGAAGGCAGTCTCAGCCACAGAGAGCTGCCATCCAGCCAGGTGCAAATCCCCAAGGCCCACACTGTGCTGCTGGCTGGGGAGTGAGTTTTGACCTCCATCAGCTTTTCCCAGCACTGTCAGGGCTGCGTGCTGCCTGTCCCATGCAGTCCCTTGCAGGCTCAGTCAAGGCTGGTGCATTGCCATGCAGTTTGACTCCTGAGACGTATCTTCCTCCTTTACCTTGTACCAGACAATATCCTTGAGGGATCAGCTCTGCTGATGTGCAATTAGAGGCATGTCTCTTGCTATTTATCCTGCCGTGAAAGCCCACTTCTCTTAGTCAAGGCTTACATTTATAGATGAAGTTGCTCTGGTGGAACAGCAACTCTGACACATGCATCCAGCAAAATTACACCGGTGTGACAATATTTATGGCTCCTGGAGAGAGCCTCTTTATCACTGACCTGAGCTTCGAGGAGCTGCACACCAGCTGTAGCTGGGCGTCCAGAGATTTCCCTTAGTCACATCACAGCGCAGATCCCTTAGGCACCATGGTTCAGACATCTGATCCCTGACTCAGGCCTTGGCACCTGGGTGACAAGATGGCCTTTGTGACCGCAGCACAAAATTGTATTTCTCTCTTCCCTTCCTTCTGGCTGCTGAGCAACGGACAGGATTACTGATCCTCCTGCCTCTTCCCTGCTGCTCTGGCTGCCATAGAGAGTGCGGGGAACACAGCTTTGTCATGTAGCCCTGCCTCTGCTGTCTTGTTTTTGGAGCTCCTACAAGATCTAAGTAGCTCACAAAAGCCCAGTTAAGGCCTCAAAGCTCTGGTGTCTGAGCTGAACACAACAAACCGGGGATTGCACGTGGATTTACATAAGGTACAGACAAAAACTCAGCTGCTGCAGCAATCTCTGGATGTAATCTCTGGCTCAAATTGTGTGGGGCACATCGATAATGTTCTGGTTCTTCCTGGCCTTGAAACATGAAAATAGCAAAAGCTTGATGCTGTGCCGATGGGATTCAACTTTGTGAATCCAGGTTTTAAAGAGCTCTTCTACTTTTCACGGGCACTGTCAGAGTGGCGTGTTGAGGCTTTGTGGTTATTGTCAGAGTGTTTCCCAGACAATATGTGCTCAAGTTATGCACTCAGAGGATGTTTTCTTTAACTGCCAGGCTGACACATTCAACTGCATGCCCAAAGACTTTGCCTCAAGAACCAGTATTGCTGAAGACAATGTAAAGTCTTCAGCTGCAGTGCACGAGCACCTGGAAAGGACAAGTGCAGCCCCGTGTGAGGTGGAGGAAGAGCGTTAGGGAAAGATGGGCACAAAGGCACCCAGGGCATGTGGAGCCCCAACGAGGTGGCTGAGCCCTAGATAACAAGCCCCATACCTGCTGCAGCATGCTTAGGGGGTTGTGACTCCCAGGCTGCTGTTTGAAATTGCAGTCTTGCAGGATCTCTCCCAGCAAAAGCTTTGGGTTGCTTTACCGCCTGTTTTTTGTTTTAACCCCTGGGTAATTTGTGATAACTGGAGGCTGCATCTTGCAAAACCCTCCTGTACGGTGGAGGTGCAACCATATTTCTCCCTTCTGCAAGAGGAGCAGCTCAGGCATCCCAGAACCAGCTCCTCTGCATAGTAGAGTGCTGCAGCTATTTGGCTTCATCCTACCTTGTGCTTGGTGTAGGCAACAGCATAAAGGGACCCAGGCAGACCAAGTTACACTGCTAGCACACAAGCCCCTGAATAGATGAGGTGAGATGTTATGAGTCAGTTTGAAGCTTCTCCCTTCCATACAGTTTCCTGAGTGGATCCAAAGGCAGAAACGACCTATTTTCCAAGTTTGCTTTTATGCAGTCACACTTTCATAAGGAAGCTGTCCCAGGAGGGAGAAATCTTCAGGGATCGCCTTATCTCCCTGCATTTCTGCCATCATGGGCTGAAATCTCCGGGGTATGGCTGCAAAGTGAATTCTGTGTTTTCAGATCCAGCACAAGGATCCTAGAAAAAACTTGGCTTTCAAACTCAAACCCCAGCAATTAAACCTAACCTAGATTTGCACACAGCCCAAACCGCAAACACTACCTATTCATCCTGACTGTGGTTATTAACAAACCTCCTGGAGGAGAAATCAGGACAAAACTCAAGCAATCTCCCCGGCATAAACAAAGTTGGCTCCGCTGTGCGGGGTGCTGTCATGTTTTTGGAGCACACGTACACCGAGGGATTATTGCGTTTTGCGTCCCAGAAATTGGACCGAGGCTCTCCCTCATCCTGCAGCACGAGGCAGAGGCAGGTAGCGACGGGGGCTCTAATGACACATCAAAGGCTCTGCTAAGCTGCCGGTAACCATGAGAACGCAGCTGAAGAGGTTTGTTGTACCGCCAGCCCTGGGAGAGGTATGTTTAGCCTGATTCACGCTTCTTGCCATTGTGTTGAGCAGTTCAAAGGGCTCCCCGTGACTTTAAAGAGGAAAAACATGGCTTCTCCACTGGATGTTCTACTTTTGGTGCTGCCGTGGCAGCAAAGCAGAGGAAAGCACGAGGAGTTGGCAGTTTGATCCCAAGACAGGTCTGCAGAAGTTGTTGTTAGTGACTGGGATGGACGAGCCAAAGGATACAGCAGCTGGATGATGTGTTTGCTGGCAGTTTGGCTATTTTTTCACATGCTGACGAGGCTTTGCAATGGCATTTCAGGGCTCAGATGTCCAGACCTGAACAGGACACCAGGGCAATGAAGCAAACCTCTGTGGCTATCTGGCCATGAGCTCTCTTGTACAAGGTCAGGGGCAAAGATGAGAATTTCTGTAACAGGCTCTTTAGCACGAACGCCGCAGAGGCAGTGGTAATTGTCTGGGAAGCGAGGTACATTCCTCTTAGCCTGACATTTTGACGTTTCATTAGGCAAAGCATATGGTGCTGAGGAGCCCTCTTCCAGCAACAGGAGGCTGTGGGGAGAGCTGGGGGGATGAAAGAGGAATACAGGCACTTCCTCAGCGGTGATTGATGCCACAGCTCACCTAATGCTGCTGCTAATTAGTGCTCTGAACGATGAGTGTGTGCGAGAGAGGCTGCAGGAGAAGAGGGCACAGCAAAGGGGAGTGAAGGATAGCTGAGGGACGTGGGGGGTAAGGAGGAGCAATAGTGCGTGGGGCAGAGCACCTTGGGGCCAGCACACACGGGGCAAAGGCAAAGAGGTTTCAGGCCAAGGAGAATAGCTGTGAGGGGGAATGCCTGTGCTCCATTTCTTTTCAGCAAGGAAGCTGACTGCCTTCACGTGTTATCCGTGAATGTGCTGACTTCAGGCTGGTTGAAATTGCTGAACCACGCTCATCTCGCTGGGATGATACGGCATTTTGCTTTTATTTAATTTCAGGAGACTTAAAAAAAAAAAAAAAAAAAAAAAAAGGATAAAAAAAGACCCAGCTTCTTCAGTTGTGGGTGGAGGAGGTGGTGGATTAGGTTGCTTTTTTCAGTAGTTTGTTGATATATTTATTGTGTTCTGTTGTTGCTTACTGGCTCAGCTAATAAGACACACTTCAGATTTAAATTGTGACTGCTGCTTTCCCACACAGCCACGGAGTCATCTGGCATTGTTATAAAGTTGTGTCCTTCTCTTGATGACAGTTGCTCTTGTTGGCCATGGCCTGGAGTGGGCAGTTGGGTATGGCCAAGGCCAGCTTGTGCCCAGCTGGTCTCTGCTGCTGTCCTGGCCCCCTCTGAGGCTCTTTCTGGCTACTCTAAATGGCACTCAGCAACCAGACCCACAATCTGTGGTCCCTTGAGCTGTCCATGTTCAGCTTTATCCCTAGTAGTTGTTAATCACAGCCAAAATTTGCAGCCAGAACAGTGGACGAAAAAGGCCATTCTGGTTTGGGGGAGTTCAGGATAAATCAGAAGGAAAGCACTGACTAGGAGAAGGCTTTTGGAAAAGCCGACTTTGTGAACACCCAGCTAAGAGCTTTTTGAAATGATAAAGCAGTGAGTGAAGCCAAGGCAGCAATGGGAAGGTTAAAAGGAAGAGTCTTGTGTGGCCTCCTGAGGGAAACAGGTGGAATGCTAAATTTTGCATGCAGAGGCATCAACATTTCCTTTATGCAAGTGACAGTGACAAATACTAGAAGCAAAAAGTCCACTGCAGTTGGAAAGGAAACAGAAATAATTGAGTGGTAAAATCAGTGAGGATATGCTTGACATGCTTACAAACAACAAAGCTCCCCAGGTAAATTCCAAGCTGGAAAAAAGAAAGCATCACTCAAGAAACAGAACAGGAAGAGCAAGACTGTTTAACTTATGCCTTGCTACCAGGTTTTTATACTCACTTCTTGAAATCTTAATCTTCATCCACATTATAAAAAAGCAACATCAAAGTGAAAGAGCAGTTGGTGGTGGCATTTGGTCCCCAGCAGAAAGTCATTGCAGCAATGTGCTCATAGGCTTGTTGAAACTAGTAAGTCTTGGCTGATGTCCTAAAGCTCAGCCCTGCTTTTCTCTCATGTAAGGGCACGTATGTTCAGCGCAGAGGTGAAAATGAGATCAGCAGGTCAGAGGAAGATTTGCTTTCAAGGAAGTAATGTTGTCCACACAGTGGTTGTGGGGTAGGCTGAGGAAGCTAAGCTGGGGTCAGACAAAATGAAAGTAGGAATGTCATTATCAGCTCTTTCAGTAGAACAATTACCACAGACATGGTGTTCGCCAGCCCCTACTCAGCAAGGATTCACAGACAAGGTAAGGTCCTTGGTCTCTTGTGCACTCAAAAGCCTAAATGCAGCCTCTGAAGCATGGTAGCTGTAAACCACCAGCTCTGGGAGAGGACAGCAAGGAGAGACTTGCTCAGAACGCACACGGGTTTTGTACTTCCCCATAAGCACCTCCTGGCCTCCTCTACTAGACATGGAGTCTGTCTGTGCAGACACGTTAAACCCCTTCTGACTAACATGGCCAGAGTATGGAGCATCGTATCAGTCATGGCTGGGCTGAGAGCCCTTGAGACCCAGCAGCAAATGTGACCTTAACAATCCACACGGGGTGTATGGGGCCACATCCTGCTGAGACGTGTTTACCAGAACTGAGCCCGTCCTGCCTGTGGGAGCTGCTGCTTTTATAGTTGCCCTTGGCTGGATGTGCCTGGTGGAGATAGGGCAGTTGTACCTGGCTCTGGAAAACATCAGAAAAAAATATTTGCTGCTGTTGCATTACAGAGCAGGGAGGTATCACTGAAACACGGTGGGGATGGATGCAGAAGACCTGCAGGAAACCACTTTCCTCACCTGTTTCCTTTGCAATCTCATGCAAGAAAACCCAAAGGCTGGGTTTGCAGGGTTTGAAACCCCTGCTGTGGGGGCTTCTGGTCACACAGGAGGGTTTTGGCCACCCAGCCCTACCCCATTGAGGTTATGCCAGCTTCCAGCTCTGCTTCTTGATTTAACACCTCTGCCTGGCTGAGGATGCCAGCTTTTGCAGCTCCTCGAAAAGGAACTGAACTGATGATACTGGATGTGGCTCCAAAATCATGAGGTTCGTTCCCTCATGGTGGCAGAGCAAACTTCCTCGCTGGAGGGGAGTTTCCAGGATACAGCCGCTGAGGCGGAGCAGCTCTGCAGGAATCTGCTGCTGCTGCCCTCCCTGGCACAAAGCTCGTGTCCTGCCTGCCGCAGCACCATCTGCTGCCTGCGGCCACCATCGCCGCCGCCTCTATCCTCTCTGGAGGCCCCAAGCCATGCTGCCACTCTTATGCTTCCTTACAGAGGTACTTGGAGTGATTTGGGAAGTGTTTGCTGTCATCCAGCAGGACTCTTTGATGATAACTTTAAAAAAGTCCTTCTTTTTTTTTTTTCCTTTTTTTTTTCTTTCTTTCTTTTTTTTTTTTTATTTTTTTCCCCTAGAATCATTTAAGGCTTGCTCCTATGAAAACAAAATCCCCCCTTTTTTTTAAACTTTCTTTTTTTTCTCTCTCTCTCTTTTTTTTTTTTCCTCTCTTTTTTTCTTTTTTTCTTTTATTTTTTTGCTAGGAAAAATCTGAACCCACTATTATTTTTGAGGTTTGTCTTGCATTTGACAAATCCTTAATATTTCCTGTGGAGAATAACTGACCTGAACATATCCCATTGGTTAAAAGGCCATTTTCCAGCTAAAGGAAAATGTCTTGATAGAAGGTTTCCACCATGCCTCCTGACCTGTGTTTTCCACAAGCCACCTTCAGCCTTCAGTCTGTGCACTTGCCCTTTGCACTCACCCCTTGCTCCCATCACGGATTATTTGTTCCTTGTTATTTTTCTGAGCCATCAGAAGTGGGTCCATTTTGACAAAACTGTTCCTCCAGAGGAGATCATATTAGAAGTCCCCGGGGAAGCCATCTGTTCTGGCTCTCCCTCCTAGTCCGCAGGCTTTTTGGTACTTCAAGGAGGAAGAAGAAGAGCTCAGAGCTTCCTTTTTTAGAGACTTTTATAACAGATCCTTTCATGCCTGGCCCCATGTTCTGCAGCGTGCTGTGATTATGCCTGCGCCTCCCTGATGAAACCACTTAGTGATGAGGCATCCCGCTGGGAGTTGGTGGATGCACAGAGCACAAAAGCAGTCCAGCACTCCTGCCAGCATCCCCGGGATGGGCACTTCTACATCTGCCCGTGTGCATCCTCTGCAATGCCACTGCCACAGGAGGTGGGCTGTGGTGCCCCACACGCGCTGCGGCCTTGTGCCCTGCAGTGCCACCTGCGACCTCCTGGCTCTCACTTTGCTCAGCATGCCCCTTAATTCTTTGGCTTTGGTGAATAATCTGCCAGCCCTTGGCTCCTCCCAGCCCATCGGGAAGAAATGGACGTGTTAGGTGTCCCTGGAAGCTCTTCCTTCTGCTTTCCAGCACCATCCGTGAGGTGTCCCCTGGCACCTGGTGTTAATGAGCTCTCTGCACAACACAGAAGCAAACACACGTCCTGGCCTTTGGCAGATTTTCTGATTGCACTGAGTGGATAAAGAGGAACTCAGTCAATAGTGCTGAGTTCAAAAAATGGGAAAGGCGGCCAGATCTGCATGCCTTCTGCTCTCTCCACAGCTGATGGCCTTCTGCCTGAAGACCTAGGAGTTAGAGACCACGTTAAGGCCTTTGATGGATGCGGTGTAAAGATGTCATGGCAGAAGGGCCAGGTGGGAGCCTCTGCAGCCGTGTGTTTCTGATCATGCCCTGTGTTTTGTCTTGTAGGCTAACGATTCATGCCGAGTGCCCCATGCACCTGGAGGACTTCCCAATGGATGTGCATGCTTGCCCACTGAAATTTGGGAGCTGTAAGTACCTTGATCAGCCCCTGTAAGGTGGTAGCTTCAGAGATAAAGAACAGTCCTTTGCGTGGCCAGTGTCTTCCATGATTTTATTAATGGTGTTATTAATTGTAGCATAGTTGCTAATGGTAACATGACTAAAAATTTGTTTCTGGTATCTCAAACGCAATTCCTGCCATCGTCACAAATGAGCAGGGAGCAAATCTGTGGTTAAATCTGTGGAAAGTGGAAGAATTTGACTGACACCAGAAGAAATCATGTTTATCATGTGCATCTGCCCCTCTGTCTTCTGACAAAATGCATCCATGAAGCTGGATTGTTCAAAACTTCTAAAAAGAAGTAT
Source organism: Netta rufina (assembly GCF_964035555.1). Lineage (NCBI taxonomy): Eukaryota > Metazoa > Chordata > Aves > Anseriformes > Anatidae > Netta > Netta rufina. The sequence continues at coordinate 11,576,215 of NC_140135.1, forward strand.
TTTCTTGGGTAGCTTCTATTAAATGTAGAACTCATTGCCACAAGACATAACTAAGTCCAGTAAATTAGCAAGCCTTAGAGAAGGATGAATTATTAATGTTAATTGACCTTGTGAGGAGGGATATAAAATCTCATACCTCAGGCCTAAACTTTGGGATTATTACAAGACTTTCAGGAAGGCAGATTACTCTATATCTAATTACTTTCTTGGTGAGGAAAAGAGACTAATGTGCATATTCCTGCTGGAACACCCTTTGGGGTTCTTCTGGGCATTTTTTTACTGATTTGCCCTTTAAATGATGGGAGTTTTGAAACAAGCAGCTCAGAAAGCTGCCCTTGATTAATGTTACTATGAATATTTCTAAAGCACCTATTTGCATAGCATGTGAGTTCACCTCTCTTATGTTGGAGTAGGATTAAATCACTGTTTGCACCAAAAAGCTGCCCATAGCTGGAAGCTGCTCGTTTGCAAGAAGCTTAATGTGGTTCAGATTCTGTAAGTACAAGGGCAGTGCTAGTGCCAGATGTGCTGTTCAAAGGATAGCCAAATTTGCCTTGGTGACAAGTGATCCCTCAAGCTGAATGGCTTATCAGAGGCCTCCTGTCCCTGTGCCACAGTGGCATGCACCCCGAGTGGGAAAGCAGAGAGCTTGCAGGAGAAGTAGGGTGATCAGCCACTTCAGAGAGCCACAGTTGCCCAAGTGCACACCATGTGCTCACTTCATTCCTTGGGCCAGAAGTGTAGTGAAGGTGATGGCTTTACCTCTCCCCACGCTCCCTAAAGATAGATGAGCACAGCAAAGAACAACTGTTTCTAAGCCAGTCATAGGAGATTTGTATAGCAGCTGAGACTAGGAAAGCAGAAGATGTTGCTAGACTTATCAGCTCCACTAAGTGTTACAGAACTGTCCTTGGATTGGACTAGACTGCATTGCAAGTGGGTCATTGAACAGAACTAAAACAGATTCCTGGCATTAAATAGGTTCCAATTATCCGTGCCGTGGCTACATGACAGCAGGTATCACAGGACAACTAGGTGAGAAGAAACCTGCACTTTCACGTATGAAGCAAAGTGGATGGTGCTGAAGATGTGGACAGGTTTCCTCTGCAGACTGAGAGTGGTGGTGGGAGAACCGTGACTGCCAGAGCAGAAGGTGCCGTCCACCAAGGCAGAGGAGCACTGGCAGAGCTGTACAGACCTAAGCCTGAAGGAGGAAGGTGCTCTCCAGAAGCATGTGGAGAGCTGGAAGGAGGGGCTGGAAAAGCAGTGTTGCACATCAGATGAGAAGTGCCAGTCTGCATCTGAAGTGCTTAAGCAGCACCGTGGCATGCTGAGAAACATTGGCTGATCATCAAAACCACTCCCCCTGCTTCACACAGTGCCTGCTTAGTGTTTAGCAGGTTTGCCAAAACCCACAGTGCAGGGATAACAATGGTTGTTTTTAAAAGATCAGGGAGATCTAGCTGATTTAGGACACAATCATCCACAAAGCATGAGCTGAGAAATTTCCATAGTAGACTTGACCCAATGCTTGGCCTGACCCTAGCCAGAGATGTCTTAATATCTTAATACAAGAAGCTGGTGGTAAAAATGAATGAAAAACACATGTTAAAATGGCTTTGCAGATAGTGAACATTGTTTTTGCCTAGAAAATTACTGCAGAATGGGCCTGGACAGGAAGCTTGAGCATTACGGAGAGTTGTAGCACCTAGTAGAACCTGGAGAAACTTAATTTCCAGATACTGGAGGACTGGCGACACTGAGAGAACAAGTGGGAAAGAGAGCAGTTATGGGAACAAGCAGGGTTTTGGTCACAAAGGCTTGTGATGGTGATGGTGACCATGTGTTTTAGGGAGGTGTTGGGCAAGGATGGAGAGGGGAGCTTGCAAGTCGCTGGAAGGCTGCCCTGGCCGCGAGCCCGGCACTGCCCCTTGCAGCAGCTCAGCAGCACTTGCCTGCTGTCTTCTGCAATGTGCAGGCAGGCTCTTCCCAGCACTGCCCTGCAGGCATGGGGTCGCACAGTGCACAGAACACACTGGTGGGAGGGCACACCACCTCCAGGGCTGTGAGGCTGGGGACAGCTGTGCCTGAAGGTAAAGATTTACATTTATTTATTTTAAACTAAACAACCTGAAATTCAACCCCGTTTGTGTGTAACCCCTCTTGTCAGCCGCTGACAGAGTAACTGTCCCAGCCCCTGGCATTGCAGGGTGGTGTTCGTCCTGCTGCCCCAGCACCATGCTGGCCTGGATGCCTTCCTATTTTGCCTCTGCTTGGAGCCAGCCCTTGCAGAGCCACTGTGTCAAGGCGACAGCATTTTTCAGAGACATTGCTCTGCCCCTATCTTCCTTCCAGCTCCCTTCCCAAAACCCTTGTTCCCTTTTGCTCATTCAATTAGCAGTTGCTGAGCTGTCTTTGTCTCTGGCCATGCTTGGCTGTGCTCAGCCATGTGGCTCTGAGGAATGTACAGCAAGGAGGCTGCAGGCTACAGGCTAATTTTGGTATATTTTAGGTCAGCCAGAAGCACGAACCTCATTTTTCTTTCTCCTCTGCAGATGCCTACACAAAGACAGAGGTGATCTACACCTGGACTCTGGGGAAGGATAAATCAGTGGAAGTAGCAAAGGGTGGATCTCGCCTGAACCAGTATGACCTGCTGGGCCATGTTGTTGGGACAGAGATGGTTCGATCCAGCACAGGTATGTGTGGGACCATGACGAGATGTATGGGCTGAGCACACTGTCAGGCAAGACAGACCGATGGGCTTTGAGTACCATGATTTTGCATAATTATGCAGGCAGTACATGGAGGCGACGAGGACCATGGTGCTTCTCAAGCCCTGTGATGTTGGAGAATATGGCTGAGGACATCTGGGGCTGTGACCTTCAGGCACTGAGATGTTTAGCTTCTAGTGGTTTCTACAGAGAGAGCCTTATTACCTGTACCTTCTAGAAAATTGATTTCACGCATCTAAAATGACCTGATGTGCAGAAAATTTGCCCCATCTTGCCCAGCTGGTCCTTGGTACTGTAGACTCATTTGTCTTGGATCCCTTTTCAGCCTGTCAGGACAGCATTGTGGGCAGGGGAGGTGAATGCAACATGATGTTGTGTGATTTTCACTGCATCTGCTTACACAAATATTATCACAGCTAATAGAAGATTCTTCCAAACAAATGTTTCCTCTGATTAATGACCAATATTAATCATCTTTCTCTCCCATCTGCTGCTCCTCCCTTTCTTTCTGAATTCAGGTACTGATAGCTTCTGTTATCTCGTGTGTTTCTCTCATCTTTCTTTTCTTCTTTGCTTTTTTTTTTTTTTTTTTTTTCCTTCTGTATGCACCAGTAATTCTCTCATTTGAGAATATTTCCTCTCTGGTGCACTTGATTTTAATAGTGTCTGTCTGTAACAACTCATATCACCTCCCTTGGGGAAATGTAGGGAGTCCAGAGGACTAAATGTCATAATATCTGGCCCATCTCTCTACTTAAGTTGTAGTAAAATGTACAGATGAATAACCTGAAATGGCAAGAAAGCTGCTAAAGGCTCCTGCGTGTAATGACTTAGCAGAGCAACGCTCACAACAAAAAGGCACAATAACCCAGCGAAATATCCAAAGCTTTGGTGCATTGCTTTGAGTGGAGGAATAGGGTACTGGAGGAAAATAGAGACGGCTGCTCCTTTGGTCTACAGCCCAGACCTTTAATAACAGAACTTGCCCTGATTTTTTTTTTTGAGATGGTTAAAGTGAGGAGAAGCAAAATATTGTCAGGATTGTCAGAAAAAAACAAAATCGTGCCATCCAGCACCAATACAACTCACAGACTGGAATTTCATCTTGGAGTTTGCAAATTTGCTCAGGACAGACCGTTGGTGTTTTGTAGAGGGACTGGTGCTCAGTCGGTGCCATCCTGGAGCAGAGTGGTGGCTCTGTGTCTCTAACCGGCTGTCTCTGCAGGGGAGTACGTCGTCATGACCACACACTTCCACCTCAAGAGGAAGATTGGGTACTTCGTCATCCAAACCTACCTGCCCTGCATTATGACTGTCATCCTGTCCCAGGTCTCCTTCTGGCTCAACAGGGAGTCCGTCCCTGCCCGAACGGTTTTTGGTGAGTCTGGGAGCATGTGGGGTTTGTGGTCAGGTCAGGGGAGAAAGGCAAGCAATGGGAAATTGCTGCTTTGTCCAGATTCACAGCGCAGAGCAATTTGATGTATGCAACGAGCTCTTCGCCTCCCCATCCCATCCATGCCTCCACCATCCCTTTGGTGGACAAGTTCACCATGCTCCAGAGCCAGCTCCCCTTGCCCTGGTGGCCTGGGGGTTTGCAAGGCAGCTGGCACCAGGCTGATGGAGCTGGTGAGGTCTGGGGCCCAAACACCAATGTCCATGCCCCATGCAAGGAGATGAGCTGAGGCAGTGTAGGCTGCTGCCTTACAGGGAGTTTCTGGCTCGTGACCCCAGTGGACAATTTCTCCTTTCCTGGGATGCCTTATTAATACATAGCTGGCAGAAAAAGCTAAATTATCAAGAATCCTGATCTCCAGCACACATAGGCTGCCACAAGTTGAGTCAGCGTGTCCTGCTTGGAGCACAGCTCAGAGGGGAAAATGATTCTTTGGGAAGAGAAAGGCTACAGAAAGAGGCAGGCTTCAGGGCTGGCTGGGAAACAAGGGGAGGAAGGACCAGCCATCAGAGCTGGTCTTCTCCAGCCTTGACTGGCATCAGTGAAGCCGCTGGCCATTTCCCATAATAGCTCTCAGTGTCTTTCCAGTGCTCCGATTTCCACGGAATCTCTGTAAAAATACTTCTGTCCATGTTTCTGCTACAAGCCAAGCCATAAATATTAACAGTAATCAAGGTATTGATCATCTAATTATATGCATTTGGCTGTGTCTGCTTATCTGTATGAGCTTTTGAGTTGAGGAGAGGGTGGGTACATGGGGAGGCATTTAATGCTCTACCTTTGCAGTTGCTAATGTGCCCCTGGTCAGACTCCACGGAACAGGATCCTGAGCTGCAGCAGTTTAACTGCACAGTAAATATTTTGTTATTATTTTCTTCAGCTGGTTTCAGACCCTCTCTCTGAAGCAAAGCCTCAGGCTGGCATTGCACATGTATTAATAGCTTCAGCAAATACATAATAACAGAATTTCTCCGTGCTTTCCTGCCAAGACCTGGAGTTCAGGATCTATACTCCCAAACCATCACCCCACCATACCGCACTGCCAAGGGGCAGACAGAGCCTTGGCACTGCAACAGGGAAAGGCTGGAGGGGAGGATGCAGACCTGCACATCATAAAGTGAAGGATGTGAAGCTCTGTACCACCTCAAAGAGCGTTTCTCAAAAGAAACTCCTGCACCAACTCTGGAGCACCTCTGCTCTCCTGATGCCTGGGCTGAGCCCTTCTATGAGGTTATTTGATTCCCTCTCATGTTACCCTGATATTTGCAATTAGACAGGTTTCCTCAAGTAGCAGCACAGATTCGTCATGAAAAAGCTGATTGAAAAATTAAAAGCTACCTTTGTGAAAAATGTCTTCGCTCCCAAATTGCTTTGCTTTGCTATTAAGGGAATAATGAGAACTCCAATTGTTTATTCTTTTTTTTTTTTTTCCCTCTCAGAAAGTATTACCAACGATATTACTGAAACTCTTCAATTACCAGGAGTATAGCTTAAGGGAAGTGAAAATTAGTCAATATTTTTATAATGTTTTTAATGCATTTTTAATTGAAAAGCATATTATTGAGGAAAATGGATAGCAAGGGTTGCTTGCTTTAATGAAAAAAGCTTTAATAGGCATTTTGCTACAGATTATTTTAAAAGATAAATCCTTGTGACACTTTTTCTGGCAGCATGGGCCACTGATGGGTGCCTGGCCATGCAGGCAGGGCCTGCGGTCCCACAGTTCATCCATGTAGCCCACAAAACACTTCTTCCAGAATATTCTGAGATCTGCATTGTGAGAGTGGCCAGCTCCTGCTCCTCCATTAAATCCTAACTATTTAGCTGTACCTTATTATTGTTATTGTTGTTGTTTTATTTTATCACAGTAGCAACAAGAGGCTTCTCCACACCAGCCTCCATGTGAGGGAGCTAGGCCTAGTGTCAGGGAATTCACAAATGAGGAATTAAACTCCCTGAATTAATGTGGGTGCCCAGCTTTGAGCTAGGACTCTTTTATAGTGAGCAGAAATATATTCAGTAGAGTTTGGGTCAGATTCCTCTTACCCTGATGTGTAGGCCATTGTTTATATGAATTAGAGATATTTGGAACTGGCCCACAGAAGGCCTTGCAGTTGGCCCGACTCAAGCAGGGGTTGGACTAGTTGAGTTCCCTTTCAACCCAAACTTGTTTGTTATTCTGCAAATTGCACCATGGACTGGTGTGGCTAGGGGTCCCTTAATTACAGCACATTGTGCTGGCTAGGGGTCCCTTAATTGCAGTGGGAACCTGGGCCCCATAGCTTAGAGGACAGCTCCCAAAAGTATGTGATGGAAATGCCAGCTGTGTGTTTTGTGGGGAAAGTGAAGCACAAAGATGTGAAGTGGTTCACCAAAGCCTGGTTTAACGTCAGTGGCAGAGAGGGGAGCAAATTTCACTTCTTAAGCCTGCTCTGCTCCCTGCCCTCTGGGCAGTGGGGATATTTTTCTGATATATCCCTTTTGTGGCCAAATCACTTTTGATATTGGTAGATCCATATGCAATGGAAGCACCTCGGGCAGGAGCCTGCTTTCTTCAATTCTTGTATCCCTGTCCATGTGTGTGGTGGACAAGTTGCCCCCCTTTCTCAAGGGGCCAGTACATCTGTGGGCCAGGCTGGTGTGACCCGTGACAAGGTTTCTTGCAGGCTTTTCCCCTGAAAGGGCAGGGCACAAAGATGATGGGGGTGGGTGAGTGCAAATGTACGGTCTGACAGCATCCTTGCCTCCTGCTGTGTTCCCACAGGTGTCACCACCGTCCTCACCATGACCACACTAAGCATCAGCGCAAGAAATTCATTGCCTAAGGTGGCGTACGCGACGGCCATGGACTGGTTCATAGCCGTCTGTTACGCCTTTGTGTTTTCTGCGCTGATCGAATTTGCCACCGTCAACTACTTCACCAAGCGCAGCTGGGCTTGGGATGGCAAGAAGGTGCTGGAGGCCCAAGAGATGAAGGTGAGCCCCATGGCCAAGGCCGGGGATGGTGAAGAAACGCTGCACGAGAGAGCTGCGCTGGGACCAGGAGTGGGTAGCATGCAGCCCCACAGCACTCCGGGAGGCTGGGTGCTACTTACTGGGGTTCCCAGCTCAGGTCTTAACTGCAGCGGTTCTTGGGGAACGAGGGAGGAGGGCTGGTCACTGTGCTCAGCTGGAGAAAAACACCCAGATCAGACTGCTCACCCTTTCCCATGCCTTTCTGCATGACTGTTTGCAGGTGGGAATGAGAATGTGTGCATGTTTTGCTCTTACTCTGGTGGTGGTCTCCTTTCTTCTTCTCCCTCAAACCCATAAATGCCCCGCTCCATCTTTCCTGCATGCTACCCAAGCCCAAATACACCATGGGATGCCAGCCTCACCAATGGAGATGGTTCCACCCTGCTGCAAGTACCTCCCCCAGCACGGGCAAGCATGGTGCAGCGAGGGGCAGGCCCTAGGGTTGGTGCTGTTGCCCACGGCTGCTGGCAGCTGCTGCTTTGTATGCTCGGGCAAAGAGGATGGGTGGGAAGCAAGCAAACAGAAACGGCACCTGGCAGTAAATTAGTGCCTGGCATCACCCACATTTCTCCTTCTACTCAGGATCAGCCTCTCTGGCAGCATCCTTCCTGACAGCCATCACTAGCCCTGCCTGTGCCCCCTCCCTCCTGACTGATTTAATCTGGGCTGCGCAGAGAAATCGCTTACTGTAGCATGCTGCTCCTTGTTTATATTTATTGAATCAATTTGAAAATCACATTTGTCCTTGTTCTCGGTTCTGGAGCTTCTATATTTTTCTCCTTTGCATTTCAATGTGTTGTTTAAAATTGTTGTGGGGCTCTATGCAAATACCTGGCAGAACTGCAGTAACTTTTAGGAGGACGACAGCCAGCCATTTCTCTGGTATGGAGGTCACAGCAGAAGAACGGAGGCCTTGTGGAAAACCACAGCCATCACTGGATGCTGAATGCCTCTGTCTTGTGATTCTTAGACTCTTTCTATCCATTTGCTTTTGCAGCTGTGGTCTGAGTACCAGGCTCATAGCAGAAGGGCTCCAGAGGAGGACTGTTGGTTGTCTTCCACATCCATCATGAGCAATAGCACTAGCTGGGCCTCTAGAGATGAGAGGAATCTTTCTCAGGTCATTGGCATGAACAAAAAATCAGAGCAGGTCCTCAAAGCAACCCTATCCCTTTCAGGGATGGGTAAATCAGCACAAAGTCAGGATTCACAAAGCCTTGGGCAGTTATGTGAACTGAGCACAGCCAAAGAAGCAACAAAGGCTTAAAAGCTTCAATTTATGATAAAAGAAGCAGTTTCCTCGATTTATTTATTGACCCAGCACTGCAAAACCAACCATGCTGAAGCAATAGGGTAAAAACAGGCAGAACGTTTGCACACATGGTAATTGAACAAGAAAACAAAGCAGGACTGGAAATGTTTCAGAGAAAGCGCTCCTTGGGAGAGTTTGCTGCAATTGGTGTCAGCCTGAAGAATTGCAATGGACTCCAGATTTGTGGATTCTTTTTCAAGCCAACCCTCTTCCTTATCTGATGCAAACTCAAAAGGCTAACCCACCCTGGTCTCTGCAGCTCAGAAGCTCTCACTCTCCCTCATTTTCTCTATTTTGCTTTTATATATGCTGCAAACAATCACATCTGAAATCACATATTCAAGGATAACATCCTGAACAGTCATGGACTTTCAGGGAGCTTGTGAATATGATGCGTCACCATATTTGCTTTCATCTCTATTCCACCGAATATTTCCAAGCAGTGAATTTGCTACGCAAGAAAGGTGCCACATTGGCTCAGTTCCAGCCTTTAATTAGCTCTTCTTGAAACAATTGACAAGCCAGGTGGTTGAAACCACTAAAGAAAGAGGAGGCAAAAGAATAACTATCGGCATTTTAAAGTGTTGATACCAGGAGAGTAAAACTGCCAGTGACAAGCCCAGGCTGAGCCTTGGTCTCTGGAGAGCCTTCCCCCAAGCCAAAAAGATTGTTCTTTATTGATGTGATGGCAAGGACCCTCATTCCAGGTTTGATTGTTTCCTTGCATGAACAAGAAAAAAAAAATAAATCAATAAGTGTCAGCCCTGCCCTCACCTCAAATTCAGGCAGCAGCAATGCTTCCCATCCTATTTAAAAGAAATCCCTATTTTGCAAAAGCTGCGGGTTGCTAACAGGCACTCCCAGCATGTTCACTCTCTCATGGCAGGTTCTATTCTTCCTTTGTCCCCTCCATCCATTCTACCAATTTAGATGGAGGATTCTGGGAGGCAAAGCAGTTTTTGGGTAGAACTTAACCATGATGGGTAGATCTTGGTGAAAATGTTAGGCCCAAACTTTCTATATTTTTTTTTCATATGTCTTTTTACTGAGGAAAAGTCACCAAGGAGCATCCTTCAAACCTCTGTGTTGATACTATCATCCTTGAGTTTTCTTCCTTGTTTTTTGGAGGTGTCTGACATGCTTGCCATTTGCACCAGGTAATGTATAGCATCTTAGTTTCAGTCCCCTCCTTCCAACAGAGAGGAGCTAGAACCAACCTTCATAGACCACAATTTTCAATCAAAGACTCACAGGATGATTCAGACCCTTTTTTTCTGCCTCACTATGGTAAATATGTTTTAATGTGACTCTTTCCTTTGCTGACCATGCTCTGCAACCCAGTCTTCTTTGTCCTGCTGCATTCACATTCTCCTGTGGCTCCCCGTAGCACTGCAAAGGATTTATGCTTTCAACATCTTCACTAGGTTCCATGTAACATTCATTGACTCCATTTTGCCCTCTTTCTCTCCACGCTGTCCAAATGGTGTCTGGGGGTGATACAACCTCTGAGTTTTTGTCTGGAGATACAGAGAGTGTAAAATCATTGAGGTCAGCTCCACATAAGCAGAATGAAGAAGAGATGGGAGGGGTGAGTGGTGCACCTGGAATACTGGGTTTGGTTTGGGCCTCTCACTACAAGAAAGATACTGAGCTGCCAGGGAGGAGGTGCAGAGAGCTCAGTCTCCAACAAACCATCAGCAGAACCAGTAAGTTCCCTAATTTCAGATGTTCAGCCTTTAGCACCTCAATAGAGAGTCTGGGGCACAAGAATATTTAATGAAATGCTATTGTACTCTACCATGTGTGTCTGTGGAAGAATTTGTCAGACTCCAGTATCTATCCAGGGACCATATTTATCTTCAGACCAGATTTCATAGCTTTTCCCTCGGGAGAGCAGCTCACGAAGATAACTTTCTGCAGCAGTTTCAGTCTCCCTGAGCCTAAACTGGGACATAAAAACAAGAATAGCTTTTCAACATAGACATTTTAACTAGGCCAGTTTTTCCAGTGTAAATATGGGGTTTCCTCTTGTTTTTCTGCTCCTTCTTTCTGATTCAATACAACATGGAACTCCTCATAGATAAGCGTGCTGGGTTATTAAAGCTGAGGGCTACTTTGCAGCTGACAGCAATAAGCAAGTTCTGCTTTATTTGATTGTCAAAACCTTGCCTAAAACATTTATTTATAAAGCATAGTCTAGTATCTTCAGGCTGAACCATTTTTTTTGACATTTCAGGAGCCTGTTTTCTTGCACGTGTGTGCTCTGATGAGAAACATGTACTTTGCTTGTTTAGCAAAGACTGCCCAGGCTCCCAGCACTGACCAGGGAAACTGTGGACAGCTAAAAAGTGTCTCTGGTTGTAGGCTCCCAAGCCTCAGCACTACCTGAACAGCCTGATCTGAGGTCCAGAGAAGCAGTGCAGAATCTTGGGGGCCTCTGAATCACATTAATAGGAGCAGTTGCTTGCTGTCAACACCCACAGCATTCACGTTAGCCTGAATTTCCTCAATTTCAGCCTTCTGTTTTCAAGTGCTGTTGGCTAGACAAGACAGATCCACTTTGCAAGCTCTGGGGCAGAAAAGCTAGCCAGGTTGAAAATGTCATGTCACTAATAGTCATCTTATTCACGTAACATGGCTGATTAATACTCAAATAATCACAGTGCACTTCAAATTACATTCTGCAAACAACAAACAATGTTTTTCGTTTCATTGCGTACTATTAATTATTTTATTACCTCCTGTAGCTATGTTAATAACTAATCATGCTAAAGCACATTTGAATGTTTTAGAAGGTGAAACATCTTTAGTCCTTTGTTTGCTTCTTATCAGCTCTTTAGCAGGAAAAGTTCACCTGTGCAGGGGGTACCAGTTAACATGGCTCTAATGCTTGCAGAAATCAGTCACACAGTTAATCGTTAAAGATCATAACAATCTCTCCCACATTATCCATAGAGGACTATGAATATGGTCTGATCAGTGGTTTAGTCAGATCTGGACTTTTCTAGACATTTAGACCTCCTTCTAAGAGCAGGTTAATTTCTGTAATTGCTGGAGTTGCTATGAGGCTGCATTCAGAGCACTGATGTTACTGGAGAGGGGCTGAAAGATTGTGCAGAAGTCTGTTTTTTTAACATCCCACTGAAAATTGCTGTGGAAAATGCATTTCCTAAGGTAACCAGAAATATCCCTGGTGATTGTGGGCACATTTACAACGGAAGTACAGCCTGAAATCTAAAGCCCTTGGAGTATCTCTGCAGGTCAGATGGTCAATCCAGCCTTTCTGGTTCTCAGGCTAGGATGCAGAGATGAACACATCCTGCTGGCTGTGCACTCTCCCTTTCTCCCAGCCCTTACTTTGCACGTGGTGTCTGCATGCCTACGTACATAGAAGACAGTGCCAAGCACCATTGGGAAATGACTGAATGAACATTATTTTGTGTTTCAGTTGCTTTTGAATGGAAAATGAGATAAGAAGTCACACCTTGTTCTGAGTTTAGATTTTAGATTCCCACTGTGAGTGATTGCTGTGTCTAGCTCTGACTCCTGGTGTAATTACAGCGGACACCACACAGACACACACAGGTGCTGGGCTATGCCGGGTGTCTGATAGCTGCACAGGAAGAGATTTAATTCAACAGGCATCTCCTGGTAGACCTAGATTGCTTCATACAATATGGCCTATGGTGCAGCTGGTCTCAAGTCCCTGACAACAACAGGAAGATCCCCGGGGTGGGGGAAACATCCATCATGACTCTCTAGCTCTGTCTTCCCATCCACTCATCTTCATTAACATCGGAACTGTCTGTCTTAAGCATCCTCCTTCATCCTTTAGTGCACCATGTCAAACACAAGTGTGTCTTTTCCATTTCCTGTGCAAGCTCTCCACCCTCAGCAAAGACAGCTCTGCTCTCCTTGGAGCCCTGGGGGAGGGCTGCACTTTTCTCCCTTGATTTGCAGCAACCCTTAGATATGAAGGCAAGATGAAAGGCTCCCCTCTGCCCTTATAGCATCTGGAGTTCTGAAAACCAGAGCTACTGCAAATCTTTTCTGTCTGTTCTGTATCTTACCAGGGTAGGTCATGAGATGAACTAAAATATCCCAGAGACGTTGTGGACGTTGTGACGTTAAATTCTGAGGTATTCCATGTGAGACGTTCAGGGCACTGAGGCAGTGTAAGATATGGCCTTTCAGTATCATGGTTCAAAAGCATTGCAGTGCTGTCACCCACATTCTTAAGGCCACTGGTTTTCTGCCTAAAAAAAAATATAAAAAAAATCATCTGTGATGTCTCCTCCTCTCACCTGATTCAGGAAATGGACCGGCTAAGCATAAAATCAAGTTCTTCCCCTAAGATGACCACACTGGGTCTCATGCTTTTCTAAAGAACACGTTCCTGCTTCGTCTCTCCGTGGCTGAACCTTACATACAACAGAAAACAGAACGAGCTGAGGGAGAAGTCAAGGAGTCCGTGTGTAGTTTGAGCTTGCATTCGCTTGTACTGGCCTAGTAATATACAGCACAAACTTGGCAGCACTCAGCAAGTCAAGGAGTCACCCATCTTGGGCAGCTACTGCTCAAGTGCAGCTGCACGCACCATTTTATACCTCTGCTCTCATCTAAGAGGTTGCAAGGAGGCTAAACCCAGCTGTGTGGCTTCAGTTGTTTGACTTGCAGCCATGCCTAACAACTAGCTGCCAGTCCAGGACCTCTGTGCCCCGTGCCAAGCTTACACGGAGCAGCCGGTGTACTTGAAGGAGACCCTAGACCTGCACATCCACTGCTCCAGCTGCCCTCATGTGGCGGATGTCATGGGTTCTGGCCATCTTCTCACCACATCTTCCTTCCCTTCCACAATGCTGCCTTCTCGGTCTCTTGCTCCTCGCACCCTTTTCCATCTTCTCATTCAGACAGGCAGGTAAACTCAGAGGACAAAATATTCTCTGTGCAATTCTACAGTCACTTCATCTCTGTTGTGTTTTTCTTCCACCTTCCCTAGAAAAAAGAACCGGTGGCACTAGCGAAGAAAACCAACAACACCTACAACATAGTTGGCACCACATATGCCCTCAACATTGCCAAGGACCCTGGCCTGCCCACCATCTCCAAGAGTGCTGCAGCCACCGCGACGGCCACCAACGTGCCCCCCAAGATGCCCCGCTTAGAGGAGAAGCTCCCAGAGAGTAAGAAGACATACAACAGTGTCAGCAAGGTAGACAAGATGTCCCGCATCGTCTTTCCAGTCCTCTTTGCCATTTTCAACTTAGTCTACTGGGCTACCTATGTAAACCGGGAGTCAGCTATCAAAGGAATGATCCCCAAACAATAAAACCAGTCCAATAAACCTTCCATCAGTGAGCACCACCCAGGCAGGAATTCTCCAGGGCTTTCTTCTTTCCTGTTTTGTTTAATTATTGTTCATTTGAAATTACTATTAGATCGTTCTTTTATAATGTAAACAAAACTGTGATTTTAATTTAATCCCGTATGCATTTAGTTTTGTTTTATTTTGGTTTGGTTTTTCTTTGATGATGAAAGGAAAAAAAAAGGATCATAACAAGTTGTGCCTCTAACATCGTGAATCTGATGTCCCCACCCACCCAAGTCACCCTGTGCTTCCATCTTTCCTCCTCCACGGTCTGCATGCCACTGCCATCTCACGCTCCTCTCCGCTGGGGGCTGCCTCCCTCCTCCTCCTCTGCGATGGACTGCCCTAGCGTGGTGGATACTCCTGGTGGCATGGGCTCAAGGATGTGGAGGCCTCCAGAGTCAGTCTCTGGGCTGGTCTTCAGTGCCTGGCACTTGTGCTAGGCTGTGCTCCCCTAGGGGCAGGGAGCTGCTCTGGAGAGGGAGTGGTGCTGCATGGGCCAGCTCCTAGCCCACTGCCTGCTGGGGTGAGCCCCTAGCTGCCAGGGGCTGGTAGAACCACGGCAGGTGTGGAACAGGGTGACAGCACCTTGTAGGTATCTACCAGGCTTCCTCCTCTGTCTTCACCAGCTGCTTCAACCAAGCCCAGCTGCTGGTTTCCTCCATGCTTCTCCCCAGATGAGAACAGGTGAGAAAGGTCTTGTCTGTCTGACATCCTGCACTCTTGGGGCAATTCATGTTAGAGGATGGGATATTTCCTACCAGAGAAATCATTTTTCTCAGGGTCAGTGAGTGACTGAGGTCAAGACTGGAGCTTTCTAATGCCTAGGAGGAGATAGGAGCTGTGAGGCTACATGCATTCAGCATCAGGAAGCCATAGAGCTCAGACAGATGGTTTATCACTTTCTCTTGGCCCCATCCACTTCTCCTTGACTTCTCTGCTCCCCAATTCATCTTCCTTTGGCTCCTGTGCAGCCCCCAGTAACAAAGATCTTGTTGCTTGTGGGTGGATTTAGGCAGAGAAGCCCCTGCCTCCCAGGGGAGCCATGCTGCCAGGGAGGAGCACAACCCCAGGACATCCAGCTCATGGTGTGTTCCTGCTCTCGTGCACCTAAGCAGCAGCAGTGCTGGTTCAGGCCCTTTCCTGCCCCAGCACATCGGGAACCATTCTGACACCTGTGGGGGTGCCTGGGGCTCCAGTCGGTCCCCAAGAACCCCCCTGTCCCCTGTGAATGCAGCTGAGCATCCTCATCACCAGGGGAAAACAGCAGAAGGGGATCTTTGAAATGGGGTGGTGGTGGTGATACTGCTGTCCCAGGGAGATGTGTGACCAGATGTCATCTCACAAACCCGCTGAGACACAGCTCTAATACCTGCAAACTCATCCAAGAAAGCCCTCCAGCGCCTCGGAGAGAGGCTTTTTCTCTCTTCATGGCCCTTCAGTCAGGGTCCCAAACCAGCAGCTGCCCACTTCCCAGCAGCAGCACAAGTTGGTGGCATCCAAACCCCGTGCCTCCTACCCCTCCCTGGTGCCTGGACCCCTGGACACACTGTCCTGCTGCAAGGAGCAATGTCCTCTGTCTGAGTGCTCATCCCCATCCCACGAGTGGCACTGATCCCGCCAGCAGCCCTGCTCCTGGGGCGGGATGCGCCACCTCTTTCCTTGGTCACTGGCTGCCCCCTCCACCTGCCCCCTGCACATTTTGGGCGCACGCAGCCAGCTCGGGGCCCCAGCACCCTCAGCTTGATGTCTTCAGCATTGCTTTGAGCCTCTGCGCCGAGCTTGGCACCCCCTGCCAGTGCAGGAGCGGGGCTGAGCATGAGGCACAGGACTCGCCCCACCTGGAATATCCATGGGGACGGCAGGATGGAGCGGGGCAGGGCAGGATGCTTCATCCTGCAGCGTGCGTGTTGTTGGTGCAGGTCCTGCCCGTCCCTCACCTCTCTTGCTGGCTCAGCAGCAGCGCACAAGGAGAGGAGCTCGGAGACATTCAGCTCAGCCCCCGGCGTGTCCCGTCCACCAGCAGGCAGCGTGGGGTGAGATGTGGCATATCCCCCAAACAGATGGGAAGGAAACCAGCTCTAGCCATGCCATCCGCACCCCAAACCACCTGCGACATTTCTACAGTGCCTTTCATCCCCAGGGCTCCCCGCCAGGCAGCGAGGAGGGGAAAACCCCAGCATTGTGCTGGAGGAGCGGAGGGAGGATGCACTGTCCCCAAATCTGCTGGGCAGGGGGGGCATCCCCACCACTTTTGCATTGCCCCAGCACTGCCCTGCACCCCTGTGCCCTTTTTGCTCCCCCCATGCCAGCACTGTCCCCTCCAGCAGTGGGTCCCCCTGCTGCCATCCCCCAGCTCCCCAGCTGTAACCGCTGAGCTAACCGGCCATCAGGCTGTCTGTTTGGGAGACTACTTGGATGTCATTTTCTTAAATCAGCTAGATGAAGTGTATCTCATAAAACATTCATGTCACTATAATACTCAGGCCTAAGTGAATGAAATAGAAACCCTATAAAAAGCAAAACAAACACAATAAAATGGTAACAAAGAGGATATTGTGTTTACTAACGGAATTATGTCAAAGCCAAGCTTAAATATGGGATCCAGTGACTTCGCTGACTTGAGTCTCCTCCTCAGCCCCCTCCACTAGCCTGGGCATTCCCCAAAATCCCCTCTGCCTGAGGACAGCCCTACCTGCTGCACAGTCAGGGTGAGCCTCCTGCCTGTCTTCTCCACTTCTCCTTCCCTCCTGTTGCCCCCAGACCCTTGTTCCTCTGCAGGACACAGTCCGCCAGGCTGGCTTGCCGGTGGCACCCACCTGCTGGCCCATCTTTGCTCTCCCCAGCTCTGAAAACTCTGCTCCCTGCCGGATAAAAGGCTCCCTCCCTGGATCAGTGTTAGCACGCCTTGAAAGCCAAGTCTATTCCCACCAAAGCCTGGCACTGGCCCCGAGTCTTTTTGCCAGCTGGAAGCAGAAATACCGGCATCCTTTGGTTAAAGACAACAAACCAAACAGGATTTGTAGTTTGGCTTCCAATCAGGGAAGCATTTCGGGAAGATAGTTATAAATAAGTGGTTTAGCATCTCCTGCCAGCAGACATCACAGAGAAGATAATGTTCTTTTTTTAAAATCTGTCAGAGGCTCAAACTGGGACATTTCCCTCCCAGCTAACACGAGGCTGCTCATGGGCCCTTCTTCTATGGGGCCCTTCTTTTATAACTGGGCTGTACACAGCCATCGACAGTTTACTCCACAGAAAGCCAGTTGTGCACAGAGTGGGCTCTACATTTCACTGTGAACCTCGATGCTTCAATATTTCTTTTATTTTTGCAAGGCCCAAAGCCCCCTGACTTGATGAGAGTCTCCCAGGAAGGAATTAGAAGGCGTTAACAGTGACCAGAACGATCTGTTAGCCTGTACTCCTGCTTTGTAGTCCCAGCCTGCGGTTGCAGTCCTCCTGACAATGTCAGGTGGGTGTTTTGGCACTGGCACCCTGCCCCTGCTCTCCTCTGAGACCACACATGGGCCAAATCGGTGTGTTTTTGGGATGCTCTACACGCTTGGGAAGGCAGGGGATGGTTGAGTTGAGGTCCTCCAGGTGGTCAGGGGAGCCAGCTTGTGGTGGCTGCAAGCACCAGGTCAGTGCTGCAGTGTGAGGGACAGGGAGAAGGGGTCACTGGGTGCCACCCGTGCTTCTAAAGGGCTGATGGGGCTATCCCCATATGACTTCTCTAAAAACGCTCCTTGAACATCACCAGCCAGGGCCATGACACCCAGGGCACAGCTGCCCAGCTCTTCTCCACACACCAGGCTCTCTGTGAGCAAAGGCAGCTTCACTGCTCCCTAAGTCCTACAACAAGTTGTTGAAGCCAACACAGCTCATCCCCTCCTGATCTCCACCAGCTCAGTGGCACTGGTAGGGACCCTGTTCATTTTCTGTAGGACCACCCCGTGTGAGCAGCCCCCATGCTTGCTGACCCCAGACACAAGCCCGGCATGCCAACAAGGGCCCGACCAGCCTGTTTCTGCAAGCAGCCAACCTGTGGATACAAGGTACATCCATTTCTCATCTGCTGCCTTGATTTCTTTTATCCACATCTTAGATTCCTCTCAGCTGCCCCCTGGGGGAGAGTTATAGGGCTGCATCACAGGTCAGGAAGGTATTTCTCTTGCTGCAGGTCATCCTGTCTGGGAGGACCCTCTGTTCTGCTGAGAAGCTCTCTGAGACCTTCTAAAACCCGGAGCTGTTGCCTCTCCCAGAGGCTGCTATAAAAACAGCCTCTTTGCAGTGCTCCTTTGCAACAGCTGGGGGAACAGAGCAATCTAGCACACATTAACCCACCCCGCCAAGTATACACCTGGGCTTTGCAGACCTCCTTGGTGGTGGGGAGGGCTCAGCCAGGGCGAGAGGCACACTCATGCAGTGTAAATGCTCTATTGATGCTGAAGTAGGGGGAAAAACTTTGAACGGTTCACCAAGCCTCTCTCTGTATCAAGCTAAACTACCCCTGAAGGCATTTTTGGCTAGATGCCACGGCGCAGATGAGATTGATAGCTTCAAGGTATAAATATTTACGGTTTGACCTTGTAATTGTTCAGTCAGCCAAGGTTTTTACATATATATGTGGGAGTGTGTGTATATTTATGCTCACAAAGTCTATCTAAAAGTCAAGCTTTTTCTCTTTGAAAGAGAAAATGGCAGCTTTAAATTGTTTCACTTCCCTCTCGTTCTCTTTGCTAAATCTTCTGCGAAGAGGTTCATCCACCTCTGCTGGTCCTCACATGGCTCTGGGAGATCTGGGGGGCACAGGGAACAAGAGGAACAAAGGAGAAGAGTTTCTCTCTTGCGACCTGGGACCAAGGTCACTGCTGGCAGCACCACCCAGCACCTTTTGGGAAAACTTTGTGCCACACATCACAAATTCTCCAATCCAGCCCTTTTATGCCTGCCCCAGACACTAGGATGTTCCCAGGGAGGCAGCTTTGTTTTTTCAACAGCTGAATCCCACGAGCCATTAGCCCCACACAACAGCGCAACCAGGGGGTGTGTGGCCGAGCATCGTGAGGGGTTTTGAGGTCCCCACCCTGAGCCTGCTTCAGGAGGGAACACAAAACCTGGCTGGATCCTGATGGCCAGAGGAAATATGCAGGTAGGAGCCTCTTCTGCAGAGCAGCTTTTAAGATCCTGTCTGCCTGGAGAGGGAAACCCGGTCCTCAGTTTGCTACGTGAGTCAGGATGCTCTCGCTGTCTTCGACGGCTCTTGGCTCTTCTCTCCCCTGCTCCTTGAAGGTCCTGTCAACTTTATAAGTCCATTGGCTCACGTTACACTGCTGGCAGCTCTCTGTTTCCTCTGAAAAGTCTGTCAGTTCCTCCTGTCTCTTTGCAGGGAACCCAGCAAACATAAAGGCAATCATATATAGAACAATTTTGTTTTTTGCAACCGCGAAAAATAGCAGAGCTGGGAAACCTGAGCGGCTGTCACATTGCCTTTGTGAGGATGTGTTTGGAGTCGAAGGGCTCCTCACAAGTATCCCCATGTCAAGAACTTCCCTGTCAGCTGGCTCTGGGTCAGTGAAGGTGCCTGCTGCTTCTCTTGCTGGAGCCCTGGCATCCACCGCTGGGGAGAATTGCATTAACATCACACTAGGGCAGCCCATCGAAAGAAAGAACACATTGCAACAAAATGCCAGAAAATACACTCATTTTCACTGCCTCAGGTTGAATCCATGCCCCTGGTACGTCTTCTGTTTTGTTTGCCATCTTGTGAGACTCTCTTCACTTCACTATGAGAAAGACTCTAGCTGGCAGCAGTTTGATGCATGACAATCCTGTTATTACAGCTGTAAATAATAACGACTAGAAAAAAAAAAAAAAACAGTTTTTAATTTTTTGTTGACTTTATTTTCTCTATTGACTAGCTGGTAGCCACTTTCTTAAGGGATTTCTCATGGAAACTGTGACCTTCCTCTTTCTCTCTTTCTCTCTCAGTGTTTTCCCTTTCTTTCCCTCTCTCTTTCTGAGATTTGTGTTTCAAATGCTTTTTGGTGCACTGTTCAATGCCTGTTTGTATTTTTGAATCGTATTTTTCAACCTTTGCTGGAAAAAAAAAAAAAGCCCATTCTAACTGGCAGGATTTTGAGTCCTGCAATTTTTTTCAGCTTTTAGCTTTTTCAGTGAGTTAAAGCAACAGAAAAATGTCTCAAAAATTTACAGTGAAGTTCTGAAGAGAGATTAGAAAACATCAGAAACCAGAACAACATGAACAACATCGACAAGCTGAGTGGATGAGGAGGACTCTTCTGACCACCTACCAGCCTCCTGGCCTAACACACCAGGCAGGACTAGACCTTTTCACTGAACTAAATCACTCCGCTTTTCCACTCTACCCACTCTCTTGAACTCTGATCAAAACAAATAAAAAAATCATATTTTAAAAAAGCACTGCACTATTGTTTTTTCTTCCAGGGTCTGTTTCTCAAAGGCAAGTGATGGGGAGCAAGCTCTCTGGGCGTCAGGTAGCTGCACAGCTGGAGAGTTTGTCCCAGTGGTGAGCAGGAAAGCTACCTGGGAAAAAATAAGTATTCCTGGAGAAAATATTCCCTAATTTCCATCATATCATGTTTAAAATATTTCCTTTCCAATGGCAGGGGAGCGGTGGGCACAAGATACAGCTGAGGCTGGTTGGATGGGGAGCTGGGGGTCTGCCCCAAAGCTCGGATGATGGTGTGAGAGGTGGGCAGGGGGAGAGCTGGGGGTGTGCTTCTTCCCCCCAGTGCTGCCTGTGGTTAGACTTTGTGTTTTGTTTTGTTTTTTTTTTAAGTAAAATTCTCTGGCATTTCTCTGTGTACAACATGAACAAAGCTTTCTGCCACTCTAGGGGTGACCAGAAGAGGTCTTGCCCAAAACCCAGGCTTATGCCACCCACCACGTACACTTCTTCAGCTGAATCATCCTTTACAGAGACCCTGGTGGGAAGAAGGACATGGGAGGCCCTCAACCCAAATGTCAGTGGCCATGTGGTAGAGGGAACACGTGGCAAGGACAGGTTGGGGACAGCTCAACCCACACTGCTGCGCTGCTCAGCTGCTACAACGACTGCCAGCATCGCTTTGGTCACCCACACAGCTTCCAGGCATGACTTAGGATTCACCCTGGTTCAGACACCTTTGCAGCAGGGAGTTTTGGTTGTGGCAATCCTGGTTCTGGAGATTTAATAGCACCTAGCTGACCATGCCATGGCACTCAGCCAGCAGCTGTGTGTGTCCAGGGGGCTGTGCTGTTTGCTAGAGAGGAAGTTTAAGGTGTAGGGACTTCATTTGGACCTCCAATTACCAGTGGGAAATAGCAGGAGAAGGAAATAATGCCAGTGCCATAGCCAGCTGTTTTTCACTCCTGAAGGAGTGAAACTCCTTCCCCTCTTCCCTGGGTTCCCTGAGCACCAGCTGGAAGCTGCACCAGGGACTTGCCGGCAGGACAATACCTCCAAACATACTGCAACCTTGAGCAGGAAAGTTGCACGCTTGAATTTGCTGCTTTCAGCTGAATCCTCCCTCTCGCTTAGAGACTCGGAAGACAGAGGAGGCTTGGGAGCAGCAGCTCGCAGCTGCCGTGGCAGATGGATGGTTATCACGGGTCTTGGCGGTACAGGCTGCATACTTATGTCTTCCTGAGGAAGGGGCATATTCTGTGACCTCGTCGAGAGCATGCGAGGAAGAATCCCACTATGTTTTCAATGACAAAAGCTGGGACCTGAAGCCTTCACCCCTTTCCCCGAGTCCTCCCTCCACCAGAACTGCACAGGGTTGGACCCAGCCTGAAAAGATCTTCCTGACTCAGGAGACAAAAATAAACAGCGATGTAAAAAGCTTCCCTGCATTATCACTTCTCTATTTGAACCTGGAACAAGGGCCCTGAAGAGGAACAGAGTGTAATTGCAGTGTCCACAGAAAAGAAATACTAATGAAAACAGGCAGAGCCAGGAGAATTCGCAAAGAAGAGGCATAGCAGAGCAAGTATTTATTACCCTGGCACTTAACACTCCGGCTGACAGGTGTCTTAGGGAAGCAATAGCCAGCTTTTATTATTAGGTGCTTATACCACAGCAGTGCTCAGAGGGGGAACTGTTGATGTACGGCTCCTGCAGTGAAGGACATTTGGGAGCAGATAAATGTGTCCCCTGTGCCCGGACAGCCCAGAGCCCCGCTCAGCCGGATGAAGGAAAATGTCCCCTGGGATGCAGTGCTCTTCCTCTGCCCTTCAAGGGTCCTCAGCCTCTGTAGCTATTCCAGAAGCCTCCTCCTGGGGTGGGGTAAGAGCCCCAAAGCCAGCCGGGAGTTAGCATTCATGCATTTGGGTGATGGGATCAAAAATCCCAACATCAGCTTGGGGTTCCCCCTGTGAAAGGAGCTCTCAGCTCTGCTTCCCTCTCCCCATAATGTGAGTAGGTCTGACACCGCAGGATTCCCACTCGTGGGGCTCTTCCATTGCTGTGCTGCTGCCTGCGAGTGAATGGCACTTCTTCCTGCAAAGCCCGGTTCCTCCTGACCGAGCTCATCCATCAGCAGCTTGTCAGCAGGAACATGATTTGAGACTTTGCGGTCGCCCCACTCCACGGAGAAGGTTTGCGCTTGATGGATTTGTGGCTTGCTGGGATTCACTCTCCCTTAAGCTTTCACACGTTGGCAGGCCACAGGGGCCCTGTGGGGGGTCCCGGGCTTTGGCACCTGAAGCACACGCTCCTGCGAACTGGAGGTGGCAAAAAGTGGCTGCGGTTTCTCTCCTGCCTGCCCCCAGCACCTTCCCTTTTCATGTTAGGGGTACAGGTGCAGCAGCTCGAGCAGCAAGACAGGCTGCTTCCCAGCACAGACTTGCTCAGGTCCATTTGTGGATGCTCACATCCCTTTGTCAGGTGATCTGCCCGGAGCTGTGGGCATGGGTTTCGACCACACGAAAGCTCCTGGTAGTGTGAAAGCCACCCTTTCAGCTCCCAGAGAGAAAATGCTTGAAAAACAGCACTGGGTGGTTTCCTTTGGAAGGGAAGAGGCGTTGGAGCTAGCTGAGCATTAGGCATTTTATAAAAGCACTTTGGAATCCCTGATAAATAGCAATCTAGGAATTGACAGCAGTGGTTTCAGCAGAGGTGGTATTGCAGCCGTGATAGTCTAAGGATGTAAGTGAGGCAAGGCTGGTAGGAAGAAGTATTTTTTTTATTACCCAGATAGCACAGCCAGGGAAAAGAAGCCAGGCTTTCAAGACCACAAACTCCTCTTCTGATCTGGTGCCATAAACTTCAGGCTTAGGCCTGTGAAGGGCTGGGCTGGGCTGGCTTGGTAATGAGGCAATCGGGGAGAAAAAGCTCCTTGCTCCATGCTGCCTAGCAAGCCGCTTATAGGGGAAAAGGTATTTCTTAGGCTTTTGTGAGGAATGGGGGAGAACAGGAAACATAATAGCACTGCTGAGTTTATTCAGAAAAAGAAAAAAATCGTGCAATGTTCATGATTTAAAAAAATAAATAAAAGAGGGAGATAAAAATACATAGGGTACAGACAGAAACCTCCTCTAAAGTTAATGTGCAATTTTTTCAGCACACATGGGTTTTGCATTTGCACAAGGAGCAGTAAGTCTCTGGTCGGATCCCAGCTCAGCTATACATCAGCACAGCCCTGTGCTGGAAAGGACTGTAACTCATCAGCCTATCTCTGGCACTTGAGGGCGGTTGTTTAGGCTCCTCTTACAATTCCTCCTTGCTGTTGTGAATCTTTAAGTATCTGCGCCAGACTGTAATCCCCAGTTTGACCGTAAAGCTGGCCTTTACCTTCACACTGCCTTATTACATCCAGTTTAAATTATGAGGGGCATTGAGACAGGGTTGATAAGGAGGATTTATTAAGCTTGAATGACCATCTATAGCGATGCAGCACTGAGTGACTCCCACTCCAATTCCAACTCCAATTCCTTTTTCTTCTCCCTCTCCCAGAGAACAGCTGCTGCCAGAATACACTCGTTACCAAGTGCGACCCCTCAAGCAACTGGTGTTGGAAGGCTTCACTCAGGGAGGAGAGGATTGTGTTCAGCTGACTGTGGTTATAAAGGGAGGCATCTCTCCAAGTAACTGGCTTGGGAGAGCTCTGCTCCAGAGGTGTGGGGTTTGTAAATGGTCCTGGGCAGGGGAATTCCTGGAGGTTTGTCACCTCATGGAGGTGGTGTGGTGGCCTGGGTGAGGAGTAGAGATGTGTAAAGTCTGGGTACTGGGGTAGGAACATTGGGTGGGTTATGTGGTGGTCACAGGAGCTCAGGGTGGTGAGGAGCAGCAAAACAAAAACCAGCTCCTGAGTACTGGGAACACCAGTGGCTGTCTGCTGGGATGTGCAGGTAGCTGTGCCACGTCCCAGGGTGGAAAGCAAGCCTGTGGCAGAGCAAAGCTACTCCTCTTCTGTACCCCATCAGGGGTGCTGGGAGGAGGTCGGCCTCCTTCATAGGGTTTTTAAAGAATTAATGAGTAGGATTTGGGTGACATTTCCCTTCCTGTGCTAAGTTTGGAGTGTAATTGTTCTGCTGCTTGTTTGGGCTTTTTGCAGCCCTGCTGTCTGGGGAGCTCGTTTGCGTAATTTTGTTGGGTCCCGGCTAATAATGACGTCACTTAAAAACAATTCATTTTGCTGGACCGAGAGTGGGCTTCGTTGTCATGGCAACCTTTGATTCGGAGACTTGCGGGAAGGAGACAGGTAAGTGCTTGAAATTGCCATATTTCAGCATGGTTTCAAATGCCTCAGAAGTCTAAGACCGGTTTTCCATAAATGAAATTTCAAGTCGTGTTGAAATACTTTGTAAACAAAATTCATTTATTGCCTGAGGAAAATGGGGCGGAATTTAGATGGAGAAAACACTTTTCTAAAAATGAAGGTTTCATGAAGCATTCTGCCAACTAACGGGAGTTTAATGCAATCAGGGTGTGCTAATGCTGCTTTGCTCCCCAAAACAGCTTCGTAGAGATGCCCTTTCCCCACAAGGGGTGACAGTCCCCCCTACAGCTGCCCAGGGAAAGGGATTTACCCTGTGTGCTGTGGGGGGCAGCACCTGCAGAGGTCATGGAGAGGGATGGATGCAGATCTGATGAGAGAAATCTTTAATTGCTTTCAAAAGCAACCCCATGTTTTTTGTGCATTGTATTATGTGGATCAAAGAAACAATTTGTTCCCAAAAATTGGATCAAAGTGTGTTACCTTAGCCAAAATACTTTGGAAGGCTCCCTTATAGCTAGATATCTACGTGCTTATTACATATTATTCTGATCATGAGTGCTCATGGTTTCTGTGAAAATCAGACCTGGACGATGTAAGCCCCTGTGGATATCAGAAAGCCTGAACTGGGGTTTTAGAGAGACATTTCAGCCTGGGAAGGGCTGGGCTTCTGGCGAGAGACTCCCAGTTTGGAGATGCCATGTGCCATCAGGGAAAGCTGTGTTGTGCTGACTTCATTTCAAAGTGAAAATCATGTTGGCAACTTGGTTGGGGGCTTTGATTCTGCAAACTCCTAAATATTGTCTATGGGGGCACCCAAAGGTCTGCGAGTGGAGTTGTTTGTGTAAGGAGAAGCTGGTGCACTGCCACCACCAGGATGTGGGTTGAACGCTTATCTGGACCCTGACACCTGCCTGAAATCCTGCATCCCTTTCTTTGCCTGGAATAAGGTGGTCATTTGGGGTTGACTTTCCTTCAGAGGTGAAAGAATCAATTGGCACCTAAACTCAGGCACAGAAAGTCAGCCTTTAAGGCACAGGGCAAAGGCACAAGGTGCTATTTCAGCTGGCATCCCCAGGGAGCAGAAGCCACTGAATACAATGTCAGAGCTGGATCAGCTCCTGCCTGTTCAAGACCCTTCCCCAACCAGATTGATGCTTTGATGCTCAGGGCAGCTCCAGAGAACTGCACTGGCCACAGCAGGATGAGAGCAGGTCCTGCGGCAGTGGTGAGGAGGGAGCTGTGGGGGCACGTAACCCCAGGGAGGGCAGGGAACTGGGTCTGCGCTTCTCATGCTCTCAGGGAGCCTCTTGCTGGCATATATAGACAGTGCCTGAAATAGAAGCTTTTTTGGAAATAGCAAAAAAAAAAAAAAAAAAAAAAAGGCATTTCGGAAGGACTCCAACCCTTTTCCATGTGATCTGCCCAACCCTTCAGAGCGGTGGTTGCTTTTTTTTTGGTGGTGGAAGCTATTCAGGGAATTTGACCTGGATTTTTGCATCATTTTGGGTGCCTGGAAATTGCATGTATATAAAGTAAATAAGTAATTTGCTGAGAAGTTATTGCCCAACTATGTGTGGGGAGAAGGCAGGTATTCCAAAACTTAGCTCAGCTTTAGTGCAGGTGATTCCTGTGCTCACAATTTACGGGCACAGAAGAGCTGATATACTGGGAGAGCCAAAATGCTTGTCACAAGAGTATCCAGTTTCTGATAGCAGTCAAACAGCAGATGCATGACAGTGAAAGCCTAAGATTATAGGAAGCATCTTGCAGAGCTTCCCTGGGGTTCTTTCTCAGCTTCCAGCAATCTGTGGCTCAGGGATTTGCCAGTAAAAGATGTGTCCTTGTGCTTAATAGTTCTCACTGGATTTCCTGCTGCTGTGCTGTGAGTTGGCCCAGTAGCTTTGTAAACTCGTAACAGCCATGTCCACGTCCTGCAGAAAGGAGTTTTCCTGCTGCTTTGTGGCATGAAGAACTTTCAGTTAGGCTTTGGGTCTGTTTTTCCCCCTTTCATTGCATGTCCACTGGTGAGCTTGCGTTAGAAAAGAAGGTGAGCCCTGGATCCTTGTCCATCCTTTCCCTACCTCATGCAATTATACACTTGGACTTGGGGCCCTTCATCCCCACGTAAGAGCCCTTCCAGCTGGAAGAGTCATGGCTCTGGGGGCTGAGGGAGCTGCAAAGCCATGGCTGCAGGATGTGACCTGGCATGGACAAGCTGTGCTGAGCATGGCAGGCAAAGGCACGATGTGCTTTCGTCTCTTCATACCTCCATGTACAGCTGCTCCTGAGCAGAAGCTGAGAGGTGTGGAGCAGCAACATCACGTACGTGTGCCCAGGAAGGTGGGGTTAATGTGGTACATCTGTGCCCTTCAGATGTGTGCCTGTTGCTCAGTGTCTGACTTAGGGCTTCCCGGAGAGCCCTTGGTGATGTTTGCTCCACGGGAGCACCTGGATGCTGCCATGCCAGGACCTTCTTGTGACCAGTGGGGTGTGCAGTGCACCTGAGCATGGGTTCTGTGAGCGGCAACATTTCCAAAAATCAGACTGGATGACTCCAGAGTGTACTGAGACATCTCATGTGGCACATGAGCTCAGTCCACAGGCTGCAGGAGCTGTGCCTGTAGCACCTCGGTGCTCTCCACCCCAGAAGGAGCTATAGGAGCCTGTTCTGCAGAGTGCTGCTTTTCGCAGAAGCTGACTGAGAGTGCTGTCAGGCTGCAGCTCTCAGTTAGCAGCACTTGAAGTAAATGAGATTTACATAAAGAAGGGACCGATGAAAGCTCCATGGGGGCAGCAGGGTGCTTGGAGCTGCCATCTCCGAGCCTCCCTCTGCAGCTCTGCCCTGACCCCAGCTTCCCTGCTGTCCTGGCTGGGGCTGCTAATGGTGCTGTCAGGGCTGTCAGGTCCCTCTGTCCCCATCAACACCCAGCTCTTCCCATCCTCCCTTGCCCTTGCTCTGCTCAGCGGGGGCACTTCCATCTCACACCAAAGGGTTTTTATGGTTTTGCTCCCAGCTGCTGGCTGCCAGTCGTGCCCAACAATAGCAGGGAGTTTTAATGATGTAGATAAATATTTCTTGAGAGCAGAGAATTCACTTTATTAGTGATCAGGACAGCTTTTCAGGGACAAAACATGGATTTAGAGCTTAATCCCTGGCTCTTGCTGTGTTGCGAGCGCTCTCTAAAACCTTTGTGGACACCAAGGCCATTTTGGAGTTTCAAAGTTAAACAATCCCTCTCTCTCCTCCTTGTAATCACCAGGAGGAGGATTGGAGAATCAAAGCCTCAGATGTGAATATATTCAGCTCTTAAGGTGTCTCTCTGCCTTGAACCTGCTTGTATGGCCCGTCTCCAAATCTTCCTAGCTTATTTCTGTACTGGGTCTGGCTGGAATGTTAACTTTCCCTGCAGCAGCCCATTCAGTGCCGTACTCTGTACTTGTAGCTGGAACAGCAGTGTTATCACACCAGTGTTGTGTCTACTGCTGAGCAGCAGTGGCACAGCATTGGGCCTTTCTCTAACCCTCCTAGGGGGTGGGCAAAAAAGTGAGGAGAGAAACATCACTAGGGCAGCTGACCTAAACCAATCAAAGGGATATTCCATACCATGTGGTGTCACACTCAGCAATAAAAGGTGGAAACAGGAAGAAGAGGGGAGGGGTGGGCTCTCGTTGAGAAGACGTCGGTCCTCCTCTCGAACACCGGCTGCGTGCGTTGAGGCCTTGCTTCAAGGACGTGGTCAATCATCGCTCATTTGTGGGAAGTAGAGAGTAATTTCTTTCCTCTGCACTTCCATATAGCTTTCATTTATTTTGTTTGTTTGTTTTCCTCCCTTTTCCCCTTTCCCTTTTATTTCCCCTTAGTTAAATTGTTTAGTTCATGGTAGTCTTTATTTAATTATTATAATTATTTCCCTTTAATTAAATTATCCTTATCTCAACCCGTGAGTTGTTCTTTGCTTTACTTCTCCCCCTCCTTATCTAAGGGAGGGGGAGTGAGAGAGCGGTTGTGGGGTTTAGCTGCCCAGCACGGTAAAACCACCACAATTTCCTGCGCAAAGGGCTTGAGCCGGTCAGAGAAGTTCAATCTCTCTGATGCATGGTTATGTTGCAAATAAAAGTGATGATGCATTTTAGCATAAATAAATATTAATTTGTTTTTTTCACCATTTCATTTATTTGCCATCTGTGATTCTCCTGATTAGAAAATCATAGCGTCATCTAATCAAGGACAGGAAAGGATGAGCTGGGGCTTCACTGGCCCATCCTGCGGCACAGAGATCACCTTGCAGATGGATGAACCCGGTGGCTAATCAGTGGCTGAACATCGGTTATCCCAAGTACTGGGCAAAGAGTTAAAAATTTGCCCCAATGAATTCCAGTGATGTGGTCCAGCTCCAGGGCAAAGAGAAGTGGGGGTTCAGCTCCAGAAAGCCCTGGCTTTGAATGGCCCTCTCCTGGCCAGCCCTAAAATTCTGGAAACCTCCTCAAAACGTAGTAATGAGATGCTTGGGAAGAGAAGGGAAAACACAGAAGGTAACCAATAAAGTAATCTGCAAGGAAAAAAAATAAAAATCAGTGGACAAAAGGCTTTGTTGTGCCAGCAGTGGAGCCACTCAGGCAGCTACAATAGCATGCTCCCTCCTCATTCTTTGTGCCCCAGCTCTGTACTTTTGTGGTTATTATCTCGCCTGGACCAGATGGGTGTTGACAAACAATAGACCAGGTAGCTCTGATTTTTCCTTGTATGCATGGTCAAAGGGAAGGAGTTATCTGCCCTTCGGAGTCTGATTTGTCATTGTCCTCACACTGCTTTACTCTCTCCGCTCCACAGTGCGGAACAAAGACCTGAATTATGGCAGAAGATGAATGGGGGCTTTGGGAAACTATTAGAACAATTAGGCACCAAAGCACAGCACGGAGGGAGGGCAGAGGGGTTGCCACTGCAAGAGCCTGAGTCTTTTGAGATCTGGGAAGGTTTGGAGCTGCTCCTCCAGAGGGAAAGCAGGAGAGGGAAGCAGAGGAAGGTCTGGAGAGGTGGCAGCAGCTGCCATCAGCTGTCCTATGACCAGATGGATGGATCAGGGAGTCTGAGGGCAGCCTGACTGAGCTGGGTGCTGCCCTGAGATATTTTTGGCTCTGCACCTCCATCCTGGGTGACCTGAGCCATGGTGGGAAACATGGCATGGGGGGGGAGCAGAAAGAAGGAGGCAATTTGCTGCTTGAAAAAAAAGCAGTGATGATGAAAAGCTAGAAAAGGGAATAAATCCCATCATAGCTCTGCCATTAATTTTTCTCTGATGTGACGGGAGATGGAGTGGTGTACACGTTTCCCTTCTGCGCTATCCCCAGGATGTAGCCTTCACCTACTAGTCCCAGATTGGAGAAGAGGTTTTATTCCCCCCCAAATTGAACTTTGTGACAATGGAAAATGAGCTCACGACTCTCTGGCTTGCAGGATGTTGTGAAAAAAATAGTGATATAAAAAAAAACAAAAAAAAACAGTAATCTCTTTAGAAAAGAAAGGCCTGGTCTCGCTTGGCAGGTGTTATTTATTTTTCCTAGCAGAGGGAGCAAGGAGTTGCAGCTGGAATCTCTGGTTGGCTTCCCAAGATACTGCTGTGACATTTTAATGATCCAATTCCCCTCAAAGGTGGCATTTTCACTTGTTCTCCTGACCTATCGCTGTACATTTGGTGTGAAACAAACTGCGCCGCTATCAGCCCTGACATCTCAGGCCCAGAGAAAAAAAAACTACGGCTGCGATACTAATGCGGTGGATGGACTCTTCACCCTGCTAATCCCTCCGAGGATGTCTTCTCACCGTGCTCGGCAGCCACGGGCTCTTCAGGAGCACGTCGGTGCGATGCTACTTGCCCTTGAAGCTTCCACTGGCAGGGGCTGTGGCTCGGTGCATCCAAGTGGTGTTTCCTGGCCCATTTACACCCTGCTCCTGCAGGGCTAGTGGTGATGTTTGTGCTGGTGAGACCCTTTTCTCGCTCTGTAGCATGGCTACAGAGGATGAAGATCTGGGACTTGCAGGACATCCTACAGCCAGCCTTCACTTTCCACTCTCCTGAGATAAACTGGTTCACACGGGTGTAAAGTGCGTGCAATGAATAACACAACTACAGCAAAATAGTTTATGTAAAGCACCGACGTGGGAGAAATTTCATAAGAGGTTTCATACCTCAGAAAGTCCTTTTGTCAAAAATAGAAGCATTTTCTCTAAGAAAAAAAAAAAAAAAAAACAATGCTCAAGTTTCTTGCACAGTCTTCCTGTTGTGCTGGTGCTCTTCTGACTGCTGTAGGGATCCTTTTTGGGAGTGCGAGCCACTGTCACTGCTCTTTTCTGGGAGCAAACAGGAGCACAGCAGAGCTCTAGGATGGGGTTGTGGTGCTCCCGCTCTGGAGGCATGGAGCGGTGGTGGGGACCGGGAGAATCCAGGCGGAGAATCCAGGCCATGGAAATCAATGCAAATGACTCTGCTTGCTGAGTTGCAAGCCCATTTGCTCTGTAGGAAGCACGGCTGTCAGCAGGGACAGGCGGCGAGAGGGGTGGGATCTCACAGCTTGCGAGATGAGATGGGGAAGGCAGCAGATGCAGGTTTTTCTGGCTTCAGGGAGGGCAGCAGCTCCAAGCGGGCAGGCTGGGTGCAGGGGAACATGAGCAGGGACACGATGGGTCCCGCTGTGAACAGCAGTCGGCCCTGTGGGCAGGGGGACCAGTGCCTGCAGGCGGGCTCTGTGCCCTGATAACTGTCCTGGTTGGTTCCCTTGTGCTGGGAAAAACTCTGCTTGTGTTGCAAATTAACATTTCTAGGTGTTTTTAACAATAAATCCCTTTTAGGAGGGTCTTTGTTTTCATCTGGAGATGCATGTGACGGGGTGTGTGCCTCAGTCCTCACTGTTGTTATAGGTTAATTATTGTTAGCAATCAGTGATTGCCGCTCTCAGAAAGGCTTTTCCCTGCTGGTCAGGGTGCACACGAGGCATTCACAGCTTTTTACTCAGGGACTTCTCTGGGTCCAGCAAGTGCCTTAGATTGCGGCAGGTGGTCTGAGCAGTCCTGTGTGGTGTCTTTTAAAATTTATAATCTAAATACAGCTAGCTAACATCTCTCCATACTCATGTGAAGCTTTGTGCAGGATCTTCTAGACTAAGTCTTGTGGGTTTTCTCCTTTTTGTAAGTTTCTCATGCAGGGAGGCAGCTGGAACAAGCGCAGTGAGGTGTCCAGTGGTAACACATCAGTTTTCAAAGATGCAGCTGAGAAGCCTAACACCTGTAGCTATTGCCTTTGCTATGCTTACAAAAATGAAGAAGAGGGGAAGGAGGCATCAGGAGGTCCCTGGTGAGGCCACTGCAAGGATGGAGAGCCCCCAGGAGACTTGCTGGCCTCAGAGCCAGGCAGACTTGGGCATGGCCATGAGCATCCCCTCCTGCCAGGAGACACTTCCAGCATTGGCCTCTCCACAGTATTTTTTTCCCCTTTTTTTCCTTTCCTGGCAGATCCAGTCGCCAGCTCCTAAAATGGGGTCAGGCATATGGGATCGTGGCAGGAACGAATCCGCCTGGCTCAAGTTCAAGTTCATAAGAAACTCAGTTGCCTTTTCATCTTTTTTCAAACCAAATCCCAAGCATAAATGACGTGGACTAGGCGCTTCCTGGCACCTGCAGCTGCTCCCCAAAATTGACTTTCCTGTCCCCATTCCTGCTGGTGGCGCAGAGCTGCCAGCTGAGCGCCGGCCCCCGCCGCAGCCCCGCGTTGGCACCCAACAAAAGTTCAGCCAGCTCCGAGCGCTTCAGACTCAGCGAATTATTTTCTGACAAAATGTTGGTTTATTGGGAAATTTCCGGCTGGCTCTAATTGGGACAGCTGTTGAGGCGGCAGTTTTCCCGAGAACTAAAAGTCGCTTTCAGATGAGCGCAGCTCTTAAAACGGCTGCTGCTTTGATAACTGCTCATTGCCTTTCTTGTCTGATTATTGAGCTTAGTATCTTCCTGCAAGCTTAAAAAAAAATCCACTTTGCCTGTTTGATCTTTTTTCTTTTGTAAATATTATCTTCAGCACCCCCTCCTCCTTCAAGGAGAATGTGTCAGTTCAGATTTTACCCTAAACTTGAGCTTTGCAAAAATTAATGTATGTAGCATTTCAGATTAAGAGCTTTTTTTAACCCCAAGCTTCCCAGTGTTCATAAACACTGTGGGGGGGGGGGGGGGAAGTCAAACCAAACATTTTCCTTGTAGTCTTAGCATGGGAGATCCTGCCAAGGAAATTAACGGGGCCTGTCTCCACAAGGGGAACAAGCCCATCTCTGTCTGTTGGTGGTACTGAGATGCGCAGCCTGCTAGTTTTCTGTAATGACATTTTTTTAACGTAATTGGTTTTCCTTTCTAATTCTACACGCATTTTCAACACCAAACTGAAGAAGTTGGTTAGAGCATGCGGAGGTTCCCAAATAGCTTGTACAGTCCCGGAGTCTATGAGCTGGAAACTTGGTATTCTCTGGGAGTTGGGAGGTGCAAGGCTCAATGAAAGCCCTTGATAAAAGAGTATTATGAGTCTTGCTCTGATCTGCCAGCTCTCCCCGAGCTCATGCCAGGGACCAGATTGCCCCAGGCACTCTGCCGAGTTGCTCAGCTGTCCCCTTCATTCTCACACCAAGGGGCTGCAGTGAGCGGCTCCCTGGGGAATACCCATTACGGATGTGGAAATTGCTCCAGAGCAGAGTGAGGGATGGAGTGAATTTGGTTCAGATTGATTCAAAAGCTTTTTCTTTCTTTCCTTTTTTTTTTTTTTTCCTTCCCCCCTATATGGCTTTCCAGTGAAATGGGAAAAAATGAAAAAAATTCATCTTGTCATCTTGATATTTTGTTCAAACCTAAACAGTGGTTCCTTTTCTACCCTTTTTATTTAAAGAAGGTCACGTTTTAAATGAATAATGGTGTGCTGATGTGGAAAAACTTGAAGCAATTCATTTAGAAAAAGGATTGGTGAAACGTTTTGGTATTCTTAGAATGTTTCATTTCGAAACAGATTGGGAAAAAAAAAATGTTTTGCTGCTCTTTTCTCTTGGATTGTGGTTCTGTTTGTTTTGCTTTTAGCTTAAACTAATTGCCAAATTCTGCTTAAGTTTGCTAATTGTTCAAATGCTGCAAGCCTCTGTTGTGCACCAGAGCTGTGGTTCTTTTAAAACCACGGAAATGTCTGACTGCAAACCACACGTATACAAGGAGCTAAGAGAAGCCTCCTTACTTTTGGGTCCCTTGTGTTGCTTGCACCGAGAATCATTACCTGACAGTACTGCAACCTTTAATTCCCCTACAGGCAATGCGCAGCGTCGCCCTTGTTCCTAAGCAGGCTGCTAGAAGCCCATGCGATGCCATCGCCACCTCCCTGAGCCCCATGCTGATGCCCCTGCTGCTGTGTTTCTGTTTCCCATGCGGAAAGAGCCCAGCAGCCTCCCTGGGGTCCCCAGCTGGTGGGAGACCCTTCTGCATGACCCCAGGACCTATGGGACACACGCAGTGCCTTGTGCCCAGCTGCTGAGCACCATCCCACCCTCGGTGGCAGAGGGAAAGGATTTAAATGAAGAGGAGCGAAGTTTATATTTAGAGCTGGAGGATGCTCCTTCATCAGATTACGACAGTTTTAAGTAGGTCAGGCTGGAGACCCGAGATACCCGAGTCCCCTTCAAAGGCATCCGTCCGTCACTTATTATTCCAGGCATTTCCCTTTCGCTCTGCCTTCCTTTCACAGCCCTTTGTCGCTGCTTCTGGGCTGTGCCAGCCCTTGCCGTGCGTCCCTACACTTGCTCCTTTCATTGCCTTTCCTGTCCCTGTGTCCCCCTTGGCCCTGGGGCCTGGGACTTCAATTCAACAAAGACAAGAAGGGTTTGCAGGGGTCGCATTGCAAAGCTCCTAACCCCATCCCTATTGCTCTCATTTCTTGAAAAAACTGAAATCCCCTCTGCTTTGGCAATGGCAGGTCTCACACGGGTGCATGGCTCTGACCCTTCTGTTCTGGCACCACAACCAGCAGTGAGCAGCACCCGCTTGTTTTCATTGAGCCCTTCCCTCTATCTCAGCCTGTTACATTTTTCAACTCTCGGTGGGATTTATTTTTTTTAATTTTTTTTTTTAAACTCAAGGCCTCCTTCGAGCTGATCACAAGGGAACGCTGAGTGCTTGTTTTTTAATATTCTGACAGGTGCTATTTTGCTATTTGCTTGTGATGATTCAGGACATTTGCATCTCTTTGTCCTTAATTAAAAAGCGCTTCACCCTTGCTGCAGGGATATGGCAGATTTCTCTTGATCTATTCATTTTTGGGGATTTTTAATCAACATATCCACTCCATCAGTGCGGGTGCATTTCTGACAGGGGGGTGAAGCTTAGCGCAGTGTGTGGAGAGCTGTGTGGGTGTAATTATGGCTTGCTTTTTTTTTTTTTTTTTTTTTTTTGGTGGATTTGACTGCTGTTGAAAGGCGTTCTCTAACAGCCTCCTGGAAGGCAGGAGTCCCCTGTCCACCAAACCCATGTCTGAAGACAAGGGGGAAATTTGCTGCCAAGCTCCCCCAGGAGCTGATGGTTTCCCTTCCCAGGCTTCCCAAAGTACCCGTGGCAGGTGATGAGTACCTGGCTCTGGAATCCACCTCTGCTGCAGAGCACTGGCTGTTTGGAAATGCCCAGAGGGGAGGCACCCCAACACTGCACCCCATGGGGAGCCTGCCATGTGCTCCCACACCTACTTCTCCACCCCATAACCCCACTGCCCGGCCCGGCGCGCTTGGTTCCCAGTGCTGCTTTCCCATTCCAGCCTCAAATCGTCTCTCTTACAAAATATCAGGCTAAGAAACAAGCCCTGCTAGGCTCCGGCTGCTTTTGCAGTGTTTATCTGTGCAGCTCATGCAGGTCAGGGTGTGCGGGCTCGTGGGAACCTTTGAAGATTATTTCTCTTCTTTTTTTTTTTGAAGAGACTTCAGTTTCCTCTCAAATCTTTTAACTTCACCTCCTTTCAGCGCATCGGCCCGGTTTCCCTGAGACTTAACAGCGACGAACAAGATTAAGATTGGAGCTTAGCGAGTATTAGGGGAAGATCTCTCATTGCCGACGTGCTGGCAATTACCAGGTCCAGCAGCCAGGCAGCAAAGGGCAGCCACCTCCCCGGAGAGCTTTCACGAACCCCTGTTGGGGTGGCTCTGTGAACGCCACCAACCCAAACACTGCCTTAAGGCATGACAAAATCCAGCCCCTCCTAAAAGCATCCCTCAGGTTCAGGCACTTGAGAGAAAAGGGCATCGGGACATTTCCCTCCTGCTGGTGTGATACCAGAGCTTCGCAGGGAAGGGAAGCAAAGAGACCCTGCAATCCCTCGGAGCTTCCAAGAGGAAAAGAGGTGTGAGAACATGGGCTCGCTGCGGGCAGCTGAACCCTGCCACAAGTGAGCATTATTTACTACTGGATAAATATTCCTGAGGCAGTGTGGAAAGAAATTCCCACATCTCCGGGCAGAAATGCCCTAAAGGTATTAACAAAAAATGTAACTGTGACTCCCTCTGCCTTT
Organism: Netta rufina; assembly: GCF_964035555.1. Lineage (NCBI taxonomy): Eukaryota > Metazoa > Chordata > Aves > Anseriformes > Anatidae > Netta > Netta rufina. The sequence continues at coordinate 11,612,407 of NC_140135.1, forward strand.
CTCAAAGCCTGCCAGGCTGGCGGATGATGGTGTGCCCCAGCTTCCCAGCAGGCATGGAGAGAGTTGGTTAGGGTTAGGGACTGCATGGGATTTGGTCCTGAGCACCATCTTCTGTCCTTGACCTTCCTGGTTCCTTTTCCCCTCCCCTGAACTGATGTTGACAAGGAGCTAGCTTGTCTTGATCCAGAGGCAGAAGTGTTTCTGCAGTGATGAGGAGCAATCACTCCTGTTCCTGCAGCTGCTTGTCCCCAAGGTTTGTGTCAGGAGTTGCAGACCGTTTGGAATATCCTTCCTGGGAGTGATGCTGGTGGTTGCTCATCAAACTACCAGCTCGTGGTCCTGTGCTGGACATCTGATGGATGGATGGCATAGCTGCAAATTCCTCTTTGAAACTGCATTGAGGCACCTCGTGCTCAATTTGCTGAGATTTTTTCCTTTTTTATTTTTTTGCTAAGTACTGCCAACTCTCTCCCCCTCCCCACCCTCTCCTATGTGCATTTTCTCTTCTCACGTATTGATCCCGAGGAGGAATGTAACATTTTAAGCCCTGAGCTGGGGAGCCTGCCAAAAGAGCAGAGCCATAAAGAAAAAGCAGGCAATGGCATCTTTCCCATCCAGGGATGACAGCGAGAACCGTTTTGACACCCAGGATCAGATCACATATCCATTTGGTGATCTCTTCTAACAAAGTAGCTTGAATGAGGGACTGTCCGTGGTGGAAGGGGATGTGGAGGCTCCTTCAGGCCCGGCCTGATGTAGCAGCCAAGGCTGAAAGCAAAGCTCTTGCCCCCATCAGCGCTCCCATTGCCCTCCAGGACAGCGTGCAGCAGCTCTTGCTATGACCTGGGCTGTCCTCCCACTCCTTTCATTCTCCTTGGAAAACATTCACGTCACATTTGTTCAGGATCCAAGCACTTCTTTTTTATCCGCAAGCACTGCCAGTTCACTCCTGCACCCAAAAATCAAACCGTGTCCTGTCTGCTTCATACATCATCGCTGTCCGTGTCGGTGGGAAGCCAGAGCCCAGCTGGAGCGGTTATTGATGTCGTGTGAGCCCAGATGAGCATCTGCTGCTGTGCCCGGTGAGCCTGAACAGACAAAACCTCAGCGGTGTCGAACAAATGCCCTGGTAGAGTAAACAAATGTTTCTGGTGTACAGGATGTGCCCCAGTTCAGAGGAGAGAGTTTAGGCTTATGCATGGGGTTTTATCATAGAAGTTTTCCAAAGAGGCCCTGTAGCCAGCTTCTCCTGGGACTTCTCCCATAACAGAGGGAGGAGACCCACTGGAAGTCCTGGTGTGGGAACCTGCGTGGCTCCCAGAGGACAGCACATGATGGCCAGGTCACAGCACAGCCCCGTTTTGTTACCATGAGGAGAGCGAGCACCAAGGACAGTGGCTGGGACTGTCCAACAGCACCAGAAGGGACAAAAAGTATTTTGAATGAAATATTTCATCTCCTGTTTAAGTTTGGAGAATCCTGTGACAAGACCTTGAAACAAATGTCTCTTCGAAGTGGAAAACAGGGACTCTTTCCTCCCCAAACACTGGTGTGGGACATCTTGTGCTTCTCAGTGTTCAGACTGAGGGTGGTTCGTTCCTGTTCAAAATAATTTGCTGAATTTGAAAAGGCTTTCTTCCTGCCTCAGCCTGTGCTGTTGGTAAATAAGGTGTTTGTCTGAAAAGCAGCGCCCTCCTCTTGCTCTCCTCCACGCGCCATCGATGTGTTTCCTTCTTCCCTTTGGTGCAAGTGAAAACCGAAGTGGTGCAGTGAATTTCCCCACGTGCCACTTCACATCCTGCGTCTTGAGGGGGAGCTGAGAGCACATGTACGAACCCCTGGGTTTTCTGTGATCTGTTCAGGACCACAATCTTCCAACATCTACATCCTCCCCGCGGCTACCAGTGCATCTCTCCCAACTTCAGCTTCATCCAGATCCCTGCAGAACTTCTGGGGCAATCAGGTGCCTCACTTTGAAGTTTAAAGGGTTCTTTCACCTTCGCCGTTGCTTTGATTTCGTTATTTACTCTTTTGACATGTGCTTCCTATAAACCCACCATCCCAGAGCGGCTCCTGTGCTTGCACTAAAAAGAAACATCATCTGCAGCTGCTCCGCTATGAGGAAATTCCATCTCGGAGCGGCGCTGCCTGCAGCTGGCTCCTACGGCTTTGATGCTGCTCAGATCTCATGCTCGAGGGCTTGAGGTGATCATTGCTAGAGTCGGCAAGGGAGAGCCTGTGTAGGAAGAGCCTTGAAAAATCACCCAGGTGTGCTGCTGTTATTTACTGTTTGTGCTGCTGTAGCCCCCTCGTCCCCACCGAGACCAGCCCTAGCTATTAGACACTGAATGCGTGTGGGGAAGGGACATCTCCCTGTCCTGCTGAGCAAATGAGGCAGTGGTTACAGGCACGATGCAGAGAAAAGGAAGCGATTTGCTTGTGCTTGTGTGGGAAAAGCTGTGGCAGGGCCAGGAGAGCAACTTGTCCATGGTGCCACTGCAGTACACCTCAAGTCCCAAGCTGTGATCGATGGTACCAGGTCCTCTGGGAGAGGCAGGACCATGCCCCTCAGGGGACAGGCTCCTGCAAAGCATGGGCTGTAAACAGATGGTGAAGGGCAATTCTTGCTCCTGCATGTAGCTGTAACAAAGTTGGGTCCCAGTAACTCTCACCCAAAACGTGCCAAGGAGGAATCTGCTATCCCTGTTTACAAGCCGGATGCCAGCAGTGAAAAGAACTGCCCAAGGCTGCTTGGCAAACCGGGGAAAGCAGCAGCAGAGAGCTCAAAAACTCACAACCCACCCTCAGCCCCCTGCAGCCCCAGCCACCCCCTGCTCCTACCCACACATTCCCACCCTTTTCCCACGGGCCAGCGGCCCTACAGGTGGGAGAGGACCCGCTGCCGGCTGCAGCTCCTCGGCAGCTCAACGGGGACCGCTGCCTTGCGTGCTGTAACAATAATTACCCTCAATTATTTCTTTAATTAGCCTTATTTCGTACGTATCGATGGCAAGCGACGACTCCTGGCTCCGCAGAGGGGCAGGGCGAGCACCGTGCCACCCGCCGCTGCTCGCTCCCGGGGGCGCAGCGCTGGCAGATTTTTTGGGAGGGGGAGGCTCAGCGCTGCGCACCCCCCCCCTCTAAGCTGCTGCCCGGCCCTCCGGGGGCGGGCACGGGCCCCCGAGCGTGGAGCTAGGACCCTGCACGGAGCCCCTCCTCCCCTCGCCGAAGAGATGCCCAACTTTCCCCTGCCTCCCCGGCGGCGCCGAGCGCGGAGCCGGGCGGGAGGCGGCGGGGCTGGAGCGCGGCGCAGCGGGCACAGGGGGGGCCCCGCCGCCGCCTCCGCCGCTCCCCCCCCCCCGCCCGGGACCGGCCTTTTCCTCGCCGAGATGTCCGGGACGGTGCTGCTGCTCTGCCTGGCCCTCGGGCCGGCTCTGCGCCCCTCCAGGTGAGCACCCCGCCGGCCGCGGTGCGCCCCGCTCCCTGCCTCAGTTTCCCCGTCGCGGAGATTTGGGGGGGGGTCTCCGGGCTCCGTGCCCCCGGCCGCTCCATCCTGCCCGCCCCCGAGGCTCTGCGCCTCGCCCGGGGGATGCTTTGCACTTCGGGTCCCCGCTTTGCGTGCCCAGAAGCGAGGGGACGCCCCGTTTCCAGCACCCCGTTTCCAGCACCCCGCCGCCCCCTCGCCGGCCCAATGCTGCCGGGGGCTGAGCCCCGTCTGGGGGCAGCCGGGGCACGGCCGGGGGCGGCTCGGCACCGCGCACCGCCGGGGCATCCCCACGCGGAGCTGCGCTGGGTGGGAAGGAGCCCGTAGCCCCCCACTCGCGGCACCCAAGCCCTCGACACCCCAAAAGCCCACCCCAAAGCCCAGGCTCCTGCCCTGCTCCACAGGTTGGCCCCGGGGCGAGCGGCGGCGTGGGGCTGGCACGTTACGGTGCTCGCCCAGGGCCAGTGGCTCGGAGCGCTGTAATGCAACCGGTGATGAAGGGCCCCACGCACAAGGGTTTTTTTTCAAGTTTCGGTGTTGGTTTTTTTTTTATATATATTTTATTTATTTTTTTTTAACAATTGCCAGCCCTGCTGGTGAGTTTAATGGCTGGATCGGGGAAAGAACATGTTGTCAGCAGATTGTTGCCCCCGGGGCTCCGCGAAAGAGGGATTTCACTAGCTGAAGCTAATTGGCAGAATAAGCCGCCTTAAAGCCGATCAAATCCCATTACAAATGCAGGCAGGGGCAGGGAGCATGAATCCTGCTACTAACGGTCTGCTCTGCCAAGGCTTCCCCGAACTCGGGTGCGAGCAGCCCCGTCCCTACCACTGTCCTCCAGGGCACAGCCTCACCAGCGTGGAGGCAGCGAGAGCTGCCCTGTGGCTCACACCCTGGTCCCCAGCCTCTCTGGCATGCAGGATTTGGGGGACTGAGGGCTGTTAGGGGCTCATGGTGGTCCCGGCTCCTGTGCCCTGCTGTCCCTGCAGCACAGTGCCACCTGCACTGTGTTTTGATGGGGTGAGTTGTAAGCGGTAAAATCACCTGGAGGTGCCCTTAAGTTCTGGGTTCGCACGCCTTTGAGTGGGAAGCTTTGCCCCATAACCAGCCCAGGTTCCCTTCTGCCCTGTCCCTTGTGCCTGCTTCTTCACTGAGCTGCCAGGAGCAGCGTCTGTGTGTGGCGTGGTGGTGATGGAGCAGCAGAGGAAGCCTGGGGGAGAAAAAGGAGAAAAGGAGCGAGTTGTACCAGGGTCCTGTCCTGGATTCGCTGCCTTTTCCTGCGTGCAGGCTGCTCTGCACTTGGGTGGGTGCCTGGGTGAGGAGCACGGTGCAGGTGCCACACCAAAGCAGTGTGTGCAAGCTCTTCTCCAGCATGTGCTGCAAGACCTGTCCCTGGTGCTGGGGTGGGCTGCATGCTCTGTGCTGGGTGACTCAGCACTCCCCAGACGATTTCCCCACCACAGAGGCTAATTCACCAGTGTTTCCCAGAGCTCTGCCTCGGCTGGGACCCAGGCACCCAGCTCAGAGCCCTGAAGGCAGGATCCTGCACAGCATCACACCACCAAAAAGCTGGGCTTGATGGATGGCTGGAGCTGTGCAGACTTGACCAACAGGGCTTCACTGAGCGAGCTGTGGAAGGAGAGGTACACTGACATGTGAAACAGGTAGAGTACTCTTTAGTGAGCCCTCTGTCCCTAATTTTTCTGCCTGCTTCTAATTTAGATTAATTTGCCTGAGCATTCCTGTGTCTGCAAGCCCTCGGAGGCATTCGTATGGGTGACAAGGACACATTAGCATGCGGTAATTGGGATTGAGCACCGTGCTTTTCACCCAGGTGAAATGTCCTTGCTTTTTGTCGCTGTCTGTTCCTGTGGAGCAGGTGAGGCTTTGAGCTGTTTGCAGAGGGGCGGCACAGTCACAGCCCGAGGTCAGCATCTCCTCCCAGACCTTCCTGCCAGGAGGAGGCTGCCAGCAGGGACAACTTCTCTGGCCCTGCTTTTAATCTGCCCATCGGTGTGCTCGAAGCCCTCAGTAAAACAGGGGCCTGCTCGAGTGAAACACAGTTCGGGAGGCAAGGCAAACAGTGATGTCTTGTAGAAAAGCCCAGGGCTGCCCAAGGAGGGTTGTCCAACCCCATCTGTGTACCTGGGCACATCCAAAAGGACACCTCTGTGCCACGCTGCCTCGGCCAGAGGCAGTCCCCAGCCCTGCCCTGCGGTGCCCCAGCCCTCCCGTACCTGCTCTCCTCCCAGCTGCATCCCAGCCCTGGGGCTGCGTGCAGCAGCAATGCAAGGTGTCTGTTTTGACATTTCCACAAGCAGAGGTGAGGAAACACTGCTCTGCCTCGCCTCCTGACTGCGTGGAGACATATGGAAGCTGGCTTTCCCCTGTCACCTAGCCAGTTGCTTTGTGCAAGGGGACAGAGCCACCCAGACAGCAAGTGTTCACAGGGCATCGCTGTGGGTTTGCAGTGTGACATTCCCAGATGCAGCTGGAGAGGCATGCACAGCCCTCTGTCCCTCACTTCTCTTCTCTGCAATAGCTCCTGGACTCTTCCCTTCCTGATTTGAACTGGGGAGGAGGCAGGGGACTGTGTAGGGTGGCACGAGAGTCGCTCCTGACCATCAAGAGTTGCTCTCTGTGTGTCTGTGCGTACACCCAGAAAAGCATATCTTCTCCAGCAAAAGCTGGCTTGCTTATGCTAAAATGGCTTAGTGTGGTTTAGTAGCCCAGGATTAGCTGCATTAGCAAAAAAAAAAAAAAAAAAAAAAAAAAAGCATATCTTTGGTAGTGTCACTGCATCTGTAATGGGGATGTGACTCCCTGAAAATGCTACTTCAAACCTCAGGGTGTTCAGCAGCAACGAGAAATTGAGGGAAATCCAGAAGGCTGAGGTCGGAGTAACCAGTGCATTTTTTTTTCAGTTCCAGGGGATATTTAGAGCTCTGCCACCGCCTTAGGGCTGCAGGAGCTGGATTTTGGTGGGACGGCAGGACAGGCAGAGTTCAGTGCTGGCAGGTAACATGCCCTGGGCTGGCTTCCAGTAGGGTCAAGCAACCATTAAAATGAGGTTTAGTTGTAATTGTTCCCACTCTTCTAGAGGCAGCGAGGAAAAGGAGCTAGGCTGGCTTTCCCCTGCTGGGCTGGGGGCAGAGACGTGTCCCTCCCTGTCCCTCCTGTCCCTGGAAGCCAGCTCTGGCCAGGTTTGGGGTGGGCACAGCAGTGGTCCCTGTGCCTCCTGCTGCCCCTTGGCACAACGGAGCTGCTGGCTCGGCTGCATCCTGAAGGCAGCGAGCCCGCACTGCCACTCGGATAGGGAAGTGCATCCTGACAGCCTTGCTTAAGACTCCTTAAGCCTCGTTAGGAAGTGCAGCACGCAATCAGAGGGGAAACAAGAGGCTGATGTACCAACACCTAACATGCAGCGGCGGGCGGGCAGCTGTGCGCAGCCCAGCCCTTGCCAGGAGCCATGTCCCAGTGCCTGAAAGCTGGGGAGATGCAAAGAGTCTTAAAGTGGCTGTGAAAGCAACTTCCATCTGGGGGTTTAGAAGAGGAGCTTCTGATAAATTAACTGCAACGTGTCAATTTAATGCTCGCTTCCTCTCTCCCAGCGCCTTTGCCAGGCTCTGCCTCCCCTGGTGCCAAAGGGAGCCGTGCACCCGCGGTGCCTGCTCGATGCTGCGAGGCTCCAGCTGGGACGTGGCAGCTCCCGCTGCCAGCCCCTTGCAGGCACTGCAGCAGGCGACACGTCGGCACAGCAGACGTTGAGGGGGGTGCCGGGTGCAGGATTGCTCGGCATCCTCTGCCCCATATGGCTGTGTCTTTCCAGGGACGATCCTGTGAATGAGCTGCCCAGATCGGCGGCAGGTGGTTGGAGTTTCCCCTGTGACCATGTGGACCTAATTTAATTAGGGGGTGTAGGAAGACTTCTTTAGGAAAACTGGAGGCACAAACGGCTTGGAGAGGGTGTGTTTAAAAGGCAGTGGGAGAAGCTGTTGCTCAGTATGTTGCATCCGAAGGAGGACGCAATTTTTCTGGCCTGGAACTGGATGATCAGAAAGGTGGAGCATCTTTAATTGGGAGCTCGCTGGGGAGGAAGGGTTGGTGAGCACGGGAATGGGTTGTGGCAGATCATGGCCCAAGGGCAGAGAAGTTTGCATAAGGCTTTAATTTCCCAGGATCTGTGCAGGGCAGATGGCTGGGTGCCTGGCGAGCCAGACGTGCCTGCTGTCTGCTTGGTAGTTTTAGGACCCCTTTTCTCTGAAGTGCCTCTATTATAAACGCTTTGCTCCCCCAAAATGCTATTTGGTCACTGACAAGAATCCCGCTTCAGGTGCAGCAGCAGTGCGAGCAGCTGAGGTTTTGGAGCTAACAGGCAGCCCCTGTCTGGGGGCTGTGAAGTGAGCAAAGGTGCCAGGTAAGGTCTTAGAGCATCGCTGTGAGGAGATCCCTGAGCTCCTCACGCTCAGCTCCTCCTCCCCCCTTCAGGATCTCTGAAAGCCAGCTGTGCCCCCACTCCCACAGTGCACCGCAGAGATGTCACGGTGATGTCTCTCTCCTTTTGTCTCTCTGCTCCAGGTGTGAGAGCACAGAGGAGTATGATTACGATTACCTCAGCATCAATAAAACCTGGGTCCTCACCCCCAAGACACAGGAGACTGATGCCACGCAGATCCTCAACTCGCTGCTGAAGAACTATGACAACAAGCTGAGGCCCGACATTGGCAGTAAGTGTCCCCACTGATGGCCTGGCCAGGCTTTGTCCCACATTTTCCATACTTTTGTGGCTCCTGTAGGTGGGATTTTTGGTCAGGTGGAGCCCCTCTGCTCCCTGATGCTCACCTCCATCTCCCCTGGCCCTCCACCCTTCACTAGCCAGCGATCCTGGCCCTGAACTCATCCACATCTTTCTTATTTTCTCTGCAGTCAAGCCCACGTTCATCGATGTGGATATCTACGTGAACAGCATCGGGCCAGTTTCTGTCATCCAGATGGTGAGTGGTGGCACCCCTGCTGCGGGGTCGGAGCGCGGGCTGTGGGGGCAGCTGGCCCGCCGTTGGTGCCGTGTCCTGGTGGTGCAAAGGTGGTGGTGTTGCGAGAAAAGGTGGATATATTTGCTTCCCTTGGGAAGAGGCTGGAGCTAGGAAGGCTTGGTGGCCATCCCAGGTTAGGAACAAGGTTTATGGGTGCCCTCAGTGACCCTGACATCATCACAGGCCTGGGGAAGAGATGCTCTGTGTCCTCCCCCAGCGACACGTGGATGGACACCTCTGCCTGCTGGCTCTGTGCTGCCCAGGGAGTGCACTGGGTGATGCTGTGATAATTGGGAGAGAGGGAGCAGTGGTTGCTGTGGCAATGGTCGGAAGGTGCAATATTTGGGTGTCCAGGCCAGCCCGTAGTGCTGGGAGGTGCAGGCAGGGTGCCTCAGGTGCAAGAGCTCTGCTTCTGCTCCTGCTACCCTAGACTGATGCCACCATGCCTGTGATGGCTTCTGCGTGTGGCTCAGGCCCCTGCTGCACTGGGAGCACTGGAAATAACCAACAGAGGCACTCTTTGCTCTGCAGAGCCTCCAGGCCATGACAGCAACTATTGTTTGCCTTTTTTTTTTTTTCTTTTTTTACAGGAAACTTCCATTATTGTTTTCAGTGTGAAGTCATTTTTCATGTTTTCTAGCGGGAAACAAAGCTGACTTCTGTCAGCTTTGGCTCACAGGACAGTGGGGTAGGGAGGCTCTCTTTCCTAGCAAGATGGAGCAGAAAAAAAAACAGCCTCTGTTAAGCCAAAAAAAAAAAAAAAAAAAAAGAAAGAAAAAGTGAAAATCTGATAGGTATATCTTTGTTTATTTTACTTTCCCAAGTAGAAAATTTCCACTGAGCAAAGTTCTCTGGGGACGGAGAAATGGTGCTGTAGACGTAGTGCCACTTTTGCTCCAAAAAGCATTTGAAGCAGCCCTTGTTGTCTTTGTTCCTGGGGGCCTGGTCTCTGAGAGAAGACCCACAGCATGCGGGTGTAGCACCATGTGGGTGCCATCCCTGGTGCCCGCAGACACCTGCTTTGCACTGCCCAAGGATGTGCTGAGAAAACCAAGCCAAAGCACAGTGCACATCCTCATGCCTCCTCTTTCCTCCTCATCTGTTTCCCTTCCCCTCTTCCACCCGTCCTGGAAACTCCGCTCCTCCTGGAGCTCCTCACGACTGTGCAGGGGGGCAGAGAGTGGCTTAGAAATCCCATCCTTGCATCTGGAGCTTATCCCTTCTCCTAAGCAGGGCTACCAGACACTGCTGCTATGCTGGTTTCCTAAGAAACAAAGCTTATGCCATGGTGATGCATATGTGAGAACGTATGTACATCCATCCCAGCCCTTCAGTGGTTTTTGATCCACCAGGCTAATACCAGTCGTATGTGGCAGCGGGGTTTTCAAGCATATTCAGTTTCTCCAGTATTTTGTGAAAACAGGTGGAGAGAGCAGCCATTCCCTCCGAGGACTCAACCCTTACTAGACACCAGAGAATCGCAGCAGAGTGCTGCTGCCCAGATTTACCCAATTTACCCAGCCGCAGCCTCCCCACCTGGGGAAGGTGTCAGTGCACCCAGCACGGCGAGGAGCTGCTGGGCAGGGCAGGAAACTGCTGGGCACGGGTGTTGAGGGCTTGTGGGGTCCTGTGGTGCTGGTCACAACTGGCTGCAGTCGTGGCAATGCACATTTCCATGGGAAGGGAACCCGAATTTGACTCGGAGCTATATCTCTCCAGAGCCCACGGTGAGATTTCTTTTAGGTGCGTTGCCTGAGCATCTGTGGTGCCTTCCCCAGGTACAGAGCCTTGGGAAAGCTGCAGGTCCATTGGAGGGCACGTGTCCCATTGATCTTTTTCAGGTCACACTTAGCCAGGCCATGTAAAAGTTTAAAAAAAAAAAAAAAAAAAAAAAAAAAGTTCTCCATTTAAGAAATACAGCACCATGGTTGTGGCTACTAGTTTTGGTTAGTGTAGTCCAAAGCTGAATGCTGCGGGAGAGTCCTGATGCCCAGGTGAAGGGAAGGCTCCAATCCAAGCAGTGTAGTTTAGATATTGGTGTCCTGCCATCTTCTGCTCACCCCTCAAACAGTTAACCACTCGCGGCTGCCTTCGTGCTGGTGATGCTCTGTCGGTGCTTGGAAGCTGGTCCTGCGTAGCCACTGCTCAACCTCCCCATGATAAATCACGTCAGGATGCAAAACTGATTCCAGTCCTTAAAAATGAATAGGTGATTTGAAAATGTCCTGTGCCGGGTGTGGATTCTGCATCCCCATCATCAATCACTTGTCATAAATAACATTAACATTCAGGAGTCAGCAGAACACGGGCAGGTTTGGAGGGGGGAGAAACATAAAGTGATTTCCTGGTATCTCTTGTAGATGAGAACAGTAGTCTTGTTCCCCATTTAGGTAGCCAAGTAAATTTTACGTTCCCTCCTCCCTGTGTAAAGGACTTTCTGTGCCAGCCCTGGGGCGGTTATCAGATAGAAGGCACGGAAATGGTTAAATGGCAGGAGAGTGGTTTAGGAGCTTGTGGTCTATGGAGGGACAGGGCTTGGCTGAGCAGAGAGGATGGGCTGAGAGCAAAGGGCTGTAGAAAAGCTGATGTTTCCTCCAGGTTCCAGTCACTGCATGGGCTGGGGCTTGCAAAGGGGCATACACAGCTTTCCTGTGCCCTTGAACCCGCTGTGGTTGGGTGGCACTGGGGAACCTGGGGATACTTGGGGCGATGGGGAGCTGTACTTGTGCCCTTGGGGAAAGGAGGTGCGTGGCCACGAGCTCTTCCAGGGCTGCCTGCAGCCTCTGGGTGCCGGCCAGCAGCACCTCAAGCCAAATGAGTTATCCCCCACAGCGCCGCAGCTTTCCAAGCTGTGCCGCGGGTTTGGATGCCCAATTAGATTCCCATTAATGCAGGCAGGTTTTAGGTGTCCTTGGTGTATCGCTAAGCCTGGTACAAAAACCCGCCGTGGTTCTCCGAGCGTGTTTGCGGGAAGAGGCGCCAGGGAGGGCTGCGGTAGCAGGGACCGAGGGAGGAGGCTCTGGGTTCAGGTTTTTCGCTGACTGGTTGTTTGCTGGAGGGATTTACTCCTGGTTTTGTTTTGTGATGGCATTATGGCCGTGTCAAGGGCACCTAGAGTTCTTCCTCTGGGGATGACTCTCAGGAAATGACTCTGTAGAAACAGGGCAGTTGCCAAATGCTGGGGCTGTGTCTTTCAGTCCCGAGGACGTCCGTGAAGTGTCCGTGAGAGTCAGCATGGGTGGGATTGATGAAGTGCCTCTGTTCCTAGCTTGAGGATGGAGCAAGTCCTGCTCGGAGCTTCTCCCATTCCTCCCAGAGCCCTGACTGCAGTTGTCCTTTTCTTCCTTTCTTGCACAAATCCAAGTGTGAGGCTCAAGGACTGCAACACAGAGAAGCGTGGTGCCTCCTAGCCCATGCGAAGGGACACGTGCTTCTCAGCTAGGGACTGGCCTTTGTCACTGCTTCGAGTGTCCAGGATCAGAGGTAGTTTCAGGACTAGAAACTCTTCTGTGGTATGTGTGGGGGTGTTAGAAGCAGAGGAGATGCCCTAGTGTGCCAAATCCTGTAGCCAGACTTGATGACAGCCCCTCTGCTGGGGTTGTGCACCACCTCAATCCCATTACTTGGTGATACCAAAGACAGAAAAGTCTCTGGCATTCACCAAGGGCCAGGTTCTGTTGCCCTGTGATTTCCACAGGGTTAGACTAAGCTCCTGTCCCCACTACTGCAACACACGACCTTCACAGCCCCCCCTCCGAGGGGGTGCCTGGAGCCCAAGGAGGGCGAGACGTCCAAGTGCACGTGTTGAACATCCCCCCCCTTCCTTCCCCGGGAAGGAGAAGCTGCGCACTGCTAAATTCATGCTGCTGAGCCTGGCTGCAGTAGTTACCATGCAACACGCTAACGAAATCGAGAACGAAGAATGTATTTTCCCGTGACTGAAGTATCGCAGGGTAGATTTAACAGATGTGCATGTGTGGTGCAGTTGTGAAAACCCTGGGAAATAAGGGCGAGGAGGGGGCGAGGAAAGGGGGAATGTTTACTCGTTATCAGCTGATGAATAATTAATTTACAAACGTTGTCTTGTTAAATATAAATTAAACCCTCGTTTGACACACTTTATAATTTAGAAGTGTAAGCACAGCGTGAATGAGGAGAACTCCCCACTGACTGCTTTCATGTAAATCCCGAGGAGCCGGCGAGGGGCAGCGCTGTGCGGGGGGCTGCTGCCACCGTGCCTCCCTGGGGACCCGGGGCTCTTTGTCGAGGTGCTCTCCATGCAGGGCTGCTTTAGCGGAGTGGGAAGGCTGGGGCTGTCCACACAACCCCTTCCAAGGACGGCTCCCTCCCCGCTTGGAGCTGCGGGTGGTTGAGAGGCTGGCTCGCGGCTCTTTGAGCAAAATCCCCGGCGGTGCCGCGTTATCGGAGCGTGCAGCACGTTGGCAGCTGCCTGTGAGCGGCTGAGCTGTCCCAGCAAAGATCTCCGAGAGGGGAGCTGGGCTCTGCAGGGCTAAGCCACCCTCGCTGAGAGCCCTTAGGCACTTAGCAGCAGCTCCACGCCAAAGCAGAGCCGCATCCCGAGGAGTGGCAGCCGGGCTTTGTTGGAAGGCAGCGAGGGTAGGAGCTGCTGTGGGAAGCCCCGGGTTACAGCCCTGCTGTCCCGCTGCAAGGCTTGGGTTAATATCTTCATTTCTTCTTAATAGATGGGGAAACCGAGACCGGTAATAATTGTCTGGCTCTGAGGAACACTTAAGTCTTGATTATACTTAGCTTCGGCTGCTTTGGAATAAGTAGGGAGGAAATGAAATGAAAATGGCTCACTTTTTAAGATGCTTGAATGTGTTGCTCTGGAGCACGAGATAAGCCTATAGGTAAAGGAAACTTGTTACCTCCCCCCTCCTTCCTCGATAATAATAGACTCCAGCAGTTGCACAGCACTTCTCAACTGAAAGGACTTAAACACGCTTCGCAATTCATCTGTTTAGGAGGCAATAGCCCAGAAGCACCCACGTCTGGGATGGATGGCAATGCCTGAAGCACGCAGCAGTGTTTTGCCAAGGTCTGTGCGCTCCCCTCGGCCTGCCCAGCACACAGCGAGGGCCGGGTGTCAGCATAAATCCCCCGGAGTCGCACGGGATGTGCACTCGTGTAATGAGCAAGGTCGGGTTTTGGTCCGTGATGAAGATGTATATCACGGAAATTTAAAGTGGTGGGAAATGGCTGTGAAGGGCCCCGGGGCTTTTTCTGGCCATTGGTTTCCATGCCTGAGTGATGGCCCCGCGCAGCTCCCAGCCAGAGCTGGAGGAACATTTATAGCAGCTCCACAAATACTCGTGCTTGGAGAGGGCTCGTCTCTCTTGACTCCTTGACATTTGGGAACGGTCACCTGAGCCCAATCCTGCATGCCCAGCTGTCAGGAGAAGGGACCATTCCCCATGTAGCTGCTCATATTCACGTCGTGAGGCCAGGCATGCAGAGAAGGGCAGCATCCCTCCTGTAGCCAGCGTTTGGCATTGCCTTCAGAAAAAGAAAAAAACAAACAACCATGAGGCCAGTGAGGAATAGCACTGATCATGTATGACCTGTGGGACAAACCAAGAGCCACACAGCAGGTCTAATGAAATAAATGAGTTTCTCCCATCCTGAATGTACCCCAAGAGCTTCCACAAGTTTCAGGGTCTGCTCCCAAACCAGAGAAGGGCTGATTTATTCACTATGAATAATTCAACTGGCTCCATTTATTATCCAGAACATACACTAATCCCCTCCAGATATTTTCTGTGTGACATCCATGTTGGTATTTTATTTATAGGCTGTTTATTGTGCAGAAGACACAAGGAGTCTGTTATCAGGAAGATGAACAAAAAGCTATTTTTTTCCCCTCTAAAATTTGGAGCAAAATAAAATAAGAGAATGTGGACAGCTTGCTCCTGGGGGGAAAAGTGCTGTTCTTCAGAGGCGTTTCTGGAGAGCAAAGCCCCAAAGTTAATTAACATCTGTGCTCCCCAAGCAGGTGCTAAATGGGGATGGTGGCTGTTCTCAGCCAGGTTCCTTACACTGCAGCATCAGCCCTGGCAAAGAGGTGCCTCGCACAGCCCCTCGCTCCAGTGGCCTCCGGACCTCGGGCAATGTGGGGTAACTCAACACATGTAATTAAGTGAGTGGCTTCTGTAAAGTCTTCCATGGATATGATTTCTGGCCTTCTGCTGGCAGCAATGGCTCATTTCCACATTTATTCAGTGCCAGCCTCTGGATGAAACTCCCATTTCTTCCGCCAGTCTTAATATAAGTTTTTTTTTTGCCCGGAGCCCTCGCAGGCAGGGAAGGATGCTCGCTGCGGTCAGCCTGAGTGCTCACAGGCACGACCTGGGAGTGTTGTGATATGTGATTCCTCACCCTTTCCCCCAGAAAACCTTTCTAACTGAGGTTGTGACTGCAGCAGCTGCATCTGGGTCTTCTTTTCCAGAGGTCCCCACCAGCACTTTGGTTTCTCTTCTTACTGTAGCCAGGGAGGGGGGCTGCAGGGACATCCCCTGTGCTGGCACCCGAGCTGCAGTGTGACCTGTCTCTCGGTTCAGTAGGAGCTTTGCCCTCTGCCAGAACATCAGAAGAGGCTTTGCCAGGCTGCACAGGCATGGGTGATGGCCCCCATGTCTGGGAGGTGGGAATGCCACCTGCATGTGCCTGGGGGACATGGGCTCAGGGCAGCCACGCAGCCGCAGCTCATGGAGGAGAGCACAGACGCAGCCATCATCATTGCAAACACACCAGTGTCAGCTGATGGAGTTGCTCTTCAGCATCTCAGCACCGAGACGTGTATTTGTGACCAGGCCAGGAAGGATGTGTTTGATTCTGGTACTGATCTGTGCTCTGAACCTCATTAAATTGATTCCTCCAAGTCAAAGGGAAAGTGCTACTGCGTCAAATCTGAAAGATATAGGCTCTGAGCTGTACCAATAGTTGTCACTTGGTGGGCTGAATTATTTTTAAGGCAGGGTTGATTTATCTGAGCTGAAGGCTTTAGATCTCTGCACAGGAGAGCTCTGGGTATTTAAGGTGTAGGAGGTAAGAGCAAAGTCAGAGTGCTGCTGAGAGGCCAGGGTTTCTGGTAGGGGGTGCACAGCCACCATCTGGGGAGTATCACTTGCTTTCTTCCCCCAGTTGGGACAAATGACCAAAGCTCCTCAGCATTTCTGAGGGAAAATGGGTTTATGGACAATCAAAACATTTACGTCGTATCATCAGATTGTTCTGATTTGATCTCCGTATATTGATAAATGGTGTCCTCTAACTAAAGCATCAAAATGAGTGTTTGAAAATAGAAGTTGACATGAACCAGGTAAGGGCAAAATATTAGTTTACTGAAGGGGAAAAAAAAAAAAAAAAAAAAAAAAAAAAGCTTCTAAATGAAATGATACAGTTGAGGTAATTCATTTTAGGTTTTGACGCTTTTAGTTTATTTTCAGCAAAACTTTTTTCAGTAGATGAAGCCGTCCTACCATCTCCCCTAAAAGGCTGGTGTGAAATCTGCCTGCAAGAAACGTGCAGGAGAGGCTGTTCCTCGGGATTCAGTGTCTGTGGGTGACCAGAGGCAACACGCATCAAGAACCTCTCTGTGCCTTGGTGCCAAACACTGAATATTGTGCCTGTTACATCCCATCTCCGTGCGCAGGAAGGGCTGTGATTCTGCGGTAGCTTGAAAAGAAGAACTGAGAAAGGACAAACTAAATGAAGCAGGGAGAAGGAGCTAAATCGAGGAACTGGCAGGGCCAGAAGAGAAAGCTGGCAAGCACAGCAAGGGGGCATGAGAGACAACATGAAACAGGTTTCCTTGAAAGAGTCAGTGGAGCAGAACACGCTGCCTCTTCATCCTGGGTCAGCAGAGAACAGCGTCAGGAGTGACGCTCTGTGCAGAGGGCACAACCCCTCCCGTTTTGTGAAAGCAGAACTTCCACAGATATTTTTTTGATTTATTTATTTTTACCTGGAGGGTGAGGGGTAGGAAGGGATTTTTACAAGCCAACACTGTTTTTCCTCCTGGCCAGCACAGGCGTTTCTGTACAAAGAACAGCATCCCAGGGACGTGGGCAGCAGGGGTGCACGGTGCTCTCCAAGACCCCTTTTGGTGAGAGGACAGTGCAGCATCAGGGTTTGGGACATGCACCTCTCTCTTGGGTGCCTGACATTGCCCACCCATCCTTACCCCCTCTGGTTTTGCACCCTACTGTGCCATGCCATGCAACTCCTGTGCTGGGAGAATGTTCCCAGCTCTGATCCACAAAGCCCTTACAGCTCCCTTTCCCTGCCACCCTTTCCTTCTGTATTGGCCTCAAAGCACGGCTTCTGTAGGGATTTCTCATAGCTAAGCCTGGAGTGGGAGGGACTGCTCTCTTTGCATGACAATTGGCATCCAGCTGAGATCATTAGGCATGTTTCAGTCCACAGAGAGAGCTGTCCCTGCTCTGGAGAGCCTGCGGCCTTACGAGATGAAGCAAAGTCCCATAAGAAGATAGGAAGGGGGTGGGAAATTGTGTGATGCTTGAATAGGACCGTTATAATTTGTGCTGTTTCTGCTCGTGGTGGAGCACGGGCAGGGTGAAAATGCCTCTTGCTGAGGCAGGGTGGTGAGCTACTGGCTGAGGGGGGCCTGGAGAGGAGGAAGGAGCAAGAAGAGCAGGATGGGGCATAAAGGGACAAGAGGGAAAACCCAAGAAGCCCTGGGAAGATGAAATAACAGCAATGGGAACTGGACAGCAGGTTTGGGCCACTAAGTCTCTGACCAGACAAGGGAAAGGTGCTGAGACCTTTACAGAGGTCTGTAGTGGACTTCTCCACCTCTATAAATTTTTAAGACAGGACACCCCGGAGGATTCACGGGACCTCCGCCCTTCCTTGGCTTGGGGAGGCAGCGCTGCAGCAGCTGCTCCCCCATCCTGGGCAGTACCAGGCAGCTGGTTGGGTGTTTCTTTTTTATCATGGTAGGTGGCATGAGGATAGGAGGTGCTGTTAAAGGAATTCCAGCTTCTCGGCTGAATTTTGCCAAGCTGTGCTGAAGGAGCAGCCTCGGGGAGTCGATAGCATGCAGTGAGGTTTCTCTTCTAGCCCTTTCAAAGGAAATGTTTTTGTCTTGTCAAACACCTCATCAGCATAAAGGACAAATAAACAGGAGCACTTGCTCAAAGTGCTAGGTATTCTCTTCCCATTATCCTAGCTGCCTCTGTCCTCACCTCTTCTCCCCCCACACCTGCTTTCTTCTCTGGCACGCAGTTGCCTCAAGCAACCTCATCGTGGGGAACATTTCAGCATTTATCAGCAAGGTTTGATGGGCAGACAAGACTTTGGGTATGTGTGGCATTGCTTTGCAAGCAGCCCAGGCATTTTCTGGAGATCACAGTAACTGGACTGCGTCCTGGTGTGCATCAGGAGGTGTTCACACAGAACTTTCCACCCAGACCATGTTCTGTCCTGAGGGTGGTGGGAGAAAATTGAAAGGAGGCAGCTCCTTCCCTGTGGTGCTTTGCATAATACTTCACTGAAGTGTTCAGTATCTTCCCCTGTAATTAATTCTGCCCCATCTGCATACAGCATCCCGTGTCTGTGCCTCTGCCTTTTCAATAATAACCTCGTCAGGGACAGTGCAGACAGACCGTGCTTCTATAAACCCGAGTCTGGCTGATGTCATGTCTCGACTCAAGGACTTTCCTTGATCCTTTGGGTAATGACTGTTAATCAGATGCTAAAACGCACACGTCTAGGTCACACGCCCCTGGGGCTCACGGTGCCGGGCTCTGTGTGCCAGGCTGTGCTCCCACAAAAAGAGGAACAGGCACCACAGAGATCAGCAGTTGTCCTGGGGGTTTCATGTGAGGAGACAGCATTGCTGAAGGGCAGTAAGTGGCGTTACAGGGGAACAGCTCAGGAGGAAGGGTTTGGGGGAAGGAAAAACGCTGGGGTTGTTGGCTGTTGTCGGTACAAAAGCCTGCTTTTCTGGTTAGCACTCCAAAGCAGGATGGCCAGCAAGCAGCTAGCGTTCAAACATGCTCAGAGCACTCTGTGCCAGGGAAACGGTTAATCTGCCAGCCCTGGATGCCCTACAGCACCATAGAATGTCAGAACCCCAGCTACATGTTGTGGAGTTGGTACCTCTATGGTTCATCCTCACCTTCTTTGCCAGTTTTATGTGAAGGAAGCTTTAACAGGACAGGGAGCTGTGCCATGGAAAGGGTGTCTCAAAGTGTAGGTCTCTCAGTGTCGAGCAGTGACTGGGAATGCTGTCCCTGCCTGCATGTGTGTGGGAGCAGCACGAGCAGAGGTGTCGGGGGCCTGGCAGGCAGAAATCTCAGACGGCAGCCCTTGGATGTGAGAGCCCGGTCCGGTTCCCATCTGCAGAGACTCCAAGGGTGAGCAAGCCATGACCAGGGAGTATGCAGTCAGCAGCATAGCATGTGCAGCAAGTCCTGTTTGAAGGCTCCTGGCAAGAGCGCAGGATATGGTGATGTTTTTTTAACAGCAAGTAGGTATTATAAAAAGAACAGTGTCTCAACTGAGATTCCCTGGGCAGAGGCGAAAGACATTCAGACAAGGACAGCACTGCCGGTGTTGCTGCAGAAGTGAAACAGATGGGAAGTTCAGCGTGTCACCTTGAAAACACAGACCAGCAGAGCTCTGCTCCTTTTGTCCTTGTGAGCTCCCCCAGTCACCACGGCGTCACGGTCAGAAAGCTCTCCGGGGTGTCACTTGGAGGGAGGAGGATCTTGCAGGCATAATGGAACTTCGACTCTCATTCTTTTGCTCTTTGTGTTGGGAAGACAAAACTCAGCCTCCCTGCACGCTGAGGTTTGTACAGCCCTGTTGCCCCGGAGGCTAATTCCTTCCTTTCCAGCACACCCTGCCTTGAGGAGCAGCACCTGTCCCAGAGCAGGGAAAGGGATGCTTTCTAGGGTGTCCTACATCTCTGGCGGGTCTGTGGCAGGACTGAGAGAAGCCTGACACTGCCTCTTGCTGAAGAGCTCAGTGGCAGGCATTACTTGTGCTGTTAGCACATGTATTTTGTGCTCACTGCCTTTTACCAGTGCTTGCGTGTGTCATGCCAGAAGCACGCGTCTGCCCACACCCTGCATGGACAAGAAGTTGTGCACCAGATTTGAAGAGTTTTCTGAAGTGAGGTTATTTTATTTAGTTCTCAGGGCGTGGAGAGTTTCTCTAGACCATTTGAGTGTTCCCTGTGACGTGGAGCTGGCTGCGGTGAGCAGCCCAGGTGCCGTTAGATCTGTTTGCAGGCAGGGAGGGATGCGTGGGATGTCGTGGAGAGGAAAACGCTCGCCTGCACAAGGCTGTGTGGGTGGGGAGCTGCTCAGTGTGGTTCGGCCCAAAAGAGAAGCTTCCTCGCTTGCCTTGAGCTGCTCAGGGACACCCACCAGCCCTTGAAGGAAATATATCCCATTCCTGGGTCTCCTCCAGTAACTCCTGAGATATCACTGAACTGCAGCATCCCGAGGGGTTTACATGAAATAGTTGCTTTGTTTAGCAAGTGTTTTATCAAGTGACAGCACGGACCCACCAGGTTCACATCAGCCCACCGAAACACTCGCCGTGCTTCCCAGGCAAGCAGCCTGCTTTATTGCACTGCAACCAGGGATTTGCTTGGAGGTGCAGAGGGAACTGGGTGCCGTGAACAGAGAAAAATATCAGAACAATAAAAGCTAGAATGAGACTGGCTAGGGTATTAATCTCTCATCCTGGCTGGTATTTAGGATTTTTTCAAGGTTTCTCTCAAGTAGAGGAAAATGAAAGAACCTGTTTCCGGATTTCTGTCTCCTCTATTTGGAGGTTTTCTTGTTGCTATTAAACGAAAGTACAGTAGAAAAAAAAAAATCTTTAAATCCTTAACTTTATCCTTATTTAGGAAGACATCTTCATCTTGTGGCTTTCCTGTTCTCTTTGGCATTTCTCATAAAGTTGAGCTCTTAAAGAAAACAGAAGAATCTGATAGATTAATACAGGGGGACTTTGTGGTGCCAATTTCTCTGCACCCCATTAATTGCACCCTTGAGGGGTGGCAGCTGGATCACACACACAAACTTCCTTTGAGCCATTTGCAAATTACACAACACAGGGATCTTCTGGCACTGTGCAGCTCTGTTTATTTGGTGTACGAGGTAACCTGAAAAAACAAAACACGGATTTCAGGTTGTGTCGTGCTAACCCTGTGAGTTGAAGCTCTTAGTCTGAAACTGGATGGCCTTAACTCACATCATCCCTGAACGCAGGGTGGGACTTGATCCCAAGTAAAACTGCTGGGAATGAAAATGTCAGGTTTTTCTCTTAAATGGCTTTTCACAATTAAATTCCATAGCTTTTCACTTAGACTTTTTTTTTTTTCTTTCCCAGATTAAATATTCCTGTATTTATGTGACACCCCCTTATGTCCCCAAATGCTCTTTTTCAGGACTGATTTTTTCCGTTGAATGTTTTTGAAATTTTACCTTTTAGTTTTGAAACTGGGCTTCCATCAGCATCTGTGCCATCCACATGAGGAAAACGAGGACTGATCAGTGATGTGCGGCAGTGCCAGGTGATGAGGGTGCCCAAGATCCAGCAGGGACATGCTGTAAGGCTGAGCTGGATCCAGGCCCGCACAACCAGCAATGCTGATGCTGCAGGGTGTTCCTTGGCTTCAGATAAACTCACGTGATAGTATTCAGGGTAGGCAGTCTTCAGTGTTTGCCTTACTGGCAATTTGTGTTATTTATGACTGAAGTTTGGTGTAAGATGGCATGCATGCCAACGTGTGCATGCTACTACACACGTGATCCATATGGCACAGCCTAACTCCGAAAATGATCCCTCTTCTTTCTCTAGTTCCTTCTGTTGAAAGAACTAAAAAGCCCATGCTGTTACAGAGAAGTTAACAGCCTCCATGTGCCACACAGCAGATGGTATGGTAATGTTGGGGGCGTATTTTACAATAACCTTTTTCCACATGGGGAAATTGAGGCATAGAAAAGTGTCCTTCTGATGCCTGAGAATGAAGCAGTGCCAGAGAGAACTCGCAGGTGCAGGAGTTCAACAAACAGCACCTCTGTAAGTTTTAGGGCTGAGCTCATCCTGCCCTCGAGTCCCTGGGGGAGCAGCAGGTTGCTTTCTGGATGCGTAGCTCTGTGGAGTGCATCTCACCGACAGAGTGTGCAAGATCTCTGAGGCAGGATCTGTGCAAAGGAAAAGCATCTCTCCAAACTGTTTTTGTTGCCCAGGGCTGGTGCTTTGGGCAGTTTGCAGCCAGCCATGTAAGTGATAGACTTCTGATAACACGGAGATAAAGTCAGAAGGTCCTCATACGACCGTAGAGTGCCCCCCTCACTAGCCAAGGTGTCCACGGAGGCCTCTTCGGAAGGAGGAGGAATATGGCAAGCACATTATCCGTGGGTCAGAGATCTGGCCATCCAGGGAAGGCAATGAATTATGAATAATAATAGCTAGAAGGAATTACTGCCAAAAGCCAGGGCATGCATGTATAAATTTTGCCTCGGCTAATTCTGAATGAAAATCCATTTGTAAATACCAACATCTCCCAAAGGATTCCTCGCATAAAGGCAAGGCACCTACCTCAGCCAATAACTTCTTCCTCGTGTATAACTGTGCTTATAATAGCCACCAAAATTAGATCAAACGACAGGACAGTGACAATAACAGCTCAGATTTTACAGAGGAGCTGAATGACTTGTGTGCTGTGCTTTTTGCAAAGGCAGGCTATCAATGGCACAAGAGGAGCTCTTTAATGCTGATCCCTTCTGAAAGCCTGGGCTTGACAGCAAGTGCTAAAACCCTGGGATATCTGACCCTCAGCTCTCCCAGGACTTTAGCACTGGTTATCCTGGACCTGACTACTGAATTTCACAGCAGGGCCTCTGACCTGAGCAGCCAGCTCTGAATTGAGCTCTCACAGGTTGTTCCAGTTAAGAGGTGAAAATGATGGTGGCGTCTAACCTGGATTTATCGTTGCAGTTTTCGATGCTTTCTCCTACACCAGAGGTGTTCCTGAGGAGGAGTGATGTAAGCTTATACTGGCTCAAGCAGGGTTTGCCCAGGTAGGGGAGAATATGTCAGGTGTTGTGTTATTTTGGCCCCCACAGCTGGCAAGAAAAAGAAAATGCCCATAAGCAGAATGAAGTCAGGTTTCACCTTCAATGTCATGCTCTTGGGCTCCTACTATGCGATCTTGTCCCTGCTGTTCCAGTGTTTCTTTGCCCACCTTTGGGCTCTATCTCACTGTTTCACATCTTAAGACATTCCTCCGTGTCCAAGTAGCACCCAGGACAACCCAGAGCACTCAAATGCAGGAGTGGGCTCTCCCCACCTCCTGTGTTTGGAGGGTGGATGTGCGCCTGGCTTTGAGGGCTGCCGTTATCCTAGCTCTGTGCCTCAGAAAGGGAGTGCTGTGCCTCCTCACGTCTGTTTTGAATCATTTGTGGAGACAATGCCGTCACTTTTATTATGCTTTAGCTTAATGTGCAGCATCTGTCCCTGTTTAGAGCTACATTAGGACCTCATCCCCATCACCTTGGCTCATCCCTATGTCTAACCAGGGTGAAGTATCAGCCTAGAGAGTGAATTGACCGCCTGATGGCAAATATTATTTTCTCATGATCTCATTTCTATGCAAGGGACGTTTTTGGTAGCAATCACTCATCACCGGTTGGCTGACAGTGGAACGAGGGCAAGGAAAATGAAGCAGGAGTCGTGCGCTGCCCTGCTCTGCCTCCCCCAAGCAGGATACGATGTCCAGGGGAGCGTCCTAAGAGCACCACATCTATTTTAATGGCATGGTTTGAGAAAGCCAGCTCCGAACCAGCAGTGAGGGCAGCGGAGGGAGGACATGCTGCAGTCATAAAAATTCCGCGGAGATAAATCAATAGAGGGTCGAGGAGAGTGGGAGGGAGATGGCAAGTCAGGCTTTGTTCGTCTTTGCACACAGGAGAGAGGAAAATGATGCCTCTGTGGTCATGGCTGTTTAACAGGGGTGAAAGGGAGCAAAGTCCAAGTCAGAGAGGAGCTGGCAGAAGCAGGTGAAAACCTTCAGTATGGGCTGGTGGACCTGGATTTGGGGGTCTGCTTCAGACAGCCACTGAGTGCCAGACATGCTCCTGCACGGCACTAATTAGCACCTTCTCAGGCAGGCTGGAAAAGAGGGGAAGGAGCAAATTGACTCGCAGCGGCCGCAAGCAGCAGAACAGTGGGCTAATGATGTGGACCAGTGCCAGTCCAATCCAGACGGGAACTAGTGAGCCAGTGCTAGCTAGGTGAGCTCAGACACCCTGCCTCTCACCAAAACCAAAGGTTCTCAGTTTGGTGGAAACTCTCTTTTCTGCCTGCAAAATACTCAAGCAAATTTTGAACTGGTTGCACCAAAAAAAAAAGAGCTGGGTCCATAGCAGCTCCTCCCCAGCTTTCTTTTCTAATCTTTAGCAAGGGGTATCTGCCCAGGAACCCTTAGTGCTTCAGATTTATATAAAAATGATTTACACTATAAACTCTGTAAGTTTTTATATAAATGATTTACACTATAAGTTCTGTATTCAAAGGTTTGATTTTCAGCAGGTTTATGTACACCAGTACTATTGCTACATGTACTGCTGAGCTACTAACAAATAATTATTGTATCTTATCTTGGATAAGCTGGCAAGCAGCTTTCCTTGCCTATGCGTGAGATGTGTAGCCTAATTTAGGACTGGGTTCAGCCACTGTACACCCTGCCCCTCCGTGCCTGTGCTCAGGAGTGTTCTCCTTGTGTTATCTAGCAAGAGGAAACCCAAACCCTTGCTCATATTGTCTGGGCTATCCGTGGGTCAGACCAAACATGTTACAGCTCAGCCCACCAGCCGAAAGAGTGCTTGGGCCTGCCTAAGTGTGCTGTGCGTGTCCTAACCCTGAGGTAGAGGTGAGTTAGGAAAGCTGTTGGTGGTTGCCAACACCAGCTCCCAAATTTAAGAGGCAAATGCTCTGGCTGTGACTCAAAACCAGTGGCCTCCAGACCAGGGGACAGGGCTCTGCTTTGCCTGAATCCCTCTCAGAAATGTGTTTTTTTTCCTTCTCTTCCACAGGAATACACCATTGATATATTCTTTGCTCAGACATGGTACGACCGGCGTCTCCGTTTCAACAGCACCCTGAAGGCCCTCACGCTGAACACCAACATGGTGAGCCGCATCTGGATCCCAGACACCTTTTTTAGGAACTCCAAGCGGGCTGATTCCCACTGGATAACCACTCCTAATCAGCTCCTCCGCATTTGGAACGATGGCAAAGTGCTCTACACGCTCAGGTAGGTGCAGCAGGCACCTCATCTGGCTGTGGAGGTGAGGAACCAGGGAGATGATCAAGGCAGAGGAGAGATCCAGCTGTCCTGGGGCAGAGTAGTGGAGATGCCTCCCAGGGCTGATGTTCTCATACATTTAGCACTGCTCACAGAATGGGCCTCCTCTTCCAAGACAAAGGGTCCCCCCCAAAAAAATCAAACTATTTTTCTGTATCGTACCAACAAAGAGGTCAAAAGTATTACAGGTTTCCCAAACCAAACTCCTTTAAATATATGTGTTGGTCACTCCAGCTATTTTGGTTTGATGATAAACTTTTGGCTTTAGTTCCCATAATTTTCCACTCTTGTAAATGAATCTGAAAAGCTCACTAAACAAAAAGCCTTTTTGAATGTGAAAATTGGATGTTTTTCCTCACTTTGAAAATATCCAAACATATGCTTGGTTTTGCTGCTGTTTTGAAATGTTCCTGCAAACAGACTGATCTTCAACAAATTAGTGTCTCTCTTTCAAGGAAGCGAGAATCCCTTTGTCACATTATGGTGTTGAAATCAAACCACCTTCACCAGCACGAAATCTCAGCCTTCTTCTCCCTCTCTCTCCTTCTTTTCTCTCTCAGGCTGACAATCGAGGCTGAATGCCTGCTCCAGCTGCAGAATTTCCCAATGGACACTCACTCCTGCCCTTTGGTTTTCTCTAGTTGTGAGTATCCATACTTCAGAAATAGTTTTAGAAGGCAAGTAGAGAAATTTGAGTAGAGTAAAACTCTCGTCAGAGGAAACCAACTTCCCTTTTAGCTACATTTTCACCTG
The DNA here is from genome assembly GCF_964035555.1 of Netta rufina. Lineage (NCBI taxonomy): Eukaryota > Metazoa > Chordata > Aves > Anseriformes > Anatidae > Netta > Netta rufina. The sequence goes on from NC_140135.1 coordinate 11,638,049, forward strand.
ATCTCTATGTCCCTCTTCCTAGGCCATTACCCACCTTTCCCTGGAGCATCCCCACAGTCCTGGGCCAGCAGTTATTCAGGTGCAAATTCACAGACCTCTGAGTTTCTTCTTAATTAGGGCAGACAGTTGGAGGTGTTTATTTCACTGACCTTCTGGTCACTCTGACCTCCTAAACGTGATATATCCCTTCAGCTGGCAGACCAACAACACAAGTGCTACATTGCATCATCACTCCTCTGCTCCCCAAGGGAACAGCTTGGCTTTCCAGACCAAGGGAGACACCACCCTCAGAGAGAAGCCCACTTGCTGTACCAAAGGCAATTAAAAGGAGGAGTGCTCACACACACACACACCCCCTCAGTCCCCATTTGTACGTTCTCATCAGTAGACAGGGCTGCTGATGTTGGCGCTTCTCCACTGGTAATTTTGCCTTTCTGCACCAAGAGATTCCTGCCTTCATGCGTTGGCTGGAAATCTGATTTAGTCACTGTGGCCCTGTTTTGGCCGCTCCCACTTCCCCTGCCACCGAAGCGATGTAGCTCACATGGCACTGAGGTGCTTCAGAGGGAGGCAGCATGCTGAGGAGATAACACCACCGCATCTCCCGCCACCCCTCATTCTTCGCTAATTAACAGTGCATGCCATCCATTCTTGATAATTAGAAACACACTTTTAGTTAGCTGCCAAGCTTTGCTCCTTCCCTCCTCTGAGGAGCTTGCTTGTAGGTGTTGAGGTCCCTGCCTGACAGTAGGCTCATGTCTTTGCCAAGAAAGCCAAAGCTAGGAGAAGCCAAGCTCCAGCCCACAGGAGTCAGGTCTCTTTCCCCATGGAGCAAATCCAGGGTGCATTACCTCTTCTTCACCTTACAAAGATCAGCTCCCAGGGTGAGAGGTGCAGAGACTGTTGGAGCAGACCCAGCCATGCTTCTTCTCATGTTGGCAGCTTTGTATTCTTGGTGTGCTCATGCCTGGGAAGGAAGGGTAGCCATGAGGACTGGCAGCCCCTTGCTGCCTCAAGATGCAGAAACTCTTAAAGATCTCAGGCTGGGAGTCCTTTTACACAGCCCGAGTCTACTTCCCACCACCGCAGTCCTTAGAAAGGCTCAGTTTCTAGCATTGCTTTACTCTTAGGAGTAACCTAGGACTCAAACTGGCCCCCAAAGGGAGCTGCAGTCCCTGCTCCCATTGCATGTGTGGATGCCTAAGGTAATCTGACCAAAGAAACACCTGCCTGAAAACTTAATGTTAGCAAAACATCTGGAATGAGATGCAAGTGCTTGTGTAATCAGGGTTTGACTCGAACTTTGAACTTCTATGATTGGACTCGAAGATCTTAGACGTCTTTTCCAACCTACGTGATTCTATTCTATGATTCTATAATGCACTCTGTGTCCTTGCCCCTTTTCCCAGACGGCTACCCACGGGAGGAGATAGTCTATCGCTGGCGGCGCTATTCCATTGAGGTCTCTGACCAGCGCACCTGGAGGCTCTACCAGTTTGACTTCACGGGGCTGAGGAACACCTCGGAAGTTCTCCGGACTGGGGCAGGTGAGGCAAAGGGAGACAGCCCACAGAAACAGCACTGTGTTGGAGACCTCGTGGGATGCAGAGGAGTCACCAGACAGCTCCGTGGGTGGGAAGAGAGGTCACAAGAGCACAGTTAGAGGAACATGGGAATGAAAAGACGGACCTTTGCTAGAAGGAGCAGAAGTAATGGAGATGAAAGGAGAGGGGAAGCTGAAGCAAGTGTAGGTCGGAACTACAGACGTCTGTGAACTGTAGGGTGACAATGCTGATGTGAATGGATCCCTAATCAAAGGGTCAGAATGGAGAGGAGATGGAGTTCAGGTCCCCTCTAGCTGGAGTATGGGCATGCTATGTTCCTTCAGGTGGGCTCGTATTTTGGCTTATATTTTTCAGCCTTCTGAAGGAGCAACTTCAAGCAGTGTTTCTCCCATCCAGAGAATGTTGCTATTGCCAACACTGGCAGCCAGCCTTTAACTTGGGCAGTACAAACTGAGAATAGGAGTGGTGCAGTGAAAGCGTCTTGAATGCATTAGTGTTTGTCTGATGTTTGTAATTCTCTTTCTTGGTAATTGCTTGCAAGCTCCATCTTAACTCCAGAGCTGTCGGGTTGCTTTCTTTCAATACACACTATGAGCCTCTGAAAAAGAGGAAGAACCTCAGCTGTAAGTTGCCAAATGAGCAATTAGGCACCATATGTCTTTTCCAAGGGTAGAACCAGAGTCAGTGGAAGTGATTGAAGGACATCTCCTTTGTTGCAGCTCAGGTAGTTAGTTGACAAGTCAGGCCATGTAGTCTGCTACAGCTAAATAGCTTTCTATAAAAGAAGAAGCCCTTGCAGCGATCAGCTGAGGTTGAGTACTCTCTTCAATTTCTTCCCTGAAACTTTCCCAGACGGTGTGCTGTTCAGTGTGCTTGGATACACAGCAAGGCCAGTACAAATGCAGCCTTGTGGCCACTTAACCAGACAGTTAGGCAAGCACAAAATCAGTTCTTAAACCGGTCACAAAGCCAGAAAGTCAGGCAGGCACAGAGCCAGCCTGCCAGACAGGTGGCTACAGAAACACTGCAAATTCTGAAGTGTTCTTATTCCTGTGTTTTAGGAAGCCACATGGTATGATTCCAATGTCTCTGTCACTTTTTCCTAGGGGAGTACATGGTGATGACAGTTTCTTTTGACCTAAGTAGACGTATGGGTTATTTTGCCATTCAGACCTATATTCCCTGCATCCTGACTGTTGTTCTCTCCTGGGTTTCCTTCTGGATCAAGAGAGACTCTACACCAGCCAGGACATCTCTGGGTAAGAGACAGACTTTTGCATGCTGACTGCTGCAAGGCTAGCAGACTGACAGTGTTGGAGTACGGAAACTCCTAAAACACTTGAGCATTATTCAGCTTAATAAAGGGTACCGCTCCTGCATCTTTCTGTTTGTAGCAATGTCCTCTAATTATATATTAAATAATGACTCCCATTTCTCGATCTGAGACCTGAGCACAGCCTTTTCCAAGCTGACAACGTGGTGTTCTCATGCTCCAAAAGGGAGAGGGAAGGAGTGCGCTGTGGCATTGCAATGCTGGCCCCTGACACATGCATGTGTTCTGTGTCTCCTTGTGACTTCCCAAGGGCTCAGTAGGTCCAGTGACATGAAGGTTGTAGGGTAATGAGCAAAGCTGCTCTGCCATATCCACGGAGTCCCAAGCTCTGGCATGAGCTGCAAGCCTGGTAGGAAGATCTACCTATTGCTTAAATCTGCTCTGCAATCTGCTCTTTGAGGTAGAATAAAGCTTATGTTGATTGAATCCTGCTCTGATAGGAGCTAGAGAGGGCTTTACAAATCTTTAAAGCGCTTTGGCTGTATCTGAATTTTGCAGCAAGCTCTGCTTCCCAGCGCTGCCCTTCCCACCAGCCCTGCTGACTTTCCCTTTAATTGGAGGTTGTATTCCCATCCCGCCTGCAGGCTTCTGCAGGGAGGGAGAGGGGCTGTCAGCATCAGGCAGGGCTATTCAGAGTCCATCCGTTCTGACCAGCCCTCCCCACCTCCCCATCAAAACCAATTCATTTTGTGTCCATGAATAGGGCAGGAGAGGATCTGGGGTGTTGTTTCCAATGGAGGTCAAGGTATGCCATGGTCCTTGGCTGGGGAAGGAACGAACAGCAAGAGGCAAAAAGACACCACTGTGGTGCCCGTCTCAAAAATCAGAGGCAGGCTCCCCCAGAAAGCAGGCCCTCTCAGTGGGAAGTGACCTCCGCACATCAAGAGTAATGTATTCTCTCAGCAGCCCCTGTTGTACTTTATACAAATGATCTCCAGCACATTTGAAGCCCGTCAGCCTGCATTAGGGAGACATAAACCGGACCAGTTCCATTGGCATTTCAAATGTATGGGAAGTCACAGCGCAGCTGCTAATGCAAATACCTCAGGAAAATACAGAAAGCTCTTGCTGTGCTCCGACACATAGCCATTGGGGTGAGCACAGAAGTGGGTGGCAGATGGATTTAGAGGAGTGCTAGAGTGCAGTTACTGCTGCTCCTCCACATCCTAAAAACAGTGGAGCCTGGTCAGAGGTCACTGCAGGACCACAGTCTGGCTAAGCAGAGCAAAAAAAAAAAAGGGACAAGATAACCAGAAGCATTTCTCTCCCCCAGGAGAAGGGAAACAGAGGTGTCCTGGGGACTGGGTGCATGCAGAAGACAGAAGTGCTCTTCTTCATTACCCAAACCAGCTTGTTTTTCCCCTTAGGTATTACCACTGTGCTAACGATGACCACTCTGAGCACCATCTCCCGCAAGCACCTTCCCCGTGTTTCCTACATCACAGCCATGGACCTCTTTGTCTCTGTGTGCTTCATCTTCGTCTTCGCAGCTCTCATGGAGTACGCTACACTCAACTACTTGGTGGGAAACAAGAAACCACTGGAGCACAACAGCAGGAAAGCCAGGCTGGTAGGTTGAAGGGGCTAGCAGAGCTGCTTATTGTTACAACCCCAAGCCATTTAGCAATATCTCTCCTGAGCCTGTGCTGGAAACTGATGAAGTTGTTTGGTGCGTGGGCTCTGTTGTGTTCATAGAGTCCTCAGACCAACCTGTGTGCGGGGTCAGAGCCCCTGAAAGTGAGACACAACAACAACAAAAAGCAACACCAAAACAACACTGAGGCTCCCAAAAAACAAGGAGGTACCCCAAGCAGGTGAGAGCAACCAGAAGACATCTGCACTGTGTGCTCTGCCTTCAGAGATAGCTGAGATCAGAGGAATGAAGGAGGAGGCTAGCACAGCTGAAAACAAACAGCCCCTTTGCTGACTATCAGTGGCAGAGCTGGGGAATCAGAGCAAGTAGCTCTTTGCTGTCTAAAGCCATGCCCTAGGATGCCAGGAAGGAAACTCCTGTTCATGCAGGGAGCTGCCAAGTCTTCACAGCATGCCAAGGTGGTTATCTGCAACCAGGTGCGGAGATGGGGGGTGATCAGTCACCTCCCTCCATTGAACTGTGCCTATGTTATGAACTGACTAATTGCGAGTTGGATAAATTTGGGTGTCTAAAATGTGATCTCTTGCCTTTTTCTTTAACCCACTTATCTGTCTTCATTACAGCCACCTGCTGGCGCACAGGTGATGCCATCCTTCACTGCCATCAACATCAACAACATCATGCACTGGCCCCCAGAGATAGAGGATGATGAAGATGAAGACCCTGGCTCCCCGTGCCTGGAAGGGAAGGAATGTGAGAGGTTCTTCTGCTGCATTGAGGACTGTCAGACAGGGATGTGGCGGGAGGGGAGGGTCCGCATCCATATCTCCCGCCTGGACTCCTATTCCCGTGTCTTCTTCCCCACCGCCTTCCTGCTCTTCAACATTGTCTACTGGATTGCATATCTCTATCTCTAGCTGTCCTTTCTTCTCAGCTGGGATGGACTGGAAGCCAGAAGACAGGCTTTTCAAGGAGCATAGAGAACAGTGTCTCTTCCATGTAGTCGATTGTCATTCTGAACAATCCAACCTGGTGAATTCCTTCATCCTGCTCTCTCATCTCTTCTGAGAAGAACCAGATGGCTTTTTTTTTTTAGCCCCCGATTATATCTTTTTAGATAATCTTCCCTTCCCCAAAACCCTCTCTCCAGCACCACCAGCATTTTACTCCTTGTAAGATTGCCCAGAAAGTTCTATTCCCCAAAACAGTAGGGATTTTGTCAAGAACTAAATCCTTAATGTTTAATTTTTTCATCCACTCCCACTGCAAAAAATCATGGGAAATGATTATAAATGGAGTTTTCTGCATAGCTAAGTCTGCAAAGGAAATAAAGCAGATTTTACAACTTCTGAACCATCTCAACCAGAATAGACTTTGTGTTAGAGGCTTGCCTGAGGGCTTCTAGGTCAGAAGGAGAGAAGGGTGAACAAGGGTGGCAACACAGCTTTCCCACAGTAGCTGGGCTTGGTGAAAATGTTTTGAACCTGCCCATAAAGCTGACAGTGGCACAGACAAGAATGGAGTAGCTGAAAGCCTCCACCAGCTCCCCAGAGGATATCTGTGGAGCATTGCTCGTGGATTGCTTCACTTGTTGTACCAAGTGGCAACCAAGGCATCCACTTGGTGAGGCATTTTTCCTCAGACAGTGGTGAAAAGCACCTTGTAAGTTTGGAGTGCCTATCTGCCTTACTGGAGCAGACTTTTACTGGGCCCGTGGTGGTATTCTGCTTTGTGATCAGGACTTTGAGTATGCCACTTACGTTCAGCGTAGCCAAAACATGTAGAAAATTCCTTATGCTGTGAAGACCAGAAGCCGTCTCATAAGTCCATTGAGTGGTAGCTGTCTTTGGCCTGTCTCGTGTGAGCAGGGCCCTATTCTACCATGCATCACAGAGAGGCAGTGCTCTCTTTCACAAGGACACTTGTTGAAACCATCAGATCTGTGCATGATAATAGGTGCTAACCTGAGAAAGCGGTACTAGAGAAGGGAATGCTATCAGCAGTGCTGCACCTACTAGTGGTGGGGAGAGAGAGTTCCTGCAGCTCAGATATCTTCTTTTTTCTCTCTCTCTCTCTTTTTTTAAAATATATATATTTAAAAGAAAAGATAGACTTCAATAAAACTATATGGCTCCTTCCACTTGGAGGGTTACCAATTCCTACACCTTTTTTTTCCCAAAGTCAGGAAGGGGAGCAAGTGTTAATGTGGTAGTTCTCAGGAAGGTCAGACAGAAAGAGATGGTTCCTAGTGGTCTTGCTTGCTTGTCAGGACCCTGTCCACTGCAATAGGATTCATCAGCAACCCTGAGGAAAAGGGCTAGAAAAATGCAAAATACTGACTCAACTGTATTTTGAAGCTGTATAATGTGGAAAGGCAAATCCAGGTCCAAGGTCCATAATGTGTACATCAGCTGCCTCCCCATTGATACCAACTGCTGATGTGGCCCACAGCATGATTGTAAAAAGCAATGTGACATTAATATTTACTTACTGTGTAAACAAAGTAAAAGAATGTTTTTGCAAACAAAAACATTCTTTTTAAAACACACATATTAGAAACAATTGCTACTTAAAAAGCTTGTCGTGAGAAGAAAGCAGGCATGGCTGCAGAGAAAAGTTAGGAGTGGCTCGCTTGCAGGACATCTAACAGGGGCAGGAGGTTTTATGTATTCTTAGACAGCAATTTGATCTGTTTTAAAGATGGATTTTGACACTGTTAAATCTGATCTGAATAATGAAGTGTCATGTTTAATTCATTCATAAATACAGCTTTACCTTGGTTGCAGAGGAACAGCTAGAACGCCTAATTAAGTATACAATAGTACAACACTCAGCTAAGTATAACCTAATGGGGTCAGACCAGCATAGCTCTGGAAAGGGAAATTGTGCCTGTCTAACCTGTTACAGTTCTTTTAAAATACCAAGTAAGAGATAAAGGTTACCCAGAAGCATAATTTGCTTAGCTACTCCGACAGCTTTTGAAAGGATGGAAAGAAATTATGGCGGGTGGTTCTAACTGAGGAAATTGATTTAGCAAAAGAATTATTAAGGAGGTTCTAATTAGAGGAAATTAACTGAGGAGAGGGGGAAAAAGAATTGTTAAGGAGGTTCTAATTAGAGGAAATTAATGTTTTAGAGAGAGAGACACAGAGAGGGAGAAGTCTAAGAAAAGAATCAAAACAACTTCCAGACAAGGAGGGCTGCTGGGTGACAGTGCCGACTCCCAGCCAGGCGGGTTGATGTTCTGCTCCTGATAGCAAAGTGCTATTAGATGTGGCAATAGAAAAGCCTCCTATGACTCAACTGTACACTGACAGGGAGCTGGATTAGACAGGGACCTGTGATCTCTATGGGGAGCCAAAAGGAAAGAGCATCCTAGATTAAAATTGGCTCACATGACAGCCTCTGAGTGAAGCGTGTCTCCACATGTCAGAAGGCAGCTGCTGGTGTGTGTGTGGGAGGGGACGCCCTGGCGGTAAACCAGGGCCTGTGCCAAGTATGCTCATTAACAGTACTATGGCATAAAAGGTGTGCAGGCAATGTAGGCTGCAGTGAATGCAGACAGCAAAATCTGGAAAGGTAACATGCAAGAAGGGACTGCTGTAGGGGAAATTCAATGTACATGTCCAAAAGAGTCCAAACATCTCCAATTCGTTGGAGCCTTAGAGCACTTGGGAGCCTTGATGGATAGAGATGATCATCGTGGACACCAGAGGAAAGACTTCAGCCTTGAGAGCAGCCTCACGTTGAAATTAGACCTTTAACAAAATGAGTCAGGAGAGAAGCACAGTGTACAAGCAACCTAAGAGGATGACAGGGACTTGGGCAAAGTAGACTTGAAAGATTATAAGATTTCACCCAAAAAAAAGATAAAGCCAACACACACCTAGGTAATTTAACCAATGATGGAGGCTTTGACAGAGGAAAATAGCCTAGCGTGGGCTGAAGCACAAGGAAGCTGATTACTAAGGCTGAGGAAGGAGGAGGGAGGGGGCTTTTTGGCTTAGGGAAATCTGTGCCCATCATAAATAGCTCAATAAATAAAGGCATGCACAAATTCAAGCATGTTGTTAAGTTTTAACAATATCTCAAAAAAGGAAAGCCAAGAAAAGACAGAAAGAAAAATCCACCATTTTTTGAAATTACTTTGCAAAGCTCCAGTCTTCTGAAAACAGGTGTAGGGAATTCAGGGCACAGAGACACTCAGCAGCCACACATGACCCTGCTCAGCCAGGCAGGGGGAGCCGAGCTCCACTGCTGCCTTCCCAAAACTGCATCAGCCACCTGCCTTTCCCTGCATGCTGTAGCTTCTGCCATCACAGTGGGATGGGTTGTGGTATTGTAGCATCTTTCAGACCGGGACAGATGTTGCCTTTTTACCAGAGTCTGACTAGCTCGCTCCAGGGGACACAGCCTGAGAACATCTGGCTAATGAGGGGAACTGGAAATGATTATCTCAGCATTTATGTTTTATGGCTTTTGTTTAGAAGAAGAAATAAGTCAGGGAAAAAAAAAAAAAAAAAAAAAAGTTGATTTCTCACATCTCTGTCTTCAATTCTTATCCTTCCCTCCAAATTATACCAGATAAGGGACCATTTTTAGACTGTAAGCTCTTCAGGGCAGGGACTCTCTTATTGTATGTTTGTACAGGGCCTAGTACTCTAGGGCTTGATCCTTAACTGAGTTTTTGGGATGATATTTATTATAGATAATAAACAACAGTATGGACTATCTGTCTCCAAGAATACTGTCTATCCACATGGTGCAAGAAGACTACAGGTTGTTCCCCATTCCCTCCCATTGTGATTACAGGAGCTGATTAATATTTTAATTTCCCCGGGTGTGGGGGTGTAGGGGGATAAAAAAAAAATAATTAAAAAAAAAAAAGTTCTTACTCTAAATTGGGGAAAAATGTTGGGTTTGGGGGGAATTTTGAAAGAAAGGGAGTGTTGATGCTAATCGAAAAGCTCTCCCCCCAAAACACTACAGTAAAATCATCCTAACACAGAAAGCATCACATGGGGCCTGCCTAGGGATGGGTCTTGTTTTCTGGCTTCCTTCCTGCCCCACACCGCTCCCGGGCTGCCCGGAGTTTTCCCGGTACATCAGTGTGCATTTTGCCATCCCCAGGACAATTTCTCCCACGCATGGAGCAGGGCCGCGGCAGGGCCTCCCCATCGTCATGGAAACCATTAGGCCCAGGAGCTGCTGCCAGTGCTCAAACTATAAAATCATTGTGTTTCTAACGTGTTTTTTTTTTAATTCTTTTTTTTTTTTTTTTTTTCCACCTTTTGAGTGCTAACAGGAGGTGTTGTTATTTTTACTTGAATTGCAGCAAGGGAGTGCTGAGTCTCTGAGCAAGGCCAGGCTGCCCACGTGCCCTGGCACTTGCCAGCGGCCTGCTTGCCCCAGCCAGGCCCACGTAGGACAAAGGGTCCCACAGCTCTTGGCCACTTCTCAAGTGAATTTCTTTTTCCCCTTAATGCCAGGCCAGCATGGCAGGGCTGCACAGACGGTGCCTCATACAAAGGGAGGTCAATGATAAAACAAGATGTTCTTCCCTTTCTGCTGAAATGCACCATTTCTCTGCCCAGCCCTAGAAAAAGTAGAGCAGGCACAGCACATGGTCCTTACTTGCCAGTGGTCTTTAGTTACGTCTGTTCATGATCTAGCAGGACTGAGAAGAAGGGGAGAAACTCTCTGCAACCTCAGTTCTCACCATCCCAGAAGGGGAAAACCTTCTTTCTCTCACTCTGGCACACATTACATGACTTCAGAACTTCAAGCTTTGACAGTTCTCTAAATGTTAAAAACATGAGATTATGGGGGGAATCTATATTAAGTCGTTACTTTTTATATTGCTAAAATATATTCGTAATGTCTTCCTCTTAATATCTCAGATTTATGGGCTCTGGGAAGATTGGATTTAGGAGAATGAGCACAGCCAAAATTTTTCAAGCTCTGTACTGCAGGGCAAGAAGGCAGACAGAAACAATTCCACCTCTGCAATCCCAGCAGGGTTTGGGATGGGTGCTGCCAACCCAGACCTGTGTCCAGATGACTGTTACACCAAAGCATTATATTGGTTTTCTCTGCTGCTATGTGTCAGTGGAGAGAGGTGGCATGACCTCTTCTTCCCAGCAAGAGGAACTCCTCTTGGAGAAATGGCATTCATTGCCTGACAGCACCACACAACCTACACCAGCCCATTAGGAGCAGGAGGTGCACTCTGAAGTTGCAGGGAACATGTCCAAGCTCCCAGTGTTCCCATCACACTGGGTGAAGAAACCAGGAGGAATGCTTTATTGCCTGCATAACTTCAGTGAAGATGTGCATTTAGGAAAAAAAAATGTTTTTTTGAAAAACTTGTGCATGAGAAAATTGACCCATTTTTTTTTTCCAGAGGAATCTCAGTTCTATGCAGCTTTTTTTTTTTTCCTCCTCCTGTTGCAGATTCTTTATCTCATTGTCTGCCATGACTTTACGCCTCTTACTTTTTTTGTCCCACTTTCTCCCCACATCTTCCCCCAAAAAAAAAGTAAATAACAGAGGCCAGGTCTCATCCATCCCAGCCACACTTCTGGCATCATCTGAGCCCATATGACAGTAACAACACTCCAGGATGGGAGAGAGCAACCGAAACCTTAATAGTCGCTGTAAGCAGGTCGGCATAGCAACATCTCCAGAGAGAGCTCTCCATGGGGTCATTTCCATTCACTTTAAAGCCCACTTGGGCTGCTAGAGTGGTATAAAATGGACTCAGAAAAGCTGTTAATTAGGATTAGCAGCTTCAGGAACATCAAGCCACAGTGCTCCAAGCTGAGCCATTTATCTGAGAGGACTAAGGCCTCTTGAGTGCCTTCTAAATCAAGGCACAGGACACCACGTGTCAAGGCAGACAACTTTGGCATGAAATGGCAGAGCCATCTGGTTAACCACAGCAGAAGGTTCCTACCTTGGCTCCTGAATGACACTGCAGCACATCTGCAATCAGATCATTTTGCTGAAGGCCATCAGGTCTAAGATGTTCCAGCTAGCTGTACAGGGGCAGGGGGAAAAGCATGGGCTCTTATCAATGCATATTGCACAAGGTGTGAAATCCACAGGGCATATGGTGGGTAACCCCAAATGAAGTTTCTAGATGATACATATGTCATAACAGGTCTGTAGGGCTCCAAGAGAAAGCAACCACTGTGGACAAGAGAGTGCACCCATGGTTGTCAGCATGTTCTTTCAAGCCCAGTCACAGACTCCAGGGAGAAACCAGGTAGTGACTTGTGTTTCACAACTGCTGGAAAATGTCTTTTTTTTTTTTCCATAAGCTTCTTGCTCTTCATCAATCTGCACCAGGAAAGGCCCAAGGAAGGTGATACGTGCCTTATGTGCAACGATAACACAGAAAGCCAGCTTTGCAATAGCTTCTGTCACACATCACACACACGAGTAAAACAGGTTGTGGGGAAAGTGAGCCATTCCCAGGCTGTCGCTGGGCTGGTTTGTGCCTCTTATGTGTTACTGGCCCTGACAAACATCCTAAGGCATTCTATTCTGACACTTCCTCTTTCCAGATGCAAGGTGAAACACAGACATTTCCCTCACATTATTCTGCTTTTCTTGGTGTTTACATCCCCTGCAGGGTAAATCACTACCTAAGTCAGAGCTGAGCTGGAGACAAAACTTCCCAATTGGGAGAGCAGTACCAGCTGCCTTGCATACGTCACTCTTCCCAGAGAAATACATGAGGTCTGGTCAAAGACATACCCATGGCACCAAGTCAGGCATTCACACTGCAACCTGTCCTTGCCATAATGGAGATCTTCTGTTGTTCCTCTCACGTAAATGTCCTTCACCAATCATTTTATCACAGTTTCAGCCAGCCCCCAGCAGCATCCAACAGAGATCAACAGCTCAGGGAAGAAAGCCAAGGCAAGGTGTAAGAACAAAAAGCTGCAGGAGGAGTTTTGTGAGCTAGAACTATCACACCTTAAAAAAGGAACATGTACAATGCAAGGTGACTACATCTGTGAGTCAGACCAGGTGTGAGTGCTTTGGCCAAGTGGGTACTAAACCAAAAAGCAAAACAAACCACATAACTCTTGTGGAACCATCTCAAAGTCCCTGCATGCTTCCTCTGACACCTCTGACACTGTGATACAAAAGCCTACAGCCCAATGGAGAAACATGCTAAGCTTATTCAGGTATTTCCCATTAGTTTCTCAAGATCTCTCGATATTCTGTTTTCAATATATTAATCTAGCAACAAATTATAGATGAGGGAAAAGCATCTCTCCCTAAACCATCCAGAGAACACAAAACAACAAAACAAAATTAGATAGGGAAACCTTTGTGAGTCATCAGCTTTCCTTTCCCTCTCCCATTCCAACACTGCTGATAGCCCCAGGACTCTTGCATGCAGCCTAGAGCCAGAAGGTACCTATTTCTGCTGCAGGCACAAGCCATTTCATTCCAGAGGAGAAAAGAGATATAAAAAAAAAAAAAAAAAAAAAAAAAAAAAAAAAAAAAAAAGTTAGAATTTACTTTCATTTTATGTAAGTAACAGAAGAAAAGAGCAATTGCATACTTGTATCTCTCTACTTATCCACCTTGTATATGCTCTTCTGAGTTTGATGGCCCACTTATGCCAAGTGCATGAATTAAAATAACTATCCCTTTCCCTAAACATTTGCTGTTGTGCCCAATGTTAAACAGACAAACACCACACAAGTGAATACAGCAAAGAGAATACAAAAGCAGTTGTCAGCAGTGCAAAGCAAGCCAGGGTGGCTACATATATATGAAGTCAAATGAAGAACAGTGCAATATCTGCAGAACAGACAGCATGCTTTTGTCAGAACTTCAGATCCATGTGTCTAAACTGCAAGGCATTTTCTGCAGCATTGATTTTACTATACCCTATCATATATTTCAAATTTTGGCTTGGTCACCATGTTTTACTGATCAAAAAGGAAGATAAAAACTTACTCTGGGCTGATACATTTTAAAGAAATATTTCTGATTTCTTTAGCCAAGTTTTTGGAACAAATACATTTGTCCTTGAGGTAAGTTTTATTTGATCTGCATTGATATTCACAAAGTAGCCCACTTCTCTCTGGCTGAAGAGACTGAATTGTTTGCCACGGAGACTGCAGATAAGTCATTAATTCATGTTGCTGGTTTCAGGGGTTACAGAGTCACCATTCTATGTGGACTATACATAGCCAATATTTTTTCAGTGCTTAGGAGTTGAATTTAAATTCAGCACCTGTCCACATGTTTATATTAGGGGAAAACTTGGCAAGCTGAAATATAGTTCAGCATATTTCTAACGTGGTTTCCTCACTAGGTTTATTGTCTCCCAGGAAACCTCCGACTTTGGTCTAAGGGCAGGATGAATGTACCTCATCTGAGGAAGTTCTGCTATTCCACTTCCACTGAGTGCATAGAGACTTCAGGCCCATGTTAAGGAATTACTTGGTGGCTCCTACAGCTCCCCAAGTCATTATAGGTGTTGGTATTCAAGAATCAGATAAAAACAGATTTTATATTGGATTAATTTCAGTGATAGGTCTGTGTGCCAACATCATTATCAGACTCAATAGCATGAGTCTCCACAGCCATAAAAAGCAAGATCATGAACTGTCACCTTGTAAGCTGAGCTAGCGGTATGAAGCCCTGCCACTTTATGTTATAAAGTCTCATAACCAAACTTTTATTGACTTTGTAGGATCACAGCTCCAGGTGTGACACACAGTGATCCCTTTTCTTCATTAGCTCAAGCAATAGACACAACTAGTTTGGAAGTCTTGGCTTCCAAATGTACAGAAAACTGGGTCCACATACACTGTCCCACTAGTGAAAAGATAGGAAAAAGCCACAGGTTCCATGCACAGCATTCCAGATAAGGAAGCCCATAAATTCAGCTTGTCCCTAGTGCCTGTCTTCTTTCTCAAGGGAGCAGAAATGTATATAACTTAGACATTAATTTACAGGAAGAGCAAAATATGAGTTCAGAAGTTTTACCCCAAAAGGCCTCTGGTAAAAGCAGTTAAAGAATCTGCTCTTACAGGTAGTCTATGACTTTGGGTGAAGCACACACACACAAAAAAATCCCAAAGTAATGTAAAATTTTAACTGTCTAAAAACATGTCAGAAGAGAAGCAATTTCTCACTGTAATCTGATTCTAGGGCAAATCCAGGCCTCCCTTTGGAAGACCAAACTCTTTGTAGGCTTCTTAAAACAGACTTGTGAGTGTGAAGAATGGGGACCTCACTTTCAAGCAAGTAAAGAGCCTGCTGACCCTAGGCTGCACAAACTAGCATGCTGTGATATTTCCTGGACACCTGGCCAGAAGAAGGCAGCAAATCCTACCCCATCCCACTGCACGCAGGCAATTGAAATTTGTTCCAGAGACCACAAGCACCTCAGAGCAGGTGTTTTGTTTTGTTTTGTTTTGTTTTTTCCCCAGCAATAGTAGCACAGGTCCACACTGTGCTCCAGGGCAAATCTCTTAATCTGTACACTGTATTCAGGCAACCTGACCCAAAGCAATTAGATTGTCTGCAAAGGGTCTAGATTGAAGAGAACATATTAGATTTGGGCTTTGAGACCCTGCGTTAGGTCATCCAGGCATAGTACTTCCCCCTCCTCCATACAAATAGCATCTAACTTCTGTCGGGCAGCCAGAGGTGGGACACGGTCCTTAGCAGGACCTGCTCAGTGCCTTCTCTCCTCATCCCAGTGACTGCTGCATCGTAAAGGCAGATTATTATATTGCAAAATTTATTTTAGCTATAACTGGGAAAAAGTAATCAAAGCAAATGCAACAGCTCAGGAGGAATCAGAGTAGGATTAGACATTTGTATGAATAAGAATAGCTTCTGTACTTTGACTTGCTGTGATAAAAATAATAAGAACCTCAGTGTTCATGCTGCAGGGCAAAAACCTGATCTCTGAACAACATGTTAGAAAGAAATTAAAGAAAATTCCTCTCCCAGTAGTAGTTCCCAACTGCCCAGGCCACTGCACTGGCTGCTGCCTCACTAGCCACTGTTAGTGGCCATGGCTAGGGACAAAGCTGGCTGGGTAGCCAGCCTCCCCACCAGTGAGTCTTCAGTGGATTGCACGGATCTCCTTGCTTTGTTTGGTTTGTTTCTGTGTGGAGATGGATCACTGCTGCCCCTCTGCCCCTTTGCAAGCTGAGCCATTAGGCTATAATGGCCTTAGCCCCAGCTGATTAATAAACTGGCTTGAGACTGCTGATCTCTTTGGACCATTAAACCTTTCCCCAGCGACTAGTCATTAATCCCCCAAAGAGTCGTCCTAGATGAGGTTGTTGTTAGCCCCATCAATCCTTTTTAAGGCTTCAATTTGCAGCAGAAAGGAGCAGGGAAGAGGGGGGGACAGTCTGCATTTGTCAGGCCATGCCATCTGTTCCCTCAGGTTTCAGACAGCTACACCAGCCCCTGCATGCCGGAGCTTAGCAGTTCCACTGGGGCGAGGGCTGTCACTGTGCAGCACAGACCATCTACCAAAGAGCAAGACACAGCCGCACCAGACATCTGGAGTATTAAGGAAGACCAGGAGAAAAAGACAGCATTTGTTTCCTTAATTGCAATGCCTCTGGCTGAGGCCAGAAGGCACCATAACATATGGTTACCGTAGGAATACCTGCCGTATCAATTTTAGCAGAGTTGCTTTCCAACAAACAGGTTTAGGACACGAATTACCCAGAGCATTGCTACTTATAGTCATGAGCAAGTCCTCTTGCTTTCCCAGCTTCTGTTTCTAATCCCAGTGTCTTCATTATAAAACAGCTCACATCTTCAGTCGGAAGACTGGATTTGCTTTATTGATGACTCTGGAAGTGGCACTTCCTCCATCCTGGGCATAGTCCCTGCACACTTTTTCAGCCTCATCCCTGAGTGTCAGCACAGTGTCCACAATTATCTTTCCTTACCTCTTCTGGGACTTTTTGCTATCCCCAAATGTTGTTACCACAAGCCATGCTTGCAAGTTTGGTAAGGGAGTAGTAGGAGCAGAGGCGTCAAACTTCACATTGCAACCTCCAATGCTCATCCTGGATGCAGCACAGAAATCACACCTGCAAAACCACAGTCAAATGTTTTTGGCTTTTCACCTACAAAATCACAGCTGTTTTTTCCTCTCCTGTCTTTGGGAAATCACGGCTCTTGAACTCTGGATTTTATGTCATTGTGGGATTTTGAATAAATGAATGGAGTATGCTTAAGATCAGATTTTACAGAGATGCAGGTGGAACCAAGCTCCATTTGTAGGACCCCAAACAGAGCAAACCATGCCCCAGTCTGGTAAGTGCTACTGCACATCGTGCTGCTGTTAATGGCCTGCAGGAGCAATCACAGAAGTGGAGGGAGGGAGGGATGGTGCTGGTACAAAATTTATTCTCTGCAACTAGTTGTGTCAAGGATGGGAGCTGCTGAAGCCTAGCATTCAGGCAACATCAGAGAGGACAGATTGACAGAAGAGAGAAGAAAGTTTAGAATGGCAGCTTGAGTTAACCATGCCAGTTCTGTCATTTCAGTATCAAACTTCTTAGGCTGTGAAATACATCTTACCATCAGCAAGCAAAACCTTTACATGTTCTCATCAGAGGTCTCGGTATGCTCCTTTACTACCAGCACAGACTATGATTTGGCTCTCTAGCCAGCACTCACCAGCTTAATGTGAACACGAGTCTGCAGAAATCGTTTGGGCTTTAGCAATGACTTGGCTGGTGCTAAGTGCACCATACACAGCCAGCAACAGCTGGGCTCCGTGGGGAGTGAGGAGAAAAGAAAAATAACCACACACACATGTAAAAACCATCAGTTGAGCTCCTGTTAAATGATTAATGCGGTGCACAGAGGAAAGCTTTTCAGCTCTCAGTTCTTCACATGGTTATATAAACCTTAACTCATCCAGCTACCGAGGGCCTGTGTGTGTTTGTGGGCATTAATAGCTGCCGTGGTGCTACAATTAGACCAGGGAATGAAGAGTCCCACAGGAAAATGGATGAAACCCCACATTGCTCAAATCATTTAGACATTCACAGAGATAAAACACCATGGAGAAGTTCTGAAGGGAGGGAGCAGTGCTTGGGGGAGGGAGGACTTACAGCCACCACAAAAATTGTTTCCACCCCTCTTGTGTCCATGCAATTAACTGTGGCCATTAATTATTTAGGATGCTACAGTAATAATAAGTGCAAAATAATCTTCTCAGCCACTGAAATAGCCTCTGAAGATCTTACAGGGCCTCACAGATTTCCCATGCAGGACAGAGGGACCCTGAGGGACTGCGAAACCAAAGCCCCTCTGGGAGCAATGGGGAGCTGTGGCCTGGTCCTGCCAGCCCTGTCCCCCAGCCCTCTGTTGGGCACCTGTCCAGAAGATCTTGCCTGTGATCCCAAAATCATCCCCGGAGAGTGGCTCTCCCCAAATCCACCATCCATTTTTATGCTGGTGACTCCCATGGCCTGTCCTAGGAGGGCTCACATCGGTAGCATGTTGCTGTGAGCTCTCGCTCTGACCCCCCTAGCCATGGGCCAGGGAATGCCAGTGGGCATTGTGCTGATGAGAGTTTTTGCACCATCTCAGGGCCTTGTCAGCAGCTGTATTCCTCAGCAGGCAGCCAAGGGCTGGAGGTCATGTCCCAGCCCCAAACCTCCCACCCAGAGGGTGAACCCCTCATGCCCCAACTTCCCTCCAGCCCAGCTTCCATTAACTGGGCCCTACAAGTACAGATTTAACTCCACACAAAATTAAAAAAGAATCACAACGCCCACACCCTGAAGAAACACTGGTGGGCCCACAGCATCAAAGAAAGAACTCTGAAAACCAAGAATCCCCTCTTTTTCTCCACATCCAGCCTCTCCATCCTCCCCCAGGACAGGTCCCAGCTGCTGCTCAGAGCACCCGCAGTGCTCGGAGCGAGCCCACAGGCCTCCTTGCCCAGCCTCCCCGGGACTTGCGTAATGGGAAAGTGTCAGAGATTAGAGACAAGAGAGCAGCGACTGCAATATAAAAGCAAACTGAATAATTAAAGAGAGGAGCTGTTCCTCGCAGAGAACAAAATGAAAGAGTTGTGTGATTTGAGCAGAAGTGACCTTTACACTTCATTACAAGGAGGTGGCGTCCTTATAGGGTTATTAATATTTCCAGCTGAATTAGCTTAGGTTAAAAATGGCTCAAAGGAATGAAGAGGGAGAGGGAGAGTGTGCACAAAAATACATCATTCTGTCTTTTTCTCCTCCTCTTTGCTTTTTACCTCTTTTGTAATTTGTTGGATTGAAAGCAGAAGGGCTGAGTGGCCATCAGGAACAAGGGTTCATTAGTAAGGGTGAGAGCCACAGGATGACCTGGCTGAGAGCTTTTCCCTCCCTGCTGGCTGTGCTCCAGCAAGCAGTCTGTGCGATGCCTCTTGGCTGTTTCCCCACATTCTCACCTAGGTTGCAGAGCACATCTTCATTTACCAAGGCGCAAACATCGTGGGCCTGATGGCCAGGGTTCTTCTGAGCCACTGGTGGACCTTGGTGCTGCTGCGGTTGGGTCCATGTGGAAGATCCCCAGGATCATCTAGGGCATTGCAGGTCTCTTGCCTGCTCTCAAGGTTACTGTTCACTTCCCTCTGGACCAACTGATTTACCATATTGCTGTCCCATGAGACACCTTCCCACCTTCATCAGTGGGGAAACAGACAACTCTGCTGCGCAAGCTTTACCTCATCAGACTCTGGGGGTATTTACACTCTGACATAAGGAAGGGACACATATTCTCCCTCCCAAATGGAGATGCTATAGCTGACGGAAGGTCACACACACACACAGACACTTTTTCTCCCCAGTGTGAGCACAGAAAAGGACCTTTTCTTCAACACATCCCAGCAGACACAGGCCCATACAGCTTTACAAAAGCGTGACTGTCAATAATGTCCCAAAGCACTGAGTGAATTAGATAAGCAAAGCTGAGCTCAGCAATCTGAACTTAAATCCAAGCTGCAATTTTGCTGCTTGGAGCCTCGAGGTGTACACAGTTCTGCTTTTTGCTCAGATCACTCGCTTTCGCACTAAACCCATCCTTGTCATTGCAGACACAACAGTGCTGCTACCTCCAAAGCCCATCCAGATACCTGTTTGCTCCTCCCCAAGCCTGACCTAAATAATTTCTTTTAGTGCCTTTCTCTGCCCAGCGATCAGAGGCATCAGGAAAATCCATCTTGGCAAACAAGAAGAAAGAAACATGAAAGCAGGTGCACATCAATAAGGAATGAGGATGCTGTGGTGGGCCTGCAATCAGTCCCATGGGCTGCGTCGTTATGTCAGTGGTTACCTCCACACCGTCCTCCCTGGAGTCACAGCAGACTGCCTTCCCTGCCCCACATCAAAAAAATCATTTAGGGTTTTGAAGTAATCATGAAACGGACATGGTGGCAGCTGCTGCTTCTCCAGCTGCTGAATCACAGCCCCTCACTTATTTATAGGTCTCCCCTGGGTGCTTGCAGCGGAGTAGATGACAAATGCCAATGAACATCTACTTTCACCCCCACAAGGTGTTGTGATCCTGGCTGTAAGAGAGATGCAGAGCGACTAAATGGCACGCTGTCAGACACACCAGACAGGTGTAGCAGAGGCAGGCAGCAGACCCAAGACAGACCAGGCAGTCCTTCCAGCATCATCTGAGTGATGCACAGCAAATGCTTAGGCTCTGGTCTCTCACACCACAAGATTTAGCTGGTGCCAGTTCCTGCAGCTAAGCCCCACAGTTTTTAAAATTAATTTCATTCTGATGAAGAGCAATGTATTTGCAGCAAGGGAAAAGAGGACACAGAACAAGCAGAGAACTTACATGAGCTCTGAACCAAGCAGGGAAAAATCCCAGGGATGGAGACCAAGATGCTGATGATGCAGAGGGACAAGCAGAAGGAGATACTGAAGCCCCAAAACAGCCAAAGTTTTCCACTTTTTGCTTGAGACAATTGCACTTAGGCCAGGCAGTGAACACTTCTGAAGGCAAGAGGGGAGAAAAATCAGCTGGTCTTGGCACCAGGAGAAAGCATGAATGTTTAAGAAGGGAAAGAGAGAGGCCAATTACTCCCCAGGCTGGGACAGGGAGGCAGGAATGCCTTCCAGGCACAGGAAAGGGAGTTGTACCACCCTGCTGTCCATAAGAGCATCCCTCCAGCAATCTGTGCTCCACAAGGAAGAGACCTTTTCCATTGCCTGAGCACCAGGGAGCTCTCCCTGCCTCACTCTTCCTCAGGCTGTTCTTGCAGCCTTGAGCATACGGGGAGCACAGCATCCATGTAAAAACAGCCTCATCTTCTTCAGAAGCTGTGCCCCCAGCACAAGCATGGGTGGATCCCCAGCTCCTGCTGGTAGCAGCATACTACATACGCCCATATTCCCACTATTTGCCTGCCCTACATATATTAAAAGAGGAAGGTAAATGCTCTCCAGACTCCTGCCACAGCCCCAGAACTGTTATCCAGACCCCAGTTAGAGGAGAAGTAGGTGTGAGGTGTATCCACCATCTCTGGTGCTGTGCAGTTGGCAAAAGTCGGAGTCAGCCAGCAGGATCGCCATTATCAGTGATGATTCACAGGACATGGAGATCACAGCTTGACTTGGAGATGTCACTGGGACATAGCAGTCAAGGAAAAATATCTTATTTGTAAACTGGGGTGAACTGAGATTGCTGAGGTATAGCCCACATGGGCGCTGGTACCTGCTTCTCAGAGCAGAATGACTCTGAACCACACAGGAGGCTGCAGGACCCCTCTGTAGGGTTGAGAGCTGGCACAGGGCCACCGGGGCAGGGTGTGCAGAGCCCCATCTCCCAGACTAGGCTTCTCTGATCAGCTCCCTGGGGTTGGCTGGGATGTGCTTCTATAGCTGGTGTTTGTCTGCCTTCTCTCGTGTAATAAAACTGAAGTGGCTATTTGGACTAGGCATGTTTTCTGTAAGAACTTTCTTGAGGGCTGAAAAAGCAATGGGTTCTATAGGAAAAACCCATGGACTTGTTCCAGGGAAACATAACTGTGGAGCACTGGGGAGAAAAAAAGAAGAAAGGGTTAGGATAGGGAGATATGAGGTGCAGAAGACCCCTTGTTCATCTCAATATCCAAGCCAATAACTTTAACTCCACTAACAGAGAAAATATTAACAGCAGTAGCTCATCATCTGAAAAAAATGTGACATGAAACTTATCTTTTCTCCTTGCTTTCACAGCAATTTTGCACAATGTTTGATAGCTGATGTGCTTACCCAAATTCATGCAGCCCTCCCATCCCTCTCTCTCTGCCTACTCACACTCACCCACACGCCTTCCATGTGTGAATCAGGATGAAAAGGGATTTAGAAAAACGCAGGGAACGTTTACAAGCCACCCACTACCTCACCCTTAACCTGGATGGCCACATTAGCACCTCCAGTTTGCATTTAGAGGCCAGGCTGGCCAGCATTTGGGATGAGACCCTGGGACAGGCATTTCTCCTCTCCCCAACCCCGGCAGGCACAGAGCAAAGACACACAAACTGTGTTTGCTGGGCATTGCAAGGTTGGATTTGCTTCCAGACAAGGCAAGTGTTGTGACTTCTGGCTGCACTGTCCATAGGCTGCATTGCAATACTCATTCAAGAGTGGCCACTGCAGCAGACCCAGTACATCTCCTGAATATGGTCTCAGGATAAGGAGGTACCTCTGTCACCCTGGGAACTGTAGGAGGGTGAGAGACATACAGCTCTGGAGAGCCACAGCCTGTGCCTTTCAGTAAAGCTGGGATTGTGTAAACATCTGCAGTTTTTTTCTGGGCTGCCTGAGCGAGGTGTGAAGACCCGATTCTGTGAACTCACCAGGAAAATACCTGCAGCACAGGAGCTTGGTGCAGGTGTCACCGGCACAGAACAGGCAGCAAAAACTCCCCTGGCAGCAGCCGTCAGGGGCTGACAGGGGACAAGCTAATCAGATTTGGGTGAAAAACTAAAGCAAGGCTCCCCCCTCTCAGAGGGCTGCCAAGCAGCCGTGCAGGGGAGCGCGTCACCGCTAACATCACCGTGTTTCCATGGGGACCAGATTAACAGCACGGCGAGAGAAACCGCACGCCTAATCTCTTCCAGAGAAAAGAGCTTGCTGATACAAGAGATTTTCAAATGTCTTTAATCCAAACTCGGGGTTCTCACTTCCATGTTCTCTTTGATCCTGCTGGAGGTTACCACCCCCTTGCAGCTCCCAGCCCAGCTCAATGGCACCAAGCAGCCCAAGTATCCCCAGCCTCCACAGTCCCATGCTACAGTAAAATCTGCCCGCCATCTCTGCAGAAGTTCAGCTGTCTTAAAAAATGGCACATAAGTACCCCAGCTCATCATGGACAAGTGGCCTGCAAAAAGATGTGTGTGTTGGTGCACTCAGTGCGCATTCTGGTGACGGGATAAGGCACTGAGGGCAAAGAGATGAATGCACCACCTCCATCAACAAAAAGAAAAGAAAAAAAAAGGAAAAGGAAACAAAAAAAAAAAAAAAAAAAAAAAAGGAAAAGGGAAAGAAAGAAAAAAAAAGAAGAAAAAAAAAAAAAAAGGAAAGAAAAAGAAAGATCTAGCTCCTGTCTTCTGTATAGCATCAGGCACCTTTTATTGACTTTCTTCCCCTGAGCTTTAGCCCTAGCTGTGCAGCATCCCAGGTAAGAGCAGATCCCACCAGAGTGCCAGACAGTTTGCCCAGTGTAGTTTGCCCAGTGCAATGGTACACAGCAATTTTAGACTCATAAAATCAAGTAGGTTGGAAAAGACCTCTAAGATCATCAAGTCTAACCTTCT
The DNA here is from genome assembly GCF_964035555.1 of Netta rufina. Taxonomy (NCBI): domain Eukaryota; kingdom Metazoa; phylum Chordata; class Aves; order Anseriformes; family Anatidae; genus Netta; species Netta rufina. Next base: position 11,661,367 of record NC_140135.1, read on the forward strand.
AGCTAAAGACTTGCTGATAATGACTTCCACAAAGCTACGTTTGATCGGTGTCTCTACAAAAAAGCACCCTACTATACCTATAGTTACACATGCGCTTTGGTTGTGTTTTCTGGGGGACTGGAGCGGTTCCCAGCCCAAGCATTAAGAAGACAAAGCCTCTGATGAGATGTCAGGGCTGGAATAGTGAGGGCTCCTAGGCCCAGCCTACATGGGCCAGGAAATCCTCCTTCCTAAGCCCTAACCTTCCCCAGAGGAACACCCACACCCCAAATTTAATTCCAGTTTGGGAGGTTGGAAGATAGTTACCGTGTCCTCTTCTTCTAGTGGCCCTTCAAATTTAAGTACAGCAGAATGAGGTCTGCTTCCCTTCATCTCTTTTTGGTTTGGTCCAACCTTTTCCTGACAGATAGCTTCATATCTCCAAATTCTTTGGGAGTTCTTCCCAGCCCTCCCTCCCCAGCCAAGGCAGGCACCCACATTTTCAAGCCACCAGGAAGGGTCTTTGCCACACAGGTTTTGATGATTTTATTTATTTTTTTTCCAATGGGTTACATGGTGTTTTAGCCTCAGCTACTTCTCTAAAACCCCACGCAGGTAGGACGTTGCACACCTTTTTGCTTTTCATCATGGGCTGCACTGAGCAGATGTGGCCCATACTCTGCTCCAGCTGTGTTCAGTCAGAGCCGTGCAGAACAGCTCTGGCTGCTGAGCTGACCAAGACACTGAAGGCTCTGCCACCTTCCTATTGCCTTCAGAAGTTAAGAGGAATTTGACTACTTGCTTTCTCTTTCCTTCACCCCGGTACCTTGTCAGAAAGTTCCTGACAAAGTCTGACGGTGACAGAAAGAGATAAAGGAGGGAGTGTGACCAGGAAAGTTCAGTTCAATCTCAATTTCATTGTCATTCCCCTCACCAGAGGGGTTGATGGTGTTCTGCACATCCAGAGGTATCGTCATGGTTATGTGTTTACACAGCCTTGTCCCAGAGGGCTGGAGCTTGTAAGTCAGCTGTAATACAAGGTCTCACCTGAGTCAGCCCTCTGGCCTTCCCCTGAGATCCCGTAGGTGCTGAGGTTTCTCTTTGCAGACAACCTATAAGCAAGCCCAAAGCTTCCCCAAAGCAGAGCTCTGACACAGGCACAATGCCTTTGGAAAGGGCCAGGCATCAGCAGCTGTGTCCTACAGCTGTGGGCAATGAAGGCTTGTTTTCCTCTCCAGCCTCAGTGGTAGCACATCACAGAAGCACCAGACTACTTCTGATGAGCATCTTTGATTACAGATGAGAGCTGCTGTGGGGCACCGCTGACTTGCAGGACATGAGGGAGCAAAGTTAAATGCAGTATATTTTGGGGCAGGGTTTAATCTTTCTAATTCTACAAATCCTTTGACTTAATGGCCCCTGCAGTTTAGCTTATGCCTGGGCATGGTGGCTGGAGTGCAGCAGATGTGGAAGCAAGGGGCGAGTCAACGCAGACAGCTGCAAAGGCTGTGTTTGTGGCAGCTACATCCACAGGTGATTCTTATTTTTGGCTGGCCAGATGATGGGCCCCTGGGCTCTGCCTTGTATCCGCAGCCCCTCTGGGTCTGACAACCAAGACTATTTCATCTGAACATGGCTTCAAACTCCTCCAGCTCATCCCCTTGGCCAGTCTCTGGCAAAAGCCCTGATGCCCAGCACAGAAGACAAAAATGCAAAATGTTCCTGTTTGTGTACAAACGGGTTGTACCGTCACCACCAAGGCCGCGTGTAGAGGCCCATGGGCCACAACTGAGGACTTCCAGGAGGATGATCTGCAGCCTGATGGTGTCCAGCGTGGCCAGCACCACCCTGTGATCTGCCCCTTCAATCCTTCAGTGCAGGCAGGACATCTGATGTGTCCAGGGAGCTGGCAGGGGCCGGGCACCTCGGAGCTCCCTCCCATGCCCCGTCCGGGTGCTGGGGGAGCGTGAGCGGGGACCGGCTTTGCTGACTCGGTCCCGGCTGTCGGGCCCGATGTGTCTCCAGCGGGGTCTGTCACGCTCCGCCGCCGAGGCTTGTTTTTGCTGGCGGGCAGGAGCTCAGCAACGGACAGGCAACCAGAGGCAGGAAAGCGGGGAGAGGAGGGGGCAGATGAGATAAATAGGTACTGTGAGGATAATAAAGGAGGACAGCTGGCCTAGAAAGCTCAAAAGAGAAATCAGCAAGAAAAAAAAAAAAAAAAACGAAGCTAATTCCGTAGTGCGAGGCTCCTGCTGAGCCCACAGGAGAGAGGCTCCCGCTGTGCCTCCCTGCTGCCCAGCGGAACCACGGCCTGTGCCTGGCCATGGCTGGCAGCTGCCGAAGCCCCTCATGTCAGCATGGTTTGCAGCCAAGGGAAGCAGGTGGCTGCACGGCCTTCCTCACGAGCAGGGGACCTTCTCTGCAGGACAGAGGTGGCTGCTGGACAGGCAACGTGCTCCCATCCCAGGGCACGCTCAGGGATCTGGGCTGTACCAAGCCTCTGCATGCCAGCAAACAAGGCGAAATTGGGCTTCAGGGTCTTGTGGCTTCTGTACTCCAGCCCTTTCCTTACAGTGTCATTATCTGAGACACTCGGCTCCTCCAAAGGAGATAGGATGGAGTCTTGGTACTACCTCAGTGCAGCACTAAGCCCCACAAAGCCCCACAGAGGCCAGAGATGAAGGCGTGCCACCCTCATCAGGGCCGGTGTGGCTGCATGAAGCACTGAAGCAATTCACCAGCAGTCACCCAAACAATTTGGGCTAAAGGATTTATTATCACTCAGGCCCCCTGATGCACCACAGCACCAGAGGCAGGCACCAGAGGCTGTGGTGCCGAGACAGCCGTGTCAGTGCTCCCTAGGATCCCACAGGGAGGTGAGCCCACATCTCAGCCTAGTGATTTTCCTGTCCAGGTGAGTTTTGCTCATAAACACAGAGCACTGGCACTTTCACCGATGGCATCGGCAAGCTAGGTCGTTTTGCAAGGTTCCAGACAAAGACGAGGGAAAGTTAGGGAAGAAACAAGGGAGCAGGGAACAGGCTGTGCTCCCCAGATTGGTGGAAAAGGGGCGGAGGGGCTAACAAAGCAACCAGAGCCTTGCTTTAATTCCCTGCCAGCCACCACGTCCACAAGCCTTTCTCTCCCAGCACAGGAAAGGCTGCTCACACTTAATCCTCCCCACACGTATTCACACCCCTCCCCTCAGAGCCTGGAGCCTGACTTGGAGAAGTGAAAACAGCCGCTGCAAAGTCAAAACTAAGTGGCAGCTTCCCATTTAACCAGCTCTAATTGCCAGCTGAGCAGACGGTTAATCTCCGAGAACGTGCTGTGGTACGGGTGTTGCTGAGTCCCCGTAATTGCTTAAGAGCAGCCATTGAGGACGCCGGGAATCGGCCAATTATTCTGCCTAGTTTCTTTTTTTTTTTTTTTTTTTTAGTTTGTTATTTTTTCACAACGTTGTGAATTTGCAAAGAACTTTTTTTGCCCAAAAGCAGCCAGCGCAGGATCTCTCAGCAGTTCAGCGAGGATGAAGAGATTATATCTGGGCTGGCTAATCCTGTGTGGGCAGGAAATGGGGGCAGCAGTGGGGACCCCACTCTCAGCTGTACCCACCACAGGGAAGGGGGGGTCTGCTGTGAAATCCTTCCATACCATTACTCTGGAAGTGAAGGGGAGGGAAGGCGGCAGTCACAGAGGTGACTCCCTGAGCAGAATTCATCCCAGCAAGCCACTGCTGGCCCTGAGTACAAATCACATCCAATTTCCAGTTCCTCAATGGCTCTATTGAGCAATAAATCAGCTTCGCGTCCAAGCTGGCTGAAACACTCGAGCTTGCGCAGTTATCTTATTCAGCCCTGAGAAGCTAAAGCCTTCTTTCTTGCCAAGGCCAGCAGGCTGGGGAGAGTCAACCATCCAAATCCCTTCAGAGCTCACCAATAAAAAATAAAACAAAACAAAACAAGCCAAAAAAAAAAAAAAAAGACAGAAAGCAAGTCCCTGAACTGCAGATCACCTGCACATCTCCATTTGTTCAGCTCTTTTTCTCCACACCAGAAGAAGAGATGTGTTTGCCAACCCCTTTCCCAGCAGCAGCCAGTGTGACTTTCCTGTTCCTGCTGTGAGCAGTGGTACAGACACATGGCACTCAGCTGCCCAGGGCGCCCTTTGCCTGTCCCTGTCCAGATGTAAAATTCAGCATCAAGTGATTTTCTCCACATCCTACAAGGGTCTCACAGTGAAACCCAGGCACACGTCCTAACCCAGCTGCAAGCCACAGCAACCACAGCATCTGCAGCTCCACCACCTTATATCTATACGTGTCTCTCCATCTTGCAGCCCATCCCTCCTATTATTTTCACCCTTGAAGACACCAAGTGGAACCTGTCACTGGCTTAGTGTAGGGAATTTCTTGGTGTCCCCTCTCAGCTGGGATGGGACTGGGGAGCTAGCACTGACCCCCAGAACACAAATCCACCCCACCCTACTCATGGCAGGCAGGAAAGCTCCCTGAGAGCTGAAACAAGAGAGGATGTGGAATGTCAGCGAAGGAAAAAAAAAACAAAGCAGAGCAGGAGAACAGATGACTTAAAATCCCCCGGTGCACCTTCAACTCAAAGAATGCCAGCTATGGTCCTAAAGCCATTATCACAGCAAATCAAGGAAGGCACCTTCGGTAGCACGTCTGATCTCTAAGCAACATCAAAACGTGCCCTACAGATGCTGCCAAACCTAGGCAGAGATGGGGGAGGTCCACCCTGCCAGGGCTGGGCTCTGCTCGTACCCCCCAGCCAGCCTCCCAGCAGGGGCTCTGGGGAGCGTGGCTGCCCTGGGCATGGGTCTGTGAGTGACCAGGGCTCGTGAGCAGCCACAAGCACATCTCCATCCCGCCTTGCATATGGATGCAGCAGAGACAGCATCAAATGATGGACCATGAGCACAACAGCAAGTGACAGCCTTCCTACGGGAGGATTTTGTGCTTACCCAGCACGGCCTCTGTCGTGTTGGAAAGTGACAGTCCTGGGGCTTCCCAGAAGCTCTCTGAGGACAAGAGAGAAAACAGGGGAACATGAGAGCAAAGGTCTGGAGGGCTCCCATCCCCCAAAAAAGGCTCTCTTTACCCACAGCACGCCCCTAATCTCTGCATCCCCTCCTGAGCAGCCCTCTCCTCCTCCTGCATGTCCCTGGCACCCACCTTGCTGTGGGGCTGCTCACTTCACCCTGCAGACATGATGCTGCATGAGCCCTAATCAGCCCTGAGACACCTCGTGCATCCAAGCCCAGTGCAAGGAGGAGGGAAATCATACATCACAGAAATGAAATAACAGAGGGGTGGTTTTCCATCTGAAGTCAAATTGATCCCATCTGTTAAGTCTCTCCCCTCCTGGGGAAGAGCCGAGGGGAACCAGCCCAGGGCATGTGCTTGCCGCACAGCCTGGGGAGCAGTGACTTCTCCTTTCTCCACTGCACACATTCACAATTTTCATGCTGACACGGGGACTAAGCACCCTTGCAGGTGCAGGTCCCAGCCCCACTAGTTACTCTGTGGTCTGTGCAATAGCCCCATGATGTCTTTCACTTGACACCTCCCCTTGGCTCCAGAGAAACCAAGGACAAGCTGTTCGGGCAGGGTTGAAAGGCTCACAGCGCTTTCATTTTGCACAAACACGAAGCCGAGCCCAGCAGTGAGGCCTCCTCCTCCCCCTGCCTTGCCCAGCCCCGTGCCCATGCCACCTTGCTGCCACCCTCCTCCCCAGAGGCAGCTGCACTCCGACACCGTCGCACCTGGACAAATAGGGGCAGCCACACTGGGGCTGCAGCAACGCTTCCACGAGCTGCCCCTGCCCTCCTGCTGCCTCTTCGTGCCAGCTGTCCAGCTGCGGATATCACATTTGGCTGTCCAGGGGGAGAACCGCTAAGCCTTCTCACAGCTGCACCTCGTGCAGAAACCTTTGCACGGGGCAGCGGTAAGGCAGGCGACCATATGCTCCAGCACGGGGGACAACGAGCCACTCGCTGCGATTAGCAGCGCCGTGATGAACCGTTGTCATGACTGATGGCACGAGTACTCTGGGGGAGCAGGGAAGGAGCAGATTTTCACAGCAGATAAGGCCTAATGAGCAGGGAAATAACCTCAGCGTGCTGTGGGAGATTTACAGAGCTCTGACAGACATGTCCAGCCTTGCAAGGAAGGAAACAGTTCATTGCAAGCAAGAGCTGGGGCGGAACAGCCAGGGGTGTGAGAAAGAACACTTTTCCCTGGGTTTGGGAGTGGGGGAAGAAGCAAACCCTTGCATGGAGGAGTGGAAGTGAAGGAGGATGCTGCAGGGCACGACGGGTGTGCTGGGAGCAGGATGGGGTCTCCAGGTCTGGCCAGGCACTGCAGCCACCCTGCTGCAGGGAGAGCAAGAAAGCCGTGCAGTCAAAACACATCCACACAGCACCCAGATCACCTTACAGAGGGGAAACCAAGGCACGGAGGGATACAAAGCCAAGCAGTCATCCCTCCAGGGCACGGCACCCTTGTGCTGGGGAAAAAGGAAACTTCAAACCTCAATATTGGCCTTTGCACCTTGCGAGCCCGTTCCCAACAGGAACCTGTGTTGCCTATTACTGGCTCAAGTGCACGGCACAGCCGTCCCCACCGCCTCGGGGGAGCTTCGCCATGGGAACTGCTGCCGAGCCACCTTGGATTAGAAGTTACTACAGCTCTGCCAGGAAGCCTGCCCCGTGCTTTCTATTTTTAGCTGCAGGCAGACCTATTCATATCAGTCACTGCTGAAACACGGGTCTTTACGCACACGTTTGGTGCAGTAATTCAGGGCCGTGAAGTCAGTTCCTCGGCTTTGAACACAGCTCACCGAGATAAATAATAAACCTACGAGCCGAGTGCTCCCCAGCCCGGGGGCGATGCAGGGGGGAGCAGGGCTGCACATCGCTGAAGGTGCTCCCATCACACACATTTCTTCCACGGGATCACACCACTGCTTACGTGCGGAGTGAGGCACAGGTCTGAATGTGATTTACCAGCTCAGGGCCGTAAACTGCAAGGGAAGCGGGAGAAATGGGATGAGAGACAGGACGGGTCCTGAGGGAAGCATAAAGAGATTCACAAGGCTCCAAACTGGTGGTTGTTTTCCTGCTTTTTAATTATTTCATCTTAAAATGCTTTCAGAAGGGAAGTGCTTCATTTGTGCTTAACACAGTACAAGTGAAAAAGATGTCTGCTTTTACAGCTATTCACTGTAAAAATATGGAGAGCAAATCTCAGAGGTCCGCAATAAGTCAGAGTTTCTTGAGTAAACCAAGGCAGGGAGAAGATGTACGCGCCTGGTGCTGGAGCTCCCAGTCAGCCAGCCCTTGTTCTGATGATGCTTTATCGTGCTTCCCCCTTTCACATGCACGATAGCACTTGCCAAATCTAGGCAGGTAATATGATTTAAAAAAATGAAGAAGCCTTCAGCAGTGAGACTGCACACCTCCTTCCCAGGAACACTGCCTCTGCCCGCCATCACCCTGCCCTCTGCCAGGGGAGGGGCTGCAGAGCCCCCAAAAAACAGTGGCACCCCCATCCCTCCACTGAGGGGGTGCTCCCCCAAAACTGTCCCTATTTCTTCCTATATAGCTTTCTGCTTCTCTACCTTCTTCTCACCCTGAGTGGGACATCTCACCCTCTGAGCCCCTGGGCACATCACCATGGGCAGGCAGTCACTGCAGGAGCACCGGGTTAAGCAGCACGGCACCCCACGCCTCCCAGGGCAGAGCCCTCAAGTCAAGAAGCCTCTGAGTGAAAATCTACAGATATTCATAATTAACATCCTTAATTCATAATTAACGTGCTGAAAGTCTCAACAGGTCTAGAAGCCCCTGCAGAGCCAGGGGCCGCAGCCCTGGTGCAAACCTGGGGGAAATGCGAGAAGCCCTGTGAAGGGGAATGGGACAACACCGACTCCAAATCCCCATATTTACGGTGCTGACTTCTCTGTAGCTGCCTTGCAGCTGGTGACAGGATGCTGGTTAGCAGCGTCTCTCCTTCTCTTCCCCAATTGTTTTCTGAGTGACAAACCAGAACATGTAAGTACTCCCATGAGCTCCTAACTATAACTCTGTACTTGGGGAGATTTAATCAAGAAATCTTCTGTCTGATTTGATTCAATTTTTGCAGAAAATGTTACCTGGAGCTTGCTAGTTATTTTGGGGATGAAACGGGCTTTCTTGTTACACTTTTACAAAGGAAACCTGAGCATGTTGCTCAGCCCAGAGAGAGCTCTTCACCCTGCAGTGCCCTGGGAGGAGGAGAGCCCCAGCCAGAAATCACCCATCGCCCAACCGACAGGCATTTACGTGGTCCGTCCCTGCAGATTTCACCCTACCACTTTCCACGTGAAGGAAACACTGCCTAGAACAGCTCGTTGGGACTCATCCTACCTGGCCACGCTGCCAGCTCGCTGCTGGCTGTAGCAGGCAAAAGCCCGAGGCACTTTGCTGCAGGGTCCTCCAGTCAGGAGGTGGCAGGAGGGGGGCCCTGCTTGCACAGCCAGCCCCGTCCCCACTGGGGCCCTGGGTCACTCAGCATGGGAATTGCTGCCAGCAGCCCCAGCCCTGCTGACCCGAGGTGTGAGCAGAGCAGATGGGACAAACGGACAAAATCTCCTCCCATCCGCGCGTTTTCCAGGAGGAGCACTGGCAAATAAATGGACAAAAAAAGCCCCAAAGCAAAACAAGAAGGAGTGCGAGCTTATTAAGTCTTTTTCCATCCCCAGTTTATGCTTCAGCTGCTACCTTGAGACCGGCACAGAAAGCAACGTGCCGTTTGCTTCACGCAGCTCCTGGGACCTGCGTGGCACACTTTCTGCTTGGGTACCTTCACTTCTGGAGGCCATTAGACAGGGTAATTTCACCAGTTCCTGAGCAAATGCCTGGAGGGGTCCTTGCAAAGCCAGTTCAGCACAGCTGAAATATGGAGGAAATGTTCGTTTGAATCCTAAAGAGAAATGTAATGACTGCTTTGTAGTAAAGCGCATTAAAATCAGGCCCATTTTGGCTGATCGAGGCATGATCTCATCAGCACTCTCCAAGAAGAAATACTTCTGATCCAGCCAGTGAGCTTAACACCTTTACAGAAGAGTTTTCATCAGCTGACAACACCCAATTTGGGAAGAATTGGCTCACAGCATCGTTCAATCTCAGACTATAAGAACAAGTGCATTTAATCTCTTTTTTCTTTTTTTTGTTTTGTTTGTTTTTGGGAGAGGTACTTGCGGTTTGATGGGCCCGGCTCCGCTGAGATGCCATCTGGCTGAACTCCCCAGCAGAGGTTTGCCCTGCCGCTTCGCTTCGCTGGGGGCTGTGACCCGCTTGCTCACTGGCACGTTGGTGCAAACAACTGCTGGTGCAGGTGCTGTGTCCTGAGCAGGGTGGCCAGGAGTGAAATGAGACCTTGGTAACACTGCTTGGGGAGCTGGAATGAGCCCCTGGAAAGGCAGCAGCACAGCGCTGAGGCACCCAAGCCCACCAATACACCACAGAGGGAAAGGACATAGAGTAACCTTTTTGGGGAATGAGCACCAGGGCAAAATCATACCAAGCACTTGCAAAGGCTTCTTTCCTCTTGGCCTGTCTCATTCCAGACCATAACACTGCCACCTGTGCCAAAAGAAAACATTGTAGGGAGGAGAGGGTAGCAGACTGTTAGAAGCTGGTTTGGCAACATGCAGGCTTGTGAATACCCAACTGCATTTTGTTAGGGTCTGGTGGTCTTACTCATTAAAAGGAGGGAGGCAGGACTTCCACCGGGACAAGCACGCAAAAGGTGCTTGTGGAGCAGGCTGCTGTTACACAGAATGCGTCAGCAAAGGGAAGGAAACGGCGAGCTGTCAGCCCTCCCCAGCGCTGCTGGATGCAGGCACAGCCTCAGCCTTGGCAGCTGCAAGCACTTGCCTGTGCTCATCTGTGGTTGTGTTCCTGTGTGGGATGGTATAGAGATGTTAGGCTATCAAGGGATTATGTATTAGCAAGCATTTGCCCTGAAACATGCTTGTGCTCCTGCAGAAACATATGCTGGCAGAGCAAGAAACAAACCCCAAGAAACGCAGCTCCCTCTGGCCGCGTGACGGAGCACGGGGCTGCCTCCTGCGGGGCTGTCCCCAGTGCTGGGAGGCTGTCCCTGGGCACAGCACCCCTGTGTGTGCCATTGGCACGGTGAGGGGGAGCTGGAGCAGGGGTCTCTGTGGATGAACCTGTTCAGAGGGCAGGCACGGTGCCAGTATGTGAGATCGGGGGAAACTCAAAACCTCAGCTGGTCCCCTCCAGGAAGGAGGTTCCTTCACCGTCTGCCCCAGGCTGATCCTAAGAAGCCCAATATTTGTTAGTGAGGAGCAAATGAGGAAAAAGGACTTGGCCCCTGGCTTCCACCTCCTCTCCCAGGTATCAGTGCCATGCCACAGCCATCCACCATTTCGGCGTCCTAACAGGGAGGGGGTGCTTATAGGCCTGTTATAGGGATGTATTCTGCTCCCACATGCTGCTCCAAACGCAGCACTGCAGCTGATTTCCCTTCAGTGATTCCCACCTGGTGTCCCCTGGTGTTTAGGGACATGAGCTGCTTCATCTACATGATTTTTTCATCCCTAGCTCTGACAATCCTCTGATACTGCTTGGGTTTTGTTGTTGTTGCTGTTGTTTTCAAACTAATCAGAGCCCTGGTGTTGTTTCTCATATCAAAAGTTCCCAGTCAATCTGATTTTCAGAAAACATAGCGTGTCTGGGGAGAAACCTGTAAAATATGGAGCACGCTCTCCATTTGCATCCAAATGTTGAAAAACCTCGTTGCTCCTCTATGATACATCGTATCAGTGCTACTCCTGCCATGAAATATTCATGGCCATTTATTATGATGTGCTTTATTATCCCTGTAAAACTCTCCAGTGATCAGTGTCTCTGTTTGCCCAGCCTCCAGCCTGGATCGGTGCTCCTGTCCCTCCCTCAGTGCCAGCAGGGGCTGGATTCATCCCCGTCCCCACCAGCTTTAAGGCTGGTCTTGCTGTGTGCCGGGGGCTCTGGGCATCCTGGCTGCTTCCCTCCCTGTGGCATCAGGAGGGAGACCAGGGGACACTCTGCCTGCAGTAAGTTGAAGGAAAGGAATGAAATTAAAACCAAGATTGACACCCTGAGCCCAGTGTGACAGTGAATTAAATGGCTTTGCAGCTCCTGCCTGCGTTGGGCCGGCAGCAGGGAGTGCAGCAGGTCTCGCTACCCCTGCACCCACCATGTGATGCTAAAAAATAAAAAATAAAGGGAAACGCTCCATCAGGACAGTTCTCAAATGATTTATGGCAACTGCTAGACTCATTTTGTCATTATCTACTAGATGCTTTTCAAACGGGTGTCTCTCCATTTCCTCCCACTCCCTTGCAGGGTCTGGTGCCGGGAGAGCGGCACTGAATTGCTCACACCCACCAAGCTGCCCCCGGCAATAAAGCAGAGGCAAAGGCTGAACCCAGAGGGAAGGTGGGAGAAAGGCAGGGACAGTTTCTGGAGCAGATGCAGTTTGTGATTCAGAGCAGCCCTTTATAGCAGGACACTTTATAAGAGTCCCATTCTGCAAACCTTTTATTCTTCCTGCAAGAGCTTGCTAGACCTGCCTTTTACGTGCAGAGGGGAGTAAAAAAGATCTACGAGGACGCTGAGAGCTCTGCTTTCATAGAGGCTGCAAAGCTGGATCTCAGTGGGGTGACCTTGATACAACCTCTTGCTTCAAACACAGCAAACAGTTCTGCGTCGAGCAAACTGCTGCAAGAGGACTCGGGCTCCCCGCTTGCCAGCATCCTGGCACTGCTTTTCCCCAGAGCAGCGCCTTCCAAAAGCGAGCTGCATCAGCCTCAGAAAAATAAATAAATCTACTTTCCACATCATTTCATCTTCTGATAACAGTAATGAACTCAGTCCAAGGCATTACTGGGAATTAATGACTGGCTGCCTCCTGACTCACCAGCTCGTCCCATGATCGCATAAATTCCGAGGAGCCGTTATGAACCACGCATCAAAGAGGAAGCCAAAAATAAAGCAATTGAGCAAAGCCCTGGGATAGATATACAACATGCCAGTCCCACCTGGAAGCCTGAGAATTGAGATGGGCTCCGAGAGGCACGTGCTTGCTCTGCCCACATGGGGACGGGACCCCACCAGCAGCTGCAGGGCAGCTGGGGCTCCCATGCGACACATATCCAAGCTGCGTCACTTTCCCAAAATGAGTTGAAAGCAGCAGACATCGCCCTTAGAGAACCGCTCCTCTGGCTAATTAAACTCACATCGCACGCTTTACCTTTAACCTTTCTTTGTGGCCAGCTCTCAGGTTTCACCGTGCTCTTGTCTGAGAGATTAAAGAGCCTCCCAAAGGCTCCCCCTGGATGTGGGTACTTCTGGACCATTATCACATCACCTCTAACCTTCTCTTAATAAACTAAAAGAAGATGCCTCATTACTGAAATTAAGCTTTGCAGCTTTTACCTGCTTGGCAATTAGAAAGCTGGGTACCTCCTGTATGCAAGGTCACTCGGACTTGTCCTCCCACCTCACAGGGCTCTCTGCAGGGAGAAGAAGGGTTAACAAAATTGACAAATGCTTTTTTAAATACCTAGATTTCTTGCTTTCCTAGTTGCAAATGTAAATTTGGATGTCACTAGCTCCAGTAATTAGATTTAATGACTAAAGAGCATTTGGAGATTATGCAATTCATGAAGTTCTCCATCAGAAAGGACAGATTAGATTTGCTGCTCTTTTTGAAAATATGAGTTATCGTCATCATCTTTGCGTTGAACATGTCAATCCTGCCTGCTTGTCTCAAAAAATTTAACAAAATTAATACGTCATTTTGTTACCATTTTTTAAGTACAGTCCATGTGCAGGTCTTTATGTACCAGAGCATTCAGCTGGTTGAAGAGGCAGGCAGAGGTATGGCTGATAACAGAATACATTTTAATTTGGAAAAAAAAAATACAGCTGTTACATTAAACCGAAAGGCTGAGCAGACCCACTCCAGCCCACAGCCACATTCATTTACTGTTGGGGCTCACTGCTGCTGGAGTCACACACCCAAACTACTCAGGCTCCAAGGACAATCACTGTAAAATACAGCCCAGTGCAGGAAAGAGACTTGTCTTGTGATAGATTATCCCCAGGCGGAACTAGCACCACGCTCCAGGTGCTTGAGAAGACAAGCCCTGAAAAACAATCCTGCACTAGAGATGTGTCCTTCTGCTCTGCCAGGCACCGGCCCTGCCCTTGGGACCCTCAGGGCAGAGTGGGACACATGGGGGTCCTGGGACAGCAGTCATCCCGCGTTGGGAGCCAGGCCACAGATGTTGCAGAGGCATCTCTCACTAGCCCAGTAGCTGCGTCCCTCCAGGTCTTTAATTAAGGCAGCTTGGGCTTCCCAAGCCGTAGGGTGTGAAAGCAGCACCTCGTAAAAACTTCCCAGTCCCAATAACACTTCTAAATCAGCTTCTTGGGACGCAGCCGTAACAAGCCACATGGAGAAGCCACAGCAGCAAGGGGAAGGTTTTACTGGCTCTTAATTACGAGGTTTGGCACCAGTGTCTGCAGCTGGTGCTCTGGAAAACAGCGAGGAGGAGCGCTCCGGCACCATGCCACCGCCTGTGGCAGCTCCCCATGCTCCTGCACCTTCTCCATAGCAGACCTGGAAGGAAGGACAGAGGGCCCAGGTCCCCAAGAATTTGGGTGGGATGGACATGCACCCACCTCTGGGGCAGATGGGCTGTTACACCACAGAGCACACATCCCAGGCTCCGTGCACCAAACATATTTTGCACACAGCTGTGTGTGTTGGCACGTCTAGGGCTGCACACTACAGAGATGGGGACTGGTGGGGTCCCTGAGAAGCTGGATGAGACCTGTCCCAGCACACAGCCACCCTGCTCTGCCCTTTTCCCTCCAGAAACTCACTCCTTCATCCCCTGAGTAACACATGGGCACAGATGCTGCAACACCAGCATCCCATTATTAGCTCTCCAAAGCCCCACAAGCCGGCAGCGCCGACTTTTTCTCTTTAGCAGACCTCTGATATTTTCCTGGTGGTGACCTACGTGTAATTAACTGAAACCTCCTGACAGGCCGGCCTCTCCCAGGTTCCTCGCTGAGACCGTCTGAGAAAGGCCCCGCAGGTCAGCAGACTAAAAGCTGCTGATGTGAACAAGTCCCCAGACGGCGAACCTCACGATTAAGAGCTCTTTAACCCAGCTGAATCCCTGCCTGCAGGATCAAAGGCTGCAGCTGGAAGGCTGGATGCGTTCAGAAAGACATGGTTAATTGTGAGAGCAATTAGCCTCTGCGAGAATTCACCAAGTACGTGACAGATTCTCTGTGCCTGGAAGTGTTTAAACCTCAGAGGAGATCCTTCCGAAAGATACGGCTGTGTTCAGCTGGGGTGGAAGGGCCTGATACAGAAACGGCCCACTTTGTGCAAGAAGCCAGAAGAGACGAACAGAATGGTCCTTTGAGCTGGAAAATCTCTAAAATCTATGAAACTATTAATAGGGTGAGACGTTTCCAGTGGGTTTGACAGCTAGATGACAAATCTGTGTTAAATTCCACAGGATCCAAAGAAACTCTGCTCGGCCTCATTTTCTGATATCCTCCAAGGGCTTTCCCAATAGGGGATTTTAGTTTTCTATTTTTTAGCTTCAAAATGTTCTTCTGAACTGGAAAACTTCTACAGCTCCAGTCCGCTTACCTCCTTCTGCTGCTCCATCCTCTCCTGTGTCCCAGCAAGTATGTGGGCAAACCCCCGGAGAGGTGGCAGCAGGGAGCTGCTGTAGGAGCTGCCCTCCTACCCATGGCACAGTCCTCCCAGGAGTTTCCCTTGGCCACTCTTGCATCAATGATTTTATTTTGTTCCTGTGAATGCTGCAGATGAAAGCCCCAGGAGCTCTGTTGTGCTGCCCACCAGCTGTGGAGCCACCCACCACGTCAGCCCCTCATGAGCATCTTCGGTTCCCCTTGCAGGTGCTGTTGCCCACCCCAGCCACCAACAGACCTCTCCTGCTCACCTCTGTGGTTTCTGCAAGCCACCATCACACCTCAATGTCAGATCAGTCAAATTTGGAGAAGGAGGTCTGAAGGATATCAACAACCCACCTGTGTGATGACCATGGGTGGCTGGGCAGAGGGAGGAGACCCTACCTCGCACTTTCCCATCTCCAAGCCAGGGCACGACCACATTTGCAGACCCTGGAGAATCCCCCTGGCTTGCACGTGTTCTGCTGCTCCCAGAACAGCTTGTTTTAGCATCTCTTTTAACTGCTCTGCAGCTTCATCCTCCAAATTCAGCGGGGTTGCTGCAGCTCTCGGTGTCTGCTGCTGGGGCTGTGCTTCTCATGCTGCCTGCTCTCTCATCCGCCTCGAACAGTACAAGCAGTCGTCAGGCACAGTACATGATGCAAATGATTAAGAATTAATAACTGCTTCTCAGACCAATCATTTCAGCCAAGACTACTGAGAGTTTATTATTTTATATGTATGTTTTGAGCAAGATGACAGATAATTGAAAATGTAGTATTACTCCCAGTTGTTCATCATCTTCACAGAACTTACACACACACCCCCAAACATAAAAAACCTCGTTTCAGAATGCTGCATCCTCCCCTCGCCTTCCTTTGCCATGCTTGCTTAGCAGGGAAGTTCTTCAGGGAAGTCTGACTTACAAGCTTGTGCTGTGCCAAGATAACAGCCAAAAGGCGTAACGGGAAGGAGACTGACAATGCCTTGTTTGCTGGCAAGGAGACTGCACTCGTGTGCGATCACACCTGCTCCTTCAGCAAGATCTGGGAGGGGAAACCAAAAACAAACCAAAACACCATCCCTGTATGAAAAGGTATAACCATAAGTATACAAGCACTAAAACTGAGAGTAAGCCTGAAGCATGGCAAGACTGGCAGGGCTGTCAGGGAAGAATGAGCTATAGGTAAGTGAGAGAGGTGCCAGCCACTGCCTGAGCAAAGGAAACCACAGAGCAAATACTCAGAGAGACCCTGCAGAGGTTAGTGGGGTGCTGCAAGTCTGTTGGGGGTCACAGATCAGGAACCAGAGGATTTCCTTGTGGGTATTTCTTCAGTAGGAAACAGCAACTGAAAATGGAAGAAATGCATGAAAAGCTGGGCAGGTTCACCAATAATAACAACAACAACAATAATAATAATAATGTTTAGGATGTGGAAAGTAGAAGCAGGCAGACTCTGAAGCCCTGAATTCTGGTAGGACTTCCTGACAGGCATGAAAACAGTACCCCGTACCGAGGAAATCTGCTCCCTTATGAGGCTGCCAGTCCTTCAGAAAGCAAAGAGGTTAACAAAACAGAGGCAGGAGAGATTAAAAGGTTTTCTGCACTTTTACATCATTTAAATGTGTGCAGGGGACTGCATTCTTCCAGAAGTCCCACTTGGCAGAAGGAAAATAAAAAACACTTGGAGGATTTAACCCAGCAGTCCCCAATTCAATGCATATTTATAATGTGAAGTTTGTATAAGGCTGTAGAAAGCTTGGGAAAAAAAAATACACAAACAGCAACCAATTTACTGGAAGAGGAGTAATTGGCAGAAGGATCCCAGGCTTGTTTAAACCCTGGACATGCTTTTTGAAGATTTCTCTCTTCCTTCTCACAAAAGGGGCTTCCCCTTGTGCTCATCCTCCATGCACAATTCAATGCGTCACAGGGTGGGCAATGATGGCAAAGGGCTCTCTGCGGCACAGGGCAGGATTTCAAAAGCGTGCTGGCAAGGAAGATGCAATCTGGTGCCTGAGGATCGGCAAAATCTGAGAGATCTCCAAGCAGCATCAGGGCTCAAGGTTCTCAGACGGGTCTGATTGCTGCCTGGGGGAGCAATCAGCACCTGCTATTCTCTGTTCCCAGCCATCCTCACGATGGTCCAAAGCCTTTGGAGAAGAGGCCCTCTGCTAGTCCTGGGTTTTCCCCAGTGCCTTCTCCGTGTAGACAGTCACCACCCAGAGGGGGCTGTCACTGCCCATCTCCTCTTCCTCCCAGCGCCTGCAGATGGCAAAGCACGGAGCTGCCAGGCAGAAGCTTTCCTTGCCTACTAGCCCAGCCAGCGGTGCTGCCCTCTGGAAACCTTGCCTTCCTCCTGCAGGAGATGTGTTTTGTCAGAGTTTCTCTCCCTCATTTCATAGGATCAGTTCCTGCCCCAAGGAAGAGCAGAGAGGAGAGCTGAGCACCAAGACACAGTGGTCCAGAAGTGAGAAAACCACACACACACAGCTCCCTGCATGCTCAGACTGCAGCTGAGATGCTGGTTGTTCCTTGCTAACATCGTCCCCTCATGCCACTTGATTTCCTGGCCCTGATAGCCCTTGCAAGATGCCCAGGGCCCAGATGTGCTGTTCCCAGACCCTAAAAAGTGCAAACACCTTTCCTTTCCTCTCCTTCCCCCTCATGCCTCCTTCTCTTGGCTCCTACACACTACTGAGCACAACCAGGAGTCTGCAGGGGGGGCAGGCTGCAGCTGGTACAAATCAACGCAGCATCCCTGATTCAGAGTGACCGAGCATCTGATACGAGTCCTCCTGCATCAACGACACGTTCCTGGGGACTACAGGCACTGCAGAGGAGGAGGCTGCACGGAAGGACCCTCCCGTCACTTTCCATCTCTCATCCCTCTCCGTGCAACGCGTGCCCCAGAGCCCCAGCGGCAGCCAGCCTTGCCCAATGCTCCCAGCCACCTCGAGGACAGGGTCTGGTCGGGCAGAGGGAGAGGCAGAGGTGGCACCCTGCCCTGGCAGAAGCACAGCACCCTGTCCCAAAGGCAGCAAGAGATCTGGGACCAAAGGAGCCTGGAGAAAACCATGGTGAAGGCTGTGTCCATCCATCCATTGCGGTGTTGTTTCCGTGTCCATCTGCCTGTCTGCTCTCCCCCTGGGCCAGCCAGTGCTGAGCTTGCAGGAAAATGTGAAATTTCACATGTGCTAAGTGACACCTGTAATCCAGGGCTTTCCCCAGCAGATCCTCCTCATCCTTCTCCTCCTGCAGGAACAAGGGGGTGGTGGAGGTCAGGCCTTTCAAGCCAGAGGATGGTAAATCCGTGCAGCACTCACTCCATTGTCCGAAGATTCATGGCTTTGTTCTCTGAAGGTCAGCTCCGTTTGTTCTAGTCAATTAAGGCTAATCTATGGCTTCTCCCTCTGCTCCTTCCCTGTCCGTATGCTCCTTGTCTGCAGGAGACCATTGGTCACAGGAAAGCTGGAGATGCTCAGAGTCCCTGAGAGCCACAGCAGGAGGAGGCAGATAGCTCTTCATCTCACGAGGGGCTCCCGGGGACCCCAGAAAAGCTGGAGACTGGCAGAGAGGAAAATCCCAGTGATGTAAAGGCCCAGGAGCCACCTGCAGCCTGGGGATAGATGAGGGTCCCTGCTGCAGCAGGTCCGTTTACCCCTGTAGGGCAGGGACCAGGAACGGGGGCACGTTCTCCATCCACGTTTTCCATAGGAGAAGGTGGAAGAGTTCCTTTCCTCTTGGCCCTGGTTGTCCTTGTTTGCTTTGTCAGCCAGCTTTGTTTGTCTGCCTTGTTTCTGAGCAGCCCTCGGGGCTGTGTTTTGGAGAGAGGGTTTCATCAGGCAAAAGTAAGGTACAAAGATGAGTTAATGAGAACGATTATTCAGTGACAGCTGCTGCCGCTCACCTCCTAACAAGCGTAAGGCACAGCCTTGCAAAAACAAGGCTTTCTCTAATGATTATGTGCAGGGGGATTAACTTAGGAAACTTTGCTTAAGACCTGCAGTGATCTTATTGAAAATCTAGTCGATGAGCAGACAACTACGGGGGAAAAATACCTTGTTTGGAGTGCAGCTGCTGGGAGCAGAGAGAGCCCGAGGCTGGGCTAGAGGCAGATGGGAGATGTGCAGCCCTTGTGCTGCCATCCTGGGTTTGCACACCCTCATCCCCAGCACACACTGCTGAAGGCGATGGCCCACCTGGGGCTCGGCAAGGCAGAGTCCACTTCCAGAAGCATTTTCTCCCCTGACTGCTGCAGCTCACAGATCAAGCCCTCGGTCTCACACCCAAACTTCCCCTGCCACGAGCTCCCGCGACGAGCACGGGCTGTTTCTCACCGCAGACAGTCTCCTCGATGACTACAGTCAGCTCCGCTAATGATTATAGATGTGTTCATGCCTGAGAACTACTCTTCATCAGCTTCTCCACACAGGCATGAAATGCCCAAGCCTGGCACGTAACACCTGCCATTTAGCGTCCCCATCAAGCCACAGGGGAACCAAATGGAGTGGAAAACTGGCCCAGGATCCACGCTTTCCTTCCAAACTGGCACCCCCTGAATGCAGGGCTCCTCTTCTCCTCCTGCCTTTCCCACCAGCCCCCTGCCCAAGCTGGGCGAGCAGCAGTGCCTGGCGTGGGTGCCTCAACCTGTGCTGCTGGGGTGTTGTACACAGAGCAGGACCTGATCCCTGGGGTCTCTGCCCTGTTAGCCCCGGTGCCAGCCTCAGCTCCGGCCGGACCCAGCGTGGCAGCCCATCAGACAGATGGCGAGCGAGCCCTGCTCCATCTCCCGGGGCTGTTTGGCCACTCCAGAGAGCTGTCCTGGCCAAGCCCAGTTTGGCTGGCAGGTGCCCGTGCCCCAAATGGAAGCTTTTTGGCAGGATGGGGAGGGAGAGGCCATGAGCTGAGTAGATGAAACCGTGGTCCCCATCCAGGCCAGGGAGGAAGGCTTCCCCCACACAGCTCCTGGGCCTTCCTCACCTGGGCACACCAACCCCAGTGCCCAGCAGCTCTTCCCTCGCTGGCTCCCATCCCTGCTCCGTTTCAGGCATCGGTGGCCCCACGCTGGCCACCAGCGCTGGCCCTGCTCCCTGGGCAGCATCCCCAAAGCAGCGGCCACAGCTCTCCATGCTTTCCCCACCATTCCCTCCGTGAAGCCCTCCTGCTTGATTCACGCTTGTTCCACCTCCCCCTGCTGACCCCTCAGCCCCGGGGTCCGTTAGCAGTCAGTGCTAATCAGCTCCTGCCACCGTCCCTTCCTCCTGACGCTCACACGGCAGCTGCTCCTTGTCAGCCCCATCAGCAACGCTGATTTTCCAGAGCTGGCTCTTTGGGACCTGCAGGGGTCTTACGGCCACCTCTAAACACCAGTCCCTGCAAACCACCATCACTCTTCCCTTACACAAACCTCGAATACATCCTCAGCCATAAAACTCCCATACTCGTCCATGCTGCTTTGCTTCCCAGGGAAAGGCAGGAGCAGGGTTACCGTCCTCTCAGGGGATGAGGAAACCACTGCGGGCTCCTCCACAAACCCCAACCCAACCTTCATCAGCCCGCACTGAGGGCCAGAGGTCTGCAAAAATCAATGCTCTTAAAACGAAATAAGAAACCTTGACAAACTTTTATTTGCCTTCTCCGCTCACAGGCAATTAGAGGAGTAGAACATAAGGTCTGATTTTATGTGATGTTTTTTTTTCCCCTTTCTTTCTTTTTCCAGTTTGTAGCTCTTGTACCACAGAAATGCATCTTGCATGATAACTATATACAGGAAGAACCCTCACGGCATAAGAAGTCCAATCAATACCACCGGGCAGCTGGAGCCAAAAACATGACAGAAACGAGCTGGGAATTGGAAGAAAGTAAAAGATACCATTCAAACCCCCAGGGAGCGATGAAGGGCCAAAGCGTGCCCTGCCTGTCTGAGCAGCCCCAGCCTGATGGGGTTCATGAGATCGGTGCCTGGGAGAGGAGAACTCGTGGCCACCAGGCACCGTGGTGTGGGGGAGCGATGGGCAACAGCAGGGGGAATCACCCCAGCACTGATCCTGCTCCTGCAGAGTTTATGCTGTCATTGGAGAAACAAGAGGGAGGGAGATGCCCAGTGATGGAGGGCGAGAGCAGAAACTGCACCTGGAAATGGGGGAAATCTCTGGGGGATAGGGGTGGTAGGAGCCAGGGAGCAGGGGAGGTCCCCGCCGCCACAGACAGAGCCTGGGCACTGTGTGGGAGATGGCAGCAGCCCGCCCCAAAGAGGATATGGGAAGGATTTATGAGAACAGCTATAATGAAAGCCAGTTATCCGTGACCATCTTAAATCTTGTCAGGGGGAGGATGAGAGGGGCCATCTCCGGTGTGCAGACGGGAAGATTTAACGCTGTTGTTCCGCAGCATGGGCACGGAACAAGCCCCCCGTGCAGGCTGCTGCTCGCACTCCCGGAGCTGCTCGGGGCCGAGCACTGGGTGCTGAGCTCCAGCCCAGCTCCCACAGCCCTCACTAACTGTAGCACTGCCAGCCTGCTCTGCTGCTGCTTGTCCTGGCCACGGGAAGGAGGAAACCTCCTTTCCCTTCCCTGCCCTGCAGCCTGCTCCCCTCAGCAGCACGAGGAGCACGAAGCAGCTGCCCCCTCATCGGGGAGCAAAGCCAGCACCAGGGTGCACTCACCCCACACGGACCATCCCCGCTGCCCCAGCCCAGTCCTTGCAGCCCCACCAGCTCCAGCCAGGGGATGGTGTTTCAGCCAGGGACACCAAGGCACAAGGGGACAGGGGAAGAGCAGCACGGCCAGTGCAGCCCCCGTGTGTCCGGTGTCCAGCCGCAGGAGCTGCCCGCGTCCCCCTCTGCCTAGCAGCCGAGCTGCGCTCTCCCAGCAGGGAAGGAAATCAGGTAAGCCATGTCTACGAGCACATATGGAGGGGCTGGGACGCTGCCCAAGCTTCAGCTCAAAAAAAAAGTGCACATCTCATGGTATAAATATTTTGGTTTGCCTCCTCCTCTCCAGCCCACAAGCTCCAGCACAGAAACCACAACAGCAGCCCTCAGCGCAGCCGTCTTGGCACTCGCTTCCCTCCGATCCCCACAGCCACCAACGTCTGCCGCGACGGAAGCCTGTGCAGTCTCACCTGGGTGCGTGATATCACCCCAACCCCCTGAGTGACCCCCTGCTGCAGAGATGCTCCTGGCAGCATGGATGGCTGGGGGGCACCTTCTGGCCCCAGGAAGACACAGCTTGTGGAGCTGTTTGGCTCTTTTCAGTCCCTCCTGAGCAGAAAAGAGCCGAGCCCACTCCCTTTCCTGTTAGGATGAGAGCTGTCTTCGTTAACAATCAGAGCATCTGCAGCTGTGGCCTGCCATGGCTGAATGTGATGCCACCTCCCAGCGATTTGCTCCTCTGTGGCAGCCACAAAAGTTTCTCTAAAGGCTTAGGGAGGTGGGATAGGAATTCGGTGGTTTGGGGATACATTAATTTGATTCCGATGGGAAGGAGAGGACTTCCCTCGGGGGCTTTCTCCACTGATTCCTCGTGGAACAAGAGAAAGAGAAGGACCACATCTAATGAAAAATATATATATTAAAAGCAATTTTTCACCAGCTTAATGGTTCTTTCTTCTTGACCCAGCAGAGGAATGAGGTGGGCTTTGTCGTGAATGCACCCAGGCGGTGCCTCCCCCTGTGTACACCCCAAAGCCACACACCCAGTGCAAAACCTGAGCTGGGGCCCTGCACTTACCTGGGCAAACATTTGTTTTGTGCTCTAATAGCAAGGCAGATGCGCTATTCCCCTGTGTAAACATCCACTCTCCAGACATAAGCACTTCCGAGCTGTGCAGCACTCCTCTGTTCAAACAGCCACTTTCTAGGTGAAATCTGCTGCATTCTCCCGTGTCAACAGAGCCTGCTTGGGGCTGTCCCAGCCTCCTCCAGCCCCCCTGTTTTCTTGGCTGGGAACACTCCAAGGGCGGCTGTTTATCTGTGCAAACACATCCTCTGCACGGGCAGCCTGTGGGGTGCTCTGCTCCTTGCACCCTCTCAGCATATGGGGCTGCAAAACAGTAGGGAGGTGAGCAGCATGGATATAAAAGGAAAAAAGAAAAAAAAATTAAAAGGAAAATAATAGAAAAAAGTGGTTAAAATACATACTTGGTATATATTTTTTACGTATGCAACCGATTGCAGAGGTGGCATCACACAAGGTCCCAGCTGCTGTTGTTTTGCCCCGGAAAACTTGTTGATCATGGCTTTTGCCCCAGCTTAAGGTCTTTGGCAGGACCCAGGATGAGCAGCAGTGTGTGGGTGAGTCGTTCAGCCTACCCTGGGTGCTCATTTGGACTGCTCAGATATTCTGTGGCTGCCTGCAAGGGGCTGGGGCAGGATTCATGTTCCTGCTGAGATGTAGATGCACAGAATATTGGATGAGCCCCCCGAAAGGTTCAGCACTGGGAAGGAGAAGGCTCCTGCACTTGCTATAGCACCCAGCCCACCCCATGCCACAGGATGGGGCCACTGCTCTGTCTCTGTATGTAGGGAAACTGAGGCAGAAAAGGTGACATGAGTTGCCCAAGGTCACTCTCACTGTGGTGGCTCAGCCAGAGGGCTGCCCATATTAAGGAGGAATAACGAGGAGCAGAGAAGGGCTGCTGGGGAGCCAGGGGATGGAGGGCACACGGTATGGCAGGAGTACAGAACAGAGCTTGCTTAGCCTGGATGAGGCAAACTGGCAGTGATGTGATTTTTTTTTCTCTATAAATACATCTGGAGGGTAAACATCAGGGAGGGGAAAAAAAAGCTATTTAAGCTGAAGGACAATAGCGGCGCAAGAAAACATCCATATTAATGCTTAAAGGAGCAAAAGAGCAGGTTATGGAGAGAAGGAAGGGAGGGGGACACAGCCTGAAGTAAGGGCAGAGGAGATGCAGGCTGTGCCCACCGCATCCTGCCAGAGGGGGGATGCCACCGAGCTGGGGTCCACACGATGCCCACAGGACAAGGTTATATGGCAAGGCAAAGTTAGGCAGTCTTTGGCACCAGGTGGGAAGAAGGAGGGGTGGCTGCTGTCCTGCTCCCCAGGAGGGTGTCTGATCCCTCCTGTCCCTGTCCCCCCAGGCTTCCCAGACACACTGGCAGGCTCTGCAAAGAGCCAGGGGACCCCAGTGTCACGCAGGGACCCCACGGTTTCACCCACCAGCACAGCAGCCCCAGCAGATCCCTCGCGCCCCGCTGCCTGCTTGGCTTAGAGCACGGAGCTGGGCATTGCTTCCTCACCCCACTCCCAGGAGCGAGCTGGGATTTCCATAACTGTCAAAAACAAGCCTTTGTTATTAGCCCTGTGAATTATTTATCCTATCATAATTAATGCAGGGCTGTTAGCGACCGTGGCAAAGCTCCGCAGCTCGCCTGCCTGCAAACACCGCTCCACTTCTGCTTACCATTTCAGCATTAAATATGCATCAGGACTGATAAACGGCTCCAGATGACTGTGAGCCCACTGGACAAAGTGCCCTGAGCACAGACACCTCCCTGGGGAAGGACCACGCTGGGGGCATTTCCAGGCAGGGCAGGCTCACCCCCTCCACACCCTCACCTCCATACAGAGACCCCTTCCAGCCCCACTGGGCTGCCCCGGGTGCATGAAGAGGGAGCTGGAGTTCAGTTCCCTTCGGTGTTTTCTTGGGGTTTAAACAAATGCCCAGAGAGAAGGAGGGAGATGGGGAGGGAGCGTATCACCTAATTAACGAGAGGAAATGAATAGCTGCTGTGGAGCTGCTGAGCTTTTTCGCTCCTCTGCCAGACCAGCCCTTAGGAAAAGAGATGAAGCAATGCCAGAGCATGAGGCTGCCTCAGACTCGGATGTTTCCTTTGGGTAGAGAGCCATGCTCAAAAAATACCTGGAGAGCAGGGTCCCATGTGGACAGGTATTATAGGATGCCTCCAGGACTCGCTGCCAAGCTCACCGGCCATTAGATTGGTGACAAATAACCAAATCCAGCTAATTCCAGGCTTAGTGCAGCAAATGAACCTGCCAGAGATCAGCACCTGGAAGCCTTACTGCCCACCCACCAAACTCCCCTCCGACGAGCATCCCTCTGTCCTGCTGTGTCCTGCAGGACCCCCATGACCTGAGTGCCCCGTGCTACTTGTTCTCTGCCTTCCTTCTGTCCCTGCTGGCTGTTTTGCAGCCCAGCTCCACGAGATCCCTCCGAGCAGCCTTTCAGGGGCACTCAGGACCATCCCGGCGTGGAAAAGATCATTTCGGCAGGTGCGACGGGCTGGTGCCGAGATGGAGATCTGAAAGGGGGCTGCTGTGCTGCTCCTGTCCTGCCTCTCCAGGGGGTTAAAACAGGGAGAGAAAAAAGGAAGCATTAGCCGTGTATTGTGCGGGCTAATCCTGGCCCTAAGTGAAGTGCACTTAGAGTGACCCTTCTCAAAGCCTCGGCTCTCTCATCGATGTTTCTCTGATTCGAGGATCTTTCCGGCTGCAACATCTATTTCTCTGTCAACAGCCCTCGGTGCACCTCGCTTGCTATCTTTAGTCTCGCTTTATCGATCCCTCATTCCTATCTATCCATCTAATCCTTTTGTGCTTATTTCTGCCTGCCACTCCATTTACCGCAGTACACCTGTGCTGCTTTACCATGGGCAGCTCACCTCGGCTCCCGGGCAGGGGCTGGGAGCTGAGCAGCCCGCTGGACACTCAGCTTTTTGTGGAGAAGAAACCCCCTCGGCAGACACCGCCGCATCCCCCTGGCTGTGCCCGGGCAGGGGATAAGCACAGATCAGGCAGCAGCAGCGTCGGACCCTCTGCCCTGCTGTGGCACGCCTTATCGGAGGAGATTAGTCAGAGCCTTGATCCTAATGCCGTCTCCGAATCCGAAAGGCAAGCCATATCCTTGCAGATAAGGGCATCCTTGACAGCAGCAGCAGATCTCAGCGCTGCCTGGATCGGGGCATAGCCTGGCACAGCAGGGAGCAGGGAGAGGTGGATGAAAGGGGAGAAGAAGGGCTGAGAGAAGGGGGAGGGTGGAGGTGTGCCCGCTGAGCTGCTCTTGTTTGATTTTCACCTTTTGCATCTGGAAAGGTGAACTGGGAAAAAGGGAGGCCAAGAAGAAAGCCCTGTCGCTTACCCCGGCTCGTTAAATCACTACCATCAATGCAGGCTGTGGTCCACGAGTGGAACAGGGGGAAAGAGAAGGGTTTCAAGAAGATTCATGCCTCCAACAAAAACTGTCCCCACATTGTAGCCCCAGCACCTCTGTGCACCGAGGGAGCAGCCCTGGGGTTTTCCAACATCCCTGCATACTGAGGTTTTGAGGGCTTCTTGAGCTGACCGAGTTGTTTCACATTCTGCTGTGGTCCTACAGGGCCCATGGCTGGTTTATGGCTGCCAAAATCCAGGGCTTTAGGGGCAGGACAATTTAGGGACCCAAACACTCATCCACACTCCTGAGAGAAGAGCAGCAGAGAACGGGGGAGCAGGGCAGTAATTCAGCCTTAATTAGCCTCATCAAATATTCATCTGGTAATTTCCCTGGATTTACAGAGAAAATTAGCATCAATACAATTCATTGACTCTTGGAACATCCCACAGCACAAAGCCCGTCCCCTCCAAAAAGGGAGACCAGGCCAAGCATGGAGAACTTGAGCAACGGGAGGTGCAAGGCATTGGGATCTGCTCCAGGAAAGCCTCCAGAGATGCTGGGCCCATCCAGCAGATGGGGTTCCCCTCCCCTGCACCCCAGGTTTTTGGAGACGTGGGGCTGGGAGGGGACAGTGGCACAAGGAGAAACCAACAGCCAATGGCCCTCGCTGGAGCAAGGGGGAAGCTCAGCAGGTCGATGTGCAGCAGACAGCAGCTTGTGTAGCTCACTGGAGATCCTGAAGGTCCTGGCCAGAGCTGGGTTTGGAGGCTGTGGCTGAGAGAAAAGGGTTTGCAACCCAGCACTGCTGGAAGGGCTGGGAAATGCCAGCCCTGGGTTTTACAGCTCGGGTTCAGAGCAATTTGGGATGACCACATTCCCAAATGCCACGTAGAACTTCCCCTCAGAAACTCAGGATGCCAGATCCACCCAAGGTTTTACCAAAAAAAGGCTGGAAAAAAAAAAAAAAAAAAAAAAAAAAGGGGGGGGGGGGGGATTGGGGAGGGGAAAAGGAATAAAAGCCAAGCGGGGTTTGTGCAAACGGGTCCCTAAGCCTGAGCTCTCACAGAAAGCACTCGCTTTGCCCTTCGTGTCTGACAGAAAGCAATCAAGCCAAGGCCAGCTCGCAGGGAACCTTTGCCATTGCTTTGCAGTAGAGAGATTTCCATAAACTGCTGGTCGGTTTGTTTTTTTGGTGCTTTTTTTTTTTTTTTATTCTCCCATGAGACATTTTTCCTCAATTTGTCTTTCATAAAAGGTCACTTTTAGAGACAGCAGCCCACTGGCGCCCATCACTCAGAGGCTCTGACAAGCCAAAGGAACTGTCAGACCACATTTTGCCTCCCAGCTACGTTCAAGGTTTTGCATTCAATGTGTTTTTTTATTATTCTCCTAATGGAGTTTCCCCTCCAAGGCCGCCGCACTACCTAAGAGCATCAGCACCAGGCAGGACTTCACACAGTCGAAGCCTTACAATTAAATTTATTCCCAGGGAGAAGCTACAGCAGCAGTGGGAAACCTCAAGGCAGGCATCCTCCAGGTAGCAGGACAGAGATGCTCAGGAGAGCATCCAGGCAGTGGTGAGGTTTGCAGGGACCACACTGAATAGGAAGATTGGTGGTGTCCCACATGTAGGCAGGGCAGAGATTTGGGAAATGGTCGGACTCTGGAAGCTTTTTCTGGAGGAGGGAAGGTCTCCGGGTCCCTGCTGGCTGGGGACACGGTCTCCATGTCCCTTTTACGTGTATATAGGATAGCAATCATGCCAGATCCATGCTCCAGGTGGCTGAGCCACGTCCCTACTGCTGCCCTGATCAGAGGCAGGCTTTAAAAGTCTGCTAGGGATGAGCCTGCCCATGGAGAAGCGCCTCCATCCCCATGCAGACAGCAGCAGTGCCACTGGTTCAGATCAGCTCCTGTGAGCTTTATACCACGCTGAGCCCCTGGAGCAGCAGGGCCCTTTGGTCCCAACACAGTGATCAGCAGGGTCCCTTTTTGGGGTGGAGGATTGGCCCCATACACAGCGAACAGCAGGATCCTTTTTGGGGGCAGAGAACATCCCCTGTGACTGCTGGGGCTTCCCACCTGCAGACACCACGGCTGCAGCATTATCCCAGCTCTGAGCAGGGCTGAAAGGATGCTGCGGGGCCAGGAACAGGCTCCCCCAACTCCTCTGCCATCCCCCAGCTCCTCTGCCACCCCCAGCCCCTGTCCCCAGCCCTTGGCAGCCCCCCAACCCCCCCGGGGCAAGCAGCAGCGCCTGCCCACAGCCCGCCCCGGGGAACCGTTCACCACAACATGCTGGCTTTTAATTTGCTTACCCAAGCAATAAGGCGGAAATGAGGAATGGCAGCTAATTAAAAGTATCGATTCATGTGGCATTCAAAGCTACCCGAGAGGGCCAGGAGGGATGAGGAGCCCGCGAGCAGGAGAGGGGACGAGAGGGCTGCAGTGCCCCTGCGACTGTTTGCCATGGGGAACGCTCTCGTCCTCCAGCCATCCTGCTCTGTGAGGCAATTCTCCAAAACACCAGGTCTTTTCTTTGCCAGAGAAGCCCCCAGATTGCCATTACATAGCTCTGTACCAACACTCACCAAGCTCAGTGTGCCCTGTGGATTTATGAAATTAGCTAATGAAAGGTGGGCAAAAATCCGGACATGGGGAAGGGCAGAGCTGGGCAGCAGCACGGCTCGCTCAGAGGTTACCACCTGCAGCCCCCTCTGACCTTCACGTCCACAAATTCAGCCAAAGGCAGCGGTACAGTGACTGGGGAGAAGCTGCTGGGAGGCCAGCTGGCCTCACACGGTGGGAATAGAGCCAAACAGAGCCAAAAACCAGGACTGGAAGCTCCCGGCCCCTCTAATCCCATGTACCGAGCAGATGCCTCACCGAGCAGGGCACCCACCTGCAGCACCACCACCCGAGGACTCAGGAGGGTGATCCTGCGGGCAAGGACTTCTTGGAGATGCTCTAACAGCTCCTCTGAGGAGTGCTGGAGCTCCTCCAAAACTTCCCACCTTGGGAACCTTCTTTTCCCAGCCAGCAGCATGCGGTGGGCTGAGGGGAGGAGTGTGTTGGGGAGGCATCCCGGGGCTTTCCCTCCGCTGGGTGCCTTCACCTCCTGCTCACCCTGAGCTGCTGTCATGGCAACACAGACTCCGATTCGGGGAGAAACGAGGAGGAATGGGTACTTCTGCTTGTTTAACCGAGGAGGCGGCAGCACCCAGGTGTTTGAGCAGGGAAGGAGCAGGGGAGAAAGCACAAGAAAGGGCAGACCCGTCCTCAGTGAATCAAGACTCACCCAAACATCTCAGGAAGTTTTTTCTATTTTAAAGCCTGCAGACACCCACCAGGGGCTGCAAACACCCATCAGGGTGCTGCAAACACTGCCCAGCACCACCGGAGACCCTTGGGCAGAGCTCGCAGCTTCAGGAGACTCCGGTTCAGCTGAGCCCCTAGCAGACACAGCTCTTCATGAGCAGCCTGAGAAAGGCAAAAAGCAGGTGGACAAGAGGCAGGAGTCATCACTGCTTTGTCCTGCCAAGATGGCTCCATTTCCCTCAGCTCTGAAATGTGTCCTTACATTTCCCAGAGGCCCACAAGAGAGCTTTTTCTGGGTATCATCCAGTGATGATTGCTTTCCTAGAAATGGTGCTCAGAGAGGAGGAGGGAAGCCCGGTGCCACACAGAGCACTTACGGCTGATTCACCCAAAAATCCCAGTCCTTTTCCTGCATCTCTGGTAGAGGCAGGCTAGGGCTGAGGAGACACCCTCCTTTGGGAGCAGGTTTGCAGAAAACTGCAGCAGAAGGCAGGGGGCTCCCCGGGCTCGATGGCACTGGAAGGGGTGGCTGCCTGGCGAGGCACCCCCAAATCTCTCAGTCTGCCTTCTCTGGAGGCAAAACTGCGAAACTTGCTCCATATTTGATGTCTCCCACCCACAGCACACAGCTGAGAACGAGCCTCCATTGTACCGGGGATTATTTTTTGCAATGAGACATCTAGAAAAAAAAATATATATGGATAATATAAAGCCAAAGCAGCTTAATGCACCACGGTGCAGGGGCAAACCTCCGCGGGGCGCTGAGCAGACCCTCGCACCCTCAGCTTGTCCCCCCAGCTGCCAGCCCCCAGGAGCAGCCTTTGGCAGCTCCTGCTCCCCATCTCCCGGGGAGCCTTACACAGCAGGGGCTCGTACTGAAGCCACCTGTAAAACAGGCAGCCCCAAAGCTGTATCTGTCGTGCCCCCTGTCCACTGGGCTGGGAATTGAGGCAGCCCAGAAGCGCAGCTGTGCCATTGTCTGCTTCTCGCCAGCATCTGCCTGTCCTGCTCACTGGAAAAATCATGGAGCTGCTGCTAATTTCATTAGCAGGCCCATCAAGCGGTTCATCAATCTATGATTTCCTGGCTTGCCGCCACGAGGAAAACAAGCGGGATCTGCTCTGCATTTGCAAAGCCATCCTCTGGGGTAATTGGTCTGAAGGCTTCGAGTTTCCCGAGTGGATTATTACCTCGGACTAAACCTGGGGAAGGAAGAGGGTTTTTGCCCTTTCTTTATTTTTTCTCTCCCCTCCTATCCCCCAGAAGAAGCCGGGATATCCCCCGAGCTGCCAGCAGCTCCCCAAGCCGGGGAGGGGGCAGGAGCTGGGCACCCAGCCGGGGCTTGCTGCACCTCGCAGCACACCCTCATCCCCTGCAGCAGAGGAGCAAAACCCTGGGATTTTTTGCCCAAAGCCGGTGGCAGGGCAATGCCCGGGAGCTGCAGCCGGTTCCGCGGTTCACAGCTCCCTCTCCCGGCCCCGTGCCGCCATCCTCGGGCTGCAGCCCGCGGCCACAGCGAGCAGCCGGGATGCCGGTGTCAAGACAGGGAAAAGGCAGAGCAGCAGCCGGTTCGTCCCCCAATCCGCCCTGGGTACAAACTAAACGGAAAAGCCTGACATTTCGGTGACGGGCAGCAGAGGAGTTTTGATCTCGCTCCACCTTCCAGTGCTGGGAATTTAACCTTCCCTCGCCCAGCGATCCCAAAAAGCAAGGGTGTTTCATTTTAAACAGAAAAGCCTCACCCATAACGAATAAAGGCAGTCTCGTTTTGAGGGAAAAGAAAGGACAAGGCAAACCCTCTCAGTTTTCCACCATGAGCCTTTCTGGGTTGATGTGCTCCCACCCTACCCCATTATCTTAGAAAACTATCAGCTGAGTTTGGCCCAGAGCACGAATTTCCCCCAAAATTCCCTTCTCCATTGAACCTCCTCCTCCTTGTAAACCATCCCACCCCATGGACCCGGTGGGCAGGAGCAGGAGGTCCGAGAGGTGTGCATGCAGTCACGGCGGGCTGCGTGGCAGGGAGGTTGCATCCCCCGGTCCCAGCACCTGCACAGCCCCCCTTAGGCATGGACACGGGTAGTATTAGTGCTTAGGATGCTGTGCAAGGGGGCTGGCAGGGATTTGGTGGCCCTTCCTGCACTGCACTCTTGCCAACAAGTTGCTTGCACCACGGAGCCCGCGGGGCTTTGACTGGCAGAGCTTTGCCAGTGGCTGTGCTGATGCCAGGATTTCGCCCTTACAGGCGTGTCCCCGTGACTCTGCTGTTCATTTCTCCTGCAGTCAGCAACTGGCCTGCAAGGCCCCAAAACTCCCACCGAGTTCAAGAAAACCTCCTGCCTAAGAAAATAAATGTGTTCTGCGCTCTTTCCGAGCTACCAACGGTAAAGCAAATATGGGCACAGTTGGGTCCCATCACTGCTTTGTTCCTAAAGAACGAGTCGGTTCAGCCAAAGCCTTCCTGGCACATCTAGCCATCATTAGAGAGATGAGAGAGACAGTTACTGTCGTCCTTCTGCACATGGCGTAACAGACATTGTCGTTCAGCACGGAGAGGTCTCTACCTCCGTATTGTACTTGTCATCTGAGTCCTCCGCAGTCCAAAAGGAAATCACTCCACCTCTGCAGCAGGAGGGCTCAGGAATGCTGTCCCCCAGGATAGTGTGGTGCAGGGTACCCAGCTGCTCATGCCAGGGCAGTTTGACAGCTCAAGCACTGAATATAGCAGAAGGGAGAAGAGTGGTGGGCAGGAGAGCAGCTGCCTGCCCTTCCAGCTGGATATCCAGCCTCAGAGTAGGAGGTGGAGATGACCTGTGGAGTCACAGTGACCCAGACAGGCTTCCTCATTTGCAGACATCAGAGGCACAGATCGGGCTTTCTTAGATGAATTTGGGTATCCTGCAGGTACGGAGTCACTCCGTGCAGACCGGGTGTCTGCAGGCACTCAGTGGAGATGCTGTATTTACACAAAGTGAGTTATAAAAGCCAGACCTAAAATGCTTTTGTAAATATTTGGCCTGTGGTTTGGTCTCTCTCAGTGGGGTGTTTTGTTATCTGCAAGGAATGCAGCAGCTAGGCTGCCTTCCCTGCCCTGGTGCACATAAGTGGGTGGCATGTGGCAGGTTGTGTGTGCACTGAGACTCTGATCTCCCTGACACACAGGGGAGGGCAGCACCTCCAGGTACCCCTCCAGCGAGGGTCATGTCCCACCTCCTGGTAAGGCAAGTGGTAACAGGGAATTGAGTCAGGCAGAGACCATTTGCTAAGCTGGGAGGAAGCCCAAGGTCTCATATGGAGGTGATGAGAATAGAGACAGGCCTGAGGAGGAGCTAGGACAGACACCTGATTTGGAGCCACCTTCTGAGCTGCCACTGAGGCAGTAGCAGCAGCAGCACTGAGGACCTGAGGGAAGTCCAGGCAAGGCAGCCAAAGGCGCTGCCATGTGAAATAACATCTCACACAGAGCAAGATATCACCTAGCTGGTCTCTGCGCCCCGCACTGCATCCCACCAGGTGTGGCTTCTTCCTTAGCCTAAGACAGACTGTCTGAGCTATCTGAGAAGAAGTCCTCCAGATCCTGCTGCCTCAGCTGGGACTCCAGAACAGTGATGCGTTGCTTGAGCTTCATCTGGGCATCATTGTACTCTGTCAGAAGGCGGCCGAAGCGGGTGTGAAGTGTGTCCAGGTTCAAGGCCAGCCTGTCCAGCTTCTCTTCCACGCTCTTCCCTTCCATGCTTGCCTCTGCAGCTGACTCGTCCAGCAGCCCTTCCTTGGTCAGGATCTCCCGGCCACGCTCCTCCAAGACCTTTTTGGCATCAGGATACTCCGTGACTGCTTCCATCAGGTCTTCCTTTGACAGGCAGAAAAGATCAGAGTAGCCCAAGCTACGGATGTTGGCCGTGCGCCTGTTGCCCATTTTGCTCCCTTTAATGTTGAGGATGCTGATCTCGCCAAAGCAGCCTCCCGCAGTGAGCAAAGCATATTGTGTTGTGCCATCATCCGCCACCACAGCCAGCTTCCCCTCCTTGATGATGTACATCTCTTTCCCGATATCTCCTTTACGGCAAATGTAATCCCCTGGGCTGAACACCTGAGGGCGAAGCTTCAGCACCAGCTCCACCAGTAGACCTGCCTCACAGTCCTGGAAAATCCTCACCTTCTTCAGCGTCTCCAGGTGAACGTTGATGGCAATCTCTGCCCTTAACTTATCAGGGAGATTCTTGAGGACTTCCCGTTCGTCCACCGCCTTCTTGTTTGTCCACAGGTAGTCAAACCACTTGATGACTTTAGTTTCCATGTCTTTGCTCACCTTGCGGAACTGCATGTAGTGTTTAATGGCATCAATTTTTGCCTGGAACTCTGCCCTGGTGGCGTTCATGTTGGATATCATGGAGCCCACGTTCCCCACAATGGTGGCAAAGATGAGGACACCGATGAGGAAATCAAAGATCACAAAGAGGTATTCTTCATCACGCACAGGCGGCGGGGTCTCTCCGATGGTAGTCAAAGTCAACGTAGACCAGTAGAGACAGTAGACGTACTCCCGGGTGAGATACCCATATTCAGGGTCTGTGACATTGGGATAGACCCAGCTGTCCTCCCCAAAGCCTATGGCCTTGGAGATGGCATAATAAATGCAGGCATTCCAGTGGATGATGACCAGGATGTAAAGAACCAAGTTGCTGATGCGGAAGATGTTGGGGTAGCTGGTTCTGGTCTCCGTCCTGTCAAAGAACTCAAACATGCGGGAGAAGTGCAGCAGCCTGTTGAATCGCAGTTCAGGACGATGCAACCCCACAGCGAAGTAGGCCAGGTCTGTGGGCAGGATGGAGAGAACATCCAGCTTGAACTGTAAGGTGTGGATGTAGTTATCCCGTAACTTCTTCAGGTCCTTAACCAGAAGGCCCTGTTCCAAGAAGCCTAACAGAGAAGCAAATAATAGAATGATCTTGGCTTACGTTCAACTCTTCTACTGGCTTTGTAAGTGCTTCTGATAAATATTTCAGAATATGCCATGCATATTTGTGCATATACACAGTTATCCAAACATTACCAGTTGCACCTGATCTACTCTGTTTACAAGCTTTTGCTATCACGCAAGCTCCTCATCTGGCAAAAGCCATGCAAAGCTATCACTTAAGGATTTACTCTGTTGCCATGAAGTAATAGGGACACAAAGGTTTCCTTCCCCCGGTCGTGAATTACCGCTGTTCTGGACAGAAAGCACAGCCACCTGCCCCATTCCGAGAACATTAAATTCTACCATTTTTCCATGTAGATAATTCATTAGCTGAACTTGTGCAAAATCAGAGATACAGACCTTCAACTATGCCCGAATACTAATAGTAATGTGGGTAATTTTGTACAATTATTCAAAGGTGAAGTTGAAAGCTAGGATGATTAATCTTTCATTCTGAAACTTACTCCATTTCTCAGATCTCTTAATTAGATTATTTCTCTGGAGACTGCTTCGTACAAGCGAGAGCCAAGGTAGACAAAACCCTCCTTCTAATGGAGCTGCAGATTAGGTCCCTCCCTTGCAGTTCACCTCCACCTTTAGGGCACCAAAGCAAAGCAATCGCAGGCCAGGAGGCTGCTGCTGCTTACCTGTGCGCAGGCGGATCACTACGTCCCCTATGTAGATGCAGTCTGAGACGTAGTCCAACACCAGCCAGAGGACAACATAGGTCTTCTGTAGGTCACTGAAGCAAGCCCTGGAAGAGGACCATACAATGGGGCAGTGAGACCAGTAAGTCTCTGTTACAGCTGAATATAGGCTGATTCTGGGGCTTGTAACTCTGCAACAGAGCTTGGCCACTTGCCCCTCTACTCAGAGAATTTAAAACCATCTTCTCTGAAGAATCTGCCATGTCTTGACCTGCATAAAGCCATGTCTTGAAACCACATCCCAAAACCTCTGCAAGCAACTTCACCCCGAGATGACAGTCCTTTCCAGCCAGGGCCAGATGAGGGGTGCTCTGCATTTACACACCACAGCCACTGTGAGATGAAGGTCCCTTTCTTTAGGCACCCCCAGGCCCTCTCCCCCCTCACCAGCACCAGTTGTCTGATCCTTGCTTGAGCCACAACAGGCAGGTGAACATGAGGATCAGAGGAGACAGGAACCCTACAACCTCCAAGCTCACCTGGCCACCAGCAAGCACCAGTTATAGAGGACAGGAATGGCAATGACAGCCAGCCAGCGGTAATACCAGTCCCCCGCGGGGTCCACCACAAAGATCTGCCATTTCTTCCTGGAAGCAGAGAGAAGGCAGAGCAGGCAATGTGTGAATAAAGGGCTAAACATAGAAAACAGGTTTGGAAGGAACCATCTGAGTCATCTCCTTCATCCTTTGCACTAGACTGGATCAAACGTAGCTGCAGCTTGAGTGTAGTCTGTAAGCTAAAACCAATCCCAGGAGTGCTGAGCAAAAACGTCCAGCACTGTTTATGTTCCTTTATCCCTAAAACAGAGCTTATTAACGTACCAGAAGAGAAACTGTAGCGTGGCAAGACAAAGCAGCTGGCCTACATGCACCTCAGAGGCAGAGCCAGACAGATGTATGAAAGAGGCTGACCAGAAAACTTCTTGTTAGATGGCATCGCCTCTCCCAAATGAGGCATGGATTGGTGCCAGACAGATCTGAGAGAAGAAGATTAATTAGAGCAGGAAGGAAAACATGCTGCAGATCAGCAGGAGCACCAGGAGGGGCTGCCCAAGCCCCAGAGCAGTGGCCAGCGTCACAGGGCTGCCATCGCCACACTGCCTGCCTGCAGTCAGTGCTCAGTCCGGGGTCCAGCCTTTGAACTGCTCCCAAGCATTTGATCCTGCTCGTCTTGGGGCTCTGAGATAAGCAGCCTGTGCTCCCATGGCCAGATCTCACCGGAGGAGCAGGGGAACGGCAACTCTGCAGCTTGGCTGATAGGCACGGCTGCTGCCACCTGCCAGGGCAAAACGCCTTCTCCCTTCCCATCCTCCCCTCACTCCCAGCTTTTGAACACGTAAAACTCCCTCCAGCGCTAGGAAGAACAGCCCACTTGCCAACACATTCCCTGCGCTCACCTCACCACTTCCAACAGCTTCAAAAGCAAAACCTCTGCCTTGAAGCCTCCCTCCCCAGCAGCACCCAGGCTGCCCGCGGCGTGGGGACCAGAGCTCGGAGCAGAGCCAGCGGTGCTCCTTCACATACACCCCGGGCACGGCCACAGACAAGCAGGTGATTCAACTTTTCCCTTACAAGTGGGGAGAAAATGACAGCGTTTTGCTCAGATAAGGGTTGATGTTTTTTTGAGACAGGGACACCTTGCTTGCTGGGACGTACAGCACCTGCCACCAGGCAGTACTGTTGTAACACTGCATCACAGGCACTAATAACCTCAATAACAGCGTTAGTCAGGTTGGTAATTTCAGCTTTAAATCACCAGTGCTGCAGTCACTGACATTATGCCGATGCATGCTCTGGTCACAGGGCCAGGGCTGGAAAACCCCAGACTAGCTCAGCACTAGCCCAGAAAGGGGGATAACCGCCCTGAAGGCTCTGTGCCCCACTCTGCAGCCCTTCGGGCTCCCCATGCCATGAACACCCTCATGCTCAGCGTTACCAGACCTGGGGCTCTTCTCAGCCACTGCTCTGAGGACTGGGAAAGCAGCAGAAGTTGCCACCATCTCCCCAGGAGCTCATCCCAGTGAGCCACGGTGTTCTCCTTTCTCAAGTTTGCAGGGCAGCACCAAATAACACAAACCCCAGTGCAGGGATCTTCATCCCATCCCTTAGATGAAGCCAGGCTGGCATTTACTGGCTGTAAGGTGACAGCACTTGGCTCTGCTCTTGCTTCCCCCGCAGACACATCCTCAGCTCAGACAGCACAGCTCCTCGCGAGGAGCCCACCGAAGCTGCCCTCTGATGGCACACTCAGTGCCTCTCCCATACTTAACAAGCTCCCCTTAACCCCGCAGGGCAGAGCACTTTTTTGTCCACGACTAGTAAAAACCCAGATACAAGGCTCAGATATTTTCCTCCTATAGAAAACAATCATTTCTTGGTGTTTTAATTACCGTGTGTAATGGTAGGGTCCAGGCTAGTCCGTGAGCTCTGCCCTTTAATTAGCCAGCAGAAGAAAAGCCAGGTTATTGCTTTTCACCGGGAGCGGGAGCCGAGGAGATGAAAGGGCTGGATTTGAAAGGGCCTTTTCAGAAAGCTGCCGTCACAGTGTCTGCCCTTGGAGGTGGAGGAAACAGGCAGCAAACGCAATCCCTTCATCTCCCTTCCTCCTGAGATGATGAATGAGGCTGGAGAAGCCCACAGGTCTCTGCTCACTGGAGTCTCCTGGGGGGCGACCCCACTTTCCTCAGCTTCTCCCCAGCTCCACGTGTGCACAGGCTGCAGGCACACCTTTTCAGGGACCCAGGGCTGGGTTCAAACACCAGCCTTGGTGCTGAATTGCTCCAAGGTCAGGCAGAGCAGGGGGGACCCTTCCCACGGCTGCTGCCCTACCTGCCCCATTTACCATCACTGCTGGGAGACCCCAAGCACCACGCATGGTCGCAGGGAAGGGAGCCTACTTTTTGCTTTTCTCCTCGGTCTCCTCATCCTCTGGATCACTGCCAGCATCTGCAGCCACCATCTGGAGCTCCGGGCCCTGGAAGCGCTCGAGGAAGGGGTCAGGCCTCTGCTGCTCCTCGTGCAAGCTCTTGCTGGCCCAGTCCCTCAGCACCAGCACCAGCCGGACTATCCTGGGCAGGGAGACAGGCAGAATCAGGTGCAGCCCTAAAGTCCTACACAGCAGGAGGGGATCCCGACCCCACACACCCCCAGCGTGTCAAAGCCAGGCACAAAGGGCTCAGGCTCAGCCAAGAGCCCACGCAGCAGCTCGCCAGCTTCCTCCCCATGCTCTGGGAGCCATCCCCACACCCAGGCACCCAGCCCAGCCGCACACACGGGTACCTGGCCAGAGCTCGCCTGCCTTGGAAAAGGGGGGCAGCCGGCTGCTCCCCCCCAGCCACAGGAGCCCCTCTTTGCAGCTCCGAGGAGGCCTCATCCTGGGTGGAGCAGGTCCTGTGGTGTGGAGAAGGGGGGTCACGGCCATGCAGCATGTCCCACTGCCTGCCCACGGCCATGTGGGAAGAGCCAGAGGATGCAGGCAGCTGAGGGTCACCATCACAGCCCTGCCCGTGCCCCCAAACCCACACCAGGGCTCGGCACACCCCGAGCTGGCCCTGCCAGCACCACCCTGCTGTGTCCATCCTGACCTGGTGGTGCTGAGCTCTGTCCCCTCCTCGTCGGGCCCTGCAGGGGCTGGAGCGGGCGGGCAGGGGCTGAGGGCGGCCGGGGAGCGGTGCAGGCCATTGCTCTTGGCTGTCATCCTCCCCGCGAGGAGACCACAGGCACACGCCTGTGCCGGGGACCTGGAAGAGCAGAGAGCAGCCAGGAGTGAAGGCAGCAGGACACGATGGTGGTGAACAGCAGCCTGAGGTCCCAGCTCTGCCCGTGGCCCCTGAAAGGTGCTATCCCCATCCACAGGGATGCTCGGTCATGGCCAGGACAACAGCACCCACAGCGAGTACCAGCACTGCTCCCACTACCTGCCCCACGGCGAGGACAGGGGGGTGAGCAGGGAGAGAAGGACCAGGCAGCCCCATGGGGAGATGTCAGGCAGCAGTACGAGGCCGGCTGTGCGTGTACAAGGCTGTTTGTACCCCAGCAGCAGCCTTCCTCATGGCCAGAGCCCATCCCTGCGCTGGAAATTAAGGTTTGCTCTTTAAAAAAAATAATAACATCAATAATAAAGCACCTGGCTGAGGTTCCTGCTGGCAAGTGCTACCGTCTGGTTTCAGAGAGCATCAGAGGAACTCAGCGTTTACACGCAGAGGCTGCTGTGGAGCTGTGAAGTCTGGGAGCTGATTTCTCTAAGAAGTGCGAGATGCCCTGCGGGCTCGTCTGGCCCCAGCACCCCTCGCACCCGCCGCCTGACACCCGCTCAGTTCACAGACATGCACATATGGAAAGTCCCAGCCCTGCCTCGGGGAAGAAGAAGATAAAATTCCCCCCAGCTAGCCCTCCGTGCCCCGCAGCGGGGTGACCCCCACATGGTGTGCCCATGGGTGATGCTCTGTGTGGGTGCAGGCAACGCCTTGCATGCCCCAGCCCACGTCCCTGCTGCACTGACACAGTGCTGGGAACCTCCCACCCAGAGCTCCCTGCAGCCCAAGCCACCTCCCTGGGGTGGCAAAAGCCACCACCAAGCCCCCACCGCCGTCCACTTACAAGCCTGGTGTCCTCTGAGGCTTCGCTGCCACCTCGTGTGGGCTAGCAAGGGATGGGGAGCATCCTCCTCCAGCAGCCTCCTGGGCTGTCCCCAGTGCCACCCCTGCTCCTGCCCTTCTCCCCGGCCCAAGCAAGGGACCTGGCAGCAGAATGTCCCCGCGGTGCCCAGGGAAGGTGACAGCGTGTGCGCGTCTCCTCGCTACGGCACGCACCCGGCCCCTCAGCTCCCTCGATGCCCCGAGCAGCTCGCTGCACGTCAGAGGAGTTGGTTGCAGCGGCTGCGAGCCCAGGGATGAAAGGGGAGGAGGGACACGCGCTGCTCAGGGCTGCTCCGCTTCCCTGCGCGTCCCCTTCGCCCCCGCCACCCCTCCTTCCCTCCGTCCCGCTACCTCTTGTCGTGCTCAGGGAGCAGGGGTCACGTTTGCTGCTCAGGAGTGCTGGAGAAGAGAGCTGCAGAGTTTGATAACGATCATGAAGCGTGCCTTTCACCAGTCTGTTTTCTTATGTTGTCCATAAAGCCGTTTGATAACCAGACGGCAGAAAATTTGCATCCCCGCAGCCATAAAGGAGTTAATTTTTACCCTCTTCCACTGCATCCAGCCATAGGCACGGGATTTGTGCACCCCGGGCAGAGCTGATCTGAAAGCACCAGCAGCTGGAGTCCCTTCACTACTAAAAGTTTACTTTTCCTTCCTTCAAAGCCTTAATTTCCACTTCTTCTGATCTCACTGCCTCCTGGCAGCAGGGAGCCTGAAGAGACAGGGAACTTCTGCAGCCTCGGTCGGGGCTGCGGGCAGCGTTGGGCAGGAGGGACACATCTTGCTTTTGTCCCCATGCCACAAATCCAGGCAGTGGCAGCAGCACATCCCCCTTCCCATCTCTCTTTTTGCTCCCTGCCTGCAACCACCTCCAGAAACAACACAGAAACTCCGGGAGCCACTTTGCTTCTGCCCCTTTGGTGCACACCACACAGCTCCCTCGGGTGCTGCGTTGCACACGATGCTTCTTTTTGTACGCACATTGTTGTGGCAGCCACCCGAGGGGGCACCCAGCCCTGGAGAGAAAGGATATAAATAAAGGCATTGCCCCTGGGCAGGGCTGCAGGTGGGCAGCAGGGAGCTGCTTTGCAGCTCCAGATCCCCAGCTCGCCCTCCTTCCAGCCCCAGAAGAGCTGTTCCTGGGCTGCCCAGCTGGCGAGGTGTGATTAAAGAAGCTCGCGTGGCGCAGACAGCCGGCACCAGGTCAGAGTCCTGCTGGCGAGGGAACGAACCTCACCCATCCCCACCCAGCCGGATAAAACGATCAGGCTCCACGATGGCACCAGAGACACGTCCAGCACACAGAGTTTATTAAAATATGCATTTCATGGGTCAGTGGTTCCAGATTTAAACCAGGACATACACCTTACGTAGCAGTCACCTTCTATCCCCTCCAGCCCACCAATAATTACCCTCCAGGAACACCTACAGTCTGACCACCTCCAAATACTTTCAGTCTGACCACGTCCCTGAG
This sequence comes from Netta rufina, assembly GCF_964035555.1. NCBI lineage: Eukaryota > Metazoa > Chordata > Aves > Anseriformes > Anatidae > Netta > Netta rufina. The sequence continues at coordinate 11,702,374 of NC_140135.1, forward strand.
CTGCAAGCCACAGGAACCAGCTCAGCACCAGTAAATCCCGGCGCTCTCCTCAGCCCAGACACCAGCCACAGGTTCAGACCTGCAATTACTTGTGGGGCACTTATTTATCAGTGAGCGTCCACCTGCCAGATTTATGGTCACGGATGCTTGATGCAGTTGCAGGCAGGAAACACCTCAGCACCCAGGTCTGTAAATAAGCTCCTGGGACATGCAGGTGACCTGCAGATCCAGCTACGATCATTTATAGGTGGCACAGAGAGGCCCTGTTGCCAAGACCAAGCACACAGGCACAGCTCCAGTAGATGTACTACATAATCCACCGAGAGTCTCAAATCCCCCCCGAAGCCAGGTGTTCCTGGCCTCCAAGGAAGGCGAGGAGCAGCAGAGCTGTTGAACAGCACTTGTTTTTAGCTAAAGGGCACCTGGGCCAAGACTTCCCCTCACCTGTCTTGTTGCACCCTTGCTGAAATCGCAGCTTGGCAGCAGACCTGGGAGTGATCCTGCCCCCTGGCACCAGCAACCTAACAAACACCTACCTGCTGCCCAAACGGGCACTTTTCCACAGCCTGGCTGTGCTTGCACTGTTGTTACGAGGTGTAGAGAGTCACTGTGGGGACGTTTCCCATTCCAATCTCTCTGGGAAAAGGCCAAGCTTCTGGATAAGCCCAGAGCTCTGCAGTGCTGGCGGTCACTTTGGACCTGAACTTGCAAACCCACTGCTGGGCGGCCTCCAGCGTGCTGAGAGCCCAGGAGATGGCACAGCAGGGGCTGCAGGGATGGGAGCGCCCAGCTCCTCCACGTCCATCCCTCCTACCTACTCCTACGCTCCTTGTCTCACCCCACCACCCCCCGACACCCATCTCCAGCTGCTGCAGCGCCAGGTCCAGCTTCAGGGTTTCACTTCTCCCACCGCTGCTGCTAAAGAGTGGCACCTTGTCATCAGGGCCCCAAGGACACGGGTCCTGCAGGGCCTCCAGTGCAAAAAGCAGGTCAAGTTCAGAAGAAACACACGGTTTTACTGTTTGCAAGTAGGTGAGCAAGGATCTTCCCCTGCTCACGGTGGGCCGGGGCACAGAAAGTCATCTCCTCAGCCAGAGCCATGTGTTGACGAGGCAGGCGGAGATCAGCACGGAGTAGACGATGGCCTCCTTCTGCTGCCAGGCGTTGCACTGCTCCTCCAGCACGCGCAGCCTCCCCGAGATCCTCGTCAGCTGCAGGGAAAGCAGCGGGGCCATCAGCAGCCCTGCGGTACGGCACAGGAGGCTGGCGCAGGGACAGCGACGGAGGGAAGGAGAAATGGGGGGCGGCCACCTCCTTCGGGTCCTCCCGCCTGGCAGAATTAGCAGCCCTACCTCAGCCCATGAGGGGATGCTTCAGGAAAAGCTCCTGAACCATTCCCTGAAGGCAGGTGGGGGGTCTGGCCATCTCCTGCAGCCCCTCAGGGAGGAGCTTGGTGGGTCAACACACGCCAGCTCTCCCTGCTTCTCCATGAGGAGCATCACCCAGGGCTGGCTTGGCAACGCCAGCAAATCGAGCCTGAGCAACAGATCCCTGGAGCGCCCTCATCCACCCTCTTGGGGCTTTCCCAGAAAACATCCACATCCCCCCACCTCCTTTCTCACCTGCTTTCTCATTGCTGCCATCTCAGCCGTGCCGACCTCCTCCAGGGAGCTCTCCAAGGCTGGGCCAGCCTCCTGGGAGCTGCGGGAGAAAAACAGAGATGCAAACACTGCTCGAGAGGTGCAATTATCTTCCTGCACACGTGGCACAGCCCCGGGGAGCCGAGCCATGCAGGCAGTGCATGCATGCCCAGGCCGTGCCAGCTGAATGCAGCTTCAGGAGAGAGGAAACAGCACTTGCACAGCATCTCCTGATTTCCTCTTACCCCCCATCATGCATTTTTACACCCCTCCACCATGCACCCCGGGGTGACCACGACAAAACATACGGCACATGCTACAGCAGCCAAGAGCAGAAACACATGCTGCTATTTCTTTAGAGGCCCAACAGAGAGAAAACACGATATTTACCCAGCATCCATTTTCTACAGCCAGAGGAATTCACTGAGGATTGGATAAATCAGAGTTAGAGCGAGACAGGCAGACACAGACCGCACGGCCAATGCCAAACTGGAGGGATGGCATCATTTCCATCAGCGGGTGGGGATCCAGCTGCTGGGACGCAGCCACCGGCTGGGGGAACCTATCTGAACACGTGTCAGCGAGCAGAAAAGGGTCCTGTGTTTGCTGAGACAAGGATTTGTCCTTTCCCATGCCTCCCCCACAAAGAAGTGTTGCCTTCTGCCCTCGTAGCAAATCTTACTGGAAATGTAAATACGCATCCCAGCCGTGCAACACTTCCCCCATCCCTGCGAACACCGGGGCCACCTCTGGGACAAGCAGCTGCACTGGCAGAGGCTATGGATGAGCACCCCGGAGACACAGCCTTGCTCCAGGGCCCACAGCACCAAGCCACAAAATAAAAAAGGTGTACGGTGAAAAATCTGACTTGCCACGTTCAGTCTGTTGTTGCTGCCATCATGGGCTAGTGTTACCTGAGCTGGTCTGTAAACCAAATATCCCCCACAGGCACTCGCTGATACGTTATGGGTTACCAGGTGGCAAACACCACTCCTCTGGGGACCTCACGAAGGGGGGAATTTATTCCTGTTTGCAACCTGATACACATCTCACTGAAGGGAAGACTGAAAAGCACACAGAGATCAAGGAATCTGCCTGAAAATACATCTATGAGATAATGCCTCCACATAATGTAGCCACGGTATAATACGAAAGCCACAACAGAAAGAAAATCCAATTTCCCCCAGCACAAAGCCATTAAAACTGGACACATTCTGCAGCTTTTAATTGAAAAATCCCAGTTGACACAGGTGGCCACCCTTTACAGTAGAGACTAGAAATTACCTCCCGATGACTCATACCCTTCAAGAGGTCACTGTCGTGGAAATATTCCAGTCTCCAGCCAAGGCCAGAGATGTTTTTTGTTGTTTTTTGTTGGTTTTTTTTTTTTAAATACATATTTCAGGATAAACAAGTCAGCTCAGTGACTTTTTATTGCTGTTGTTGGGGGTACAGAAGAGACACCATATGTGTGTGAAACAATGCAAAGTACCAAGAAGAGGTGTTTCAAAAGGGAGATGGAGAGCTGGGGAGAGGCTCAGGGCTCACCCCGCTGCGTTACAGCCCCTCCACAAGTTACCTCCTGCCATGGGACCACGGCTAAAACTCCTCCACAGCTGACAGGAGGAGGGAGAAGGCGCTATGTGGCCACTACCCAGACCAGATAGCATGGCCAGACGTTATTTAAAAGGCCACATTTGAAGGTGTCCCTGCTTTTCAGTGTGTGCTGGCTGTCCCCTGGCAGTGCCTGCAGCTCCGCTCCAGCTGGGGAGGGAAGGAACGACGTGCCGGAGTGGCGCGGATGATGGATGCTCCCTCTCCTCCCCGTCTGCCTGGAGGTTTTGCTCAAGGAGAGTTAGAAGGATTCAGCCATCCCTCCGGACTGCTGGGTGCTCAGCAGCCTCACAGCACGTCCAGAGACATCGAGGTCACCGCAGACCTGCTCCAGCGAGTAGGCAGGCGTGCTGCCCCCCGGGAGATCCTACGGGCTGGGGACCTTGGTGCAGACAATTCCCAGAAAAGGTTATTTTAACCCAGACACAGCCACTGGTGCTCTGAGTCTGCAGGAGAGGGTCTGGATTGGGCCATTTGTCCTGGATTTCGATTCCCTTCCCACACTTCTCTTCGTCAAGCATGCCAAAAAAGTAGCACCGCAGAGCAGCTGAGACCCAGCAGTGTCACGGGTGATGTTAGGTCACTCGGGGCAACCAGAGGAACGGTTTTAAGCCAAGCAGGAGGTGCGAGCCCAGCTGGGTTAGCGGGGTGCACCCAGCCCGACCACACCGGGCACCCAAAGCTGAAAGAACAGGCGAGGAGAAGAGACCAGGGCAGGCGTGCAGGAGCATCCTGCCCGCGTGGCTCCCATGAGGGTTACAAAGCTCAGGCCTGGCTGCTGCCTCTGCCAGGCAAAGGAAGGTCCAGGCTGAGCAGCTGGGAGGTGGCTCGGGATGAGCCCAAGTCACCTGGGTGGCGTCGGGTCTTGCAGGGAGCCCTGGACACGGTGGAAGAGCACCTGGCCCAGGAGGTACATGGTCTGGAAGATGTTCTGCACGGAGTAGATTCTGCCCGTCTCAGTGAAGAGGGGGAACGGGGCGCTGCGAGCGGGCAGGGGGCACACATCTGGCCTGGGGTGCACAAAAACCACGCCGGTTACTGCCTGGCTTCCAACAGCAAAACCAAAGGGTGACAGGGCCCTTTGTCCTCGTGGCAGCTCCAAGCATCTCAGGGCAATGCCATCGGCAGCCAGACCTCCATATCACCAGGAGGGAGAAGCCCCTCCAGCAGTCCAGGCACAGAGGCAGTCTCTGGACTCCTCCAAAGCCAGCCATGGCTGCACGAGAAGCAGCATCACCATCACGTCTCCTGGACAGCCCTTGATTTCTTGATGGCTCTGCCCTGGATTAAGCTAAAGAATTTTCTCCACTGAATCCAGAGCCCAAGACTCACGAGGAAAGGACCAACTTAAACACTTTCCTGCTCACAGGGTGCGCTCAAAGAGCTGAAAAACAAACGTGCTCTTAGCCCACCCTGGCTGTAAGGCACTGCAAGCTCCAACAGTCCATGTAGAAACTAAATCAATGGCCAGGCAAGGACCAAGAGCGCTGCCCCGAGCTGCAAGTGGGGACACGTTGTCCCGCGTGTCTCAGAGGGCAGCAGGTCACCCCAGGGACCAGCACAGCTGCCTTCCAATGCTGTCTGGCACGAATCTCTCTGTGCCAACACCAGAAACCACTTTCCTCTTAACCAGCTTCATCCAAGAGCGGGACCAGCCCTGATATGGACCTGCCACACCTCAGGGCACCAACAGGAAACATCAAAGCACCCCGGACCCCAGAAGATGCTGCCCCTGCCCTCCCCAAACTGCTCTGGGTTCGTGCTCACCGCTCGTGGCGTGGGCCGGGGCTGTGCAAGGCCAGCTGGGTGTAGTCAGTCGGAATCCTCTCCCGCCGTGATCTGCTGCTGCTGTGGCCCTGCTGGCATCAAACACAGCTGCGTTAGGGCAGAGCCTGCACAGGGGGAGCTCAGCCCCACACCCCAGGCAGTCTGCAGGGTGAGGACCCCGTCAGCACAAGGGAAATGCTCAGTGGCACTGCATAAGCCCCAGCCTGGCTAGATGATGCTGGAGCAGATGGGAAGATGTGCCCTGAGCAGGACAGGGTCAGCAAGGAAGGTGTATTCTGGAGAGAAAGACCTGAACGTGATACATCCAGGATTGGCTCCTAAATTTTAGGGAGGTGAAAGCACTTGAGAAGGCAGAGCAGCAGCTCCAGCATTCCAAACAAGCCTTCCTCTACTCATGGCAGAGGCATCTCTTTGAATTAGTTTCCAATTAGGTTAAAATCTGCTTTCAACTCCAACCCCACAATCCTTTATGCTGCAGCAATGAAACAGCTCCATCTTACACTTCATCCAGGAGAAACAGTGATTGAAAAGGGATTTCAGAAGTACCAGAAGGAGGTTGCAGGGGACTGCACCTACTTCAGCCCAACTCCTGCTCATAAAATGCAGTAGATCTGGCTGAATTGATGACCCAGTGTGGGATTGTGTACTGATTATGGGGTAGGAATAGGTCCCACCATACCCTTGCAGCTAGCACCCTCTGTGGGGAGGAGGTAGCACACTGCAAAATGGCTCTGGCTTGGGCTGGTAACAGACCTCTAGAGCAAAACAACCGCTGGGATGCCCCCCACCACCAGCACAGGCAAGCCCGGTGCTCTCGGTACAGTACCAGTCGTCTGCGCTTCTGCGAGCTCGGTCTGGCTGCTACGTGCTGAAAAGGGATCTCCCCTGGGCTGGAGAGCTGGGCTGAGGAGCCTGCGGACGCGTGCCACACAACAGAGGGGACCTTCCTTTGCTGCTCCAGCAGGACGGGCCTCAGGCTGGCATCGGATATTTCTATAGAGAGGAGAGAGGGAAGCACTAAACAAATCTGAATGTGCCCCGTTGTCCTCAGGGCAGGAGGGAGGAGAGATCCTCCTGTGTTGGAGAGCAAAATTACTGTGCAGAGTTAGCAGATATATATCAAAAGCCACATCCCACAGATATGAGTAGTGGGACAGCTTGGAGAGGTGAGGACTGGAAAGCAAATGAACACACCGCTCCAGGAAAGCAAGTTTGGGGAAATGCTCTTCAAAGCAGGGCCATATATCTCTGCATCTCAAAGCAGGGAGTGCACCAGAGACCAAGAGGGAGCTGTAAGAGACGTGGAGGGAGGGCTTTATAAAACAATCCTTCCCCCTAGAATATTAAAGAGCCTCACCAAACTTCAGCCACCCCAAAAAATAAAAAATAAAAAGGGACATTACCTGCAAGAGAGATCCTCTCAGGGATGTGCATCCGAAAGGAAGGAGGCAGATCCTCGGCTGCGGGCTCCTCGTCCACAGGGCTGTAGCTGTCCGCCACCTTCAGCCTGTTGGGGACCTGCATCCTCTGATTGATGGCTTCGGTGAAGAGCAGGTCGCAGCGGGCTCGGTCCAGTCCCCAGAATGGCCACATCTTCTTGGTTTTCCTCAGCTCGCTGCCAGCACCTGCCCACGGCCACGTGGGATGAACCGGAGGGGCCTGGGGTTAAAGAAAGGGGAAAGGGGAGAAAGAAAGCAGCAGGCCTTCAAAACCGGCACTCACACGGGGACAAGGCTTTGTAATAATCATTGTAAGGCAGCTAAACACAGGCAGAAACAGCGATAAAGGAGCTCCCGTGGGCTTTCCACCCAGAAGTAAAGGTTTTTGGCGAGCTGGGAACACACTGTTGCGTTCACACGCTTTAGAGGAAAAACGAGATTTTCTAAAAACAAACCACGTGCTTTGGTGATGAAATCCCAGGCTACCACGGGAAGACCTGAGGACTAAACTGTCCTCACACAGCCCCCAGTCCCGTGGGAGGGGGGATTTAATCCTGGGGCTGCCCCTAAAGGCACCGACCCCACAGGGGAAACCTACGTGGGGCACCCAGCCCCCTGCCAGCTGCTGCAGGGAGGGGAGGGAGCGAAGCCGGCTCTAAGCATCTAAGCCACTAGGGCCAGAAAAAAAAAAAAAATAAAAGCTGTCAAAATCCGTCCGAATAAAGCGCTTAAGGGGCCGGGTTCCCCTTCCCGGCCTCAATTCCCTTTCCCTGCCCGGCGGAGGGGCTGTGGAGGCCGCCCCCCCCCCTCCCTGCCCGCCCCGCTGGGTGCCGGGGGCAGCTCGGGGCGGAGCCGGGGGGCGCTTTTAGGATTTATTCTTTTATTTTTTAGCCCTTTCAGCCATTTCCCAACCTGGAAGCAGCAGCTCTTCCTGCCCGGGCGGCCGGAGGGAGGCGGGACGCGGCCCTGCCCCTTGGCAGCCTGCCGGGGCTCGCTTAAAGCCGCCGCCGGGCGCCGCTTCCCCGCCACAGGCGACAGGCGACAGGCGACAGGCGACAGCCCCGATCCCCGGGCACCCTGCTGCTGTGGGACCCCAACCCAGCCCCAGCAGGTCCCCACAGCCCCCCAGTTTCTGCGGGGAAGCCGCAGAGGCTGTGGCCGCCCGGCCCTGAGCTGTGCCCGAGCAGAGCGCTTCTGCCTCAGCGCAGGCTGTGGCGATGAAAATATCAGTTTGGGATGAGCGGTGGGCTTCAACGCTGCTGAATGGGGATGGAGAGCAAGGCCTGGCCATCCAAATCCAGTTTAGAAAGGGCTTAAAATAAATCCCTGGCCGCCCTAGGCTTGCTATTTAAAGGGGATTATCTCAGAGGGTTGGGAGCGCGCAGAGGAACGCGGAGACGAGCCCTGTGCCCAAATCCCCTCCTGGCCTTTGGGAAATCCCTCTGCATGTCCCACAGGACAGCCTCCAACTCCCCCTGCCCGATGTGGGGTGCCGTTCCCAGCCCCACAGCTGCACACCCCGATCTCCACCCCACAGAGGACTTGTTTGGGGGACCTCGGTGCCACCACCCCACAGCCGCCTCCATCGCCCCACATCACCCCCGTCCCCGTCTGGGGAAAATAAATCACCCCGTGCCACACGGACAGTGAGGGTTTTTTAATAAATAACCTTTTTGCACAGAAATATACCAAGTTTTACAGAATACAAACCGCAAGGAGAATGACCGCACATCAAAGACAGAGGATCCCACAGCTCCCCTCTGTCTCCCTCTGGTCTTTTCCAGCTCTGCCCCTGGCGCTCGTGCCAGGTCCTCCCGCAGCCCCCACACACACCACGGCCGAAAGGCAGCGTGAAGGCTGGGGAAGGGACGAGGTGCCAGCAGCCGCAGCCCCCGTGGGCTTGTGTCCTGCCCCAAAATCGGCCACGCTGGGCTGAGGGACCTGCTGCGAGACAGCGCTGGGACCCAGCGGGGCACGGGCGGCCTTTGGGTGCTGGTGGAGAGCGATGCTGGGGTAAACCCCACGGGGTGGCAGTGCTGGGAGCTTCTGGGCTGGGCTGGGGGGCTGGTGAGCCCCCTTCCCAGCCCGTCAGACATTGCTGGGAAATTAGAGACATCAGCGGACAGCTCCGCTGTGTGGACCCCAAAAGTGGCTGCCTAGGAATAGGGGACGCGCTGGTCCCACAGCAAAGCACGTGGCTGTGCCCTGTTCGAGCACCAGGACCACCGCGGGGTCAGGCACGGCGGGGTTCAGCCCTGCTCCTGTCCCACCAGCACATCCTCCACACCACAGCCACCGCCACCACGTGCTGTGCCCACCAGAGAGGCTTGGAGGACAGTGGGGTCTCAGTTCCCCCGCCTGCTCTGGAGGAAAAGAGCCCCAAAGAGCGGGACGGAGAGGTTCGGGGCAGGCAGAGGGGAGGTTTGGCACGTCCACAGCCTCCTGGTGCCTGCATGCCACCTCTGGGGCAGGCACCAGGCAGGCCACCTCCAGGAGGAAGGAGCATCCCCACTGCTTAAAGTCCTGCGAGCACCTTTGGTGGTTCCCAGGTGACTGACCTCACCGACAAGACCACCAGGAGCCTTCCTCAAATTCCAAGGGGATCTGGGAGATCACAAATCACCTCCCTGAGGGCTCCCTCCCCCTTCTCCCAACAGCAACCACCACTGCAGGCACTGCAGGAAGGGATGGGCTCCCTGCTCCCCCCAGGCAGCAAACACACACGAGGGAGGCACTTTCTCCCCAGTCACAACCGGGGGGACAGGCAGAAATCAGCACCACCCCTCCTGCATCCCCGGCCCCTTAACGAGAGCACCAAGCAGCAAAACAGGACCCGGCAAGGACTGCGGTCGCAGCACATCACGAACCAGCCCTGATGATTCGGGCATGGAAAGGACCGACCCCAACACCAGCCCCGCACGTGCCCCGGGTCCGTGAGCTGGTGTGCGCGCAGGGTAAGGCTGAGCAGAGCCCCGGGGAGGCAGTGAGGCTGTTTTAATCGTGGGAAATGTTACGTCTGAGGGCAAGTGAGGAAATCAAACGCACCATGGGGAGACCCCCGCGTTGAGCCAGGAACAAGCTGCTGCTCTGCCCTGGCTGCTGCAGCACTTCTGTGAGCGGGGAGCGAGGGGAAGGAGACGGCTGGTGAACCTCGGAGCCATCCCCGCATCCCATCCTCGCCCTGCCTGGGGACAGCTGGTTTTGGTAAGGAGGGTAAGGCTACTGTGTGATGGCACCAAGTGACGGTACGAGTGAGATGGGGAGCCAGCTGGCACCTGGAGGGGGTCCCGGGCACGGCAAGGGGTGGGGGGTGAGTGAGCGTGAGTGTGGGAAGAGGCAGCGGGGGCGCAGCCCCGCTATTTGGCCGCAGTGGGGGCAGCAGCCACGATCTCTTCGTATTTCGGCGGCGGGTCGCTGTAGGAGATGCTGGTCTCCTCGCTGCTGCTGCTGCTCTCCGGCTGCCCCGTCACCTCCTCGTAGGAAGGCGGAGGGGTGGCACTGGACAGTCTGGAGAGGACAGAGACCGAATGCTCCGGCGGGCAGAGGGTGCCATCCTGCTGCGGGGCGCCTCCTGCTCTGCCATCCCCGGCCCCCCGGCTGCTCGCTTCTCGCTGGTTTTCCCCTTGGCTTTGCGACCGCTCCCGGTACACCATGACCCTGGGGAGGCTGCGGCCCGTTCGGCTGGCCAGGTAGCGGTTCTGGGCGTAGGAAGGGCGGTGGCGGGTGGCCTTCTGCAGCTGGCACCTCCAGATGATGAAGAGGGCGATGACGATCAGCAGGGCCACTCCCAAGAGGGGCACCACCACGTACATGGCGTCTGAGCGCTCTGTGCTGTGCCCGGGGTCCTTGACAGAGTAGACGGAGTTGGTGTAGCCCTTCCAGAACTCCATCTGCAGCGGGAAGAGAGAAGGAACCGTCACGTGCTGGCACACAGGATGAGCAGCCCCTGACCATCCCCATGCCCCAAAAAGAGGCAGAGGTTTCTTGGCTGCCTCGCAGCACCTTCAGCGGGGCTGCAAGCCACTCTGCCACCATCCGAGCCACACGTGGGACCCAGCTGGAAGCGCCTCACGCATCCAGCGAGGGGCAGGGGGGCACAAACTCACCGTCTTCTCCTTGTTCTCGAACACTTCCTTGACCTCCTCATAGCTGCAGACCTCCTCGATGCACTCCCGCTCGATGGTGCCCTGCCGAATCTCCTCCAGGAAGCCGTTGGCTCGGGGAAAGCGCTTCAGGACCGAGTGGGCATTCCTGGCCCCCAGGAACACTGCAAGACACGAGGCACAGATGCTGAACGGAGACAGCCCCACTCCTGGCCTCTGCCCAGCCAGGCTTCCCCACCTGCGGGGCTGCAAGCACGGGATTTAGGGGGAACAGGCACCCCAAACACCACCCAGCCCCGAGCTGCAGCTCAGGGTGCCCGCTGAGACAGGGCACAGCCAGCGGGGAGCTCCCAGGGGCTGCCCAGAGACACAGCACCGGGAATGTCCTTCCACCAGGGCAGAGCCAGGGAGGAACACGGGCACCCCAAAGCAGCAGAGCCCCCTGGCACTGCTCCAAAGTCCTTTTCCTCTCAGAAAGTCATTGCCTCTCAGAAGAGGCAGGCCAGGGGCCAAGCAGATCCTCAGCAAAGCAGAACCCCAGGCCCAGGAGCTGGCCACCACAGCCAGACCCGAGCAATGACCTGGGGCCAGTGCCTGCCCACCCAAAGCTCAGGCTTTAGGACATCATCCTGCACACCCAAGGACAGCACGGGGATTGTGAGCCACACGCTGAACGGGGCTGAGCAACCTCTCCTCACGCACAGCACCACAGAGCACGTGCTCACCAAGCGATCAAACCCAACCTTCATTAGCAGCCTTTCACCAGAGAGACTGACAGGTTCCCTTCTGCTCCATCTTCCCTTCATCCTGCTTCTCAAACGAGGCAGCACGGTGGTTGTGAGAAAATTTGTAAATGTCAAGGCAGGGACAGAGTAAGCAGCTACTACGGTGCTGTGCCGTGCTTGGATACCGTGCTCCCGTTGTGCTGTGTAGGTGCATTTTCTCCCCTGTGATTTATTAATGGCCTGCTCCAGTGAGAGAGCTTGCAGAGGGCTGAGCCACTGAGGTGTGAATGAAGAACAGCATGAATGATGTGAGTCAGAGACTTTCCCTTCAGAATCGACTTTATTATGCCTTTTTTTTTTTTTCTAAATAACAAGGACAACCAAAAAAAGCATCTTCAAGAGGAACAGAAGGCATCTCGCAGGAGGGCAGGGACCAGCTTGCCTTGGCTTTCCCAGTCAAGGAGCGCTGTCCTGGCTGAAGAGCGAGCGGGTTGGCAGGCCAGCCTTCTCTTGAGCCTCTCCAGAAATAGAAGAAATTTTACAAAGATAGTATCAGTCCTGCAAACGTCCTGTCTTTCAGTGAAGAAGTCCGGCCTCACCTCCTTGAGCTTTTTTCTGGCTTCCTCAGCACCCATTGGAGCAACGAGCTCGGCTGCAGATCTCACTTGCAGGTTCTCCATCCCCGCAGATACCACTTGAGCCCTTCCCTGCTCTGCTGAACTGGCCACTAGGACAGAAATAAACACAGACACACAGACAGGCAGGTATCAAGAGCAATGTCCCAGCTGACAGCACGCTGCCATGGAGGCATGTGCCTCTTCCCACAGCCAACCTCCCTCAGGGACCCAGAAATGCCAGGAGAGCAGAAACTAAGTCATTGCTCCCTCCTCTTTTACGTGGAAAGTGCTAATAGCAGAGCAGGAAAAACAACGTCCTTCAGGAAACAGGAGCCTTGCAAACTCCTACAAGCAGCCTGGGTTCCCCAGCCCACACGAAAAGCCCAGCAGGGGCTGTCCTGACTCCTCGTGCCTCTCCAAGCCTCCCCACACCAGTGGGAGCACCGGTGCCCAGGAAAGATTGGAGCTTTAGGCAGGGGGAGCAGGAGCTCGCTGCCATCCCCACTGGGTTTCCTAAGGAACTGCTGGCCCCTGGCGGCAGGCAGGCTGGGCCGTGCCTCTACCCACAGCCCTGGGGAACCCCAGAGCTGCTCCCTGCAGAAGGACACACGGCTGCAGCCCCGGCACGCTGGGAACGTGCCGACCACCACGCAGCACTCCTGCAGGTGACAGCCCTCACGAACGGGACCACTCGGCAGGGGGCACTGCCACCGCACGGGACACCTCCCAGGGACAGCAAGTGCTGCTAAGCTGGTGCCCAAGCTCTGGGAGGGAGAAAGGGCAGCAGGGCAGGGAGCCAACTGGGTACCCTCATTAGGGCGCGGTTAAAACCGCCTTTTAGAAGCACTGTTTAGGGCAGAACTTTTCTGGTGATCTCTGCTGCCTCCCCCACCTAGCAGAGAGCAGATAAAAAAGCAGACGTACCTGTCATGCCGGAGTCCTCCTCCTCCTCCTGCCCAGCTTGGACACGGCCTCCACCTTCACAGCTGGCTTCAGCAACACCCCGAGCAGACCCTGAGATCCCAGCCACATCTCCAGCATCTCCAGGCCAGTCCCTGCGGCCACCAGCCCCAGCTGGCCACAGCTGCCAGGCACGGGCTCCTTCGGATGCCAACACACAGCGTGCCCTAGCAGGGCTGTGCTATGCAGCTGCACCAGCTCTGGGAGTGCAGAGCCACAGTGCCCGTGGCCACGAGGGCTTCAGGACAGCATGGCACAAGTCACGGGCCACCAAAAAGCCTCAGGGAGGGCTGCAAGCCTAATGGGAATAAAGAAATGCTGCAGCATGCAGGCACTCCTGGGGAGGTCAGCCCTTCTGCACCTCCTCTCACCTCCCACCTTGTGCAGAGAGAGGCACAAGGCAGGCTGGACCTCAGACCACATTCAGGGACAGCAGTCACAGCACCTGAGCCCCCAAAAAAAGCCCAGGCAGCCCTTTCCTTGTGAGGAAGCGCTGCCCTTCTCCCCTCCAGCACCACTGCCACCTGCAGCGGGGGACACTTACTTGCCATGCTGCCTCACTCGGCTACGGGGAGCTCCCACCTACCTGCAGGGGGAAAAAAATAAATAAATAAAACAAAAATAAACCAAACAGGAGAGTCGCTGGCAGCTCACACTGCAGCACAGCAGCCCCAGCCCTGCCCCACCCGGGCCAGGTTCCCGTGCCAGCGGCCAGCCGGGCGCTAGGAACCCCCCCACCAAGTAAACCAGGCCCAAGCTGCAACCGTGCCAAGCTCCTGGCTTTATTGGGGTGCTCAGAATTAATTAACAGAATTAACAGGATTCGGGGTGCGCCGAGAAATGGCCCCGCACCCGGCCCCGCGCCGCCCCCCCCCGGCCCGTACCTCATGGCGGCCCCGCGCCCCGCCGCCGCCGCCGGGCAGGAGGGATGCGGCCGCAGGCCCCGCCCCCTCACCGCCCCCGCCCAATCGCGCCCGCCCGCACCGCCCCCTCCTCCTCCTCCCGCCCCTGCCATAGGTGGGTGGGGCGAAGGGGCGGGACTTGCTGCCGCTGAGGGCGCTGGGAGTTGTAGTCCCGCGGTGGGGCTGCCGCCCCCTGAGGGGGGCACCCGCAGGGCGGCTCTGGGCCCCCGCGGAGCCTGGCGGCGGCTGCTCGGGGCGCTGGGCTCACGCCTGGCCCTGCAGCGGGACGGCCCCTGTGGTGCTTATGGCCCCTGTGGTGTTCACAGCCCCCATAGTGCTCACGACCCCTGTGGTGGTCACAGCCCCTGTAGTGTCATGGCCCCCACTCATCTGTGGTGTTCACAGCCCCTATGGTGCTCGCAGCCCCTGTGGTGTTCACGGCCCCTGTGGTGCCCATGGCCCCCGTCCCGTCCTCCATCCCCACACCGCTCACGGCCTCGCCCTCTCCATCCCCACACCACACACGCCACCCTCACACCGGCCGCACCGAGCCGGCTGCTGGCAGCAGGGAGCCAGCCCCAGTCATAAGCACAGCACCCCCGGCATCGCCCTCCTCTTCCTCCTCATGGTCCTCATCATCATCATCCTCTTCATCCTCCTCATCCTCCTCCTCCTCGCTGCCCGAGTCGTCGTACAGGCAGAGCGTGGCCTGCACGGGGAAGTTGCGCAGCAGGCTCTCCCCCACGCCATACAGATAGTCGAAGGACTTGGAGCGGGGCCACAGCAGCCTGTGGGGGGAGATGGGCGATGGATGAAGGCCCCCCCTCCACTGCCCGCCGCCCTCGGGCTCGGCAGGGGCATGGTGGCGGGGCCGTACCTGACCGGGTGGTGGAAAAGCATCAGTGCCTTGCTGGGGTTGCCGTCCCCCGCCACGTCTGCCACGTCCAGAGGCTGGGCCTGAGGAGACAGAGCCAGGGTGGGAGCTGCCCCCGGGGCTCCTGCTGCCATGGTGGGGGTGGCAGCAGGGGCATTTCTCCCATTTTTCTCCCATCGGTGCAGGATTACACCTCACAGCCCCCATGCAGAGTCCCTGTGGGGCCAGGCTCCTCCCAACCCTGCTTTTCCTCACTCCTCTTCCACTGGGATTTAGGTCCCTGCGTCCCCGCAGAGGAAGCTGGCACCTAAACCCCAGACAAGGGCCTTTTGCCAGAGTAATCCCCCCCGCTGTGCCCAGGCGCCCCGCTAACCCCCTGAGGAATGCCCGCCAGGCCGGGAACAGGCGTCCCTTTGAGGCCCCCACAGAGCAGCCATGTCCCCGGAGAGGCGATGTGGGTGCCAAGGGTGTCCCCTTCTCACCCCCCTCTCCCTAGGGACACAGCCACCCCCACGCAGGCTCCAGCTAGCTCTGGCTGGGGGCAGAAGGGATGTCAGGGTGAAGGGACATAGGGGTGAAGGAGTGCGGGGCCACCAGGCTGCTTTTCTGCCTTTTTTTCTAGGAAAAGGGGAGCCCCAGCAGGGAGCCCAGCACTCACAGTGTCCGTCCGTTCCCTCTGCCGCCCGGTCACCTCCTCCTCCTCTCGGGGCAGCCACGGTCTCCAGAGAGGCAGGGGCCTGGGTGAGGACAGCAGCTTGGTCACAGTGGCTCTGCACCCCCAGTGCCGGGGTCCTGACCCAAGCCAGGAGCAGCGCAGCCCTCACCCAAACCCAGCCAGAGCCCACCCACCCCAACCCAGGCAGGCAGCACCCGAGGTACCTTCCCCTCTGCTCCAGCCCCGGGGCTGGGTGAGCACCGTCCCGGGGCACCGGCAGGCAGCGGGGAGGCAGGCAGCAGGCAGCAGTTTCCATATGGGCAGCGGCGTGTCCCCTCCGAGGCTGCGAGCCCTTGGCAAGGATGCTTTTATAGCCCTGCCCCGGCCAGGGACTCGCAAATTCTTCAGGGCAGGGGAGCGCGGGGCTGGGGGCAGCAGTACGGGTGTGAAATTTGTCCCAGTTGTGTAAACAGAGGGCTGGGGGGGACTGGGAGCGGGGTGCTGGGAGCTCCGGTGGAAAAGCAAAACACAGAAGGGAAAAGTTAGACACCGTTTGTGAGAAAATCACCAGGGGCACCAGGGGGGCAGCGGAGGAGGGCAGAGACAATTAAGGAGGATGATTAAGTGCTCGTTGTAGCCGTTTGCATAAGGGAGAGGGGATTTGGGAAGGGCTCAGGAGTGCTGGGGCATCACAGTGGTGTGCGATGGGCACGGTGGGGGCAGCGTGATGGGCTGAGCACAGAGCAACCAGGGTGAAGGCATGCTCAGGAGAGGACGGGGGGAAGACAGAAGGCAGGGGATGACACGGTCCTGCCCAGGTTTGTACCCCCCTGGCACCGCTACATGCCCTGACCCCCTGTAACGCCCCTGTTCGGGCACTCGAGGCGAGGTGCTGCTGGCAGGCAGGTCACCTCCCGGTCCTGGGAGAGTTTCAGTTTGGGACAAGGAAAGAAAATAGCAAATGGTCCCTGCTGTAGCTCTGCCAGTGTCCAAACACCGGCCGGACCTGGCCGGGCTCTGAGTGCAATTTGTCACCGGGGGCCCCCCCTGCCCTTCTCCATCTGCGGCAGCCGGGGAGCGGGAGGGGGCACGGCGCGAGCGCAGCCCTCATTACCGTCCCCATTTGCTTCTCATTTGGGCCAGGAGCCTTGTGATAACAAACCCCGCGGAGCACGAGCAGGGCCGGGGAGTTCAACCTGCCAGCAGCGGGCACGCAGCCCAGCACGGATCAGACCTGGGCACAAGATGAAACCAGCAGGCACCCGTCGCTGGGGGTGCCGGGGTGCCACGGGACACCTCGCCTCCTGCCCGTTGCACTGCCCCACGGCAGCTCCCAGGGGCTGCTGAGCCCCACAGGCAGCGACAGCCCCGATGTGCCCCCTGCCAGCCGGGCATCACCACCAAAGGTGAAGGTTCCCTGGAGCCCACAGGGTGAGGGAGGAATTTGGCTCTCTCTCTGCAGCTGGTTCTCCTCCTCGCTCTGCTCCCTTCGCTCCCCCCCCGCTCCATGAGCCCCCCGCAGCCTGGCATCCCAAGCCACTTAGGCAAACCCTGATAATTAATAGAAAACAAGCAAAACAAGGCAGCCCGGCTCCCCAATCCTTCCTGATGCCGAAAGGGTTTAATTCTGATCTGCAATAAGCCTCTGATCCCGGCTGAGATTTGTAGATGGATTTTGCAAAGCCGCCGCGAACAACTCGCGGTCCCTGATCCCCGGGTCCCCGGCCACTCGCCCTGCCCCACCGAGCCCCCTCCGGTCCCGTTCGCCTGCAGCCTCCCTCGGCCCCACATCCCCAGCTGCCTCCGTAAGTACCGAGCCCTCGCCTGCCTCAGTTTGCCAGCCCCACGAGGGTCCCGGGGTGCTAATTTAGGAGCAGCAGCCCTAAGACGGAGCAGAGGGGCTGGTTAGTGCCTGGGAAAGGAGACAGGAGTGAGGGAACTTTGGGAGCAGACCTCGGAGGTGCTGCAGGGGCTGCACCCTCAGCCGGCAACTTTCCCAGGGCGCGAGGCCAGTGGCCGGGCGGCACCGTGTGGTTTGGCGTTTCGCAAGAACCGCACCAGGGGGAATTTTGAAACAAGGTGAAGGGAAAACAAACCTGCGCCTGCCAAAACCCCGCTGCCCGCTCCGAGGTGGGGAGGGGAAACTCCCACCACGGCACCAGCACCCCCGTGGGGAGCAGGGGCTGCACCCCACAGCAGGACGGGTCACCCCGCTGTGCCCGATGTGTTTCTGTCCTCCACGGGTCTCTGGGCTCTCCTGGGGACACAGGTGTCACCGGCACCTGCCATTCCTCCCTGTCACCGTGTCATGGAAGAGCTGGCAGCCAAAGTTCAGCCTCGAGAGCGCATCCTCTTGTCCCAGCCCCGCTGGAGCGCAGGGTGGGCAGGCAGCAGCAGGAGCTTTACGTGAGCCCCGATGGAACAGGAGCAACCCCCTGCCTCCGGTGGGGAAGCCTTGGGGGGTCACCACCCAAATCTCCACCGGCAGGTCCCAAACACACAGCACGCAGCTGCAGCTTTTTGGCTTTTTCCCTCCGGACAGCGGAAGATAAGGATTAGCTGAGCCTGCAAAAGCAGCTCGGGGCACGCGTGGCAGCGAAGAAATATTTCCATCCCATACAACACGGGGGGGGGCAGGAAGAGGCAGGGGGGGAGGCTCGCACCAGGAGACGCTGCTCTCCTTGCCCTTGCACCTCCTGGTCCCGTGGGAGATGGCCCCGCGGGGCCGGGCGGGCTCCCCATCCCTGCCCACGGCCGCGGCAGCAGGGAGAGCTTTGGCGTCCTGCCCGGGCAGCGCCGCTCTGCCTGCCTCTGAAGCTTGCCTGGGAAGATAACAGAGGTGAAAGGGTGCTTGGCGCGGCTCCACGGGCTCGGGTCAATCGTTAATCGGGGAGGGATTGCTCTCCACTCTTGCAGGTAACCTCTCCTCCCCTCTTGCTCCCACCCACACGCGAGGCCCGCACAAAACTGGCGCCCAGGGGAGCGGGGCGAAGGCTCGGCCCGGCGAGAGGAGCCGCCAGCGGGGCCATGGCAAGGTAAGCGCGCGGGAGGAGGACAGGCGACGCCCGGCCCCACCATGGTGTCCATGGGGCTCCAGCTGGCCGGCTACACCATCGCCTTCCTGGGCTACGTGGGCACGCTGACGACCACGCTGCTGCCCAGCTGGAAGATCAGCTCCTACATCGGCTCCAGCATCGTGACGGCCGTGAGCTTCACCAAGGGGCTGTGGATGGAGTGCGCCACGTACAGCACGGGCATCACGCAGTGCGACATCTACAGCTCCATGCTCAACCTGCCCTCCGACGTGCAGGCGGCCCAGGCCCTGATGGTGAGCTCCTGCGCCGTCTCCTCCCTCGCCTGCCTGCTGGCCGTGGCCGGCATGAGGTGCACCGTCTTCGGCCAGGGCTCGCCGGGCAAGGACCGCGTGGCGGTGGTGGGTGGCGTGGCCTTCGTCCTCGGGGGGCTGCTCTGCTTCATCCCGCTGGTGTGGAACATCCACGTGGTGCTGCGGGACTTCTACAACCCCATCCTCCCCGACAGCACCAAGTACGAGATGGGGGAGGCTCTTTACTTGGGCATCATCTCCTCCTTGTTCACCCTCATCGGCGGCTTCATCCTCTGCGCCTCCTGCCCTTCGCGGGACTCGCCGGTCGCCTACTCCAACGCCTACCCGTCCCGGCTGCTGGCGAGCAAGAGCCCCCAGCCCTCCGTCAGCCCGACGCAGAAGCCCAAGAGCGAGTTCAACTCCTACAACCTGACGGGATACGTCTAGCGGCGGTGGGGCCCCTGCCTGGCTCCTCTCCCAGCTCCCCCGAACGCCTGGGCTGGCAGCGAGGGAAGGCAGAGAGAGGAGAGGACGCGGGGGCACCCCCCCTGCTCAGCCTGCTCAGGTTTTGACTCTGGTCACTTTGACTGCTCAGAAACCCCGCCTGACGGTGAAGGACCCCGAACCTGGCTTCTGTTCCCACCTTGGTGCCGCCAGCCTGCAGGAGCTGCCCCCGTGAGACAGTGACTCTGTGCCCCCCCCCAGGGCTCTCCCGCTGCCACGGAGGGGTTGTGGGGGGATCGGGGCACCCCCAGGGGCCTTGAATCACCGCGGGAGGCGGGTGGGGGCGCAGTGCTGATTTCAAACCGATGTCGCAATAAATCTGTGTTTCTAGCTAGGCTGTGACTGAGCTTTCCTCCGGCACCAGGGGGCCAGGAGCCCCCCAGTACCTCACCTGGCAGGGTGGGCTGTGGCAGGGCTGTGCTGGCCTGCCCAGTGCCTGTCACACACAGGGAGCCCCATCCCTTGCTCTGGGTCTTACAGGAGACAAGAAATAAAACACGGCGGGGGCTCGCAGGCGGGTTCTGAGCCCAGGGTGTCCCTGCAGGGGCTAATTTGGGATGGGGAGGCAGGGCCGAGCCCTCCCCACGCAGCCCTTGGGTCCGGGGTGGGGGCTGCCAGCAGCAGCGAGCAGGGTGCAGGCAGCCCGTGGCGGAGCAACGGGTGCATTTACCTCCCGTGCCAGCTCCGATGCCCGTCGTATCCTGCATCCCACTGCCAGAGTCGTGATAACCCCTGCCCCCCGGAGGTTTCAGTTCACCTGTCGGCCCCTTGTAAAACGATTTAGATTAGGCTCCGGCGAGGAGGGCACCGGGTTCCCCACTGAGACGTCACCACTAACCTTGCGCCAGTGAAACCGTGTGTACCCGTGGGGCTAACACACTCCCGATAACAGCGTGAGTCACGCTTTCTCCCCTTCTCCCCGAGGAAGATGCTCACGGGCAGGGACCGCGGCGATTTCCAGGCACGGGCCGTGCCCCCTCCCCACAGCCCGGGGACTGAGCCCGTGCCCGGCGGAGCCGCTCGGCGCTGCCCTGGGGAGGGAGCCCCGGGGTCACTGGGGCCGGGGGTGCAAAAGGAGCAAGAGCCGCGGCTCCGGACGGTGCCTCAAATGAAGACGGGGGGCAATAAAGTATTAACGTGCCCTTATCTTCTGAAGCAATAGAGGCGCTATAAACGCCCAGCACACCAGCCCACAGCCACACCTGGGCCACGGGCTGCAACCTCCGGGGACAGGCGCAAGAAATGGGGTTTTCAAGCATGTCACTCTACCCCAGCTTCCTCCTCAGAAGGACACTTGCTCGGCCCCAAGCCTTCTGCAGGCAGCCCCCACAGAGCTCCCTCCTGTCCTGGGGACAGGTACAGGCGATGCCACCTTCCCCAGGCATCCCGCAGCACGTGAGGCACCTGTTAAAAGGGGCAGCCCCGGCTGGATCCCACAGCACCGAGGAGCCCTCCAGGCAGGCAGAGTTTACTCCTTCTGCCGCCCCACAGCTGCCTCCTGATCCACTAGGGCAGTGGATCTGAAGCAGCAAATAGTTCGTACAGGCTCTCTAAGGAGTACAGGACCAGGTGCTGGGGGAGACCGTCTCTGCCCCCAGTGCAACCCAGGGAAGCACTCGGAGAGGAGAGGAGGGAGGGGAAGAAAATTGAGGCCAAGTTCCTGATGGGCCGAGGCACTTGGAGATGGCCTCCGCATTCCTCTGCCCTCCTCCTGCCCCCAGCTGCCTCCCGCGCTGTGCTGCAGCCTGGAGGGGCACCCGTACCTCACCTCCAGGGGCTTCCTGCCCTCCCAAAATCTTGGGGACGGCCGTGGCTGGAGGCACACAGCTGGGACACCGAGGTGAGGCCGGTGGTGCCCAGCTCCTCTGGTTTTAGTGGGAGGCTTTGCGGGTGAGGAGCCAGCTCCTCCTCAGGGGACACCTTCTGTCAGAGGGAAGGCCTGTGCTGCACCTCACGGCCTCCCACGTTCTGTGACCTTTTCAAGTTCTGTGACCTTTGTTCAAGTGACCTTTTGGGGAGCCCTAAAGGATCTTTTGCTCTTTACAGAAGAAATCTGAGGTAAGCAAGGCGGAACAAACTCCATGACACAGAGGGGAAGTGGACCTTTGGGTGCACCACAGCAGACTCCTAGAAAACACTTTCCTGGTTGAGGTCGAACAACAGCTCAGAAATTTATCAGAAGAGCTATAAAAACTGTTAACCTTGAAAAATCAGGTATTGGGCCCATGAAAAGGACACAAGGGTTCGATCTTCATGGCATTACATTAACATCATAATCGCATTTTTCCGTAATTTACGTCTAATCTACCCTCGAGGAGCTCCAGGTTAGCCATCTCAGCAGAGCCAGCACACATGCAATCTGCAGCAGCAACAATCTTTTATCAGCGCAGCCTACACCAACTCAGCCAGCAAAACAAGCTTTATCAGCAAGAAGCACTCGTACAGGAGTGTAAATCGAAGCTACACCAGGGATTTTACAGAAATATCATAGAATCACAGGACGGCTCGGGTCGGAAGGGACCGTAAAGCCCACCCAGTCCCAACCTGGTCTTGGACACTTGGAGCTTCGCTGGGCAGCCTGTGCCAGGGAAAGCAGGCTCGTCTCCAGACAAAATCCATCCTGGAGAACTGGGAAGTGCCTGCAGAGCTGAAGAGAAGTTGCACCGCACCCTGGGCAGCTCCCCTGCCCACCTCTGGTCAACCAGCAGCGTGCTGCAGGGAAGAGAGCGAGGCCAGAGGGTCCTGAACACCTTTAGGTGAACAAACCGAGCTGCAACCACGCTAACCAGGCCGCAGATCATCCCAAACGAGCCTGTTGTCCCCATGCTCAGGATATACCGGGCCATTTGAGGGCTGCAGTCCAGGGGCACCCCTATTTTGGCAGCTGCTAACCTGTAGGTTACTTCTAGGTAACTTCTGTAGGTACCTTCGAGGTCTGTACCTCGAAGACACCCAGCCCGAGAGGCAGCCGAGCCCCTACAGGCTCTCAGCGTGACCCTGAAGTCATCCTAGAAGCACAGGAACCAGCCCCGGGGCCGCCTCCTGCCTCTGCCCAGGACTTCGAAGGAAGGGTGTGCTTCAGAGCAGCTTTTCCCACAGCGGGGAACTAATCTTTCCTTGAGCAGGTGCCTTTTTTCACAGAACCTGCAATATCCTCTCTATTTCTGGGATGTCCAGCTTGCTAAAAAAGGCTAAAACCAGGACAAAACCCACGTCACAGAACAGCATGACTACCCTGAACTCGTTTCCCTAGAAAACCTTTAAGTTTCTTCAGGTCATCAGAGCAAAGTCCCACAACACCAGCTACACCTGGCAGACACTCCCAAGATTGCCACAACGGATGTATTGTTACCCAAATTTTCAGCCCTTTTCCTTTTAAAGGGTGGGTGGAAGCAAGAAGAGAGCTCTTCCAAGCCTCTGAGACACCCAAGAGGTCTGCAGGCGTCACAGAGCCAAGGCCACCACTGGATCCACAACCTCGATGCCCCCATGCCCTTTGAGCCGCTCCAGGAAGGCTGCACTGGGACGACCACGCTGCCCTTTGCCTTTCAGTTTTCCCCTGGCTGCAGCAGAGGCCAGGGGACAGCCGTCAGCGTGCGGGGGAGAGATCAATTAATCTCTGATCAGCCCTACCTTTCCGGCCGTGGCACATTTCCTCATTGGCCTCCTGCTCTTCCCAACCCACCTCGCTGCCACGGTGGTGCCAGGCCGCGAGGCTGCTCTCTCCATCTCCCTGCCGGCACCTGGGGCAGGGGGCACCGATAAGAGGCAGGAATAAGGTGGCAGGAATAATTAACTCCTCCTTTGCAAGGCAAGGACAGCGGGCACCGCAGGGCTGGGGACTGTCCCCTTGTTGCATTCCCAGACTTACAATGTCCCTAAGTTGTAAGTCTGCAGCTGCAAACAGCTGTTGCTGCACAGAGCACAGGCAGGTGCAGCTAATTCCCCCAGCTCCGGGACTCCTGGCTAAGAAAAAGTCTGACAAGGGGAATAATCCCACCCTCAGGCACTCCGATGGCAGCTCCGCCATGTCGGAAGAGACGAGTTTATCCTCGGCTGTCCCTGAGCTACCCGTTCCCACGGGAAATCTTTGTAAAACAGAGGGAAGCTGCCCACGAAACGCAGCGCTGAGCCTCCCAGCTCACGGGGGGGATGGAGCAGGGCACCCGCACGCCTCGCAGGACAGGCTGGGTTCCTCCAGAGCCTCGCCAGGGCCGCCTGCTGCAGCTCCAAGGCTCCAAGAGACACGGCATGGTACTGCCAGGGAGGACCTGGAGCACTCCAGGAAGAGGAAGCTTTGCCAAGTGGTCTTATCTTTTGAGATGCTTCACTGACCTCCTCACCTGCAGTAAGGATTTATCTTCACCACACAACTTAATTCCCCCAAACCATTACGGCATCGCAAGCTGTTGGCACGGGCGCTACGCTGCGTGCTGTCGGAGATGCAGGAGGGAAGTGCCAAGTTTCAAAATCAGGTACTTTGATATCAGCTTATCTAAGGGAAAATAAACAGCTGCACTGTTTGCCAAGTTGCATCCATTTCGGAAACGCTCCCTCGCGCAACCATGTTCTGCGTGATTTCTTTCCTCCGAGGAAAACAAAGCAGCTCGAGAAATGTCAGGGACCCACGTATCACCGTGGAGAGCCTGTATTTTGCCTTGCTGGTAATGCGAGACGCAGAGGTGAGAGTACGAAACCCGCTAACTGCTCACAGGCTGTTAAACATCTCTGTAGGCGCACGGATCTCTGCCGATCGATGCTTGCATCAAAGCTGCCCTTTCCTCACCACCTCCTCATTCAGAAAAGCTCGTTCCTGTTGCTAACGCCCAAGCGCCTTATTTCTGTATGTCATGCGAGTATGGGCTGCGTTCCCTGGGCGGCAGGAATTAAACAGGAGCAGCTCTGAGCTGTGCAGGCTCTGCCACGGCTCCCACCACGGCAGCAGCCAAGGTCCTGGAGACAGGGTACAGGCACACACGGCACGACAAACATCAGGGATGTCTGTAAATAATCTCCTAAAGAAATAAGGTCAAGTACTATTAGGAATAAACTTCAGATCCCAGAGCTAGCTATAATGGGAGGGAATAAAAAAGATGCAAAGAGCAGCAGCAACCAAGATTACTAGCTAACACATGTGGAGATCAAGCCGAAAGGAGGTGTAGACATTTCCCGCTTTAGCAGCAGCTTTGGAGAAGAAAATAAAGCTCCGTCTCTTCCCCTTCCCACGGCAGATGATTCAAAGGATGACTCGCTTATGGTATAAAACTTCCCAGCACAGCCAGAAGCATGACAGCTCCCCACGATCTCTCTGGCTATGCAAAACTGCACTTCGTGCAACTGTAAAATTAATGCAAGCGTCCCAAACGCTGTGAAAGGAACCTTCAATTCACTGTGATATCCCAGTGGAGATTTGATCTCCTCAACAGCTCTATTGAAAACAAAATGCCAGGGGGTGTTATCCTGTGGTTTGAGGACCAGCTGGCAAGATGTCAAAACAAAAAAGAAAAAAAAGCAAACATAAATGGAGATAAGAAACGCTGCCTTCAAACCATGAATGGAGGGAGATAAGGGAGCTACCTTCAAACTCAAGTGTTACCACCTGCAGTACTGACCTGAAAACCCAGCAGACAGCTCAATCTGAAAATGTCAAGAGAGCTCATAGACACAGATCTGAGATCTGGAAACATGAGCTAGACACAGAGCAGGACTCAAACAGAAGGACGGGAGATCAAAAATTGTGGACAGCGGCACAATACCTACAGACTGTAGGAAAAAAAAAAAACACTTGTATTGATAACATCCTGCCTGCCTGCACCAGCAACAGTGAAAGTTGTGCAGTGCTGCATGCAAGCCCAGCCACAGGGGAAAAGGAGGCAGCCAAGTCCTCAGCACGCAGGATGAGGCACGCTGTGTGCACACAGCCAGGTTGCTCAACTCCCGACTCTCAGGCAACACAAACACCTGACTGGTGACACCACCTGAGCAGTTTCTGTCATGTGGCCTCACGCCTTCGCAGGACAAATGAAGTGCTTAAGTCATGTCAGAAGAGCGGCGGTGTGCTGGCCACACAGACACACACCCTGCCCTCCAGGCCCACCAGGAGAACGTGCCCGAGAAGGATGTGTCCCTTCAGCAAGAACTGACTGCGGGAATTTGAGAGGGGTTCTCCTCAGCTCCTTTAAGCCAGGCATTTTGTACCTGCAGGAAACCACATTGGATTTGGGAAGCTTGTGAGCTGGAGATAAATACAGGCTTAAGCAATATTGACAGACTACCACTTGCCCTTGCCTTTATTTGCTGCCTCTGAAGCCTGCTGGAGGCAGGACGGGCAGCTACAGCATCCTTTGGTCCATGCAGCCCTTCTCCTGCATCATACCTACCTGCTCCCAAAACCGACGTCTGCCCCATGTTCTCTGAGTTCCCTGAGCCAAAAGGGTGGTCGTGCTGCTGGCTAAAAAAGAGCCAAGCAGGCCTGAAAAGGAAGTTTAAAGGAGAAGCTCCCCCACAGGACAGCTACTGCTGAAAGAAGCTGCCTCAGCCACGCTAGCCCGGAGCCTCGCAGCTCTGACTGCACGCCCCAGCGTCACCATGCCACCAACTGTTCCCATAGCTACACGCAGAGATAAATTTAGCTCAAGGAACCTTGTGTTGCTACATTATTTAACAAACAAACAGATGCACTCCGGAGGAAAAAGGCAGGCAGGGACCCAGTTTAGCTGCTGAGTGGGCCGATCAAGACCACGGACTCAAGGCCGAGTGCAAGGGCTCAGATCCTCGCCGCCACGCTGCCCCCGGCCGTGTCCGAGCCGTGCCTGTGCCATCCCCACGGCTCACACCACCTCCAGGCTCCCAGCCCCTGGGAGACCAGCCTCCAGCGACAGGGAGCAGAAAGCAGGGCCTGTCAGAGCAGGGGAGGGTGCGGAATGACCCACAGAATGACCACCGAGAGCAGGAGTGAAGAACCCAGGGGTTTATTGATGTACAGAAGCCCCAGCGGCAGCGGAGATGACTACTGCTGCATGCGGTTTGCCTCCAGTACGTTCTGCAGGATCTCGTCCACCTGATCGGACTCAAAGTCAATATCCTGGAGCTCCACGAGGGGAACGATGAGTGAGAGAAGCCAGCTGACGTTCACACGCAGCTTCTTCAGTTTCTCCATGAGGCTGCGGGCAAAAGAAAAGCCAGGAGAGGAGTCAGACACCTCCCATCAGACACAGCTGCCGCCTCCCCTGCTAGGAGTACCACGTGCACTGGGGTTTCCAGCTCCATCCCATAATGATCTCCATTACAGACCCAACAGTGTGCGAGGGATCCAGCAACAATGTGCCACAGTGCGGCACTGACACTGCACGGACAAAGCACTCTTCTGTAAGGCATCTTTGAAGCCTCATCAAATGATCTGGATTCACCTGCTGATTCCACCCCCTCACGCCAGCAGGATCCTCGGCTCTGACCCCGTTACCTGCACAGCCTGACGGGTAGCAGGGCAGCAGGGTCCCGTGGAAATGGCAGCCCACGGTTACTCCTGCCCTCTCCTCCCACGTTAGGGATGATGGGGACTGACAAACGGCCAGCCCGCTGTTCTCACCTCTTCACGTCGTCTTCTTCTGGGCCCCTGCAGGAAACCTGTGCCTCCCTGAGTGCCTCTAACTGCGTCTTTGTATCCTTGAGTCTCTCCATCAGTTCTGCCTTCTCCTCTGTGGACCTCGCCAGCTTTGCTTTCAGCTCCTGCAGCTCAGCTTGGCAGTAACCCGTGTGTTTTTCACTCCAGTACAAGCCTTCCACCTTCTGAGGTCTGAGCGTCGCCAGTTCCTGTTGGCTTTCCAATAATTCTGTTTTCAGGCAACACTTCTCACGCTCAATTTCCTCCACCTGAAATGTGAAATGCACAGGAATGGTATCAACCAGCAAGACAAAATGAGTTTTTCCAGGCCTGAAGGAAGAGTTAAGAGTCAGCAGACCAAGGAAAAAGCCCAGTGCATTCTTTTTGCAGCCATCCTGTCTCCTTATTCCTCCCTGACCCACCTTCTCTGACACCCTCCCAGCCAGCAGGGATACACAGCTGCATATTCGCTACCTTGCACCGAAGCAAATCCCTCTCTACAGAAATGTTCTTCAGTTCCACAGAGATGTTCTCTGCTGCTCTTCTCACATCCTCCTGCTCTGTCATGCCCTCCTGCTCCTGTTTGTTGAGGACCTGCAGTTCTTTTCCTCCTCTGTCTCCATCACCGAGGTCTGGGGCTTTCTCCACCTTTAATTTGTGAAGTCTCTGCTGCCATCCAAAGGGGCAGAGCTGAATGGGAGCTTCACCACCTGTAGCAGCCTTCAAAACACTGACAACTGGCAAAAAAGGTTTATTTTCCATGTCCTTTGAGCTCCTGCACGCATTTACACAAACACTCACGTCTGCAGGCCATCTTTTTGGTTTCAATTTTGGCATTTGCTCTTTCTGCCCGCCTTGGATCACACCAGTCTTCTGATCTTCTGCTGAGCCACTGGGCAATGCCTCAAGGCAGCATCGCTCCCAGCGTGGCACACCGTCAGCAAGGCCGGTGCCCGGCTGCTCTTCAAGCACACGAGTGTGCGAGCTGCCACCTACGTTCAGATCCTCCTGTTTTCTACACAAAAAGTTTTCCCCGTCTTGGTAAGGTAACACAAAGCTCTTTGGAAGAGAGAAATAGTAGGGGCTAGGAGATTCCAGGCCTGGGGGTGAAACCACCACTATGTTCTCAGCCTTCTCCGGTATTTCTTCTTTTTTGGTCAACTTGGGCTTGCTGGAAAACAAAAAATGGGGGTGAGAGCAGGCAGGAGCCTCTCCCATTCGTAGCACAGCTGACCTCGGTAGCTGCTGCACCTGTAGCAAATGAGCAAGCTCTGACTGTGGGGATCAATCCTCCTCCTGGCCAGGTGTTTGCTGCCCAGTACGAGGCATCGCTGCTCAGGACAACTCGTGCTGTCTTTCACACCACTCTGCTCCTCACACTCCCTCTCTCCCTTACAACTAGTAGCTACCATGCCCATTTCATGCAGGGGACGCATCGGGCCTACAGAGCTGAAAAGATGAAAGATTCTGGCTCCCTACTACCCAACCCCACTGCCTGTCCCCCATCTGAGACAGTAGTGGGGCTGAACTGTGGTCCCTGGAAAAAACAACTCAGAAATGTGCTAAATGTCCCATCTGAAATTCGTTTGCCAAATGCATTTCATTTCACACGCCAGGCAGGTCTGTTCCCAGCGGGCTGTCACTCTAAGTTTCTTCAGCTAAAAAATCATTTGGAGCATGTCTGGTCACAAACCCAACCAGATCTTGCACCTGTCGGAGCCCCAAATGCCTGACGTGTTTGTAACACAACCAAACTGAGGAAGGGAAAGGCACTGCCCTGATGCAGCCCAGAGGCCGTACAGGGCAGACGTGGAAGGGCTGCCCTTCGGCCAGGCTGCCACCTGGGGCAGAGACAGGCTGGCAGTGCCACCGTGTGGGAGAAAGGCCACATTGCTCCCTCCTGAAATGCACAGTTTCAGCACTTCCAGGCAGAATTACAAACAGCAGAGGAGGGGGTAAGGAAGATAATTCGAAAATATATAAATATA
The DNA here is from genome assembly GCF_964035555.1 of Netta rufina. Taxonomy (NCBI): domain Eukaryota; kingdom Metazoa; phylum Chordata; class Aves; order Anseriformes; family Anatidae; genus Netta; species Netta rufina. The sequence continues at coordinate 11,731,111 of NC_140135.1, forward strand.
TACATTATATCTCAAAAAAAGACTTTAAGACAATGTGAGACTTAGAAACATTATTCTCCCCAGAAACCTGCTTTCGTACTGGAAGCCACGTGGTCTTCAGCTTCCCTTGGATGGAATACCCTCTGTACAGAGCAACTCCTAGAGCTGAATTCTCCGGCTCTGGCAGTGGAAAGGCAGCCACATCAGCTGCCATTCAGACTGACCATGGCGTTGGAGAACTGTCAACATGGAAATTTATTTAAGTCCAAGGGGTGTGAAGGTGTTAACACTGACATGGACAGGCCGTTGGCTGAGCTGAAACTTGGAGGATTTAAAACCATCGATTTGATCCTCCCCCTTAGTTCCTCCCTGCTCACCTTCTCTGTCAGGACACAGGAGCATGAATTAGAGTTTGAGCCCTGCAAGCCAATCTCCCAGCCAGGGAGACAGATCCACTGGCTCTGGCCAGCACACGACTTCCAACAACTGCACCTCACCGAGAGCTTCCACGCTGACCTCAGAATGGATCCCAACACGTGGGCAGAAGAAAGAACACGGGTGGGGCAGAAGCATGCACCCTATGACCACTTACCCTGCTGTTAAGCAGCTGTCTTGCTCCTGAGGTCCATCTTCTCCCTGGACTGCAGTCATCTTTTTGAGAGGAAGGGAAAAGGCACCAGTCCCAGGAGCGTACTTTTCCTCAGGCTCCAGCTTCCCAGGGCAGGTGTAACTGCTGGTTTTAGCAGGCAATGACACGGACGCAGGGGGTGACACCTGGGGAAGAAATGAACTTTGAGAAGTGTAAACCAACAGCCCTCAGTACATCAGCTGCACTGGGGGAAACCAAAGCTTAGCCAAGAGGAAAGACGCGCAGCAGGACAACCAAGCCCCTTCTGAGCAGGTTCCACCAGACAGGCACTAGAATCAGCACACCCCAGCAACAGTGATCCTTGGGGCTCAACCAGGAAGGCTCAGTTTCCAGTCCCTCTGGTATCCATTTGGCAACGAGGGGCCGGTCTCGTTCCCAACAGACACCACTCCAAGGAGCTGCCAGCTGCGACCCGGCCTCCTTGCAGTTATCTGACTCATGACAAATCTGTGCAGTCACTGTCCACAAAGTAAGATGCTCCCTTGCCACCCCACCACCCTGTACCACAGAAGCACAGGCGGTGTTTCAGGCTGCAGAAGCGTTTCTCCTTGATTTGGGAACAGCGCGTCAGCTCCTCTGTGCTTTGACAAAGCGCCTGCTGCTGTGCAGTGAGAGCCTTCATGCTTCTTACAGACAAACATGCAGCAGACACGCTGCCTCTACATCCATGCGCCTGGAGTAACATGAAATGACCGTGTCGTGGAGGAAACGTGAGCAAAGCAGAGAAAGAAGAACGTGATGCTGCAAGATGGAAGAGATGACAAACCTGAGTGAGCACAGAGGTACTCCCAGAAACCCTCCAAGGCTCAAATCGGGGCAGACTCTGACAGTGACTCTCATTTGCCTACATGGTCTGCACCAGGCAAGTTTATTAGAGATGGGACACAGCAGAAAAATGGTTTGTGGGAAGGAGGGTGAGAAATCCCCTGTCCTTACCAGGTTTGTCCCTTCCAATGAACTGAGAAAAAGACATGAAGGCATGCAACATGAAGGTATCTTTGGGAGGAAGGCACACAGAGGGACTAGGCTGGAGCTGCAGGGCTACAGGAATACATCTGAACGCTACAGTGAGTGCTGGGGGGGAGCTGTCCCTACAGGATGGCCAACCTGATGGCATGCTGCAGTGTCCAGAGCTGCCCGGAGAACTCATTCTGGGCAGCCGTGTCCAAAAGACAGTTCTCCTGAGAATTCAAAACATCAGAGTCTTTATGTAACCAGTTAACCTGAAAACAGGAGAGGCGGCCACACAGAACCTGTCCTGCAACCCCAGAAAAATCAGCAGGAAGCTTTCTGCTTTCTTTCTCCTCTTCTAGGCAGGAGTGACAGGACAGGGTCAGGAACTGCCTCGGTCCCTGTTCCTGTTAAGAGTCTGAAGCACTTCTGAGCTGTAGGCAGATAAAAATTAAGGTCTCGTTTTATACCATGCTCCAACATCACGTGTTGGTGTCTCTCCTGTTGGGGGAATGAGAACAGCGAGGCAGGGGTAAGAACCTGCCAAGCCCTAGAGCATCAAGCACAAAGGCTTTCCCTGTGCTGCTTCCTGCAGCCTTCTCCCACCTGCCTCACCTGCTGTTCCACACTCTCCTCAGACAAGGATGAACTTCTCCTCTTTTTCCCTCCACTCTGCTCCCTAGAACACAGAAGGGACAAAAGCAAGTTTCTTCTTGCTGTCATACTGAGGAGTAAAATGTTCTTTTGCCAGAAGAATGGGATAAAGGAGGAATGCAGCAGACATCTCCTGCATTAGAACCATGTGCCACTGCTGCATCAGGGACACCCAATGCCTCCCTTTCCCCACTCCTTGCTCTAGGTAGCTGAGCTGCAAAGGAGAACTGGATATACTCACTGCTTCATGCATTTCAGTCTGTATCTGGGGCTGTTCTCATCACTGTGTTCCAGTTCCTCGGGCACCAAACAGCTTCTACAACAAGAGCAGTCAACCAGCCAAGCATATTGAGTGTGTGAAAGAAGGGGTTGACTCCCCTCACCCACCAAAAATCTCCACTGTTTGGACAGCGAAGCAACATCGCTGATCCTTTAGGATTTCAGATAAAAGAGGATCGAGAGAATAACTGAAGAAGTTAAATGCTTCTGTGCTGAAACACTAAATGGAAAAGAGCCACTTGAATCACAAAATAACATAGATGAAGAGCAATAAAGTGCAGACTACGAGATGGAGCTCAGCCCACTATACAGTATGCCAGCCAGTTCTGCTTGTTTTGAGCTGACAGAGGAATGCATCATAGCCAGTGTGGGCAGCGTAGACCACTAATAGCAGCTGCTTCAAAGGAGAGAAACTGTCACAGTCACGAGCCACGTGACAGCAGTCTGCAGGAAAGCTCCCCCTGTGCCCCACTGTACACTCACGGGGATGTCCTGAAGCACAAGGCACAAATTCTGCATACACGGATCTTCAAAACCAGTAAAAATAAATGGAAGCAGCACTTTTCTGACAGTCACAAGCAGTGCACAGATGCTTTCACTGAACTGTTAAACACATCCTTAGGTCTCCCTCCTCAGATGGTAACCCTAATTTAGAAATGATCTGTACTCCTAGGCCATCCTAATTACTCCTTCCACAGTAACTTCGCTGCCTGCTCTGCTCTGCCACTACCTTGCTGTGTGATTGCTCGCTTGAACCAGGTTGTTCTGAAGGTACTCACAAATCCCACAGTCCATTTGTGTGGCTTGACAAAGAGCTGTCTGCCATCTGTAATCTATGCTGCTTCCTCTCCCAGATCACAGACTTTTAACGTATCAAGCAGCTTTAAATGGAGCTACTCCTTTATTAGCTTTCTCTGTTGAAAAGTGGCTTTATCATCTACTTTCTATGCCATAAATACTTACCCTCTCCCTCCAAAGCCAGATGATTTCCATAACAGTATTACGAAGGCTATCTTATTTATCTTTGTGGAATGCCAAATTTCAATGGATAAAGGCAGTCCAGCCATTTAAACTGGCTGCACTCTGGAATTTGCTCATCTGAGGAAAGGATTTTCCTTCAGTAAAATCTAGACAGTTGCTCTCAGTCCCCAGTCTATCAGTTCTTTCTGCTTAGCACTTTAGCTGATACCCTTAGCAAGGAGGCGAAGCTTTTTTTATCTTCCAATAGGTCAGCAGATCTCAACGAGAAACCATATTTTGTTATTAGCGGGGTTAACATTTGGCTGTAATTCAATCAGTACATTTAACTAAAACCCACCCACTCCTACAGAAGTGCTTTTAATTTAAATGGCCCAGCTTCCGCTGCTCAGTCTCATTTTAAATGCATCAGGAAAAAGAGATTGTTACAGTGACCATAGCAAGCATGTACTGAAACAGGTTCCTATTTTAACACTGTCTGTTTTAAGAAATATATTCACAGGTATGTGGAGGGAAAGCAGGAACTCATGCATTTCATTTGTATTTCAAAAATACAAAAACATCTGTATTTCAAAGATGTGTGACGGCATGGAGAAAAGTCACTCAGGATTCAACCTGCCAGTCCCTTACCTGTATTTGTGGAGGGGATGGAGATGACAAAACCACTGCTCTGGAAACGATGTAAGGTCAGTTCTGTCAGGGAGCCTCCTCCACTTCAGACACTCCTCACATTGTACCCATATCTGGTCTGGTCTGTCTCTGCAAGAACCAGCACTCAGCCTGAGTATCTCAAGTGCAGAAAGAACACTGGGAAAGGCTGCTCCAAACAAGCATTTACCTGATCCCAAGGCAATCCCAGCACGCCCATGGAATGGTCTGGGGCAGCCAGCACACCTCTGCTCTCCCATGAACACCCTGCCCGTGGTGTGGTATCCCCTCAGTAACCACAGGGCCTAACTCCCCAGGCTCACATTTCAGTTCCCTATAGGAAGGAGAGGTCCAGTCACCCCCTCACAGCCTCTGTCCCTCCCGGTGGCATATCCCCATCCTGCGCTGGCTGAGGAAAACACAGGGCTTTTAATGCTGGACAAGATCAGAGCAGTGGCAAGCTGGTCCTTACGCTATTACGCGAGCTGCATCCATGCTTCCCAAGTTTATCTGTTGCATCTTTGCTTTCCAGTAGTTGTTGAGTTTCTGTCCCAGCACAGAGATCATCCGTCTGAAAGAAAGAACTCCATAAGAAGTCGGGCAAATCCCACTGGCACAATGGGCAGAACAACGAACAGCCAGGGCAAACACAACCCCCTTCCCCAAGGTCTTGATTCAGGCTTGCAATTCCAGGTTTTAGGTTGACCCTACTTTGTCACCCACCCCACGCTTGCCAAAAATGGACCCACCCCGATTAGTTCTGCACAAACCTGCTTTGGCCTGTTCTGCCCCCGTCTCGCTTAAAGTTGTCACAAGTTTAAAGTTGTCACAAGTCTCCTTCCCCAGGCGCAGCATTTCCCGAAGTGCTGCAACCCCAGGAGAGCAGGGGCTGGTGCCCAGAGGGAGGATGTTGCCTCCTTCTGTTGCACCCCTTTATTGGAGGCTACCTGAAAGCATCCAACTTTATTTTTTTTTGGCTTTAGAGGTCTGTTCCCAGATTGGGCAGCTCTGCTAAAGTGCACATGATCACAGGCTCCACTCAACTCTATTTTGTTCCTAATAGAGTCCAACTGCAAGGCTGGACTCTTGTGGGGGAACAAGCATGGATGCCAGGCCTGAGGGAACACAGACACCGTGTCCTTTCCTCAACCCAGGGCTCTATGTTTGCACCAGGCATCCACGGCAAATTCTCCATGATCTCTAGGCATAACAGAGAAAGTAAAAATGGTCTAATTTGCAGCTACTTCAGAATAAACAGACCTGAGAATATGTGCAGTGCTCAGAACAAAGGCCTGAAAAGCCCTCAGAAGAGCCCTCTCCAAGCAGCATCCCCGGGGCAAAGGTCTGTCTTACCGGTACTCCTTGCTCTCTTCAAAGTCCTGTTTGTTGTGCGCTGGTTTCAAGAAGTTGCATTCAATTACCCCAATCACACCCACGCCTTCTCCCTGCATTGGGGGTCAGAAACCAAGGGGAAGAGCTGCTTTAGCCAGTTGTGCTCACAACAAAAAAGAAAGCAGCCCTTTGAGGAGTGCAGATGCCCCAAATCCTGTGATACAAAGGTTGATGGCAACACCAGGGCCTGCATCTTGCAGGCCAGCAGCATGTATGAGGTACAAACCCCATGCCATAAGGGTATTTTGAGCACATACTGAAGCTTTTTGTTCCAGAAAGCAAAGCACATGCTGGCTAAACTGACAGACCAGAACCTTCACGGCTAAGATGGCCATCTCCAAGGTGTGCCATAGCTCTGAGCTACTGCTGCAAGGCCACAGCTGGAACTATTGCTATTGCCACAGCAATATTAATGAGCAGCTGGACGTTCCTAGCTAACTAAAAGCTGGACAACTGCCCTGTCCAGACACACACACACTGACCTGATCCTAGGGACATGGCCTCTGACATCAGGTCCCTCAGTTCACCCCTGAACACTGTGCAATGTAGGTACCAGGCTGCTTTCTGCAAAGCCCCGTCCTCCCCTCTCCCATATAAAAAGGGTTAAAAGACAAGCCCAGCCACTCACCTTCTTTTGGCAGCCCACCTTCTCGTAAGGTCTGATGAGCCGGTTCTTGTGGTACATCATGATCCCATAGTGGTGTTTGTTCTTGCAGTTGAATCCAAAGGTGATCTTCACCCTTTCGCTCTGAGGGAAAACACATCAAGGAAGAAAGAAACAACAAGCCCTAGAGAAGGAGTAGGGGAGATGCACGAGTTCCACAGGAAGAAGCGAAGCACACCAGAGAGGCTGCAGGATGGAGCAGCCCACGCTGCATTCCTCAGCACACCACCTCCTTTCCTTGAGAAGAAAACAGCACTCGGCCTACTAACAACCACCTCGTGCACGCAGCCAGCAATCAGATAAGAACACATAACTGACTGAAGGTGAGCTGGATCCAGCAGTACTGAGTGGAGTCACTTTGCTCCTGCCAAGTCAAAATGTGCTTCGGTTATAGCTTTGATAAAACCTCTGATAGTCATTCACATCGCCCTGATAATAGAAGAGGCAGATCTGTGCAAGGAAGCTGCCTCTGAGTATATCACAAACACGATAACTAATGACTAGTAATTTTAATTGTGATTAAAAGATAAGGCAGCAGTGTTTACAAAACGAAACAAGCCCATTCAGTCAGGGCTACAGAAATCTTAACAACTAGTAACGACACTAAAGTCCATCAAAGGAGGAAGAGCTCACCTTCAGCAGACTACAGTTACATGAACTCAGTTCCAGACAGACTGCTCTCAGATAGGGAACTGTGGTATTAGGATTAAAATATTTAGCTATTTTATTATTTTTTTTTGTCTAAATACATTCTTATTTGCTTATTTCTTAAAGTCGGAGTTCATGTCTTTGCAATGTTCATAGTCATCATGTGCTTCTCGATACAATGCCACTTCATACATACACAGCAGACCTTAAACTCCAAATCGTAAGGAGCTGTTATTTCACGCACATTGGTTATGCAAGGACACAGCACCTTTGAAGCAAGTATCTAATTACTTGCAAATAAATTCTTCATATTTGATCAATGTTTTTATATTAATGTAAGCACAGAAATTCAGGACCCCAACCCACCAGTTAAGCACGTGGGAGGAAGGGGGGTAAAAGATGCTCAGACGTAATTCAAACCAAAGTGAAAAGAAAAAAAATATATGCAAAGTTCTTTCTGGGAGAGATGTGAAGGGAAAATTTTTCTCTGCACTTGGCTTTGACTTGGGGATAACAAATAGTCTGTGCTCTGTGGGCACTGTTCTCCAAAAGCACGTCAACCTTTTAGAAGGTATTTTCAAAGCAAAACTGACCAGGCAGGAAAAGCCTCAAGCCCTTCTCCGTGTCATCCTGCCCTACCACAGGACGTTACCTTTGGGGTACGGCAGGAACTGGCTGACATGCAGCCTGACCCCTCAGCCCTGTTATCCACTGCTCCAGTGGAAACAGCTTTGAAAGCTCCCTTCTAAGCTTCACATCAGGACTTGGCTTCTCAAAGGTGACCAGGAGATGGGAAGAAGAAAATAATTCAGCCTCCCTACTCATTTAACTCTTGAGTTCCTCTCTGCACTAGACAAGGCCTGAGCCATGCCAAAAGGTGTCAGGAAGGATACAGAGAATCTCGGCTTGTATAAATCGTGTTCAGTGTTCGCCAAGCTTTTGGTGATCAGCTGAGTGTTCACCTTCTTCTGTCGCAGGACGATCTGCACACAAGGCTTCAGGTACAAGACACTGCAGTACGCCTAGGAGAAGGGACGGCACAACGAAACAGGAGGCAGAGGTCTAGTCTCGTGTAATCTTTTCCAGATGAACCCAAAATCTAGTTTGGATTTCGTGTTTTTTGCAATTCATGTGCATGGCAGGCTCAGGGAAAGGCCACTCTGCTCCCTTCCAGCCCTCATCAACTTACCCGTAGCGAGTACTCCATCTCCGGGGCAGCACACTCTTGAACCTTCTCCTGACAGCGCAGCCCCGTTCTCCTTGGAATCTCTGCAAGGAAGTCAGCTAACCGAATATCGTGCTTATCCGTATCAAAATCCAGCTCTGGCTTCCCATCTTTATTTCTGAAAAACACCAGACGCAAAAATAAGGACAATCTCCTCCAGTCATCAGCTCCCCAGACTGCTCTTCCGCATCAGGGTCCCGAGGGAATCTCCTGAGGAGCTGATAAACCAGCCTATCTCACACGCCCCACGGATCTCATTAGTCAATTGTTTAATTAGACGTTTCAGCACAGAACACCAAAGCAGCAGAACACTTCGGAACAGTCTCGGTACACAGACAATGAAGGTTTTCCATTGCACAGGCGTGACAGACAACTAGACCCATCTCTAACTCACAGCAGGACATCCCAAGCACTCAGTCATCCCGACGGAGGAGGGGGAAACCCCTGCAGTTGTTCCTCCAGCACCCAGACTGGATAAAAGCAGCCCGAGACCACCCAGGCCAAGAACTGTCCAGAAGCTGCCTCTGCTATCAGTTCCTTCCCATGCTTGGGGGCACTGCTGCCTCCCTGGGCACCCCAGCGCCGTACCTGTGGATGTTCCAGATGAGGACGCGGGTGCCCTTTTTGCCTGGGATGTCATCGAACTGTGCCAGCAGCTCCTCCTGAGTGTTGAACAGGGTATGCTCCAGGATGGCCTTCAGGCTGAGCACAGAATCTTCAGTAACAATTATTTTCTCTAGAAGCCACACGGTCAAGGAGAACAGAGCTGCCCGCTCCACTTATCTCCCTTTTGCCCCAGGGGGACAAAAAATAAAATAAAAAATCAGCTACCCCGTGCCCCTTTGGATGAGAGTAGCAGCTCAGCCACTGGGAGGAAGGATACTGTTCTGTTGGCTGAACGGCACCAGCGGGACGATGACTTCCTCAGCCTGTACACCTTCCAGGTAGGTCTGGGAAAAGAGCCCCACGCTGAGAGCCCCTCCGTTCTTGGTGAACACAATGGCATCCTTCCCCAGCCGCATGGAGCCAGACTGGAAGCCATTGCCGTTCGATCCACAGGTTGGGAGGTCTCTCTTCTCAGCCTTCTCCGTGAAACCGAAGCTGAAAGCATAGGAAGGAGCGGACTGTTATTGTGTGGATCTGCCACATCTCAACCTAGACCACTACATGTTTGCCCCAGAGCAGCTTTTAAAGCTTTGCTTCCCCCTCCGCCTTCTTACTATCACCAGCTTTCTGCTCTCTTACCACAGACGAAAGATTTTGCAAGGAGCTTCCATCTGCTATTGCTGTATCTCATTCAGGTTTCCTGAAGCTTTCTGTCACCCTCCCCCACCTCGATTCACAGGCAAGTACAGAAAAAATTACCAAGCCCAGGGCATTTCTTTCCTCCTTCCCACACAATACAGGGCGGGAAGGGGTCATGGCCTGATTTTTTTTGTTTGTTTGTTTTTATTTCCTGAAACCCATTTGCTTTTCTGAAGAGCTGTGGACTTTGCGTGTGCTGCATTTCAAGAACCGTTAGTTTCTCTGCTTTGCTCCCTCATGTTTTGTTTATATCAAATCAAGTTGTCAGAGGAAAAAAAGACCCAGGTCCTAACCCTTACGCTTCCAGCCCTGAAATGACCATGCTTTACAGAGCAAGCTAGGAAAGGAGCAACTGTGAAGGAAGATCAAAGCCAGGCCATTTTGTAGCAGCAGCAATTCTGGGACAGGAGACAACCATGGTTGGTGTGAGGATCACTACCCATCAGGACACAGCCCTGTCCACATGGGCACATCTGACAAGCACAGGAGAGGAAGGAGATGCTGCAGATGCAGATGACACCTGGAACAGGGAAGCGGGGCTGACAGAAGAGCAAGAAAGGAGACCTCAGGTGCAGGCTGGGCACCTGCCAGCAACACAGCAGCCTCTTAAAAACGTGAAAGAGGCAGTTACGGGAAAAAACAGGTTTCTGCTGTCCTGTGGCTGACTTCAGAACACTCATTCTGTCAGTTTTTCCTCACCACAAGTAGCACCTCATGTCCTCCCTGCTTGTGCACGTTATACTGGATGTGAGGAGGACTTGTAGCTCGTTACCTGAGCATGTGGCGGAGCTTGTGAGGAGTCATTCCTGCCCCGTTATCCGTGAAAGTTAAACAAAGGTGACCCTTGAGCTTCACAACATCAATGCAGAGGAGCTTAGCTGTCCCACCGGGCTCTGAGGCGCTGTCTGGGGAAGGAAGAACCACGGGCAGCAGGCTGGAAGCAGCGGGTTCATTGCCCTTCCTCCCTCCCCAACCCTGCCTGCCTCCGGTCAATTCCATCGAGTCAGTTTCTGACCCCATCTCTCCCAGACACCATGGCCATGGGGGCGGCACAGCAGCTCGCCCTGCTGCTGCCAGGGGACATCTCCTCCAGCCCTGAGGCCGAGCAGCTCCAGAGCCACAGGGCAGGAGCACAGGGGGGACACTGCGACACTGGTGGGCGGCTGGGCTCCAACAGATGTGCCCCCACCGCAGGGATACGGGGGGTGGGCGACACAAAACGAGCCCAAAAGTCACGGCTGGCAGGCACCGGGCTCCTCTCCCGGTGCTTACCGAGCAGCTCGGCCACGGCGCTGAAGGGCCCCGTGCGTCTGGAGCCGCAGGCCCTCGGCTGGCAGCGGGCGGGGGCAGCCATCGCGCCGCTCCCTCACCGCCCGCCACAAGATGGCAGCCCCCGCGCGGCGCTGCCGTACGGCAAGATGGCGGCTCCCAAACGGGCGGGCGGCTCCCAGCGTTAAGTCCCTCCTCCTAACGGTAGGGCGACATGGCGGCGCCCAGCGCCGTACAACAAAATGGCGGAGGCCGGCGTGGAGCCACAGCTGAGGCAGCACGGGGCAGGGGAACGTTCATCTGCCCTTGTAAATGAGCACTCCGAATAATACCTTATAAATGCATTTATTTACATGGCTTCCCCTCCCCTTCCTTGCCACAAAAGGCAGAACACAGATGTAGAATGGGAGGAATAATCCCGCACAGCCCAAGTGTGTACGGACGGTGACAGGCTTGTACGCAGGAGGCCCCACACAGCCCGTGCCCTCACGCAGATCCTCGTGTGCCACCAGGGCAGAGGCACGCTGTGCTGCCCCAGCACCATTCCGAGAGGCCACGTCCAGCCCCAACACCCCAAGCCATCCCTGCTGGCTGGGACTGGGACAGAGCTGCTCCTCCCCTCCAGAATCCTAAACCCCCAGCTCTCTCCCTTCCCCACTCTGGGATTTACGGACGGCCACGTTATCTCCCAATAGTCCTTCGCTGTCCCAGTTATCACCAAGAAGCTCCCACGGTCCATGCAAGTCTACCAGGTTCCTGCTCCTCCATCCCTTACTTGGCAGGGGGGGGTCTCTCCAGCAGAGGGGCAGGGGGCAGCAGCATCTGGCTCTGTCAGCTGCCCCTTGCTTTTCCCAAATTCAATCACAAGCGGCTTCCCCTGCAAGACGTACCCATTCACCAACAGCATCGCATCCTGGGCCGACTGAATATCTGCAAGAAAAGAGCAAAATGGGCTGAGATGACACAGCAGGTTCTGACACAGACACCCACAATGCTCACACATCGTCAGTCTGCACCGTGACCCCGTGCAGTTCTGGGGTCCTCCAGCTGAATAACTGCAGCAGCAAAATGTATCCCCTCTGTTTTGATGAATCCTTCCCCAGTCCAGAGCAAAGACTATGACATGATACGAAGGAAAGGGAGCAAAGTCCCCTCCTGCTTCATGGAGAGAGGAGTTTGCGCCAGTCGAGGGCCCTGTGGGAAGATGTGGCACCTTCAGGAGTCAGGGAAGAACCGAGGCAGGAGGCAGCGACTCACCGGGGAAGGTGATAAAAGCCTGACCCCGCATCCGGCCGCTCAGCAGGCGGAACTGGATCAGTGGGCTGTTCTCCTTCTGGAACCGAGCAAACAACGACACTAGGTCCTTCATCGTCACCCGAGGGCCCAGGTTCTTCAAATACAGCACCTGTAACACAGAGGCAGGGTCAGCTGGCATGTGCCATGCCAACAGATGCTTTTTAACCCATCCCCAGTCTGTACACCTCAGACATATGAATTTTCAGCCACTCTGCCATCCCGTATTTATAAACCATCTGCCATATTCATAAAACGACACAAGCACCAGCTAGCAGTTAAGCAGAGTTTAAATAAAGTCACTGCCAGTCTCCGAAGGGCTCAGAGAGGGAGAGGACATTTTGTCTAGGGACACGCCAGAGCCAGGAGGGGCTAGGGGCTGCAGCACAGCTGTTTGCCAGCTGTGTAACCTCCCACTAGAGCCACCCCTTGGCAGGCAGGATCAAGCAAGCACCCTCCAGGCAGCAGCCATACAGTAGCAGAGGAGTTTTTGTTTGCTGAAGCAGCTTTAGGACATGCTGGCTGGGAAGGCAAATAACTCATGGCTCATCTCCAAATACCTTGTTGGGCTCTCCAGGATGGTAGGAAGCAAACCTGGGTATGTTTCGGAGTTCTTCCTCTGACAGACGGTTCTTGCGAATCTCCTCCTCCGGGAGGAACTCTACAGGCTCTTTTATAGTCACAGGTCTTGGAGGGGACTGATGGGGCTTTGTTGCAGGAAGGCTGGGACTTTCTTCCTGGTCTGTCTGCTCCTCCTGGTCTGGAAGCGATGACTCCTCCACCACTGGATGCCGTGGGGCCGGGGAAGGGAGCAAGCATGGGTCGCTCTTGGTTGGCTGGACTTCTTCAGGTAGCTGCTTGCTCAGCAGCTCTTGGTAAACACTGTCCAGGTGAACCATGGGGTCCTTTTCATCTGTTATCCTCCGAGTGTCATCTAATCCGCAACAGAGAAACATGGCAGTGTGACTACCCCCATCACCTGTAAAACGCAGACTGCAAAAGAGACACGGACAGGACCCCAAAACAGGAAAAAACACGTTCTGAACCAGCCTCCATGCAGGTTAATTAAATAGGAAGGGCAGCCCTAGCAGGCAGCAGGTGCTGGTGTCTCAGCTTAGGACAAACCTACAGACAGGAGCAGAACCATCACTGGTGCTGTGTGCAGTGCTCGTTTCTCCCAGAGCTGACCCCAGCAGCTTATCTGCAGCCACACTCCAGCACATTCTCGTGATTCCTTCACCACACCCTCGCTCCTCCTGCATGCACGGCCAGGATGTGCCATGCTACCTTTCTGCACTGATACTTCGAATATAAATATTTGGTTTCTAGGGACAACATCATGTTCAACTCCCGGGCTTAAAGAAAGTCCATCCCACGTATTTAGTGCATGGAAATGAGGGGGACATCTCCCAGCCTACCAGCCTCAGCTCTGCTGCCTCTCAGTTTTGCTAACTTCCACAACACTGACACCAAAGCAGGGAGAAGGGGACAGCGGATGCTGGGTCAGCTGTAGATTATAGACCAAACACTGACCAAAGTGGTGTTTCAGGAGACAGAAGATGAAGTTCCTCCTCATCTCGTTTGTTCTTTGATATTGTCTTAAAAACAAACCCCAGCAGGTTCATGCCTGTACATTTCTCCAGCTAAAGGAGACTGGAGCAGCTTTCATCAACTCTAAACACCAGACTCTCCATCCAGAAAGCCAGAGGAAACCTCTGGCTTGGGGACTACACCGCTGAGGTGAGAAGTGTCATGTGATGGTCAGGGCACTGGGAACCAGCTGCTGGTCTCCATTTCCACCTCTGCTACTGGCCATACCCCCACCCACACAGTGCCAAAACAGAACACCTTCAGGGACAGAAAGCCAGAGAGAAATGTGTCAGACCCCCACATATCCATCTCTCCCTGCTGCAGCAGAGACAGGAACAGCCACAGGCACACAGACCTTGGTGGTAGAGTGCCCGGAGGAAGGAGTGGCGGTCCGTGCCCTGAAAGAGGGCGTTCTCGATCTCCATCTCCCGCCGGCTCAACTGCTTGCTGCCAGCAAACCTCTGGGGCAGCGCGAGGATGCGCTGACGCTCTTCCATCTTCTCCTGGATGGCATGGAGCCGGTCCTGCGTGGCCTCCGGGGCCGCTCCCAGCCCAGAGCCCTGGAAGACAGGCACAGCTTTGCTCAGGCACCACACTTGCACTGCCAGAGCCCAGTGACATACCCCGAAGCCTGGAGGGGCATTTCTACCCCCATATCCATCTCTATCAGAATCCCAAGGATACATTTTTCTGAGGCTGTAGCTGGATTTTCTTTTCTCAAATTCAGTTCAAGAATTAGTGGCAGATGCTTCCGTTTAAGGTAAGAAATCAGGCTTTTCCCTCGCACTGCTCACAGCCTAAAAGACCTTCCCATGGGTACCTCTCCCTCTTTGCCTGGGCCAGTACCTGCCCTACTTCCATTCACCATTTCACAGCTTCTTTGGGGCGCAAAAGGCTATTTATATGGAGCAGCAATTCTGGGAAATCATTTGTAGCACTTTGTTTTTAAAAAAAGCTGCAATTTAGCAGCTGAAAATAACAGAAGCCTACACTTGATACCTTGCTGAGAGCTCCACAGGCAATCTGGAGTCCTCTGTCTCAGCTGATTCCTCCTTGGTGGAATCTTTTCACTCGGGGCCTCCACATACAAAGTTGCACATCTCTACTGGACTTGAGCTCTCTACATTTTCTTCTCCTCTCACGAGCTGTAGAGAACGTACTCTAATGTCACTGGTTCGTGCTGTTGGAGTACTGTTTGCCATTCTATTCTATATTTCTAAACACCCCAGAACCAATTTTATACCAAACACAACAAACTTGTAGCATTGATATTTATTTTCACTCTTAAATTACCCAGGTTTAAATGCAGGCTCCACCATGGCTGGGTTTGCATTTCAACACCACAGCAACAAATGGCTTCAGCTGAAGAGAGGCAAACCCACGATTACTGCAGGCAGCTTCCTGCTGCACACAGCTACTGATCAGGAGGAGGAGGAGATGGGTGGAAGCCAAGGATCAGCCTGCTTTGCACCTTTTATTTTACCAAATTAAGAGCAAAACACTCCAGTACACCTGGCAGAATGACCCCAACAGCACCCTGTCTCTGGAATGTGAAAGAGGCAAAGGCAGGGGAAGGAGGCGACCTGCTTTGGTCCAGCCTTTACATCCTTCTTTTGGGCATACGAACAGATGAAATGATTTGCTCAAGGCCATCAGGGTGGCCTGTGACAGGCACGCAGCCAGCTCTTGCTGTGGTGCAAAGAACCAACCCTTCTTTCCACCACAGCTTCTAGCACAGAGCCTTTACCCACAGACAACAGGCCAGAAAAAACGTGTGATGGTGCTGGCTGCAGGCAAGAGATACAGGGAGCAGCTGAAGGACTTACAAAGAACCTGAGCTTTCTACACGGGCGTAGAAAAGGGTTTTTTACGGGGTCAGAGAGGCATGGCCACATTCAGACGGAGCAGAGCTCTTCCAGCCTGGATGATTCTGTGATTCTGTGTCTGAGCGTGCCTCACCTTCCCCGCCGAAGCCCGGTTCTTCCAGAGCAGGATCTCCGTGTCCGACAGCCCCAGCTCGCGGAGCGCCGCCGTCTCCCGGTCGCTCTCCTGCAACGCCTGGAACTGCGACAGGGTCAAGGCTCCCGCCGCCTCCTCCCCAAAAGGCTTGTAGAAAGCAGCGGGGGCGAAGCATCGCCGCTTCGACTTGCACCTGCAACCCCAAGAGGCAGAAGCGCCTTAGGGACCCCAATGAGGCGACCCCGCTGCTCTGCCCCCCCCCAGGACCCCCTGCCCGGGTGGGGACTCACTGCTCGATGGAGGCGGAGGTGTCCAGCTGCTGCTGCAGCAGGCTCTTCAGCTGCCTCTCGCCTTCCGTCTCCAAGTCCTCCAGGAGCACCTCATCGCTGCCCAGGCTGCTGTTGACCCTGTGGAGCAGAGGCAGCGCTCAGGGGACACCCGCACAGCGCCAGGGATCCCAAAACGCTGCCCCCCCCCCCCCTCCAGGACCCGCTGTCACCCTGCCCGGCCCGCTCACCTCCGCATGGCCGCGGCTCTCGCGTCCCGCCCGGGACTACAACTCCCGGCAGCCCCCGCGAGCGGCCGTGGCGGCCGGCGGAGGGCGGGCCCGCGCGGGGGTTGCTGGGAATCGTAGTGCGGGAGGGCCGAGCGCCGCCTGGCGCCGCGGAGCGATGGCAGAGTCGAGGAGCCCCGGCCCAGAACAGGGCAAAAGCGCAGATCCTAATAAAATCTGCGAGGTATTATAGTCATGTGGCTCTTCCCTTTTATTCCGGGGAATAATTATGTACGGAAGACTGGGGGAGGGGAGAAAAAGTAAATATAAAGGACACCAACTGCATGCAGGCAGCATGAGGGGCAGATGAGAACTGGGGCTGGTCTGCTAAATTAACAATTACTCTGTTACTGCATTAGTAAATACACTACAGAATGTGTAGCTGCATTGTTATTAAATACCATTCACTGTAAGTCTTCAGAGTTTTCAACATGTTCTCCACTACTCCACTACTACTCCACTCCACTACTAAATGTGGTACCATTTTTGCACTTGCACACCTAATATGTTTCAGCTAAAAATCTTGCTTACTCTGGGAACAGTTGAAGGCACAAAGAGAAAAAGCAGTTAATGCATAAGCTATAGGAAAGGAGGCCCGCTTTCAGAAATGGGAGCGAACTCCGGTTTGTGTTTTGGGAAACTAAAAATCTATGAGACTCCTACAGCTTCTTATGAGAAGATGGCAGTTCATTAAGCCATCTCTAAGGTTCTGAATAAATTTCATGAAGTTCTGGTGGAAAATATTCAAGTTACAATTAAATGCAGAGTTGGTGAGATCAGTTGTGAAGTCACACAGTGCTCAAATCCCTCAAGCACAGCATTTTCATATCTAGCAGTCTGCACACTGCTATAGAGAACAGCATATGCTTGGAGCACAAACTTCATGCAGGCTCTCAGAGCGGAGTTGGTGAATTCCAGGAAGACACCGCAAAGAGTAGCTTTGAAATAAAAAAAAACTTTATTGCAACAAAAAGAAAAGCAGATCACAAGTTTAAGCTTAGGTCCTCACCAACCTATTTCCTATGCGGATATTAGGTTAATATTAACAACGTTTGAGACTTTCAATCAAATGTGATCCGAAAACTGCGCTCCTGCTCCTTGCGGCGGCTCTCACAAACTTTTGTCACTTCTTCCACCTTTCTCTGCAACAAGGCTGGGGGAAGAAGAAAAAGTGATCAATTTAACAGTCATCCCAAAACATAACCCTGCACAGTTAAGCCTGTAGAAAGAAACACACATTCAATTTTAATGTTCATTCACTCAGACTTGACAGTGCCCAGTGAAACAGGAAAACACAAAGCACTGCTAACCTTCCAAGGCCTTTAAAGATTGTCCAAAAGGTATGGTGGCATTCAGGGACTAGCAAACAGAATCTGAAAAAAACTATGACGTTGTTGCCACTTCTTGCTGAGCCAGCTTGTAGTTTCAGGGCACAGCACCAGAGAGCAGAGCAAACCCCTCCTGAACAGGAGCTGCAAGCTGGTCTGCAGCTTGAAAGGAAGTAATTGCTGCATAAAGGAACTTCCCCTGCCCACCTCACGCTAAACTGACTAACCTGTAATTTGCATAATTCAGAAGTAATCTGTTTGAAGTATATACATATTTTCCCACAGGATATCACAGAGCTGTAACAAGCTTTTAACTGTAAATATAGGAAAGAGTGCAATCATACAGAAGAGCTGCGATCACTTGCAGTCGCAGTACAGATAACCTGTTATATATTTCCAAATCAGTGATCTGCAAATAAGCTACTGATTGACTATCAACTTCAAATGCAGGAGGCATTGCAATGTACAAAAATTCTTGGCACAAGTTAGAGCAATGTTTAATTTAATTTCATGAAAGCTTATCAGAAGTTATTCAACAGGGCTACGGCATTATGTCAGTCTGTGGCTTGGAGATATTCCAGTTTAAGTTTTAATTTTGGAGCCTGCCAAACCCAGAATCTTCCAGCAACATATTAAACAACACATTGCAGTTTGTCAGTTTTCAAAAAT
The DNA here is from genome assembly GCF_964035555.1 of Netta rufina. NCBI lineage: Eukaryota > Metazoa > Chordata > Aves > Anseriformes > Anatidae > Netta > Netta rufina. The sequence goes on from NC_140135.1 coordinate 11,749,144, forward strand.
TCACTATGCAAAAATGATCATGGCATGAAATGACAGTCTGCTTCACCATCTCAACTCAGAACTCAGTTGTAACTAAGAAAAGAATTCCTGTTCCTCTCAGAAAAAGGAAATCTCAGACCAGGGTTTTGTCCAAATCCTCTTTTCACTGAGGCCACCTTATGGAAGGCACATCACCCTGGATCTGTGTTCAGCAAGCCCATTCATGTTCAGCTTCTGTTGCACTAACAAGTTAACATTAGTTTGATTAAAGCACCCCAGCTCCACATAATTCTTGAACACGTCAGACAAGTTAATAGCTGCTGTGTACACATATGCCTAGAAAAGATCACTGGCTGTTGTGAGACAGCCCTGAAGGCGTTTCATGGGAAATAAAACTGATAAAACTGATGACATTACCTACAGCACAGATGTCTTATTTTTACGGAGTTTTGTCTGTTCATTTTTGATTTTAAAAAGAATTATGACATAAGAGTAGGCCTGGGAAGGATCTAAGTTACTAATTGCAAGAGCTGCTTGGAGGGTTAAGTTCAGAATTGCACCTTCCTCCCCCCCCCCCCCCCCCACACAATGTACCATTTCAGGAATTCTTCTCCTTGCCAAGAACTCCACAGAAACAGATATATTAATTTAACTGCATTTTCTTAGGCTTTTTCCTTCTTGTTTGAAGATAAACTGAAGCTGAACTGTTTCTTTAGAAAATGCACGTTTATCAGTAAAGATAATGAATTATGATTAACTGACAAGACAATTACTTTAGTATAGAATGACTGAAAAAATTAATCTCCTTTCTAGTAAAGTTGAAATGAAACAGATTGCTTTTTTCAAACATTCTGTAGAGTCAGCGTTCTGGTGCCAGAGGAGCTATACCAGATTTCATGATAAAGGCACGTCGGGAATGTGAAAGCTAGCATTTGTCTTCTAGAAGAAAGGCAAATTTAATCCAGACCTAAGCAAGCCAGTAGCACTATTTAAAGAGAAATTAGCTACTAGCATGCCTCCTTTCACCCAAGAATTACAGCAGATGTGAACAGCACTGCAGTCAGACAGCCACAATTTGGTACTGGTGAGAGCTGCACTGCTTTATTCTGCAATGCCCTCCTGTGGCTGCTAACATCTGTTAAAAGCAAAGCCACAGAATTCTTGAATCCCTCACAAGGACACAGTCCCCATTAGAAAAGTTCCTTTGTTTTTTGTTTGTTTTCAGTGTTGAGCCCTGAAAGCACCATATTATATTAGTTGAGTGAAACCAAAACAAGAAACAGTAGCTATGCTATCAAGTTTTCACTTGAGAGCGCATTTTCTGCTCTACGTTAATTCTCAAGCGATTGATGTTTTGACATTTCTACACTATTACTCCAGTTACCATGCCTGCAGATAAACACATGCAGATCAGTCCTGCCTTGATTTGGCTTTTTCAGAGTTCAGAGGGGAATGCTGCTAACACTAACCTCCCCTATCTCCACCCCCCTCAAAACAAGCATTTTCTTATTCCTAGGGGGAATCCAGGAACATTTCAGAAGTTGAAATATTTAACCTCATTTTGGTGGAACAAAGGATATGGTATTTCAAGTCCTCTGCTTTGCATTGATGCATTTCCAATAGCACTTTTATAAAATACCAGCTGTTATCACAAATTACTTTTCAGCAGAGGCCCTCAAGGCACATCAAGAGAATTCAAGCAGAGAAGGGACAATGTAATTGAAGCCAAGGAGGAGAAGACTCCTCCGTGATCTTCAGGAACTCACTTATATCCAAGGTACACTTGCATACACACTACACGCTTTGTATTTACATTTCCCAAAAGCTGCAAAATGGACTCTCACCTGAGTTCTGGTCAATCCACTGCAGTGAATCCATGTGTGCATTCAAAATTTTACAGATCTGCTGAAGCTGAACAGAAAGAGAAGGTGAGAGCTATTTGTTACAGTACATTAAAACTAACAGCAGTAAAAGACAGCCTTCCTGTCCCCATCTTCAGAGTACTGAAGTAATATTTCTCATACATGCAATTCCACTAATACGGCAGTCAGTTTTGCTGTGCAGCAACTGTGCTAGTTTGCTTGACATCAAGAAAACAGATTTAGAGTATATGCCTGTGGCTTAGTTTTAGCCAAATTCAGCCACAACATTAATCTTTGTCTTGAGATGGATGAAGTAAAAAAAAAAAAATAACAAACCCTCAGTCTGAACCACCAAATGGAAATTTTTACTGAAAAAGGTTTCGTAGTAAAGAGATGCAAGGAGTAACAAGATCAATTTAATACATATCAGGAAGCTAGCAATTTCAATCTTGTACAAAAGTAGTACAGGAAGAGTTCAACAGCTGCTGCATCTCATACAAAATGGTGGAGCAGGTAGCAAAAATAGAAGTCAGGAAAGGTCTCAGAAACTAGTTATCTAGGCAATAATTACACCAGAAGGGGAAAAAAATTCACACCAGAGTGAGACACTTTGAAAGCTACTAACATAGTTGCAGACTAAGCGTGCAAGCCACTCTGGCTTGCATTATGTTATAATGCAAGTCTTACCAGAAGTGAATGAATTGCAAGATAAAACAAAATACTTTTCCTAGCTCAAAACTAAAAGAAGAGTATCCATGAGCAAGCAAACGAAGAGTTAGCACTGTTTAAGTATCCTGTGACTCTTTTCCAGCATAAAAAAAAATAAAGCCTGGATTTACCGGATCGCTGGTGTCTGCTGGGCCTCCTGATGTATTCAAGTGCTCAATGATGTCCTTGAGATCTTGTGCCATACGCTTCAACTGAGCATCTATGTTCTCAGCCAACTTATAGCTGCAAAATGCATGGGAACCAAGGTCAGAACATTTAAAGTGTACTCATTTAAAGTGTACTTCAGCAGAGCTACGACCGACCACACTAACTTCAGTCAATCAGAACTAGCATTCGTGCCTCTTAACCAGGGCATGACAGATATGGGAAGAGCACCACAATAGGCATTTTATTACACAGATGAAGTAACTCCTAATGTCTTTCACTCTATAAGACATATGGAGACAGACAGGCAAGACTGCTGAGCTCTTTCTGGAAGGTTCAGTCAGAATTGAACCACCTGTCCAGATTTTTTTTTTTTTGAGATTCTTATCTCTTGAACAAAACACTTCTTTAATTACCCTGCTAAAATTCAACACTTATGTTTAGAAGAAAGCTTGAGCTGCACATAGTGCATTCTGTTCTCATCACTTTTATCACTGAGTGATCATTAATTTTTAGAGATTATGCCTAAATTAGAATCCTTTCCCCAGACAGCTGATTAGAACAACATCCAACAAAGCTCTTTTCATGCTCATTAAGAGACTTCCAATTGCAATTCTCGTATTTCTAATGCGTAAAATGTAAGTTGCCATGCATAAAACTGGATTACATATTTGAAAAAGGCCATTGATAGTTATGTATTATCATGCATCCCAATTATACTTCTGATTGATCATCATCATATTAGTCTGTTTCAGCACATGTTCAAACAGATTTTTGTCTTACGTCCTCTCCCGTTCTTCATCTGCGTGCTGCAAATAGATAGTCCCACTCTGTTCCTTCACAGACTCCTCCAGAGGGGTCAACAAGTCTTCAAGCTCTTTCTGCTGAGACAGAATGAAGTCTAGCTCCTGATCCAATCTGAAAAGAGAAACACCTACAATTTAAAACAGGCTTAGAGGCTATATACATTCTAGATCTTCCACACAATGCAAAATGATGCAAAAAAAAAAAAAAATGAAAAATCATCTCAAGGGTTCAGTTTCTCACCTCTTCTGATCAAGCTTCACTTTCTCTACTTCTCTGTGTAATGAAGTAATCTGTAAGCAGAAGACAATTTTACCAGGAATACTCAAAAAGTAATCTCATAAAAAGAAAACGAGTGGAAGTGAGAAAGCCATTACAAAAACCATCTACTAGAAAAGCAAAACAGTTGCACAGATGTTTACAGACGAAAATTTACTAATGGAGTTTTGGCTATAAAGAAGACTAGAATAGACATGGAGAGTTTTTCAAAACCACCCAGATATAATTTACATGTATATTTTTAAAAGCAGGAAGTCTTACCAGAGGGCTTGCTGCATCTGTGGCACAATGCCTTTAAAAATCTAAGCAAGCAAAATGAGTTCACACTGGCTATCACCTTACCTTCTCTCCGTTCTCTATCAGTGTCCGATCCCAGGCATTAACTTGTGTAGCTTGGTGAAGAAAGTGTTTCTCTTGATCTTCCAGTTCTAGACTCCACTTATTTATCAAACTCTCAAGCTGGGCATAAGTCATCACTGGAGGTGCACTGAGGAAGTGTGAGACAGTACAGAATATAAGATCAAAAGAGTTCAAGTGTGATCATGCCCATTTCCCCTTCATCCACCAGCTACCAGCATTAATACTGACTCTTGCCCCAGTCAGGGAATAGTTGTAATAAAACTCACCTGGTTGTGGTGGTGGTTATAGCAGTTGTAGAAGTCACAGCTCCAATGGCACCCGTTGTAGTTAATGGCTTAAGATTCAAAGCAAAACTAGAAGCAGAAGTGCCTGAAAGAAGAGATTCAGGTCAAACAACAGAAGACATTGGGTATGTAACGAACTGAGAACAGACCCAATTCACAATTCTAATGCAGTGCTTTATGAGCTAAAATGTCCCTTTAACAAAAAGCAAATCCTGGGTGTGTCAAGAAGGAAGTGAAGCACATCTTGACACAATTAACAGTAGTGGACTGTAAATACCTGACTGCTAGATCTAGTCAAAAATGAGGAGCTGACAATCTGCACTTAACCTGTGCATTATTCAAAGAAACACAGCAAAGCCAACACCCCTCTCAATCTGTGTTTCAACATTAGATCTAAGATCTGTCAGCACATCCAATTGCTGCCCTGAACCACTGCTGCTACAGTGCGCTTTGCAGAAGATTGATTTCTGTTTTTACAAAGAAAAGGAGCATCTATCAGATGATGCTGTCATGCAGTCATACAACACTTTAGGTATTGATCTAGACTCTTCAGTCACTCCAGAAACAAGCTTTGGAAATGCCATGAGCTGAGCAGCATCCATATTATTACAGTGAACACTGACAGGTAACTGCATCCCAAAAAGGATGCTCAGTCCTGAATCCCAACACTTCGCAGCACTGCAGATCTTCACATGAGTGTCAACATTCAGATGCAGCACTTAGCACCACATTTTTGGGAAGAAAAGCTAGTGAAATCCTGTGCTTCTAAACTTAAAATGCAGAAAAAACGGCTTAAGAGGGCGGAATCAAAACATAAAACATTTCTCCCTAACCTTCCCCACAGATCTGTGGCCTCTCCCTTCCCTTCTATCCCAAATAGGGAAATCTAAACCAACTTTGCATCTACGCAGACAGGCTATAGGAGTAGCAGCTAATCTACTTACTCCAGACTAGAACAAAGCCCTAAAGGCATTCACTCACACCGTGCTGTGGACAGACTCTCAAGAAGCCATAAGTAACTGTGGACTTGTGGAGATGGAAAAGGGGGATCACAGAAAAATACCGTATTACTTTCAGTCACTGGACACTACAAATTAGCACTGCTGTGCTGCTACACTAGCCTTTAGGCTACTCCTAGGAGGAAGTCAGGCTTCTTTCCCTTAGTCTTTTACCAGCATCTACTTACTTGTGGCTGTGCTTGTTGCTGCAGCTGTTGTTCCAGGAGCTTTTAAGCCAAATCCAGAAGTTCCAAGACCAGCTGTACCAGTGGAAGGGGCACCAACTGTAAACAGAAGACAAAATTAAGAGTTTGCACATCCCATTAAATACAGCTCCCTTTTGAAAAACCACCCTGCCTGCCCACCCACCCTCACTGGGTCTTCTGTTTGCATTAGCCATGATCACTGTTTACGTGGAGGCTCATACAGACACCATGTGAAAAGAGGCAGGCCAAAGTCAAAAAAATAGCCAGTGCTTTGTTGTTCTGATGATATAGAAAACGACTAGCTCAGCTGTCAAACTACAACTCCTTCTCTTACTTCGAATTATCTGACATTTAACTCACACTACAAGTGATTAATTAAAAATAATGACTAACAAAACTTCCGAAGCTCCCTGGGAGCATCTACTAAGTTTTCAGAGATGGGTGTAAGGCAGTATTATTATATGGAAAAGTTGTGTTAACTCTGGTAAACATTAACATTTGCTGTAGCTAGTCTCCATAATCAAAGGAAACCGAAGTGTTAACATGTCTTTGCAGGCTGAGCAAGGAAGCTGTTAGGACTCATTTTCAACTTCAGCTACTGCCTTGAAGCTGTCATAAAACAGACATTATTTCCTGCCAAAAATAATTTTGCAAGAGGAAACAAGTCAGTTATTACCAGAGGAACTTGTACATGTACAGCTGTATGGATACAGTGTGTTTTTACCACACTGCACCTCCACTGTCACAGACCACTGTTGTTTAAGTTTGAACACCTAATACAAGAGTCAAAGGCAGATGTAACCAGATTCAAGGCACTGGTCTGGGAAAACAGCAGCATCACCAGAAAGCTCAGCTGTGGTGACATTATGCAGACAAGAAGTCACATACAAAATTCCCACTTGCTGCTTTGCCCACTGAATCTAAAGAGTGCTTTATTTCGCACAAAGTTTTCTGTGCCTTGCTACTGAAGAAATTTTGCTACAGTTTAGAGGGATGGCACCAAGCAGCAAGAAGAGCTTTGTCCCGTATTATCTCAGCAACTGATGCTTCACTACAGACAGCACCAACCATGCTACTCAATTATGCCCCCAACACACCAGATCTGCATATTGTGACTCACGTGAGAGGCCTGTGGTGGTAGATGAGGTTGGTGCTGAAGAACTTGCTATAGATGCAAACAAAGTAGGGCCCGTTGAACCAAGAAGGGAAGCTGTGGTGGTGGCCGCGGTTGTAGAAGCTGTGGATGTTACTACAAACAGAAAAAGTGGAGATCTTGTACAAGCAGAGCCCTTCGGGCTTTCACACATTTCAGAAGAACCACACGATGAATGGGACACAACAAATCTGCCTAATTAGACCATCTTTTGCATGGGTACAAGAGAATTTAAAATTTTTGAATTTAAAATTACTTTTCCTGTATTCTGCTTCAACTCTCTTTTCCAGTGTACCCTTTAAACTTGTGGTTCCCTTCCATTACGCTCCAGAAAGATGTGCAGAACAGAATGTTTCATGTGACATAATACAGAATACATCGCACTAATCACATTTTATAACTACATTTAATGAGCTTTCACAGAGCACTGATGCCATTGCAAACTCACAAGCAGTTCCAGCCCACCTCCAGACTCCAGTTTAGAAAACTATACCCAGAAGGGCAACAGATTCAGAGTTTTAGTAATCATTTCCTAAAATCTATTCCTACCTCCCAGTTTGTTTCCAAAGGGCAGAGTGGGTCCCTGGCTGGTCGTAGCGGTCAGTGTTGCCGTGGGCGCACTAGTGGCTGCTGTTGAAGTCAATGATCCGAAGCTTAGACCTGGAACAAAACACAGGATACATAGAAAAGGAAAGATGAATCTTTACTACAGAGAAACTGATCGCAGTATTCAAGGCAGCAGAAGGAGCAGTTGAAGTAAAATGTTAATATTTAATGTAACAAATACTCTGCATTATCCAGCAAATGAAGTAGAGCTACAAAGATTACTTAAAAGCCTTTTAACAAATGATTTAATGCAGATGAACGTCATCCTCACCCACATCTTCCTTCAGAGGCCTGAACTATCACCAAGTAAATCAAAAGCTGCAGATTGAATTTCTGCCAATTCTACAGAAGCAAACAGGCTCATGCACACACCCTGCAGCTCTCCTTCCCCACTGCTTCAAGCCCTTTCCCCTTGCATTAGGAAAGCCACCAAAACATTTTTTTTTTTTTTTTAAAAGGCTGGCACCTCTACACACCCTTTTAATATTATTTTAGCCTCACCTTTTGTGGAGGGACTTTTGAAACAGCAAAGATCCCATGACGTGCTGCAGCTGAGCAAACCAAGTTACCAGGACAACTATGAGAAGTTCCCATGACAGTGTTCCCACATCACCCAACTGAGGAATTTAGAAAAATATTGTTGCCAGCAGCTGGCTTCAAGGACAAAGTCTACGTGACTGCTAATCACAAGGGGGTTGTTTTCTTGCAGTTGTTTGTCTGAGTGCTTTTGACCAATAATCTTGTGTGAGACACTATCCGCCCCTGTTAAGTTTAGTACAAAAGTCAGGCTATTTGGGTAATAAAGGCAGCAGCATGATCTGACCATACTAGTGTCTGTCGTGTTTTCAGCTGTTCTTCCTGCAACAACCTTTCAAACCCATCACATGAGCAATACCTGTAAAACACCACTCAGTTTAGAAGCCTGAATCCATGGCACTCAAGCCCTACCCATGACAGCCCTGACATATTGTCAAAGCCACACCAAGGCGCCATTCTGAGCAACTCCTCCATACAGACACTTTGCTAGCCACACTGTTAGCCAAATGGCAAGCTCATTAGCTCACTTATACATACAAATTCTGCCCAAAACAGCTCGTGTTTCAAGCCCAGGCACTCACCTGAGGACTGCGTCCCTAGGCTGAAGGGGGCTGCAGGCTGGGCTGTGGTTCCTAAGGTGGCCGCAGTGGTGGCCGCAGCAGCAGGCGCTGCTCCGAAGGTCAACCCCGTGGGCGCTGCTTGCAGAGTTGTGGTGCTCGTGGCACCGATGTTGAAGCCAGTTGTTCCCGCCTGGGTCGTGGTACCGCTAGCGAAAGTAAAGCCTCCAGTCGTCCCAGACTGAGTGGTGGTGGTCGTCGTGGTGGTGGCAGTGGTGGCGGCAGCAGCAGCTCCAAACACGAAGCCAGCAGGGGCTGCTGCTTGACTCGAGGGTGTGCTGGTTGGTGCAGAGCTACCAAACCCAAACCCCCCTGTGATTCCAGTAGCCTGAGTTGTGCTGCTGCTTCCAAAGTTTAATTTGGGTGCATTTCCCCTACAAAAGAAAAAAAAGAAGAGTAGTGAGTCAGCCTGTTTAAGACATACATCCAGCAAATACTGAGTCAGCTTTCTTACGGACCATTTGCTGACAAAACAACAGAAAGCATCTTTGAAAACGACAGGCACTCCACCAGGATCGTATTTCTGTTTTGACAAAGACTGCATTATAAGTCCTGTCATCTGCAGTACTATTAATCTCCTTATATTGACACCCCCTTAATTACTTCTGCCTATCAGTATGCTGTAAGACATTTACAGCTGTGTAATAAAGCTGTTTATTCTCTCAGCTTATAAGCATCCTTTCCACTTCCTCCACACAAGCCTGTTCTTTTAATTACGCATCACAACTAACCCTCATTTGAGCTCCCTGCCCACTGCTGCGACATAGCGGGCTTCCAAAACAATAAATATATAGAAATATTTCAAAGTTTGGCAATCATTTCTACGGAGAAAACAGCCCCACCTGAGCAAGGGGGGGCTCTCAGGTGTTTTATAGTAAGAGCTGAAGCCGTTTTTCCCACGACCACCAAGGACCAAGTGGCAGGGTTTATTACAGAACGAGCAGTTCTTCAAGCCTGCTCCGGGCACCGGCACCGACAAGCAGCAGGCTCGCGGTAAGCACGGCAGAGCCTGGAGCAGGACAGGGGGCCCGCAGGGAGGGTGGCTCACCCCAGCGGGAACACGCTGGCTGCCGGCGTGGCGGCGGCAGGCGTCCCGAAGCTGAAGCCGGCGGGCTGCGCGGTGGTGGCGGGCGTGCTGAAGGAGAAGAGCGCCGCGGGCTGGCTGCTGGCGGGCGTCTGCGCCGCGCTGCCGAAGCTGAAGCCCCCCGCCGGGGCGGGCGTGAAGGAGAAGCCGGCGGCCGTCGTGGTGGTGGCGGTCTTCGGCGTGCCGAACGTGAAGCCGCCGCCGCCGCCGCCGGCCGAGGCCGAGCCGAAGCTGAACTGGTTCATGGCGGAGCGGCCTGGCGGCCCCTGAGGGCCCCGCGGCCTCCCCCGGCCCCGTCACGGAGCCCGCCCGCAGCACCCACCGGCGGCCAGGCCGCGCCGCGCGCACTGATGACGCGCTCCGCGCATGCGCCCGGTGGCGTTCAAGTCCCTGCTCCCGCCCCCTCGCCCAGCCTCCCAATCGCCGCCCAGCTTTTCACCGCCTTTATTGTCTATTGGCTAAGATCGCCGTCGCTCCTCAATCGCCACGCCGGATTGGCTGGCTGGAAGAGGCGGAAGGGGAGCGGAGCGCGGTTGCTATGGCAACGGGGACGCGGGGCCCGGGGCGCTGTGCAGGCCCAGAACTCGGCCTGGTCCCTGTGCTCTGCAGCCAGAGAGCCTTTGGGGGCAAAAACCTGCAGTTTGGGTCCCTTATAAAAAAGATCAGGTCCCTGTAAGCATGCATTGACACACGCAATACTTAAGTCAAGAGCGATACCCCTAGAACATACACCCCTGAGGAGTGACAATAAATAGTCATATAAATAATAAATAATAAATAAATATTACATAATAAACATAATAAATAAAAGGAATGAGAATAAAGCGCTGCCCCTTCTGTCCCTGCCCCTTGTTTTTTTCTGCCTACAGCAGCGGCTATGGACTTGGACAGCATCTCCTCAGTCTCGTCCCTGCAGGCCCTCGCCAAACTGCTCAGTGATGCGCCTGGTGATGATGATGATGACGACGAGCAAGGGGTGAGTGCGGCATAAGAACTCCTTGTTAGCAAGGGAGGTGCAAATTTTTATTTTTATTTTTATTTATTTTTTTCCCAGTGTAAGTAAAAACAAATTAAAACCTTATAAGGCTTTAGAGCAACTGAAGCAAACAGGAGATATTTTTAATGTAATAAGCTCTTGAAGGAAGATGCTGTCCCAGGAGTATGAGGAGAGACTGTGACCAGAGAATGGGATATTCACTTTTTTCATCCTAAAGGAAATGAGAACACATAGTTAAGAGAGCTATAGATACTTCGATTTCCACCTACTTTTCCCTGAAGTCTGTTAGAGGTGAAGGCAATTACAGTCAGGATTTCATATGCAGAAAAGAAGAAGTTGCTGCTCAACTTCTGCATAAAGAGTAAAACATCCAGAGGCAACTGAATACATTAAATCTGTATCAGACATCCAAGAACTGTAGAGATAACTGATCACTGAAGCACAGTAGGTATGTTGGAGATGATAGAATAAGGTAGAGTGAGCCATGCTAAGATGAAAGATCTGAATGGTTAACGAGAGAAATATCTCTCTATTCTTTTTTATTAGTTCACCTCAGGAATAGAATAAAATAACATATTTTGGAAAAATGTCTCTTTCTCCTGCAATATACAACTGCTGCTTTTATCTAGGCATGTAGGTGTGCTGGGGAGAAGTACGTAGGTCTGTCATGCTCAGGGAAGACCACAGGTACCACCAATCACAATGTGCAAGGCCTCAGGGAAAGCTCAAAACTTTGGCAAGTCTGAGGATTTTCAACAAGTTGCATAGCGACATGGCTAACAAAAATTGGCAAAAGTCTTTGTGCTCCTCTGTGGCATCAGTTCTTCCAGGAGCCAGCTGGCTGACCCAGCAGTTGTGTGCTAGTAGTGGCAATGGGACTATCTGGGGGAAAAGAGATGAATCTCTTGAAGTTTCTTTCAGTACATGATAGATGTGGTCCATCATACTCTAGCTACATTTCTCTTTAATGCTTGATTTCTAAAGCCAGCATTACTGCTGTTCATCTTTGCAGTAAACATCCTGATTTTAAAAGAATTTGTTTACATCTTATTAATAAAATGAATGACACTTCAGAGGCAGAAATGGAAAATTGCCACAAGTGATGTCAATTAAGTCTGAGTCAATCTGGGTAATTTGAAATCTTTATTTTGATTTAATTTAATGTTCTGTGCATATGAGGCACTTTTTATCAAACCGAAGAACTTCTCTATATATAGAAATGCCTCACATTGGCCTATTAACACTAAATTGATTCATAATTAGAGGAAAATGTTGTTGCCTCATATGATCTCTACTGTTAAAAGGAATCTAAATGCTATGATGGGATTTGCATGTAGCCCCCTTGCTTTCACTCAATATTTTCATGGCAGGCAAAGCAAGACAATTTTGTCAAAATGCCATAGAAACAAATGCTCCAGAAGCACATCTGGCTTTAATGCTACTTTTGGGAGTCCTGTCTAAACCCAGTTAGTTATCAAAGCTCCTCTCTGCAAAGAGAGAGCATGTAAGCAAGCATGTTCAGTTATTCAGGCTTGAAACCGGGAGAATTCTTTTTGTTCTAGCAGTAATTTACTTGACCTCAGATAATGTTATACTTACTGACATAGATACTCACTGTTGCGGGGCTGCTGTCTATGAAAATTAATTGGAGTTTAATCTGGCTCTTTTTGCAGCCACGCTGTTCTGTTAGTGCTATGACTCCTGGTAGCATTGGACCAGCAAAGAAAGAGACCTGTGGTAAGGAGGAGTGTTTGTATGCCTTAGCGTTCAGTTGTGTGTTAGCAGACTGTAACAGCTGCAGTAAATTACCACAAATAGTTTGCTTCAATAAGTGGGTGGACCTTTAAGATGGAAATAGCACCACATTTTGATTGCACTAAAATTCTCATTTTCCTGAAAACTTAACCACAAAGCATACAAAGAGCAGCAGAAAGGGTAACTCTGGAGGGTACCAGCCTCAAGGGGTGATAACAAACCGAGTATAGAACGCAGCCTGGTCATGGGCTGGGAGGGGGGAGTCATAACGGAGCAGCAAAAGGCTCCAAATAAGTACTCTCACAGAATTGTTATTGCTTACTTACAGCAAACACAGAAGATGGACTTTTAGTACTCATCCTAAAGGTTCTTCATGGAGCAAACTGCATGGAACTGAGTCTGTGCTTGTAGTATTAAAGAGTTATGAAATATACCATGAAACACAGACATGTTGTTACCCCCAAAAGTTTCACAACCCTATTTAGATAAAATGTGAGATGAAAAATAAGCTTTGTTCTGGGCTGCCCTCAACAAACCAAAAGCTGTTTTTCATTTTTTTTCCTCACTGCACCTTGTTCTTTACCCTGAAACCCAGTTCAACTAAATTCACTATCTGACTCCAGGTGTTCTGTCATCCTGTAGAAAGACGGACCCTCAGACAATGAGAACAAATACCTTGAGGGTTCATAAATTTGTGTCAACACCTTGAAATGTACTCAGAAGAGAAAAGAAATCAAGTCCAGTCTTATCAAAGTTAATGTGAAGTTCTTCCTGAAGCTTACAGTGTCATATAATTGGACAGCTTAAACCTGTAAGACAGTAAGAAGGACCAGGATGAAATTAACAGGAAAGGAACTGTCGTAAATACAACAGACTGTTTTTGCCTGGAATCTAGAAATAACCAGAGATTTTACTATAAAAACCTCCAGGTTGCAGATCTACCAGCTAACTAGAAAATGTGTTTTTCATTGTAGAATAGGTATAAACCATGCTATTCTTCCCATGGACTTTCATGAGTCTTCAGTACCTTATCTGTGCTGTGCTCAGTCGTTAATGGGAAGAACTGGATTTATATGTGAGGAAGAGATCCTTTTGTAAATGACTCTGCTCACTTAAAATCTCACGTCAGGGACATGGGGAAAGATTAATACTTCATACTTCTACACGTTTTGAAGGACTAGATATTTCATGCCTGATAGGACAATTTCCTTGACATAGAGGTTGAGTAAAGGAGATTTAAGGGAATAGAATAGAAAACATCCTCCCTCTGCAAATTCTGATTCATATCATATCGAGGGGAAGGAGATTGTAATCATTAATTATAATGTGTTTTTTTTGATACAAAGATTTTTCTTAAGTCTAGAAAAATGAAAGTTTGCTGAAAACCTAGAGAAACAGACATTCTATAAAACATGACAGTGTGATTTTTCTCATCATTTACAGGTACTTCTGAAGTGAAATCTGAAAACAAGAAAACTATTTGGAATACGGAGGAGGTCCCAGAAGGATCCGAATTTGGTGATATCTGGGATCCAAGAGAACAGCCAGAGTAAGTCAGTTGAGGCTGCCTGCATGGGTTTTACATAGTTTTATTGGAAATATGAGTTAACTTCAATGTGAGTGAAAAATAGCAGTCTGAAAAGCTAGTCATGAAAGGGGAAGGGAATGATATCAATGTTTCAACTAAAGCAACAAGGGAGGAGGGATTTTAACTTCTCCCTTGGAAGCCTTCTGATCGCATAACAGAAATGTAGAGTTGGTTTTTGCTGTCATAAGATTATTTGCAGTGTCAGATACTTGTACCAAATGGGATTAGGAGGGGAAGGAGACCAGCAAAGTGATTTACTAGCTTTGAAACACGCCAAATTTGTGTGAAATACCTGGCTCTTCCTGCTGCAACTGAAATATGTTCATTTTTCATTCTCAAATTCAAAAAGTACTCAAACTCATGTTTATATTTCAAATAATTAAACTCTTCAGAGACAAATACTACAGTAGGAAGGAAGGCTACATGCAGGCAGTTTTAAACTTTTAAAAATCTCGTTATTCAATCATAGTCTGTCAAGGGACAGCCTAAAACCAGTCTTTTCCTTTGGTCATAGAAATACAATGTTTTTGAAATAGATCATGAGGCAAGATATGCTGTAGTTTGTAGAGGTCAAAAAGCCTTCAGGGTCAAGTAATTCACAAAGAAGACTTTGAATTTATAATCATTGTGTTCTGATGCACTATGCTGGAGTTTGAGATGTCAGAACAGATGCACCAAAATCTGTGAAGCTGCATATTGTACACCAGATCGTAGTCCAGAATCATCACTTTTCTCTGCACATAAGTCATGCCATTATTTTTTCAATTTCCTGATATAAAAACTGGACTGAGCCCAGTCTGAAGTTAGGCTCAGCATTTCCAAAAATGGTTTGGCATTCAGCTGCATCCTTACATACTGTTGTGTGCTTGTTCTTGAAACTATCACCTGTGAGGTACAGAACATGTTTTCTTTGTGTGGTGACACAACAGAGGCTTTTCTCATGCTATTTTTGACCTTCCCCTCCCTGCTGGGTGAAGTGTGGTCTTTCGCTAGCCTCAAGTAATTGTTCTGCATTGCACAGATGAGAAGAGAATATAAATCTTTGTAATAGTTCATCAAATTAAATCATGGAAAAAGGCCCAAAAGGAAAACAGATGGTTAGAGGTGCATCCAGAGTGGTTAGACAGATTTCTCATTGACTTAGGAATTATTACATATGCACATGAACACTGGAGATGTGAAAAAGACTTTCCATACACTTTTTTCCAACAGCTTTGAGCAGTGTCTCCATTTATTTTGCTCAATTTAGCAGGAGTAATATGTTCTAAATACATTCTTTTAGTTTGCATTTCCTCATTCATTAAATATCAAGTGGAAGGGAACATGTGATTCTAGATTTTGTAGGGTTCTAAATTAAACAAATTGATTTTGAGGGGAAGAAAATCGATGTTGGCCAAATGCAAAGCAATTAAAATTATACAAGATAACAGTGGTGTTCTCGGGCTGCAAGAATAGGCTGAATGACAGAACAGAACACGTGTAATTGTGACAGCATCCTTTTCAAAGCCTTTTCTCAAGAGTTTTTGGTTTTTGACTAGTTGATAAGTATCATTTTCGCTTGGAATGCATTTTCTCTTCCATGATCCTGCAAAGGCTGGTTAGTTAAATAGAGACAGTAAAGTGACTACCTTGAAAGATGGAGTGAATGTTCTTCATGTGTCTTGTAGCTAACTCAGTCATGTCTCTGGACAGAATTCCAGTACAGTTGGCTTGAAGACTTGAAGGGAGACAGAAAAGTAGGAGGGAATGTGATAAGGATATCAGCACTCATACAAAGGTTTATGGTCCCCTGAGAAATGCAGTCTCCTTTGGTTTCCTGGTATTAGGCAACTACTTCTCTTTTTCAGGTATGAGATTTTATTCAAACAGCAGGTGGGAACAGAAGATGTCTTCTTTGGGATGAGTAGGAAAGACCCTTCCACAGCCTGCTGTGAAGATATGGTGGTGAGTTAAACCTGTATCTCCCATCCTTTCCTCATGCCCTTTCTCTGAAGACTTATCTTCAATCTGTCCTTGAGAGAGAGTATGTAAACACCAAGCTGTATGGCTGTCTTTGGCTTCCTGTAGGATTTTCTTAGTTATCTAAGCATCTGTAGATATTTACATTTGCTAACCTGAGGAACTTGTGTATATCTCCTCAAGGACCTAGTGTATCCAAGAGAATCTGTGCTAAAATGTGTGCCACACAGACTTGAGGGAAATGAAAGTAACTCTAAAATGAGTTTTCATCATGGACACAATTTTGGGGTGGAGAGCGACTGAGAGTTTTCATCTGTCTGCATTTATTACCGTGTGTGAGTTAGCACAATGCTATAGTAATGACAGTTTTTAAAGTTATAGGGAACAGATTCTGTCCCATTATTATATGATCAAAGACTTCCCTGCTTTCTAAACCTCATGACAGGTATAACTGCTGTGCAATTTTTCTAGCTGAAGCAAGCTGTCCTTGGAATACACAAATCCAGGGGCTTTTGGTGGGTATAGAATACCTGCCGGGTATACTATCAGCCCAGGATTTTGTAGAAAATTAAGGTATCAGCACACATCACTAAGCTATTAAAAACAATTATCGCTTTGTCATATTTTCTCTAATACATATTACCTACTCACAATGTTGCTCTGACACTAGTATCAAAATGTTTGTGGAGATGGTGTATTTTATGGCTTGTAGGTCTATATTTCTAATCACAGTTTTACCTCTGCCTGTCATTTCAGATTAAAATCAAGCTGCCAGAGACAAAGGTCTCAGACATCACATTAGATATCCAGGACAAGGTTCTTGACCTTCGAACTCCCCAAAAGTAAGTGAAACGTAATTGATGGAAGTACAAGCAATATATTATTTCAAAGAAAGTTTAACCAAGCCTCCAACAGAATGCTGGAAATCAAAGTTAAAGACAATGATGGGATTATTAATTACACAGAAGAAATAAACAACTATATTTCACCCTTATGTCTATAGTTTGCTAGCTTTAAATCTGTGATACTATTCAAGCAAAAATAGTTTTAAAACAGATTTTTGGTTATCTAAGCACTAGGGCTTCAAGGGCCCAAAATGTCTGGCAAAAAAAAACTGCCCAGTCTTTAAGGACTTCTTGGAAATTCACTTTTTAAATACTAATTTGTACAAATGAACAACTGAAGGAGCTCAAAAATGTACAGACACTTTCAGGTGTTGAAACTCTGCAGATAACTAGGTATGGATGCAGACATGGAAATGGTATGAGGTTTCCCTGAAGAGATTCCCTTTGAGTTTGTTACAGGGCTAGCTATTTCAAAACTATGAAGATAACGAACTGACTGACTTATACTCAGGTTTCTCACAATCTTCCTCCATATCTCCCTCCGTGCAATTGCCCTGCCTGAGGTGCACAGGTAATTGCCATGTCTGTTCTGCTCTAAGTTCTTCACAATAAAGTGTTTTCGTAAGAAAGCTTGACCCTCTACCTGCACCTTTCAGCACTGAATGGGATGTGGGAAGATTCAAATGTGAATAGTGTCCTGCAAATCAATTCAAGGTGTGCACCATAGATTAAGGCCAAAATAACTTCTCTCCCTAGTGAACTAACTTCAGAAAAGTCACTTTTCTCACAGACAAAACCAGCCTGAATCAGTTACCCCTTGCACGAATTTAACCTGAAGATGAAACAGTACTAAAAGAATGTTTGAAAGTTCTGGCTCTGAAACAGGTAAAGCAGGAGGAATAATTGTCCAGCTAATAACTAGCATGACCTGTAGGTACTAAAAGAGGTAGCGTAATGCAATACTGCAGATGTAGGAAAGCTTCAGCTTCCGTTTTCTTTTGCAGTTCTGTCTTTTTGGTGAGTCAGATCTGCCATTATCTTAGTATCCAGCTGTCACAAGCCTAGCAAAACAAAGTTTGTTGTAAATCTAATGGTTGCTTGGGTACAGCCTGAGCCAGTGCTGCTTTTGTAAATTTAAGTGCAAATCTTCTCAGTATGAAAGAAACAAATAAGATTTCAAGTTCTCCATACCAAAAAACATTGTGATCTCACAGATGTATGGAAAAGCTCAAAGGAATTGTTTCCAACTCTGTAGTCCTGGGGTTGATTCTAAGCCCAGCTGATTTTAAGGACTTTTCCAAATTATAACAACTTGTTGCCTTCAGTAGGTGGGATGCAAAGATGTTTGGAATGTGCTGCTTTCATCTGTGGCTGCTATTACACAGACGAAAAGGTCTGGAAGAGTCAACATGATTTTAAACCCCAGTTTGAAGTAACCCCTATCCACGCTACTGTGTTGCCTTGCGGGGCTTCATAGTATTTGGCTGGGCAAATGTCTTTATTCTGAAGTCTCCTTGGTTCTCTTTGCACTGTCAAATCAGTGGAGGTCCAAGACTGGCCAGTCATTCATACCATTAATTGATAAGCCTGTGATAAAGAGGAAAGAGTCCAGATTCTGCGTGAGCAAGTAAGCTTGAATTATTATTAGAGTTGAAGGAGTCCAGACCTAGACATCCTCACGGGGAGATAAACCAGAAGTATTGTCTGACGTTCCAGGAATGTCTGCCATAGCAAGGGAATGTCAAATAGCTCCTGAGTCAAATATCTAAGCTTTGTGTAGTACGGGCCTGAGCCAAAGGTAGGGGATCACTGAATTAATCTTCAATGTAGGTTACAAAAAAGAATTTCGGCAGGTTTACAACTGTAAGTTCACTCTTGTAAATGTGTTTTGCAGTGTAGATATATCTTTTGTGGAACCGGACTGTCCAGAATCTCCAGCTGTGCTAGTTATTTCTTATAAGACAAGCTCCTAAAGACGCTTTCAGGCTTTAGGCATTATTCAGATTTTTACCACCAGGAGAGCATAATCAATGCAGCTCTTTGTCTGTATTTAAAATGCAGCATCATGTATAAGCAAGAACAGTGGAGAGAGCTCACAATCCATCATTGGAAGCTGTTGTCGTAGCCACAGAGAAAAGAAAGGAAGTGTTGGAAATATTCCAGGGCCTGTATAGCTGTGCATCAAGTATTGCAGGTACTCCACAATCTATCATGAGAAGGATATACTGAATGGACTTTCCTTGGTATACTGATTGGTGAATTGCAAGAGGAACTTTCAATGTCATCTTAATTGCTCACATAGTTTGGAACATTAAAACTCAGTGTCCTCTTTTACAGGAAGCTGCTGCTGCATCTCCCTTGCCCCATAGACAGCAAGAATGGTAAAGCTCGTTTCTTGTCTGAGGAGGAGATATTGGAAGTCACCTTGAGGATGACAAGAGAGTTTGATTTCATCAATTTTGCCTGACGGATAGAGAAGTGGAGAAAGTTTTCAAACAGTAATCTCTAAATTTGAAGTCTTCTCAAAATCTAAGTGGTCCTGAAATAGGAGATTGTTCCCCGTGAACAGTCCAAGGGGAACATCCTTGGATAAATTCAGTAGGTCAGAAGGAAAAAAGACTTATTTATAGCACCCATAGGTTCTGTAAGCTGGGGCTGTCTGGCTCTTGCACTGATCTGGTTAGTACCCTGCTTCCTTCAGTCTGTTACAGGCTCTGTGAATTAGAAGATAGGAGATTAGAAATTCTGTAAGCCAGGGAAAGTATTTTTTTTGTTATGTCTGGTAAGTAGCACAAGGATGCTCTGACCAATGACTCTGGTTCTTAGTTACTGTTAGAAGACTTGCAAGTGAAATTTGTTTGGCCTCCAGTACTGGCAGTGGGACCAGTTCAGAACCCCCTCTTAGATACTTGGTGAGAAAATCAAAGCTCTTCAGGGATCCACATCCACACCTCCGAGGCTTCTTTACCCTGGCAGAACAAGGTAACCAACTACAACTGCATTGCTGAACAACTTGGCTCTTTTGAACAATTTTTGACAATGTATGGTTCGATGTCATCTATTCACCTGCTGCCCCTCCAGCTGTTCTACTGATTTCTATTAATAAAAGAATGTGCTCTAATGAACTGTTCCAGTTACCTTTCACTCTGCCTTCTCTGCATTGTGTCCTGAGAGACTTCCTAAACATGGAATGAGAGGAACTTTGCATAACGAAGTACCACTTTCTTAAAGGGCAGAAGTGCACAGGAGCTTTTCTTTTGCCCTTCAGGTCTAATCTAGAGCAACAGAGACGGGTAACCATGATGTTACCAGCTTCTGGGCAAATACATTCACTTAACATTGTTAGTCATGCAGCAAGCAAAGATGCTCAATGATCAAAGAGGTGAGGACTTATACTTTGATGGATTTTAAGTATGCTTAACTAAAATCTTGTAATCGCTTTAAAAACAAAATAGCTTGGGTCCTGCATTTGCCTGGCATAAAATAATAATAATAATAATAATAATAATAATAATAATAATAATAATAATAATAATAATAATAATAATAATAAAAAGACTAGCTAGGTTGTGGATAGTATCTATGCAGCTATATCTGTGACAGGAAATTTGTGACTGAGAACTGAGACAACTGAGAGGATGAATTTTCCATGATGGATGAAAGATACTGATGGTGATTTTTTCAGCCATGTTCCTGGTCAATTAGAATTTTCAGCATTTGTTTGTAATATACTTCCTTATAACTCTAGGATAAACTTAGCTGATGTTTGCATGCTTCAACCACTTCCCTTAAAGCGGACCCATTCCTTGGGTCAGAATAATACTGCTCAACCTCTGCTTTAGTGTTAATGCACTGGATTGCATGGAAAATGGGTACCTCAGTTGTTATGATTCATTACAAGCAGTTGGATATGCTACTAAGGGGCTACTCCAGTTTGTATTTGCTAAAGTTTCCATAAATTGCATTTGAATGTCTCTTATTCATGCTCCACGAAGCCATGGTGGAGGGGAACAATGCAGATGTACGAAGAGGCTGAGATCATTCCTCCTGACTCAGTTTGTACTGCGTGTGGTTGCCAAGAAGTTACAGTAAAGCTGTTTCTTGGAAAAAAAGGTTGCCTTGAGGTCCCTAGACAATATGCTGTTATGCTGTTGCATTTTTTATGTACATTACAAAATGGAAGGTTGACGCCGTATTTATACACAGGTGAACATAACATTTGCCAAAGGTCATTCAGTAAGTCCATGGCAAAGCAGAGAGTACAGCTCTGCTCTTCTGAGCCCCGTTCCAGTCCTCCATCCACAAGGCAATATTCCCCTTATGGCTGGATGTAGTAATTACCTAAGTTTTCAATCATAAGTTCTGCATAATTTAATGTTAGTGCTTGATACTGACTATAAAGGTGAGATTGGTTCATTGTGCCTCTTTCCAGTCCTTCTAATAGGAAATGAGAATGTGCCACACTGGTATTCACGTCCTGTTTTTCCCCCATATCTTTTTTTAACCTGGGTACATTTCATCTGCATTCAGGAGACAAAATTCTCAAAGGTACATATGTTTTATAAGAAAGTTGGCTGCTGAATACAAATACAAGGGAGGGAAATACAATTTAGTTCTGCCTAAGGGGAAGTTCTTGGGTATTTTGTGGTTTGTATTTTTTTTTTGTCTGCTGGCGAGTCACTCTACATCCATATTCCAGGCTACAATAGATCATCCTCACCAGTCCATGGGAGGAAGGGGGTGAGTTGGTGACATAGCTAGATAAGGACAATATTACAGGGCAAGGCATGCTAGAGGGGAAGGCTAAAACTAGTGTTAGGGTATCCAAACACAAGGGGAAAAGCTCATGAGAAGCCAGGCTTCATATTTTCCAGTGTTCAAAAGGACAAACTATTGTGCTTTCAAGACAGTAGAAACATCTGCCCAGAGATGTGCAGGTTGCTGTTCTGATCAAGTCAACTGCCATCACCACCTGGAGATCCTCTTGTGTTCTTACTTTCTTTTCATCAAGGAGATGGAGGCCACCCTCAGAAAAAAAATAAAATTCTGCAGATTTTCACCTCCCAAGAGGAAGGTAGTCAAAGGGACATGCAAGCTAACTTTCCCAGAAAATTGGGAGGTGAAGCTGGCTACAGGAGAGTTAACTTTTTTGCAAGTGCTAGAAGGCAATTTTGCTTTGCTGAACTAGCTCTGGTAGAAATGCTTTTGAAGGGGATACAAAACCCCCTTTGCCTCTGAACATCAAAGCTATTGCCTAAGTACCACTCCAACACCTGCAGGCATCTTAATTAATCAAAATTATGAGCCCAGTTAAACAACCCAGCCATTAAGCCCCAGCCATTAAGCATCATCAAGCTTTATTTGGTTCCCTAAGAAACATCTTGATTAAATGCATTGCAGTTAACTAGAGGGTACTGTAGCTGTGGAAATGAGATAGAGGCTGTTTACAGTAGCATTCCGATAAACTGCAGGTTGTTGGATTGCCTCGGTCATGCATTGCGTCCTCCAGTTGTGGTGGCAGAGTCACTGCTCCCACTTTGACTTGTTCCTGCCTTCCACCTGAACCATGGTGTTGTGCTAAAGCACAATGCCTGGCTTGCTCTGTTTCTCTTCTCCTCACATTCCCTTTTGCCTACATGTTGAGCTTCTGAGGCAAAGCTACTTTCTTCATGCTACACAGAAAAACTGGAAGAGTTGTTCCATATAAATGCCTGAGACAGAACAACAACTTAAATTTAGATTTTTCCCTGAAACGTGCAGACTCGCTTCTGGACTGTTCTCATTCCTATCATTCTCCAGGTAGCAGCACGCTATAGGCCTTGTATTTGTTTTAAAAGGAGAACTCCTTCATATTTTTGCTGTTCAGCATTAAGTTTGTATCCAGATTTTCTACGTACGTCTTCCATTGTGTGAAACACTTTTATCAGTATCTGCTTCCCACCAGATAAAGGTTATCTGAAACAGCCAAGCTGGATCTAATAACTAACTCGGTATACAGACAGATCTCTCGCTCCCCTACAGCATATGGAGAAAGTAAGGCAACAAGATCAGTATCACTTCTCTCTTTCCCATCTAGCCTTGGCCCCCAGTACTGTGTGTGTGCCGGGGCTCCTGGTGGCAGAACGAGCTTCCCAGCACCCCTCGCAGGAGGGACACAAATACACAAAGGAATCCCTCAGTGAACTACTGTCCCCAGGACATCCCAGATTGTCTCACTCAGGCAGCAGGGGACTGCTTTTAGCAGTACCTACTGCGGATATTTGGCAGCCTGAGCTGCTGGGTATACAGCAAGGCAGTCTGATGGCAGGAGCACGCAGCAGCACCAAGGCAGTGGCTCGAGTGTGGGCAGTGGGCTCGCTGGGTGCCCATACAACCATTGCCCATGCACCATCTCACATCAGAGGGTGCCTTTGGGCCTGCTGCTGGTGGCAGACCTTTACCCTCTTCTCCGTGCTGCCTGCAGCTTGGATTTACCCTTATTCTCTGGGATCTCCTTCAGGACCTGCTGCCAGGTCACTGTGCTGTCTGCCTGTCATCTTGGCCCCAGGGAAGGTGCCTTAAATCTACTGTGGGTGGCTTGTTTCTGTCCTGTAATCTGTACGAACAGGGGACAACTTCTCTGTTTGTCCCTCTTCACTCATTCTATCTCCTTCAGGCAGATTTTGCATTCACATCATGATGCTGAGCAGCCCCATTTTCCCCTTTCCCTCCCAGTTATTTGTTCCAGTCTCATTTCAGGGGACTGATCTCCCCTAAGTGCTTCACCTCACTTCCCCCAGTTTGTCCCACATTCAGACATGTCTCACCCACCTCCTCATGGGTGGCACTCGGCACATCAGACCCTGGCTGGACGTGCCAGATGTTGGCGAAGTGCCTGACCCACCTCTCCTCGCCCAGCCTAATGCAGGGCTGAAGCTTTGCTCTGTGTCTGCTCCACGTGCATGGAAGGGCACTAGGGGCAGAACCCAAAGTGTATCGGGAAGTTATATATAGGGTCTGAGGCTGCAGGTCAAGGCAGAGCTGTGCAAGGAGCCTGGGCAAAGTGGGAAGGGGCCCCTCTAACAGACAAACCTAGCATGGGTCTGTTCCTCCAGCACAGCCAGCCCCACACCGCCCTGGTGCAAACAGCGAGCCCATCCAGAAACAGCCAGAATCGTTCAGCATTTCAGCCTTTCCCAAGGCCTGAAAGTTTCTTTGTGCTTCCTGATACGTCTCTGTGTGTCCCAGCAGGGTACTTAAAGAAGTTTTTGAGATCCAGCCCACGGCAACAGTGACACAGACAACACAGGAACGCCTTTGGTTTTGGAATATTTCTCTCAATCCAATGAAATCTTTGACCACTTTGGCCTTTCTCAACTCAAGGTCTCCTTTTCATCTCTTTCCTGTCTTCATGCACTCGTTTCTGAAGAGAAGATCATAGGAATTTACCAGTACGCTCGCTGATGCTGTCCACCTACAATCCTCGGAGACCATCTCTCTTTAATTATTAGCCTCCTTTGTGGATCCCAGCAGCCTGTCAGCTCGCTTCTGATGTTGATCAGTATTTTTTTTTAATCCAAGTTATTTTAACTTGGTGGTATCACAACCCAGCAAAGGTTGCTAAGGCAGCTCACTTGCATTGGGCCGCCTGTCTCCTGCAGCTGCAAGGCAGAGAAGAAAATTCTTCTGGAAAGTTCTTTACCCATTGGAAAGCTGCATAAAAAGGGGTGGGATAGGAACGGGGATGGATAACAGCGGATTTTGTTAAATTTTAAGGAGATGATGCCTTTTTCTCAGGCTGGGGGTGCAGGTGATGGGTTCTCCTGAACAGCAACTTTCTTCCCCAAGGACTCAGGTTCCTGCAGCTTTATCCCTCAGGCAGAGCCCCAGGTGTTGAGACAAGCAGGCAAATACATAAAGGGGAGGCAGGGGTTGTCTTCACCTGGGACAGCCAGCTCTGCCTGGTCTCACCTGAGCTGATTTCAGGTACCTGGGAGTCTGAAGGCCCCAGCTGGGGGGTTAAATGAGTGCAGAGTGAGCAGGGAGAGCCCATGCTGTGTTCATGGGGGGAAAAAACAAAGGGGGTATGACTGCTGTGCAAGGAGCAGTAAGGTGGCTGGAAGATACGTGATTTGTCTTGGTTTTGGGGCTGTCTGCATTGTGCCCGGGTGATTCAAGAAGTAATTGGGTGATGGCTGATGTAGGAAGCTCTGACAAGGTGAGAAATGTTTCTGGTTTTGTTCTGGGTCGTGGGCATTGCGAGAAGGTTTGAGTGTCAGTGTGATTTAGCAGGCTGTATGGCTTCTGGTGGTCCCAAGAAAACACTGAGTGTGCCACCAAGCACCACCCTCATCGTGATTTGCCTTTAGTACCTCACCACCTGGCCTGGGTGCTGGGCAAAAGCATGGTAGGGAGGAAAGGGAAACTATTGAGGTTCCTTAAAATCACTATGCTGAAGGGAAAGGTCGGAGCAGACAGAGCTCAGGACAGATTAAGTACCTCTGTTAGAGTGTCACCAGCCCTAGAAATACTGGGCCAAGAGAAGCTGTGGAAAGGGAAGTGTGCTTGGAATAGCTATGAGGTCTCCAAGAGGAGCTGAGCGCTAAGGTTGCACAGATCTATTGAGCCGGGAACCCTGCCTCGCTCCAGGGTCAGCCCAAGGTGGCACACAGCAATTACTTTCATCAGCATGAGAAGAAAGGAGAAGCGGTGCGGGAGGAGGGGGAAACGTGGCTGCAGACCACAAACCCTCGCAGATGCAGCCTGACTTTGTGCCGTCCTTGCTGCGGCTGTTTCAGGGTAGGCAGAGTTAGTGCGTGAAGTGTGTGGTGCCAGCCGCCGCGCTGCAACGCTGAGTGCCACCTCTGCTGCAAGGACCACGTGTGTGTGCCTTCTTGCCTCCGTTCTTTTCCCCATTTAGAGCATGTTTTAGTTGTACTTAATTAAAAATAAATAAATAATAATAATCTAAGATAAATGATGAGACTAGGGTTGCTCTTATCCTGCAGCAAGGTGCTGCCTCCAGGCCAGGATGTCTCCTGGATGAAGAGCCAGGGTTTCATCATCCAGAAGGTTGTCTGGAGCAGCACTCAGATAAGAGAGAGATGAAGTTGATCAACTGTTTGCTGTGCTGTGGGTCCTGAATGAGAACACCCTGTCTCTGCTGTTCTCTGGAACTGTGAATTCCCCAGCTTATGCTCCGTGGGTTTAAATAAGACCTCTGCTTCTATTTGGAAGTAGTTTTTTTTTGTTTTCTTGAATAAAACATCTTCTCCGATGCTGTTGCCCCTCCCCAGACCATAGTCAAGCAGCATCTCAGGCTAGTTCCTTAAATCAAGAGAACTGTTTATGTCCTTGGAGGCTGGAATAATAACAGCTGAAGAAAGCCATGAGACGCAGGAGGAATTCATTTGTAAGTTAATGAAGGCTGTGCAGTGCAGCGGAAGGATGGTCGGGGATGTTCCTGGGCAGCATTTACCAAGCTAGATTTCTTTCTGTTGGCATTGTTCTCCCTTGAAGCATTGTGGACCAGCTTAAATACCACTTATGTATGAGTTTATTATAGTTTTCCTTCTTCCAAAGATGTGCTCTGTGTAACAGCCAGTGTCCAGCATTGTGGCAAAAATGGAGGAAAGCTCTCAAAAGAGAGAACCTACTTGCTAGTTACATGCCCGTTAAAATAGAGAAGAAGGAAAAAAAAGGATGCTTGAGTGGACAAAGTGTTGCTGCTCGAGTTGGTGAGGCTTGGGGCTGTTCAGCCCCCCCCAAAGCCAGCAGCTGAAGCCAGCCCTTTGCCTCCTCTCTCAGCACCTGGCCCAGGAGACCGGGCAGCAGCCCGCTGGCAGGGGGGCTCCGGGAAAGCAGCTTGTTCCTTGTCCTGCAGTCAGCTGCTGGCAGCAGGGCTGACAGCTGATGGTCGGTGTGCCTTCTGGGCTGCGGAAGCCTTTCCAAGTGCAAATGGGCTTGTTTCATATCAGCCACTGAATAGCTGCCCAACAGTAAATTGGGCTTTGCAAATAAATTGATTCTTTTCACCCCTTCCGGACCAGCAGCACAACTGTAAAATTCAGCTTGGATCAAAGAGAGGAGGTAAAGACTCAGAGTCCTTTCCTTGCCCAGAGAAACTTTCTGTTGCTTCCCTCTACTTGCAATCCATCATTCAGTCTGAGGCAAAATCAACTTGTCTGGAGTTTCTTCAAGAAAAAAACAAGGGAATTTAAGACCGCAATCCTGAAGCCAGCAGCGCCTGCTTTTCCACCAGCCAGTGTGTGCTTTGGAGGTGCTTTCCTGGTGGGAAAATGGGATCCTGGAGGGAGCAAACGCTGAGGTTCTGCCTGGGCACTGGGGTGGTCGGAGCAGGCCAGCGGTGGCGTATTACAGCGCTGCTTCTGCTGTGAGTCAGAAGCAGACTCGTCACCGTCATGTGGCTTTCCAGTCACAAGGACGTGTTTGTCCTCTCTCACGCTTACACTGCTGTGGCTCTTGAAGGAAGAGGAGCCTGAACTCGGCTCCGTGACTTACTCTGCAGCAAGACCTTCACTATCCAAAGGAGCAGACCACCTTCTGCTTTCTCTTTCTGCCTCTTACCAGTTTGGTTTTAGATCTCCAGCCCTTCGATACAGGTACTTAGATGCAGGAGAACCTAATGCAGACCTTGGTGGCCAGAGCTCTCCTGCAGAAGCAGGCTGCGGCTGTAGTCCCTGTGGATCTTGATCCATGATAGAGCCAGAACCCGTGCCCTGCCTTCCCCTGATGTAGGAGCACAAGTGGGTTTCTTTTCCATCTAGTTGCTTCTTGACATGCAGGGTGTAAAAACATAAATCCAGCTAATGCTGATAGAGGCGTAGAGGTCTCATAGTAATTAACCACCAAGCTCAGAAGTTACCGAGAGTGGGAGGGGAAAGGAGCTGCAAACAGCATAATCGTATCAGCTGCCTTTTTTTAAGAAATTCTGCCAAAACAAATTAAATTGCTTAGAGAGCTCTGGGAGTGGGGAAACAAGATAGAAATTGCTTGGGGAGAGGAGATGGGCAGATCCGTGGCACAAGAACAGAGCTGTGGACCCAGGTCAGGGTAGCTGGAGGTGATGTGCATGATGCTCGCAGTGACTTAGCAGACCTGAAGGCACTGCTAAAAAAAACATGTTGTCAGCCCTCCCATTCCCAGCACCACAGGCTGCGTGATGAAGTTGGGCACCCATATATCTAAATAGTCTGTGAATACAACTATAAGCTGTAGTTTTTGTTTGGTTAGTCCCTGCTCTCCCATGGCTAACCACCTGCCTGAGCCTCGAGGGACAGACACACAGCCAGCAGCTGGGGCAACAATGGGAAATTCTGGCTTTTATGCTCTCAGCAGTACCCCTTGTTTTGGGGGAAGGGAGGTTAGTGGGATGGCTTGGACCAAGCTTGAGGCAGCTACCTTGGATGTTCTTCCCCAGAGCTGCGCTGGCAGGGCAATTCTGCTGTGCCTGCAGCCTCCCAAGGCACAGCTACACCTAGTACTACAAATGTGGCATCCTAAAGCATGGTGTTTTATTTTTGTCCCTGTTTTACGTTCCTGAGATCTGGGCTCCCGAATTCTGGCCTGACACTTGCTGCAGGCTCCTTCAGGTTGCTAAGGGAGGCAGAAATTCCTCCAGAATCCTTAGCTGCCCATTCGCTGCTGCCGTCTGAGCTCTGAAGCAGCGCTGGATTAAGATAACGACTCGCTGGGCAGAGACCAGGGCTGCCGCCTCGACGCAATGCCAGGCAGGCTGCGAGCTTTCAATAAAAAGTAATTAATGGTAGAGCAGACTCCGGCAATCCTGCAGAGCCCCTTCTATTTCTGTTACCAAGTCAGGCTTCTAAAGGCAACAGGATCACAATGGCTTGACTTTCTTCTCTGGCCAAATAAGAAAGAGCACTTAATTCAGTGGCCTCGCATTTATCTCCTGCCCTTCATTAGCACCATCTGTCTCCCTTTGCCTGCTAAAAGGCTACCGTGCCTATCCTCACGGCCGGGACAATACAAATATCGCTCAATTAGAGCAATGCTCCAAACACGGTTATTCAATTGCAATGTTAACTGAATTATTTGAGTTTAATTATTCCATTAGGAATTCTGTCAGTGCAGCCGAAGTTGCTCGCTTTCTCTCCGGGCTAGCGGCACAATGCAGCATCTGGCCATTCGGGGACGGGCGGCTTCTGCTCGGCTTCAGACAGCCCTAATTAGGCTGGGGAAAGTCTGGCGCCGCTCAGAAATGATGCTCTCAAGTTCAGGGACAGGTGTTGAGGCTGCAGGGACCCTCTTGACTCAATGAGTTTCCAGGCACAGAAATATTTGCAAGCAGAGAACAGTGGCTGTTTACGCAGAAATAATTTTGCTGGAGAGCTGGTGTCAAAAATACTTGTCAGGGATTTTTGAGTGAAGCAATCCTTCCTGAGAAGAGCTATGTGGCAGAAGCCAGCAGGGCTAGCAGCACAACACGAGCACGTAGTGAAGTTCATACGGCCAGCAATGCAGTTTCAAAGGGCTGCTCATGGGCCACGTTTGTTCCTGAGCTGCTCCAGGAGAAGCAGGGTGGGAAGAGCTGGGATTAACGAGACATGGACCTGTCAGCCCTTAACCCCTTTGGTGGGCCCAAGGCATAGGCATGCAGTGCACTGGAAGCTGCTTTCCTGCCTTCTTGAGGCAAGGGCAACCGCTGCCTCTGCCCCGGGCAGCGCTGATCTCACATCCCAACACCCTGCAGTCATATCGCTGTTTTTACTTTTTCTCAAGAAAAAGATCATCAGGAGCCCTTGACTCGTGGGTCACGTCATGACTAAGAAGGGTACTTAAAAATCTCCTTACCCGTCCATTCAACCACAAAAGCCTCCTTGGCTCCTTGTAAGAACAGCAGCATCCGTTTAGAGCTCTGACAGCAGTGGAGATAACCCCATCCATCCCAGCAGGACCTCTTCACCCTCTTACAGCCCAAGTCCCGCTAACGTTTGTGCTCTGCAGCAGCCCAGGACTAGCACAGACAGCCCTGGGCTTGGTGCTTGATGCCTGCACTGCACTCAGTAAACGTGTTTAGCATCTGCGCTGTGCTAAAGGTGCTGTCCCCTAAAGGGTGGACGTCACTGGGGGATGGGGGTGCACATCCTGCAGAATAACTGCGCAGAATTGCAAAAACAGCTCCTAAAAAGCCTCCAGAGATGAGTGATCCTGACGGCTGCTCCCCATGTCTCAGGCTTTGCACCCCCCTGGTGTATCTGCAGAGCACTGGGTAGCTCGCTGCTCCAGGCGCACCCGGTCCATTGCGTCGCGCTGGTGGTTTGAATTTCCCAGGCTGATTTTTGTGTTAATTTCCATATTCTCCAACATTACTCTTACAGGCTTTCTCCATCATCTCCATCTACATGCCCTTGTGTATACACATGAGTGCCTTTCTGCATCTCCAACCCGCAGCCTCATCTCTGTTTGAGATGTTACCCTATCAGCATTATCTCCAAAGCACTGCCTCTTTCCAGTTTAACAGGGAATTGGATTTCTGCAGCCCGCAGTATCTCGGCATCTCTCCTCTCCGCACCCTCTCTGTTTTCCTGCCCGCTCTCCAGGATGTCTCTGCCATTCTGGCAGTGCCTCCTTATTTCATTTCAGGCAGATCCGGTCTGTCAAGCTTTCAAAGCCGCTTCAGTGCCAGTGGGTGCACCAAGGCATCAGCTGGGGCTTTTCAGATGCACCTACAGCATCCCTGTGCTGCAGCTTGCTGCCTGTTCCCGTGGCAAAATGGAATGGATCCATGGGGAAAGCAATAGCTTGGCACGGGGGAGCCTTCATCCAGCACCATCCTCTGCCTCAGGCTCTGGGTAGCCCTGGGAGCCCTACCTCCTGCTTGAAACTGGAGGGATAAGGGGGGCTCCAAATGTCACTGGGGTCCTGGATCCTGCAAGCTGCACGCAGCCAGCCCCGTGCTGGTGGGGTTTGTGGATGTGCTCTCACCGCCAGAAGCACAAGGCAGGGCACACGTGTACCGAGGAGGAGCCACCTCCTGTCCCCTGCCTGTGCCAGGGTGGGTTTGCCATAAATCCATGCCCATTTACGTCACGGGCGTTCGGAGCCAAACCCTAAGGGTATTGGAAAGTGGCCTTCAGATGCGTAATTTTGTTCTTTAGGCTCTGACTCCTCATTTAATATTTCACAATCTTGGCAAGGCACTGCTGTGCCAGAGACACCCACAGAGGCCGGCTGGAGGTTCAGCAATTGACATTTACATTATTACGATGGGGCTCCAGAGCTCACGCTCGGCGAGGAGAACAGGACTGTTCCTTCCTTCTCGCTGGAAACACAGCGTCTGCAAAAGCTCTCGGCGCTGGCTCCGAGCTCCAGTCCAGCTGGTGGATACAGATTTCAGGCAGGAGTTAGGACAGCGCTGCGTTTGAAAACCTTGCCTGAGGTTTTCTTTAAATGGAAGTCTGGACTGGGGTAAAAACATCAAGAAACGTGTGGGCCCTCGATAAGTGTGCTCCTGAGCCAGATGATCCTGTTCGGGAGCACTTCCAGATCCTCTACAGACACCGGTTAAAATAATTGCACTTCATTTTGGAAATATTGGCTCTTCTTTTGTATCAAATAGCACGTAACGTCACCGTTACCAAAGCAAGTGGGATAAAATTGCTTTCCTCATCTCTCCATGTGTTGACTCAACGCGTTTGGCAGCGTCCGCAGCCTGATCAATCTTCCCCTCTCGCGGACAGGCGCTTCCTTCTGCTGATGTCAGGGCAGAGCCTCCACAAGCACTGGGAAGGGACAGGAGAGGAGGCAGTTCCGAATTGTCCGGGGGCTGAATCCCTCCAGAGCGGGGCTAAAACCGCTGCCTCCTGCAGAACAGGCCTGGCAGGGATCTGGAGATCTGGCACGTGTACCACACAAGCCCCGAGCTGTCTCACTGTCTCACCCCACACTAAGGAGCCATCCCTTTGTGGCAGCTGACGAATTGTCAAGGAGAGGGCACCGCAGGGCTGGCAGGAGGGCCGTCCCTTGCTGCTCCTCTTCGCTCTCCTGTTTTATGAGCTCGCGGCCTCCCGACCCACAGGTGGGCTGCAGGATCAGCAGGAGGAGGCTCAAACCACAGGTGGACACCTTCGCTCACCCCAGGCTGCAGGAGGCCCTCCGGCACGTGGCAGAAGTGCACAGCATCCCCCCGTGCTCACCAGTTCCTAACCAGCACGGCTGCCCCATCAGCTGAGGGCACAGGGACAGTCCTCAGTGACCCCACAGGGTATGGGGGTGCTTCGAAGGCTGCTGTGCCCCTCTGCTGACTCTGACGTGAGCCTTCCTCACCCTTTGGGGCACAAACACCGCTCCCAGCTGGGGGTCAGGCTGCCGGCACAGCATTTCTGACCTCAGCACTCTCTCCCTCGTGCCTTGCTGCTGCCCCTCCTGCAGGCTGGCTGGGCTGTGTGCTGAGCGAGATGGGAACAAATCTTCCTCTCCAATTAGCGCTTTTCATGCGACTGCAGCCGGCTGCTCCCTCGGATGCCCAGCCACCGAAGAGCACTGGTGTTAGAGCCGCGGCAGGGGGAGCGTAATCTCCATTCATTGCTTTATTAGTGCTGTAACTGCTTCGCGCTGCAGCTACCTTTAATTACTGCCTCTGCTGGGGCTGGTTGTGCCTCTTTCGGCGGTCAGTTTGGAAGTCCTTGCTCCCAAACAATGAAAGCACTCGCTGTCACTTCTCTTTTAAATCAGAGCTAATATTTAGCCGGCGCCTTGCATTCGGTCTGCGTCTCCGCGCCTGCACAGAGAAAAGCCGTGCGATCATGTCATCCACACAAGGGTTTGAAAGCTGCTCTCCAGCAGTGCCACTGCGCGCTGCTTTGGGATGGGCACTGAGGAGGACGCCGTGGCTGCTGGCTTTGTCTTGTGGTGTGCTCTTAGGAGGCTTCCTTCGCTTTGTGCATCCTTGCAGAGAGAAAATGTCTTTGTTAGAGTGAAAATGTCTTTGTTAGAGAGAGAAAATGTCTCCATGTGCGTGAAGTGGGCATGGCAGAGGCAGCTCGTACCCAGGGCTGGAGGGGACCGTATGGGCTGCTCCCCAAATGCTGGCTTTGGAAGAGGGGTGCTGCTCATCCAGGTAAGGCAAAGGAGCCAGGGCTGGTGTTCCTGGCCCTGTCATGACACGGAGCATGGCTGCAGCATAAATCCCAGGGGGGGGAGCATCAGTAAAACCCCAGCACTTGTGCAGCTCCGTTGCAGTGTTAATCAGGGTGCCTAAGGCGCCCTTGGAGGGAAGTGGAAGTCCCGAGGCAGAGGCAGTGGCAGAAGGAGCTGGCTGGGGGTCACCTTCCCTCCACACGTGTGAAAAAAGCCCCATTCCCTCCTCCCCGGGAGCCCAGCAAGGGGGCAATGTCATTTCAGGACGCCCAGGGAGCAGGAAACTTCTGGAAACACCAGCCAGGAAGCAGGCTTGTTTGCAGCGAAATCATTATTCCCTGCATTTAGCAGCAGCTGAAGGGAGCGGGAGCAGCCCTGGCGGGCCCAGCCTGTTGTTTCTATTTACACGCAGCCTCGGGAGCAGCGAGCACAGCAACAAGTCGTCCTCGGCAAACACAGGCTCTGCCAGCAAGAGCTGTGCTCCCGGCAGCCCTGCGGAGAGCGGGGAGCAGGCAGGGAAGCGGCCCCGCTCCCTCCTGCCAGGAACCCTCTGCCTCCACGCTGGTACCCCATCCACAGCAAAGCCACGGGCTGTGGAGGAGGGCAGGTGTTACCACAACACCCCTCGGTGCTTGCCAGGCGTGGAGGGAGATGAAATGCTCCCTTCTCCAGGCTGGGGGTTTCCAAATGGCGTGAAGGGAGCAGCGTGTGCTCCGGCCCCGGTGGCTGGGCGCTGGCAGCTGGCAGGGGAAGGGAATAATTGATTGCTTTCTCCCCGTGATCCAAAATGGTTTCGATGTCAGGCCATTCATTGCGGTGGCTGGAATACTAACACAATTCATTTGAGCTGCAGCCCCGCAAATGGGTGGCTTTACTAATGGCTAATCCGGGATGATGGATGGGCTGGGGGGATGCTGCTGCTGAGTAAGGAGAAGGCAGCGGGCGGGAGGGATGGGGACAGAGGGGACAGAGGGACAGGGAGAAGGGAGCGGGCAGAGGCAGCCCAGAGCAGCCTGTCCGTGAATTTTGGTGGAATTTTGCCACCTGGTTTTGCCAGGTCTGGCAAAACAAAGGGTTAGCAGAGAGATGACAAGTCCTCTCCCCACCCCTCCCTTCTTAAAAATTAGTTTTTTGTTTTTTTAATTAAAAGTGCCCTGGGGGCTGCCAGCATTCTCAGGTAAATTAAAGGCAAAGCTGAACGAGAAGGAAAGAGCAGCAAGAAACAATCAGACTGGCAGTCCCAGGAGACAGCGGCCGTGCTAATTAGCAGCAGGCAGGGGCTGGCACCTTCCCGAGAACGTGCCCAAGCTGCAAGGGGGATCTTGGGCACCTGCTCCTGCCTCCGCAGCAGCACATGGTGCTTGGGGAGCGCTGCTCCTGGTCTGGCCGGAGGAGAGGAGGTGACCTGGTGGGGTGGCTTTGAGGGAAGGGGACCCTTTGGGTGTGCTTTGGCTGCGTCCCACCCCCAGCTGGCTCCCTGCGCATGGAGGGGCCGTGCTGGGCTCTCCCCCAGCACCTTTCCAGCCAAAAAGCAGCCTTCATGCGCACACGCCTGTGAGCAGATTGATCTGAAATGGTGCCTCTCAGCTATCGATCACCTACTGATTAGCTCTAGGTATTCAGCCCATAAATAAGATTAGGGTGTAAATCTAAAAAGGAAGCAGGCAGATGATAAGATTCTGCTCATTTACAATATGCTCAAAGAAGTTTTCCCCCTTCGCCCCCCTCCAGCTTTATTAAGAAGCCCAACAAAATACCCTGGGGACGAGAAGGAAGAGAGAGGAGTGATTCAAAGGGAACATCAAAAGGCATTTCCATCCCTGTCAGCATGGAGAGCACCAGGCTCGGAGCTGCTCCCAGCACAGCACCGCGGCTGCTCTGAACGGGGCAGCCCCGGCCAGCTCCTGGCCAGGACTTCTCCTCCTCCCTGCCTGAGAGACCCCCACCCGTGGGTTGTGTAAGGTCTGCAGCGAGCTGCTATTCTGATGGCAATCATTCTGAAGTGTCAGATCAGGAATTCAATGCCACAGTCTGTTCTCACTCCTTTCAGCCCGGCTCCGTAAAAGAGGAAAGCACAAATGCGTCGCAGCTAAAAATAATGCGCTCCTCTTCCTTCTCCACGCTGCTCTCCTGCTGTTTCGGGCTCCTAGCAGTGCCCTGGCTCTACCAGGACGAACCGAAGGAGGCTGTGGCTTCGTGGCAGGACATTTAAGAGTTATGCACACCTTTGCCAGCACTGGAGGCATCTTGTGTTGTTGAGCCGCAGAATAAACCCCAGCTCCTAGAGTCATGGGAATTACTGAGAATTTTTAACCCCTGAGCAAGACTCTTTCCTTGGACAGCCCCAGGAGGTTTCTCCCTGTGCCTGAGCGGGGTTTTGGCAGCGGTGCCAGCGCGCCCACGGTGCCAGGCGCTGCCCGCTGCGGCAGCAGGCGGCCCTGCTCCAGGAACCGGGCTGCTAAATACCACGGGATCGACGTGAAAACCACAGCTCGTTCGTTTTTAAATACCAGCTCTTGGATTCCTATCCTCCGCTTCTAGGTGTCCATCCCTGAGCCTCCCTGGGTATTTATGAGATCTTGAAATTTAATCCATAAAGAACATGTTAAAAATACAGTTTTTCATGCTGGTCTCTGGTTTCAGGGGCTGAATTCTGAAGGAAGGAACAAACATCACGAGACACACGTGGTGAGACGGGGAAGGCCCACAGGTGGGATTGTTGTGGTAGGAGCCCTGATCCATTTGGGAAAATGACTGCCCTTGTGCTTTCACAGCCTTTGGGTAGTCGCCCATTTCCCCCTTTTTGCCTCTGTTAAAGAGGAAAAAGCCTGCACAACCTTCAGGGTTTGTGCCTCCTGGGGAAAATTCAAAGGCATCTACAAATTTCCTCATGCTGTTCTAGCTGCCGAGGGATGGGGCAGCCCCCAAGCTACAGCATCTCTGGCTCGAAGCCCCCAGATGTTTGAAGGCACAGCTGAAGGTCCCTTCCTCTCTGTACATTTTCAAGCCCACCACCTCATCCATGCTGGGGAACGAGCTGATTTCCAGCAACCTGCCCGAGAGCGCACCTGCTGCCCGAGGATCAGCTGTTACACGGCCCCGATGCTGCTGTGCTGGAGAGGTTTGGGAGAACAAGCTGCAGCTGCACCACCCCAGCCAGAGCCAGCTCCTCCAGCTTGCAGATTGGCTCCCACCGCCGGCAAAAATTCACACCCGTGCAGAGAAAAAAAAAAAAAAAAAAAAAAAAAAAGCACCAAAAAAGGTGAAAAGACAGGGAAAAGTTATAAACAACTCCGAAAACGACTGCTTAGAATAGAAAGAGGTGTGTAACCATGGCTTCGGCTCCACAGTGCCTGCCTGACATGCAGATGCCTGCCACTGGCTCTGCTGGCGGAGCTGGAGCCTGAGGAAACCGCTCTGGCCCTGGGGCTGGGGGCGATGCTCGGGCTGGGGGCGATGCTCAGGCTGGGGACAGGGCTGGTGTGGCCCAGATGGTGTCCTCAGCCCAGGGGACAGCCCCTGTGCCAAGAGCAGGGATGGAGGTGCTCCTTATGAAAGCACCAGGGCATGAATGACCCCAGCCACGAGCTGTGGGCTCCAGCCAGAGCCTCTCTTGGGCTCCAGCTATGCAACGTGGAAGCCATCCTCCTGGGGCAGGCAAAGGCCACCCCTGTCCCCAGCCGTGTCCCACACGTCCAGCTGCCACCAGCACTTCCACTCCTGCGGCGTCCCCGCTGTGGAGGGATTTACAGCACAGGCAGGGAACCGGAGTGCGAGCACGCGCCAGGAATGAGAATTCAATATCCGAATGCCGTCGGTTCCTTCCCCCAAATAAATCACGGCCTGACTCTAATTATTGTGCTTGCCTGGGTACACACCGGCTTAATACGGAAAATGAGTGTGGAGGATTTATTACCGCTGATCCTTGATCTTTCATTTTTGATATTAAAACATGTTTAATTCATTGCAACATAGATTAAAGCGAGGAGGGCCGCAGACAGGCGCTCGGCTCGCTCTGGGGGAATTTGGTGGCTGCGCTGCCCGCGTCGGGAGCTGGACAGTGCCTGCTGCTCCTCCCCTCCAAGCCGACTGCGAAGCCGGGGCCTGGCGAAATCGTATTTCATTTTGCCACCGCGCTTCCCCTGGCCGTGGATTTGTGGTTGTTTGGACAGCAGTACTAGAGAGGCAGCGTCATAAATACACTGTTTGTCCCGGACAGGTGGGTTGCTGCAGAGCTCGTAACCTCGTTAGATGCAACAGGAGCTGGAAGTTCTGGAGGTTTTAAGCTTTCCTAACCAAATGGCCATCCCTGCTGCTGTGAATCAGCTCTGGCTTTCAGAGTGAATCTCCTCGGTGCTACAGAAGCCTGTGGGGCCTGGTTTGCATCAAACCTCCAACTATCGTGGAAGTGTTTCCAGCCTTGGCAGCTCCAGCAGGGTGGGTGCCCCCCCGACACCTCAGGGTGCCCCGTGCCCCCCCTGGCAGAGCTCTGGCAGCCCCCAGCTCCTGCCCCAGCTCTGTCCCCGCGAGCCCAGGGCAGAGCCCGGGGGAGGAAAATTGAAGTTTGTGTCTCTTGCTCTGCTTCAGTGCCTTCTAGTCAATACCACGGCCCTCCGCAGTACGTATTTCATCTTTATAGAGCTCTGCCCCCCGCCAGAGCCCAGCGCCTGGGTGCACAGCATCCAGCCGGGGCTTTGCAGCATCCAGACCCATCCACTGCCAACGACTGCCCTTCACCCCGTGTTCCTGGGGCCTTTTAAAGCACAGCTACGTGTGATATTGCCCCCAGCAGCATCTGACACCTGCAGCCCCCCCAGCCCTTCTCCATCCTGAGCCCCAGCCCCTGCTGTGCCCCCTGCCCAGCCCCATCCCTGCCCTGGCTTCCCCCGGTGCCTGCGTTTATTTGGGGTTGATTTGTGCTGCGTTAAGACGTCCTTGTTAGTACCAAAGGAAAGAGGTCTGCTGTGTGCCCACGGCCACTTTAGCAAGGCAGGCTGAGGGCGGTAAATAAGGTTTCACTTTATTACGATGCCTGAAAGATCTCAAACGAGACCGGCGAGCTGGTAGAGCTGCAGAGGTGTCCTCCGAGGGGCAATTGCCCAGCAGCAATCTGCCAGCCCGGTGCTTTGCTCTCGATTTATCTTTCTGCTGAGCCACGAGATGATTTCAAGCTCCTTGTCCTGCCTGGGGTGGCCATGGGCAATACCAGGGTCCTCTTTACCATGACGGGCAGCAGAGCTGCTCCTGGGGGTCACAGCAGAGCCCCCAGCCCCTTCCGAGCCCTGTGAGGAGCTCTGGGGGTGTCACCAGCCCAGGTTTTGCTGGACAGAGGTGACACGCTGCAGGCACAGGGTGGCACAGCCCTCAGTGCTCAGCCACACGACAGGCTGTAAACTTCATATTCGGGGCTGGTGGTTCTGCACAGCACGCGTGAGCAGTTCTGGTGGCCCTGATAACAGCCAGGGCTGATCCCCACGGGGTGCTTGTCCTGGGGCACGAGGGATGCTGGAGCAAGCCCCAAACGCAAGCTCTCCCTCCCATAGCATTAAGACAAGAGCAACACACACCCAAACCCTCACAGAGCTTAATTCATCACTCTGAAAGGCAATGCCAGGTGCCTAAAATTAGACTCCCACCTCCTAATTTAGGTGCTTCAAATAAAAAGGCTGCTTTTTTCCCTTCTTCCCTTCTCCTCCCTGGTGCTGCTGAGCAGCCAGAGGCCCCCAGGCAGGTGCCCTGTGCTCAGGTATGTTAAAGCCACTGGGTGTGAGGTTCCCAAATCCTCCTGAATCCCTGAGGTATCGTGCTGGGGAAGGAGGAGCTGCAGTGTGGGGGCTCCTGCTTGCTGAGGGATGGCAGGTGGAGATGTAGGTGGGATGCTGGGGGCCATAGCGTGATGCTGCCTCCTGCCCTCTGCTCCTGCAGCACCCATTAATGGATGTTATGAAGGCTTTGCACCCCCAGGGTGTGCTGGTGGAGGCACCTCAGCCTGCTGCGCCCTGGGGTGCTGCTGTTACCCCACATCAGAGCCCCTCTAGGATGTCCCCAGGCTGGGGGGGGGCACAGGAGCGGTCTGACCCCTCCATCCCAGGGGAGATGCCCCCTGCAGCAGGAGTGCACTGGGGACAGCCAGCAGCAGAGACCCCGCAGGGCTGTAGCCCATGTAAAGGGGGGGGCAAAATGATGCCTCTGTGGCCTGTGGGGTTCCTGCCTGGGGGTGCTCACTGTGCCAGGACCCCGTGCCCTGAAGGAGGCATTGCCCAGCAGCTCCCTGCGTGGCACTGCAGCTGGCAGAGCTGCCTGTGCATGTTTCAGGGCACACGTGTGCCATTAAGGAAAGGATCAGAGTTCCCAGGAGCTAAAAATAACCCCGCTGCCTGTGGATTGCACGGGGAGCTGGGGATGTGGAGCAGGAGGTGCAATGGCACTGCCAGCTCCCCCAGCCACAGGGCGCAGGAGCAGGTGATGCTCCCAGCCAGCCTCACAGAGGGGAAACTGCTGCTGAGCGAGCATTTGGGCAGCATTTGTCCAGCTCCGTGCTGCCCTGCTCATGGTCGGACCATGGTGGGTGCTGGGGGGATGCAGCCTGGTGCCCTGGGGGCAGCAGGGAGGTGGCAGAGCTGCAAGCTGGGGAGCTGCGGGGACCCGCAGGCTGGCAGTAGTGGTAGCAGGGTTGCTTTCGAGTATGGAAACCTCTGGTGCTAAATGGAGAGAGTGAGTGCAAACAGACTCTAATTACCACAGCTCCGCCGGAGCCAGCTCTGCCTGCTCTCCGCAAGCTGTCAGCTGCTCTCTAGCAAATGCCTCCATCTCCTTTCCCTGGCCAAATCCTTGTGTATTCGCTCTTCCAGATCCAGCCTCTTCTGCTCCGCCACTAGTTGAACAGCGGGGAGAAAGGGGGGGCGGAAAAAAAGGAGAAGCGAGGAGGGGGCAAGGCTGGGAAGAGCAGGGATGGGGCCCTGGTGGACTCTGCTCCCTGGGGAGGTGTGTGATGGGGATGCTCAGGGGCTGCTCCTGCACTTGTTGACTGGTGCAGCCACATCTCAGCGTTTCAAGCTGCCCTTGCACGGCCACACACCTCCTGCCTGGGATGCCTGAGGGCACTGAGTCTCTGCTCAGTGCCCCGGCTGGGAGCGGCCAGCTCCTTCTTTTGGTGGCATCAAATGCCACTTACCCTCCTGGCCAAGGGAGAGCCTGGCCTGCCGTGAGCCCTGCTCGGGTCCTGCCCTGGGACTGTGGCCACCAGACCCTCTGCTACAGCCACACGTGAGCAGCACGGGGAAAGGGATGGCTCAAGGAAATTGCTCTTCAAGCTGCTCCGAGGTCCTGCCATCCTGGCACCTGGCAGGGCTCTGATAACCCCAGCATGCTCCTACTGCAGCCTGGAAGTAAAAGGAAAAAAAAAAAAAGGAAAAAAAAGCCATGGCAACAGGTCCAATTAGCAAAGGCGTTATGCTGCTGGCTCTGAGAGGGGCCGAGCGGGATGACTGCTCTGTGCAGATGGACCAATTCAGCCAGGCAGGGAGCTGCAGAGCTCTGCCCTGTCCCTGCTGCTGCTCATGGCCACCATCCCTCGCTGATCCTCCTGCTGGGACAGCACCCATGGGAGCACCGTGGAGGTGCCAGTCCCTGGGTGCTGTGTCCCTACAGGGGCTGGGCTTGAATGGGAGGCCCCCAAGGATAACATCCAACGGGTTCCTTGGAAGTTTGGAAGTCAGCAGCTGGGTAGAAGGGAGAAAAAAAAATCTGCTCTGTAAGTTTAATGACCCCAGATGAGCGTTCCCTCCCAGTTCCCTTGAGACCAGTACCTTTAAGGGAGGTTTATCTCAGGACTGAGAGGTGAGTCCATCAGACACTGGGAGTCCTTGGTACCTGCCAAACTGCTGGGTTTCTGCTCTTCCTTTAACCCAGACCTGAGTGACTGCAGCATCCCTGCGCTGGGCAGAGTGCGAGGTGTGGATCCAGAGCTGTCCCAGGCTGCCTGGACCAGAAGAGCTCCCAGAGAAGAGCACCAGGCTTACATCTCCTGCATGCACCCTGCCAGAATCACCCACGCTGCTGTTATGGCCAGGAGCACCCACTGCCCTGTCCCCAGAGCCCTGCAGCAGCCTCTCCACGAGGAACAGCGTGAGGCCAGGTGCAATTCGTGGGGCAGCAGCTCTCCCCTGGATGAGCTACAGCCCTGGGTGAAAGGAGGATAACTCTGTATGGGCAAGGTCACCCAACTTCTGCTGCTAACGTGGGGCTTTGCCTCCAGCGAGCTCCTGCGGGCGTGCAAACTTGTGCTGATCTTGCCGTGTGAGGAATGCTCTTTTTGCAGCTTGAAGGCTTGTTTTGCTGTAATTGCAATGCATTCCTAATTACATGGTTAATTGAGGCCTCTGGGGACCTGAGGAGGAACAGGCTGGGCTGAGGGAGGCATTACAGCAGAGGGGCTTTAGGCAGGCAGGGAGGCTGGTGGCCCTGTGCTGTGGCTGCTGGTGGATGTTCCTCCCCAGGACCCCACTCCTCTGAGCGGGGCAGAAGCTGCTACCAGGCACCCCCTGACCCTGCAGCAGCCACTCTGCCTCATGAGTCCCTACAGCTCATCCCTGTACATGTCCCAGGTCCCCAAAGGCGGGGGACTTGAAAGCCTCCCACCCTCACTGCCTGGGGTGTCCCCAGGCAGATCACAGGGAGGAGGCACAGGCAGGAGCCTGCTCGCCTTGAAATTGGTGCTGCTGTGCCACCCGGCTGCGCCTGCAGCTCCCCTTGGCATCCCCCATGGAGGAGCATCCCTAAAGGTCCCCCAAAATCACTGCAGGCACTGGGGTGCCCTGCTGGCAGGGGACAACCCCTCAGGAAGAGGCGCCGGTCTCCCCTGCGCTCTGCCCTCCCCGCGGCTGGTGAGCCTGTTGCTTACATAAACTGCTCGCTCCCAGGCGCTGATGGAGCTGTTTGCTTCCCACCCCACTGGGCTCGGCAAGCTAATTTTATTTTTTCCCTGCCTTAATGGGATGTTTATTCCACAACAGCCTTCCCACGACGCCCGGCGGGAGGGGCTCTGAGCCCTCACCCCAACAGCGCTCTGCCTTCCTGCTGAGCCCTCCCCGTGCTGTGGGGCCGAGCGCTGCCCCCCAAATCCAGCCCAGAGGGCTCGGCTGGGTCTCTGCGGAGCAAGCCCAGCTCAGGGAGAAGCACCCCGCTCACTTGTGTGGGGTCTGAGGCTCTGCAGCAGGCAGAGCATCACCACCAGCGGCTGCCACGCAGTTTTGGCACGGATCTAGGGAGCCACCACAAGTGTCACCTGCATCTCCTGGGACAGGGAGCAGAGCGGGTGGGTGCAGCTCGCAGGTGCTGCCCTGCGGCCACGCTTCTGTCCTGCAGCGCGAGGTGGCCCCAGGGCAGCGTGTCTGGGGCTGGGATGTGCACCGAGCCCTGCCATGTCGTGACAGCGCGGCTCTACCCAGGCGATGAGGATTTGGCTTGACGAGCGCCAGGCTTGTTTCATGACAACTGCCAAGCAGCCATCAGGTAGTCGTGATTTCTCCTACTCGCTCTGGCTTGGAGCCATCTGGAGGGACGGAGTAGGAGGGGGCTGCTCTGCTTCTCTTGGAGGGAGAAAGCCCAGGTGCACGCAGCTCCGTCCCCCTTGCACAAGGGTGATGCTTGCTGTTCTCCCCACCTCCTGTCCTCATCTGCTCCCGGGGCAGTGAGGCTGTACCAGGGCCATTTAGGGCCTGTGCTCTTGCAGCACCAGCTGTCTGGGCGGTGTTTGTGCATGTCGGATCCCTGACGCATCCCTGCCACGTGCTGGCATCATCTTCAGGGTACTGTGCCTGCCGGCACGCGGGGAGCTGGTGCCAGTGGCCACCAGGCACGTCCTGCTGGGCAACCTGGAGCCAGCTGCTGCCAGGAAGCCAGCCCCGGGCTGTCCTGCATCTCCCTGCATTCCCACCTGCTGCTCACAAAGTGGGAAAGGAGCGTGTCCCTCCTGCTGCGGGGCAGGGAGAGTCCCCAGCAGGAGGGAGATAAAGCAGCTAATTAACCAGCGGCTAATCCAGCACAGAGCGGGAGGCTGGAAGGAAGAACAGTGAGCACCAGGAGCTAGCGTGGCAGCCACGTGGGTGCCGTGCCAGCACTGCCAGCGAGCCACAGACACGGGGAGGCCTGGGGGAAGAACTTGCAGGCTGGCGGCGTGTGCGTTGTTCTCAGCATCACATCAGGAGGGGGGCTGTGAATTAGCAGCATCCGGCCACATGCATCAAAATGTATGAAGGGGGCAGAGAACATCGCCCCGGAGCAACTGGCCAGAGGCACCAGAGGAAGTTTTCCACCTCTTCTGCAGGAGGGGTGCCTGCAGAGCAGCCTCCCAGAAAATAAGCCATGCAAAAACAAGGCAACTGAGCCTAGGCAGCAGCCGAAAGAGTAAAACTCTCAGCGCTGATCTCCAGGGCACTCAGCTAGTGCTTTTAGCAGGCTTTATAGCAGCATCCAGAGCTGGAAGAATGAAAAACAGGTGAAAGGGGTGTGGAAGCATGCGTCCTAATGCTCTGCAGCGGGGAGCTGGTGCTGTGAGAGGGCTGTCTGCACGCGCAGGGAGCTGCATGTGTTCTTATGGAGTAGATCCTGATGTTCAATCAAGGAAAAGGTTTAGGCTTTGCTGTATCTTTTCAATCTTCATTCTGAAAATATTTTTCAAGTTCTTTTCGCAGTTGTATCTCTTTAGAGCCAAAAATTGCAACAGGTTTAAAATAGCTGGGTAAAGGCAGAGCAGAGCCTTCCCAAGGTGCGAGTTGTGTTCAAGCAAGGCAGGGAGGAGAGGACATGGATTTCAGTGAGGTAAATGCAGCCCCCTGGGACAGACAAGCTTTAAGGTGGTACATATAGAAAGCAGAGAAGCTTGTAAAGAAAGCTATTCCAACATTGCTAGAGGAAAACTAGCCAGTGCTCTGCTGGCTTCTTGTGATTCTGTGGCTGGAAAAAAAAAACACGGCATTGCATAAAAACAAAATGAATCTGTTTACATCAGAGCTTGCCATGAAGCACGTAGGAAAATTCAGACTGCTCCCCGTCCTACAGCAGGTACATCCAAAGAGCTGAAACATCCAAAGAGACCTTTGGGAAGCGTTGATAAAAATGGAGAGCACCGGGGTTGCCAGGAGCAGGCAGGATTTATCCAAGAGCTCTGAAACACAGCAAGGAGCTGGTGGGCTACTGACGGGGTGGGTGACTTGCTGCTTCTGTGAGCACGTGTAGCACACAAAAGGCAGGCAGCAAGAGTGCTCGCAGCTTTTGTAAGAGGTTACAGCCAGGAAGCCATAGATAGGTTCAACTTCTGTACAGAGCAAGTAAATCACATGAGGCCCTGACAAAGACCAGAAGTAGGAGACTGGGAAATGCTCGAATGGGAGTAAGTCGGCTTTTCAAGGGAGGATTTGTGGTTTGCAGATCTGTTAGCATTATTTCTTGTGGCTGTTAACCAGCTAATAGTGTACTCGAGTTCCCCAAATCCATGGTAACCCAGCCCTCGTTTCCCAGTCTTTTAATAAGAAACACACACAAACCTCCTCTCGTGCTTAGATAACACAGTTTCCTTAAGAGCTTTTGTTAGTTTGGTTTTCTTTGGCAGAGCAGAGGGAGGTTACCATGGAGTTACCTATGGATGGGAGCGCAGGAAACCCAGAGCGCTCCGAGAGGAGGCTGGGGAGCAGCAAGGTGACGGCATCAGCGTGCCGTGCATCGCCTGGGAAGGCACCCAGAATAAAAAATAGTGACCGAGGAAAAGGTTGAGGGGCTGCAGAGGGGTCCCCAGGGGCTGTGCTGCCCGCGGGGGAGGACAGAGGGCAGGGAAGGGGGACGCGGCGTGCCCAGCACCGTGGGGCACGGGGAGAGGCTGCCCTCGGGGATCTCCGCCGGCGAGGGGGGGGGACGCAGCCCGACAGCCCCGGGGCTCCCCGGGCCGCCCCCTCC
Organism: Netta rufina; assembly: GCF_964035555.1. NCBI lineage: Eukaryota > Metazoa > Chordata > Aves > Anseriformes > Anatidae > Netta > Netta rufina. The sequence goes on from NC_140135.1 coordinate 11,793,983, forward strand.
CCGTGCTCAGCCGTCGGGGCAGCGGCCCCGGCGGGGGGGGAGCGGTCCCGGCGGGGCTCCGCGCCCCCGCCCCCGGCTCCGCCCCGCTCCGCGCCGCCGCCGCTCGCCCCGCAGAGCCGCGCACAGCGCCCGGTGCCGCCGCCGCACCTGGCACCGGGACCGGCTCCGGGACCGGGACCGGGACCGCCGCCGCCGGCCGGAGGGAGCGGGGAGCCCCGGCGGCTATGGCGGGCCGGGGGCGGCCGGTCCCGGCTGCTCGCTGAGCCGGGGCTGCTCGGCCGCTGCTGAGCCGGCGGGCTGGGCGCTGCGGCAACCGGGCACCGGGCGGCGGCCAGGAGCCATGGGGGGGGCGGCGGCGGCGGCGGCGGCCAGCGGGGACCCGGCCCTGCCCGCCCGCCGCGCCGCCCGCCTCAGGCCCCGCTGGTAACGGAGGGAGAGCGGCCGGAGCCCAGGTGAGCCCCGAGGGGGTGGAAGCGCGGTTGGTGGTCGGGGAGCGCCGGGGCCGTGCCCGGGGCTCCCCCTTCCCGGGGCGCTGCCGTCGGGAGCAGCCGTCGGGGGCGAGCTGCGCCCCGCTCCTCTGCACCGCTCCGGGCGCACGGCGGGGAGGCCGCCCGCTCCTGCAGGGTGCGCAGCCCCCGCGCTGGGTGCCCGAAAGCCGCCGAGCTGCTGGAGCAAGGCTCTGCCCCCCCCCGGGTGGGAAACCGGGCACGGGAGCCCCGTGGTGTCCCGCGGCACCCGGAGGAGCAGCCAGGGTTTGTCCCCTCCGCTGCAGCTACGGTGGCCCCGGGCGGTGGCTCTGCAGGTGGCACCCGCCTGGCTGACACTGTGGGATGAGGAATTGGGGCTGTGGGGGCTGGATGCGGCCGTGCTGCTGAGCACCGCTCTCACCCAGCCCCGCTGAGATGGCTTTGCCCACCCCAGGCAAGGCAGGATGGAGCAGGGTGCAGGGCAGGAGCTGTGCCACTGCTGGGTCACCTTGGTGCGCCCCTGGGTGCCAGTGCCCTCTGTGTTATTCCGGTGTTGTGGACGTGGTTGTAATGGGTCGCACCCCACCGAGCTGAAAGAAGGGAGGGGAAGCGCTTGGCTCCTGGCTCGGGGCTTGTTTGTGGTTTTTTTCCTCATTTCCCAGCTCCAGAGCAATTGGGATGGGATGAGTTTTCCTCTTTGTCGGCAGCAGGACTGGCGGAGAGATGTGGCTCCATCCAAAGGGGGCTGCAGGGCAAGAGCAATGGGAAAACCTTTTCATCTTTCTCCTCTCGCATGACAAGCAGCAAGCCCTGTGCTGCTTTTCACCTCCCCGTGCCTCAGTTTCCCTAGGTCTGCAAGAGAAGGGTGGAGGAGAGACAAGCTGCTTCTCACCAGAGGGGCTGAGACGTGGCTTGTCATGTGTGAGAGCCTCGCTGGGCACGAGTCTGCTCTGAGGCCAAGAGCGGTGCTGGATCGGGCCCAAGGGACACCGAGTGCTAGCTGCCATCCTGCGGCAAGGAGTTCCACACTGCGCCTGAGCAGCCACCAAAACCCTGTGCTTTACGTTTTTATCCTAAAAAAAGAGAGCGGGAATGACCCCCCTCACCGTGCTGGCCGGGTCTGGCAGCCCCGCCGTGCCCCGGGCCACCCCCTGCCCAGGCAGCACCACTGCCTCGTGCCCTCCAGGGAGTCACTTGCAGGTCCAGGCGCTGCTCGGTGTGGGTCTGCCTCTCCCTGGGGTGTTGGCACTGGGTCCAAGCCTCCCGGTCCCCCCGCTGCTGTGGGCAGGTGCTGCTGGCTGCCAGCAGCCGGCTCTGCCTCGCCGGGAGCTCTGCCCGCGGGCTGCCACTTCGAGACGAGCAGGCGGCTGCCTGCGAGGGGGAATTGGGGTGGTTTGTGAAGGAAGGGGCTGTGGAGCAGGTGCAAAACACGGCCTTTGGTATGGCAGGAGGGAGGCTTTATCCCTGCAGTGAACAGCGGTGTGCTCGAACTGAAGCCTCAAAGCATCAGATCCAGCCTAGCATGGGAGAAATCCCAGAGCAGCAGGCAGCCTAGAGGCAGGGCACGGTCTGCACACACATTTTCAGCGTGTTGCTCCATCCCCTGCCACGCTGCCAGCCCACCTGCGTGCCGGGGAGGGGCGAGCCGGGCTGTGGGACCCGCTCACGGCTCTGCTCCTGCCTCACATCCCGGCCCCGTGGTACCTGGAGGACGCTTTTGCTGCATGCTCAGCAGCTGCTCGCTGGCACCGAGGGACAAAGCCTCGAGCCCTCAGCCCTGCCTCGTGCTCGCAGCGCGCCGCCAACGCCGGTCCTTCCCCGTGCCCGCGGCAATCGGCAGCAGAGCGCTCTGGATTCGGACCTGTGAGTTAAGTGTTGTTCGCCAGGGCAGCTCCAACCCACGGGCGCCGCGCTTCTGTGGTGAACAAGCGTTTTTGTCAGAACAAAGTAGGTTGCTGCCTCGCAGAGCCTCCAGCCTGCGTGGAGCAGGGCGTGGAGCCCTGGGGCTCAGTAGCTGGCTGTTGGGGGTCTGGGACTGGAGGGGGGTGCTGGGACACCCCAGGAGGAGCTCGTGCGGGTGGTGGCTCGGAGCCTGCAGCAGCAGGAGGGCAGGAGAGCTGCAGGATTGGTGCCCAGCGAGGCTGGGAACATTTCTGAGCTGCTCGCTGTTCTCTGTCTCTTTTAAATTAATCAGGAGCTGGCCTCAGCAGCCAGTCAATAGCGAGATTTATCTCTTAAATAGCATTATTGATTGCTCGGGAAGCCTGGTTTTGTATTGATAGATATGTACACGTGCAGACAAGCCCCGTGCCAGGTCCTGGTGGGGAAAGGCACGGAGCGGGCTGCGCGAGGCTGCTCCTCACAGGTGGGGTCACCCATGTGCCCACCCGATGGAGACGCAGCTCCCTGCCAGAGAGCACAGTGGAGCCCCAGGGTCTTTGGGTACAAACCCTTCCGCATCCATCCACTGTCTTGCCCAGTCTTGAGCCTTTTTCCTGCTCTTCCAGTGCTGTCTCCCTCCCTATGAAGGGGTCCTGAAAGGTCCCTGACCCTGCAGGGGTCTCTGTGTGGGGACACTGGGGTAGATGTGCAAAGCTAAGCCTGTGCTGGAGCATCGCCCAGAGGGGGATAAGCGAGGTGGGGTGCACCTGACCCCCAGAGAGGGGTCAATTTGGGCTGCTCCCGGGGCCCTCGGCTGGGGCTGTGAGCCGACACGTGCAGGAAGCGCCGTGGGACCTGGCTGGGCTCCGAGCAGGTGGAGCCGTGGGAGTATCGCGGGGAGACAGCTCGCTGCCCGTCTGCTGCTGGGAAAGGCAAAGCGTGCCGGTGCTCCTGAGCCTCCAGGTAATGGGAACCGGGCTGTGGGGGCTTCACCGGTGGCATCTCCCTGGGCTTCCCTGTGCCTCTTGTCCCTGGGAGGTGGCAGAGCGCTTCCAGCCGCAGAGTGGTGGCACTGCCTCCGGGTCCCATTGCCTGGCTGCCTGCACTGGGTGCTGTCGCTGTGCCACGGGAGAAGGGGCAGGAGCAGGGGGTGCAGAGCTGGGTTGTCCCCAGCAGGGCTTGGCGTTGGTAGGGACTGGCCGTGGGCAGTCCCACCATGTGGGGGTGTTTTGGGTGCTCCTGGCCCTGCGTGCGCCCCTACAGCCCCACCTGAGAGCCCCGCTTCTCTGGTTCAGCAGCTGGGGCGGGTCTGGGACCTCGGCATCTCCTGCTCCTGGCAGTGTGGCTGCAGCACCCGGGGGAGGCTGGTGCTGGCAGGAGCAGGGCCAGGGGCCGTCTCGTGGCCCAAGCTGTTGTCCTTTTAGCTCCGGGCAGCGCCTCTAGGCTCACCCCAAAGCAGCACCGTGTGCTCGGGCAGCGCCGCTGTCCTCCAGGGTCGTGGAGCACAGCCAAGGTGCAGTGCTGCTCGTGAGACGAATTGCAAAAGCTCTCGCCAGTTTTGCTGTAGCAAACTTCACGCTGTGGCCGTTTTGCCTTGGTGCTGCAGAGCCTGCTGCCGAGCCCTGCCCGCAGCGAGCCTGGCTGCCCTCGGCACGTGTGCGCCACCGTGCACGGGGCTCCTGGCCCCAAACCTCGCGCCCAGCCTCGCAGTGGCAGCAGAGGCTGGGACGAGCATCAGCTGAGCTGCCACGGGGGATCTGTAGGGGTCGGATCACCAACGGCTTGGGTCTGGGAAAACCTGCGTATGCTTGTCACTGTTCAGTTAATCAGCAGCCATGGGAAGTTCTTGGGTGCTGCCGTGCCTTTGTGTATGTGTGTATTTCCATACACACACGTAGCACCATGGCATCTTGGTAACGCTTGGACCCCTTCAGCGTTTTTCCAGACAATGTCTGCCCGCAGCGAGCGCCCAGTCCGCCTGATCTCGGCAAGCCAATCTACGCAGGGATCTTGGGGAAGAACAGTTGGGGTTTTATGAAGCTGGCATAATTTACAGCTAAAATAGCACACCAGAAATATGTCCAATCCAATCTCCTTTGTAATCTTGTTTTCATTTAAGCCTCCAGGCTGATGGAGGGGGGGAGGCAGGGAAGCAAACTGCGAAGGGAGTTTATTACCCGTGTCAGGGAGATTTGCGCGGTGCTCCGTCCGGAGAGACCTCAATTTGCAGGGGTTGTGGCTGGCTGGGGGGCTCCCGGCCCCAAGGGGCTTCTCCTGCCCGGGCTGGGGCCGCAGCCCCTGCTGCGGGGGGCTCGAGGCGCGCGCCGTGGAGCAGCTCCAGCGCCTGCTCCCGCAGCTGGGCAGGCAGAGCTATTGCAATGTCTCTGCGAGCACTGCGCTCGTGATGTCCTGGCCAGCTCACCGTGAAAAGGAATGAAATTATCTCGCTGCTGCTGCCTTTGCGGGTTGCGTTTCTCTTTAGTTTTCAAACCACAGATTGTCCCAGATCTCCTGCCAATAGCAGGGAGCTCACTGATAATGCAGCTGCTATTAATAAAGCGGTGTTGTTACATATTCATATCAATCAGACTTCTAATTCCACAATATTAAAAAAAAAAAAAAAAAAAGGCAGCGTTTCACAGGGGTGGTGGGGGAAGGTGTGAGGCAGGCTGGTGTTTGATGTGCATCGCAGTGTTGGCAGAGCTTGTTCTGCTCACGTCTCTGCCCTCTGGCCCTCCTGCCCTGAGCTCTCCGCGTGCTCCTCTGACACCTTTTGCATCCCAGCATCTGGGAAGCGTTTGCTTTGCTTTGCTTTGCCAGAAGCAGCCGAGAGGAGCCCAGTTCTCCATCGGTGCTGCCGTGGCAGGCTGCGGGCAGAGCTTCACCCCGGCCCTGGAGGCTGAGCTCATCTGGGAGGCTGAGATCCTGCAACACAACGGGCAGGGACACAGGGGAGGGGATGGAAAGCCCTTCCTTCATCCTGTGTGCCTGTCTGGGGCCACGCTGGCGGCGCTGAACCCAAGGACTGGGTCCCACAAGCAGCTGCGGGATCCCCGGAGCGCCAGCACCGCTGGGAAGTGGGAGCGGTGCAAGACGGGGGAGCTCCCGATCCGTGCGGGTGGGTTGGTGGGAACGGCTCCCTGCTTTCTCCATTTTAGATAGAAAGTTTCGCATATTATGTAAATTCGAAAGCAAAGCATAGAAAATCCTACGGTATAAATCTGGGATGGATATATGCTTGTGCAGCCATTAGCAAGGGAAGTACACCAGAGAATCCTGGCCAACGGATATATATACACTTCCATTGCCATTCCTGCAATAAACTATGGTTTTTGTCATTGCTACAGTATTTAAAAAAAAAGTACTATCTTCAAAACTGTGGCAGCATTTTATGGTAAGCTGTAAATTGGAAGAGATACCTAATTATTCATAGGGTATTACGGAGGTGTCGGTAAATGACTTCACCATTAAGGCTGCCCTGAGACTTGCGTGTGCAGCAAAACCCTCTCTCCTAATGAATTCGGCTTCCAGATTTGGTGAAATATCCAGCAAGGCCAAAAAGATTTTGCTCGAGTGCTGTGCAGGAGCTGCTCGGGGTGCGACGGAGCCGTCCCACAGCTGCGCCCAGCAGGAGAGGCGTGTGGTCGCTCAGCCAGGTTCCTGGGGTGCACTGGCTCCTAGCCCTCTGCCAGAGGGCTGCCGTCGCTGCAGCGAGCAGTTTCCAAGCAACTCGGTGGCTGCCGGTCTAAAAGGCCTCTTGGTAAAGGCACGTTAATATTAAGTGGAGTTATTAAATGGAAACGGTGCTAAGAAGGATGCGGGAAGGGCAGCTGGTGTGGTGGAGCTGATATCCACCTGCCGTCGTGCGTGCTGTAAGGACAAGCCTCCCTCGGCCCAGGGACCAGCAAGAAATCCCCCAGTGCCTCCAGAGGGCCGTGGCAGTGCCGGGAAGGCCTGAGCTGTGTGGTGGTCGGGGCTGGGCTGGCTGTAGCCACGGTGGTACGAGCCCAGGTTAGGGCTGCGGGGCGACCGGGTGCCTCCAGCACCCCAGCAGCAGGGCACAGCGTGCCTGATTCGGGGAAAGGCAGAGAGAAAAGAGCTGGAGGTGGTGGAGAAAGGCCCTCCGGGACAGCTAAAGGGAACAGGAGCTGTATCGGGAGCAGATGGGGTTGCTGGTGCCGCAGGGGGGCTGTAAGTGCCCGTGTTCTTTGCTGTGTTTATGCCTAGCTGGAGGCATCGTGCTTTTTTCACCTTGTCCGTGAGTTTAGCTTTCTGCCTCCCCTGAGTCCGTGTGAGCTCAGGACAGGGCGGGAGGGGTGAGGAAGAGGTTGTTCTTTGCTGGTCTGGAGAAAATCCATTACAAGTGCTGCCATAAGCAAGCGCTGGCCTTGCAGGAGTGCTGGGGGGGGGGCAAACCAGGCTCCCTGGGCAGGGCTGTTGGGCCTCACCTCAGCACCCTGTGCTGTGCAGCCAGGGCTGAGAGCCGCCTCTCCCCGCACCAGCCTGTCGGGGAGGTGCAGAGAAGCATTTTTTTTTCCTGGAAATACTCTTAGGGTACTTCAAAGCCAGGGGCGGATTTGTGGAGGCAGCTGCTGTCACGGTCCAAGCGGGCACAGCCCTGCTTCTCAGGCAGGCTTTCACCCTCACGTTTTCCGCAGCAGAGCTTTGGCTTGGAAGCCGGAGCACCTTCTAGGGGTGGGTGGGAGCACAGGCTGGGCAAAATCCACCGAGTGTTCGTGATCTCCGGTGGGAAGGGGCTGCCGGTGCTGCGTGCCGAGGCGTTCGCTCCGGGAGGCTGCTCCTGCAGGAGGTGAGGCCAGGCCTCCATCGTAAATCTGCCTTCACCGGCGCGTGCAGCAGCAGCCTGGGGGTGGTGTGAGGAGCCTTCCTGCTGCCTTACGGCTTCTCAGCTCGGTGGGGGTAGGAAGCAGCGGCTGGCTCTGTGTCCGTGCCTCAGTTTCCTCAGCCTTCAAGCAGGAGCGATGCTCACCTCCCCGAAGTGCTTTGGGAGGAGAATGACAAGCCAGGCACCGTCTCCTCGCCCTGTTGTCCTCTCAGGTGCCTTGGGATGTCCTCGTACAGCCCGCCTGCCCGTCTCCCATCTCAGCGCTCTGAAGAGACGTCACACCGCTCTTGGCTAAACAAATTTTCGTTCGCTGTGGCTCTTTTTTATTTTTTTTTTCCTGCTCAGCATTCAGGGAGCATCCTTGTGGTAACCAAGGTATTTGCATAATCTGTGGTTTTGTGGTAATTGCTCCCTTTCTGAAGAGGTGCTAATCATCCCTTGGGTTTGGGGGGGCTTTTTCTATCTTTGGGACCATGTTAGAAGGCGAGGGTGACGCCTCCCATGGGGCGAGGTGCCTCGAGGCAGCCTTTAGCCCTCTGCTCAACATTTCCACCCTGGGCAGGCACGGGGCACGGGCTTCTGCACTGCCTGCGAGCTCCTGAACTGCATCCCTCCCTCACCCGTGCCTCAGTTTCCCCAGGCTCTGTGGCACCCAGGCTCTCCAGCAGGTTGCCCCAGCATGGTGGTAGCCACCCGGTGTGCCTGCAAGCCACCGGCAGCGTGACTCAGCCCCGAGGCAGCTCCCACACGGCCGGGTTTCCAGAACAGCAGCATCCCCGTGAGTCCTGGGGTACCTGGAGGTACCTGGGGGTGCCTGGCCACAGCCTTGGAGCTAGCTCAGGGGCAGGCAGCCCTCCTGAGCTGCCTGCTGGGTTTGCTGCCCATGAGGCACGGCGATGTGCAGCTTGTTCTGGCCCTGATTTATTTCTGCTTCTTGCTCCCCTGCATGCTGCCAGCAGATCCTGGGATGCCTGTGTGAAGGGGACAGGCAGCAGGGCAGAGGCTAGCCTGGCCGTGGTGCAGAGGTTAAACTGTCCCCATGCTTTGTGACCACAAGGGAAAAGAGCACAACCTGGCTGCTGAGCAGGGGCTGAGGGTCCTGGAGCCCTGCCGCCCCCCTGTCCCCTCCCAGCAGCAGCAGTTTGTGCTCCTGCCCTGCGCTGGCATCGCTCACAAAATGCCTTTGCTGTGCAAACTCAGCGTCTGTTCGCTACGGGCTCTCGTCTCCAGCCTTGCTCTGTGCTACCAAGGCTGCACCTGTCTCAGCACTGGCCATCTCCCCGGCTGTATTAAGTCTCGATTTATCCGTATGAAATCTCACGTCATTTATCTTCCTAAATCCCGGCAGGTAATTTTGTAATCGTGTCCCTCCTGTGGTGCTGGCCTCTCCTCCCTACCCGATATCCTCTTCAGCTTTAATCCCCCTGGAGTTTACATTGTTTTTTTGCAATCCCTAAAGGATGATGCTGCTAAATCCCAATCCCGGCGCTGAGCTCTTGGGGAAGCACTTAATTCCCTTCCCGTTAGCAGGACGCACTGCTAATGACCCCCGCAGCTCCTCCCCTGCCGCTCTGCTCCTGCTCCCTGCAGAAGTGCTCTGCTTGCACGGGTGCCGGGGCACTTTGAGGATAAGGGGTTTGGTGCTTGGCTTGGGGTTTTGTTTTGGTGTGTGATGGAAATCACGTGCTGTGCAGGGAGCTGTTGGGTCTGCTCCCGGTGTAACCAAACTGATGAGACCAACGTTCCCAAGAAGCACAGAGGGGCCTGGCTGTGCCTGGGCTGGGGACACAGAGGGAGACAAGAAGACCTCGCAGTGGCAGGGCAGAAGCCGGGTGCTTTGGTGTCAGCTCCAGGGCCAGGCTTGTCAGAGGAGGATGCCGGTGTTTGCCTTGTCTCTGCTCTTTAGGGGATGATGTCTTTATGGCAGTGCCTTCCCTTTCTACCTGCTCGCGCAGGATGAGGTCCCGGTTTGATACTCTCTGATAAGGCTGATTCTAATAACTCGGCTGTGTTTACCTGCCCCCAGCAATATTCTTGCAAATGAGGTGTCAGCAGGGATGCTGGCGAGCGTGAGTTGCTGCATGTGGATTTTTACAAAACCAACAAAGCGGTGCCGGGGCTTGCGATTCGCGGGCGTTACGCCGGCATCCAGCCGGAGCCCGGGTGGCGTGTGAGGGAGGGCTGGCTCGGAGCAGCCCTGTTTGTGACTGAGGGATCTGCTCCAGACAGGGCTCTGATCTCCCAGGCGTTTTTCATGGTCGTCTTTGGCAGGCTGGCTGCCTGACCTTGTCACCCTGCTCGTGCATCAGCTGGAGTCACCCAGAAAGTCAGGAGGAGTGCCTGGGAGCACCTCCTGTCCGTCCCCGGAATTTGTGGCACCTCCTGTCAGTGCCACACACAGTGTGTCCCCACAGGATGGCAGGGAGCCATGAAAGAAACTTGATTTTTGTTGTTGTTTTGATTCCCTTTTTTTATAGGCTAGCAGGAGGGTTTTAGTCTGGGCAGCAAAGAATCAGGAGAGGCTCTGCACACATCCTGCTGCGCCCACGGCTCCTCCCGTGGGTCTGGAGCTCTGGGGGGTGATTTTGGTGCTCTCGGCCAAACTGGGAGCACTGGGGAGAGACGTGCCTGGCCTTGCAGGGTTGTAGCTGTCCCTGTGCTGTCCCCAGCCCAGCTGGTGCCCACGCAGCCAGCGATGCTTAACCCTGCTCCCACAGCTGCCCAGATCCCATCCCTGCCTCAGAGAGCTGATGTGAGCAGGCAGGCAGCGGGGCGGCGAGCTCCCGAGGCCACACTTTGTCTCTGGCTCCCGTGTATGACACAGGGCACACGAAGTCATCTGATAGGATTTTGCAGCGAATTGTCATTCCCCCAAAGTGCCAAGGTGACAGCTGAGAGGGCCACGGGCAGTGGCTCTGCTTGCAGATGTCTTCGGATGCTCCCAGGGTGCTAACACGGGTGCTGCGAACGGGCACGGTGCCTGGGGAGCTGCCAGGCTGTGCCACCGCTCCTCCAAGGCACTGCCACGGGCTTGCTTCAGGGTGAAACCCCGATGGTGATGCTGTGAGCAGAGCCGTGTGCCTCACTCTGCGGGGCTCAGGGCACAAACGGCAGCAGAGCCATGGGACCGGAGCCATCCCAGGGGACGCGGCTGGGACAGGGCAGCCCCACGGAGCAGGCTGCAGCGCACGGTGCGGGGACGTGTTGCAGCTAATGCTGTGTGACAGCTTGACGGGTCCTCCCGGGACAGCCGGAGCTGCCATGCCATCTTCAGGGCTGTCAATCCTCGGCTCCCGCGCCACGGCATTGATCGTAAGCAGGCGGCGTGGGGAACTCGCTCCCAGGGGCAGGAAGGGCTCTGGATCCGTGGGTGCGCTCCCAGGGAGGTGCTCAGCCCCGGGTCGGTGTTCTGGAGGGGGATGGAGCCGGCTGGGGGACGGGACAGAGCCTGAGCTGGGATGTGAGCGGTGTCCTGTGCAGCCCCCCGGATGGGGGGGCGCGAGGGACCACTGGTGCTTTCAGTTCCACGTCTCCTGCTGCTCTGCCCAGCCGGGCGCTGCTTTGCTCCTGCAGCGAGGCTCCGGCTGCTCAGAGCCCACTGGAGAGACACAGACCGGCAGCACGGGCGGTAAGCGGCATTACCGGGGCAGGGAGCTGGAACGAGACGGGCTCTGACAGCTGCTTCCACGAGGGTTACGAGGCGAGCGAGGTGTCAGCACGCACAGCTCCAACCCCCCCGCTTTGCTCTCTGCTTTTTGGCACAGGCGTCTCTCGGCTCTCCCTGCCCTGGGGTGGGCTCTGGGGGTGGGCACCGGGGCGGCAGGCGTTGTCTGCTCCTTGTGGGCTGGTGGCCAAGCGCGGGGACGTGGGGAGGGGAAGCAGCACGTGTGCGCAGGCTGAGTCATGCTGAGGATCCTGCCTGTTGTTACGAGTCCAGAGATGAGGCGCGCTTGGCAGAAATCAGCTCATCATCTGCCTCTCCCCACCTGGCTGTCCATCCATCCCAGCTCCTCTGCGTAGCGTCTGAAGGGGAAAAAAAAAAAATGAAATCAAAAAAAAAAAAATCTCCGCCTGGAAGATTTGGGTTGCTCCTCCGGGCTGTGAGGTCGGGGAAGCGAAAGCTGGCGCTTGGTATGCGGAGCACGGAGCTGGCGGCAGGGACTTAGGGCTGCAGCTGCCAGGGGCCGCAGCACCGCGGCACCCTGCCTGGCTGCGGGGTGGGGGTCTGCACCCGGGGGGTGAAATAATGCCACCGGGGTCGGGAGAGCATCGTGGGGTGAGTGGGGGTCTCAGGGCACCGATCCCCCTGTGCTGGATACGGTGCTGGGGGGCCGGGGGCACCTCGCCGCTCCCCCCCTCGCTGAGCTGCATGTCCTCGGCTGCTCTGTGCCTAGGTGATTTTAGCTTTGATTCAGCTTAGAAATTGCCTTGGCTGAAACTCTGTCTCTATTGTTTGCAGTCTGCAGGAGCATCATTGAACGTGTCAAAAAGATAAATTGGAGAGAAGGAGAGGGAAAAAAAACTGAGGCGAGCGGCGCGGTTGGAGAGGAGAGCGGTGCGGGCTGGGCTCTCCCAGGGCGGCCGGTGCTTTGGGCACCCTCTCCTTCCACCCAGGCTCCCCAGGGTGCTCAGGGTGCCTCTGTCCTGCCCGTTCAAGGAGGGTTCAGGCACCCCTGATGCTGTTCCTGGAAGAACACCTCCATCAGGAGCGTCCCGGGGAGCTCGTTAGCTGCAGGACGGGGATTTGGGCTCCATCCCACCGAGGCTCTGGGGGACGGTGCTTGCACCGCGCCGCGGGAGGTCAGGGAGGCAGTTGTTGCTGCTGCTGGGGATGCTGGGGCAAATTAATCGCCTATTAAATAAAATGTCAGCCAGAAACGGATGAGAACTGGCATTGCTTTCACGGCTTGCACTTTACAAAATGAATATGCTCGTGCACGGTTGATTTGCATATTCAGAACAGGCTGCCTGGGAGGGCTCTCCTTTTGAACTGGGTGATACCAAGGGCTAAATTGTGTAAATTCAGTTATCCAAACACTCCTCTAAATGACTGGAATGATCTAATTACATAATCCATCGCCACAGGAGATGGTTTTTCAGAGCCCGAGCCCCTTTGTTTCTGGAAGCGACGTCACCTCGCGCGGGAGGAGCGCCGATGAGGAATTGCCCTCGCCCGCCGGCGCAGCCGAGGCGGTCGGGGTGCGTGCAGGGAGCCCGTCCCCCGTCCCCTTTCACACCTGAAACCGGGGAGACTGATCTGTGTGAAAACTTCACGAGGCAAATACCACCCGTGTCAGATTAAATAAGGCTGGTTTCAAATAGGAACTGATTTGCATGGGCTGATCAGGCTAATTACTCCGGTGTCTGCAGGAACTCGGAAAGCCGTCAGGTTCCCGTGCAGGGGGAGGCAGCGCCCTGCCGCTGCGGGGCTGGGCGCACGAGAATGCCCTGGGCATTGCGGTGCCCTCAGCAGGAGCCACGGCTCCACCTGCTCCTGAGCTCCGGGCAGAGAAGGAGCCACAGGATGGCACAGGCAGAGCCGAGACACCCCCAGGGCCAAGTTTTGGCTCTTTCTGGTCACTCGGTCGGGGACGCGTGCTCCTGGGCGGTCAGCAGGCTGCCCGGTTGTGGAAGCAGGGCTGCGTTTCCCATCCCCTGCTCCTGCCTCCGGGTCTCCCCGGCTGGCGTCGGAGCAGCCGTGCTGCCTGGTGTGGAGAAGACTTTGCCGGGAGAGGGTGTTACGCAGCCGTGGGCGTGCGTGTCCCTCGGGGGACGGCGCCTGCATCCCACGGGCAGCACAGACACGTGTCCCACGTGCAGGCTGTGTGCGTGCACATCCCTCGGGGACCCCGTCTGCCTGCATCCCGCCGGGAGACCGCGTGTGTACGCATCCCTCGGGGACCCCGAGCACGTGTGCCACCGCGGGAGCAGCTCCGCGTCCCCATGCCTGCGCCGTTCCCCCCCCAGGCGAGCGCCTTCGGGTGAGTGGTGGGCGAGGAGGCGTGCAGCTGGGGCGCCGTGCGCGTCTCCTGTCGACAAACAGAGAGACGCCGTCTCCCGAGGCTGGCGGTTCGGTGCCACATTTGTACACACGTGTGGAAAACAGAGTGTGCGTGGGTGGGCGGGCTGCTAAATATAGAGCTGGCTACCTGGGCTGCTCGCACGCCTGCTCCAAGGACAGCTCCGGTGCAGGTTGTAAAGAGATTATAACCCAGTATACATTAAGCCTCTCTGCTAGAAACGCCGGCAGCCCCAGGCGGAAAACATCACACTCAAAGCTCCTTCTCATCCCTTTTTTATTTTATTATTTTCCTTTTCAGTGATGTTGCCTTTATCTGCTATCAGCTCAAGGGCTGTACCGAGCCTCAGAGCACCAGAAGGGCTCCCGGAGGGGCAGGGTGGGACAGGGGACCTTACGATGCTGTTTGTCACCTCCCAAAGCCAGCGTTGGTCAAGGCTGGGGACAGCCACCTCCGTGGCTGTGGCAGTAGCTTGGAGCTGCTCAAGGAAAAGCCATCCCTACAGCCCTGCTCCCAGATGGGACACGTGGGCAGTGGTCCCCATTTGTTCCCACACAGGGAAGCAGGGGTTGGCTCTGTGGGAAGCAGATTCTCCTTTCCAGGCATGGTGGTGAGGCATGTGGAGAGGTGGCCATAGCTCAGGGGCTTCTGCGTTCAGCCCTGGGTGGCTGGCCCGTGCTGGGTGAGCTCCGGGGTCCAGCCCATGCTGACACCAAGCCAGGACACGCTGCCTCGTTATCCCCCTGGGGCCATCACACTGCGATCTCGGCTGGGGACACCGCTCGCTCTGCGGTCCTGCAGCCCGCCCTCCCCGCTCTGCGCCACGCCGCATGGAAATAGCGGTCCCCAAAACCCCTGGCAAGCCATCAACCGAGCAAATTGCTCTCCGTAAATCCCGAGTGAAAGTCCTGGGATTCGGGAGGGCCCAAAGGAAAGCGTTTGATTGGATTTTTTCAAGCTGCTTTCCGCTGTGCCAGGAGAGACAGGCTGACAGCCTCCCTGAATCTTCCCGGCTGCCATTTGGGAGCGGGTGCAGACAGATTGCGCCCTCTCGATAATGGGATATAAGCGATCTATAACTCTCCTCCCTTTATTTAACTCCCCTCCGGACTTCATACGCAGTAATAAATTCCTCCTCTTGCAAATCCTTCTCCAGGCCAGCTCCTCCGCAGGTCTCTCTTCACGTCCAGCAGGCGTGGGGGGAGCGAGGGACCTGGAAATGAGCACAAGGTTAAAACCAGTGGCACTGGGAGGCAGAGGAGCTGAGAGGCTCAAAGAGCAGCGTTAACTGAGTGGCACTGAGCGGCCAGGCACGGGTGGAATATATTGTACCCAAAGCACACGTCACACACACGGAGCATCAAGGGAGTAAGGGAGAAAAGTGCTGCAAATTTTGCATCGTTGCTCCTTATCTCTGATTAATCCTCTTATATGTTCATCTCGTTTCGGCCTGGTGTTCCCTGTTTGCTGTGTTCCTGCAGTCCTCGCGGGGATGAAGATGCCTCCGAGCCTGGAGCGCCTTTAGCAGCCCCAGCTGGGTGAGGGGGGGTCCTGCCACTGATGGTGGCGGAGGAGAGGAACAAGCACTGTGCTCGTGGTCACCGCGCTGGGCAACAGCAGAGAAGGGGCTGGAAACCAGCTTCTCCCTTCCATTTGTGGAAGGGAAAGAAAATTACCCTGCAAAGCTTGCCCCACGTTGCTCCATCGAGTGTTTCAGGCACCCACAGAGTTGCTCATGGCTGTGGCTTGCAGCAGGCAGCCTGCGGGTCCGATGGAGAGCTGCTGGCCTCCACCACTTGGAGACGGGTGCTGGTGGTGCTGCTTGTGACACGGGGACCATTTCCCTTCTCTGCAGACGCTGCTGCCTGAGCTGCTAAGAGAGGGGCTGCCTCGGAGCCCCCTGCCACCCGCTGCAGCCCCCGGAGCAGACACCGAGTGCTGTGCACGGCCACCAGCTTGTAAGTGGATGAGACGTCTGGACAGGGGCGTGGGGGGACAGGGAGAGGGAAAAGCAGCGAGGTGATGTGTGGGGCACCCAGCCTGCAGGTGGGAGTCTGGAAACTGGGACAGCAATGGGGACAGCGAGGGCAGAGCCTGGCAGGGAGAAGAGGAGCGCTGCCTCCATCCCCGGGGCCATCACGGTGTCTCTCCCCCAGCTGGGGTCATCCCTGCCCCGGGTCTGCTCAGCAGGGGTTTGTTGGCAGCCTCGTGGCAGCAGCTCGCCTGCCTTCTGCCGGTGTTTCTGAAGGATTTTGCTTTGATCCTCTTCTCGGCAAGGCGCTTCTGTACGTCTGCAGCTGGGGAGAACAAAATTCCTTAAATGGCCAAAAATCGCAGGGAAAATTGGGAGAGAAAAAGCTGGGAGCCCCCAGGTAAAACCCATTTGCATTTCTACAAAAAAAAAAAAAAAGATGTCTGCAGCAGCGTGGAAACCCACACGGCTGAGGCAGCCCGCTGCCTACGGGAGGCATTCAGACGGGTTGCAGGGGGTGCCGCCTTGTCCCCGTGCACGGGGCTATCGCGGGGGGATTTTCGTCACCCAAAACGTGCCTCCTTCGCCCCTGCAGGGATCGGACACCCCGCGGTGCCGCTGGCCAGCGCCTGCCCTGGAGCCCAGCCACGCAGTGAGGGTGCTGGGACACGTGCCCGTGGGGCCGCACGCCTGCCACGCTCACAGGCACCCCGGGGAGCCCCCCGCAGTGGCCGGATACGCGCAGGTGGGTGCGCGCCTCGCGGGCGAGCTCGGGGGGTGGGGATCGTTCCTGTCGGGCTCATCCCGGTGTAAATTCCCCCAGGTTTTGGCAAGAGAGAGCCCCTCAGCTCCAGAGGCAGATGTTGAGCCTCTGGCGTTGGTAGCTGGAAATTGCTCGCACACCCACTTGAATTTCCAGCCTCTCCAGCAGCCCGTGGCAGCGCGCTCCTGGCATGACTTGGCTGCCGGGTGGCGGAGTCCTTCCTTCTGCACGTTTCATACCCTGTTGTGCCGATGCCTTCCCGTTCTCTGACGGTCCTGGCGCCCTTCCCCTGTGCCAGCCTGGTTTTGCAGGCTGCCTCCTCTTTCCTCTCCCTGATCTCCTTTCCCAGCCCTCGCCTTACGTGAGGGAAATGCCGCCTGGGAGCGTTTGCCTTTGCCGGGTGCCGTGGGGGCTGCACTCCAGATTTTCAGCGATGCTTCCGTACGCGTCTCAAAGGACTCCACGGGGCTTGTTTTGGTGCAGCCTCTTCCCGCACAGAAGCTGTTTTTTTCTGTTGACCTGTGCCTCTCCGGAGGCTGGGCGCAGCCATCTCCGCCAGTCGTGCTCACGCTGTGTTTTCTGTTAATTACCAGCATTCCTCTGGGAGCAGCTTCTCTCCCTTTCACACAGGCAGGCAAAACCTCGCTCCTAGGAGGGGCGAACCCCTCTCTGTCCCCCTCCGCCACCCCTGGTCCTGAGGTTCCCACCTGCCCCCTGCCCCGAGCAGCAGAGCTGTGCCTGCTGCCTCCTTATTTACAGCTGCCTTTGGCCGCCTCGCCGGCTCCTCCCGCAGCTCCGGAGGATGCTGCTCAAAGTCTGCCTGCTCCTGTCTGAAAGCCCCGAGCATTTCGGCCCTCAGCTGGCCACCATCTGGCACCTAGGCAGGGCCACACGCAGTTCCCCAGGCTGTGTCCGTGCAGGATGTCAGACGTGACGGGCTGGGTTGTCCTGCCTTGTATGCTGTCCCTTCAGCCTCGGCCAAGCTGGCATCCCACGCTCCGCCAGAGCCAGCCATTAACTGCTGCTGCCACGGCCAGGACAGCTGCTGCCGGGCCTCCAAAGGCACAGCGTGTGGCTGAGCAGCTCTGGAAGCACAGCATCTGTTTGCCCTTGCAAACACGGGCTGTGTCATTGGGACCACGCAAGCTGCATCTTCCATCCTCACCAGGCACAGCCGTGCCAGGCTGGCGGAGCTATCGGGCACCCCGCTGCTCCTGCACGCCCTGCTGCTGGTCCCAGGAGCCCACCAGGCCCCCTCGGGGCTGGAGAGCAGCACACGGGGCCGGAGCTGCCATATGCTGCCCAAACAGCAGCTCCTGGCCTGCTCCCCGGCGTTCCCTGCCTCTGCCACACGTGCGCAGGATCCCACACGCCTCGCGAGCCGCTCGCCAACTGCAGCCCGGCAGATGGAGGAGCCGGGCAGAGCTCCGCAGCAGGAGGGACGGGGATCCAAAGGCTCTGTTTGTTCCCAGCTGTTTGCGGCAGCAGAGGAAGCGGGAGGAGAGCTGGCACCCAGGCCTGGAGCTCCGTCTGCAGGCGCTGCACCCACCCAGCCCTCGGGCACTGCTCCTCCTGCTCCGGGCCTGGGCCTGCCCAACACCTCGGTGTTTGTTCGGTGTAACCTTCCCTGAGAATACTTGAACATCTATCTGCATGCCCCAGCCTGTTTTAAGGGTTTTGTTTATATTTTTTTTCCCTTTTTGTTGAGTAGGAGCTGTTTCAAACTGAGCCCTTCTTGAGCCGTGGTGCCGTGCTGTTTGAAGGCAGTGTGGGTGCAGATGCAGCCCCTTGCTCCCAGTTCGGGCCTGGCACTGGTTTGTTCTGGCGGCTTTCCTGCCGGTAAAGATGGTCGGTCAGCACTAAAAGCAGAGGCAGAAAGCTGGTCCTTAGGGGGAGCGGAGATTTATTGCAGTAGGAAATTAAAAATGCACACGTTGCCTTGTGGAGTGAGCCTTGCTCTGCCTGCACCCGGGTGGGGAAAATGAGGGCTCTGCCACGGCTTCCTGGGGTGGCAGCAGGGACACGGGCAAGAACAGCCAAGTTACGGAGCGTTTAGGGGGAGAGCTGCTGCTGCTGCTCGAGGGCTGGGGGCTGACCAGGTTTGGAGCAAGGTGAGCGAGTGCCGAGCCCCAGGGCTGGTGCGGGAGCGCTGCCGTGGGAAGGATGCTCGGAGCCTCAGCCCCAGAGGCATGTCGTACCTGCTGGCGAGCACATTATGCTTCGCCAGGAGTGGATAAGTCATGCTTACGAGGACACTGCTCCTCTTTTATTTAATTTCCTGGTAATGCTTCTGCAGCATCAAAGTCTTATCAGGAGAGGAGCAGCTTAAGAGCCTGGTAAAGGAGTTTTATTGTCAGCATGCAGCGTTTTATTCCCCTCTTCCCTTTAACGCTGGACGGCAGACCTGGTTATGGCTGAAACGAGGTGTGCTTTTCTGCTTTTCTCCCTTTGAGATGCAGAGGTTTCCCTGCTAACCTTTTGCAGACGGTAATTCAGCTGCCGGTCCTCCAGGAGCCACAGGCTCGGTGGGGCTGCTTGTGGCTCCCATGGGCTCTGCAGAGCTCCCATTTTGCAGACAGGGAGCGTGCTGCGGGACAGATCTGGGGGCCTGACAGCTTCAGTGCGACACCTGGGGCTCCAGGGCTTGTCGGTGACTTTGCAACCCCTGCCTCAGTTTCCCCAGAGCAGTGGTGTTGAGCATCCAGGTGCTTCCAGCCTGCAGTTGTGCCATCGTCCTCACGCTTGCAGGCTGCTGGGGCTCGTCAGCTGTGAGAGGCTGGGGACTGCGGCTGCTGGGGGCAGCCTGGGGGAATAAAGGCTGCTGTGGCAGGGGGGGAGGTTGGCTCGGTGGCTGTGCCGCCTCTTGCAGCCAGCTCCCTCTCTGCAAGCAGCAGGCGTTCTCCCTGGCCATGCCAGGCGTGCCGGAGATGCGGCGTTACGTTCAGTCGCCTTTTCAGCAGCAGACAATGTCCTTGGATAATGTCCATTTAAGAAAATTGTTTGAATTGTGCAGGTTTTTTGGTTGTTTTTTTTTTTTATTATTATTATTTATTTATTTTTTATTTTTTTAAATGCTCGCGGGAGCAGCAGAGCAGATAATGAAGCAGCGCAGAGCCAGCGGCAGGGGAGCCAGCACCGAGGGCACTCCCTGCGGCTGCGACCTGTGGGAGATGCAGCCCCCCATGCCCACGGTTGTGTTGTGTGTCCCCCAGGAATTGCCCACTCTCTTCCACACCCCAAAAGGTTCCTTCCCCGGGCTGAAGCCAGACCCAGCTCCCTTAAAACCTCTCGGGACAGGTGGCCCCTGGAGCACGGGCTGGAGTCGAGCTGCCAGGGGCTTCAGCCCCTCTCATCCCGCAGTTGTTCCTCACCTCCCTGTGCCAGCGGGAGGGGGGCATGGGGAATGCAGACAGCTCGGACTAGATGGGCGATGCGTCAAACCCTCAACTGATAAGAGACGGAACAATCGATGTGTTGCCAAAAAGGCTGGGAAGGATCTTTGTTAAGCAGGCTGAATAGCCTGGACAGGAGCAAGCAACGAGCGGCACAGAAGCAGCGGCTGCTCCCTGCTAACCGGCAGGCAGCCCGGCCCTGCTGGCATCGCTGTGGGATGCCCCGGGCAGGTTCAGCATCACCTCGTGCTGGGCTGGCTCTCCCCGGCTGCAGGAGGCCCCTGGGGTGGTGCTGGGGACTCATCACATTGAGCTCGGTTTGTCCTAATCCTGATTTTTTAGGCTAGGTTTGATTCCAGCTGGGCCAAACGTGCCAAGGGTCCGCGTGGGGCACGTAGGGACAGATTGAATCGCGGGGACAGGGATGGGGTGGTGAAATGCTGGGTCAGGACGATTTCCCCTTGGGGTGCCCCCCGCCAAGCTGCCATCAGCGGGCTGTCCGCCAGGTCCTGGGGGGGTTTGGGGCCGGGGGGGGGAGCTGCCTTTGCAGCGGGGTGCTGCGTTACATCGCGCCCCCCTCGCTGCGCGGCGCAGCCATGTGATGCCGGAGGAGCGCGGCGATGATATGGAATGTGGGCAGCTGGCTGCGGACACGCTCCGACAGGTGACGGTCCTGCGCCACCCCCGCTACGGATTCGGCTTCGTGGCCGGCAGTGAGAGGCCTGTGGTGGTGCGCTCGGTGGCAGCAGGTAAGGCGCATGATGGGGTCCCGGGGCATTGCCTCGTGGCTCCGGGAACACCTTCCCCCTTGTCGGCCCTTCCCTGGGCTCCTGTCCCCTCCGGTGGGCTCATGGGGTCCCCTCCGTGGTCATGTACGGGGGTGAATGCTTTGGGGGCGGTTGGGACGCTCATTCCTGGCTGGGAATGTCACCACCACCCCTGGCCAGCCCAGTGCTGACCCTGTGTCCTGGCAGGTGGCCCCTCTGAGGACAAACTCCTGCCAGGAGACCAGATTTTGGCCATCAACGATGAGGATGTGAGCGAAGCCCCCAGAGAGAGGTTCATCGAGCTCGTCAGGTGAGGGCAGCAGCCTGTCCATCGTCCGGCCCGGGAGGGGTGCGGGACCGTGCCGGCTGAGCGCTCACGGGGCCGTGTGTTGAGCAAACCTGTCCTCCTTCCCTTCTCCTTTCTGTCGTAGGAAGGCCAAAGACTTCATCATCCTCACGGTCCTGCACACCCACCAGGTGAGAGCAGGCAGCAGGCACCACGGCCAGCCCCAGGGGAACCAACAGAGGGAGCTGGGACGGGGGTTGGCAGCCCTTCGGGAGCCCGAGGTGGGGTTTTGGGGTTCCCAGGTGATTTACTCAGCGCTCTCTTCCCAGTCCCCCAAATCCGCTTTCATCAGCGCAGCCAAGAAGGCGAAGCTGAGGTCCAACCCGGCGAAGGTCCGCTTTTCCGAGCAGGTGACGGTCGGCGAGACAGACCCAGTGAGTGCTGCCTGCTGCGTCCCCGTGGCTAAAGGGCTTCGAAGGAGCCCCCGTGAGAGGGGTGGGCTGGGCTGGCCGGGGCGTTGCTGCGGGAAGCTGCTGTGCTGCAGTGATGTTCCAGCTCAGTGGCATCATTTGTTAATTGCAGGAGGGTTTTATTAAGCAGCTTTGGTACAAAAAAAAAAAAAAAAAAAAAAAAAAAAAAAAAAAAGACGCTCAAAGCGCTTCTAGCAAATTCTATTTTTAAGCAAAATCAATTAGGTAATTATCTGATCGAAGCGCTGCTCGCTAAATAAAATCAGCTGTCACCCCACTGCCTACCCAAGCCTGAAGTGGGCTAAATTTGGGCTGGGGGCCAGAAAGAGGGGGTTGGCTCTGAGACCCCAGCAGCTCCCCTCAGCTGGGCAGGCTCCAGGCACCCCTCTGGGATGTGCCTGACCAAGTGGGATGCTCGTTCCCACTGCTGGCAGCTGGGCAGGTGACTCCATCAGGCAGCCCTGAATCACTCAGGCTCTGCGCTTCTGAATGCTCCACGGAGAGGCTGGGATTTCAAGGGGAATGTGCCTCCGAGCACACAGCCACCGGGAAGCGAGGGACGCTGTCACCACTCCATCACACAGCCCTTCTCTCTGCCTCCCCCCCTCCCGCTTCCCCTGCAGGACATGCTGAAGAAGGAAGCTCTCCTCCTCATCCCCAACGTGCTGAAGGTTTTCCTGGAGAACGGGCAGATCAAATCCTTCACGTTCGATGGCCGAACCACTGTGAAGGTGGGCCCCCCCTGCTCCTCCCCTCCCCGGCACTGCAGCGGTGCTCCCTTCTCCATTTTTTCCCTGCCTCTCGCTTCCTTGCACGAGCACTTGTGAACTGCCACCACGTAACAGCGAGGCCCTTTGGCATCCCCGGGCGCTGCGTGCTGCACCCAGCACCTCCTGGCTGCCATCTGCGGGGCCGCATCCTGCACCAGCCTGGCCCCAGGTGCTGGGAGGAGGCAGCTCTCGGTCGGGTGCTGCCCCCCCTCACAAGCCCTGGAAAGCAGGGAGCTGCTGCCCCGCACCCAAGGCCGTCTGTGGCGTTTGCAGGACGTGATGGTGACGTTGCAGGACCGCCTGTCCCTGCGGCACATCGAGCACTTCGCCCTGGTCCTGGAGTACTCGAGCCCGGAGCAGAGCCACCGCTTCCTGCTGCTCCAGGACAAGCAGCCGCTGGCCCACGTAAGCCCCCGCATGGGGTCAGCTCCTGCCCCGAAATCCAGGAGCGGGGTGGGGGGCTCGTGCCGTGGGCTCACCAACCCCATCTGCTCCGGCCCCAGGTCGTGCAGCGGACGCACTACCACGGCATGAGGTGCCTCTTCCGCGTCAGCTTCTTCCCCAAAGACCCCGTGGAGCTGCTGCGCCGCGACCCCGCGGCCTTCGAGTACCTCTACATCCAGGTAGGGACAGGGCAGCCCCCCAGGAGGAGGGAGCCGGGTGCCCGCGGACCCCTGAGGACACCTCTCTGCTCCCCACAGAGCCGCAACGACGTGATCAGGGAGCGCTTCGGCGTGGACCCCAAGCCCGAGATGCTGCTGGGGCTGGCTGCCCTCCACATCTACATCACCGTGGCGGCCACGCGGCCCAGCCAGAAGGTGTCCCTCAAGAACGTGGAGTGAGTCCCCCTCCCCGGCACCGCCAGGCCCACGTGTGGCAGCCTCCCTGGGGCTGGGGACGTGTGCTGGGAGCCCAGGAGCATCCCCTGGGGAAGCCGGGCTGATTTCCCTCCTGGCGTCCCAGGCGAGGAGAAGCTGCCGTGGCTGTGACACCAGCCCTGCTGCGGCTCCTCCGGGGCCTTAAATCCATGCGAAGAGCAGGGTGGCCTCTCCAGGGTGTGCAGGGAGGGAGCTGGCGTGTTGGGGGGGAACCTCAAAAAAAAAAAGCTTTGGGGATTTGCCCAGCAAAACCCATGCGTGGTAGCGAGGCCGCCTCACCGCCGTGCACCCCATCACCACGGGACCCACGCCAGGGCTGTCCCTGTGGCGGTGACACCGAGCTGCAGCTCTGGCTCCCTCTCACGGCTAGAGGATGCTCTCCGGCAGCAGGCTGGCCCTCTCTGCCCTCCTGTCCCCACACTTGTCCCCCCAGACCCCAGGTAGGGCTCCCTGGCAGCGGTGCCCAGCCCTTGGGGTGCCCCATCTGAGGCTGCTCCCTCCCGCAGGAAGGAGTGGGGTCTGGAGCCCTTCCTGCCCCCCTCGCTGCTGCAGCTGGTCAAGGAGAAGAGCCTGCGCAAATCCCTCTCGCAGCAGCTCAAAGCCCACCAGAACCAGCCCGGCGGCACCAAGGTGAGCCCAGCAGCCCGCCCGGCCCCACCTCGGTGCTGGTGGGGTGACACCGCGGGTGTCCCGCTGGTGGTGATGGCCCGGGCCATGTCTTTGCTCAGGTCTCCGCTGCTCAGGCCAAGCTGCAGTACCTGAGGATCCTGAACGAGCTGCCCACCTTCGCCGGGGTCCTCTTCAGCACCGTGGGACTGGTAAGGGAGCTTGGAAGGGGAGGTTTTTGGCTCTGGTCCTGAGCGTGCGGCTGGGGGGAGAGCTGGGGAGAGGTGTCCGTGGTTCCTGCAGGGGTGTCTGCTCTGTGTGCGCCTCCCCGATCTGTTCTGTGCTCCTGGGCCCTGTCTGGAAAACCTCTCCAGAGCCTCTGCCGACAGCGGGCTGGGTCTGCAGGGCCAGGGCTCTGCTCCTTTCTTGGCAGCCTTTTGGGCGATGAGGTGATCTGCTCGGTGAAGCTGCGGTAGCGCCAGGCATGTGCTCACATCCCCCGGGCTCCCCATCCACACCATCCAGCCGGGACACTCTTCACAGCGCTCTGCTCTCCTCCTCCAGCGCCAGGGAGGCTGGCCGCATCCTGCCGTCCCTCTCCGAGGAGGGTGACCCTTGGCAAGGGCACACAGAGAGTAGCCCAGCTGGCCTTGCCATCTCCACGAGTGGTTTCATCTCTGAGACCACAGCTGTGCCTCTGAGCCAGCTGAGCAAGCCAGGCTAGGAGCTGAACCATTTATCCAACCATACGAGCCATGGACTCGAGCAGCAAAAAATATTCCCTTATTCTCTTCTGTGCTGGCCTGCCCAGCTCCTCTTCACCCCCAGGTCTGACTTGGAGCATCCGCGCTGGGCAGACCAGGACAAGGAAGATCTCAATTTCCAGCCAAGGCTTCAGTCTTCTCATCTAAAACGCATTCGCTCCCTCGCTCCCTCCTCTGCTTCCCTCCCTCCGCGGCGGTGTCAGATCAGGCAGATTTGTAACAACGCTCTCACTTTGCTGTAGTGACACCAGCAGGCCTGAATATTTCATGGGGACGGTCAGCTCGGGGCTGGAGACTTAAGCAGCCTCGGCACGCCGTGCACGCTGCTGCCGGCTCTGCACAGAGGCTCGGGGAGGGGGCCTGGCACCAGCTTCACCCGCTGCTCCCCGCCAGCCACCTCTGCCCCCAGCTCCCGGCTGAGCTCCTGACATCGCTCCCTTGTCTGTGGATGCGTTTATTGACCTCTGTCCGTCTGTCTGTCTGTCTCCCTTTCTCCATGCGGCCAGGACGAGAAGCAGCCGGCCACCACGCTGCTGGTGGGCCCCCGGCACGGCATCAGCCACGTCATCGACCTCAAGACCAACCTGACCACCGTGCTGTCCGAGTTCAGCAAGGTCAGCAAGATCCAGCTCTTCAGGGAGAACCAGGGGGTGGCCCGCGTGGAGACGAGCATCCTGGATGCCAAGGTAGGCACCCAGGGGACGGCGCCGGCACAGGGGTGGCTGGGGTGGGCGCAGGCACTGCAGGGCAGCGGTGAGGTTTTGTCTTTGGCACAAGGTGCAGCTCGCCAAGCCACGTGGGGTTGTTGGGACTGGAAATGCCGGGACCTTCGGTGAAGCTGAGCTCCTTCTCGGGCTGCCTCTGCGTTTCCACATCTCCCGTGGGGTGTCTCAGCCTCTCTGCAGCCTTGCCTTGCGGTCCCTATTTCAGCTGCAGCCCCGCAGGTGTAGTGCTGGGGGATTTGTGTAGGATTCTCCTGCTGCCTCCTCTCCTGGCAGACTTTAGCACGGGGCCGGGAGGTCCCTGCCTGCTGGAGGAGCAGCCTTTTTCCACGTCCCCTCCATCCACCTCCTGGTTGCTTGAGAAAAAGCAGTCCTCCCGTGCAGCTTCCCGTGGGCACGCACACACAGGGGCTTTATCTCCCTGAGAAACTGCAGACGGCTGCCTCCAGCCTCCAAAATCCCCCTGTGCCTCTGGAGAGAGGAGAGCATCCCGTGGGTGAGGCTCAGCAGCACCCCGGCAGGGCACAGGCTGCTGCTGGCTGTCTGCATTTAACTGCTCTCCGAAGGGCTGGGCTTTGAAGGCAGGATGTCTGCTCCAAAACGAGCCGTATGCTAATCCTACACAGGACAGGGATGGATGAGGCTGGCTAAGAAAAGCTGGCAACGAGACCATTACCTTGAAGCGCTGATCTGCTTCCTGCAGCCACTGCGTTGTGTGGAACATGTCGCTGGCTCAAACACGGGGTGCCAAATAAATCCCTCCGGGATCTGCAGCCCGACAGGGGGCTGTGCTGTGAGCCATGTCCTACCCCTCTGGGGACCTCTGGTCAAATCCCCAAGCCCGTCGGGGCAGGGAGAGGCTGTGAGGGTCCCCGGGATGGGGTTGTACCAGGGGTGCCAGCCTGGGGGCACCTCCGAAGGCTGGGGCAGAGGCGAGGCAGCCCAAACCTGTGCCGTGCCTGCTGCGGCTGCTTGCTGGGTTGCTGTGGAAATGGCAGATGTTGAGTAATGGGTATGGGATCGGCTGGATTTCTGCGTGCCAGGTTTATTGCTGATGCTAAGGGTTAAAAAAGGGATGGGGATGGGGATGGGGACGAGGAGCAGCCCTCAGCCACACAAACACCCTCGCCTGCAGTGAGCTGGGGAAGATTCCCAGGTAACAAGCGAGCCTGAGCAGATCACAAACCACTCGTGTTTAGTTCAGGAGGAAAAGAAGTGGTGGTTGTCTTATAAATTATTCACCGGGCAGTAATAGCTTTGTTTTGGAGCTTTTCCATCCTGGGTTTCAGCTGGTGTTTCAGACAGCCTGTTCTGGTACAAACCCCAGGCACAGCCTCTGCTTTCCTCCCTTGCTGCCACTGCGACAGTGGCAGAGGGGTTGGGGGGGACCAGGTGCTGGCAGGAGGCTGGAGCAGGGACCAAAAGCCCCGAGGTCTCTGCTGCTGGGTCCGGGAAGGGTTTTTGTTCTGACCTGAGCCTTGGTTCTGGAGCTCGGAGGCTTCCTGCGCTCCTCCCAGGTCCTGCGTTGGGACACGGTGGCAGCTGGGGACATCAGAGCCGCCCCCATACCCAGCTGCGTCCCTGCCCATGTGGCTCTGGCGGTTCCCGCAGATGCAGAGGTTGTGCTCTCGCTGAAAACCCTTTTCAGATGAAGCATCCTTCCTTTTTCCTCTACACAGCTACACGCCGCTACGCTTTTCATTACGACAGAATTAATATTGGCAAGAAGCGTCTGAAACCCCCAAAAAGGGGCTGGAAGAGGAGCTTGGGGGCAGCCGATCCTCCCAGAGGAGCGCCCGCAGCGGGAAGCATCGGGTGCCTGCAGGGAGCAGCTGTCCGGGGCTGGCTGCCAGCCCACGCCGTTTAATCACGGGCACGAGGGTAATTGGCTCCGTGTGTCCCAGCAGGACCTGCCGCCAGCCGGCAGTTTAGCCCAGATCGAGGCTGAGCACGGGAAAACAAAGGGGAAATTAATTCAGAAAGGTCCCCGGCTGCTGCCGCGCCTGGAATCTGGCTATCGATTGCAGCATCCCGGGGGCCCCGGGCACGCTTCCAGGCGGTGCCAGAGATAAAAGCACCGCGCGTGGCCAGCTGCAGCCTGCTCACCTCGCCCGGCCCCCTCTCTCCCCAGAAATAGGGGGTGCAGGGGGATGCAGGGTGGGTGCCAGGGCAGGTGGTGGACGGGCGTTTGCTGGTGTGCGTGGATGGGGTGAAAGCCCCGGGGAGTGGCACCACGCTGGGCAGGCGAGGCCAGCACGGTGCAAGCAGTGACTGGAGCCGTCAGATCTCTTCCACGGCTCTAGATTGATGCCAGAAGCTGTTTCCTGGAGCCGAATTAATCGTATTAGTTTTCCTTGCGCTGAGCCTTTCTGAAACACCGTGAGAGCGAGATTTTCTTTGTCTCCTGCACGGGGCGGGATTGATGCAGGGCACGCAGCAGCGCCAGCCCCAGGCACCCAGTGAGGGGCTGGGAGCCAGCCAGCAGCACGAGATGCAGGCAGCGTGCGGAGGGGACGACTTACCCAGCCGGCACAGCCAAATTTGATTCGTTTATTGAGAAGGAAAAAAGAACAGCCACACAGACCTCAGGCAGCTGGTGCCGCGGGGATGAGCACAGCACAACGGAGCTGCGAGCTCGCACACCCCGAGGGCTGGATTCAGCAAACGGGAGGTGCAGAGGGTGCCAAAAGCAGCCCCCTGGTTTTTTGGGGCATGCAGGGAGCAGGGACATCATCCCGCAGAAGGCTGAAATCCCAACAAATGAGAGCACCCCTGCGAAACCTGCAGAGGTGCTGCAAACCAAGGCAGGAGCTGTATTGATCAGCAAAGGAGAAATAATGGCCCTAATCACAACAAGCCCGGTGTCGATAGAGCCGAGTTAATAATGCTTAGAGGGAGGGAAGGGAAGGGAAGGGAAGGTCGGGTGCACGTGAAAAATTGACTGCTGTCTTGTTAGGCCCCGGTGCCCGTATTATTAAATATAAACTTGGCAGAACACCTCAGGTAAGCCAGGGAACATAAATTATGGAAATTCATGTCCCAACTTCCTCCTGCATGGCATGAAGGGAAGCAGTGTAAGACCCAAAGTGCATGATAAAGAGAGGAGATTAAAAGGAACTACACATAAACTTAAGGGTTAGAGCATGCATAGATCAGGTCATAAATTAATTTAAATATCAGGACTGCTAACATCCTCTCACATAACCCTGGCCATAAAATTTCATCCAGATGCTCTTCTACGAAACCTTCACCTTTGTCTGAACAGCAGAATACCCTCCAGAAGGACAGCGAGGTTTGATTTAAAGGCAGTGCATAAGAGAAAAAGCATTATATCCATAATGAGCTAATGCAAAACTCGTCTCTCCTATCCAGTATAAATGTATTTTATTTTACTTTCCGGAGAGATTGGTTGCTAAGCAGGAAGCTTCAAGTGAAAAAAATGCCCTTTGCTCATTAGGAGTAGAAAATCCAGAAAAGCAGTATGAGTGGAAGATCAAAACATGAACAATTTCAGGCTGGTGTTGCGGATTTGGAGGCAGAAAGAGCTTTTTCTTTAATATTTGCTTCTTTTCACGTTGGCCTGTTGTAGGTCTGAGAAGAGCCCTTACCTGTACATCCCACTGTGCGTCTGGTGGTGTTTTTTTTAAAGTTATCCCGGTGAGTTTCTGTGTAAGGCTAGCTTTCATCCTCAGCACCACTGCCCTGCCACAAATCTCCAGCCCCCGCGGGAGCAGACCCCAGGGGCTGCCGCAGCACAGACCTGCTGCGGGAAGGAGCAGGAGGAGGGCTGCCGGTGTGCAGGCAAAACATTCCAAAACTTTGTTGTCGTGCACGAATACCTGTGTTTTTTTTTTCTCTTTTTAGCACGTAATTCCTGGCAAGGCACGTTGCTTTGTCAGCAGTGGGACTGCTGAAGCCTGGTTCCCCTGGCTTCATTCAGCATCCCGGCAGCGCTCACCTTGCCTCTCGATTTCTGCTCCATTTCAGCCCTCCCTGCACCAGGCGCTGGTTTCCACCTGTCCTCAGCTCCCTCCCCTCTTCCCCGCGGTGTTCCCAGCCCCTGAGCAGCAGCTGAGACAGAGGCACTGCATTTTGCATTTAGAAAACCTATGAAAAGCCACACGTGTTCAGCTTTCTGCCTTGCTGTCGGACCTCCTGGAGCTCAGCCAGGGAGTTAAAACATCGCCGTGGGAGCAGGGACGTTGTGTGAGCCCCAGCCCCATGGAGCTGCCCACCAGTGTCCCCTCTCCCTCGCAGGAGGTTTTCAAGGGGAAGGTCAATCCCGTTTGCCACGGGACACTGGTATCCCAGTAAAGCCCAAAGCCCAGAGTACAGTCCCACAGGGTTATTTCCTAGAGCAGCTCCCTGCAAAGCTGCCCCCAATTTACGATGTAAAAGCCTTAGCAACGTTAGCTGGAAATTTTTCAGGCAACTGTTCGGAGTGTAAATGTTTGCTTAGCTCGCTTGTGCCTGGCTGTCTCTGTAAGATCTCATTTTCCTTGCCTGCTTGGAACAGGGTGACCACGATTGCTGGAGCCTTAAAATAACGTCTCTGTTAGCTGCCGCTCATCACACCTCCTCGCTGTAGCCTGATTTCCAAAGGAAACAAGGCTTCTGCCATCGCCTCGCCTCTCTGCCTCTCCACCCCGCAAGTGGTTCCCAGCCCTGCTGGCCACTTCCAGTGCGTTTTGTCGCCGGGGCAGAAGTCCCAAAGGCAGCGGAGAGGCGAGGGTGGAAGGCTTCACGCTGGCACTGCCCAGCCGATGAGCGGCTTCCCTAACAGCAGTGTTTTAATGCCTGACAATTCCCGAGGAGCTCTCACACCACTCGCTTGGCATGGAGCGAGAGTAATCTTATCAGGGACCCCTTGCTAAGCTGCAGTGTTAATCAGCGCTGAGATTTATCCCTTCCAGAGCAGCGTGCTACAATTAACTCCGGCATGCAAGGCGCTGATTGCTGGGGCCAGCCTGGAGGCTGGGCTTGCTCGGAGACCTGGCAGGGACCTCGCAGTGTTTTGGCACGCTTTGTGTTTTATTTGTGGGCAAGAAGTGCTGGTCAGGGCTGTTCTGCCATGGTCTGGTCTCCCTGACAGCCCATTCCTGGGTGAGCAGGAGCATCCTGCAGCTCAAGGATCGTTTAATTACTCAGCAGTGGATAATCACCAGGCATTGCCGCTCTCACCTTGGTGTTTGCTTCCTTTCTTGTTGCTCGCACTCAAACCCTCACTGCTGCATAACAGAGGGGGAAAAATGTGCAAATGTCTTTTTATTCAACAGATGGCTTGAAAAAAAAAAAAAAAAAAAAAAGAAGAAGGCTTAGCCCTTGTTTTAAGGATGCTTCATATGGCAGAGCTGGAACACATGGTTACCTTTCATCACTTCTGTCAAGCTCGAGGCTGGGCTAGGAGCTGGCACCCCCCTCCCCACCGCTGGATGCCTGCCTCCTGCGAGCAGCGTGGAGAGCCTCCTCCGTCCCTCCTCTCCTTCCCGATGCTTTCCCTCTGCTCCGTGTCACCTCGAGTCTGTTCTCCGTGATGCAGAAAGCCTCTCAGCAGCGCTTGTTTGCGTCTCAGGTTATTTCTTGTCCTTGTGCCATGCCACATCCGGGGAGGGAACTTTTTTGTGGTTGCCCAAGGAGGAAGCAGCCCCCGGCAGGGGCTGGGGTAGCTCAGGGCTGGTGGCCTCGCACCCAGATTTATTGTGTTGGGTCAGACAGAGCGTGACATGCTGCAAGGCCGGGTCTACCGGTGCCAGGATGGGGCAGAGTTTGCTCAGTGACTTAGGAAAACAAGCATTGAGCAGAGCCCAGAGCCAACCAGCAGGTGCCGGGAATCTCCCGCGGTTAGAAAACAAGCAAATGAAAATGGCTTTAATGCTTCTCACACTGCGTGGGCTGAAGTGGTTTTAAAATGGGCTCGGTTGGCCCTGGATGTGGTAAATGAGTTGTGAGCCCTGGAGGGGCCATGGCAGGAGCAGCAGGCACGGGGGCACTGGGAAGGGGACGAGTGCTCCGTCTGGAGGTGGCTGCTTCTTCCCCCGGGGCTGGGCACTCCTGGAGAACATCCACAGGGATGCAGGAGCCAGAGTTTGTGCTGCTGGGCTCGTCCTTTCCACGAGGAGCTCGAGGTGTGAAGCTGACAGCTCTCTAGGAGGAACAAGGCATGGGGCAGTCCCCGTGCCTGTCGCTGGCCTGTGCAGTGAGGTTGTATGCGGTGCTCACTTCGTGGCTGGTTTTTTTCCTCTCTTTAAAGCAAAGACCTTTTTTAGCGTGCGAATAAATGCTCTCCTAAAACAGAAGATGCCATCTGCTCCTAGGCACAAATTGAATTTTCCAAAGGGTTAGGTTTAAATAAGATCCACGGGCTCAGAGCAGTGGCTGAGGGGGCCCGTAATGGGTTTTCGCCCCTTCTGCAGCTCGCTGTAAGCAGATGCCTCAGTGTATGGGAGGGCGACGTGGTGCCTGCAGTGACACAGGGGCTCAGGCAGCTGGAGACTACACAGACTCCCCGAGCTCCCCAGGGCCTGGTGTTTAATCCTGGACCTTGTAGGTAGGCGTAGAACACCGGGATGCTCACAAATTATCTGGGCCCGGCGGGGAGCGCACGTCAGCTTTCCCCTCTTTCATCTTCTTTAGAGGAGTCGGCAGGCGGGGAGTCGCAGCTGCAGCAAGGCCCGGAGATCTGTCGGGTAATCTGCAGCAGGGACATGCACGTGGCTCTTTCTTCCTTTGTGGGAGCTAAATCTCCAGCCAGCTCACCAGTTCCCCCAGTGCGAGCCCTTTGGAGCACTGGTCGGGCGCCAGGCGAGCTGCCTCGCCCTCACGCGCTGTGCCTCTCTTGCCTTCCAGCCGCTGGTGTTGCTGATGGAGTGGCCTGAAGCCACCAACTTCGCCTGCCTGATCGCAGGCTACTGCCGTCTCCTGGTGGACTCCAAGAAGATGATATTCTCCAGGCCCCCCAGCCAGCCCCCGCCGCCTCAGATTATCAAGGCAGGTACGGTTCAGCCTCTGCTTTCCCTGCGAGCCCCTTCCCAGCCGCCTCCCTCCACCTAGGGCCCTGCTGTGGTAGGAAGGAGGTGGTTCCTGTGGGATCTCCCCTCTGTCCTGTCCCCCTGCGGCACCAGCAGCCCCTCTGAGCAGCAGAACGAGGCCTGGCTTTGCAGAAGCTCTCACTTAAACCGGCATGAGCTTGCAGACACAGTCCCTGCCCGTACATTGGCCGTTTCTGCCAGCTCTGAAAGTGTGGCTACTGTGCTAATGTCCTACATCAGGGGGCAATTTGGGTGTGTGGGCTTTCCAGGCTCCAGGCACAGCAGCTAAGGACAGGTTGTGTCCCACCAGGCACTGATGCTCTGTTCCTCGAGGACAGATTTCGGCTGTCAGTCACCTTCAAAATGATCAGTTATCGTCCAGAGGGATTTCAGAGAGGAGCCAAGCCTGAGTTATGTGCCATTACTCCGTGCAGGGTGTGCATATTGAGTACGTTTGGTACAGGGAAATAGCAAGTACAGGCTCAGTGGCTGGAGGTGCTTCCTGCTGCACAGTGCGCGGAGGCCAGAGATGCTCTCCCTGCTTAGCCACGAGCTGTGAGGGGCCTTCAGTTTAGCTGGTGGAGTGCTAAAACTGTCCCCTGGAGATGGGTGTAGTCAGAGGAGGTGCCAAGAGCTAGCAGGGCCCCTGGGGAAAGGACCTGGTGTCTCTGAGGTGTGAGGAGGGCACCCGGACACGGAGCTGGCACCAGCGGGAGGACGCGCTCGGGAGGAATCGGGAAGGCACCTCCAGCACCCTCAGCACGCCCAGGGAAAGACCTGGCAGGTGATGTTGCTGTGAGTATATGAGCATGGTTCCCTGTGCGTCTTCACCCGCGCATCTCACGGACAGCCGCCACTGTGCTCTCTGCTCTGCGTGTCCTGCACAAACCCAGCCCCGTTTGGTGTGAGTGAAGGGTGCCTCCAAACCAAGTGGTGTCATCAGTGCCCTCCCTCCCCTCACACTACAAGGCATGGCCTGAACCACAGCGTGTCGTAGCTCTTGCCCTTTTCTTGACAGTCCCACGAAACCAGTGTCACTCTGCGTGGGGGCTGGAATGAGCGTGAAGGGGAGTGACAGTGTGGTAGCACAGTGATGGAGCACTGGATCCGTGCTCTCCATACTGAAGAGCTGGCCCCTCTCTGGGTGGCCTGGGCTGTCCTCAGGGGCACAGTAAAAACCCCTCTGGCCAGCAGAGTGAAGCAGACCCAGCACACTCAGCCCAGCTGCTCAGGCATCGTCCAGGAGGGGTGAATTTAATTAGTGTTGAGAAAACAAAGGCTGCCCATAGTTGTGGTCGTGCCATGGCTGCAGGCTGAGCTGTCAGGAGCTGAGCAGATCACCAGGAGCTGGGGCTGCCAGTCGTTAGCACATCTCTGCAGGAACGATAAGAAAGCCCCACTGGGATGAATCAAGTTCCCCCAGCCTTTGACTTCCCAGGCTGCAGGCAGGCCGTGCCAGAATCTTAAACATGCCATCAAGCCCTGGCCTGTGCTTTCTGTCTAGAAGCGGAGTACATCCATCTGCCTGGAGGCCTATTAAACCCTGCTGCCGAGCTGCAGTCCTGTTTAGAAATGCACGCTCCGTCCAGATGCTGTCAGTTAAGTCCCTCAAATCCCTCTCTCGGCGTTTCCCTGCGGAGCCGCACGCCAGACCCCTGCCACAGCTGCACGGACGATCGGCCTTCCTTGCCCCTTCCTCCCCCTGCACCCCCATGAGCAGAGCAGCGCCCAGGTCGCTGTCTCAGCTCTTTGCCAGGACTTTCTCTTCCAGAGAAAGCAGCTGGATTACCCATTTTATGGTTTTGGCCGCATTCAGAAGCAGGCCCTGATTCGACATGGGCAGCCAACAAATGCCAGCGTTGGTGGAGGCTGGCGTACATGAGCTCTGGCCAGCTGCAGGTCTACACGGATGATCCTTTCTCCTCTACCCTGGTCCGTGCAGCCCGTTGCCGAAGGTGTCTTCCCAGCACTCGGTCACCCATCTGGTGTTCCTGAGCACCAGTACGTCCATAAACGAGAGAGAGATTGTTTAGATTAGGTTTTTAGCATTGCAGGTGATGAACAGTATAATACAAACGTGTGTTTTGGGAGACAAATTGTCCAATTTGTTGAGCTAATGAATTTAATTAGGATTTATTTGATTTAATTTACACTTTGTAAGATGGAGCCTGCATCCCCCTGGCACCCGTTCTCGGCACAGCTGCACAATTCAGCCTGTAATGCAGACAGACACCCCTCTGGAGGGCCGGACCACTGGCCAGAAGCTCAAGCGATATTTCAGCTGCTTGCCTTGCTCAGGGAGTGCCAAGAGGAGGCTATCCCAGGGAAATGCTTAACAAGGAGCAGAGCATTAGTGCACCGTGCTTAGCAGCCTTCTCTGGACTCGCTGAAGAAAAGGCTGAGTAAAACGGCTTGGTATGGCCAACGTTATGCACAAATGGTGACAGTAATTCCTTCTTGCCATGTCACTGCTGTTAAATGGCAGGCTGAGGCTGAAGGTCCTCGTACATGCGTGCAGCCGTGCTGCTCCCGTTACCCTCTGAGTCTCACCAGTTGCTTGCGAGGCAGCACCTGCATGCCCAGGTTTGGGGACTGGCTGTGCTGGGCAGCCCTTCTCCTGCCTCCCAGCAAGGGATCTCGCTCCCACTCTCTGTTGCTGCTGTGCAGCACCGAAACAAGATGTTTGCTTAGGTAGCCAGCCTGGATGGAGTCCAGCTGGGAGCAGAAAGCAAGCTGATGCAGTTAGGAAACAGACCTGTCAGGAAAGGTTAAAGGAATTTGCTGCGTCTAGTCTAAAACCGAGGTGGGTAGGGAGAGGGAGAGGGAGGAACAACATGATCTTGCTGGTGTCTAAAGGCTGTTGATAAAAGGGCAGCGACTGGTTGTGCTGCAGGTGCAGGCTGTTAATGATCTAATTCCTAGCCAAAAAAAAAAAAAGAAGATGGGGAAAAAATAAAAAGTCAGAGTCAATGCTTATAAATGTCATAATATTTAACTGTATAAAATTTATATGATTGAGCTCTGTAACACGTTATCATTTTGGAGACAAGGGAGGCAGTGTGCTCAGTCAGCGCGCTGTGGGGCTGCTGCTGGCTGCAGCTCGGCTGCTCCCACACCCCAGGGAGCCACCCCGCAGGCTCTTCTGGCCGCAGCCATCACGTTGCCCCAGCATCACGTAAAGGCCTCACTAAACCGCTTCCAACAGCTCTTTGTGAGTGGGAATCCGTTCTTTATTGATTCCGGAGAAAAGGCACGTTTGCTCCTTCGACCCGCGCGGGCTCTCCTCGAGCTGCAGAGCAAGGAGCTCGCGGCAGGAGGCTGGGGGGCAAGCCCTGGAGGCTTGGTGTGGTGTCCCTCAGGGCATGAGCCTTTCCTCAGCGAGGAAGCCAAGGCAGGTGCTGGGCATGCAAAGCCTCCATCAGCGCCGTGTTTGTGCAGGGCTGAGGGCAGAGAGCACGTGGACGTTCCTGCAGGGCGGGCGGCAGCTTTCCCATCCTCTTCTCCCCTCTCCCCGGCGCTGCTCGTGACGCTGTGTTGTGCTTTCGGTTTAGATTACATCAACGCACACAACCTCCACCGGCCCGCGGGGCACACGGGGAAGAAGGAGAGCGGGTTCGTGGGTGGCCCCGCCGCCAGCCCCGCCGAGGGCCGGGCTCGAGCGGCCAGGGCCTCGGACTCGGAGCTCGTCAGCTTTTGCTACCTGCACATGCGAGAGCAGAGAAAGGAGAGGGAGAGCAGGACGGACATCAACGAAAACCTGATCTTTTTCGAGGAAACTCGCCCCAGGACCAAATCCGACCCCACCTCCAAGAGCTCCGGCCAAGGCTACGACGGGGCTGCCAACGAGCGTGACCCGGACGGCCTCGACCGAGAGCGGCACGCCAGCCGGGCACGGGCGCACACCATCGACACCCACCCGCGGGGCGACGCCGCCCACTTCTACTGCGAGTCCTGCCAGGCCAAAATCAAGAGCCGGCTGGCCCTGCGCAAGGCGGGCAAGCCTGGCGGGGCCCGCGACAACATGGTGGACCTGATGTCTCTTCCCCCTCCCGGCAGCGATGAGGAAGAGGACGAGACGACGGCCCTGCTCCCCGCCATCACCGCCCCCCCGCCCGGCTTCCGCGATAACAGCTCGGACGAGGACGACCCCAAGCGCCGGGCGGCGGCCGCCCAGGGCCAGGAGCAGGGCCGGCACCTCTGCGGCATCCTCTACGACGAGATCCCCGTCACGCTGATAGACAGCATGCAGACGCGGACGGTGCGGGACCATGCCCAAGAGCTGGACGATGCCCTGGTGTCCACCCTGCAGGCGCTGGAAGCCCTGGCTGCTTCAGAGGATTGTCCGCATCCCCCGCCGCAGCAGACAGCAGGTAGGGGAGCGGCCGTGCCTTTCTTTTTCCCCGCAGCCTTTCTTCCCCTATGTGCATCCTCCCCTTTATTCTCCTCCTGCCGTCCTTGGCTGCAGCCTGCTGCAGGACAGCCCTGAGGCCCCTCTCCCTGGCCTCGGCCGCCCTGCTCGCTGTGGCGGAGCAGCTCTTGCCATTTTTCCCTTCTTGCTCCAGAGAACTCCCTGCAGCCCTGCTCTCGCTGACACTGGAACCCTTCCCAGGACCTCTTCCTGGGCCAAGAGCTGAATTGAGCTAGCAAGCCAGCTCGGTGCTGACAGCCGATCTCTTAAATGTGTTAACTCTTAGCTGGGAGAAGAGTCACTGAATTTTCTCCTTGGGATACTGTGTCCTGCCTTCCTAGGACCCTTCTGTTGCCCTGGGTTCCTCTCTCCTCCCCATAGAGATGTGGCACGAGCATGATTGTGGGGTTTTCTTTGTGTTCCTCCTTAGGTCTCATTGTCCTGGCCGCCATCACACCTGAGTCATCCTTGGATTCTGGCCACGAGACCAACTCCTCAGAGCTGACTGACGTCTCGGAGATGGTCTCCGCTATGAAGCAGCATCAGAACGCAGCCTACTTCCTCGCTCAGCACATCAACAAAGAAAACCTCCTGGCCAGAAAGGACTTGCCTTTCCGAATCCAGAGCTGCGCTGCCCAGGCTGTTCTCACCACGCCATACGCCCTCAACCGCCAGGAGCCAAACTCTGCGTTGAAGCCAGCTTTCTCTCACCAAAGCCCCAACCTTACCAACTGCAAGAGCAAACAGGAGCAGCAGAATGCTGAGCGGAGCTACGGCTCGGCTGTCCAGCCGCTGCTGACCCCCCAGCTGAGTGAGCAGAACAGGGGGGCTCCAGCGCCAGGCTCTGAATGCAAAGGCGCAGGCCACACGAAAGCTGCCTTTGAGGTATCTCTGCATGCCACAGCAGCCCCGAGCAGGGAGCAGGCGCAGGATCTACAAGAGAAGATGCCCAGAGAGGTCAAGCCGAGCCCCAAGCTCCTCACAGATCAAAAGAGCGGCGTGACCACAGCCATCATTTCAGCTGCTCTGCAGCAAGTGGCAAATGCACAAGGCTCGGCTCCCCAGGCAGCAGCAGCCTCAAAAGAAGACAAGAACGTGAATGGGACCAGCAGCTGTGCATCAGCCAGCAACAAGCCCTTGAAACTTAAAGGAAGTCAACAAACTTCAGAGCCATTATGCAACTGCCAGCAGCAGCAGCAGCAACTCTCTCAGCAGCAGCATAGTGAGGTTTCCTCAAGTCCTAAAGAAGCTCACAGCAGTAAGGCTGAAGCTTTCCACCTCACCTCAGCAGGTGAGGAAGTGATGCCCGGTAAGACTTTTGCCTCTAAAAGCTACCAGCAAAAAGTGAGTCGAGATGTCCCAGGAAAAGCAGCGTGTGGAGAAACAGGTCAGAAGGCAGGTGGGGAAACCATGAACCTCATTTTTCAGAAACACGCAGCTCCTTCAAACCAAGCAGAGAAAACGCAACAGGAAAGTTCAGCCAAAAGCTTAAAAGTCGAGAGTAGCAATCTGCACTCTCCGTCACCTCTTAGCACTTTCAGGAGCGCCAGCGAGGATTCCAAGGGGCCGATCCAGCTAGTGCCCAGGTCCGAGAGCCTGCAGATCAGCACCGTGCCTTCCAAAAAAGTAGAAAAGGTCCTGGAGGTGACCCAACCTGATATTGATGTCCCAGCTAAACCCAAAGCTCCCAAAGCTCCCTTCAGGTTCAGGAACCTGTTCTCTGCAACGTTTCCTACCCGGCTGAAGAAGGAGACGGACGAGCGGCAAGCCCAGCTGCAGAAAGTGAAGCAGTACGAGCTGGAGTTCCTGGAAGAGCTGCTCAAGCCAAAGAGCAAAGGGGACCTCCCACCACAGGAGTACCTACACCCTCCCGCTCCTGGACGCTGCAGCTGCCAGCTCAGGAGCAGTCCTGTCCAAAAAGTCCCCGGGATGTCCAGGGAGCAGAGGCGCAGCTGTGACTGCAAGCGGATCTGTAGGGGGGTGAGGCCACCCATGGTGATGCCAGAACTGGAGAGGCAAGGGAGGGATAAAGTTGTCGATGACCAGAAGCAGGCAGAAGCCATTAGGCTGACAAGCATGAGCAGCCCTTCCAAAGGCAAGCGGATACGATCGACGAGTTTAGAGTCCAGGGACTACCGGTCAGATCCAGAGAACAGCATGTCGTGTTTGACAACCTGTGCTTCCCGAGGGGAATGCACGGGTGCTCCA
This sequence comes from Netta rufina, assembly GCF_964035555.1. NCBI lineage: Eukaryota > Metazoa > Chordata > Aves > Anseriformes > Anatidae > Netta > Netta rufina. Next base: position 11,832,231 of record NC_140135.1, read on the forward strand.
CACTATAAGAAGCTCTTGCGCCGCTACAGCGTTAGTGAATTGGATAAGACTGATAGGACATCCCTGTCCTCTGACATCTACCAAAACATCTATCCGGCCAAGCAGAAAGGCCCTCAGAAAGAGCCTGAGCCCAGCATCCTTTGTCCCGTTTTGAAGAGCAAAATCCAGGAAGCCTCAGGAGCGGCCGATCCGTCCTATGTCCAAATAGCACAGGAGAAAAAGAACCAGAAAGGCTCGGCGGTGTTCTCTGTCCAGGAGGAGCTGTATCCCAGTCCCGCAGAGCTGCGGGATGAAGACATGGAGGACAAGAAGTGCTGCTCCATCCGGTACTGCTTCTACTACAGGAAATGTGATGTCGCAGACGACGGGAGCGAGAAAGATGAGCTGTCCTACTCCATCCCCATGCAGATACTGCCGGGAATGAAGCTGGACAATCAGATGGTCCCGGTCATGAGCAGGACCCTTCAGGTCCTCGATGCTACAGCCTGCAGCAGTCCCAATGACAGCCAAACCCAGGAAATAGATTTAAGGACCTCCACTTTTGAGGGGAGCCTGGCAAAGATCAACACCCTCCGAGGCCATGCCTACAGCTTGCCCAACGGCTTTCTGCAGGTGCAGCTGGACACCAACGAGCTCCTGACTATCCTGCGGCAGTGCGTGGTGAGCCCCGATGTCCGGGACTGCAAGCCCTACATCTCCCAGCTGGCCGAGTACAAGCAAGAGCTCGCCCTCAAGTTCAAGGAGTTCCGGGCGTCGTGCCGCCGGGTGGCAGCCGTTGACAAGAGCCCTACCCACATGCTCTCCGCCATCACGAGCAGCTTCCAGGTGCTAAGCAGCCTCATCGAGACGTTTGTGAGGCTGGTGTACGTCGTGCGCTCCGAGTCCCAGCGGCAAGAGCTGCTGGCCAAGGTGGAGGAGGTGGTGAGAAACTACACGTTCCTCCTGCGGGCTGCCGAGGAGTCCACGGCCAGAACGCTGAGCCACCAGCAGACAGTGGAACAGCTCGCCCGCCAGTCGGCCACGGTGGCCACCGTCATGAGCACGCTCACGCGCTCCCTGAAGACGCTGATCAATAAGTAAACCAGCTCCCAAAGCCAGCAAGCCAGCGTGTGCCGGGCCGTGTCGGTGGTTCTCGCGTCGCCTGAGTCCGGCCAGGACGTGTGTCTGCAGGGAAAGCCCCCGCCCGGTGGGGTTTGCAGCAGAAAGGACATCGCTTTATTTCTCTGCAGAAGGGATGGTTGTGGTGGTGGTGTGGTGAAAGGTGAAGTCGTGCCCTGATGCAAGCTGCGCAGCCAGCTTGCCGGGGGTCTCAAGCAGCTGCTCTGCTTGCTCTCCCATGCTGGCTTGGCAGTGACTGGCTTGGCCGGGACGGAGGCACGGTCACCCCGTCCCCACGCTAGTCTGGTTCCGTGTGGTTCTGGGCCTCCCTCGTGCAAAGCCCTGACACCGTCTCCCTTTGCCACGGGGCGTGCTGGCCAGCAGGAACTGAGGGGAGATCTCCCGGCTTCACTCGGGCAGGGGTCCAGCTGGAGCCAAACCAGTGTCTTGCCACGTAAACAGATCTTCTGCCTCCGGGGTCTTCCTGGCCCCCAAATGCAATGTTGTGAGCAGCAGAAGGCATCTCTGGGATGCAACACCCTGCTGCTGTGCTAGGGCTTGGGAAGCCCTAGCACGGGGAGGATGCAACGATCCTGGGACAGGGCTCGGTCCCCCTCACGGGCTCTCCTCTCACAGCTCACGCAGCGATGCCCCTGTCCTGAGCACAGGCACTGCCTGCGCAGAAGGCCACAGCTCAGCGCGTGGGAGCAGGGAGCCGTTCGCCGTCCCCTGCTGGGTGGCCACGGCCACGTTAGAAAGCCCACAGAGACCCGGATTGACCTGTGACCACTGCAAGCCAGAAGCTGGGCTGGCAGCTCAGAGGAGGCCTCTTCCACGCCATTCTCCAGAGGTCAGGTCCACGCCTCAGAGGCTCAGCCCAAACCCTCTCCTGCTTCCGTTCACAGTGCCCGTAAGAGAGGAGCCCCAGCTCAGGTTGGTCTGAACCGAGGCTTCCTCCTGAGCCAGGCAGTGCTACTGCCGTCTGCCAAAGGAGCTGCCCTCCTTGCCAGGGGGCCGGGATCCTTCTTCTGTCTCCACTGGACTGACTGACTGCCATGAGAAGCGTTATTTCGTACGTGGTGGTTATTTATTTGGAGTTGGGTTAGTTTTTGGTTTGTTTTATTTTTTTTTTTTGTTTGGTTTGGTTTGGTTGGTTGGTTTGGGTTTGTTTTTTTTTTTTTTTTTCTTCCAGGTGAATGGTAAAACGATTCCTAATTGTTTTCCTCCACGCCCCAAAGTTCCCGTTCCTCCTCCCAGTCTCGCTCCTAGACATCATCAATCAGACCGCCTTAACCGGTGCTTCAGCGCCCTCGCCTCCCTCCGAAGAGAAAATGCAAGGTTCCGCAAGGTTGCGTTGCCCTGACAGTGCCACCCCCTGCACTTCACGCACACGGGGGGCCAGGGCTGCGGGGCTCCCTGCGCCTCCCCCCTGCACCATCTCCAGCTGGAAGGGGAGATCACGGCGGGAGGGAGGGGGGTTGGCAGACCCTGCAAGCTTTGCCCCATCGCTGCCTGAGCGCGTGGGGCTGATCAGGGATCTCCGTGCGATCAATCACTTCCCATCTCTATAATTATTATTATTATTTTTTTTTATAAGTACGCACATTTGAAATCTCTTGTTCTTCCATAAGAGTTATGGAAACGCACAACGTGCTTTTAACACGCGCATCCTCTACTGAGTGCAATAACGTCCCCCGGCCCGCGGCTGTCCCGGACTTTGGCTGTTGCTGTCAGCAAGGCAGAGAGGATCCTGCTGTGTGGACAGAGCACCCTCCTGCCCCCTGCTTTCAAGAACCATGTAGCAAATATTCGGTGGAAGAGCCAATTCGGATTTCAGCCCATGGTGGGCAAAGCCTGTTGTAATGCTGAAGGCCGACTGGGAGCTGTGTTTTTCTGTTCCCCGTGAATTATCTGTTATGAAACTCTGAGTTTCCTCAAGCTCCCTGTTATGCCTAGATCATTTCTCCATAAATCTCTCAGTCTAATACAGAGGAAAATTTTTTTATTGTCTGTATATAGTATATATAAAAATATATAAATTATATATATACACAAATTTATGTCTTGTTTTACAAACAAGAAAGATTAAATATATTAATCTTAATATCCAAACTAGCACTTTGTGTCTTTTTTTTTTTTTAAGAACTTGGAGATGTGGCTGTTCCTAGCCGTGTGAGCACTGCTCACAAGCAAACCCCTTATTTTTGTTGCTATAGAAATACACGCATCTGCACACAGGAAGGGTTAAGGGCTCCGCAACGTCACTGGACTGCACAGCAGTGAAGTACCAGCCTCTGAAGGAAGCCACGAAGCAGCAGGTTTGAATCGAGCTGTTTCACTTGGCACTGTTTCATGCCATTAATTTGATTAATTCCCCTCCAGGAGGGGCATGCATCCAGCAGCACCGACCCCTCACCACCAGCTCTGGGAGCTGCGGTCGTGCTGCTGCTGTCCCCAGGACACCCTCGTGCCCCTAAAGGACATGTTTTCAGCCCAGATTCAGCCTCTGTCTGGCATCTACTGCTCTGCCTGGGAAGAGGTGGCAGGGGGAAGTCCGAGCTGTGCAAACAGTTTCCTAGCTACAGGTGATGTTTCCAATACCCCGTTTCCTCTGGGGATGTGGTTCGCCTGGCACAATGAAACGCTCTCTGTTTATCAGGGAGGAAGGCGTTGATGTGTGCCCTCTGTATACCCCAAAGCCTCCAGGAGCTATAAAAGCCAAGTCTGATAAAGATCCAACATACAAAACATTAGGAACTGGGCCATTTTCTGTACGGGGGTTGAATGTGTTGTCTAAAGCAAAGATAGCAGCAGTCTCGGCTCACGCACTTTCTCTGTGCCTCCAGGCTGGTTATTTTAATCTGCATCACACCATTTCCCATGCTGAAATAACCAATGATGCTTGACACTGCCTGGGACAAAACACCTATTTATAAAGCTGGGCATGGCTCAAAAAACTGGGAAAGCCAAGAGGTTTTTTAACAACACGCAGAGCCCGAAAACGTTATTGACAGCAGGCACTTTAATCAACAATTTTGGAGCTGATGCTGAGTTCGCTTAGTACCATCTAGTGGGCAATCGGCCTCCCAGTGGAAGGGAATTAGCTCTTCACAACACAGTTATTATTTGTACAGCAGCGATGATAGGTGCTCCGGGGACGGGCAAATGTCCCCGTCTGAAGGGAGGAGCTATGCTCCTACAGACCCCAACAAGATGAATCCCTGCCTTTATTACTGTGCTGATCTTTCCAGCATTGTCCCTGTGGCCTCGCTGTGTTAGGCACTTGTAAAGGCTCCTGAAGGCAATGGTGCAGGTAACATTTTCTAGTTAATGGTTTTGAATCACAGATTTTTGAAAAATCTGTCTCAGTGACACAGCACAGAGAATTTTTTTTATTTTTTTTTTCACCCAAACCTACTTCCCTTTTCACTCTCCAGCCAGTTTATCTGCCTGTTCTTACAGAGCAGCAGCACTTCTCCAGGTTGAAACCACTGCCCCCCAGCAAAGTGTATGGCGCTCAGCAAAGGACAATATTGCTTTCCAGGGGTGCGTGCCCAAAGATAAATATGATTTTCTCCGCTCCCTCCCACCAGAGCAGCCTGCCTGAGCCCTGCTGTGAGCCCAGCAGGCTGTGCTGGCCCCAGGGCCGTGCCAGGGGGAGCTGCCTTCTCGCACTGCCCTCGCTGTGACTTTTTCACCCTGCAGTTACAGCAGGAGCAGTTTCCCAACCAGCCTTCATGGCTCCCCAGCTGCCATTAAGGCTGATCAGCCACACCGTGCGTGTGTGACCATCAGTGTAATCGCACCCATGTAACCTTCCTCCCTCTCTTAATCGTCTCTAATTTATTTCTACTCCCTTTGAGTCCTGACCAGGACAGTGGATTAAAAAAGGAACAAAAATTGGGCTCCTGCTGTTCCCTCTCATGCTCACAAGAAAAACGAGAGGCCTGGCTCTCAGGGCTCCTGTCTCAAGGCAAGGGATGAAGCTGCAGACCTTCAGCAGCATGTCCGAGATACATTTGGATGTAATGGGTTCTGTCTTTGGACTTTGCCGGTCACTCTCAGCTGGAGATGACCATCAGGTACCATGGCTCAGAGCACCCCACAGCCAAACCCCGCATCCATCGGGATTTCTCTCCCACTCCAAAGTCACAGCTCCACAACAGGGACTGCAGCAGGCCTGGGTACAACAGTGGGGTGAGCTGAATAGCTGAGCCCCACAGCTGCTGTCATCACCCCTACATGAAGATAAATGATTAACATCTAAGTTTTATCCTCATTCTGCCTTCATTCCTGTGTAAGTTATCCTAATAAATTCCCAGGTTAGGCAGCGGTGGAGCTGCCTGGGACACCCATAGCTTTAACTGGACAACAGAAAAGTCCGCATGGAAAGCCAGTAATTACCTACTTCTCTGCTCCTTATACAGTATGTATTAAAATGGTCTGTACACATCATAGGAAGCTGATTTCCAAAGGTGTTTTTTGTCAGGCTCTGTAATTCCATACTGGGACGTTAGCAGACAAGGAGCCTGCACAGGATACGATGTCCCAGCCCAGCAGAGATGCTGCCCCTTGCTGCCACCTGCTCCTCACGATAAGGAGCAAACAGAGAGGGTGTTTTTCTGCAGCTGAACTATAAAACCATTAAAAGGCAAACACACTGTGTTAAAAGCAGCAGAAAACCCAGTGCTGCCTCTCTGGATGCATGCCCTGAGGTTAGGCTGGGGACAGAGATTAAAGGGCTGTGGACGTGCATGGGATCAATGCACGCAGCCCGGAACACTTCACAGGGCTCCAATAAATTACACTTTGAAAAGCACCTTGAAAATATTCCTAAGTCTAAAGTGTTTAAGCAAAAGGGGTTTGGGTGAAGAATATTCACCTCTTGCTGGAGCAATTGGACCCCATCCTCATATTTTCAACCAGGCAGGTAGTAATAGCATGTTAAAAATGAGAAATGTATGCAAAGGGACCGGACAGCTCTTTAAAGACCTTGTAATTCGTAAGTCCATACTGTTTCTTATGGAGGCTTGAAAATACTACTTGTTTTCCACTGTTTATGCTGACAAATGGTGGCTGTGCTCTGGTTGGGGTGTGTCCTGTGTGGCCGTGCTAGCACTGCTAGTGCTGCCATTGAGCAGGGTATGGGTGAGCTTTATTCCTAAACACAACCCACCTGAAACCCGTGGGATCCCGATGATTAAGTGATTTTCCTCTTCAAAGGAGAAAATAGGGTGTTTCAAAGAGAGTCAGTAAAGATCTGGAAAGAAGACATCTTTTATTTGATCCTAGTGGGTTTGATAGTAGCAGAGAGGGGATTTACCTGAAAATAATCCGTCTGAAAAAAGGGTAGAGGCAGAGAAGCAGCAGAAAATGAGCAGCCAGTAGAAATGCTTCCCGAGCTGATGGTTAGTTTTTCTGCTGCCCACACAGAAAAGCCTCAGTTTTCTGAACTGTTAAGTGAGAATACAGGAAAAGAGAGTGAAATCCGGAACATCATAAAACTGGAGATGGGCCCTAAGCCACAGAGGCAAACGCATTCGACATTGTGAATTCATGCATCCAAAGGGCAAAGAGTTGTGCTATTTATATCGAGTGCCATTCATTAACAGAATGGTCTACAAGCCATTGCAGTCACACGGCAAACAGAAGGGAAAAAAAGGAAAAAAAACTCTCAGCAACACACTTTCTGCATGAAAATGGATCCTTGATTAAGTGACTGGTGGTAATTGAGTGGCAATTGTATGCAGGAATGTGCCAAGGGAAGGAAAAGGGCTACTTGTCTTGATTGACATCTCCATGAAATGTGATACTATTAATGTGCTGCCTAAAACTTCCTGGAAAATGTATTATCAGGCCACAATACACAAAGGCATTTCTGAATAAATGAACTTCCACAGCCTCAGTTAGATAAAAAGGGAGGTTTGCCATTCATGTGCTTTCAGGTTCATAATTTCATAATTTCCCAAACACGAGAGAACACAGCACCTCAGGCTCTAGGCTAGTTCCTTCTGGTACCAAAATCAACTCACACTTGTCCACAGGGTAAGCCAGAGGACCATTAAATACAATTCCTTAGACTGGAATAGATCTTTCAGCTTATTTCATTTGGCTTTCACACTGAAGCAAGCCAAACTGCATTATGCGCTTCAATTCTGAATAAGGGCGTCTACACACAAGTTAAGATACTCCAGTCCACTTTCACATCGCGCCTTACTGAGTCTGTTGTTAATTTTCCTGAGCACCCTTTGAGAAACAACCAGGCTCTCAGGGCAGTGGTTCTTAACCACACAGTCTCATCCAGCTGAAGCCGGCCCAGATAAACATCTCCCTCTTCAAAGCTGGTTCTCCTTGTCCCTGCTTCTTGGGTTAATGGGAATGCAAGCTGCTAACAGGCTGTCGCTGAGGAACCTCATGAGCTGGCTTTTGGGGTTTGTTTAGCTAAGACTTAGTTACATGCTGGTAAAAGCTTCTCCTCAGTAAAATCTCTGAGATTACCCTGTTATAAGAGCTGCACTAACGATAGTAATAAATCGTTAAGATGGATGGACTTTTGTCCCCGTAACCACAGTGCTGTCTGATCCTCCAAAGACACTCTGGTAGCTGAAATACTGAAGGGTGGCAGGACTTTTCGTAGCTTGTGCTCCTGGCCTTTTAACAACACTGCAAGCACTGCGAGGCAGCAGGGAGATGCAGCACTGGAACACACACTACGGCTGCAGATTCCCAGTGCCCAGATCATCAATAAGCTAGGAAAATAAGCTAGGAAGGGACAGTGATGTTGGGACACAGAAAACAATATTTCTACATTCAAGAAAGAAGAAAAAAAAAAATAAAAAAGGCATTTAAACCAAGACTGAAGCAAATGGCTCAGAAATAAATATTTCAGGGACTGCAAAGAAGTTATCCATCTTCCAAATTCTTCAAACTGCAACACCAGAAGCAAGCCTTCTGTAGCCTCTGTTCTGTAGGGAGGAGAGGCCTTGAAGTTATTTTTAGAAGATATAGCTTTATCACTGAAAAATTTGTACAGAACAACCATTACAAGCTTGCAATTATCCCAAACTCTCATTTGAAAAATATGTTGTGAACTGTGAGAGGCCCATACGGTAAGAACAACAACAGTTGTTGGTTTTTTTAGGTGTCTAACAGACAAAAGTAGAGGAGCTGTGTGTAATAGTTACAGTGATGTATTTTTGGCACAAGGACATGGCTGTTAGAAATTTGGGAGATAGCCACAAATCCCCTCACGTTAACCATCGAGTAGCCATCTTAGAGTGGTATTTTTTGCTTCGTTATTAAAATGAGCAACCTTTACTAACAAATTAGAAGCAGAGGGCTGTGTTTTTCCTTTCCTGTTTGTTGGGTTTGCTCCATGTCCCAGCATTCCATGAGCTGCCAAATTACACCAAAAAATTAGAAATTACCACCAATCTGCTATTCTCGATCCCATTAATGCTAAATATGGAAATTAATATATATTTTAATCCAGATGAATTCCAAGTAATGAACTTTCGCAGAGGGTTAGGGAAAACCTCCTCTAAGTCATTTTGAAAACGTGGCCGGCCTACGTGAACTGCAAATGATTTCTTCCAGCTGAATTCTCGAGAGCTCAAAGCGGTAACTTGCCAATGAATCGCTGGAGTTTGTTATCTGTGAGGCAGGCAGGTTAAACGGGAAGGAATTTCATGACTGAATGCATATTTTAAAGAAGCTGTTTGGTGCTTGTGTTTTGTGTATTTAAAACTTTTTTTTTTAATAAAACCTAAAGTAATTTCGATAATCACATACAGACTGGGAGCTCACAAGAGACTAATTGCAGGATTAGGTCAAAAACCGTGATTATAAATATAAAAAACCCTCAGAAATTAAACAGTTTATTAAAATAGCACCCATGGGTCTTCACACTGATGAAAAAAAAAAAAAAAATCTCTTTATTTGCAATTCAGGGCATCCACCATCACTGTGACTTTTTATGTCTCGAAACGGGCGCACAGGGACCGGGGCCAGGCCCTGCGCCGGGGGCCATTTTCTCGCCGCCCCCCGAGGCCGCGCTGCCATCATGGCGGCAGGGGCCCGCCCGCCAATCAGGCGGCCTCTACCCCTCCCGGCCACGTGGGGCAGCGCCGTCGGCCCGCTCCGGATGCTGCCGCGGCCGCTTCGACCAATCGGCGGACGAGCGGGCGGGCGGCGACCAATCACAAGCGCCCCTCCCGCCTTTCGCCCCGCCCCCTGAAGGAGCACGCGCGCGCAGAGCCCTCCTCCTCCCTCCGCCGTTGTTTAGGCGTGCGGCGGGGGGCGCCAAGCCACGCCCACCCCTCCCTTCACGCCATTGGTGCGCCGGCAGGGGGGCCCTCCCCCTGCTCCCGCTCAGCCAATGGAAAGCGCGCTAGGGCGGGGCTGGGTGGGCGGGCAGTCTATAAAAGGGCCGCGCGGCTGGCGGGAAGGGGTAAGATGGCGGAGTAGCCGCGGCCGGCGTGGCTTGCGCTCCGTGTGCCGCGTCCGCGGGCAGCAGCCGGGTGGATCCCCGCGCCGCAGCGGGCCGCGGTGCGAGGCGGAGCGGGGCGCAGGAGGAGGAGGAGGAGAGGAAGAGGAGGGAGGTGGAGGAGAAGGGAAAGGAGGAGGGCAGCGCCCCCGCCGCCGCAGCCGCCGCCATGCCCAACATCAAGATCTTCAGCGGGAGCTCGCACCAGGACCTGTCGCAGAAGATCGCCGACCGCCTGGGCCTGGAGCTGGGCAAGGTGGTCACCAAGAAGTTCAGCAACCAGGAGACATGGTGAGGCGGGGGCGGGGGGCGGACTACACCTCCCGGCGGCCCCCGCGGGCGGCGCGGCGATGGGGCCTCGCGCGGGCGGCGCGCGGGGGCTGCTGGGAGTTGTAGTGCGGAGGGGAGGGGGGGGGCGAACACGGGCGGGCCCCGCGGCTGGGCCTCGAGGGGGCCTCGGGTGGGCTCTGCCCCGGGGGGGGGGGGCAGCCAGCACCTGACAGGCCATGTATGGGGCCTGCCCCAGCTGGGGAGCCGGGATCTGGCTTCATTTCTGCCTTTTGCTACCAAAATCCCTCTTAAAATTAGAAGGGGGAGGCAAAAAAATAATATTAAACTCTGAAATCCGCACGTGGAAATCGCAGTCAGCGTGTGAACACTGCCCGCAGTGTGCCACAAACGGCCCTCGGTGCCTGCCCCAACCCCCTCCTCGCCTTTGCAGCCCATGTGTTTTTTTTGCAGGATAAGGAAAACGCAGAAAGCTGTGTTTCCATTGCACAGGGATTGATTGTAACCCCCCATGCTTGAAAAGCAGTGTGAGGAGCTGTAAAAAGAGCCGGGTTATGATTTACAGCAGGTGCCGCTGCGCTTCTCATCGGGTTTCATCAACTGCCCCTACCCGTTCCCGGTGACCAGCCAGCAGGTTTTTGTGTGATCTAATGGGGCCTTTAAACATCTGATAGATATCTTACTTTAAGAAATTTATAGCCACATCTTGCCTGAAAAAAACGAGATTATTTTATCAGAACAGTCCAGGGGTAATTTTGAATGCTGAATGTCTTTAACCAGCTCTGATATTAGGTGCTCCGAGTACAGCGGGAGCTGGCTTGTGGGCTCACTGTTAATTCAGACACCCACCCGGTGGGAGGTTTCCTTGCTGGCTGAAATTCGTCGTGATAGACTGGTGTATGCTGCAAGTCAGCGCAATAAAAATGGCAAAGTTACTTGGAACCAGCAGTGTGCTGGTGGAAATGGAGCAGCAAGACCCTAAAGGCCACGTGGTCAGCAAAACCATGTTGAAGGGGAGATGAGAGAATAAAATCAAAGTAAAGATCTACCCTAAGGTGCTGTAAAATTGAAGCCATTAGGAGTGCATTGGGCAATCATCTGCCCACTTGCTCGTAGTTTGGTGTGGCAGCGAGCTGCAGGATGGCTCAGCATCTCCAGCACAAGGAGAAACTGTGCAAGGACTTTGTCTTCCCTTGGGTGCCTCCTGGTGCCTTCCAGATCCGTGCAAGGCTTCCCCAAACTCCAGTGTCGCAGTGCTTGGTAGTTAATCTGCTCCCACAAAAGGCCTTATCCAGCATTTCTCTGTAGGAAGCCTCAGAGCTCAGGCTGCCGCTTGCTTTCCAGCTCTGCCTTTGGCGCAGGTGTCTTGGAACAGGCGCTGGAGCTGGCAGTTTGCTGCTGGCAAACAGGACCTTTGGCTTGTATTCAGTCCCCTCATCAGCTGGGATTAGTGTGCATTACATCCAGGAGGAAATTAACCCCAAAAGCCTTTCCAAAGTGAAAAGCTTGAGGGCTTCTCTGTTCAAGCCAGTGAATAGCTGTTATGACTCTAAATCTAATAATCTGCTGCAGCATAGCTGCTGTTAGGAGCTTGGCTCGGCTTTCCCTGCTGGCTGGCCGTCATCCCCGCTTCCTTTATGCGCTGCTGCTTTTAGCAGGGCTGGTTGTACTTCTGTGATTCGGAGGGACGAGGAGTGTTTGAGGGTGTTTACATGCTCAGCTTGTGCTGAGCTCGAAAGTACAGGCTGAGCGCTTCTGGCCTTACTGAACCATTAAATTTGAGTGGTGAGTGATGTGGAATGGCCACTGAGCAAATAAGCAGCAGCGTTGGTGCTGGGCACCCTTGGTGATAGCACATCAGCACCCACACACCCTTGGGAATGCAGCCCCCTGGTCGCTCTGCAGACGTGCAATGGCTGGTTTTAATTTCTATTTGGATTCTTCTTTCCCCATCTGTCTCCAGCGTGGAAATAGGTGAGAGCGTACGTGGGGAGGACGTCTACATTGTGCAGAGTGGCTGTGGTGAAATCAATGACAATCTGATGGAGCTTCTTATCATGATAAATGCCTGTAAGATCGCCTCAGCCAGCAGAGTCACAGCTGTCATACCCTGCTTCCCTTATGCTCGGCAGGACAAAAAGGACAAGGTAAGGGATTAGATAAAGGTTTCTGCCTGGGGAGATGCGTGTATGCATTGAAAATCCTGACTGCCCGGCAGCTTTAAATGAAGTTGAATATGTAGTAGAACAGATAAAAGTTACTTTCCCTTACTTGAACCTAAGGGCTTCAGACTGCAGATTCACCTTTTCATAAAGATGCAGTTCTGCTTGAAAATACACCAACCTGTAATCACCAGCTGATGAGAAGGTGCAATGTTAATGAGTACTTCCTTCAGTAACTGCTCGTGAATCATTGCCTAGAGGTGGAAGGCTGACATCTTGATGAAGGAGTTGAACTTGTCTTAAATGCTGTTTTTTTTTTCCTGTACTAGAGCCGAGCTCCCATCTCTGCCAAGCTGGTTGCAAACATGCTGTCTGTGGCAGGTGCAGATCACATAATCACCATGGACCTGCATGCATCTCAGATCCAGGTAGGAGCTGAAATCAGAAGTGCTTATCTGCTCTGTCTGAGCTTGCTTGCTGCCTTGCAGGCTTTCTAGTGATCTTTCTTTTTAGCTGCAACAGCAATCAGGACTGGAAGGGACTTGCAGGGTCAGTTAGGGTACAGGGAGGTGAGCAACAGGTTCATCTGTAAATAAAATTACAGCTGTTCCTGTCAGCCTAGGCAGAATGAGCCCTGTGTGAGTGAATGTTGGGTAGGTAAATGATGCGTGCAGCTTTGTCCCCATACAGTGACACCGTGTGCTCAACTGGTCCTTTGAAGGATTTGAGATGAAGAATGGCTTTATCCAGAGTGTTCTTGAACGGTGAGCATTGCTGTCTCATGCTTAGTTGTCAGGGAGATGTGAGTGTTCCTGTCAGTGAGTGGCAGTACTGCTGCCCTGGGTGCAGTGACCCTCCAGGTGAGCTGGCACAGCTGCTTGTGAGGGTTCAGTTGTCCAGGGCAGTGATCCCATGGTTTGCTACTGGTTAGGTGGGCAACGCTGCTTGTACCCATTCACTTCTGCCCTTCCCCTTATGTTGGCTTCAGTCCTCTCCCGAGCTGCCAGTGAACTGAAAGTTTTTCATGGGTTTTGCTGGATTAGCGAACCAAGTGGTCCCACTGAGCAGCTGAAACCTTGACCAGGTCCTGCTCTGACACAGCAAGAGGTGCACCAAGCTGAGGCAGGACAGCAGGCTGATAAGTTGGTAGGCCTGTCTTTCTGCCTTGAGTGAGCTCTGAGACAGAGAAACCAAAATCATTGCAGCTGGGGTGGATGTGGCAAAGGGGAGGATACCTGATACATAACTGCGTTGCCACAAGCATTTTGAGTCCAGAGAGGTCAGGTGTCAGCTGCCTGGTGAAGTAGGTGGGCTTGCTGTCACTTTAACAGTTGAAAATGCAGCCATTCGTACTTCAGTATCAATCATTCTGCTATAATTTGCCCAGAAACATTTTGTCTCAGATGGAAAGATCTGTGAGAGCACAGCTGAGATTTTGGGAAAGCTGATGAAATAGAAGAGCAGAGCCCAAGGTGGTATTTCTCTTCCCTACGAGGCTTGGAGCTGTGATGTGTGCCACAGGGTTCACCATCAGCAGTGGTGAGGTTCAGTTAAATAACTGGTTTTGTGTAGATGAGCGTCCTGCTGGGTTGCTGCACCCCGAAGGAATGATGGTAGGAAGGATCTACCCTGCACCTCACATGGAAGGCCTGTTTTGCTAGGCACTCCTTCCCACTCTCCTGCCCATTGCTCCCTGTCCGGGATTAACTTACTGGCTTTTAGTGACCTTTGAGGTTTACCTGGAGGAGTCTGCTGGGTCAGTGTGGAGTTGTGTAACCAGCTGCAGGAGTTTAGAAACAGATGTTACTCAAGGGTTTTTCAGAGGTTTACTGTAGATACAAACAGGGTAGGTAATAAGCTGTAGAGATTGACTTTGTAAACAGACAGCTAGGCTATGGAAAAGAGTGTTTGTTGGTTTTCTGTACCACTTAGGATAGAACTAGGTCCGTGTTGTAAGTGTCAGATGTAAAGGGCTATGTGTGCTGCTAAACTGGCTCCAGTTGTACATTGCTGTACTGTGTGTCCCAAAGGCTCCTGCTGTTCATCAAAAGAAGTAGAAAGGAAAGCTGGAAATGCTGTGGAAAGGTGGTGGCTGTGGCTGATGATACAGAAGTTGTCTTCTGTTTTGGGGATGTGACCTTCAGCTACATCTGTTCCTGGTGTCTTTCTTGCAGGGCTTTTTTGATATCCCTGTTGATAACTTGTACGCTGAGCCTGCTGTACTGAAATGGATCAAAGAGAACATCGCGGAGTGGAAGAACTGCACCATCGTCTCACCAGATGCTGGTGGAGCCAAGAGGTAAGCTGTCAGAGCAAGCTGAGACGGTTCTGTATCTACTGCAGTTCCTGAGGGTGCTTGTAACTAGCTGCAGCCTTATTCTCGAGGCACGTGTTTCCCTCTGCCAGTCTGCCCCAGCTAGGGAAGAGAGGTCAAGTGCTCTTCCTGGGGAATATTTAGAAGGTTTCTTGGGCTATGCAGAGGGCTGAATAGCTTCTAGACTCACATGTGCATAGGTAGGAATTGGGCAATGACTACATCCGTTGGACTAAAACTATTTTTAGTAGAAGGGGAATTGTGCAAGTTAAAAGGAGGAAATCGTGTAGCTCATCTGCCTATATGAAGATGAGGTTACCCCTGCTGGTTAATGATGCCTTTTGATCTAGGCTGTTCTCTGCAGTGTTGAGCTTAGTCTAGTGAAGCATTTTCGTGCTTTATTGCTCTTAATTTGAATTGCTTGCTGTGACTTCAGCCTGCTGCTGCTCTTCCTGAGAGCAAAGATAATAGATGGTTACTTTCTTAAGAGCAGCAGCATATGGTACAGCACATCCCTGCTTTGATGGTCTGATAATCTACCATCTTCATGCAGATGAACACCACACTTTGTGGGCAATTTGGAATGCTCTCAGGTGCTTATTAGGAGAAACTGGGGCTGATTCTTGATGCTTCTGTGTAATGGCTCCATGTGAGCAGACAGCCAAGGGAAGCAGATGCGTTCTTTAATCCAGGGTACTGTTACACCAAAATGGTTCCTGGTTCACATACCTTGGAGTGATTTAAGTTGCCTGTCACAGCCAAGCAATACGACTGCTGTAGAGCAGTGCATGCCTTCCTGTAGCTTTGTTGTGGTCCGTGCATTAGACACAACCTCTTGTCTATGCAACTACTTGTTGTGTAATGCAGTATGTGGAGTGCCAAGTCAGCCAGCTATAATCTGACCTCTAGAGACTTCTTCAAAAGCCCCTTAAGCTGAAATGCGATGATCTTGGGTGGTGTGGTATCTTATGGAGGTGCTGCAGAACTAAATACCTTAGTAAAGAGTTCAGTTTGTCTTGCACAGGACTACCAGGACAATGAGTCTGATCTACTGAGGATGGGAACCTGCTCATAAGTATAGAATTTCTCAGGGGCAGGTGCATTTTGTTCCTTACCATTAATGCTTTTAAACTCTTTTGCTATTCATCAGTATCAATACATTATGTTTGGATCCCTCCTAGAAGGTTTTTTGTGGTCTCTTCAACAAAAGTAAATGGTGGTGGACTTGCTTTTATTGAGTGTGTACTCCTGCCACTGCCCTTGTGCTAGCGTCTATGCCTTTGGCCCCGTGACAATTGAGTGCTTATATGAGCACAAGTAGTTCCCTGTCTTAACACAACTTCAGCTGTTCCAGTGAAGTTTTATAAAGATGACAAGTTGCCAAGCATTCTGGTTGCTTGAGGTTTGCCAAACCTGCTAGTTAAGGTTTGTTTTGAGCTTTAGATGCAAATTAATTTGCAGTGGTCAGGTTAAAGACTGTTTTACTAGTCGCTGTTATCAGGAAAGATTAGATCAAAGATTCCAGTGGAAGTGCTCGAGGAGAAGCCAAGGTGGCAGAGTTGTCTTCTATGACCTGCTCGAGACCAGTTAGCAGATGTGTTGACAGCTTCTTTTATGGCAGTCTTAGTGCTTAATAGTTTTAGCGGAGATTTGACTAAAGCTATTGTGTGGAGTTAAGTGTGGTTTGGAAACTGTTCTCTCTTCAGAGTGACCTCCATTGCAGATCGGTTGAATGTAGACTTCGCCCTCATTCACAAGGAGCGCAAGAAGGCCAACGAGGTGGACCGCATGGTGCTGGTGGGTGATGTGAAGGACAGAGTGGCCATTCTGGTAGATGACATGGCAGACACGTGTGGCACCATCTGTCATGCTGCAGACAAGTGAGTAAGGCTGACTGATACGTTCCTAAATGAAAAAACTGTTGTTAATGATCACTAATGAATTGATCAGATTACTTGCACGTGGAGTTTCACAAGGTAGTGGAGTTCCTTGATTACTGATCTAATTTCATCCGTGATAAAAAGTCTAGCTTAACTTTGTACTGCGTGAACAGCTAGGAGGTCTCCATAAATAGTCTCCTTTTTTCATTTGAAAACAGTTTATATGGAAGGTATGGCTAGTGGATATTGCTCTTGATGGGTAAGCTTAGTGATGTTTAATTTCTCACACTTGAATTTAATAGTAGGTCACGTACCATCTCTGACTATATTTGGTGGGATTAAACACCGTCTCAGTCATCAACTTAAGATCATGTCTGGATTTCTATTAGCAGTGAGCTTTTCAAGCTTTGCCATCAGCTGTCTCCATTAGAAAAGCCTGCACATGCAATGCTCTGTAGTATTTGCTGCCTTGTGTTGGCAGGAGTCACAGAAGGTGGTTTAGTATGGTCTAGCCCAAATGTCCCAGAACTGATAATGTTTTTTGAATGTATAGTTTGCCTGTGCTAGATTTTATGGTACTTGTTAAACTGTTTTCTTCCCCCAAATCAATAACAGACAGGAGGGGGAATATCAAAGGTAGTCTGTCCCCTAAGCATATGGTACTTTAATACCGGTTAAAAATTTCTCATCTGTCTTTTTCCTCCCTCATAGGCTTGTGTCAGCTGGAGCCACCAAAGTGTATGCCATCTTAACTCATGGTATCTTTTCTGGGCCAGCAATATCTCGGATCAACAACGCCTGTTTTGAGGCAGTTGTAGTCACAAACACAATACCCCAGGAGGACAAGATGAAGCAGTGCCCTAAAATCCAGGTGAGTGTCTCATTTCTCTTCTGTCACTCCTTGGGGATGGTAGCACTTGTCTGTCCCCTTGTTAGTGGGGAAAACCTCATAATACTGTCCAGTGCTCACAGCAGTGTTACCAGACTATAGTTTCAGTAGCAGAGCTGACCAGTCCTCGTGTTCTAATTGCTGCATGACAGCAGACCTGGTACACTGATAAAATACACCTCCTTATCCAGGTAGTCTTAAAAGTTTAAGTCATTTTTTCCAGTGTTTCTTACCTAGTTCCAATCACTGATTGGATGTGGGACAGTCATGTAAGCAAGCAGTTGTCACTCCATAGTGTAAGGACATGTGCTGATGACACACAGCACGCAAGCAGAAGTAGGTAGGGATTTCTGAAGCCAATAATGATGCCAGCTCCAGTTGTGAAATAACCTAGGTGAGACCCTTCAGAGCAGGAGGGTGTAAGCCTTATTTTTCCTCACTAGAACTTCAAAAGTCCAGAAGGATTTCTGCTCTGTGAGAAGTCTGGTTCTTGCCTTTCCTGATGCCCTTGGAAGATCAGAGAAGCTACTGAATTTATAACAGCAAGCACAGGGAAGCATAATTTCAAGGGATGTGACTACTTGAAACACTGTCTTGTACTTGTGAGCCTATGCGCAATCCTTTAAGCAGATCTCTTTTATCTGTATGTCCTTTTTGTGACAAGACCTTTTGTGAAGGAAGTAGGCCTGGTCTGGGGGAGCTGTCTGGTGGTAATAACTGAGTGGCCTGAAGAGGGAGCACAGTCTCAGTCCGTGTATGTGTCCTGCTGGTTTCTCTGAGAGCAGGTGACAACTCCACAGGACATGGCTCAGATAAGTGCCAAAGATAAGCAGAAGCACTTTGCCATCCATATCAAAGCAAGCAGCCAATTTCTTGATGCTCGTTTTGTATCTTGGGTTTTCTATTTAGGAAAAGTACTGTGGCATTTTGTTTCTGAAGCTGGGGCTAACTTTCCTGGAAGAAAAAAAAAAATGGCTGTGGATCTTGAGCTAGGCACAACTTGAGGATTTTCTGTGTGAACAGGCAGCTGGAAGATGCAGCTTTACCTGAGCATTCAGACATTAAGAGGTTTGTCAGAAGCTTAAGGTACTGCTGTAGCATACACACAGTCAAGGACATCCTAAGTGTTGACTTCGCAGTGCAGATACATAGGGCAAAGGCATTTGGAGAATTTCTGGGAGGTCCTGCTCATCACCAAGTCTGAAAAGCAAATGGGACTGCTAATGCTCAGCTAGTACTGTGCTGTAAGTGTAGCAGGCTGCCCAGTACCCCAGAGTTCTGGTGAAAAGAAAGCTCAAATGGTTGAATCTGAAGGGAATTTTAAGCTGGTTTTGGAAGCAAATTACAAGCTGATTGCAAACTTAATCAGCACTAACTTCTGGGTGATGTTCCTGCAGCTGAACACATCTAAAAGATACCTGATGCTTTGACTTCCCTGCACGCTAACAGTTAACATAGGCAAAATACACCACTGCTAATCAGTATGTAAATCGCTGTAGCCAAAGATTGCCGTGGAGTCGCTTTACAGGCTCTTACTTACACATCACTCTTAGGCTAACATCTCATGTTTGGTGTTGGGAAATACAGAAGCACAGGAGTTGTAAGTCCCATGGTGTCTGCTTTTGCAGTTCCGAGTTTTTTTCCTTCCTTCTTAGGAGGCAAACTATCCAGGAGAAAGAAACTTAAATACCAATTTCACTTAATTCATGCACTGTGACTGTGGTGCTTAGTGAGAGACTGCATTGTAGTGAAAGGTGTTGGTGCTGGGGTTCAGAGCTAGAGTTTTACTGAGTTTACTGAGACTTTTTTTTTCCCCTCCTGTTAACTGGTTTACCCCACCAGGTGGAGCCAGTGCAGTGACTTGGTATTGGGAGCACAGTAGCTTCACCTCTGATTTAAAAGAAAAAAATAACTTCTAGCAGTGATGATAAAGCCTCATGACTCAAGAGAAGCAATCTGATGGTGCTGTAGACTGCCTGAACTCCTCTGCAACCCACACAAAATGAATAAGATAGTCTGAGGGTAAACAGACTAGGGTAAAAGGTTTCTAGGGAGTTTCAGCAAAGAAAGGTGACAACAGACTGTCATCTTGATGAAGATCAGCAAGGTATTTCTTGCAGTAGAACAGCATTGGGGTGATACAGAACAAGTCCCTGTCCTGTGTAGAACTAATCTTTCTACATCTGGCATGTTACAGATTCAGGGTAATGAGTTTGCTTTTGGAGTTCTTCCTGACATACTGGCGATTCTGCCAGGCTTCATGTATCTTCTCAGTGACCCTGCTACATCTTTCTTTCCCCCCCAGGTGATTGACATCTCAATGATCCTCGCGGAGGCCATCAGGAGGACTCATAATGGGGAATCTGTCTCCTACCTATTCAGCCATGTCCCTTTATAACAACAGATGCCAGCTGCTGCTTGTATGGCTTTTTTTTAAACCAAAAGTTGTTCAGCTTGTTGTAAAGTTCAGTAGAAGACTCTGCTTGTTCCAGTGCAGTTCTCCACAGCTCCTCCTGCTTAAGT
The DNA here is from genome assembly GCF_964035555.1 of Netta rufina. Classification (NCBI taxonomy): domain Eukaryota; kingdom Metazoa; phylum Chordata; class Aves; order Anseriformes; family Anatidae; genus Netta; species Netta rufina. The sequence goes on from NC_140135.1 coordinate 11,851,870, forward strand.
CAGGCTTACTGGCTCTGACCCCAACACGGGGAGGCTGGGGGGGAAGCTCATCTCTGTAACACTCCAACTCCACCAGCAACCCTGTGCATTGGGGCTCGGCAGTAGCATTGACTCAATACTGCAGATCTGTGGAGAGCAGGACTGACACATGGCTAATTGCCACAATTATTTTTTTGGGGGGGTGGGGGGGAGAGGGTTTGTCTGTGAGCAGGGTTAGGTAAGCACACCCTGAATTGTTTGGGAAGTAGATCTCCCTAGGACATGTTGGTTTGGATCTACAGCAAGAGCCCAAGAGACTGCTTTGACTCTTACCACTCTACACGTGACAGAAGCCCTTGAAGAGGGACGAGGAAGGCTTGTATCTTGGCCAAGCTTGACCCTAGGTGGAGCCCTGGGGACACCTGGAAGGTGGTTCTGCTACAGCTTCCTCCTTCGAAATGGAAGGAGGTGAGTGTAGCTTGCGAACTTGAGTTCATCTTAATTGATGAAGAAATGAAATGTTCTTTAACATGCTACACGGCAAAATGGTGAGAGCCTGGTGTGTGCAGTGCTGTCTTGCTGCGTTACCTTAGTGGTGAAGGTGCATCCTGGGCAGGTGTTCTCCCTCTTACGCTGAGGATGCCCGGTGGTTGTGGGCTTTAGTTTTTAGGGTAGACTAAAACCAGTTCCTCAATTTCACAAGTTCCCGTTAGCCTTGCTCGTGACTAAAGGACTGCTGTCATGTACTTTATGGCTGCACCTTGATGTGCTGTGCAAATGTACCTTGATCCTTTTTTACCAGTACACCAGTGAACGGAGCCTCTTCACCCCACAGAAGCCTGGCGTTGCGTTTAGCAAGTGCCTGCTTAGATGCTAGGGTGACCGAGTAGGCAACAGCTTTGTGTTCAGCTGTCTTAAGCTCTGCCTGCAATCCTGCTGTCCCGCAAGTTACTGATGCGCTGGTTGCTTGTCCTGGTCACTAATTACTTGCCTTGTGTGCATTGCTCTTTGTAAAAGATCCTAAACCTGGGAGAATGGGAGGCTGCAGGACTAGAGGGCCTGAAGAAGCCCTCAGGGTGGCTCTGATGCTGTGGAGTGCTTACGGCAGTGGGTTGAAGAGGCTTGTGATACACAGTACTGGGAAAACTGCTGATCTAAAACCAATCTGGCAGGCAGAAAAATGCCTGAAAGAGAAATACCAAAACTAGAGCTGGCTGAGGCTCTTGGATGTAAAAATAAGGCTCATCCAAAACTTGGATGCTTAGTAGCTGTACCAGACAATCTTAAAGTAAACTGCTAAATCTCTCCTGGACTCTTACGGCGTTACAGACCGAGCTGTTTTATGCTGTGGTTTTTATAAGCACTCCTCTGATTTATTTGTGAGATGGGGAAGGGAAAAAGGGAACAGAAGGAACTTGAAATAGCTTGCTAGGGTAACTAGCAAGGCGCTGGGGGCTGGGGTGTCAGTGGGATTAACTGAAAAATGTGGGTAAGACCTAGGGAAGTACTTCTTTAGCTGTGCCTTTTCATGAAGACTTCTCCCCTCTCCCTTCCTACATACCCTGTCCTGTGGCAATGTTAACACTTCTATTACAGTGTAGGGTTTTTCTTTTGTATAAGAATTGGTGTTTGTCTGGAAAGTGTGTGTCTCTTGCTTCTTTGCTTTGCATCCTGCACTGAGCTCTCCTGAGTCTGATTCCTGCCTCCTCCTTTGGAGCCCCTGCTGCCACACTGCCAATGCCCCGAGAGCCAAGAGCCAGGACATCAGAGCAGCGGTGTGAGGATTTACAGCAGCATTTGTGTTTAAACTTAAGACCTGATGAAGGAATTAAACTTTTATTTAAAAACCACGGCCTCTGCCTATAAATGCTTCCAAAAACCCTACCAAGATGTGCATCTTCTGAACTGGGTCACTTGTAACCTTGATTGTGGAGTAATGTGGTTTGGAACGAACCTTGGCAGGTCATCTTGTTTGACAGCAGGGCCGACTGTGAGGTGGTTCAGCTTTCCTGTGCTCGCGTTGCATGGAATAAAATGCTTAGGACCAAGCTACTTCTGGTGGCTGTGATCTGTAATCTTACAGCCTTAGTTGTTTGAGGTGGTAGTGCGGTTTCTCTTGTCCTGTTCAATTAGATATCTGAGCAGATCTGTTCACACAATGTTCAGGTGGGGGAAAACCTAAATAGTTTAGCAAGCATGAATGAAGAATTGCTAAATCTCTTGCACAGAGCTAATGAGCTGAAGCAGCAGGATTGTTATGAGAAGCAGTTGTTTACCTAACCCGTGATCCTTATTGTGTATTGTAGACCCAGAAAGTATAAATGAAATTAAGAGGATGAGATCTCAGTTCTAGAGAAAGGTCTTTGACCTTACAGCAGTCTTCATGCCCTAGATTGAACCATTGCTTCAGGAGCTACAGCTTCAGGTAGACTTTTTGCTGAAGACCACTATGGTCATTCCTCTGTTAAAATATTTCAGTACTGGTCATGGAATACCCAAACTGGATTTCTGCCCCCTCCCAGTTGGCAGCATGGCAGCGGTGGTGTTGGTGTGGGTCTCATCGGGGTGGTGCGGCAGATTTGATCTTCCTTAAAGAAAAGGAGAACCTGAGCTTTACAGCTGAAGGCTTAAAACATCCTCAAACTGCTGAACGGATCTGAAGCCCGGCTGGCTGACTGGCAGTGACCGCTGTGCTCTCAGCACAGGGTGCTATTGTTTGCATACACGCCTGTAGGAGGATTAGAGCATTCTCCCTCTCCAGGGCAGGCACAAAAGTAGCATCAGGCAGCTGTGGTAAGGGAATCCCTTCCCTGGGGGGTGGGCTGGAACGAAAGCAGCCCCTGCCTTGTGAGCAGCAGGCACTGAGCTCCTGCCCTGCCCTCTGCCTTGGGGGTGCTCAGCTGTCGGTCCAAGCATGGTCAGCTCCAGCAGCATTTCCCCCCCCCATGACGTGCTGGTGCTAACTTGAGCTGTGTGCTGTGGTTAAGGAGATTCCCCAGCCTGTCCTGAGGAGCCTCTGGAGTAAATGGGGAACACGCAGTGCTCTGGAGGTGATTTGTGCAGTGTTTTCACAGGCTTTTGTTACAGCTGCTAATGAAATACCATAGGAAGCAAGTCATTCGTTTCCTCGGGAGAAAATCCCAAGTGGGTCGTTCCCTGTGCTCTGTAGCTGAGGGGGAGCTAGAGGAAGAGGATGGAGCTTCAGCAGCTCATGGACAGAGCACTGCAGGGACTGCTGCTGCTCCTGCCTCTCAGGCTGCTAGCTGATGTAGAAGCAGCAACAGCAGCAGAAAGGGAGGTATCATCGCAGAGAAGTCCCTGCCTCCTTGCCCAGCTCACCTGCCAGGGCAGCTGAAGCTAATGCACAGGTTGGGAGTGCCTTCAGCTATGGGGAGAAGTGGAGCAAGATGAGGCATATCCCAGTGCTCTCAGCACTGCTTCAGCTCCCTACCACTTTTCACTGTTCCCTGGTAGTGTAAAGATGATTTCTCATCTCTTAGACTCAGTGTTTGTGATCTGGAGAAACGAGCAGCTTGCCTTGCTGCTGTTGAGCACTGGGGAAGTGGGAAGAGTTAACAAAGCCCTTCTCGAAACTGCTGCCTTGGCGAGCACAAGGAGAAGCAGAATCCATGGGAGAAATGAGCCGATGTCCTGGTGTAACACTGCTGGGGCTGCCCTCATTGCCTCCCTCAGGCACCCAGCTTCTTCCCTGCTGGAAACGAGGCTGGTGGCAGGAGGCAAGGGTTAAAAATGAACTGAAAAAGCAAAAAAGCTGAGTTGGGGGGCTGGCCCACAGCCAGGCAGCTGCAGCTGGAGGGGATTTGGGCTGTGGCGTTGTGCCCTGCCTGTCCCTCCAGGCAAGAGGCTGGAAAAACCCTCTGATCAGATAGAGAAAACGTCCTGCCTCCTTATTCCTGGAGAAGGAAATAAAGCATTCCTGGAAATGGCCATCAGCAAGCCTCTATCAGAGCCCTGAAAGCCTTGTTCTGTGGGAGATTTAAAACTCATCTAAAATGGCTGGTGGTTGTTCCCTTCTATCGGGTCAGGGCTGCTTTCGCTTCCCCCCCTCTGCTGATGTCTCGGTTCCCTCATTATAAATTATTGAGCGCAGAAATGCCAAAACGCGGGAGAAAGAAGCAGGTTGTGTGGTTACAGGAGGTTTGGCAAATTTGTCATGGGATAAAGCTCTTGTTGGGGTGCACACTTGCTCTCTGTGCAGGATGGGATCTAACAGCGCCCCAGCAGCCACACACCTCGACTTCTGGAAACGCCAGGGAGCAATGGGTGGGTGCCTGGGGGGCTGTGGTGAGGAAGGGGGGGCAGTGAGCTCCCTGCCCATGCCTGTAAGGCCTCCACTGTGCTTTGTGCCCAGACAAAGGCCACGGGGTCTGCAAAGGGCTGCAGCTCGTTGGGGACATGCGGTGCATCCCATGGGGCCGGTGCTGCTCCTCGGCTGGGGCAGGCGAGAGGCTGTGTGTGGGGAGGACGGTCTCTGGGTGCTCTCATGCTCTGTGCCTGCTGGGGACAAAGGATAAACCAGAGACCATTCAGTATCCGCAAAGCGTGAGGGGAACAGGCAGGGAAAGAGGAGGAAGCTGGAGGGAAGGCAGGCGCAGCTGGAGAGTAAACACAAGGTAAAGCGCTTGCCTTCCTATTTGCATAAAGGCAAAAAGGATTTCCTTGCTTTCATTTTGAAACTGGGTGGGGTTTTTTTCCTTTCAGCCGTGCAGGAGAAATGTGCCTTTTCTCGGCTCAGGGTGGGCTTTGCAGCGCAGGCTCTGGAGGGAGGGCTGGAAGGATGCTCACTGAGGCAGCCCTGCTCAGGCTCGCTGCTCCTGGCCGTGGGGCACGTAAAGTCAACAGGCTTTGCCGTGCCACCCCAAAACCTGGCTGGGTTTTGGGGGCTGGGGCTGCAGCGCTAAAGCACAGCTGCTCCGGGAGCAGCCTGGCCTCAGGCTTTGCCTGCAGCCCCTTCCCTGCCCCAGGGAGCTGCGTGGAGGCTGCTCCCAACCAAACCCCTCTCAGAACAGCAGCCCCATCTTAGGACGTGGCCATGGGTCTCGGCCTTTGCCTTGTGTGCGTGCCAGACGCTGGGATTTCTTTAATTCCGTGCCTGAAGGCATGCAGAACGCTCCATCCCCCTCCCACGACAGCAGCCCTTCAGCTCAAAAATGCGAAGCAAATGTTTCCTCGGGCTGGCTGGGGGGGTTCTCCACAAAACCACCAGTACGCCTGGTGAGGGGCTGGTGGGCTGGGGGCGGTGTGAGGGCCGCTTCAGCGCAGCTGCTGCCCCGCTGCCGTCCCCAGGGATCCCTGCAGCAGGGCTGAGCAAGCCCCCATGGGGCCGGGCCCCACATTTCGGCTGTGTTCCCCGAGAAGCCATCAGTGGCCCCTTTCTCCTGGGGGTGCTGCTGGGCAACACCCAACCCTATGTTATCCCCCTGGGCACCCCTCAGCCCCCAGGCTTTCTGCCTGGGGGGGCACACGGGGGTGTGAGGGGAACAGGGGTGTGCAAGTGCATGGGGGGGTCTGTGTGGGGGGCTCTGTGTGGGGTGTGTACATGTGGGGGCGTCTCTGTAGGGTGTGTATGTGTGTGAGTCTCTATGGGGTGTATACATGGAGGGGGTCTCTGTGGGGTGTGTACATGTGGGGGGGTCTGTGTGGGGTGTGTACATGTGGGGGGGTCTTTGTGGGGTGTGTACACGTGGGGGGGGGCTGTGTGGGGTCTCTGGTGTCTCTGTGCTTGCACACGGGCGTGTGCGCGCGTCCGCCCTCACACACTCGCCCCCCTCCACCGCGCCGCGAGGCACGCTGGGAAACGCAGTTCTCCGGCCGCCGCGCACCACCGGCGGCTGCACGCTGGCGGACTACACTTCCCGTGAGGCTCAGCGCCGCGGCGGGCAGCCAATGGGCTCGCGGGCTGGGCGGCGGCCGGGGTATATAAGGCGCCGCCCCACGCGGCGCGCTCCAGTCTCACCTGAGGAGCGGCGGAGCGAGGGAGCGGAGCGGCGGCGGCAGCGGCACCGGGTACGGCCGGCACCGGGCAGCGGGGGCACGGCCTCGGCCGCACCGTGCCGGGGCTCGGCGGGCTCGGGCTGCACCAGAGGGGGCGGATGGGTGCTCGGGGGAGGCTCCGCGGGGCGCCCGCGGGTGCGGGCTGCGGCACCCAAAGGTGGGGGGCCGGGGGTGGGTGCGGGTCCCGGTGGGTGCGGAGGGGAGCTCGGGGCGGTGGGGAGCGGAGGGGGGCTCGGGGTGGCGGCCGACCCCGCCCTGCGCTATTGTCCGCCGCCGGGAGGGGCGGGCGGCGCCCCGGGGTGGGCTGCCTTTGTCTGCGCCGCCCGGGGGGGGCCCTGCCCGCTTCTCCTCCCCGCCTGTCCCCCCCTTTCCCTGCCCTGGTGCCCCCGCTGAGCGAGCTGCGGCGTCTCGCAGGCAAGATGTGCGACAAGCCGGACCTCTCGGAGGTGGAGAAATTCGACAAGAAGAAGCTGAAGAAAACCAACACGGAGGAGAAGAACACGCTGCCCTCCAAGGAGAGTGAGTGCGGGGACTGGCAGGGCTGGGCAGGGGGTGGCTGGAGCTGGGGGGCTCCGGGGTGCAGCCGAGCCCTGGTGCTGGGCTCTATGGGGGAGGCAGATGTTGGCCGTGGCCGTGGAGTGGGTGTCCTCGTGTGCTGATCTCACTGCCGAGGAATCCGGTGGGGAGAGGCGCTTCTGGGCAGCTGGGCTCTGACCCAGAGGAACAGCACTGAGCGAGGGGTGAGGGTTCGGGGTGAGGACATCGGGGGGCTGCAGCACTCCCTGTGCCTGCCCTGGGCACCTGGAGACAAAGATCAGGCTCTGCTATGACCGTGGTGGCAGTGGGCACCATCCTGTGCATGGGGCAGATGCCCAATGTGCCCCATCACCCTAGGAGCTGAGGCATTTGGTTCTGCCACTTGGGTTCAAACAATAAAACTGGCTGCCAGGGCCTGAGTGATTGCTCTACAGCCAGCTCCAGAGGGTGTTCCTACAAACCAGCACCAGATTAATGGCCCTCTCTTCTCTTTCAGCTATCGAGCAGGAAAAGGAATGTGTGAAGTCTTCCTAGAGAGATGGCCTGGTGGGAAGAGCACTTGATTTTTTTGCTTTGAATTAAATCATCTTTTTTTTTTTTTTTTAATTTTAAATTTACATCATGTACATGTATAGAAAACAGCTGCATTATCTAACCCACTGTCCCACCTTGCTGGCAGCTATGGCAGGTGGGGGGGACAAAGCGTGGCCCCCTCAGTCCATCGAAAGCCTGACCTAACCCCATCTCTGCTGCACAGCCGCCGCCTGTTGACAGCTCTGATCTCGCTCTCATGCGGTGGGGAGATGAGCAAGGGCTATGGAGGCTCCTGGGGACGGACCCCTCCTGCGTGGGGGAGTGGGATCTCTTCTGGCCCGGCCCATGGCCTGGGTCTGTCTCGCATACTCTTCACTGACGGTGTTCTGTAGCCTCACTCACAAGTTTTGTCTTCCTTGGGGGAAAAATGAGAAGTTTATTATAAAATAAAAAAAAAATTATAATGACCTACCTCTGGCTTGTGGCTTCTTCCCTGGTGAAGGTTCAGGTGCAGGCCTGCGTGCCCTGAGGGGTGGGAAGGGCTCTGCTGCAGGTTGGTGCTGCTCCAAGGGCCACGGGGTGGTTCCTTCCAGCTGAGTCCGCCTTGGTGTGTGTGTGTGTGTGTAGGGCTCACTCCTGGTGGCCTGGGGGGACAGAGCTTAGGGTGTGCTGGTGCCCCTCTGAGGCTCAATTAGTGCCACCAGTTGTCCCATTGCCATAATGGTTCCTTGGTGCGTTACCAGAGGTTACTCATGGCCCTCCTGCTGTGTGCGTGAGCCACCCAGCTCCCATGGGTGCTGGGTCTGCCCTCAGGGCAGAGCTCTCCCCTCGCTGCCTGGCACAGCCCTTCCCTTCACCTCCAGCCACGCTTGGCTCAAGGAGCTCTTCCCAGCCTTGCAAGGGTGGGTCATTGGGCTCAGTCCTTTGGGTACCCTATAAACTGTTCCTGGTCCTGCGCGGTGAGGGGGAGCTGGGCTCTGCTGGTGCCCCCCAAGCCTGCACTGAGGTGCCACAGGACTTTATCCCCTCCACCTGGCCTCTGGGGCCACCGCATGGGCTGCTGTGCCTGCTTGCAGAGGAGGTGGAGGCAGATCTGCCAGCTAAATTTTGGCTGGTGTCCCTAGCCGGGGACAAACATGGGACTATTGTACCCGTCCCCGTGTGGCACCAATCCGGCCGTGCCTGCACCCACGCCCCACAGCAAGGACTGCAAATAACAGTTTGCAGGGCTGTGGCCGCTTTCACCCTTCAAACACAGGGCTGGAGGCACCAGGCTGGTGTTGCTGTGCTGTGTCAGGGTGGTGTGGGGTTTTCTGTGGGGTGAGGGCAGTGCCCCTGCAGCACCCCGAAGTCCCTCTCCTGGGTGTACCAACCCCATACCCGCATGCTGGGGCTGCCCTCCGGCCATCCCCACGTGCCGGGGTGTCAGCAGCTGTTTGTCGCCCCAGCAGGGTTTGTGGTTTCCTTCAGGGCAGTCGGGGCTGCTGCTCCCCCAGTAACGGCCAGTTGTCATCGTCCCTGCCGGGGAGAGGCCCCCAGGCCCCTTGTGCAAGCTGCTCCTGCCCGTCACAGAGCCCCTTCCATGAAGGGGGTGGTGGATGGGTCACAGATGGGTCAGGAACTGGCCCAGGCAGTGGGTTCAGCACCTTCACGCTGCTTCAGCATCCCCCGCTCTGCTGAACCGAGCAAGCTCAGCCACATCCCCACCGAAATCACCACGGGGAGGTACCGGCTGCCTTGCCCAAACCCCGTACCTTCAGCTGCAAGGACAAGGGCAAGTCCGTGCTGCAACCCCACACCCAAAATGCCCCTGCTGTGGGGAGAGGGTTGGCCCCTAAGGGGAGAACCATTACAGAGCAGGCCTTTATGGCAACTCCGTCCCTCCCTCCCTCCCTGTGTCCCCAGCATGTATCAGCACAGGGCTGCCAGTGGCGTGGGAGGCTGGGATGCTGGATGCCTGCCGGCCTGATGTCCCCCAAAACACCATGGCTTTGGGAGCACGGGCACGGAGGATGCCCTTGCACCTTCCTCGAAGGGCCAGGTGCCGGGTGAGCCATGTACATCCTGGAAATATCCGTGTTGGTCCCCGCTGGGCCGTCCCGCTGCTCCTGGACACTTTCCTCCCATGGCTTTATCGGGCAGCAAGCTGTGGCCGGCGCTGCGGAGGAGGCGGCTGAGTCACCGGCAGGAGGAATCCGGGCCCTGCCAGACAAATACCTGGCGCTCAGCAGCACGGGGAGAATTGGGATCAGGGCTTGTGGCCGCGATGGGCACCGGCTCCCCTGCACTGCCCTGTCTGACTCAGCCAGGAGAGGGTTTTGACCCCACGGCTTTGCACGGAGGGGATGACCGCGGGTGTTGCCACCACACTAAGCTGAGGCAGCCCCCTGGATCCCCATCCGTGCATCTTCTGCAGCTCCTGAGTGCACGAGCTGCGAGGGAACACCAACACCTGCCCTGGGGTGGCTGGGAGGGTGCGGGTGGGTGTGTGGGGTGTGCAGGGTGTGGGTGTTCAGGGGGAGAGCCACAACGGGGCGGTGAGCAGCAGCTGAGGCAGCAGCTCGGCACGCACCAACACCTGCCCCAGGAGCCCAGAAGTTATCGCTGCTTGTGAAATAACGCCTGGGAGGGCAGCTTTGCAAACAGGAGCTTGCTCATCCCGGGAGCAAGGGCTCAGCAGGGGGTAACACCGAGCCGGGAGCACGCCGACATTGCCGGTCAGACATGGGCTGGGCTGGGGGGCTCGGCAGGCCCACCCGAGCAGGGGCCATGTGCCCAGCCACCTGCACCCTGCGCGGCACCCCCCGTCTCTCTACCAGCCCCCGGGGGTGTCCGAAATAACCCGGGCACTTCAGCCCCGAGCCGTGTGGAGTCCCCTCGGGGCTTTCCTGCGGGTGCCCGCTGAGGGGCAGCGCAGAGCCCCCCCCTCACACGGCCCCTCCACCCCCCTGAGGGAGCGGCCCCGCCCGCCGGCAGGGCGCCTGCGCTGCGCATGCGCGGGGTGGGGCCGGCACCTGCCCCGGCGGCGGCGGCGGCGGCACCGGGAGGGGGCCCGGCCGGTAAGGGGGGGGGGGGGGCGGGATAAAAGGGGACGGGGCGGCCCCGGGAGCGGCCCGCACCGCTCCGAGGGGCAGGGCTGGAGGCCGCGGGGCCCCGTCCGCTGCCTGGAGCTGTTCCCCGGGGCCCGGCGGTCGTTCCCGGGCATCACGGGCGGGGGGGGGGCAGGGCCCGGCTGTCCCGGTGCCGCCTCAGGGCCCGCTGTGGCGCCTCAGCAGGCCCCGGCCTGGGCCCGGGCCCGGGCCCGGCCCGCCCGCTTGGCCCGGCCGAGGGCTGGGGAAGTGAGAGCGAGGAGCCTGTTCGAGATCGGGGCTCGTGGCTGAGAGCTCCGAAAGGGGAACCCCGCCCGCAGGGCTCTGAAGGGGCTGAGAGCCCCCAGGGCCGGCCCGAGTGCCCTCTTCCCCACCGGGCTCGCTCCCCGTGTTGGCAGGTGCAGGCACACGGCCGGTCTTCCATCAGGTTCCAGAGCGTGTGGGCAGGCAGGGCAAAGCCGTCAGCGTCCTGCAGATTGAGGTGAGACGCGGGCTGTGCGCTCGTACCAGAGAGCCTTCCTTTTCTCTTATTTGGGGTTTAGCATCCACAACATTCCAGCCCTGGTCAGGAATGATCAGCGATCCATTTTACCCCTGGTAAAGGGAACTGTGTCCTCACCCCTTGCTCCTGGCTATTTTACTCCACTTACCAGCTCTGTACTTTCAGCGCCCTAAAACTCATCTGTTGTTTGCCCAGCCTGGGTCAGCCTCACAGATTGAAAGGCAGTGCGCTGAGTCCAGCTATGGCAACCTCACTGACAGGTGTTTGTTTCCTTTTAGCGACTGTTATGCTGGAGGAAGGCATTCCCTGGAGAGTCCCGGAGAGAGGAGTGCTGTATTTCTAGAGCAGGTACAGTACAGACAGCAGCAAAACAAATCTCTTCTTCTGTGTCAGGCATTTACCTTCACTCATAGAATGCCCCTGGGAGAGGGAGGACTGGCTGGCTCTTGGCCTCTTTCCTGCGGCTGCTGACTAAGGAGGCCGTGGTGTTGGGCTTGTTGCAATGTGAACCCGCACCTGTGCCCTAGCAAACCGGACTGCGAAAAGCATTGCCAAGAAGGAGCAGCAGAGAAGCAGGGTCTCTTTACCCAGGAAACCTCTTCCGAGCTGGAGACAACACGCACAGCAAACACGCACAGTTCCACTTCTGAGGTGAGTCAGCGTTCTTGGGGTGATTAAGAACTGGTTTGTTGGATGACTTATATTGATGTTAGGCCCGAACATCGCTTACATCCTTCCAGTCAGATGGGAGAAATGACTTAGCTAGTGATTGTACAGTACAAAGGGAAGGCCTGGTGGTGGTGGTGATCCCTGGGCGTATTTTGCTGTTTCTGTGCTAGCCTGAGGACGCAGACAAGAGGAGATGTTTAACGGGTGATTGGTGTGTTTGGTGAAACTAGATAAGCTTTCAGGTACACAAAGTTTTCTTCAAATGTAGTGGAATTAATAAGTAACTGACACTCAACAGCTGTTCTCACCTTGCTCTTAGTGTGGAGACCTGCTGCTTCCATTTGAGACCTGATAGAAGAATTGTGTGCCGGAAAACTTGCCTAATTGCCATCTCTACCAGCTGCTCTAGTAAGAGATTATCTCCTATTTCCAAAACTTGTTCAGAAACGGGGATGGCAGTTCCATGTTCTATTCCTTCCTGTGCACCTGCATCAAAATCTACAAGTTGGAGTCTCACTCTGTACTTTCCCTGAAATAATGCAGAGCTCGGACAATAGCAGAAGGCTGCTGTTACACTATTCTACTTGAAATCTAGGGTGGACTTGCGGTTATTTCCTAAACCTCTTGGAAGTCCCAGCGTAATGGTGAGGAGCACAAACGTTGCATTCTTTATTCCAGTGTGCACCAGTCTCAGCTCTGCTGCTTAATTTCTGACGGGGACCAGAACAACTGGGAGAGATCCCAGGGGCGCGGATTTCCTTCTTTCATCTCTGCTAAGTTCATGTGGAGTCCAAGTCAGTCTTATGCTAGAAGAGACTGGAGCTCTAGGTCCTCAGCTGGGTGACTTGCTGTGGAATTTGTGATTCAGAGAGGTGTTCTGCACTGTTTCTGGACCCTGTAGATTGCCTTGGTCCTGTGGCCCTCCCATCCTGCTGCAATGAGTGGGAAGTCCTTGCTCTTAAAGGTCATTCTGCTTGGGGATGGTGGAGTCGGGAAGAGCTCCCTCATGAACCGGTACGTCACCAACAAGTTTGACTCGCAGGCTTTCCACACGATCGGTGTGGAGTTCTTAAACCGGGACCTGGAGGTGGATGGGCGTTTTGTGACCCTCCAGATTTGGGACACTGCGGGGCAGGAGAGATTCAAGAGCCTGCGAACCCCCTTTTACAGGGGAGCCGACTGCTGCCTGCTGACCTTCAGCGTGGACGACCGGCAGAGCTTTGAGAACCTCAGTAACTGGCAGAAGGAGTTCGTCTATTACGCTGACGTGAAGGACCCCGAACACTTCCCCTTCGTGGTTCTGGGCAACAAGATCGACAAGCTGGAAAGGCAGGTGAGCACGGAGGAGGCGCAGGCCTGGTGCCTGGAGAACGGCAACTACCCCTACCTGGAGACCAGCGCCAAGGATGACACCAACGTGGCCGTGGCCTTCGAGGAGGCCGTGCGGCAGGTGCTGGCGGTGGAGGAGCAGCTAGAGCACTGCATGCTGGGCCACACCATCGACCTGCACTCCAGCTCCAAGTCGGGGTCCTCCTGCTGTTAGGAGAGGCTGCTGCTGCTTCGGGAACATCGCGTGGACCGGCGGCTGGGTCGGAATAAGTGCGGGCAGCTCTGGGGCGCTCTGAGGACGGCGGCCGCAAGGACAATAGGCGGTTTGCTCACTGGGGAGTTTGCAGCCTTACCGTCTGAATTCTGGCTGGAGTTTCTGGGCACGAAGGATGTATCTACAGGAGGGAGCTGTCAGAGCATGCAAATGTAGTCCTGCTTCCATCTCTGCCTGTTCTAGCAGGCTTAAGGGACTGGGTTAAACTAAAGACAGTGAATTTTGATCTGTACCGAGAACTGCCTGCAGAACAAAGCTGAGGGCGCTCCAGACACTCTTTGAGGTATTTTAGTCCTGAACTCCAAAAATACTAGACCCACTGAACTCATGACCTTACTGCCAAAGGAAAGTCTGCTCAGCATGCCGAGTGAAACCTGTTGGGGAGGCTGTAGCCCACACAACTGTGAGAATGCCGGGTACTAGCGTGGTGAGATGTGTGTATCTGTTCCTTGGGATCAATGCATTCTGTCCTGAGACTGAATTGTAATAGGAATTGTTAGAACTCTGTTACAAAACAACATACAAAGGACAGAAGAAACCGAATGTTGCAGCATCCCTTCTTGTAGCTGCCTGTTTCTGGTCTGTTTTTCCCCACCTTTAACTTTGTCTTGTATGGATGTTATTTTGTGGAGAGACTGGTTGCTGCTTGTTCAGTATATGTCCCCTTGTCTCTTCTGGAGGCCCAACCAGATCTTGCTTCTCATATCTTGAATAGCCCTGGATGAAAAATACCAATGTGGGCACTCACCAGGTCATGTCAAAGGGTTTAGAGTTATTTGGGAGTTCAGGAGACCTGGAGCACGAATCCTCAGCTGGTTTCTGCCAGAGGTAATGGCTGTGTTCAGACGATGTGCTCTGGCAGACGGGATGGAAGGTGGGTGGGATGTCTCCTCAGAGTGCAGGTGGCTGGCTCATGCGTGGGCAGCTGCTAAATCCCCTCCTCCTGTGCGTGGGGCCGTGACCGCCGTGCTTTGTTAGCTGGTGGGTCAGCACCTGCGGTTGCTTTAACATAGACGTTCCTATTTAGATGCTGCAATGTTCTCACCTGGTCTGTCAGGGACGGTGCTGCTCAGCACGGTTAACTCACGCCATTGCCCTGGCCCTTGTCCCTACAGGAGAATCAAATGCGTTTTGTCTGTAACTCCACTGATGTACTACTGGTAGCAAATGTCTGCTCAGTTAATTGGCCCTTGTTAATGGCAGCTGTGTTCAGCCCACTGCGGAGAGATCTGGACTGATTCCACTTCTGCTCAAGGTGGATGAAAAACATGGGGGGGGCAGGAAGCCTTCTAGGAACGGATGCCAGGCTTTGCTAACCCCAGCTCCTGCCCCCTGCTAGGTGTTCGTCCCCAGCTATTTGTGTGTAGCAGAGAGGTCAGCGCTCGCTGGCTGCCGTCTTTGCCATTGTAACCTCAATGTCCTGCAACTTCCCGTGCGAGTGTTTGTTCAAAGCTGTGACTTTGCCTGTAAGCACGTAGGAGCCTGTCACGGGAAGAGCTTTCCTGAGTGTGTATCCGCTAGCTGCTGAATGCAGTCCCACTGTGACGAGCTACTGGATAGCAAAGCGCGTAGCTCACGTAGAGCAGCCTCGTATCCTCTGCTTCAGAGCAGGATAGTCTCTGTCTCACACTGGCTGGTGGCAGCTAACCCCCGTCCCCCAGCAGTCTCTGAACTTGCAGGGTGTCTCCTCTGGGAACTCAGGGTGATGCTGCCCTTCTCACAGGGCAGCCACACGTGGAAGGGGCTGAAGCTTTAATACAAAGTGCTTTGCAGGGGTCTGATTTCTGTACGGGGCTCGACGCTCCCATTCACAGGAACGGATAGGGAGTGCTTGCAGCCTCTGGAAAATCAGGTCCCTTGAAGTATAAGAGAAGGCTCTGCCTCTGTAGGTGCAACATATTTTTACAGGGTTTTAAAATTAATGTTACTATTTATTTAACAATGTCTGACCTCTAGATTTTTCTTCAGTTCAACACAGCTTAATATTTCCTTCAAGATCCCAAACTGTGGTTCTGCTCCCAACAGACACGTTCCACTGGCGCTCGTTCCCACAGAGGCCATCTGGGCTCAGGCTCCTGTTTGCTGCCCAGCCTGGCGTGGGGGCTGCAGAGGAAGCTCCCTGCAGGTGAAACTGCCCCTGTCCCAGCACGGATCCTGTGATCTGTGTGAGGACTGTACCTCCTGAGGGTGAGGGCAGGGACTGAGCAGCCTGTGGTGCAGGAGGAATACGCACACAGCGTGCTGTTTGCTGTACCTCGGGTGCGTGTTGATGCTCCTGGCAGAAACTCGAGAGCCTCATGGTTCACAGGCTGTGCAAACAGTGTGTGCTCCCTGGAGGGTGCTGCGCAGCATCTTTTGTTTCTAACAGATGTTGGATTGCCTTTTTAAAACAAAAAATATTTTATTAGGCTTATGTGTTTTAAAAAATCCATCTAAAAGTATAGTATAATATATTTAAATTGTTTAATTTATTCTAAATGAGACGCACAACTTCTGAAGGAGCTGGGATCTTGAACTCTCTGTTGCAAAGTTCAGTGCCAACAGCTGTCCTCTCCCTGTGTCCACTCATGCTGCTGCAGTTGTTGCTATCGCTACGGAACTGGAACTGTAAAACTGAGATTCTACCTTTATTTAAGCAAATAAAACATGGATGTACCCAAGTGAATTCAGGAAGTGTTGACTTTTTGATTTATCAGAGTTCAAGCCAGTGACTGTTCTCCTGAATGGGAGGTGAAGCTGGGTCGGTTGTGGCAACTGGCTGAGGGATGTCACCAAATTTGAAACAAAGGGGCTGGTTATTCCTGAACAGTCGTTGAGTAAGTATAGCTTATTTACAAGCTGAATCCACTGACCAGTTTTGTCTTTCCAAGAGCACATCAGAAGACACTTTCATAACAAATATTCCACACTGCTTCCTTCTGTCACTATATGTTAATTTTCGGCCGGGGCTCTCAGCAGCAAGCCGTGCTTTCCTTTGATTTCTTCCTGCAATCTTGGACCTGGTCCCTCCTGCTCCAGGGGGCTGTAACCAGACGTGATTTCCATGGGATGCCGGGACAGCAATCAGCATATGGGGACTGTTCTCTTCCGCCGTCCTGCCAGGACGGTCACTTATTTTGGGAGGCTTTCTTTGTGTTTGCACAGTCCTTGCCTACTGTTTCTGTTGGCAGAACCTCTAGCTTGTTTTTTCTCTCATGTCTGCTTGCTTATCTGTGCTTCCAGAGGCATTGATACGGTTTCAAGTCCTTGGAAATTCTGCTTTTAAAGGTATGCTGGAGTATCTGAGGGCCTCCAGCCTCCTCTGCTGTTTCAAAACACAGCTGAGAAAAAAGCCAAGGTGAGCTGGTGGCAGAGGGTGCCAGCCTCGGAGGAGTCACGGGGTTTGGTGAGGCGGCATCTTAACGCCAGCGAGGATCTACCTGGAGGCATCGGAGCCACCAACTCACTTGACGTGTGATGTATTTACAAAAACGTGGGGCAGCTCGGCTGGGGGGGGAGGCGACGGCCCCGCTGACAGCGGCTGCCTGCAAACCCCAGGGAATGCGGCTCCTGGGACGAAGAGATGGGGAAATAAAAGGTTTCCCCTCCAGGGCTGGCTCCTGTCCCCGACCCCATACAGCCCCGCAGAGCCCCGGCAGCGGCCGCGGGGGGGAGCCGGAGGGCCGGGAGCGGCGGGCAGGGGATGGGGCTGGGATGGGGATGGGGCTGGGGCCGGCCCTGCCTCCTCCTCCTGCCCCGTGCTCAGCCCCCTGAGCTGGCAGCTCCACAGGGACCTCGGGGCCGGCTCCTTGCTGTGGTGCAGCCGTGCTTCAACCACCGGTCGTGGGGACAGAGCCGGCAGCTCCCTGTCAGAGCTCCCTCTGGGCCAGTTCATCACCAGACAGAGCCACAGGAGCCCCGAGGAGCCCACACAGGAGCCCACACGCGTCCCTCAGCCCTCGTGCCCACCTCCTGGCCATGCACACACCGCCTCGCACCGTCCCCAAGCCTCCCACCCCGCGCAGGGCAGCCCCGCTCCCCGCGAAGAGCCGTGGTGTTGTTCCCATCCCGCTCACACAGGGCCCTTTCAGCGTGGGGCGAGGAGGGTGCTGGCAGCTGGGAGCACGGGAACAAAGGGCCCCGTTGATGCCAGCCACGGCCCCGCGGGTTTCTGCGAGCCGGGGTGGGACCCAGGCTGGGAGCATCACTCCACGGCCTCGCTCCCCAGAGGGCTCAGAGCGCTGCTCCTGGAGGGAATGACCCGAAACAGGGTGTTTTGGGGGCGATTTCTGAGCAGAGCAGCGTTTGGGTCTGTTATTTTTGACACCTGCACACAAACTGCGCATGGCCTGGCTGCAAATGTCCCTCTGGCTGCCCGCAGAGCACAGGACCTGGGTTTATAGGATCCTGAAATTGTCAGGTCTGACCTTGTGCCCGGCTGAGGCCACCTTCTTTCAGCCAGGGCTCTCTGCAAGCGAGAGGTGCTCGTCCTGAGGGGCTCTGATGTGCTTGTACCAAGTGCATGGTGTGCTGCAAGCTGTGTGCTTGAGCCGTGCTGATTCGTTTTGTGGTGTCCGTGCTATGGATGCCACCTTAGGGGACAAGGCAGAGGCTGGCACTGTGTAAGCAGGGCACTAAAGGGCAGCAGCTCCTCACCTTGCCCCAAAAGCAAGGGCTTCCTGAGAGACCCCAGCTTTCAGGGCTTCTTGAAAGACCTCTGAGGGTCTGGAGGAGAGACAGCGGTGATAAGGGAACAAGGGGACTGGACTCAGGGTTGGGGACGTGGCCCCCCTGGATGAAATGGGAAGGAGAAAGGGGCTGTGGGCCCACACGTGGAGTGGACAAGTGCTCCCCTTCCCTCCCTGGGGGATGGGGGAGACCGAGACCAGAGCAACAAACAGACGCAGACAGGTACCTTGTTCAGAATGTTCTTAATTTTAATTTATTTTCTTTAATTTTTATAAAATACATCTTGTAAGATAAGTCTTTAAAAACTTGCTCCTTTTTATTGCTTGTTAGCAAGTTGAAATTCTAGATCAGAAATGAAGGAAACACTTTCAGTTGATTAACGCTCTTTGTGTGTGCTTGTGTGTGTGTGTGCGTGCGTGTGTGTGCTTGGGGTCTGGGGACGAGGGTGGGAAGGAGGGTCTGGTTATTTGTTGTTAAATCAACACGAAAGAAAAAAAAAAATAATAAACAAACCAGCAAACCCCCAGGAGAGATGGCGTTGAAGTGAATTCCCAGATCTTGCCTGGTTTCTCCCCACCCCGCGGCCCCAGCTGGCATCTCCCCCTCCCCAGCCCGTGTGCGTCGGTAGCCTGGCCAACCTCGTTCAGCAGCCAGCAGCAAGGATCCTTCGAACGCTCTGCTCAGCAGATCGGCCCCTTTATCCTTGCCCCTGCTGAAACCGGCACTTAGGAAAAACATCGATAATACAGACACCAAAAAATACAAAATAAACCCACGCGAGGTGGAGCTGCGGTCTGCTACTGAAAGTAGTTTCTCCCATAAATAAACACGAAGCGTAGCGTTAAGGCGAGGCGGGGGAAGGACGAAACAAAACGCCGGCTGGCGGGGAGGGCTGGGAGCTGCGATTTGGCAGCGAGGGATGGACCCACACCACCCAGCCGGAGGGCTTCCCTCGGGCTGCTGCGGGAAAGGTCTCCCCCGGCTCCTCGCCCTGCCCTGGGGAAGCCAGCGGGGTCTGGGGTGCGGGGAGCGGCCGTGGTTCAGCCCCCTGCCCACCGAGCTGCCGCCCTCCTGCCCTTCTTTGTGGGTTTTGACTGGAGCCGAGGTGCTGCCAGTCCTTCCCGGCGTGGCTAGCCACGAGACGGCCGTCCTGACTCGCAGGAAAAAAAAGAAAAAAGAAAAAGGACAAAAAGTGAGGGGCAGAGGGGGGGCAGGAGGAGGGGGGGCGTTACGTTTGGCACAGGTGAGAAACAAATCGAGATCTTTGCCGTAGCAAACGGTAGGGAAGCAGACGTCACCCCGAGAGAAGAGCACCATTGTGAAGGGACCACCGCGTCTGGCGTGCGCAGCTGGGAGGCGGTGAGGCGCAGGGGGACGAGCGGCCCGGAGGGGTGTCCTGTCCTACAAAAGGGACTGCTCTGGCCTTACGCTCTCGGGGCAGCCCCCCTCACACGTACCTGCCGCCTCCTGCTGCCCTGCCCCGTGCTGGGGGCCCTGGAGGTGCTGGAGCGTAAAGCTCAGAGTCCCCTTCGTCCACAGGCACCAAACTCCTTCAGGCTTAATAGGGGCAGCTGGGTTAGGGGCACGGACTTTGATCAGCATCGGGGTCAGCGCTCTCTTCTCCGCAACGGGAAGATCCTTGCCCTAAACGCCCTTTGCCTTGGCTGCAGCAGGCACTTTGGGGTAAATTCATCTTTCTTTACTAGGGGAAAAAAAAAATTGTTCTCATCCTCCATCCATGAGAGGTGCCGGCAGTCAGCTCCAGGAGAGTCTCTAGCAATGGTACCGAGACTTGGCCAACTTCCTTTTCTCTCTAGCCTCTTTCTTGCTACTCTTAGAGCAATCTACGGGGATTTCTGCCTCCCGGGAGCACGAAGGCTTTGGCTCATCCCAGGGACACTGGAGTGAGTCCCTCCTCTTCTCTTGCTGGTTTCGAAGGGCTTGGCCCCAGAGCGAACCGGTTACCGATGATGAGCGCAGAGAGAAAAGTGCACGAAGGGGGGTCCATTGGTGGGAAGCTCTCCTTCTTGGTCACGCTCAGCACGACGGATGCGAGGGAGGAAGAGGAGGGGAGTCAGCGGCGAAGGCAGAGTTAACGCAGGAGACCTGGTGTCGGGCGGCTGCAGTGTTAAAGCCTCGGGGTTAGAGAAAAGAGGGGGCGTTTGGCTGGCTGGGCTCCACCTCGTGGCCTAGAACTTGGTGCCTCGGCCCATCAGCTTGAGGACGGCGAAGTTGTAGGTGGCGGCGATCATGAAGGTGAGCTGCGGGCGGGAGGAGAGTGAGCGAGGGGAAGGAGGAGAGGCTCGCGCCAGCCTGGGAGCCGGGGGGAGCCCGCTGAGCACCCCTGCGCCCAGCACCAGCACCCCCTCGGCACAGTGCCCGGCCAGCGTGCCCCGGGGCCCTGCTGCACTGCTGGGACACCGCAGTGCCATTTGCGGTGCACAGAGAGGGGACAATCGGGGGAAGGCACAGGGCTTGGTGCACGGCAGCAGGACCTCTTCCCCTCTCCTCGCCTCCTAAAGCCCCTCCGGGCCCCCTCCTGCCACCTCCTTATCACCTGAGCTCGCCGCCTGCACTTATGTGCCAGACGAAAACGACACGAGCACGGGCTCTGTCGCGTCCTTGCCCACCACCTCTGACGTCCTCTGCCCCCAAATCCTCGCCGGGCGGAGGAGAACGGCCGGGCAGGGGGAGCACCGACTCACCAGTGAGACCAGCGTGGCTGCAGCCCCCACAAAGGCCGCGATGAAGAGGTGGAAAGTCATTTGGAACTGCAAGGGAAGACAGCGGTGAGCTCCCGGGCTGCCATTTGCCAGCCGGGGAGGGGAGCACAGAGGCTGCCACCATCCCCGTGCCACCTGCGGGTCTGCTCAGCCCCACGGGGGGCTTGGGAGGGCGCTGGGAAGGTGCTCACCTCGCTGGTCTTGCAGACGGAGAGCAGGTTGGAGCC
Organism: Netta rufina; assembly: GCF_964035555.1. Classification (NCBI taxonomy): domain Eukaryota; kingdom Metazoa; phylum Chordata; class Aves; order Anseriformes; family Anatidae; genus Netta; species Netta rufina. The sequence continues at coordinate 11,872,416 of NC_140135.1, forward strand.
GCACACCTTCCCGGGGAAAGCGTTCCAGGGCAGGACGCCTGGGGAGCCGCGGGGAGCGGGGTGAGCCGGGGCACGGACCCCACAGGCCCCCTCCGTCCCCTCTGCGCTCTGCGTCCCTCCTGGCAGCCCCGTTCCCTCGCGGTGCCAGCGGGAAGGGTGCGGGGGGAGCAGCGCAGCCCCCGGGGCAGCAAAGGCAGCACTGACCGTACATCCTGGCGTCCGCACACAGGGTGCCGATGCTGGCCGAGGTCTTGCTGGGGTTGGCGATGGACTGGCAGGTGGTCCAGGTGTTGAAGTAGATGTAGACCGGCACCGCGGAGCAGGCGAAGACCAGCAGCCAGACGATGGTCAGGACGTAGGTGATGCCCACAAACTGCAAGGGGCAGGACAAGCCGGGGGCACGGCCGCCGTCACCGTGCGGCCGGGGATGGGGACAGGGGAGCGCGAGGGTCCCCAGGCAGGAGGGGCGAGGGAGCGGGATGCTGCCAGTGCCTGGCTCTGCACCGCCCGCCGAGCCCGGCGCATCCCCCTGCACCCCGCGGAGCACCGGCCCGAGCCCGGCTGGCTCTCGGGGACGGTCACACGCACGTGGGGGTGACCGGTGGCAGCGGGACAGCCGCCGCTTCCCGTGCCGAGGGAATCCCACAGCCACGTGCCAGCGGGGCTCGGCCTCTGCGGGAGCGCAGCTGCACACCCCTGGGCTGGGCAACGCGGCTCTCCTGCCCTCCCTCCGCCGCGCCACCCCGATTGTCCCGAAGGGAACCGCAGCCGTCCCCCTCCGCTCCCCGAGGCCACGGGCTGCCCCGCTTGCCAGCAACTTTGTCACAGCTCCCTGCGGACAGGACGGCCCTGGGGACACCGCGCACAGCGGGGCTGGAGAGCCTGGGGCTGCCAGCACGCCCCAACCCTTGCGGGGATGCTCACGGCTCTCTCAGCTGGTGCGTAAACACCGAGAGGTTTGTTTGCCGGCAAAATCTGCAGCCGTGTCAGCTGCTTCGGTCCCCGGGGGATGCTCCCAGCCTGAGGGAGGGCAGTCGGGCTGTGCTTCCCTTCGGGATGCCCCGAAACCCAGGCGGCCGCCGTCTCCTGCCCTTCGGCCGTGCCGAGCGCGGCGAAGCCGCTGTGGGTGCGCGAAGGGGTGCCGAACCCCGGTTAAGATCACCTTGTCAGGATGTCCTAGCCACTTTCCCAAACACTGACACACCCGCTGCAAAGAGTGAGCTCGCTGGGGGCCTCGCGCTCCCCTCCCTTTCGGGCCCCCGGTTACCGTTGCGCTGAGGCCCTTGCCGCAGATGGTGGTCTTGTAGTCCCCGAAGATTTGCCGCACGGCACCGGTGGTGTAGAAGCCTTCGGCCAGCAGCAGCGCTCCGTAGAGGAAGAAGAAGGAGGCCGTGCCGTAGATGACATACTGAAAAGCGTGGATGCTGCCGGGGAGAGGAGCGGGCAGGGGTGCTCAGGCAGTGCTGGGGTGCCCGACCCAGGCGGGGCAGCCTGCACACCGCCACTTACCCTCCCCGAGCGCCGTGCCCACGCACCCCGTGACGCCCCAGGGGCGAAGCCGCTGTCCCCAAGGGGACTGAGAGGGGTGAGCTGGGGCAGAGCCGTGCCACGGGGGGCTGCAGAGCAGCACCAGCCCCCCCGTGCCCTCCATACCTACCCGGTGCGGCCGTCCTGCACGTGCCGTGGCACCTAGCGAGGTCAGATAAGAACAGGAGTGAAAAGGAAACGAGCGGCCGCCGGGCCCTGCCCTGCAGCCACGGCACTGGTGTGAGGCTGCCCCGGGGCAAACACAGCCCAGGGGTGTCCAGCAGTGGCACCGGCCACAACCCAGAGGGTGCCAGCAGCGAGCGGAGCCCCGGCCGCGTCCTCGCGGCACGGAGCACGACGGAGACGCGAGGAGCCCCGCGAGGCGGCGGGCAGGGTACTTACACATCGATGAGATACTCATAGTCCTGGTAGTTTTTGGAGAAGTAGGTCTCGATCAGCTGCTCGGTGCCCGTCAGGGCTTCGTGCCCGCAGCCGCAGAACAGCGCTACCCCGAAGAAGCACAGGCCAGTGGCCACCAGCGAGGCGAAGGGTGCCCCGATGAGGCATCGTGCGCAGCACTCCAGCAGACCTGCCGGCGGGAGAGGGGTTTTTGGGACGGGCAGAGCTCGGGCTGCAGCCCCACACGGGGCTGGGTTTGGAGGTGCAGAGCGGGCAGGCTCAGGGCAGGTTTGTACCCCCCACACCCCCTGCTTGTGCCTCGAATGCCAAAAAGGCGCTTGGGTGCCTGCCCCCCCCCTGGCTTGGCACTGCTGGAAGCGTTCCCAAACCCACGCTCCCCCCCCTCCCCAGACCCCGCAGCAGCTCTCCCTTCCCTGGAGGACAAGGGAGCCTTGGGCCCCGCAGCGATGCCCTCCCCTCCGCGCAGAGCAAGGTCGCGCGGTGGCACCGAGGACAATGGGGAATTGTCCCCGCACGGCCCCCCCCGCGGCCACCCCGGGCCGAGAGCAAACAGGGAACAAAGGCAGCGCTGTGGGGGCACTGGGACCCCCCCCGCCTGTTTGCCTTGGACGGGGCAGGCGTGGGCACGGCAGGACCAAGGGGGGGGTCCCGCTGTCACCCCCGGCTCTTCCCACGGTGATGCTCCCTGAATTTCGTCGGGTCCATGGGGAGGGCTGTGCTGGCACCAACCAACCTTTTCCTTTTCCTTTTTTTTTATTTTTTTCCCTTTTTCCTTTTTTTTTTCCCAGCCTAAATGCCAGCCAGGGAACATCGAGGCAGGCAGGTGCCCGGGGCTGGGGCTGGCGAGCGGCCCCACGGATGTGGCAGGGCCTGGCAGGGCTCCCCCCCAAAAAAGCCCCGGCCCCGCGGGCTGCAGGAAGCTGCTCCTGCAGTGGGGAAGGGAAAGGAGGGGAAGGGAGGAGAGAAAGGAGAGAAAGGGCCCTTGTGTGGCACAATCCCGGGTCCTGTGCCTTGGCTCAGCCGCTGTGGGGCCACACGGTACCCACAGGGACGGGGATGTGCCATAATTATTGCCTCTGGTGTTGATGGGGGGACCCCAGCACCCCAGGGCTGCAGGCACACAAGCGGCACGAGTTGTGGCAGGGCTCAGCCCGGGCGGGAGCTCTCAGCTCCCCATCCTGGGGCTGCAGGGGTGGTGGGACGTGTCCCGGGAGGCAGAACGGGGCCGGGAATCGGTGTGGGGAAGCAAGATGCCGTCCCCGCCACCCGGAGGCTTCCTCCCCGCAGGTTGCCACCCGCGGGGACCTGCGTGCCCGTGGCCTGCTGGTGCCGGGGGCGGGTTTGGTGGTGCCTTTCTGCTCCAGGAGCGTGCCACCGGCACCGTGTGGCAGCTGTCCCCGTGTGCAGCCCCCCCCTGTCCCCCATACTCACCCATGGTGCCGGACTCGGTCCGCTCCCCGTGCGCTCAGCTGCCTGGGCTCTGTCTGCAGCTGGGACCAGCCCTCGCCTCTCCTGGCAGTCCCTCGCCCTGTACCGTGCCCTCTGGGTGCCTGTCCCCCTCTCCAGCAAAGAAAAGGGCTCTCTGCGTGACAGCCACCCCCCTTAAAGGGACAAGCCCCCGTCCCTCCCCGCCCCAGCCCCCCCAGCAGCACCCCTTGGCTGCCAGCCCCTCGGTGCTGCGTGGGCACGGCAGCGGCGCGCAGGGCTGGCGGGGGGGGGGGGGAGGCTTTGCAGTAGGAAAAAAGCAGCTTGGGGGGGTGTGGGGGTGATGGGTGACCCCTCTGCGGTGGCTCTGGGGACCCCCAAGCCCACCTGGGCTGAGTTTGCTGCTGGCTGAGCCCCGCAGCGGTGAGGGAGGCGATGGGGGGGGTGTCCCTCTGCCTCCTCCCGGCCCCCCCAGCGCAGGCACCTGCTTCCAGCCTTGGTGCTCCGGGTGTTTTCGCTATTTTGGTGGGAATCGTGCTGGCAGGGGCAATGTCCCCTGTGTGGGACGGGGGACAGGGCTCCAGCGGGCATGGCCCCAAGGCCAGAGGGGTCCCCAAATGATGCCGAGGGATCCAGGTGGGGCCAGCTCCCCTGGGGGTCCCCAATTCCCCTGGGGGTCCCCAACTCCCCCGGGTGTCCCCAACTCCCCCGGGTGTCCCCAGCTCCTCCAGGTGCCCCCAGCTCCCTGGGGACCCCATTTCCCCTGGGTGCTGCAGCTTTGGAGCCGGTGCAGGGCTGGGGAAGCCTGCAGAGGGCAACAGGTCCCTGCCCGGCGGGCGCGGGGCGGACAAAGCCGCGCTGTGTGCCTCAATGCCCCGCGTCGTGCCAGGCGGCGAGGTGGCAGGGCCTGGCCGTCCCCAGGGATGGGGACACTGGTGGGGGGGGTCCCCGCACCGCGGGAGGCTGCTCGGCCACCGCTGCGGGCAGCATCCTCGGGCAGGTCCCCAGGGTACCGCAAAGGGACCCGGCCGCTGCGCCCCGGGGTCAGCGGGACCGAGGGAGGGGGATGTGGTGGTGCCATGCCAGGGGGCACGGGGAGGGCTGTGCTTCTCTCGGGTTATCTGCAGGAAGAAAACGCTTCTAAAAATCATCTCCTGACACTGAAGCTCACCTCCCTGCTAGGAATTGCGTTGCCTGCAAGCAGGCACCAAAGGAAAAAACACTGCTGGAGGGGGGAATAAACCCCCTGCTTCTTCTGTCTGCAGGAATTCGAGCTCTCCTGTTTTGTGAACACCCCAGGGGGAAGCAGCAGCTTCATGCTGCCAGGGAGGGTGCGAGCAATGAAGGGGGCTGTGATTCCTGCACAAAGTGCCTCCAAACCCCGGGTAATTGGCAGCTGCTCGTTAGCGAGCTCTCCCCCGTGTGCCCCCACCCCGGGGCCGCACAGCCGCTCGCCCGGCAAACCCCCACGGCTGGCTTCGTTTCATCCACCCCTCTGCTCTCCACCTAAAAAGCCCGTGAGACCTTCTCCCTGTGCAGGCTCTGCACATCCCTGTGTCCCAGCACCGCCCTGGATGAGGCCCCGAGCACGGTGTGCTGCTGCTGCTGACCCCGCTCTCCCCCCTGGCTCCCTCCCTGCCCGAGGACACGCTGCTGCTGGGCAGGCAGGGAACGGGGGACGCTGCCCAGTTTGGCCAGGTAAAAATAACCGTGCTTATAAATCACCCTGCGTTGTGCTGAGATTTGTTCTGGCCCTGCTTTGGCCGCCAGCTGTCCTGCAGCATCTCCCAAGGGGCGAGTTAGCTGCCTGGGTCCGTGAACACAGCCCCAGGAGGAGGATCCCCCCCGAGCAGCCCGGGTGCAGGTCCAACATCTCCGACGTTCACGGCCTCGATACAGCCGAAAGGAGCCGGCGACAGCGCGTGCAGAGCCTTATCCATTATACATGGGGCAGCGGGAGGAACACCGGTGTGTGCTGTCACAGCGCAGAGCCTGGCTGCTATTTTTAGGCAGCCGCTTCCCCGGCCAGGCTGAATTGCTGCTGGTTTCTACCTCCCGTCCTCAGCCGCCTCGCTTCCCCCATCGCAGGGTGGGAACCCCCTGGGCTGGGCAGCCCAAAACGGGACCTGGAGCTGGCCACGGCAGCCAGGGATGCCCAGGGATTTTCCTGCCGTGCCAAATCCCCTGCCCAAGCGGAGAGGAGCAGCATCCAGCCCTCCAGCTGCCTCCCCCCAGTGGTGCCAGGGACGGTGCCTGGAGCTGGCCCCGCTCTCCCAGGCTGGCTGCGCTCGCCCTGCTATTTGTAATCCTGGGTCGCTGCGAGGCTGCAAAGCGTGCTAATAACAATTAAATTTAAAGAAAAAAAATGCTGGCTGAACCCATCAGAGGACGGGGAGGCGAGCTGAAGGACGGAGGGACAGCACAGTGCCATGGGATGGCGGAGGAAGGGCAGGGCTGGGCCGAGAGGAGCTGGGCAGGATCCTCGCCGGGGGGGAGCGGTGGGCACGAGGCTCGGGCCTGGGGCTTTGGCGAGGAGCTGGAGCTTGTTCCCCTGGCTGGCTTGCCAGCAGATTTGCCTTTCACGTCTCCTGACTTTCTCCTTGATTCTGCTTCACGAAGGAGGGCAAACAGCCGCCCGGCTCCCCAGGCTGCTCATTACTCTCCCGCTCTGCCCTCCGCAGGGTCGCCTTCCTGAGCGCTGCTCGGTTACCTCTCGGCAAACCCGGGGAGCCAAAGACGGACACGGCGGAGCTGACGGAGCCTGGGCAGAGCAGGGGCAGCCCCGGCTGGCCCTGCCAGCAGCTCTGGGCACCACGTCCCCATACAGGGACACCGAAGGCAGCACTGAGGCTGGGCGCAGCGCTGGGCACCCCTCTGTGCCAGCAGCTGCACCGGGACCATCGCCACCTCTCCCCGGGGACACCGAGGTGCCAAAACGCAGAGAAGAGCTGCCTTTGCCAGAGCAAGAAGAAGCAGAGGGCAGGCCAGGGACACAAAGCAGGGGTCCCCACACTCCCCGTGCCCCATCCCCAGCAGCCCCAGGGCAGCAGCACCCAGCACGCCGCCCCCCCAGCCCACACCACGACCCCGCTGGGCTCCGCAGGACACCGGTGCCACCGGGGCAGCCCTGATCCCCCGGGACGCAGGCGCTGCCCGAGCTGCTGCTGTTTGCCTCGGTGCAGCAGCAGGAGGCTTTGCCGTCTAATTAAACAAATCCTTCATCTCCTCGGCGGCAGCCGTGCCAGGCAGGGGAGCAGCAGGGGGGGGCACGGAGCAGAGGGGGGGGGCCGAGTTTTCTTTCCTTCCTTCGCTCCCCGCCTGATGCCGCAGCTGTGTAACGCTTCGCCTTCCAAACCCGTCCCTCCGGGGGGGCTCTAGCAAATAAAAATAACCCCGCGCAGCTCGGCCGAGCCGGGCAGCCTGTGGTTAATGGTGAACGCCACGCCGCCCGCTCTGCGCCCGCTGCTCTCGTGCTCGGGGACCGCTGGGGCCGAGGGCAGGAGCGATGCGGAGGCGAGGAAAGAGCCGGAGCTCGTGGGATGCTCATCGCCATGGCAACTGCGGCAGGGATGCACGGGGAAGGGCACCCCAAAACGGGGAGGTGAAGGGGGCCACGGTGCCCCCAGCAGTCCCTGTACAGCAGCACAGCACCCGGCGCTGGCCAAGGCATCGATTTTCTGCAGCTGCTCCTTCACAGGCGCAGAAGCCGCAGGGGATTGGGGATGGGGGAGGCACGGGGCAGAGGCTGGGGAGTCTGGTGGTGTGAAAATCCGGCAGATTTTCCCCTATGTGGCTGGAAACGCTGCAGGTGGTGGGAGCAGGGATGGGAGCATCCTCAGCAGGAGGCCACGGGCATGCCCCAGCCAAAGCAGCCTCCCCTCGCTTCCCCAGCAATTCAGGGACGAGGCAGGCAGCAACAGGGTGACCCATGGGCGAGGAGAAGAGACACAAAAACGGGCACGGGCCAGGTCACCCTGGGGCGGTGAGGAGCCTGCTGAGGGCTTTGGCACCAGTGCCAGGCTTTGCTCCTGGCCCCGGGAGCCTGGTTTGACACTTATCTAAATTAAATCTCCCCTTTCAGCGCGCCCAGCTCGCCAAGGTGACGGGATCGTCTGGTGAGGTTGGTCCAGCCTTCGGGCTGCGTGCACCTCCCTCCTCGGCTGCTCCACCCGCAGACAGTCCCCAGCGTGCTGGAGGTGCACGGGGCTGGGAGATGGAAGTGGGATGGAAGGAGCCCCAGCCATGCTTCCCATTGCCCCTGGCGGCAAATCCCCCATCCCAAATCCCCCATCCCCGTGCTCTCCAGCGGGACGTTTGGGGAGTGCAGCCCGGTGAGGTGCCAGGAGCTGCTCGGTGAGCGGGAGCCCAGCCCCATGCCCTTGGCGGGTCCGGTGGTGCTGAGCATCCCTCTGCAGCCGCCGCCTGCAGCGCCCGCCCCGCGCCGTGCCGGCAGCAGGGGTATTTTTAGCTTGGACAAGCGCCACGGAGCTGGAGAGCGACGCTCGCTGGAGTTCGGGCCGACGTCCCGGGTCACCTTGCAATCTCCTCTGGGGCGCAGCGTCCTGGTGGCACCGCCGGGCTGCCCGCCAGCCCCCGTCCCCGTGCCCCCACAGCCGGGTGAACGGGAATCGTGTCAGGCTTTGCCCCAAAACCAAAAGGGTTCGGCTCCGGGTGTGCGTCCCGCTGCAAGCGTCTCTTCTGGCTGTTCCAAAGGCAGGATGTTCGGCTTAAAAGTCCTGAAATCAGGGCGCATTTTGAACCACCACATGGCATCTTCCCCTAAAAAAATAAAATAAAATACAGTGATGTGGCAGAAACAGCCAAATTTTGACTTTTTTTGAGCCACGTAAACAGCCCCAGGGCCCCGTGTTCAGCAGCACTGGAGGAGAAGCCCAGTGCCTCGGCCAGGAAAGCGCTCCCGGCCTCTGTGGGACACGTGGGGACCGGTGCGGCTCCGGGAAGCTGGACCAAGACCCGAGCCCCCAGCTGGGCACACGCTGGGCACTGGGGCAAGCAGCGGGCTGGCAGCCACGCGCAGGCAGGCTCGGGAAGGTATTTTCTGCAGCAGTGATCTCAGCCCCGATCAGATGCCTCCAAACGTCTGCGCAGCGGGCAGCTGCCCGTGTCCAGCCCGGGGACATCTTCGCTCCTGCAGTAAATTTCCAGACCTACAGCAGCAGGGAGGGACAGGTCCGGAGCTCCCCAAGGTGTCCACGTGGCCGTGTAGCAGCCCAGAGGGGGCTTCGGGGAGAATCCTCCCTCCTGGAGCCCCTCAAGCAGCAGGGGAGCTGCAGCAGGTTGTGTCCCCCCAAAGCTCCTGCCCCTCATATCTCATGCACCCCGGGGATTATTTGGGGCCGTGTTCCCAGAGCAAATCACCTCCTTCACCTGCCTCCCTCACGCTCCTCCCCATGGCACTCGTGGCACAAAATTGATCCCAGAGGCGATTGTTCAGCCCGAGACCGAGCTGAAGCGCCTGTCAACCTTTGCTGTGAAAAAAATAACTAAATAAATAAAGATGTTTTCAAGGAGTTTAATCACTCAGCCACTCGAAATGGTGTTGGCTGGGAAGTCAGGACGACATTTATCAGACAGGATTAAACACAAAAATACATGAAATACGAGGCGGTCCGGGGGCCGAGCAGCAGCGAGGGGTCGGGGTCCAGGCGGGGGGTGCTGGCAGAGCCCCCCTGGAGGCTCTGGACCCAGGCGCATTTGCTGCGGGCAGGAGTCGGGCCCCGGGGGAACAGTTTGACGTGGGCTCAGAGACGGGGGAGGAGAAGGAATCAAAAATAAATAAATAAATAAATAAATAAATAAAAACATGTTTTCCTCCTTTCCTAGCAGCCCCAACCCCTGCTGCCTGCGTCTCTGCCATCAGCAGAGCCTGACACCATCCCCGGCAGCCGCCGCAGCGTGACGGGGCCGGGGCAGGGACGGGGCATCCCCGGGGAGCACCCTGCTGCCAGCCCCGGCTCTGCACCAGGCTGCTGAAATCCCTGCACCCTGCCTCCGGGGCTGGATGTGAGCGGCGTCTTCACTGCTGGCAGCAAAACCACCTCGTGGGCTGCTCTGGGGAATAAGGGACGCGGGCACGCTGCGCGGGTGCCTCGGTTTCCCCGTGGGGTGAGAGGTTTGGCTGCCCCCCCGCAGCCGGTGTCAGCTCGGGTTAGCCGGGACAGGCTCTGGAAGAGGAGCTGGCGTGCGGCGAGCGCTTCCTCGGCGCCCCGGGCTCCGGATCCTGATTGTGGCTCCCAGCACCGCGGCCTCGCCAACGTTAATGGCAACGGTAATCGGAGGAGACTGCGCCCAGCTGCGGGCGGGAGGGCTGCCGTGCCCCCCTGCCCTCGCCCCCCCTTTACTGGAGCATCCCCCCCCCCCAGCCCCTGCTGCCTCAGCCACGTTTCCTCGCTCGGCGGGGAGCTCCCGAAAGCCTGCGCCAGCTTCCTGAGAAGCCAAGGCAGAGCCCAGCAAGGCGCTGCCAAAATGCAGGGCCCCCCTCTCGCCCTGGGGGGACCCCACACCTCTCCTCGGGGACATGGCTGGCTGTCCTGCACGGGTCCCCGCAGCGAGGGCTTTTCCTAGCCATTAGCAGGGTGTAATTAATATGAATAAATGAGACGAGCCAGGCGCGATGAAGGGAAACCTGAGCGGCGTGTCCGCCGGGAATCATTTATTCTGCGCTTTTCCCTTTTGAAATCCTATTTGCTTCCCTGCACGTTAATCACAGGCTGCCTGGGCCCAGGGGCAAGGCTCTGCGGCTCCGCAGCGAGCCCGGGTGATGCCAGCCCGGGGGGCGAGCAGCTCCCCAGCCCCTGCCTCAGTTTCCCTCAGCCTGCAGGCCCCGCAGCCCCCCGGCCACGCACAGCCCACCGCCCGCATCGCCTCCCAGAGCTCACCAAGGGAGGGGGCTCCCATCTGCTGGGCCTCTGCAAAAAGCAAGCGCTGGGCACCCAGTGAAGGGTGCTGAGCCCCTCGGGGGTCCCAACCCTTGTGGGGAGAGCTGGACCAACCCCTAAAAAGGCTCCCCACAGCGGGGCAGGGGACAGGACGCTCAGCCGGACCCCCCATCCCCATCCCATCCCTCGGTCCCATCCCGCTGCTGCTCCCCGGGACACCCCACCACGACCCCCAGCTCCCGACCCCGCACCCCGGGGGCCCGGCTCCTCTCCCCCCAGCCCCGGGGGTCCCAGGGGAGGTGTCCCCCCACCCTCCTTTCCCCCAGGACCGCCCCGTCGGGTGCCGGTGCCGGTGCCCGGCGGCGCTTCCCCGAGCTCCGGGACGGGCGGAGAGGGGGCGAGGGGGTGGGCTTCGGGCTCGGAGCCCCCCAAAAAACGCTGGAGGGGGGCCGGGGGCGGGCGGCTCCCCAACGCCGTGCCCGCCTCCTCCCCCGCCGCACCGGGGAAGCTCCGCCCGGCTCCCGGTGGCCGCAGCCGGCCGGCGCCCACCCCGCTCGCCCCGGACTATGAGGAGCGGGGCCGGCCGGGGGAAAGAGGAGGAGGAGGAGGAGGAGGAGGAGGAAGAGGAGGCGGCGGCGACCCCGGTGCTGCGGGATCGGGAGCGGGGGAGCCGCCGCCGCCGCCGCCGCCGGCCGGGTCATGCCCGTGAGCCCGGGGCGGAGGGGCTGCTGCGGGCTGCGGGATGGGAGCGCTCCGAGCCGGCGGCCTCGCCTTCCTCCTCCTCCTCCTCCTCCTCCTCGGCTGCCTCCTGCCCCGGCGCGGCCCGCTCAGGTGAGCCCCGTGCGCCCCCCCCCTCCCCGGTGTCCCCCGGTTCTCCGCCGGGACCCCCCCCCTCCGGGCTTTCCCCGCCGGGACCCGCAGCCACGGCCCCAGCCCCGTGTCCCCTCCGGGAGCTCGATGTCCCCCGGGACACCCCTGGGGACGCCCCCGCCACCGGACCCTTCCCGCGGGGCCCCCCGAAAGCAGCCAAGCCCCCGGAGCCGGGCGCAGCCCTGGTGCATCACTTTTGGGTTTTGTATTTGGGGGGAGGCTCAGGGCGGTCCTGCCCCAGCCCCCAGGTGGCCCAGGCCAGTGGGTGCCCATGGGTGCGGGAGCAGCCCCCCGGGTGCAGGACCCAAAGCCCCCAAATCCTTTTTTCCCCTCCCCACCAACCTGGGTGCCGCCGGGACGGGGTGGGACGGGCAGGGGGCTGCCAGGGGCCCCGTGTCCCTGGGGAGCAGGGAGCAGGCTGGGGGGGCTGCGGTGCCCCCGGGGCTGAGCCCACTCCCCGTCCCAGCACTCGGTCCCCGTCCCAGTACAGCCAGAGCGGCACGGGGGGGACTGCAGTGCTTGTGGCGGGGAGGGGGGGGCTGTATCCACATGTCACCGCTGCACAGGCACAAATTGCCGGGATCAGGATGTTCCTGGGCGGCTGTGAGCCTTCTCCAGCCCCCCCAGCACGGAGGTGCTGAGCTGCGGGGCCTGGCAGTGCCCTGCTGGGTCAGCAGCAGCGTCCCCGGGGGAGGCAGTGCCCCAAAATCCCAGCGAGGTGCCCAGGGGAGCTCCAGGGAGAGCCCTCAGCTTCCTCCCCAGCGGAGGAGGACACGGCTCACGGCCGTGTGGCGTAACTCCTTGCTACCTGCCCTCCTGCAGCCCTCCTCCTCCTCCTCCTCCTCCTCCTCCTCCTCCTCCTCCTCCTCCTCCTCCTCCTCCTCCTCCTCTCCCTGCCCCAGAGGCTCCGAGCTGCTGCAGGCACAATTTCTCCCAGCCTTTTGCTCTGGCCCAAGCCCAGACCCAGGCACTCTCCACCGCCCGTCCCCAATTAAGAACGGGAAAACCTGCACGGCCAGCTCATTTTGGGGTGGCTGTCGCGGCTGGTTTTGGCCAGCAAGGCTGCACACAAGCCCCTCGGGATGCCCCCTGCTCCCCCGAGCAGAGGTAGGAGCACGGTGTGGGTTTGCCCTGCCCACGATCCTAGAGGTTCCCAGCCCCCAGCACGGTTCCGTGCTTGTGATAAGGGGTGCGTAGCCCCGAGCAGGAGCAGGACACACCAGCAGCGCTCTGAAAGCTCCCTTTGTGCCCGGAGGTCTCCAGCTCATTCCTCCCCACCGCAGCCGCATGCCCGGCCATGTGGTGAGCGGCTTGTCTCTCGCATTGTGCCTTGAAATGATCGGTGGAGACTGATGGAAGGAGGGAAACTGGCAGGCTGCGAGGCGTCCGCCAAAATATCCCCTCCAAGGTCAGCTTCAATAAGCCTCCATCATCCCCGGGAGATGCGTGGGAGAGCTCCTGGCAGCTCCTCGTGCTGCTCCTCCTGGCCCCAGCTGGGCTGCTGCTCGATCCGAAGGGATCCCAGAGGCTCTTCCCAGCGCCCAGAGCCCACAGCACGGGGCCATCGCCGCCGTGCCCCATCCCCACCGTGGGTACCCGGCCCCAAACAGCCTTCCCGGGGGCTCCTGCCTCTTTGGGGCACCCCAGGACATGGGTGAGAAACGTCTGAGCGGCCTCCTCTGCCCCGCAGGCTGGTCTCGGGGAGGGAGGAGATCAAAGCTGCCTCCCGCAGCTCGCCCCAGCCCATGTCGCCCTCTGATTTCCTGGACAAGCTCATGGGGCGAACGTCGGGGTATGACGCCCGGATTCGACCCAACTTCAAAGGTAAGGGCAGGGCGGGGGGCTTCCAAACCTGACGGCCACCCCCACGCAGCCGCCCGGCCCCAGGGGACGGGCACGGACCCCGAGGGCTGTCCCCGGTGGGCTGTGGGGGTCCCCACAGGGTTGGGGTCCCTGCCCGCGTCCCCGTGGTGCTGGGCTCTCCGTGCCAGCCGCGGGAGGTTGCTCGCCGCCTGCTTGTTTTCCAGGCCCGCCCGTCAACGTGACGTGCAACATCTTCATCAACAGCTTCGGCTCCGTCACCGAGACCACCATGGTGAGGGGATCGCCGGGGGCTCCTCTCCCGGGGGTGCTCTCCCGGGGAGCGCGCGGGGCCCGGTGCTCACAGGGAGTGCTGCAGGCGGTGCCTCGCCGCTCCTCCTCCTCCCCTCCTTCCTCTTCCTCCTCCTCCTCCTCCTCGTGCCCTGCTGACGCCGTGCCTCTGCCCCAGGACTACCGGGTGAACGTCTTCCTGCGGCAGCAGTGGAACGACCCCCGCCTGGCCTACCGCGAGTACCCCGATGACTCCCTCGACCTCGACCCCTCCATGCTCGACTCCATCTGGAAGCCCGACCTGTTCTTCGCCAACGAGAAAGGGGCCAACTTCCACGAGGTCACCACCGACAACAAGCTGCTGCGCATCTTCAAGAACGGCAACGTGCTCTACAGCATCAGGTGCCGCGGGCTCAGCCTCTCTCCTCCGGCGCAGGGCTCGAGGGAGGGAGGAGAAGCTGTCCTCGTGCCCCCCGTCGGGCAGCTTTCAGCGAGCCCCTCCTTTGGTCTGCCCCCTCCAGGCTGACGCTGATCCTGTCCTGCCCCATGGACCTCAAGAACTTCCCCATGGACATCCAGACGTGCACGATGCAGCTGGAGAGCTGTGAGTACCTGGTTCAAAGCCTGTTTCACCCCATCCCATCCCCATCCCCATCCCATCCCATCCCATCCCATCCCCATCCCATCCCCATCCCCATCCCCATCCCCATCCCATCTCCCTATTTCTAGGGGAGGTGAGGGTGAAGGAGGGGCCATTTGGGGTGGGGGTGGATGGGTGCGCGTCCCCCTGCCCCACGGCTCCCTCCGTCGCCCCCCCAGTCGGCTACACCATGAATGACCTGATCTTCGAGTGGCTGGAGGAGCAGGAGGCCGTGCAGGTGGCGGAGGGCTTGACGCTGCCGCAGTTCATCCTCAGGGACGAGAAGGACCTGGGCTACTGCACCAAGTACTACAACACAGGTCAGCACCCCGGGGACCCCCCTGCCGCCCCCCGGCACGGCACGGGGCCCCCCACGCCCACCGGGGCCGTCTATTCCCCCACAGGCAAGTTCACCTGCATCGAGGTGAAGTTCCACCTGGAGAGGCAGATGGGCTACTACCTGATCCAGATGTACATCCCCAGCCTGCTCATCGTCATCCTCTCCTGGGTCTCCTTCTGGATCAACATGGACGCGGCGCCGGCGCGGGTGGGCCTGGGCATCACCACCGTGCTCACCATGACCACGCAGAGCGCCGGCTCCCGCGCCTCCCTGCCCAAGGTGAGCGCTGGGGACACGCTGGCGGCCCCACAACCCCAGGGTGGGGACAGCCGTGTCCTGGGGAGGGGTCCCCAAAGCCTCGCCGGCTGCGTGCCGGTGGGGGGGACGCGGTGCCGCTTGGGTGGATGAGCTCTGGCACGCGTGGTCCTGCAAGTGGTGCTGCCAGCAGAAACATTCGGGTTTTTAAGACCTCTGCAGGCAGCATCTGCACCCCAGCGCTGAGTGAAACACCAGGAAAAAACCTGATTGCAAGCCAAAACCCCCAGCCACGTTCCCCTGAGTTTCTGGGCGTGCCGCTGCAGGGGACGGCCTCTGAGAGCTGGGCATGGTGTCACCCAGCGAGGAGGGCACAGGGGCGGCAGGAGCAGTGCCGGGCCGTGGGGACACCCCTGTTTCTAACCCCCTGTCCCCTCGCAGGTCTCCTACGTGAAGGCCATCGACATCTGGATGGCCGTCTGCCTGCTCTTTGTCTTCGCCGCCCTGCTGGAGTACGCCGCCGTCAACTTCGTGTCCCGGCAGCACAAGGAGTTCATGCGCCTGCGGCGGCGCCAGCGGCGCCAGAGGATGGTGAGCGCCTCCCCGCCGCTGCCACCACATCCCCGGGGCTGCCGTCCCCGTGCCTGTAGGGCCGTCCCCTCCGGCACCTCGCCGCCCCGTGGGCACGGAGCCCCTCTGCCTGCCCGCAGACCCCCGAGCATTTCCCTGCCCCGCGGGGCTGAGGCACGCCGAGCTCCCTGGGGCAGGCAGCAGAGGCAGGGCAGGGAAACAGCAGCAGGACCTGGTGGCACTGGGGCTGTGCTGCCCGGGGACAGGGCGCCCGGGGCCAGGCTGTGTGGGTTCGGGCACCCGCCCCGTGCCCCGCTCAGGGAAGGCAGGCGGCACCCTCCTGGCACGCCCTTGGTGGCACCGCTGGGCACGAGCCCTCCTGCTCCGGGGGCTCCTTGCCCGCGTGTCCCCACAGCCGGGGCAGGGCCATGGGTCACCCGCTGTCCTTATTTCTGTTCGGTGCGCACCAAAAGGGCCTGAGCAGCGGGACGGCCAGCCTCGAGTCCCTGCAGCAGCTGAGCAGCCAGCACAGCAGCGAGCACACCTACGCGACGCTCTCGCAGCTCTCCAGCTCCAGGGTAAAGCACAACCCTCGGGCAGCCCCCCCCGGGCAGCGCAGGGCAACCCCACCGCCCCCCCCACTGCCCCAAAAGGAGCCCCCCGGGGAGCTCTGCCGGCCGGCGGGGGTGCGAGGAAGGAGCAGGGCCGTGATCCACGCAGGGCACACGGCCGTGGGATGGAGATACCCGTCCCGGGGCTGAAAGCAGAGCTGAGAGGGAGGGGACGTGGCAGATTTTGCCGGCTCCCTGGGGACACCCAGCTCTGTGCCTCAGTTTCCCCTTCTGTAAGATTTCTGTAAAATGCAGTGGCGTGAGCCAGGCTGGGGTGGTGGAGGGAGCTGGTCCTGGGCTGCTCCTCGGCTCCCTGCCAGCCCCCAGGGCAGGGCACCCAGCGCAGGCAGATTCGGGGCGTTTCCTCCCTGCAGTGACCCCACTGTGTGTGTGTGTGCTCGGGCCACACGGGCACTTGGCAGCCGGAGACGTGGGGAGGAGACCAGGCAGGGGCAGGGGCACAGGGCAGGCTCCCAGGCTTGTGGTAAGACACTTGGGGACAAGGACATCCAGCCTGGAGCTGCCCCAGCCCCCTCTGAGCCCCCCCACGGCCAGCCCCACACCCCTGCAGACGCAGCAGGGGTGAAGCCCCCATGCTGGTCCCGTTGGGGTTGGGGAATGGCTGCGACCCCCCAGGGGCACGGGGCAGGCGGCTCCATCCATCAGGGGAGCGCACACACCTCAGCTGCTCACGAGGACTCGTCTCAGCGATTTAAGCCTCTGCTGCTCTTCCCACCGGGAAATCTTGCTTAGCCGGCAGATTGCAGAGATAAATAAAGATCCGTGGCCGCCGGCTCTCCGCATGAGAGCCCCCCTGGCCGGCCGGGTGCCCACACAGGCCAGGCGCTGCCCTTCGCCCTGGTCCCTTGGAGGGCAGCGCTTGGAGGTGGCACCCACGGTGTGTGGGCACGGAGCGAGGATGGGGCTCTGTGGAGAGCCACACACAAAGCCCCACAAAGGGTGAACGAGCAGGCTGGCGTGGCTTGCTAATGAAGCAGCTGCTGGGGAGGAGTGCGGGTGCTGCTGGCTGGGACTCCACCTCCCCCAGTTCACCCCAGCAGGTTTGTGCCAAGAGCCGGGCTGCCCAGGAACCCGGGTGTGCTCTGGGGGTCGCCGTGCTGGGCTGCAGGGCTGGTGGGTGCACCTGGAAGCCTTCAGAGCACCCTCGCACCCCCATGTGCCTGATCCCAGCCCCGTGATCCCCCACACCCCTGGGTACCCCCGCCAGCCCCGTGCTTCTGCCTGCACGCTCGAGGCACCCACAGGGGCGTGCAGCGGGGCTGGCACACACGGGGCTGGCACACACACACACATGGGGCATCCATCCCCTGCTCACACCCGCTCCGTTTGCTGCCTGGCTGACGGCGCTTTCCCCCGCCAGGAGGAAGAGCTCGTGCGTGAGAGCCGCTTCTACTTGCGAGGCTACGGGCTGGGCCACTGCCTGCAGGCGAAGGAGGGTCCCGGGGAGGGTCCCGGCATCTACAGCCCCCCCCCGGGCAGCGTGCTGCTGCGGGAAGGGGAGACCCTCCGCCGGCGCTACGTCGACCGCGCCAAGCGAATCGACACCATCTCCCGAGCCGTCTTCCCCTTCACCTTCCTGGTCTTCAATATCTTCTACTGGGTCGTCTACAAAGTGCTGCGCTCGGAGGACATCCACCCGGTGCCCTGAGGCCCGAAAATGAGGGACTGCCTCTCGGCCAGGCCCCGCTGTGTGCCTGTCCCTCTGGGTGCTGGGGGCAGCCCCCAGCCCAGCCTGGCCATGACCAGGGCCCCTCTGGCCCCCTCCCAGCCCCACGGCTCACCGAAGGGTCGGGGCCAGGCAGTTTCCCTGCTGCAGAGCCCAGCGCTGTCCCTATTCTAGGGCACGTGTCCCAGGAGCGATGTCTGTGACGTCCTTCCCTGTCCCCGACTGCCACCCGCCCTGCCAGGGCCCCGGTCCCACGGATGGAGAGGGAAGGCGGGTGGCGCGCACAGCCCACGGGCAGGAGCTGCTCAGCACCCCGGGCAGGATGCTGAAGGGGGTTTTTGGGGTTGGAAGTGTGGGGGCAGCTCGGCTGACCCCCTTGGAGGAGCAGAGCCGTGGTGGCATCTCTGCAGCGGCTGCCACCGCAGGACACAGCCGTGCTGCTCGGGAGGAGGTGGTGGCACGTCACCACGGTGCCAGCAGCAGAGAGCAGGAGGTGAAATCGCCCCAGCCTTGCTGACCCCGGCCCCCAGTTACCCTCCGTCAGCCCCAGTCCACCCCCCAGGTGTGGTGTCCCCGGCAGGTTCACCCCGGCTGCTCCTCCACCGGAGAGCACCCAAACCCTCGACTTCAAACTCCAGCAAGGCTTCCAGCCCGCCGAACCCGGATGTCCTCCGTGCTTAGCTGGAAATAAAAGCAGTAGGCAACGTTTCTGTAGGTCCTGCAGTGCGAAATGTGTTGCTGCTCTCCTTTCCCCCTGCTCACATCAAGCCCAGGCGGAGCTCACGTCCTCTGTGGGGTGGTTTGCTGCAGCCCCCCGGCATCCATCCCCCCGCAGCGCCAGGAGCAGGGCAGGACGGGCAGGGCAGGGCCCACCAGGACGGGCTGGGATGGCTCCAGCCCATCACCACTGCTGGGTGCCCCCCTCCCCTGCTGCCCCACCTCAGGCAGCCTTCAGAAACTTGTTTTTTGGGGGGAGCCTATCGGGAGGTGATGCCGGCACGTGGGCAGCACCCGCAGGTGTTTTTAAACAGCCTTGGTCTTCCTGCACAAATAAATCCTTCCTGGGATTTTCAGCGGTGTGCTGGGGGTTTCTCTCTGCCCAGACCCCCGTGGCCTGATCCAGCTCCAGCTCCCAGCTGCGGGAGGGATGCAGGGACGAGGATGGTCCAGCCCTGCAATTCTGCCCAGACCTCGTTACCCCCATGGGTGATTTGTCTGCTGGGGGTCTGCCTGCGGGACGGGACCCCAGGTGGGTGTGTGGGGACAGATACAGGGTCAGGGGGGTCTCCAGCTCCACGGTGGAGCTTGGACACCCCAATACATCGAGTGTCCCAGCCTCCCTGCGTGTCCTGGGCCGGCGCCAGCCTCAGAGCACTGCCAGCTGTGCCGGGGGCTTACGCCAGCCCCGCGGTGCCACCCCGGGCCAGCGCTTCTGTCCCCAGCTGGCGTGGGGGCAGGCAGAGCTCGCAGCTGACGGCCGAGCTCGCAAGCAAGCATCAATCTCCCTCTGTGCTCCCGGCCAAGTCGCACAGATCGGCTCTGTTGGGCACCCCGTACCTCGCAGCCCCATCGCCCCAACAGCCCCCAGTGAGGGTTTCTGCAGTGGGGAGGGGAGCAGGCAAGGCGCAGGCAGGCGGGCTGGGAGCCTGGGCTGCTCTTTTGCTGGGAGAAACCAAACCTGCGATGCTCCTGTGTTCCTGCCTGCCTGCCCTCGCTGCTCTCCTTTACCGAGCAGCAGGTCAGGGCGCATGGGGTCTGTTTGGGTAGAAAAGCTGGGGTCGGCCCTAAATCACCCTGATTCCAAGAACTGGTGCTTCCCAGAAAAATGGAAAGAGTATAAAACTGACACTGTAAGATAAACTGCATCGACTCTGGTTGCAGCCAAGCAGAGGGGGTCCTCGCTTTTGGCACCATGGTGGTGAATGTTTAGGCGAGCACTGCCACCCCACGGCCCCATGGGCACCCCAGGAGCGTTTTTGGGGCCAGCAACAGCCCTCAGCCCCTGCCCAGTGCTCCCAGCTTGAGCCAGGAGCCACTGGGACACCCACACTGCTGCTCTGGTGTGTCCCTGTGCCTGGGGGCAGCAGCAGTGCCCAGGCTGGGGGTGCAGCGCGGGCAGCAGCCAGCCCAGGAGGCTCCGTCCTGCAGAAAGCCCACAGACCTCAGCTGGGGCCGTTTTTGCCTGCCCTGCACGGTGCTGCATGTTCGGGACACGTCCTGGCTGCCGCAGGAGGCAGCCGTGGGCACGGGACCAGCAGCCGTGGCTGAGTTAATTGCCGGTGTAAATTGAAGTTAATGGAGTTACACCGGGTTAACGTGACTCCCAGACAGAAAAATCAGCATAATGGGTGCCGGCAGCTCCCTGCCTGCCTGCCAGCGCGGCGCTTATGGCCCCGCAGCCTCGTGCAACCTGCCTCCTCCTGCCCCTCTGCACCCATGGGTGCTGCCGCCTCCTGCCCTGCTCCCCGCCAGCCCTGGGGCCCAGCACCCTGCAGGAGGACCAGCAGCACCATGCGGTGCCTGACTCTGCCCTTTTGTTGATCCTCACCCCAAAAAGGGGCTGGGGAACCCTGCTGGACCCACAGCACCCACCCAGCCACCTGCCTCGCTGCGGGGACGGTCCCAGGATAGTGAGAAGGGGTCACACAGGGGACCAGGGGTGCGTGCTGGAAAAGCAGCCCTGCTCCAACAGGGAGCTGTGGCCTGTGGGATGTGGGTGGCAGGCACGGGGGCTGGCGGGGACAGACAGACGGCTTTTGGGACAGACTGACCACACCTGCGGGGCATGGTCGAGGCACTGGGACTGGAGCAGGGTGGTTGTGTGGGGCACAGCGGGATGTGGCCAAGCTCCGTCAGTGGGGACAGGACAAGGGGCGGTGGGCACAGAATGGATTCCAGGAAGCTCCACAGCAAACGGGACAGAAACGGGACCGTGAGGGCGCTGGGACTGCTGCGCGGGGAGGCTGTGGGGGCGCCTCTGGAGGTGTTAAAATATGGATGGCTGCGGGACATGGTGGTGCCTGGGGGTCCCTCTAAACCCTGGGGGCCCTGAATTTGTGTGATTGTGTGACTCTGTGACTGTTTTTACAACAAGGCGAGGACCCGAGCGCTCAGCTCGCCTCAGGCCCCGCGCCTGGCACTGCCCGGCCCCGCCATGGCCGCGAGGCCCCACACGGGGCAGCGGCGCCCCCTGGCGGGAGGGGAGGGGGGGGGGTCAGGAAGCGCCGGCCTTCGTCCCACGTGACCCCCCCTCGCGTCACGTGACCGCGCGGCTCCATCATGGCGGCGGCCGTGCCGGGGCTGCTCCGGGCCCTGCTGCTGGCGGCGGCGGCGGCGGCGCTGGACAACGGCGTGGCCAGGACGCCGCCCATGGGCTGGCTGCACTGGGAGCGCTTCCTCTGCGCCACCGACTGCAGCGCGCAGCCCCGCCGCTGCGTCAGGTACGGACACGGGGGGTGGGGGGGTGGGGAGCGGGGGTGACGGGGTCCCGGTACCGGGGGTGCCCGGGGTGCTGGGGTCCCGGGGTCCCGAGGGTGCTGGGGTCCCAGGGTCCTGGTCCCGGGGGTCCTGGTGTGACGGTATGCCGGTGTCCTGGGGGTCCCGGGGGTGCCCGGTGTCCCAGGGTCCCGGTCTCGGGGGTCCCGGGGTCCCAGAGGTGCCCGGGGTGCTGGTGTCCCAGGGTCCCAGTACCGGGGGTCCTGGTGTGACGGTGTCCCGGGGGTGCCCGGGGTCCCGGGGGTCCTGGGGTGCCAGAGGTACCCGGTGTCCTGGTCCCGGGGTGCCCAGTGTCCCGGTGTCTTAGTCCCGGGGGTGCCCGGTGTCCCGGGGGTGCTGTCCCGGTGTCCCGGTCCCAAGCCCCGCCGTGCTCCTGCCCGCAGCGAGCAGCTGTTCACCGAGATGGCCGACGTGATGGCCGCGGAGGGCTGGCGGGATGCGGGCTACCAGTACCTGTGCATCGACGACTGCTGGGCGGCCCCCATGCGGGACGAGCGCGGCGGGCTGCGGGCAGACCCCCGCCGCTTCCCCGGGGGCATCCAGCGGCTGGCGGACTACGTGAGTGAGCGCCGGGAGCGCGGCGGGACCGGGAGACCGGGGGGGAAGCGGCCTCGGGGCCGGCACCCCAAGCCCTGGCCTCTGTCTGCTCCCGAGCCCAGGTGCACGCGCAGGGGCTGAAGCTGGGGATCTACAGCGACGTCGGGAACCAGACGTGCGCCGGCTTCCCTGGCAGCTACGGGCACTACGAGCTGGACGCCCAGACCTTCGCCTCGTGGGGCGTGGACCTGCTCAAGTTCGACGGCTGCAACTCCGGCTCGCTGGAGCTGCTGGCAGAAGGTGGGTGCATGGTCAAGGTGCTCGGCGGCGGTCCCGAGCCTCTGGGGATGTGCTTTTCTCCCCGAGCTCGCTCGTTTGAGGGATTTGCTTACAGAAGCAGGTAGGAGGCTGTGTGCCCAAGCTCAAGGTTGCTCTCTCCGAGGCCGCGAGTTTTGCTGGCCCAAGTGGTTTTTGGCTGCTCAGCCTCCCCCCTCCTGGAGCTTCGCTCGCAGGCAGGGCTTGAGGCAGCAGCTGCCTCACACCAGGGGCTGCGTGCTCCGGGGGCTCTGTGCAGAGTGCTGCATCAGCTCTTAGCACCACAGAGGCTTTGCCCTTCTGCAGTGCCTTCACTGGAGAGCTCGAAACACTTCACACACTTAGCCCTTAGTCCCTCGGCGAGGCCGTGCCGTAATGGATCAGCTGCACGCCAGAACAGCTTGCGTCAGCTGCAGAAAGGCAGTTATCAGGGCTTTTAACAGCAAAAATTGAAGAGAGTTCTGGCGTGAAAAACCTCCTGGGGCTCGGAAGATGGTTTTCTGTTCACGGGGCTCTCCCTGCTGGCACAGTCAGCACCACAGCGTTGGCAGCAGGAGCCCTATGGTCCTGGCTGGGTCTGGCAGCGGGAACCTGCCCGAGTGACAATCCCATCACAGCTGGTCGGGCGTACGCTGGCTGCTGGGGCCAGGAGCTCAGCTCAGCACCGCAGGCAGCAGCTAGGCTGGAAGCTGCTGTTGGATGCTGTGTGTAACCCAGGTGCGATCCTGAAGCGGTTCCAGGAGAGAGAGCGGGCTCTTCATCCCCTCGCTGCTGATTAAAAGGGATATAACAGGGCCGTCTGGGGACAAGGACAGGACAAAACTGGTGGCTTTGCATTCCTGCCCAGCCCATATGGCACAAGTCCTTCCTAAGGACATTTTCCTGCAACATTAACCACTGCAGCTGTGCCCAGCAGCTTGATAGATACCAACGTGTATTTCCCAGGAAAAAAACACCACACAGCAAAACTACAGCTTCTCCCCGGGGCTCTATCCCAAAACCAGGAGACCAAGTGATCAGTCTCAGAGCAGCAAGGCACTGAAGCTCGCCTTTCCCTGCGAGGCAGGAGGCTGGCTGCCTCCTTCAGCCTTGATTTTGCAAGAGTTGAACTGAAACCCGAACCTGTGACACTGGCTCAGTTCTCCGTGACCCAGGGGATTGTGTAACCTGTCCGCTCTCTTCCCTCAGGTTACAGGAGGATGTCTCTGGCCCTGAACAAGACTGGCAGACCCATCGTGTACTCCTGCGAATGGCCCTTCTACCTGAGGCCCATGCAGCAGGTGAGGAGCGTGTCTCAGGGCTGGCATCGCGCGGTGGGAGGAACAGGAAAGTGCTACGAGTGCAGAGCAGCCTCCCAGGGAGCTTGCTGCTCTCTGCTCTGACAGGGAGCAGGACTGCGAGGTGGAGGAAAAACACTGGGTTTTTCCCAGAGGTGCACCTGAGGCGAGTCACTGCTCTGCTGAGAATTCAGCAGGATCCTGAATAGGGCAGCCTATTTCATAGGAATCCTCCGTGGTGGTTATGAACATGTTTTTGCCAGCCAGGGTCTGTGGCTGATGCTTTGCTCTCCACCCACAGCTGGCTCCCCCGCGCTGCCAGGACAGGATGTGGCCATCGCTCCCACAGAGATAAACGCGTTAGTCACCACAGGGTGTAAACCCGAGACACTGCAGTAATTAGTAGGATGTCACACCTTAGTCCCACTGCTCCCATCCCACCTTTGGTGAAGTCTGAGGGGATTTTCTGACAGAGCTCGGTGGTTCTGCCACCAAAAATATTTAGTTCTGCCCCAAAATAGTGCTGATGCTTTGTGTACGTTCCTGACCTTGCGCAGACAAGCTCTCTGGCTAATGACGCTCGTTGTTTTGGCAGCCCAATTACACGGAGATCAAACAGTACTGCAACCACTGGAGGAACTTCTTTGATGTCTACGACTCGTGGAACAGCATCAAGAGCATCTTGGAGTGGACAGCACTTCACCAGGACAGCATTGTGAAGATAGCTGGGCCGGGGGGCTGGAACGACCCTGACATGGCAAGTAGGGCAGCACCAGCAGAAACTCCTTTCCTCGGCTGTAGGCAGAGGGAAGGATTTGAGGGAGAAATACCGGGGTAAAAGGCTCTGAGGGGGCCCTGGGATCGAGCACCCGATGAGAGAATTGCCACCCAACGGGCTGGTCTGGCTCCTGGCCTATCTAACCGCTCCCACCCTCAGCATCCTGTCATTTACGGGTGCTCAGCGTGGCGGCCCAGTTTCTCCCGGGCAGGCAGCATCACCGGGCACCTTTTTGAATTTCCCGTCTCAGCTGGTGATCGGGAACTTCGGGCTGAGCTGGGACCAGGCGGTGACGCAGATGGCGATGTGGGCCATCATGGCTGCTCCCCTCTTCATGTCCAACGACCTGCGGCGCATCAGCCCCGAGGCCAAGTGGCTGCTGCAGAACAAAGAGGTGATCGCCATCAACCAGGATCCGCTGGGCAAGCAGGGATATCGCATCACCAAGGTACGGCCGAGCTGTTTTGGGTGCACGGGCTGCTGGCCTCCTCTGAGAGCAGCCCAGCCTCCCCTAACACACGCCTCGGGGTTTGTTCCCTCCTCGGCAGGACAAAAACTTCGAGCTCTGGGAGCGGCCGCTGTCAGGCGGCGCCTACGCGGTGGCGGTGCTGTACCAGCAGGAGATCGGGGGGCCGCAGAACTTCTCCTTCCCCCTCGCCTTCCTGGGCAACGGGCTGGCCTGCAACCCCGCCTGCTCCGTGCGGCAGCTGCTGCCCAGCAGCAGGGACTGGGGCGTGCACAGCTGGGTGTCCTCGCTCAGCGTGGAGGTGAACCCCACGGGCACCGTGCTGCTCAGGGTGGGCGCGCTGTAGGAGGAGGCACGCAGACACAACAAACAGCCTCCGAGCGGGGTGCCTCAGTTCTGTCCTCATTCTCCACTCAACTGCTTCTCCGAGGGTTGCTCCTCTCCTATTTATTTACCCTTTCCATGGTATCTGGGGGATACAGGGGCCCCAGCTGCTGGCACCCCCTGCCCAAAGACACTAAGGGCTGATGCGGTGTCCTGCGGCTCTCCAGGCTCAGCGGGGAAATGCAGCCCAGCTGCCCTGCTGCTGCTTTGCGAGCTGGGCTCTACAGGGACACTCAGCCCAAAAAAAAAACACCAAAAACACAGAAAAGCTACCAAAGAAAGCCCACCCCCTCCTCAGAGCGTGGTTATCACTGAACTCAGGGACTGGCCTGGCTCGCTGCAGTTGTTGCTGTCTGCTCTCAGCGTTGAGGGCTGCTCCTTACCCCAGGAGCCCCCTACCTGTGGCTGGCGCTTCCCTCTAGACAGCAGCTCCCCTCCCCGCTCCTCACAGGGCCCCTGGGGGCTCCTTCCCAACAGCACTGCCCTTCTTTTGCTGCTGGCAGCAGTCTTTAGGCTAAAGTTACGCAGGTTCTTATGCAACTACTGTG
Source organism: Netta rufina (assembly GCF_964035555.1). Classification (NCBI taxonomy): domain Eukaryota; kingdom Metazoa; phylum Chordata; class Aves; order Anseriformes; family Anatidae; genus Netta; species Netta rufina. The sequence goes on from NC_140135.1 coordinate 11,897,551, forward strand.
TATGCGTGCTCTCTCTGCCTGCCACACGATGCAGATGCCTTGATTTGTTCTGGTTGTGATTACAAACTCTAATTAAAGTGCTCCCTAATAAGGGTGAAGGTTTTTCATAGTTCTCCTGTGAGTGGGTTGCTGCCAGAGTGCAGGACAGCCTGTCCTAAAGCACACCACACTCTGCCGCTCAGCAGTCACCCCTCGCTTGATGCTGACGTGCTGTGCTCGGGATTTTTCTTGTAAGGAAAATAACTCAGCGAGACGGGAGGCAGGCAGCTGAAGCCTGCTGTGCCAGCACAACACCCAGCTGGGGGAGCCAACGTGCATGGATCAGCCATCGCTCTGCACGGCCACGAAGCTCGCAGCCTCCACAGGCAGCTCGGAGCTGAGCTGCGGTGAGTAACCGCTGCCTGGCGGTGCAGAGGATGCTTCCTCAAACACAGCCCCTGGTGCTAGCCGCTGGCTGCAGCACAGCCCAGCTGCTTGTGAGAAGCGTGAGGGCTGCTCAGGGGAGCTCAAGTTACCCCAGTTCTTCCTGGGTCAAAAAAATCCCAACATCACTGCTGCAAGGAATCTCGCCTGCCTCCCCTCCAGGTCAAGCACTTAAAAAAAGCCTATTGGGGAGCTACACAACTGCAACAGGCACTTTAAAGCCTTTTCCCAAATACTGCTTCACCTACCAACAATTCAGGCTCACCGCAGAGGCTTAAAGTACTCCTAAAACACAACTGCTGTGATGGAGGCACGAACTATTTACAGGAGACAAGCTGCAAGTTTAGAAGCAGCCCTGCTGAAGGCAGCGTTCTGCCAGAGGTCCTCGTGTCAGCCCGAGGAGCACCCCCAGAGATGTTGCTGGTGCACCAATCTGCAGAGCCTTGGGCTCAGCCATGCTTTATGTACCTCTTGGAACACCCTGAGGAGGTGCCAGCCATGGGCAAGGTTTCTTCAAAACCCTTCCTAAACCATCAAATCCAACTGCTCAGCTTTGTTCGGAACGCCTTCCAGCTGGGTTAAGGTACTCGCAAGTCCCTCCCCACCAAAAGCAGGAGACAGACAGACAAACAACAGATCTCTTCCAATTCCTTTAATACAGTCCAAGCTGGGGGATGGGGCTTAGAACTGGATCACCTGGCCCTGCAAAAAGGAAGAGACAGCGAGTTTACTCCACTGCATCTCACCCTCCCCCAGCTCTGACAGTGCTCTCCCACAGCCCGTCCTCACCCTCCGCCGTACCAGCCGTTGGGGGCACCCCAACATTCGGGGTACCCCAACATTCGGGGTACCCCAACGTACCTTTCTCTTCTTGTCTCCTCCCAGCTCAAAGTGCTTGCACCTCTTAATCGCCAGCATCCGCTTGGACCTGCAGTTGGGCTCCACGCACTCCAGCCTCAGCACGATTTTCTTCGTGGTCTTGGCCTGGGAGGAGCAGAGCAGCGGGTATGGGTGAGAAGTGCCCAGAAGCAGGTGACAGCCACTCCTGGGGCAGCCCGTTACCTGCACTGCTTTAGATTCACCAGCTGATTCCTCAAATATAAAGAGGAAACCAGCAACGCAGCTGGGCCGCCTCTGTTAAACACAGCGAGGTACCTTAGAACACCAGTAAGAGAACTTAGTGATCCGTGCCTTCACCTGCTGTGGTGTTTTGTGTTTAGAAAGCACCGAGGAGCAGCCCCTTGTTCAGGGCGCAGGATGACAGCCCCAGCAGCATTCAGGGAGCTTGGCAGAGCGCCCACCAGAAGAAACACCCGAAAGCTGGCAAACCTTCCCCTGCAGGAGCAGTGATGTGACGTGCTGAACGCAGACCTGCAGCTACTGACAAGAGAGCTGCTGCTCGGAAGGCTGCGGAGGGAAGAACCCAAAGCTGTGAGGCCGCTGGAGCAGCGGGACAGAGCCGCAGCCTAGTGACAAACCCCAGCTGCTCACCCCCACAGCGCTGGCTGGAGGGAAACAAACGGGGACGGCAGCGTGCAGAGGGGTGCCAAGCTGGGAGCAGTGCTGCTGCTTCGGGTACCCTGCTTGCAGGAGCATCTCCTGCCAACTCTCCCAGCTTAAAAAAAACACCACCCTTTTTTCTTCCTTCCTGGAAGCCTCCAGCAGAACACCAGGGCTTCCCAGCAGCTCGCCAAGTGGCTCTGTAAGCACAGCTACACAGTTTGCACAAGAACTTCTATAAATCTGTCAGGTTTTGCTTCCCTGCTGTAAATTTCAAGGTTTTTGTCCCCCATCTCCTAGCAGAAGGGGCACGCAGAGGGGAAACACGCAGGAGGTCTACACTTCCAGGTACCCCGCAACCTGCAGAGGGAGGATGGCAGCAGCACATCGCTCTAATGCACTGCTAACAGAACGCACCACGCTTTCCACTGCTGCTTTGAGACTCTCAGGAGAACAGCAGCTGTGATTTGCTGGCTCAGTGATACCAATTTCTTTGGAGAGCAGCCTGCAAGGAAAGCATTCTGCGTTCTGCAGTACCCCCAGGAGCTGGGAACTCTTCACCCCATTGTACCCTTGCCAGTGAAGGCAGCCTGGCTGTGCAGAGCCTCACAGGCCTGGAAAACAAGTTCCAAAGACAAACTACCAACGCTTCGAGAACATCTGGAAAGCTAACAGCAGGCTTTCTTTCCCTTTATCGTATCCTTTAGCAAGGGGGAAAACACTCCTTTCATTAAAAGCACCACCCCCATTAAGGCCGTGTTGTCCTCAAGCAGCAGGATCTCTGCAGCAGCTGCTCCACAAACACAGGCTGCATCACTCCAGCATGATCAAGGAACATCTCAATGAGACAGAGCAGCTGGGGCAAACAGCAGACAGGGGTGGGAACTGTGTTCTTACACTCCCTAGACACCACTACGAGTGCAGAGCTGCTGTAGCACTGCTCGAGCACACACCCAGCCCGCGGCCGAGGAGGCAGATGTGTCCTGCTTCAGCAGGGCGTGAGGGCTGTGAAGATGTCACGGCTCAGAGAAGCCGCACTGACCTTCTTGCGGAAGATGGGCTTCGTCTGGCCGCCATAGCCGCTCTGCTTCCTATCGTAGCGCCTCTTGCCTACAGGGGGAAACGAGCACATTGAGGCAACAGCCAAACACACGCACCCCAGCCACGCGAACGCACCAGCTGCCAACCTCAGCCCCCAGCCGCCCAGCAGCAGCCCCGCTCCCACCCCAGCCGCCCCTGGGCTCACCCTGGGCGTACAGCGAGTCCTTGCCCTTCTTGTACTGCGTGACCTTGTGCGGCTGGTGCTTGCCGCACTTCTTGCAGTAGGTCCGGCGGGTCTTGGGCACGTTCACCTGCGGCAGCGGGGAGAGGCCCGGCGGTCAGCACGGCCTGGCCTGGCCTGGCCTGGCCTCCCCCCCCCACAAACCCCATCCCCATCCCGCCGGGACAGGCCCCGCGCCCGCCGCCTCCCCCCGCCGCCGCTTCCCCGAGCGGCCCCCAGCACGGGCAGGGCCCCCCGCGGCCGCTCCGAGGCGCGGCGGGGGCGGATGGCGGCGGATGGAGCCGGGCCCCCCGCCCCCGGCCTCCCGCACCCACCATCTTGGCGGCGGCACCCGAGGAGAAGGAGCGAGCCGGAAGCGGAAGGAGATGGGAGAGGGGGGGGAACCATAGAGAGGAGGGGAGCGGGGAGAGAGCGCCCCCTGCTGGAGGGAGGGGGCGGGGGCGGGGGGATATGGGGACATGGGGGCAAAGGGATATGGGGTGCAGGGACATGGGGACATGGGGACATGGGGACATGGTGTGCAGCGATATGGGGACATGAGGACATAGGGACATGGGGTACAGGGATCTGGGGATATAGGGCCATAGGGACATGGGGTACAGGGACATGGGGGCATAAGGACATGGGGTGCAGGGATATGGAGATATGGGGACATGGGTTACAGGGACATGGGGACATAGGGACATTGGGTGCAGGGATATGGGGACTTAGGGCCATGGGGACATTGGGTACAGGGACATGGGGACATAGGGTCATGGGGTGTAGGGATATGGGGACATAGGGCCATGGCATGCAAGGATATGGGGACATAGGACCATAGGGACATGGGGTTCAGGGACATAGGGCCATGGGGTGTGGGGATATGGGGCAAGAGGACATGGGGACATGGGGTGCAGGGTGCATGGGGACATGGGTGGCCAGGGACATGGGGTGCAGGGACAAGGTGGGCAGGAGGAGGCCCCCGCCTGCTGTTCGTGCATGTCACCCCTCTGCCCACCCCAAATCCCAGCCCCACACCCCAGCCCCATGCCACCACCCTCAGCCCCTTCTCCCAGACCCCAAATCCAGCCCCGCCACCCCTCCGTGCGGCCGCCCTGCTGCTGCTGCTGGCCCCGCGGAGCTGGCCCCGGCCATCTCCAGGAGGAAACGCAGCTGCTGCTCTGAGTGAGAAACCCCAAAAAAAAAAAAAAAAAAAAAAAAGGGGAACCGAAAGGGTGGGGTTGGCCGGCCGCGTCCTTCCTCCCTGCGCGGCCGACCCCACCATCCCTGCGTCGTGTCCCAGCCGCCCCGACCCGAGCCGAGCCGCGGGGCTGGGCCGCTCGGGGCGGGCGCGGGGCAGCGGACGCAGCGGGACCCCGGCCGGCTGTAGGGCTGGCTGTAGGGCTCGGTGAGTGTGGGGTGCCGGGGACACACGGCCCTACTGCCGCGTGGCACAGGGACAGCCGGCGAGGGTGGCACGAGGGCTCCCGGCCTCACGCCTCCGCCGTCGGGCAGTGGGGAGGTGCTGGGGGGCGTGGGGTCGCGCTGAGAGGGGTGCTGGGGGGGTTTGGGGTGCTGGGGGGCTTGGGGTTGTGCTGGAGCACGGTGTTGGGGCGCTGGATGGGTGCTCGTGGTGCTGGGGCAGGGCGCTGGGGAGGTGTGGGGGTGCTGCGTCCACGTTCCCTCCTCCGCCCTCCCAACCTTCGTTTTTGTCACCCTCCGGGCTGTGCCCGAAATGAGGGGTTGGTGTCGCCAGCCCTGGTTTGGGGGCAAGGACACCCCAGGCCCCTTCCCCTCTGCCCTACAGCGACAGGGACGTTCCCAGCCCGCCCCATGGCCACCCATGGTGGCCGTCGGGCTGCCCGGTGGGATGGGGGGCACAGCGCAGAGCTCGGGACGGCCCCACAGCACCAGGCACGGGGTGTGTGTGTGTGTCAGAGCACGCCTGGCCGAGGTGTGACAATGGCAGGAAACCACACCGGGGACGGGGACGGGGGGGGGGACGCTCACAGCCACCCACTCGCCCCCTCGGCTGCCCCAACGAGGCAGCGATGGCCGAGTGGGGAGGTAGGTGAGCCCCGCCGGGCAGGGATGAGCCGGGCAGGGACCCAGGTGGGACATGGGGACATGGAGGCATCCCCCTGTGGCGCTCACCGTCCTTCCCCGCCCGCTGTCGCCGTCTCAGAGGACGTGGTGAGGAGCTGCCCCATCTGCCCCCCACTGCTGGCGGTGACGCAGCTGCTGCGGCCCAAGGTAAGGCTCCCCGCGCCCCCACAGCTCAGCACCCCCGCCACAAGCACCCGCCCCGGCCCCAATTCCCTTCACCCCCATTCCCGGCTCAGCCAGAGGCTGCTGGTTCTTCTGGGAGGCTCCGAAAATTCAGCATTTCTGTGGTGTTCTGTATAAACCACCCAAATAGCCCAAAAGGATCCAGCAAGCAGGGCCGCTCACAGCACCTTTGGTCCCTGCCGTGAGCGGGTTTGGTGCCCGGGTGGGCAGCACGGGGCTTGACCCCGCTGCTCCGGGATGAAGGGAGCAAAGCAGAGCTGAAGGGGGAGCAGGAGGTTTCCGTGCCCCCCGCGAGGTGCAGGCAGGACCGGGGCTGGTCACAGCCTCGAGGGGTGTTGGAAATGTCTGGACACATCCCTGGGGAGGTTGAGGAGGATTCAGGCACCTCTGGGTGCTGGCTGGAGACAGCGCTTGGAGCCTGGCCCCCACTGAGAGCTGCTGACACGGGGCAGGGAGCTCAGTGATGTCTGCGTGCTCCTGCAGCTCCACGGGCACAGGGGAAGGTGGCTGTAGGGCCACCCTGTGCTCTCGGCCAGGACTTTTAGGGCTTTCAGGACTTCAGAGCCTGAGCTTTTAGGATCCTGTCCCCGCAGCTGGCCCTCACGCGCTGCCAAGGCGGCACGGCCACAGCAGGCAGAGCCTGGGTGAGCAGCGGGAGGAAACGGCCCCCACAAACACCGCGGTGCCGAGGGGAGGAGGCAGGGTGCTGGGTGTCGCTGCTGGGCTCCACGCTCCTCCCCGAGGCGATGTTTCTCACAGCCTCCCCAGCTCCCTCCCTCTCCGTCCAGCCAGCCGCGGGGACCCCTCCGGCACCCCGCTGGAGCTGGAGCCTGCCGGGGGGCGGCTGGGTCCGTGGCATGGCCCCTGGAGGGGGAAGTGACAGCCAGAGGTCACCCTCTAAACACCCCGAACGTGCGTGAGGTCTGGCCGTGGGCAGGTTTTCGGCTGAGCGAGCGCCGTGTCGGTGTCACCCTGCACGCAGCACCCCGGGGAGCACGGCGTCGAGGCAGCCGGGGTGGCCGACATGGCCAGCGTCATCCTGGAGAGCATCTTCCTGAAGCGCTCGCAGCAGAAGAAGAAGACGTCGCCCCTCAACTTCAAGAAGCGCCTGTTCCTGCTGACGGAGAGCAAGCTGTCCTACTACGAGTACGACTTCGAGCGCGGGGTGAGTCCGCGGGGCCGCTGGCCGTCCCTCGCCAGGACGAGGGGTGGGACGAGGGCCGGGGCTCAGCAGCTCTTGGAGGTTGCTCAAAGCCAGCCCGTCTCTCGCAGCGCCGAGGCAGCAAGAAGGGCTCGGTGGACATCGAGAAGATCACCTGCGTGGAGACGGTGGTGCCCGAAAACAACCCCCCCCCCGAGCGGCAGGTCCCGGTGAGGGTCCCCGCTTGTGTCCCCCGTCCTCTGGCTGGGGAGGTGGGCAGCAGCCCGGCCTGGGGGTGACGGGAGCTGGGGACAGTGATCGTCTCTGCCTCTCTCTTCCAGAAGAAGGGGGAGGATTACAACAACATGGAGCAGATCTCCATCATCGAGCGGTTCCCCTACCCCTTCCAGGTGAGTCCTCGTCACGCCCCCTTCACCAGCCTGCTCCGCGGGGCTGCGGGGGACCAGGGGCTGGCACTGCACCGGGGTGAGGACAGCGAGGAGGACACGGGGACAAGCACAGCATCATTTTGGGGATGCCTGTATCCCGCGCCGGGCAGGCTGGAATTGGGCAGCTCTCTTGAAGGGGCGATGGGAAGCAGCTCCGAGCTTCATCCCGCAGCTTTCGGTTCCCTGGCCGATGCTGGAGGGATGCTCCCTGCCCGCTGCTCGCTCAGCCCCCAGCCCAGCTGCCCGCCCTCGCTGGCACCCCAGCACACCGAAAGTCAGAGAAGGAAGTGGAAAGTCTCGGGGGAGGGGGCTTATTTATAACCTCCCTGTCATGGTCCCGCGAGCACCATGGGGCCCGCGCACACCGGCACGGCTCGTGCTCTGCACCGGCTGCCCGCGAGCCCCTGCTGCCCCATTTCCCACCCCCACGAGCCCCCAGCCCCGTGGACGTGTGTTGCCCGCAGGTGGTGTACGACGAGGGCCCCCTCTACGTCTTCTCCCCGACGGAGGAGCTGCGCAAACGCTGGATCCACCAGCTGAAGAGCGGTGAGTCCGGGCCGCCCCGGCTCCCCGTACGAGCGATCGGGAGCCGCCGGCTGCGCGTGCAGCGTGACTCAGACTCTGGGTTTCCGGGGGCTCGCTGCCTCGTGGTTACTTTATCCCATATCTGCGGAAGAGCGAGCTCTATCAGAAGCTGCTCCCATGACGAGCGCAGTCACGAGGCCGTGCCCTACGTGCAGGGTTGGTAACGTCCCTGCGTTGGCACGAGCCGCCCCCCGAGGAGCTGGGCGCTCACCTCTGCTGCCCGCCGATCCCTGCAGCACCACGGCCACGCTGAGCGAGGCGCCTTGCCTTCCCACAAACCTGCTCCAAATCAGCTCGAGCAGCCTCAGAAGTTGCTGAGGGCAGGAGGAAATGGCAGATGTGGCCGCACCGCTGCGCCGGCACATGAGGGGGAGGTAGAGCCCTAGGTGCTTTAGGAAGGGAACGAGGATGAAAAGCCTGAGTGGGGGCCTGGGAGCGTTTCCCAGCCCGTCCCGAGCCTCGCACGGTGCTGCTGAGCTGCTGCTGAGCTGCAAGGCTGCTCTCCCCTCGAGCTGGGAGCACGCTGAGGCAACAGAGGGGCTGGGGTGCTTGCGGTCGGACGAAATCTGATGGAGCTGCCCGTGTGTGCCTCTCGATGCGTGCGTATCTCCTGCGGCTTCGTGCTGCCGGGGTTAGATTAGCTGCTCGAATTGACACGGGGAAGTTTGCCCGAGCGAGGCGGAAGCAGAGCAGGCTGATAACGGGGAAGTCAGTTATTTCATGCCAGCCCTGCTCTGCCCCAGCAGCCGGCCCCGGCCACACTTCCCTGCTCAAGCTGGGGGGTGCTGCGGCTGCTGAAGCCTGGCGAGGGAGCAGCCACCCAGCAAGGGAGGTCCCCGAGCAGGCAGGGGACGGTGGCGGCATCCTGCTCTGCCCACAGGCAAGCCAGCTCCATCGCTTTTGAAAACTGGGCCTCAAAAGAGCTGCAGAGCACAGGCCTCGACAGCCCCGGGCACATTTCAGCTGGCAGGAGGACTGGTCGCAGCGGGAGCTGGCGCTCCGAGCGCATTTGTGTCCCTTTGTAGGGCTGCCAAAGAGCTTTGATCAAATCTGGGAGGAAAGGGCTGGCCCTCCCTCGCTAGGAGGTTGGTGTCACAGGGCTTGCATCGCCGTGGCACTGAGACAAAAGCAGTGCACTGAGGGAAACCCGAGCAGCAGGGCCACACGGCTGCGTATCAGGGGCAGAGCAGCGGGTGAAATGATTTACTGGGGCTGATCGTCTGCACTGGGAGAGCACAAAACTCTCAGCAGCGGGCTGGGGACGGAGCACTGGGTCACACACATCTCCCCTCCTCTGCCACAGTGATCCGGTACAACAGCGACCTGGTGCAGAAATACCACCCCTGCTTCTGGATCGACGGCCAGTACCTGTGCTGCTCCCAGACCGCCAAGAACGCCATGGGCTGCAAGATCCTGGAGAGCAGGAACGGCAGTAAGACACCGGGCACCCTCCCCTTGCCTGGCCCCAGCCCCGGGGAGCACCTCCCTGCTGCCCAACACAGCTCTCACCTTCATGGTTCTTGTGTTGTGAAGGTTTAAAAGTTGGGCGGTCACATCGCAAAACAAAGAAGCCTCTTCCCCCTACTCCCGAGGAGGACGAGGTAAGGGCCAGAAAATGTGGGTGTTGAAGGAGAGGTCAGCCTGGGAAAAGCCAACACACTCACTGAGCGTGGCTCAGAGGTTTGCAGGCTGGGACATGGCTCTGGAGAGAGATGGAAGGGGAAGGAGCTTGAACCAGGGGATGGAGCCCAAAGACCCAGAGGAAAGGCAAATGATCGCACCCCTGAGGGTCCCCCAGGGGAGCTAGGGAGAGAGAGAAACCCTGATATAGGGTGGGGGAGTCACGGGTTAAACCCAAAGGTACAGAGAAAAAACTTACCTTTGGGGAAGACGCCTCCAAGGAGGAATTGTTGCAATAAAAGCAGTGGGGTGGGTCGATCTTGGTGGAGTTATGTGTGGGAGCTGAGACAAACACTGTGCTGACCCGGCCAGTCCTGGGGACAGCCTCAGCCTGCGAACAGCGTGCCTGCCTGCCTCACCCTGTGCCCTGCTCTCCCTTTCCCTGGGGAAGATGGTGATGAAGCCCCTGCCTCCCGAGCCAGCCCCCGTCGCGGCGGGCGAGATGAAGAAGGTGGTGGCCCTGTACGACTACCTGCCGATGAACGCGCAGGACCTGCAGCTGCAGAAGGGCGAGGAGTACTTCATCCTGGAGGAGAGCCACCTGCCCTGGTGGAAAGCCCGTGACAAGAACGGGTAAGGGCTCCAGCACCTTGTGTCCCGTGCCAGTGTCATCCCTGGGGTGGCCCCAGGGACCCCCACCCGGCACTGGGGATCCCAGACTGGTCCCAGGCTCTCAGACTGGTTGGTTCTTCGCTCCACGGGCTCAGACAGGCTGCCTGCCTGCACGCTGGGCTCCTGCACCAGCTGGCACGTGAGGAGGGGAAGGGAGACACAGCAGGCTGTGCTGGTACCAGCCATCCCCAAGCATGAACACCGCAGGCTTCGTGCTGAGGTTTTTGAGCTTTTCTGCTCAGCTTTCTGGGGCAGGAACCTCCTCCATCGGTGCATGACCGTCCCCTTTTCCTCCTGCAGGAGGGAAGGATACATCCCCAGCAACTACGTCACCGAAACCAGCAATTCCCTGGAGATCTTTGAGTGAGTCAGGGAAGGCACGGGGCCGTGGCAAGTTGTGCTGGGTCAGGGCCTTTCTACGTTCAGTCCTGGGTCAGCAGGACTGGGGACAGCGGTGGCTGGGGCACGTCCCTGACGGCTGTGTCCCTGCCCCAGGTGGTACTCCAAGAACATCACCCGGAGCCAAGCGGAGCAGCTGCTGAAGCAGGAGGTGAGCGTTGGCTCGCGGGGCTGGGTCCTCCATGCACGTGGCCTCCATGGGCTGCTCTCAGCCCTTCCACTGCAGGTGACAAGGACAGAGCTGGGTAGCTCTGGCCCAAAAAGACTTGGGGGACACACCAGTAGATGTTCCCCGGGCAGGAGCTGGAAGCAGGACTGCTTTAACTCATTGCACCACTTCCAGACACGCTGTGGTTGTCCCTCTATTTTAAGTCCCACCTCCTGCAATCACCCCCTTACAAATACCCATCCCCTCTCTCTCTTTTAGGGTAAGGAAGGGGGCTTCATTGTCCGAGACTCTACCAGCAAGACAGGGAAATACACTGTGTCCGTCTACGCCAAGTCCTCTGTGTAAGTGGATGTAGGAATAGCTCGTTCCTGTCTGGGAGGGCCTCTCCGGGCACCTCTCGCCCTCCAACCCCGCACGCTGTCTCCCCAGAGACCTCCAGGGCATGATCCGGCACTACGTCGTGTGCTGCACCCCGCAGAATCAGTACTACCTGGCCGAAAAGCACCTCTTCAACACCATCCCGGAGCTCATCACGTACCATCAGCACAACTCTGCCGGTGAGCGCCCGTGGGCACGGGCAGAGCTGGCAGCTGGACCTGCACCCAGTGCCCTTCACCAGCTGGGCTGGCTCTGTCCCCCTCAGGGTGCACACTGACCCCCGCCCTGGTCTGGGACAGCCCAGCTGCAGCTTCAGACAACTCGTTCACACATCTCTGCTCAGGCATATCTGCAGCCGCAGGGACCTCACATCCCCCTGAGCATCCTTTTCCCTGCCTTCCTGCGGGGCAGCACCCACCCAGCACCCCTCTGCACCCACCCCACCAACATCTTTCATTAATCCTGTGCTCTCCTGCCTGCAGCCCTCGCCAGCACCTGTGGCAGTGGGCTGTAAACCAGGCTGCAGGAGGCTGGGAGCAACCTTGTTCCTTTTTATTGATCTGGACAAAAGCAAAACATGAACACATCCCTCGTAACCCACCCACCGGCATGGGTTCCCAGCTGATAGCACCTCTCAGGCAGGGCAAAAGGAGGGGAGGGTGCAGCCCAGGGAAAGCTGGAACAAGAATCTCCCAAGCTGTGACAGTCTCAGAGAGAGGACAGGGCCAGAGCGAGGCCACCAGTGCTTTTACAGACACCTTCCTGTGTTTCAGGGCTCATATCCAGGCTGAAGCATCCCGTGTCACAGCACCGGAAAAGTGCCCCTTCCACAGCTGGCCTGGGCTACGGTAAGCTGCCCCGGGCTACCTCCTGCTTCCCTGCCCGTGGGGCCCGAGGGGCACCCAGCACGGGCTCCCTTCCTTCTGTAACCTGCCAGGGCTGGGATCCCGGCTGTCCCCTCGCAGCAGGGCCTGCAGCATCCCCAGGGATCCCTTCCCTGCTCCCACTGGCCCTCTGGGGTCAGTACCGAGAGACGTGCAGGCTGCTTTGCTCCCCATCCCCTGGAGGAACAGGTCCTGCACGTTAGGGATTTTCCCTGATGGTTTTTCAGGCGTGCTTGTGATTTTTCAGGGTGATTTTTTGGGGGGCAGCACGCGTCTGTGAGCTCCTCCTGGACCAGCTAGATGAGATGACCGGGAACGTGCTGCGGGGAGGGCACCCGCACCCCCCTCACCCTCACGCTCTGTCCTAGGGTCGTGGGAGATTGACCCCAAGGACCTGACCTTCCTGAAGGAACTGGGGACGGGGCAGTTCGGCGTGGTGAAGTACGGCAAGTGGAGAGGCCAGTACGACGTGGCCATCAAGATGATCAGGGAGGGCTCCATGTCAGAGGACGAGTTTATCGACGAAGCCAAAGTCATGATGTAAGTGTGAGCAGCCCCCAGGGGGGCGCAGGATGCGTCCTGTCAGGGTGCCTGGTTTGGGGGGACAGCACCGGGCAGCCTCGCACACTGAAATGCACCCACACTGCGAGAGATTTCTCCTTTTGTGCTCGTTTGCCACGGAGCTTTCCACCGGCAGCTGGGGCAGGAGCACTTTGCCAAACTCTCCCTCTCCTTACCCAGCGATGCTTTTGCGGCTTGGCCCTGCAGATGCTCAGGAGTGCCCTTCTTGCCCCCAACACAGGAACCTGTCTCACGAGAAGCTGGTGCAGCTCTACGGGGTGTGCACGAAGCAGCGCCCCATCTTCATCATCACTGAGTACATGGCCAACGGCTGCCTCCTGAACTTCCTAAGGGAAACGCGGCGGCGCTTCCAGCCTGCCGAGCTGCTGGAGATGTGCAAAGACGTCTGTGAGGCTATGGAGTACCTGGAGTCCAAGCAGTTCCTGCACCGAGACCTGGTAGGGATGTGGCTGAAGGACACATCTCCAGCTCAGTGGGAGCCACAGCACATCCTAGACAGGGTCCAGCTAGCTCAGCGTGAGGATAGGCAACTCTGCAGCTGCTTCTTCAGAATCTCCCTGAGCTTCCCTGCCCACCTGAGCACAGACAGCGTGCCCACCACGGCACGTCTGGAGTCACTGCTCCGCAGTGAGCTAGCAATTGCAGAGAGGGCAGGGCTGGGCAGCTTTCCAGGGGACTGGAAATGCATTTTGGATAGGGCAGGGCTTTGCATCAGGCAGCATCCCTGGCTCAGATGCAGAGAGGGGGAACTTCAACCTCATGAAAAGCTGAGCCTGGTTCATCAGGCCTCTGGCTGGCACTGCCACTGCGGTGCTGCTCTGTGGGGTGTTGGAGGGAGTCCTGGTGCTGTGCCAGCACTGCTCAGCAGTAGACAAAACACTGGTGTGATAGCAGTGCTGTTCTCGCTCCCAGTGCAGAGCACAGCACTGTTTGGGCCAGTGCAGGGAAAGTTACCTCCATCCCAGCCAGACCCAGCACAGCAGTGACTGCCTCCATCTCTCCACCCACAGGCTGCTCGCAACTGTTTGGTGAATGACCAAGGGATTGTGAAAGTCTCAGATTTTGGCCTTTCCAGGTCCGGTAGCCATGTCTGTGTCACTTTCCTGTCTCAATTCTACATCTCCAGTCTCCCCTGCACTTTCTCCCCCCACCATTCTCCAGCTCCGCTTTTCCTCTGCTTTCTCCCAGCTTTCATCTACCTGGCTCAACCTTCCGCCTCTCCCCTTTCCAACATCCCTTTCTTACTTCCCTCATCCCCGTCCCCCTTCTTGCCACTTCTTTCCCCCGCCTCTAATCTCCTGGCTGCAGCCACATCCCACATCCCAGTTCTGCCTCTTGTGATGCTGTGTCACTGGAGCCCTTCCCCAGCCTCGACTAACACGTGCTTGTTTGCGAAGGGACACTTTCGCCTGCTCAAACCCACGCAGAGCACAAACTCTGAAAGCCGTAGATTCCTTTTGGGGTCGATTGGTTGCATGCAGACAAGTGAAACCAGGGACGGCTGCCCTGACCCGTTTGTCTGCTGCAGATATGTTCTAGACGATGAGTACACGAGCTCCATGGGGACAAAGTTCCCAGTTCGGTGGTCCCCTCCCGAAGTGCTTCTGTACAGCAAGTTCAGCAGCAAGTCCGACGTCTGGGCTTTTGGTAAGAGCGCAGCATTAACCACTCAGGGGTGGCCCAAAACCAGCGAGCTCCTCCACAAACCAACATCAGGCACAGACGTGGCCGTGCCCTGAGGTGTCCCCCGTTTGCCACCACAGGCGTGCTGATGTGGGAGGTGTACTCTCTGGGGAAGATGCCCTACGAGCGGTTCAACAACAGCGAGACGACGGAGCACGTCATCCAGGGCCTGCGCCTCTACCGCCCGCAGCAGGCGTCGGAGCGGGTCTACGCCATCATGTACAGCTGCTGGCACGAGGTGAGGCACCTCCATGCCCCCAAAACCTGCAGCTCCCCGGGGGCGGCGGGGCAGCACCCCACGGCTGCCGTGTCGCCCCCACAGAAAGCCGAGGAGCGCCCCACGTTCACCGCGCTGCTGGCCGGCATCCTGGACATCACGGACGAGGAGCCGTGAGCGCCGGGCGGGCTGGCCCCGCTCCCCCACCATCACCACCACCATCACCACGACCACCACGACGCCTTCCATCACCCCCACAGCCCCCTCAGTGCACAATAAACGGCGGCAGCGCCGCGAAGCCCCCCCCAGCTCCTCCTCCCCGCCTCCCTCCCTGCCGCCCCGCCATAAGATGGCGGCGGGGCCTGCGCAGTGCTCGCGGAAGGGGCCGGGGCTGGGGGAGGAAGGGGAGGAAGGGAAAGGAAGGGAAGGGGCGGGCGGCGGCACCACGCGAAGGTCGCGGCATGGAGGCGCCGGGAGGCGGCGGGCTGGGGGGGGCCGACCCGCAGCTGCAGCGCTTCATCGAGGTGGAGACGCAGAAGCAGCGCTTCCAGCAGCTGGTGCACCAGATGACCGAGCTGTGCTGGGTACGGCGCGGGGCGGCGGGGACGAGGAGGAGGATGAAGGGGGTGAAGGCGATGAAGGGGGTGAAGGAGATGAAGGGGGTGAAGGGGGTGAAGGGGGTGAAGGGGATGAAGGGGAATGGGGGGGGTCCCGTCGAGCACGGGGGATGCCCCCGGGGTCGCGGTGCCCCCCGAGAACCAAGGGCGGCCCCCGCTCCGCTCCGCTCTGCAGGAGAAGTGCATGGACAAGCCGGGGCCGAAGCTGGACAGCCGTGCCGAGACGTGCTTCGTCAACTGCGTGGAGCGCTTCATCGACACCAGCCAGTTCATCCTCAACCGGCTGGAGCAGACGCAGAAGTCCAAGTCGGCCTTCTCGGAGAGCCTGTCCGACTGAGCGCCGCGCCCCGTGCGGCTCCACGCTGCGAGCCGGCCGTCCCCAGCGAGCCCAGGTCACCTCTGGGGGGTTTAGGAGATCGTCTTGGGAAAGGTGCAGCCGGATGAGAGCCCGTCACAGGTACGCACGCTGCTCCTCCGCACGGCGTCGTGCTGCTCCCGTCCCCGGCCGCCGGGAAGGATCCTCGCACCGGGACGCGGATGCAGCGCACGAGGTCCGGGCGGTGGGGACGCCTAGAAGGAGGGGTGGCGATGCTCACCCCGGGGCTGCTCCCAGCGCTGAGGGGAACCTTACCGCAGGGCGAGGCGAGCCCGCGACCGCTGCCTTAAACGGTGCTGCACCCGCGTTGGTGGCGCAGGACTCAGCTTCCTCGCTAGGTGCTAACGAGCCTCGCGCTTCCCATGGCCGCGCGCTGTGACTGGAAGGAGAGCAGCAGGACTGCACCAGCACGGACACCCCCAGCCCGGAGAGCTTCCTGGGTGTAGGCAATACCCCGGGCAGCAACACTACTGGAAAACATTTCAAGGCTTCTGCAGGGTAAAGTCCTTCATGCGGCCGAGTGGCAAAGTTTCAAATTGCAGCACAGCTCTCTCAAAACTGACTTGCTCCGTTCACTGCTTTCCCCTAGACGATGTAATAAATGTTAACTGGGTCAATTTTTAATATGAGGTTCTCCTTTGTTCAGATCGCTGGGAAATGAAAATCTGGCCACTTTGTTCATTCCCAGTGATTCTATTTATTGCAAAATCAGAAGGGAAGGGGGAGTAGTTATCTTCTGACTAGACAGCCTGCTGTGAATTCTGATTTGTAGCTCAGTGAATTTGGTTCCATGAATCAAACCTCATGTTTGAGGCCTTTGTTTCTCTTCCCCAAACGGGAACGACACCTGCTTTCCTGAACGGGACTAGTTTCTTCAGAGAGACTAAAATTGCAGAATAAATGTAGCCAGCTACTTTATAACCAGCTGCACCCTTATCTGTGATCACTGGAGGGAGGCCTGTGGCCATGTCTTCTGGACTTTTGCCCCTAGGAAATGGTGTGGAGCTTTTAACTGGAAAAACAACAAACGGCTACTAATCCACCCTCCGAAACACAGTGTAGCGTTTCAGCAATAGGGCATGGCTCTGGGAAGCACGGAGTGACCCACCTTATGAACCTGTGGTGGCTTGGAGCCCTATAGAAAACCTGGTGAATTGGTTCTGCACACAACAATGCTGTGGGTGGTTGGACGGGGCATGTGGGGTGCCTAACACAGGTGTCTTGGAGCCAGCAGCCTTCCTGGAAATAAGTTCAGCACATGTGAAATAGAGCTACGTGTATACAAACCTGTGTAAGCAAGGGCGCAGCTATCTAGTTATCTTTCAGAAGTTTACCTCAATAACTAAAGACCGTTAGGTCACTCCTGTTCTCAACCACGAGCCATTCCCCCTCCTGTCCCTGCCTTGCATTTCTCTTGGGCACCCACGCTGTTCTTGCAGTGCTGCAATCCTTCGTACCTCTCAGTGCTGGCCCAGCTCTCAGTACAAACATACCAATAGCAGCTCAGTAACAAATAATCTGTTTTTAATACTGTAAGCAGGTGCTTCATCAACCTGCACAACAGACATTGCACAAAGAGGTTGCTCCCCCTGTAAGCGCCACAGCAGCACATGGCAGCACCGTTGAAGTTTTCCAGTTTTGGCTGTATTCTGTTCTTGGATGTGAATCTGTAAATAAATTCTAGCAGAGTGAGCAGAACGAGTACTTTTACGGAAGATTTTTTGAATTAGTACTCTGGCTACCTCACCTTTGGAGAGAAGACAGCTGTCTGGCCCTATGTAATCTTAGCACCATGTTAGATTACTTTGTAACTGTTAATCTTCTAAGTATTCTTTAAAAAAAAATGCTCAGAGGCCTCCCCTATCATGTGGCCTTTGCATTCAGTAAGGGTCAGCACTGTGTTAGTGCTGCAGACCTCTGCACAATCAAAGCCTGTGTCCTGACAAGGGCGGATTGATTCTTCGTATAAAAGAGCAGGTAAGAGGCACTAGATCCTGACAGTGGGGCTGTTCCCAGAGCTTGTGTCTGTAGCTGCAGGAGGCTGCTGTCCCCCTCAGCCTCCCAGCAGTGAGAAGTCACTGATCATGTGCCCCAGGCAGGTAGAAGGTCACTGCTGACTCCCACAAGCACCATAACTAGCAGCATCTGATGCAGCGAGTTCACCCTTGCCCAGAGGAGCTGCTCACTGGTGGGAGCAGAAAGCCAGCATTTCGGAGGCTTCCTCACATGCTTTCACCTTCCTCCTCTTCCTCTTCTGCACTCTGAGAGTCTTTGTCCTCGGAGGGCAGAAGAGGCTGGTGCTGGCAGGACTGATGCCTGTCTGCGCTCCTCCACGACGTGCGCAAGTCTGCCCTGCCTTGCTGCAGGAAGAGGGGCAGGAGGTCGGGGCTGAAGGGCACGTCCCTGAAGGCGTGCAGGAGGAAGATGCCGGACACGATGGTGAGGAAGCCGCTGATGGTGCCGATGATGTTGTCTAGCACCATGTGCTGCCACTCCTTGAAGAGGATGGCAGAACAAGTCATGACCGCTGTGGTGAACAGCACGTAGTAAATGGGTGTGACCACGGACGTGTTGAAGATGTCCAGGGCTTTGTTCAGGTAGTTGATCTGGACGCTGATGCAGAGCACCAGGCACACCAGGAGCACCCAGCCCAGCGGTTCTTTCAGGACGGGCTTCCCGGCAAACAGTTCTTTCAGGGCAATCCCCAAGCCTTTGACACAGGATACAGAAAGCGAGCCGATGGCAGAGCAGACCAAGACATAAACCAGGACGTTGCTCCGTCCGTAACGGGGTCCAGCCACAAAGATAAGCAGAAGGGAGCTCACCAGGACACACACAGCAAACACAATAAATCCTTTGGAGAAAGAAGAATTAAGGGCTCTGTCAGAATGGAGAACAGTAGCACCAGTGACAGACGTAACTAAACAGCAAGTAGGGACGGAGGACAGGCAGGCAACTGCCCTGTCGGTCCCTCTTTTTAGCTGTAGGGACCTGGGCTGGGAAGCAGAGGGGGTCTCCAGCCTGAGAAAAGCTGCCGACACGAGCAGTTCTTTACAGTGCTGATCAGCACTGCCCCACAAGTCTGCCTGTCAGAGGGATACAGATGTCTGTGGCACAACCAGGGTCTATAGTATTAGAGGTGGGGCCTGATACCCCCAAAGAAGAGGGGGCAGAGCTCTGCAGGACGGCAGCAGAAAGGTTGGGAAGCACTAGCTGAACTCAGCAGGTTGTGGTGGGATAAGAAAGAACTGCTTCAGAGGAGTTCAGTCCTATCCAAGCTGTATCCTACCTTCTACTGTCATTTCCAAGCCTGAAGTTGACAGAGCCCCTTTTATTTAAGTACCTGGATCTTTCAGCTTTTCTGCCATTGACTCCAGGCTGGAAACCTCTTCTTCCTGGGGAGCATGGATTACCATCACCGTGGAGCCCAGAATACTTAGGAGGCAGCCAATCTTGCCGTGAACATTCAGCTGCTCATTCAGGAAGGTGGAAGAGAGAACTGCACTGGAAAATAATAATTAAAAAATATATATATATCATTTAGGCCAAGGGATGGAGTATCTGAGGGATGGGACAGAGGAAAGCAGAGCAACTGCTTCCACCATTTAGGGTGGAAGATAAGGTATATTTCTGAGGCCGCTTACCTAACAAGGACACTTAGAGCACCCAGCGGAGTTACCAGCGTTGCAGGGGCAAAGGCATAGGCAGCAAAATTTGCTGCTTCTCCAACTCCCACTGCAAGAGAAACTCTGACAGGTAAGCATCAAAGCGAGGAGCAATTCAGCACAACACTAGCTTGAGTGCAGTGAGACGAGAGCCTTGATCACCACCTAAGTGTCCCATGTTTCTCTGAGGTATGTTGTGCAACCAGGAGAGGACAGTGTCAGCAAGAAGCAGCAGAAGCCTTTCCTTCTTGGAAAGAGAAGGCTTGTGGTTACACGTGGTTATCCTTAGTCCTACGTGGCTATCTAGTTAAGCAGCAACAACATAAAAATATTTATGTTTTCTTAAAGCCGAGAGGAGTTTAGACATATTTCTAAGTTAATCTTTTCTCCTAGAAAAGGCTTTACAGCTTTTTACAGGGTAAATTGAGTGTAATCACTTACTAATGTCACGTTTGAAAAGTGTACAGTAGAACCTCTGAAAGTGCTGTACGCCCTCCCTGCTGGACACGGCGTTATCTGACTGTGGTGTCCGGGCAGGCCATTTCAGAAGCGCTTAACCCAACCCAGTCAGACCAGTTCCTCAATTCCTACATGGCAGAGGAGCCTGGCGATGCACGAAACTTCAGAATATTGCAGAGTAGTGATTAGATCAGCAACATCCCCAGAGACAAAAATCCAGCCGTTAAACAACAACCATCACCATAATAAAGCGTGAAAGCAACTGGAAACACATTGTGAAGCGACAAACACATCCTGAAGCATCCTGCTGCAGTTTGGGAGCAGCTACATGTACTTACTGCACAGCAGCCCTGCCCACCACAGCCACTCTCGCAGGTACGCATGTCCTCCTTGCCCTGGGGGAGAAAGTAATGGGAAAATTCAGGTGAAACCACATAAAAAGGCTCGGTTACGCTGCCAGAAATGCCTCTGAGAAGCGGGTGGGAGCTGCCTGGTAGGCTTTAAGCGTGAGGCTCCCTGTGTCCTGCTGGCCTTGTTGCAAGCTGGCCTGCCCCAGACGTGGCATGACAGCAGGAACAGGTTCGTGTACCAAAGACTTTATCCCTGCTTCTCGGCAGCTCCAGGAAACACGCGAGCAGGCACAGAAACACCACTTTTTTACCGCTTTTTGCCACTTTTTGGCTGGGAGAAATTCCACTTTGAGCCAAAAACCACACCAGGGATAAAACGCGCTGTGCTCTCACCCCTTGACCCAGAACCGACCGAAACCATCCCGGGTTTGCCTCGGACGACCCCAAACCGAGCGGGCCGGGCCCGGCGACCCCCGAGGGCTCCCCCCGGGGTCTCCCCCGGTTCCCCCCGGGTCTCCCCCCGCTCCCTGCCGCCGGTACCTGCCCTGGCTTGGCCGCGGCGGCCCAGGCGGAGCAGCCCCTTCTTCTTCAGCACGAAGCTGCCTCCGATGAAGGCGCTGGAGGCCAGGGCGAGCCCCAGCCCCAGGTAGAAGCCGGGCCGGCCGCCCGCCGCCTCCCCCCCCCCCATGGCGGCCCGGCAGCGGGCGGAACGCAGCGGCGGGGCCGCGGGGAGCGGGGAGCCGGCGGCGGCTGCACCGGGCCGGCCCCTTCCGTACGGCCCCGGGCTGGGCAGCGAGGATGAGCAAGAGCAAGGACGACGCCCCCCATGAGCTGGAGAGCCAGTTCGTGCTCAGGCTGCCGCCGGTGGGGGCTCGGGGGTCGGGAGAAGCGGTTTGGGGGGGCCGGTGGGGGGAGCAGGAGGGGTGGCCGCCACCCTGTGCAGCCCCGCTCCCTTCAGGAGTGCTCCGTGCAGGGTGCTCAGAGGGCGGGTTGCAGGTTCAGAGGGGTTTTTGAAGAGGGTTTTCCACCCCGGGGTGATATTTGGGTGTGAAGCTGGGGTGGGCCTGTTGTGACCGTGTCCCCCCCTCCCCAGGAGTACGCCTCCACCGTGCGCAGAGCGGTGCAGTCCGGGAGCGTCAACCTGAAGGACAGGCTGACCATCGAGCTGCACGGTGAGCGTGCACCCCCTAAAACCCTGCTGATCGTCCACAGGACTCGTGTGTGGCCTGCTTTGGCTGTTTGGCAGCAGCCGGGCAGGCTCCTCTGCAGCACTGACCTGCCCCGTCTCTTCCCGCAGCCGATGGGCGCCATGGGATCGTCCGCGTTGACCGGGTGCCGCTGGCAGCCAAGCTGGTGGATCTGCCCTGCATCATCGAAAGCTTAAAAACCATCGATAAGAAGACCTTCTATAAGACAGCAGATATCTGCCAGGTATGGGCTGTTCTTCCTGCCTGCCCCAGCAGCTCCTTTGCTCGCCCCCCCTCTCCAGGAAAACCCTCGTACGCTTTGGCAGCCTGGCACCTGGTATAACGCGGCCAATTTCTGTGTTGTGATATCGGCAGCTTAAAATTCCCTACTTCTGCTTGGTGGTTGGAAATCCCTCTTTTGAAGCATAGAATTTGTTGTGTGTTTAGATACAAACTGAGCTGGGTGTCAGACATCATATTTCTGATACCCCATACCTGTGAATCCCTCTGGCTAGCTGCATGCAGTAGGTGGTCACTGTCCATTTACCAGAAAAGCTTTCACAGCCTCTTGTTCTTGCATTGCAATAAGCAACCTTTGTGACTATGTGGGGATTTCAGATGCTCGTTTGCACCGTGGATGGTGATCTCTACCCCCCTTTGGAAGAGCAAACTGTGAGCACTGACCCCAAGGCAAACAAGAAAAAAGACAAGGACAGAGAGAAGAAATTCATCTGGAACCATGGCAGTGAGTAGAGGCTCTGCCAGTCCCCTCCATCCCACCACCCCAGTGTCCCCACAGCTGTGCAGGGCACTCACCGCTGCCGTGTCCTGGCTGTGTTGTTGCTCTGCTTTTAGTGCTCTCTGTAGTCCTGAAGGGAACTTCTCCCCCTTGGCAGGTTGGGTTTGGCAGACCCAGCTCCCCCATTAGGCCATCTGCCTGACACATGCAATCTGTTTCCTCTGTCACAGTTACTCTTCCCCTGAAAAATGTACGAAAGAGACGATTCCGGAAGACAGCTAAGAAGAAGGTGAGTTGTTTCTCCCTCACACTGTGGAGATGCAGTAACAAAGGGATCAGAAGGCAGGGACATTAGAGCTGTAACTATTGGTCCTGAAAACAGAGCATCTTAACAAAGCTTTACATGTTTCTTTGCCAGAGGTGGGGGAGAAGGGAGGCTAGTAGCTTTAAACACTTCCACGAGAGCTTCTTCCATGTTTTTCAAAATGGTGGGAACGTGATCTATACTGAGAACTGCTGGACTCTGTTCTTGTGGTTGCTTTGTTGTAGCGCATCTCTTCCTGCTCACAGAAGAGAAAGGGTCGTGTGGAAATGAGACCACTTGTTCTTGCTTTCCCAGCTGAAATCTCTCTCTGCATGGCCTGCTCACATCCCCAACAAGCAACACTACAAATAGAATAACTGTTATTTCAGCTGGGGGAGTGACAACAGATGGAGCTCAGAGGCTCTGTCTCTGTGGAAATGCTTAAGCCAGGAAAGGTGTTGGGGAGATGCAGCACCGTGAGGCGGGGAGGATCTGTTCTTCTCTGCTTTGCAGTTTCTGAGAACACGGTGGAGTGATATTTTGCATGACATTTGGGAGACAAATTATTTCAAACGGTCTCATAGCCCACAGGAGAGATTAGATGTCACTGCCTTAAGATCCATGGCTAATTTAAAAGTGAAAAATGAAACCTCTTTTTGCGTGAGATGGGAAGGATTGCAATTGACCATCCATCAGTGAATGACACCTTGAGCGCTTTCAGTACACAGAAAGAAAGTCCTATTTCATGAGCACTATTGATGGGTGCCAGAGTGGTAGAAAAGCGAGAGCATAGAAACCACCAGGGAGCTCTGTGCAGAAAAAGACGGATCGCTTTCTGGAGGTGCATAAATTACTTTTTGGGCGGAGCATGAGCAAAGACCAAGCAGAAAGAATAAGAGAAGAGATGCTTGAGATAGGGCTCTATGCAGAGGTTGAGGATGGGAGCTCACCCGTGCAAGTCATCTAACAGGTTGTCTGTTCTCTTTCCCCTCTCTGTCCCAGTACATTGAGTCTCCTGATGTGGAGAAAGAGGTGAAGCGTCTCCTGAGCACAGATGCTGAAGCTGTCAGTGTCCGTATCCTTTTAAGAGAAAAAAAAAAAAAAAAAAAAAAAGCTCAAATTGGGAACGAGGCAGTATGCATGATCTGGGGGTTGTGGAGAGGAGAGGTGAGCTCAGCTGCACGTGGGGGTGTGAGAGGTTGGGAGATAAGCACGTGAGAGACACTAAAGTTTTAGAGCTTTATCTTTGCCTTCTTCAAAGCTTATTGTTTCTTCATGGTAAACAGGAATGTAAATAACAGTAAAGGGCTGGTCTTCAAAAAAGGGGTCTGGGGTGGTTTGTTGTTGATATCCATACCTGCAAGGCTGTACCTATCAGAGGGGGCAGTGATCTCCTGCAGTTTTTACCTTTCTGTCGTTGTACTGCACCTTTCATGCTCCTCTTTTTCCCTTGACTCATCTGTTCCTACTGTCAGGCTGGGAAGTCATTGCTGAAGATGAAACAAAAGAAGTAGACAACCATGGTTCACTCACGAGCCTGGACATCTCCTCCCCAGGGATGTCAGGACATAAGCAAGGCCACGGATCCTCGGGTACAGTGGGGAAGGTTTTTTCCTTCTTTCTAGCTCCTGAGTAATCAGGTGGGCCTGTTCTCTGCGGGGTAAGCCCTAACCAGAGATTCCCCAAATGGAGGCTGAACAGCGTTGGCTTGGGTGTAAATAGGGGCCAGTGTGTCACAGTGCTGAAACGGGAACCCGTTTGCCATAGCAAAAAGATCCCAGCTGCAAAGAACATACTGCACATGGTGCAGCAAGTTGGGGTGGCAGTGGCTGAAGGAGAGAGGGCAGTGTTGAGACAGGCACCCTGTATTCACAGGTCCCTCCCTGGTGGGCACAGGGTGCTGGGTGGTTCATCACACGTGGTTTTCCTCTTCCCTTTTGCACCCTTCAGAACATGACGAGCTGCGGGAGATATTTAATGACATCAGCAGCAGCAGTGAGGATGAAGATGAGCGGGATCATCACGATGATGAAGACCTGAACATTATGGACACCGAGGAGGACTTGGAGAGGCAGCTGCAGGACAAGCTGAATGAGTCTGATGGGCAGCAGCAGGAGAACGAGGGGTCCAACCAGATAGGTGAATTGGGTGGCAGAATGCTGCAAAATCACAGGGGTAAAAACCTCTGCTGCTGCTGTAGGTCTCAGCTCACTCTCTCTTCCAGTCATGGGGATCCAGAAACAGATTGACAACCTGAAGAGTAAACTCCAGGAGACCCAGGACAGGAGGAAGCGCCAGGAAGATCTTATCATGAAAGTCGAGAATCTAGCCCTCAAGGTGAGAGCTCTTCTAGTCTTGTGCTTAGAACTGGCTTGCCATTAGATCCAGCAGATTCAGCTGCTGCCCTGGAAAATCCACGTCTTTGCATGCTGGGTTAAAAATAAATTTGGTGTGACCATACTCTCCAGCATTTCCCTGTGGAGGTGAAACTGCAGGAGATAAGAGTCAGTGCAGTTCGGAGTTTGCTGCACCATTTGACATACTGTACTGGCAGCTATTAACTGAGAATGTACTGGTAATTGTTGTCTGGTGTGTTTGTCTCTGCAGACCCGACTCCAAGCTGTGCTGGATGAATTCAAGCAGCAGGAGGAGCGAGAGAAGCAGCAGGTGAGTAAGCTCCCACAGTGGAGGACAAAGGACTGGGGCACGAGGCTTAGTTGTTAAAGACAGTTCTAGGGCTGGCCTCTGACAAAGTTCTGAATATTGTACCGTGCCACCTGCTTCAAAGCCCAGTGTTACAGGTCAGGTGTGAGCTGTACCTCATCCCTGTCGGGTGTAAAACGTGACATGAAAAACCACTGGCACCCACATATAAGAAGGGTAGCAGCTATGGGTTCTTGGCAGATTTTCCTGGGCAGCTCTGTGGAGTTTCAGCCAGGTACCAGGGCAGGAAGTTCCCACTCCCAGATTCCCTCTGTTGCTTCACAGTGAGGGCAGTGCTCAGTTCTGCCCCAGAGGTGGCTGCAAGGCAGCTGTTTGCCAATCGAGTTCTTGAAAGCAGGCCCACATTGCCCTGGCACAGCTCCCTGCGGTGTGTAGGCAAAGCAGCCACTAGTGTAGGTGGAAGATCCGCAGAAACTCAAAAGTGCTTGGGCTTGAAATGCAGTCCCAGCTGTGCCTTACTGTGACACCTTACTCCCTCTTCCCAGATGACGTCTCTGCAGGAGCAGCTGGAGTCCCTCATGGAGAAGTGAGAAGCGGGCCCGGCCTGAGCAGCAGGTCTTTGTGCATACGAGCAGGGCTGGAAGTGTTCATCCCCATGCTGACGTTTGAGGAAAGAATTAGACTGCACCTGTGAGAGCAATGAAACCACTGGGATTTACTGTAAATATTTGGGACCACTCTCCCTGAGGGAATTGGTTCTCCCTAGGCCAGCTCTCTGCATCTCATTGAGTCTTGGACTTGATGGGCTGTGGCCTGGTGGGAACTTGTCCCTGTGTTTGGGAAATGCTTGTGTCTGCAAACCAGGCTCAATAAAGTACCCTCTTCTGTTTCCTTCGTGTATTGTTCTGTGTATGTCCTCCATGTTCTGTTTCCAACCCTGTTCTGTTCCTCCACGTTCTCCAGGGGACAGGGTAGCGCTGCCTCTTGCCAACTCATGCCAGTGTAACTGGGCTCCTTCCGCTGAAATGCTCCTGGCATGGCTGGGTCAAAGGGATATTGCGTGAGAAGGGGACCCCGCACGCTCTCAGGCTGCGGAAGGAACGAGGCTCTCCTGATTAGGGAGCTTCTTTAATTCCTCACAGGCTAGGCAGGCAAATCTCAGATTAACCTGGCAGGGTGGGAAGAGGATTAGAAAGGCAGTTCCAGTCAGCAGCTGGCAGAACACAACAGAAAGGCATCACAGGCTTCAGCAGGGGTGTGCCACAGGGGGAACCTGTCTCAGAACCTGAGGAGCAGAAGAAGGGGAAAGGGCTTCCAAGTGCTGCCACGGCTTGGGGGCACCTGGCACGGAAGGCAAAAGGTGAGCAGCAGCCCTGGGAGATGATATGTGTGTCCATATAGTCCAGAGAGGTAGATGTCCTGAGGACAACACCGAGCTGAGGAAAGGCTGGAGTACGTGCTTGTGTATGAGCGCATGACCCGCTCCTGAGGGCTGGCAGGAGCAGCCATGGAGGAAACGTACCTGCTGAACGTGGAAGGGGTCAAAAAGAAGATCCTGCATGGAGGCCAAGGGGAGCTGCCGAAATTCCAGGATGGGAGCAAGGTAAATTGTGGTGGTAGCTACCCCAGAACCCCGAGAGAGAGGGGAATGGGTCTGCCACCTCCCTCCCTGCCCATTACCTGAGGATTAGGTTCTCTGCTCGTGAGCCGTGCTCCAGGCTACAGGGAGATCCCATCCCCAGCAGATCCCTCGTGAGGTGGGTGCAGGTTGAGGGAGCCACATTGCCCTCACGGTGATGGCTGACATTGCCTGCTGCATTCACCCAACGTCAGTGCTGTTCCCTGCCTCTTCCCTCTGCTCTTCAAGGCACAGTGGAGCTCAGCAGCTGCGCTGGGTTGCTGGAAATCCTCCTCCCCTTCCCAACGTGTCAAACATGAGTGGAGGTGCCAATGGGGAGCACCGTGGGGTTTCTGGGGTCCCCAGACCACAGCTATGGACAGATCGGTGTGGGTACCACGAGGCCCTCACATGGGAGTGCTCTCTGTCCTGGGCTATAAAGGGGTTTTCAAAGAGAGCAGCCAGATATAGCAGCGATGGGTGTTAAGACGCTCTGCCATCTGCTTTCTGTCTAAGACGAGCTGGCAGGAGGCACAGTCTCCCTGCTGCAGATGGAGAGCTGCCAACCCAGCCCGCACCTTGCTGGGAGCGGGCTCATCCCCATGTCCTGGCCCCGTGGCAAAGGGGGTTTGGGGTTGGCGAGAGGACTGAGGGCTCTGACCACACGTTCCTGCCCTGGACACTGCTCTTTCTCCGGGGCAGATCACCTTCCACTTCCAGACGCTGAAGGACAACTTTGAGCGGACGGTGATCGATGACAGCCGGGAGGCCGGCATCCCCATGGAGATCATCGTGGGCAAGATGTTCAAGATGGAGATCTGGGAGACGCTGCTCAGCTCCATGAGGGCTGGGGAGGTGGCGGAGTTCTGGTGCGACGCCATCGTGAGTGAGGGGCTTTGCGGGCCCCACGTGCAAGCGCAGGGGTGCGGGACGAGCTGCTGGCTGTCCCCTTCGTGGTGTCACGCAGCCGTGGCACCCCGGGGGCTGCCCCAGAGGAGGGGGTGCAGGCTGGCCCCACATGGCTGAGTGGGGTGCTCCCCTTGCAGCACACCGGCATGTACGCCCTGGTGTCCAAGGGCATGCGGCGGATCGCGGAGGGCCGGGACCCCCTGGAAGGGCAGAAGCACCGCTGCGGCATGGGCAACATGTTCGACTACCACAGCACGGGCTACGACGACCTGGATGAGCTGCAGCGGACGCCGCAGCCCCTCATCTTCATCATGGAGCTGTTCCGGGTAAGGGTGGACGGTGGGGACGGCTGATGGCCTGGGGAGGGCTGGGGCAGCTGGCTCAGGACCCGCTGCCCACACAGGTGGAGGAGCCCTCGGCGTACAAGCGCGACACCTGGGCCATGAGCAAGGAGGAGAAGCTGGCCGCCGTGCCCGTGCTGCACAGTGAGGGCAACCGCCTCGTGCTCCGCAAGGAGTTTCGGCAGGCGGCGGAGAAGTACCAGGAGGCCGTCATCTGCCTCAGGAACCTGCAGGCTAAGGTGAGAGGAGCCTGGCCACCTCCTGCCGTCCCTGCTGGGGTTCCTCCCATGGGCGCTGGGTGCCCTGAAGGGGCAGCCGCAGCCGTGATCCCCCCGCTCTGTGGGGCAGGAGAAGCCGTGGGAGGAGGGCTGGCTGAAGCTGGAGAGCCTGGTCACGCCGCTGGTGCTCAACTACTGCCAGTGCCAGCTGGAGCTGGGCGAGTACTACGAGGTGCTGGAGCACACGACCGAGCTCCTCCAGAAGCACAAAGGTACCGTGCCCTGCCTCCCCACACACACTGGGCACCCTGCCCTCCACAGTGCTGCTCGTCCCACGTCCCTGTGTCACCGTCACCCGGATCCCCCTGCCCACCCGTGTCCCAGCTGCCCCTGCCTAGAGCATTGCCCACATCCCTGGTTTCCCCCTGCCCACGATGACACCTGCACCCCGTGTCCCCTGGTCCCCCATCCCACAGCGGCACCCACCCCATATCCCTCGAGTCCCTTGCCCACCGCAGTACCACATATCCAGCCCTCCCGTACCTGATGGTACCCGCTGGGCTCCGGCTGCAGCTGCAGCACCCTGGTGGGGGCTGTCCTCTCCCACAGACAACGCCAAGGCGTATTTCAAGCGGGCCAAGGCCCACGCTGCTGTGTGGAACGAGCGGGAGGCGCGGGAGGACTTTCTGCGCGTGGCCCACCTCGACCCCGCCATGGCGGCCGCCGTGAAGAAGGAGCTGAAGCAGCTGGGGGAGAGGATGAGGAAGAAGCACGTGGAGGATCGCAAGCGCTACCAGGGGCTCTTCCAGCAGCCCCAGGGGCCCAGCGCTGGCAAAGGGGCTGGGGATGGCAGCGGGGGGCAGGAGGGGGAAGGGGAGAGGCGGCAGGGGGAGGTTGGGGTCCTGGAGACACACGGAGGGGAGCAGGGCACAGGAGTGTGGCCATCAGGGGCTGATGAGGGAGAGCAAGGGAACCACGGGGACGGGCATGAAGAAGAAGCACCAGGAGGAGACACGGCCCCGGGGGAGCCTGTGGAGGTGAGGGTTGGAATGGGGCAGGGAGGGGAAGAAAACCTGGACACCTGCAGGGCAGAGCCTAGCTGTGGGGCAGGGAGGGGGACAGGAGGGGAAGACAAGGAGACAGCGGAGGAGGAAGAGGAGGAGGAGGAAGGCAAGGGGACAGTGGAAGAGGAGGAGGAGGTGGTGGTGGAGGAGGAAGAAGGGGAGAAAGAGGCAGTGGAAGAGAAGGTGGTGGTGGTGGAGGAGGAAGAAGGGGAGAAAGGGACAGTAGAAGAGGTGGTGGTGGTGGAGGAGGAGGAGGAAGAAAGGGAGAAAGAGACAGTGGAAAAGAAGGTAGTTGTGGTGGAGGAGGAAGAGAAAGAGGTGGTTGTGGAGGAGGAAGAAGAAGGGGAGAAAGGGACAGTGGAAGGGAAGGAGGAAGGGGAGAAGGAGACAAAGGAGGAGGAAGAAGAGGAGAAAGAAGAGGAGGAGAAAGTGGAAGAGGAAGAGAAGCCAGCAGCAGCAGAGCTGGAAAAGGAGGAAGCAGGGCTGGTACAAGGGCTGGAGCAGGGAGCTGGGGGGGCAGAACAAAGTGGAGCAGGGAACATGGCTGGGGACGAGCCAGGCAGAGCTCCAGAGCTGGGGCCCACATTTCTGGACCAGGGAACATCCCAGGAGGAGCAGGGACAGGGGAGCTGTGGGGGGCACCGAGCAGGCAGAGACAGCTCCCCCCCAGCCATCACTGCTGGGGAAATGCTTTGCGCTGGGCCCTCGGGGGCAGACCAGGAGCTGGCAGGGGGGGCAGAAGTGCCTCCCTGCCCCACACCAGCTGGGGAAGGGGCTGGGGCACCCCTGGGGCAGTGCAGGGAGAGCAGGGAGCTCAGGGCCACCACACTGGGGCACGGGCAGCCCTGAGCAGGGCTGGATGGGGAACAGGGTGCAGGGCTGCCCATGTGGGGGCACAGCCTGGGCAGAGGGGCTGCAGTGCCCTCAGGACAAGCCCCAAGGCCCTGGCTCCCAGCAGCTGGGGCCTGGGCAGTGACACGGGAACGATGCTGTCCTCGCCCTGCCGCCACCAGGCCTGGCAGCCCCGCTGTGCAGTGCTCCTGCTGCCTCCCCTTTCTCGCCTCACCGGCTCCAGCGGCTCCCAGCCGGGCCACGCTGAGCTCTGCTGGCTGAGAAATAAAAGCTCTTCCCTGGCACCATGTGCTGGATCCGTTCCTGGACGTGCCTGGCATCCCTGATCGCAGCCTGCAGCTCCTGCCCTGCCCTGGAGCCCACAGAACTGGGATGGGGACGCGGTGTTGGCCCTGCCCTTGGGATGGGGAGGCACAGGGGCTGGATTTCCCCTTTCAGGTGTCACAGCTTTGGGCTGAGAGCTGCCCCAGCACTCCCTGCCACAGCCCAGCCCTGCACACATCGGTTTTTCACTGCCTGCCAGGGCTGGGCCTTTGCTGCAGCACAGACACGGAGAGCACGGGCAGCAGGTGTGATGGAGCACCACCGAGGGGGGCTGCAACATGAAAAAGGGGAGGGAGAGGCCTGCCTGTGGGGCATCCTGCTGCCATCCTCTCGTCTCTGGGCTGCAGGAGCTCCCTGACAAGGCAGAGGGCTTGTCCCTGCACAGCCAGCCTCCTCTTAGCTGCCACACGGACCTGAGCAGACCTTGCTGGAAGAGGATGAATGCAGAGGATGGTCAGGGCATGCAGCTGCACCCAGGGCAACACCACGGGGAATGTCCTCGTCCCCACAGCAAGAGGTGGCAGCAACCTGCTGCAGGATGGCCAACAGCAAAAGAGCATGGAAAGAAGAGACCAGCGCACCCACGGGGGTCCCAGTATAAATACCAATTTATTCTCTTTCCAGAGCAGAGGTGGAGAGAAGCAGCCAGGGCAGCAGCACCGCAGTACATGGTTACCAGAGCATCAGCCAGCCCGCTCCCCTCCCGGCCGCCTCCCAGCACAGCCCCAGCCTGCCCAGGCTCCCCGGGCACACAGCTCAGACACTGCCACTCCCCGCAGCGAGGACCTGCACCAATTTGCCCCAATCCTGCCTTTTTCTTCCTGGGGGAACCCCTAATCTCATGCAGTCACCATGCTCCTGCAGTGCTTACCCACTCAGGACAGCGTCCCCTCCCTAATGCCACCACCACCGCCACCAGGATGGCAGGGACGGCACCCCACACACCAGCACGGGGCCCTGGCACCAAGCACATTTAGCACTCCGTGATACGGGCACCGCTGCCATCGTGGCAAACATCTCCCTGGTCCCAGCCTCCCCAAAGAGCTCACCAGCACACAGCCAACAGCCCTGTCCCTGCAGCTCGGGACACACAGACACAGCCTTCCCTGCACCCTGCTGTGCCCAGCTGTGTGGGCATCTCCTCTCTCCGCCGCCCCGGAGCAGCAGCGGGGCTGTGCCAGCCCTTCTCGTGCCCCGGGGCACCCTCAGCACCTGACTCCGCAGCTTTCTCGACGTAACGCAGCCTGAGACAGCCAGCCCGAGGGAGCCTGAGGGACCCGGAGCCACCACCAGCAGCCCTGCTCCAGGGCAGCGCGGGGAAGGATCCCGCAGGAGAGGGAGCCGGGCTGGGCTGGAAGGGAAGTGCAACTACACTTCGTGTTAGGGTTTAATGGCGTGAGTCCGTGAGAGTATTTCAGTACAGAATATATATATAATATATAGAAATATATGCAAATTAAACGATAAGGCTCTGTTATAAAGATCCTCTCAGGATAAGGCTACCAGCTGGGCTGAAGCTCTGGTGTGGACTCGCCCCGACCCCACCAACCTGGCAGTCTCTCCCCCCAGCAACGCGTGCCCCGCCAGCAGCAGCGTCCAAACCATAAGGCGGGCAGCTGGGTGCTGTCAGAAGGAGTTCCTTTACACCCCAGGAGGCCTTTTGGTGGCTGCAGAAACATTTCAGTGCCCACCGACCTGGAGGACCCCGGGCAGAACTGGAGAGGAGCGGGATGCTGAGCTCTGCGCCCCGTGGGTGCCAGGGGACACACGCAGCTTCCACCACTTCAGCTCTTTCTTCCGAGCCTTTCCGTGCAGTCCAACGAGTCCAAGCCTGGATGCTGCAGCTGAGCAACCCAGCCGGCCCCCGGGGAGCCCACAGCCCCGCTCCCACCTGGCCAATGTTCCCCTGAGATCTCCTGGAGCTGGCAAGCGTCCTGCCTGAGCGAGGGAGCCTGCCGCGGCACGGGGAGCACGGCGGGGAGAGGAGGAGGAGGGGAAGCAGCCAGGCAGCTGGTTAGGAAAAGCCTCTGGCTCACGGGAGGTGTTAGATAAGGGAGGTCATACCTGGAAGAGAGACGGAGAGGTCAGCAGAACAGCGCCTGGGGCCAGCTGGTTAGAAGGGGACTGCTCAGGGGTGGCAGAAAGCGGGCGAGGGGCTGGGTGGGAGAGGGCTAGAGCCTGGGGTAGAGCTAGCACCAGGTGACAGCGCCCTGGGTGCACACGTGTGAGGGATGGCGCTGAGCACGCAGTCACAGAGCATCCCTGGTCACCATCCATGTGGAATGAGCCATCCACAAGCAGCCAGGAGAGCTCACACCACTGCTGCTGCTCTGCCGGGTAAGCGGGGCCTCCACCTCTCCGGAGATGGGCAGAGGGGGGCTCACGGCGGTGGCTGCAGCCTCGCTGCCATCAGTCTGTCTTCGCAGCAGGGAGCTCATCCAGGACTGAGCTGCTCTGTCCTCTGCGCAGCTCCGGCCGCCTGTCCTTGCAGGTAGGAGAGCTCCTCCTCATCCTCACCAGTGCCTGCAGCCGCCGTGCTCCTGGCCGTGGGTGGCGGGGGGGATCAGCCATCACGGGGAGGGAGGGATCGGGGCAGGGCTCCGCCGGGAAACCTCATCTGAGGGAGCAGTAGGAGGCCAGAGAGGGGGATTTCGCTCGAGTACCTCGAGAGCTGGGGAAGGCGCTCCGCAGCTTCTCCATGATGTCCTCCAGGCACACGCTGACCTCTTGCGTCTTGGCCTCCACCTCATCTGCAGCGGGCACAGGGCTGGGGTGAGCGGCGCGTGCACCCGGCTAAACCGGGGGCCGGGGGGACAGGCGGCCTCCCAGAGCTGCCATCCCGGAGCTCAGCCCCCATCCGGCCCTCCCTCACCTGCAGTTTCGGTGTCGGGGGTGTCGTGCTCCTTCTCCTTTGCCTGGCTGCCTTCGGACTGGTGCGGGGATGAAGCCAGGGAAGATGCTGCTGAGCCATTGCCATCTGACTCTGCCGGCGGCTGGAGAGAGAGGGGGGCTTGTCGGGGTCCTCCGTCCTTGTCCTGCACCCTCTGGCCACCCCTTCCTGACCCCCCTCCCTTGTTATTTGCTCCGTACCTGCAGCAGCAGCTCTCTGAGCCGGTGCAGCTGGGACTCCAGCTGCTTGTTGTGGTCCTCCAGGATCTGCATGCGGGTCTCCAGGCGGCTCTTGTGCTGCCGGAGGATGCGCGCTTCCGCCAGGAGCTCCTCGTTGCGGGGGTCTGGCACCAGCTCGGGGGAGCCCGTAGCCAAGGTCGGGGACTCCACGGCCTCGTCGTGCTGCCATTTCAAACGCCTCAGCTCTCCCTGCAGGATCCTGCGGGACAGCCCAGGTCAGCACCATCGTCTCCTTTCTGGAGACTCAGAGACAAAGCTCCAGCGGAGGCTTTGCCACGGGAGAAGCTCGAGGAGCAGCTCCTGACCGTCCCTGCACCGCGGGGTGGCCTGCCTGCAGCTCCTCCTCGTTTGGGTGGAGGACAAAAGGCACACGGCTGCTTCCTAACAGGCTGAGAGTAAGGCAGGGAGAGAAAAACCCTGTGCTGTGCTCCGACAGCACCTCCACCATTCCACAGGAGCTCAGGGAGAAGACAGGCAGCTGTGCCCTGGGCTCACCAGCTCAAGAGGGGTTCTTGGCAACACGTTTTGGGGATAGGGATAAGGATTCTGGGGAACGGAGCCTTCTCCCTTCCTTGGCAAGCACTGAGCCCAGCGCTCCCATGTGGGCTTCAGGGCTCAGCCTCCAAAGCAGGCTCCACCCTGGCTCTCAGCCAGGTTTCTCCAGCCCCTTCCCTTCGACTCAAGCCCCCGCTTTCAGCGCTGCCCACCTGTTTTCATCCTCCAGGTGCGCCAGGATGCGCTCCAGCTCCCCCTTGTCGTCCATGGGCAGGCTTCCTGGGACCTGCTGGCTGCCCGCGGGCTCTCGGTCGGTGATGGGGCTGGAGTGGCGCAGCAGGTACTGGTCCTCGTCCCTGTTGCAGCAGGTGGAGGAAACACAGCAGGGAGGAACGTCAGGATGGGGACTGCTGGGCCCTTGGGGCTGGAGGGAGGTGGTTTTGTGCGGGAGTTCCCCACGGCTGCTCCAGGTCGTGGAGCTCAGAGGTGGCTCCAGCACCCCGGGTAGCTGTGCACAGGAGCCTCAGGCTCCAAGGGCTGGGAGGGGGAGCAGGGATGCCCTGGGTAGGTGGGGAGGGACCCACAGGAACCTGGCTGCAGAGAAGCAGGGGAAGGAGGCAGAACTCACAGACTGTCATCGGGGGACAGGCTGTCGCTGAAGAAGGAACAGTTCTGGTTTTCCATCTCTGCAAGCCTGGAGGAAATAGAGCTGGCTTGAGACACGTTCAAAGGCACCCTGAACGTCTGCTCAGCGCACCCAAAATGCAGCAGCCCTGTAAGACCTCTCTGCAAGACCCCGTGGCAGCCACGCAGCGTGCTGGGAAACACCCGTCCCCAGACCCCTCTGCCCCACAGCCCCCAGTAGTGCCCGGTGCCACTACCTGCTGGCAAAGTGCTCGATCCGGGAGTGGGTGTCAGCGTGCGGCAGCATCGGGGAGGAGGCTGGGCTGCAAGAGACGCACACTGGTCAGCAAGGATTGCGGTCCTCACCCAAAACCAGGGCTTGGAGGGGCTGCCCTGCCCACCCTGGGCTGTCAGGGAGGCTGAAATCTGCTCCCCCAAAGACTCGGTGCTGTCAGCCCCAAGCAAGCTGCCTCCAGGCAGCATCCCCGGGGGTGCTGCTTCCTCGGGCAGGGTCGGGGCACTCACGTCTCGGAGAAGTCAGCCTCCAGCACGGACTGGACGGGCAGGTAGCCCCTCTGCGGGTGCTTGCTGAAGTACTGCTTGGAGCGAAACTTGTTCTTCAGCGTGGTGGCAAAGTCCCGCATGTTCTCGCTGGAGGTGGTCTGCAGAGAGAGAAAGAAGCATTGCCCTGGTGGTGGGCAGAGTGGGGATCACAGGGTGGCATCCTGTGACCTGCGAAGCTCCCTTCAGGCCGGGCACAAGCCCTCCATCTGCAGAGACAAGTGGGGGAGCGAGGGGGGCACGCGGCTGCTCCAGCAGCACGAGCCAGGCTGGGCATGCTATGGATGCCACATCCTGCTGACCACGAGCCCCAGAGCAGCAGGGACACCGACAGCCCCCAGCAGGGACACCGACAGCCCCCAGCACACAGAGGGGAACAAACACACACAAAGCAGCCACCCTGGGGCAGCCCCAGCACCGTGAGGCCACTGCCCTCAATAGCCAAGCGCCGCCCGGCCCCGTACCGGGGTGTAGTACTCCATGATGGGGTAGTGCAGCTTGTTGCCCTTGCTGGCTCGCCCGGTGAGGAAGCAGGTCTGGCAGATATCCACGTTGAACTGCTTCAGGCTCCGATACCTGCAGAGAGCGGGAGGCCAGAGGGAGAAGGGAGAGTCGGCAGAGCTGCCGTGTCTCGGAGCGCAGGGGACGGAGAGGTTTGTGTGGCTCTCGCGCCCCGCTGACCCCACGGTGCTGGTGGCTGAAGTCCCCGCGTCCCCTACCTGAAGCCCTTGATGGGGCACTGCCGGCAGATGGAGCACTTGGTCTGGTGCTTCACCTGCTCGGCCATGGTGACGCGGTGCAGCACGGCCAGCCACACCATGGACTGCGGCTCCAGGTTGGCCCACTCCAGGAACTGGGACGCCTCGATGGCAGACTTGCCGTGGCTCTGGGACGGGGAGGGACAGGAGGAGAGGCTCAGAGCAGGACCCAGCCACCTCGGGACGCTTGTTCTTCGCTGCACATAGCCACGGAGGGGCCACCGCGGTACTCACGAATCGGAAGCAGCTGCGGATGCTGGGCTCCACGTTGCTGCCCCCGAAGGCTGCCACCTCCCCGAGCTGCCGTGGGACCTGGATGGCCTCGTGGAGCAGGACACCCAGGTGCCGCTGGTCACACAGACCCCCGGCATTTGCCACTTGGCTGAAGAGGTCTGCGGTGGGACAGAGAGGGAGACAGCCCCTCAGACATAAGGCTGGTGCCTGCACAGGAGGCAGCTTAAACCGGGGGAAAAACACTGAGATGAGGTTAAATAACCATCACCAGCATCCTTCCAGCTCCCCAAAGCAGCAGTTTAGAGCCTTCCTGAGCCAGAGGTTATGGTGACAGCACTCTTATTTAATCCCTGGGTGATCAGCACCCCCACCCCCAGCACCCTGTGGCTTAAAACACAGCAAAAGGGGCTTCCTTTAATTTGTCTGACCCCGACTGCCCCGCCACACCCCCCCAGGGCTTTCCTGGAGAAGCACCAAGCAGCTGCTGCCCCTTTGCCTTCGCCACCCCGCCCCTGGCAGTGCCATGCAAGCAGGACCCCCGCAGCAGCAGTCACTGCCAAAATGCCTTCTAATTTAGGCGGCGTGGGCTGGGGGAGGGAGGAAGGGGTGGCGATGCGAGCAGATTAGTCACCACACGAAAGCTGCTTCTCCGATCCTGTCGGGCAAAGGAGGGCGAAGCTGTGAAGCGAAAGCACTCCCGCCTTCCCCAGGTCGCTCCGTGCGGGGGACTCACACTGGAATTTCTCCTTGACCTCCGTCCCGCACAGACATGCAATGCCCGTCTTGAAGGAGAGGGCCCTCATCTTCCCGCTGCGGCCGCTGCAAGGCGAGATGCGGCACAGGGGTGGGTTTTTTTTTGGTGGGGGGTCAGCAAGGCAAGCTGGCACCAGCCACCCCATCCTGAGCGGCTGGGGCACCGAGGCTTTCCCCCGAGCACGGCGCCGTGGGGCTGGTACCTGTCGAAGACGTTGAGCAGCCAGTTGAGGCTCATGTCGACGCAGAGCGGCACGTTCACCAGGATGCCCCGCTCCTCCTCCAGCCGCTCGTACAGGGCGGTCAGGCAGTGGATCACCTCCACCACGTCCATCGCCCGGTCGCTGGGCTGCAGGTCGTGCTCGTTGAAGATCTCCAGGGCCGTGGCCAGGGTCACCATGTCCACTGGGAGGAAAGCAGATACCTGCACACGGCTCCGCAGCATCCCTCCCTAGCCCTGAAGCTTGGTTTTCAGCTCCCCTTTGTCTCTGGAAGAGGTGGATCCCCTCCTGCCCCCACCAACCCGCCTGCTTTCTGCTCTGGGTCACTCTCACAGCTCCTCCAGCCTCTCCCATTGCTGCCGGGTGACCTCCTGGCTGCTCCAAGGTTTGTAACTCTGCTTTGTCCCTTTGGTCTCTGAGGGCTTTGACTCACACCTGCCCTGCAGCAGTTCCACCCTAACCCAGAGGCAGTGAATTTGCTGCTTTTCAGCCACGGGCTCAGCGCTTCCCCGGTGGGCTCCTGCCTCTGATGTGCTGATGAAAGGCCGTGTTCGCTTAATGCCTCTACCCAGGGAGCCCCAGCGGGAGGGCCGTGCTTCCCACACTCACATCGCAGGGCTTTCTGCACCCGCCGCAGCTTCATCGCTGTCCGGTACGCCGAGAACTTGATGTTGTTCAAATCCGCTGCAAGAACAGAAGGAGAAGAAAACCGCAGCTGAACACCCTTATCTGCAGGGCAGGAAGCAGCTGCTGCCCCCAGCACAGGCCTGGCCGCACGCAGCACCCATCTGGGGTTTGGACCCTTTGGGGGGAAAGCACAGAGAGGCCCCTTTTGGGGCTGGGGGCATCTCACGCTGCACCCCAAAAAAAGAGGTTTTGTGGCAGCCTCCTCACCCAGCGTCTGGTACAGCTCCGTCATCTTGGGGTGGTCCCAGCACGTTGTCTGGGCCTGGTGGCTGGGAGGAGGGAAGAAAACCTGGCGTCAGGCTGGGAAATCCCTTCCAGCCGCGTGCCCGCCGTCGGGCAGGCCCGAGCCCCGTCCGTGCGGGGCAGCACACTCACTTGATGTAGTAGGGCACTTTGTTGGGGGAGATGGCTCGCTCCCAGGGCACCTGGACCGAGGCTGCAAGGAGAGGAGCAGAGGTCAGAAGCTCTCAGTGTCCCTCAGCAATTTTCCCTCGCCACGGGCAGCTGGAAATGCTTCCACTGCTCTCGGGTGGAGGAGCAGGGCCTCAGGGACACCGGGGCCAACAAACCCTGCAGCTGGGGGACTGCCTTTCCCTGCCTTGCCCACCCTGTCCCCGAGGCTGGCACTGTCCCAGGGCCACCCGGCTGCTGCTGCAAGCATCGCAGCTGCAGTCCCTGAGCGTCGTGCACCACCACGGGCACTGCCCCAGCCTGTGGGAGGGCAGGCAGCCTGCAGGCAGCGCCGACGGGGGCACCCGTCACGTACAGGAGAGGAAGTGCTGCGAGCCTGGCCCGAAGTCCCGGTGGGCATCCTGGAGCTGCTTCAGGCGTTCGTTGATGGAGGCCTGCAGGAGGGGACAGCAGAACGCAGTGGCAGCGTTTCCAACGAGCATTTTGGATCACAGCCCCCTTTGGGAAGGCCTGTGGATGGACTTGGAGGTGCCCCAGCCACCCAGGT
The DNA here is from genome assembly GCF_964035555.1 of Netta rufina. Lineage (NCBI taxonomy): Eukaryota > Metazoa > Chordata > Aves > Anseriformes > Anatidae > Netta > Netta rufina. The sequence goes on from NC_140135.1 coordinate 11,935,910, forward strand.
CCGCTCCCTCCCTTGGATTTGCATTGCCCAGACGGCTCCTGCCTGGCCAAGCCTTAATAAATCGTCCCCGAGGTTCAGCTCTTCCCCTTCACCCCCTTCCCTGCAGGGTGGGGTGTTTGCAGGGCCCCGACCCTTCCCCACCTGCAGCTGCTTCCAGCGCGTGTTGATGTGCTCCAGGGTGCGGGAGTTCTCCATGGAGAGGTGGACGTCCGAGATGGCGAGCTGGTGTGCCAGGTCATTGACCACTTTCACCCCGTCCTTCATGGGAGAGAGCTCGTCCTTGAAGAGCTGCAGCCCCGTGCCCAGGGGAGCAGGCACAGGGCAGAGGGAGGAGGAGAAGGAACAAGAAAGGTGTCGGTGCTCAGCTGTGATCCCTCTGCTACAGTTTCGGGTGGGCTGTGCCCGTCCCCAAAGCTGGGAGCCACAAGTACCTTGGTGGACTGGATGTGCTCTGGCAAGGAGTCGATGAAGAGGTCCCCGATGGGCTCCCAGGTCTCACGCACACTTTCAGCCTGGTCCAGCGTGGTGCTGAGCTCCTCCATGGCCCCTTTGATCTCCAGCAGCTGCTCCAGCGTCCGCTCGATGTGCCGGTGCTGGTCCACGCAGCGGGCCGTCAGCTTCTCCCACAGCTCGCTGGCCACGTTCGCCTGCTTCCAGACAAAGCGGCTGATGTTCTGGATGCGGTGCCGGGGAGAAACATCTGCGAAGGCAAAGCGAAGAGCAGAAATGAGAGCCTGGGGCAGAAGCACAGCTCTGTGCTGGTCCCGTCTTCTTCCCAAGGGCTGGGCATAACATGGTGTGTTATGGCAAGAGGCCGAGCACTGCTGTGCCACACCAGCCGCCTGCTCCATCCCCCCCAAACCAGCCCAGGAGGAGCCATGGGAGGACGAGGAAGGGGGAATTGAAGGGGGAACTCAACAGACCTTTGCTTTCTGAAGTTGGCTCTTCCAGTTCCTCAAACGGATGCTGGGAAAGGAAAGCCTGTGCTGACTCCAGGACAGAGTAAATATACGGCCCCCGGGACTTCACTTCTTCCATGAAAGCCTGGAGAGGAGAGCAGAGCACAGAGAGGAGATGGCAGGCTGGGCTGGAGAATTACGTCCTGCTGCCCTTTCGCCGAGGGCTGCCGTGATTTACGCATCCAGTGCCCAAACGAACCACCCACGGTGACATCAGGGAAACGCTGCCAGAGGAAAGTACCCAGCCCTCACTGGAAACGCAGAGAGGAGTTAACAGAGAAACATTTCTGCAGTGCAGGGGGAACAAGGAGGGGAGCAGCAGGGTGCCCCGAAGCCCATTCACAGCCGGTTGGGGTTGGGTTTGGGGTTGGGGTGCCCTCTCCTGCCCACCAGCTGCAGCCTCTGTGGTGCTGCCTGCTGGGTCAGCGCTTTGTGCTCCAGGAAGCGGCTGGTGACGGTGAGGACGAGGGACAGCAACCGTAAGCAGGGCGCAGGGGAACGAGGGAACGTACCGCATGCGTCTCCTTCTCCTGCTGCACCAGCAGGACGTCCCCGCGCAGGGGCAGCTGCGCCGACAGCTCCTCATCCTTCTGCCCCAGCCAGTCGATGATCTCCTGCAGGGGCACCTGCAGCTTCCCACTGTGGTCGGAGAAGGCCTCCAGCCGAGCCCTGGCACGAGAGCGGGGACAGCACGGGGGTGCTCAGGGGGAACCAGGGGAACCCGCAGCCACCCCAGATGCAGGCAGGGAGGTGCCGGGCAGAGGGAGTGCCACAAACACCCCAAAGCTCGCAGCCAGCAGCAGGAATGGAGCCACTCTGCGTGCACCCAGGTCGGTCTGGGCTGTGCACGGGGGGCTTGGCTCCGTGGCTGCGTGGCTGGGCGGCTTCCAGCAGCCAGCGTTGAGGCAAGAGACAATTAACATGCCCCAGTTAAGCTCTCCGTCATGCTGCCACCGCTGCAGCTGCGACCTCTGAGGGTCTGGAGAGCCCATTCCTCTGCTCAGCTGGAGAGGGCTTCCAGCAAAAGGGCAAGCACGGAGGTGGGGGGAAAAGAGGCGAGACATGGAAGTGGCAGTGGGGAGGATGAAGAAGGCAGCAGTGAGCAGGGATGAGGATGGGAGGGGGAGAAGGAAGGGAGGGGTGGGCACAGGGAGGATGCAGTGCATGGAGAAAGCTCAGAAGTCCATGCAGAAGAGGAGAAACAAAGCCAGGGTCGCTGTGGGTAACACAAGGACGAGCTCAGCCACCTCCAACAAGCACATGCGGCCCACGAGGCTGGCAGGCCAGGAGCTTGCCCCGGGCAGGGACTCTTACCGAAGGCTGTGGGATTTCTTTTTGATCTCGTTCCAACAAAGATTCATCTCCAGGGGGTTCTGGGGCCCAGCAACACTGCTGGGAGCCCGGGGGCTTACACACGAAGGTCCCGCACCATCCTGAGAGCCTTTAACCTGGGCAGAAACAGACAGAGCTGAAACGCTGCCAGCGCTCAGGCACCCGCCTGCCTGCACCGTCCCCTCTGCCATCACCATCCCTGACTTTTCAGCTCTCTGGGTGCTGCACCGCTGTGCAGGGGGCTGCTGGCTGCTCCAGGGAGCTCGTGGCCATGGCTGGAGAAGGGGCACAGTGCCGGCTACGGCAGCACTGCGAGTAAAGGTGGCACTTCCACGCTTTGAGAAGAGGTGGATGCAGGAGGGTCCACCGTTCCTAGTGACCAAGGGGACCTGCCAGCCTCTGCTACGCCACCCGCAGCTCTGTGGCTGCCACCTGCTCCCCTGCAGAAGCACCAGGCTATTCTCTGCCTGCACCGCGGATCTGAGCTGATCCCCGCAGATGCTGCTTCTCCTCTGCACCTCCCCGGAACCAGCAGTGGCACGAAGGATGCTCTGAAGGGCTGAGGAGCAGCCGGCAGCCAAACCTGGTCCGGTCCCTGTGCAGTGTGAGCACCTCCAGCCCTGCCCTGCCCAGCCAGCAGCTGAGCCAGACACCCCCAGGTGCCTGGAAAAATGCGTGCTAATTACTGAGGAATGAACCCTTGGTGGGTGGGGAATCCTGTCCTAAACCTCTTGCACTTCATCACGCTTCTTCCCCCTTGCAGAGGCAGCGAAGGCATGGTGCTTGCTGGCCACCCCAACACACTGGCAGGACTGAAAGCATCGCACACAGGACTTGGTGAGCGAGCGGGGATCTCCTCTCCAGCAGAGCAGCCCGGTGCACAAACACATTGTAATGCCAAGTGGGATGCGCTCTGCTGAGGAACAGGCAGTGTTTCACTCTAATGCTACTTTGATATTAGAGCTCATTTGGGGTAATTATCCCCAGGTGATTAATCAACCGTAATTAACTGCATTAGCACTTTCTAAACAGTACATGCAACAGGCAGCCTTTGCCGGGGAAGGGAAGGAGCAGACGCAGCTCGCTGCCTGCCCACGGGCTGCCCGAGCACCCCAGGACAGGCGCAGGGGAGCAGCAGGCAGGAGGAAACCAGACCCAGAATTTGGCCGTGCAAGTGGAACGATGCCCATCCCGTGCTGGCTCCCAGGGAGGAGTCAAACGCTCAGCGAGTGCTGCTAAGTCTTCTTCATCTAAAAACATCTAACGGCAGGCTGTTCTCTGCCCCCCACACACCCTGCCGCTCCAGGAGCATCAGGAAAACAGAGAAAACCATCGCCCACAGAGTTCACAGGAATCTCGGGGCCATGAATAATGAATCACTCAAGCTAAAACTGCTGCTCGCACTTAGGAGAAAATAAATAAAACCCCACAGTCTGCGTGTGCAGCTCCTCATGCCACCCAAGTAGGTTAGCCCCACAGCACTGCCCAGGAGCGCCCGGCTCCCCGCTACGTGCCTGGGGGTGCCAAGGAGAGGATTGAGCTCAGCACAGAACAGCCTTCCCAGCCCAGTTTAAGACGATGCTAAAAGCCCACAACCCGTGGACTATCACCTGCAGACGAGCCAGGGATGGTGGCCAAGCACGGGCCAGGCATTGAACACCTGCCCCGCTGAGAGCGAGCAGGGAGCAAGAGCAGCACCTTCCCCCCGAGCATCCCCTGCCCACCCCGTCCCCAGGGCTGCAGCGGTGGCAGCCTGGATCCGACCCCCTCTGCCCTCAGCAGGTTTATTTTCGGGCCCAGGACACTCACGCGGGCTCCTTTCCGCCTGTCCTCGGTGCAGCAGGGCTGCTCGGAGCAGCCGGTGGAGCGGGCATCGCCTTCTGCCTGCTGTGCAGCACCGGCCGGCAGGCAGCAAACGCTGCTGTGAGCAGGGCTCGGGGCTGTCCCCGGCACTGACCCCCCAGGAATCTGCAGGGGGGCGGCCGTGCCTCCTCCCGGCCTCAATCCCAGCTTTGTCTCGCGGCATTCCTGCGGCCTCCAACCTGCCTTAACCCCGGGGGTGCCGCTGCTGCGGAGCCCCTCGCCCGCTGGTGCCCTGCAGGGTGGGCTCTCAGGGATGGGCTTTACCCAGGGACTGGTCCCAGCAAGCTTTGCCTACCCTAAAGGTAAACCTGCCCTTGAGACATGACCCCAAGGAGCCCAAGGTGCCCTCCTCGCCCCATCCCAGCCCTTGGTGCCAGCACGGCTTCTCCTGCCTGTCCGGACTGGGTGCAAAGAGTTTGTTTTTGCCAGCAGGCTCCGGGCTGGCTCCCCGTGTCCCCCACAGCGCTGCCGGCCAGCATTGTTCCCATGCTCTCCTCCACCTACGGGAGGGAATGAAAAGCTCCCTGTCTCCCTGCCTCTCCCTCCCTGCACATCTGACCGCTGGTGTCCCCGGGGCTGTCAGTGCCAGCCTCCCCTCCCACCACCCCGTCCCCTCCACGTCCCCAGCCCCCAGCCCCAAGGGGTGCAGAGCCTTCCCCTCTCTGCCCCGTGTAGGTGAGCAGCCTGTGCAGAAACACCCAGGGAAGAGGGGGGGAAACCGATAGGTGAGCACCCTCCGTTCCTCGAGCAAACCAGCCCAGAAGGAGGCCAGGCTCCTCTGCCTCGCAGCATCTCAGCCTTGGCTTTCACCGAGGCCTTCCTTCTGAGCTCTGCTCCGCAACCAGAAAGATTAGCCGCAAACCTTTCAGCAAAAGCTGACATTCCTCCACGTTTCCAGGAAAAAAGCAAACCCGACCAGATAAGCAAGAGCTGCGGGCGGCAGCCTCATGTTCTTTATCCTGAAACCCAGCTCTGCGGGTTGCCTGCCGTGCTCTACTTCGGGAAACGCTTTGCAGCCAGAGCGCTGGAGGAGAGCTAACGTCCTCATTAAGCACCAGACAACGGGGTGCTGAGGCTAAGAGCTTTCCCCCAGCAGGAGCCGAGGTCCCGGAGTGCTCCCCAGCCCCGCACAGCCGCAGGAGGAGGGCGAGCAGAGCAGACCTTACCTGAGGCAGCGGGTGGGCAGCGCCGCTGTGCCGCGCCGGGGCCGCGCCGTGCCACTCAGGACATGGTGGGAGGACGTAAGGCCATTCCTGCATCACCAGGGGCTGCATCAGAGCCGATGCTCATGGGGATGGAGACGGCCTCGGGCGCCAGCACCTGAAAGGCAGAGGGAGAGGTTTGGGGTCAGCACCTCCCCATCCTCAGCGCTCACCCCCAGCAGAGCCCAGAGGCTAAATGTGGTTCTTTGCACCGATGCTGCCGTCTCTTTTCATGCAAGTCCAACTCTTTTTTGCATCTAGTTCTACAATTTGCTGTAACAACGTCCGGTGTGTGTGTGTCCCACAGCTGCGCCTTAGGGCTGGGTTTCCTGCAGGGCAGGGGATGCACCGAGTATAAAAGCAGAGGGCAGAGAGCCTCTGCACTCCGGACACTGTCACAACCACTTTTGTTTGGACATAAAAAAACAAATCCCAACAACAGGCAATATCTTCCAACATAATATTTTTTCCTTTCATATTCGGAAACAAATTTTTCTAGCACTTCAGTCCCTCACACATGCATCTCATATAGCCAGCTACCTTTTTATGTGTTCTTACTCGTTATGAATTACAGAAGTCCCATTTTTATTCAGTTTTAAAAACCGTAAGACCCAGAAAACCAGTGAGCAGCGTCCCCTTCGTCTGTTCTACAGACCTCAGTAAAACCCCTGGTCATCTGGCTGGTTTCTTTTTTGCTGTTTGGAGTCTGAGCCAAAACAGTGATTTTTCCCATCGCCAGCACCAATTCCAATTTACACAGAGCCACAAGAAAATAAAGCCCAGAGGGAAAGGTGCACGGCAATGATTTACCAGAACCAAGCGATTTCCCACCACAGAAGCACGATCCCAGAGCTCTACGTGCGGCCGGAGCCAGCAGAGGAGCCGAGCACAAGCACGCTCTGCTTCCACACCCCTCGCTCCCTCGCCCGAGCTTCCACTGCCTTCCCTCCTCCATGACACACGCTAAGAGAACAGCTTACCCTGTTACGATTTTGTTAATCCCTGAGCAATTTCTACCGCCGTAATGCTCTCCGTCTCCGGCAGAACAGCCTGTGCTGAGCTCTCCAATACGCCGATAATCCAGGGGCCTGCGCTCTCCCCTTCCTGCCACCTGCAGAGATGAGCATCGCGGACCGTGCAGCGCGGCACCCTCTGCTCCTCTCCCAGGGCTGGCAGGGTTATCACGGCACAGCAGCACTTACAACTTGCAGGGTCCACAGAGACCCCCTCATGCAACACCAAGGGTGTGGTGGATGATTTCTGCCTTCGACAGGAGGGAATATATCCTATTACCCCAATGCTTGTGCTCTTGGTGGGCCTTTCTGCATTTTGCTCAGGGAAAAGTCTCCATGCACAGGGTTGGTGTGGTTCTGGAGAAGGGGAAGGGAAACCTTGTCCTACAGGTGCCCATGTGTAGGGCGAGTGGCTCTCACCAGAAGAAGAAAAGCCCTTTTGGCACCTCCAGGTGGTGGGCCTGACCTCCTTCAGCAAAGACAAGGTTCTTGAGGACACAGAGCCATGGCGCAAGGGAAAGGAGCCCGTCCAAGGCAGCAAAGCCCAGATGCGGAGAGCCCAAGATGATCTGGAAATAGCTCAGCTGTACAGCAGCCAGCACAAAGGCAGACATTCAAGGGGAGAGACGACCAGACGGTGAGGCTCGGCTGCGAGCAAACCAACATATGATCACTTTGCCAAATCCCCAGCGATTACAGGAGAGGGAGAAATGCTCCCGCTCTGCTGCTTTGCTGTGGCACACAGTAACTCCAGCTCTCGCACTTGTGGTGTAGTGGTGCTGCCAGGCACCGTCGGGCACTGCAGCACGGGCAGCAGGTTGTATGGATGCTTCTGGGCTAAATGCTTGCTGCTGGTGCTTCCCTAGCTCCGGGGCTGTGACCCCCCTCACCTCTCTCCCACCAGCATTCACCTCAGGTGTGCTACAGCCGAGCGACACGGCCAGTCACAGAAATGTTGGCAGCTGAGCCAGCCTGGCTCAAAACGCGTGTGGAACAAGTGCAGGCATTCAGAGGGGAGGCAGAGGGCACAGCACAGGAGGGGTGCCACTAAAGGCACTGCTGCCACGGGGTGAGAGGCAGAAGCCTCTCCCAGGAGCTGGAGCAGGGCTGGGATGCAAGAACTGAGCTGCAGTCCGTGCAGGATGGCTGATGCCACTGTGTGGGAGCACAAGGGGATGGTAAGGAGCCTGGAGCTGCCCCATCCCACGTCAGCCCTGGGGCACTGCAAAAGCATCCCAGGGGCTCCCAGGGGCTGTGGCCAACTCTGGGCCTTCCCACCATCTGGAGGGAGGCCCCAGGATGTGATGCTCACCCTACAACAGCCACTTATCAGTGTCCGTACCTGCCTGCTGCAAGAAGCGACCCCACAGCTCCACAGCTGCAGTTCCCACAGCCCATTGCAAGCACCTGTTTGTAAAGGCGTTGAGGCATGAAAAATGCTCCTCCTGGCCCTCTGGAAGCCTCAGGAGCCATGTGGTCAGGCAGTCCAACCAGAACTAAAGCCAGGCTGACCCCTGGGAACATTTCTGTGCAAGAAGGGAAACATCTAGCCCTCTGCAAGCAGCAGCAGGTGAAAATTGCACGTGAAGACATCACGAGAAGCTGCCTGGTGGGGCACCAGGGCACTGCACCCTTCCATTTCAGGAGCAAGGAGTGAAGCTGTGCTGGTGTGTCCCACACAGCCAAACCTGGTCTTGGCTGGAGGTACCCCCTCTGGGCACAAAGGTGATGGACCCTGAGGAGGATCGGGTGCAGCCTCCTTACATGAGGTTTTCTTTGCATCCTCCCCCATGAGAACACCCAGCGCTTGCCTCTGCTTTTGGTATGCATCTCACTGCGCTGAGTTACAGCCACCAAACACTTCAGGAACCAAGCCACAATGCTTTAGCCTAGCTTGAGACGGCGATGTTCCTCTAGGAAAAAGAAAAAGCCCAAAATCTCGACGCTACACTTCAACAGCTGAATGCAGCTGTGTTAGGGTCTATTCAGAACAGAACGGCTGCCTTTTTCCTCTCCCTGGATGAGCTGTACCTGCCACAAAACCCGCACTGCTCTCCTGGGGAGGCAGCTGTGGCAGCCTTTGCCCAGCCTCACCCCAAGCAGCAGTGGAGCTGTCTGGCTGCAGAGGCTCCATAGCTCATGCCCTGAGTCCTGCAGCAGCTCCTCTCCATGCCAGGCACCAGGAAACCCTCACACCTGCGGGCACCAGCATCCAACAGCTTTAATCTGCCGTTGTTTAGAAACCCAGACCCAAACTCCCCCAAACATCAGGGCTGTGCTGCAGCTGTCCCTTATCTCTGCAGGACAGGAGGCTGCCCTGGAAGCTGGAGTTCCATGCAGATGTTGGGTTCGCAGCTCCCTCCTGCACAAAAGGAGAGCAAACGCAGCAAGCAGGGCAGGAGGTCTCTCCATCACAAGGCTCACGCTTTGAATTGCTAATTTCCTCCAAGACATTCTTCCCGGGCTGAAACTTTCCACTTCATATCCTGGCCTATCAGGAAAAAATATGGCAACATTTTGAGGCAAGGCAGCTCAGCCTTTATCCCACGAGGGGGATGGAAATACAAACACACTCCCTGCTGCTGGAAATGTTAATGGCTTTGTTGTTGTTTAACTTACTGTACAAGAGAAGTAATAACATTTTAGCTCAGCATGCTCAGTGTCCTTTAAGGGGAAAGGTGGGAGTCTTGCGGATGTTTCAAAGTTCAACTCCCATCCACACGCTGACAAAGGGAGCGTTCCCAAGCTGGCAGGCAGCAGGACTCCCTCGGTGGTGCAGCAGCACATCCTGTTCCAGCAAAAGTTGTTTCTGCATCTGCGAGTAGATAGCTTACATCTGAGAGCTAGGGCCAGCAGACCGACTTCCCAAGACCCCACTAGGTCAAGCTTTGGTGAGAGAGAAGGAAGAGAAATCCTCGTCCCACTGGGACCGAGCTTAAGGACAACACCTCTCCCTTCATCTCTCTGTACACACCAGGAGCAGATACCTGAACACGCTCCTTGAGGACCACCTTGCAGCCTCCTGATTCCCAAATTTCCTGGCGCAAAGGAAGGGGCCAGCAGCAGTCTCCCATACAGGCAGACCCTGAAAGCGTTCTCAGTCCCAGGGCTCCAAACCCAGACTCCAAAGCTGCAGCTCGGCCTGGCGCTGCTGGTAGGACACCGCACCGACCCTCTGCCCCCACAGCAGGACCCCACGGGGCTCCTCCACCTCACCACCAGGTCCCCTCATTAATTACAGCAAAGGGCCCCTCAGTTAAGCAGCTCTTCTTAAGAAGTAGCAGGAAATCTCTGGTGTACCAGGTGGCGAGCACGTGGCACAGAAGAGACCTGATTCAGCAGGCGTGGGTGAAGCGGGCGCTCTCCCACCTCACAAGCTGCGTACTGAAATGACCACTCAGATTTTGTTCTCACAACCAACACGTTCTTTAAGTTCAGGGGATAAGCAGGTGACACAGGTCCTAATAAATCAGCAAGGTCTCTTCTGCTGGCTTGCTCCCTCTCCATTTTCCCCAGCAGAATACACGTGCACACACACAAAAGCTCAGGCTGAAAAATGTCCCCAGTTACATTCCTTGACCAGGGAATCAGGACCCCGATGTCCCCGGCCAACGAGGTGAGCGTGGGTGCATGCCCACAGCACGGCCACGCAGAACTGGCTGTTCCTCTGTGTAAAAACAACTCGTGGCAATTCAGGAAGACTGAAATCTGAATTTCTGTCACATGCCCTTCCCGGCTCGCAGCTGGGTTTTGAGCTGCTCTCTCCAAAACTCGCTTTGCTGAGGAATTCTTCCCGTCTCTCCTCCTCCTCTTCCTCCAATTAGGCAGCACTACATGCAGTTGCCCTTGCACCTTGAAAGCCAGCTGTAGGCATGCAGCGCCGCTGTGCTGGACACAGAAGTTGCTGTCTGACAGACCTGACAGACAAAAGGAGCAGGGGAAGAAGCCGGCATCGTCCCCACCCACAGAAGGGCCAGCAGGGGGTAATAACTTGCTTAATGGCCAAGAGAAGGTTGCAACAACCTTAAAAACCTAACCTAATTCTTCAGAGACTCGGTCATGCTCTGCGGCCTCGAAGCCTGGCTATTTAAACCCACTGAAAACCCCGAGGCTTCTCTTTGTCTGCCTCTGACAACCCGAGCTTTCCCTTCCCTGCTGTCAGCGGAGGAAGGAGCCTTGCTGCAGTGTGAAAAATGCACCCAGCAAAAACCCAGGCAAGGCTGTGCTAACTCTCAGCTTCCTTGATGCTTTGTTTCTCATTCCCAGTGTTAGGAAACCACCTGAATACTCTGCCTCCGCCCCACGGGCTGGTCCTTGTGAGCTCTCCGGCCGTCCGAGGCAAGGCATGGACTGAGTGCCATGAGTCCCGTTTCCTTCCATCCCTTCCCCAGGATGGATCGGAGCTACCTCATTTTTATGCTAGGGGGAACAGCGAGATGGAGCTATTTTGGCTCAACTCTGAAGAGCCCCGCTTGATCTTTATACACCTGTGAAAATGAGGTTTTTGGAAGAGTGAATTCGTCCTGCTCAGGATGTCTTAGCTCACAGGATTTGTAATTCCACTTTCATACGTTTATCACAGGCATCCAGCCTAAAGCAGAGGCCTTGAACATACTGCTCAAGATAGTATTATAATCACAAATTCACCGTATGTCTCAAGAAGGCAGGCCTTTTGTTTGAACCCATCCATTTAATCCCTTCACTATCTCACTTTGTTTAATTTTGAAAAGAGTCACTCTGCCCTGAGCAACCCCACTTCCAGGCACAGCCCTGGACAATCACAGTGAGTGTGATATGTCTGTCTCAGGTGTTAATTAGAGAGGTTCTATCCTCATCTTAATTTTCACCTGGAATTATCATTTTTCTCCCATTCAGGAGTGCCATTACCTACTTGTCACCTTTCAGAGCGGGGAACTGGCAGGTGGCAATGTGAGATGGACTCAAAATCAAAAACGCACATACACATCTGGCAAAAAAAGGGAAACCCTCCTGCTGCAGCCAAACCTTGCAGCTGGGAGTTTGCGTGGTATGGTGTTGTAGGGGACTCTGGTCAGGCAACAAAGACCACCAGAAAGAACAATCACACAACAGCTCTCATGGTTCTGGAGAGATGAGCAAGTAGCAGACGGCTCAGGGAGTACAAAGGACCTCGTATTAGGGCACAGATAAAACACGGATGCACGGAGATTTGGCTAGATCATTTTTTCAGTGATAAAAACCAAAATCCATCCGAGCCATCCCTTTGTCCCACGGCCAGCATGGGGCAGTGGCTTCACCCCCATGTGGCAGAACTCAGGCAATCCCAGCGCAGAGCCCCTGCGAGGGCAGTGCTGGTGATTTCACCACACACCGGTGGTGCCGTGCAGAAGGGGAGGCTCGAGGGACCATGCTGGGCACCAGCAACAGCCTGCCGAGCCGAGCACTCACTTGTGGTCACCCTGCCCCTCAGGGAGCAGGATGCACGGTGCCCAGCCCCGGAGAGCCAGCAGCATCCTGCCAGCCCCGGGTGGCTCTGCCCACATCACCGGGGAGGTCAGGAGTGGCAACACAGGGCCTGGAGGGAGGAGGAGGAGGTGGAAGGAACTGGGGGGAAGCTGGGAGAGGGAGGGTTGAGACATAAAAGAAACAAGGCTGCACCGGGCAAGGCAGTGAACAAAAAGGACAGAGCTGGGACGAGAGCCTGATCGCAGCCTGCTGCTCGGAGATATTCCCCACTCTGCCTTGCCCTGCAGCCAGAGCCTTGCAGGAGAACGCTGGAAGGCCAGCACGCACCCTGCGCCGAGCGGTCCTTCAGCCCAGCCGAAAACACTGCCAGGGTGAAGGAGCTTTCAGCGTGAAAAGAACCAGGGCTCGTGGAAGGGATGCTTGCTGCTATTGTTCGTCTTGGGCATCCGCATCACTTACCGCTCCCTGGTCTCTCCCCCGTGCAAGCACCCTTGGCTGCCCTTCTCTCTGCCCATGTCCCCCTGCCACCCGTCTTTTCTTCTCGGCAAGTTTCCTCGCCTGCACACACACGGACAGCACCGCTGTGCAGGGACACACACATGCACACACGCACTGGGGTGTATTTCCGAGGTTAGCCATCTGGGTATTTCCCCCTTCCCAGCACGGCCGGGCACCGAGCAGGAGGCAAATCCTGCCTTGGCCTACCTTCCGAGTCCGCCAGGTCTGAACCGCGGGCAGCAGCCGTGCGTCGGGAGCAGGGGCTGTGAATCAGCAGAGAGGTGCCAGTGACAGGGATGCATGCTGAGGCTGAGCGCTGCGCCCGCCGCCTCGCCTCCTCCAGCGCCCCGCTGCTGTGTTGCTATGCGATCACATCCCCGGGAGGAGCAGCATCTCTGCCCGCACCAAGAGGTACCCCTGGCTCCGCACGCCGGGGGGAACAAGGACGACCCCGCGCCCCTTGGAGGTCCCTTGGCGATCGGCCCCAAGGAGAGGAGGGAGAGGAGTGGAGATGCAAAGGCAGACACGAGCGCGGGAGGAGGAGACAAAACACACATGGAGAGAGAAGGGAGAAGGTGGGGGGGGGGAAGAAAAAAGGAGGGGGGGTGTATTTCCACTAGCACACAAAAGGAGCCGTGGGCTGACCTCCGGGGACCTGCCACGGGCTGCTGGGCTCGGACACGCTTCCCGACGCTTGCCGATGTCTCCCCGCCGCTTTTTGGGAGTGACAGCTCTCATTTTAGGTTATATACGGCCGTGTGTGTGTGTGCTGGAAAATGCCAGACACATTCACCTTGTTTCTTAACCGCAATTTGGATGTCTGGCGTAAGATTTAATAAGTTTAATTTTAAAATGGGCTATTTTTATGTCAAGAAGCAAAAATAAGACAAGCACGTAAATTCAGATATGCTTCCTATTCTCCTTAGAAAAGAAAAATAAGTAAAGGAAGAGCCAGTTCTCCAAGCTGCAGAGAAAGCCTCATCCAAGATTTTTTAAATGTCAGGGTATTTTGTCTGAGACAGAAGGGTTTGGGCTGCTAACTTGGCTGAGGACATGAGCAAACCTGGAATTTGGATTTTAGTCCATATGTAACAAACAGTCTGTAATTTTTTGGATCTTTCCACCCAAAGATCCTGAACTCTGCTCAAGATGTCAGTGATGCTATGCCCACATTACCCAAGCAGAAACAAGAGTTCGGTGACTTGGTCATTCAGACCTGACCCTAGTCCCACGCTGTAGCTGCCAGAGCGTCTCAGCCTCTCCCTGGGAACATTTAAGCTCAGACAGCACTAAGGTCTGGTCCTTGTCAGAACGATCTCCAAGGAGCCTCAGCCTCTCTCCTTGCAGGGCTTTTGGTGGGCTGTGTGCAGCTGAAGGTTGGTGAAGGAATGGCCACTGGCCTCAGCTGCCCACCTGTTGGGACATCAAGGTTACCTGTCAGTCCATCCGGGGGCCTGACTTTCCAACTAATCCCACGACACTGTTGGAAGGTGGATATGAATGGATATAAAGCTTTACCAGGTTGCCAACTTCAATCTGGAGCAGTCAAAATACAGCTGATCTCCGGCAAAATGCATTTGAGAGAGTCCTCAGGAAACCAGCACGATCCTCACAGTGGTTCCAGTGGGAGTCTCTGGCACAGGGGTGGCCGACTCTGCAGAGCCCCTGGTCCCATCCAGGTGAGCCCTGAGTCAGGCACACAGCAAGGCGAGGTGCACAGACACCTCATGTAGCTGCACTGAGCAGAGGAGAAGTATTTTTAAGTAGCATCTTTCCTGTGGTTGGTTCCAAAAGGAGCAACACAGCATCCTTCAAGTATCAACCTGAGAATGGGTACGTACTCCACACCTCCTGCTTTCAAAAGCCTTTTCAATAGCTTCCACTTCCACAACAGCCACAGCGATGCAACACAACTTGTTCTGAAAAGCTGTATTTAGACCCAAAGAAATAGATATGGGTAGGAAAGCGGAATAGAACTGTCTCTCTACAGGGCTATTTTTGTGCACACTTACACACACACACAAATAACTCCTGGGTTAACTAAGGAGACCAAGGGGAAGGAGAGAGCAGAGTGCCTGAAGGGCTGCCCAGGCAGTCGGAGCACACTGCCCTGCAGAGCCGTGACCGACCCAAACCGCAGTGTGTGTCTGTCACCGACACGGTGAGGAACGTGACAGCTCGGATAAACACAGCGAGCACGCATCAGGCCGAGGTACACATGCACACGAGACAGGCGTCAGCACAGAGACATGAACAGACAGCTGGAGTCACGCAAATAAGGTACTTTGCAGTACATGCATCCTAAATTATTGATAGTTTAGGGACGGCAAAATGCAGCGGGAGGATATCTCTTGTGTCAGTTTAACTTAAATTTTGAGACAAAGCAGGATCTCTGGTGAAAGACTTGCTTCTATGGCTGGGAGCATCATCCTAGGTCCCCCAAGTTCCTTGTGCTTTAAGGACATAATTAGGACAAACAGCCCAGCAATTCAGAACTCAAAGGGAATCAAGGAGACAAACTCTGATTTGCCATAAGCCCAGCCTTGCATATCAGCACCAAAACTGTATGGAGTATATGGGAAAAAATATGAGAAGAAACACTCAGTTTGATGTGCTTTAAGTTCTGCAGATAACCTCCAAAAAAATCTCTCAAGGAACTCCAAGAACCCAGCTTCCAGAAGACACATTGGTACCTACCACACGCCTTTCCCCAAGAGAATATTTCAGACATTCATGTCCTACTACATGGCAAAGATGTACCTTGCTAGCAAAATTAGGAACCTCCACCTCTCTGAAGGGACATGTGCGCAATCCTAAATAAAACATACAAACATACAATAGATAAAATTGAGGTGGATTTTATAAGACACAAGCACAAAAGTGAAATTGGATTCTGATTTATACCAGTAACACTCCATTTAAAACACTGAAGTGTAAATCAGTTTAAATCAGTGAAACAGATTCTGATTTACACTTGTGAAGTCGGAATCAGCCACACGGGCTAAATATACAAAGCCACAAAATACCGAACACCCTGAATACAAATGCATTTGCTGAAAATGGCTGGTGAAAATTGAGCTCTGTGGAGATCTATTAAAACTGCTTTTAGTTTGAATTTTTTTTTTTAAGCCAGAAATAAGAGCTGTGTCTGATGTGACCCCAAAGCTTTTACTATTAGCTCTTTATTCGAAATCAATATTAATTTGGCTGAATTACTCGGAAGATGGAACTTCCCTAACACTAAGTACCGTGTGTTACCAACCAATCAAAACATCAAACGAAGTTCTAGCATCCGCATTTTCAGCAGGGTATTTCAGATGCTGATATAGTTCAAGGTTATTATTTTCACTGTTTTGCTTCCCATAACCCCCACCTGTTAAATACCTCTTCTAAAATGTCCCTCATCTCAGAATTGCTTCCTGAAACGTGTGCTCACTCACTGTCCTCAAACTCTGTGTCTTTCTTCCTCTGAAATTTTGTATCTCCTGAAAGAAGAGGAACATTTTCCCTCTTGTATAGAAGAAGAAATGCTGTTACCATCCTCTGTAAGCTTTTTTATTATTATTTCCCCTCGTAAAACTCAGAATTTCTTTCCACTCAAAATTTTTATTGTATGGATTAGAGAAAGTTCCTTCAAAATAATCCTTCTTCCCACTAAAAGCAATATCCTCAGAACAGATGTCTGTTCCTACTCCCATGTTTCCATAGTAGTTGCAAGTATTTTCCCTTTGTTTTATTACTACTGAAATCTAAGACCCTCTTCAAAATTCACGTATTCTTCTTTGGCTCCCACCTACCTTAATGAAATACCAGGCTGGGGATCAGAAGCCAACTGAGTTTGTGGCTCTGCCATTGGGCTGCTGAGTCAGCTAGGACAGATCACAAAACCTCCTCCCTGCCTCCTGATCTGTGAGCTGGGACTAACATTTGTAAGCAGCATTTCCCGTGTGCTCCAGGATCTATTGATGAAAGCACTGTGCAAGAGCTAGGTGCTGCTGCTTCAAGAATTTATTCATTCAGCTAACCTGAAACTGTTCCTCAGATATGCCAGCTCACCCAGATAACCCATTTATTTAAGCCGAGCATATGCTACACAGCCAAGGAAGCACCTGTTACACCAAGTGGTCTAGAGAGGTCTAGAAGCCATTCAGCTGAGTGATGCTGATTCAGATTGCCTACAGAGAAATGGGCTGATTTAGAGTATTAGAGTGACAGAGAAGTTTGGGATCATGATTTATCCCGATTAAAGTATTTTAGAGAACGACGCTTTATCTAGGAACCTATAGAGTGGATTGCGTAAGGAAGATTACAATTCACTGGCGAGGAATAAATTCTCCGAAATCCCTCATAAAGAGCAGTACTTAAACACAGAGAATAGTGAAGCAAGGCTGCGGGAAGCACAATGCCGCAGCAGCAAAGAAGACAGCAGATTAGAGCACGTTCGTACGCCTGTGTTCAACCCATCTCTGCCTTTCACAAAGCACAGGGAATTTTTTCAAGTTACCTCTGAGAAGGCACCCGCGTGATATTTTGTGTGGAGAAGCAGACGGTGCAGCCCGATGGGGCTTAATTCCCAACTTAGGGCTGGAGAAGCTGTTGGAGGCCATGGAGTTCCTGCGTGCAGGAACACATCATAAACACCCTGACAGCCTCCCAGCCACAGGCACCTATAACACAGACAGACAGCTAGACACTGACTGAGGGTGCATATGGACATGCACACTTGCTTACAGGAGAATACAGGAACAGACAAAGAGCATTTTCCCAAGGGCCAAACACTGATTTATTTGTGGATCCTGCTGCTGAAGAAGGATTTGGTGAAAGGTTTGCGAGCGGGGAAAACATCCCTGATGGCTCCAAGAAATCCTGTCTCCTCCCAAGAGCCTACAGCCCTGCTTTCCTGAGACGCAGGGCTCCCTCATCTGGGTCTCCGCTTAATTGAAATAACAGATGAGGCTGAATTTTGCCACAGCCATACATTTCAAAACAGTAACGTGCGTGTGATGCAGGATCGTTGATCAGAGTGGTTGTGCTGCGCCTACCTGCAGAGCAAAAGCCAGGAGGAACAGATCCCGCACAAAGGGACGGAGCTGCCTGTCAATTCCGGCACATTAGACAGCCAAGCATGCTTGGGAGTAGAGCACAAAGAGCCTTTTTTCAATAAAACTAGAACCAGGGGCCCTAAATTCGGCTTGAGACGAACCTAAGAACGATTACCCAGACATCATACCGCATTGTTCCTTCGTCTGTTTAAATAACTGATGTCAAGTAAATAACTGCCTCCTTCGCTAGCATCAATGAGCAGAGAAATCTTCCAAGCACAGACTCTACGCTGCCTAAAGTGTTTAGAAAAACAGCAGGGTAGTTTCTAAAAGCATGACACCTGGGGTGAGGAGGAAGAATAGGGAGAGAACTGATACAGGCAGGCAGCTGCCGTGCACTCAGAACGAATCCCCCTTCTTGCTTGTTCCTGCAACGGGGCCTGAGACAGTCCTGCCCCAAGGAGAAAGGCCGCAGGGAGAGAGGAAAGCTTTCCAGAGCATGAGCACCGAAAGGATGAGCGGTGGGTGTCAAAAAGAGAGTAGAAGAACTTGAGGGAAGGATGAAGCAAAGGAAAGAGACAAAGGAGAAAATGAGAGGAAAAAAAATGCAAAAAACATGAAGGAGAGAGAGGGAAGGCAGACAAGCAGTTTTCAGGGGCTTTTTTGTTCTTCAAAGGCTGTCAACACGTTTACGCTATGCTCTCCATCCCCCTCCCTACTTACCGGGCTCTGCACACAAAGGAGCAGGAAGGAGATCATGCAAGAGCTGCTGGAGATTCACTTAGACGCAGAACAGAGGTGCCCTGAGAGAAAGGAAACCGCTTAGTGATCCGTGTACAATGAGCCACAGTGGGAATGTTGCAGGCCTGGAAAGTCTAAAGAGAGAGAAAAAACCTGCAAAGAGAAACCTCTTCCTGGGGAGATCACCCTCAGGACTTACAGACAGTACAGGTATCGGAGAAAAGAGAGTCAAACGGTATGAGGATGCAGCTTACAGACTAAAAATATATTTATACACACACACAACGCTTACCACTGCTCCTTAAGGGAAGAGCCCAAACGGTTTTGACAGACAATAAAATTTTCAGGAGTATCTGTTCCAATCTGCATCCAAACCCAGTGCCCGAGGCTCGGGAACTCGGCGGTGTTCTCGTGCCTGTCATATCCCACCTCTCAGCCACACCAGAACACATTTTGTGTCACGTTTCTGATAGGCACCAAGCTTGGCTGATGAACATTAATTCATTAGGCTGCAGAACGGGATCATGTCTAAGCCTACAGATTTCTAAATGCTGCCAAGGTTAAAATAGTGTCTTGAGCCCATGTAGGGTACCTGCAGCTTTTTTTGAGGACTGGCTATTTGAACTTATGTTTGTGCAAGACTGTAGTGAGCTTGAAAATGCAACTTAGAGTCCATATTAAGGCAATTTTTAAGATATCCTGCCCTCCGCTGTGAAGGCCTCTTACTCGTAAAGACAGGAAATTGAGAAGGAGAGAAATAAAGCAGAATCACAAGGCATGCTCTTTACTAAAGCCACCAATATTATTACTTCAGGGCCTGCCTTGACAGCTCTAGGAGGAATCTTGTGTATAAAACCACATGACTTTATGATCTTATGACCTAAGTCAAAAGCAAAATTTGGCAGAATCAAACCACCATCAGGCCAGAATCACTACTTTTACTCCGAAAAGCAGAGCTGCAATGAGGAACCGTTAGTAAACCAGAAATCAGCTTTCCTGGAACTAAATATTTGGAGACTTCCAGAGCAAGCTTGTTATCAATACCTGTTGTTGCTCTCCCAGACCGGACGCGTCCTCTGACTAAAGAGCATGTAAAGAGCTCCCTCACAACTCCCTCAGGAACCACCGTGCTACAAATAAAAGCAGGCCAGTGTGCATTATTAATGACCTGTTATCAGAGGATCTGGGATCATCGCCAGAGAGAGGAGTTCCACTGTGCTCAGATGCGGTAGAGAAGATGAACTCTTAGCCAGGTCAGAGTCCTCAGTTTCCCTATTCTTTTGTCCTCTGGGTAAAGATTTGTGATAAACCCTTTTGTCACCACGGCCAGGAGATCGCCCTGCACTTACAACTGAGCTTTAACTTGGAGACAAAGGAAGCTAAGTGAGGAGAGGCTGGGTAGAAAGAAGTACAAACACACGTTATAGGGAAAGGGCGCAGAAGCAAGTTTTATTTTTGGTACCAGTTAAATGCTATTAGCAGGATTCAGACATACATATTGGCAGTTGTAAAAGCTGCAATACAAGCCTCAGAGGTTCAATTTTCTGAGTGGCTACAGCTGTACCACCTTCTAAATCCTTGGGTCCTGATTTATTCATGGCATTAGGAATGCAAAATGCAAGCAGAGGGAAGTAGGCCAACAAGAGAATAGAAAGCAGGGACACAGAGGAACCAGTTTCCTCATTCCAGCTGAAAACAGGTTGAAATTGTTAACTCCTTCAGAGCAAGTTGACTCTTTCTGAAAGGACAACACTTCCTGATGCATAAAGATGTACAAATGCTTCTCTTCCTACAAAGAAAAATCTTGATTAGTAGAAACACAAAGCAAACAGCTTCAGAAGAGGAATTCAGCTTAACTTGAGCCCGAGGCATTTGCATTTTCAGATGCATAATGCTCAGGCCAATGCATCTGACTGGGTAGGAGTTAACGGCAGTGGTTCTGTGAGCTGTGGACCAGATGTTCAGCCGGTGCAACTCACCACAGCGCCATTAGGAAGCGGTGGAGCTAAGCCTGCTTACCTCAGACAGGGCTCTGGCCCTCTGTACTCTGAAACCCTTATCTAGAGCCCAGAGATTTTTCTGAAGGGAAATATCTCCCTTTTTAGAAGCAGCTAACCAGGCTACTAGCAAGTTGAACACAAAGCTTAAACTTTTCATCCTGCATTCTTCTTATCAAACAGTACCACAAGACAGTTGCTGATATTATTTCACAGTGCACACGTACAACACACACCTTGTAACAGGCAGAAAAAGGCACTAGGGACAAATTGATGATTTCTTTTGTCACTTACCAGGAAATTGATAGTGCTTGACTCTCTCCATTGTATGATGCTATGGTCAGCCAAGACTTTGAGTATATGCTTGTAACAGCCAATTGTCTGCAAAATTTACCATGGTAGATAATAAAGAAAGAGTGGGGAAAAAAAAAGAGCTACAGCGGCACTTTTCTCCCTAAAATGACCATTCTTCCATGCAAGTGGAATGTCACTAGACAAAAAATCAGAAAAGTCCAGATGTGAAAGAATGTCCAAGGCATTGAGATGTTAAGTCATCCCAAATGCCAGTAGCACCAGGTATATCGCTGCTACATGGAGAGGATTTTAAACAGCTGTCTTTACTGACAAAGCTGCCGTTAAAGGAAAGTTATTCGCCCTGTTACTTTTCTCCTGCACCTCTAAATGTCAATCCTGTGTACTCGAATAACAAAATTGTACAGTTTGTTTAGACTCAACACAAAAAACTGGTCATACAGTAGTAGTCTTCCCTAACATGATTCTGTCATTTCTGAAGCAAACACCAATCTCAAAGAAAAACTGATCTTGGGGACCAATAACTATACATGTACAACATTCAGCATATCATATAGCATTCTGCTATGAGCATCTTTAAATAAATCTACATACACCACACATTAAGAACCTAGGCACCTTCCAGTCTCACCAGAACACTACAGAGCTCTGCTCCTTCCACAAACTCCTGAGAGCACCCAGGTAACAAGGAGTCCTTCTCCTTGGCTAGATCTAAGTGCTACTTGGAGATGTTCTGTTTGTTCCCTTCCTCACTGAATCAGCCTGCCGTACACAGATGTAGAACCGAGTCTCCCAGATTTTCCCAGGGCTCTCAATCCCTCCAGCCCTATTCCTAAACGGTATCCCAGTTAACAATGCAAAAATACAATTATCTTCTGATGTTGACCAGGCTTCTATGAAGGACAAAGGCGAGGGATTAAGCTGTCTCTAAGAAGTGTAGTACACAGGCCTCCCAGAATAAGTGCTGACATTTTTAATACCTTTCTGAAAAGAAGACTGTTTAACATAGAAATTATTAAAAAAAAAAAAAAAAAAAAAAAAAAAGAGCCAAGGACTGCTAACTCTCCTCTTTTACTCAGCTAAGGACTGTAGCGCTCCTCCTTTAATCCTAAACTGAAACAGGAACATAAAACCCTCCAGGAGCATAACAAGTGACACTAGGATAGGGACTGCCAGCCAGTGGTGTTAGGAGGTGAGAGTTAGGAGAAGCACAAACCACCAAGCTGAGCTGGTCCAAAACTACAGTCACGGCTTCTAATAGTTACGTTAGCACCACCTCTTGAAACATATTCACTTGGAAAAGTTTGTAAGCTGCTGAGTTTCCACTATCACAAGAAAGTAATCAGGATTTGTGAAAATACGTTTCTCTTGACAGAAACTAAGCAAGCAGCACTACGCTAGCTGGAATAGTGCAGCCAGATGAGAAAAGGGAATACTTTATTCTGGGAAGATCTCTTTGCAAGTCTTTTTCTTTCACAGTCTTAGAAAGACTTTCTTATTCTCTGGAGAAAAAAAAAAAATATATGCATACACACACGTACATAAATCAGATCACCTAGTTGAACTTAAAAAATCAATAGGCTACAAAACCTAGAAGCAGTCTGATTTTGAGACAATGAAGAAACCAACACACATCCTTAGGGGCTCTGGAGTCACTCAGGACTGATGTAATTCCTTTACTGGATCAAAGTACAGATTCACAACACATAATTCAGTATATTGTCCCACCTGTTGAGCATTTGCAACTTCATTTCATAGCAGAGAGACAACATTCACTCAAGTGTTGAAGACCCGTGTTCAGCTTCTCCCAACTTTTACTCAGTGTTAAAACAAAGTGACAGAAGAAACTTTTTATAGCAGTTCCTTCAAAATGGCAGTTGGAAGAATTTTTACAGAATATAAATTATACATATGTACACATGTAATATACAACATGTACAGAGCTAAAACAAAAAGGCAAGCCACATGAACTTATTAATAGAAAATAAGGAACAGGTGGCAACGCTGTTCAGATGCTCAAATTATCAATAAACCATGAACTGAGCACTAAGTTTTCCAGCTAAGTTAAAAGAGAATTATAAGCAAAGCTATCAAGAATGTCCCTTCTGGAACCTTCATAATGAAAATGAAGTTCAGGAAGATCAATTTGGCCACCCTGTTAAGAGCCAGTATGCACGTGCTACAACAGGGAAAGCTTGCAGTCCTTCAGTCCAGTATATATACAGTGTCCCTGAAAGGCAGATTAAACTGTCTCTTGCTGTCAAGGAAAGCAAAGGAGGTCATGGATCAACACTATGTATTTGAAGGAGCAGTGCTTCGTGCAGTTTCAAATGCAGAACGTTTGTTCCTCAATCAAAGCAGATATTCCAACAAAGAAAAACAAGGATGCTACACAGCATATGAGCTCAGCAGCCTCAGACCAAAGAAGTTCAGCAGAAGGCAGAAATAGTGGTCAGTGTTAGTGAACCAAGCCAGCCTAAGCATTCCTTCTGTATCTTCACTTTCCTAACACAGATGCCAGTAAGAAAATGCAGGCAAGGGTAATTGCTCTGTTTCTTTCCACCGAGGAAGGATTAGCGACACAGTCCATTATATTCTGCTTTTCTGTTCCAGAAGATTCAAAGGCTCCAATGAGTCCCAGAGTCACACTTCCACATTCCTTGCTTTATTTTGAGAGGCCTGGGAAACACGATTGATGCTGCTTTCAACAAAGAGCTTCAGGCCTTCTAAACCTTGTGCATAGAGATAATCCAGATACCAGTTCCACTTCTTTCCCTATAAAAAGAAAGAATAATCAGATGTGCAAGCCATAGCTATGTCTTTCTTGAAGCAATCTGAAAAGGTCTGCAAATATCACCTGCCACAGTTTGACAACAGCCATCCCAGTCCACAAATACCCAGATATACAGGGGTCCCATTCTGCACCCAGACACACAAGCTTTTCACTTATGTATTACATGTTCTTAGCTTGACAAACCATAATAAATATAACAAATCATGATCTTTTTTAGTACTGAAGAGATTTATAAATCCCAATTCTCAGAGAGAAAAGTCTATTGGATCAACAACAAAGACATCAAAGATTGAATGAACGTGGATATTGAAGTCTTCCTTCCATCACTGAGTGATTTTTCCAGATCAGGCTATATGTGCGCTTTGATACAGGAAAGGGAAAAAAATGCCACAGCAATTGCTCAGTGGAGGGCCACTGTTCAAAGCTGTAAAAAAAAGCTACACATTCACCTCAGAAATTTAATATTGAATTCATTGATAATAGGAATTCTGCTTCTAGTACTCCAAAACATTTTTTTTTTTCTGTAGTCTGCACAGCAAACAGCCTTGTCCTGATACTGCACTGACTCCTGGAGGAAATGTATAAAAATCTCAGATCACTGACCACAGCTGGCATAATTTCTCAGATGTTTGACGTGCTCGTGTTTGGCCCTGTTGAAAGACTGAACCTAAGTAGAGCTTGAATTTTCAAAATTTTTCTGGGTGAATACTACCACCTCATTTCTCCTTATCTATTGAAAATTGCCTGTTTTCACTGAAACATGAAATCTTACCTTAATTAAACTGAAGTTGAAGGTGGGATCATCTGGACAGGCCTTAATGAGAAGAAATAAAAACAACGTCAAGTCAGATAAAAAACATACATCCATTACTGAGCCTCGACTTAGTCACCTCCTAAATCAGGAATTGTAGGTGTGCAAATAAATTCAAAGATATTTAATTGTATCTCAGAACAAGTTTCCAGCATTATACTTGGCCAAAAAAACAAATGGCAAGACAAGGGGGAGACAGCCTTGCCCTGTGCTGCAACATAACTGGATAGCAACAGAGAAAATGTATGGATACCCTTAGCAACTGTATCTCCACAGAGTAAAAGCAATCCCTTCAAAACATCAGACAGATAATTCCCAACTAGACAGAGCAAGAAGAGAACATATGACATTTAGTTTACTGCTCATGTTCTCATAGTGTGCTGCAGAGCAGTGCCCTCTGGCGCTCAGCAATGAAGCGTTCAAGAAAAGATGGAACTGCAGGTAATTACGTTCTCTTGTCTTAATATACATCAGTGGTAGCTACTAAGCAAAATCTTTCCTGGTGCCGCAGTGGGAAGAATGCAAGAAATCTCCAGGCTTTTTTTTAAACTTAAAAGCTACAAGGCAGTGTCAGTAAGCTATCAGGAAGCATCAGAACAAAAAGGACCTAGACAAAAGATATGAAAAACTAATTCTGCTATAACAGCAGAAAGACCAAAGAAAAGTTGTATTTAACAAAAATAAAATAGTTTCTTCTGGCAAAGGCAAAACTTGAGTTTAAGTCAGCAGTTACAAAGTACCTAGATTCAAGACACTAAGTACATAAGCCAAGGCAGATTTGTGAAGTGTTCCTAACCAGCATTCTTTCACCTTTCACATCAGATTTCCTAGGTTTCATTCCAAGAGCATCCTTGCTGTCTGCCAGCAATCCTTGTAACAAAATGGCAGCTTTGTGCACCTCTTGGATAGCCTACAAAAGCTAATTTCTCAGAGCATTATGCACATCTTGAACAGTAACAACTCTGGTAAGCTGCTCCCTCCACTGTTCAGTAGCTGCACCAAACACGAGAGCACTTGGAACCTTCAGCTACTAGCAGAACTCCTCGGACAATACAATACACCGTGATATCCTACTTCTGTACTTGAAATAGCTGCTTGTATTTCTTTTTAATAAGTGATTCTCAAAAAGTATTCTGCTAAAAGTTCTGCTATGGGCACCTGAATACAACTTAACTATGCATTTCTTCATATGCAGAAGTTTAAAAGTTTAGGTCATGCACTGTATTCTATAAGGCGGAATGTACTATTGGAAAGCTTTTACTGAATTAGCTAAATAATGAGAAAATCAACTATTTTAGTTCTGTTTTCAGAACGATAAGCACAAATTCACATCTAGAACCGTTTTACTCAGACACTGAGTAGACTTTACTCACTGAGAGACACTTCTTTAGAGAAACTGTCAATATAGAACATCTGGTGCTGCCAAAGGCCTACACCATTACCTGCTGCAGGAAGTGGGCAGCATAGCCCATCATAGCTGGGTGGTAGACAATGTTAAAGCTGTTTTTGAATTCCTGCACTCCGGTTTTCTTCAGCAATTCATCATCCAGACGAACACCCTGAGGATGGTTATCCTTCTGGAATACGTTGGATGTCCACAGACAGCCCACCATAGCTATTATGTACTGGTTGTATTCTTGGTATGTGTGGCTACTGAATTTGAATTGCTGCTTTTTCTGAGGGACAAGAAAATAAAATCAATAAATAGCACCTTCAAAGCCGTTATGTTCTTTCCAGTCCTTAAAAAAGAGCTATCAAAACACCTTCCCTCCATTCAACCCAGTTCCTTTCTAAGGTCCATTCTAGCACATAGCAGTTACCTTCTTAGTCAGCTCATTTTCTTTCGCAGCTACCAAGTTGGTTCGATACCTCAAAAAAACAAAGAAAAGAGAAAGTTAGATGACTGAAAATTTTACGACCTACCAGTGCCGACAAACACTGGAAGAATGTTTACACAGGATATTAAGAAAACTTTTATTTTCAACAAGAGAGACCATCAAACTTTTCTCCTCTTTTAAAAAAAGAGAGGCAAGAAAATTAATTCAAAAGGACTTAATCACTTGACATGTTTTTGCTGGGGAAGGGTGGATGAGTCTGGTAAGATTTGTGTCTTGGACCAGCTTACCTGGTACAGTAACATTTATAAAGGCTATATGCAAGAATTTGCACACAGGTTTGAAATCAGCAGAAAAGTGCTGTACATCTTTAAGAAGGGAGACTTTCATTCACTAAGCAGAGAAACGGAAGCCACTGGAAGTAACGCAACTTGACAGTCGCTCTATATAATAAGCACTAGCTCCTCTCATTTCCCAGGGACCGTCTTGTCATGTTAATTACCCTGCAGACTCCTTAGAGGAATAACCACATGGAGAGCCCTACGCCAGCTGTCAGCAATTGGCTACTCTTCTTCTCAAATGCAGCCACTGGAACTAACAAGGCCAAGAACAGCAGACATGTTGGTGGATCCTGCTGAGAGCTAAACAGTGCTGTCTTTGGACCTGCAGGCAGCTCAAGGCAGTCCCAAATTCCCACAGGGTTGGGGGGTGACAGAAGTGCTTCCTACTCAGCACATTACAGAATTTGCAAGGAAAAGCTTAAGTCTGGTGGTCAGAGCACAAGACTGAGAAGTTTAATGGTTAACTACTAATGATTCCAGCTCTTTGTTGCTAGGTGACTTAAATTCTCTCAAAATATGTGAAATCTTTCCTTCACCTATCAAAGCTATGGAAATAATAAAAGGAAAGAGGTCAGAATCTTGCCATTTGGAATAACAGAGTGGGGAAAAAAATATGAACTACAGCTATAAAACACTGTATCAAGAATACTTGGCACAGCTGGAACATTTCACCTTTGCCTTATGCAATAAGAGAAAGTATAGATTTCAAATTCAGGTTTTACAAAGTAATTTCATTTCCAAAAGATCAAAACAAAAGACACGAGGATTCCCTACAACCCACACCATTTGTAGTACCTGTACATGATGTAGCAGAGCTGATTCAAGCTGACAGAATCCATACTAAGCAATGCTGGGTAGAAAACTCCAGCAGGAGGCATTATCAACAGAGGCAAATTGTACTTCAGATACATGTCACACACCTGCAAGAATGAAGCAAATCTAGGATTATTATTAGTGCCATTCACAAACCCCCAAACATTTAAGAGCAAAAGAGTGTGATATTTCATTCCCGCCACTTCTATCAGCTTCATCTAGGAGCTAAGACCAGGGTGAAGCAATTGTATTTGTTTCTTGCTCAGTACAAGACAGCTCACATCCCAGTATATTTCAACAGTTTTGGGTATACCATTACAATGGTAATTGGTTACATTCTGGGTCAAATATATCCAGATCCTGCCTTTTTTTTGTGAACTCTGATTTTTTTTTTTTTTTTGGATCATTACTAAGTATGCAGCTTGGCTTACACTTGATCAGACCTTGTTCCTAGCCTAAGTTTGCTGATAAATAGCAAGCCAAACTCATCCAACTGGGAAATTCATTCTTTCTTTTTGACCTGGCTGGAATTTCATGACTACATGATAAAGCTTTGCTCTAAGAAAAGATTATATGGACATAAACCACAAATTTATTATCAGGCTAATTTAGAATTTAAGGTTGAGCTTCAAGTAAAAAAGGCATTTTAAAATTTTTGCAGATTTAATAAGATCTTCAGCTAAAATGACAGCCTTAAAGTATGGATAAATAATACAAAGCAATATTGCTGTAACTTTACACATTACTGTCCTCTATTGCTTAGCCACACTAATATTCCCAAGCATAGGCTGTTACACTTCTCTTCAGGAAGATACGCATTGTTCTCAGAAGATTAGTGTCCTAAGATCTAGTAACTACAACTCAGATCATAGGCAATTAAGCTGTGACAGCCCAACAGACAGAAAATAGATACTACTTAAATTGTATTCAATTAGGCACCATTGTTTTAAGGTTCCTCTGCTCTAATACCATAAAAAATTTTTCACCAAAGACTATTTGTGAGGCCTTCACATTTCCTCTTGCCCTCAGTACAGCAAATACCACATAGATATAGGTAGATATCTGTATGTAATTGGGTTACTGGTATTTTCAAATATTTAGACTCTTTACTTAATATCTCAGCTGCATGATTTTAGAGATCTTTATAAAACTGACGAGTTCTGAACACATCAGTGAAGTGTAAATAAAAACATCTTAGTTGCATGCTAGAACACCAGTAACCTAAGGGTGCATGATTCTTGGTATATTCCCATAAAATGATCATTTACTTATTTTAAACACGCTATCTTATGCAAATGTTGTTGCCTGTTAGTTTTGTGCATTTTTAATGGACATTTTCGTTACAAGTAGTTCCCAGCACTATCACTGCTTTTTTAACGCTTCATAATTTCATCCAAATTGTAGGAGAAGCATGGCTAGAGTTCACATAGCAGTAAACACATCTACAGAGTTGATTTAGGGAAACTAGAGAGTAGGTGTATGCCTATTTGACACCGCTTTATCTATAGGATAAACTAGGAAAAAAAAATGATTTTTTTTAAAGGGACATAAAGAAGAAGTCAGGATACGTTGTTTGAAATTGAACTAAACATTTTTTTCTATAATTAGTATTAAAAAAGCATCATCTGTTATGTTATGCCACATTTTTACTTCTCCATGAGCAATGCAACTCTGACTTAATTAAGAGCAAGCACTCACTGGTAACTTTTATTTCTGCCTAGGGATGCAATAGCAGTAGCTACCACTTGTAGATCTAGCAGATATTTGGAACATTCTGGCATTTAATCACAAAGTTCTGTAAACTATAACAAGGAAGGTGATTCCATGCTATAGCTGAAAAAAATGCAGTTGGCCTCAGGGAAATGGGATTTCGAAAGCCAAAACAAATGGAATACATACGATTTCATAGAAGTCCAGGATGAAGTACAACAAGAAGGTACAATTGTTTTCTAAACGCAATGCAACAGTAGAGATCCATCCAACAAAGTGGATTAGTTCAGCTATCCCATCCACTAGTCCAGAAAGGGTGGTATTCCTGCAGTAATAGACAGACACAACATTAGCATACATACCTCTTCATAAATGCTAAAGAGGAAACATGGTAAAAAGCCATGGTAAAAACAGAAACTAGAAGTTATCCTTCTGCCCCACCACCCTCAAGCATCCAGCAACATGTATTTGGTCTTGAATATATCCAGTATTACATTGTTACCAACATTATTACAAAAACGACCCAGCTGTTAGTCTCAAGAATCTTGACTTCGGACTTTTCAGTGTCAATAGAAATATTTTTAAACTAAGGGTAAGAGTAGGATTGACAAGGTAGCTTGCAATATAGCAGAAACATTACGGCATTACTGACTGGTCTTCATGGTAGGTAAACAGGCATATCTAAACACTTGTGAACAGTGTACAAAACACCACATTATATTCACTTTGGACAAACTTACAGAGAATGAAATTGATAGTCGGACTCTGAATCCAGCCGAACCACATGCCAGTTCAACCAGTTCTGCAACAGCTCTTTCAAACACTCAAGAACACTGCACTGTAAGAGTCAAAAAGAAAACAGGTTGTTGACAATTTACATAAGTGAATGATACTAAACAAAAAATGCCATGAGAATTAAAGCATACAAGTAAACATATGAAGAGTTTCTCAGGACCACAAAGAGCATTTAGATAATTGCAGTATCCACTTAAACCAGATGTATACATTACATAGTTTTTGCTGGAGAATGCAAGCTTCAAATAGTGACTCAAAATTGCAATAAAAAACTGTTGTCTTCTGTGCTATTACATAGTTCTATGTTAATCCAGTGCTTCTGCTTAATTCCAGTCAAAAAAAGAAAATATCTTGAAGGCACTCAAATTCCCCAAGAAATTACATCATAAATACATATTTTACCCTCACTTCAGCACAAACTCCCCCAAAAGAAGTCCTCTATACAACCCCTCAGACTGTTGTACCTTATACAAGTGCAGATAACAGTACCAACTAGAAGTAAACAGCCACTGTACTCACTTAAATTACCTTAAAATAAAGCGAGGATGTGAAAAAGAGCTGTGCCAGGGGATCACAGATGTGTGATTTCATTTCTGAAATAAACAAGAAAGCAGCATGATATCTGAGCACAAATTCTTCCCCCCAAGATCAGACACTGCCCAACTTTATCCAAAGGATCTGCAACCCATACCAGAGAAGCTGCTGAGGGGGATCCAACTCATGAGTCTGAGGACTTGTGATCGGCAGCAGGAGCCATCCCAGAGAGGAAGGCTTCTGCACAGGAACTCCTCACAAGAAGAAAATCCTTCCTGCAGATCAGAAGGTGAACATTCAAAAATTCATCTCACATACCTGAACTTTGCCATGCTCAATTCACCCTGGAGAAGAGGCTTACGCCTGCTTCCTGACATGCAATTCTCCAGGACACTCAAATTATCATTCCTGCAGAAACCACGGCCATGTCCAGAATATTGGAAAATGTACATTTATTATTCTTTTGTCTATTTGAGACACTGCAATTTTTAAGAGATACTGCAGGAAACATGCAAGTCCCAAATGCACTTTAAGGGAAGAATTCATGAAATCTTTCGTTTCCACAAAATAGGCCCTCACCTGCAAGAAACATTCTGCCTTGTAGATAATTTCCAGGAAGTCCTTGAATTCTTGTTCATATTGGCTATTTTCAACCACACACCAGGTACACTCTAAACAGGAGAGAAGACTGCATTTGAACACAAGTATAGCAAGAATAAGCACAATTAAAAGCAAAATTCAACTCTTCTTCAGTATTTCTTTTAATGCTATATGATTACCACTATAAATCTGAATAGCAAAGTGCCATTACTGAATGGTGAAAAGTTCAGTCTTTTACCTCCATACCATGCCGTGGTGGTTATGTTAAGTTCTTACCTTCCTGAAGAGTCTGTCCCATCCAGTAGTAGAGCCTCAGGTAAATAGATTCATCTTTGATGCAATTCATGTAATGAAGCAATAATGGGTTTGTTAACACTGAACCCATCTGGGAAGGAAACTGCAAGAAAAAAAAAAAAAAAAAAGAAAAAGTTATTCTGTGTTTAAATCTAAATAGTGCTAGAGAATCTCATACTATCAGAGTTGTCCAACCCTTTTATTAGCAACAGGAACGTCTCCAGGAGTCACACTCATCGCCCTCAGGTAGGACTACATGCTTTGTCAGAATTAGGTAACCCACATGCCACTCACATATAAACAGGGCATAGACAAAAATCATTTGATCTCTCCAAATCCTTCAGTGAGCTTGCTGAGACCTTCCTGCCACTCACCTCTAAACAATGGATATTTTCTACGAGCTGGGTAAAGGCCTGCAGCTGCTCCACTGGAAAAAAATCGTTTGCGCTGTTCTTTTCACTGTTCCCTACTAAATTTTGTGCGTTGGCACTGCTTGCAGGTATAATCAACTGGGCATTCCATTTCTGTAGAAAAGAAACACAAATGAACAGCAGTGACTCAGCTTCCAATGCAAACAAGTATGCTTGTGACCAACATTCCCATAAAGACTCCACTTTGAACAAAAAAAGCATCTAGGCTTTCATTATAATGGGAATGCTGTTTCCATATAGCTATCCCATCCTTCCCAGTGCTGAAATAAAGCTCAGCTCTCATTACTTGCCATTAATCAACATGAAAACAGCTGTTTGGCACCTTCTGGCACCAGGGGAGGTTTAGGTTGGATACTGGAAAAACATTTATTCACTGAAAGGGTTATGAGGAATCGGAACAGGCTGCCCAGGGAAGTGGCTGACTCACTATCCCTGAAGGTATTTAACAGACATGCAAGTACGGCGGTGCTGAGGGGCGTGGTTTAGTGGTAGAACTTGGCAGTGCTAGTTAATGTTTGGACTTGATGATCTTAGAGGTCTTTTCCAACCTAATTGATTTTATGATCCTAGAGTCTTGAGGCCCATAACCTACTCTTTTTCGTGACTGAGGTTGAGTTGTGCCTAAACACAGTGCTTGGGAAATTGGAGAATTTGCCTGGTTTCTTCGCCTTACAGCGTTGATTGCTGCTTTCCATGGAGCCTCTGAATTCTTGAAGTAAGTCTGTAAACACAAATCAGACACGTATGCAAGAAGCCAAAGTAGGATAAAGTGACAGAAAGACCAGTTTCTATTCCAGTAAACATCAGTGATGTGTGTGAAAACAGTTAAAACCAGAAAGCACATCAACAGGAGGATATAGGTAATCCTCATAAGGATAAAGGAAGATCGTTCCATTTCAAATCATCTCAGAGTGACGAAGAGAAAAAAAATGCAAGGCAAGGAATCCTCCTCTAAACCTGATTTTACTCAGTGAAAAGAGGCAATAGAATTCATCTTCACTGCTTAATCATGCTATTGTTTAAACAGAAAGCTCATCACAAATAGTGTCATAAATAGCAGTTCCAAGTAGATTAAATCTAACTCCTTACCTTCATCTTCCCAGGAAGGGTTATGGACATGAGCTCGGGACGGAAGACCTTGTAAAGTGATAGCAGAGCCTGCAAATGAGGCTGCATTCCCTGTCAAATAACAGAACAAGTAACAACATGTGTGATATATTTTTAATATAAATATTGAAAACTATATTCACAAAGGAAAAAAAAAGGATTACTAAAAGCTTTCAGAAGTACACGTCAGTAAGCAACCAGAGATGCAAAATGAGCAAAAGAAAAATTGTCAACAAGAACAGCATAGGGAGGGGATTGAAGAACGAACTTTCTGCAATCACAACTCTAATAAAAAGAAATTTAACAATCAAAGCCATTAAAAATACAGTTCTCCACTGACTAAATGCTCCAAAAAACGTGTTACTCTAACTACATAGCTCCATCTATATTTCTCTAGCAACTTAGAACTTACTACTTGTGACTGTATTTTTTTCCTTATAGAAAAGGCAGCAAGATCCTATACATGCTTTTATTTTCCAGTCATTTTTGATATTGCTTGAAAAAGGAAGAGTAAAACTAAAGAAAGTAATAGAAAAATTAAAAGAAGCTGCTCTTTACTTCAGAGATTTCACCATATCAGTCTATAAAACATAAAGGTGTTTTTTTCATGTCACTGCACGTGCTCACAAATTAACACATGAGAATTCAAGATGCACATGCAAGATATACCAGCTCAGATGTTACAAAGACTACAACCTACATTTCCAAGTCTAACCCCATCCTGAGCTGCTAGCCTCTCCTCCATCTTGTAAGAACACT
This sequence comes from Netta rufina, assembly GCF_964035555.1. NCBI lineage: Eukaryota > Metazoa > Chordata > Aves > Anseriformes > Anatidae > Netta > Netta rufina. Next base: position 11,969,138 of record NC_140135.1, read on the forward strand.
TATAAGCTGCAACATTAACCATTGTTCAAACTCTACAAAATTAGAAATGAACTTGCCGTTTTTGCTTGGAGGTCAAGCAGTCTCCTGACTCGAAAAGGCTTGACTGGAAAAACAGTTAAGAACATCATGAGTTTAAAAAACACATTATTTAACATTCAAGAGAAAATGAAATATCACTTTTATTGTAGGAAGTCATGGCAAAGCAAGCAGAAACAAGTAGTCTTACTTCTGTGCTAATACGGGTTTCTGATCCAGAATGTATTGCACAAACCCAACTGAACTGCCACTTAGGCTTCCTTGCCTTAAAAGTATTGCCTTACCTAGTCATTGGAGTAGCTCCATTTGAAGAAACGGCAGCACCGGGAAACAGAAGAAACAAAAGGCTTTTTTAACTCATACAATTGGATAGACTTACCATTTTCTTTCTTAGTCAGCAGGTAGAGCAGGTGGCAGACGTAGGGGCACTGCAAAGAAAAAGCAGCAGTGAGCTACCCTGCCGATACAGACTGCTATGATACATCAAAAGCGACACCCTTCCAGAAAGGCTTCACAAGCTGATATTGCTTCATTCAGTTGGCTGCCTCGAGTCATCATGGCATCCCCACTAGGGCAGAGCATACCTTACTTCTCGTAGCAAGCAGCCTGTTTTTACACGTCACTTACATCAATTTTAAGTAGATACATTATCTACATTACAAGCTGTCCTTATAGTAATAAAGTTATTCAATGAGCTTTCGTCTTGTTTTGGGGAACATGGTCTACATATTTCAGAGATCAGCAGTAACATTTTCCAAAGCAAAGATACCCTTGAATCAAAATATTAGAGCTTCTAACTACAGTGAGTCTGCAAGGGTCTTAAATTGGGTTCAGCTGTGTTTTCCAATTGTCCCATCATGCCTGAATAAGCTACAGAACTTAAATCCAGTTTTATGGAAAAAAGGTTATAACTAGTGTTAACCCATCCAAAACTTTGCAGGAAACATAGCTCAGAACTTCAGAAAGTTGTCTTGACCACAAAATATTCTGAACTGAAAGAATATCAACAATTTCATACCTATCTAACATGATTGCCAACTGGATCTTAATCTGAATTGAATCTATTTCAACATTCCAGCGCCCAGATTTCACAGATATCAAATAGCACAAAACTCATGAATGTTTGCCCTGTTTTAAGCTACATTTCAAAGAAATTAAGTAGAACAGGATTTTGAGTTTTTAATCATTCTATAAACATTGCTCCTAAAGGTTTTTTCTTTTTGCCCAAGGTATGCAAGTCAGTTTCTTCTCAGGGACAGAGGACTACACCTGCTGACATGTCACATCAAAGGTAATTTCAGGCACTGCGGTGTCACAGCATCTCTTAGGAATTTACATGAAAAATACTGTCTATCTGTTCAGATGTTACAGAGTGTCAATGCTTGGAAACATGTTTAACCAAACAGATCACAGTACTCACACTAAAATAATCCAACAGTACTTTCCCATTTCCAAATCAGAATTATCCAGCAATCTTAGAACTCAAAAAGAAAAAAGGAAACTAAGTTCTACCATCACATCGTCTCTCATACACAGCTATCTCAGACTAATTTTTAGTACCAATACACACACTACTAATGAACATTTAGGTTTATTTTGTGAATTCTGTATATTCTTCATCTCTCCTTACCAGCTTCTCATCATGAATGAAGGAAAAGAAGAAGCCATAAAGGGCATGAAGTTGTTCCTTGCGATCAATGAAGTCAAACATTGTGATCAGCCATCTTAGAAAAAGCAGCTGCAGACAGAAAGAGAGTCATCTTACATCAAGTAATAGACGAAACCAAGACAGAGCAGTCACTAGCCAGTTTAAGAGACATCATCATTAAAGGACACTCAAAGACAACCAGATAGCTACAAGATAAGCCTGAGAAGAGCTCCAAATTCCATGCTGTAAGAGAGAAAGCAGCCCTGTTCCAAACACGCGATAACCCCCAAGTATGATGTAAACCTTTCAGCCATCTACATGAAGACCAAAAAGACCATTTCACTAATCTTAAATCATGATGCCAAGGCACACAGAACTTAGGTGATACGTTGCTGAGGTGGATGAATAATGCCTCACACAGCTCAAGTCATTCACAGAAATTAATTCCTTAGGAGAGGCTTCTCCAACAGAGAACCTTCCTGTTCTGTAACTGTGCAAATTCCCACTCACAATCCTCACAATCTCAGCTTCCACTCCCTTTCTATGTACAGGTTTCTCTGCCAGTCTTTCTAAAAAACAGCAGCTTAAGCAAGAACCTTGCACATCAAAACCCCAGCTTCCTGCAGATAATCTGTCCTCATCATTCCTGTGCTGAAGCAGTAACTACCACAAACATTTATGAAGTTACCTGGACATTGCTTGTGCATTTGCTGACACAGAGCCAAGATACAGATGAAACAACAGAACTTTCTGGTATTACTGAGGCTGGAACTAAGCTCTTCAATAAACGAGTATTCACTGTATCAGCTGGAAAACAAACATTTTAAAATTGGATGCTGCTCACAAACCAGGTTCTTTGACACAGTTTGGCAGTTCAGGTTAAAATCCCCTCTGGACAAGATTATTCAGAGCTTTATTGCTTACAGGAACAGCACACAAGAAACCAGTAGGGATTTATCTAAAAAATATGAGAAATATTTCTTTCCAGGTTAAAGAAAATGGCATATATATTATTCCAGTATAGAAATAGCCTTTAGGCTCTTGGCAAGACAACCAACAGTAACACAAATTTCTGGTAATATTAACAACCAATTACTTCAACAAATGAGCATGTGATTATCAGCCAAATATTGGCAGATTAGTGTCTTGGAGATAAGCCAACAAATTTAAACCAAGAAAAGAATTGAATTGCTTGTATAACGGGGAAAGAATCCCGTAACATCCTCTTAGACTAGAGGGAGTGAAAGGTTTAATTTTTTTTTAATTGAATATTTCATTAGTTTCAAAATTTAGGTGATGGCCACCATTTCAAAGAAAGCAGCATGAACCGATTGCTAGTATGACACTAATTTTATCAAGTTTCACAATACAACTATGACAGTTTGTTCAATTATTTTGATCCTGGGAAGAAGAAACCTATGGAAATAGTTACAAGAAGGAAAAAAATATAATGGTTGCTAAGGTCACTCTTCAAGCCTTTAAAGATCTGCAATTAAGAACAAAGAAAATAAGCTTTTCAAAAAAGCTTTGTAACAAGCCATAATATTCTTCCCTATATCACTCACCTGTAACAAGAACTGAAGTTATTTTTAGCATGAACTCAGTTTACACTGGAGCATGCCAGAAAGATTAATTTTATGCTAAATTGCCTAACAATACAGTTGCCATAAACACATTATCTCAAGCAGGTTTGATTAGAGGGAAAGGAGAAGTTCACAGAAGACTTGTTAGCAGTAAGCATTTTACCAAGTTTGCCACTGAGTGCCACGGTTAGTAACGGATCAAACACTTCAGGGGGTAACCCTCTTTCCAGGCCAATGCTTTCCACAGTAGACAAATGTTTCTGCAAACCTTCACTCTTTTTCAATGAAACCCGGTCTTGAACTAGGGGAAAAAAAAATAGATGACAGTGATGAAACAACTTGTGAACTGATACTGAATTATTTTAAACTTCTCTGAACTTTTCCCATATATAGTCCATCTTTTTGGGTTCTTTACATAGCAATAGAAAGCAGAAAAGCTTTCTAGACACTAAGGAGTTACCACGAAGTTCAGATATTAGAAGAGAGAAAACGGCAGGTGAAATTTGATTTTTTTATTGTTATTTTAAAGAAATTGATAATCCTTTCAAACCGAGTTCGTTAACCTTAAAACTGTCCTCTTACCTTTCTCAATGAATCTCACAGCTTGCTCAAGGGAGTTGTGCTTGCTGTCATCACTTGGAGACTGCTGATTTTGTACAGTTTTTTCAGTATTAATACTCCCTTCTTTTCGCCATGCAGAGAGATCGGTTTGATTGCTATCGTGAACACGGAGAGGCTGCTTTGATTGCTTAGAACTCTGTCTTCGCTGCATTTTTTTCAGGCTGCCAGCTGAGACTGGAGAATTCCATTCATTTGTCATGTGAATTCCAGTCCCTCATTACAATGATGGAAGAAAATAGATGATCCTCCAATTGATGAAGAACATCAGAGAGACAGTTTCCTGCAAAAGAAAAAAAATATTTTTCTGACAAACAGACTTTAGAGGGATCCTGCATAAGGCAACTTCACAGCAAGTCATTTACAGCTGTCTGCCCCTAAACAATCAGACAATATGCTCAGAAGCTGTGCATACAGTTGTGCTATGAATTGAGAAATTCAATTCTTTCTTACATTAAAAAAGGGAAGAAAAAAAATCAAAAGTAAAAACCAAAACCAACTCCTTTCAAAATAAAACTTGTCTGATAAAATTTTATATAGTATTTTGATCCAAATTAACTTAACCAGAAAGCCAACAGTATGCAATCAACAATTTCCTTTGCTGTCTATTTTATTCTTTATCAGTTCTGTTACTTGTGCTGTATACATCAACAGGTCACAATTTTCTGTGGGGGTAATGCTCAGATTTTACAGGACCATAAAAACACTTTTCTTCCTATTTTACAGAGTTAGATTCCTATATAATATATTTCTACATAGTAGCTGAGATTTAAAATATATATGTTTTGGTAAATTTCCAAGTGAAGTACAAGAGCTACTAATACTGCCAAACTGCCTAGCCCTGGCTGAAATACAATCATGAGAAGTGACATTTTCTCTGTGTGTTAGAGAAATCAAACTTCTACCCCGAAAATGTGGCATGTTGCTACAAGTTCCTGGGCTTTGCAGAGTGCATGTGCATGCCCCTGAGCTGCTGGAGCAATTGCTTTTGCTTCCCAGCTTTCCCATCACAAGAAAACAGAAAGATTTTCAGCTCACGCTCCTCTTCAGCTCTCACTTACTCAAGACGTTAGAACTTTTTCTGTTTCCCTTTAGCTTTGTTTGACATAAACTTCTGCGACCAGTACAGCAAAACCAAATTTCTGGCTAGCTACGTTAAGATCTCTTCCGCAGTACCATGATACTCACCGAGGCACACACAATGCTTTCAAATAACACCTACCAGCTCCAGCAGAGCTGCGTAGCCTCGGTTCAGATGACACCCCCAAGGCAATCACAGCTCGCAGAGATGCAGGGAGGTGACGGACACTAACCGAGATGTTCTGAAGCAGCGAAAGCTGCTGGTGGTGACCTTACCCCGAGTGCCCCGGCACCCTGCTTGCACCCCGAGCCACAGTTTGGGACGAGGCCTGAGCCAACAGGCGCCAGCTGCCACACGCAGCCCCCTCACAACGCCCTCCCCTGGCGCAGCAGAGGGGCTGGGCAGGAAGCGGGACGCCGCCAGAGCCCACACCAACCCGACAGGGCCTTTCCGCAGCACCCCCGGAGGCCGGGCCCGCTGGGGGAGAAGCGGGTGCAGGCCTCAGGGCCCGGTTGCCACGGCTGCAGCCCCCCGGTTGCCATGGCTACGGCCCCCGCCGCCATTACCTGCCGCCCGCTCCAACCGCCCGCAGTTCAAACCTCCGCGCCGCATCCCGCGCATGCGCGCCGCCGGCGCGCCCTCCCCTCCGCCTGGTGCCCCCCGGTCCTGCCCGGCGGCTCTGAGCATGCGCAGTGGCCCCGCCCGGGCTGCGTGCGCCGCGGGCCGTTGGCGCTGGGCGGGGAGGGAGGGAAGGGGCTGAGGGGGGGGCGATGGCGGCCGGCGCCTCAGGGCGGCCCCGCGCCTCCGGGCAGCCCCCTGCTGCCCTCCCTCAGCCACCTGCGGCTGGAGGGGCTGGCACGGGAGGGTCCCCGGAGGGAGAGTGGGGGCTTGGAGAAAAAGAGCTCTGAAAAGAAGGGAGAAAAGCGCAGGGGAAAAATGAAAAATAAAGTGTATATTGGCCTAATGTGGTGTTACGGAAGGATTCAGTTAGCTCCTGCCACCTCACCGCCTCCAGCAAGTAAAGATGAGTTCCAAAAATAGCTTGGTAATGCTGGGGGTCAGCAATGGAGGTCAACCCAATACAGATATTCTTACACATCTATATATAATAATATATAAATATAATATAATACAGAGTTCTTGGATGCACAATGTGTAGCTGCTGCTGTGGGCAGTAATCCATACTGCTGCAATAAAGAAAGGTGGACATGGGGATGTTCTTCAGAATTCCCTTACAGTCTGCAGCTGGAGTACTTACAGGGATGGTCTTTGCTGTACCAAATATTCTACGGTTATTTTATTACTATGGCATCCATACGACTTCTGGTAAAGGAAGTACAAAAGACTAATGCTTGTTTCCAAAATTTTAGGGAGTTGGAGATAAGACGCACGTGGGAGTGGTAGCTGGCCACAAGGTTGCTACGATACAGTTTGTGAGGACTCTACAAAACTACAGTATCAGAACTGGATATACCGCATGTTAGCATCTATCATCAGTTTTCGCAGTGATACAGTACTGACATCTTACTGAGGTTTTAGTATCTTATCTCATAACCACATTGTACTGAAGCAAAAATTTATCCGAGACTGTTTCGTGAAAATTTTCAAATGCTTGTAGTTATCACTGTGTGGCCCAATGTTGTTTAGATGGCTTCCATCCTACATCACCTTGTCTTTCTCTGAAATTCCTCTAACATGATTCCGCCTGCTTTTGGGCTTTTTCTGTATTTGAGCATAGAAAAAAAAAAAAAAAAAAAAAAAAGAAATTTGTTTCTATCACAACATTTTTCTCCAAATTTCAAAAAGTTTATTTTCATGAATAATTAAGAAAATAAGGAAAAACTCAAAACAGACAAACATCAAGAAAAACAAACAAAACTCAGAGGTAAAACACACTTCTCATGACACTCCGTAAGATTTCAGATATAACACAGGGATTCAGGCTTTTGTGAGAGGACTTCCCCCAGCTCACTGAAGCTGTATGTGAGATGCACCATGAGGTACCTGGACAGGTTCAAACCTTCGTTAGCAATAACCAGTGATTCCATGAATTTGCAGCAGTTGTGAAAAAGGATTTTTTTTTCCTTGAAAGAAAAGAGGTAGTGTGATGCTTTTGCCAGCAGCAGACAACTATTTTGAAATATGGGGGTTCATTACCAGACTAAACACAATTCTTCAGGCAGTTTTGCTTCCCATCCCCTCAGCAGGGATCCTTACTCTCTGCTGAGGGGTAGAGATACCATTGCTTCAAAATGGAAAAAAAAAATAGCATTAGCAGGCCATTGTCCCAGTTTTAAAGCCTCTGCAAAACGTGTAACCCAGGAAGATGCAAGTAGTGTATCACAGGTTTTCCCTGCATAACCAGTCCACCAAACAGACCGGTCACAGAGGCAGCAACAGCTAAGGGACCCTCCCTCAAATACAAGTAGTATTATGCTCAGTAGGGTCCTTTCGTCACCTGACTGTGCAAAAAAAAAAAGCCTCCATTTGTGGCTGGGGTAGCTCTAGGAGGTGGGCTGCACAAGGTCACTCTGGTGATGTTCTTTTCTACCCAGCAGCTGTCGCAGAGGCTGCAACGCAGCAGAAATGCATCCAGCTGGGGTTAAACTGCCTTTCAGATGTGGGTCTCATGCTCAGGGACTAATCCCCCTGCTGCAAGAGTGCCGAGCTAACATGACAAACTGCCCAAGTCTTTGCCCACACTCTGGTTTTGCAGCTCCTACTGAGGAGACCAATGCTAATTCCAGCCAGGTGCTATCTGCCTCCAAACTGTCCTGTTTAAAGCTAGCTCATGTTTTCCTATGTTACAGGGAAGCAGCAAAAGCAAGACTACAGTGTAGACGTACCACATGTCTCTCAGACCCCACATGAAACTTTATTTAGACAGCCAAAAAAATATAAATAGTTAAATAAAAACAAAACGACAAAATAAAACACCAAATTTTCTGGGTGCTTTTGGAGAGAGCTGCCTCGAGGGTCCGTATTCCTCAAACGCACCTAACTAGGATACCTTCACTTTGCCTTTCTCAGGAGCCGCCTCATGGATGAGTGGCTGCTCATCCCCATTTACCGACAGGATCCTCTTTTCTGGGGGCTGCTCCTCAGGCTGGCGGGCGATCAGCAGGCGACAGGTAAGCAGGATCCCAAAGACCAGGGCGTGGGCGTAACGCTTGAGTGGATCCCCCACTAGCTGGTGGAAGAAGAGCACGGCCAGCACGAGGAGGAGCAGCAGAAAGTTGGCCACGTCTTTGGGGCGACCAGGCACCAGTGTCATGACAATGCCACACGCCACTTCCAGGGCACCGATGCTCTTGCGGAGAAGGATGGAGCTGACTCCCATCTTCTTCAGCATGGGAAGGGCCCGCACGTAGCTTTTGTAGGCTCGTTTCTGAAATCAAGCAGTAATAGCATAGAATATGACAATGTAAGAAGGCAAACGTTACTGTCACTGAAACCAATAAACGTGCAATATGTTATGAAGATCGCTTCAATCCTCATAGACCCCTCTGGCATGACACCCAATCTGTACTCCTAAAGCTGCTCTTGGAGGGATATTAACACACCATCAACCTGCAATTCCCCCTTTACAAGCTATTATCTCCCAGCTGGAAGACAATTCTGCAATCTAGCACCCATCTTTTGAGCTAGGACTAAGCCAAGCGTACCTTTTCCTCTCTAAAATTAACAATGCAGAACCACATTGTTATAATAATAATAATAATAAAAAATAATTTAAACAAGTTCCTCTCTAAGAGTAGCATGCCCTTTATAATTAAATAACACACCTAGTCCTTGCAAAGCCAAAGCACGGAAGGTAGAAACTGAAGTCTCTTTCCATCTCAAAACAATTTAGAATACTCCGGGGTTGATGTGCAGTACAATCATAGCATGGGACAATATATCAAAGCTGAGATTTAGCAACCCTACTCCTGTCCTTATATACCTTGATGATCCTTTCTTTCCTCAGAAAAAGCAAGTAGACATCTGACATCCTTGCTCTCTGGTTTATGCTGGATTTAGAAGCAGTGTAAGTTACAAGGCAGCCTCCTTACACAGCTGCCTCCTTGTTTCAGGGAAGAAAACCCTGTCCTTACATCAAGTTCTTGCATTTGAGCATTAGGTATAGGTAGGTTCGGGGTTTTTGGTGGTGGTTTCTTTCCTTTTTCAGTCAAGTGTTGCCTTTTTTCTTTTATATTATAATAAAGCTCCTAGTTATTGGAACGTCTGAAATTATTTCCATCTACACATGAGCATATTATCTCTGCAGGTATTCTTGCCCTTGTGTTCCCTAAGCAAGGAGAGGGAAATGGAAACCAAATCTCACACGCAGAGTCGTTCTGCTCTCACAGGCACTAATCAGACTGCAGATTGACTTCCCGTGTAATTCTGGAAACTTGCGTTATGGGCACTCGGAACTTTCCCACTTCCCTGTAAATTTTTCTCCTTCTTCTAAGAAAAGCTGATGACACCTCACAGGTAGTCAAAGAGTCATTTTTGCTACTGAAAATCCCATGACATGTTTATACCAAGTATGTGCATTCTAAGGATGCACTTTAGACCTCCAGTGAATAAAAGCTCTCCTCAAAGCAGTGGTTTTTAACCAAACGTGTAGGGGACAGCTTTATAATGAAACGTAACTAGTAGTGTGCCCTAGAGCACTCTGGTATTCCAAGTGTTTTAATACACAAAGTAGCATGCATGCTTTTTCCTGAATGAAAAAAAAAAATCCCTGCAAGTTTGGCGTTGTGGGTAGATAACAGAGGTGCTCTGTTTGCTTGGGGCGAGATAAGATAACACTTAGCGATTGGCGAGATCAAGCTTTCTCTCACTGTCTCCATTATGCTACAGCCTACCCTGGTGTGCAGCACAGTGAAAACATAACCTAACGAGCCGTGGCTGCGGTACAACATCAGGTATTGGGAATGATGTTGCTGTGCCTCTGCTTTTTTTCCATAAAAGATGGAAATTGCCCCTACCTCTTGGCCTGATTCTTGGCAAAGCAGACAGGGAGCATGGAGACGCAAAGCGCTACACAGAGGATTCTGCAATGCTCCTCAAGCCTCGGCGCGTTTTTCCTTTAGCTGACGTAGCTCGGGAGCTCTGTTTTCTGGACGTTTTGTCCCCTCACCTCTCACACCCGGACCATTTTGCGGTTCTCCTGCCAGCCCCCCGTGGTCACCCAGATGCCATTTGCCGGCAAGGCACAGCAGGCGGGCAGGTGCAGCGGCGGGAGAGGGCAGAATGTGCTGGAAACTTCCATCCCCATCCCTGACGGGCCCGAGAACCCTCACCACAAATACCCAACGCGAATGGAGGGGGCAGGAGAATCACCAAGGAGGGGACAAGACGCGGCATCGCTGAGGGAGCGAGGGGGTGCCGGGCACCTCCATGAGGGCTCCATCCCCCTCCGCGCCCCTCACGGCCCCGACCCCCGCGGCTGGAGGCTTCTCCCCTCCTCCGGCCTCACCATCTCGTTGTAGGCGTCCCTGCTGAGGCGCGGGGTGAGCTTGATGGTCCCCATGAAGACGAAGAAGAGCCCCAGGGCCACCGAGAGGGCGACGATGGTGATGGTGCGCGGCGACGCCATCGAGCCGCCCCCTCAGCGAGGCCTCCTGGCTCCGGCTGCCGGCCCGGGAGGGAGGCAGCGGGTGACCATGGAGGGCGAGGAGGAGGAGGAGGAAGAGGAGGAGGAGGAGGGGGATGAAGGCTGCGGAGGCAGCGCCGCTGACAGCCGGGAGGACGCGGCCTCCTCCGCCCAGCGCCGCCGGGTCCTAGCGCCCGCCCGGCCTCAGCCCCTGCTGCAGAGCCCTCGCCTCTTCCCCCCTCCTCTGTCCTCTGTTTCGGGTAAAAACGGGGCTGGAATCACACAAATCCGTCCAGCTGTGAGCCGACAAAACCATGCTGGAAAAGTGCACCCCCCCGTCACTCAGGCAATGGGCGTGCAAAGCCTCAGGCAGTAGAAGGGGAAGGGCGAGGCTCCCTGTGCCCCCCAGGGATCTCCCCCTCACCTCTGCACCCCGGCTGTTGCAAGAAGCCCCCCACACCCCAGCCCCATGTATTTTAAGCCCCCAGGGCCTAAAAATTGACTGGTGGTGGCTGGCGTAGTTCCAGGCTTACGGCTTCTTAGCACCCGCATTAAGCGGCTGTGAAAAATGCCTGGGGCTGGAGCACTTCAGGACACGCAGCTCTTCCTCTTTCCTCAGGAGTTTGGCCCCTTTATTCACCTTTATTCAGTGGAACTCCAATAGAACACAAAATAAAAAAAAAAAAAAAAAAAAGCCCCTACAGCAAGGTGGAGTTCTGGAGTTCACAAAATGAGGAACTCTGCTGACCAAGACCTACCTCCAGCTTGCAGCAGCTTCATTTTTTGCAGACCTGGAGAGAATTTCATGCAGCACTGAGGTTTATAGCTTGCCAGCCAATGAGAATAGCATGACATAAAAAAATATACCTTATTTATTTATTTAGCTATCACAGAGCAACCTGATGAGAAAACTTCTTATTGCTGACTTTTTTACAGGGCCATTTATATTTCAGTATCAGCAAGCATTAGCAGGGACAAGGAAAGTGGCTATGGAAGAAGAGACACTGAAATCTGTTCTTTTTTTTCCCATTTCATTTTATAGAAATCTATCTCACTTATCTATGTGACTGACAGGGATTCAGTATTACTACTGAAGTTCATACAGGAAATATCCCCCCATCCTCACCACAGTCAACATTCTCCCAGCAAAGCGTGAAGATTTAATCAGCATCCCAGAACGGTTTAAAGGGGAGGGAAGGCTGATGAAATGCTACAGACAACCTTTTCACCCCAGATATCTGAGTGCTTCCATACAGAACAGAAAAGTTAGGCAACTCAAGAGCAAGAAGAAAATAATTTATTTCTTGAAAGTTGTATAAAAATAAATTAAAAACATAAGTACATCCACTCCAGCCTTAAGGACATTAGGAGGTTGCTTTCCAAGCTCTCTGAGCTTGCATACCTGCCTCCTTGTCAGCGGGAGAACAGCAGCACCAGCTCACAATGAACAGTATGAGGAAACAGGTCAAAAGGTATGGCCAACACAGGGGCAAACGGCTCTCCAACCAGCTTCTTCCCTGGGTCAGGGGGACAGCACAGCCTGTAGAAAGCAGTTGTGTTTGAAGGGCATCCTGTAGACCAGTAGCAGAAGCCTTCCCACTGTCATCATCAGCACAATAGCACAGAGGATGCATTAAGGAGGTATCTTTTGTTTGGCTAACATCCATCTGCAGATGACACTGACTGAGATCTAGAACCATCTATAGAGAATCACAAGCCAGCCCTGGAAACGCTCTGGGCAAGCTGAAGGCTCGGTGGGCAGGCTTAAGGCTTTGATTCTCACAAGCCATCCAGGCTAAAAAGACACTTAATACCATTAGGAAATAATCCTCAATTTTGCATCTGCCCTCATTGGTTACCTGTTACCATCTCCAAGTGGGCCTGCCCAGGTAAGCTCTTAACTAGGTGGTTAACACCTAGTTAAGCAGGTGACTGCTAATCCCAATACCAGACTTTGCTTGCTGACTAGGGGCCCACCTTTCAGCAGTGAACCCAGGGGACTCGGTATCCCACACCCTGACACTATTTTGTTGGGGAGGGGTTGTGCACAATGCAGATGTGTTGTAACAGCATTATTTTCTACCCCTTAATGATGCACAAAAGCATCCTGCTGGCTCGTAAAACCCAAGGAATACCCGCTGTCTCGAAACAGTGAGTGCAGCTGGCAGGTATACCCAAGGTAGAACAGAAGCACAAACTGCCTCTGATTGTGCACTGACTAGTCCTGGATCCCACCTGCAGAAGTAACCCAGTGAAATTCAGTCACAATAAAAACTTTCCTGAGCTAAGGCCAGTTATTTGCCCTTGTCCTCAGGGCACGCAATAGTGTCTGTCACCAATGTCAGTGGAAAGGAAGAGAGGAAGGTGCTCACTCAAGAAAATTCCTCATGGCTTCGCCCTCTGGCTTGCAGGAGATGTAGAGCAGCCTTTGGATGGCCTTGCAGTTTCGGATGGCTCGCACAACCCTGTAATCTGCAACAGCAGACATCACATTTTCCCAACAATCTACACCTCAGCGAATTCTCCTGCTGAGCAAGCATCACCAAATTGCACTGAACTGCAGGGAAAAAGAGAATCTATGCATTTTGCCATGTCCTGTCTCAGACACAAGGTCTTAGCAGGCTGGGGATGTGAACCACACTGCTAATGCCTCAGCTGATTCTGGCAGGGTAGAACAGTGGGAAAAGTTCTCTCTCATCCTTAATTCTGCTGAGAAACAGAGGAACAATCGTCACTCAGTCAGGCAGAGGCATGAAAAACCTTCCACACATGTGAGACAGCATCTGGTCACTATGTCCAGTTCGGGACTTCCCAGTACACACTGGTGCAAGCCCTGCAGAGGCCACTGATGTGGGCAGAGGGCTGGAGCACAGCACATACAACAAGCAGGACAGCTGGCCTTTCTGCCTTATGCAAGGCCAGACTCTCCCCAAGTGCACAGGGAGCCTGGTGCGGTGCAGCACTGAGGCCAAGTTTGCTGACTGTGGGATTTCTTACCCCTTCTGAGACTGCTGGTTCTGCCTGCTGTCAGCAGCAACGTGAGCAACTAGAGACAAACCAAGCAGAGGGCTTGGAGCCAGCATAACAGTTCCCGCAAAACTTGTTCAAAATTCTCTTTTCAAGATTAAAATAAACGGCGTATTCTTACGAATCCCAGCTCGGGATGGGTTCACCACAGCAACAAGGGGTTGGGTGTCTTCCCAAGAGGACAGCAGTTGTGGTAACACAGCCTCTGCCTTTCCACTGTGAAACTCACAGTTGGAAATTCCTGTGAAGCAAAAAGCAAACACGTGAACTAAAAACAGTCTCAGAGATTAGTTCTAACAAGATGTACTACTCTTTGCTGAGTGGACAGGGTCGTTCGGAACCCTCCCATTGCTTTTGCTTCAGGTCTTTCAGCAGTTAGTTTGAAACCTTCTGCAACAGTGAGTTTGAACTCACCGTTAAACGCAGCATTCCACCTGGCATCCTCTATTGCCTTCTCCACTATCTCGATACCAATAACCTTGGACATGTGGCGAGCCAGAGAGAGACCAATTGTGCCTGAAAATCCAGGATACAAAACCAATCTGTATTTCCATGCATAAAGCCAAGCATTTATATAGCAGGGATAGTTTTCAGCATGCAAAATGCCAGCCCTGTCAGAGCCTGGCTTGCATGGTCGCTGCTCACCTGTCCCGCAGCAGACATCAAGGAGGACGGTGTCTCCATCAGCCTGGCTCAGCTCCCTGACCGCCCGGTACAGAGCTTCTGCTCCACTTGTGTTCACTTGGAAAAAGGCATCTGGAGAGATGCGAAATTTCAGGCCGAGCAAATCTTCAAAGATGTGTGGCTCTCCATAAAGGAGCTGGAAGGGTGACTGCTCATGGGAACAGCGCGTCATGGTGCTAAAGAACATATAAAACAAAGACCTTGTTAGGAGGCAGCGTTTGCAAAGAGGTAGCTGACTGCCATTGGCATTCCTGGTGTGTTTGTTTGTTTTTATTTCAAATGAGCATTGTAAGCCCATGGAAAGAATTTTGATTCTTTGTAATGAATATTTAACTTGCACAACCTAAAATAATAGGATTAAAATGACTTCATATAAGGCAGTAGCCCTAGAATATATTCCTGCTTTTGCTGCTAACATGATTTACTGTTTTGCGAAAGTCACTTTAGTTTTTTCCTATAGTTTCCCAGGCTCTAAATTCCCATGAGGTAGAACCATACTGTATTAAAGTATTTCAGAAGCTTCACGATAAACACAAGGTGTGACTACCTTAAAATCATGTCTGGAAGAGACATCCAAACATCTGCCATTCTCTTGAAGCAACTCGAGTTTCATCAGAGAGAGGTGAGAAAAAGGGAAAAGCTTTGTTTTCAGTCTTCCCCATGGCCTTTCCTCCACATCACAGTGCAATTTTTACAAGTGTCAGCACATACATGTATACCTCTCTTGGAAGTAAAGTGAAGTCAAGGCACATCCTGCTCCAGGTCCAGAAGCGAAGAACTCCTTAAGCAATGCTTTCTGAGTAGCCAGAGCCTCCTGTTAAGAGAGAGAAAGGAAAAGTGGAGTGTTTGGGTAATCTTATCAAGCACTTTTCCCTAGCAGTACACCCAGAAAGCCCCAAAAGTGTACCAGTAGGTGAAGTGAGACAGCGTTTGCTGGCCTCAGGCTTTGAAATCTTCTGTGTAAAAGGCTGCACTCTGCTGACATCTCTAGTCATGCAATTAACAGGACCAGACACCCAAGGTGCTTGTTCTAGGGGCCTGTTCTCCTCACACTCACCTGGCCCAGCTGCTGGGGGTGGAAGGTGACGATAGCCATCGTGTGGCCGTGGCTGGTGGTGCGTACCACAAGCTCTCGCCAGTGTCCACCTTCGTGGAAGAGAATGCAGGAGTCCAGGGGGGAGCAACGGATGAACTCTTCATAGCACTGAGAAGAGGGGACAGGGAGCCCATAGTACAGTAAGGAAAACTGCCCTCATCTTAGCATGATGCTGTGCACCCCAAACAGATGACTGCTCCCCCAGCATCAACTGTTTTTTCCTACTTCATTTAAATATCAAGCAAAAGCTCCTTCCAAGTTCTGGAAAAATAAGATATTTTGATGATTTAACGTTGTGATTTTTGTGTGTTTTAATAGATTTGCAGGAATTAATTAGTACTTAACTATTAACTTCACCCTTGGGGACAGTTTTGAGGTTCCAACATTAAGTCTTAAAAAATACCAGTCCATCAGCCAGAGTCAGGCCTGAAAATCTTCAGAACATCAAAACGGACTTAAAAACCCAGCATAACTAAATATGATGTTCTCCCAAGTAAGAGTTATGGCACTCTTTCTATTTCCCAGTCAAGAGACAGACAGGACTTTTTTTTTTTTTTTTACCTGGGCTACTTGCTTGTGTTTTGAGGGTACATTCTTCACATGGTCAGCTCTCACACAGACAATATTTCTTGCTGGAAAGAGAGACAGGTATTTAATTGTTTTGTTTCAGGGTACATCTGAGGTGATAAGCTGTAGAAAAGTCATTCCTCTGACTTGTCCCATCATGCAAAAAAAAAAAAAATAGAAAGAAAAAAGAAAAAAGGTATTTAAGTGCCCCACTAGCCCCTGTGATATTCAGGTAAGCACATTCTGTGGGACCTGTCAGAATGCTCTGCTGCCTGTAGAAGTGCAAGAACACCCACTCTCTCCCTGGTCAGCACGGGCTTCTGGAGCTGGCTGAAAATGCAGGAACAGCAAATTAAAAAGAAGATAAATCTCCAAGGGGCTGCTACCAGAGTTGTTTTGTTTACTGCTGTATTTAGTAAATTACAAACCGGCATTTATTAAGAAGCTAACGAACTGAGGCTTTAAAATTGCTGCTCCAGATTTAATGGTGTTTCTGCTGGCATCCCATGGGATTCATGCACTTTGCTGCACAGCTCAGGTGGGAGCTGTTTCAGCAGAGCACTGCCCAGGACCCAGCACACCGCAACGGGTCTCCAGCCAGTTCCTTGTCCTGCACTGACCTCTGCCAGTTCCCACATACAATCCCACAGTTTTGGGGTTTCCATCTGGTCCTCGGTTCACAGAGAAAGTAGATTTGTTTCGGTAGCCATTAATGATGGGCTAAGGGAGAAAAAAAAATAAAGCCTTGTATTACAGGAAAAAGTAACAGAGGAAAGACAAAACCCAGTCTGGATGCTCTGCTGGTAACACAGGAAGATAAACACAAGTGTGGAAAGCTCATTAACCCAGCGTGTGTATGAGACCCCAAAACTTTACCTTGGAAAGAAGAAAGTGCTCTCTAACAACAAAAGGTTTATCAGGGAGGACTAGGACAGGTTAGGAACAGGGAGTTCCTAACCACTGGGTTTGTTTCACTCTCTGGCAGTCAGAAAAGCAGAAAGTAACAAGGGCCACAGAGCCTGCTCTGGAGATATTCTCTAGAACCAACTAATCCCCACCAAGAGCCTTTGGGAGCCAAGTGAGGGACTGCTGGGGGTTCAGGGCTGACGGGATTCCCACAAGATACTCACTGAAGGGACTACGGGACGGAGAGGACAGCAGAGTTCACCAGGTTTCTGCACATCTACACCCAGCTCCTGCAGACGCGATGCCAGTGTCTGTAAAACCTTCCTCTGGCTTTCGTACTTGACCTGCAGAGGAGTCCTAAGCCAGGAACACTCTCACAGGACCACACAGCAGTGGGCAGCTGTTCATCACCCAGCCAACGCGAGGCAGGAGTGAATACTGTAATGAGACACAGCCCTAGAGGAACTCTGCCTGTCTCATCATGCTGTACACTGCAGTTGCTTGGAGCAATGGAAAGAAAGAGGAAGAGTTGTCCGTGGTCACCAAGCACAGGTCTGAAGCTCTTGGTCCAAAGGAACCATCAGAGGCCCTGAAGGCCCAGTTACCCAGCTGTCCTGCACTGGACAGGATCACTGTGTGAGTACACCCCTCCTGTGCTGCTCGTTACCACGTACACCACCCACAGAGAACCACGGAGCACCTTTTGTCCTTCAGAATAACTCCGGAAGGAAAGCAGTGGTAAATAGCAGTGGTAAACAGGGTCAGAACAGGCTGCAGCAGTAAGGGATGGATCCTGGGGGTATTTGCTCACGGGGGTGGTACGGACAGCTGGGGCAACACAACAGAGAAAAGTCCACGTGAGCACATCCTACCTGCAGCTGCTCCTGGTAGGGAAGTCTCCACAGTGGAGTCACTGCGTCTGCTAACCTGGAAAGCACAACACAGCGCTAGTGCCTGGAGCTATCCACCTCCTGAAACAACCAGGCTCATGTCTGCATGCTACGAGACGTTCCTTACGGCACAGTGTGTCTGCTGCACATGGACAGGAGTGTTCTGGTACAGGTTCTGCACCAGAGCTGGCTGTGACCACCCGAACTCCCTGAGCATAGGACTCGTTGCTGGAAGGACCTGGGAACCACAACCACAGGACACACTGAGCCTGGGGCAGGAGGCTGGGCAGCACTGCCTGGGTGCCCTGAGTAACCCTGGTGCCTTTCTGAGTCCCTTTCAGAGGACGGGGCCAGGATCAGCTCCGTCTCCCTGGAGGTTTCCCCTAGAAGGGCAAGATGCTTTTCTCATCTTTTGATGCCTCCATCCCGCATCATCTGCTCATGTTTCCAGCCACTGTTACATCTAACGCTGTGCCAGATTAAATGCACCACGGTAAAATGCGGTTTATTTGAGTACAAAGGGAATTACAGCCCCTCCAGTGGCAGCTCAGGGACAAGCCTTGGAACTCGTCACTACTTGTGCCTAAAGCACGGCAGGCAAGACCAAAACATGCCAAATCTGCGTTTTAAAGGAAATTAGAGAATACAGGGTGAGGTGGATATAACCCAAACTACTGCAAGCATACACCAACTCCTTGCTCGCTGAGCTCATGAAAACACCCTACAGCTGGGTAATTATTCCTCACTGGGCTATTTTGGAGCAGGATTTCTCCCCCCCAGCTACTTCTCATGACCGTGCACCAAAGGGAGCAGCCCTACCTCTCTCCCCAGGAGGAGCCCGGCAGGCTGCAGCCCTCTCCAGCATTTCCCTTTCTCCATGTTACTGTTGTGCTCCCCGTCAGCAGGCTGCTGGGGAGGGCGGGCTGCGTGCCCAGCCCAAGGCGCCGACACACGGGGCTCAGCACACAGCACAGCGCCATGACGGGCACGGAGACCCCCCCCGACATGGCGGCCGCCCCCTCCCTCCCGCCATGCCCCGCGGCAGCGCCATGGAGCGGGCGGAGGGGGCGTGGCCACTGTGGGTGTGGTCGCGGAGGGGGCGTGGCCGTGCCTTGGGGCCGCGGGTTCGATCCTCGCTGCCGGTGCCGCGGGGTCGCGGGTTCGATCCCCGCTCCCCGCTGTTGGTGCCGCAGGGGGGCTGTGCACCCCCGTAACTGCCCCGAGCTCTGTTTCAAGACCCAAATTCAACCAGCAGCCCCGTGAGGGATGCACACACCACGTCAGGGCTGCGGCGGTGTCCTCTGTCCGCATCCCTGCAGGGGCAGAGCAGCGTGCCCGGCTGCTGCCCCCCGAAAGGGCAGGGGGTGAGCAGCAGCCGCCCGCCTCGAGCCCACCCGCCTGCCTCCAGCGCGGGGGGAACAGGATACGGCAGCAGGCCCCTGCTTCTCAGAAGCGAGCGCAGCCACCACCAGCCCTGCGGCTTTCTGTAGTGCAGGCTGGAGGCTTCCGCCTGCTCCGCTGTCAGCCCGCACGCTTCCTCCTGCCTCCTGGACCCCAGGGCCCCCATCTCCCTCCTCCACCCTCACCCAGCTCGTTCCCCCCCGAGGGAAACCTGTGCTGAGCCCTTTCAGCCCTCTGCCCCCACCACGGGATGCTGGCGTTGTGCTCAGCAAGGGTGTCTGCTCTCTGTGCTGCTGCTCCCGCGGGGAGGCGTCGAGGGATGGGGCTTCATCGGGGGAAACTGCCTGCAGGAAACTGGGGGGGGCCTTCCTGCAGGCTGTGTGGCACACACTTATGCTGGCCTTTCGATGCTGAGGCTTCTGAACCACGCAGCATTTCTGCTTTGACTCTTGTCAGCGCTGATCGGAAAAGGAAAACAGTTTTGTGACATTTATGTGCAGCTTTCCACAGGAAGAGCTTGGCTTTCTGTATTTCCCCCCACCTCTGCTAAAGAAAAAAATATCCTTTCCTCCTGCTCGTAGTGTGCTCAGTAGCAGCGACAAAAGAGGACAGCGAGGGGTGTCCTCTGGTTCTTAGGGTGCTCCTTCAACAAAGCAAGAAAGCTACTGTGAGGTTTGGGGTTGCTCACACCTTGACCAGAAAGACCAGAGTATTCAGTCTTTAAGAAAACATTTTATTCTCCCAAGTATTATTCAAGTATTTGGGTTCCACAGTTAATTAAAGAAATTCACAGTCTGAATGAAAATCCTCCTGGCTCTTTACGGCCTGGGCTTTTCTACCTGAGGAGTGAGTGAAGCAGGCTGCTGCTCCAAGCCTTCAGTCTCCTAAGAATAAGTGAACAAACGAGGTGAGAGCACATAAAAGGGAAAAAATACATAGAAGTATCTCTTCTGAAGGAAGGGAATGGATGCTGAAGACTAATCAAAGCAGGAAACCTTGCATATCCCTTGCAGGTTCCTTTTTCAGAGCCAATGCAAAATAGCAGTGCTTGAGCTGAGGACCTCAGAGCCAGCAGCTCACGTTTGGTGCTCATGGGTCTCAGACGAGGCACAGGCACTTCTGTGCTGCATCCCCTCTGCCTGTTGGACCCCTTCCTGTAGCAATGACCATGGTCCAAGTGCCAAGCAGGTGCTGTGCAATGGCCAGGTGAGGCTGCCAGCTCTCTGTGAACGTGCTGGCGAAATGGGCAAAGGAACAGAGCTAAGAAAGCCTGGAGCTGCCTCTCTGAATCTCTAGAGAGGTGAGGCCGAGCCAGAGTTACACAGACTGTGGTAAGAAGAGAGTAACGGTTATCGTTGCCATGGTTTGGGGTTACAGGGTCTGCACATTTCCTGGCATGCCTGTCATACAAGCTGCACACCGCCGGGCTCCGTCGCGGAGCAAAACATTCACCCGCTGCACAAATAATGCTCTGATGAGTGTCTCCCTCACCTTTCCCTAATGCTTTTGCACTGCATCGTCTCCCCTCCCCTTCCCTTTTCTGCTCTCTCTGGTGTGGAGGTGATGTGTATTAACAAGACTTGCAGCAGGTTCCTGTTCCCCTCCCTCCACTCCCTCCACTGAAGGAGCCTGTCTCTGCCCAGGGCTCTGCCCCTGCCCTTTCCTGGGCTGGCTGGAGATCCTTGGCCAACGCTGGCTCTCCTTTGGCTCTTCCAGCTTCATTCTTCCTAGGAAACGTCCTTTGGCTATGCCAGCAGAGCTGGGGCAGGAAAAAAGTAAGGTCCCAGTTATCCTTTCCTCTTTGCTTCCCCCCCCATGATGCTCTAACCCTGCTGGCGTGAGGGGAAGAAACATGAAGCAGTTCCAGTTTCTTTCTCCATCTTCCCAGCAAACCTTGTCCCATAAGCACCATCAGCCAGAGCAAATCCGTGATGAGAAAATCCCATGCCCGGGACCTCGGCCCCGCAGTAAAGCCTATATTTCTGTCACGGACCGGCTGTGGTTCAGCTTGCCCTGGTTCCTCATGAGAGCTCTCTTCAGCCTGCCCTGGAAGGTGCAGAGCACAGCCCTCCGGAAACTGCTGGACAAGAAAAAGAAGACAACTGGGTCAAGGCAGCTGTTGAGGGCTGAGATGCAGAGCACGAGCTCGTTAGCGAGGTGGAGGCCCTGCTTCCAGGGCAGGCTATAAATGACCTCGACTTGCGCGAGGATGTAAGGGACGCGGACGATGTGGTAGGGGGTGAAGCATACGATGAAGATGATCAGGACTACAAAGGTTTTGGTGATGGCTCTCATGCTGGTCTTCTTGTTCAGCTGCTGAGCCTTCACCGAGGAGACTCTGTGGAGCTTGGCAAATATCTTGCCATAGAAGTAGAGGAAGAGCAGCAGCAGGATAAAGAAAATCACTACTGCGGTCATGTTAAAGGCTGCTGCCGTGGTGCTTTTGTTCCTGAAGTGGAAGCATTTATAGTCACAGGGCCCTTCTTCTCTGGTCTCAAAAAAGAAAGGCATCATGAAGGCTAAGTGCACCAACCAAACCAACCCAGAGGCCACGGTGCTGCAGGCCACGGTGTGGATCTTGAATTTCTGGAGGGGCCGGATGATCTTCAGGTAGCGGTCCAGGCTGATCAGGCTGAGGAAGGTGATGCTGACGTACATGTTGAGGTAGAAGAAGGCCCCGACCACGTTGCAGAAGATCCGGGGCTCGCTCTTGTTCTGAAAGGCGATGCGGAAGGGCAGGCAGAGGGAGAGCAAGAGGTCGGAGAGCGCCAGGTTCCTCATGTACACCGTGATGGAGGTCCTGCGCTGCGCGCCACACGAGAACACCCAGAGCGCGAGGGTGTTGCTGAGCAGCCCGACGATGAAGATCAGCGAGTACATCACGGGGAGCGTGACGGAGAGGAACTCATCTCGGATCTGGGAGCAGGAGTTGCCCAGCCTGTGCTCGGTGACCTCGCTGGTGGGCAGGACAGTGCTCAGGGAGTCCATCACGAGCGCACGGGCCTGGAATGAAACACGCACGGGAGTTGGAACGGGCATTGGCACGAGCTGGAGGCCTCAAGGCATCAGGATGTGTAGGTATTACAGCCACCTGCGGTCCCTGGGTGCCCCAGGTCACCAAAACCACGACCAGGCTGTCACACAAAGGGAAAATGGGCTGGGGAGCTAGAAGCAGGTTCCTCCACAGGTCCATCACTGGCTCTGGGCCAGGAGCGGGCACTGCTTTCTCCCCAGCCTGTAGGGAAATATCCACAGGGGATCTTAAACCCTGGTGGGAAAGCAGAGCCAGCCCCTGCCCCAGTAAGTGGCTCCTGTCCTGGCTCCTCACAAGCTGCTGGCCGGGCTTGGCTGCAGCGTGCTGGGCTCCACAGCAACACCTGGCAGTCCTCTGTGGGGAAAAGTACCTCTCTGATTGCCCACGAGCAACAAAATGGGTACAGCCAACATGAATTCAGGCCACAAGCCAGCACGATGCTCACAGGTATCTTGGCATTGCTAAGGGGCACTAATGGTATCGGTCAGAGCTCCCCACCACCCCTCCGAGGCTGGGAAACCAGCCCCAAACTGCTGCTCTCACACCAGCCACAGGTTAGCAGAGCCCTGATGAGCTTGTGCTGCCCCGGGACCCAGTGCCGGGCACTTGGACATCCTTTACCAGCACCTGCCTTGCTGGGACTGACCGCAGAAGCACCTCATGTGCGCTTGAGCTTGTGCATGTCCCGGTGTCATCCTCACCTTCCCACTTGCCATGATGCTGAGGGACAGCCACTACTTTCCTAACGCACTTCTCTGCTCCCTCCACACGACCCCAGCAGCTGACAGGTTTGGATGGAGGCAGCAGAGCTCTCTGGGTTTGCTGCCTGCGACTCGCAGCGCTTTAAAACCACCACGGCTCGAGCGCCTCGCGTTTGTCGTCCCTGGCTCACCGCACGGCAGCCGCCCCGCTCAGCTCCAGCTCTCCCACACCCCGACGGCTGGTTGCCTTGGTGCCCCGCTGCCCCCCGTGCTCACTGCTGCAGCAAAGCTTCCCCAGTGCCTCACGGTGAGAAGAGAAGCCACCCGCAGCCACTCACCTTGCCTGGCGCTCCTCTGCTCCTACGGCTGCTGTGACGGAGGTTCCTGCTCTCACCGGGGCTCCTATAAGCCCTTGGCTGGTGACACACCTCCCACCCGTGACAAGCGTCACCCCGCTCTCCCTGCTCCTCCCACGCGGGGTTTTCCCCCCTTGAAGGGGTGAGGGGAGTGTTTTGGGGGGCTCCTGCTGGTGCGGGCTCTTCAGCACACCTTGGTGCACCAGAGACAGACAGAAAGGGGCTTCTGGTGCTGGAGGGGTGAAAATGTCCCACAAAAGGGCTCCGCACACCTGCACCCACTGCCCTCGGGACCAGCAGGGATGCTGGGTGCCAGCGGAGGTGGGTACAGCACCACATCACCACCCACACAGGCAGGAGCAGGGAAGATGCCCCGAGCCCTCCTCCTAGCCCTGCAGAGTCAGGATCTGTGGGCAGATGCTGAAATAAATGCCTCCAGATTCCGGTTTTCCACTCCGGCGCTGTCTGCGTGAAGTCTCCCACCCCAGCTGGGGTGGTGGGGAGAGCCCATGGGGGCTGAGAGGTGAGGGTCCGGGCAGCTCGTCCCCCAGCCCTCACCCTGACACCGCTGCGGCACCAGCCACATGCCCGCAGCAGGTCGTTCCGCAAAAGTTTCCACCCCACTGGATTTAGCTCGGCGAGCAGCGCGAGGTTCGCCCACGCAGATGCAAATAGCCATGGTGGGCAGGGGAGGAGGGGGCCGGGGATGGCAGTGGAAAGGAGAAATCCTCCCGTGAGCTTTCAGCAGCCGCCGCAGCGGGGTCCGGCTGGGGCCGAGAGAGCAAAGGCAGTGAGCGGTGCACGGCTCCCAGCCCCACAGCAGGCCCCAGCAGCACTGCAAATATTTCTGTCCCCCACCACCACACCGCTCCGCGTGCCCCTCAGCCCTGTGCCTGCCTGGTGGGACCTGCTCTCAAGGTCTCTTCATCTACTACTCATGTTTCGGGGCGAGCCTCAAAGGGCAATGCACATAGCGGGTCCTGAGGGATGACTCAGTCCTGAGGCTGCAGGCAGCCAAATGTCAGCCGTGCGGGGCTCCCACAGGCCCACCACGAGGGATGCCCTGACGTTCAGACCCCTCAGCAGCAGCCGAAGCCACCATACGGGAGTCACACGCGCACGTCTTGGGAAGGGACACGTGCGGGAAGCCTGTGGGCAGGCACTGCCAGGGCAAGCCACCCTCCTGCAGCGACGCCATCCCCCAGCCCAGCATCAATTTGCTTCTCAGCACCCCAAATTCTGGGAAACAGGAATGAAATCCAGTGTGATTTACCAGCTCGTGTGTGGGGCTTGGCTCCAAACCCCTCAGCTGTGCTCCTCGGACACTTGGCTGCAGCATCGTCCCTTCCCAACGGGGTGAAAGAAATGTGGTTGCCCCAGGCAGGAGCAGGACATGTGTTAGGAGGGCAGCTGGTTCAAGCCATGGGAATCCCAGAGCCTGAAGAGTGGAAATCAGAGGCTGCTGAGCCCCAGGTTTCCCCACCTTGGTGCCTTGTGCTGCATCAGCCTCACCTCCAGCCCTTGCTGAGTAATTACGCAAGACGGAGCCAACCCAACCTGCCAGCCAGCGAGTGGAGAAATGACTGTAAACCACAGAGCCCGGGGATCTGAAAGGGCATTTCGACGGTATCAGCTCGCTGCTGTCAGTCACTGCAAGGCATACCTGCAGGTCACAGCACTCACGCAGGCAGGAAGCACATCCTCCATTCCTGCACAGCCCTGTGGAGTGACCGGGCATTTAAACAACCCCGCTCATCTCGTGGGGCTGGGAGACGCGGCCAGGTTCGAGCTGCAGCAAGAGAGGGGAAGGAGGCTGGCAGGGCGGAGGGGGCTGCTGGGATGGGGAAGAAAAATGGGGTCTGCGGTGCTGAGGGAGGGGTCGCCACGGCCCCTGCACGGTTATGGGTGCAGGAGGCAGGGCGTGCACCTTCAGAGCACAGCAAGGTGCTGGCAGCCTTGTGGTTTGGTGGCCTGCAGGGGAGGCCGCTGGTTGTTATGTCACAGCGTCGTCACCTCGGGGAATTTTCGACTCATTCTGCAGCGTGGCAGAGGGATGAGTTACAGTATCCATCGCATTTCGGTTTCACTCGCTAGCTTTGCGGTCCGCCGGGTGAGCTGAGAGAGCGGGGTCAGAGCGGGTGGTTTCTTAGAACCCCGGGGTGTTTGTTGCACGCGCTGCGCTCTGCCCCGCGGTACGGGACGCCGAGCTCTCACTGCACTTTCAGGCAATGACACCTGCGCTGACCTCGGGACGGGACCATTACCGGGGTGCCCGCGGGACTCGTGTCACGGCACCGTGCGGGACACCAGAACACCGAGTGCCTGCTGCCATCGCACCTCTGCTACGCCACGTCCAGGGCTGGGGAGGCAGCAGGAGGGCGCAGAGGGCCCCGCGGGGCTCTCCCCGAGGGCAGCAGGGGCTGAGGGGCCGCCCTGGGGCCCGGGAGAGCC
This sequence comes from Netta rufina, assembly GCF_964035555.1. Classification (NCBI taxonomy): domain Eukaryota; kingdom Metazoa; phylum Chordata; class Aves; order Anseriformes; family Anatidae; genus Netta; species Netta rufina. Next base: position 11,994,801 of record NC_140135.1, read on the forward strand.
GCAGCGAGGAGCCCCGGGGGTCCCCGGCCATGGGGTCCCGCTGGGTGCCCCCGAGCAGCGGGGCCGGGGGACTACGGGGGCGGGGCCTTAGGAGGGACATGCCCACAAAGGGGCGGGGCATCACGATGGGTGTGGTTGGCCTCGCCCACGCCGCGCCTTATTCTGCAGAGACCACGCCCATTCGCACACAGACCACGCCCTCTCGCGTATGAGACCACGCCCCTTTCGCTAGAGGCCACGCCCCCCCCGTCCTAGGAGCGGGCGCCGATTGGCCGGCCGCGCGGCAGCCCCGGGGGCGCGGCGCGGCGCGGGCGCGTCACTTCCGGGCGGCACGCGATGCTGGCGGCAGCGGCGGGCGGCTCCGGGCCCGGCGGGGCGGGCGGCTCCGGGCCCGGGCCGGGCCCCGGCGGCGGTGGCGGCGGCAGCGGGGACGGGGACTTCTTGTCGCGGTACCGGCTGGTGTCGGCCAAGCTGCGGCGGCGGTTCCTGCGGAAGCCGAACGTGGCGGAGGCGGCGGAGCAGTTCGCGGCGCTGGCGCGGGAGCTGCGCGCCCAGGAGAGCCTGCCCTACGCGGCCTGGTGCCAGCTGGCGGTGGCGCGCTGCGCGCAGAGCCTGTTCCACGGCCCCGCCGAGGCGGCGGCGCTGGGCGAGGCGGCGCGGCTGTTCCTGCGGCAGGAGCGGGACCTGCGGCAGCGCCTGGCGCTGCGCGGCGGCTTCGGCGAGCACCTGGCGGCGGCGCAGAGCTGCGGGGCCTTCGCCGCCCGCCTGCACCTGGAGCGCGGGCAGCCGGCGCTGGCGGCCGGGCTGTGCCTGGAGCTGGCGGCGGCGCTGCGCGACACCGGGCGGCCGGCCCGCGCCGCCGCGCACTTCCAGCGGGCCGCCGAGCTGCTGGCGGCGGCGCGGCTGCCGCTCGAGGCGCTCCGCTGCCTGGCCGAGCGCGCCTCCTGCCTGCTGCTGGGCCGCGACTACGCCGGGGCCCTGGCGGCGCTGACGCGGGCGCAGGCGCTGGCCGGGGCCGGGGTCGGGCCCGGGGGGGCGGCGCCCGGCGGCGCCTTCCTGGACGCGCTGGTGCGCTGCGAGGTGTCGCGGGTGCTGCTGCTGCTGCTCCTGCAGCCGCCGCCCGGCAAGCTGCCCCCCGAGCACGCCCGCACGCTGGAGCAGTACTGCTGGGAGGCGCCGGAGGGCGGCGCGGGGGGCGGCGGGCTGCCGGCGGCGGCGAGCTACCTGCCGGCGGAGCTGTTCCTGCTGCTGCAGTCCGCCGTGCTGGCCTGCCAGGAGAAGGACGCGGCGGCGCTGCAGGCGCTGCAGGCCGAGCTGTGGCCGCTGCTGAGCGCCGAGCAGAACCACCTGCTGCACCTGGTGCTGCACGACATGCTGAGCCCCGCGGGGCAGGGGCTGTGAGCGCCGCCGGGACGCTGCGAGGGGCTCCTCATCCTCCTCCTCCTCCTCCTGCTGCTGCTGCTGCTGCCGCCAAGGACCGGGACGCGGCGCGGGGCTGTATTAAAGCTGGCGCTGGCTGCACCAACCCGTGTGTGCGCTGCCCGCTTCTTGGGGTACGGGAGGGAAGGGGTTAATGGAGGGGGCGTGGCTTTTTGTGGAGGGGGGCGTGGTTTATGGAGGGGTGGGGTTAAGGGGAGGGCTAGGTGAGGGGCGGGGCTTTGTAGAGGGGCGTGGTTATGGGAGGGGGCGTGGCCACGGTTCCGCGCATGCGCGGCCTTTCGGCTCCCCGCGCGGGCGGCAGCACGCGGCGCGGCCATGGCGGACGGGGACGGTGCGGGCAGGGGGGGGGGGGAGCGGAGGGGGGGAGGGGGGCACCGGGAGGCCGGGAGGGACCCGGGGGGAGCCCGGGGGGCACGGGGAGGGCGCGGGGCCGGGCTCGGGCTGAGCGGGGCCCTCCGGGGCCTGCCCTGAGCGCCTCCGCCCCGCAGGTGGCAGCGCCAAGAAGAAGCGCAAGAAGGAGAAGCGGGCGCTGCTCGACGAGGACGTGGCGGTGAGTGCGGGGTCCTCAGCGCCCCGGGGTCACCCCCACCCCTCCGGGACCCCCCCCCACGGGGCCTCGGTCCCCTCCCGGGGCGGCCACGTGTGTGGGGCCCCCCCCCGCCGCCCGCTGACCCCGCGCTGTGCCCGCAGGACATCCAGCACACCGGGGAGTTCCTCATCAAGCCCGAGTCCCGCGTGGCCCAGCTGGACACGTCGCAGTGGCCGCTGCTGCTGAAGGTAGGGGCTCACGGGGGGGTAGGGGCTTGGCCTGCCCGGGTGCCTGCCCCCCGCTCTCTGTGCAGGGTTAGGTGCTGCTCGCTGCCACCACGTGCGGTGCTCGCAGCAGGGCCGAGCCACGTGCGTGCAGAGATCACAAAAGTCAGCTTTCTGCTCCTTCCCCACCTCTTCTACCTAAAACTTCTGATCCTTCCTCTCAGGAAAGCATTTCTGCAGTTTTAGCTGCAGGTTGGTTGCAGTTTGGAGGTTTTTTCATTCAAATGTGAACCGGATGTGGAGTAATTGCGGAGATGTGTTAGGGCAAATACTCTCCTCGAGCTCAGTTGAGCTTCATTTTGCTTACAATAAACTTTTGTTTGGTTTTGTAGAACTTTGACAAGTTAAATGTGATGACAGCACACTACACACCCCTGCCTTCTGGTGCTAACCCCCTTAAGAGGGAGATCTCTGAGTATGTAAGGTGAGTGCAATAAGCTCTAAAATGACTTAATTTTCTTTACAGTTAACATCTTGAAAGCATGTTCTTTTCTCTTCAGCCTGCCAGGCTTTGAGGCGGCTTGGAACGTGTTGGCAATGTTTGGTTTGTATTAAGGACCAAGTACTGATAACGTTATGGAAAGAAAAGAATTACTTGCTTGTGCAGAGTGTGACCTGCCCTTCAGAGGAGCAGTGTGCAGAGCAGCTTGATGCGTGCTCAGGGGGAGCAGCTGTGGGCTCAGCTCTTACTTGGCTGTTCATTTAGAAATTCTTTTCTTTTTCCATACAATGGCAAGTCTCATCAAGGTTTTCACACTACTGCTACGTTTGTCCCAATACTTAGCCCTTAATCTGTTGCTTTGTGCCATAGGTCAGGCTTTATTAACCTCGACAAGCCTTCCAACCCATCTTCACACGAGGTGGTTGCGTGGATCCGGCGCATCCTTCGGGTAGAGAAGACCGGGCACAGCGGCACACTGGACCCTAAGGTGACTGGGTGCCTGATTGTGTGCATTGAGAGGGCAACGCGGCTGGTCAAATCCCAGCAGAGTGCAGGTATGTTTATTGACATGGGACCATTTTCACTTGAAGTGACTTGGAAGGTGCAGAGCTCTTTTGGAGACAAGATGGAGACTTCCAGCCCTGCCTTGAAAGGGCTGCCCTAGGCTTGCAGTGCCTTGAACTCAAGGATCCATCTTGCTCCAAGCCAGTGAGGGTGCACCCGTGCTGTCTCAGGTGTTTTTTGATTGTTTCTCTGTGTCTGGGACTTGTGCTGTCAATGAAAACCCTTCTGAAAGACCAGTTTCATGTGTTAACTGAATTTAAGGCACAAACCTACAACTCCAGTGAAATAATGCTTGGTGAAACAACAAACACAGAGCTCAGACGATTTTCACTGTGAGGAGAACCAGCTGGATAATGGGTTGTGTGCACTTCTCAGGAGACGTTTGTGAAAATACCTGGACTCTCTAGATGTGTGGCTGTGTAGCAGCGTGCGCCTTGAGATCAACATTAAATGCAAGTGGCCGCTCCTGACTGCTCTTGTCGTTCTTTCAGGCAAAGAGTATGTGGGAATTGTTCGGCTGCACAATGCAATTGAAAGTGAGACTCAGCTTGCCAGGGTAAGTCTCAGCACACTGTTAGCCACTTGACACTCAAAGGGTTCAGCTTCTGTGGGATTTGAGAGGGTAGGAATGGACATCAGGCGTGCTGTGTGTGAGGTGATGATGAAGTTTATCCATTCTCTGAGTGCAGTGGCACTGCCCTCCTGCAACACCCTGACTCCTGTTCTAGGGTTTGGGTGCTGTGCAGCCTCCAGACACCCTCCAGCCTCCCAGTGTCCTACTGGGGGCTGCTGCGGTGTGTGGCTGGCTGCCTGCAGGAGCAAAGCAGTGCTGGCAGGGTCAGAGCTCCTCTCTGGAGGGGCTCTGTCCCCACTAAGACGAGGGATGACGTCTGATTGCACACTGCCACCTGATGGAAAAAGCCAGCTGTACCTCACTGGCAGTTGGGGTAGCGTTTTGACCACATCAGTGGTTCGTAACAGCTTTCTGAAATACAACATAACCAAATGGTGGTGGATCTTCTGCGTTCTTGCTCATGGAAGTGGCCCTAGTTGCTGGAGGTTCTGCGGTGCTCGGATGTTAGCTCTGCTCATGGCCCAGGTTAAGCTGTTGTTCCTGCTTCTGCTTCCAGGCAATAGAAACTCTGACAGGCGCCCTGTTCCAGCGACCTCCCCTCATCGCTGCTGTCAAGCGGCAGCTGAGAGTCAGAACCATCTATGAGAGCAAGCTGGTGGAGTATGATCCTGAGAGAAGATTAGGTAAAATGGGGGTTTTCTGCCTTCTTTCGATTCAACTCACAGCTGATAAAATTTCTGTTAAAATGGGCTGCTTCCTGTCATTTTTAGACGAACTTAAGACAAATCCTTCCCACCATCAAGCAGTAACTGCTTCCCTTATTGCTTGTGTGTGCAGAGAAGCAAATCCCACCTTGCATCCCTGACTGACGAGCCAAATGATGTCAACTAGATGGCATTAGCACTTGGTGCAAAGATGACCTTCATCTATCACCCTATGCTGATGGCTCTCTGAGGGGTTGAACACAGAGCTTCTAGATGTGACTCATTTCTAGACACCTATTTAACTAACCTTCTGTCCTGCCTTGTGTTCCAGGTATCTTCTGGGTGAGCTGTGAAGCAGGCACGTATATCCGAACGCTTTGTGTGCACCTTGGTCTGCTGCTTGGTGTTGGGGGCCAGATGCAGGAGCTGCGGAGAGTGCGATCTGGGATCATGGGAGAGAAGGTAACGGTGGCTCTGATTATAACCAGCAGATTAGGAATTGTCAGAATGGCAAGAGCTCTGTGCAGATGTGCACTGACTGGGAGAAGTTTTGTGAATAGCCCTGAGAACATGGAAGCTCTTGGCCACAGGCAGTCTGTAACCAAAGTGTTGAGTTCAGTTCGGGGCCCTCTCCCTGTTCTGGTAATTAAACTTTGGAACAATGAGCGACTGGGAAATGCACCACGGTGACTGAAAGTCTGTTTTACGCCACCTGTATTTCTCAGCCTACAAAGCATGCACGTGCCAGGAGCTCAGGCACGAGCTGAGCTTTCTGCGTAGCAGCTTATGACCGCTTGGTGTCAGGGCAGGACACAGGGAGCGTGGCCTGTGGAGGGGAGCTTGGGAGGTGCAGTCCTATATGATCTTGAACAATTCCCCAGTGTTTTCTGTCTGGTCATTGCTGGATCCCGTTGCTGGTTCAGACTCCAGGACTAACTTCTCTCCTTGCAAATGCAGGGTTATGAGAGTGATCACTAGCATTCATTTCTGAATTCCAGGTGATGGATGCTCGCAGGTGCTTCGATAACTTATTGCAGGTCACAGATTGGTGAGCTGCTTGCTTTAGGCTTCTACTCACTGATGTTCTTTGTCTCGAAGTTTGAGGTGTTTAAGTGTGAAGCACTTCTGAAGTGTAGGCAGGGTCTACCCATTAGATCCAAGTGCAGCATGACATGAGGAAGGTTGCAGCCTGCAGTAGCAGAGATTAGGCTGATCTTGAGCTGTATACTCTTGAAAGTATTTGTCCTTGCCTCTTCCAGGTAATATTTGTTGATGATTGTGAATTGTGCATCTGGTTTTGCTCCCTTTCAGCACACTGTTTGCTATTAGGCTTCATTTTCTTTTATGTGTTTTGAGCTGGTGGCTGGTAGGAGACTTCAGAGGGGTTGTGTCTTTTTCAGGACAACATGGTGACGATGCATGATGTCCTGGACGCGCAGTGGCAGTATGACAACAACAAGGATGACAGCTACCTGCGAAGGGTGATCCTGCCCCTGGAGAAACTGCTGACTTCCCACAAGCGGCTGGTCATGAAAGACAGTGCGGTGAGTTCCTGAGTTAGAGCCAGTTGATGTAGCAACTGTGAAGTGTCGTCCCATCTTGTATAGCTAATAAAATAAACGGGGAGCAGGATCCTCACGGCGTACAGCAGGGTCCTGTTTGAGAGCTGTGTAGGACCTTGTATGGGCTGCTGCAAGGTCACAGCAGTAAGATTGGAGAGCCCAGAACCAAGTATCAGATGTGCTGCACTCCTTGCTTTAGGAGGATGCTGATGGTTTTAAGAGATCTGCCTCGCGTTGTTGGCTCCGATGGGTGCTTTCTTATGGTTGCTTTTCCCAAAACACGCAGGTTTTATATAGTAGACAATGAGAAACAGATATGTGGGGATGTTATTGTTAATGGTAACGGCAACGGGAGGCCAAAACATTAGAGGCAATTCTTGCTTTGTTTTTATTCTCCAGTAGCTTATAAGCCCTCTCGTTCCCCACCTTTTTAGGTTAATGCTATCTGCTATGGAGCCAAGATCATGCTACCTGGTGTCCTGAGGTATGAAGATGGTATTGAGCTTAATCAGGAGATTGTTGTCATCACCACAAAAGGAGAAGCTATCTGCCTAGGTATGAAACTCCTCATTCTTCTTGTGCCCATCTATTCTAGCAAACGTGTAACAGATGAATCCCCAAGCACAGAAGGTTTAAATAGCACTTCCTGACAGAAATTGTGGGTTAATATGGCCTAGTGAGCCAGGCTGCAAGGTGGTTGGCATCGAGCAGGATGTTAGGAAGCACCAGCTGCATCAGAGCCAAGTTGTATGCAGGGTAGGCTGTTGCTTACATTGCTGTCAGAAGTCTTCTGTTATCCCTGTTACCTCTTGCTGCCTGGGATATGAGCTGCATGCTTTCTTCAGAGCCAGTCCTTGGTGACAAGAGTTCCTCAGTCACGTTGCAGCTGTGTGGTGCTCAGGCGTGCTGTGTGTGAGGTGATGATGAAGTTTATCCATTCTCTGAGTGCAGTGGCACTGCCCTCCTGCAACACCCCAATTCCTGTTCTAGGGTTTGGGTGCTGTGCAGCCTCCAGACACCCTCCAGTCTGCCAGTGTCCTACTGGGGGCTGCTGCGGTGTGTGGCTGGCTGCCTGCAGGAGCAAAGCAGTGCTGGCAGGGTCAGAGCCCCTCTCTGTAGGGGCTCTGTCCCCACTAAGACGAGGGATGACGTCTGATTGCACACTGGCACCTGGCACATCACATCTACTGAGGATCAGTATGAAAGGTCTTGAGCAACTGTCAGCTTCTGTGAAGTGGCTTGAAGCAGTGCTTTGTTCTCACTGGTGTCTTCATCGAAGCTGTGTAGATGTCAGGTGGTGAGGCACTGTAGGATGGTCTTTCTGGTGCTGCCTGGCCTCACTGATCTTCTGGAGTAAACTGGAGGGGCTCGTGCTCCTGGTGTAGTCAGTCCATGACACAGATGCTCTCGCATCTTGCAGGGCAGCTCTCTGAAGCTTTAGTTCAGGACTTGTGTCCAGTAAGATTTCGGGGTGATATGGCATTGTTGGGGTATTTGCCTCTTCTTTGTGCTGCCAGAGGAAGAGCAGGCTGAACCCAACAGGTTCCTGCATCTGTCCTGTTACAGTCTTGCTGTTTTGAAGTGTTCACGAGCTCCCTGTTGCTTCTGCAGCTATCGCCTTGATGACCACTGCAGTCATCTCCACCTGCGACCATGGCGTGGTGGCAAAGATCAAGAGAGTGATCATGGAGAGAGACACGTATCCCCGCAAGTGGGGCCTTGGTCCCAAGGTGAGCAGCAGGAGGTGTTGGTGGGAGCCCAGCTGCTGGGCCGTGGGGCTGCGGGCACCTCAGGTCTGTGCTTGAACCCTCCTGTGTTAAAGAGCCACATGATGTGAAGTGGATGGCATTAGCACTCTGTGCAAAGATGACCTTCATCTATCACCCTATGCTGATGGCTCTGGAGGGGCTGGGCAAGGAGCTCTGCAGTTGGAGTGGGTCACCTGAAATGTGGCAGGTCATAAAGCTGCGGGGAGAAAAGCACGTCAAGGATATAAGCCCAATTACATGCAGCTTTTGCTGTTAGTTCCCCGCCCAAATTAGCTCTTATTTCGTGATGAGATGCCTTCTGACTACTCCCTGTCTGTGACTTGTAGGCTGCTGTGCAGCAGATGTTTTCTCTGAGTTGTCAGAAAGTCCTTAGAGAAGCGTTCAGTCAGTGACCATGTGGTTCTTGGCTTGGCTTGCTCATAGATTATCTCCTCTCAGGATGGGTGGCTGAAGCCCAGGGGAAGGTTTCTCCTCTGTGGAGCTGCAGTCTGACTTTGTGCACTTTGCTCTCAGGCCAGTCAAAAGAAGATGATGATCCAGAAGGGTCTGCTGGACAAGCACGGAAAGCCCAACGAGAGCACACCAGATTCCTGGAAGAAGGAGTATGTGGATTACAGGTGGGTACGATTTCAGTTTCAGAATGATGGCACAGAGAGCAGGCGGTGTGCAGTGAGCACTGATCTGGGTGCTGCTCGTGCTCTCAGGTGTGTCAGACCTGGCCAAGGTATATTTGCTGTCTGGGCCCTTGGTGTGCAGTGCTCTCAGAGTTACAGGGACCCTGCTGGTGCTGGGCAGGGCTGGAGCAGAAGGCCCTGAGCAGACGGTTATCCCTCTTAGCCTGTACCTGTGGCTTTAGAGGGAGTCAGTCTGCTAAAGGAAAGAGGGGAGGCTTTGCCACTGTCCTGTCCAGCTGGCTCTGGTGCAGGCTGCGGGTCTTCCCCACACTGAGCTCCTCCACCTGATGCCTTGCAAGGGGGAAGGGGCTTTGTAGTGGTGCAGAGCAGTGCCAGGCAGTGACTGTCCTTCTTAGCCTGGTGTCTTCTCTTTCAGGGAGACGTCCAAGAAGGAGGCAGCTGCAGTTCCCCAAGCTGTATCAGAGGTGGAGAGGGCTCCAAAAGTGAGTATCGCTGCTGCTGTCTGGCTGTAAGGTTGGTTGGGCTCTGAAGACTTCTGATGTGTGCCTGTTCCTTTAGGCAGTTGGTATCAAGTGCTGAATTGTGGGCTGCTTTGTTTGCTTGTACGTGGGCAGTGTTTCATATTCCGGGAGCTCAGTGCCCGCTTTGTTGTGGTTTTGTGGTCTGTGGATTAGCAGTAGAGTGACCTGTTTATGGCCTCAGCCCATTCATGTTTCTCTCTGGCAGTCTGTAGCTCACCCTCCTTTTCAAAGCATTGCTAACCGAGAAATTTGAATCGGGCAAAGCAGCCGTAAGCTTGCAGACAGCTTTTCCATCCCTTGAGCCCTTTTGGGAGATGGCCCGGCTGACCGTGTGCTCTCCTAACAGAGGAAGCGGGAGTCGGAGAGTGAAAGTGAGGAGGCCGTGACCCCGCCATCCCCAGCCACTCCACCACCAGAGGAGCTGAGCAAAAAGGAAAAGAAGAAGAAGAAGAAAGAAAAGAAAGCCAAAGAAGCAGCTGAAAGCGGGGGAGAACAAGTAGAAGTGGTATGTAACTGGGTACTGCCGTGGTACGGACCAGGCGTTGGGAAGGGCTGCTGTCTGTCCCCCACACCCCCAGGATAAATGTGGCAGCAGCCCGCTGTGTGTGTCCTCAGCGTACCAGGCTCCCCACAGGGGGAGGAAGGGGCCTCAGGACAGGCACATTCACAAACCGGACTGGTTGTGAGGGAGGGGGGGATGGATCTGCACTGGGGATGGACGTGAGCAGCGGGTGATGCCTCTCATTCCTTCCTGACCTCTCCAACCTCTTCCCAGACCAGTGAAACCTGCACCAAGAAGAAGAAAAAGAAGAAACAGAAGGAGGTAGAAGAGAGCTCAGAGTAAGCGACTGGATCTATCCAAAGCAGGCGACCTCATCGTTAGAGAGGGAGGAGTCTGAGGCCTTGAGAAACCAGGACTGGCTGCATGGCAGAGGGGCCAGCAAGTTCCAAGTTCCTTTTCTGCTGTGCATAATATGAGTGAGGAGGTGTGTTTGCCCAGGATAAGCCCTGCTCATGTACCCCTCCTCATCCTGTTTTAAGGGTAGCCAGAGGAGGGGGTACCTGACTGCCCCTGCACTGGATTGCTTTGTGAATCTGGACGCCTTGATGCCAACAGAAATGGCATCTTCAGGGAAACTGCAGCTCCTTGCTCTTAGGTGTATTCATTTTCACCACGAGAGGGAGGAATGGCACTTTCCCCCTGCTCTTGTCCTGCCTCTTCCTTCCTTCTCTTCCAGGGTTGGAGCTGTTACCTGACAGTCGCAGAATGTATTGGTGGCTGGAGGACTGGCCTCGCCACGGCCCGTGGAAAGGGCTTGGCATGGGGACAATTGAATCAGTTATTTGAAGGGCTCTGTTGTTTTTTTTTGACCTGGCCGTTTGCTTGGCTTGACCCTCAGATAATTGAGAACAAATGTTCCAAAGGTATTCAATACCTTCTAAAAACTTCTATCATAAAGGATTAGAACATGAATTTCCTGCTTTATGCTTCGTAGTATGGGGAACCTGCCTGTTAGTTGTCAGCTGATCCCAGACCCAGTGTCCCAGTAATGTTGCCAGTGTCCACCTCCTGCTGGCTCCATCCTGGTGGTTGGAAGGGGACTGCAGCACTCTCAGCTGCCTTCCCTTGTCTTGGTACCTAACGTGCTCTGGAAGCTTCCAGTGGGGATGTGGCTGTGGGGCAGAAGCAGTAACAAGAAGGTGGCTGCCCAGGATCTCTAAAGGGCTGTCGGGACTGAGAGCTTGTGAGCAGTTGGCCAAAAGCAGCTCTGCAGGGGGCACTGGGTGTGGAGCTTGAACGGTTTCATAATGAGTTGTCCTAGTATCCTTGTCTGGGGTGGCTCACTGGCAGCAGGAGGTCTCTTCTATCACAGGGATAGTGCTGAGCCAGGGTTTTAGCCCCTTTCGACGGGGAAGGATCCAGGCTGTGTTGTTCTGAGCTTCTATCCCTGCAGAGATCCTGTAACGTTTGTCTTACCTTAATGCATTGCTTTAATCTGACTTGTCTGACCCTTTTCTCCCCTCTAATGCTAGAGGCGCAGGCAATGGTGCCAGCAGCTGGTGACTGTCAGAACCTGAGCAGATGAAACGTCACGTTTTTATTCTTTTTTACATAATAAAAGCCCTATTTTTAAATGGGTGACTTTCTTGCTTATCTGGCTCGATAGTGATCTGAGAACACCGACCTCCTAGGTCTGTCTGTGGGGAGGGGTGGTGGTTAACGTGTGTGTGCTGCAGGTACAGAGAAGTGCTTGAGTCTACTTGGATGCCAACTAGAGAGGCCTCTGGTCATCTGGACTGGATAGGTGAGTAGGGGCCACCCTCTGCTTGTAAATCCCAGTGGGATGTGCCTGGAAGGTTTCTTCCTACTGGAGAGGTCTGGCAGTAGATGGAGAACTGCTCGGCCCTGGCCTGCTTTACCTCAAGTGCCTCTGGGTCAGGGAGGTGGAAGGCTTGCAGCTGGGAGCCGCTACACAGCCCGAGTTAAAACACCAGCCACGGTGATGTTTCAGCACACGTTTATTGCTGCTCATTGTTTCCCTGCAGTGGATCAGAACAAAGGTCCCTATTGCACATCAACAGATCTTATTTTTGGCATCCTTAAAACAAAAAAAAAAAAAAAAGATTGCACAAGACTTGTTAGCCCCCTTCCCCTAGCTGACTGCTGAACACACACGATATTCTTGCATGGAGGTGATGGCTGTGGTCTGCCCGGGAGCCACCACGATGCTTCCTGGGCATGGTGGGGCTGGTGTATCGATGCATTCCACCTTCAGGAGGAACAAACCCCGTTGTGGGGGTGCCTTTTAGGTTAGCATACGGTGTGCGAGGCACCCGGGACTGAAAAACATGCCTGGATGATCTCTTTAGAGACTGTTTCTACTGCATGCAACGGATACTTGTGGCTGGATCTACTTCACCCATTGAACTGCCCCTCTGGGCTTTGGTCCGTAGGACTTGCTCAACTGCTGCTGAGTTTTTCTGGCCAGCCAGTAACAATCCAAGCTGCACAGTGAGGATTTAAATGCAGGGAGTTTTTACAACTACAGTTGCACAGGGTGAAACAGAAAACCCAAACCTCAGAATGCAGGCGCGAGACCTGCCCGGGGATGGCACGTTCCGTGCCTCCTGTGTCAAATCCACACTTGCTTTTTTCTGGTTTTACTGGCTTGTGAGGGGAAAGCCTTGGACTTAGGAGCCCTGCTGTGGTCTGAGAAGCCTCCCAAGCTGTGGGCTTGTCAGGGGCTCGAGGTCACCACCCAGGCTTTCAAGGTGTTTGGTGCAGGTGCAGGGACACCTGCCTGGACGGCCCCTGCTGTACCACGTCCATCGGGGCTGACGCATAGAACAAGACGGGCTGGGTGCTGCAGGATTGTGCTTTCCCTCACCAGGTGAGGCGGGGGGGCTGTGCTCTGAGCTGTGGGGATGCCGTGGGCTCTGCTGCAGCCCCGTTTGAGCGCAGTGGGAGGTGGCTGTTCCTTCGGGCAGCCTCTGGCCTGCATTCCCTGGCAGTGGTGCTCTGGAGACCCTGTGTGTGTCGACCAAATGAGACCGGGTCCGTGGGGCAGCAGAGGAAGGGACTTGTGCTGGGCCAGGCGGCGATCAGGGGAAGCTGAGGAGGAGGTTTCTCTGCTGCAGGATGGGTTGATGGGAAGCGGCGGGGGCTGGAAGCCCTCTCAGTACACCCAGGAGACGGGCACCCACTGTGGAGAGCTGCAGGCCTGCTCAAAGGCTTCCTCCAGCAGCTTGAGGCTTTCCTCCACTCCGTTGTTGACTATGGAGAGGTCAAAGTAGTGTGCGTAGCGGCTCCGGATGCTCTCGGAATCCTTACGGAGTTGCTGCAACGCCTCCGACTGCAAGGAACAGGAGAGCACGCTCAGGAGGGGGATTCCCAGCCCAGCTCAACAGGCAAGCTCTGTCCCATCCCCAAAACAACTCCAGCTGTTCCCAACCTGAGCACAGAGCAGCGAACAGGCCAGGAGAGCTGTTGTGCAGCCCCACGGGAGCATCAGTGGATTTTAATTGTGCTTTTATGCAATGCTGGGAGCATCAGGTTACCTGCTAGAGTGAGGTCAGCTCTGCTTAGCCCTGTATTTGTCTTTAAAGTGCCTTGTGGCAGCTCCCCAGGATGAAAAGGTTCGCCTAGCAGCGGGCTGCTCATTGCTACAGCTCCCCAGCTTGAGGCCTGGGGCTGATTTAAAAGCAGGAGCTCTGCAAGACGATCCCTCCCCGCTGGCCTGTAACCAGCACGGGCTGACAGCCCCACCAGCCTCCCCATCCCACCGCTGTCTCCCTGCAGCCTCTAACTGGACACCGAGCACCTTTCCCCAGTGCAGCCCATGCTGTGAAAAATTGAGCTGGAGCCTAAAATGCATGCATCCCTCTGCCTCTGCACCAAGGGGGGCTGCCCAGCAGTTATCGGGGCAGAGGGGGGGACACTGAGCAGTTTGCCTGGGTCACACGAGCCCTGCTAGGTGACATTTTGGCTCTTACTCCCGGAGGAAGCAGCTACCTGAGCTGCGGCAGCTGGCTATATATAGAACAGAGCAGTGCGTGCAGCAGCAGGGCTGGCCCTGCCCACTGCGGCAGGGATTAGTGCCTCTGCCTGGAGCCAGCGCAGCCACGGGGCATGGGCTGGGGGGAGCGGGCTGCCCCCAGTGTGCGGTCTGGCTCTGTAACACTGCACGTTAACGCCTGTGTGATGCTACAGAAATCTCCCCCTGCAGCCTGCTGCACGCTGTACAACCCCCAGCTAACGGTCTGGGCTGGTGCAGCAGCATCAGTGCTGCTTGGTCCTAATTTTGGAGGGATGAGCACAATGAGCCGAAGAATGGAACGCTGCTGTTTGCCTGTCCAATTTGCATAGCTGATGGCAGAAGTGTTCCTGCTCTGCAGCACTGCTACAGCTGGAGCTGGTGCTGGGCTGTGCACCCAGCTACGTGCTAGTGGCTCGTGGTGCTGCAGGGCTGATGCGGGCTGGGGTCTGTACGTGGCAGTCAGCTTAAGGCTGCAGGAATCCCTCAATCCTATTCCTTAGCTCTGGGCTGATGAAGCCTCCCTGTTTCCCTGCACAAGGAAGATGATGATCCTCCTTACAGAGCAGGGAGGAGAGCCCTGGGCTGCCACAAGGTTTCTGCTCCTCACCACCCCCTGCCCAAATTAGAGGAAACTTTGCAACTGCCACCGTCACTCACCTCCTCTGCCTTGTCTGTCGGGGCGATGAAGACTATGAACGGGGAGAGCTCTGCCGTGCGGACAATCTTCAGGGTCTGTGGAGAGAGCAGCACGTGGTTACGGGGATGCCGTGGTGCCCGTGGGCATGCATCCCCGTCCCTGCAGAGCACCCTGCTCTGGGCTGGCTGTTGGACGTCGCTTTGTGAAGCAGCACCCCCACGGCTGGTGTCTGACAGGGGACAGGGTCCCTGTCCCAGCCAGGGACATGCAGTACCCACATCTCGGGCATGGAAATGCCACCCCAATGCTCCTGGGCTTGGGGAAGGCTGAGCTGGTCACACCCAGCACGAGGGTGGTTCAATGCACGGCAATCCCCATCCTGCTCCCTACCTGGGGCTCAATGTCCAAGATAGCGACTTTGTCCTGCTGGTGGATCTTGTGCACTGTTTCAAACTTGGTGCCGAACATATTCCCCTGGTAGCTTCCAAACTCCAGGAACTCGTTGGCTGAGATGTCCCGGGTCATCTCCTCGGTGGAGACGAAGTAGTAATCCTTCCCGTCCACCTCGTTCTTCTTCGGGGGGCGCGTGGTGTCTGGGGAGAGAGGGCAATGCTGGCACGTGCTGACCCCAGAAGGTCTGGGGAACTGACCTGGGGGGTTTCTGGTCCCTTTTTGAGCATGGGGCTAGGGCAAGGAAGAGCACAGAAGACCTGTGTACCTCCCGTGAAGGTCAGAAGGTCCAGGCCCCCCTGCCCTGAGGAGGAGGTGAGGAACGTGCCACAGGGGGTGCCAGGGCAGGGCTGTGCTCCCTTTGTCCTGTGGAGTTACTTACGTGGAGCTGGGTACATGAACTTCTCGGGGTTGTTGCTGAGCAGAGCGTTCTTGATGTGGCTACGGCCCACTCCGCTGGCTCCTGCAGGGAAGGAGGGACAGACGCTGGAACCGGGCTCAGGAGGAGCCAGAGCACCTCTGCAGCTCCACGTCTGAGGGACAGTGCCAGCACTCCCAGCACCCGCTTTCTGAGCAGGTCTGTGGTGTTCTCCAGCCTGGAGGAGGCTCTCCCTGCATCAGGTGCTCTTGCCTCCAGCAACCAGGACGATGTTTAAGAGCCAGAAACTCTCCCGAACCCACTCCACCCCAGCCCTGCAGTGCAGGTGGCAGCCTACATACAGATGTCAGCCTGCTTGGGGACTGCTGCAGGCGTAGTAAATGCCCCCCAAAGCTCACAAGCTTTGAAGGGCAGCCCTGCCCCAGCCCACGTTCAGCCCCACGGCCCCCAGCACATGCAGCCCCCACGCTGAGGATGGCTGGGGCAGGGCCTACCGATGAGCACCAGGGTCTTCCTCTTGAAGGCGGGCAGCCTCACCACCTCCTCATAGGAAACCACGTCCAGCTGGTCAAAAACTGGAGCGGAAGAGAGACAAGACAGTAATTAGCACCGGCCTGGCTACCACAGCCGGGCTGTGTGTGTGGGAGTACAGCCAGATCCTCTGGCAAAGCGAGGGGGGCGATCGAGATGGGGCATTTCTGCCCAGAACAGTAGGACCCAGCAGCCAGGTGAGGAGGCAGCGGGAAGCTGCAGAGAGCTTGTTGCTCGGGGAGCTTTATTTATCTTGCTGATTTATGGCCCTGTTTGTTGTTGCTCGGAGCTACAGGTCGGGCCAGCAGCCAGCATGTCCTCAGCCCGCTGCTGGCCCAGGGCAGGCCGAGCACGGGTTAGCTCGGGGTTTACACAAGCAGCTGACAGGCACACTCCGTGTCCCAACAGGACACTGACCTGGGGTTTTGTGGTCCCTTTTTGCTGTGACTGCTTCTCGAGGGCTGAGCAGCAGCAAGGCCAGTGCCTGCCCCGTGTTTGACAGCCTGCAGAGTTTGGGGCTCACACTTACTTGAGCTGTGCTTGGCCAGGTATTTGTCTTTGCACTTCTTTTTCTTCCCGAAGGGGCTGCAGCTCGGCGCTTCGCTCTGACTGGACTGGGTGGTGCTTGCCACACGCCTGCCGAGAGAGGAGGACACCAGTGAGGCCCGGCTGCCACCCCGAGGCACTGGGGAGCACTGGGATCATCCCTCAGACACACAGGGGCACCCACCCTAAGGTCTCACCCTATTCCTGCCAGCACAGCAGAGCTCCATGCCCAAGCTGTGAGCTGGGGATGTGGCTCCCAGCCCCACGACCACGTCCATCCCCAGACTGGCGTTCCCTGACCAGGGACCTACCACTCCTGGAGCTCTGGGGAAGGGATGAGCCCCGCCGCCTCGGTGCCGGAGCCCTCCACGCGGCCCTGCCACCAGTTGCTGTCGTCCTTGTTGATGATCTGAATCACGTCGCCGGTCTGGAACTTCAGCCCCGCTTCCTTGCAGGGGATCAGGCTGTCTTTTTTGGGGTCATAGTCAAACTGCGCCCTCATGAACATCTGGAAGAGAGAAAGGGCTGCAGTTGGCACGGCTGTGCAGGGTGGCTGAGCGTGGCCATATCCAGCTCCCAGCCCCACGCTGCATCGCCTGGCAGCAGCTGTGCAGCTGCTGAAGGACTGCGTGCCCAAGCCGGGCAGACCGTGCTGTCCTTGTTCCCCATCAAAACAATTTCCCCACAGCACATCCTCCAGCAGCGCTGCTGTGACCTGCCAGAAGCACGGGGCCAGCGGGACACAACCACGGGTCCCTTGGTGCCAGGAAAGCAGAGCACAGATCGGGCTGTGCCATGAGACCTCTTGGGAAGGAAGACGACAAACATGGAACAGCCTTCCAGGATCCTGCCACCTGCTCAGGCCCAACACTTGCTTTGAAAGCACCCTGCGGTGCCAGGAAGGTGGGCACCGACACAAGCACGCAGGGGACACACAGCGGGAACTGCCTGGAGCCCTCTTCTCCAAGCCAGGTCCCTCAAATTTTGGGAAGACCCCACCGACTCAGCGTCACCCCCAGACAGCTCCAGGCATTACCCAAGGACATCAAATGGCCGGCTCCCGGTGTGGATTATTTGCCAGCCCCTTCCTGGGATTGGAAGCTCAGGCACCAAGCAGGCTCCAGCAGAAGGAGCCTCAGTATTTAAGGTCAAAAACCTGCAGTTTATGTCGGGGTTGGAGGTGACCCTGAGAGACCTGAGCACTCGGTGTTTCTCATTAGGATCCTCCCAAGCAGAACTGCCACGAGAAGCCCTCGGCTGGCCTCGTGGTGGCCGGCTGCCAGGCTGCGGGGCCAGCCCAGGCTGGGTGCTGCTTTTGTCCAGGGCATCGCGGTGCTGGGATCTGCACCGTCACGCTGTGAGCTGAAGGGGATCGAGGGGACAGAGGAGGTGAAATGAAACCAGGAGTTACTCTGCTCTCAGCAGGGGGCTGCAGCCAGCACAGAGCTGGGCACCTCGGGAGCTGTTGGTCCCAGGAGCCTGGACGCATTGAGGGGAGGGCAACTGCTGCTGCTGGGAAGGAGTTTGTCCCCATGTCCTTCCCTGAGCCCAGAGCCAGCCTCCGGTGGTTTGTCCTTTTTCTCAGAGGTAACTTCTCCCCGGCGCTGAGCTGGCCTGGCCGATTGGAGCTGGCTCGGTCAGGCCAGGGTGGGCCCAGGACAGCAGGAAAGGGGAGACAGGGCCAGCACTTAATAAACAAGCACATGCAAGGCTGGTAGAGCTGGAATGACAGCCACAAGGGCTGAGAGAGAAATGGGGTGATTTTCACTCACCCCCATACTCAGAGACTTCAGCTCCTCTGAGGGAGATCCTGCCCCCACCTCTCCCAAGCCCCTCTCCCACTCCTGCCTGTCCACAGCGCAGGGGCTGTGCTGGGGTCAGCTCCAGCCCCGGGAGCAGCTCAATGTGCCAGCCACCACGCTCAGACATCCTCCCAGAGGACCAGCCCTCCACGTTACCCCAAGCATTTCGGCCAAAGCAGGACTCCAAAGGCAAAGCCAGCCAAGTGCCCATGCTGAGCGCAGGCGTGCACCCTCCGGAGCGTGTCACCCCCTGCCCGGCAGCGGCAGCAGGAGCTGCCTTCCTCTCCCCCGCTGCTTCCTTCCTCCCCCTCGCTCAGGGGCAGAGCTGCTCAGCAGTGCTGGAGCTGATGCAGCAGGCAGCAGTAACGGCCCGGCACGGCCGAGCGCCCCGTGCTGCACCTGGAGGCGCTGCCGTGAGCTGTAACGGGGGACGTGGCTGCAAGGCTGTGTAACGGCAAGGCCTGGAGGTGGGCAGGAAGCTCTCGGGCTTCCTGGTGCACGCACTCTGCTGCTTTCGCATCGCTAAAGACTGCGCACAAGTAGGTGTGTGGCTGGGGAAACCCAGGCCCGTGTTCCTGCATACGCATCAGGTTAACTCATCTGCGGTGATGGAAGCACAGGGCAGGTCCCTTCGCCCTCCAGCAGCTCCTCCAGACCCCTACCCTGCCCCAGGCCTCTCCCCAGTTTTGGTCCCTGGTGGTTTGCTTTGGTCCCACCCAGCCCCAGAGCCGTGTCACGACACAGCCCGCACTTACCTGGAGAGCAGGGAGGCGGCTTTGCTGGTTGGGAATGACTTTTATTGAGACCATGCCCTGGGTTTCTTTCTAGTGAACAAAGGAAGGGGAGAAAGAAAAGTTGGAGTAGGTGGGCCTGGAGGCAGCCCAGCAGCAGCAACCTGCACAGGGAGCAAGGACCCACAGAGGAAAGGCTCCTGTGTGCTCCCAGCTCTGCTGTGATTTGGGGAGGCCAGAGCCCAGGCAGAAATGGCTCTGCCGGGGATGGGCTAAGAGCTGTAGCAGCATAGCCTTGCCACGCTTGTTCCACACCCAAGGGGGACACTGACACCCGCACAAGGAGCTGGCTGTGGGCACTGCCCAGCATCACCAGAATGAGAATGGAGATCTGCTCCATCTCCAGCCCAGCTGTCCCCGGGAGGAGCTCGGGAGGAGCATCCCGTTTGGCCAGCATAAAGGAAATGCTTCCCTCCGTCTGTTCCCTCCGTGCTGGCCCCTTCTCAAGAGACAAAGACAAGCTCCCCAAGCAGCACATCCGTAGGCAAAGGGCTCAGTGCTGGGGAACAGCCCCACCACACACAGATACCTACCAGCATCTTCTGCAGCTGGTCAACCGAGTGGTTGCTCACGCTCTGCCCATTGATTTCTATGATCTCATCACCCACGTGCAGGGAGCCTGCCAGCAACGGGAGAAACATGAAAATGCAGGAGCAGACAAAAGGCACCCACCAAACCCCAGCTGGGCAGCTCCAGGAGCCTCTGAGCCCTGGTGCGAGCTGTGCCCCAGGCACCATGGTGGTGTTTGCCTAGGCAGTGGAGCCACCCCTCACCTAACCCTGAGGCACAAGGGGAATGAATTCCACCCCCTCTGCCCAACGCACACACTTTGTTCACGCTGAAGGTTATCATGTTACTTCCCACTTTGTGTCTTTCACTGCTTTAGACTGGTCAAAGCACCCGTTCCAGAGTTATTTAAACCCAGCCCCAAGTACCTCACTTGGAGCCAAATGACAGCCTCTTTACAAAGCCCTTGAACACCAGCTTTCTCGACTTTATGTGTTTTAAATTTATACATCCAGCCAGATTATAGCCTCAGATATACTGCTATAAATCAGGCTCCGGCAGCATTATTGGAATGGCTTCTGTATTATCTTGGCAGGGGCAAGCTCAGACTTCCCACTTCGACCCCAGGCTGGAAAAGGGGCCTCATCTAAGCACAGAACATCTCATTTCCACACCCCCTTGGCAAGACCCAAACCCACAAAATGGCACCTATTAATTTCTTTTGGCACTTCATTTTGGTTTGCAGAGCCAATCCACAGCACGCCTGTCCTGCCTGTGCACTTCAGGAACGGGAAGAGCTTCCCCCCCAGCCTCTGGGGTACGATCCATCTCTAGTTACGGTCACCGTCACGGGAGGCAGACGGATGGCTCTCGGGTTCCAGTTTGTGAGAGCCCTTCCCCCATCCCTGCATTTCTCCCTAAACCCTCCAGCGCATTAACAACAACCCTGCAGAGAGATGGGCGAGTCCTGAGCTCCTGACATGCTCCTGGTGGAGGAAAGGACACGGATATCCATGCCACGGCGGGGCTGCCTGATCTCCGCGCGGAAAGAAGCCAGCTGCGGTCGTGCCCCTGGTGCATGGCCTCTAGGAGGGCCTCGGCTGTCCGTTGCTGTTACCTTGTCTGTGAATCATGCCCCCGTGGAAGATCCTGGCCACCATGCAGCTCTGCTTGTCGTTCAGCTTCAGCGTGATTCCCTGGAAGACAGGAAAATCCGTGACTGCTCGCCGGAGGGGAGAGCCCCCGCGCTCCCAGCAACATCGGCTCCTCTTGGCACAGGCATCGCCCGCAGGTCCCGGGCAGGAGGCAGCATCCAGCACCCTCTTCTTGTGGCTGAGCTTCCCCCACATTCAGCCCATCAGCACAGCTCTGCCTGCCCCTCCACCCCGCTCGGTGCCACCGGGTTTTGGGGTCCTCACCATGGGCTCCTCTGTCACCTTCTCGAACTGCACCAGGCGTATCTTCCGCACCTCGCGGCCGTTGCTGTGGGAGGGACTGCCCAGAGTGGCCGAGCCGTTGGTGTAAATGTCCTCGGTCATGGCATTCGGGGCCTGGGTGACGGCCTGTCGGGGCAAAACACAGACCGGGGTTTAGGGGCTCCCCCTGCATGGGGCTGAGCTACTCCCATGGTCACGTTCCTGGGCGCAGGGGAGGAGGCGAGACCCATGAGCTGGAGGAGAGGACAGTAAGAGCAAGGGGAGAAAGACAGCAAAACAGCTTCCCCCTTGAAGATCAAGATCAGCAGTTTTCCAGCTTGGGAGATACAGGAGGCGAGAAAACTTTGGAAAAGTTACAGGTAAAGAAGCCAGGAGTCCACAGCTGGTTGTCTTCTGCAGCAGCAGGTCCCGCACACCACTGATGTGTCGCAGCAGCGCGTGGCCCAAAGCCCACAAAAGCCCAGGGCAGCTTCACAGAGCGGTTTGGGCCTCACCCCTGAGGAACAAGGGCAGAACTGGGGCCAGGCTCTGCCCTTGCTCAGTTCACAAGCTCAGCCTTTCCTCATCTGGGTCAACGGGCAACCAACACGCTGCAGAGCCACGTCCCCATCCAGGCACCAAAGGCAAAGTGCTCCCGAGCCAGCCAGAAGCTCCCTGCTCCCCTCCGGCACCCAGCTCCAGGCCAACTGGGGCCATCGGCACTGGGAAGAGGATTTCATAGAGGATTTCAGCCCTGCGGAAATCTGTTCTTGGTCTGCAGCGGGTGCTGGAGCAGGGGTCCCAGACAGGGACCTCCAGACTGCAAAGTGAGCTGCTGCCCCCCAGGACTGGCCCCGCAGTGCTGGCCATGCCCTCGGCTCCCCACCGGCCATCCAGGGCCTGCTGAGCGAGTGGGTGGGAGGAAGAAGAGGAAGAAGAGAATGAACTTCTCCAGCCCTGCCTGAGGCCAAAGTGCCTGTGAGGTGACCTGAGTCAGCACAGATCACGTTTATCTCATTCATGCCTCGGGAAAGCATTACACCACGCAATCCCCGGCTCCAAACCCCCAGGCTCAGCAAAGCCCGGTGACCCAGGACACGGCACAGTCTGCTCCAGGGCTGGGAGTTCCCGTCCCCACCACCCCAGCCAGCTGAGCCTCCTGGCCCTGACCTTTGCTTTTTGCTGAGAGCTGGAGAAAACACCCAGGCCTCGACGCTGACACAGCACCAGTGTCACCCTGGTGACTCCTGGAGAGCGAGCCTCGTCACCGCACACTCGCTGCAGTGCCTCAGGAGGGCTCCAGTCACTCGACGGCCGCTCTGAACCCAGCAGGGTCCTCTGGGGACCCCGGCAGCCCCCAGGTGACTGCACCGAGCGGTCGGTGCTTGGGGATGGGAAATGCCAAGCTCGTGATGGGGAGCTGGGGAGGGCACATGCCAGCTCCAGTGCTGCGCAGCAGGGCACTGGATGCAGGAGACGCACAGCTCCCGCTCGGTGCACGCGAGCTGTCTGGCCTCATCGCCTTCCCTGAACCCTCCCAGCAGCCGTCACGCTCCCGGCCAGCTTGGTGACCTCTGGAGGCTCTGCAGCGGTGCTGGCAGAGGGACAGCTCCTGCTACGTACACACGGCTCCGCAGGAAACATCTGTGCCTGCACGCTGCCAGCAGCCAGCCCTGCGGCCACAGACAGCTCCACACAGCCCCAGGGCTCAGCCGCCTCTGTAGCCAGGGCGAGGAGGTTTGGAGCTGAACCACACAGTGCTGGAGGACCCCAGGGCCTGGCACCCTGCCCCACGGTCAGCATCGCCCACCGGGGTGGCTCCTGCTGCTGCGCTGGGCTGCACGGCACCGGGGAAATCAAACATTAACTGGGCAGCTCGTTTCCAGGCGGCTGAAGCAGCACTTGGGGAAGCGGCACCCTGGTGCAAAGGGCACGCCCGGTGGTTTGGTTCCTGGGCTCTCCTTGCTGTCCTCACCAAGGGACTTCGATATCAAGTGGCCTTGGAAGAGCACGTGGTGAGCACGTGGAGAAAGGTCGGGCGCTGCTGGCTTTGCCAAGCGGGTCCCCAAAGCACAGTAGCTCAGATGGAGGCAGGAGGGCAGAGGAAGCCCAGCGCCAGGATCCCCTGGGACTGCCCTCCCGGCACAGCAGGAGACGCTCCATCAGCCATGGTGAGCAGCAAAACCCAGCTCCCTCCAGCAACCATCGCCCCTCGTCTGGTCATAATCCCTGTGGGCATATATGGGGAGGCTGGCATGGGAGCATCCTTATCCTGGGGTGGCTCAACCCCATCCCGTGAGCACAGAGCAGAGGAAGCCCTGAAACACGCTCTTGCCATGGGGTGGGGAAGAGCATCCCAACTGGAGGCACAGCCAGCTCCTTCCCTGCCAGAATATTTCGGTGCCAGGGAATGAGCAAGGATGAGGCCGTGCCAGCTGGCACACCCGGCATGGCTTCAGAGCCCTCCACGCGTCCTGCCCCATTGTCCCCACAGCAAGCCTGGGCATCGCCCTGCCCGCAGCCCTCCCCAGCCCATGTCCTGCATGTCCAGGTGCTGCCCGCACCTTTCTGCAGGGCCATCTGCTCTCCTGCTTGGTGCAGAGATGTCCTGGCCCAGCAGCTTCTCCTCTCACCCTGGAGCATCACCGCTGTGCAGCAGATGTGTGCACTGGGGTCTCAGTACAGCTTAAAAAAGATCAACATGTAAAAACAAAAGCAAACTAACAAAAAAATGTAAAGAAAAAGAGCGTGGCTGTTGCTTTCAGGCCATGCAGGCTGGGTAGAAGTGGTCATGTGGCCATTTAGAAGTAATTCATCCTGCCTCCTGCCCGAGGCTACTCCCTGCTCAGGTCTACAATCACATGAGCAATCTCACCCAAGGCCTCAGCAATATGATCCAAGTTTAAAAAAAGAAAAAAAGATTGAAACCAAACAGGATTACACTGCTGAAACCAGAAATAGGCACAGCCGTGCCACCAGGTCACAGGAGGAAGGGGAACAGAGAAGCAGAAGGGACAAGGGACACAAGTGGCTGTGGGGCCAGTGCATGCCGCCAGCTCTGTGTGCCCTCACGCAGAGCTCACTGGGAGCTGAGACTGAATGGGTTTAGATTTCCTAGGGAGCCTAGTCGGTTTTGCTGAGGCACCGTTTTCCCTCAAGGAAAGGCTGATGCAGCCTTCCAGATGTGTTTGCGAAGCCTGTCACCTCCAAGGGACAGCCAGTAACACGGTGACACCTATGGTGAGGTGGCCCGGCCGCTCCATTCCCCACCTTCAAAATGGCTTTTTCCCTGCAGCCACTACGGACTGGAACAGCACAAAAAAGTTTTAAGATTAAAGAGCTGAAACCAACCCCATCCACGTCATTTTGGTCAAACCCAGTTGTTTTGCTCTGCTCTCAACTACTGGTTTCACCCGTGGCCATTTCAGAACTGGGGACCGCAGCCTTGGCCTGTGCTGGAGCTGGCACTGGTTTGGTGCCACGAGACACTCCCTGGGGGATAGCACGCCGCCCCCTCCACACCCCAGCTCAAAAAAGTGCCCTTCTCTTTACCACCGGCCTCCCAGGGCTCAGATTTGCCCATTTTACAGCCGGGAAACTGAGTCATGGCCGATAAGGTGGCATGCCCAAGGTCACCCTGCAAGCCAGGAGCACTGCTGGCAGTAATGCCCACACCTCCTTGGCAAACCTGTATTTGCCAGCGAGGAGATAAAGGGCTAGAAAGACACGTAGTGGGGCCGAAGGGGACAGGGCAGCGGCCTGCCTCACTTCTGCTTGTTTTCTAGCAATGACTCTGCTTCCACTTGTGAGGTTTTGCATGCCCTGCCGCCACGGGAGGAGCACGGTGCGGTGCTTCCCAGCACGAGGTTCTGCTGGGGGCAGCGAGAAGAGGAACCTCTGCTGCTCTGTCTGATTTGGGCTGGGAAGCAGGACCCTGAACCTCTCCCGAGAGCTGCTGTGATGTCCCTGCCACTTTGCAGAGCCACCGTGTGCATGGCCAGCGCTGTCCATGCCTGCTCATGCTGCAGGGATGAGCACACAACCGATGGGCAAGCTCAGGACACACAAACCAGCTGGGTGCTAGCCCTACCGAGCACCTCCCAAAAGGCCCCATGCACAGCCCAGTTTGCCATCTCCCTCCTCATCCCTGCTGACACCAAGCCTCCGTGACAGCAGGGAGCTGCAGGCCAGCTCCTGCATCCTCCACGCCGCGCTGCCTTTGGTGATTTATCCCCGCTCCGCAGGCGGCCAGGCAAGCAGAAGGATGGGAGAGCTCCTCGCAGCAGCTGCCCGATCCAAACGCTATTTTTTTATTTTTTGGAAGCACCCTGCTGGGGTTGAGCCATAAAAAACACAAACCACCAGCATGGGCCAGACCCGGGGAGCCTCTTTGGGGGATGCTCCAGCATCCATCCGCCGGGACGGGCCAAGGGCAGCACCGGGGGGAAATCTCCTCCCTGCAAGCAAGCCCCGACCCCATACTCGAGCCAGGGCTCGGGGGGGGGGTTCTCAGAGCCGAGCAGCTCTGCCGGGAGACCTCCCCCCCGGGCTGCCCCAAACCGGGCATGGAGCAGCCGTGCAGGGCAGGGAGCAGAGCCGGGAGCAGGGCAGGGAGCAGGGCAGGGAGCAGGGCAGGGGCTCACCTCGGGCTTGGCCCTGTTCTGCAGCAGGTGCTCCAGGTAGAGGTCGGAGAGCGCCGTCCTCATGCTGCTGCTGCTGCCGCTGCTGCCGCCTCCGCTGCTGGATTTGAGCGTCATGCCGCCTCCCCACCGCGCTGCCAGCAGCCGCAGCCGGTTCCGCTGGCTCCAGCAGAGCGGCCCGGCCCCAATCCCAATCCCAATCCCAACCCCAACCCCAACCCCGGCCCCGCCGTCCCAAACCGCCTCCAGCACCGCCGCCGGCCCCGCACGCTCCGCCCGTAGCGGGGCGGGGAGGGGAGGGAAGGGAAGGCCGGGCCGGGCGGAGCCGCGCGGGCAGGACGGGGGAGGGCTCCCCCCGGGCCTCCCCGCTCTGCTTCCAGCTCATGGCCCTCCTGGGGTTGGGGTTGGGGCTCCCCGGGAGCCCCCCGAAAAGCCCCGGGGGTGGTTGGGGTTTGCCCGTGGGAGGCCGCGGGGCCACGCGTGGGGCTGGGGGTGCCCGGGGGGTGCTGAGCTCCTCTTCCAGACACTGTCCCCGGTGGTCCCATGGGTTGGGGTCGTGGTCAGGATTGTGTTCTGGCTATAGGGACACGGAGGTGAAGACTGAAATTTATTTCGGGATGGGAAAACCATTCTGGGAGATTTTTTTCTTTGTGAAAATAAGCTGAAAGGAAGAAGAAAGTGGTTCTGCGCCTGGCCTTGCCACAGCACCTCTGGGTTCCTGCAGTTTGGGGGTTTCTTTGAGCCGCACTCCATTTCTGTCCACCTTTCTGTGCTGCTTCTCCGAGCTCCCCGGCTCACCTCAGTCCAAAGCTACCCTAAAAACACAGGGAGAAGGTGGCTGGCCAGCTTACACGGGTGGCCAGAGGTGCACCCACCCCCTGCCCCCTGGTGCTGGTGACAGCGGGCATTTCAGAGCGGCGACCCAGCAAGCACAGGCCCTAGAAAACCTGCCCCAGAGACGGGGACACCGGAGGGTGGGCGATGCACACACGTACGTGAGGCAGCAGAGGAGGAGCAGGACCAGCAGGGTGATGGGGAAGACGAAGAGGACTGCCCGTGGGATGTTGGCGTAGAGGTGAGACCACACGTCTCCCAGGTAGTCTGCCAGCCAGGACCGGCGGGCACCTGCAGAAAAGGCATGTCCTGGTGAAGGTGAGGAGGACACCAAGGAAACGCTAGGAACACCAGCGCCTTTTCTTCCTGGGTTGGAATATTTTGGGGTTTGAGCGTGTTTTGAATACCCGCCACGTACTTACGTTGGATCAACTGGTTGGAGCCTTCCCTCTCCCGTGTGTGAGGAGAGGCTTTGCCTGCGTGATCCAAATATCTCCCCTGGTCTGCCACCAGCCTCCTCCTCAGCCTCACCCTGCCCAGCTGGGAGGAGGTGGCCTTGGAGAGATGCTGGGAGATGAGGGCGGTCAGCACAAGGAGCAGGAGGAAGACAGCGCGCAGGGCCATGGCCTCTTGCAGCTGCGCGATGATTTTCAGGCGGGCCCGGAGGCCCAGTCTTCGTCTGCGGGGCTCCCTGGGAAGCCTGCAAAATCAGGGTACAGTGAGAAAATAACGAACTAGACTGCGGCCCCAGGTGCCTGACGGCATGCAGCACTGCCAGATGTGCCCAGGAGGCCAGAGGACACTGCTGGGACCGTCCGCCCCCTATCCAGGAGGGATCTGCAGAGCACTTGGTGCTGGGAGGAGGAGAGCTCAGCCAGAGCAACCCTCGTCTGGGCTGGGGGGAGAATGGACGTCATGGGATGGTGGGGCAGGGCTGTGGCATATGCTGGGGTGAGCAGTGTGAGGCCACCGTGCTCCAGGCAGCACACGGGCTCCAGGCTCTTGCACCTGCAGCCTGCGAGGCCAGTTGGTACCAACACAGGGTGGGAGGCAAGAAATTTGGAGAGCAAATTGAAGCCTTGCAGCCAGTTTTGGAAAAGGTAGTGGGAGGGAGAAGTGTGGCAGGAGGCAGCTGACAGACAGAAAAGGCAGCTCTGGTCACTCCCTCCTGCTTCCACACGGGGAAACTGAGGCAGGGGGGAAATAATTTCTGCTCGGGCCACACTAGGAAGGGATTTGTGCTGCTTCAGCCCTTCCCCTGCACAGAAACCTCTGTGTCTCAGGGGAGGCTGTGGTGCATCCCAGAGCTGCGTCACGCCGGGAGGAAGCAGCGTCTGGTCTCCATTCCCCACAGGATAAATGTCAAGGGACGCTGCCAGTAATGGATGCCGGGGCTTGGCAGGCCCCGACACAGGGCTCCTGCTCAGCACGGCCCCTTGGCTGCTTGCTGGGTGCTCCCTGTTGGGCAGCTTATGGTCCCAGCTCCTGCCTCAAGGCCAGCTCACGGCCAGGCAGCGTCTGCTCACATCCCTGCCTGATTATTGTCAGAATGCAATTAAGCCAAAGGGTAATTGCATCTCCTGCCTGGGGCTGTAATGTAATCACCGCCAGGGCCACAGCAAAGGCTCCTTGTACAGCAATGCGGAGCCAACGAGGTTTTCAGCCCTGCTTCAATCAAACCATCAGCTTCTGATCTCCGCTGGGTGTGGGTTCCTGGATGGGTCACGCCGCCGGGCTGAGCTGCAGCACGTTTCCCTGCTTCCTCCTAGCACAGGCCGTGGAGGGGAGTGTTTGTGTGCACCACCGTCCCCTGCCTGCTGCGCCCGAGGGTGGGCAGGAGGGTGCTGTGGCTGGGACACCCTGCGCTTGGCTTTCCTGCTCCCACAGGACACCGAGCCTGGCTGAGAGGTTGGGGAACCGTTGCCTCTCTTGCACCCTGCTCACAGCTGCCAGGAGCTGGGCAGCCTGGAAAAAGGGTTGCCTGTGGGGAAGGCCGACCTCAAGCTCTGTTTTGTTTGGCCACGAGGACGTCCTGGTTCTCCAGATGCATCAGTAGCCTTGTTGTGGTTTCAGACCGAATCAGCGGCACCTAAACAGGCTCAGGTGCCAAACACTTCCCCAGTGACAACCCTTCTGGCCTCCAGGAGAGACCAGGGAAGCGTTGTGGGACAGCTCAGCCCCTCTCCCCACCCTGGGACTCACAGCACCGGGTGCGGGCGGGCGCAGGCTCTGCCGTGCCGGTGGTGGCGATGCCGCTGCCGCCGCGGAGGAGAGGCGCACCCCCTGGCAGCCATGGCCCCCCCCTGCCCGCAGCACCCCGGGCCTTTCTGAGGTGGCCATCGTTCCGGAAGGTCAGCCACGGGGCTGGGCGTGGGGCAGAAGCAATCCAAGAACCCCACGGAGTCACTGCACCGACAGCTGCTCCAGGGAGCAGCAAGGAGGGCGTTGCTGGAGGCAGCCCCAAAAAGCCCCGTGGTGGCATCGTGGTGGCATCGGGCCATGCCAGCCAGCACATTATGGGATGGAGATTAAGGGAAGGAACTGGAGGACCGAAGCCCAGTGCTGAGTCAGGTTGTGCAAGCGCTGCCTCCAGGCAAGATCCGAAATCCCCACTGGTTGTGAAATGTGCCCTGGGGAGGGGAGCAGGGCCTCCGCCCCCAGCCCTTATCTCTGCCACCGCCTCCTGCAGGGCTGTGCTTGTGGAAAACAAAGCTGAGGAAGGATCTCCGGGGCTAATTAATTACTAGCTGCTGGTAATGCTGACTGAGCCCCTGGGGACACTAAGGTTGGAGAAGAGGAGAAAGCGCAAAGATACTGGAAAATTACTGTTTAATTCTTCAGCACTATGCCTGACTACATGGCATGTGGTAGATGAGGGGCAGGTAGACTGATGACAAACCATCCGCCCCATCAGCAGGAGCCACCAGCATGGCCAGGGCTCCTGGAGCAGAAGAAAAAACCTCTGCTGATGCCACCAACACCTCCTGGACACAAGGAGCGAGCACAGCCCTGCGGGGCCAGCTCCATGAGAGTTCAGTGTCCAGCAGGACGTGGGTCCGTGGGCTGGCACTGCCCGTGCCCGGCCCTGCAGCCATCAGTACTCCTGCTGAGTGTCACAGCCAAGGAACTCTATCCGCAGGGCGATGTGGTTGTGCCACTGGCGGGGGTGTATCCTCACGTAGCGGGCAAAGAGGGGTGGCTCCAGGGTGTTCATCACTGTGCCGGTGTGGTCTTTGTTTGCCTTGAAAATCTGGAAAAGGGAGAGAAATCTGGGGTGCTGTCTGCTGTGCTGGGCTCTGGAGCAGTGAGCCCGTGACTTGGGGACACAATCAACATGGACAAGCAGCTGTTGGGAACTCTTTAGGATGAAGAAAAGCACAGCTCGGCTCACTGCTGTTGCAAAAATGCTGTGAGCCGCTGCGGGGCCGCTGCGGGGCGGCTCTGCCTACCTTCTCCTTGCCATCCTGCAGGACTGGGCTCCAGTGCATGCCGTTCTGGCTGCTGGAGACAGCAAACTCCGTCACGAACATGTGGGTGAACACAGCCTTGGCACCTTGGGTTATGATTGCCGTCACCTTCTTGGTTGCTTCAAAGTCCACCTGCAGCCACTCGTTGGGGCTGTTGCTCTGGGGGCAGACAGACAGACTCCCGTTAACCCCTCAGCAGCACTGCCAGCAGCAATGAGAAGACACACTCGATGCAGCTGAAGTCAAGCTGGCCCTGCACATCACCCCAGGCTTCACCTGCCCCATCAGGCACCCGGTTGTAGCTGCTGGGGGCAAATCCCGTGCCTGCATGCTGGCAGCCTGCATGGTGCATGCGGTTGAACCACCATTCATCATGCCTTGGCCAGCAAACACAGCAAGCACCCAGCCTGCCTGCCTGGGGTCTCCCTGCGTGGGCTACCTGTGGTCTCCACGCGTTGGTCCTCCCCTGGAGGTTGAGGCGGGCCTGGGAGGGTGACCAGGTGGAGAAGACGTTGGCGCTGTGGGAGGACGCGGAGATGCGCTGGTCGGGGATCCTTCTGCTCTCCATGCCTAGGGGCATGGAGCAGCCTGGAAGAGAGAAGCAATGCTTGTCAGAGTGGGCCCATCGTGGAGATGCCTCCTGGCTGCTCCCTCCTCCAGCTGCCCTCTGTGCACTTCCCTGTGCCTCGCTGCAGCATCGTGGGCCCTGCACTGCTCGGTGCCCTTGTCTGCAGCGTGGCTCTGGCTGTAATTCTAGCTGAATTACACCTGCCACTCCTCCACCTTCTTTTCTCGCTGCTGCCTGAGGTTTCCAGTGGTTCAGGACAAAGCCCTGTGCTCCTTCTGGTGCTGCTGCCTCTTAGACCGCAATGAGGTTTTCCACCTTCGTTCCCCCAACACCTTAATGCCACCTTTTTCTCCCTCCACAACTGCCAGGGGAGCCCCAAAACACAAGGAATCGTGAAACACGCAGAGCTGGAGCACTCAGCACCCCACTGGATCCTGCCCCAGCCTCAGCACCCGGTGCCCCGAGGCAGGACGTACTGTTCAGGTCGCAGCCGAGGAGCTCCATGCGCAGCGTGGTCCGGATGCTGTAGTGCGTGGGGTTGATGCGGATGTACCGGGCTATGATCGGGGGGCTGAAGTGATTTTCTTTCACCGCCGTTCCATCCACGTTTGCAAAGAAGAGCTGCAGGGAAAGGGTAAAACAAGGGGCTGTCGTACTGGTGGAAAGAGAGCTAGGCAGGACAAGGATTAGCATGGACAAGAGCATTTCAGTCTGGCACTTTGTATCTTATCACCGTCCTTACAAGAGGACAACAGCTCAGGGAAGTATTTTGAGATGTGACTCAGACCAAGGGAATGTGAACGGGGCAAGTCAGGGCAAAACACTGAGAAACAGGACTGGGAGAAACTTGGGGTCCATACAAATAATTTTTTTACATCTTTACCCAAGGAAAAAAAATAATAAAAATAAATCAGTCCTGTGACGTTTGAGCTTGGGAAGAGTTTTGGCCACAGCTGGTATACTCAATGGAGGCTTTTCTGGGTACTTTTCTTCACCCACTGGAACGGCCAGCCTATGTGTATTTAGGTTGTGGGTTTTTCTAATAGAGATCCACCAAATCATCTGCATTTGCACACTGTTTTTAGAAAGCCAAATTTGCCTTTGGGGTCAAAAGAGATACACAGGGAAAACCTTTTGCCTACCTCTAACATCAAACATAATCCTAGTGTTGATCTCACAGCCACGTAGGATGGTGGAAATAATTTATAGTGAGACAGATGGACACAGAGTGCTTGCAGATCTCTGAGCTGCAGTTCAGTGAAGGATCACTCTTCCTGTCCTAACTAAATATCTGGGGGCTCAGGAGATATCTGTCTTGTGTGCAGAGCTCCCCAGCCCTCACCACCCCAAGAGGCCCCATCCTGGGAAGCCACTCTCCTCCTCACCATCTGGGTGCTGGTGGCGTTCCCCTTGTATTGCCTCCACCTTTGCCCGTCGAGGCTGTAGAAGACAACAAACTGGGAGACGTAGAGACTGGAGAGCTTTTGTCGAGCCCCTTGGGTTTTTATGCCGTGAATGATCATGACGTGCAAAAGGTCCACCTGCAAACAAAATGTGGGGGTTAATTTTTGATGGCTGTGCCTGTGTGTCCTTCTGCCCAGTGCACCAGCCACCGGCGTGCCCTTGCAGTGTCCCCAGCAGCATCCCCAGCCCCGGGGCCCCTCTCACCTGGATCCAGGCATTGCCGTGAGCGGTGCTCCAAGCGTTGATGGAGCCGGTGTTGTCCAGCCTGGCCAGGTAAGGGGCCCACTGCCCTGCAGGGAGAGTGCACAGGTATGAGGAGCACGAGGCAAAGCAATGTCCACCCGCGGGGTAGGGCCTGAGCAACGCCGATCTCTCAGGGGGTCGGTGGCCACGTGCAGGGTGGCAGAGCCCTGACACGATGGGAGGGCACCCCCAGGTGGGACCCCAGCGTAGGCATGGGTGGAGGGGACCTGCTCTAGCCGAGCTTTGGCCAGGGCACACGCTTGGGCTGTGCTGGCTGAAGCTGCCCCTCGCCAGCAGTGCCCCCTACTCACCGTACTGCCCCGACGCCGTGATCTGGGAGTCTGCAATGTGGCCTGAGGCCAGCCCCAGGGCATTTTGGCAATCTGCAGCCCAACAGAAAGGGGGGAGAAGGAGAAAAACAGAGAAAAACAGGCAGAATTGGTTAGATAGAGAGGCTTTTGAGTCTCTCCCAACCTGGGGAGCCACCTGCAGGCTCAGCAAAGTGTTCTCAAGCCTCCAGGAGCCCCCAGACTCATTTATCTCACACCAAGTGGGAAATTTCATGCGTCTCCGCATCCACCCCTGTATTTTCAGGGTCCAGTAAGTCCTTGCTCCTGACCTCAATGTCCAAAGCAAAGTTCCCATCACCAATCTCCAGCCAAGCCGGTGCTGTGCTCCCCAGGCCCCTGACCTCCCATCCCCACGTCCCTATCTCCCAGCAATGCTGACAAGTGGCTCTTCCTTACACCCGTGTCTTGCTCCCGGGGCTTTTTGTTGCCAGGCAGCACCATTTAAAAACAAATATCACGTCGCTAAAGGGAAACCTGCCTGGCACCCCTGTCTGTCCACGTCTCTCTTCTGGTCTGCTGAGCACAGGGCTGTTTGCCTCGTACAATAACTCCTATTATTAGCTACTTGTCATTTCTTGGCATCACTGCTGCATGGCAAATGCTTCTGGGGGAAAATGCGAATGAAAAGATGAAATCTTAAGCAGATGAAAGATGAAATCTTAAGCAGATTTTTAACTGATGGAAACACTTTCTGGCTGACATTTACTGCTCCTTTAGAAAGAGGAGAGGGGCTGTCATGATGTGATAAAACACCCAGCCTCACAAACCACTTCCCCCAGCGCTATTTACGGTGAGGGAGAAATGTGTTGTTCTGGGGGAAACAGAGACAGATTTCCTGTGCGTTTTTGGCAGTTGCTCTCAGGGATGTTTTCATCAGCACGACCTGCCATTGGGCAGTGTTGCACTCTGTGCCTCAGTTTACCTCTTGGCATGGGGTCAGGCACTGGGCACATCACCCTCCTGACAGCATGGGCTTCAGTCACTGGGGTCAGTGCATTTTACAGGGGATCTAGGGAAGCTCAGTTTTGGAAAATGTGCCCTGGGGGCCAATATTTGCAGCCCACTGAAGCTGGTCCCCAACCTTCACTGCATCCCTGGCTCTGCTAGGGATGGGTAAGGTGGCAAGGGCTGGAGTCAGGACTTCAGTGAGACCCAGGGGACCTCACTTAGACAACCCACAGAGAAAGCTGAGAGCCCTGGGGGACAGGCGGCTCGAAGCACACTGTACAGCAACACCCGGCCCTGCTGCTCCGGTCACTCACCCAGGTTGTACACGAGGAAGAGGGCACTCATCCCAGCTTGCTGGTGCTCCCCCACTTTGCACTCCACCTGCCAGATCCCAGCGTGCGAGGGCCACATCTCCACTGTCCCGAAGACACCTGGGCAGGAATGGAGAGCAGAGGGGAGTTACCAGCCATAGCATGGTACCGTGGTGCCAGGCGCTGTGCAGACACACAGCCTGACTCTTCCAGACCCATTCCCCATTCTTGCTATCCCCCACAGGCTTGGCACACCCTAACAGGCACGGACACGAAGCCACGCAGCTGGGCTGTGCGCAGTGCTCGTGCTGTATCTCACCAGGGTAAAGGTTGTAGACTCCCATGTGGTACTCCTGGCTAGTCCTGACGCTGAACGTCTGCCCGTGAAAGTGGACGGAGTGGATGTCCTCGGTGCTGCCCATGTTCAGGAGGTGCCATCGGACCCGTTGCTGCTGAGCCATCACCAGCCCGGGCAGCGTGTCCCTCACATAGCCGTTGATGGCTGGGGAAGGCAGTGGTCAGGAGCAGCTGGATCACAGGGTGCCTACAGGCCCCGAGTTTTCCCATTCCAGTATAGACTGGGGGATGGAAAAGGCAAGGGCAAAGTCCTCACCATGGAAGGAATGGTTTCTCCTAAAGTCAGGGTTGTCCAGCTGGATGCGGCAAGGCGGGCGGCAGTTCCTCTTCATGTTCTCCCTGAAGTACCAGCTCTTGGTCTCGTCAAAAATGGTGAAGAGCAGGGAGAACTCCTGCACAGCCAGCTGCCGTCTGGAAACAGTGTTCACCACGTTTTGGCGACAGATGATGAGAGGCCCGATGAGGCCCGAGTGCAGGTCCTTCTCCTGCCGGGGAGCCAGGAAGGAAGTTGGAGCAGGATGTAACACTGATGCTCGCAAACGTCACAGCAGCAAGGAAAGTGGTGGCCCTGCCTGCATCCCTGGCCTGGCTCCCACCCATATACAGGGCTTGGCATGCATGGGGGGGGAGGGACACACCAGGAACCCCTCTGTCCCCAGCTAAGGAAGGCTGCACAGCAAGTGTTTGTACGTGCTTTCAAGGGAAGTGGTGTCCCTCTGTCCAGCTGTGCTTGACTAGCATCGCAACCTAGGGGCCAAATTCAGCCAGATTTGGCAGAAGATTACAGGGTCCCAGAAGGTAAATTCCCTACAAGTCTCACAAAAATGTAGAACTGGGAAAAGGGGGGAAGCCAAGAGAAGTTGAAGCAGCAGCACACATTCATCGCTGTATTAGACACCTGAGAACTACAACACCATCGGCTGCTCTAAGCACAGCACCAGAGGAAAAGCCTTGAGCACACAGCCAGGGCTGTGCCACCCACGCCTCACCACCTTCCCAGGCTGCCACCCACCAGGTCCACGTTGGAGAAGTAAGCCCAGGCCTTGCAGTCGAACTCCTGCGTGGTGGGTGCCATCTCGGGCAGGACTTTCCAGGAGTAGTCCCGCAGCCCGCCGGGCTGCACCGCCTCCTCGCCCGACACCGTGTCCCGCAGCTCCTCGTAGCCTTGCAGCGTGGAGTGGAAGGAGAAGGGCCGCGAGGCCATGTTCTTGAACTTGACCTGTGTTGGAGTGGAGGAGAAGCAAAGGGAGGGTAGGGAGGGGATGGAAGCAGTGCTGAGTGCCCCCATGGGCACTGCAGAGCCTGCAGGCACAGCTGAGTGCTCTCTCAGGCTGAGCAGAGCCAGCAAGGGGGGTCGGGATGTCAGGGATTACAGGAAACAGGGACTTTCAACTCACCATGATCACATCTTCAACTTCTGCCCTGATGTACGGCCCGAGGATGCCCAAGTGTTCGTCCAGCTCTCCCCGTATCAGTGGCTGAGTGAAGGAACTGTCCAAGTACTCTCGGAAAACCACCTTGCGGTACTGTCGGAAAGGCTTCCTCCGGCCGCTCCGGGGGTCCCTGCGGGGGTGAGGGCGGTGAAGCAGCGTGGGTGACATTGCCCCTTGCAGACAGCAACAGGGGCAGGGCTGCTGCAGGGCCCAAGGGCACAGCCACAGGCACCTATGCTGAGCTATGTGGGGGGAGAGGGGGCAGATCTGCACCACCAGCTGGGTGATGCAGAGCCTAGAGCATCCCTTATGCACTTGCAAGGATGCTCAAAGACCTTAGAGGTACTGAGCTCCCTGGGTGGAGATGCAGTGTGGGGAGCATCCTTCCCCTGGGCTGCTTGGCACAGTGCCTGGCTGGGCCACACAGTCACAGCCCCGTGATCCTGCCTGTCCCAAAGTGCCAACCACGCATGGAGCCATGCCACACTGTGCCAGGGCAACATGTGAAGGGCAGCAACACTTACATGGCTTTCAGGAAGTGCTGGGGTCTCTGGTTCCCGTATTCCCACATCACCTCCACTGCTGCAATGAAGTACTGCCGTATCCGCCCCTGGAAGGAGCGCGGATCATGCTCCCCATCTTCGTAAATGTCAAAATCCTCCATGGCCTGCTCTGTTTCACCATAGTCATCGTAGTCCAGTCTGTCAGCCTCTGGCCTCAAGTTGTTCAGAGTCAGGTTCTCCCCGTGTCCTGGGGCACGGCTCCTCTCCCCCACCATGCTGCTGCTTTCCCCGTCCTCCTCAGGGTGTCCCCGCTTCCCGGTTTCTCCAAGGGCAGTTTCCCCCCCGAGCACCTGCCGTTCATCCGGACTGGCTTGCACACGCTGGGCTGGTTTCTCGGTGGTGCTGTGGCCGAGCTCAGGACTGCTCAGAGGCAGTGAATAGTCCTCCTCAGAGGCCAGTTTCACGGGGATTTCCTCCGGGCTTTGCCCAGAGGTGATCTCTGGCACAGAGCCCTTTGTGGCATTGGCCTCCAGCTGCTGAGGCTGGGGACTGAACCGGGCCCTCTCCAGATCTGGCTGCTCCACGGCATTCGTCTCCTCCTCCAGCTGGCTTCTCCCCTGAGCCTGCTCGCCCCACGGAGCCCCCCAGGCAGCCCCTCTGCCTTCAGACAAAGCTGGACTCTGCAAGCCCCCTGCGTGCCCCGCTGCCACCGCTGAGACCGGGTCCCAGTTTGAGGCCAGGTCTGCGGCCACAGCACCATCCTGCGGTCCTGAGCTGCTGGCTGCTGGCACTGCCTGTGTGGGAAGGGAGCTGGTGCTGTGCTGAGCCCCCCTGCTGCTGTTCAGGGCTGGTCCCCCCTCAGCAAGCCTCTCCTCAGCTCCGTCTGCAGGCACAGCCTGTGGATCACCCCTGCCCGGGCGCTGCCTCCCTTCAGTCGAGTTCCCTGTTTCTTCCAGGCTTGGCTGGATCACCTCCACCTCAGCCCCAGAACTGTGCAGTTCCAGGGACCTCTTCTTGAAGCGAGTGCTGCAAAAAGGGGAATGAGGCCCGCACCCTCTCCTTCCCACTGCTGGCTCAGGGGTCTGGCTGACCAGATCCTGCTCTGCTCCGCTCCCCGCAGAGGGGGACGCCCTGCTGCCAGCAGTGGTGCTGGGAAGGCCCAGACCCCGCACCAAGCCCCTGCTCTGCAGTGACCTGGCTTGTCGGGGCCTCCAGCCGGGGCTGTTCGTGCTCGGGGCTGGAGCCCCAGGTCCCTGAAACTGCTCAGGGCTGTTTAAGAAACCATTTGGGTGCTGCCTTGTGTCATTGGCCACAAGGTTAGGTTCAGGAATGACAAGACTGTCTGTCTCTGGCAGTTCCTCAGTGGCCGTAGCACCCTGAAACATGGCCTCCAGGATTAACTCATCCCTCTCTTCTGTCGTTACGTAGCTGGAAGAAGGTTCAAGGTCATTGCTGTGTGCAAAGGTGTCTCCGAGAATGCTCGTGCCTTTGGCAAGCTCACCAGCTTCTTCTGTGCCAGTTTTTTCAGGCAAGGAGTTACTCACATCTGTAAGGATTTGTTCTTCTACAGACCTTCGGGGTCCTAGGTCTAGGAAAGAAGTATTTTCCCCTTCAAAAGATTCATTAAAGCCTTGTGAAACCACTTTGTGAGGTCTTTTCTCCAGCCTAGCAATTGAGGAATGACTGCCTTCTCCTGTGTGGCTCTGAGACCCAGCACGGGAAGTCCTGTTGTCCCCTGGCTTGTCCGAGGGTGCTGAAGAACTGGCCAGTGTGAGGGAGGAGTTCGGGTCAGTGCTTAAAGCCAGCTCCGTATTGATTGTCTCCCTTGACTCATGGAGATGTAAGGGCATTTCATCAGCACTCTGTGAAGATGTGTCTTGAAATCCCAGACCGTGCTCCAGGTCGTTCTGGTGAAACAAGCTCCAGGTTCCTTGAGGAGAACCTTCCCCAGCAGCAAAGGCAGCTGAGTCCTGCAGGCCCACTGTGTGAGCTGTTGTCTTCTGAGGCTCTGCTTCCAGGATCTCTAACATACCACCAGACTGGACCATCATCTCTTTTACTGGCTCCTGTACTTCTAAGATGTTTGTCACCTTATTTCCCACTGTATCATCTGGAGCTGACGGAGCTTGGTGCAGCAGTTTCTGACCTGCTTCGGAGCTAGCAGCCCCACGGACCTGTTCGCTGACGCTTGCCAAGCGTTCCCCATGGGGGAGAGCCCCTTGGTCCTGGCTGATGTTTTTTGACAATTCT
Organism: Netta rufina; assembly: GCF_964035555.1. NCBI lineage: Eukaryota > Metazoa > Chordata > Aves > Anseriformes > Anatidae > Netta > Netta rufina. The sequence goes on from NC_140135.1 coordinate 12,032,789, forward strand.
TCTTCATCTTCTAAGAAGGATTCATAGGACACTAGATCATAGTTTGTCTCCGGCAGAGATGGGGAAATATCAGCTGGATGTAGGTTACCCGAAAATGTTGACGTGCCATTGGAAGAGGGACCAGAAATACTGCCATTGCTCAGGAGGGCCCCGTGGCTGGGTTCTGTCAAGCACAGTCTTGGCTTCCCCGTCTCATTTTTGGAAGAGGTGACATTGTTCAGCTGCTCACTCACACATGGTCTGCGCCATCTCCTCCTCTTAGAGAAGCCCCTTGGTTGGGGGTCATAGCTATCTTCTTCATAAGGCACATAATCGTCCTCATCAAGGTATTCGTCATGCTGGCATTGAGAGACTGTGAACTTGGCGTGCATCCCTCGTTCTCTGAAATCAGGATTCAGGCACCCCAGTGTCCAAGTGCCTGTCTCGGGAAAAGACAGGAGGACACCATCAGCCCACCGCAGTGGGAAATCAGAACTGCAATCCCCACGCCATTCCCTTGCTAGTGTAACCTCTATTTTCAGACAGCCTCTAGCTCATGCTAGTGATTTCACCATTTCCACAGTCCCTAGAGCATCTTACAGCCAGGCTCACAAGACATCAGGGTTGCTGGTAACATCAGAGGCGATCCTGACAAGCATCACCAGCAGGGCTGGTGCTTCCTGCCAGAGCTCAGTGAGCTGCATGCACCCGTGAGGCCCCACCAGCCGCTTGGTGAGAGGAGTTAATGTAGTGAGAAACCACAACACCTCCAGGATTATCGCCAGCAGCAGAGCAATCACCATTATCCACCCCCAAAGACGTGCTGGTGCTGGCAAATACACCTCTCTCCCAGCCCAGACGCAGCCGTCACGTCTCTCCCACTCGAGGAGAAAAATGAAAAGGCTGCCTCTTGCTCACATCCCCAGCCAACGCACTCGCTCCCCGCCAAACAAGTGTGTAATAACCCAGCTCTGACGCTGGAGAGAGCTGTCATCTGCTGCTGGCCGGCTGCTTGCCTTCCTCAGAAAAGCAGGCGGAAAGCAGACCTCAGAGGGATGCAATGTTTGGCTGGAATTTAGAAAGCTTCCTGGGTATCTGGATACCCAGAAATACTCATGTATACTCATGACCAGCGTATCAGTGTTGGCTAAATTCTGAGTTTCCTTCATTAGGGAGGAAATGTGTAATGGCTCTGCTTTTGCAAATGCTAAGGGAAAAAAAAAAAAAAAAGCTGAGTAGGAGGAAATAAAAACCAAATCCTTCCTAAGACTTCTCTGCATCCGGTGCGCCTGTCCTTGCAGAGATGTGTGGGTAAATTTGATGCCATGAGCAGCACTGGAACTGCAGCAGGGACAGCATTGCCACTGCCACCACATCACTGCAGCCAGCTTACTGGCTTGGCAGCATGCACGTGACATTAATGCACCCTATTCATGAAGTAAGATACAGTAATTTAAACCATTTATTGAAGTTAAGCTTTGGGGAGATATAATCATGACTTTGCTGCTCCAAGAGGCTGAGCATCCCTTTGCCCTTGGGGTTGCCAACACGTGATCAGGCCCCAGACCCCAGCATTGCCCTGCCTGGAGATGCTCACTTTGCCCTGCTGTGATGCCCAGCCCGTGGTTATGGAATAGCCCGTGCCACTAACCTGGCTTTTCCACGCTCATGAAGACAGTTTCTCCAGAAAATGGGAAAAGGGTAAGCACGTCCTCAAAGACCGTGTTGCGCTTGAACGTGTTTCCAGAGAAGAAGACGGAGAGGAAATCTGTCTGGGCCCCAACGCTCAGCACATACCAGTACACGACTTCGTGCAGGCAGACGTTCAGTTTCAGGTTGTCAAAGACAAAGCCATTAACAGCTGGAAGAGAGCAGGGTGTGAGACATTTCATCAGGACCTGGCTCCCCAGGGGCTGCCAAGCCATTGCCTGTTCCCTGGGGCAGGGACCAGCCAGTTTCTGCCTGGGATTTGTGGGGAGCCTCCCGCTGGGCACTTACTGTGCATCACGTTGGAGGCATAAAACTGGGGGTCCTGGGTATCCACGTGGGCTGCATCGGTGCAGAACCGCCTGATGTTCTCCTCCAGGTACCAGCTGCGGTTCTCATCAAAGACCGAAAACAGCACCAGCCTTGTCTCGTCCGACATTATCTGGGAGGCAGAGAGGGAAGGGCAGGTTGCTGACCTGGCCAGAGCAGCCCCCGGGGTGCAGGGGGGCTGCCAGCCCTTAGCCTGGGTGCGCGGGGAGCAGTTTGCTGCTTTGCACATAAGGTGGGGTGCAGTCTTGGAGGGAAGGGAGCATGCAAAGGGGGAATGGGGAAGACAGGGGGGTGGGACTGACTGTAGGGTTGAAGACAACTGGACAACCAAATTTGGTTTTACCCAGATATTTCGCCCACCACAGTTATTCCAGCCTTTCAGCCGGGCAGTTAAGGTGGCAAAGCATCCCCCTTGCCTTTCTCTGCCACACCTGGGGGACCTACCTGATTTCCCCTCTGGTCCATGGACTTCTTGAAGCAGATCAGGAGGGGCCCGATGAGGCCCGAGGCTGTGTCCCGTTCCGGGTTGATGGAGCTGTAGTAGAAGCGAGTGAGGCAGCGAGGATCCGCTTGCGTTGGTCCATCCTCTGTCGTGACCCTCCAGCTGTAGGTGAAGGACTGGCCAGGGGCAATAGGAATGTCCTTCACGTCCTTAGCTGCCAACACACAGCCCAAGGGCACATCTGTTAGGTCTGGACAGCTGCTGCAAGGGGTCATCCTGCTTTATAACAGAGCTCGGAAAGGAGGTTTCCTGAGAGCAGGAGTCACACAGAAAACTACCCAAACTGGTAGTTTTGGTACCCAAAAGGGCTGGTGGGCCACTTTGCTCTTTTGACTCTCCTGAAAGAAAACCTGAATTGGGATAATAACGTGTCACAGACACGGACCAGCTCTGAGCTCCTTAGCAGCTGCCATCCCTCTTCTGCCACTTGGCTCCAGTCCCTGCAATTGGACCTGAGCTCAGCACGAGGTGCTCCTGGCAGCGTTCACCAGGGATGGGTGCGATAGGAACTGCTCACTGCAGCCATATCAGAAAGTGGAGGCCTCCGGGGTGAACCAAACCCAGGCCAGCTCCTCGGCTGACAAAGTCCCTTCTTCCAGCCATCACCCGAGCCTTCCTTAGAGCCAGAGAGACATGGCACCAACAGGGACATGAACCAAGAATCATCTACAGGAGCCGTGGGTCTCAGGTGCTCGGATGGATGAGTTGGGCAGCTAAATTTACCACAGGCTGCGGGAAGCTCTCCTGGCCCAGGAAAATGGCACTGGCCACCTGACATCCTAAACACCCATGGCCTGCCCGCGGCCTTACCTTGAGAGGACCTCATGGCGTGGTACGGCCTTACGCTGGTGAGGCCGTGAGGGTAGATGTTGTACGGTCGGCTCGCCAGATTCCTGAACACAATCTGAAACAAGGACAGCCAACAGGACATTTAGCACTGCCAGACCACTGTGAGCCCTCAAGGCTGCCCTCAGGGTGTCCATGCAGGGCGAAATTGCTGGGCTGTGGTATTGGCACTGCCCACATCCGAAAGGGAGGAACCCGGACACATCCAGGACCACAAAGAGAGAGGCAGCGCAGAAGAAATGACTGCTTGTTTCTCCACCAGTCTATGCTGACCATCTTTCCAGGAGGTGCCCACTTCGGGTACATTTTGGGAGGGCACAAAAATGTCAGATTTATGAAAGAGTGGGTTGCTATCTTTAAACTACCTTTCCGTATGAAACAGAAGAGCTCTTTCAATCCAGGAGGCCTTGGAGGGACAAAACACTGAGTGTGCACAGCCATCAACAGCTTCAAAGTGCTCCCCACTTAACAGCCTTTCATTTACGTCCCCAAATAGCTCTGTCAGAGCTTCGCCACTTCTCCTGGAAACCATCCCTTTCCTCCCATCAGCAAACAAATCGAGCGGGCAACTGGGCATGTGAGCAGCCCCCAGTACTGCGTGGTGAGAACACTCAGATGGAGAGGAGTGGAGAACGAGAAGGCACTTCTGCCTCAGGAGATGGTGCTAGGTGCCATGGGTCATGGATTAACTCAAATAAGATGCCTACAATGAAGTCAAATAAAGGGGGCTGAGCAAAATGATGTTCATTCCTGATGAACTCAGCAAGAGTTTGGGCTTTCAATAGCATCTCCCTTTCTGTTGAACTTCGGACATTATCAGACATGATAGATCTCCCCAAGGATCTATGTCAGACCACAGCCACGAACCAAGAGCTATTAGGAGGAACAGCATCAAGCTTTTAAGCTTTCCCCTTCCAGTCTTTCTCTGTGGAGAATAATCACTCTCTTACCTTAAACTGATCTCCAACCTCCCCCTTCAGGACAGGTCCCAGAATTCCCTTATCTTCTTGGGACATCTTGCGCGTCTTGAAGGATGCATCCTTATACTCCACAAACATCACTTTCTTATACTTTGAACCAATTCGCTGAGGGCCAGCCTCCAGGAACAGGCTCGTGGTGTTTCTGCAGGCAACAAAGAGCAAGTGGCCACATGCAGGATGCCATCCACATGCATCCCTGGCAGCCCAGGGATGGCCCAGCCAACTGCTGCACAGAGGCAAAATAAAAATATTCTCATCCTCGCAGGACATCCTGCGAGTGGTGACTGGGGGAGCTGAGAGCTTCGCGGGCTGTCCCTTGTCAGGGGACATGTGTGGTAGGTGGATATAATGCGGCAGAGCAGCTGTCTGTTCTCAGCATCCCAGCTCCTCCACAGGAGCCAGACCCGAGCTGGAGAGGACATCCCCTCTGGTGCCCCCTGCCAGCCCTCCCTTACCCCACGAGGGGCTGCAGGTGGCTCTGGGGGCCGGGATCTCCACCTAGGGCAGAACCCGGTGACCCCACAGCTGAGACAGCCCCAGCCCACACCCCCTGTGTCAGCAGAGTGGCACCGGGGCAGGTGACAGGCGTCACTGCCATGTGGTGCTAAGGCACAGAGACTAACAGAGTGTGCCCTTTGGAGCAGGTCCTTCTGCACGGACAGCCACCCACACCTCAGGCTGCGGGCACGTCTCCCAGCCCTGGGGCAGGAACCCACCAGGGACTGCTGCCTGCAGATCTGCACGGTGGAGCTGCCCCAGTGGGCCACCAATGGTGGCGTTTGGTAAAATGTGGTAAACACCAGTTCCTGCCTTCCCACAGCTCCCCAGACCTATCCTTGTGCTGCATCCTTAGCTGGGACAAAGCTGCCCAGGCTGGGCAGAAGGAAAATAAACTCCTGGGGAGAAGGGGAAGACCTAGCAGAGCTGCCTCAGGGCAACCCCGTGGCCTCGGGAGCTCGCTCTCACCTATCCAGAGATGCTGGCTTCATAGGGGCATAGTCCCAGTCCATTTCCTCAGCCGCGATGTAATGGGTCCAGGTCATAGGGTCCTTCTTGGCAAAAGAGCGCACTTGGATCACATGGTAAGCTTCCTCTTCTTCTTCTTCTTCCCCAGGGTCGTCCACCTCCTCTGGCTCATCTGACAGCTGCCCCATCTTCAGCAGGCGCTCCTCGGGACACTGCTCCACCCTCACAAAGGCCTCCATGCCGGCTGCGTTCAGACAAGGAGCAGGAAGGGCCATGCTGGCTTACCTGCATGGGTGCTGGCACCCCCAGGCTCTGCTGGAAGACGACCTCTCCACTGCTATCCCCACCAAATGTGTCCCCAGGCAGGCCAACACATGCCATCCCGGTCACAGGCCAGGTTGCACGTGGTTATAGGGTGATTGAACAGGGATGGCCTTGGAGCTGCAGCACCACACAGAGCCTGGGCCATCCCCTGAACCTCTTTTCCCCCGGGCTCCTGCAGGCTCAGGTTACCTTGCTGGTGGGACGGTATCTGGCAGAACATCCGAAACTGGCCGGCTGTTCCTGGCATGGTCTGAGCTGTGAGATACGTGGCAGGGGAGATCTCCAGGCTGCTGAGACGGTGGCCCCTCACCAGAAACGTGTGTCCCTCAAAGAAGACGGAGTGCACTTCTGGCCCGGTGCCCAAGCCTATCACGTGCCAGTTGACCTGCTTCTTGAGGCACAGCGTGAGACCTGCCGGGAGGGGAGGAAAGCACCCGGGAGTCAGGACATCCCTGTGTCCATCCCCTGTCCCTGCTCTTGGTGTCACGGACACGGTCCCCTGCCCCACAGGCTTCCGCAGGAGAGGTCACACGTAAATGTGGGCTGTCTGAGCACAGCAGAGGGGCAGGTCGCATCACCCAGCTGGAATAAGGCCAGGCTGACAGAACGGTGGTCTTGCCCCTGAAAGTGCTTTGGAAAAAGCTGAGAGAAGCGTGCTATGGGAGCTCACAGCGTGGTGCAGTGGCAAGACGAGCAGACGCACTCCCTGGCTCTATAAAACAGGAACAGGGAGCTGGGAAGGGGAAGCGTTTGTCTGATCACGGCGCTGGCAAGCCTCACGCCCAAACACTGCATCAGGGGCAGGGCTGCAGCACGTCTTCAGCAGGAGCTGAAATACCCCAGGAAGGGCAGAGAGAGGTCACCAGGCTTACTTAAAGGCTGGAGAAAATTCCTTCGTTGGAGAGTTTCAAAGAGTTCAGTGTGCTTAGGAAATGGGAGAAAACTTCAGTGCCTTGTAAAAATATTTTTTCTGAGGAGAAATCAGTGTGTGCCAAAGGGCTCTGCAATTAAGTGGGGAAGGGAATAACAAGTTCCTGGAAACTGAAGCCAAACAAAGTCAAATACAGAGTCAAGCACTTGTTTTTAGCACAGAGTGCCAAAAGTGACTGGAATAGATCCTTAAAGCTAGGGAGGAGACAGGGTGCAGGCTCTGTGCTGAGGGTCTCAGCTCTCCGTTGTCACCTCTCCACCAGAACCTGCCCATCAGACACCTCTCAGGCCATGTCCCACAGCCACATGGGGGGTGCTCGTGTGGGTGAGAACCTTCACGAGGGCAAACCTGCTGTGCATGGAGCAGGTCTGCTCAGCTCCATGAATCCACCAAGCTAGGGAATTCAGGGGACTTTTGCTTTTGCCTTTTATTGGAGAAAGGTTTGCAGACGTAGCTAGACCCCTCTTGCCTCCCACCACCTCCATCCCTGCCCCGACAGACCGGTGCTCACCAGGCAGCGAGCCGTTGACGTAGCCGTTGATGGTGTGCAGCTCCCCCCTGGTGTGGGGCAGGGACTGAGGAGCTGCCGGGGGGTCGGGCTGAGAGTACCAGCTTCTCCCTGGGGACAGAGGAGGACGCAGTATGAGAGCCAGAACCCAGGGAGGTCAGTTGCTCAGTGCTTTTTGGAAATGCTCAGAGATCTGTCCACTCCACGTCAACGTGGTGGTGACTGTTGCTCGTGACAAGGCATTTCTGCCCCCTGTTTCAGCCCGTGTGAAGGGAACAGGGGTGGGAACTGGGGGCTGCAAGCTCCCTGCGTCTGGGGCACGGAGGCAGGAGCTGCAGTGCAGTACCAGGAGCATGTGGGCCAGGGGCTGTGCAGGGCTCGAACCCTTCGGAGGGAGCTGAGCGGCTGTGCCCACACCATGGCCAAAGCACGCACCCCAGATCAGGCTGAATTCAGGGTCTGACACCAATGTGGTCAGGTCATTTGGGGCAGATACCTTCATCAAACACTGCAAACAGCATCACAACGTCTTGCTGTGTGTCCTGGATCCCATCACTCGCCAGGGTCCCTGCAAGAGGCCACAGAATGGGGCATTTTAGGATCAGCAAGTGCCATGTCCATCTTCCCAGGGAAGCCCCTTCCTGCTCTCCACAAATCAAGGCCAGGCTGTGGATTGGTTTTGCCACATCCCAATAGGTCAATGACTGTCGCAGCCCCATTCCCAGCCTTGCATCCCTAAAACACCCTGGCTGAGAGGCAGCTGCCCCAGCACGCACCGAAGGGGCAGCCTGCCCTGCCTCTCCCTCGCAGGCTCTCAAGATTCACTTAGTCACCTGAAGGGCCCATTTCAGCCAGCCCCTCACCGGCACCATTGTCTGCACTCCTCGTCTAGACTGTGCTTGTCAGTGGAGAAGTGTTTGCAGCGAGTCATCGGGGCCTGCAGACAGAGCCCCGGGTGAGTCGCACCCACAGGTGCCCATTCCTCTCCGGTGACTCCACCGGGGGCTGGACAACCACCTCCAGGATCAGCCAGGGGAGACCAGTCCTGCCCCGGCTTCACTTCTTGATGCCGTGCACCCCGGAGGTGGTTAGCAGTCAAGGTTTCCTCATCTCCACGTCCACCAAAGGAAGAGGGAAGGCACAGGTACTGTGGGTGAGGCAGTGCCCCAGGTGTCCTGTCTCTGCCCTTGCTCATAAAAAATACTTTCCTTTATGTCTTCCAACAAAATCCTGTTTGGCAAAGTGCCCTGGCAGACACTGAATGATTGTAGCTTAGTGAAGCTCTGAAGGAAGACGTTTATGCTTCCCCAGAAATTCACCTTATCAATAGATAAGATTCAGCTACAAGGAAAAGGATTTCATTCGTCGTCTGAAATTCTGCAAAGGCAAAAATTAACCAAGTTCCCTCTCCTGCAGGGAAATCCAGGGGTGTTTGCCTCCCACACTGGGAAAGAACTCTTTGGGGAAAGGGCCAAACCCCAAAAGTGCTGCTGTTGACCACAGCTCACTGACCCCACTGCCATGGTGAGCCTCTGGGAGGTGTATGATTCCTCTGCCTCTCAGCCCATGACTGCAGCTGACCTGTCCCCACCCTGGGTTGCTCTTACCGGGCCGGCACACGAGCAGGGCTCCAATCAAACCGGAGTTGGTGTCCTTCACGCTGTCAATGTTGGAGGAGTAGGAGTGGGTCAGGCACTGTGAGTCGCCGTCTGTGGGGCCCTGGTTTTGCTGGATTTCCCAGATGTAGGTGTGCGTCTTCCCCGGATCCACCCTGTCGCCCTCCTTCTCCAGCTGGCTGGTCTCATCCTCGTACCCTGCACCTGCAGCCAGAGGAACAGCCTGATTTCACTTTATCCTCAGCACACGGTGGATACAGAAATGCCTCCTCCCCACACCAAGCCCCTTGGTGAGCCGACACCAGGGTCGGGGAGGGATTTGCCTTCTCCTGGGAGCAGGAGGCGCAGCACAGGGAATCACAGCATGTGGCCGTGGCCCCACTCACCCTCTGACGCCTTCCAGTAGGACACCCCAATGGCGTGGAGGTTGTACGGGCGGGAGGCCAGGTTCTTGAAGGTGATGACCACCGTGTCATAGACTTCTGCTCGGATGGTGGGGCCCAGGAGACCTGGAGGGGGAAGGTGGTGAGGTCAGGCAGCCGGGCGGTCAGCAGTGGGGCTGCCACAGCCGCTCACACCCACCACGGGCCCTGAGGGGCTGGCTTTCCACCTGCACAGTCGGTGCTGGTCCCTCACATAGCACGGCAGCATCAAGTGCTCCAGCACCAGCAAGGCTCCCTGCACCCCCAGCAGCTCTGCCCAGGTTTTACGTATTTCCCACTCCTGGTTGAGGAGCGGCTGGCCTTCACCAGCGCCAGCCCAGGATGGGTTTGGCCACCGGGCTCACCGCTCCCTACGTGGTTCTTACCCATCCATGCCGGCTTGGGCTTGGGCTGTGAGAAAGAGGCATCGGGGAACTCCACAAACACGGCCTTCCTGTAACGTGGAAGGGCACCGGGTGCGGGGGGCTGAGGTCCCGGCAGCTCTGACACGCTGTAAGAGGAAGGAAAAGCCGAGGCTGATTGCACAGACGGGCTGCAGCCATCCTCTTCCTCCCCTGCCCGCCAGCACGCCGTGCCAGCCCGGGATCGCTCACCCTCGCATCCTCTGTTTGCTGACAGACACCAGGTGTGTTTGGAGAGGTTTTCCTCAGCTCACAGATGCTGACGTGGCCGTGATTAATGTCATGGCATTAGTCACGATGGAAGAAGACACAGCAGCAGGCAGCACGGTGCCACACGCGGCTGCTCTGCGCCGCCTGCCCTGTCCCCAGCACCTATGAGCATGGCAGACATCACCCGTAACCTCTTCTTCCTCCCCTGCTCCCCCTGGAAAAGCTGTGCCAGGAGGCATGGCAGCGCACTCCCGTCTGCACTGTGGCCCAAACGATGTCTCCACATTCATTTCTTCTCTGGCTGAACTGGGATTTACAGCCAGCCCCTACGAAAACACTCCTTGAAGCAGGAGGATAAAGGAGGCTTGGACGTATTTCACACCCTACTTATCTCTGCTGGCCGTTTTTGATCTGTAAGCAGCCCAGCTAATTCCTTTTCCATAAGGGATCCAGCACGTTTATCAGGATAACAAAGCCATTAATTTCTCCCGGGATTTCAGAGGCCCGCTTATCAGCCCCAGCCCCAGGACTGAGCCCATTTCCAGTAAGCAGACAGAGCGCCTCCAGCCCTGCTTTGTTTGGAGCAGGAGCCAGGTGGTATTTTTCCCCCCCTGAAGAAACAGCAAGGGCTGCTCTCCTGCTCTGACTAAATCCAGGCAGCAGCTCTCCGCCTGAGTCTTCCTCGAGGGGAAGAGGAAGGAGCCAGCGTGACTAACAAGTTGAGGAAAGCACGTCGGGAGCCCTTGCTTTGCTCACCCCAGGGCCAGAGAACCGTGGGCAGAGCAGGGCTGGAGTCCTTAATCTCTAACTCACAGCAAGCCCAGCACGGAGGCGTATCTGAGACACCAGGGTCCAGTCCTGCTGACTTTGCAGTAAACAAGGGAGAAGCCCTCTGGAGCCGGGGGATTCTGCTGGCACAAAACCCAGCCCCTCTCCACACGTGGGGCTGAGCGTGGGGCCCAGGCACAGTGACAGAGCCCTTGAGGGTTCTGGTCTGAGAGCTCCTGGCAGCTCCCCTGCACGCAGGGTCCCTACCGACTTCCTACCCTGAGGAGCAAAGTTCCTGGCGCGGCGGATCAGCATTGTTAGCCGCAATATCTGTTCATCTCCCAGAGCCAGGAGACGGCCAAGGCCAACACCCCGCGCCACCGGAGCACTCAGGCAGCTCGGGGCTACGTGGCCGCCAGCGCCGAGCCCCCCAGGGCTGTTTTTGGGACACGCTGCAGGTTGTGTCTGGGGAGAGGAGAAACTGAAATCATGGGGAACGTGCTGCAGCAGCCCCAAGGCTTTCAGAGGTGCACCCCTGCGGCTGCCCAGCGGTGTCTGTGGTGCCATGAGGGAGAACCAGCGGAGCAGGAGGTGCCCCAGGCACAGATCAGAGGCACTTGGCTCACCTCTCCGTGCCCTTTCTCCGCAGCTTGGCCATTTTCCTGCGTCCTCCCCAAGCGGGAGGAGCAGGGCTGAGGCTGCAGGAACAAGGCACCTCTGTCACCCTGCTGGAACCACGCTGCCCAGCCAGCCCCGCTCCTGGCTCCCCCGGGAGCTGTGCCCACGGGCAGGCCAGTGCCCTCTGAGAGGGCCGAGGTTGTCTTCTGCCCTGGTTAGGAAGGGGCAAACAGCCTCATCCACCTGACGGGGCCCACAGGGTGGTCCCACAAGGGGCTGCCAGTGGTAACGTGGCTGAGCAGAGGGAGATTCACAGTGGCTCGGGGTGGGGGGAAGGCAGAGAGCAAATGTCACGTCTTTTAGGCATGCTGGTGGGGCGAGACTTGTGCCCTAGAAGTGGTTTCTGGCTACGCAGGGATGCTGGTGGAACAGCCTGGGACAGATAAGAGGGTGCAGGTAGCAGCAGGGCCACACAAAGGGGCACAGCTACATCCACAGGGGCACAGCCACCCAGCCCTGCTCCCCGCGCTGGGCTCGGAGCAGCCCATCCACAAACAGCTTTACATCTCATCCCCATGCCACAGCAACACAACAGCCACTTTTCCTTCCCTCTCCAAAGCATTCAGACAAAGCCAGCGTGCTTTCCTCCCTCCTCGTGCTGCCTACCAACACCGTTTTTTCCTCAGACAATACAAGTTACATTCATTCCCTAAAGGGAAAAGTCTGGCCCCAGCCAACATCATGCAGGCAAAGATATAGAGAGCTGAAAGAGAAGTTTTCCCAGCACAGCTCCCCAGGCAGAGAGGCACGGGGCTCCCCCTCTGCCTTGAGCTCCCCACGGAGAGAGCACTGGCTGGAGAACCAGCCCCAGGCTCCCCGCACAGGCTTTAAAGGTTCACCAAGGAATGGTGTTAAGATAAAGCAGCACAGCTCTGCTGCTCTCCCTCTAAGTTTACCCCACCTGTGCATGATTGGGGTTGCACTTAGCATGCTGTTTGCTGCCCTATGTGCCCCCAGACCCAGCATCATGTACGCGGGGTGGGAGAGCAGCCCTAGCAGCGCGCTGGAATTGTAACAGAAAAGGCTTTACCCTGCAGGTGTTTGCAGCCCGGAGAGCAGGTCACTGTGTGTGTAGTCCCAGGCGGTCTCCACGGCCCCGATGTAGTACCTCCGGACTTTGCTGATGCTCTCCTCAAGCAGGCAGAGGAGCACGAGGCAGCGCAGGGCTCCCGCCAGCATCGCGCCTGCGGCTGGGAACCGCTGCGGCTTTAGGAGGAAAAGTGAAGAGGAAGGGAAGGGGAGAGAAAAGCTTTTATCTTCGCAGCCAGCTGTCGTAATCCACAGGAGAAGGTGATTTAAAGCCAGCACCCGCAGCCTCCGTCAGAGCGCTGGAGAGTTTCCCAAAGGCATCAGGAGGAATCACTCAGGCGGGTTAATGCAGAGAGGAGCGTGTGAGCGACGGCCTCTCCCTCTCTTCCTCCTGGGTGGCAGTGACAGGAGGAGAGGAAAAAACAAAGGGAAAGGGAGGGCAAACACGGCATTAAGCTCGGCTGCAGGACCCAGCTGGCTCTGCGTCCCGGCCTGTGTCTGGCAGTGAGGTGAGGAAAGGGAGGGTTGCAGAGGAAGGGAAAGTTAGGTGCGGTCCCTGCCTGGTCCCACCTTCCCTCTCACCACTCAGGGCAGAGAGGAAAGAAGGTTTCGGGCCAGCACCAAGTCCTGGGAGCCTCTGTATCCTCCACAGGTCAGCCTGGGCTCATTTTGGGGCTGGAGCTGCTGCTCCTGCCTCGGGCAGCCCCCAGGGACCAGCAGCTGCCTCACCTGCAGGCTCCTGCAGTGTGAGAAAATGGCAATTTCGGGCAAAATCTTAAAGGACAGTTCAGGAAGGCTGAGTTGGATAAGGTGGCTTATTGCTAAGGAGCAGGAGAGGCGCTGGGAGCTGGCAGAGTGGCTGGCAGCTGCGCAGGTGAGGGATGCGCGTGCAAACGGGGGTGTCCCCCTGTGCCCCAGGCATCTGCACCCCCAGCAGCCAGGATTTAGCCACACAACCTCACTTCGAGCCATGTGGGAGGGAACTGGTGGGGACACTCCTTGGGATGCCCCTTCCCAGCAGCTCCTCACCCTCTCGTCTTCTCCTAGGGTAGAAGCAGCAGCTCGGAGCAGACGCACTGCAGTGTTTTTGCCATGTCCCCCCTGTTTTTAAACTCGCATATTTTGTTTTCGTTTTCTCTTTCCAAGCCCAGGAAATTCCTCCCAGACGCACACACGCGTGCTCATGCACACACACGCCTGCACGCGGCTCTGCTCACGACGGCAGGAAGATGAGGAGGAACGCCCTGCGCCGTCCCGGCGTCCGCGGGGTGGGAAGCACCCCATAAATCATGCAGGAGGGCAACAGGAGTGCAAGGGCAGCGGTGACCCCTCCGGGGGCTGCCCCGGCACGTGCAGAAGTGTCCGTGTGATGGGTCTGGATGGGTGTTTTGGGATCCTGGGTGTGAATTCTTGGCACACATCACCTGGGAAAGACCTCCAGTACCCCAGCCGCACCGTGCCAGCGCACCCCGTGGCCACGGGGGCAGGGACACCTCCCCGTCCTCACCCTCAGAGTGGGGCCATCCCTCGCCACCTCACTGGGGACACCCTCTCTCTTCCCACCCATTCTCTACAGCAGCCCAAGGGGAAAACCACCCCTGGGGCCCCGGCGGCGGGTGGGGAGCACCCAAAGGGGGGGGACTCTCCCTGGGACCGCTGTAAAACCCCTGCAGCGAGGGGCTGCCCGCTGCTTCCTGCGCTCACCGGGGGCTGGCTGATGGGGCTGGGGTGGGAAGAGCTCCCCGAGAGCTGAAACGCCAGCGAGGAGCACGCTTCCTCCAGCTCCCGAGCCAGTGGCTGGCTCCCTGCCCAGCCCGGGACTCCTTTTCTCCGCAAGGAAGATGAGCAACAGCCCGGCCAATGCTGTGGGACAAAACAAGCGGTGTGTCACAGGCGGGGATGCCCTGGCTGCTTTGCACCTGGCCCCCGGCTGTGTTTTAGAGCGGGGAGAGGCTGCCGCTCTCGCTTCCCGTGACAAACCCTTCCCATCCATCTGTCTGAGCCATCACCGCCTGCACGCATCCATCCCGTGGCTGCTGACGGGACACAACAACAGCACGGGGGCCCTGCCACTTCTCCGTGCAGGGACATGTCGAGGGCGTTGTTCAGAGCTGGAGGGGAAAGGGTCACCCTCGGGTCCGGGGCAGACGGCAGATCCAGCCGTGCTTCTGGCAGCGCTCCCCCCGCCGCACGGACGTGACTTTATTCCAGTCAGCCCGCCTGGGAATCTCCCGGTGTCGCCGGACCGCGCGCACCCGGAAAGGCTGGGAAAGGTGTTCCAGAAACAGGCAGACGGGGAAAATGTCCCCGTGCAGACGAAGCTACCACGAGGAGGGCAGAGCGCGGGTTGGGGTCAGGCACAGGGAGGGACACTCTGGGCACTGGGGACAGCAACACCCCGGGATCACAGAGGGGAGTAGAGCGAAGCTTCCCTTGGGGGCTGCGGTGCCAAGAGCCCAGACGCAGCCAGAAATTAAAGTTTTTGACACGGGCAGGTGCTGGTGAATTGCCACGCGAATGCCATTGCCACCTGTCAGCACCACGCACGAGGCTGGGCTGGGCAGTGGCTGCCGGCTGCACCTTCAGAGGAGGCTTCGGCATCCCCATCCCACCCCAGGCACAGCTTGGGCACATCCAGCCAGCCCCAGCCCTCCCCAGCAGACAGATCTGTCGGTGCAGATGGGATGGGGAAGCCGGGACGGGCTCCTGCCACCCTGGAGAAACCTGCCTGGCGCGAGCCAAGGACCCACGTGCGAGCAGAAAACACTGGTTGTTTCCCTGCACCGTGCGCTTCTCAGCTCGACGCCGGGCTGGGGCGGGTAAGAATGACTCAGAACAAAGTGAGCAGTGTCTAATCTCTCCTGGGACTTTTTATGTGCATGTGTGTGTGCGCGAGAGAGAGAGCAAGAGTGACTCACGGTGGCTTCTCGGGAATACAGCGTGGCTCAGAAGCAGCGGCCGCCCCCGTGTGTGCCCTTCCCAGCACTCACATGGGCAGAGGGCACTGGGACACGGCCGTGCCACTGGCGGTGGCGAGCTGGCAGAAGGACAGGGCATGGCCACTTGAATCAGTGCATTCAGGACACAGCATCTCCCGCTGCTGCCCACGTCCTGCCAGGACCCGCCTGCCCGAGGGCTGGTGAGATGCATCCCTGCTCTTCCATGGACGTGCCCGGGGCTGGTCAGTGCCGCATGGGCTCGCAGGGTCCCCCCCAAATGAGGGGCCAGAGCCCTGTGTAGCACCCAGAGCACCCAACCTGTGGCTGTGGGAGCCCACGCAGCAGCAGCTGAGCGGTGCCGGGGGCAGAAACGGCAGCAAATCCAGCTCTGAGCGCCCTCGGCACGGCCCCAGAGCAGAAATGCCACCGTGGAGCAGGTCCGAAAAAGCAGCCAGCTGTCCTCCCCTCTCCCTTCCCCGCATAAGTGGGTCAGCGCAGCGTTTCTCCTTTCTCTCTCGTTTCTCACGCTGGAGGTGTCTCTGAATGACTCAGGCTATGGGAGCGCAACGGCCGCGCTCCCGGCTACAGGGCACCCATGGGGCCGCACCTGGGGGAGCCGGGGGGCTGCACATCGGGGTGCTCGTGGCTGGAGGGTGCTCCCGATGCCGCTGTCTTCGCAGGGGTGCTGCTGAAGGAGCTCAGCTCCTCATTTCAGAGCAGCCCAGGGAAAAGCAAAGCAGCCTCCAGGCACACAAGTCCTTCGTAAGTCACCTAATTACCCTTGGCTGATTAAATTAAGCTTAGAGCAATTGCTGTGCCGCTTGTTGCTGCTGGGTCAGCCTGGAGAAGGGTTCACGTTCCCTCTGGGTTGTCCAGTTTTTAATGCTTGGCTCAGCCCAGCATCCCAGTTGCCAAAACAGGAGGCTCCTGGAGCAAGCCCCAAACCCCTGTGGCTGCTGAGATTCAGGCACACGTCCCCTCTGCCCAGGATGTGGCTCTGCCCCATGACTGCTGTGCTCAGGGCACGGGGAAGGGCCCGGCACTGCCCTTCCTCCCCGTCCCCCAGTGCTCAGTGTTGCTCAACTCGGGCATCCCCGCACCAGCACGGCTCCTGGTGAGCCACAAAAAGGGCTAAATTTAACAACAGGAATTTAGTGTCGCTCCACAGGGATGGCTGGGTAAGGGAAGCACTGTCCCAGAAAAATCCTCTCTCGATTCTCACAGAGAAGAAGCTGATGCACGGAGCAGATCCTGAACCCCCTGCCCTGCTGGCTCCCATCACTGGGATGCTGCCCTGAGCCAGGGGATGCCACCACACCCAGCACCCACGGGTGCCCCCAGCACCAGCCCCATCTCTTGGGGCTGGCAGGGTGTCTGCTGGCTGGGAAGCAGCCCCACGAGATGAAGAGGGAGATGGACCAGGGCAAGGTGCTGGCCAAAGAGGCAGAAAACATGCAAGAGCCGAGTGAGCAGAGTGTTGTGCATCCAGCAATTGTTATTTGCCTTCTACAGATGGAGAAACTGATGCAGGACTTGGTCACCTGGACTACAGTGGCAAGTGGGAAGGAGAATGTCTGCATTGCCCAGGCAGCCACTTTGGTGCCATTTGCTGCGCACCGGGCTGGCGGCACCCAAACCAGCACTTCTCTGCAGGAGGGATGGACTGAGGGGTGGCCAGGGCTCGCTGCAGCTCAGCACAGTGCTCTGCTGTGCCCAGGCTGCTCAGCTCCCATCTGCAGCCAGAGATCCCAGCTGCTGGCTGGAGGGATAACAAAGCCCCTTCCTCTGCAGTGTGGAAGTCAAGGAGGCTGGGGCAGAGCTGAAAAGTCCCCCCAGCATCGGGGGAGAGCAAAGGAAAAGGGCTGTCGCCCCCACCCAAAGCAATCGAGTGGCATGAAAAGCTGGAGCCCATGGTTGGTTTCATTTCCAGAAAATGAGAAGAGAGAGAGAGGCATGGGCAGAGAGAGAAACCCCACTGAAAATCCCCGCGCTCTTGCTTTGACAGGGCTGAGCTGCAAATTTCCTATCCGCGAGCTTCAGTGTGCCCCCGGCCGGCCGCGGTGCCGGGGCTGTCCCTGTGCGTCTGCGTGACACCAGCGCGGATGTCCCAGCCAGGGGAAGGGGAATTCAGGCGTTGCTTCTCGCCGTACTAAAAGCAGCGGCTCCATCACAGCCTCAGCAGAGCATGTGGACCGGGACCATGAGGCTGGCGGCGCCTGGACTTCACCCCGAGCCACCGGGGTAGCAGCCTGGGAGCCCCCCAGGTCCCCGTGTGCTGGGGACATGTGCTTTCAACAGGGGATCCTGGCAGCTGGTAGAGACGGCCAGGTACAGTGCCTCTCTCAGCGGGTCTGGGCATTTTGGGGGGACTTGCTGGGAGCAGATGGGTTTGCTGGGTGCGTTACTGCCCGGTGCTGCTGCATGTGGCCGCTGCAGAGCCCACGTGGGCTGGCGAGCAGTGGGTCACCGGCCACGCTGGCTGGGAGGGATGGGAAGCATTGGAGATGGGGAAAGGCTTTTGGGGCTTGCACCCCCTGACCCAAACAGGCTGGTAACTTGTGGGGAGCCCCGATGGCTGTGGGGTGCTCGGGTGCCAGTGCTGGGCTCTGCAGCTGCCCCCCGGCCCCGTAACACCCCCGGTACCAAGCAGGAGCACGGCAGCCCCCAGCGGCACAGCCCCTGCCTTGCTGCGGGAGGAAGCTGAGCGCCCGCAGGATGCTGCACGTGGGCTGGGAAGGACGGGGCCATGCTGGGGCAGCGTGTGGGGCTGAACTAGCTGGCACCATGGGGGGAAAGGCACAAGGACAAGGCGTGCCGGGACCCGGCCGCCACATCTTGTTTTCCCAGGGGAAGCCGCTCTGCTCGCCACCAGCCCTGCCCGGAGCCGAGGCCGAGACCCAGCGGAGACACGGTGCCGTTGGCCGCCCAGTAGTCGGTGTAGGATCTGTGCGACCGTCCCGCTAACAGCTACATCTGATTACTGGGTCACCAACGGGCCGGCACCACCGCACCCGCCCTGAGCAGCGATGGGACAACGGGGACTGATGGGGGGCTTGGGGTGGGCATGGATGCTGACTGGTGCCACGGTGCTTTGGGGCTCAGCAGTGCAAACACGGGGACTTCACACTGTGCAGAGAATAAATAAACGTTCAGGGCGTGCTCATTCCTTCTCCACACGGTTATTAGGGCGGGAGCCCCCACACGCACACACACACACGGGCACTGAGGGGGGCGCCCGCCCCTCCAGCGCCTCACGGCCCTCAGCGGGGCGGGGCGCTGCGCATGCGCAGTGGCAGGCGGAGCGGGAAGATGGCGGCGGCGGGCGGAGGTGGGCGGCGGGGCGCGGGGCGGGCGCGTTGCCATGGCAACGGCGGGGCCGGGGGGGCGAGGGTGAGGCCTGGTCCGGCCCGGTTAGGCCCGGCCCGGCCCGTGACGGTACCGGGGTGCGTTGTGTGCCCGCAGGCCGGCCGGAGGACGCGTTCACCGTGCTGGAGCTGTCCGAGTACGCCAAGAGCCGGCCGTGGTGGCGCAGGGTGTTCGCGCCCAGCTCGGGGTCGAGCGCCGAGAAGTACAACGTGGCCACGCAGCTCGTCATCGGCGGCCTCACCGGCTGGTGAGCGGCATCGGGGGGCGGCAGGCGGCGGGGGGACCCTCCCGGGGCCGGCCCCAGCCCCGGGCCGGTTGCCTGCACGCAGGGCTGAGCAGGGCCGGGGCGCTGGCGGCTGCCGTGGTGCCCTTTGTAACGCACGGCCCTGCTGGGGCCGCTCCTGCCTGCTTAAAAAGGAATAAGGGGTAAAAGCGCTGCTTGTTTGGGCCGCAGAGGAGCTAGCCCTGTGGTCTGCCCCCCGTGCTCCCTCCTGGAGTAAGGTTATTTGTGCTGCCCAGTCTCCTCCTGGAGGTGATCCCTGTTAAAGGTACCCCACCGAAATCGCGTGCTGATTTTGGTTAAACCACGTGTTTCCGACTGTGCTTTCGGGAGATCACGATGTTGAAGAGATAAGAATCAAAGCTGAGAAAGCCTGAGATGCTGTGGTGAGAAGTAAAGAGCTGCAAAGTGCCACATCTGGCCAGGCACAAATTCTTTTTCTCTGCTTGCCTGTGGCCTTCTGCTGTCAGCCCGCCTGTCTGCAGGCCTCGAGCAATTGGCACGGAAGGCAGGCCTGTCTGTAGGATAGGATGTGTTATGTGCGTGTGTTTGGTGTCACATTCTCCTCACTGGATCCTGGTTGATTTGCAGGTGCACTGGATTCATCTTCCAGAAGGTTGGAAAGTTGGCAGCAACAGCTGTGGGAGGCGGCTTTTTCCTGCTTCAGGTGTGTATGAAGAGCGGGCCAGGCTTTGTGAGAACGCTGTTGGTGGGGAGCAGGGGTTGTCTTAGTGCTCCTTACTTGTTGGGACGTGTGGGGTCAGCACTGTGTGCCTGCAGATGCCATGGGCGTATGTTCCCTGGCACAGGTCAATGCCCCATTTTCACAGGTAGCATAAATAAAGCATGTTAGAACTGGAGACATGCTCAGATGCTGCTCATGGAGTTACTTTAGAACATCGTAGAAACGCCCTAGATCACCTCAGGGGTATGTCTCAGCTCTTAATAGCCAGGGCTGATCAAGTCTGTTGGTCTGCAAAGACTTGTTAAAGTTTTGTGGCTGATTGCTGCTGACGTCTTAGAGGGCCAATTCAAATCCCTGAATAAATTTCCACCCCGTTTTAGTAGCAGCAAAGCAGGAGCATTAGCTTCAGGATTGCCAAAAGGTGCTGTCTGCTTGGGGCTGGCTAACAAAGGCCAGGCCAAGGCACATGGGCGCTGTTGCTGCAGAGCCACCTGAGCGAAGTGGAAGCAAGCTTGAGCCATGGCGATCTGCACTGCTGCTGCAGGAGGGGCTGGTCAGCTGGCTGCTGTAGCTGGGCCATTTCCTCCAGCCTTTTCTTCTGATTTCTAAGAATTCAGAAACCGAGGGGAGCCTCTCAGATGCTGAAATCTGGTCCGTATGTCCTGCAGGAGGCAGAAAGCTCTCTGACCTCATGCAGCAGTCTTTGCTGGTTTGCTCCCGAGGCGCTGCATCTCGGGTGACTCGTTCTCACTCTTCTGGTTCCACTCGTTCTGCTGAAAGCCAAAGGCTTTCGCCCCGTTGAATCATCCTGACCAGATAAAATACTCAGGGAGGAGCAGGCTATTAATAGCAGCGTCCAGTCCACCCGCAGCAGCAGGAGAGCTGCGGAGCGTCCCAGCGAATATGTGGCAGTTGTGAGGGGGAAGGGGAGGCAGCTTTACACTGCAGAGGCTGACACAGGCTAAGCTGCAGCGTGTGCCCTTCTGTTAGAGGATTACTGCGGGAGGCAGATGTTGCAGGACAAATGGAACCACAGGCATGGTGCTTTGTCCAGTTCCTGACCTTGTGTGCTCATCTTCTCTCAGCCTGCTGGTCCAGGGCGTGGGGGCGGCGTTGGTCAGGGAAGGGGTGGGAGGGGAGGGGATTCTGTTTAGCCAGGATTTCACTCCAGGAGCTTTCTTTCCACCCCTCAACATTCCAGATCGCAAACCACACGGGATACATCAAAGTGGACTGGAAGCTAGTAGAACGGGATGTGAACAAAGCCAAGCAGCAGCTGAAATTTCACAGCAGCGGTAACAAAATGTCTCCAGAAGTGAAAAGCAGAGTGGATGAGGTGAGACAGTTCTCCCAGGGGGTGTGCAGGTGCCCTGCTGGAGGCACGGCGGGAAACGGGATTGAATTCTGGGCTCCCGTGGATCCTCCACCATGCAAATACCAGGAGGGAGTGCTTGTGTAAAAGCAAAACTAGTGAGATGGCAAAGCTGCCTACGTGAATTTGAGGCAGACAGGGCGTCTTCTAGGCGCGACACCTACTCACCGTTTGTTGTGGCAGAGTCCTTGGGGTTGGAAGAAAACGTGCTGGGGTTGTGGGGAGCTCGAGAAGGCTGAGCAGGAAAGCTGAGCAGGTCTGGCAGCAGAGTGGCCTGGCTACTCCGGGCTCTGCCACAGAGTGATCTGACTCCCACGTGCCATCAGCAGCCCTTCTGTCAGAGGATCTGGGCTGTGCTGGGATTGTTCCACACTGCAGGTGCCACAGATAGGGCGGGGAGGCCGTTAGGGAGGATGAGGAGCTGGTGCCGAGCAGTGGCCACGCTCCCAGTGTTGCCCACCTAAAAGAACAGCCTGAGAGGGGCCTCACTGTGGGGAGGGGGTGAGTGGCTGCGGCTGTTGGAGAACACTCTTGGCTCTTCTCTCCCATGCTTAGGTGATCATATTTCTGAAGAAGAACGTTATCCTGACTGGAGGCTTTGCTGGAGGATTTCTGCTCGGAATGGCCTCCTAGGAACTACAGTTGACTCCCTCTTCGTGCCCAGCCTCCCTTGCCCTCCTCTCCTTCCCGTTCCCTTTAACATAGAAGTCATGTTTCCATGGATGTTTCCAACAGGCTCAGCCCCCTGCTCACAGGTTCCAGCCCTTATTTCTTCCAATACTGCTTCTGACTTCCAGCTTTTACCTGTCTGGGTGCTGGGATTGGCCTGAAAGTTTTTGCCTTGCAATGCATCATTGTGATTTCTTTCCCCTCCACACACACCCAGTCCCACGTTCTCAGATGACGTGCAGCCTCCTGACCATGTAGTGGCAGAGAAATCTCTTAAACGTGCTTCTTTTCAGGTGTCCAGGACCTGCGTGTTTGTCTGCCAGTACATGTGCACAACAGCTGCCAGCTGTTGGCTGTTATTTAGCTTGCACTTTCTCTGCTCCGGTACCTGGAAAGCCTGTGCCTCCCTCTGTGCAGAGCTGGGTGTGAAATGCAGACACTCCTGCATGTCCTGGGGTGGCTGCAGAGGAGTCGGGGGCAGCTTGGGCTGTGGGTAAGGAGCACGTTCGTGCTGTGTGTGGCAGTGGGGTCCTGCCCTCCCCCTGCCCTGCACGTGGGTGGCTGTTTGGCTCCTCGCCTGCTGTTATTTATAGCCCTTACTGGAAGTGCAGCTCTGGCACAGCAGATGGAAACTGAGCACCACGGGTGGCTCTCCAGACTCTCCCCTTATCCCGTGTTCTGAAAGCAGAGCTCCTTTCTCGCTTGCTGGCTGTCAGCCCTGTGCTGAGGCACTCTCGTTGTGCTGTGCAGGCTCACAGGGTGCTCGCCCTGTCCGTGTCAGCCTGCCTGCCCTGGGCAGCGTTTCCGCTGTGCTGCTCTCTGCAAAGCACCCCGGGGCTCGGAGTGGTGTTTGTAAGCCCGCCATGGCCTTCTCTGGCCACACTGGGGTTGGTGATGCCTTTATAGACAACCACGTGGGGTGGGATTGTAAATAGCAAGTGTTTAGGGAAGTTGCACTGATCCAGGATCCCCGTGGCCAGCTCCATTGCGGTGTGTCTGGGGAGGAAGGAGAAGGTGAAATGTGGTTAGAACTACTCTGAGCGCAGTCCCCTACCTGCTGTGGGGTACAGACTCCACCTGGACTCTTCAGTGCTTCCAGCATCTGTCTGCACCCTGGTGGCTGCTGTGGGCAGGGGGCCAGCTGCCTTCCTGCAGCATCTCCTGGGACTCGCAGAATCCTTTGAGTGCATTTGGCAACAACTCCCATGTGTTTCTTCCCTAACCTGAGGCTGTGGTTATGAAGATGCTGTGCGGAGCAGCTCAGCCTGCCTGCCTACCTGTCACTGAGTACAAAAACAGGGTACTGTACA
The DNA here is from genome assembly GCF_964035555.1 of Netta rufina. NCBI lineage: Eukaryota > Metazoa > Chordata > Aves > Anseriformes > Anatidae > Netta > Netta rufina. Next base: position 12,055,628 of record NC_140135.1, read on the forward strand.
TAACAAAAAGGGTGGGGAAAAAATGGGCGTGCCCTTGTAGGAGTAGACCATTTCCATGCTCTTTGCCTTGGTTTTGTTTCTTCTTTGACTTTACCATTTCCACACACACACAAAAAAAACACCACCTGCTTGCTTAATCCCCTTGCTTATTTCCAACAGCCATAGCCCTTCTGCAGGTGATGAGGCAGCCCAGATGCAGAGCTCAGGTGTTCATGTGATGTCTGGCCCGGTGCAGTTGTGTGCAGAGCAGAACTCTAACCTACAAGAAAAATGAAAAAAAAAAGATAAAAAAAAAAAAATCTTAGAGGTGTTCTGCATTGGCTGTGCTTGGTTGGCACTAGCACTTTCCAGAGTGTGGGGACTTGCAAGATGTAGGGTGATGTCCTCCAGCAGGTACACGCAGGTGTCCTTGCCCAGGACGTTGATGTGCAGCCCACCTTTCGTGGGGAACACGCTAGAGAACGGTGATGCATGTGGGTGCCTGGGACACAGGTTGGCAGCTGCACCGCATCTCCCACATCGTGTGATGCCCTTCTGAACATAGGTTGTTGGCTCTGGGTGTGGGTACAATGGGGACTCTCCCTCAAAGAGCTGCTTTAAGGGCTGGCACTGGGGGTTCTGCCACCAGAGGTTTTGGGCTTGGCACAGGCTCTTGTTCCTTTTGCTTCAGTTCTGATTGAAGTGTCAGAATGGCAATGCTTTGATTTAGGTGAGGGTTTCTCACCTTCTGGATATGAAGAGAGGCTGCAGGTAATCAAGAAACATGAATCGGTGTCTTTGCTCCTGTCCTACCCTATGTGGCCAGGGAGAATAAAGGAGCAGCTGGGCTCACAGCCTTTTAACGATGACTTTTAGGAAAGCCATCAGAGGCTGCAGGAGGGATGCGATGCAGCAAATAGGTCCTTGATAAGTCGGTGTCTGGGAGTGGAGTGACAGAAGCGTTTTCTTTTTTTAGTAACTCCGCACAGCTGGATGTGGCTGCATTAACACATTTGCATTGTGGAGTATCTCTTGTTCCTGTAGGGAAACGGCCCTGCTTCCCCCCTGCCTGGTGTGCTGCATAACCCCGCTTCTACCGAGGTGCATCACAAATCTTTCCCAGCGGCAAAGCCCAAAGTAAATCATGAGCAGACCTGAGGGCTGTTTTTCCAGCTCAGATAAGTCGCTTTCTGCCCTTTCCTGGGAGGGGTGTGCTGGATTCTGCTCCACAGGGTCCCGACTTGCTGCTATGGAGAGCAGTGGCCCGGAGAGGGAGCCAAAACGTCTCAGTTCCTGCAGGAAGCAAGTGGTTGAGACAAATTCATTTTGTTTAGTGTGAGCACAGGCAGGGAGTGGACAAGGACATCAGCATCTGGCAAATCCTGCTGTGCCAGTGTCGGGCTCACGGCTGGCGCTGTTTGATGCTGTGTGTCCACACTGGAAGGTTTGATGCTCTGTGGGAATGCATTTTCATTGCTGCAGGTGCCAAGATGAGGTGTTCCCCCCCACACTCCCCAACACACTTGCTCCTTTTGGTCTCGTTTCAACAACTTCTGGCATCTGTACCAGTATGGGAAGGTTTAAAACACACTAGGCTTTTGAAGTCTTTTTATATATTGTATGTAAATGCTTGTTGAAGTGATATTTTATTAAACAGTTTTGCTCTAATTTCTGTGTGAGGTCTGGTGGCTTCTCAGGAACCAGCACGTTGTGCCTTCACCTTGCCCTGCCTGTTGTATTTTACTCGTGGGAGCAGTTGCAGCTGGTGCAGTGGCACAGGGCACCCAGCCTCCCTCCTCTGCAGGTGACCCTGGCTGAGGGTGAGCTGCCGTAACAAACCCCTCTCCTTGGTGATCCTGGCACCCATTGCCCACGCTCCCAGAAGCTGGGATGCCTCGGGGGCAGGAGGTGATTCTGCTGCCAGCGTGGCCTCGGGTTCCTTGCTCACGGAGTTTGTCTTCATGCCCATTCTATTCAGGTAGAGCAAAGACTTTAATTAGGTGCGACAGAAGCCTTAATATTTTTTTGATCATGTGTTGGTGATTTTCTTTCTCATGCTCAGATTGGGCAGGAGGGAAAAACGATCCACCTGTGAAGTGATTGAGCTGCTTCACATCATTGTCATGATTCTCTGCTGCTTTTCAAGAGAATTGGCCACCCTGCCACCCCTCTGCTTTGTTGTCCAGTAAGGCCAGCTCTGAAATATTCCGAGCCCAGGCTGTGAAAATACCAAGCAGCTTCTATTTAAACATGATAATGTCACATGGAGCTCTGGATAGCGAACAGCAGCCAAGCTGCCCAGCTTACAGCTATGCTGGGTTCTCAATAAACAACCACACTGAGACTGCAATTTGTTCCAGTCATTTATTTTGTATTATGGTATTTCAGAGCAGTGAATACAGATGGTTTGCTCTTCTAGGCTTCAATACACTCAGCTATTGTGCCTAGACTACAGTGGTATTTTTATAGAAGCTGTATTTCATAATTAATTGTACTTGATCACAGCACAAAAGTCCTTACGGCTAGATCTAATGACAGAGTTAGTGGCCTAGTGGGTTCAAAGACTGGTATGTGGGTGCCCTGGCTTGGCACCCACTGAGGTGCCTGGACTCCTGCTACAGTGGACGGAGAGACGTGGGCAGCTCTAAAGGGTGATGCAGGAACCTGTCTACCAAGCTCTTCTACAGGTCACAGGAAATTCTGCTGCACAGGTGAGAGCTTCTGAAAAGCCATCTCTCCCTGGGGTCCAGACACAGACGGTTTGTGTGTGAGTCTGAAGTGCTGTACCAAAAGTGGGTGCCTACAACTGCTTGCTCAGTAAGTGGCACCTAAGTCGGTTCTTGGATCTAGCCCAGGGCTTTGTGATAGGCCCCTGGGTACCAGCGCGCTGAATTACGCTGGGTTTATAACATATTGCTTAAAGGTCTTCAATTATACAGAAATTTATAAATTTTATATCAACAGTCAGATTTTTCCAAATGAATATTGCTTTTTTTAAAAAAATCCTATTCCTGTAGCAATCCCTGAAATAATGTTCCTGTAACATCTTTATTGTCATGCAAATAGCAGCGTGTAGGCAATTCAAATATAGTAATCAAAACCCTGTCCAGTGGGAAAGTGAGGCACTTAGGCAAAGTGACGTGTTGCCACTCATGAGCTATGCAAAACCTAGGAACGAACCCCGGACCTGATTCCCGTTCTTGAGCTTGAACCACTGGACAGGTGAACGTTGTCTGGAACTACTGCGTGATGGCAGCAATACCTCTGCGGTGTCAAGATGGACTTTGTTTTATGTGTCACGCTTAAACTCACTCTGATGAGCACATTTCCTGTACCTCCTGCTCTAGAAGCCAGAGTAACTTGGTTCCAGCCCTCCATTTTGAGAGCGAGGATGGGTTAGAGTAAGGTAAGCATTCTAAAAACATCGAACCGATTTTTCACAGACACAGTTGCAATGCGAAGACAATGTAGATGATGTTTTGGTACAGAAAATGCAGTCTGTTAACCAGGCCATCTCTTGGTACTGTTATACTTTTTGGTGCACGGGATGGTGTGTTCTGGGAGCCTTCTGGCTTTCCTGAAAGTCTAGAGAAGGCTCGAAAAAAACCACACATGGGCTCTGCAGGTGAGTCCGTGCTCTCGCACCTGCCGGAGCTGCAATGTGTTACTGAGGTGGTGGAGGAATTCTGTCTGAAGTAGTCTTAAGCTTTTCTCTCTCTCTTTCTTCTCTCTCAAAACCTGAACAACAGATGGAGCGGCCCTTGGGGTACCGGGCGCAGCATTTCCGCATCTCCTGGAGCACGGCTGCGCACTTAGACTCCACGTAGTTGTTCGCTGGAAAATAGAAAGGAGACACAAAGTCCACACAGGGGAACTGGCGCTGCCCCCGAGGGGCTGTGTGTAGCCTTTGGGTGCTGGGTAGTGTGCTGCTCTGAGGGGCAAGAGCTGCCGACTGGCATTTTGTCACTTTCCTGCTCTACTAAAAAGTCTCTCCTGAGTGTCAGCTGCCTAACAAAGTGCTAATCAGCCTTGCTGGTCTGGACAGAGCACCTTCTGCCCCCCAGGTTTGTGGCTACCTCACCACTCCAGTAGGAATGAGGCTTCCCTAATGACTGCCCTCTGCTCCCTACTTCCCTTAGCCTGTGTGCTTCCAAGCTGGATCGGGTGATCCCTGTTCTTCCACTTTGCTGCCTCATCACAATCAAGTTTACAACATTTGAGGGCACCCTAAGAGGGGCTGGTATAAACGGGGACGAGTGGGCCCGTCATCCCTGTAGGGCTGGCAAAAGGAAGGGGTGCGGCGTGTGGCTGCAGCCCTCCTCCCACGGCCTGCCAGGGGCAGCATGCGGTTAGCAGGGAGCCAGCGACACGGCCCCCTTCCACACAAGGGTCCCCCTCATGTACAACAAAAGGCTTGAGCCTGCCCAGGCTCCCAAAGGCGAGCCCTTTGCAGGCCTTGCCGGCCACTGTCACCTCCAGGTTGCCCTGAACTTACAGCAGAGATGCTTTGGTCTCAGTGCCCAGCCTCACCAGTGACTGGCCCTCATCAGTTACCTGCAGCAGCTGGGGCTCAGGCCCAGCAGGGTTCTGCCAGGCCCTAGGAAACCAAGACTGATGGATCCAGGTGGCTTGGGAAGGACACCTGCAGCCCCATCCGCCTGCTCAAAGGCCCTGCTGCTCTCCCTTGGGTTTGAGAGGAAGAAGCTGGCAACCTAAACAGTGTGGGAGGTCTGGAAAAGGAAAGCTAAGCTCTGTGCCATAACGTTCCTACGATGGGTGCTCCGGGGGCTCTCCTAATCGTTCCTGTGCAGGTTTGTTTCTAGCACTACGTTCAGGCACACCCTGCTATCCGTCAGGGATGCATTCCTGTAAAGCACAAGGGTTAGTTATACAGTGGACAGCAAAACACAAAAAAAAAAAAAACACCACATTTACAGTGGGCATTCAGTCTCACAGAGGAAGCAGGCAAGATCTTTTGAAACAATGACCCGCTGCAAACCAGCAGGCTCGGAAAAGCCAGCAGCTCCCAGTGTTCCTGCTCCTGCCCTCATCCTCCGCACGGCACACACTGTGGGTATTAGTCAGCTAATGTTCTGTGTACATCCTCTATTAAATTAATTCTTGCAGGAAAAATTGCTTCGCTGTCTGTCAGCTCAGCTGCTTCATCTGTGCAGCTCAGACAATATCCCAGCAGGGCAACGCACGCACAACAACAGCGCTCCAGAACGTTAGCTGAAGAAGTGGAGGATGGGGGCGTGCGTGTAGCAGCCTCTAGAAGCTTCTCTGCTAACACTTAACCGGTCAGATCAAATCCGTACACAAACCTACGCAGGTAAAACACTTGGAGTAACCTCCATGAGTGTTATGAAAATAACATTGTCATAGCTGGGCCCACAACACTGTTCAACATCAGCTTTTAAGTGCAGTTACTATGGGGAGTGAAGGTTGCTCTTCCCACAAGAACACTTCAATCTATCAGGACAGTAAGAGCAAATCAGGCAATCTATTCACACAGGGAGAGGATTATTTGAGCCCTTGCTTTGAGCTAACACAGCTTCCCAAAAACAATCCTGGGAAAAACAGACATCTACCTGGCCGACTTGCTTTTCCCTACTTTCTCCCAGATGCTTTCCCCCTGTGCCATTCCCCCAGCCAGCAGGGGCTGTTGTGGCACCTGCACTGGTTGCGATCTCCGTGTCTGCAGCAGGCCGCAAGGCCATCCCTCTGCTTCCCCACAGGTCTCCTACCCAACTCTCTGCATTTCAGCTAACCTGCCTGCGGTCTGCAAACAAATTAAAGGCAGAAATGAGTCGTCGTGGAACTGCCTTGGCTGCCCTGGGCTACTGCAGTGAGTTCCTGAGAGGCTCTGCGCACGCTAAGGGCTCTGCCAGGTGAGTTAGGAAGAACTCTTTCCCACGTGGTGGAGCTGCCTGGGCACAGGGGAATGTTTCTCTTATTTGCTCTATGGGGCAAGTTGTTTTCCAAGAAGCAACTAAATTTTTTAAGAAATATTTTTCTCTGCAAGTAACAAAGCTGCTCTCCCCAACTCGGGCTCCCGAAGCACATTATCAGGTAATCTCCCCCTTCGCTACAAATATTTGGCTAAGCTATTACAAAACAGCTGTGAAAGGTCTCCAGAGGACACCAGCCCATCTCCTACCTTGAGGCCAGATCACATATACCACATCTCTTCCTGCCAGACATCTGTCTGACCTGCTCTTAAGATACGCCTCGAGCTAAACACTCCGCAGTCTTCTGCAATCCGCCCACAGCCTCGCTACCCACTCTGCAAGGGAGCTTATTATAATGTCTAGCTCTCCCCGCCTACAGCTCGGTCCCAAGTCTACACACAGGCTCTCACTACTGGCAAGGCGAACGCTCCGTCAGAAATAAACACTTTGCTGTTACAAGCGCTCCGTTTTGTACTAATGGTGTCTCGTTACTTACAACCAAGCACAAAGGAACTCTCTTAAAACCAGACTTCTTTATAATTTGTTTCCCTTTACAATTAGGTCACGCTAATGTGCTTGCTTGCTTCCTCCTCAAGGTGAAGGGAGAGCTGGGTTAGGTTAAAAGAATCAAGTTCCACCAAAACTCAAGACACCAAAAAGACAAAATGACATTTGGTACCTTGCAAGCATTTCTGTATTTCACAGGCTTGTTTCTGGCAGGGATCCTTCTGGGACATGTTCAGAGAACTAAAATGATAGGAAAACAGTAATGTAGAAATAATGTTTGGGGGTGGGAGGGAAAGACACTGTCTTAGAGCCAGGGCTTTAAAGAGTTCCCGATTTCCCTCTCTACCACAGACAGTTCAGCAAGTGCCCACTGCTGCCTGCAGGTGCCTGCTGACACGGACAGGGGCTCCCCAGCCTGCCAGTGCACACACAACCTTCACTGCACACCTCTCCCAGGGGCAACTCGTTAGTGGCCTCGTTAATGACAGCTCTGGGTATGGCTAAAGGATGTGGGTAGTGAGTACAGGGAGGTTTTACAGTGCTGTGCGTGGAGGCCTTTTCCTTTTCTCTGGTCAGAACGTGTCCTGCTCCACCTGGAAGCACAAAGACTCCAACCACGACTCCAATGAACTCGCCTGTCTTTTTTTAGCTGTTCTGTGCCCCTAAACCTTATGCTGAAACATGTGTTTGTGTAAAAGCCCCCTCTGTGAGCTCTACGCATCCAGGAGTTTGGTTACTCATGTAACTGCATCTGGAGGAGGAGCTTAGGGAAGGAAAAAAAAAAAAAAAAAAGAACAAAACAACATAATTACGTGTGTACAGTAAAAACAACAACAATGAAGGGGCTTTTTTGTTGCAGGAGAAATCCTCTCAGAATTCCCCTCAAAAGAAACCACAATCAACCACGATCACATCCCCGAAAAGCAGGATTTCAGACAATCAATGTGACTTTCTGCAGCTGTGACACCTGTAAGCGTGATCTCAAATCAAAAGAGAAGCAGAAGCTGGTGGAGCAGCAGTTGGATGAGAGACCTCTAAGGGAAAGCATGGCTGTGGCTGAAAGCGGTGGTGGGACTTGTGCTCCCTCAGGGCCACAGTTCAGCTCTTGCCCCTGCCCAGAGCTAGGGAGGTGCTGCCTTCAAACCTCAGCTCATTCAGCACCCGCAGCACTTGGCAGTACCGCGAGGACATTACTTCCAGCATCCTGGCCAAACTCCACTTAGGGCAATTCCATTCTGCCTACCTAGAAGTCCCCCTGATGTTTCAATGGGACACGATACTCCTCTTCACTGCCTGTCCTAACTCTTGTGTGATGTTGCTGTGTGTTGTTTAAGTGCCTCCACCCCAGGGGTGGCTGCATTTCAGTGGAGAGAGAATCATTTATTGGACAAAACATACAAGGACATCTTCCTAGAGCGACTGCTCCTGAAAGACAAAAATTGGCATTAAAGGATGACCGGGAATAAACAGAGCACAGCACAAAGCAGGGGTAATGTCTCCACGTACCAGATTAATCACCAGGCACGAGTTTAAGCAGCAGTTCTTCAACACCACCGAGCTGTAAGCGACAAGGAAAAGTTCAATACGTCTACAGTTACCGGGGCTGAGCTAACGGACGTCAATAAAACAACAGTCCTTTGCCGTCCCTCAAGGATCTCAAATGACTTCACAAACAGGAATGACTATGGTCTAGTGTCGCCACCATCCTTACCATGAGATGGTGCTCTATCTCCCAAACGCGAGAGTTACTATCCCTGTACTGCTCACCCTGGGACAGCTGCCACATATGAGGCAGCCGGGATGGGGGGAGCTGGCTGGGTCGCAGCGCCTCACCCAGGGGAACCTGAACTCTTTGGATCCGAGCCCTCAGCATACCTTCCTCCTGGGGGAGAGCAACAGAGAGAGGAGGCAGTTACTGGCAGTGCAGCAGAGGCACCCGCGACAGCAAAGCCACGACCACGGCGAAGCCCGAAGCACACTTGCCTCTTCCGCAGCCACGAGCCACGTTTTGCGGTGCTCATCACAGTAAACCCCCACGCGGCGCACCCAGAGGCGGACGGGAGGAGCCCCCGCGTGCCCTCCTTCTGCCATGCCCTCGCCGCTCCTCGCCGCTCCCTCCTCAGGCGCGCGGCATCGGCGGGCGCGCGGGCTCCTGAGCTCCGAGCACGCTGGCGGAGAAAGCTCTCCGAAAGGCACCTCGGGGCGGCGGCTGCCGTGCTGGGAGGGATGCTGTGTGCTGAAGGGTCCCTAGAAGGCAGCCTGGGGGGCTAAGGTGATGGCTGCGGGAGAGGAGGTCGCACGGCGGGTTGGGCGCTGGGACGTGCGCGCTGTGTGGCGTCTGTAAGGCATTCTGGGGCAAAAGGTGCTATAGGTACACGGTTAAACCCTGTGGATATTGGCTTTGCTTATTCCGCTAACAGTCCTAGTAACAGTCTTCGTGTAAAATAGGGAGGGGAAAAAAAAAAAGGAGAAAAGAAGAAAAAAAAAAGTGATGTACGCAGGAGTTCCGTGGCTAACGATGGTCTAAATCCCAAAAACTTGTGACAACGGGTGGAATTAGCTTAACAACAAAGAGGATCACTCTGGAGACAAAGCACGAGACTCCGTACGCTTGACTCTCACATTTGGATCTCGCAGAGCTGTCATTGTGCAGGGGCCTTCGTCTCATCCCTTAAGAGGGTAGCAGCATTGTCCATTCACACACAGGCTTCTCGTGGACAGCTCTTGCGGCTCTGTGTGGTTCAGACTTTGGGTGCTTACTGAGAGCCAAGGATAGCAGCAGGGGCAAAGGAATTTTGGACATGGAGGCGGTTCTTCCTACCAGAACGTTTGCTTAACGGCAAGTTTGTCTGTATGCCAGTTAGAGCAAGCTGAGCCATTAGCAAATGGAGGTCAGGGCAAGTGATTCTCTCTTTGAACCCTAGAAGAGGTAATCAGAACGGTACAGACAGTCTTCATCCTTTATCTAGGTTTAAAGTAGAACAGAATTAGGCTGCGATACATGTAACATCTTCCTGCTATGAAGCAGATGCAATACTCCTATCCCAGTGAAACACAGTGATCTTCCGAAAACTCGCGGAGTTATAAGGCATGTTTCGGACAGAAGCAAGAAAATCTGGGTACAAAATAAAGCAGGGAAGGTCAGGGAGAGAAAAATATCGTTATACATTGGGGTACAAACACAGCAGGACACACATGTCCACGTTGCCTTCTCTGTCTTACCCCAGCGGTTCTCTGCCTTTCCCAACCACAGGAGCACCGAGCGTTTTTGAACACAAAACACCAACCACGGGTCAGCCTGAACAGCGCTCTCACAGCATTGTAATTTACAATGAAAACTTTGATCGTTCTTTTATTATTTCTTTTTCTCCCATTCTGTTTGTTTCCTTGCTTGACGTGTGGCAATGTGTGTGTGTGTTACTGAAAGCTCTGAGGACCATCCCGTGGTGTGTTACGGCCCTTCCAGGCAATGCCCCAGCAGCCGGCACTGAAAGGAATGTGACAGCAGACTGACAAGGCCTTCAACAATGAGCTGTGAGGGTTAAAGTGACACCCCTGGAAGTCCTATTCGTTCTGCTTTATGCTAAGTTGCTTTACAAATTTAAGCCCACGTGTGGAAATCACTTTGCCCAACAGTGAAGTGCAGCAATCGCCACTGCTCACTTTCAGTCAGCAGGATGTAATTACCCAGGCTGGAATTTGGCCAGGACACTCTCCTACTCTGTGGTCTGATGCCAAAAGCTCCATCATGTCCAAAAATGCTCACCAACTTGCTTTCGTGCCCCACTCAGAGCTGGAATTTCTACAGCTCATCATCCCCAGGACAAGAAGATGCTGTCAACTCAATATTGATTCAGGTTTGGAAAAATATCGCTCCGTAAGTGAACACCACTGCTCCTACAGCAAGTAAGCTCTCCCAGAAGGTCTCCTATCCAAATACTAACCTGGTCCAGCCCTGCTGAACTTCAGGCAGGAGGACTAAAGCACCACACGGATCTCTGTGTTTCCTGTGCATGAGCATGGTGGCAATGAGAGGTACAGGGCCGACAGAACAGGGTCTCATGCAGAGGACACCGTGCAGAATGGGCAGCGGTTAACAACATCGCCTTTTCACTCTTTGCCCCAGAAATTTGACCCAAACCTCCTCCGAGCTCCACAGCCCTGAGCTCAGTTGCCAGAGTTCACAGGCTCGCTCTGGCCTCGCTTTTCTCCAGTCTCTAAGACTGCTGCGAGGGTGCCCAGTCAGAGCCACGACTAAAATCTCGAGGTCAGGCAAAACCGTCACTTGGGTGTGAAGCACGGCAGGTCTGTCCTTGGAACTCGGACATCCGAGAGGAACAGCTTTGAAAAAGCATGCGCTTAGACATTTGCACCTAAAACATCAAGACGGGAAAAACTTACACGCTTCCTACTTTTTGCTGATTTTTATCAGAAAGCAATAAAGGAGCCTGAAGGAAGACAGAGTTGAGAGAAGTAAGCTTACTTACACTGAAAGCAAGTTGTAAAAACTGTTCCTTATACTGCTCGACTCGTTATCTACGCCCTGAAAAACCCATCCAACAAAAACCAATCATCTTAAATTTGCAGGATTGCAGTGTCATGCTTTGACGCTGATTTCAGTGTTGCCATCAACATAATTGCATAAGACTGAGCAGACTGAGGTTTGGGGCTGGGGAGATTTAAAGCCCAGCCCCATGGACACCCCCAAGACCTGCAGGTTTTCTGTCCTCCTCGGTATCGGACCTTGAAGTTTGATGCTGTTCTGGGACCTGGGTGGCTTCTGAGCCACACAAACATGAACAAATGTGAAGATGGCCAGTGGGAGGACCGAACCTTGTGACAAGGTTAATTTATTTGCTTGTAAAGTGGATACATTAAAATGTTTTACCAAAGCAACGAAAGAAATTGCTCCAGCTGCAGCTCGGGCCATCCCCGGAGCTGGAGCAGCTCCGGCGTGCTGGCCAGCCCCCGGTTGTGTTTTATGAGGGGACGGGGTGGGACTGGTAGAGGAGCTCAGCTGCCATGTGGGCACCGAGGGAAGCAGCGATGCTGGAGCTCAGTGCACGGGGCACAGCTGTGCTGACACGGCTCCACGGCTCCGCACCAAAGCCTCCCAGTTTGTGCGTGGCTCCCGGGGAGCTAAACAGGAGCCGATCCTCCCCAAGAACCCAGCCTGGGTCGTGCAGTGAGACGGGGATGGGACAAGCGGTGTGCGGGGCTGAGGGCGCACTGACTCGCGCTGGAGCTTCTTCATGGGGTCTGGACTCTTCGGGGCTTGGACTTGTGGGGCTTGGGCTTTTGGGGTTTGGATTCTTTGGGACTTGGACTTTTGGGGCTTGGACTCCTGGGGGTTTGGACGCTTTGGGGCTTGGGCTTTTGGAGTTTGGGCTTTTGGGGTTTGGACTCTTTTGGGGTTTGGATGCTTTGGGGCTTGGACTTTTGTGGTATGGACTTGCGGGGTTTGGACTATTGGGGTATTGACTTTTGGGGCTTGGACTCTTTGGGGCTTGGGCTTTTGGGGTTTGGGCTTCTGGGCTATTGGCTTTGGGGGTTTGGACTCTTTGGGGCTTGGACTCCTGGGGGTTTGGACCTGTGGGATTTGGGCTTTGGGGGCTTGGGCTTTTGGGGTATGGACTTTTGGGGTTTGGACTCTTTGGGGGTTTGGACTTTTGGGGCTCGGACGCTTTGGGCTTTGGGTTCTTGGGCTTTGCGCTCCCTGAGGCTCGGCCCCTGCCCTGCCCTGCCCGTGGCGCTGTCCCCCCCCCCACTCCTCCAGCAGCCGACTCCGGGCCCTCCGGCGGGGCAGGGGCGGCTCGGAGGGGCCCGGCCATGGCTGGGGGGGGGGGGGGGGGGGCAGGGCGGGGTCCCGGTGCCGGTCCCGGTCCCGGTGCCGTTCCCGGCCGGGGGTATTTTGGGTGCGCGCAGCCCGCCCCGCGCCGCCCGCCCGCCCGTGACCTACCTGCAGCCCGAGCCGCTGCCAGCCCCGCGCCGTGAGCGCCTCCGCCAGGACGGCCCCGCCCCCCCCGCCCCCCCCCCCCCGCCTCCCACCGGCCCCGCCCCGCCCCGCCCCGGCCCCGGTACGGGATGGCGGCGGCGGCAAGAGCCCGGAACCCCGGAGCCTCACCCGCGGGGGCGACACGGAACCTCCGCGGCGGGCGCACCGCCCCGCGCTGATTGGTCGGCGGAGCCGGCGAGGAGCGCGGCGATTGGCTCCTCCTGAGGGGAAGGGGCTACTTCCGGTGTGGGCGGCGAGGAGGCAAGATGGCGGTGCAGGCGGTGCACCTGGAGGCCGACGCGTTCCTCGTGTGCCTGAACCACGCGCTCAGCACCGAGAAGGAGGAGGTGATGGGGCTCTGCATCGGGCAGGTACCGCGGGGGGCGCCTGGGGGGCGGCGGGGGCGCTGTGGGGGTTGTGGGGGTTGTGGGGGGCGGGTAGCACAGCGCCCTGCCCCTCCCCCCCCTCCCCTCCCCTCCTGTCTCTCCCCTCAGGTGGACGCGGGCCGCGTGGTGCACGTGCAGTCCGTCATCATCCTGCGGCGCTCCGACAAGAGGAAAGACCGCGTCGAGATCTCGCCCGAGCAGCTCTCGGCGGCCTCCACCGAGGCGGAGATATCCTTGGGTGCTGCCCCCACCCCCTCTCACCAAGGGCTGGGCTGACCTGCGGGGTGCTGTGCCTGGGTGCCCCCCTGCTGAGCTGCCCCCCTGCATCGTCCTCGGCAGCCTCCCCACCCGCCCCTCACCGCCACCTACAAACCAAATACACCCCCTGCTAGTCCTGGGGGAGAGGATTCCATCGGCTCCTTGTCCCCTCTGTAGGGATGGTTTAAGCTCTGCCCTGCTCGTGCAAAGTTTTTTTTTTTTCTCCCCCTCGCTCTGTTGCTTCCAAAAAGCGCCTTGACGCACACACAGGTTGGCTGAGATGACGGGGCGCCCCATGAGGGTGGTGGGCTGGTACCACTCCCACCCCCACATCACCGTCTGGCCGTCACATGTTGGTAAGAGCAGGCTCGGTCTCAGTTCTGTGTGAAAGCTCCCAGCTGGCTGATTATCTTAATTAATAGTGGGCTTTGAGTGCTGCATGTCCCAGCTGTCAATGTTTGGTTTCCCAAATACCCAGAGCACTGGGGTTGTGCTCTGGTGCTCGAGCTGCCCAAGCCCCAGCAGCCCCAGAGAAGCTGGTGCCAGTGCTGCTGCTCTTCCAGGCAGCAGAGCTAGAGCTGGGGCTGGGTAATAGCAAAAAGCTGTGGGAATCCTAGTCCTGCTGTAATGCTTTTTGACATCTCCAAGTGTTACTGCAAAAACTAACGCTTTTTTTTAAAGAAAGATGTATCTTACACCTGCTGGACGCTGTGGTTATATGGCTGATCTGCAGCACCAGGCTTATGTTATGATCCTTTCTTGTCTCATTAACTCATCTTGTGTTTTTAAGACTTGCATTTAATTATATTTTAAATGAGATCAACATTTTTACTTAATATCCTGGAGTAAATGCTTTTAGATAAAGCACGGGACTGTTATCAAACTCCAGGGTCACCCTTCAGAACCTGGAAAACCTTTTCCAGCCCTTCAGGTGACCAGTGCAATTCTCCTTCTCTCATTTCTTTGTCTGTAGATGTCCGCACACAAGCCATGTATCAGATGATGGACCAGGGCTTTGTAGGGCTCATCTTCTCCTGCTTCATTGAGGACAAAAACACCAAGGTAGGCAACCTAAGAACGGTGATTAAACCCTCCAGGTGCTCAGGAGAAACGTGGGCCTCAGGGCAAAGCTGAAATCCTGCGCTTGGCCTTGGGTGCAGCCTGCAGCAAGGGCCGAGCTCTGCTTGGAGCACAGTCAAAGCAGGGCTGAGTGGCAGCGTTTGGATTGTAATGCTGATGGCAAAGGAAGGTGCTGTTAATTACTGTGTGCTGAGCAGGGGCAGCTCTCTAGCCAGCAGTTGTGCTGGTGTCAGGGCTCTGGGACCGCATCAGCTGGCCGCAGTGCGGGCACTGAGAGGTTTCAGTGTCCTTCAGGCCAGCAGGCGCAGCCTAGTGCTGCCTCCCAAAACACTGCTGCAGCATGGGGTGAGCTGACAGCCGTGTCTTAGCCAGGCTTTCCTAGCAGCTCTGGTCTAAGATTATTTTTTTTCATACTTAGTGGGTCTATCAGTGTTTGCAAACAGTTCCAGCAGACCAATCCAGGCGTAAGGTGTATATTTCTGCAAACTGTTAAATGCTGTTTGAAATTACTCTGCTCCCTGAAGGATTCGGGGGTTCTAGGTGATGTTTTGGTACTTGACATCTAACTTCCTGCTGCCTCTCTTAGACAGGCAGGATTCTCTACACCTGTTTCCAGTCCATTCAGGCCCAGAAGAGCTCAGAGTGAGTACAACAGGAATATTATGTTTAGTTTAGATTTTATTTCATTTCTCCTTTCTGGATTGTCTCAAATAATTGGTTTCTGGGTTCATGGTGAGCAACAACTAGGTACAGAGATGCCTGAATGAGGTCTCCTTATCTCTGCTAATGCAGGCTGCTCAAAGAGAATTTGAATTTGACTGATTTAGCCAAGATAATTTATTAATTTAACTTAAAACATGATGTAGAACACTGTAGTTTGCATATGAATTTGTGCTGTACTTTGTCATGTGAAGGCCCAGCTCCAGAATTCAAAGCTCCAAGGGGTCAGGCCCTGCCAGCTGTACGCGTGCTGTGCATCGTGTTGTCAGTGCTGGCTCTCCAGCTGCTTCAGTATTTTTATCAGTAGAATTTGAAGTAAGAGTGTGGCTGTACAGGCTTCCATTTACCTGTCAGCTGTGGCACATGTTCTCAGAAGTAAACCTGCAGTGAGCCCATGAGCCAGACAGCCCACTGTAGGTTTGTAAAGGTTTTTTTTTTTATTTATTATTATTATTCCTTCTCTGCTGCTTTGCAGTTAATTGTGTCTGATACCCTTGTAGGTACGAAAGGATTGAAATTCCCATTCACGTTGTCCCGCATGAGACCATCGGGAAGGTGTGTCTGGAGTCAGCTGTTGAGCTGCCCAAGATCCTGTGCCAAGAGGAGCAGGATGCCTACAGGAGGATTCACAGGTAACGACCGAGGGCTGCAGCCCTCTGCAGGGCTCTTCACTGACACATTCTGCTACTGCTGTACCTCAAGTGCCTCAGCAGGGATATAGAAGTGAGAAGGATCAGCACCTGGTGTGCCTTTGTAGGAGCGCTGAGGGAGCACTCTCATGTTACAGTGTTGACCTTGTACTCCTGCGTGTGACTTGCACGTGAGCTAAGGGAACGGCTCCTCCGATGCAGTGACTGCTAACGCATGTGTGGGCGAGTGGTGGTGCTTTGCTGATGTGTCTGTGTGTGAATAACCAGTGTTTAACCAGGGTAAGAGTGCTGAGAGGTCAGAAATTAGATTAAATAAGGTTGTTTTTTTTTTTTTTTGTTCTCCTGCCTCTGGTGCTCCCCACAGAGTGCCATTTCTGTGCAGGAAGGTCTGTCATCCTTGTGAACATATGGGGCTTCTACCAAACGATGACGTTTAGGAGTACCTGCACTGCCAGCTGTAGGTAGCAAGTTCTAGAGCCTGGACCTGCCTGATAAGCGCTTCACTGCTGTTGTCACGCATTTGCTTTCTGTTTCTTCTTTCAGCCTCACCCACCTAGACTCCGTGACCAAGATTCACAATGGCTCAGGTAAGGATTCGTCCTGTCTGTGTGAGCACTGGGTGCTGTTCTGGGAGCTGGGACGCTGGAGCCTCGAGCAGTGGCTGGATGGTGCTGCTTTCAGGGGACAGAGCACAGTTGTGTAACAGCCCCTGTGAGCCCCAGCGCTGCCTTTGCTATGAAGAGCAGTTGGAAATAACCGTGAAAGCACCAACTTCTTGGTTTTTTATTTGTTGGGCAGTTCAGTTTCATTCACAGATACCATGTAACCAAAAGGCTTCCCTGTTGCATTGCTTTTCCTCTGCTAGACTTTGTAATACTTCAAAGGAAAATGACAAGGCTTGTAAAATAACTTAATCCTGGGCTTTATAAATGCCGTTCTATCCTTGTGGATTCCTGAAGGACCCTCGATCAGTCAGCTAAAATCGCAATAAACTTTTTGTGTTTTTTTTTTTTTCCTGTTAGAACAGCAAGGGCTATGTGTATGTAGTTGTGAGTCTTCAAGTAGTGTGTGTGTCTGATCCATACATGCTCATATCTCCTGCATGTGATGTACAGGAAGCATACGGCAGGAAGCATGCCAGGGAGCTTGGGTGAATCCTAATCCTCTTTCTCTGCCCTAGAACATACCCCATTACGTTCCTTGTAGCACACAGCCCTGTGTTTGCACTGACATGTTCTTGTTCTTTGCAGTGTTCACAAAGAACCTCTGCAGCCAGATGTCTGCCATCAGCGGGCCCCTCCTGCAGTGGCTGGAGGACAGGCTGGAGCAGAACAAGCAGCGGGTACAGGAGCTGCAGCAGGAGAAGGAGCGGCTCCTGGAGGAACTCGCTGCTTTAGAGTGAAGGGGGAAATGCAGACCCTTCAGAAAAGACTTTGAAAAACTCTAGGACCTACCTGTGGCTGAAGGGTGGCCCTGCACTGCCTTCCCATGAAGATATTAGGCTGTGCCTCGTCTGGCCCCGTGCAGCAGAGCACTGCTGTGGGATAAAGGCTCCCGTCAGCCCCAGCTTAATGGGAAGCAGGGATCTTTAAGTGCTGCATGATGCAGTGTAATTCTAGCTCAGTGTTGGGGTTAGGCAGCATCTCTTGGTAGAAGAGACTTCAGTTGTGGAGGGTGTACACCGAGGGAAGGTGTTGTCTCCCCCCTCCCCTATATTGTGACAGAAGGCCTTTTGCTTTACTTGTATTCCAGGAGCCTAGAACAGGAGGATTAGGGGGGAAGGAGTTAGTGTCCCCACAGTTGTATCTGATGCTGCCAACTTCTGCCTTTTAGTAGCTTCAGTTGACCATGATCTTGTATCTAATCATGTTCTGGATTACTGGTTACCCACCCAGGCAGGTAAGCAGTGGGAGGGAGACCTGGAAGAGCTCTGACGCAGGGCCTGTGCTCAGTGTACTTCAAACCAAATAAAAAATTCCAAAGTAAGAACTACTTGGAGTAGAACTGAAATGGATGCTATACTAAATATCAGTCAGTACCTGCACTTTTTAGACACTTCTGTCCTATTTCATGTGGTGGTGTTGCATATTCAGCATTGAGATTCCTTACAAAATGGACTCTGCAGCTCTCCTGGCAGCTAGGATTGGACCTCACAAGAAGGAGGCAGACTGGCATAGGTGACCCACTGACAAAAAGAAGAAAGCAGAAGCCTTCACAAACCAAAGGTACACAGCCACGATTAAATTGCAACACAATAGCCTGTTTTGTTATGACAAATGGTATAAAAATTTATTGATCATTCAAAACTTAATAACCACCTGAGCAAAGTTGTTCACAGCAGGCAAACATGCATTGAATCATGTTCTACACGAAAAAATACATTAGATACATCTTGTCACTCTATGGTCAAAAAAAGCATTTGAAGTTGTTTTTTTTCTACCTTTCCTTTTGCATCTATTGTAGCTTCAACAAAGTCTCAGTGACAGAGGCACAACTGCAGTCAAAAATTAATCGGAACCAGAGAGCTTTGCAAAAATTCACATTTACTATAACAAAGTTGAGGCACTGTTTAGCTACTGCTTTTAAGAAACAGCCAAGGCTTACTTAAACATTGAGAGAATGCCTGAATTCATACCAAGGTCTTCCTGGATCACTTGAAAGTGATCCAGACAGAATCAGAGGACTTTGCTCACGTGCCTGGATTTTTCTCACAGCTGGCAGTCCCAGTCAGACGTACACATAGCACACACAGGAATGTACTGAGCAGATCAGCTCCTCAGAAGGAACAGTAAATTAATAGCTCACTGGAGTCACTGAACACGTGCTCCAAAGCACTTTGTGTAAATACAGGTCAGAAAATTCCAGACAAACACACCAAGCCCAGCGCAGGAAGGGTCCAGAACTGCATCTTCTAAGAGGAATAGCCTGGCTGATTGATTTGCTACAGATGTTCTATCATCATCATTACTTTTGCTTACTTGGGCCTTATGGTCTTCTTTATTTAAAGTACTTCAAAACTAAAGTTTAAAAAAAAAATATTGAAGTATTAAAATTGTCTGGAATCCTCCAAAACACCTCACAGATTCCATGATAGCCCATCTACCTTACCGCTCCATACAAACATTGAATGGCATCAAGAAATTAAGTGCATCTAGCTATTAGAAGAAATCTTCAAGCCGAGTTTTTAAGGCAAAATCAGCACTGAGTTTCCTCATAACTTCTGCATGGCTCAACCCCTGCTGCTCTCTTTTAGTAAGTCCGTAATTCTCTTTCACATACTTGGCAAAGGGTGTGAGCTGTGTCCTAGCAGGAGTGCCATCCTTCTGAGTGGGCTGACTCAGGACCAGCCGCCCCCCACAGAATGCACACACAAAGCGCTCCGTGTCCAGAGACTTGGAATGACGTCCAATCCTGAAAGGGAGAAGTAATTACTTTAATTTCACACTTGTGGTGGTCAGGACTTTTGGGAAAGGGCTCCCTTGGTCAGATGTTTAAGCTAGCATTATAGAACGGGAAACAGACTACATCCTTCACAGAGTGACATGATCAAATCTGTATTAAGCATTTCTCTACCCTAGAACTTTCTCCGCTTTTTAGCTTAGCTCCTTCCTCTGTCTCTTACTTTCAGCCTGGTAGTATGAAGTGGTACACCATTTAGAAGCACCTCCACAGCCCTTCAGAGTTTCCGCTCAGAGGCACTGTATTTTCAGTGCTTTGTTGCATCTAAGCAATTAATGCATTACATAGTCAAAGTAAATACTTCAGGAAGATTGTCATGATATGAGTTTTTTTAAAAATAGATCAGCACAGATGATTGTGAGAAAAAAATTCCATTCATGCTTTCAGAGCATGCATTTACCCCCTTATTATAAAGGGGAAAAACTGCTACTACTAATATAAATAAATTTATAAATAACAACAACTATAACTGGTAAGTACCATCCTCTACCACAAGGCTTGTAATAGGATCAGTGTCGATTATGAGATAGGGATAACAGGAAAAAAAAATCCCAAGTTCACTCGATACTAGCACAGCTTAAGAGACTCCTAACTTACAGGGGCAGGAAACTGACAAATTAGGAGACAGAATACATAATCATATACAAGATGAAAACATTACTCACGTGGTTTTGCACAGCACACACTCATAGATGAATTTGTATTTAATCTCATAGTTGTGGCATCGTGTTACCATTGGCAGTTCTGGGTGAATCATAGCTGATTTCCTGGCGTAGAATCTCCAGAATCGCCCATGCCCATCGCGAACACCGTTGATCAGCCAGGTGGCTGCATGGCAAACCTCGTGGATTAGCGTGTCTCGAAGGCGATCTGCGGGCAAAACAAACCAAAGACATTAAGATCAAACACATGGGGAAGCACGAACCCCCATCCTTAGCTCACTACTTCACACCTCTGATGCTGCCTTTCTTATCTACCCCCAACCCCCCCCAACAAAAACACAATTCAGTACAGGAAAACTGCAAGCACATCAGGGCCCTACACAGCAGCTTTTTGATGTTTAATTTGCAGACAGATGTCATCTGGTAGCTGCCAGGAGTAAACAAGAATAAACCCAGAATAAACTCTCCGTGAAATATGTCTTCAAATCAGTAATGCAAACAAAATAACAAGGTTGACATGAATAGACCTTTGTTCTCACGTCTTGTAAATTTGCCCAGCCTCTTAGAAGGGTTGTGAGGACAGGTGCTATAATCAAAGGATTTATTTGTTTAAGGTAATACAAAGTTTCAGAGCAGGACCCAGCTCCAAATCTCTTACTACTCCTGTCCATGTTTTTAACCTCTGGAACATGCTTTCTCACAGAAGAATCAACACAGATTTTCTTGTACCAACCTGCAGAATCACAGACTTTCTCAGAAAGCTCTATGCGAGCGTAACGCTGTGCTTCAGGACCTTTTGTTTGCCCCGTTACACAATATCCTGCTGTTTTCCTCATTTTCTTGTTCCAGATTATTACCATATTCTCTGGTAACTGAAAAACAAAACAGTACACGTCATCTACACTCTCCTGTCCCTCCCTTATGTTCCTCAGGCCTTCTGGCTTCCCCGCTACATACTGCAGTCAGTACTGTACATCTGTATTTGTGCCTTTAACATCGCCATCACCAGCAAACCCTCTCCAGGGCTTCTTACTCCCACCCTCTGTATTTCCATAACCAACTGTGGAGTTTCACAATGCAGGATGAGACAGAGTCCCTTAGGTCCTCTGTTCGGCCTCCAACAGTAGCTAACAGCACTGCTTAAGAGGAAATACAAGGACAGGTGAGGAACACAACAGATCTGCCTCTTCAACATACTCTTCCCAACTGCTAGCCATTTGCAAGACAATGCCTCGCTGAGACAGAGATGACTTCTTTGCAAGAAATAGCTTCCCATTTTTTATCGCCTTTTAAAATGCATATGAATTTGTAGCATCCACAGTAGTCTCTGATCAGAAGTTCTACAGCTTAATCATTTACATGTCAAGTACCATCTGCTTCTGATTGTTCTGAACTTGCAATTTGCCATTTTTGCTTCATGTACATTCGCATTGTGAGAGGATGAATAATCACCTTCTGCTTATTCTCTGTGCTGCTCCTGATTTTATAAGCCTTCATCACATCTCAGTTACCTTTTGTTCTTCTGCCAGTTTTATCTCATTTGAATTAATTGAACGAGTTTAAGTAATTGTTCCAACAGTGTTAAGTGCCAGCACATGTACAGGGTTGAAGTACCGGATTGCATGATCTTTCAGCCCGTTCAGCTCAGTTTTATATGAAATCATGACCTTAGCCTGTGCTTGGTTAGCTCAACAACATTTTTCTCAGATAGAGACACTTTCCTTCCTGAAGGAAGTTCTGTTGGAATTACTGAGGGCAGCACCCTTCCTTTCATGGACTTTTCCCCCAAGAGGAGGGCCTCCAGCATCCCAGAAGATGCAAAGATCAGGACAGTGGTTCTCTGAAGTTGAACTTTCCATTTGAAACACAATATAAAGCTAAAATTCATCCCAAACTGTTATTAAAAGAATAAGCAGCTTCTTAATCTGTTTAGCAATGGCAGACAGGAACATGCAGTAGGAAAGCATGAAGACTGCACGTAGCATGACTAGGCATGAGGCTGTAGCTCCTAACACCAAAGGGAAGTGCTTTTATCCTTCAGCTCCCTGATCTCCATGTTCATTCACCACCACTTGCCTTTTGCAGCTGCAAACAGCAAACAGCATTACCGCCCTTTGGTGGCTGTGAACTGTCAGAACAAGGTTACACAAGAATTAAAAAAAAAAAAAAAAAAGCCACAGTTCTAAAGCAGTCTGAGCTGAGTGAAGCGTTGTCTGCTGTGGATGCGTCTCCCAGTTTCCAACTCATTAATTTTATGAGCAGATTGCAGCAACTCAGCTCAGCTCCTGAACTACTTGCAAGTATGTGGCAAGAAGCTGGGAACACAACAACCAAACCAGATATGACAGCCAGCAGATCCGCTTGTGCTACCACAAGCAGCTTGTGGCAATGCTGCAGTCTGCTAGCACATGCTGCTTCCGTAAGGCTGGCTGAGCAGTGATGGTAAACAGCCTCAAGCTTCTTTCAGCAGCAGAAAACCGTAGCTGCCTTCACTGAGGCCTGCCACTGCACAGGCAGCTACAGAAACACTCACGGCTTGCTGAGCTCACGATCATGCAGGTGCTAGAAAATACACAAAGATAAACATCAGTCACCTCTTCAAAGATGAAACTGATCCAAGGCAACCTCATGTAGCAGTTTAATCTCATCAAGGACTCTGCTGGACACCATCCAAACTGCTCACTTAAGGATGGTACAGCATTACAGCTGGGAAAGCCAGCCAAGCTGAAAACTGCTGCATCACAGTGGTGAAAAATCCCTTTCAAATAAATGGCTTGAGCTAACAGAAACAGAAACCATTATTATAACAGGTAACTTCTACTAACCGAAGAAAATAAAGAGGCAAAAACATCAAAAAAGTGAGGAGCAACGTATTAACTAGGTTTTTATAACTGTAAAAATGTAAGTTGCTTTGTGTTTGAGTTCTTTTGTTTGTAAAGCCTACCTTCTGCTCAAAGATGGTGCTGTTATAGAGAGCGTAGAGCTTCTGTGTCAGCTCCTCTTTACTTTTCTTGAAATACTTCACATACTTGGAAGCTGGATTTGAGAGATCTTGCAAGAAACAGCCAGGCACTGAACACACATTAAGCCTACAAGGAAAGACATAAAGCAGTTTACTGAAGTTCAGATAACTCATTGAACAATAACGGTCATAGCCAATAAAGATCCCTGGGATGCTGCCATTGGCATAAACCCCTCCTGACTATTTTCACTGCCCTGGCCTCATGAGGCCAGTGAGGTCCACATGCTTATACTGTCTCCTTGCCTCGTCAGGGGTGTGAATGGCAGAACCTGAGAACTGTGTGAAGGGCAGAACCTGTCATACCTGAGACTAAAAGCCCAGACTTCCAGCTACTTAACCATTAACAACTATTGAACTGGTAGCAGACCTTTCCAAGTAGTAAAAAAAAAATCAGAACCTGACCCTAGGCAAAACACTTAGCATCTCTTCATCTACCTGTGATGGTCCTAGAACACAGTAAAGATGGAGGAATACTTACTTTTTCTCTGTCTGTGCCGAGCCTGAGCAACTGACTGACTCACTCCTAGGAATTCTCACAGAAGCTGTTATCCTGGAAGGTGTTTCTTGACGTGAAATGGAGTTTGATTTTGGTGTCTTGATTCCGTTCCCTTCTGAGGACTGGGCACCTTCACAGGGTGGCTTGATGTTTTCTAGTTCAACAGAAAAAGTCACAATATTACATGCTGTGAAAGAGTCGGGACCATAGACATAAACAATCAGGTAACAGATGATGAAAAAAGCCTTATGTTCCACTTCAGCACACTTTTTCTGTACATACAAAGGCCTTTACAACTGAGAGATAATTTGCTGTTGCTATACTATAAAAACCACCACTCTGCTGATGGAGCAGCAGAGTCCAAAATTGCAAAATGCTGGGTGGCACTTGCAAAGCTTGTACCATGCACATGAACAGAATTAAGTAATTAGCACTACCATTGCTTCTAAAACTTAATTTGCAAGTTAGCTAAGAACTATTTCTTACCTGTTGTGCTTGGGTGGTAGACAGTTTTACTTGTGCTTAGGAGCGGTTTTCGGGGTACACTTCGTTTCCTTACTCGTTCTATCAATGATTCAAATTCACTGTCTGAGCTGTCTGATTCTAACCCTGCACTCGGTCGTAGCGGAACGGTTGGCGTTTTCTTTTCTGTACTCTTTTCACAACTTCTTTCTTTCCTTCCAACGAGGAAGTCTGGACTACCTGTGGCAACTGACTCTTTCCGATTTTGTGGGGGTGGGAGTTTCATGCACCTCTGACTCTCCTCCGAGCCTTTCACTCCCCCATTTCGGTAGTCTTGCCATGAACTTTCCACAAAGACACAATCTTCGCTGTCACTTAAAACCTCTGAATACTTCAATTTTTGGGAGCAAGCGTTTTCCTTTCCAGGAGTCATCAACTTCTTTGGGGTCTGAAGATCCTTAGATGCTGTAATTCAAAGGAAACAGCTTAAAGTTTTGGTAATTTCACTTAGGAGATTCAAATTCGTCTTAACACAAAACGATTCCTTGAAACAGGATGGGGGAACACGGAAGATAGAAAGGCATCTTTGCACTTTCTGTGTTACACGCTGCCCATTTACTGTCATACTGAATGGACAGTCACTGAAAGATGTACTATCATAAGCTTTATTCCTGGTAAGAAAAGCTACACACATGCGGGAATATAGCTGAACATTTAATATTAAAGTCTTACGAAATTAACAAGTGAAAGATAATTGAAAAAACACTCAGCCTTAGCTGATTAGAACATAGCCTACAGCATAAAGCACACACTTGCCAACAAGGCTTCTGACATCTGAGATGTGATCTGTCACAATCAACAGGTCACGTCAGATCTTACAGTGATGACTGTTCACTTTTCTGGTCCATGTCGCTTCCCCCTGCCTTCTTCCCCACCCTGATAATTCCTCCAGAAATAATTAATTAGCTTTTTGCAGTCTGCAGACGGCATTCATGAGGTCAGCAACGAAGGTTGGGTTTTGACCCAAGAGAATTTCTGCTTTATATTTGCTGTTGGATGATTACTTGCCCTTCTTTGTTGTGCTCCTTCTCACTTCACGGTCCAAGAAGAAATCATCCGAGTCATCGATGAAGTCCTTTAAACTGCAAAACAAGCAGTAAAACAAAGGCAATAAACAGGAAAATTAAGGAGTAAGATTGCCATATTAAAAAAAAATAACCTCCAAAATAAACCATCTACCATAACATGTAGCAGTTGCTCACAAGTGTTACCAACTACATCCACTAACAGAAATGGCAATACAATACGTACGCCTCTAAACGTTGCATTTCCTGTGACCTGAACGTACACAGACCAAACACATACCAGTTCCTCTGTTCACACTCACTTCCATACACCATCAGCGTACGAATCACTAAAACTTCTGATCATTTTTCAGTATTCAGAAGAGTAGATACGATACTAATTGAAGCTAACACATAAATTACTAGTTTGAAGGCTAATACATAAAGACTGAGAAGTCATTAATTACAGCACCCACCTTGCATGCTCCTTTCTGGAGACTGGTTTGGGAGTTTTCATTCTAGATAAAACTGAATCAAAAAGAAGATTAAGAACAAAGTTCTAACGATCATTTTATTACATGTTTTTTTGAGGAAAAACTTGAGACCAGTAAAAATTTAACCTAGACTTTAAAAAAAACAACAACACAAGAATCTTTTAAAAGTAGCTCCAATTCTTGAATCCTCAAAGCTCACAATAGCATTTCCTTCACTCTTCAGTCCTCACCCATATCAGAAATGGGAAAGAAGTACTACTGTTTTGAACCTTGCAGAATCCAATATATGTCAAAACACATCTCTAGCCAAAAACGTCCCTCCAACTGGTTAACAGTAACAGAACAGACGTTATGAGACATGAGGGAATTCTGACCAGTTTAGATGTGTTTGGAACAAATAACGTTTAGAGAAAATGCTTACTGAAAGATACACGGTAGGCTGAGAAGGTAGCAGGGACCAGACAGAATTGCAGCAACAAGAAACTCTTTGTCACGTCTGGAAGCATTAATAGCAAACATAATTGAGAAGAACAGAGAGAGCCTCATATACAATGCAAGGCAAAAGGCACATCCAAGACTGAGACACAAAATTCAAGAGCTCTCACTGTGGCACGTAGCTACCAACAGTGCACTGTACAGGAGCAATGAAGCAGAAACAATTTAAGACTAACACCATGGAAGAAAATCATGCTGAAAAACTACTTCGTTATATGCAGATAAAAATATGACCTTTTCACATTCATTTAGAATACGAATGTGTGCTATTACTTACACATTTCAAATTCATCATCACTGCTTGATGAAAAGTACAGGGCAAGGCTGAAAAAAAAAAAAGTGGAATATCATTAAGAACATCAGGTCACCAGCAAGCAGACCTGCATCGCTACTGCCCTGAAATACCGGATGTATACTGAACACATACCAAATCTATACTGGAAAAAAAGCACAGTGAACATCTCAATCAGGCTGCAAAGTTTTAAATTGTTTAAAACAAACATTAGAATTCGTATATTTAAGTTTGTATCAATATGTTCGATATTCAAATAATGATCAATTGCTGTCAAAATCTGAGGCTGAACCATTTGGTGACACAAGCTTAGGCCGTTATTCTGGTTTAAGCTCAGGTTGGGTAACGGACCTCTAAAAGGACAAAAGGTTGTTTCTTGTCTTATACATGGTATGCAATCAGGCAGAAAACACCGAACAGAACTAGGTGTGAAACCTCTGAACACACAATGACAAACGTTAATTTTGTATGAAGTGCACTTTAATGTGGTTGCTATGAATATTTAGTAGCAGTAGTTTTTAGTAAAGATATTTTAAAACTGGACTGCAATTGCCACGCAAACGTAGGCGCAAGCTGCAACGCTCCGCCTTACCAAATGCCTTAACTCATTTGGGGACAAAAAGCAAAAACTAAGAACCTGAAAATACACAACGTGGCTACTTAAAAGACTGCCTAAAAACATTCAGATGGCTTCTTTTAATTACATTAAAGTTATTCACCCCTTACAAACTCCATGCAACGCGTTTAGGACCCCCTCCCCCCCCCAAACCAGCGCACGCCGTGCTCGGGCCGGGCCCGCTTTCCCCCACCCCCCGGTCCCCCCTCACCTGCCGCCGGGGGAGCGGCGGCCCCGGGCCGGCCCCAGCGGGGTGGCGACGGACACGGAGGGCCCGGCCCGGCCCCCCCGGCCCCTGGGCTCCGCCATGGCGCCCGGCCCGGCCCCGCGGCCCCCGCTTCCCTTCCGGGGCACGGCCCCGGCCGCATGCGCGCCGCCAGCGCCAGCCCCGAGCCGGGCTCCCCCTCCCGGCCCCGGCCGCTGCTGCACTTGGGGCTGCGGCCCCCGGGGTGGAGGCACCATGAGAGAGAGGAGCAGGGGGCCGGAACGCTTCGTGGATGTGTACACAGCCCTTCAGAGCTTCCTCACTGCCGACAGCGCGATCTATACTTACCTGCAATTATTTCTGCTGAAATCAACAGCACTCTTTACAACAAAGCTGCAGGAATGCACGTAAAAGGCCAGAAATCCAGGATACTTTCCTGACAGTGGCACAGGAAGGGTAGCAGAGAATGCCAAACGCTGGTCAAATCAGTCAAACTGGCAAACCAAAGCTTTATTTTTTGTTTAAAGTCTTTGCTACAGTACCTAGGACTGCGCCTCTATACATAATTAAACATCATTCCTGAAAGATCTGTATTTGGCACCAGTTTGTGTTTACCTCAAACACTTGTGGGGAGGATTAATTTCAAATCGAATTTGGTTTTCAAACAGAACAGGAGCTGCCATCATGAAGCCAATTAGCTGAGTTATTGGAGAAGCTTAAAAACGAAACAAAAAACCCGAAGTCCTTATCTAAACCAACACATTACAGAGAGCTCCAAAACAGAGGTCAAACATTAAAAGGCTGATATAGGCTCAAGTGGTTTATAAAACCTATAAAAAAAGACTACACCAGCAAATATGCCCTTTCAGTCCGCACAGTTTAGAATTTAACGCAGGGAGCAACACTCGCTAGCTGGAAATCTTGTCATGGGAGAACCACACGTATACCAACAGGAGTACCCCAAAATCAAATGTTAAAAAGCTCCAGTTCCCAATCCGCATCAGAGGAGAGATTCATCAGCAGATTGAATCAATCCCTGAAATCATAACTGGTCGGGCAGTTCAAGCTTCCCCACCAATCACTACATCTCTCATACATACAGGTTCACATGTACACGGCTCAATCCCACTCAAATTCCTCATGGAATAAAAGGATCCCAGGCTCTATAGAGTCTTTCCCTATCATGCAAGAAGTAAGTCTGGCTGTGCTCTAATCACCATCATGTATCACTTCAGCCACAGAGTACCAGGCAGATTAAGTAGAAATGCACAGTTTTTAGCTCATCATCTCTGTAGAAGTGTTTGAGAGGCTCAGTTCCTGGAGAGTTCTGGGTGGGCATACAGACAGTCTCTTCATGCAGATTCACTGGCCTCTACTGGCTTTATCATGTGGTCTGGTTTGTTGCCGGCAGCATAGTGATCCCACATCTGAAGATAAAGCCGCTCCAGGTCCATTGTGTACTGCTTGGTGTTGAACAAAGGACTGGATATTCTCTGCTTCCAGACTTTGCCACGGATTTTTTTCAGGCTGTAAAAAGAGTTAAAGCCAGTCATGAGCAGTTTCAAACACTATTTTTAAATCTATTTCAGCAAACCCAGAACTGCCAGTACAACTGTTTCAATAATACCTACTCTCCAACTTCCACCAAGTTCACGCCGCCGTTCCACCCCCTCACTGCCTCTGATACACGCCGGCATTACCACTTCAAAAGAGCTGCGACATTAATAGATTAACCTGTCGCATTATCTATACTGCAGGAACTTTTTACTGCACAATTTTACCTTTAAATGACAAACTGACTAATCTTCAGACTGCCTAATCTTCAATTTAAAAAGAACAATAAGTGAACTCTTGCACTTCTTATCAGGTAAGAGCCTGCACTTGCGCAATTTCTTCAGAGTAGGCAGCACTGTTCCTCAGCCTAATTGGAGCACTATTGAATTTACTGTAACGGCAGAAGCGGAGTTAACTGCACAAGAGACCTCTGGATGAGAATTGCCTTGTTATTTCAAAGTACCTGCAAGATTATTAGTAAGGCTCAGCACCGTGCCCAACGACAGCACTTAATATTCCTGATGTTACCATGTTACAAGGTCAAGGTACAAGGTCACTTACTATTCCAGATCAGTTCCCAGTTTCACAGCAATATCTTCATATTCCTGCCTACTTTTTGCAATGAGCTCAAGACAACCAAGGCAAGTAAGCTGGGAGGCAGCAACTCGGGATGCAAGTGTTTCACCTGTAAAAACAAACAAACAAAAAAGATGAAAGGAATCAGCTTATCAAGTAACACGCTACTGAGTATTACTTTGCTTCTGCCTCCAGAAGAGGAAATGAGAAAATCCATCAGGCCAGCTAGCTGTTATTGTTAAAGCATAAATCACAATCAAATTTATCTGCTCTGTCTAGGTTCCCCCTCGCATCACCTGGCATAGTGACCATCGGAGTCCCAGCCCACAGGACATCCATCCCAGTTGTGTGCCCGTTGCAAAGCGGAGTGTCTAGACAAACATCAGCCAATTGCCCCCTCCTCACGTGTTCTTCTTTGGGGGCAACAGGAGAAAAGATGATTCGGTTTTGGGAAAGACCCAAGTTTTGTGCATACTGCTGAATATTGGGTTCTCCTACAGCCGGGAAACGTAGCAGCCACAGCACACTGTTTGGAACTCTTTTTAGGATCTGTAAAAACAACCAAGAAGAAAATACAAACAGTTCTGTCAGAGACCTTTCTCTTCCTGGGTACTGGCAATAAATTGCCACGTATCAAAATGAAGCAAAAGACACAATCATTCAATATTTGAATCTGAGATAACAGAGCAAGGAAAAAACAAATTACAATTTGGAGTGGAATGGCATTCTATTCCAAATACTGCTGAAAGATACAGCAACACTGAGCAATACTTCACAAAGTAGTACTTGAAGAATAAGTCTTGAAATTGGTGATACCATTTATTCATAGGCTCACACTCTGGAATATAAAATAATACCCCTCAAAGATCTCTGCAACGTACTTCCACACTACCAATTGCCAAGGCCAGCTCTAACTTAAGCGTGCAGGCTAGCAAAGAGCAGGCTTATTTCTCAGTGGAGTACCAGCACACTTATGCTGTCCAAGATTTAATTCTCACTGACTAGAAGCACAGATGCGATTTTAAATCAAACCAGAAAATAAAAATAAAAAATATCTATATCCTGTTAATGCCAAGCCCTGTAGCATGAGCATTTTAAGGATTCAAATGGCTCCAGGTCAGTATTTTCCACAGAACAGTTGAACTTTTAACTTGCATGACATTTCTCTTGATTTGAACAGTAGAACTGCTATGTTCCAGAGGTCCAACCTCAGTCTTCATATCAGATACACAGACACTCACATTAGCCCACATCTGTAAAGTGGAAGGGTCAATCTTATACAGCTGATTAAAGTTGCAGTATACAACAGCATCCTCTGGCAAGCCATATTGAGAACGGGTAGTAACAATTATAGTTCGTGGAACTTCTTCTCCAGTTGCTGCTTTGTTGTTAATCTAAATTGGAAAAGAGAAAAGGCTACTTGAACGCTGAAATCACAAGAAACAAGCTTATGCTCTATGGAATCTTTCTGAGGCACAGTGCAATGTGTTGGCATCATAACTTACTACAAGCATATCTTTGGCTTCTTCTATGAAAACAAAATTGTCTACTTACCCAGAACAAGAATTTAACTCGTACATGTAACATGCTTGTGACTGCCATGATGTTGCAACCACCAAGGAATAAAACGCTTGGCATTTTCATGCCCTGGCTATGTCTCTCTGAAATTCCAAGTAATTGTAAAGAACCAGCATCTAAAGAGGCATTACACATGGACTCTTCCCCTCCTTAAGGTCCCTTCACTGCCTTGAGACTAAAAATGAAATCAAGACTTCAAGGAAGAAGAAGAAAACAGTATTTAAGAAGCAAAAGACTTTTTGTTTTGAATAAGACAATAGGCACAATAGAACAGATAGAAAAAAGACAATTAAGATCAAAGATGCAGGATAGTATGTAACTGAGACTGTAAGGAACTGGCTGACAAGGAAACAACCAGCTCCTTTGGACTTAGTTCTAATTAGCCAGGATGGATAAAGGTGCATTTTGCCGCAAAAACATACAAGGAGCCACATTTCAGCTGTATGCTTATATAGAACGCTTGTGACCGCACTAGGAAGCTTATAGCTCGTTCCTTCCAGTGCCAAAAAACTAAACTGAAGGAAATTCACAAATCAAAAGAAGTTATGTCAGTGTCCAACCTTGGTGTTTTTAGAAAGAAGAAAAACCGCTCTACAAGGTTAGAAATTTTAAACAAAAATAACAATTGTCACTTTCACTCAAATCCCAGGAGCTGTAAGCGCTGAGAGGTGGTGGCACAGTGCATAGTTCAGAAAGACATAAGTAGCAGCTCAATAAGCACTGTTGAATTACAATGAAATAACTTGGCCTATATAACCAAACACAATCTTTTGATAGGAAAAACAAAACTGAACAACGCCTTGTAAACACCCTTTAAGCTGCAGGGAATGATCATGTCTTGCCTTCAAGTTCTATACAACTGACAATCTTTAATCTTTTCTACACAACAAAATTAAACTGTTTTGGACTTCAGATACCTGTTGATATAACCCCTCTATTTTTGGGGAAAGATCATCTTCCAGAACATCTGTGGCTTAAACACATCTGGACTTTCCTTCAGTATGAGAACTAAACAAATCGACATGACAGAAGACAGGCATTTGCTTGGAGGTTTTTTGTTCCTTGTTATGTTAAAATACGCAGATGGTATTATAAAACCCAAGAGGAATGTCTTGAAGTGCCTCACCTGAGTAGTTGCTAGTCCATTACTAATGTTGAATCCATTGATAGTTATCTGAATTTGTCCACGATTAATCATCTCAATCACAGCTTCTGCAATTGTATTCATAGGAATGACGGGCATACTGAGGGCAGCATTGCTGTCTGCATTGTCTCCACTATCAGGACACTTCATCTATGAGAAAAAACCCGTTAGCATCAGAGAAAATAATAGCTTCAGTGTCTAAGACAGAACACACAAAGGCATAGCTCTCACCTTAACAATCTTGACATCGGGGAGGCTGTCAAGGAAAGCCTTCAAGTCAATACCATTCAAAACAATTCTGTTATCGTAAATGTGACCATTGGACTTGAAATCAATGACTGCTTTTTTCTGTTGAAAACAAAAAAACAAATAAAACAGTTACAGGATCCCTTACCAAATGTCATTTTATCACAACAGCTGACAGAAAAGAACAGCTATCAACACCAGCTTTTCTTGCCCTCTCTACTTTCCTACATACCTTCAGATGGGGGAACATGTTGGCATGGTCTCCAATGAAGAAAGTGTTTGGCATGTAAGCTAGTTTCTCTGAATACTGCTCAGCTACCTCAACTGGAGAAGTTTCTTTATCCGTAATGATGTAATCCATGAACAATGCCCCACTGGTTCCAGGATACCCTAACCACATTGCCTAAAAAAAAAAAAAAAAAAAAAAAAAGCAAGACTTCAGTCCCAGGTGCACTGCCAAAATAAAGCAAGTTAAAATCACCACATGGTAAGTTAAGCTCAGATCTCAACTCATTTTTGCAAATGTTTCAGACACCTTTTTCCTTGTTTTCGTCAATACAAGAAAGCTGTAAACAGGAACCTTACAGAATTAGAGTTCTCTTTCAGGACACAGTCAACTGCACGTGAAGCACAGGGAAAAAGAAAACAAATCGCACCACTTCAACACAAACAATCCTATTTGTCTCACATCTGCTAATCCTCAAAAAGTCTCTCTCCTTTAATAACGCAATATTCAAATTATTAATATTCAAGAGGTCTAGCTAAGAATTTTATCCTAACTAAAACAACACTTCTTTCAACTAGAAAGCAAACAGTCTGTGATTGACTCCAACTCCCCGCTTCTGTGATCATACCACTCCTTCAGACTCCAAGAGACATCTCTCCATATTGTCGCATTCACTATTTGAATCCCTTTTGGAACTGTGGTGATTAGCAAGCTACTTAAGGAGACCATCCTTAAGTCCGCATCCTGTAACACGCAGGAGGGATGAATACCTGGTCTTGTTAACATTTTATTCAACTTGACATCAAAATATTAACGTTTTTCAGGGGGGAAAAAAGTGAGGAAAGAGTATAAAGGTTGCATCTCTGCATTCACTTTGTAGAGAACAGGGAAACAGAATGGGTAGATGCTGTCTGAATATTCTCTCACTGTGATTACAATTAACAAAGCCTCCGTCCGACCTGTTCTAAATTGTACTTGCATTATTACAAACTTGAGCGTCCCCAGATCTCTGACAGTGATCAAACATGAGCTTTCATTTTTTCCACTCTGCCAGAGAGGAGAGAAATGAAGGAATAAAAAAAAAAAAAAAAAAAGAGACACTCCTACTAAGAATCGGTGGTTTTTTGTTTGTTTGTTTTTGGAGATACAGTCCTCTTCAACTTAATTACCTGAATAGGTGCTGGTCTCAAAGCGAATAATTCATTTCGGGCTCCTTTGGTGTAGCCATTCATGTTAATGAGAATGTGTATCCCATCCTGATGGATGCGGTCTGCTGCTTTTCCATTACACGGTATCTGAAGAATAAATAAACAAACTTATTTGTGCTTTCAATAACAAATGCAATTAGTCATTGGTGTACGAACGGATAAATGTCAAATGCGTAATTTGGTGAGACATAAGTTTTGTCACTCTTAGTTTTACACAGGCATAAATCCTCAACTCATTCTAAACAAAACAAAACACCAAAACTGTTGTAACAAGGCAAAACATGATTTTGCTATAGACAAACAACAAACAGGAAAATCTCAACTCTGCCAAACCCATCTCAAAAAAACGGTTCTGCTAACATCCATGTAGCATTTTTATTTATGAGAGCAGATCCTGAACAACATGAAGTGCTTAAAAACTATGTACAGGTTTTAACCATCATCTAATTTATATATATTACTTCATATACATAAATCCCAAGTTGCTTTAGGTTACTGTCAGTTATCTTGAGATAACATAACTTCTGTGTATACTGAAATCCCTATCACATTTTTCACAAAAACCTAAACAAAAAAAACAACCAACCAACCAACCAAGCTTTTGATACAGGGGGAAAAAAGTCCCTCCATCAGGCAAACCTCTGCCCCACTTTACACGGGTAAAGTAACCTTATGCAAGCTTAAATATATTTGCAGTTGTGGTGTCTTGATTTATCCATGACATTCAGGTATGACCATTATTTTAATACCCAATGTAAAAGCTACTCAATATTGTTTAATATTAATTTTTAATAATATAACACAGGTGATAAGGCTGTATCCCTGTATCACTGTATCCCAGGTTATGCATAACGCCAATACATCTACAAACCCCCAAATTCTTAAAACTAGTGTTGGCCTAGTTCAAGAAGTCCTTGCTGCTAAAATCTTAACCTGTAGGCTGATCTCTCTTCCTTTTGGTTTGCTAAGAGCATCAGAAAGCTCACCTGAGATAAGTCAATGAAATGATTTGCTTCAGCCATCACTTTTACACGGAAGTTTGTACCATCATCAGGACTCAGGGCATAACAGAATACCTAGAAGAGAAGGCATCACAAATTGAGTACCTGCAATAATTTATACCTTTGCTATAAAGCTCTTATTGGAAAGTTATTTCACAACAAAATAATTTTGCTATAAACATATGGTATTGTAGTTTTTAATTATGTAAGTAAAATTGTATCTAGTTCCAGACAAACTACATTATATTTGTGTGGCAGTTACCAGTTGAGAAAGAAGTAAAGAAAAAAAGGGCATTGAACATATTAGCACCAGGCCTCAGCTCTACCTAGTTCTGGGACAAGTATAATGCACTACATCTTGCGTAAACGAAGATACAAAGTTCTCACCAATGCCAAATCAAGCAATTTTAATAAATGAATTTGAGCATTCAATTCTCTAAAAATGCCTTTTACAAGACATCTTTGAATTTGTAACCAGTGAGAAGCACGTAATTATAACTCAGTTTGAACAGGAAAGTTAAGTTGTGGGAAAGTTTTTTTAACAGATTATTTAAAAATTGAATAGTCCTCTCCATTTAAGAAATTGCAAATGTATCCGAGAAATTCAAAATCTTTAATCTTAAATCTTTATAAGCTATAGACAAAACAGAATCAACATGCAGAGAGTTGGTTACCTTGAAAGACAAAAGCATGGTTTTACTAAGACAGTAGATAAGCTTTTATTATTTATATTAAGGTCTGCAGAGCTTTAAAAATCTGGAACAAAAAAGGCTGCTCTCAGGCTAATTGAAGGGGAAGTGGTACATTCCCTCCACCCCACAGATAACTCAGACTGCTAATTTGATTGCTTCATGGAAGAAAACTGCTTCATAGTGACACTTCTGATAAATCAAGCATGCGGCTGCATCACAAGGATCTCAGACTACAAAGACTGTGTGACCAGGAAAAAGTAGAGAGGACACAGGGAAGAGGGAAAAGGAGAAAAAACACGGCTTGTAAAGCATTTGCAACACAGAGTTAACACAAAATGGATGCATGTCTGTAACTCTGAAGTAACTAGGCAGAAGCTTGATGTTGAAACACATCTATTAAAAGAACAATAGATGAAGCTTAAATAAAAAGAAAATAAAAAATAATTTCCCATGGCCTTTGAATCCTACCCGCAGTAGTTCTATGGATGGGTAATTCCTACCTTCTAAGTAACACATTATCTTGTAAAAAGAAGAATTCTTAGGCAGCAGAACTCTCCCATCCCATAAAAAAGGATGATCACTAACCAACACATACTAGCAACAAAAGATTTGCCCTTCCCTAATTTATCTGCCTGCACCAAGGAAAAGAAGGTGCCTATTTCAGCTGTATTTTAAAAGCTTCAGCATTTAGATTTTTACCTCAAATTTGTCTGGGTTATGCATGCCTGGGATTGACTGCATTAGGTGTGATGTTGGATGGTTTCCAAAATCAGAGCTCACATAGCCAATACGAAGTCGACCTTCACTGGCCTTCAGATCCTTAGGATGCTCATATGGCGGCTTGTGAAGAACATTAATCTGTCAAGAAAATGTAACACAAATATTTATAAACCCAGGAATAAAACCCAAATGCTAAACACAGACAAAAAAAAAAAAAAAAAAAACAACAACAACAAAAAAACGAGTTTTTAAAATTAGTTTTATCCAGCATTTAAGTGGGCTATGAGCATCTGCTATTTCAAACCTGCATTACGTATGTTCCACTGCAGCCAAGTGCAATTTTCACAAACTGGGTTACAAGATGTCATGTGCCTATGTTTAGGCAAATAAAGACAGACACGACTGCTGAAAATTATTAACATTTCTGCCTTTCTACCCTCTGCGCATTCTGAAGTACTCCATCCCTGATTATTAAACATAATGATGCCACACCACTACTATCATTTCGCTCTTGAACCACAAACCACTTCTAACCAGAACAGCATTCCTGTGAAACATCACGGCAAGCTTTTTGCTATGCTCACCATCTTCCCCAGGCATCAGCTTGTAACCACTATCTCTGGCAAGATTATAAGGCTGCAGAGACCCCAAATTCAAGCCAGTTTAAAAGTACATCTTCTAAAGTTTCATATCCGTACAATCTCTCATGCTAACTGGACCCTTCCACTGGTTGACAGCATTTTCAATTATAACTGGCAACCTGCTCACGCAGTCTGTTTCAACAATCAAAACTGCCAACAGCTGTGACCCT
Organism: Netta rufina; assembly: GCF_964035555.1. Classification (NCBI taxonomy): domain Eukaryota; kingdom Metazoa; phylum Chordata; class Aves; order Anseriformes; family Anatidae; genus Netta; species Netta rufina. The sequence continues at coordinate 12,092,177 of NC_140135.1, forward strand.
CTGATTCAAAGGGAAAACAAGCTACATTATTTTAGTCAAAGAATTTGCCATCAACTGCAATGACACTCTTGGCAGCTTGAGGTGCTGTGCAGTTTTGTGGAAATAGCATAGTTAAGTCTTTACAAGAAAAGAAGACGTTTAATGAAAGAAACTTTGGAAAAAAATATGTTACTGTACACAAAGTACCCCAGAGCAGAATAAAAAAAAAAGAAAAAATCTAATACTTCTATTTGAGATGCATCGACCCCGGAACACTGCTGCCACTACGAAGGTGAGTGCATTTGGAAATCCCAGAGCCAAGCAAACAAAAAGCTTGCATGTTTCAGCGAGGAACATATGAGGCAAGGTCAGGTACCAAGCGCTACAGATGCTGGGAAGGAGCAGATTTCAGGAAATACTACTGCACAGCTGCGTGGATATATTATTTTACTGTTAGGGAAACATTTACTCACTCTGCATCTCCACAGGTCAGTGACTAGAAAGCCTTACAAAGGCTAATATTAACTAGGTGAGTATTAGATTTTTGATAAGAACAGACAAAAGCACTCCGGTCACAACAGGCCTTTATAACACCTCCTACCTTGTCCAAGCACAGATTTCCATGTCTCTCAGCAATAGCCTTCCTAAAACTGTGAGAAAGGGGATACAGCATGCTGTGATGAGGGTGGACAGAAGGCAGTCTGTTTTTCTCCAGCTGATCAGCCACGATGCTAACCAGCTTCTTCATTCTTTCATCATAATCTGTCCAGTCACAGACAATCTAGAAAAGGTAAAATTAAAAAAAAAAGATTATTCAAGAAGCTGAGACCAATGCTTCTCCCAAAAATGGAAGCAACACTTCCAGTAATTACTGATGGTAACTGGACAGTCTTCTGATTTAAGACTTGTTTAATCTTTCGCTATGAGTATGTAGTCTTTGGTCAAGGTGATCAAGCTTTGTATTTGACAAAAAAGGAATCTCAAGAATTACAACCCTCTCTCACCTGCAAACAGTGGGCTAAGTTACAGTAGGCATCAGGGAAGTCAGGTTTCAGTTTCAGAGCAGTGCGGTAGGATGCAATGGCTTCTGGTATATTCCCTGAATCCTGTAAAGACAAAGGTATGAGTCAGTAGATACCAACACGTTCAGGGTAAGTACCCACAATGCCCCACCGTATTCTAAGAGTGATTCATTCACATGTGTTACCTTGTGAATAGATGCCAGGTTGCTATGGGCATCAGCAAAAGCTGGGTTTATCTGAATGGCACGGGTATAGCACTGTAGAGCTCCTTGAACATCCTGCATTTCCTTCAAAGTATTTCCCATATTAGAATAAGCATCTGCAAATGTGGGGCTGATTCTGAGAAATCAAGATAACATACGTTATGAACAATAAAAGCTTCTCCTCCATTGAGGAAACATACTCATAGCCACACTTTCGGGTTTGCAAAGCAACTATCTGAATTTAAATACGCTACTGTAAGCCACATCCTGTACAGATCTATGGCACTTTCCTGTTATGGAACACCGGGACTATTACAAGAAGTATCCATTTACCGAATAGCCTCTTTGTAATGCATCAGAGCTTCCTGTAACTTTCCTTGCTGTTGCAGAACACTTGCTAAATTTGAATGTGCAGCAGCAAACTCTGGAAACACCTGGAGGGGAAAAAAATAAAAGCATAATCAGTCTTTCAAATCCCCAAATTCCACCATAACAGAGGAAATTCCTGTGCATTTCTTACTCTTCATTTTAGGACTCAGGTCTCTGAGCAGAATTTCCTCTGCTTATGATTAAGAGATGGAAAAAAAAAAAAAAATACCTAAAACTCATGTCATATTACATGTTCTCAGCTTTAATTCCCCACCTCCCGACCACATTCAACTGTACCTCAAGAGCCTTGCGGTAAAGGCGGACAGCTTCCTCAATGTTCCCCTGCTCCCGTTTGATGTTTGCTAGGTTGTTGAGAGAATCTGCATGAGTGGGACAAAGTCGAAGAGCTGTATTGTAGCATTCTTCTGCTTCAGCCACCTTCAAAGGGGAAAAGAATAAAAAAGGAACTGTTGATACTGTAAAATTTCTTGTAACAGCACTGTTTATAAGAAGTTATTATACAATCACTTGAACAGGTTCAAGGTGGATATTTCCTGAATATTATCCTGATGGATATTAAATAACTTAAAAAAAAAAAAAAAAAAAAAAAAAAAAAAAAAAAAAGCACTCCTTACACTGCCTTTCTCCTTCAAGGCATTGGCCAAGTTACAATAGGCATCAGGGAAGTGGGGTTGTAGTTCAATAGCCCTCCTGTAGGTGTCTATTGCTAGGTCTATCAGTCCTTGCTCGTAATACACACAAGCAAGGTTGCCGTGCACAACTGCATGATTTGGACTCAAACTCAAGGCTCGTAGATAAGCTGCTACGGCTCTGTAACAAGAAAAAGAAGGTAAACAATCATCCACAGAGCAGCAGTCATATTTATCTCGTCATAAAAACATACACAATGAAAACCTTCAAGGGATAGATACCACCATGTACACAAAACCCACGCCCCTGTTCTGCAAGATGTTCCTGGAAACACAGATAAGTACTGCCTGAATCAAAAAGCCAATCAAGAAATGAATTATTATGCATGACATTTTAAAACTATGCTCAATTTTGTAATGACTGGCAGGCTAGAAGACAGACTTTGTTCATTTTAGTTAAACAACCTGAGTTCCAAAACTGTGTTAATAATCAACATTCACTGCTCCACACGAGACAGCCACTGTCTGAAACAGACTTCAGCCGAAGAGATGTGCAGTACTCCTCTTCAGAACTATTTTAATATGGCTTGTATTACTAGAATGTTTGTGACCTTTTCTTCATTTGCAAAATTAAAGTTGTATTCAAAAAATATTCTGCAATTTATTCTATAAAGGAACATGAAAAGCAAGAATTTCATGCTTTTGCAATGCTTTTTTGGAGTAGTCCAAGGAACTGATCCCATACTTTTCCCAGACTGCTACTCAAACAAGTCAACAGATGCAATACTGTACACTGCATAGAAACACCACAGCCTGGATCTTCTTCCAGAAACAGAAGTAAGATTCATTGAACAGATTAGACGTCTCAAAACAAGTTACTCCAAACAACAGCAAACATACTACTACAACCGCATGCAATAACACAATGTGGACACAACAGATACAGAATATTCAGTCAGATGCTAAACTGGAATTCAGCATTTTAGCTTGTCCTACACAAAGGGAAATTTTAGAAACACCTGCAGACCAGAGGTCTAGAAACACATAGTGAAAATGGTAGTTTCATGCCTTTCTCACATACCTTCTCCTCCCTCTTCTCCTGACTTTATTTCAAATCTATTTTTGTCTACACCTTCGGTAGTAAAGTCTTAAAAATTAGAATTAAGTACAGGAAAGTAACGAGGGAATACATTCCACAGGGATTATTTATTCTTAATTCCAGTATCCAGCTTTCCAAAGGCATTTACTTTCTCAGCTCATGGCACATGTTTTCACTATGTCTGCCCAAAGAGATTTTACATCAGGAACCTAACTTGTATCTTGGTATGTCTGACACTTGGCATGTATGATATGTACACCGCTGACAGAGTGATTCTACTTATCTGCTTACCTGTCAAATATCCTTGCTTCCTTCAGGACATTTCCCAGATTGATATAAGCATCCAAAAAGTTTGGGTCAAGCGTTACAGCCTGGAAGTATTTTTAAAGTTTCGAGCATTAGCACAAAAGCTCTATGATACCTGAAGTTAATTTTTGTTTATGTATATACACATGATTTATTTTTAAAGCCTGTCAAACTTAATCTGTAAGCACCTAAGACGATGAACAACCTAGTAAGGAAAACTTAAGTTATACAATCACAGAACACTGAAGTTACTTATCTGAAGAAGGGACAAAATACACTACCTTCAGATCATTCATTTGCTTACCTAAGCCATCACCTAGTTCCCTCCAAATTCATGTGTATTAGAATAGAAAGTAACTGTTGTAACATCAGTTGTGACTACTGCAGAATAAAATGTTAAACATTTATTTCATGTTAGGTTGATCATACTTAAGTCTCCTGCCCACCCTTGCTATGCTGTTATTTATTTTTAGGAAAGAAAAACCTTAAAAAAAAAAAAATTATCTACGTCCCTTATCTACTGCAAAATGAAACCTATTTTTAAAATTTAGGAAATAGAAAAACAGAGCCAAAAAAAAAACAGAGCCAATTTCACAGGAGCAAGAAGAAAGCAAATACATTGTGTGTATAGGGAAAAAAAATGTAACCATTTGACTAACAAAAAACATTTTCACTCTGCAGTAATAAGCTACAGATGTGTATTTGGAAAGCCACACTCCTACAGTCTTTCCCACGGGAACCATTATTTCCAGATTAAGATACTTGTTAATTATCATTTACTAGATACAGGAACAAAAAACAAGCAGTTAAAATTAGTTTTGTAGATCCGAGTCAAGAATACCAGGAAGAAACTGTCCACCACATCTTAAATGTGGTTTTAGGTCATGTTAGAACTTCAGAGGAATACAAATTGTATTCAGATGCTAACTAAAAGGTATTAGATCTTACTCTAAATCGTTGTCTAATGACAAAGATCTAGAAAAATCTGAAACAGTGGTGAAAAATAATCCTGGAGAAGAATGAGTATTACTTAAAACTGTTCTCCTCTGTTAATCATAGGAAAGTTAAGAAGACCTGAAATAAAAACTGCTACAAAAAATGGTTTTAAGAGGAATTGTTTCTCCTTTTTACATACAAAAGGAAAAACAAAAAAAAACACATAAAACATTATTCCCAAACTGTACTTGTAAAAATTCTATTCCAGTAAAGGACTGTAAAACAACTTAATGAATTTCTTATCTTTGACATGTGTGTGACGTCCTTAGGGCAATTCTAAACATATCTCTTTAGTGGTATACAGGCAGTCTGAAACATCAGGAAGTAAACAAATTATTAATACAGGACGTCAACAGGACTATAAAAAATTCTGCTGATCAGAATATGTTTATCACCTACCAAAGTATTCATCCATAAGCAGACAATTAACTGCCTGTGCATTAACATCTAGCAGTGAAGCTGACTGGCTTAGACAGTTACCTTTTCAAAGTGATGAATTGCAAGCCAGATTTCTCCTTGGGCATTGAAAACACATCCAAGATTACTCCATGCCACTGCAAAGTTTGGTTGAGTCTCAATTGCTTTTAAGTAACAGGCCTTGGAACAGTTAAAGAAGAGAGATACAAGGGAAGGGGAATATTTGTAAAAAGAAAAAAATGAGAGAAAACAATTGTTAGTATGCATTCTCTAACCAGCCAAAAGTGACCCTGCAGTATAGGCTAGCTTGCGCCAAAACTAATGCGCTGCAAACTGCTGTTGATCCTGCGCCAGCGCAAACCAAAACCCAGGTGCAAGCCCACCATTTTTCAGTTATGCTGATAACAGGTTAACATGCTTTTAGACACCAGGTCACCAGAGAAATCATCTTCAAAATAATTCATGTAGTTCAGAGAAGTATCTGTCTCTCTCGATGTGCACAAAAACAAAAAAAACTACTATGCAAAAACTACTCAGCTAAGAAATAAAATGATTAAATTGTGACAAACCCTAAGCAGGATAGAAATCACTCTGAAAATCAGAAAGACTACTGAAAAAGATGTAGCTTATCTTCAGTTTTAGCCGTCCTTGTTAAGTGAGATGGCACACCCCATCCCAGGTGCTCCGGAGACATTCCATGAGCTACAGCTTCAAAACCTCAAATGACAGGATTGCATGAAGGTTTAGGTCCCTGTAATGCAAGCGCGAGAAGTCGCTGCGCATCCTAACCAGCACGGCGCCACGCTATCGCTGCGAACTGCTTTGCTAGATTCATCGCCCTAGGTGCAGCGAACGGCCAACCAGAATCATTAATCTACCAGACAGGCCCACACAAAAACTCGCACGTTAAATTTGATGTCTGGAGTCTGAAAGCGTTACAACCCAATTGTGTCCAAAAGGCCAGCGCCTGGAGCTTGGGCAGGCACCCAACCCGAGATTAATCATCCAGTCAACCGTTCGCGAGGGCTTAATCGCACGCAATGCGCGTTACCGCTGCGCAGCCTTTGCGCTACTGCAGGATCACAGCGCATCATCAGAAGAGCAGAACGCTGCAATCCAAACAAAGAAGAAAAAAGGAAAAAAATGAACAACCAGAAGAGTTAGAAGCTTTTACTATTAACTATCTCCAATTACTTCTTTAAAAAAATATTTTAATTTACTTTTACTTTATTTCTTTGAAAGAATTTGTGGCTACTAGTATAAAACATTCTTACATTACTTGCTTGTAATTAAATATTTTAAGCTGTTTCTGAAGCCACAAGACAGAAGATTCAGGCATGGAGGCAAATGGTTTTGCTGTGGCAGTTACAAACCCGTTACCATATTTCTCATCATGTGACTTTTCGGTGCGTTCCTTGCTGGAAGAGGAGGAGGAGGTGTGTGTCTGCCCTAGATCCAGGCCTCGAGCTCCCTTCAGCGAGGCACCTTACGCATGGAATAGGAGGTTTCACCCACCTGAAACCTTCTAAATACAATATCAGTGGTGAAAAACCAAAAACAAGAGAGAAAATAAAACAAGATCATTAGTAAAAGTTCAACAAAGCAATTGCAATTTTTTTGGATATGTCTTAACACATGGGAATGAGGACAATCTGTCTGTAACAAGGGAGACATGCAGAAGGGAGAGGGTTAATCAGGGCAATTGCATACAGCAGGGACTTTTTTTTTTTGGAAGAAAGGCTCTGAAATATCTACAAAGAAATTAAATTTTAGTTCAAACTGTAAGGAACTTGCTGGCTTGATCTTTCAAATGGACTGATAACCAAAGAAACACATTGCAATTTACTCAAGATGTTTTTCCTCGTTTATTAAGTTCTCACAAAACGGAATAACACTTTCAAACTAGGTGTCTCCAGAGCTCTGAAACAAAGAAGTCAGCAACCTAAGGCAGGCGCAGTGTCTTGGCCTATACCAGTCACACTAAAGCTGCAGTGAAGTGCAATTCATGTTAGCTGTCCGCTTGGTGGGCTGAGAACCAAGTGTCTCAAAGACTGTTCAAACTCTTAGCGCTACTACGAATCGTTTCCAACCTGGATCTGACCAAATCGGTTACGCTGTGCTAGGACGGTAGGCGCATCCAAGTTGGTAGGAGAAATCCAAAAAAATCATCAACTTTGAACCTAGGCTCCCCTTACCCCATAAAGACCCGGACCCTCCCCGATGGTGCTGCAGCCAAACAGACAGCTACGCTGTTCATACACTCCACTTTTTAGCATGCGCGTGGGGCTCGGAGCGACAGACGTGGAGTCCAGAGTGTTTCTGATTTCTCCACACTCCTCACCCCTGCAGCGCGGACGCGTAAGGTGGCTTGTAACAAGACAATTTCTTTGTGCAATCCGAGTTTTAACATGCCAAGAATTTTCAACTCATCTTGGTGTTCAAATTCTCAGTTTAGGAAACGCAAGACTGCTAGAAGCCACCTTTCCACTACAGCAAGTTTTCTTTCGATCAGTTCATTTCCAAACAAACCAGCTTTGTCCTTCTGATTTCTTTATTTTAGGGAGGGGAGAAGGGAAGACATGAAGAAAAGTTATTCGGGGGTTCGCATACTGCAGCTATTGATCATTTACTAGCCTTTCTTCCACTATCAAGGGAAGGGAAAAGTTAAAAAGAATAAAAATCTTTAAAAGCCAATATTACAAGGTAACATTTGGATAAGTTTCTTCTCCACTTACAAGCCACAAAGGACTTTAGAAGAGCAGCATTTTCAATAGCACCTGCATCGTACAGGGATCTCGAGCTAACCACAGGCTCTCTGCTTGGCACCAGCAGGCAAGCCTCAGATTTGAAGGACTGTTACTTATTTCCAGATAAGAGCATGGTGGAGCCCCTGCCCAATACTTCAGAATGGTATCGGATAGTCTAGTTCAGCAGAAAGGCTTGGTAACGTTCCATTTCTTGACTTAAACCAACTTTTAAACATGGACATGCCATATCTTGCCCTGCAACTACTCTGGGGTGTTTCAGTGCCTTCAGTTTTCAGCAGTTTCTCAGACTGTCTGTAGATCAACGCAGATTTGAAGACTTGGTGCAAAGTTCAAGTTTTCAAAACACTGGCGTTTACATGTATTCTACTCAACACCTACCTTGGCTTCTTCCAAGCGACCCAGGGCTTTGAGCAGGTTCCCCAGGTCACTACGAACACAGTACAAGTCCTGAAAAATCAAAGTCATGCCGTCAGCTTCGGGACTTCACAGATGCCCCAAAGGTCTTCACACAGGCCCTGCAACAGAACTCCCCAGTCCCCTGCAGCTCAGTGTAAATTCCCAGTAAATACGTTACACACTCAAAATATTTTTTCATGACCTAGCATTATAGCCAACAGATCTGACTGATTTTAGAACCATAAAAACACAAGAAGAAGAAGAAAAGGAATTAGGAACCAGTTCATACAATTTGTCTGTACAGAGATATGAAAGAACAGGAAGTTCAAGTGACCCCACAAGCAGCTTAAATTCTTGTGCCCTATGCTAAGTATTTGAAGCCTCTTTTTTAATCATTATTTGTTCTGGGGGGACAGTTTTATTTTATTTTTTAAAGCACTACCGCTAACCTGTACTCTTAAATTTACACTGTTACCATTATGGCTTTTACCTAGATCTCAAATTATACATAATGACCTTGCTTCCTGCATCCTCAACAGTTTTACCTCCCTGTTTTCCCCTATTAATCCATAAGCCTTGCCACTTGCTCTTTTTCTTTCATTTGTAACCACAGCATATACTGCTGGATACTGCAGTTGCAGTCTATTGTAAGACCACAGAGAATGAGGACAGCTGCGTCAATATTAACAAAGAAAGTTTCTAACCTAAGTAAAACTCAACTTTTGTAATAAAAACCATCTTACAGTACTCCAGCCAATGCATTATCTACTAGTCACAATGCTTAACGTGAATTTGACGAGTTCACATAGGCTGAAGAACACAGCAAAAGATGCCAAGCTCTTGTTGAACTGGTTTTTCAATTGCTTTTGCAAGGAAAAAGGATGTATACACCAGACCAGTGCTGCCTCTTAAAGGTTTTTGACAAAACAGGTACTCATGATGCAATAGCAAGCAGACACCATCATGCTGAGTACCACTACAGAGACCATTTGAGCACAAGGCAAAATAATCAGAAGATAACACTCTAACACTATTTTCACTAAAAAAATAGTTTTAAACAGTTATAACCCCAAACCTGAACAGCAGATGATTTTGTAGCAGTCACTTATAGACATAGAAGTGACACAGCAGCCAAGTCTGAAGTGCTACTTACAGGGTTGTACTGAAGGGCAGACACATATGCCTGTACTGCTCCTTCCATATCTCCTGCGGCTACCAGCGCAGCAGCCAGATTAATATATCCATCAATGAAATCTGGTTTGAGGCGTAGTGCGTGTCTGTAATGTTCGATAGCTTCTTGTAGCTGTCCACGTTCCTTGTACACATTGCCTAGATTCGAGTAGGCTTCGGCCAACAGCGGATTCTGTTTAATAGCCAAAGTGCTGAAGTGAGCAGACCTGGAAAAAATTACACAAGTTAGCAAAACACCTGATTTCCAGTGCTCACCTGTTTGCCTAGTTATTTAGTCAACGTTCATGCTTAAGCCAGCCAAACCCACAGCCAACGAATCTGGATTTACAGATTTAGCTTCTCCCAGTTTAAACTATCCTCTCTCCTACTCCTCTTTTAGATTCTACTGAAGAAAGAGAACTCAGTTGCAATTGGTAGGCTTCGAGTCTCCTCACCAGCCTGAGCTCAATGCCGCTGGAGAAAGCATTGCAGATGTTCTTCAAAGCCTCTTCCAACAGTTGCATGCTACTTTTCTAAGCAATGTTTCATTCACTTGCCAGTCTTTTTAAGAAACAGGATACAACAGGCAGGTGTAGATGTAAAATTCTGTCCTGTCCTCCTCCATTTTACTTTCCCTTTTACTTTTCATTTTACAGTATCTGAATTGTTATTGCAACCTCATCTAGAAATCTACCTAGAATAAATCCTGATTTCAAGTTTTTACTTCCTTCCCCACACACACAGATTTACCACTAGAACAGTTACAATTCAAAATGCTTGACAGACAAAATGCAAGGTCAGGAGCAGGCAGGCAGAAAGAGCACAGAGACAACCTTCACAAGACAGAATCCTTATCTAAGCAATACCATTCTGCTGCAAACAATCGGTCTTAGAATTAAAATAAACAAACAAACCCCACGCTGCAAGAGGAATAAAGACTTTTGTTTACTTGTGCAAATAACTCTGGTACATACAAGTGTGGCTGATACTCTGATGTTAAAGCATCCAATATGAAAAAAAATGAGAGTAACAGCAAGATCTGTTGTTTGTTGCAAAGCTAGCAATTCCCATCCGTATTCCTCTTACCCTGAAGAATTCAAAAAAGCAGGTTATTTTTGACGAGTTCTTACTGCTACCATGAGGTTAGTCAGCATTCGCATTCAGAGATAAAGCCAATGTTAGATGAGCATTTTTTTCAGCTGTGCTCGATACTATTCCAGGCACAAACTCAAAAGAAAACTTGACAGAACCCCTCAGTTCTCTTACCTGTCCAATCTGCGGCACTGGAAGTGAATGGATGAGAGTAACAAAAGCACACCAGTATTATCAGGCTCTTGTCTCCAAAGCTGCATGCAGTGTCTCTCTGCTGCTTCAAAGTCTCCTGCCTGATATTCACGATGAGCCAACTCCGCTAACCCTTGGAAGGAAAGCATACGTTTCGTTGGTTCTGGAGAATCACCAAAACATTTAAGGGGGGAAAACAAAAAGTTAGATAATGGAAACCAAACAAAAGAAACAAAACAAAAACAAAACAAATGTGAAGAAAAAAAAAAAAAAGTGTTTCGAACTAAAGGATGAAGATGTCTGAAATTACATAAAACACTACAGCAAGTGACAGTTTGAGCTCTCAGCTCTTCAGGCTCCCACCTACTGCTATGGTATTTCTAACAGTGTGCGTACAAGCGCATGACTTCATCAGTATCTGGAAACACGAATATTCACAGCTATTACAAGACAGAAATCAACCACATTCAATGAACCTGAAAAACATTTGAAGATATTCCTGATGTTTTACTTCGGTTCATAACAGTAGCAGTGCAAGCAACAGAACAAGGAATTTCCTTACCCTCCCCCCAGATCTGTAAATCTAGTGCTTTGTAATATTAAAAGTTCTGAAAAATTAACAGGAAAATGAAGGACAGCAGACAAAGACTTCAAAGGACTTGAAAAGGAAGTTTTGCTATGCCAGTAGATCGGTATCGTGTAAAAGCCCTTGAAGACAAATGTGTAATGCATAACATTCCTTTAAACCTCTATACTGCCTGCGTTATCTACAACGAGTAACAATTCCTCCATCGAATAAAGTGCTGGCCTGAGAAGGGTATCAGGTGAGAGACAAACACAAGCTTCAGTGGTTACGCGGCGGGCCTACAGAAGGAAGCACAAGAAGGAGAGGGTACAGGAAAGCAGTTCCTACTTCGGGAGGCTTAGCTGGAATGGGAGGGACAAAACGTTTTTAATATTTAAGATACATTCACAAAGAACAAAATACTTCAATAAAACACCCCATTTTAGATATAACAACCTCCTGTGCGAAAAGCAAGTTAACTGTCTTACCAAGACAGCTCTGTGTTAGAATACAGACAACTGCAGCCTGAGGAAAAAAAACCCTCAACTGTTCATCCTAGAAAGTGCCTTCAATTTCTGCCTTTATACCACTTAGTCTCGCTATTAAAAGCTTTTATGACTGCAAGTATCTATTTTTCCTTCTGAAGTCCAGCATTTCCAGTACTCTGCAGACACTTAATTCCGTTTCCTCAATACTTCCCACCTGCACCTGGGGAGTTCTCTGTTTCTGATGCAATGAAACAAATAAATCCTACCGAAGGAAAGCAAATACCTCAGTATCTGAGTACACAACGCTGCAGCTACATACTACACGAATCCTCTGAAACCGCTTTTTGGGAATTCTTAAAGATGGCAAAACAATCACAAAGACATCAGGTTCAGAGTTATCGCCTAGTGTTCATTTTATGAACTCAGGATCAACGGCAATTATTTCAATTATTTTCACTATTTTGTTTTAGTGCTATCTGGTTTTGAAAATTAAAAAAAAAAAAGAAAAAAAGACATGACCCAACTGAAGTTGTTTTTGCACATAATACTGTCTCCGCGCTATAAACTAAAGGCTCATTTTAAGCTGGAACTAGCAAAACTACTGACTGTCAGACACTTGAGACATTACTAACCAAGCACCTGCAAACAGGTGAATCCCTGCTTTCTAGGACCTTGCTTCACAGCTTTCTGAACCACAGACTAAGGGAAAAGCGGACTTCAGAGCCTGGTTAACCTTCAGGGCAATGCACAGCCATAACTGGTACTCAGCCTGGATGTGACAGCAGCATTGTGAGGGCCGCAGGCGGCTGACAGCGCACAGCCCTGCTGCTCCTGCTCCCTCCTGCGGCAGCAGCCACAGCACAGACAGGGGAAGGCTGGACAGAGAAAGCACGTGGCCCGTGGGCAAGAGTCATTTTTTCTTTAAGTATCAATAGTGGGATTAAATTTCAGTGCTAAAGCAAAAAAAATCGAAAAAATAAATACTAAAACCCATAGAGGTTTAGACTGGGAGTCTCACGAACACTTGGAAAGAAACTTCCAGCTGCTCCCTGAACAGCACGCCTGGCCTGCTCGAGCACAGAGTGAAAGTGAAGTTGCAGCTCCCCAGGCAACAGAGCAAGGACACTGCAGAAGTCCTGTATTTAACACACCAGCACCCGGGAATAACAATCACTAGCTGAAGTGATAAAATGAGGGTACTAAAACTCTCTCTCGTTTTATCAATATCTTCCCAAAACAATCCCTCCCTCGCTCCCCTGAGCGGAGATAAAGCTAATCAATCCCTGGGCATAAAACATCCAGTCATCCACCTCCGAATAAATATTTTAGCAGAAATCCCCTCGAGGAGCACAGTCGATGCTGGGAAGCAAACAGCTGCAATCCCTGTGTTCGAAGGAGCTGAACTTTCAGTGAGGCTGCTGCAGAGCAGGAGTCATGCCACCCAAAGAATCCATAACGTGGCTGCTCACCGAACCCATTTCTAAAGAAAGCACTAGCAGCAAAGAGCCACAGGCAGAAAAACCCTTTAGCAAGGCTCATTGGCGTGAATTTGTGCACCAATGCTAGCCTGCACTACACGCTTTGACCGTGACCTTGGCCAAGCCTGGTGCGTGCAAGCCGCACAGAAGGCCAGCAGATGAACCACCCGCACAGCAGTATCACAGGAGGCTTTTTCTCCCCCACAGCCACCTGAGCTCTCCACTCGTGCTCAGCGCTCGGGTGCAAGCTGCAGGCAGGCAGCAGCGGCCGCCCCCAGCCGGGAGGTGCTGGTGACAAGGAGCAGGTGACAGCGGCAGGCAGGAGCTCGTCCTGTCCTTCGCAGCTCCTCAAGGAGCTCGGGGCTCCCAACGCTGCAGGGGCAGCAGCCCTGGCCGAGCTGACCCCGCGTTACCTGCCTCTTTCTGGCTGCCCATCCCTGCCGCTGCACCGCTGCCCTTTCCCCACACATCCTGCTCCCCCCCACGCTTTTCCGAGACGCTGTCCCAGATTTCCTCGCTCTTCCTTCCCTTACAGCCAGAAGAGAGCCTGAAAACCGGCAGGGCGAAGCTGTGCTGCCCTTTCACCCCCTCAGCAAGGAAGCACAGGGCTGTGTGTGCTGGGAGGGGGGCAGGGGGCAGCTCCGCCAGCAGCAGCACGCGTGCGGCCCCCGGGCGGGGGGGGGGGGGAGCAGCTCGGGGCGGGTCCCTGCCCCCCACAGCCCCCCGGTAAGCACAGCCCAAGGAGCCCTCACAGCCCCCCGAGGGCCGAGCCGGGCACAAAGGCGACGGGTGCCGGCCGCTTCTGGAAAGTTCCGCCGGGAGCGGCCCCCGCGGGCAGGGAGCGCCGCGCTCCGGCCGAGGCAGGCGCGGCCCCGGGCAGGCGGAGCGGCCCCGGCGGTGCCCGCTGAGGGCAGGGCCCGGCCCGGCGGGGCGGCCCCGAGCGCGGCCCGTACCTGTGCTGTCCGCCACGTTCCCCACGGAGGTCGCCATGGCGGCGAGGCTCTGGCGGCGAGGCTCTGGCGAGGAGAGGGGGGTTGCCGGTGAGGCGGCACCGGGCGGAGCGGGGCCCGGGCTGCGCCCCGGGGGCGGGCGGCGCGCTGAGGCGGCGGCTCCCGAAATGGCGCTGGCGGCGGCGGCCAGCCGAATGGCGGCGGCCGGACCTAGCTCCCCGCCTCAAAGAGTCCGCGCGCGGCGCGGCGGAGGGATCCCGCAGGAACCGCCTCCGTCTCCTTCCGCCCCTCAGGCAGGCAGCGAGGGGAGGGCGGGGAGAGAGCCGCGAAAGGAGGTTGGGCGCTCGCGTATCCTTCCGCGCGGGGCCATTGCGACAAACGCGGCCGCACTGCGCCTGCGCGCGGGCGGGGCACGCCGGGAAGGCGAGGCCGGGGCGCCTCAGGGCCGCCGCCCGCCCTGAGGGGAGCCCTGAGGGGAGCCGGGGGGCTCCGAGCCCCTGCCCCAGCCCCAGCAGCCCCGAGGGGCGTTAGGAGGTGTCACAATAATAAAAGGAGCGAAGCTTGAGAGCGTCTGGAGTTTTTATTTACATGGCCCGAGCCGGCTCTGTACACGGTCTTTGTTTTGGGAGGGCTAAAAATAAGGAGGCTGGCTCCCGGGAATCATGTAATGAGAGCTATTTTGGGCACGCAAGTAGCCCGAGAAGTGCTGAAGACTCGAATTAGCAAAGTCTGATTTCTGGGACTAATTGCAACTTACAAAAAAAAAAAAAAAATAGGGCAGCTGTTCACTGAAGCACTCAAGGCGGTTTAGCAATTACCAAAACCAGCCTGGGATAAGCTGTTAGCGCGTCCGTATTGTGCTCCCAAACAAAAGCTTTCCCTTTAAGATACAAGAAATGTTTTACAATTGTTTATCAAAACAACAGCATGAATTTTACTCAGAGCAACCATTTTTTTCCCCCCGATGAACAATGCATGAATTCAACAGGCTAGTTTTTATGATAAATTATTTTACATCTATTAAAAATGAAGAACAAATTCATGAAGTCTTCATCTGGATTCTGGAACTACGAAAGGGCACAACCCAGTGCTTCAGCAGGACGTGCTTATATAAAGATCATTCTTCACCACGTACTTACTCAGCCTCACGTTCTGTAACTGATTAAAATATATAAAAAGGCTACTTCTTGTTAACACAGTCTGCACCACATTGCTCCTTGTACCAAACTGGGACAACAGAAACACTGGAGCCAAGAGCAGCCCAAGATGACCATCATCTCAGGGAAAAGGATTTTCCTTAGGTTATTCATCTGAGTCCAAGTCACTGTCTCCTGCAATGGAATGGAAATCTTCACTGTCTTCCTCATCCTCAGACAGGTGGACCTGACTTAATACGCTTGGTCCACAACGCTGTTCCTCTTCTTCTTCCTCTTCTTCAGAGATCTCATATCCTCCGATACTGCTGAAGCTAGTATCTCTTGTGTTGGATTTTGGGTCTGGTTCTTCATAGCTGCCATAGCTAGAAGAAACAACATACACTTATTACACCATAATTTCATATCAGCAATTCTCCATTTAACTTCTATCTAAGTTCTGTAAAAGGTCCCTGGCCTCAGGTCCTTGTGGAACACCTGGAACCACTGCGTACTTTAATTCTGTTTGGCCAGTTTTTAAAAATAAAAACCAGTTCTGATGAAACAATTCTCTACTGGCATCCTCACCCCACTTTGATATACTCAGGGTAGGAAATGCAACTGATTGCTCCAAAACCTTCCATCTGTCACCGTTACTAGAGACAAAAAGGCAGACAGCATAACAATCACCACCAGAGCAGAGCACGTTCACATCCTTTCCAGCCTCTTCTACTGGCTGTTGTCAAGGTACTGGGCTGGACAGATCATTTGCCTGACCCAGCATAACTACTCTTAAGAGCAGGTCTTGATCATCTCTGTTATGAGAGAGCTTGCCCATATAATTATCTTAGGCAAATATCAATAACAACATGAAGGTACTGAATTCCACGAGTGAAAAAATGAACAGAGAATCTAATGCTAATATGCTACAGCACAGCCAAACAAGGAAGAGTAAGTCAGTACTTTCCCAAGACAGCGCAGAAAATAAAGCTGTCCTTGTCATTTTCTAAGAGTGGAACTCCTTCCAAATTACAGAATATGCGTTATTCCTGTTCTTTTGGACATGCATATTCCTTTCAAGGAAGGAAATGCTTATTCTTAGAGGAAAAAAACAAACGTGAAGTTAATCAGTTAATCAGCTAAATCACCTTTTAACTTCAAAGGCATCTCAGTTTCTGAGACGATCTATAAAAAGCTTTATTTGCACTGCTTTCAAAAAACACTATGGAAGTTATTTAACTTACAAGAAAAAAACACTATTATTTTAATTAACTAAGTTGTTTCATTAGAGTCTAACAGCAAAAGCAAAGTTCTGTCAATAAGTAGTAAATTGCAATTATGGCTGCAACATTAAAACCAGTAATGGAATCACTTAAACAACAAGATATTCTTCAGCTTTTCACAATAAACACTTCAGAAACCTTTAAGAGAACAATTTTGTTTTGAAGAAAGAATTGCTTTAATAAGATTCTTAGCTTTAATTACCTGATATTACTGTCCTCCATAACCTGAGATGTCTCCCCACCATCACCTTCATAAGACATCATGCTTTCTTCATTGTCCATGCCCATTCGTGTGTTCTCTTGAAGAACGTGAGGTTGTTTTGGTCTCACTGGATTGGTCTCCACATCTGAATCACTGCCACTCTCACTCAGTTGGATAGCTGTGTAATAAACCGACATTTGGTGATAAATCAACAGGTTTGTTCTGTCAGTTACATACCCATTGTCTTTCTGGAAAGGATCCAATATTGACTGTAAGGAATGTATACAAAGCAGTTTATTGAAAATGTACTAGAAATGGTATCTGGGAGGTCATACCCATTTCTGACATTCAGAAACAACCTCATTTCCCCCACTACTCAAAAGGCCTGGTCTACTTGTCAGTTCTGAACAATTCTCCACCATCATCCCCTAATAATTTTCACTACTAGAACCATAGTAATCTTCCTACTAGACCACATAGCCTACATATCCCTATTTTGCTTTCTGCCCTCTGCTGTATGTCTTTGTGATGGTAAGGAAAGAAGATTAGCTGGGTTTGTGAATGACCAGTTCCTATTCAACCTTTTTTATATAGCAAAGGAAACATACACGAGAAAGGATTATCTCCTTCTTCATCACTCCCATCATCATCATCCTCTCCATCTGACATGAGCAAGTCTTCATAGAGGACGCTGGCCTGAGGCTGCTGGGCTGATCCTTCTTCTTCATCAGCAAGGTCACCATCTGCATCTTCAACTTCCTAGGTCATACAGCACAGGGACAGTGAAGATCAAGCAACATATAAACTACTGCCACTTCCAGCACATTCCTCCTATTTATCAAACAGTTCCCTCCGAAGTATTCTCTCACTTCATAATGCTAACATTTAACACTACAGTTAAGTGTCTAGCTATTGCTATGAATACTGCTGTCTTTCAGGGTGCCAGACACAGAAGACAACCCTTATTCTATGGAGACTTCCACCACAAGGACACAAGTCAACACATAGACTGGCTGGGTTTCTGGAAATATACTCACTGGGGCTGGAGTCTTAGGTTTCCCATCATCATCCTCATCAAACCCTTCAATATCTACGTCAGAGTCTTCCTCGCCCAGCCTACCTCGCCCCTGGCGCATCTGAATGGGGAACACAAATAGCAATACCATTGAGGAAGGTGCTATTCGACACAAGCCAAAGGGTATGACGGACATCCAGACCACGGTGATGGGTAGGGAAACAAGGGAGGTGGGAAGGTGGGGGGAAATATGTATTTATCTCACTCTCAGAGCAAGGACCCTCTCTCTTTATTCCAAGATCAGAGAGCACACAGTCTCCACACACCTTTACCTGATGTGCTCATCTGCAAAAAGGAGGTTTCCAGCCTTAAAAGTGTCCAAGTTCTTTGTTTACCTAGCCTATTTTTGGAAAAGATCACTAGATCTTAAAAAGTGAATGTTTTTGTGGGATATTTTCAAAACGAACATCAGTTTCCAACAATTTTTCTCCTGCCCTTCTCTTCCATTCTTCCCCCAGTCACCACGAGTTCAAGGTAGAAAGGACATGCAGCCTCTGTCCTAAAGACTTTAAACTGGAAATCTACAGAACACTTGAAGAACTTCCGAATCTAGAAGGCATTCTCAAAGCCACAGACAACTGAAATAATAAATAGAACCATTCATATTCAATATCTATTGGTCTGGATTGCTCAGAACAGCTCCCCTAGTCTTTATGGTACCAGCTTCAATCTCATGGCCCTCCTCACCTCCTTTCTCCTCCTGATCATTTAATTTTCATGCCTGTATTACTTTATCTCCTTCTGCTAGTCCTTCTCCTCTAACATACAGAGTAAACACTAAGAAAAATATTCTATGGTTACTGTAACCAGTTCATTTGTGGTGATTTAATACCTTTAACCTGCCTTTTTTTTTTTATTTTACAAGAATGTATCTATAGTGGCAGCCTACACCTATCTCTTCCTAGGTGTTTGTACAGATTGTAATCACCACAGGATGAAACCACAGTAAGCTAATTATCGTCCTCCAAAACTGTAGGATACACTTCACTATTTCCCTATTCAGAATCAATAAGGGATTGCATATTAGCACTCCGCAGTGTGAGTCACCAGGTTTCTACTCCCAGAAGTAGTGAAGCAAACAAATATCTGGCCTTAGGCAGATTCTTTTACAGTGTCAAATTTCCCAGTGCTCTTTACTTGTTTGCTTTCCCATCAGAGCACTCAAAATGAAGGAAATTACACAGCTTTGGAAACAGGTTCCTTTTTCTGCTCGGGAAGCCTGATGATTTTTGTCACCTGTTTCCTACCAAGTAGTTGCCTCCTTTCAGTAATTTGTTTATACAACCCAACTCTCCAAGCACAGGAAAAAATGGAGGATTCTGAGTTCCTCGCTTCTCCGGGGTTGTGAAAGGAGTGTCCATAGCAGGCAAATTGCTCTCATCTTGACAGACTGAAGCATCCTGAGGAAAGGGTTGGTATCATACAAATGAGGTGGCCAACACACGGAAGCAGGACATATAATGTTCTCAGACACTGAAGTGGCACTAAAATACTATGTAGAGAGGCAAGACTGGGATTTCAGAACTAAATGCAAAGTGTGTTTGTTTTCCAGTGTTTATATTACTAAACACTGGTTCAACAAAATAAACATTTATCCTTAGAAGATCAAAGATGGTAAAACGCATGGCTCTCAACCTCAGGTTTGAAGTTTGCCAAATAACAGATTTTAAAATGGAAGGCAGTACTTCTATGCAGTGCAGTCCTGCAGAGGCCAGAATTGTAAATGGACTCCAGAAGGATTAGACAGGTTTATAGAGAATAGGCCTCTCTGCAGCTCATAAAGACTGGTCCAGATGCAACTCCAGTTTAAGGCGCCTGAGCTGCCAATTGCCAGAAGGGCCTCACTGTAAGAAGAATCACCACCGTACCTTTGCATCCACTTACTTCTGGTCCCTGCCAGAGACAGAAGACTCGATTACATCAACCTTTGGTTTGACTCAGTATGGCCCTTTTTATGTTTCTACAATGGAAGTGGTGTAACCACAAACACTGCTATCGGAACTGGAAAAAAAATACTTTATCACATATTGAAATAGCAGAGCTTCAACTTTCAATCGATTCTGTGTAAATCACTGTCTCAAGATTCCCTAAAACTAACACGAGAGATAACCAGAGGTTTGGATAAAGTGCTCCAAAAGCCTGGAGTTTGCATTCAATTTGACCTTCGAACAGTTAATGAGGAAGTACAGATTAGGATTTTGATGCAATGCCCTTTTAAATACACAGTTTAAATATCACGACAACCCTACAAATGTTAAAAGCAGAAGTAATACCATTTAAATTAGGCAAAACAGGCTTCCTAAGAATTTAAACAGACATGTAAACCATAGACAGCTCTCTACTTGCTGTATTTGCTTTTTATATCCTGGAGTCCAGCTCCTGAAGACACATATGGGGAGATAAGTATTAGTCATCACAACTACACTTGAACGAAAGCCAAGCAACCATCAGCAGACCTGCCATCTGTGACAAGTTTGGGAGTGTGGGAAGCAGGAATGTACCTTCAGCCAAGAAGCACGGGGAAAGGGTGGCCATCAGATGACAAGTTCAGGGGAGGCGCTTGTTTCAGCAAGCAGAGAGAAGGAGCTCTCAGAGACAGAGCAGGAGAAAAGACAACTAATAAGCAATTCACTGCTCAGGCCTCTCTTCCTCTCTCCTGATCACCAACTTGGAAAAAAATCAGAACAAATAACACTGCTCGTGGGAAGGAAACCATCAGACGGAGAGGACAATGCTATTTTAGCCCCTGTTTCTCTGAGGCATCGGGATAGTTCTCCATTCCGTTTAATCTTGGTTGAAATGCATCAGTATTGCTCCAACAACTAATCTCCAAAGACTCCATTGCTGCCTGGCACTTCGCACTGCCCAGGAGGTCTTTTCTGCGTCATTCAGTTTCAGTATTCCCACCCCATTAAATAAAATCATCATTCCTAGCAATTTCCTTCTAGCTTCTTGAATGGCACTTACTTTGTTTGTTTTTGTTGGTGACGTGGGTTGTGTTTGTATTTTTTGTTGGTTGTTTTGGTGGGAAAGGCTGGTTACACTAAATATTACCCACAAATTTTAGACTGCTATTCTGGCTCCAGCCATGTAACCTTTGTATATGTATTGCTTATAAAAATTTTAAACCTGTTTTTCTTAAACGTAATCTTCATAGGTCCTTAAATTGTTCCTGAACGTCAAGACCTTCTTTTCTGCTCTGACTTAACTAAAATTAAATGCAACTTTCCAGATGTAATCGCATCAGACATGCACAGAATAGAAAAATTAGTCATCCACAGGTGGTACATACAGAATAACTACAACGAAAGCTTTGCCTTCCTACACTGGGAATACAACATTCAGATTTTGATCATTCAGATATTAGCAGACCAATCATCCAGGGCTTGTGAACTTCAATAGTTTTTCTGAAGAAACAAAAGACACGCCTCAGACACTAGGATGACATTCCCTGAACTGTTTCCTAATTTATCAGGCAGATTCCAAATCAGAGAAGCAGTAAGAATTTTCAGCAATAAGAATTTAAGTTGTCCTTGATACCACAAAGGCAATTTTGTTTTTCAGGAATGAGTCTGTCATTCCAAGTGAAAGAAAATTTTTGCTGATGGTTTTAAAAACAGCTAAACAGCCCAAGTCAAGAATAAGAACTAAAGAAAAAAAAAAAAAAGCCTAAAAGATATACTGCAGACTGATTGAGAACAGTAAACAAGAAGCACCTCAAGATCAAATATTCAGGAAACTGAAACTTAAAAACATAGAAACAAACAAAAAAAAAAAATGAAAACTTTGTGTGGTCACTTGCCTGTGGAGTGTAGGGACCAGGGGTCATAGGATCAAGACTTTCCAGATCTGCCTCCTCTAGCGCTGCTTCCTTAGCAGTAGAGATGTCTCTCTCAAGTTGAGTCAGGTGCTCATCATACTAAGACCAAAGAAGTTTGCTAAGGTTACAGAACAGAAAACTCAAACATACAAAAATATTACAATAGACTTGTCCACATACCTCAGCTAAAGTTTGATAACAGATGTTTACGATCTCCTGGGCTGTTTTTGTGTACTGACTGTCTGGCCCTGTAGTAATAAACAAATCTCTTTATGCATTCTGACATTTGCTCAGTGCCAGCTGGTGAGACAGAAAGACTGTTTTTGGTTACACAGCTCTGATAAGACAGGTCCCTAAATCCCACCACTTTCTGATTTAAGGAGAAACATAAGGCAGGGTTCACATTCCGCTAACAAAGAGCAACCAGTTTGTTCCAGCATTAAAAATATTATTTGGGAAAGTTGTACCATGTCTGCTTCAAGTAAATTCCCAGAAACAAATCACTTAAAGAGAAACGTGTAGTGCACAAGCAGGAAATCCTTCCGAAATGTAACTACCCCAAAGAGCAAAATAGTAAATAAGGCACCATGTGACAGCAAAAACATTACTGTTTAAGC
This sequence comes from Netta rufina, assembly GCF_964035555.1. NCBI lineage: Eukaryota > Metazoa > Chordata > Aves > Anseriformes > Anatidae > Netta > Netta rufina. The sequence continues at coordinate 12,114,447 of NC_140135.1, forward strand.
ATCTCCTTTCTCAGCAAGAAAGGAAAGAAGCAATCAAGCTCAGGATTTATAGTTTCAGGCTTTGACAACACTAGAAAACAGGTGCTCAGATATATTCATTTAAGGACGGAAGAAGGCTGAAGCCTTATTTTCACCACCTACCATTGTACTTAATGCTGTTGGCAAGGATGAGGTTAACATCATCCAGGAAAGTCTCCCTGTTCTGGTACTTGTGTTTGGAGATATTCTGCAAGAGATCGTCACCCAGTAAGTAATCAAGTCTAAACATTTCTCAAGTGCCTGTTCAGTTCACGCTACACACCTTGCAGATGGTCTCCAGATCCATTGGATTGGCAATGACCTTGTAATAATCAGGAACAAACTTTTTATTAACTGGATGATGAAATGGCCAAGACTGAAAGAAAGAAAACAGACAAGGTTAGAAAGCTTCCATGTAAATTTATTACAGTTTGAGCTACAAATTTCATAAAGCAAGTCTCCAGAACAGATTAACATTCAAAGCATACGGGAAGCATTTATCACATGGCATCTTGAATCCAATAAATTAACTTCAGGGGAGACAGAGAATAAAAATGTACTAGTTGTAACTAGTAAATAGTTTAACTAGGCCTGTTGATACCTGTTTGATAGTGTAATATGTAATACAAAATAATAATCACATAAGAGATTTTTCTATTTACTAGCACTGTTTCTTTCACAATACAACTAGAGTACTCAGCAAGAAAAATCATTGTACAGTAAACAAACAGATCTAATCTCACAACAGGGGGCTATAAATAGTTTGTACAGCTCAGTATGGCATGATGGCACAGGAAAATTCTAAAATATTTTTGTAAACGTCAGAAATGAAATGAACAGAGAATGGAACCAAAGTATTAAAGGGAACAGGCATTCAGACTAATCACTACAGTCTCTTGCTTTTTACTCCATTCATACAGAGTATACATCATAGATAAATCAGTTTTATTGGTTAAAGTGTTTTTTTTTGGTACAACACTGGGTGGACTTGATCAATGAGAAGTCAGCTTGTGTTTGGTTTGCACCTGCAAACTGCACAGAGCACTTTGCAATTGACAAAAGAAAGTGCTGAAATCAGTAGGAGAAAAATGTGTTTTACAATGAAAACTGTTAATGAAAGCCAGTAACTTTCTACTAATGAGAGGCCAAAGTAGGCATTATTAAGGAGTAAGAGCAGCAGGAAAAAGGACAGGAACCCTGCTTTCACTTCTGCTCCGTTACTCCAGTGAATGGGGTCAGTACAGGAATGTCTGCCAGCCAGAAAATTACAGGCCAGCACCCTGACGCAGCACTTTTTTTTTTTTTTTTTTTTTTACAGTGCATTAACAGCCACAAGATGTATATGCCACTGCACTACACAGCCAGTAGACTATAATCAGAATATTTTGCACATCACACGCGCACACACACACACACACTCTCTCTCTAGTTAAGCTACATACATCTGGAACTGCCATCATCTTTTGAGTGACAATGTTATCCAAAATGAAGGAAAAGGCCACTTGGTCATCATCATCCAGGAGGGGATTAATTGCTTTTTCTAATCGAGCCAGTTTATCTTCCTTCTGCAATAGAAATTCGGAATACCAATGACTGACCCTAGATTAATAACGGTTAATATCAGAACACTGTTACAAAGAGATTCCCTTTCACCTTTTTATAAAGACCCTTGTACTTAACAGAGGGTAACAGCCTAGATATAAGCCTGCACACAAGATAAAATAACTAGAGTAATGAATGAACAACTATTTTTTGAGAGAGACTCCAACATGAACTGTTTAAAATTGTAAAAATTCAAATATGCCTTATGAAAAACAAAGTTCCCTTATTGTCTCCTTTTTAAAGCCCCATTTTTTGCCTACTCATGCCCTCTATCTTCAAACACACTGACCACCCCTCCCTCTCCACTCTGATCTCAACTCATTCACAGGACTTGCCTCTTTCAGCTTCTCATCGCACAGGTCCAGCATGGACTGAGATATTTGAGTCAGCGAGTGCTTTGGCCCTGCAAATACACAGCAAGTCCAGTGAGACAACTCTGGCCCTGATGGAAGCTTTTAGAACCCAAAAGGAGAAAAATAAGAAACAAAACACCAAACCACATCAATGAATACATTCTGACAGTGTAATATTTCAAAGTATTAGAAAGACCAACAATAAGAATTAACCAGTAATGCTTAGGGATAAAGGTCATATTTCTGTTGCAGTTAGCAGTCTATTCTCAAATATATTCTCAATATGCTTAATTATCGAAGTTCAGAATGGGTTTTATGACAGGAAACAGTTATTTGTAGCAAATATTTACACTTCTGGTATACATTTTATTAAGTTTTAGAAACCATATGGGAAAGCAGCTGTGGCTATGGAAGACTGGCCACTAAGCCCTCCAACTCTTCTGAGCTTTCAGAGTATAAACCTTAAAATATCTGTTTGTTTCATTAAAACCAGTCAGTAGAGCAGAACTGTTAAGGAAAGTGAGATGGACATTCAAGGAATACTCAGAAAACCACAGATATTTAAATAATTTAATGATTCCTCAGACAAAAAAAAAAAAGTATTTGCAACAGAACTATGAAAAAATCTCTGTAATTAGGATAAAACAGGGACTTAGCTGTCAAAAATAATGACAAGGAAGCAATAAAAGCACAAAACCAGTGTTGTCAGTATCACTCTGACTGCTGTGTAGCTCAGAGAGAGACTCAGCACAGCTGGGAGATTTTTAGCTGCCAAATGAATACTTTTTGGACAAAGACTTTTCTATCAGCAGTTGGAATACAGTTGATCTATAGTTGCTCAATGAATCAGCACTTTTTCCCAGCAGCTTCATGCTCTACTGCAGAATCTATGCTTCTAATTTTTTTAAGCTAGTTTTCTGACCTTCCCAAATAAGGAAAAATTGCAACTAAGAACTAAAAAATGCAAAATCATTACAGTAAGCTGTACTCAGAGCTGCATGTTCTAAGGCAACGGCTCCAAAAAGCACGAATTATTCCCATTTCTATTCAAAGATTCAGCGTTTGCTTCAATATAGCATAATATTGAGAACATAAGTTCACAAGTATCTCCCCACCAATCCATATCTTGAAAGAAGAAAGGAAAGATGCTCATAACAGTCTACTGAAAATGATGCTTTCTTTAAATTCACCCTATATTAAGGGGATATGCAGAACCTTGTTTCAGTGCAGTTTGACTTAACGCATGCACCGATTTCTTCAGCCATTTGTAGGTCTATTAACTGAACTTCAATTACTACATTACAGTCATAATTCAGATTTTTTTTTTTCAGTGATGGAGCCCACTTTCTTATTTATGATTTAGTCCACTGACAGTTATGAAGTCCTTCAGGTATATCTGGAAAACGTTATTTACTGTTGTCATCTGACAGTTACCTTATTCTGCTCTTCTCTTGTTCTCATTATTTCTAAAAGTAAAAGCATTAGCAGAAACAGACTTCCCCTACGTTGTTAATAGCTTACCATTGTATGTCGCACTGTTCTTCACAATTAGTTCCAGGTGTTCTCTGAACTCTTCCCGTGATGGGTATTGCCGCTTACGAACATTTTCACGCAATGTCTGCAAATCCATAGGCCGAGTAATGATCTTATAATAATCTTTGACAACTTTTGGATTTACTGGTGTGTGGAAGGGATATGTCTGAGGATGAAAAGAGAAAAAGGAATGCTTGTTAACATAGTACTAGCACAGTTAGTCTCAGTTTAACTTGCATAGTTGAACAGGTACTAACGTGTAAAGCTTTTACGCAATCACTACTTTAGTTGCACCAAGGAAAATAGGATGCGCTCAGCTCCATGGTGGCTATCATTTTTTTCTTAAAAATGTTCTTTAATACCATTCTGATAAGTATTCTCAGATGACTCAGATGAAATTTTTGGTTATGCATAACAGTAGTCAAGAAACTGCACCTTTAAATTCTCATTTCAACACAAATTTTCACTTTAACCTTTTGATTTTGCAAATTTCTGGTAAAATTTGAAGTAAGAAACAGAGAAGCACTCTTAACAGCTTTTGCCAGTGCCACACACAAAAAGAAGTCCATATTGCTACAAAGAGTGCTGTAGATTTTTTTCTAGTTTTGTTGAAAAAACACATCCCAGGTTTTGAATATGTATCCATACAGAACTATTCAACGTTATTTTCTGATATGGACATTTGCATCTCAAAAAGATTCTGAACTGAAATAAATTATAAAGTAACACAAAAGAACTGGAATAAAGTTGTCCTCCAATAAACAGACATAAAGACGCATTAGTTTCTTAGCAATTTGTTTTCATTGATTATGCTACCTTAATGTGAATTGCTCATACGTAAGCAAGCTTTATTCTTGTATTTTAAAATAATTTGCCTGTTCTTATAAATGAAAACATAACTCCCTTAATGTGAAACAAATGTAAGCCCATCTACTGACATTAAGAAATAAGTGTTTTTTCTGTAGGTGGAAGACTACAACATGAGTTGCATTTATGAACAAGATTTACAGTGTTCCTGTTAAGCATACGTGGTACATCAACACTGAGAACTATTTTCTGTCGACTGCAGGAGAAATCAACACGCTCATAATAGCAGAGAGCAATCTGAAAAACGTACAAAGTTCTGAGGAAAAGCTATTTCCCAAATCTATCCAATTGACGCAGAAAGATAAAGCAAATACATGATTCTTTCTGTGCTAAAACACCACAACCACTTTCGCAAAGCTCAGAGGCCTTACCTAGTAAACAACTGAGACAACCTACATGATTCAGTTTTCCCAACCACCACTTGCAATAGAGTAACGTAGAAAACCGGGAATAAAACCATCAAGGAATACTAGTTTAGAGTCCCCATAGGAAGCACAGCCAGTGCAGGGGGAAAAGGGGTGACACACTCATCTGAGGAAAGGGTAGCATAAGTTTGGTGTCATTTCAGCTGTGCTGCTTAAGGCAGGTTTTTGGCCTCTTAACTTAAACTCACATTAGGAAGATCCCTCATATCGTTGATGATGCCCTCTAAGATGGATGACAGTGTCACCATGGGATCTGTTCGCCGTCGGTGGATGGATTTATGAGGACGCTAAAGAAACCAGAAACAGAACTGTTAAGGCAGCTCTAAAATGCAAAACATTAATATAAAGAAATCTTTGTATTTAGTAAGTGTCTGTAGTTGCATGCTGAGGACACACAGGAGTATTAAAGGAACTGAGCAGCTGATAGAAACAGATATGCCACAATCAGCTCAGGAACACCTTCACTCACATTCAGATAGTCGCAGTGAACGGTTGTTCCTACTCGACGCTTCTTCTTTGGAGGAAGCTGCTGTTTAGGAAACTTCAGAACCAGTGATTTCCTGCGAACCTCATCCGCACTAGGTAAAAACAAAACAGTATAAAACTTCCTCTAGCTCTGCTGTGAATCAAACCCATGAGCCCCCCCTTAGTAGTGGCCATGGTCCCATCTGCCATAACATCAAAGACACAACCAAAATAACACCAAAAACATAATCAAAATCCCACCTGCTGCAACACCAAAAATACAATCAAAATGCTGTGATTAATATGCATGTGTATATTCTGCATTAAGCTCTAAATTGTTTTTTCTTACTACCTATCTGTAACTTTCTTCCCTTACCTCTCAATCAGTTGCTTTCCAAGGACAATTTTTGTTCCTTCTACTTTGATGAGTTCTTCATTATCATTGTGAATGACTGTTTTTTCCAGCTCTTCCTCCTGCTCTTCTGTCATTGCAACAGGATTAGAAGGTGGGGCATTTGTTTGGTAGTAAAGAGGGCAGAACTTATTAGTCCTCATATGGCCAATTGCACCACACGCTCCACATTTCAGCTGCAAAGATATAGGAAAGGTGACAGATCAGAATTTATACACAGACTCCCAGTCTAGAGGCAGAGAGGATCATTAAAATCCCCTAGTCAGAACAAAACACTTCTCCAATACCCAAGATTCATTAGCATGCTTAACATGTGGATACGCTTACTTTTAGGTCTGGACGCTCTTTCATTTTCTTGGGCTTCTTTTCTGGAGGGCCCTTCAGTTTCTCTTTTTCTTGGTTCCGTTTTAACCGTCTTAACTGTTCCTGGATCCTACGCCGCTCCTTCCGCATTTCCTCACGGTGCTGTTCATCAAATAGAGCAAACTTTCGTCTGAGGAAAAACAAAAACCAAAAATAAACAAAAGTTTTTCAATTGAGTTGATGATTTACCAGGTGTTTTCCTTTCACCTGGTACTGAATTTTCTTGGGACTTAAATCTCTATCACAGAACACTGGAGGAGCCAGGGTATCTAAGGTTAAGTTCTTTAGCTTCCAACATGATTCAAGTTGTTCGGACTTCAATAAAACACAGTTTTCTAGCATAAACATACTATAAATAACATTAAGGTTATAAAATAATCTCCTCATTTCATCTATTCAATCTTTAACCAAACCTGCATGGCTTTAGATGCCATAAAAATAGAATGCCTAGTGCCACTCTGCACAGTGTTTTGAATTTCATATATCAAAAGTGCAAACTCCAAGGACTTCAGACACAGAAGAGAATGTGCTTCTAAATCAGACTTTCAGTATTTTAAAACTTAGACACAGAAAAGTGAGGCAAGGAGAAAAAAATCTTAGAGGTCTTACATGAACTCTTCATCCTTTGTAGTCCGTATTCGGCAATAGGCATCAATAACAGAGGGCTTTCGAACTGTCTCACACCTCACATATTCCTTTCCATCCTCATCTCTAAACGTGCGATAGATTTTGAGGCGGCGGCCAGTGGCAGAGGAATTAAGGCTGGTTACAGAGGCAGTGTCATCATCTTTGTGAGAGTTTGCTGAAGCTCCTGAAGCTGATGTTAAAATAGAGTGTTTTATTTGCTTTTAATTTCTTCCATGCTTTAGAAACACTATTGATTAAAGATGGTAAAGACAGCTCTAGCTTAAAAACTTCCAAGATACAAATTCAAGAAAACTTAAGGCAAACCTACGTGTTTCAATCTTCCACAAATCACAATTACCAATCTGGGTTTTCAACGGCAAAAATAACATTGACCCAGATTCAGCAGAGCTCCACTTTGCTCACACACATGCAAAGGAACAGACATTATGAGCAACCTTCACACAGCTCGCTCACAGGTCACTTCTGCTGCCAGCTAGGGACATGTCAGGTTGTCTCTCAGAACACATGAAATACACAAGTCTACAGCAGATCCAAGTCTGGCAGCTACCCAACTACCTCATTTACCTCCAATTAACAAATTACACACTGCTACAGCACACAGTATCACAGACACTGCTATCAGCCTACGTACTGTGCCTATCTGTTTGACAAATACAGCTGCGTATACGCAAGATCCAATTAGAGTACCACAGACTGGTTGCAAGAACACTCTTCTACTTCTGAACCCATCTTCGGAAAATTACTTCAAAAATAAGTGTTGCGGGGGGGGAGGAAACGAGGGGACACACACAACAACAACAAGCAGAAGTAAATACCTAAAGAAATACCAGAGTGAGCTTATACTTCAAAATAACCAAAGCTACCAGACAAGGACAACACTTTAAACTTATGTTCAGACAGTAACTGCTCAGGAAAAGCAAAAAGACCTAGATATGCATGGCTGTACATTCATACTGAGGAATCCACACTTTCCTGAGAGGCAGGACCAGCACCCATTGCAGCCTGACAGCATTCAACATCCTTTTCAGACATATTCTGGTTGTTGCAGTTACTTACACAGCCCCTTTTTGTCTCTCCTGTCCTTTTTGCCCCTCTCTTTGTCATTCCCACTGTCTTCTCCCAAAAGCATCCTCTGCAATTCCTTTCGTTCCTGTTCTTCTCTTTCCCGAGAGAGCTGAGAACTAGTTTTCTTGTTCTGTAACATATTCTCAATATTCTTTCCCATCTCTTCAAAGTCACTGTCTTCAGCTGAGCTGCTGTCTGTGTCTGTTGAGAGGATCTCAGTGGATTCCAGAACCCTGGAACAGGAGGCACCTTGAAAGTCAGTTACTCCAGAAAAATCAGGGACACAAAGTAAAAGTGACACAAAGGTTTCAAAGTTCATGTTGCAAATCACTAATAAGCATAAGGTATTCCCCTCTCAGTCCTCTTGTAATTTCCATGTCCAAATGATCCAACTCAGTCTCTTCATCAAGAGTACTATATTCTCTCTACAATCTTAGCTTGCCAGAGCAAGGAATAATGCATGAATTGTCTGGCAGTTCTAAGGAATAGGACATAAAATTGGTAGTTGTTACCCAACAGAGCTATGGCAAAAAAGAAAAGAAAAAAAAAAAAGAAGTAGGGAAGAAAGAAAGGAAAATGACTGGTGAACTGATTTGTGGAACATCTCATGCTAATTTATGTGGCAGGCTGTGCATTCTACCTTCTCAGAAGGTCTGTAACAGCCAAACATTACAGCTAACTCTTACGTTAACAGTAACAACCAAAGCCCTCTTTCTCTGTATTTTGTGAACCCAACCAGATGAATCAACATCTATACGACTACATATCAGAGAGCCCCAGGCATTCATAGTTCTGGACTTCTAAGGTGGGGACAGGGTGGGGTTCAAGGCTGTAAGCATCAGATAAGAACTTACTTATTTTGCAAATCAAAAATGCGCTGACACTCCTCTTTGTATCTCTCTTGATGTTCTGCTACAGAAAACCGGGATCCACGTGCAAATTTGCTCATAGGACCTTCCCCTGAACGAGCCTGCTCCGTAGACATTGTGCGTACCACATCAATCACTTCCCACCGGGACAGCTTCTTTATCTGTAAAGAGGAAGACACAACAGAAATGGCCTTAGAGGCATGCATCTGAGGTAACTGACTGTGGATTTCAACTCCTTTCCATGTGAGCAGAAAAGTATATGTCCCTTCCACCATCTACTGCTGAATCCAGCAATGAAGAGAACCCCATATTTATTTACTACTGGGTCGTGCTCACCTCCTCTTCAGGCACTCCAAATTTACGCAGCAGCTGTTTAGCGTTCTTCAGTGAAAGCCGACGCAGATCAGCATCTGTCCCAGTCACTGTCTTTTTCACTGGCTGGGGTTCCTTGTCATCCTGTTCAGAGAAAGGTACAGCCTATGAATGTCTTCACATAATAATCTTTCCTAAGATCATTTTCAGATATTTTCTCTTCCCAATACCCCATATTTATCTTGCACGACTTCTCACTTACTGCTTCTTGTCCAACCCAAGCTTGAGAACGATACCTTCTGCTGTGTTGGTTTGTTTGGAATCTTCACATAAGAAAATCCTTCCCCACAGCCAGTAGGATCTGCTACACCAGTCACTTCCAGAAGACACTTGCCCTTCATAGCAGCAATGAAGGCTCGTGTGGTGTTCCACGGGGCTGTGCGCACCTGCCAGCAAGAAGAGAGACATGCTCTCACAATCCTACCACCAAGCATAATCCCTAAGTTTTTTTATCTTGGATTTCTCCAGTCATACTAAAAAGTTTTCAACCGACGTAAGGAGAATGAATTCCATGTCTTCATCCTTCAGCTGCCCTTATGGAGAACCAAAGTGCTAGATAATTCCTAACAGGCATTTAAGGCAAAAAGCCTACTCCTAAAAGGATATGGCAAGAAGGATGCCCAAGCAAAGGTGAACTCACGCAAATATGAGTTCCCAGGAGAGCTGCAAGACCATTTGATATACCAAATCCTACATGAAATTAGTTCTTTAAATACCTCATTTCTCTACTGCCATGCAGACTAATATATGAGCACATATACCTATTATATTGTTCTGACAGTACCTCATCATCGATCTTCATTTGGAAATCCTCTTCATTCTCTTCTTCTGGTGCAAAGAAGGATTTCTCCCCATAACCTGCATCCTACAGAAAAATATTAGAAAAAAAAAAAAGAGAACCCGAAGTCTTAAAAAGGTTACTGGAGAAAGAAATTAATTATACTTTACTTCAAAAAACATTTTTTTCCCCAATCCCATCATACATTGTTTACTTTCTGCTGTAGAGATAGAAAAATAAGCCCGTGCTCCCAACTTCTTTTTCCTACCTTTAAGCATAGCTAACACAACATCTAAATAATAGGCATAAAACCACAATGGCTCACTGAGAACTTCCTTTTTACGCAGCAGAAAATTCAGCAAGTTGCACAGTCGGCTGGGGCCTAATTTGCCCACTGCATAGCAAAAATTAGCTTTAGGTAGGTGTTTCCTAGCAGCATCCTTCACAGAACTACTTGTCAGTAACTTGCCTTATAGCCTACAAGGAATGTTTACCTTCAAGCGCTGCTCAGCTGCGATCATGCTGTAATAAGCACAGCACTGCTCTGGGGATACCATTGCTCTGATCTCTTCCTCTGTTGGCAATCTGAAATCTGGCTTTAAAACCCACCAGTTTGAGTCCATCCCTGAAAAGATGCAGAGATCAAACAGAATAGTTTGCTTAAGTGTTAAATGCCATTATAATCCTTACTGTATTTCAAGATTTGCTATCTTGTTGCGATGCTGGCAAGAAGAACAAGTATGACAAATCTGTGACGCTTAAACCAAAAGTGCTGGGTTTATTTGTTCTGCATTTGTCTAAATCAACACTCCCCCTAGCTCAGCAGCTGTTACCCCAAACTCTCATACATTCACGTTCATTCAATGCACACATCGTTACCCAAGGGGTTACAAAAACTGTCCAAGCTGTATTCATTTCTTACTATCAAGCACGCTTGTGCCAAAAGGAAGTGTGCTTTTATAAACTAGAACAAAAAAAAAATCAGAATACATTTTAGATCTTCAAATAGATACTTTCATAAATGGTTTATCATGACATGTTGCCCCCTCCTGCTTTGTTTGAAACTCCAAGATCAGCAAAGAATGGCTTGGCTGGGAAGCAATTAGCAACATCTACATGAAATCTTGAAATACCTGTGCGTTTGAAATCAGCACAAAGCTTTAGCCGCTTTCGGATGCTACTCTCCGAGTGTGAGGGAAAGGCTTTCTTGATATCCTCCATGCGAATTCTCCGAGGACGGTCTCTACTTTTCCAAAAGAGGCGATAAATAAAAACCTACAAAACAAAACGTAAGTCTGAAGAAAGAAGACAATAAAGCTGCAAAGACAATGCTATTTCTACAGGGACTACTTCAGAATTCCTACTTAAAACCCATTGTTTCCTATAAGTTTACCTAGTAAAGTTTTCCAAGCCACATATTTGTCTTGAAATTTTCTGTATTATTCCATTAGGAACGTTTGTGCTTTGGCACAGAAACTTGAACTCTGAGAATGGCAGGGTTCTTCCAGCTCTGAGAATACCTCATGTTGTAATTTTTAATTCAATTAACTCTAAATGACTAGATTTTTTTATTCCCAACATCTAAATTTGGGGATACTTATTTGAATGGTCACTAACAGTCTCAAAGCTTAACTTCCTTTGTTAACTGCCTTAACAAAGGCTGACAAAGCAATTTTAATTCTGTGCTGATAGTACCATGATAATCTCTCATAATCGCTTCTTTGTAAAATCCATGTAATTGTCACTTTATACAGCATAACAATTTCAATGTTTTTTCTAATTTCTTCAGTTCCCTATACTTTGATATAATTTTATCAGCTTTTATCTTGGCTAATAAAAGGCCTCTATCACATATTTAACAGACACAAACAGAAGAATTATGCTATAAATTGTTAGTTAAAAGACAATGAAAATTCTCTGTATGGTTAACATCTCTCACCTCAGAAAAAAAACAGCCATAGCAGGCTGAGCTTCTGAAACAAAGGCTGTCCAAGTAAGGCCTATGCTATGGGCTTTCTTCAAAGACCCCCCAGAGCCCCCAAACTGTCCCTGTCACATACCTGCAGAAAATCTCTGATATGGGTGTTAGCTCGTTTAGAGTTTGGACCAGGTACTTCATAAAGTGGGCACTCCTGGCCAACTACAAAAATATCCACTAGCTCTCGAACATAATAGCCTTGCCGTGTCCGGATAATCAGGAAATCTGTTTCAGGCATCTTATGTAGATAGATAGGGGCCCGGAAAAGGTTGTTTTCAAATGCCTAACAAGAGAAATAAATCAAAGTTTGAAAGTCGGGTTTTGATCAAATTCTCTTTAACACAGTCTATGAAAAAGATCTCAAAAACAAACACCATCACTCTAATGATACACACACCATCATTTATAACACAAAATACAGAGACGTGCAGTCAGAACATTCCTTGCTTATTCAACAAATAACCAAAGATGAAGCAAGAAAGCATAATAAAACCTAGAACAAATGCAGAAAGAGTTTGAAGGGCTCTTTGGACTGACCTTTTAAAAAGGACAGAAAGAACACACATGCAGAAGAATGCTATAACCATGGAATATATTCCAAGATACACTTACAACCTGGGAAAATGAGAAGGCAATAGAAGCAAAACTGAAGAGTATGCTCAGAAACCAAGGTTGTAAGAACCTAACCAGAAAAGCAGAGAGCAGCAGATTTCTGCCTTTAAGGGTAAGAAAGCTTTAACAGGCACCAAGGAGGCACCAGACTGAGACTTCAAGAAGTCCTGGCTTATCCACAATGAAGTCCTCTTAGGCTTGAACAATTAACATTGTCAGTTCTGTGATGAATCTCTACCACCAACTTTCACTTCTTTTTTTTCCTGTGGTACAGTGTGGACAGAATTATTCCTGCAGCAATAGCAGCTAGCATTAACTGGAATTGATTTATTTTCACATTTATCATGGATTTTGTAACGATGTGGTCCTTAAAACATTTTTAACTCGTCTCCCCATCTCAACTGTATGCATTTCAACAACACAGAAAGGCTCGTGATAGCAGAATTCTCACCTGATTAGTATCCAACTGGCATAAAGCAGAAAATTAACAGTGCAGTTCTCAGAAAGAACACACAAGGTATTGCTTACACATCCTCGACCATGATAAATCCATGTTTTTCTGTCCCCTCGCTGACTGACTTAACTGAGCTCCCCAACATTCAAACAGTTTTGGCCTTCTATTAAGGCCTCTCTAACAGCAGCATTTCTAATGCCACTACTGAGAAAAACAGGAAAGATTCATTTCTTGCAACTCCTATCATTCCTATAAAATTTTGAAAACCATACAACACAGAGACAAAAAATAAAAATGAAGAACTGCATTATTATTTGTAAACAAGGAGACTTAAAACAGGAAATGAAATTCAATCTGGCATGCCTGTATTTCTCACCTGCAGTAGCTGGCCTGGATGCAGAGAACCCAGGAATGGGGAAGTGTGACAATAAACAGTCTCTCCATATTTACAGTCTGGAGCTCCCGGATCTTTGCCAGGTTTCTGCAACACGCAGTGAAAGTGCATTTAGTGCTCAGTAAGAAGCAGAAGAAAATCTGTGTCCAACAGCAAAACTTACATACTTACCCTTTTGTAGTAATTTTTAATCTTTGTTGCCATGCCAACCTGCATCATTAAAGGGGCGTTTTCCTCACTGTATTCAGCAAGGATAAGATCTCCATCCTTGCCAGTTAGGTCCTGCGGTGTGCGCATGAAGAACATTTCACCCCCGCCAGAAGCCTGACGCTCCTGCTCTCTCATCTGTGCCAGTGAAAACACAGCATTAGGGACACAGCACATTCACTAGATCTGCCATGAAAATGGAGCCACAGCAGACATCCCATACAAAGAGCAATAATCGTACCTTGGCTTTCTTTTTTATATGCTTCAGCAGAGGTTGCACAGCGTGGGGTCCTGGCTGGGACAGGGCACCAAAAGAGTATTTCTTCAGGGGAGGCCGATGAAATTGTCGGAGCTTCATAGGACCCATATGGGTGGGAAAGAACGGCTGGCGAAGTTCCACTGCTGGGATAGAGTGCTGGCACAGGAACAAATTAGGTATTAAGAATGACACGTATCATCGCAAAACCAAGGTCATCTTCTAATCCTGTTGACCTTTATAACAGAACCTAGCAATATTTGTAGGTCTGCGGGTAGCAATAGTACTAATACTAGAGCACTCAAATTCACTTGAAATCACGTTACCCTTTGACAAGAAGTGCTTACACCCATATATTCAATCTTTTCTTTCAGGGCAGAGACTATTTTACTTTTGTTTTAAAGGGCACTCAGCGAGAGGATTGCAAACCATTATCTGTACCAGTGGCAAAAAAGCGCATTTGGGATTACATACATTTTTTCCATTACAGAACAGCCTCCCTGAATACCACAATTAAGGAGGAAAATATCATGACCTCTTCACCAAAAGCTAGTGAGCAGTAGCTGAAATTCATCATTATCTGAATTATTTTTATAATACCCAGATTAGAAACACACTAGAAGAAGCACAGCCTCACTTCTTGACTATTTGCATCACTTCTCTCCCTCCCACAAAGGCTTCAGAAAGAATAGTGCAGAAAGAAACACTAAACAGAAGTAAGACAACTATGCTAAAGCAAGATACAGCATATATACCTCAGTTTGATGGGGCAGTCCAGAAAAGTTAGTTCAAACTCCTTTCTAAAAATTTTGACTAACATTAAAAAGTATCTCAAATGAACACTTAACTGACCTGCTGTAATCTAAGTTCTGTTTTTTCTACAAATCCTCAACCCCACTTTCAGTTAGAAACTTCCTTACCAAGACGTTCCCCCTCTCACTCTATATCCAGTAATGCTGTGACTACCTGTATGATGTTGCCTCCAAAAGTTCCTCGAAGCCCCTGCTGTTTGGGGTAGTAAAATTCATCGTTGGAGAGGTTCCAGGGATCCTTCACCTCTGGCTGAGACATGTTCTAATTCAATATTAAACAGAGAGAGAGAGAGAGTTTAAAAACAAACAAACAAACACACAAAACCACAAAAAAACAGAACAACCCCAAAACAAAGAAACACACTCATTCCAGGTCATTCCCAACCTGCAAAATGCTAAAGCTTATGCTACCTGCTGTGGTTCTTCCTTGATGACACCAGTTTTTCCCAACAGGATTCGACTCTTCTTTAAAGAAGATTCTTTCTTGTTCTCCTTGGATGGAGAGTTCAAAGTCATTTCTTCCTTTTCATCAGGAATTTCTAAAAGACAAGCAAACACACTGTAGGGCGCTCTTCCTAGGGTTCTCTTTTCAGCACCACAACTTCATACTAAACGAGCTTGGTCAAGGCCTGTTAGCCTTTTTGTTCAGTTTCTGGGGTGACTATCCTCCTCCCACATTCCTCCCCCTTGCATTTTCCCTTATGAGTCAAACTTCTGGATGCCATAGACATACCTAGAATTATGTTTTCATCATTTGGATCAAGTGTCAAGACAGGGGGATCCAAATAGGTTTCCATTGCCTGATCATCCCAGATGATATTATCTTCCCAACGGCCATACACTAACTCTTCATTATCAATTGGGAAAATGGAGTACCAGGGCTTGTCTTCATCCAGGGAAACTGCAACAATCATAAGTCATAGTTTTAGACACTACAATATTTAGAGATTTTGCTCCACTGAAACACAAAATGTCTAAGAATGAAATAGCAGGGCCTCTAAAAAGTTTTAGAGCAAACATGCAACCCATTTTATCTACAGCTTGTTACCAAAAAAGTACCCCACTATTACATGAAACAGCTCTACAGAGAAGTACGTTACATGCACCTATTCACAGGGTGAAGATGAACATCTTTATTACCTTGTTGCTCGGGGGCCTGCTTCTCTTTGCCCTTTGCTATACCTAGAACTCCTGCTACGCTTGGTTTCTGTGCTAGTGGAATAGGTGGATTGAGCAAAGAGCCACTGCGGTTCAACCCTAGAGAAGAGGAAAACAAAAGTAACATTAGCTTGAATCAGAGTGTTAGAGGGGTGTCGCATTGCCTTAAATCAGAACTTAAGAGTTGTATTCCAAATGGAGAGAAAAAAGCCAGCGTTGGTATTTTCTTTAACAGTAGGGACCTACTCTGTTTTAAGAAAGAAAGAGAGACTCAGAATTCTGAGCAGAGCTGTGCTTTTGTCAAAAATGATTCCTGATAGAATTATATTCTGTACTCGAGAGGAAAGCATGCAATGAGACAGCTCAGTTACAGTTCGTATCAGATCATTGTTTACCTTGTTGGGCATTGTATGCAGTGGCATTTCTAGTCATGCTTGATGGCAGCCAGCCTGCCAGACTTGCTCGCTGTGTTTTAGTTCCTTTGTGTTTGACATCTTCTCCATTCCAGATAACATCATCCTCCCACTGGAGCTGTGTCACCATAAGGAAGTGCTCATCAGCTAACAGATCATCCTTCTCATCCATCAGCTCTCCATCCTGCAAGAAAAGAATACTTCAAGACCTGTATTGCCCTTATATTTTCAATCTAAAGGAGAAAAAATAGAAGTCTCATTTTGTATGCTGCACAGCCATCCACCAGCCCATCACCAAGCTCTGACATCAGAAATCCTCAGAGCCACACACATCTCCCCTCCTTCCCTCACAGTTCCCCTCTTACCCTCTCATCTGCCTGTCCTTTAACCTCCTGCTCTGTCTTCTCTTTCAGCTTGAAACCATAATCAAATCCGCTGCCGTCCTCGGGGATTCCCAGCATGTCATACCAGAGCTGCGCGGGGCCATAGCGCCATTCTGCCACTTTAGGCTTCGTATCTGTCACTTTGTCTGTATCACCAGTTGACTGGGAAAATTTGGATTCCACAGGTGCCATCATGGTAATCTGAAGCACAGCAAAGGAGGGAGCAGTTACACTGATGGTCTATCCAAGTATCAGTTACAGGTTTATCCTTCCAAGTTTCCCAGCTCATTCTCAGCGGAGCAAAGTATTTCTAAGAGGTGCTTTTCCATACTTACTAGCTGCCTTAAGAACGTTCTGCAATTAGACTTCCAAGAACACAGATTTCTTCTCGATACAAAGAGGATAAGCTCTCCTATTGATCCTTTACCATGGACGCGGCCTTCTCAGTAAGAAGCAATCACCTGAAGTCACTGACTAGTATCTGGAGAGGAGCTTCTGCATAGCTGGAATACAAGCCAACCCTGTCCTCCAGTTTTATTTCGGAGGAAAAGCTCTTTACACTAGAAGTTGCTGTCCAATCCACTACTACCCCCAGTGCTAGCTGGCGACCCTCCCTAAGTCTCAGATATCCCACCTCATCATCTGAAAGGCACTGCTCAGGAGGGGGAGGAGCAGCAAACTCATATTCCCAGGGAGATTTTCCTTCCATTCCACTCTCAACTACAACTTCACCCTCCTGTATCTGCACTTCTTGTGCCAACTCCCGATGCTTCTTCTTGCGCTTCCTTCGGGCACTACGCCACACCGATGGAACATTCTTTCCAGGGCCAAAGAGACGGAGGAAACGCAGCACCTAGAATAGGAAAAAAACAGAAGGGGGTCAGAGGAGAAAAAAACCAACACAACAGTGTGGAATGCTTGTCTTTCTTTTCCCCACCTGAAAAACCAATAATGAAGGAAAGCACTCAAATTCAGAGGCTTGGCCTGTTCTACAATTCCAGCTCCTACTGCAAACAACAATCTCATTGTCATACTTGAAAATAAGTTTCTGATCCATCTGTTTGACATTAAGAACAATTACTTTTGAAAATGAAGGTAATTCCAGACACAAAGGAATGTTAACACAGCAATGATTGCCTTTACATATTGGACATGTGGTACGGTACCACCTGGAAATTCTGATTTTCATCTTGAACAATCACAACCTTCAGAAAGACATATGGAGATTGAAGACGACATGATAAAACGATAAGCAAAACAGGTAAAGCTACAAGGCAGTTATATAAAGCAGAGATTTCTTAAGCAACCAGATACAAACAGATACTCCAGAAAAAATGCATTTATTTTTATTTCCATCACAATGCAGCTTCCCTGTATGCATACAGGAACCTCCATAAACTGCACCAATGATAATGAAAAACTCTTTTTTTTCCTTCTATGATTATGACTGCTGGGCTTTAAGCACCATTAATTTTTTTCTTCAGAGCACTCTTGTAAAGAGGGAAAACATCATTAGCAAATTAACTGACAGATTTAGGAAATGGGAATTAGAACCAAAGGTTTGTAAAAACACATCCTATTAATTATATGACCATTCTGTCCATCTCTGCCCACATCTTTGTTATCTGTCTTTCCAAGACTCCCCCAGATTACTTCTTTACCCTCTGGCCAGTTTCAAGGAGCCAAGGGCTAACATCTCAGAGACAGGTAAGCTGCTAACAGTTTAATGAAACAAAGTGTGCTTCTCTATCCACAAGCTATTTTGAGTGCTTTCATCAAGAAAAACAGTGATACATCAACACACACCTTCTCACACATCAACCAATCTTCACAGACAAATGTATAGGATTTCAAGCTTTGCTGGTCCTAGTAGTGATCAAGAATTAATTACGAACATTTTGCAACACTGCCAGCTCACACTGATTTCTGCACCAACCGGGCATGTTCAACATTGAACCAGCCCCCGACATTACATGCTGAGCACCAAATAAATTAATATACAAATAACTGATTTAAAAAAAAAAGGTAACAGAAAACACCAAATATGCTAAAGCTAAGACAGCATGAAGAGCTTCAGAGGAAGATAAGGTCTAACTTCTTTGTTCAAGATTCACATGGATTTCTAATAGACAGAGGTTAGTTATCTAACTCATTAAAACATGATATTTAAATATGTAAGTTGCTTGTCTTATACAAAGACTACAATGGAGGCATGCATAAATCCAAGTTATCCCAGCTGACAACCATCTGTTTGGCAATCATAAGCTTGTCTTTACTCTCCTTCCAACTTTTCTTCTCCTCTTGACAGCTTTAAAAGTTTCAAAAATAATTATTGAAATACAACAACTACATTTGCTATTTGAGAGCATTTTTAAAAGTATAGGAATAAATTTACTTAGTAATAAAAGGAAAGAGCTTAGATTTTGCAAAGAGTTGAGAGTTAAAAGCAAAGAGTTAAAATCATTCTTTCAACCAACTTGATATTGTTCTCATCTCTGTTCCATACTCAGAGAGGTTTTGAGGGAGAATTAAGTAAAGGATACAGACTTTGCAAATTTTTTTCAAGAAGTCCACAAGTTCAGAACAGCATGAAGGGAGGCACAGATTTGGCAGAAATGCCAGAAAGCAGAAAAACATTTTTCACAAACAGGTCTGAACTGTGGTCTTAGAGAGCAGCAAACATTATTTCACACCCTGATTTATTTGACACTTTTAAAGAGGCTCTTTGAGATGTCAGGAAAAGCATTACGTGTTAAGCAATCTGGAAACAGCATGACACAGAAACAGAAACTGAAACACAAACTTCTAAGATGAGCAAGACCATCTAAGCAATTTCCTACTACATACCCTTAATACTATACGATTTATTCTCATATGAGGGCTCATATGATAAGAGTTGCTGTCACTTTCACAAATTTTTTTTACAATACCTTGCCTGGCCGAAATTCCGGGAAGAGCTCTGTAACACTTGGCAACAGTTTGGTAGCATCTCGCTGCATGATTCCTGCAAGAGGAAGTGTGAGTTTGCCTTCCTTGGATTCTGCCTGCCTGGCTTCTTGAGGTCCCATCTCTGACTCAGAATCAGAGCTGCTGCTGAAATCCACCTTGTCGGAGGCAGCAGAGGAAGGAGCAATGATGGAGGGCAAAATGATACCGTCTCCATCTTCAGATACTACAATAGAACAAGCACCTCATAAACAAACAGGTTTCCTCCCTGTCCCCTAGTACAAGCCCATAATGCCACATCTACTTTTTATACCAAGTTATGCAAAAATCAAGCCTCTGTAGGTGTTACGAGTACCATTCTGGTATAACCTTTCATTTTATCCTAAGCGTTCCAGGTGAATTTCCCAGCCACAACTGATAGGATGAGATAAAAAAAAAAAAGCAATTTGATTGTGAAAAATCAGTATTTTAACAGTCATTAGAAATATAATACCTTACCCCGTATTTTATACATGAGCTCAGCTCAGACAGTCCTATAACACTGTGTAACAGGACAAAGACCCACCTTCAGACGCAGTCTGCAGACAGAATTTTGAAGACAGATGGGTCCTTGCCACAGAATGAACTGCTACACAGCAACGTTTGCTTCCTTCAGACATTCACATTGCCAGAGAGAAGAAGTCCTCACTCACCAGTGGAAGCTGCATCCTTTTCATCTTCTTTCTTTCCAGGTACTGGAGGTGGTGGTGGCGGTGGCATCAGCTTGGAATCAATATCTTCACAGTCGGCATCATAATCATCCTCATCTTCATCTAACCAGTCAGAAGACAAGACTGCACATTAAGCTGACAATAAAAGGGAACCAGACAACCTCCCCACCTGTACAATCTCACACGCATCCCAATCTGTTGAGAAGACCACGTCCCCTCATTAGCTTAGCAAGGAGACCATTCTTATTTCATAACTAGATGCAAACCTCTTACCAGTTCAGCACATTCATTTGCAATATTGGAACTTAAGAAAGAGTGGGACAGGGGAGAAAAAGTTGACAGAAAGCAGGCTGCAGTATTTGTAATACATATATGTATATATATTCTGCTATTCACACTTTGTAGAGAGAAAAAAGCTGCTAAAGATGTAAGAAAAACATGGTCAACCTTACACCCAACCAGCCACAATATGACAACAGAAAGGTTAAGCGTAAAGCAGCATTCAGGAATAAGCAAAGATTTAGCATTTGCACTAGCAGCTCCTAAAAGGGAAAAGCCTGTTTCTGTTAGACAGAGATCTCTGGGACCAACAAAAGAACTGAAGTGCCTTTTGGAGAAAGTCGCTTTAAAAAAAGAAATTAGGGTAAAAGGGGAGAGAGAGGTTATGGTTGAAGTTACTCTCCAAGGGATCAGGACCTCAACTCGTTGATTATTTCTGAGAAATACCTGACCTCCCACATAACTCTTTTCCTAAGAACACAGGTTAAAGAAATATCAGCAGGTATTAGCATTCTCTGCAGGAGACCCCATGGCAAAAGAAGGGCGCTAGTTTCTCTTCAGAGCGTAGTTTAACTCTGATGAAAAACTCATTTCTTAAAAAAGGAAGTCTTAAGCAGTGGCTTTATCCAGTGAATACGGTTTCACGAAAGCTTATATTGGATTCTGGAAACAATGAGCAAAAAGGCACAACAACACACATTTAACAGAACCAGTGTCAAACCAATTGCCCCAAAACACACTGTACTAGCTAGAGCTGTACATGCTAAATTCTAAAGCCATTTACCTGGTCTTCGAACTGGCTGCAGGCTGCCCATTGCCTGCTTATACCTACGGCTTTCATCTTCTGCCACTTCATTAATATCTGAATAATCAACAGCATCTTCTGTGCTCTTAACCCAACCTATGAAGGAAAACATCTAGTCACACAAAGCTTTATCTTAATGCATATTACTAACACCTGACTTTGCTACGTACTTATGAATCCTCCCCCTCTGCTTCTTTTTCTTAGAGGAATAAAAACATTTGATTAACTTCTCCCAAGGGAACATTTCCCCTTTATTCCACCCAAAATCTCCAAGAGCTCTGAGTTTCAGCTCAAATTTGGTAAGTAACCAGCTTTAGCAAAGGAAATGCTTTCTGATTACTCAATGAAACCGTTTAACAAAACCTGAAATAAGAGACTGTGCATTGAACAGGCTTAGAAGAGTTGAATGTAGGGGAAAACATAAGTATATTTATGAGCCAGAAGAGACAAAGAGTAGTGAAAATATTAACTATAAAAGACAATGTGTGCACAAAGGGCTGGGAGATGATGTGGGATTCACTCAGGTACCCGCAGGAAGGCCAGCCCGTTGGCAGAGGACCCGAGGCAGTGCCCACCTCGCTGCCCTCCTCCCCCCCGAGCAGAGCCCTGAGCCCGCAGCCCCCCCGGTGCCCGGTGCCCGACCTTCCTCGTCCAGGTGGGCTCCGTCCGCCTCCGGGCTGTCGTCCTCGCTGGCGGTGATCTCGGTGATGAGGTTGCCCAGCCCCAGGGCCCCCAGGCCGGCCAGGTGCTTCTTGGACTCCTGGGGACAGCAGAGGGACACCGCCACACAGCTCGGAGCGGCCCCTCCGCCGCCCCGGCCCCCGCCGCCCCGCTCCCCTCAGCGCCGCTCCCCGCCGCACCTTGTCGAGGACGCTGTCCCCCTCCAGCTGCCCCGCCTCGTTGATGTTGCCGAAGAGGAAGCCGGCCAGCGAGAAGGGCTCGGCGCGGCCGCCATCCGCCTCCTCCTCGCTCTCCGAGTCCGACATCGCTGAGGCGGTGGCGGCACCGGGACGGGGACGGAAACGGAAACCGGGCGCTGAGGGGAGCGGGAGGCACAGCGGCCCCGCGCGGCCCCAACGGGAGTGAGCACAGCCCAGAAACAACCCCACACACAAACCCAGAAACAATCCCACACACCGCCCCAACCCCACACACAACTCCATCAACAACCCCATACACGGCCCCCCACACAACCCTAACTCCACACACAGCCCCAGAAACAACCCCACACACCCCCACACACACACCCCCAACCCCACACACACACTCTCAACCCCACACCCCCACACCTTCAACCCCACACAGCCCCCCCCCCACACACACACAACCCCACACACAGCCCCCCAACACAGCCCCAACCCTCCACACAGCCCCAGAAACAACCCCACACACCACCCCACACAGCCCCAACCCCACACACAACCCCCCAGACACAACCCCAACCCCACACACAATCCCCCAGACAATCCCACACAACCCCAACCCCACACCCCCCCCAGACAATCCCCCACGCAACCCCAACCCCACACACAACCCCAACCCCACACACCCTCCACACCCCTCACACACACACCCAACCCCACAACCCCAGCAAAAACACAACCCCACCCCCCACCACACACACACACACCCCACACACAGCCCCAACCCCACACACAGCCCCACATGCAACCCCAACCCCACACACCACCACCCCCAGCCCCGTTCCCCCTCCAGGGCAGGGAAGCTGGGTAGGGGAGAGCTGCCTCCACAGCAGCCCCATTAGGAAGCAAGGAATGAGCTAACAGCAGAGCCACGGAGATGAGGAGAGGTTTTATTACAATTTAATTTCGCATAATTTAAAAAAAAAAATCTTTTAAAACTGTTAGCTGTAATACAAATTCTTTTATAGTATAAAATCAAGTCGCCAGTGTATGTATCAGTACCACACTTAGTCTTGGGCTCCCGCCGGGACGGGCGGCGCCGGGGTGAACCCTTCTTCCAGACATCCTCCGCTCCTCCAGGCGAGCCCAAGCAGCACCAAGGTTCCTACAGAGCAAGGTTTAGCACTCGACAAAGCACGGTGAGGCTTCTCTAGTTTAAATTCCATATAAATAGCGACAGCTGTAAACTGAAGAAAGCACTTACACACCTCAACACGCCTTGTAGCATCCTTCGGACGCAGAATTCCTGAACTGCTCGATGCCGTGCGGATGGCCACAACTGTGTTCTCAAAATGCTTATGTATTTGAGAAATGATTCATAAGCTGAAAGATTAAAACCAGTCTCTTCACAGAGAGCCTCTTCTGTGAATTATGACACACGTGCTACATTTCCACTAAGAAAACAAACTGAAGAATGTTGAACAGTTCAGGAAACCCTCACGACTTAACTCTGGGGTACCCTGATCTTCTGAACAGACAAAATCTAGCCACATGATTGTGTGAAGCATTTGTTACCTGTCCACAGGAAAAAAAAAAAATAAAGGGAAGAAGGGGATGGATTGTAGACTGAAGCACCGGGCTACTTACAATGAAATGCACCGGAAATTGTAAGAAAAAAAGATTAAACAGAGAATGCCAACTGCATGGAAAAGCTCATTGGATTTGTGCACTCCTGAAGGTCATTCTCATGAAAAACAGATGCTGGAATAAATCAGCTGTCAACCAGCAGGATTTTTGCTCGTGACAGAAAGATACAAATACAAGGCACCTAAATGACTATTGATGAGGTACTCTGAAATCAGTAAAAAGCTTCTGAAGTTGTTCAAAGTTCACTTTCTGCTCATTTTCCTCACTATTGTGTTAATATCCTCAGTACTGCTGTGCGATCTATTTATTAAGTAATCTAGATGGGGATAAAGTGTTCTAGTATCATGTAAGCAATAATGTAATCAATTCAAATGGATTGATTTAGTAGAATTTTATCTCGCCATACCCTCTTCCAGTTAACACCAGGACAGCTGCTCTGTGAGCCTACAGAAGCAGGGTGTGTGCAACAATACTTGCTCACAGGACTTCATCTACAAAATTATTGTCATCCAGTTAGGAATAGCCACAAAAGATGCAGAACTATAAGATTTCAGTATGTAAAGAAGTAAAAACTTTTTAAAACAGTAGTAGCTTCAGTACAAAATTGCAAATTTGTGTAGCAAAAAAAAAAAAAAAAAAAAAAGAGGTGCCTGTTGTTGACATCAAAAGCCTATTTAAGAGCAGTTCAAATATATCACGAAGTTTTTAAAGTACATCTCAATTAAGCAGAGGTTATGGGCTTGCACCAGGGTAACCAGACTGTTGATTTAAGCCTGACCTGCATTATAAAAACATGTGCACTGGCTTAAATAAATATATCTTAAACATGATAAATTCTATTTACTCAGTTACTGAAATTTACCTACAGAAAATAATCTTGCATTACAAGGCACAGGATTAATTGCTGCCAGCAAGTCAAGCCCACACTAAAGGCATATTACTGAAGAAAAGGCAGAGCATGGTGAGCAGAGGTTTCCTCACTGAAATACTCCTCCTACTCCCTCACAGCCTGCAGGGCACTGCGGTAGGAGCCACATCTGGACCGGCACTTCTTCTACGAGTGCAAAAGATGCAACAACACTCCAGACAATGGCACTTGGTGAAGAAAAACATGCAGAAGTCTCCAGGTTTCTGCAAACATCATTCACTACGGGCGTTTTGGTGTTGCCTGCCATCAGGCAATGTGAAACTCAGTACTGTTTTACTAGCCGCTTATACCGATACCTGAATTCACTGCAGTTTGTATCTACGGGCTGCAGCTTGCTAAAGCAGTACCTGTACGAGCACACAGCCAATACACAGAGATTGTGGTTAGCGACAGCGACAGTTACAACAGCTAAAGAAAGGCACATCCTCTTCAAAGAGGGGAATAAGGGCACAAATATGAATGTGTTTATCTACCTGTTTTTTGTTGTTGTTGTTTTTCATATCAGACAAAGCAAGGTCAAATTAACACAAGATCCCTAATAACCTTGCTGATATATTTTCTGTCCTCTTGCTAAAATGAGGCTTTTTTTTTTTTTTCTGACCAGGGTATACGCAGTGCAGTTTTGCATGTGTGGGAATCACAAGAAAGCAAGTTCTGAATTACCAATCGAGGCTGCATCTGGACAAAGACAGTACTGTCAACCTCAGACAACAAAGCCCAGTCCAGCACCATTGGTTTCATACAAAGCATCTTTGAAGCATGCTGCTTTCATACTACCAAGCTGGAAGGTTAAGACTAAGGAAGGTTTCATGCGCTCACTCCTCAGCTGGTCCCAGAATCACACACAAAAAACAGTGAACATCCTGAAAATAAAAGCCAGCTGTCACTCACTAGAGCTGCTAGAGAAAGTTAAAAAAAAAAAAAAAAAAAAAAAAAAAAGTACGTAAACAGAACTTCAGTTACAACCGTCTATAACAACTGATCACCTTGCAGAGGGGAGAAAATTGCCCAGGTAAATCTATCCAG
This sequence comes from Netta rufina, assembly GCF_964035555.1. NCBI lineage: Eukaryota > Metazoa > Chordata > Aves > Anseriformes > Anatidae > Netta > Netta rufina. The sequence goes on from NC_140135.1 coordinate 12,140,088, forward strand.
TGACTGGCTAACCATTACAAACTTAACTGAAACCATCAGAAGAAATAAGCATTTCTGTTTCCTGCAAATAGAACATCCAAATTTTCTGTCAATGATCTCCCAGAAAAACAACAAAGGAATTGCTGTAAAATCTCAGGTGGTCGCTCCAAGAACATTAAAAAGTGAAGCAATGAATTCTTCAAGAGAAAATGGGCTTCTACCAAGTCTTTGGAATTCATCAAAGGGAGAGTGGGATTACACTGAAAAGCTCACTTGGAGAGTAAGTGTGATCCCAACTATCTCAGTCGGCCCAAGAAGATCATGAAGTTTATTCTCAGGGTGTTAAGTCTCTTTGGAGAGTGAAATAAAACCTTATCTTGGTTTAGAAGATTATGGAAGACTTGCATCTAAACTACTCTTCCACCTCTCCATTTTGACAGCATGAAAATCACTCGTTCAAGGGATTCATCATTATTATCCTAAGTTCCTTACGTTAGGAGAAATCATCTCCTGCTTCTATGAACAAAATAACTGCAGGTGTTCCCTGGGTCTTGCTTTTTGGGTTAAATATGCCTTATGTTAAATCTTCATACGAATGGTCACAGTTCACTTTAAGGTGAGTCTCAGTACTATTTCAGGCATTTCTGCATGTAAACAAATTGTTTTCAAGCTCTGAATTGGCAAACAACTGGACAGCCAGATGTGTGTAAAAGCCAGTTTGGTCTGTACATAAGGGATGGGAAAAGCAGCAGCTATGCTTAAAGCAAAGTTATCAGAATTTGTGCTTTTCAGCAAGTCTGGTAACTGACAGTTATCTACTAAAGGCGTATGGCTTCATCCCTTCTTTTATTTTCCTCCGCTAAATAAGTACAGAAGCCAAATGATCCCTGGAGAAGCTGGAGACTGGAACTTTAGAAATTAAGTATATATTTGACCTCTCAGTTGGAAAAAAAAAAAAAAACTATTTTGTTTCAGTTTCCCTGAAGCAATAAGACTGCAAGAATATTCTTTGCATAATCCATTTCTGCTTAGAGCTGTTAGTGCAAGATGCAAATCTTCAATTTAACGCGTTAAAAAGCCCTCCAAAACTCTAGTCATTATTCAACTTTGAACATCCACCACCCGAGGTAATTACAATAAGACACATTTTCTTGTGTTCTTCTTTGTCACAGGATACAGAACTGCACGAACAGCTTCAGCAAACACCTCCCGAACACCCTCCTGATTCAACGCCGAGCACTCCAAATATTTGACTGCTCCAATTTGTTTAGCCAGTGAAGTCCCCTGTTGCGGGGTAGTGGGAGCCAAGCTTTGCTCTTTCAACTTTTGAACTGTTTCCAGGTCATTCCTCAAGTCTCTCTTCGTGCCCACTAAAAGAATGGGAACATTAGGACAGTGGTGAGAAACTTCAGGGTGCCATTTGTGCCTCACATTTGCATAGGAAGAGGGGCTACCAATGGAGAAACAGATGACAAATACATTGGTTTGAGGATACGAGAGTGTGCGCAGACGGTCGTATTCCTCCTGGCCTGCAGTGTCCCAGAGATTCAGGCTAACCGTCCGGCCATCAACAGTCATTTGGGCACTATAGTTGTCGAACACAGTAGGGATGTACTCTTCGGGGAAGGCATTGGTGGTATAGCTGATGAGAAGACAAGTTTTTCCCACAGCGCCATCTCCAACAACTACGCACTTTATGGTCTGCATTCTTTACCCAGAAACAAAGTCCTGCACAAAGCAAGAGAACAAGTTAGAAAAGGCACGCTCGACGACAATCATTTTTAAGAGATGCTTTTGCAAGTCTTTTTAATATTGCTAACAATTTCTTATCGCAGCCAGACATACTCAGTGTCTCAGAAGCCATTATGAAGAGCTCAGAGGCTAGAAAGACAATAGGGAAAGAGATGCAACGAGTTGAAAGCTCAGTGACAACTGGCTGCTCTCCAACCACATAAGCACAAATTAGCCAAATTCCCACAGTCTTGCCTTACGGCCAGACAGTTTCCCACAGGCAAGAGGGACAAGTCCTTAGGAAATACCTGCAAGCGGAAAAGGATCGTGATCTCACAACCAGTAACAAGATACTCCGTCATCTGTAAGTCCACACACACTCTAAATTGACACTTCTTGTCTATGTGTTCTACTGCCTAGGAAGTTTAGCACAACGAAAGGCCCGAAAAATGTGCAGTAAGCCAAGATATCAATTGCTGGGTTGCACTGCTACCGTTTACTACAGTAATTCACTCGACTCACAGTCAGAAAACACAGGACAAAAGGTTCAGACAGCAGCACGTACAAGAAAAGCTGTTCTTTGAAATAAAACTAGAAATGGTATCCAGATTAGAATACACACAGAATTTTTCTAAAGAGGCCAAGAACAGATTATTCTCACTAATCGGTGACAGAACAAGCAAAACTTAATAGGCTTGAAGTAAAATAAAGAAAGCTTACATCAAGCATTAGAAAAAACACACGGTGTAAGAGATCAGCAATCAAACAGCCTTCCTGGGCAGGCTGTGGAAATGTTCCCAGAGATACGTGAAGCTTAAAGGCCTTCTTATCCCTTTCTTGAAATGTAAGGAATAGGTTTGATAATCAAGTGGATATAGACTAAAACTCGATTCATTCTAAGCTTTTATTACATGAACAGGAACTTTCCTGTTCATAAACACTATGGAACAACTACAAGCACAGTCATTTGCTGTTCATTTCTGTGCTAAAGCTTCCACTGCTAGCCTGAGCAAGAAGGAACATGCATCTGCCTTCTCACCCAAATGCCTTTGAGGTACTATCAGTAATCCCCAACTCGCAACCAGCACCAAATATGCTGCTTCAAACAGAAGAAACAAATAGTAGGAGGGACTACATTGCACATTCCAGAAAAATCACAACTTTAACAGCATCAAATTCGCAAAGGAAATATAAAAACAAGCAGCAGTGAAGTACTTCGCTAATAAGAAGTCACAAATCCCGTTCCTCCAAATTCCCCTTCAAGACCATTGAAACAAACAGCTTTTTGACAGAGTCTGTATCCACATACTGTTATCATCCCACTGGGAGCACACATGATTCTTCTGTACTAGGTGAAAAAAAAATACTTTAAGCTTTGGCATTGCAGCAGGCTACTCGAGCGATATTGCTTTCGGTCACTACAACGTACAGTGCTTAAGGAAGTATAAATATACGTACACACTTGCTATTAAAAGGCAGCCAGTTGTGCGAAGCAGTGCCGAAACCTTGCACCGGAAAGACTGAGCAGGATGTGTGAGGGGAGGAATTTGGAAGAAACAAGCAGGAGAAAGATGCAGAAGCAGTTGATCCTTTTTGAAAAGGGCAGGAATTAAATTGCTTAAACATCATGAATCACCTGAAACGAAATCTGAGCTCAGGTACTTCTGAGCTTTGGCAGAAAAGCATACGTGTGCATTTCATCATACATCAGAAACATCAGTCATCCTTCAAGGCCAGAGTCAAATGTAAGGAGAGAGGCATGCCACTGGAAATTGTAAAGGTAATCAATAAAAAAGAGCACTGACCAGCAATAACCAACAGCAGGACTGCATATATTATTCCAGAACAGTTGCACCAAGATTTTCATTTAAGGGGGCTAGAAGAAAAACAAAAAACAACAACAAAAAAAAGGTAAAAATCTAACAAATTAGAGGCTTAGAAACATTAGTTGCGCTTTGCAAAACCAAGAGTTGAAATTTTAATATAAAACTACCAAAATCATTACAAATTAAACATTTTCAGCATTTTATTATTAAGAGGTTTTGCACTGCTCCTAACAGCACACGAGACAAGGTCATATTCCTGAACACAGAAGGTCTAATGGTTACAAAACAGTGACAGAAGAGGGGACGGATCCCAGTGCCATAACACTGCTGTATCCACAGGGGCAGCTGTAACTCGCTGTCCCAGGCTCTCCCCCTGCCCTCCCTGCAGCTCTGGCATGACGAGGCTGCCTTCAGACCTTTCCAAGCGCCGAGTTCCCTCCCCAGCCAGGCAGGATCCCACCTTCTCAGCCGTGACCGCACACTACAACAGGCTGAGGAGTCCTTTCACCCAATTTCCTGAGCATCAGGGGCTGGTGCAGCCAAGCCAGTGGTACGACACGGTGGGAGTGAATCGCGGAGGAGGGGAGCACCGGCAGCTGCCAAGGGCAGCAGCACTGAATGGCAGCAGAGAGCAGGTCTTAGAGTTAATTCCTACACGCACTTCAAACCACTGAATTAAGCCCTGCATCCCAAACTTTAGCGGTGACCAGCAATTTCAGAGCAGAAGATGATTTCCAAATGAAAAGTACCTATGCAGCAGCCAGCTGTTCTGATCACTTGATGAAAAGCCATCTCCGTGATGACACAGAGCTAAGCTGGACACATGCATTCAAAAACCCGCACGAGAAGTCTCATGGAGAATGAGACACACAAAGCCTTTTATATCCCAGTTCCTAGTTTCTAAAACACATAAATCGCAAGGCTTTGGGAACGGCTCTCCTTAAAGCACAAACCACGAGCTCCCCCAAGGGCTCACATACCTATTCATTCCCGCACAGGATTTTTCACAGAAAGGCAAGATAACCCAGAATTGCATCACTACCCACGCCTACCAGGCACCAGTACTGTAACACAACGCGGGCAGTTTCTTATATTGGTCCACCACAATGCCACACGTTCCCTGTACAATGGGAAGCTATAATAGCTTGGTTCAATCTCATTAAAATTTTCTAAAGAAAGCGTGCTATTCAGAGATTATTTTTGCTGGGTTTTATTCAAGAGGTCTTTGCAGCTTTCGGTTTGGAACACAATAGTAAAGTAACAAAAAAAAAAATATCTGGAATATGAATAACGCTTTTACAGCGTTAAGATCTCGAATTACCTGGCTGCAGCTTCACTTTTAAGAGAGCAACAGTTGCAATAGGAAGTAACTCCATGCAAAAATGCCAAAGCACCAGGCTAAGTATGAACTATTCAAATATGATTAAAGAGCCTGTGGGCTCTAAAGTATGCTTCCCTGCAGGGCTCCTTTAAAGTAGGTTCTCTTAGCTGAAAGGATTCGTGTGTGGCATACGCAGACTAGAAAAACAAACAGACCGGGATACAAAATTTAGTACTAAAACAAAGCATTTAGAAAATTAATCAAAAGAAAGAGTAGAAAGATGCTCCCACTCTCCAGAAACCTGTAGGCTGCGAGCAGGTGTAGCTTGGTTAAAGATTTACATGTGGAAGACAAAGGAGTTTTTAATTTAAGCCACAAGCAAACAAACAGTATTACCTCCACCTAGCCTTTTTTATTAAATCCACAATCTCTGTTCAACATGTTCAGAGTCTCTATTTGTAATTTCTGCTTGTAAACAATTTACATAACAACAAAACTCATAAGAAAGCAAGAAGCCGAGGTTCAAATTTGAGAGGAAAATTCATTTTTCTCAAGCACCTTGGAACTTGGCACTGCGTGCTGTACAAATAGATGCTGGGAATAAAAAACACCATACTCCCCAATCAATCATCACCAACAAACGTTACAAAGAGCAGGAAAAAAGTGTAGGGTTTGCTTTTTTTTTTTTTTTTAAGCTTTAAAAGAATTCTGGGGAAAAAATTTTAGAGAGTAAAACATATACAACAGGTAAAAAGGAGAACTGAAAAAAAGAGAAAAATACAGACGACCACATCAACGCATCAAAAGCAAGACTCAGAATTTAGAAACAGAAAGCTAGGCACGAGCTTCAAAGTGAAGTTTAAAGGTTACTTGGCAAGAGAAAGGAGTCAACAGAAAGTCCAAAGTAGTGAGAGGTAATTCTGGTTGCTGAGTCCTGCCAGAGAAAGCACTTTGATTACAGTCAAGGCAGAAGATCATCAGAACATGAAGAGTTCTAACAGTTACAGCAGCATGGGAATAATTTTCAAGAAATTAAAGAAAAAAAAAAAACAACACGCATTACCCCACAGAGAAATGTTGTACAAAAATACATGGAGAAGTTATTTCTATCTTATCCATCAATGCCTCCGAATTACCAAACTGGCATTCCAGCTGGGGTTAGTTTCCTCCTCAGAGGATGCTGCAAAGTCTGCTTTCACTGTCTGCACACCTGGCGTTTCCTTTGGAATGTGCAAGATTTCGATCGACATGTCGAGACATCGTCAGGAGAGCTGCTCCCGTTCTGACCTAATTACATATTTTTGGGTATCGTTAACACGGGCAGCTTGCTCTCCTGTAACCCAGCAGGACTTCTGCAGGAGAAATTCACTATTTGGGTTCCACCCCCAGCTTCCCTCCAAAGCTATCCTAAGTGAAATTGAGTAACTTCATATTACCTCGAAATATTTTTGAGGGAGAGAGAAAGAGTTTTCTTCACCACGTCTGAAGGAAATTTCCCGATTGAGAGAAGGGAGAAAACAGTGACAGAAAACACAACGGAAATACAACCGAATTCACTTCCCGATTGAGAGAAGGGAGAAAACAGAACGGAAATACAATTGAATTCTCCTGGGGCTTTCTAGATGGGTACTTTCTTATACTTCCTGCACTTTGAAAAATTCTTGGCAGAGGAACTATTTCTTAGCAGGATATGTCTCTGCCCTCGCTCCATTAACACTAGATGCCTCTGTTAGGTGGATTTTAGCTTTGATAATGCTCTTTGATAACCTTGTTTTCAAAGAGCTTGTCAGGTTTTCTACATCTCTCTTTCCAGTTTGGACAGGGCCACATTTTTGCCAAACATGAGCAGAAAAAGCACCAGGAGTTCAGCAGAAGTCACCTGTACTGAGCACTATTGTTCTATTCAGCCATCACCTTTGATCAATCCCTCCCAGTTTTGCAGGCTCAGAAGTTTGATACTGCTTTATCTGGAGCAAGCAGAAGCTCAGAAATCTAAACAACATAATTGCTCATTTTCCAGTAACAAAAACTTCAGAGATGATTCACGCCGTCCATACATAAAATCAGGCAGAACCTTTCAACAACAAACTGCAGCTCCAACTATATCCTAACATCCTCACCCGTACAAAGGAGCCTAAAAGATTTTTGATTTGTGCAACTTAGCCACCAGATCTAACAGGGAAGATAAAGGGGCTTTCAGTAGTCTAATCGAGACTGTGTTACTATTCCATAACAGCTCAGCTTACTCTCCATTGTTTTAGGCAAGCGCTAAACGAATGGACAAGTGCCAAACTTGAGCATGCATGCCAAGAAAGAGTAAAAAAAAAGCTAAATAGGAGACCTCATCCCTAATACCCTGACTATTCCTTCAGCAGTGAATGACCTACTTGGACTTCTGAATGCTTTTCAAATTTCCACACTGCTTTCTGTCCTGCCATTTACCTGTAAGGCAAGAGAAACAAAACATCCAACAGCCTGAGTGGCAGCAGAGGGGAAAGAAATTAATGAGCCACGCCAGATTTCAGCAGCACAGCAGAACCACCAGCCCAGGACCCAGAGCTCCAGGTTCTGTGAACAGCAGAACCCAGGGAGCTCACTTCTGTGGAGCTTCAAGTTCAGCTTCCACACACACTGCTGCTGTCTAACAAGAGCACAATTCCCACATCTCACTGCGGACACTATAAAGACCTTCCTATTTTTCACCAAATAAATAAATAAATGTTTCTAAGCTAAAGGAAACTTCCCAAAACCTTTCAAATAATGTTTTTAAGACTTATATCCCTACCAAATCAGGCTGAAATTGGTTTATCCATTTAGTCTTTTTATTTTAAAAAAATTAAGAAACAAACTTTACCATATAATCAGTATTTCCTTGGGAACCACAGAGAAAACAGTATTCTGCGTAAGCCATTCAGGCACCTCACCCACACAAACTTCAATGCATCAATACCATTATTGCATGCACTCATACCCCAGATCTTATATGAGAGTAGTGATATGAGTGACCAAATATCAATGAACTTAAGCTCTATGAATCCAAGATTACCATGCATGAGAAACAAGCCAATGAAACAGCTGCAGGACTGTGAAATAAGACTACACCAAAGTGCAGCTGTACGGGAACTAAAAACTAGAACATCGGTAGGTATCTGCATCCCTACAGCATATGAAAATGAAATGTATCCTGCCATAATCAGAGGCTGCAGAGCATTAAACTTGATGTTCTTGCAACCACATGCAAAAGGATCGACTTGTCACAATGGTACCCTTCAGAGCTTATTTAAACAAAATGTCCCTAACGTGCTTCAAGGGTGGTAACAGTAAAGGAGTAAGACCAGGAGTTGGCATGGCAGGGTTCTGCACCCAGATCCACTGCACACCTCCTCAGAGATGCAGGCTGCTTGCAGAGGTCCTGGGTACATACACTGACCACTTTTTATAGGTCCTTCCTGGCTTCTACAGATTTATTCAGTACTGACTGTTAAAGGAAAAAAGACACTACCTCAGTGACTAAGTTCTGCTAGGAGAATTAAGCACATTACAGGATGAATGACAAATCCAGTTAAAGCCACCCTCATTGTGATTTGAGGGGGGGGAGGGAACAAAAAAACCAGCTGTGAGTCTACCTTCCTATCACCTTGTCACCTGGCATTCCTTGGGAGTATAAAAGCTATTTTTAAGAGAAGTTGGAAGACAGCCACTGTTGTACCTGAGGGGTAACAGGTATACTGGGAAAATCTGGACTTCTTCCTCAAAAATAAAACCCCCACACTTTCTTTGATTCTCTTTTGATTTCTCCTCCTCTTCCCCCAAATTTCACTGGGAAGTAAAACAAACAAAAAATGCCCTTGGTCAATCAATAACAGTTTTCAAAAGTTTCTTTAAGCAGTTTTGATACAATTAAAACACAAGTTAACGCATCCATTCAGTGGGTATTTTATCATGGCTGCTGTGCTACAATATTGCCCCATTTGCAGGTCTCATTTGTATCAAATCCTGCAGTTCTAAACAGTGAGCAGAAGTTATCAGTGACAAAGTAGCGCCTCAGCAGTCCACCAGATTTACCATAGGGACATAGGAATGTTAAGTAAAAAAATAAAATACTCCTTTTAATGATACAAGACTTCTGTAATACATGACACCATATTGTGTCAAAACATTAGGACAGAAAAATCACAGCCTCATCATGAAAGCAAATCAAACTGTGCATTCCCCTACCAATGGCAAACCACATATTTCATTGTTTTTCCAACATGTCTGTAAAGTTCCTCCTAAGAACACTTAAAAGCTTCTTTTTTATGGAAACAGCTCAAAAGCCAAAATGACAAATAATGTCTCATAGCTGTAAGTTCCCTATAGAGACCCGAGTGCAACTGTATGCTGGCAAACTGGCCAAACGCAGTCTTCATGCCAGATGTAAATTATATAGCAGAGAAGAGAACTTAAAAGTTTTTAAAAGCAAAAACCAAGCTTGGGACAAGCAGGACACACCTAATGAACCGGGCACAAGGAGCGCCGCACTCCAGTGCGAGACACGTGTGGTAAGCACAGGGTACACACAGCGAACAAAAGCATTTAAAGCCCTTTTTTTTATAACTCAGGGTAAATACGGTGGAAATCACAAGTGCTTATAAAGAGCAAACAGACACTGACTATTCACCGGCTCTTTTAAAGGGGAGAACAAAGGGATGCCAAATTAAATCAGAAGGAGGGAGGCTCCGAAAAAAAAAAAGGTAGCTGGAGGTGAAGCCAGGAATTCCTGGCTGCGGGATGTTACCGATACCGAAAGCTTACAGAACTGGAGCGGAGAACCACCGAGCTGGTGGGTGATGTGCACAGCCTGCCCCACACCGTACCTGTGCCTCCCCACTGCATGCAGGTGCCAAAGGCTGCGAGAATGATTTCGGACAGCGCCTTCCTCCAGCCGTGTGCTCTTCGAGACAGGAACGTGGCGGGGGTTTTTTTGGGGGGCAGATCACGTAGGACTGCTCCTCGGCGTCCCTGTAAGGGAGGAAAACGCTTCGTGCTGAACCCAGCGAGCCCTGGAAGCGGGGAGCTCGCCCCGTGCCCGCCTGTTGTCGCCCCCCCCCCCCCCTTGCACGGAGCCGCCGCTGCCCCGCGGAAGAGGAAAGCCGAGGAGCTGCCGGCGGGGCGGCCGCACTTCCTGCACATCTCCCCGCAGGAAACCGGCCCGGGGACCGGCTCAGCCCCAGCCGTGCCCTCCCCGCACCTCCCAAGCCCCTTTCGGAGCCACCCCCGGCGGCTGCTCCCCGCTGCCCTGAGGGAAGCCGCCGCCCCCGGTACCCCCCCGATACCCCTCCGGTACCCCCCCGGTATCCCCCTAGTACCCCGTTTCCCCTTCCTCCCCACTCCTCCCTGCTCCTATTTCCCCTTAGCGGCCACACAACCCCCGTCCTGCCTCCCTTCCCGGCCCGGCGCGGGGCGGGGGCCGCGCTCACCTCAGGGCCGCCCGGTGCCCGCTGCTCCCGGGGCGGCGGCGGCGAACCCGAACCCGGGCGCCGGCCGCACCCCGCCGCGCGCAGGCGCCGGGCGCAGGCGCAGTGATGGCGGCGGGGGGAGGCGGCGCCGCTGTGGGGGAGCCGCCATCTTTCGACAGCTCCCCTCTCCTCCCCCCTCCCTTCCCCTCAGGGTGGTTAAAAGTAATCTTAAATAAAGATTCAAAGTCAAGTTAAAAGGTTAAAAGCAGTCTGCCTGTCTCTGAGCCCGTCTCAGCCTTGTACACGGAGCTGTGGCGTGTTGTGTTTTTATTGCTCGCCCCCTGTGAGCTGAGGGGGGTTACACGGTGCTCTGGGTCGGGGCTGCTCCTCCAGGGCTGCTGTCAAAGCCCTTGAGCGGCGCCGTGCCTCCAGCTCCTCGTCGTCCTCCTCTGACCAGCTCAGGCTGTCGTCAGAGTCCTCCTCCAGCTCCTCCGTGCTGGCAGCCGCCTTCTCCGGCTCCCCCTGGGAGCATGCCCTGCTCTGGGGGTGCTCCAGCCTGGCCCAGGGTCCCGGGCTGGCTTTGCAGAGTGTGATCTCCACCTTGGTAGGGACCATGCTCACAAAGCTCTTCTCCGTTTCGATGACCTAGAGAGAGGGCAGGGCACATCAAAATGAGCAGGAGAGGGCCGGCAGCACGTGCTCATCCTTCCCACAATCAGTAGAGCCATGATGGAGGTGAAAAGACGAGAGTCCTCCCCTCCTCAGGGCAGAGCAGGATGAGTCCCGGTGTCCAGCTGAGCTTGGTGTTACACCTCAACAGCACGTTGGTGCTGGCACTGGACTCCGTTACAGCCCTCTCCACACAGCTACAAGGCACGGGCACCTCCACAGCCAGCAGCACGCTCTGCTGCAGGCGGGCACAGGCAGCACACAAGGGGAATAAAGGCAAGAAGGACGCATGCAAATTGCTGAGCCTCGCTGCTCCTCTGCAGCTGGCAAGTGGCTGAGGAATTGGACAGTGAGTCTTGCCCCTTGCACTGCTTCCAAAAGCGCGGGGACTGTGCCAGGTTCAGGGAGAGCCAAATCCAGAAGGCCAGCAGAGCCAGCAGCGACACCCAGCTCTGCTCTCAGTCAAGGATCGGCACAGCCACCACTAAAGCCCTCCTCACAACCCCTGTGATATTTCCTATGTAGCCCGTAGAGATAGGTATAAATGCTAGCATCTGGGTGACCTGGCTCCCAGGCAGCCCCAACAACAAGCCAGCATTGTGGTAATATTTAAAAGAGAGCAGCCAGGGTGCTTCAGGTAGAACAGAACTGCCAGGACAGAGTCCAGGCATGGCTCACAGGGGGTGCTACCCATACTGGATCAATAGAGAAAAACATCATTTCCCCATCAGCATTTGCTGCTATGGACAACAGGAGGTCTAAAGATAAACCAGTCCACTCTGCTGTGACAGCTGCGATGGAGCTGTGTTCTCTGCAGGTCCTCAGGAGCTGGCAGTGAATAACACCGAGAGAGGGACTGTGAAATGGCTGTTTGTTCCACAGATACACCAGCCTGTTCTCGGGAAACAGCAGAGTCCCGTGGGCCACACTGTTTTTGCGTGATAATGCAATTAAAGACTCCCTCGTGCTGCATGCACAGGAAGGACTGTGCAGAACTTGTAGCAGCAACCGCTTTGCTGCTTTTTCAGAAGTCTGAAACTATAAAGGGAGTAATTTTCCTTACTGGGAGCCTGTACTTGGGGCTGAAAATACTTCTCTAGCAGCTTGGGCTGCTCTACAGTGTTGCAGCTCATTCCCACACAGATTTCTGGAACAGGGAAATCAAAGTAAACAGGATCTTACCCCCCAGAGATCGAGTTCTGCCTGGAAAATCTTATTCCCTTCAAAGATGACGTGAACCTCAAGCTGAAAGATCAACAGAAAATTATCTTAGTGGGGCAGCACAGCACTTCCAGCGCTGTTCCCTGGACAGCGCAGCTGCCTTCCTGCCCTGTACCGCATCCCACGTCCCAGCTGCAGTGTAACTGCCGATCCCTCAGCAGCTGCCTCTCACCCCTTCCCCATGCTGCAGCTCCACCTCTGCCACCAGCTGACGGTCTGGAGGCCAACAAAGCCCCACGCTGAGGCCGAAAGCCACTGAGCCAGCGTGGCTGGGCAGCTGCAGCCACAAAGCCACCAGGCTCTCAGCTCAGGAAGCGCCAACCCCAAATGGGTGTTGAAGAGCACCAGGAACCCAGCCTGCTTGTGGCTCATTGACGCGGGGTGCCATGAAAGCCCCAGCCAGCTTGCCAGCCCCACTCACCACGGTGCGGTTGGCCTTCACGCTGCTGAGGGCGGGCAGGGGGTTCTTGGCATAGATTGTCACCACCACTTGGCTGCTGGTTTGGTGCCAGTCCTGTCGGCACGACACCGCCTTCTTGTCCTGCCAGGGAGAAAAACCCATCATGGTGTGGCATCCCCCAAGACAGCAGAGGGGACGTTTGTGCCAGAGGGTGCTCTTTGTGTGTCTGTCCTTCACAGAGAGCCAGCTAAGGACAGCGTCAGCTGAGCGAGAGCAAACCCTGCATCTTGTTTTGGAGGGGAGGTGGTTTGTGTGAAGGTGGGCAGCCCCTGCCCGACTGCCCCATGCAGCACAGGACATCTGTGCTGTGCTCCAGGATGTGTTAAGAGCAGACATCCCCCTGTTCTAGGGTCACTCTGCTGTGCCCAGGCTCACACCAGGAGCAGGCACAAAGCCTTTGCATCACATCAAATTTAATTCACTCTGCAGGGACAGCAGAAGATGCCCTCTCAAAGCAGCCTCCCTTACACCCCCTGCGTGTTTTCAGCCCAGGACAAAGAACATCCTGAGCTCCGAGAGGGCTGCTCAGGCAGTCTGGCAGTGCTGACTCAGAAGAACACGATGCACTTTCAGAGATATCCTGGGCTGTTTTCTTGTAACTTTCCCAGCTCCAGCCTGCTGCCAGCTAAGAGAAACTCTCTCACACACACAGTCGTGAATTGGCACCTTCCCCTCGTGGCCCTGCCACAACAGCCAGTGCGGATGAGGTCCCTCCTGAGAAGCAGCTGCAGAGAGAAAGCTTCATGAAAACAACCTCAAGTCATTTGCAGACATCCGCCAAAACTTTTGGGGGATTTTTGCAGGGCTTTTCCTGTGCTCAACTGCCTGTTCCTGTGCGGCAGCCTGCAGCACCAGCCACACCAAGCTCCTGGAGCAGAAGGCAGAGGCAGCCCTCCTTCAGCTTCCCACTGCACCCGTGCCACAGGCGTGAGAGCTGCCAGGTTCTGTGAATGCAGAGTTTTAAAACAACAGATGGGTGAGGATTCAGCGTTCAAACCCTGATGCAATCATCTGCGAGCAATTATGAAAATTAGCAGAATTAAATATGGAAATCCGCGTTAATGCAGAGCAAGGGAAAGAGCAGCCCCGGGTGCCAGTAAAGGTTTTCCTGGAGGCACTTTGCTCGGTCACCTCCCCGGGAGCTCCCTTACCGCCTTCCCCGTCCAGCAGTGCCGCCCCGTGCTGCAGCCCGGCTGCTCCAGGAAGGCGCTGAAGTCGGTGGTCCTGACCCCGCAGCAGCTCCAGTACTTCATCCTGCGGGGTGTGGGGCTTCCTGAGCAGGCAGCAGGACGCCAGCAAGGGCAGGACCCCACAGGACCGTTTCCAGCCCGCAGCGAGGTCAGTAAAGGGAGGTTCCTTACCCCTCGTGGAAGACAGGAACGCCAGGGTGGAAGGTACAAACCTCTGCGTTGCTCTCTGCACCCCGGTAGACCTGTGGGGCAAGAAGCAGAGGGAAGGCTTGGCTGTGCCTCCAGCACGGCATGGCCAGGCACCTGTACATCAGGGCCTGTTCCCATCACAGTCACAGCCCGTTGTCACCCTTCCCTCAGCATTGGAGAGGACTTTTTGGGGACAGCCGCAGGCCCTGCTCCCTGTTGGCAGCACCCAGCCATGGCAGGACACCGCTGCGTGCCCCCAGCACCGCCCCGCCGAGCCCCTATCCCAGCACAGCATGGCAGCCTTGGGGCGAGGCAGAAAGCGTGCTGCACTGCAGGAGGGAGGAGCAGGCAGGAATTATTCCATTCCGTGCCCGTTCTACCCGGGTGAACTGCGGGGCGGCGCAGAGCGTGCGGGGACAAAGGGGACTCACCGCCTTGCAGGCTGCGTTCTTGCAGGTGGTGCCAGCTCTCACCTGCGCTGCCGCCTCCCCTGCAAGGACAGCACAGTTTTGCTCGGGGACACACACCCTGCCTGTCCCCAGCCCTCCCACAGCCCCTGCTCCGGGCTCGCCAGGCCAGGCCAGGCCCTGCTGCCAGCTGTGAAGTACCTGTGGGGCCGCCCTCGGGCACCTTGTCGTGGGGGGACAGGCTCAGTTTCTCCAGCGCCTGCTCCAGAGACCTGGATACTTTAATTGGCAGCAGTTGTCGTGGCTCATCAGAGCTGGAAAACGACAGCAACAAAGGCCGAGTGTTGTGTTTTTTTTTGCCATTTAAGTATCGCTGCTCCTTCCCCGGAGGCAGGCAGGGCAAGGCTCATGCACAAGCAGCAGCGTGGCCAGGCGATGCCGCCAGCTGAGCCTCTCTCACCTTGGTCTTTCCCGTTGCATCATCTCAGCTGATTTTGGTCCTTGGATGATGAATTCCGCCACTGGCTTGGCCTTCGCCTTGTCCGAGCTCTCCTCTTGGAGAGGCTCAGGGGGCTTCTCCTTGCTGTGGAACCCCTTTGTGCATCCCTGAGCAGCAGAGATGAGCCCGATGCCTGCTTTGCCCTTTCTAACTTGGAGGCTGCTCCAGCCCCAGTGAGCTCCTGTGACCCGTGCAGGGCCGGGCTCAAACCCTACAGCAGCGCAGGGGCCGTGTCCACAGGGATTCCCACGTGCAGCCCCACCGGGGCCGTGTCGGGAAAGCCTCAGCTCTGTCCCACCCCAGCCTGGCAGCAGAGGGACAGCAAAGATCCTCCCCACCTCCCCGGGCTGCTCAGACACCGCATGATGCTGGAGGCATGAGCTGCACGGGGTCCCAGCAGCTTTGGTGAGTCGCTCACCTGAATGGAGAGGAACTCGGAGAAGTCCGTCGTGCGCTTCTTGCAGCAAGACCAGCCCTGGGCACCGGGAGAGGACGAGACGGTTGGGGCAGATGTCCCCACCGGGCACACGGTCCCACCCCGCAGCTGCGGCCCCTCTTACCTTCAGGGCATCGTGGAAGATGGGGACACCCGGGTGGTACAGGCAGGCATCTGAAGAGGGAAAAGCATTCGGAGCCTTTTGGGAAGGGCGATCCTGGCCGTGCACTCCCCAGCTGCTCCCGAGCTGCCTGCTGGCAGCCGAGGCCGCAGACCAGGAGAGCATCGGGGGGCAGGAACCCGCTTACCCTCGGCGTTGTGCTCGGGATCAAACCTCTGCCCGCAGCCCTTGTTGTAGCACAGCAACGCCATGGCTCAGGTGGACACGCGGCGTCCTTCACTCCAACAAAAACCCCGTCAATCTCATCCCCTCTGTTTCCCCGCGGTTCCCAGCACAGGCGCCGCGAGGTGACTTTGCCTGCCTTTGGGGGCAGCTGGAGGAGGCGGCTGGTAACCGGAGAGCTGGCCAAAGATGGACATGGCAGCTGGCAGGACCCGCGTTATCTCCAGAGGCATATTTCTGTCCTGCCCCCTGCTCCGGCACACGCAGGCGCCCGGCGGAGGGGACGCACGCTATGGGGAGCCCTGGGGTGGGCAGAGGGCTGCCAGCGCCTGCATCCCGTGGCGTCTGCAGCACCACAGTGCTTGTGCTCGGATCCGTGGAGCCACAGCTCCTGAGCAGCTGCTGGGAGAGCTCTCGATTTATTTATCACCCAGAGAAGGGGCTGAAAGTTTACTGCAAAGGGAAGGAAGAGACTTCGCAGGGTCCCAGGGCAAAATGTGCACATGGCACCAGAGGACCAGAGCAGGGAATGTGCCCAGACGTCCCTGATCCCCATCAGGGCCTTGTGCAGCCCAGGGATGAAATCTGTCCCCGGCAGCTTTCCCTGCTTCCACCATCACCACAGAAGTGTGCAAAATGATATGAGGGCTTCCAGTGAGCAGGAGGGGTTTGCTGAAGCTCCCCGCTCCCATCCCAGCACCTCGGGTTTTTCTTCCTACAGACGAGAAGCCCTCTCGAGATCAAAGATTTTACGTAGTTCCTACAAATATCTAAAACAAAAGTTTCTTTTTATTGTTCCCGTTTGCAGAGGCAGATGTTTCCTGGGTGTTTCTCCGACCTGTGGGGGCACACTGCAGCCAGCGAGCACTTCTGCTGCGGAACTGGGTCTGAGAGAAGCCCACGAAGGGCAGGTCCTGTGGGCAGCAGCTGCCCTGCGAGGCAGCCCGGATGCCACTGCTGCTCCTCTCAGAGCAAACCCTCAACGCAAAGGTACAGCAGCCCCAAAGCCTGCCCTATCCTGCGTTGCAATATCCCCAGGAAAGCTTTGCAGGAGTGCCAGCAGCCTGGCTTCGAGCTGATGCCACCCCTTAAAGAAAAGCATGCCCCAAGGCACGGGAACAGGCAGCAGTGTGAAGGGCGGGTGGAAAAGCAGGAGGGATCACAGGTCCCGGGGAGTCCGTCAGAGCCCTGTGCCGGGTCTGCGTGGTGCTCTAGGGTTTCAGGTCTCCTCGTCCTTTCTGCAAGCCGTCAGCAAGGCCGCAGCTGTTGCCATCCTCGTGCCAGGGAGGGTTTGGAGCTCGGGTTACTTTGTAGAGGAAACGCCGAGGCGATGCGGAGGGTGCTGAGGCTCCATTTGGAAGGACCAGCAGGTCGTCGTGGTGGAGGACAAGGGTTGCAGGGCCAGCCCCGGTGTGCCTGCAGGAAGCCGAGCGAGGTGGCCAGGGAGCCACACGGGCGCAGCGGCACACAAATCACCATGCCCGCAGCTCCCAGCGGGTTTGAGGTCAGGGTGGCAGCCCTGGGGACAGGCACAGCAAAGCCAGGGCGCAACAGGGACAAGCCCTGTGCTAGGGCTGGCACTTTCTGAATGAGAGAAAGGAGGAGATGAGGTACTTGTAATAGGAAGGACGTGGTGTGGGGCAGCACGCCGATCACCCAGCGCCTGGTTGGGAGCTGTGGCTGCCAGCAGCCCTGGCCCCACGTGGCTGTGTCCGGCCCTGCCCCAGGGCAGAGCTCCAAGTAAAGCACAAGTCCCTGTCATGTGGGCTGGCTGTGGGCAGCACCTTTGGAACGGCGTGCAAGGAACGGCCAGCTGGGAATTACAAATAAAGCCTCTTTGCTTCATGTGCGGTCAATTTGGTATAACAGAGAACAAAAAGGAGATAGAAAAAATGGACCCAATCGCTCTCAAACAACTTCCACAGTCGTTTCTTGTAGAAGGGAAGCCCTGTTATCACCTTGAACCTTGGACCAAGGAGCACGGGGCACAGCTGCAGACGAGGCCAGCACAGAGCTGGGCTTCCAGACCCCGAGCACTGAGCATGAAAGCAAACGTCACCTCTCGAGGAAGCGGCGTGCCAAGGACATGCAGGTCTGTGAACAATTAAAGAGGAGCAAGAGCAGCTTGAGGAAGAAGGTGACTTCACCGCAGGGACACCTACCTGTGCAGGAGGGTGCTGATGGGCTCCTCACACAGAGAGGCACAGAACTTCTCCATGGAGCAAGGAGGTTTTGTGTGTGTAATCCAGTCACAGCAATCCTGCAAAGCCTTTCAGCAAGGAGCCAGTCCAGAAGTCCTCTCGGAACACGCAGTTTCCTTGTCTTCAGCTGGCACCCTCGTGAAAAGCTGCAGCCAGAATTAGCAGCGTGGGGTTATACAGGTTTTCCTTTTGGGGGCGCCGCAGCCTAGAGGCACAGCCACCCCGAGCAGGTAGAGCAGCGCAGGCAGGCTGCACCGAGGGAGGGAGCGTCCCAAAGGCACAGTAAGGTAACAGTAAGACTGCTCATCAGTCCTGGTAGGGAACATCTGCCAGTCACGTTCCAGGTAAAAGCCCCAGGAACAGCCACATCCCCTTCACAAGGCAACAGAAGGGCTGATCAGCATTCTAGCCACCTTACTCGGCATTTTGCAGCGTGTAGTTACCTTAGCAAATTGACAGGTGAAAAACATCAAGCTCCTCACACTGTACCTACAGGTGTCGCAATCCCTCTGATAATCACCACTAAATACTGCCAGCTATTCATACAGATGATGCCGAACAGAAATAAAACAAGCAAAAGAAACAAGACCAGCAGCTGCAGTCTCTCTCCAATACAACTTACCAACCATGCCATTACAAGCTAATTATAAATATTCAATGAACAGCTGTAAACCAGTAAAAGCCTCCAGAATGACTTCATCTCTTTTAACAGGGTACCCACAGGCCAATTCATAATTTTTAAAAGCTCTGGTAACATCAGGCACCTGAAAATGTTTTCATCTTCCCTATTATTTCTCAGGTTTATAAGGCAGCTCCTTATGCTCTTACACGGTAACTTTCTCCCTCCTGAAGTCTCTTCCTAAACTCCCCCTTTCTGCTCCCTCCTTCCCAGTCTCACCTCAAGCTTCAATACAAGAGTGTAAGTCAGAGGACTCCTGTCCTTACAGATTCCCTCAGGTATTGCCTAAGATTAGTTGTTATTGTCACCACTGACACTTACAGTCCCTCAGCTTCCTGCCCCAGCAGAGTTCAGAGCCCCACAGGAAGGTCTGCATCCTACTCAGAGGCAACAGCAACGCGGAGCAGAGACAGACAGCTTTGTACCAGGCAGATCAGACACAGATTGAACTCTGCGCTCCCAGTGACTCACAGACAAGTCTTCCACTTCGCTTCTCTGCGCCTGCAATGTAGACATAACCTAGGTGCATCAGGACTTCCCTTATTTTACTCTTAAATGCTGAAGTTAAGGTTCTTATTCCAAAAGCCATACAAAACTCATTCTGTGACAAGAACTGTTAGAAAATTCCCAGGGGTTAACACCCTCTTTACAGAGCTACGCAAGAACAACTTTGACTCCAGAATCTGATGCTTGATTTACTTCAATACATACGTACACATTTTAGTAAAAAAAACAGAAGAGACAGCACACCAGATAAAAAAGGCTTAAAATCCACTTTAATAATAATGCATTCCTGTAACATTCCTCAGACAAACTCAAACTTGTTAGTGGGACAATTACAGCTTGTGTTCAAACAGTTTACACTAAATGAAAAATCTTGTAGTACTTCTACACAAAAGACAGGCAAGGTTAAGATTATACAAACATTTGTTTCAGTTAAATCTTCAGCATGAGATACAGTATCTTTGTCCAATAGATTGTACTTTACTACCAGTAAAAATAAACAGCGATACAACACATTATCAAAAAATTCATCCGAACAAGAGCCTTCCAGCCATTCCGGCTGCACATGACGGTCAACTACTTTAAAGAAACAGATGGTCCAGATAAAAAGAGTAACTACAAGTTAGGATAAAAAAAAAAAAAAAAGAAAAAAATGAACATAAAATCTCCCCAATTCACTACATGATGGATCATTTGGAGCTATGTAAATTTACAGAATCATGGGAGCTGCAAAGTACCCAGATGCTGCCCTAGTTCTCCAGAGACTTCTTCCCTGTGCTCTTAAGCAAGGTACGCTACACTAAAATTAAAAAATGCCAAGACAATTTTATCTCGTTTAGTCTCAGGGCTCCGGCTGCAAATAGGAAACCTGGAACGGTCAAAGCATTGAGGTCCTTGCCAGATTTTACCGTTACTGAACAACCACGGCAGCCTCCCAGAATTCATTTTCACATTGAAATTATAGGAATGCACCACATGAAATTTTCTAAAACCTTTACCAGTCAGACTGCACTCCCCTTTTCCTAGAGTGGCTTAACCAAAGCAGGCCCTAACGAACTAATTTGAACATCCACCCCCTGAGAAGAACCCTGTGTGGCCTGCCAAGATTCCTTTTCTCTTTGGGGCATGTGCAGGGGGCAGCTTAATCCTGTTAGTATCTGCGACGCTTGTTGGGGCCAAATTCCCCCCCTGGATTTCCTCTGTTGAAGGCAGGTGGGTTCCCACCCATCGCTCCGAGTCCTTCCATCGCGCTGCCCTGGCCGAAGCGATCTGCAGGTGGCGGTGGAGTCTTGTAACAAAGAGAAGTGCAGATGAGGCAGAAGGAAAAATAAAGAACAAACAGCAGTTAAAAGCCATTTGAGTAGATTCGAATCCTGTCAGGATCCCACAATTACAGTTCACCTTGCTATAAACCCTCCACCCTACCAAAACCAACCCCAAAGCCCCAAAACCAGGCTGATAGGACTGTTGTTACAGTTAAGCATTGTAGGATAAAGCCTCTTTCCCCACATAGCTTGGAGTCAAGCAAACTGGAAAACAGCTTATGTCATCCCCACAGTAGCGCCTTGCTGTGGAGCACACGAGAAATGCAGTCTGGGAAAGGAATTTCACGCTTCCACCATATTCCCCCACCCAAACTGAATGTAAACGAGGAGCAGCATACTCATAACACAGCAGTGTCACAATCCAGGTGTATGCAACGCTACAATTCCAAGGTAAGTCTGAGATACTCGTCTTGTGCCTTGGTCATATCCTGTCACTTCCATTCCTTTGGCTCTCCCATCTCCCAGCTAGAGCAGTGCTATTGCACAGCCTCTTCCTTCCAGCACGGAGACGAGATGAAAGGGTAATTCAGCTTGGAAGGTACCTTAGGAGATCCCTCGTCCAACCTCCTGCTCAAAGCTGAGTCAGCTCTGAGGCAGATACGTGGCAGACATGTGCTTCCACAAAATACTGTGCAGCCACCGCATCTTCCTTCCCCCTCAACATCAGACTCATGGGTTCCATTCATTCTTCATCCACACGTTTACATTACTACATACTATTTACAGCATAATACAGCACTCCTTCCATCTTTTTCCCTTCCCAATAGATGAAGGACTCTAAGCAATTGTGGACTTTCCCTGTAGGACACATTACATCACATTAGGGAAGTCACTGCAGTCACTAACCAACTGGAGCAAACATGCAAAGCAAGTGCTACGTACATGAATAAAGAGCTGGAACACACTGAACTAGTACCACAAATTAAGCAGTCTAGCCAGGATAAAGATTTTCCAAAATAACTCTACGCATGTATCTGTCCATTAAAGAAGCAGCTTACTGCTTTTTGGTCTAAGTGGCATTACTTCATTATCCTGATCTGAACTCCTTCCCCTTTCCATTCCTCTCTTCACCTTCTCCCCCATAAATTTCCTTGCGTAGTACACGTTCCTTGAACCACAGCCTCTCTACTGTCCCTACCAGTCAGGTAAAAAAGCTCACAGCCAAATAAAACTGTTCTTTATGACAAAAAGACTTCCATGAAGCAGTCATGCTAGATTAAGAATTATGAAGGTTTGCAGGAAAATTGCTCATTACACCAAGTACTAGGAACTGCTGAAGAAGAACTTTCAGGACAAACCTGAATATGACTGCTGCTGTTTCTGCAACTGATCCTGTATGAGATTGCATCCTCTGACAGATAGGATCAACAAGCAAAGAAGCCATCACCTATTGTAAAGCTCTGCAGTGAAGCTGTAACTGTGCATAACCAAAGCTTGAATTCTTTAGAGGCATCCCTCTCCTGAGTTCAGCTACCAGATCATCCCCACACCCACAACACTTGCTTTACTAGACTTAATTTTACTTGCAAACTAAGGAAACTCCCAACTGAAAGTTACAAGCGGCAGTCACCAACTTTCACAGCGATATTCATTTTCTATTCCTTCCATTACTTTCATAAAAACCGTAACAAACAGCAAGCAATTCAGTTCTTTCATGTTGACAAGTTACCTCTCACCACAGTAAGTACATGCAGACCCTGAGCTCGCGGTTTCCACATTAGATGTGACACCTTCAACAACTCCTCCAGCAGTATGAAGTAGCACTCCATTTCACATTTATAACAAGCTAAAACACGCCACTACCATTCACCAACTAAATCACTAACGCAGCAACCATAATTCCTGTCTAAACACCCTTGTTTTTCAATTTATCCCACTAGTAGCTCAATAACCTTTAAGTTAGAGAGTATTCTTAAAAGCATTTTTTCCTCCCAATCCCATGGAAGTTTAATAAATGGGCTTTTTGCAAGCTGGTCACAGCATGTTGAATGAAGTCTGTACAGCTACTAAATGTTTTATGGCAACCTATTTCAGTTCACTACCAGTACTGGAATTAAATATATTAATTAATTTCTCATCTCACTATTACAGAAACAGAGACAAGTTCTGTGTTTTCTAAGAAAAAAAAAAAAAAAACAAAAAAAACACAAGCCAACTTTTAAAATCTTTTAAGAAGGATTTCTAATAAACAGAACTTCTAGATTTCCATTACTTGTATTTGAAAATTAGGTTTGTATTTAGAATTTTCCTTAGGGCTTTCTCTTTAGAATTCTTTGGTGACATATATTCAATGATGAGGATGCCTAAAAAGGTTTTGAGCTGTCTAAGGTCCATCAGGGTGGGGATGACTGTGGATGGATGGGGTGTAAAGCTGAGGAACTGTCTGGTCATACAGCTTTGTAGATGGAATGTCAGCCTTGAGTTTTGCCAATCAAGCATTTAAACTTCCTTTGCCCTACAAGAAGAGTCACAGAGACCCTTTGCAGACAAAAGCTACTGTTTAAAATTCAATTAAATGTAAAAATTAAAAAAGGCAAATAAGCAAGCATAAACTTCACTGATTCTTTGTTATTTACTTCCTAAGCAAATCAGCTGAACTCATTTTTGCATACTTATTACCATATTCCTTTTAGCATAGAAGAGTATTGTTTTAAAAAACTAGTGATGGACAGAACATTCCTGAAAGCTTGGCTTTATGCCAGCAAGAACATAACATCTCCAGATACTCTCACTCAAAGCGCTTTCCAATATGCCATTTAAAAAACAACCATGTAGTATCGGTTGATTGCTAAGATCCTTCTAATAAAGGTTTTAGCATCTTCAAAGTAAAGAAAGAAGAAAGAAGTATTAGACTTGGCTCAATTTCAAAAATACCAACTAACATCGAGGCAAGATTAACTTCACAGCAGGTCTAGGGTGACAAACAAGACTCAACTTTAGCAGTGTCCTCCTTAACAAGGGAAACACCACAATCTACATTTGAAAGGTGTGCAGGAAAAGCAGATGGAGATACATTACCATTCCCATGGCTCCGTCAGGTATCATAGCTCCAGGACCAGCTGCAGGAGGCGCAGCAGCTGGGACGTTGGTACCACCCATAGCTCCTCTATTGTTCATGCCAATGGTACCTGGAAAAGAACCAGAAAAACCATGAACCAGGACAACCACAAAACACCACATAAGCTCCCTGCAGGATTATATCCTAGGACAGAGTTCTAATCTATTAACCACCAGTGCACTACCAGGTCAAGACAAACTGATCTTGCATTCCACTATTATCTGAAACCTCAGCAGGTTCTAATGCTCACTGTCTTTGTTAAGCACTAAGCCTGATGGTCTTTCCACTCACTGTTGTGCATGTGGCCTCAAACTCTAGGTCATGTAGCCAAAATATGGAAATCTAGTAATTGAGATTTCTTTCTGGAATCAAGGCCTAGTACCACATGTTGTACCAGCTTCCGTATCACTACAAACTTCTTAACCACATTATGGCTCTAACAGCAATTTCAACCACCTTCTGCTTACTGAACTTTTGCGTACGTACAGCACTGCCTCATACCCATACATTTCCTGTCATATGACAGCTTCCTGTCACTGAAATGGGAGAAAGTTACTATGATGGTTTCTAAATAAGGAGCTGATAAAATACAACAGCTAAAAAAACAAAAACAAAAACAACACGTGGATTTTGCAGAGGACATAAATGTGCACAAGAATTAAGAAGACTACAAAAAATTCTTACCTCCCATACCCATCTGCCCCATTCGCATGTCTGGTGGCTCCCTCTGGAAAAGAGATGCTCATTTCAAATGATAAAGATCCAAGTATTTTGTAATGTAATTACACAAATTCATTGAGATCTGGGGCTTTATTACCGGATAGAATTACTGGGTAAATTTCAAAAGCAGATCTGAGCTACTGCTATTAACTGCTGAACAAACAGCTCTTATTTAAAGCGTCTCATTCTGCAAGACAATATTCAACAGCAAAGCAATCCTGGTACAGCATCAAGCCACAAAGCTGTGTGTGCAGATTTTACCAAAGAGCAGCATAAAGTTATCCAATACCTGGATGGAAAGATCTGCTGAGCAGCAGTAACACATTGGAAAAAATTAGTTTTTATTACTTCCTCAGTGTAGCTAAGTAGCTTTTCCTGCTGAAAGGAATGCAAGCTTACACAACAAACATGCAGCACTGGATCATTTCCAGACTTCCAGCTAGTGAACGTCAGGCACACACCACAGATCTCCCTTGCTGAAAAACTGGAAGCACCTCCTCACCAGTGAGGATACTGCTTTTCCAGGATGGGAACTGAACAGATGTCACTCGATTTCACCTGTAGTCTCAGTGCCACTATTTATCAGATGAAGGCACTATTACTTAGAGAACTCAGGAGTTCTGCTAGGTAATATTTGCATTTAGAGGTCAGTCACAGTTTTGATCTTTTGTCTTTACAGTTAGCTGTTTTGCTTAGCAGCCAATTTTTTTTTTTGCTAAAATGCATAAGCAATTGTCACCCAGTTGCACTGGCATTATTATAGCATCTCCATAGCATGAGAGCTGGTTCACAACAGAAAATTGCCGGGACTGAAAATGAACTGCAAACAGCTCATTACAGAGCTAGCATTACTGCTATTAAAAAGCAGGCTATCACACATTTTACATTCCAAAGAAGTGCTTGACCAACACAGACTTTCAAGTATAAGCAAATTATTGTGCCTGCAGCAGTGTCTCGAGCTGGGATCGTTCCACCTGAGGAAGACTAAGAACGACTGCAGGCTAGGGATATAGCTGGATACACGACCACAACAGGGCTCTGCAACAGTACTTCAGAAGAGTACATCTTTGTTACTACTCTTAGAATATAATTAGTTAGCATACATTCTTCTGAACAGCAAGACAGCCACTGAGGACAGCAGTGGGACAGTAACTGTGTTAATTTACATTTTCCAGACAAAATGTTATTAAGACAGACAGGAGTCTATAACTGGCTGTAGAATGCATTGAACAGGTGCGTAGAGTCCCTCAACCAACACATTAAGCATCCACTGGAAGCCCTGTGCTAGGGAAGAGAAAAAAATCTAAAATCCATCTCCAGATGGAATGGAAAGGTAGGAATATTCATACCGCATCAGTGAAGTTCCCCTTGAAGCCTTCCTGCTGGCGTCTCATCATCTCTTCTTGTTGCCTTCTCATTTCCTCCTCACGGCGCCTGCGTTCTTCCTCTTGCCTGCAAAGAAGTGGCAAGGATGCTCAGCACAACACAAAGTGACCACTTGCATCAGAGCGTTGTAGTGCTGCCTAGTGGGCTCTTGTTTTGGAAACCTACAACTTGGAAAGCATTATTCTGCTGAGGTTGTGAAATATCAGGCACCTCATGACGAAAGCAAACATCTACGAGCAGGACATTTTCAACACTGAATTTTAAGGAGTTCATTATAGAACTCAACCTGAGCACACCCACATACACAGCCGCTCTCAAGTACATGCTGACTACATTATACTGCGTGTAACGCATAGAAGCCAGACAGTTCTCTAGCCCCTCGTATTACAGAAGTAATCTGGAGATCTTCCTGGAGTTTCTCACAATGACCCCGAGACAAGGAAGAGCCAGAAGGGAGAGAGAAATCTCTGAGACTAAGTTACCTCTCAAAGGAGAGGATAGATGCTAAAATGGGGTTTTCCAACCTGCAGCACTAAAGCCACTGCACAAAGATCCTGACTTTTGTATCTGCCTCGGTCAAGGAGCTAAACTGAGACACAGAACTGTAAAAAAAAAAAAAAAACAAACAAAAAACCCCAAATACTAGTCAGTGTCCTTCAACGTCAGCAGAAGAAACTCCTAACTCCATCTTAAACCAAGCGTACACTCTCACTATGAACAAAAAGGCCCAAAACAACAGCTACTCTTTAGGTAGCAATTAAATTGTCACCCTGAACAATAAGTGAACTGAAGAAGTGCTTTGTTCCATAACGTTATGGAACAGTTTAGAACCTGCCACCTTACCTGATTTCCAACTGTTTACGTTTTTGTACTTCTTGGTTATGTAATTCTTCCATCCTCCTCAGTTCTTCCTGGCGTCTCATTAAATCTATATAACATAACAGTTAAAAAAATAAAATAAAATCAACCTTGTCTCCTCTACCACCTCCCATCAGTTCCTGAATTAGAACCACAGCACAAAGGAGAGTAAGACAATGGAACTTCCAGCAATACAGCAACATCTGTTTGTTTGTTGCTGTCACAGTCGGTTAAAAGTCAAGCAGCTTTGCCGTAGCCCAACCTCAGTGGGCTCTGGCCAGTCTGAGCTACCCACCCTGGGTGCTGAAGGGCCCTGTTCTGATTATCCTTGGTTGGTACCTTGCCGCATGAGCATAACTTGGTGCTCATGGCGAGCTGCTTCCATTTCCATTTCCAGCTTCTCTCGAGCTTCCTTGATGTTGCGGTCTACCTGTTCTTGCTGCTGCTTCTCCATTTCTATTAGAGCCTTCCAGCGCATGGCATATTCATACTCAAAGCTGCCAGGCTGTGCGAATCGAGGAGGCTGCTCACGCTCCCTGTCAAGCAAGGAAGACGTAGTGAATGCTTCAACACAGCAAAGAGGATCTAAGAAAAATACAGTATGTGTGTAAATGCAATGGCAGAGCCTTCTGACAGTTAGAAACACATCTCACTGTAATAGATAAATCACCGCGTACACTTTTTTGCACAAATAGCTGTGCCTGAGATACCACTTTGTCTGTTCCTCAGGATGCATTCTACTGAAAGGAGAAACTTAGACAAAAAACTGTGTCCTGTCCTCACTCACACCCAGCAACAACACTGCACTCCTAACACACCAAGATACTGGGCAAAAGACATTTAGAAATACTCTCAACAGAAACAGCTCCCGCTGCACAACTCATGAACAAGTTCACTCCAGAAACATACCCAGCCCAAACACGCACGCTTACCTCACTGGTTTCTGCAGCCCCCGCAACCGGAGCATGTGACTGCTCCTAACACAGCCCCCGGGCTCCTGAAGCTCTCATCCTCCCTGCTTCATTCAACATTCATGACCTCACATGCTGTACTAATACCCAGTGCTCTAATCACATGGCAGCTGTTTACTGTGGGAAGTCCTCAAATACCGTGGCCTTACACCTGGATAGCTCTACGATGCCTCACTGCTGTTCACATCATCCGAACCATTTTCACTGTGAGCTCGTCTCTTTCCTCCACAGACTGTCCCTAACACCTCGAGCATAGAATTTACATCTTTTGTTTCAGGTTCTCATCCCAGCAAGGGGAAAGCACACATTATCTCAAACTGACACCAATTTTTATCCCAACAATGGAAGCAGACAAACACAACAAAATATGTGGAGCCTGCCAGCCTTATCCAGCAGACTGGATCCAAACCCACTGCTTTCTTTCAGCTAACCAATTTCAAGGGAACAGCGTAAGCCATTCTTTTTCTGGAGTCAGGTCACGTATTCAGAAAAAAGGAGGACCTCTAGAAGCCCTGATGAGCCAACCCTCCTAAGGCTCAGGCACTAGCCCATACCCCGGAGCCCCCAGGCAGTCTCATCTTGTGTCTTATGGCAGCCACATACTTGTGATATTGCTGGTTTTTGATGACCAGTTTCTCTGGTAGTCCCTCTTCATCATCATACTGATCCATGGGCTCCACAGTGACAGGCCGAGGGAATCTGTGAAGAAAAAATGAGGTGCTTTGAGGATAATTCAGGAATGAGCTTGCAGTGTAGGAAAGCCTGTGTGCTATGTCTGAACCTATGAAATATTGCTTTTAGCACTGCTCAAAGAAATTGAGTGCAGCCAGGGTTCTGAAGCAAAGTGAAAACAGTAATTACTTTTCACAGCGTTTTTTTTTCCACCCCCCTTTAGACTAGGAGCTGAACTGTTAATTGAAAATCTTGTTGAATCCAAACCAAAACTGTACTCAAAGAAGAATGCTTTCAGTTACTTGTTTAAATTAACAGCTTCTTTGGAAACTTGACTTCCTGGAGTAGGCACAGCACAGTAGTACCGGAGTCTGTTTTTTTCACCCCTTTCCTCCCTTGCTTCATGAGCAACCACAGGCTGCACAAGCTCTTTTTACAACAGTCTAAAGCGAGGAGTAACACTGCTCTTCACTGGAGATCCCTGGCTGCATCACTTGTATTCTCTTGGTGAGACCACCGCTTCCCGTTACTGCCAAACAGCGGTGCTCTGCAAGTTCCTGGTGGGCCCTGCCTCAATTTCCCAAATAATCCTCTGGCACACTTTGCAACACAGACGCTGAGCACGTGTGCTTCTGTGTGCAAAACAGAACTACTTAGCAGAAGTGTCCCCATCTCTGCAACAAGTCCCCAGCACAGCACTGACACTGCTCACACCCTCAGCGCAAAGCAGCGTCACAATTCAGCTTTAGCTCCTTAATCCATTTGCCATAGCTGGGGGAGTGACAAGCATGCCATGCCAAGGAGCAAGCAGTGCCCAAACTCCAACAGGAAGGCAGGACGTGAGAGGCTGAGGGTCCACAACACAGCTTTTCACTTTTGTGTGTTACTAATCGTCTCATTTTCCAACGTGACCCAGTCTATTCCAAGCAGTTTATCCATCCGCTACTGTCACAAACTAGGACAAAGCAGAACAGCTTCAATCAAAACCAAACCTTGGGTAGAAATAAGCACCACACTGTTTTGCTGTCCCAGATGTCAAAAGCTGATGTGCAGACAGCCAGAGAAAGAGTGAATGTTGCCCCCAGGTGCTCTCAGTTATACACTGGTAGTGCTTAGCTTTGCATGCTCACTTTTCAAATGTTGTTTTCATGATTCTTTCAGGCTGTATAGTTCTGAGTCAGCAAAAGGGCACAAAGTAAATAATCCCAAGAAACTAAAATAGCCCAAAAGCTCCCTACCAGCAACCCTACTGCAGAGCACTACACATTGCTGGCTACTCCCAAAGTCTCTCAGGCAGGAAAATAGCAATGAAAAAAAAGAAAGCTGCTTTTTGAACCTGAACGTGCTGTGTACTGCCATGCCATATGCAGCCTCTTCCCAAAAAGGAGCAGGGCGAGAAGCACAAAGCTTTAAAAAATTAATAATAAAACACTTCCTGAAATCGGGGTTATATTGCTAATTTCTAAATTCTAAGAGCATGCATACAAAATATACTTTACTATTTTTCACTCAAAACAGACCCTAAATGGTTCCCCTAGCTATTAAAGCAACAAGGCATGCTCTGTGGAAGCTACTTGGAATTAATCATTTGCTTGTGCATGTTCACATAATTATCCAGGAATACACTTTGTTGCTTTACGATATCCAAGCAAAGGGAGAACAAGCTTCTGAGCAAAAAAAAACCCAAACAACCCAGTGCATCTGATCCGCTTCCCAAACACCTCGTGCCCCAGAAGGTGGATCAGCACTGCACCCAGCAGCACACCCCACCGAGTGTGGCCCCATCCCTAGACTCAGTGTGCACAATTAACGCACTCGAGCTTTGTTTCCAGCCAATGGATGGGTCTCCGATACAGCTTCTGTTTCTTAGAAGCTGCTTTAATTGCCCTAAGGCAGCTTTAGTGAGAAAGAGTTTACTGGACAGCCTTACGCTGACCCCACGTGCAGCTTCCCAGAAGGAAGCTTTGAGTTTCGGCACAGACTTGCTCTTAGCCTCACTCTTGTTGGAAAGGAAGCTCGGTTCTCCCCGGGCAAAGCGCCTCCTGCCCTGCTACACCAAGAAATGTCGCTCACAAGCCAACGCCACCCACCAGCCTGCACACAACAGCACAGCAATTCTCGCCCTCCGCACTTACGTAGTCAGCAGGAAAGACCCATCACTACATCTATCCAGGGCTTTCCTAGCAGCAGGCTTCCCTGAGAACTCCACAATGCCTTTTCCAGAGGATCGTCCTCTGTCATCCACAATAACCACAGCCCTTTCCACCTGGCCAAACACTGAGAAGGCTTCCTCCAGGAGCTCATTGGACACAAACTGAGGCAGGTTCCTGACTGTCAGCGATGCGCTGTGGCATGCAAAACGCACTCTTAGCTGCTTCCCACGGAGAGGCATGTTGTCTAATTCCACCTTTGCAATCTCTGCCAGAGTGCGAGTTTCCTGAAGATAAAAAAAGTCATCATTAAAACTCTCAATGCAGCATGGAATCAGCTACGTACACAACAGAGTCACAAGCGTTATTTCCCCTGAACAAGTACTTCACAGAGAGGAACAGATAAACCTCCCACAGCGTGTTAAAAAATGCCCTGACCAATCACAGCTGTTCTCCATTACCAGTGACTTTACCTGAATACACACGTAGAAAGTTTGGAGGAGGAAAAAGAAATGTATCGGACATAAGCCTAATCCGACAGCCAGTGAAAACTAAGCAAACGATGATCATTATCTATCAGATATATCAGTATATTAAGGCTACAGAACGAGTTGCTCTTTTTTCTTTTAAAAAAATAAATGCATTAAAAACCTCATGCTCCAGCCACTGTTATTGGGGCTTTCTGAGATGTAGCACCTGAGCCAATAACGTCTGAGAACCACGGCACCATGTCAGTAACCACACCTCAGTGTGATCGCTTGGAGCTTCTCCCCTGCCACAAGAGCACTCATCACCCCAGCAATACCGAGGGATTACCTACGGTCACAGAAATGTCTCATTCACATCCTCCCAGGAGATGTCTACCTGGTCTGTAACAGCATCAGGTGCGTGTTTTCCTTCTCTTTTCTCTCAGCTGATTCCAGAACGCCTTTACCAGGTATCTCATAAACCCTGCCACACGCTGCCCCAACTGACATTCCTTCCTATACCAGGCTCTAGACAAATCGCTTGTAGAAGCTGATCCGTGACTGTAATCCAGGTCACTTAAAATCAACAGTGGGCTTAATTATCTGAAGATACCTGAACATTTACTAATTTACTACTTCCAGTTAGCAGCACTCCTCTAGCATAGGTCACTGCCACAAAAACATGCCTAAGGT
This sequence comes from Netta rufina, assembly GCF_964035555.1. Lineage (NCBI taxonomy): Eukaryota > Metazoa > Chordata > Aves > Anseriformes > Anatidae > Netta > Netta rufina. The sequence goes on from NC_140135.1 coordinate 12,171,481, forward strand.
AGCAAGTCACTCACCAGCCTGATAAAGCCAAAGCCTTTGTCCTTGTGTATGAAGACTTCCCCTGCCTTGCCATACTTCTCAAACAACTTTCTCATCTCTTCCTCTGTAATGTCTGGGGGCAGATTCCCCACAAACAGGCGGCTTCTCTGAGTGAAGGTCTTTTCACCGGGTTTCCGGAAATTCTTCAGGTCAATAGTCAGGCCTTCATCTGAGGGGAATAAGGTACACAGCTGCTCTACAGTTGGGGGGATAAATTCTATTAGGTTTCATCACAGTGAACGCAGAGACATAGGACAATACAGGTAATACCACCCCTTTGCTTAGACCTCAAACCTCCCCAGCCATCTCTACAGCAACGAGAGGATTTTCCTTCAGAATGGTCACTCGGGCTTCAGCTTTTGGGTAACTGCTCAAGATAACCGACCCACAATAAAATCTGTGGTCACAATATGAAGTTTTGCTATTACAACCTGAATAAGGACAGGAAAGCTGCAGCTTGGCCAGCAATCAGATTTTTACTGAGGGGAAGAAAAAAAAGTTTTTAAAAAATATGCAAAAAAAAAAAAAGAGTTAATTTTGCCCAGACAGGTAACATTTTAATTGGCTGGTATTCTATGAGATGGGATTTGGGTTCCAAATTGAAGAGAAGACTGGAATGGCAAAAATAGAAAAATAAAACTAAGAATAGCCACATAGGTAAAACCTCAAAAATTAAAAAAAAATCTATGTTCAGTAAGTAATGCTACATCTACACTAACAAATGGGACTTGTTACAGCAACCCCCTCAATCCCCCACGTGCACAATTCACTTTAGCCCACAGTTTAGCTGAAGCCCAGCACGATCCGGAAGCCCTGCTACAGGCGGACGGCTTCATGACCTCTTTACCTCCCTCCGTCCCCTTTTCTTAAAGGGACCCAAAACCTCCCTGCACAGCAAGCTGTAAAAAGCAATTCCGCTTTTTTGTTTTGTTTTGCTTCCGTCTTTTGTTCCCTTTCCAGTTTTTCCTCTCTTTTATTTGACCCAAGCAGCAGATCCATTCCTATCCGATCTGCTTTGCACAGGATCCACCTCAGGGCCACGTGTCTGCAGTAAACTCAAGTGGTTCGATTCAGACTACAAAGCAGGGTTCTAACCAGGAAGAGCTATTCATGCAAAGGCAACTGTTAAGGACAGGCCTTTCGTGAGTACAAGCACACCTCCACAGCTAACTCTTAAAAAAAAAATCGTGCTGACAGCATACAGAAGGGTAGCGTAAGGACAGTGAGTGATTTACTGCACACCGCTCAGTCACAGCTCAGTCACTCGGGTGAAGCGTTTGTCTTGCAAACGACTCCAGGTTGTTACCACAAGTATTCGGGGGTCAATTGCAAGGCCTGCAAATACCCTAAGCGGGACTTAGGGCAGCATTAACCAGCATCGCTGCTCCACCTTAAGCAGATCCCCTCAGAAGAGTCTGAGCTACAGGCTGTCACTCCGAGCTGATCCCTTGGAGAACACAACAATGCTGCTCTTGTGCTGTATTGTTCCCAACCTGACTGGAAACAAACTCGTCGGCCACCCTTTTCTGTGATCTCCCATGAACCTGTTTAGCAGGATCGCTTAATGAAAATGCCCGTGAATTTTACACTAGCCAAGCATCTGCATGTGGGCGCACTTAAACATGCAGCCGAGAGCGAAAACCACAGAGGAGCCGTGCATAAGGAACACAGCCAGAAGTGCATTTAGCTCAGGAAAAAGCCTTCGAGAGAGCCAGCAAAGCGCACATGCAACTTTTATCCTCTTTTGTTTTGAAAAGTCGGCAGCGAGACTTCGAAAACAAAAGAAAATAAAACAAAAGAGATTTTTAACATAAGCAGAGAACTTTCCCTCTGTCTGGAGGCGGGAGCGGCAGCGCCCTGACTCCCCGGCTGCGAACCATCCGGTTGGATCAGCCGCAGCCCCAGGAGCCTTCAGACGGCAATCCCTCCTCCTGCCCCCCGAGCAGCAGAGCCGCGACCCGCGTCCGTTACGGAGCCGAGCAGCGCCCTGAGCCGCAGCAGGCGGCGCCGCCTGCCCCACCGCGCCCCGGCTCGGCGCAGGAGGCCCCGCGGGCCGCGCCTCGCAGCCGCACTCACTCTGGCTGTTGGCCTGCTGCCCGTTGGCGGGCCCGGCGGGCGGCGGGTGCGGCGGGTGCTGGTGCTGCTTCCGCGGCGCGTGGTTCTGCTTCTCCATGCCGAAGCCCTTGTTGCCCTGCATCTTCCCCACCTGCGGGGGCACAACGCGAGGCTCAGCACGGGGAGGGGAGCGGGGGGGGGGGGCACGGGCCCGGCCTCACCGGGACCCCCCCCCACTCCCCCACACCCCCTCCGCCCGCCTCAGGGGCCGCGCGTGGCGGCGGGGCGGGGCCCGCTGAGGCGCGGGGCGGCCCCGAGGCGGCCCTGAGGCGGCCGCGGCCTCACCTGGCGGCGCCGGGGCGGCTCGCGGCCTGCTGGGCCCGCTGCAGCCCGGAGCCGAACGCGCGCGCGGCCGGAACTGGCGCAACCTACCCCGCCGCTCCCGCCGCCCGCCCGCCCATTGGCCGCCCCGCCGCGCTGCCCCGCGCTCCTATTGGCCGCCTCCCCCGTCACTCACCGGCCGGCCGCGGCGGGGCGGGCCGAGGCGGGCGTGCGGCCCTCTGCGCGGCGCCGATTGGCCGCGAGGCGGCGGCGGCCCGCCGCGTGCGCCGCCAATCAGCGCGGCGGGCATCAGGCTGGGTTGAGAGGCGAGCGAGGGGACAAAGGAGCCGAGCGAGCCGCCGGCGGCCGCCGCGCAGGCGCAGTGAGGGCCGGGCGCCGCGCAGGCGCGGTGGGGACGGGAGGGAGGGGAGGGAGGGAGGGGAGGGGAGGGGAGGGTGCCCGCGCTGCCTCTTAAAGGGGCCGCGTCCCGCTCCGAGCGCGTGCAGCGCCGTGCGCGCCCCCGCCCCGCAGTGCCCGCGCGCGCGCGTGCACGGGGCCGGCGGCGGCGGGAAGGGCGTGAGGGGAGCGCGGGGGGGCGGGGCGTGGGGGTGGGGGGGGCGAAGCCTCGTGAGGGGGGCGTGAGGGGCACCGAGGGGGGGGGCGTGTGAGGGCGTGGCGCGGGGGAGGGGCGCGGGCCGGGGGCCGGGGGAGCCCCTCCCGGGGGCGGCGCCGCGTCCCGGGCCCCCGCGAAGCCCCGCCCGGCCGCGCTGTCACTCACCGCCCCGGGGAGACGGCTCCAGCTCCGGGGAGGCGGCGGCGGTGGCGACGGCGGCCGGGCCGGGCCGCTCCCCCCCCCCCTCCCCTCCCCCTCCGTTTCCCCCTCCCCTCCCCACCCCGCCGGTGCGCAGGTAGAGGCCGGGGGCGGCGGCGAAAGGGTTAACGGGGGGTGGAGGGAGGGGGGTGGGGGGGGGCAGCGTCCCGCTCCGTGAGATCCGCTCCGCACTTTGCGGGCGGCCCCGCGGGCAGCGAGGGGCTCGGGGTGCCCCGCTCCGGCCCCCCCCCGGCCCCCTCCCCGCCCCCGGGGCTCGGCTCCGCGCGGTGCCGCTCCGGGATCCGCTCCGGGATCCGCTCCGGGTTTTCCGTGCGGCCGGCACAGTGCGGGCTGCGCGCTCCGCTCCGCTCCGGAGCCGCCGCTCCCGCTCCGCGTTTTGGAGGCCGCCGCCTGCCAGCGAGTCTCGCGAGCCCCAGCCCCGGCGCGGCCAATGGGGACGCGTCCCTCGCTCGGCGCGGCCAATGGGGAGCTGCCCCCGCCCCCTCCCGGGCCCGCAGCGCGCTGAGGGCTCCGAGCGGCGCCTCCATTTAAAGGGGCCGCGACCCCGCACCGGGGCTGGGGGCAGAGCGGGCGGCGCGGCGCCGGGCGGCCAGGTGCGGGCGGCGCCGCCTCGAGGGGGCCCCTCCCTGCGGGCAGCGCGGGGCGGGAGGAAGGGGGGGGGAAGAGGAGGGAGGGAGGTGGGGGGCGCGCGGCGGTGGGCGCGGGGAGGGGGGGGGCGGGGCAGGCGCGTGCGGCGCGGGGCCCCCGCAGGATGGGGGGCGGGGCTAACGCGCGGGGAGAGGGGCGTGGTTTGTAAAGGGGGCGTGGTTTGTAAAGGGGGCGTGGTCTGGAGAAAGGGGTGTGACCTAGAGAGGGGGGCGGGGACTGGCGAAAAGGGGCGGGGGTTGTGGGGAGGGGGCGTGGTCTGGAGAGGGGCGGGGCCGCTGGGGGGCGCCATTGGGGCTGGGGCTGGAGCTGGGGTGGTCCCGGTCCCGGTCCTGGTCCTGGTCCCGGTCCCGGTGTCGGGGCCGTGCTCGGGGCAGGGGGTCCCTGGGCAGGGCGAGGGCCAGGGCTGAGCCCCCCGGGTGCGAATTCCCGGGCGTTATCTCCCCTATGGGTGACCCCCATGGGTGAGGTGAAGCCCAGGGTCCCCTATGGGGCCGTTGGTTGTTCACCCCGTAACGGGGCCGTGTCACCCTGCAGGTCCTGGTGGGGTGCTCACAGCGCAGTTTCTCGCCCTGCTGTCCCCTCGAGCCCCTTGCCGTCATTACCAGCCCCGTGGGCAGGGAGCTCGCTGGGGGATGTGGGGCTACCCGGCTGGATCGCTCGCCTCGCATCCCCTATTTCGGACCCGGAGGGCTGCTGAAGGGAAATTCCATCTTTTCCCTTCAGATGGGCACCCTCCCTGCGACCCCGTGGCCTTCTCCCACTTTCCCCAGCAGGAAGGCTTGGTCGAAGAACCGTAGGAAGAAGGATCCAGGTTGGGAGGGACCTCGGGAGGTGTTGGGAAGCGATGTGAGGGTATCCCTGATGGATGGGCACGCTGCTGTTTGCTTTAGCGTTTGCTGCTAGTGCAGAAGTGCTGGATTACCAGCACGTAGCGCTGAGACCCCAGGAGCATAGCCAAGTCTCTTTGGAGCCTTCTGGTCAACCCAAAGCCAGACAGTTGGGCAAGAATTCGGAAACCCGTCCTTCCTTTGGCATGGAGCTGAGATGAAGTTCCTGAAAGGCAAGCTCAAAATCTGGCTCAGTTGGCCCTGCCGTTGGGGAATTTTGGGGACCCCGCGGGGTTGTGCAGCACCATCTGCTCTGTGTCAGGGGGTTTGGCGTTGTGATCGCTGCTGCTGGTTGCTCTGGGTGAACCGAGAGAACCGGTAACACGCAGGGAGAGCACAGCGGGCAGCTGTCCCCCGAGCCCTGCCTGCAAAGGGCAGGCTGAGGAGCTTGTCCAGGGACACCGGCAGTAGCTGCAGCTGACTTGAGAACTGCTGAACGCTGCCGTAAACCCTCTGACTTGCAGTTTTACGTACCGCTGGGTCAGTCGTTTAAGCAGGCGATTGTCTGTGGTGGTGTCCGTGTAAGAGCTATTTCTGGGTTTGTCGAACCTTGACTTCCAGCCTTTGGAGCATTCCTGTGCGATTGCCTGTTTCTCCGGAGTCCTTTGCTGTACATCTTGGTGGTTTTATTGGGATGGGTCGTGTTGCGTCTCCCCGTTTCTTTCTATAATGAGATAGGTTTATCCATGGAACGCGTTTTCTAAGCAATGATTGATTCTTGAAACAGTGGGGTTCTATTACCGGGTCAGCTGTGTTTTGGTTCTGTTTTTTAAGCACCTCAACTCCTCCAGTCTCTGTCTGCACGTGCAGACACACCACCAAGCAAGCAATGGTCGTGGTCTGTCGCGGTGCGGTGTGGCAGCAGTGATGGACTGCACGGCACCGGGGGCGTTGTGCTCTCTGAATGCCTTTTGGGCTGCCAGGTGGGAGGCAGAGCCGCCTCTCCAAAACCACCAGTGAATAATGAAATCGTTTCTGCCACTTCCCAGAGAATTTTGTCTGGCCCGCAGTAGTGCGCTCGGTTCCCCGGTGATTCTTCATGAATTAATTTGCTTTAAAACGAGTTAGGCAATCTGTAATAAATGTTTGCAGTGCTTAAATCTGGAAGGCTAGAAGCTGCCCAGGTAAACTCGGATAGATTGCCACAATGAAGTTAGCCTTTGCCGCATTTGTCATTCGAGGCTCTGTACTTAATGAAGATGTGTTGCCTAGAACCATGCTGGTAGGACGTTGTATTATTTCCTTAATTTTTTTATGGATGGAGCCATGTATTGACCGCCGTTGTTTTTGTCAGGAAATACTAGTTTGGGTGTTACAATTTATTCTAAAATTTGGTACCAAAATGAGAATTTCCTTCAGAGCTCTCTGCTCAGGTCTTAGAGAACTCATAGGTAAGAGCTAACTGGAATGTTGATGAAGTGTCTTAATTGTGGCAGTTCTTCTTTAATGCTTTCTGTGTACCAAATGATCTTGAGCAAAAAAGGTAAATACTTCAGCCTTCAAAATCTTTAAAACCTGAATCCGCATCCAGCGACAAGCCTGGGAGAGGCACCCAAGCAGGCGCTTGCTGGGGGCAGGCAGTCACCGGTGGCTGTGCTCTTCTCTGGGCACTGGAGACCTCCGAGGCCCTTGCCTCACGGTGGGGGAGCACCAGCAGTATTTTTTTTCTCGCTGATTTTAATTAAATCTTTGATGGTAGCTCCACGGTTTTGCAGGTAGGCCGTGTATTCCCCTGCTAACAGGCAGCTGAGTAAGGACACTCGGATGTGGAAGAGGAGTACAGGTACAGCACCAGTGGTGCCTTGAGCAAGGTGCATAAAGCCCCAGCCAGTCGCTTGGAGACTTGTGTGTCCAGGCAGAGATGGATGTGATGGTCAGAGCTGTGCCTGCGTGCTCCTGGAGGACCCTCAGCAGTCCCTGTGCCTCCCTGGAAACTCTTGTACCTGAGAAGCGCTGTGCTTCGGGCTGTCGTGCAGGGGGCTTCGCTCTGAACCTCATCTTCCCAGGGACATCTCTTGCTGAATGTTCTGGAGGGGATGCTGCTGAGTCCCAAGGGAGGCGTTTCCAAACGTCTGATTGTGGGCAGATTGTGAAAATGTGCAGGATTTCGGCATGCTGTCTCCTGTTTTTTTTTTATTGAGTAATCTTGCAGTGTACTCCCCTCCTTGCCAGGTATGGCTGGAAAAGAGGGAGGTTTCAGGCAGACCGATGACTGGAGCCCAGTGAGTGATCTGTGCATTAGATAGTCCTGGAATAAAAAGGAGATGAAATGTGGAGGATCAGTTCAGCATCTGCCAGAAACAATAAGCTGTTATTCATCCGTCAGAGGTAGTGAGAAGAGACCTTACCAGGAGGTAAAGCTCACATTCAGCTGGCAGCATAACTCACTGTGAAGCTCAGCAGAAAGTCCAGACGAATCTGAAAGCCTGGGGCAAGCGAAAGAAGCAGGATTTCTTACCTTGCTGCCTGCAGCTGGGCAGCTCTAATTTTCTCGGGTTGAGTTCAGCTTCAGAGCAACCCACGGAGCTGTAAAGCATCCTTCTCTCCTCTTCTAGGGGCTGCCTTCTTGATCCTGATCAGCCGGCAGTTGGAAGTCGCTGTAAAGACTTTGCTGTCAGGGAAACAGAATTGCAGTGATGGGCAGAAGCATTCCTTGCTTTCCCACCCAAACTGCTTGCGGCATCATCACCTCCTGGGGTCCATCTCAACACTATCTCTATCAGCTCTTCCAGATTTTGATAAGTACATCAGAAGTCAGCGCCCATCTGTTTCTGCATCTACTTGTCACGGAGCTCTGCTGCAGCAGAAAAAAAAATATTTTTTAAAACAAAATGTTAGGCTGCAGAAGGTGTTAGAATGGGAACTTTTGGAGGCCCAAAATATAAATTGGTCCAAAGGGGGATTAGTCAAATTCACTGAGGATTTGTCCTGTACAGCCTCCTAGCAGTGATAGTCTCAGTGCAGCTCGAGCCAAGCAGTTCTTCAGCAGCTGATATCGGAGGATGCCCTGAAGAGGAATTGCCCAGTTAGTTCTGTTTCTCATACTCTCTCCCCAGGTGTGAATAGGGATGGGATGCTCGAGTAGATGGACATTTTGCTTGACTGACTGCGGCAGCCCGTAGCTTTGCACACCCTGCGAAGATGTTTCGGGCTGTTCAGCAGAACGTGGGCTGTCCTGCTGGGGGATTCGGACAGAGCTGCTGAAAGAGGACAGGAGCTTGAGCACACAGGGCAAGCACTGTGCTTCCAACCAGAACTTGCAAGTGAGTGCTCCTGTTGTGGACTCTCAGCTCTTTCTTGTCCGCATATCTTTCCCTCCACATACCAATATTTTGGAGTTGTCTCAACCTGCAGGATACTGGTTCCCTTTAAGACCGTTGTGCTGGTTGGTGTTGTCACCAGTAAGTTTTGTCAGAGTCTTGCCTTGCATCATAACGCCCTAGTGCACAGAGCTGGAAAGCCAGCGTTAAGGTAGGCTCTGTTGGAACCAGCTGCTTTTGTTTGTTTGGCAGGGCACGCAAATAGCATGGCGAGTTCGTAGGTTTTCCTAGATTGCTGCTTGGATTATCCTCTAGGAAGGAATGCCAAAATGGATTTCTTATGCTCCAAAATTGTTCCCAGGGTTTCTTGCTACTAGGCAAAGCCTAGGCCAGCTGCAGGTAGCAAATGCTGTAGGAGTATCACCTCTCTGGTTCGGTGCAGACATGCACAAAAGCGTGTAAATGAGTTTTCCTTCCTCATCTGAGGGGCTCAGCCCTTCTGCTGCTTGTTGTTCTGAGGTCTGTTGTCCCGCACCCAGGTTTCCAGAGAGACACCTTTGAGAAGGAGGCATTGTTTGTGTTCAGAGCAGCTGAAAACAGGTTTGTCTTGAGGGGATTCTCACCTCCTTCAACTTCTTACGACCTTTCTTTCAAATGTCTTTACTTCTGCTTTACTCTGTTCTCCTCCCTGTCACCCACCCTAAAACGCACATTAGGCTGTGCATTGCTCTAGAATTAGCTCGTTCTGGAAGCTTTGTCTCTTTGTAACTAAAGAAAATGAATGGAATAATCAGTCTTTATTGGTGAGACTTGCTGAGACTGTGAAGATGACAATTTCTGTAGTTTCTGTTTGTGACTGGGGGAACGGTGCTTATCTGGAACAGAAAATGTTGCAGTGTTTTTCGATAAAAGGAAGGAGATAATGACTTTGAACTCCAGCTGTAAGGTATGATTTCTTCAACTCCTGCTTAAATGAGGTTCAGAAGTTGGGTACCTTCTCTGTCCAAATATTTCTTGTGTAGTTCTGAGTAAACCCTTTGTGAGTAAGATTTGGTTGTCCTTTCAGAGGATGTAATGGAAGCACTGCTCAGCTATCACAGTGAAATTGCTTCAGGCCTCCTCCTTCATAGCTATGGGTGTGTTATGCTCATGGTAAGCCCAAACAGGCAGGAATACTGAATGTCCAGGGCTCAAAACAGTGCCAAAGTTAGGATTAGGATGATTCGAATAGGGGAACAGGTTGGTGCCACATCTTTTGGTTACAGCGCCTTCCCTGTAGCGTCTAGTTGCAGCCTGTTTTGGGGACGTGATGCTACATCAAGTCAGGCTCCAGCTCCCTTTCCCTCTTCAGGCTTTTCAGCTTCTGTCCCTTTGCAGGGGTACGGTTCGTCATTAGCCACAGGAATATAAATGCCTTCTGGCCTCACCTCGTGGTCTTGCCCTTCCTGCCTTGCGGTGGTGTTGGCTGGAGGAGCTGGGCTGCAGCTTTGTCCGTCTGGTGGTGGTAAATGGCAGCACACCTCCCTGCGGAAAAAAAATCATTTTTTTTTCTTCTGGTTGTTTTCTGAGTGTTGGCCCCCATCGCTATGGCCCCAGGCTGTAGCTGTAGTTAGGGGGTAACGTGGTTTGTGTCTGTCCTCTGACAAAACTCCTGCATTTTGTCATGTTGCATCTCGTTCAAGGACCAGACTGCAGAGCTATAATCAAGTTCTTTCTGTTTCTGTGTTTAAGAGAAGAGATATTTTAAAAATAAAAGATGGGTTAGCTTTGTGCTAGCAGATGAGGAGAAAGGACAGGCCAGATTATTCGGGTCTGGTGAGATACAGAGGAAGGCAGCGAAAGGCTTATTACGCGCTGCAGAACAGCTGCGTGAAGCCTCCTGAACTGGTGCTCAAATCATTTCTGATATCCCACTGTGTCCTTTAGCATAAGCACGTCTGTTTGCCACGCTGCGGCGAGGGGTGTGGATGCTATAGAGAATTCTGAAAGGTTTGCTTTGCCGAACGGCTGCATCTGGCTGCTGCTGCTCGGCCTCAGAGCTCTGTAACCCCACGAGCTGATGCGATTGACTTGCTGGGATGCTGGGTATTGCAAGAATCTTACCGGGCCTCCAGTTACTCCAGCAATGTTCAGAGGAGTGGGCAATTCATGCACCGTTAGTCTATTTTCCATTAACTTGCAAGTCTCTCTCTCGTTTCCAGTTGTCATCTTCTAAATGGATTCCAGTGAGTTTTCGGGCTCGTTGGACCCCCTGTCTCTGCCTGACAAACCACTTATTGGCGATCTTCCTGCTGACATGGAGTTTGGGGAAGATCTCCTGGGCTCCCAAACAGCTTCTACCCAGGAGGCTTCAGTTCTTCAGCCCCCTGGCTGGGATCAATCCAAGCAGATGACCGCAGACGGGGACTTGGACCTTCTAGTGAAGGGGGACAGCCTGTCTGAACTAAACAAATCAAGTGACCTCAGTCTAGATAAACCTAGTGTCTTGGACATGCTGGAGAAACCCGGTGTCTTAGATGACCTGGATAAAACTGCTGGCTTGATGGAGCTAGATAAATCGGAGGGTCTGGACGGGCTGTATAAGGCACGGCCTTCCCAGGACGCAGAGGATGGGCCGGGGGACTCCTCTGCCCCCTCTAGAGAAGCCCTTGTTCCAGAAACGTGGAAAGAAGGGGAAGACGCACCAAAAAAAGACTCTGGGGACCTAAAGGAAGATGGTGCCGCTGCTATTCCTGCGCCGTCTGATGACAATGCCCCCGAATCGCCCCCACAGCCCGTTCCTCACTCTGGAGACCTCGGCAGTGCCCCAGCCACAGAAGAAACCACAGCACAATCCTCAACTCCGCCAGCGGCCCCTGCACAGCTCAGTCTTAAACAGTCAAAAAAGACGAGGTTGAAGGCACCAAGGAAAAGCTCGCCTGTGCAGAGGGAAGGGCCTGCAGGGGAAGCAGAGGGGGAGCTGAGCCCGGACAATAATGCAGCAGCTCTGCCCCATGAGCACACGGAGGAAAACCAGGCGGAGGAAGGAGATGACAACGGGAACAACTCCCTTAAAGAAAGTAGCGTACCGAAGGCACAGGAGGCTGTGCCACCAGCAGGTAGGTTGTTGGCTCTGCAGGACTTGGCTTCCTGTAGCTCAGAAGGCTGCCGGCTGAAGTTGGAGGCTGTTCTCCACTCCAGCTTTCCCCATCTTCCCCTGCCATGGAAATCATTGGGGCTGCTGATGGGCTAGATGTGGAAAAAGTGTCTTGCCGTTTAGGAATAATGTTCTGGAAGCTGTTCCTTTGGTGCACACAAGCTCTCACTCTGGTTTTCGTAGCTTTAACTTTGATTTTTAATGTTTGTGGCAGCTAGGAGCTCCCCTGATAAAGCTGCTGCCGTACATCATCTTAAGTCACGCTCCTCATCATCGGAGTCCTTCCTGGAGATGAGGGTGACCAGGAGATGTTTCCCATAGCCTGCCTCCCCTCGTGCAGGGAGGTCTCTCTTGTGTTGGAGAAAACCAAGACGTGAGATTCAAGTTTCTTCTGTGCTTCTGTTGCAGGAGAAGGCCTGTCTGGGAAGGGAAGCGAGACGCCAGCTGAGAAGGTGAGGAGAATGCAGTCAAGTACGTATGCTGCTGGAGAACTGGGGGTGTCTGGCTGCTGCCAAACTCACTGAGAGATGCTGGCTGTCTGGTCACCCCTCTGAGAAGGAGCTTGCACGTCTCCAGTGATGGAGTGGTCCCTGTGTGTGCTGCCACTGTGCTGTACATGTGGCTTCAGCATCTCTCTCCCTGCCACCCCCAGGTGGAATGTCATTCCCATAGGCCTGCCTGCCCCTCTACTCCCCCCCTTGCCATCTCTGGTCACGTATCCGTGGAGTTTTTTTCCTTTTTCAGCCTGGTCATTGGGAATTCAAAACCCAGAGGTTGAAACTGCGCTGTGATCTGAGATATTTACCCATGGTCGTCCCAGCAGATGGTTAGTCTAAGTATTTTCTGAATGTCTTCTAGGAACAGAAAAGAAGTGAACGAGCCAGAAGATCAGAAACTGCCAGGCCTGAAACTGTGAACTCCGCTGAGAGCAGTGAGTAACCAGGGCTGGCCGGTGCCTGCCTTCAGCCAGAGCGTGAGGCCTAGGCCCAGCACGGGCAGGCAGACTGTGTTGTGAATAGGATGGGGGTAGGGACTCTGGAGCTTTTGTGCAGCCTTTCCTGTTACACAGGATAGGTCCCTTCGCCCGTGAGTTTTCATTTCAGGGTTCTTGCCTTGATTTCTCAGCGCCTTTAAGTTGAGGAGAGGGTTGCAGTGTTTTTACAGTGGTTTGTGGACAAGCAGCAAGTAGTAATAGGATGAGACTCTGGGGGTGTTCCCAGGAAATCCATCTTCCATCTCCTTAGCCAGGACCTTTCTTCCTTTGCCTCTAAGCCATCAGGCTGTCTGGAGGAAGGTTGTGTTTGGGGGACGTCCCTGTAAAAGTACTTGAGATCTCTGTTCTTTGAGATGCTGAAAGTTGCACTGACATTCCCTAGCATTTTTTGGTTGGTCCTTCCTTGTCTGCCTGTACTGGAGAAGTGTCTGGCAATCCAGCTTGTTCTTTTCAAGGTTTACTGGTCCTTTTAAGGTTTACTGGGTCCCTTTATCTTGCTAACAAGGAAGGTAGAAAGCATAGAGAGACTGCAGCAAGATGACCACGGAAAGCCCCAGCATGCCTCTCACGGAATGACTTTCTGTCTCAGTTCCTAATGGGGAATTTCTCTGCGTCTTCTGCCTCTGCTTTGCAGTTCCAGTCTCTGATGAAGATTCTGATGCGATGGTGGACGATCCCAATGACGAGGATTTTGTTCCTTTTCGTACCCGACGCTCGACTCGCATGTCCTTACGCACGCAGATGGCTCAGCGAGCCGCCCGCTCTACTGTCACCAAGATGACGTGTGCCAACTGCCGGACCCCTCTGCAGAAGGGCCAGACTGCCTACCAGCGTAAAGGGCTCCCTCAGCTCTTTTGCTCCAGCTCCTGCCTCACCACCTTCTCAAAAAGACCACCTGGCAAGAAAATATGCACCTTCTGTAAAAAGTGAGTGGTCATTGCCCTTTCCTCAGCGATCCTGTGCTTGTGACCCCACTCACTTGCCCCACAGCCCTGCCTGCCAGTACCCATCCCTGTGATCCTCATGCTTCCTTTGTCTCCCACATCATCTGTCCACTGCCAGGTATTGCCCCATGTCTTCTGTCACTCGCTGTGTATCCCATCTTCCTTTCACCCCCTTCACATTATTTATTGTCTCTCTCTGCCAGGCTTAATGCCCCATATCCCTGCCTCCCCTCAAAACAACCTCCTGCATGCTTCACCTTCAGGCACTGCCGCTCTGGGCTGGAGCAGAGGCTGCTGTGGGCCAGTTCTTGCCACCTCCTTGTGATAGCAAAGTCCCTGCACCACAGCATGCCACCCCATCCTTTTGGGGCAGGACTGGTGTGTCCCTGCACTAACGCATTCCTTTTGATCCCCAGGGAGATCTGGAACACCAAGGACTCTGTGGTTGCCCAGATTGGTTCAGGAGGCTCTTTCCACGAGTTCTGCACCTCCGTCTGCCTCTCCCTCTATGAGGCCCAGCAGCAGAGACCAGCACCTCAGTCTGCTGACCCCTCAGACACCATCCGTTGCAGTGTCTGCCATAAACCTGGTGAGGTAAGCAAATCCCTTGTATTTTGCTTGTCCCCGATCAGGAGCTTGTGACCTGCAGATCTTGGCCCTGCCTGGAACCATTGCTGAGCATTTACTGAGTTCTCCTGTCGTGTGAGGTCTCAGTCCCTGAGCTGCCTCGGGCTCACTCCCAGGTTCTGCCTTGCTGCTGTGAACTAGCCCTTATTCCCAGAAATACAGCTTCTGCTTCTCCCCACCCTGCAGGCTGCTACTTTCTGCCACTCCACTCTCCCAGTTGCTCTGCTGGCTCCTGGCGAGAAGCCAGCTTGAGTTGACAGCAGCTTCCAATAGGGAACTCGCCTGGGTTTTAGTGTAACAGCCCATTCTCCCAAGGGCTGTGTGTGGCGCGCGTGTGGGAGGGAGACCCGTGGTGTTCTGAGGGAGTGACAGCAACGGTGTCTCTGCAGATCCAGCACGAGGTCAGCAATGGGAACGTGGTTCACCGCATTTGCAGCGATGCCTGCTTCACCAAGTTCCGAGCCACCAAGGGGCTGAAAACCAACTGTTGTGATAACTGTGGACTTTATATCTACAACAAGGGCTTGCCCCTGGAGTACCTCTTCCATGAAGGCCAGCAAAAGCGCTTCTGCAACTCCGCCTGTCTCAACAGTTACAAGAAGGTGTGTGGAGTCAGCTACCGGGGGCGAGGGGAGAGGGAGCTTCTCGGTGGGTACACATCTCCCTCGTTCAGTTTGGCACAGGACACTTGATGCAATAAATAGCAGGCAGCTTCAACCCCCCTGGTCTTTTATTGCTGACAGAACAGCTTGAAGAGACTGCTGTGGAGAAACTCTGAAGCAGGCAAATAGAAGTTAGTTGTACTGCTTGGGGCCCATCCTGGAGCACAGGTCAAACACTCAGATACAGCTGGACCGTGCAGTTACACTGGGAAATGCAGTTAGCATGAGATGGCTTCTTTTGGATGCCTCCCCAAAGCTTGGCTGTATCTGTTCCTCTGTGGTCTGAGCAGGCTTTGCTTAACTGTCCTGATAGGACTGCCAGCTTCTGTGTTCCTGCCAGGGTACCCTGGAATGAGAAGCAGAGGTGCCAAAGGTGGCTTTTCTCTACCACCACCTGAACCTGCAGACCGTGAGCCTGGCTCTCACAACGAGTGTTCCCTGCGGGAGAGCTGCCCTGTGGTGGATGCTGTAGTGGGGTGGAGTGTGAGGGTAAGACCTCCGTGGCTCTGATGGGCTCCCTGGCAGCTCTGCTCTGCTCTGTCTTTGCAGAAGAACACCCGAGTCTACCCGTGCATGTGGTGCAAGACGCTGTGCAAAAACTTCGACATGCTGCCCAACGTGGATCGCAGTGGCAAGATGGGACTGTTCTGCTCCATTTGCTGCACTACCTCCCACAAAGTGAAGCAGTCAGGCTTGGTTGGTAAGGGCGCTCACAGGGATTCAGTCACCTCTCCACTCTTAACTCCTTCCTTTGTGCTATTTATGCCTTGTGGATGAGACTGGAAGGAAGGCATGGTGCTCACCTGGGAAGGTGTCTGGGGAGGAGTCCAGGGAGGCAAGTGGAAGGAGATGTGGAGAGGGAGTGACCCTGCAGTACGTAGCCATTGTAATGCTGAGGGGATAGTGTCCATTGCTGTTCTTGAGAACGCAGGAAGCAGTTGTAGTACTGTGTTGTGCTGGAATTGCACAGAGTACCAGGGTGTCCAGGACTGTGTCTGGTCTCTGTTGACTGGTACAAGTATTGCAGTCTGTTTTGTCCAAATTTCTGTAGAGCCAGGATCACGTCCTTGAACCAGTCTGCTTTCCATCCTTGTTTGATATTTCTGTCCTAGCAGAAGCTGGTGCTCTTAGTTCCCTGATGTTCTTGTCCCTTCCCTTCTGGTAATAGCTTTCCAGACTGAGGATGTGTGAGTAGCTTGCATGCCATCCTCAGAATCCAGTCCTTTGCTGCTGGCCTCACCAATTCCTGTCTGTTTCATCAGGTCCCCCTAGACCCTGCAGCTTCTGCAGAAAGAGTTTATCTGAACCCTGCTATTACAACAAGACAGACCGGGTTGTCTACCAGTTCTGCAGCCCCAGCTGCTGGACCAAATTCCAGGTACTGAAAAATCCTTCATGCTGGGCTGGGCCCTAGAGCTCCTGCCTCTTTTCACACTTAGCAGAGGCTGCAGCTTCTTCAGGCTCCTCAGGGAGGGTCCATAAGAAAGTCTCTGCTGGAGCACAGGAGTTCCAGTGACTGTAGCTGTCGCTTTCTAATTCTTGGCCCTACCTCCCCTCTCTTCAGCTGAGATAAGGCTGGCTGTAATTATGTCCTGTCTAGCAGCTTATGCCCAGTGGGAGTGCAGCACAGAACTGCGCTGCATGAGTGGTTTGGGACATAGTGGCCTTACAAGGGTACAAGCAAAAGCACAAATGAGCTAACAAAGCACCATCAGCACCTGCTAGCATGGAAAGAGGCGGAGCTGCACTCTGAACCAGGTATCACCAAGGAACATAAGTCACCCAGGTCATGTCGTCTAAGAATTCACAGCCAGCAGGCTTGGAGACCTCGTGTCCTAATAGTCCTCAAAGGCTTGGTTGATACTTTTCAGTTTTCTGGTGTTGAGTTTTAGCATTTGTGAAATGTTCATGGTATTCAAAGGCAACTGGGAGAATATTAGTTTTGTACAGTTGTCAAAGAACAAAGCAACAGCCAGGAAGACCTGGGAAACCTAGGCCAAGACATGCCTTGGGCAATGGAGAAAACTTAGAGCATCTAGAGGTAGAGAGTTAGTTACTGACAGTTGCAGTGTTTTATTTTGTATGTTGTTTTTTGTGTTTTTTTTTTTTTTCTATTTCCTCTTCTTTTTCTTTTTTTTAATAAATCCTTGATATCACAAACAAAAAAAAAATCCTTGATATCACAAAAAAAATAAAAATCCTTTGAGATCACAAACTGGGCAAGGGTAGCTGAAGAGTCTTCACAGGTGTAGACTTCATGAGACACTTGAGTTCTTGCCATGTAAAATCAGCATTGTAGTAAATGTGAGTAAAGCCATGCATAACCTGGATTAGGTGACGTCTTACTGTCAGATCTCAGAAAAAAACACGCTGAAGGGAGTGTTTCATGATGTCTTGGGGATCAGTACTGATATCAATAATATCAACACCTTCATTAGTCATCTGGAAATAACGTCAAAGTAAGCAAGATAAAATTTTGCAGATGAAACAAAAACCAGTGAAGTGTTAACTCATGCTGAGGTCAGGGCAAAGCAAAGTCATTGGGTTGTTTGACGAGACGGGTTCCTCCTAACGTGTACTTAAATACAGCTCAGTGCAAGATCCTGTATCAGCCTTACCCAGGTAATGTGAGGTTGTAAGTCCTGGAAAGTAAGGACTTTGAAAAGGCTCTGTGATTGCAGCAGATAAGCTACTAAGCTTGAGTGCCTCAGTCTACAGTTAAAAGTTTGGGGCCTAGGGAGGGAGCAAAAGATCTACCTAGAATGAGGCACAGATAGGAGGGATATTTATCCAATGTCCACATTTTTAATGCAGAAGAAAAATAGGGAGAGTCCTGAAAGAAGCTGCAAAACTACAGGGAGCCTTGAAAATTGTATGTACAGAGGCACTTGCAGAGCACCTTATCAGCAACAAAACCAGATTATTTTATTAATAAGGTATCTGTGTTGACAAGACCTCAAGTGCTAAACGGCTCTTTAATCTAGCAGAGGAAGGTGGCATGAGAATGCCTACTTCGATTCTGAAGTTACATTACCCTGAAAACAAGAACTAGGCACATGTGCTTCGAGATCTTGCAGAGGAAGTCCCAGCAGAGGTAGCAGAGCCCCTATCCCTTAACATTTTCAAACGCAGAGGGGTGGCAGCCTGAAAGCTCGCCTCCCTGAGCTGCACCCAGTACAAAGGAAGCAAAGTGAAATTACTCGAGAGTCTGCTCCCCAGGAGCTTGAGACATCATCTGAGGGACTGACTGTGAGTCACTGACAGTGGCAGGCAGCACGGGTCTGAGCGGGGCCGGTGGACTGCTGTGATCAGTGGAGCAGGCAGCACGACTGGAGGCAGTGCAGGTCGGGTGCTTGCTGCCCTCCGTGTGCCTCTCCCTCCGTCAGCTGTCTTTGTTTCCCGCAGCGCACCAGCCCGGAAGGTGGGATCCACCTGAACTGCCATTACTGCCACAATCTTTTCAGTGGGAAGCCGGAGATCCTTGACTGGCAGGTGAGGACTTTCCCCGGGGAGCACGTTGAGGCTGAGGCCAACCCCAGCGAGGACCGCAGAGCTCTTCCTCTCCTTGCTCAAAGCAGAGCCCCTTCTGGGCCAGTGCCACGAATGCCCCGGCTGCAGAGACCCACAGTCTTGCCCTCGCTTCCCCGGGAAGCCTGGGGACCTCCTGCCAGCCTGGCTGACCTGGTGGCGGTCTCTTTGGCAGGACAAGGTGTATCAGTTCTGCTGCAAGGACTGCTGTGAGGATTTCAAGCGGCTGCGTGGGGTAGTGTCTCAGTGTGAGCACTGCAAGCAGGAGAAGCTGCTGCACGAGAAGATCCGCTTCTCGGGGGTGGAGAAGAACTTCTGCAGCGAAGGTACTTGGGGAAGGCACGGGAGAGGCAGAGCCCCCATGCCAGCCCTTGCTGGGGGAGGAGAAGAGAGCATGGAGTGGAGCAGAGGGGAGACTGTCTAGCCAGGCCCTGGGGCGAGAGCCTCGCCATGCAGTGAAAAGGGAGGACTGTCAGTGGGGATGGCTTGCTGTCCAGCCAGGCCCGAGGGCAAGATCTTTACCATTCATTGTGTCCTTGGGGAGGGCTTTCTCACAGCTTTTCTCTCTCTGGGGGCTGGGGAGACAGCAGGTGGCAGCTCCGCTCCTCCTGTCATCATGCACTTCTACGCTCTTGCGTCTGGGCTGGCCTGACCTGGCCTTGCCCTGCCTGCTGGGTTCCTGCACACAGGAGGTTGGAGTCAGACTCTTCCTAGAAGCATAGAGGTGAGAGATGGCAAGTCCCCATGAGGTCCCATCTTATCCCAGCCCCAGGGGCCAGTGCTGGATTGTTCCCTACAGTGTGTTGCGCGTGCTCTGTTGTCTCCGCAGACCTGGATTCTGGTCATGTTTGGGTCAGGGAGGCCCCCAGTTCATCCTGGGAAGGTTTCACTCCTATTGTTTCTCCGCAGGGTGTGTGCTTCTTTACAAACAGGATTTCACCAAGAACCTGGGCCTGTGCTGCATCACCTGCACCTACTGTTCTCAGACCTGCCAGCGGGCGGTCACCGAGCAGCTGGAGGGCAGCACCTGGGACTTCTGTAGTGAAGACTGCAAAAGCAAATACTTGCTCTGGTACTTCAAGGTCAGTATTGGCACTGGCAGCTTGTGCTAAGTGCTGTGGTGGGCACGGCACCCAGATAAGTGGGCATTGCGCTGAGGAAGCTCGCACTGCTGGAGTCTGGCTGGCACTGCTGCGGAGAACCTGGCACTGCTGGAGTCCTGCCTGGCAATGACGGGACACTGCTACGGGGAAGCTCACGTAGCTGGAGTCCCCAGCTGATCCTGCCAGAGCACTGCACTGAGGAAGCTCACAGTGCTGGATCCGCGGCTAGTGCTGCTGTGAGAAGTTCGCACCGCTGGAGACCCCGGCTGGCACTGGCAGGGCACTGCTGTGGGGAAGCTCACAGCACCTTGCCATGTGCACCGTTCACTGGAGAGTTGTGTTGCACTCGGAGGGGGTGTGGTTAGTTACTCCTTGTTTCTCTCCTGCTGATGCGGGCTTTAGGCAGCTCGGTGCCATGCCTGCAAGCGTCAGGGGAAGCTGCTGGAAACCATCCACTGGCGAGGGCAAATCAAACACTTCTGCAACCAGCAGTGTCTGCTGCGATTTTACAACCAACAGAACCAGCCCAACCTGGACACGCAGAAGGGGCCCGAGAGCCTGCTGAACAGTGAGTAGGAGGGAGGGAGGGGACCTGCATAGCTCAGTCTGAGAGACACAGGGAAGACTGAACAGCGAGGGGTGGAAGCTTCCTGCCTGGGACTGGATGAGACGCTAGGGAACAATCCTGCACTGGCCCTTGGGGGGGAAAGGACGGAGTGGGACCTAATGGGGCTTCTCCATCTCTAACGTCTATGGTTCTATGACACACAGGGCCCAGACGGGAGGAGCCGGTGCCAGCGTGCTGCCTGTAGCTCACACTTAGCGAGGATACTCAGGGATTTAACGGGCGACTCCATCCTCATGTTGCCAGCGGAGAGCTCGATTTACAGGGTTAGGGGACAGCGTGGCTTGGCATGATAATCCACCTGCAGCCCCACACCACCTCCGAGCTGTGACCTTCTCAGATCTCATAAACTAATCAGGATTGGGCCAGGTCAGTGCTTGGATGGGAAGCATTCAAGGAAAACGCAGGGTGCTGCAGGAAGTGGTGCTGGTGATGCTGTAGGTGGGCTCTCCTCAGCCAGAGCTGAACCTAGGCCGATCTTGAGGGAGCGCAGAGCCGCTGGAGGCTCTGTCTTGCGCTGTTAGATTGGAGTCCTACCACTTACCCAAAGATCGCTGCAGCTTGGGGGAGTTGCCAACCCCGTGTCCCGGATAACCCCATTCTGCATCTGTGGAGTTCCCGCTGGAGAGGAGATTCTCACTGCCTGTTGCCCCATTTCCTATCATTAACTTGAGCCAGTTGCTTCTGGAAGATTGCAAAGTGCTTTGGGGTCCCTCAGGACGGAAGGTGCTCGTAGTGACAGTGACAAGACATCGCATGGCCCTCGGACACTCGCAGAGTCTCGCTTTGCTCGGTCTGTGGTAGGCCATGATCTTCTAGGTGATCTGATGTAGTTAACAAAATGCCAGCAGCTTGTGGTGTGACTTCCTTCAGCGCATCAAGCTTCGACAGATGCCTCTATCGCAGGCTAAGTGCTTCGCTGCCCCCTGGAATTTCGTGAGGTGTAAAACCCTGAGTGGGGTGCGCTGAGGAGGGGAAACCAAGAGGAAGACCTTCTGTGAGAGACCTCATCCTCCGTCCCCAGGCTCTTCCTGGTGCCTCTCTCCTCACAGCAGTGAGCTAATCACGAGATGGGGGAAACCCTGGATGCCATCACTGCTTGGAGAGCACAGCAGAGCTGCTCTGCCAGAAGCAGGAGGTTCCCCCAGGCGGGGGAGTCCTGACCTGCCCTCCAAGAGCCGTGCTCTGTAAAATGCCGTGTGAGGTGACAGCTCAAGTGACAGCACGTTGGGGTGACCTGGATGAAAATCTGCCGGTTTCAGCTGGCATTGGGGTGTCCAGAGAGAGACTGCTTGATGGGACACAGAGTGTCCTGCTGCCCCAGGGGAGGAAGAGGCATTGAGCTTGCCCTGTAGCTCACCGAGTGATTCTACAGCCCTAGCTGTGCTGCTTGGTTTGTGCTCTGCTCTCAAGGCATCCTACCTGTGAGGCACCAGTAACACTGCTCTGGGGACACAGGCACAGCAAACAAGCCACTGCCTGCCAAGGGGAAGCATCTACTTCACACCATTTGGCCCTTACCTCTTGGAGACACGGACCGTGAGACCCTCTTTGAGTACCTTCTCCAACACCACCGGGAACTTTGCTGTTAAGCGTGCGGGGCATTGCCCTTCACTGTGTCACAGCTCACTGTGTTCACTGTGCCAGCTGCGGGACAGCTGTAGACAGCCTTGCCCAGGGACTGTGCCATCCTGGCCAGCTTGCCGTGGAAGGATGCTGGAGCCAGAGCTGCTGTGCGCTTACACAGAGCTTTCCAGCCCCGCGTGCTGTGTGGGGTGTTGCAGGAGGAGCAGCTTGCCTCCACTGGTGAGGAACCACTTCTGCCTGCTCCAGTCAGGGTCTTCTGTGCATCTGGCAGTGGTTTTGTAAGCTTCTGAGGGACTACCTGGATTTTAGGCCCAGCTGGGGCTGGGCTGCTGACTACTTGCTTGTTTTATAGCCAGTGTTGCCTAAAAGCATTCATTCCTGCGATCCAGTGGCTGCTGCCAGCCTGGTGATCCTGAGGGTGCTTGCTGACCATGAAAGTGACCGTTCCTTTGCTGGGAACACAGTCTGTGTAAGAAGTGATTGAGGAGCTCCTGCCACAGAACTGTGCCCAAAGAATTCAAAGGGAACGGGCTCGGTATAGGGCTATCCATCTGGAGAGGAGAGGGCCAGTCGTCTTGGTTGGTGCAGCTGAGACCTTGACAGTTCCTTGCTGGTGTTAGGATGAGAGTAAAGAACAAGCCGCAGCTTTCTTGAGAGCCTGGACACGTAGCGTGTAGAGCTTTGTGGTGTGAGAATCTTGTTTCCTACTGTCCTAAATCCTTGGCCTGTGAGACAATGACCCTTGCTTTTATTCTGCTTTAGCAGACTCCGCTCGTACCCTTCTCCATAGCTTCTTTCCCCATCCATGTCTCCTGCTGCCCATCCACTGGTCACGGGGAGCTCTTGGACCCACTGAGCCGTGGCAGGTGTGGGGCTGAACGTCCAGCTGGAGGCTAGGGAGTTTGCTTGGGCTGGAACTTGCCTGTCCCCTCGGTGGCAGTCACCAAATGTCTTTTGCTGTGCCTCTGTTTGCTGACGAGCAAAGTTCTTGGGATTTCCTCGCGACGCAGGAAATTGCACAGTATAAATGCCAGTGTGCTGATCCTTTGGGAGTCTGGGTTTTTCCCGGAGAGCCTATCTGTAGGAGGAGCAAATGGACCTGCCACTCTGTTTGGGTGCTGACGCCTGCTGCTTTCCTTGCAGGCATCTCCTTCGTGCATGGCCCACGGTTAGTCAGTGCTGCAGAAGGAATTCTTTTTCCTAGCCACGTGGGTAGCCAGGGTTCACGGGAGACTTGGATGAAGGTGCTTGTAGCTCAGCAGCCTCTGAGATGGGTGCTCTGCAAAGCGAGTGGGATGGAATTATCATCCAAGGCAGGATGATACGGTTACCACCTGAGACTGGTGTCTGCCACGTGTGCCTCTTACCTGCTGGTGATCCGCTCTCTCCTGCATCCCTAGCGCTGGGCAAAGCTGTCTCTGTACTTTCTGGGATACCTTACAGCAAGCTATTACCTCTGTCACCTTCTTCCTAGGGATCTCGAAGCACTTTGCCAAGATATTTGTAGCAGGGAGATGGAGGCACAGGGAGGGGCCATGGCTCGGTACAGCAAGCCAGTAGGCAGAGCTGGGAATGGAGCCCTGGATTCCTCTCTCCACAAGGGGCTGGGATTTCTCCTGACCTGCTGTGATGGGAATGGGGTGGACTGCAAGGGAACTCAAAATGACATGGCAATGACTTGATTTTGGAGTTGTAGTGCCTTCGGAGGTGCTAGGGCTAGAGATTTTTGGAATGACTGTTCCTGGAGCGGCCAGGAGCAGTTTCTGGGGAGCCTGTCACTGCCCTCTGGCCTGTGGCTGTTGCCACCTCCAGTCCCAGCAGTGGGACCTGTTAGCTGAGGAGCTCTTCAACTGAGAGGCTTTGCTTTTTCTTGCAGGTCAGTCTTCAGAACCAAAACCACCTGCCTCTTCCCCACAGAAGGCAGAGACTAACACGGTAAGGCCCGCTGGAGGTAGGAATTTGCAAGGTAGCATAAAGTGTTTGTCCCCAAAGAGAACAGATCTGCCATTGCTTGCGGAGATTTCATTTTACAGCCAGTGCATTTTAAGATGGTGGTGGCCTGGGCAGTGGGAGCTGATGCAAGCTGCTGGGGAGGGCAACTTCAGCACGTCTCCTGCACGGGGGATAAATAACTTCCCCGACAATGAAACAGACACCAGAGCAGACTGCCACTGTGGCGCTGGCTCCTTTCTGCATGGTGCTCCCCTGTGCCTGGGCATTATCACTGTCCCTCTGAGTTCCCTGCTGGTTCTCGCAGGGATCTCACACAGGTTTGCTGCCCACCAACATCAGCTTGGCAGCCCTTTGGCCAAATGTGGCCGTGGGAGCATGTGTACGTGTGCTGCGGGCTGCCAGGCTGCAGGAGGCTGTAACTGAGGTTGAGGAGAGGTGGTGCTGCTTTTGCTGGACACCAACCTCCTGCTTTCTGCGTTTCCTAGTTGTCAGCAAAGACCTCCTCAGCACAGATGTCTCCAGCCGCGCCGCCTCCCCCGCCCCCTCCAGTTCCAGCCACCCCTCGGAAGAACAAAGCTGCCATGTGTAAACCACTGATGCAGAACCGGGGTGTTTCCTGCAAGATAGAAATGAAGTCCAAAGGATGTCAGACAGGTAGGAAAGTAAGACACGACTGCAGGACTGAAGGGGCGTTTTGGAAAGGCAGGTAGCATGTCCCTGCTCCAGACGGAGTGTGAATCCAGCTTGAAATGCTCTTACAGAGCTGCTGGGTGTTCAGCATTATGCTGAGGAGAGTTAGGGATGTACGGGGAACGCATGGGAAGGCTGGAGGTAGGGCACCCATTTCCAACAGCAGCAGGAGGAAAGCTGCAGAGAGCGCTGCAGCGTGACCCCACCTCTCTTACGGTATTTGGGACAACTTGTTTCCCTCTAGAGATCATCAGCTTGCTTGAGGGGCTGTCTGCTGAACAGGTTCCACTGTGGAGCTGCCGTTGGGCATGTGTGTGTGTGTGGTCTCTAGCACATACAAAGCAACTAGACCTCTTGGCAGGGCCACGTAAGAGCAGGGCTTGCACCTTTGGCTAAGGCAAGCCCCTCGGGGTGCAGGGCTGCCTGGCTTGCTGCTGCTCCAGCTCTGCCCGTAAGTCACAGACGCTGGTGGCTAGAAAGGCTGTGGTGCTGGATGGCTGCGTGGGCATGGCAGTGCACAGCTCGGCTGGGTGGAGGAGCTGCTGGGAGCGAGCTCACTGACGTACTTTTGCTCTTGTCAGAGGCTGACTGGAAGCCCCAGGTGATTGTGTTGCCAATCCCAGTCCCGATCTTCGTGCCTGTGCCTATGCATATGTACTGCCAGAAAGTACCTGTGCCTTTCTCCATGCCTGTCCCGGTAAGCCACACACTTCACCTGCTTGTGTTCTCTTACTGTCTCGGTCCTGCCTCGCTGCAGCCTTCCTGCTTCTCTGTCTGTCCTCTACTCCTGCCTCTGCTTTTACAGCAGTCGGCCGAGCCAGAGCTCCCTGCGGGCGCAGCATGTCTCTGATCTTTGCCTGCTGTGCTGCTGTCAACAGGTGCCTGTGCCAATGTTCCTGCCCACCACGCTGGAGAGCACAGATAAGATTGTGGAGACCATTGAGGAGCTGAAGGTGAAGATCCCCTCCAATCCTCTGGAGGCTGACATCCTGGCCATGGCAGAGATGATTGCGGAGGCTGAGGAGCTGGACAAGGCCTCCTCAGACCTGTGCGGTAGGTTCTGCTGTGCCTTCAGCTGGCCCAACAGCTGCCATCGCGTGGGGTTTGCCTGCTTTGGGAGCCAGAGCATCTGCCCAAGGCCTTTGAGAAGGAGAAGAGCAGAGCAAGCCCTCAACTACTGCTGAGGAAATACTAGGAGCAGGGAGCAGTGCCAGCCACTGACCCTTGGGGTGCCAGGCTCGTGGCTGTTCAGGCTCTTACCTAAAGCAGCTGCCCAGCCAGACCAGCAGTCCTGACCTCACAGATGCTTTTAGCTGGGGACTGCATTCCTTAAGCTCCAGTGACAAGAAACAAGGCTGGGGAAAGGACAGAGGTGCAATTTCTTGTAGTTTCAGCCATTGTGGGGCTGCTCTGAGCCCAGAACTGTGCCCCAGGGAGCCTGACTTCATTTTCCAGCTGTCACAGGGAGAACAGACAAAAGACTTTTTTTGAAAGTTGTGTTTCTGATCTGCTTTTGCATTGCAGACCTGGTGAGTAACCAGAGTGCAGAGGGTCTCCTGGAGGACTGCGATCTGTTCGGACCAGCGCGGGACGACGTGTTGGCTATGGCTGTCAAGATGGCAAATGTCCTCGATGAGCCAGGCCAGGACCTGGAGGCTGACTTCCCTAAGAGTAAGAGCTAGGTGAAGCAGGCACGCGGGGCTGCTCGTGCTGCAGCAGGGTCCTCCTGCTGCCCTCAGCCCACCTTTGCCAACAGCGTTAAGACCTGTGTGAACTTACCTCCCCATGCCCTCTGACTGACCCCACTTGAGGCCAGGAACTGAGGGTCTTGCAGATGACTGCCCACAGCGGGGGTGAGACCACCACTTTTGAACAAGTCTCTGTTTTCTGGCTAACTGACCTGCTGCAGACATAGAGAAGGGGGAAAGAGAAGCTGATTTTAACAGCACAAAGAGCATGGCAAAGGGGCTGGTATGTTTACAGGTAATGATTCCAGAGGATCCAGAAAGGCCTGACAGACCTGGACAGGGCACGATGTCTTGGGAGATGGCAGAGTTGCTCAGTGTGTCTGTCGAAGGGCAGGAGGTGGGAAGGAGGAGCAGGGACACGCACGGCAGTTTGGAGGCAGTTTACTAGTGGCAGAGGACAGAGAACTGGGGTGCTGTGCCAGGCTGTCACCAGGGCTGGCCTGGTGTGAGGGGATGAGGAATGTTCCTGAAGTGTAAAAAAAAACAGAACTGTCAGAAGGGGGAATTTTGGGTTCTGGTTAATCTGAGAAAGCTTGCGGCTCTGGCAGCTAAAGCTGTTTCCTTTGTTGAGCTGGGGCTAAATGCTCGTGCCAAGCAGGGGTGGGGGTGTGAATTGTTGGGCTACGTGTTGCCTCTTCCTCTGGCTAAGAACCAGGCCAGAACAGTCATCTGGCTGAGACGTCTCCCTGCCTCTTACCTCTGCTGGGGACAGGATGAGGTGTCTCAGCTGAGCTTTTCCACCTCTGTTTCCTTTCAGACCCTCTGGACATCAACCCCAGTGTGGATTTCCTCTTTGACTGTGGGCTGGTGGGGCCAGATGATGTGTCCACAGAGCAAGAGCTGCCTCGTGCTGTCCGAAAGGTGAGCTCTTAGTGGGTGCTGCCTGCTCAAAGCCGTGTGGATTTGGAGTGGGAGCTGCCCTCTGGGACATACTTGGAGGTGAGGTGTGCTGGGGAGGTTGTACCCTCTCCCTTCAGGGCCTGCCTTCAGATGGAAGTACTTGTCTGGGGCCCTGGGTGCGAGCTGGCCTCTTTCCTGCCTGTCATCCTCAAAACTGATGGGTTTTGGCTTGGCTGTCAGCAGGAGGATGCCTGCTGGTGTGGGTATAGGCACGGTGGGAGGGAGCTGGCTGTCAGCAGGCCCGAGGAGCGGCTGGGAGCCTTGCCTCTGTCCCAGGTACACGTCTCATCTCATGATACATCTTTCTGCAGGGGCAGAAGCGTCTGGTGCTCTCTGAAAGCTGTTCCCGGGACTCGATGAGCAGTCAGCCCAGCTGCACAGCACTCAACTACTCGTACGGTGTGAATGCCTGGAAGTCCTGGGTGCAAGCCAAGTATGCAGGGGGAGAGACCAGCAAGGGAGAGGAGCTGCGCTTCGGCCGTAAGTGCCCTGGCGGTACGGGGTGGAGCGGCAGAAACCTCCCAGCAGCTGGGCCCCAGGTGTTGAGGTGCTCCTGACCTCGCAGGCTATTGTCTGAGGCTGCCGTGCTTGTTTCCACAGCCAAGCCCATGAGGATCAAGGAGGACATCCTGGCCTGCACAGCAGCTGAGCTCAACTACGGCCTGGCTCAGTTTGTCAAGGAGATAACACGGCCCAATGGGGAGCGCTATGAACCGGACAGCATCTATTACCTCTGCCTAGGCATCCAGCAGGTGAGGGAGGGCTTTTTGTCCTCAAGTCCTTCCCAGCCAGACCTGGGGGTCAGATCTGGTGAGGGGAGCTCGTTCCCTTTGTTCTGCTGTCTGGTGACCTAGGACAGCCCACCTGGTTCAGTCTTTGAGTGCAGTGGGTAGGGTGACAGCTGTGCCCTGGCTTTGCACCCTTCCTGCACATCCTTGAGGAAGGCTGGGAGATCTCCCAAACTCTGTCCCTTCTTCAGCACCATGTCTGCTTTGTTGTCGTGTCCTGGGGTTTCCCTCACAACATTCAGGAGTGGGTGGTCTTGGGATTCTGCTCTGTAGCTCTGGCTGTACAAGGAGGGGCTCTGTGTGTGCACCCTGGGCTCTCCGGGGAGGGTTTGCACTCCAGGTGCTACCGTGTCTCCTGACTGTGTGTTCTGTCCTTTCTAGTACCTGCTCGAGAACAATCGTATGGTGAATATATTTACAGACCTCTACTACCTGACCTTCGTGCAAGAGCTCAACAAGTCCCTGAGCGGCTGGCAACCCACGATCTTACCAAACAGTACGTGTCTCCAGATTACCTTGAACCACCACACACATACCCTGTTTCTGCTTCTAGCATCAGATCCTGCAGTCAGATTGTGCTCCTCCAGCCTCAGTTCTCTTTCTTGGCATAGGCAGTGCTGTCCTGCTGTGTTTTGGGGTCTTACTGTCCCACACTGACAGCAGAGCCAGCCTGGGTTATGCCTCAGCAGCTTCTGTTTCCCAGAGTGAGGTTGGCTGGCAGCAGAGTATGGCTGCTGTGTTTCCTGGGACAGTTTGCATTTTTACAATAGTTCACTTCGCAGTGATGTCTGAACCTCTGGCAAAGAGCACACCAAACCCAACAGGTGCAGCAGCCCATGCCTTTCCCTTCCCAGTCCGTGGGCAAGCCCTGCGCACTGCTGAGTGCTGGCCATGGCTGCTACGCTGCTGCCTTGGGAGCAGACTGCCACAAAGCTCTGCAGAAGCTTTTCATGATGCTGTGATCTGGGCTCCCTTCCCTGCAGTGCTTTGTCAAGTGCTGGTTCCCAGATGCAGCCTCTCCCTCTGCATGTTGGCTGTTGAGGCAGAGGCCTTTGGCTCCAGACCCGTGTGTCTAGACAGGAACTGGCTTTTCTTTCACCTCACCCAGTGTGGTGGAGCACTGACCTGCAGTCCTCTTTGTGGCCATCTCTAGAGACGAGCTGTTAGGACTGATTGGGTTCTAGCTTGTGTTTTGCCTGTACTTTGGGACGGCTCATGGCTGGGCAGAGCCAGCATCTAGATCCACTAACGGCTCTGGAGCAATAACCTCGTGGGGCAGTGGGTGTTGTGAAGCGTCAGCACCGAGCCGAGCTTGCCTGCGCAGGGTGAAGGGATTGCTCCAGACCCACGATCTCCAGATGCGTGGGGCTGGCTCCCAGCCATTGCTGGCAGGCACATTGTTCTAGTTCCCTCCTGAAAGAACACCAGGCCACCGTGGGTGTTGACCTGGTTCTTCCTCTGTGTTGCAGACACGGTTTTCTCACGTGTTGAGGAGGAGCACCTCTGGGAGTGCAAGCAGCTGGGCGTTTACTCACCCTTTGTGCTCCTCAACACCCTCATGTTCTTCAACACCAAGTTCTTCGGGCTGCAGACAGCGGAGGAGCACATGCAGCTCTCCTTCACCAACGTCGTGCGCCAGTCCCGCAAGTGTACCACAGCCCGGGGCATGACAAAGGTAGTGAGCATCCGCTACTACGCTCCTGCCAAGCAGAAGAAAGGCCGAGGTAGGGTCTGACAAAACATCTCTCTGTCCCTCCCTGACCCCTGCCCCCCATCACGTTCCAGCCATGATCCTATTCTTTGCCCCTTTGCAGATGGTGGCACTGGAAAGCGGAAGCGTGAGGAGGAGGTACCGGTGCTGGAGCAGCGGGAGAACAGGATGAACCCACTCCGATGCCCAGTCAAATTCTATGAATTTTATCTCTCCAAATGGTGAGTCTTTGGAGAAGAGGCACGAGATGTTTTGGGGGCCACCTCTCAGTTTCAGGGTGACCCTGTGGAGTAGCTGCTGTCCTCTGCATGTTTGTCCGTGAGTTTGAAGCCTTGACCAGGGTTTGCACTGCTTGTAGGCTGTGGCTGAGAGAACACTTCTCTCTGGCCTCTTTCACTGCTCAGCCCTCAGCCTAGGCATGGAGGGGTGTGTGGTGTGTGTGCTTTCTGGTTAGGGAGCTCACCCCAGAGCGAGGAGCTACAGGCTCAGTCTGTGGCCTAGTCCTGCCAGGGAAGGAGTCCAACAAGTCTTGAGCCTTCGAGGGCTAACTGAGAGGGCAGGCCAGGCTTTCTGAGTGCCTTCTGTTCGTACCCTGGGGCTCACCCTCCTTTCTCTCTGCAGTCCTGAGAGCCTGCGGAACCGCAACGACATCTTCTACCTGCAGCCTGAGCGGTCGTGCATCGCCGAGTCCCCGCTTTGGTACTCGGTCATCCCCATGGACCGGAGCATGCTGGAGAGCATGCTGAACCGCATTCTGGCAGTGAGGGAGATCTACGAGGAGCACAGCCGGCTCGGTGGCCTGGAGGACGACATGGACTAAGCACAAGGTGCTGCTGGGCTGGTTCCGCTCCAGCCCTGGACACCTCATCTCCCTGCCTCCTGCTGCGGGGGCCGTGCAGCGCAGGGTGGGGCCGGGGCTGCAGCAGTGCTGTCCCCTCATCGTTACCGGACTCAGACATCCCATCCTGCTCCTAACAGGCCTGTCCTACCGCGTCCCAGAGCCGCGTGGGCCATCTTCCCCCAGGCCAGGCCCTGCAGCACAGAGGTGGCAAAGCCCCCAGGGCGGTGGCCCCGGCTTGGCTCTGTCCTCCTGTTCCCCAGGGCTGCGGCCCCTTCCCCTGACACTAACCCCTTCTCCCCCTGCCCCGGGGCAGGAACCGCACAATACGGCAGAGTGCTGCCTGGGACCAGCAGCCCCTGAGGCTTTTAATTCCCCCTTCCCTTGGCATCAGCTCTTGGAGGCTGCAGGTGGCGTGGCAGGAACAGCTCTGCTGCAGTGGGACAGGGTTTTCAAGGCAGCAGGGAAGGACCACGGGTGGCACGTGAGCTGCTGGGCAGGGGAAGGGCTGATTTCAAGGGCGGGAGGTGGCTGTGGGGAGCAGGTGGAGTCAGTGCTGGAACGCGAGGGCTGAGACCCAGCTGGGCTGCCTCCCTCAATTTTGTCGACGTTTTCTGAGTCAGCAGAAAACTGACTGACACGGGTCTGTGCCAGTGCTGCCCCTCTTCCCCCCCGTCCCCGTGTGAGGTGCCACCAGCAGTGCAAGCCGGCCGGGGTGCTGGCGGCGGTGGCAGGTCCCTCCGCTCCTGCTCTGGGCTCGGGCAGCTGCTGGCAGAAGCCAGGGGTTCTGCCTGGCCTTTGCCCTCCCTCCCAAAGCTGCAGGGCCCCCGTGCCCTGCCTGGAGCAGGCTTGGCTCCGGCCGTGCTCTTCCCTGCTGCCTCCTGCCCCTCCTCGTGTTCTGGTTGGTTTTCCTGAGCTGTACATGGGTCTCAGCACTGTTGAGCCTGTATATATTGTTCTGGGCCTTGGCCCGGGGCCCTCTGTCCTCTGTGTCCATGTGGAGAGTGAGCCACTCACCAGTCTTGTTGTAGTGATAACAGGGCGGTAGGACTAACCCTGTGTCTCTGGAAACCATTCATTTCAAATAAAGATGCAGAAACCTGCGGGCAGCCCCTGCTTTCCCCTGGGGGCAGGGTGGGCTCTGCCGTGCAGCCCCTCACGCACCCCCAGCCCCAAGCAGTGCTGCGGGGCTGGGGCCTTCCCTTCTGTGGGCTTGGCCTCTCCCAAAGGTGCTTTAAGGCTCTGCTGGGCACAAAGGCCCTAGGTGGAAGAGCCAGGTGAGTGTCCTGCTGCTGCCACCCATCTCCCTCCTCTCCATCCCGCCCCTGCTGTGCTGCCGGTGCTTCCTCCTGCCCCCTCCTCAGCTATGGGGGCACATCCCAGCGTGGTGGTGGTGGTGGTGGTGGCCCTGTCCAACCCTTGTGGCTACTCGGTGCCCCTGTGGGACAGTCAGAGAACAATGCCGCGGTGCCCACGGGCAGAGCACGAGTCAGACGAGTTGCATTGAGTGTTTATTCGCTCCCCAGGGCTGACGGGCAGGGTGGTGGTGTTCGCCCCTGCCCCAGCCTGGTCCTGCTGCTCCTGGGTCATGCCCAGCTCTTGCATTGGGGTCTGTGCCATGGGGCTTGGCAGGTCCTGGAGATGGAACCACAACCGTGGCCACCACGGCGGCCTGCACATCGCCCATCCCAACACCCCTTCACACCGCCAGGTCCCCCACGTGCGCCTTCCCGCGGGACCCGCTGGCCACCCCCAGCCACACACCAGCCTTCCCCAGGGGTGCCAGGCCGCGGTGGGGTCCACTGGCCTCCGCGAGGCTGCCACCACCAGGCAAGGCGACACGGGCGCTGCGGGGCTCCGTAGGGCCACCGGGGCCGGGCAGGACTTGGGACCTGGGACGTGGCCCCTGCCGGCACTTGGTGAAGCCCAGGTGATAGATCTCCACCAGGTTGAGCAGCAGGGACACGCAGGCCACCCCCAGCATGAAGAGGATGAAGATGGTCTTCTCGGTGGGCCGGGAGATGTAGCAGTTGACGGTGTTGGGGCAGGGCCAGCGGCTGCAGGTGTAGAGGGGCTTCAGCTCAAACCCGTACAAGGCGTACTGACCCGCGATGAAGCCCATCTCAAAGAGAGCCTTGAAGACAACGTTGCAGACGTACGTCCTCAGGATGGCCCCCCGCATCTGGACCCGGCCCCGCACGTCCCCCCTGTGGAGCGGGGGCTGCCCGGGGCGCTGCCGCCTGGCCCCGCTGCCAGCCCGTGCCACCGCTCGCTGCTGCGCCTTCTCCTCCAGGTGCACCAGGTGCAGGATGTGTCCCAGGTACACGAGGCTGGGGGTGGAGACGAAGATGATCTGCAGGACCCAGAAGCGGAGGTGGGAGAGGGGGAAGGTGCTGTCGTAGCAGGCGTTCTGGCAGCCGGGCTGCTGCGTGTCGCAGGAGAAGCCGGCCAGCTCGTCGCCCCAGACCCGTTCGGCGGCCGCCCCCAGCACCAGGATGCGGAAGACGAAGAGGACGGTGAGCCACACCTTCCCCACCACCGTGGAGTGCTCCTGGGCGCTCTCCAGCAGCCTCCCCAGCAGGCTCCAGTCCCCCATGGCGCGCGGCGCTGCGCCCTGCAAGACAGCCGCCCTCCAGACACACGGACACCTCCCGGACACCACCCTGCCCCCGGGCGGGCATGCGGGGCCCTGAGCTGGGACTGTCCCCACCTCGCGTCCCATGGGACACCCTGACCTGGCTGGGGAGGGCGACGGGAGCAAAGGCTTCCATCAGAAAGCAACCCCCAGCGAGGTGGCCACAGCCACCACGGGGCACGGCGCGGGGACCCCTCACCGTTGCGGGTGCGCGGGGCACAGCCCGGTGCTCCCACGCCGTCGGCTCCTGCGCAGGGGTGCAGGGTGCTGCCAGGCCCCTTCCCGGAGCGCAGTGGGGTGCAGACAGATCCACACGGCTCCGTCTGTCCGTCTGTCCACCCGACAGCGGGCACAGGGTTATCAGGGCGTGATGCAGCTGCGGGCCCCATTGGCTTTCTTTGTGACTGGCAGATGAAGCAGCCACTGGGGGAAATTTTTCCCCTCTATTTTTGGTCCGGGTACCTTTCTAAATATACTTGGGGCTGCAGGGGCTAGTGCTCAATGCCACCAGAGGGTCACTGCTCCCGCACGCGTGCTGCCAGGGCTCCATGCAGGGACTGCAGCCCCCCAAACCACAGCATCCCCCACCCACCTATGGGGCCGGCCGGCCCCGTGCATGGGGAAGCATCCCCGGAGGTGGGTGGCAGCAGCCTGGCTGCACCCAGACCCTCTCCTCTCCTCTCTGCCTGGCTGGACAGGGGCGGGCACCCCACGCTGGCACCGCAGCCCCTGGCACGTCCCAGCCGGAGCAGAAAGCAGGGAGGCAGCGCCTGAGAACGGAGATTTAATGGCCCGAGCGCGCAGCAGCGGCTGTGCCCTCCTCGCCGCCCAGGAGGACAGGCACTGGGGGGTGCCGAACTCAGGATGGGGGCGGCGTGGGGTCCCCCCGGGGCTGCGGGGTGGCTGCGGGGCAGGGCCGAGGGCTGCAGCCCCTGCGGCGTGGGCCTTAGCAGGCGGAGCAGCGGTCGCCCTTCTCCTGCAGCCCGGGGTTGCGGCGCAGCATGTCCTTGAGGGAGCCGTCCTGCTCCGTCAGCAGCTGGTTGATCTCGTTCTGCTTGTACTCGGAGAGCTTGTGGCCGTAGAAGGAGCCCTTCCCCGACGAGGGGTTGGAGTTGTGCCGGCTCCGGCGGGCGCAGGCCCGCACCACCAGGTAGACCAGCTCGGCCATGTTGAGCACGATGCAGATGCTGGAGGTGACCAGCATGAAGACGGTGAAGATGGTCTTCTCGGTGGGCCGCGAGACGAAGCAGTCGACGGTGTTGGGGCAGGGGTAGGCCTCGCACTTGACCAGCCGCACCATCTGGTAGCCCGGGTAGATCATGTAGAAGATGTACATGAAGACCGCCTCGAAGAGCAGCCTGAAGACCACGCTGAAGACATACGTCCACCACAGCGAGCCCGCGATGCGGATCTTGTGCTTCTTCACCTCCTCCAGGTGCTTGGCGTCCCCGTGCCCCGTCATCATCAGCAGCTTCTTCTCCTGGTGCTGCTGGTAGGCCACGTGCATGGCCACCAGCAGGGCTGGCGTGGTGACGAGGATGAGCTGCAGGGCCCACAGGCGGATGTGCGAGATGGGGAAGAAGTGGTCGTAGCAGACGCTGTTGCAGCCCGGCTGCTGCGTGTTGCAGGTGAAGGCGGACTTCTCGTCCCCCCAGACGCTCTCGGCCGCCACCACCAGCACCATTATCCTGAAGATGAAGATGACGGAGAGCCAGATGCGCCCGATGGCCGTGGAGTGGCGGTTCACCCCGCTCAGCACCGCGTAGAGGCCGGCCCAGTTCATCGTTCCTCACGCCTGCGGGAGCGAGAAGCGGCGTTAGGAGGGGGAAGGTCCCCGGGCCGAGAGGGAGACAGCAGGACGGCAGCTCGGGGCAGTGTTTTGCCTGCAGCAGGCAGGAGATCAGCCTCGTGGCTCTGCCGTCCCCGTGCCACCAGCCCCGCTCGGGGTGGCAGCGGGCAGAGCCAGGCAGAGCGGGGCTGGGACGAGGGAGCAGGCAGAAGGCGCTGCGTGCTGCCGGGACAGCAAATTGCCCTGGCTGCCCCGTATCTGCATGGGGGAGGGCTGCCCCGCCACTCCAATCATGGCTGGGGGGCAAAGGGCTCCCAGCTGGCGGCCAAGAGCTGCTGCTGGCTCCGGCTGCGGGGCCTCTCTGCCTCCCCCTGCGAGGGCTGGGGACAGAAGAGCCCCTGTCACCTCTGCCACAGGGCAAACCAGGGGCCCCGCTCCTACCCTGCTGGCTCCAGGATCCCCACCTCCAGCTGCCGCAGAGGATGGGGGCAATCTCACAGACCCCCACCCACACCCAGCGCTGAGCTCTGCCCCAGCACCTCCCTGCCCTGCGCTGCCACAGCCCTGGGCACGGTGTCCCCACGGGCAGCCACGCGTTGCCTCCCTCCTCCAGCACCGTCCCTGCCTGGGGTGACCCCGCACCCCAAGTGCCGGCACCGAGCAGCCCCGGGGGCTGCTCCCCACCTGGGCACGAGGCCAGCCCAAGGCTGGGGGCCGGGACCCGCCAGCTGGCCCCGGTGCAAAGGGCCCCACGGCGCCTACCTGCTGGTGAGGAAGGGTCCTCGTGAGCTGCCCCCAAAGGCCCCTCTAAGGTCTCATGTCTCCAGCAGGAGAGCTCTGCTCCGCCTGCCCTCGTCTCTGTCCACCACTGCCCTGCACTGGAAGTCATATGCTGCTTTATAAACTATTTACATACAATGGGGCCTTTATGGGCCCCTGAACAACACACTTTAGCATTCAGATCCAACGCCCTGACTTCCGCCCACCCCAGCCAAACAAAGTGCCTGTGTGCTGCGTTCCCGCTCCCACCTTGCCCCGCGCCGAGCACGGATGTGGACCCACGGCTGCCGGCCGGGGGGGTGCCCACTGCCACGGGCATCGCACGGGCTGGCGGCCACCTGCATGGCCGGGTGCCACCGAGGGGACAGCCAGGACCCTGTGCTGGTGGTGACTGCGGTAGGAGTCCCACCGTGGCCCTGGGGACGGTCACTTCTCTGGATGGCGAGCAGGGAAGAGCCTGCGACACGTGCCAGGACGCAGAACTAAGCCCAGCCACGTGCCTGTCCGCATGGATGGCACCACAGCCTGGGCTGAGGTTGGGGTCTGGCTGCTCCCCAAGGCAGCACTGAGCGTCCGTGGGACCCGTGGGGTTGTGTATGGCCCCCGTGGGCAGCCCCAGGTGGGGAGCAGCCACACACAGCGAAAGCTTCCAGCTCAGGGCCCTGCGGCACTGCTGGCATGGCCGGGGCGAAGGAGGTGGCAGGCAGCAAAGCCACCCTTCATGGCTCCTATCCCGCAGCGCAGGGTGCGAGCACTCAGACCAGGAGCTGTGCAAATCGCGGTGGGCAAAGGCCCTGCTCTGCTCCTCACCCTGCTCCCCGTGTCCCACCCTAACTCTGCTCCTGCGCCCCGTGGTGTGACCCCAACATCTCCGCTGGGGTCCCCAGCTGGGGGCTGTGGCGGCCACCCCGGTGCGGTGCCCACCCGGCTCTCACCTCCACGCGGGGCTTGCTCCCAGAAAGGCTCCTGGCGCCGTGTCCTCAGCACACAGCAAACACCTGGACTTTATACTGACCCGCTGCGCCACCCACCCCCTCCCAAACAGCTCCGTGCTTTCCAGGACCTGCTCCCTGCTGAGCAAACACCACAGGTGTGTCCAGCTCACTCCCACGAGGCCCCCACCCCGCCGCCGCCACTGAGCATCCCTCGAGGGTGTTCCAGGGGCCACCGTGGCACCCTGGGGGAGCTGAAACCCCCCCGTGGGGTCCCCTTGGCTGCACCTTTTGGCTGGGAGCATCCTCCCTGCCACGCGTGCAAGCCAGGCACACGCGCCGTGATGCTGTGATGCTGTGACACCGTGGCACCGTGTCCCCATCCCGCTCTCCCTATGGGGACACGGCACCCACTCCACGCCGTGTGGGGTTGTCGGGGAGAAGGGGGGGCGGTGAGCAGCCAGGTTAGCGGCGTAAAAGTGCAGCCGGGGCAGGCAAACAGCCTGTCAACCATTAACCGGGCTGGCAGCCCCACTCCAAGGTCCCGCCGCCGAGCGTGGAGCGAGGCCACGCGGCGCGCTGGGACGCGGCGACCCCGCGGGGCTGCGGTGGGGCAGCGGGGCTGGGGGAACGGGGTGCGGGGTGCGGGGTGTGGGGTGCGGGGGGGGCTGCCCCGAGCCGCTGCCGCAATCTCGGCCCCCGATAAGCGGCTGAGTCAGCGCGGCTCGGCACGGCGCCGCCGGGGAGGGAGCGGGCAGGGAGCGGGCAGGGAGGCGGCAGGTGGCGCTGCGGGGCCGGGCCGAGCCGAGCCGGGCCGGGGCCGGGCCGAACCGGGCCAAGTTGGGCCAGGTCCGGGCCAGGGGAACCGCGGGGATGGGAGAGCGGCGGGGCCGGAGGCAAGCGGGTGAGGGGGATGCGCAGGGCGCTCAGCTGCTGCCGGGGAGCCCGGCAAAGATGTTAAAAATATAATGAATGAATTAATTAGCAAAGAAAAAATGAGAATAGATCCAAAGAAATAAAAATTGGGGAAGTAAAATGGGGAGGAGGGGCTCAGGGGCGTTGCTGGTCCCAGGGATGCAGTGGGGGCTCTGTGGCTGCTGCCCTTTGCGCCCAGCCTCTGGCCCCTGCTGCTGTTTGTGGTGCAGAAGCCTTGTGCCAAAGCCTGCGGGCAAGGACAGGCTGTACCTGCGGGGACAGGACCATGCACAGCCAGCACTGTCCCCTGCCTCCAGAAAACCGCCCCGTCGGGTGAGTGCCCAGAGCAAAAACGAGCTCGTAGCTAATGACATTAATCACCAGGTGAGCGTGGCGGCTGCTGTGTGAGGCCATGGGCACGGCGAGCTGACGAGACGGGCTGGGGTGAGCCAACATCCGTCTGGCTGGACGGGGTGACGCGGCGCTGCCGGCAGCCCTGGCCCCCCGCTGGGGTCAGAGGTCTCCGAGCCCGGCAGTCCATGCTGAAACGGTGATGCACGAAGCCTCTGACACACGTTGGGTACCAGGAGGAGAAGGGTGCTGCTCCAGAGCCACCTTTGCCCGGGCTGATGGCGACACAGGCGTCCCGGATGCTGCCCCCTAAGAGACAAATCCCCTCGTCTGCGTCAGCCCTGCTGGGAAGGGCCGGGGCAGCGGGCGAGCACAGAAATGCTTTGTGCTGCCAGAGCGGGGTCAGGGGGGTGCCCTGCTGCATCAGGGCTGTGGGAACCAGGAGCAGGAGCAGGAGCAGGGCACGGCACTGTCCTAGGGATGCTGCCGTGCAGAGCCCTGTTCTCCTGCTGGCTGTGTCTCCCAGAGCAGGCAGGGACCAGACACAGGTCACTCGTATCACTCGTACCTTCCCCGTGCCAGGCTGTCCTTGCGGGTCATTTCCCTTTTGCTTCTCTTTGCCAGCAGCCCTAAACGTGTCCCCCGGAGCTGAGGATGTCCCTCATCGCCACACAGATGTTAACCGCAAATACCCTCGGGGACACGGTGTCCCCTGGGCTTTGCCAGGTCTCCAAAGAAACGCTGCTGATGGTCAAGGACACCCGGAGCAGATGGCAGGCTTGGGAGTTCTGCGAAGGCAGTAGCTTAATAGCAGTGTGTCCCCTGTCACCAGCCAGCACGCGGGGTCCTGGCTGGGGGGGCAGGCAGGGACAGCGGGCAGCCGGGGCTGTGCGAGGATGGGGCGCAGAAGGGCAGGGCCAGCCCCTCTTGTGGGGCAGAAACCATCTCCCCTTCAGGGAGGGGACTGCGGGGTGGGCAGCTGGTGTCACTGGTGCTGGTGCCACCGGGATGGGGGCCACCAGTCCCCGGGCAGGGCTGGCCCCGCTGCTCGAATTGTGGCGAGCGGGCTGCGGCTGGAGCTGTGCTGCAGAGCACTGCCATTTCCATGGCAACCCATCCCCCGTGGACCGATGTGGGTTTCCATCCCGCTGTGGGTTCCCATCCCCGTTCCTCTTGCAGCTGGATACCGGGGCAGTGCGAGGGAGTGCCCTGGGTGTGTCCGACCGGAGGGGATGCTCTTGGGGCAGTGCTGGATGGGACAGTGGGGTCAGGGTTTGGGCTGCAGGCTGGGCAGCCAACCCCATCCCCGACCCCGAGCCTGTGGGAACACCGCTGCTTCCAGCAAGCGATAGTCCTGGGGGAGGCACAGCCCCGGGCCCCTCTGGGTGCCCCTCGGCATCGCGCAGCGGGGCCCGGCACGCTGCCTGCCTTCCCACCTCCATCCTCCCCTTGGCGAGGGGTCTGCCGCCCCCATCCCATGCTCCCTGCCTTGTGCTGGATTTCGGGACAAGGCCACCCCCAGGTGAGGCACAGCACCCCGCACAGCACCCAGGAAGCACCCGCCTATCCCCAGCCCCCCCCCCCCCGGCCCCAGCCCTCGGCCCTGGCTCCGCTGTGTGCGCGCTGCCTGGAGGCGATTCAGGCCCCATGCCTGGTTTCCATGGCAACCCCAGCTGAAATTACATTAAAAAGAAATGAAACCAGCAGCTTTTCTGGTTGGCAAGCAGGGGGAGGGGAGGGGAGCGGGGCTGGGCAGGGCAGGGGGCTCGGAGGGAGGGGACCCGCGATGCCAATGGGGTGGACGAGGTCCTGTGCAGGACCCCGGTGCCATGGGGACCCCCAGCCATGTCCCCAAACGCTGGTAATCCTGGGGACAGGGTGCACGCACCCAACCTGGGGTGGGTGCTGGGAGCCTGGGGACCTCCTGGCTGGGGTGGCCCCGTGCTGCACCCCTCAACCCCTCCCGGGCTGCACCCAGCCTCTGCCCCTGGCACGCTCCAAGGAGAGGCGAGACACACCGCTATTAAAAATATCACTTCTGTTTTATTTGGAATTTGTTACTCTGCGCGGGTGACAGGGTATAAATACATTCTCCAACGAGCATCCTCACCCCCCAAGCCGGGGCGGGCTGCGGGGCCACGCGGGGCCAGGCGGCACCGGTGCGTCACGGCCGCCAGCACGGGCAGCGTCTGCCAGCCGGACCGGCTCGCACAGGGCGAGGGATGGCGGCCCCACAAGGACACAGGAGATGCCCCCCAGCTGCCAGACCCGTCCCCCTCCTCCTGCTTCCCCACACCCAAGGTGCCAGGGACCGTGCTGGCGGCTGTCACACTCCCTGCCCTCACTGGGGTGCCCCGAGTGGGCTCCCGGGCAGCTCCTTCTCCGTGCCCAGCTGCTCCGGAGCCCCCACCAGCCCTGCGGGTGCCCCAGCCCCGGGATGGGTGCCCTGTCCCCACGCAGGCTGCATCACCCCCCGGGGCCCCGCCGCGAGCACATCCAGGTGCCAGGAGGCAGAAAGCACCCTCGGTGCAGCCGGCTCGCCCTCCGAGCTGCCGGCCCGCTGCAATCCACAGCTGGGGCAGGAATTGCAGCACGGCCCCGGCAGCGGGCACGAGGGGGTGGCAGGGTGGGAAGCAGACAGGGAGCAGGGCAGGGAGGCCGTGGGGAGCACCGGGTGCTGCCCTGGGTGGCCGCGCTTCAGCTGTGGGCGTCCCCGGTGGGTGACACCCAGGAGGGTTTGGGGGTGGCACTGGACAGTGCTGGCAGCGGGGTGGGATGGGTCAAAGGGGGCCGTGGGGTGCTCGCGGCCAGGCCCTGGAGTAGGCTATTTGGCTGAGATCCGTGGGCACGGGTGACAGAAGAGGGAGAATATCAAAAATACAAAAGAGCGCGGCCTCGCGGCGCGGGAGGCAGGGCCCTGCCTGGCGCCCGCCGGCCCCGTGCGGGCAGTGGGGCCGCGGGGCCGCGTTGGGGCCGGCACCGTGCACACACGCTGGGGTTCTTCTAACTGGCTTTTTATTTTATATCAAGAACACTTGGTTTAAAATCTTTACAAAGGACAAAACGCGGAGACTCCGTTAGTGTGTAAAGAACTAAAGATCTGCTTAAAAAACGTCTCTGCAAAGAGAAACGACTGACACAAAAGAGGTTCTCTGCAGCGCAAAGAGGGGCAGAGGTGCCAAGTCCCCAGCTCGGGGCCAGCTCCCCGGCTCCCAGCGCCCCGGCACCGGCCCCAGCGCCCGCACCCAGCGCGAGGCCAGGCCCCGGGCCCCTGGCCGCTGCCCCTGCCTATAGCACCATGGCCCGGGGCCGCTGCTCGGAGCCGTATCCACAGTGCTCCAGATGCCAAACCTCCCGGGGAGCCCCGGCACCGGCCGAGGGGGATGCCCGGCACCACTGCGCACCCATCCCGGGGTGCTCGGCGGGCGCTGGGGACGCCGTGTCCCCGCGGGGAGGCACAGCCCCGGCACAAGGAGCTCTGTGGCTGCTGTCGGCTGGACCGGAGGGGCCCTCCTGCCGGGAGCCGGGAGAGTCGAAGCACTTCTCAAGAGTTAGAAAGGAACGAAAGAAAGCGCCGAGGGGAGCGGGACGGCCAGCGGCGTTGGGTCCCACAGGTCCGGGCTCGGTGCCGCACCGTCCGTGTGCGCTGCCCGTCCATCCGGGGCGCCCGCCGGTCCCTCTGCCAGTGTCTGCTGCGTGCGTGTGCGTGCGTGCGTGCGTGGGTGTGCGCCGGCCGCGGGCGGCTATACCCTGGTGGTGGAATGTGAGTGCGGGAGCCCCGTGCTGTTGAAGCCGGCGGCGAAGGTGTTGTAGGGGTGCAGGGTCTGCAGCCCCACCAGCGAGTTGGGGATCATGGTGATGGTGTTGGGGGTCATGAGCGGGATGTCGTCCGGGGACCGGCGCAGCGTCAGCGTGTAGTCGGGCAGGGCAGCGAGGCGCAGGGCGTCGTGGGGCGGCACGGCCTCGCACTCGTGGTGCGCCTGGCTCGCCTGCAGTGACGGCATCTCCTCGTCGGGCGCGTGGGCGATGTCGTTGGCGGCGCCGCGCTGGGGACTGGGCTGGCGGTGCGTGTCCTGCCGCCGCTTGTCCTTGCGGTAGTAGAGGGCGGCGAAGGCCAGCACGTTGAGGAAGAGGAGGGAGGCGCCCACGGCGATGGTGACGCTCAGCTCGGTGGAGTAGTCGCGGGGGCTCTCGAGCAGGGTGCCCGCCTCCTGCTCCGGGCTCCACTTCTCCTTCCCGTTCTCGCTGTTGTAGGCGGGTGAGATGGCGGGGCGCTTGGTGGTCCAGATCTTGCCGTTGGGCCGGCGGGTGATGTGGGAGTTCTGCGTGGTGTCGGGCGGCGGCACTTTGGTGGTGGTGGAGGTGTAGTGGAACATGTCGTGCAGGTTGTACAGGTGGGGGACCAGGTGCTTCCAGAAAGCCACCTTGGTGGCCCGGTAGTGGTCGCGCACCCGCGGCTTCAGCCCGATGTGCAGGTACAGCTGGTCGCGGGGGTTGTACTTGGACCAGGCCACTTCCTCAAAGCGGTTGGCCTTGGTGTGGATGAACTTGGTGTCCTGGGGGACGGGCTTGTTGGGGTCCCTGCAAGACACAGGCAAAACAGAGCTAGCGCCAGGGAGAGCCGAAGTGTTCAGGAGGGAGAGCTGGATAAACCTCTGGATAAACAGAGGAGGGCACAGATGGGCACCACCCCACGCCCTGAGTCAAGCCTGACCTGTGATAACCGCAGCCAAAGTGGCTCCCACACCCCTGTGCTTGGCTGTGGCCAGAGCCTGTCCTCAGCTGGCCACAGCCCGTGCCATGCTGCGAGCAGCCCTGCCCTGGGTGGGAGCACAGGGAGCCAGGTCCTTGGGGCTGGCCATGCTCTCAGCTACTCGCTGTGTGGCTGATGACCCCAGTTAGGGCACAGCACATAGACCTCTGGGCACAGGAGGCTCAGCGTCCCACACCAGGCATCCTATCCCACACCCCCTCGCCCCAAATGCAGCCCCGCAGCGAGGCACCGCTCCCCAGGCCCTGCTCACCCTGTCTTGGCAAAGTTGGTCCAGTAGGTCATCACCACGGCGCTGAGCATGACGTCGTTCTTGGAGAAGTTGCAGGGAAAGAGGTCTGTGGGGCCGATCATGGGGATCCCGAACACGTAAGGCACCTCATCCCCGTGGGCCGCGTCGGACCACGCGGGCTTCATCAGGCTCTGGCAGTGGTGGTAGAAGGCGTAGAAGTAGGTGGGGGAGCCGTAGCGGGCGTGCAGGTCGGCCGTCACCACCGACGGCTCTACCCACTGGTGGTCGGTGAAGAGGGCCACCAAGGTCTTGCGGCGTGTCTCGGGGTTGTCCCGGTCGGCCCAGTCCGTGTACATGAACTTGATGGTCTCCCGCAAGGTGTCCTTGCCCTCGGGGTAGCCGTACAGGTTGTCTACAAAGTTGGAGAC
This sequence comes from Netta rufina, assembly GCF_964035555.1. Lineage (NCBI taxonomy): Eukaryota > Metazoa > Chordata > Aves > Anseriformes > Anatidae > Netta > Netta rufina. Next base: position 12,214,190 of record NC_140135.1, read on the forward strand.
CGAGTAGTCAAAGTCGCTGCCCGACACGCCGTCCTCGGGGTCCACCACGCCCTCCACGAACTTCAGCCCCTCGCCCTGGTTGACACCCAGCATGATATCGTAATTGAGGAACTCGCCCTGCTCCATCAGGATCTCTGGGTCGTCCGGGATCACGTCACCGTCGATGACCGGCCCAAAGGCCACGTGGTAGCGTGCCGGCTGGATGTCTTGCTCCACCAGCTCCTTGGCACTCTTCTGCCGCAGGCAGTCCACCATGTCCACCGTGTCCAGCACGTTGCAGCCCACCTTGTCGGCCAGCATGCTGGTGTACTTCACGGGCTGGTAGTTCACTGCCCAGCTGGAGAGCGCGGAGCCGCTCTGGATGATGGCTCTCTGGAAGAGACCTGCAAGAGAAGCGAGGAGCGGAGGAAGCTTGCAGCGGGGAGAGCCCGGAGCTGCCCCAGTACCCCACGGCTGCAATGCAGGATGAGGTGTGGAGGAGGCACCGGTGCCCTCAGGCTCCTGCGAGGACCCCAATCTCCAGAGCATGCACCATATCAACCCGTGCTGTGTTCCCTGTGGTGCTAGGCTGGCATGGGGCCTCAGCTCAGGGGCGCTGCACACCCCCAGGATCCCATGGCCGGTGTTTCATGGGGAAGGCCTGGCAGCAGCGGGAGGGTTAACGCCTGCTCGGGGACACTTAACCCTGCGTGTCCCACCCGCCGCTTTGTCAGGGCCCCCCTCGCCCCCCTCCCCGCCACTTCCTGCCCAGCTGGGGCTGCTCGGTGCCAATCCGGCCCCGCGGGAGCACGCTGCCAGACGCACAAAGAGGGCCTTTCTGCCACCGGGAACACAGAGGGAGTGGACTTTCGCCCTGGAAAGCGGGGCCACAAAGGCCCTGGCCCAGGCGGAGGAATGCGTGGCTGGGCTCCAGCCCCATGTCAATGGCGCTTGTGCTCGGAATACAAAGGGCTGCGAGGAAGCGGAGCCTCCGGGGCGGTGAAAGCGGCCGGGCTCGGGGTGCACCCTGGGGTCTCTGCTCTCCGGCCGGCCCTCTCCCGCGGCCCCGCGTGCTGCTGTGCCTGGCCGGACTCTGGCGTTTGATTGCTGCCAGGGCCCGTTTCGTGCACGGTGCAGGGAGCAGCACGGCAGCATCGCTGCACACAGAGGCCGCCGGGCTGAGCCCACTGAGTGCTGCAAGAGTGGTGGTCACACACCTGAGCCCGTGCGGCTCTGATGGGAGCGTGCCCCCGCCTGCAGCAGCAGTGTTCGGAGGATCCTGGCTACCAGCCACCGTGCCCGTAGCTCTGTCTGCACGCACTGTCCCCGCTCTGCCAAGTACCTGACGTACAGTCCCACGCGCTGGGACAAAGAGAAGTCACAAGCTCTGTTTGTCACCTCCCGGTGCCCTAGAAAGCAGTGCCCAGCCCACAGGCACAGCGGGCAGAGCACTGCCCGTTCCCCTCCGAGGTGAGCATCCCCAGGCACCCTGGCAGGGCCGGCCGGGAAGAGGAGCAGCCCCTGGCCCCTTGGCGAGGAACCCACCCGCCTGCGCGCGCCGGGGCTGGCAGGGGAGCCGCGGGTCTCCCCGGCAGCCAGACACAGCGTGCGCGGCACCAGCCTCCCGTGTCTGCCTCTCGCCGCGCCTGGCAGAGCAGGCACAAATTAGCAGCTTCATTAATAGCTCTTGATCACTACGAGTTTTATTTTGATCCGATAAAAACAAACCCGCCTGGTCTACAGGCTGTGTCTCGGCGTGCCTCCCCTGCCGCGCTGCGGAGCCGGCTGCCGGCCCCATCCCCGGGGAGATGGGTGCTTTGGAGCAGGTCTAGATGAGGGCGTCCTGTGTACGTGTGTTCTGACACCATAGCCTAATGGGGCAGCAAGGGACACAGCACCCAGACACAGGGTTTAGTGGCAGAAAGCCTGGTGTGACCCAAAAAGTGCTGTACTGGGCTCTCCAGCTGCGGATGGAAAGCCAGGGAGCAGCGGCAGCCACTCAGGGGGCAAAGAATGGAGGCTCCAACCCACCCCAGCCTCAAATCGTGCTGCCGGGTACAGCAGCACACCCGGTTGTGCTCAGGAGACACCGGGGGCAGCAGGAGGACAGAGGGCTGCCAAGAGCTGAGGTGCTGACTTCAGGCACTGGGCACTCAGGTAGGAGCAGGGACTGACTGTGGGTGTCCCGAGAGCCCAGGGTGGCAGGGAGAGCAGCTTACCCAGAGCAAATGCGTCCTCCATATATGTTGCTTGGGCTAGACCACTCTTTACCTTCCCTTTACTTTTTACCCTTTACCTTTTACCCACACTTTGCCTTCCTTGTTTCCAAGCTTTCTCTACACTTGGGCTTTAGCATTTTGCTTTGCCCTGCATTACTCCAAGCTGGCAGGGTGCAGGTGATGGTGTCGGCAGAGCAAGCAGGCTTTGGGGCAGCCTGGCCCTGAATTCCCCAGATCCTGGAGCAGGACTGGCCCGGCAGGACCAGGCAGCACGGTACGCTTTGCCCCTCTCCACATTCAGCCTGAAGTTTCTGAAGGTTTTTCTTCATGCAGTGTTCCCAGGCTCCCCAGCAGGGCTGCAGCTCTTCTCAGTATTGTCATTTTTCATATTTGCCTGGGTTTCTGTGGGGCAGATGCAGGGCAGTGCCCACTGCCCCAGCATGGCCTGTGCCCCTTCTCCCCTGCACCACGCACAGGGGTGCGGCACTGCCTGAGCTCAGTGCCTGTGCCCCATATAACCCCCTGTGACCATGCTCACCGTGCTCCCTGCCAGTCTGGTGCCCTGTGCACCATGCTCAGCTCGGGTTTTCCTCCTGCTGTTTCCTTCAGGAAGTTTAGGCAGAACAGCTCTGCTCTGATTGCTGAAAATCTTTTTTTTTTTTTTTTTTTTTTTTCCAATTTTCAATGTAAATTTATTCACAGGTGGTTTATATGCATCTGCTCTTATGCCAACACAATCTTGTAGCATAAACAATTCCTTTCTTTATCTAGAGTAAACATTCTGCTGTATTTACACCACGGTATCAATCACATCACCTCCACAAGCGCCGTGCCAGTCTCCACACTCCCAGACCTCCTCTCCGCTACGAGGGGGCCTCGCTCCCTCCCCGGGCTCACGCTCGCTTTTGCCCCTGCTCCCGCGTGGATCGCTCGGCAGCTGGGGCAGGGCCAGCACCTACCTTCCGAGTGGTGGGACAGGGTGAGCAGGCTGACGCAGGAGGCGCCGATGCCGGAGCCGAAGACGGTGATCCGCAGGGGATCCCCGCCGAAGAAGGCGATGTTCTCGCTGACCCAGCGCAGCGCCTGTATCTGGTCCAGCAGCCCGTAGTTGCCCTTAGCAGCCTGGTCCCCCGTGCTCAGGAACCCTGCAGCAGGTGAAACGGAGCCCGGTTAGGGACAGGGGAAGCAGGCTGCCCTCCCACCCCTCCCTGAGTCTGGGGGAGCTGTATGGGACCCCATCCCAGTGGGATCAGCAGTGCTGTGGGTGCTGTGGGGACACTGCGGCCCTACACATTTAAGGGAGAGAGGCTGGGAGTGCTGCCTGCGGGCACAGACAGGGCGACAGGCACGGGACACTGCCCTGCCCCGACCACCGCCCGTGCCAACAGCCTCATGCACGCTCGGAGGGAGGCTGGGGAAGCACAGGGAGCGCAGGCAGGCTGAGCGCACGCAGCCAATGCTTCCCATGGAATAGCGTGGTCCGGAGGAGGCTCTATAAATGTAAGGAGGTGGGCTGGGCAGAGAGGAACCACTGCAGCTTAAAACACAAAGGCTCTCAGGGAGGAAGATGCTAAGAAATGCTTTCAACAGCAGTGGTAACACCCAAGATAAGCTATCGATGTTTTATCTGCCTTGACTCAAAGCAGGAAGCTGGAGCCATGGCACGGGGGCTGAATGTGGGCAGGTAACACAGTGGCAGGGAGTGGCACGGCGCTGCGCTGGCACCGCGGTGCTGCTGGCACTCAGCAGCTCTTCAGTGGGGATGCCAAAGGCACCATATAAGTTTTATTTCAGGCTGTGTTTTATACCTCCTAAATTAGTGCTATCAATCTTAAAGGCCTGACTTTTCATATTGAGAGGTCTCAAATAGGCTGCTTTTTGTGGAAAAGCCCATTTCCTACCAGGTAAATCCAGGCAAGACTGCTGACCTCCAGCTGCCTTTCCAAGAGGTTGTGGGGCACGGGGGTGTCAGAGGGACGTGGTGCCCAGGTGAGGGACGAGGAGCCCCTGTCCCGGCTGGGGTGTGAGCAGCAGAGCCTGTGGGGTGGCTCGGATGAGTTCTTCCCCAGCAAACCCCTCGGAGGGCCGAGCACGTCTCCGTGCATATTGTGGGAGGCCACGGTGTGAGCAAAGCCACCCTTACACCTCTACCGTTCCCTTCCCGAGGGGATGCATCTGGGATTGTGCATTTCCCATGCAGGGCAAGGGAAGCTCTCAGGGCCTGCCCTGGTTCCTGCTGGAGCACGGCGCTGCCTGGTCAGCTCGGACAGCATCCACGGAGCAGTGAGGCAGCTCCTGCCGGGGGGGGGTAGAGCTGATCTGTCCCCCGGGGCAGGCAGGCAGCACCCGCTGGCAGCTCAGCGCTCCGAGCCCTCTCAGGAGGTGATGCTGGGTAAACACATTTATTATTTATTTAACCGCAGACCAATATTTGCTTTCAGCTGAGCCGGGTTGTGTAAATGAGCCTGGGTGGCCGGTGCCAGGAGCCTGACCACGCCGTTGTGGCTGCTGTGGGCTCTGCCACGTGGCACCGTGCTCGGCCGGAGCGCAGACCCCGTCCCTCCCCGTCCCCCTGCCCCCCTGTCCCGCCGCACAGCGCCGGCACGGCCCGTACCCAGCACTCCAACGCGGTAGTTGAGGGTGATGACAATCACGTTCCCGTAGCTGGCCAGGACGCTGCCGTCTATCATGTTCCCCGTGCCCTCCATGTACGAGCCCCCGTGGATGTACACCATCACCGGCTTGGCCCCGCTGTCCCGGATGTCTGGAAGGAGAGGAGGTTAACCACAGGACCCCGCCAGCAGCCGCGGCACCCTGCCGAGAGGCAGACCATGGAGGAGGAAGGCAATGCCAGCTGCCAGGACTGGGGAGGGGGCTGCAGCAGCCAAACCCAGAACCCAAAGCCTCGGCAGAGACCTGAGAACCACCCACCACCACCCCAAACCCTCCAGCCCCTCTCCGGGCGGTGGCAGCCCCTGTCCCCGTCCCAGCACTGCTGTCCCCTTGCTGGGAGCTGCCCGGGGTCTCAGCACATGGAGGAGAGGCACGGGCTGGACCCAGCTGCTGTTCCCCAGAGCCACGGGCAGGAGCTGGCACCTCCGTGGTGGCACCGGCAGCGTGGGGTGCCCCCGGAGCCTGTCCCCGTGTCCCTTCTTCAGCTGGCCCCAAGCCCTCGGCTCCGGGAGTGCTGGCAGCTGGCATTGCGGAGGGGCAGGGACGGGGTGTGCAGGACCTGGAGGGCGGGGGGGCACTGGTGGGCGCTCCCACCTCTGTCTCTCCCGTCCCCCCCCCCTCCCTTCCAATTCCCTGGGAAGGCAGAAACCTGCCGGCTGCCGGGATGCGAGCCCATGGCACCCCAGTGCCCGGACACAGACATGGCGATGAGCAGACAGTGCGTGCGCGTGTGCGTGTCGGGAGGTGAGCGCCGAGGCCGGGCGAGGACAGGTCATGAGGCATGGAGTGAGGATGGGGAATGGGACCCGAGGGACGCGGAGGGAGAGGGCTGGGGGAGCCTAGGGCAGGGAGCAGCCACGCGCTCCCTCTCTTGCCTGCTCTTATCCCGGGGAAAGTCCCTGCTGGTGCTCAGCACCTGGCACATCTCCACCGCGTTGCACCCATCACAGCGGTGGTGCCAGCTCCGCGTGGTGCCCAGCCCTTCCCCATGCTGGCGAGCCGGTGCCGACGGACTTTGCCCTCCCCTGTGCTCACCCACACTCAGTGCCTTGCACCGATGGGCATGGCCGGCACCAGGCACAGCCCTCGCCCCCCTCGGCTGCCCCGACCCCTGCCTCCCTCGCCCCCCGCACCCCATCGCCACCGGCTGCCCTGCCCGGGGCCGTCCCGGTGCCAGCCCTGCTCTGGCAGGAAAACTCTTGCTGGGGCCGCCTGTGTGAAATCCCAACAGCTGAAACGCCGAGCCCGCGGCTCTGAACTCTCCTCCCTGCCACGCGCTGTCACCGAAATGCGAAGGGACATCCCTGTATCTGACCGGCAGCAACGGCATAACAGGGAAAAAAAAAAAAAAAAAAAAAGGTTCTTAATCTTCGCAGCACATCTTGGTGTGCAGGGATTTACTGCAGTCAAATCACTTAGCGTGGATGCCAGTTTACACCCTGGTACAAGAGATCCTGGGGCACAGGTTACTGGGAGACAACAACAGGTTTTGATACTGCCAATGAACAGGCTTTTCATCTGCTGCCCAGAACCCAAATGCCATCTGTCAGGACAGGCTTGAGCTGCCCCAGGACTCCCGCAGACCACGAGGTCTCGGTGCCCTCGCCGTGTTACAGCTGCGTCCTGGCAGACCTTTCCTCCTCACATCCCTGCAACAAAACAGGCCGAGTCCAGACCCTGCAGACGAGCAGCCCTGTTTTTACCCCAAATCGCCTGCTCTGCAGCTTTCTGAAGCCTGGTGTAGATCCTGAATCACACCCATCTGAAGTCACTCTTGCTCTACCTCAGCTGGCACGGATGCCGTGGCCACAAGCAAGACCTCGCTCGCGTTGGGAAAAGAGCGGGTGCAGCATCCCCAGCACCGGGGCCGGGTACAAATCCTGCTCCGGGTGCGGGGGACAGCGAGCCAGGGGCACCGCTACCCCATGGCAGGGCACCTAGAGCTTTTGGGGCCGCTCCTCGCCAGCACCCGCAGCATGGAGTGAGGAGTGGGCGAGTGCACGAGGGCACGAGGGGAGGGCGCAGACTCCTGCTGCGCATCGCTGAGTCCGGAGGGATGAGGCTGGAGGTGGAATATGACCGGGCTCGGGGTGAAATGGGCCCAGGTGCCCGAGGGCTCCCTTGCTCCCAAGCTGCCATGCTTCCTCCCGGCCCTCGCTCGAGCGGAGCGGGGCAGCCAGCAACCTTCTCCTGAAGCACAACCCCACAAGCTTCCCCCGGAGGAGAGGAAGGGCCTGAGCCCTGCACAGCCGGCCCCCCGGCCCCCCGCCCCGCGCAGCTGCCCAGCGCCGAGACAGACACACACGGGGCTCCCTGGGGATGGCAGCGGATGGCGGGCAAACGGAGTTGCTTTGCGTGTCATGCAGTGGCAGCCTCGAGCACAGAAATACCTTCGTCTTCATCCCCGTCATTATCCGCTAAGTCCTCTCCCTGTTTCTTAGCGCTGGCTCCTAGGGACCAAACACGAGGAGACAGAACAGAAAGGAAAACAAAACAAAACAACAACAACAAAATAAAAAAAAAAAGAAAGAAAAAAAGAAAGAAAAAAAAACAACAAAAGAGAATTCAAAAATAGCATGATAGCAGAGACGGTGGGGCCAGGCCTGCGCCCCACAGCACTGCTGGCTACTCACACTGCACCTCTCCCAGAGCCACGGCAGGGCAGGGGCAAGGCTGCCCCGGCACCGCGATGCCGCTCCCCGGGGCCCTTCCCAGATCCTCCCCGGGGCGCTGGGGGCAGCGAGCATCCCCGAGCATCCCCGAGCATCCCCGAGCCGTGTCCCGTGGGGTGCGCACAGGGGGCCCCGCTGCCGGCTCTGCTGCCGCTGGCTGTCCTCTGCCACCAGCACGGCCGAAATGCCACGGTGCCCTGCAGCCCTGCTCATCGCACCACAAACCATTGGACTGTAATGGGAGCATCCCCACGCCACAAAAAAACATCGGTTCCTGTAAGGTCCTGCAAAACTTGGAGTCCCACCAAGCACCAGCATGGTCCCAGTGCCCTGTTCCTATCAGCCCAGCTCTGTCCCAGCAAGGGGCTGCTCCATCAGCGAGGTGCAGCCTTGGGTAAGGATTAGATGAAGTGAAAGTGGTTGCAAGAGTAGCTGGGAAGCCGAAGTCGGGGAGTCACTCCCACTGCCAGCCTGGGAGGTGACAGAGTGGCACTGTCCCACTCGCAGATGGCAGAGATGAGGGGACAGGATTTGAGTGTGAAAGGAATCAGTGATACGGGCAGCTCCGTGGGGCCAGGTGCAAACACCCATCCTCAGCAGGGATAACCCACGGTGCCGGCTGAAACCCTGGCTGGGGACAGCAGCCCCGTCCTGCTCAGAAGACAAGAGCAGGGCCTGAGGGGGAGCAGCAAGGCGCAGCTGCCACTGGTGCGCTGCACAGCACCCCGTGCCGTGACCTTCTGCTGGCAGCCCACCAAGCAAGGACCAGGAGTCTGGAAAATCCGCCAGCAAGTGAAGTTTGAGGGAGACAAGGTCACCCAAATGCTGACAGCAGGAAGCTGAAGGGAGCTGTGCTTGTGGCCTCCCTAGGCAGGACAGGCCGCGGAGCGGCGGTGACATGGGAAAGTGGCTCCTGCTGCACAGGGCAGCAGCAGCGGAGCCACAGGAGGCAGGGTTAAACTGGGCATAAAGAAAACCTTTCTGGCAGATAGGGCAGAAAAGCAGTGGAAGTGATGGCCTGGGGAGGAGGTTAAGGAGATGTGTGACAAATGCTGGGCACACTTTAGGTGGAGCAGCTCCTGTCCTTGGGCAGGGGCGTCTCCAGAGCCAGCCCGGTGATCTCCGAGTTCACCTCCCAACCCACTGCTCTGTGCCCTGCCTCCTCACAGCTGTCTGGTTACCGCACCCCTCCAGCCTCACCCCAGGAGCCCCTGCCCTCTGCCCTGGTGCCCCAGCGTCCCCCTCCTGCTGTGTCCCCTTCCCCACCCGGCACACACAGCCCCAGCCTGCCTGCAGACAGGCGCCGTGGGCTTGACCGGGTGCATCTTCGACAGGGAGAGCTGCGAGCCCAGAAAGCACTCAAATGACAAAGTACCCGTGCAGTGTTTGCTACGCAGAGCTCCTCTCCAGCTTCCCTGGTAATGCACGGGGAGAAGGATTTTCTCTAATGACTGCTGCAGGCTGCAATCCTTCACCCGCCCCGTGCTTCGGAGCTGTAGCTGGGAGAGGTGGCACGGCGTGGGGAGGGAGCTGGCTGGGGCTGCCACAGCTGTAGCGAGTCCAGCCGTGCTGCTCACCCCATAACTACACCAACGCCCTGCAATCCCACAAGAGAAACAACACAGCAGGTGCTCTCACACCTCACTGTTTGCTCGGTTGCCTCCCAGCACCTGCTGTTGCAGTGCCACCGCAGCAGGAGATGCTGCTCTGCTCCAGCACGGGCTGCAGCCCAGAGCCCAGCGCTGCCCTCCTGGCCCACCAGCTCCCTGGGCTCGTCTGAGCTTGGTTCACAGCCGGGAAAACCAAAGGACTTGTGGCTCCTGCTCTCCTCAGCCATCAAAAATTCATTCTGCTCACCCAGTGCGAGTGCCTGTTACGCTGCTTAACCGCGAGCTGACTGCGGAGTGACACTGTTCAGGGTGATAGGAAGGATGCATGCGCGCTTATCTGAAGTCCCTAGGAAGATTTAAGCCCAAGTTCAGAAAAAAATAAAATCAGTTTTCCTTAAACAGGAGCATCCGCACCGGATTTATACTATCTTAAGCAAACTGTTCCAGTAGCACTGACGCCAGTGCAAACAGTGATAAAGAGGGCAGGGATCCCAGCTCCTTGCAGCCGTCGTGGTGCAGATAAGAGAGGAGCAGGAGCAGGACCCAGTCCTTCTCCGGCTCCAGCAGCCGGGCAGGAGCCTTTCCTCCCTGCTGCCCGGCGCCTCCCTGCCCCTGGGCGATGCTGAGGAGCCATCTCCATCCTCCTGGGGCTCCACAAAAGCACCAGACTCCTCGTGCCCTGGTGCCTGCCAGCACTGACGCTGCCCCTCACCTTTGTACATCATGTCCTGGCACAGTAGCAGAGCACAGGGCTGGCCACGTGCCCCCAGCCACGCCACAGAGGCCAGGCTGGTCCCTAGTAAAAACCAGGGGGGTCTGACAGGAGCATCCATAGGCCCTGTGCTGTGTGCACGTACACGCTCCTCCGGTGGGCAGAGCTTTATTTTCACAGCAAACCATGAGCAGCAGCTGAACCTAGATGGTTCAACAGATCCTCCTGCGCTGTGCATGGCTAATTAGTCCCAAAGCGCTGCTGCCCTGCCCTGTCCCAGGAGAGGGGACCGACGTGCACCCAAGCAGGAACTAGGGCAGGGAGACAGGGATGTTTTTCTGTCTGGTGGAGACGGGGATGATTTCTGATAAAATCTTAGCCCTTTGGCTGCTGTGAGATGAAAACAACAGTGAGGTGAGAGCCGAGGCATTTCAAACCACCAAAATACTAGACAGGCTCTCCCTCTGCGAGAGGAGAGCTCGTTGACCAGTCATACACAAGATGGCCTTAGAAATAGTAATCAGGAGCATTGCTGAACAAGATGATGTTCAAATGACACCAAGTCCGAACAAACAAGCGCTGCAGGTGTGTTATCCTCGCCCTAAGCACTACTAACCCAGGACATTCAGAGCTAAGTGCCTCTTCACAAGTTATTCAATTAATTCGAGTCAACAGACACCAGCTCAGCGGCCGGAGCTGAAGGGCAGCAGCAGCAGCTGGGCGCTTTAATCCTCTGCACATCACGCCTGGATGCCCAGATCCCTGGCTCTGCCCATCCGCGAGCCGATGCTGCCAGCACGGGGCAGGAGGCACAGGGCAGGAGGCACATCCCTGCCGCCTCCCCGGGAGCTGCCACCGCATGGCACAGGCCACCAAAGGCATCCTCAGAGCCACTGCAGGGGAACTGCTGGCGGGCAGAGCTGGTGGGGGGCAGAACAAGGAGGAGAAGGCACCCGAAGTGGTTCATTGTGCCCTGTGCCACCGCTTCTCCTGCCCTACCCCAACCCCTTCTGCTCTGCCCGGGCTGCGGGGGGCTCCCGCGGGGACCCCAGCCCCAGAGGGCCGGGAGAGGAAGCGCTTTGAAGTGTCTCGGTGTCGCTGGCACAGCCTGCGCCGGAGGCGGCGTGCGGAGACTCCCTAATGCGCCAGCCCTTTCAGGGGCAGCCTTGGCACTCGGAGAGATGGCGTGTGAATAGCCAGGACAGCCACAGGAAAAGCAAAGCAAAGAAACCAAACGACAGAACTCAGGGAGGGGGGGGGAAAGAAAAACAACAACAACAACAAAAAAAAATAGTCGCTGGAAGGAAAAGAGCTCCCCAAACCTCTGAGCCCAGCTGCGCCAGCCCCGTGAAACGCGGGGGCACGAAGAGAAAAGCGGCAGAGCCGGGGCCCCCTGCGCGGGGTGCCCGGCACGGCGGTGCGGAGGCGGCGGCAGGCGGGGAGGGCAGCTCCAGCCCGGCAGGACACCTCCTCCTGAGCCTTTCAGAAGAGCTGGGCGGCCCGGCCGCGGGCACCTCGGGGCAGCGAGGAGGATGGGGTGATGCAGGGAGCAGCCTGGGCTCTGCCTGCCTGCGTGGGGCTGGGCGGTGGGATGGAGGGAGCATCCTGCAGGGATTGAGGGAGACAGGAGGGGTCTGGTTTGTGCATCTCCCACTCCCCGGCTCGTGGCACTGGGGTTGGATCGGGATTATTTTGGGTGCCCAAGCTGCAGTGCAGCGGGAGGAGCCCCGCACAGCCCTGGAGACAGCGACGAGACAAAGCGGAGCTGTGTCTGCGCTGGAGATGCTCTGCCGCCTCCGGGGAGGCTGCAGCTTAGGGAGGGTGCGATTTGAGGAGGTGGAGAGCACATCCTGAGCTCGCACAGCCGTGTCTGGGAGTGTCTGTATGTGTGTGGATGGATGAATATAGGGATGCACGTAGCCCCACCAGCACAGCCAAGGGCAGAAAGGGGGTTGGGGCAGAACACGGCAGTGTGTACACGGCCAGGCCAGGACTGATGCTTTAACCACAGAGCTCTGGCTGCTAAAGACCAGGGATGCAACGAGGGGAAGAGCTCAGGCCCCATCTACAGCCAGGTGCCCCCCTGAGCGGGTCGGTACCCAGGGGTGGGAGGGAGCCCCTTGCCTGCTCTGGGAACAGGCGCATTTACACGTTCCCCATGACCAAAAGGACTGGGAAGCACGAGCTCAGCCTGCCAGCAGCTGTTCTGAAAGGCCTGGGAGCACAGGAGCATCCTGCTCTGCCCTCAACCCGGCTGCGGGGCAGGAGCCCAGGCGGCCGCAGCACCCGCGGGTCCCTGCGGGCGGGGAGCGGGCGGCAGCGGGGCAGGGCTGCTCGGGGCCCGCGGGCGGTCGCGGCACAGAGAGGCGCTGGAGGAGCACGCCGCGGGGCCAGAGAGAACCGACAGGCACCCTCTCACTCTCTCTCACTCTCTCTCTCTTTCCTCTCTGTGCCTCTCTGCCGGTCGGCTTGCTACATACCTCCTTTCCTACATATTTTCTTGTTGGGCTTTCGGGTGCATTCCTTGGAAATCCGTTTTACTGTAAAATGAATAAAAGACTACAAAATAACAGGAGGCTCCACCGGCTGGAGGGGGCATGCAATCACAACCACGCTGCCGCCCACCCGCCGCCCCGGGACCGCGGGAGGTGGGGAGGGAGCGGCGCCGTGGGAGGAAAACTCTGGGCCAGCCGTGCTGGGCGGGTGGGAAGGGGCGGCCGAGAGCCCACCGGGACGGAGGGGCAGAGCCGGCGAGGCTGCCCTCAGCGGGGCAGAGCTGCCCCGTGTCCCATCCAGCCCCCTGCAGCCCCCCGGGGCTCCCGCGGTGGTGAGGCTGTGGCGGGCAGGTGGGCAAGGTGCTGCCTCCTCCACCCTCTACTTACGGTTCAGGTGGGGTGCCCTGCGAAGGAAAAGGTTAGCCAGGAGGCAGCCGGTGCTGCTCGGCCTCACCACCGCGGGACCGTGCCCCTCATGCTCGGCTGCAGCTGCAGAGCGATGCCCCCAACCTCCCGCCTTCGCCAGGATCCCCCAAAAGGGCTTTTGCGGCCCCAAAAAAGGCTCTGTGGCCCCTTCCTGGCCCGAGCAGCCCGGCCCCGGGAGAGGCAGAGTGTTCCTCCCAGCGGCGGCCGCAGCCCGTGCCCACGGCTAGCGCATGGACCTGGGGGTGGGAAGGGGGGAGGAAGGACAAACCCAAACCAACTCAAGACAGAACCTGGCACTCGGCGCCTGGGGAGCACAAACCAGCTCGTCGCTCTGTGGATCTGCGGTCAGAGAGTCTGATTCAGATTTAGCAACACAAGAGAGGAACCCGTGACGATGCCATGGAGGTGGAAGGGAGAGAGGGGGGGGGGGGGACCGAGAGGCGTGGAGGGGCGGGAGCACGCGAGACAGAGATGGCAGCTGAGGGCGAGCTGAGTGGCCAGAGGAAGCTTTCCACGAACAGACAGCATGCTGCAGGGTCCACAACCACATGCGGCAAACACAACACCCAGGTGAGACCAACCGCTGCTGGGCAGGGGCAGGGGCAGGGGCAGGGCGGCCCCCCCTGCCCTCCCAGAGCGCTCGCTCCTGCGGGCGCCCCGGCGGGGACTCACCATCCTCCGTGGGGATGTAGATGTTGAGGTACAGACAGTCCTCGTTGGGGTCCTGGATGTAGGTGGCCACGATGTCCAGGTTGGAGGTAAACCAGATGGGCAGCATGATCTCGGGAACGGCGTTGTGGATGTTCTGGGGGCAGACCGGCGAGAAGTGGGTAGCGTTCCTGATGCCCGACCAGGAGGGCGGCGGCTCGGGGGGCATGAACCTCTTCTCCCCGACGGGGGGGGCGGCGTAAGGCACCCCCAGGTACTGGTCCACGGGTCCCAAAATCTCGCTGGGCAGCGGCACGCGCACCCCCCGCAGCTTCCCATAGTGCGTGTTGACAGTGGGCGAGTAGACCTGGCCCTCCATGCGCACGACGGCCGAGGCGAAGCTCAGGACCCACAGGGCGAGACGCAGGTCCCAGCCGGCCACCAGCTCAGGCACTTGGAGAACAGGGGGCAAGAGAGGGCTTCTCCAGAGTATCAGCCACATCGTCCGGGAGGAGCAGCACCAACATCCAGGCCTGAAGCTACCTGGGGCGAGGGCTCAGCGCATCCCCATCACCGCAAGCCTCCGGTTTTCCCAGCAGGAACGGCCAGATCCGTGGGGCGGGAGAGCCCAGCGACTCAGGGACTGTGCCCCGGATTGACGTGCCGCCGCGCCTCAGAGCCTGCGAGCTGCCTGCTGCGGTCCCCCTTCGAACGGCCCGGCCCGGCTGGGATTGCTGATGCTGCGGAGAGACGGAGGGAATTAACAGCACTCACCCTGCAAAGAGCCACGGGGCTGCAGCACCCGGGGTGCCCGCTCCTACCTGGGCGCAGAGCGCTCCCCGTGCTCGAGAAGGGGCCGGTATTCACCCCCCCGGGGCAGGAGCCCGAGTTGGGATGCTGGGGAACACCTGAGGTGCTCCAGGAGACGGAGCCCCGAGCACGTGTGGACACACAGACAGCGCCCGGCTGCACACACTGAGCCCACCCATGGCACAGAGGGACCCCTGGCTGGGTGGGCAGGGGTCCATGGCCATGTCCCCCCCCACTCTGCTGCCCCACACAGGGTGGCGGGGGGCACGGACACCGTGCAGGTGGCTGGGGATGAGGACCTGAGGCCACGTGTCAGCGTGCAGGGCTGCAGCAGGGAGCCCTGGCTGGAGGCTGCCTGGATTTCCAGAGCTCTGCCCTTCCCCTCCCCGCTCCGCCTGCCGCATTCAGGGCTTATGTAAGGGCCCCCCCTCGCCTCCCCCCTGGCTCCCAGGGACGGGCACACCGCGGCCACGCTCGCTCGTGGGCTCCTGGCATCGGTGAGAGGCCGGATCCTGGCCTCGGTGAGCCGGTCCCTGCTGAAGGCACTGCTCGGGGAGGGGGTCAGAGGCTGCCGCCCGTCTCAGCCACACGTGCTTACCCTGGCAGGGACGGCGGCTGGGCACCTCCATTTTGCCCCAGAGCATCCTTAGGTGCCCACCTGGTAAAATCTCTCCGAAGCTCGGAGGGGAGCAGAGCTGCACTGGAATTACTGGAGCACAAAATAAGGGCTGTGTGCAGATGGAAGGAAGAGGCTCTGTTCAAGGCTCAGCTGGGCAGGGACTCCACTAATGGAGAACACCTCATCCAACGAGGAAAATCCGCAGAGAAAAAAAAAAAAAATACACGGAGGGCGTCTCAAATCTGCACTGCACATGTGCAGGCAATTCACTGCCGGTCATTAAGGAAATGGGCCTGTGCTGTGCCTGCCCTCCTGGTATGCCCAGGGAACACAGCAGGCTCAGAAATCAGTGTCTGACAGGCGTAATAAGAAACACTCAGCCCAGAAAATCACGTTGCTGCATCCGGTCCGCCCGAGCAGTGAGGCTGTGCAGGGCTGGGAACGCAGACGTGCTTCCAGAGCCCACAGACAGCAGCGGTGTGAGGCAGGGACAGCACCAGGAGCGATGGGCAAGGAGGAGCAGCAATATCCAGGGCATCCTGCTCTGTGCCCCGGAGCACCCCTCTGCCACCGCCTGCTGCCTGACCAGGGGAGGTGGCACCAGACAAGCACGCACTGCAGGATGCTGACACAGCTGCGTTACCCCAAAACAGGTGCTGGAGGCTACAAAATGCAATGCGAGAGCAAAAGAAGCATACCAAGGGCAGAAAGGCAGCCGAGGCACCCCAGCACCCCGAGCTCTGCGGTCACACCACTGCTGCTGCCGCCCCGCTCTGCCCCCAGCTCCGGAGGAAAACCATCGCTCATCCGCTGAGCACGGCGCTGCTGGAAGGCAAAGCATCCAGCCCACATCATCTGTCCTCGTCCTTTGGATGCCGCGGGTTAGGATGAAGCCAAATTATTAATGAGTGTCGTATCTCGTTGGCACGCCTGGGTGCTACGGGCAACCTCGATACTGCCCGTAGCTCCCAGCAGAGCCATTCGCTGCCAGCCCTCGTTCCTGCTCTGCAGGAGCACGCCGCAGCCCTGTGGCTTACCAGAGGATTCCCTGGCTCCGAGCTCTCCCAGAGCCGTGGCCGTGCATCGCCTTGAGCATGGCAGCTCCAGCACTGCCTCAGCCAAGGGATTTCACAGCGTGAGGCACACCGGGCACCACAAAATTAGGGCTGAACTCACCCCCCGCTTCCCATCCTTGGGGTGGCTGCACACCTGGCATAGCCGCTGTGTCGTTGTGTACTGCACAACGAAGAGATTGTTTTATTTTATTTTTTTTAAAGTAAAACAGAGCCCAAAACAGCTTCTCCTCCTGATTATGCTATCATGATATCCTTTTGGGTTGCTTAATCCTCACCCATGGCTCTCCCAACAGCTCTGTAAAAAACAGGGAAATCTGAAGACAAAAAACTGTCTGTTATGGTAGAATTAAAGTTCCAAGTACACTTCCATAATGCAAATAAAATCATGCTACCAGATTTGCAGTTGTCTCAAATTATGAGCTGTGTGAAGCATCAGAGACGGAGGTGAGTTACATTAGCAACAGCCAAGTGTGTCCGGATAGAGATGCACAGTTAAGACCCAACAAACCTAATGTTACCTCGGAGAGCCACAGAGTGCTGACAATAAAATCCACATCACGCTATTTGAACATTTGTAATTCCAGATTTGGTTCCATCGTTTTTTACAGACTTTTCTCCTCCATCTGCCGATGCCCCTGCAGCACAGAATAAAGGCACCCAAACAATCTCAGCAACATGCTCCTAAACCCTCCTATGTTTGGATTGGTTTTCAATTACAACAACAAAAACAACGCAAGCCCTAAATCTGGAACTCCCTGGGTTTCAAACGCCTCATTTGGGATGATTACAATCCCCCCGAAACACATCTTACCCGCATATTGCTCTTCTGCGCTCTGCGCTCCCTGCTGTAACTTCGTGTTAGCGTAACATTTAGTACGGGAATTTAGCCTTAATTTAATATCGACGGGCTGCCACCAACACCAGTGCCCAGCCCTCTCCACCGAGGTGCTCCCGGGGGCAGCTGCATGAGCCCTGCATTGCTGCGCTCACCCCAGCGGGGCTGAAGGCTCCTTCCCCCAGCCTGCCCAAGCACACGCAGTAATGAAAGAGAAGATCCAGGAGAGGACGTTTCGTTCGGGAAGCAATTCCCTCGCATCCCACGGGAGGTGGGAGTGAAGCATCCCCAGGATGAGCCGCCTACGGCTCCTCCCGCTGTTCCCGGCCAGCCCAGCTCTTCCCCCGGCAAAGGTGGCTGCTGCCTCCCCGCAGCCCTCGCGAGCGCTGGAGGCTGCCAGTAGGAAATGGAGGCTGCCAACTGGAAGTGAAACCCGGCTGGCCCGGGCAGATACGGCCAAGCTGGGGACACCGAGACGAGCGCACGAGCGAGGAGCCGGGAGAATAAAGCCGCTGCAGGCATCCTGGGTCGTCCTGCCAGACCGCGGAGGGCGGCTGGTGCGAGCGGAGGAAGTGAGGCTGCTAACTGTTAATGATTTTATTCATGCATCTTGGAAAACAAACGCTGTATCGGTATTTCCACGACTGTACTGTCTGCCAGGCTGCTCCCTCCCCAACAACAAGACGCTCTCCATGGAAACCTGAGCAGGCGGATCCTGCGAAGCCGCGGTTGCAGATGCACAGCGAGGCGTCCCCGCGCCAGCCAGAAGAGTCGGATCCACACCTCTGCTGGCTGAGAGCTGTGGGCGAGCGCTGCCAGGCCGGGCCCTCGCATCGGATCTCCGCTCCCCTCCCAGCAATCCACACCCCGCTGCTTCCCTCCCTGCCAGCCCCCTCGCTGCTCTCCTCCTGCACGCAGCGATTTTGGCTCTTGCCAGCCGCCGGTGCCTTCTGCCTGGCCGGCGGTGCTGCAGGAACCTCGGGAGCACAGGAGCTGCAGCAGCACCGGGCTGATGTGCCCATGTCCCTGGGCCCCAGCTTTTCTCTGCCAGCCATCCTCAGCTCTCACCCTCTGAGGGTTTTGGCCTGGGTTGGTGCTTGAGGCTAACAGTACGGAGCGGTGGTTAAGCACAACGGGTTGTGCCCAGCGGGTTTTTCTGACACCAGGTTTCTCATCCATGCTGCAGGCAGACGTTTCCCTGTCCTGCAGCGCTGGGGGAGCAGTTCTGGGAATTCAATCCATCACACAGCTCGTGCACAGCAATAAATGGTTACCAGCGGCACTCAGTCACACTGAGCGGGGACAAGCAGGGTTTCAGCAAGGTCTGCCCCGCTGCTGTTACAGCTCAGCATTTCTCTGGGTGACCTAAATGACAGGACGAGGTATGTTTTAAAATCTGCACACGACACCCAGGGCTTTGGAGGCCAGGGCTGGAACTTGACGTGCTCCTGACAAACTGGAGAGAGGGCTGGGCGGTGATGGGCAGGGCTGAGAGGTGCTGGCAGGAGAAAGCAGCAGCATAAATGCGGGCTGGGGAAGAAAAGGCAACAGTGCTGCTGCCAGAAGGGTCAAAAGGGCTACAGGGGAGTACAAACTGAGCGTGAGCCAGCATGTCATTGTCACAGGAACGGGCAAGTACCATAGGATGTGTAGGACAGCTTATAAAGGCGCATGAACTGCCTCTCGTTATTCTGCTCTCCTCCAGCTCATAACGATGCATCAAGCAATTATGCTGTTCTCTAGAGAACTGCTTCATCCCCCTAAAGATTTGAGCCAACCAAGAGAGGCCACAGGAGACCAGCAAGGCCACAAAAAGCCTGGGAAGCATGGCCTTGAACAGAAGCCTGGAAGCCAAGTCATGTCAGCAGGTGCAGTTTTACAACGTGGAAAGGCTGCTGCAAAAAAACGCCCAGAACAGTCTGATGCTGAACTCAGTGCTAGGCAGTCGTGACAGCGTCCTCCCCCTGCCCCAAAGCCTGACCCTCCGTGGGTGAGAGCCACCGGTGGTGACCCTGATGGACACATCCCATCATGGTAGCTGAGCTGGGTTCAAGGTGGACTCGGGGGAGACAGATCCAAGGGCTAAAGGTGCATGCACCACCCAAACCCAGCTGGCATGCAGATACAGCTAGTCATCAGTCATCCTACCCCATAAACAGAGGACAGCCCAGAGCCTGTTGAGCTCTCCTGTGCTGCAGCAGGCTGGATGCCAGGATCTCCTTGGGCAGGGACGCCTCTCAAGGCTCCTCCTTGAAGCCGAGAGATTCCTTACCTGTGACAGACGCTCAGCAGGTGACTGCTAGCTAGCTTGTTGAAACTCCGCAAGTAATTTACTAAGCATGCTCCAACGTTGTTAGCTTAGCTAAGTGACATAAAGGATTGATGTGCACACAGTCCTCCAGGCATAAACTGTTAAGCCTGGGATTGGGATAGGATCCGGTCATATCTAGGCTCCTCGGAGTTTGGACAGCAAAAGGAACTCCGTGCTGAACCTCATGGCTCACCGTGAGGGTCTCCCTGAGGCTTGTAGTCTGACCCTCTCCTCTGTGCAGTAAATAATGAAGTGGCCTTGCCATCACGAATCTTGTTAATGTCACATTTACCATTAGAAAATTGTTAAATCGCTGTCTCGCTCACAATTAAGCACTGCTAAATCACTATTTTCATCAATAAATATATTGCTGCTTCGCTCGTGTGAGTGAAGTGCGTAATTCCTTTTGTGGCTGGAGGAGACGCTTCCACGTTAAGAAAGGAGAGCCAGGTGTACACCAGGGAAGGGTAAAGGTAAGCTCATCAGCAAAGGGTGCTCCAAGGCAGGTGGACAGAGCAAATGACACCTCGATGTCCCCTCCAGCCCAGTCCCCTACACTTCTCATTCCCCTGGCTGGCAGCTCTGTCCCTGCCCTTGGTGGCTCAGCACTGGTCACCATCTAGTGAAAGAAGAGCCATCTCGGCCATGAAACCATCAGTGTTTAGGAGGCTCTGAGGGAGCAGAGCACTCTGGAAGCTTCCCAGCAGGATGGAGCCCACCACAGCTGTCCCCTGCTCTCGTGGCCCCATCTCGTCCTCCTCCCAGAGGCGCATCTGCAACACCTCCAACAGCACGGCACCGCAGTCACTCTGGTGGTACAGAGGGAAAAACAGCCGCAAACCTCACCCTCATTCACTTCAATTGCCAGATGCTTCCCTGTGACCTGCCTTTTCTAACTTCTACCCACAGTATCACCAGTACTTAAGCAAAGCTGAACACCAGAAGCCAATGAGACACTCAGCTGTGCGTCCAATGCCCTGGGGAGAAGAAAGATAAGAGACCTCAAGAGAAGCCTCGGTTAAGTTCCTCAGTGTCGCAGGAACATATGTGGGACAGAAGCTCTTAGACAACTCCCAGACACACGCCGAGATCCTCGAGAGCTCCCATTCAGAACAGCAAAAATGTTGCCCCAAATCCCTAGAAATTTCAGTGCCTCTTCTGCTGCCGTGCCAACGGCCCCCTGCTGCGATATGGCCCGGCCCCATTTCCTCCACGCCTGGTGAAAGGTCCTTCAGGAAGAAGCAGATCCTGCCCGCCTCGGGAAGGACCCCAGGACCAAGGCAGACCTTTCCCTTGCCCACACTCCTGCCTTTCCAGACTTTCTTTTTCACTGGAACTGGCCGCCCAGAGAAGCTGCGGGTGACCCATACCTTGAAGGTGTTCAAGACCAGGTGGATGAGGCGCTGGGCAACCTGATCTAGTGAGTGGCATCCCTGACCATGGCAAGGGGGGATGGAAGTGGATGGGCTTTAAGGTCCCTTCCAACCCAAGCCATTCTGTGATTCTGTGATTTTTGGTGTCGATTCCAGTGCACTGTTCGACGCCCTGCTCCTGCCTCCTCCAGAAGGCACACAACCCAGCGGGTGACATAACCTGGCTCCCTTCCAACTCCCATTTAGCATCAGAAGCTCCAAAAACGCAGGCAGTATCTCAGTGTCACTGTGCAGGGAGTGGCGATGCTGCTGAAGGACAGCCGGTGAGCACTGCAGCAGGGACAGTGGTGGGGTAAGCACCCAATAC
Source organism: Netta rufina (assembly GCF_964035555.1). Classification (NCBI taxonomy): domain Eukaryota; kingdom Metazoa; phylum Chordata; class Aves; order Anseriformes; family Anatidae; genus Netta; species Netta rufina. The sequence goes on from NC_140135.1 coordinate 12,235,015, forward strand.
TGCCGATGCAAGTGCAGGGTGGCCTCCGTAGAGGATCCAAGGACAACCGTGTTCGACAGCCTGGGCTGTCTGGGCGTGGGCCACATGTTCACCTTGAGCCGGTCTCCATTTCGACTGACCTTCCCACTCACTGCTTCCCAGGAGCGTGCAGAAAGCTGGGGGAGGGCCGCATGGCACAGCAAGCAGCTGCTGTGCGAGCGAGAGGCTGTGGGACAGATCCCTGGCTGTGAAGAGGGCAGCGGCAGCAGCCTCTTGGTGGGCTGCCGGACTTCCACACCGCTCACAGACAGCTGCTGGAAGTAGGCCGTTCAGTGCCACGTTCTGGGTAGAAATAATCTGGATTATCTCACGTTGCAGCTTCCCTGACCTCAGCACAAAGAAACGGCAGCAGCTTTTCTCTCCCTCACCTTGCCGCTTGCACGGATTCAGTTCGCAAATGCTTCCCTGCAGGGGCAGAGGCTAATGAGAACCACTGTCTAAACAGCAAACACAGTGCCACGGCCTTGGCACAGATACACACGCACTTGCTCCCCAGCCAGAACAACTGGCAGCGAAGGAAGAGCGCCTGACCCAGCCTGGCAGATCAGAGAGCCCTGGAGGATTGTCCAGAAGCCCCTGCAATAGGGCTGCACATGCTGCGCCCTGCGCCCTTAGCAATAGCCAGATGGAGCATTGCTGTACGGCAGCCTAAACGGGCCCCATCCAGGCTGGCAAGAGAGGCAGAATGGTGTAAAGTAGGGTAGAGCTGTAGTGCCAGTTGGAAGGGGTCCACAGAGATCACTGAGACTGAGACTCAGAGTCAGAATACCTCAGGGCAGACCCCAGGTTAAAAATTATCTCCTCGAGTGTTATCCAAATACATCAAACACGGACAGGTGCTGGGCATCTACCACCTCCCTAGGAAGCTCTTCCCTTGCCAACTACCTTCTTGGTAAAGGAGTTTTTGCTAATGTCTAGTCTGAACCTCCCCTGGTGCAGCTGTGAGACATTCCCACATCCTGTCACTACATACCCAGAGAAGGGATGAGCACCTCCCTCCCCGCATCCCCTCCTCAGGACGATGTAGGGTGCTATGAGGACACCCCCAACCTCCTGTCCTCCAGTCCTGAGAAACCCAAGTGTCCTCAGCTGCTCCTAGAACCATCGAATGGGAAGGGACCCACAGGATCATTGAGTCCAACTCCTGGCTCCATACAGAACCACCCCAAAAACAAACTCTACATCTGAGAGCGTTGTCCAAACACTTCTTGAACTCTACCAGGCTCAGTGCCATGACCACGTCCCTGGGCAGCCTGTCCCAGTGCCCAACCACCTCTGGGTGCAGAACCTTTCCCTAAACCCCAGCCTGACCCTCCCCTGTCCCAGCTCCATGCCGTTCCCTCGGGTTCTGTTGCTGCCCTCTGCTCCCCTCGTGAGGGCACCATGAGGCCTCCCCTCAGCCTGCTCTGCTCGGGGCTGAACAAACCAAGGGACCTCAGCCTCTCCTCACACATCCTGCCCTCTAGGCCCATCACCACCTTCGCAGCCCTCTTGGACGCTGATAGCTTTACTTCCTTCTTACATTGCAATGCCCAACACTACACGCAGCACTGGAGGACAAAAATGGCCCTTTGGGCTCCTGGGACATGCTGCTGGCCTCTCGGCTAGCCTGGACCCTGCCCGCAACCCTTCCAGCGCCCAGCCACCCCTTCAGCTCCCAACGGGCTGAGCCCAGCACCGGGCCCACTGCCAAGGCCACCTGAAGGGCACCGGGCTGGCTAGTGCCAGCTAGTGACCTGTGAGGCATCGACCACCTCGGCCATGCTAGGGAAATGGCTCTGTGAGTGGCAGCATCGCTCTGGTGCTCACTTCATGCGGGCAGGTTGGCTGTCGACGTGAGCGTGTGTCCGCAGAACCCCAGAACCGCCAGACACCTGCTCGGGGCGAGCCGACGGGCGAGCTGCTTCCAGCGAGCCCTTGGCACCAGTTCATGCCAAGACAGCTCGCTTGCTCTCCAACACATCACAAACAAGCACCAGGCACCCACTTTGAAGCAATACAAGCTCGCTCGTGGATCCGAGATCCACGCTCAGCAGCTAGCAACTGGTGCAAACCTCACCCAGCAAAGAGCGTGCTGCCGGCACAAGCAGCGCTCCCCGCGCTTCCTTCCCCAGCTCCGCCGAGCTGCGCGCTGACATTATCCCAGCTGCTCGTCGCCATCCCCCTCACATCTGCCAGAGCAGCGGCTTCTGTGTCCTCTCCCGAACAACCGCCTCCGAAACAACCGTGCCTAGCAGGGCCCCCGGTTTTTCCTCCAACACTAATTGTTATGACTGAACCACTTTAGGGAGCAATTACACAAACACGAGACTCTTTTCAGAGGAACAACCTTCCGAAACTCTATGTCCAAATATGTTTGTATTTCCTGAGTTAGCAACAGCAGGATTGAAATTTAATAAAGAAAGGAGACCAGTGCCAGAGAGGCTGGTTTCGTGCAGTGGCACCCCCGCTTCTGAAAGGCCCCAAACCAAACAGCAAGTACGAAACCCAGCTCTGATGGCATGTCCTTCCCCAAAATGTCTGGTATCCCAGTCCCCCACACTCCTTTCTAGGCACCCAGTTGCACCAAGGCCAGGGACCCCCCTCTGGCCACCGGGCCATGGGCAGCTTGCACGGGACACTGCCCTGCCCTGCCCACCGCCCGTGCCAACAGCCTGACGCATGCCCGGAGGGAGGCTGGGGAAGCACAGGGAGCGCAGGCAGGCTGAGCGCACGCAGCCAATGCTTCCCATGGAATAGCGTGGTCCGGAGGAGGCTCTATAAATGTAAGGAGGTGGGCTGGGCAGAGAGGAACCGACTGCAGCTTAAAATACAAAGACTTCCTGCGAATGCGACTGGAGAGGGTGGACAACAAAATCCAAGAGTGCTTTGAACAGGAACAGCTACACCAAAATAAGCCATCAGCGTTTCATTTTTACTGACTCAAAGCAGGAAGCCAAAACCACTTAATCACAGGTTGTAATCTGGAATGCGGTTGTAAGAACCTCCGGTTTCAACAGCAGAGCTGATAAAGGATTGTTTCCTTTACTGACACCTGTCCCAGTCACCTATTCCTTCTGATATCACTATCCATCACTTCGTCAGCTGAGCAAAGTTTCATGGGGCTGAACGGTAAGCCAGGTCATGGGGATGATACAGCGCGAAGGTAATCAGTAATGGGGCAAAGAACAAATATAAGGAAAATGGTTGGAGAGAAGCAGGAACTAGCTTTTCCATGGAAGCTGAATGACAATGTAACTAGTCTGTTTCCCTGTGCAGAGATAGTGTCCCAAGTTATCTGGCGGTGTACAGCCATCACCTTCCTGCACCGCCCTGTCCTGCACCACCAGACACCAAGGCAGCCAGCGAGGCAGCGAGGATATGGAGCACAGCGGCTCCACAAGGACAGCAAATCCCTGTGCAAGGGGCGTGCAGGTGATCCACACGGAGCCACCCCTCTAGGATCACAAAGCAGGCGGCAGGGCTAGGCTCACTCCCTCAGGAAGCTGGAAAGCCAAGACTGGCAAGGAACAGCAGGACAGGCTGATCGCCCTAATACCACCACGCTGGTGCCTGTTCAGACCCAGTGGCACCAGCAGCCACCCACTGCCTCGCGGCACTGTGGCTTTCCCCGGGCTGCACCGCTGGTGGCAGCTCCTGCAGAGCACCAGGGCACTGCTCAGTGCTCAGGGGACCGCGCTGCCCTGCTCACAGCAGCACTGTCTTCACCCACAGCAGGGGCTGTGCTGCTGCTCTGCAGAGCGCTCAGGGAGGGGAGACCCAGATGCTACTGGAGTGGGGTAGAAAAAAGGGATTTGCAAGCACTGGTTCCAACGCACGGGATGAACAGAACAGCACGAGCATTTACTGAGACTGTAATGCCCATTCCCTCTGTGTCCGCCAGCAAGCAGGGCTCACAGGAAACATCAGGAAGGGAATTTGAGAAGATGGAGGTGGGAAAATGCCACGCGCTGCTGGAAGCGCCAGCCCCGCTCACAGCGCCTGTCCTTGCAAGCCGCCCAGCTCACCTGCAGCATCAGCCCCCCCCCGCTGCCAGCTGCGCCCCGGCCCTGTGCAGGGATGGGGGACGAGCTCGGGGCTGCAGACCCCGGGAGAACACGAGACAGCTTCGAGCAGCCACGTCCTGCAGCAGCCACCGCTCTGCGAGGTGACGTCAGCCTGGCCAGGAGCTGGCAGGCAGGACACGCCGTGCATGCAGGCTGTGCTGCTCCAGACACTGCCTGCCTCCCGCAGACGCCAGGCCCCGTGCTCCTCGCCCGCTACGGCTTATCTACAAATTGAATTTCACACTTGTGCGCCCCCGGAGCAGGCACGCAGGTGCTGCAGAAGCCGCCCTGCCCCTCTGCATCCTCGCCCCACCCCACCACCGGGGGAAACTGCTGCTGGCAAAGCTTTGTCTGGGGGCACCGGGAGAGCTGAGCTGAGCTCCTGTGCCTTGGAGGGGTGGAGGTGGGTTGACAGCCCAGCCCTAGCGCATGGCAGCCTCCGCTCAGCCTCCACCTGCAGCAAGAGCCATTGGCCACCCGTGTTCCCAAAACAAAGCCAAAGCTGGCATGACCGAGAAGGAGACCACAGAGAACAGGCAGGCTGGAGGGTCAGCCGGCAGCAGGGCAGCTCTGCAAAATCCCTCTCGCTCGTGCTGCTAAGGCACGCTGAGGACTTGAGGCCATGCAAGCCAGCAGCTAGGAAAGAAGCCTGTTTAAATTTAATCCAAAATGTACTTTATATTTTTCCCTTGTAGCTTTCTCCTCCCATATTTTCTATCTTCAAGCACAAAAAGCAGAAAGCCTTAAACCTCTGGCAAAAATCCTTTAATGTGTTTTACTGTAAAGGCTGCCTAGTGTTAAGAAATAAGCTGAACCGGAGCAAATCAGGCAGCCTGCGGATGCCCTGGGAGGCGAGGATGAAGCAGGACAAGCAGGCGGGCTGCAGGGACCAGCAGTGCCAAGGAGAGGCGGCCCCGGTGCCAGGAACGCGCCCGTGCTCCCTGCCGGGGTCCCCGAGCACAGCTCTGCCTCGGCAGATGCCCGCTTTGAAGCCTTGCTCCCTGCAGGGGCCGGAGGAGGTTTCTGCGGCCAAGAGGTGACTGCGTGGCTCCCCTGAAGGCTGTGAGCATCCAAACAACCTCAGCGTGTGAGCATCTGAGCGGGAGGGCCCAGGGGCAGCGGTGAACAAAATGGCAGCGAGGCGGAGATGGAGAGCACGTTCCCATCAGCAGCTTGGCAGCACCACGGCCATCCAGCTCCCCAGGGCCTGTCCCCTTACAGCCCAGCCCCGTGCCCTTGTACCCCAACCCAACACAGGCTCTCCTCCCACAAGACCTCTCCCAGGCCCAGCCTCGTGGCTCCCCACTGTCCCTGGGTGTTGCTAGACCAGCCAGGAGCTGTGAGGACAGCCTTCTTGCACCCCGTGCTGAGCTGCACCCGCACTGACAGCGGGACACGAGGCTTTTCTCAGCCGGGCACAAAACCAGGAGCAGGACTGAGACTGTTTCCCGGTGTCAGTATGGGCCAGGGGATGGGAGGAGAGGGAAGGATCCCAAACAGGATCCCGTGCGATGCCACCGTGCCCCCTACATGCAGCGAGCTCTGGGGCAGCACCGGGGCAGGATCCCAGCTGCTACGGGGGAGAGCATCCTGCACTCAGCAAGGGCCTGCCCCGTGCCAGCTCAGAGCTGGGCAGGGATAAATCCTGTGCAGAGCCCAGAGCTTCCTGCTGGCTGCAGCCTTCCCACGGGCACGGCACGGAAATCACGGCTCAAAGCAAAGGTGCGCCCTGCCCTGCCCTGCCCTGCACGCTTCCCTGCCGCTAGCCTGAAGTATGAGCAATTTGCAGCTCAGGAGCTGTCCAAGTGTATCTCCGTGTATTTATTGGTCCTCAGGGAACCTCTTGTCCTTCTTGAACTTGTCCCATTTCTCCTGGAGCCAGCGTAAGCTTTTGCTGTTCGCAACACCTTGTTCTGAGGACTTGTGTGCTCTGGCAGCACGGCTGTGAGCGGCAGATCCCCTCCTCCTGGTTTGCACCTCCTGCTAGCGGCGTTTGATGTGACCTTGTACTTGCATGGCAAGAATCAGGGAGCAGTTAACCTCCATCCTTTCTCTCCTGGCCTCCCGTGATTTCTGTAGCTCTGTCTGATCCATCCTCTGTTGTTTCTTTCCCAGCCCGAAGATCCTTGCCTTGTTCAGTCACTTTCTGTGCGTGGCCACCCCCGTGCCAGCGACCCACAGGTCACACCGCACCCCTCGTGCTCCCGCAGGGTGGCAGCTCTCCGTGAGGGGCTGCGTTGGGCAAATCTCTGCAGCGCCCCGCACAAAAGGCACCGTGACGCCAAGGGTGTTCTCAGAAGTCTCCTCCCCGTGCCCGTCTCAGAAACCTTCCTGAGGCTCTGCCAAACGGCCTCGCCTTCGGAGAGCCCCAGCAGCCCCGGCCCAGACCCAAACAAGGCTCAGGCACAGCCAGAGCCCTGTAATGCTCCCTAACGCAACCTTTCCCAAACTTTGCCACCTGCTCCGCTGGCACGGCCAGAGCATCTGTCCACAAGGCAGAGCTTCAGCTCCACTTGCCAGACACCTCGCAGGGTATGCTCACGCTGTGATGCAGTTTGAAAATAACAGATGTTACTACGCTGCTCTGCGTTTTGCAGTGTCAGGAACACGGCTTCTTTACCAACAATCCCCAGAGCTCCTTGCCAAGGCAGTCCCAGCCCAAACAGCGCTGCCCGGCACAAAGCCCTGCTCACAGACATTGCCCCACGCCCTGCGCCCTGCAGGACGGACAACGCAGCAAGGGCAGGGGTTCCTCACGTGCCTGCAGGAAGCAGGAGCACGGTGTCATCACACACCACAATATCACCTCTCATGAGCCCAGACAAGTGACCGAACAACTGGCACGTATCCTCAGCAGGCAAAACTTCCAAGCGCCGCACGCAGTGGGCAGGACGTGGCAGTGTCCCCAAGCTCCTGCTCCCTCCTGCAGCTCCCGTTCCCCCCCAGCTCCCCCTCAGGCAGACTCCCTCCAGGGGCCGAGTGATGTGGGTTCAAACCACCAGTGCTGGTGATGGCAGGACCTTTTATTCATTCCCCTCACACGCCCTGCAGAATCCTGCTGAGGACAGCACACAGAGCGCCGGGCAGAGCCCGCTCCCTGCCCCCTGTCCCCGGGCACGTTGCGTTAGGAGACCACCAGAGCTTCTCGGCCGGTGTGCGGCACCACGCAGCTCTGCCTCTGCCACGGCTTCCCCCTGAGCACCCAGCACCAGGGCGCATCCTGCTGGCTTCTCCTGCCGTGCCCTTGCCAGACTCCGTGCCACGGACCTGCGCACGCCCCGGCTTTGGCTGGGGATGCAGGTTCAAGTGCCAGGCCCTGGTTTAGAAGAGCCTTCCAAAACGCTCTGTCAGCAGCAGCAGATAACCACGGCTTATCAGCAGAGGAATCGCTGTCTGGGATGCCACAGGGAGCAAACAACTGTCCCATCCCAGCGGCACTAAAGCCCTAAGGACAGAGCCAAGCTGTCCCTGTCCATCGCTCCTGAGTGCCCATCTCTGCACCGGGGCACAGACCTCGTGGGTGCTCAGCCCTCCTGTGCCGTGCGTGAAACTCCTTAGGGTCTTCTGTGGCTCCTCCCCAGGCCATGCCCAGAAAGCAGCTCGCCACGCTCCGTGCCCCATCCACACTGACTCCCACCATCCCTCCACACTTCCACCCGGGTTCCTCACCACTGCGGCTGCCACCAGTGCCACCTGGGCACACCACGGAGGTCTGTCCGAGGCCACAGTTGGCTCTGGATGGCTCCGAGGGCTCCCCTTCTCGCCCACCTGCCACACAGAGGTGGCTCCCAGCAGGGAGGGGAAGGGAAGGCTGCAGCAAGGTGCTGGGGAGGTGGCAGAACTGCAGTCATGGGGGAGAACCAGGAGCTGGCAGAGCTGCTGTTGGTCAGGGATGTCTTAGGTGGAGCTGAAAGGACTCGATGACCTCCAGATCCCTTCCAAACAAGGTGTCCTAAAATCCCTCCTCCCTTGACCCAACAGCAAAGCCAACAGGGACCTGTCGGAAGGATCTGGCAGTCACCGTCTCCTCGCTCTCCCTCACGGACTCAGCGCCATCCTGGTCAAAAGTCCCCTGGGTCATGTCCCTGCCCACAAAACCCCAAGCACACTGAGCGGACCCTGGGGAGAGCCAGAGAAGCTGCCACCTCCACAGCTGCAACCTCAGCGAGCGCCCTGCCAATTCCCAAACCACCTTCTGGAGCCCCGGCAGGCTGCTGGGCATGGGGCAAAGCAGCACCAACCTGCCCGGCACCTCCATGGGTGCAGAGCCTGCGCACGGGGTCTGCGAAAGGGGCAGATCCAGACGTGAGGGGCAGGGCAGCATCCTGGGTATGGGCTCAGCCTTCCTCTCCAGCAGGGCTGCCCCAAACGCGTGCTGCAGGGCTCGTAAGGCTGCACGAGGTGGCGGCACGCAGCCCCTGCCAAGATGGGCACCGGGGCTCCATTTCCCGAGCACACGGCTGCGCGGCGCCCACGTGCCCGCGGCCGGAGCCTGCCCCGCGTCTCCCCGGTGCTCGGGAGGTTCGGAGCCGCACGTCTGCAGGTGTCCAACCCAGCTCCCCATCCCGACTGTACCGTGTAACCATGGCAACTGCACATGCGAGCGGCAAAGCGAGGATCTGGGCTAACTGCAAATGCAAATGAAGCAAACACATGCACAATGCTAAAAGCGTGACCTCTAAATGTCAGCGTTTAACCATTTTGCAGACACCGGCTCCGGTGGCTGCCGCCCGCAGAGCCCTGCTCCCACGGGGACCTGGGGGCACCCAGCCCTGCCCCGGAGGGTGCTGAGGATGCTCTGGTCCAGCGCGGGGAGGTCAAGGGGGTACGTGTGTGCTTCCCGAGAGCACTGCGTGATGGGCAACGGGGGCACCTCCAGCCCTCCTGCTTCACGGCACAGCCACCTGCAGCCTCGGGAAGGGCTGCAAGCAGGGGCACCGGGATGCGCTGCCATCGGGGACAGCGTGGTGCGGAGAGCTGCTGGCTGGAGGGTGTTGGGTGCGGACGAGGGCTGCCGTGTCCGGAGCATCCTGCCCGCCTGCAGCACGCCCCTCGGTGCTGCCCCTGGTCCCGTTGCACGGCTTCGAGCGCGGCGGAGCCGGGCCCTGCCCAAGGCGCACGGTGCCGGAGCCCCCCGGCAGCGCCCCGTGCGCCCTACCCGGGGCCGGGCGCACCCGGCGCGGCGGAGCCCGGCTGCTCGCCCGCTGGGCACAGGGGGCCGGGAACGGAGGCTCCGAGCCGAGCCGGGCCGAACCGGGCCGGGCTGGAGCCGGCGGCACGGGGCCGAGCCGCGATGGCCGGGCCGGGCCGGGCCGGGATGGAGCGGGTCGAGCCGAGCCGTGCCGAGCCGGGGGGGCCGCGCAGCTGGGCGGGCGCACAATCCCCCTTTCAGCCCGTCGCCATGGCAACCCGCCGGCTCGCCGCGGCCGCTCATCCGGCCCCGTTAACCCCCGCCGTTACCGCCGCCCCGCCCGTTAACCCCCGCCACACCGCGCGGGACAGCGGCCACGGCACGGCACGGCCCCCCCGCCACCGGCACCGCCACCGGCACCGGCACCGGGACCAGCCCCTTCCCTCCCTTGGGAGCCCCATCCCGGCCGCCCGGTGTCCCCCGTCCCGGTGCCCCCCTCCCCGCCCGCCCGGTGGGTGCCGGCCGGGGCCGTCGGGGCGCACTCACCGTCGGGGGCGGCGGCGCGGCTGGGCCATGCCGGGGGCGGCGGCGGCGGCGGCGGCTGCTCCGCGCCCCGCGCTCCGCTCAGTCCGGCCCCGACCCCGCACCGGGAGCGCGCGGCGCGTGCACGGCGGGGGCGGGCGGGGGAGGGGCCGCCGCCGCAGCACCCCTTCGCTGCCGCCGCCGGTATCACCGAGAGGCCCCCGGGACCCGCCCCGCTTCCGAGGGATGCGCGGAGAGGGGCACCCGGCCCCGGCGGGGCTCGGAGACCCCGGGACCGCACCCCCGGGACCGCACCGGCCTCGGGGATCCCTCCCGGGCACCGGCACCGGCAGACCCCCGGGAGGGGGGCACCGGCAGCGGCACCGCCCGGGGCACCCCGCAGCGCCCCGAGCATCCCGGTGTGGCCGTGAGCATCCCGCTCCTGGGGGTCCCTGCGGTGTCCTGGGGGTCCCACCCTGCCCAGGAAGCCCCTGCAGGGCTCTGAGCACCCCCAACCACCCTGGGCACCCCCGCAGCGCCCCAGCAGCCCGTCCCGCCGTGCCCTGTACCCACCCTGGGCGCTCCGCACAGGCCCCTCTCCACCCGCCCGCAGCCCCGTGGTGCCCTGGCACAGCCCTGCCCGTCGGAACATCCCCCAAAAAAGAATTTTGCCACGGCCCTGGGAGCAGCCCCCGCCTCTCCAGTGCCCCGCAGCACCCAGCCGGGCCGGGGGAGCCCATCAGGTACCAGTATGGGATGCCCCGGTCCCAGCATCAGCCCTGGGGCCAGGCACAGCCGTCCCACCCCATTCCACGCGTGGAGTTTCGGGTTCAGCAGACACAGCCCCGCAGCCCCAGCAGCACTCCCACCCCCCAGCCCTTCTGTCACCCCCAATTTCTCTCTGTGTGCCCTCTCCCAGCCCGGGGACATTCCCCCTGCTGCGCTCAGCCTCCTGGCACAGCGCCTCTCCCCCAGCCTGCCCGTGCCGGGGCTACCTTGCTGCTTCATTCCTGCCTGATGGGATTACAGAAATCATTTGAAACAGGGCACGGATTTGGGTCCTGCTGGATGTGTCTGTGTTCTCTGCAGCTCTCTGCCATTGCCAGGGCAGCATCAGCCGCGGCGCCTGATCAAAGAGAAGGACGTGCAATTACCAGCAGACACCTCCACGCGTTCCAGTCTGGGGCTGGGAGCTGGGCTCTGCCTCCCTCCCGCTGCCAGAGCTGCAGCCCAGACCCGACACGGGCTCTGCGGAGCAGCCACCGCTTCCCATTTAAGATGCTTGTGCGGCAGCATGTGAAGGGCAGGCATTTATTTCAGCTCTCCCGATGCCACTGAGTCAGTGAGCGTGCAGCCGAGGGGATCCCTGCACTTGGTTGCTGCAGGGCAGCTCGGAGCCTTCCCACCCCACTGCTCGTTGGTGGGTGGCAGCTCGAGCAGCTTCACTGCTGACCCGTTACACCCAGGAGCTGCCCCCTGTCACCCCGTGCACCACCAGAGCCATGTGCCCACCGGGACGGATGCACCAGCCCTGCCCTGAGCCCCTGGGCACCACCTGCAGCAGCACCCACGCTCCTGATGGACCATCCACCCCCAGCAGCATCTCAGGGGCTCCCTGGGCTGCCCCCACAGCTGCAGGGCTCCGGGCACAGCCCCACAAATCTTGCTGTCCTGGGGGGGCTGTGCTGGGGGCTGCAGCTGTGGCTCGCCACCCGCTCCCACCACCGGCACCGCACGGGGAGCGCTGGGCACTCGCGGGGCTGCTCAGCCCCTGGCTGCAGCTGCTGGAGCAGGCAGTGATCGATTTTCTTGCACAACACCAGCTCTCGTGGTGCCTGACAAGCTGCCTCTGCCCCCGGCAGGCTGCTGGCGCCGGGTGGGGTGGGTGCACGGGGCAGGACCTGTTGCTGCCTATCTGCTGCCCCGGCTGTGCCGAGCCTCCCGTGACCTCAGGCCCCTTTCCATGCCCCCGGCACCTGCTGTGCATCACCCACACGCTGCCCTTGGGCCCCTGCAGGCACCCCTGGGGCTGGCCTCGAGCCCCGCAGAGCCCAGTGACCCTCACACAGCTCCAGCATCAGCCCCCCAGCCTGACTGAAGGCCAGAGGGAGACTGCGTGCGTTGGTCAGTGGGCAGCGTGTGATAAAAATCCCCCCCGTTGCCTCCGGCTGTGTCTTAAGCAGCATTTAGCTGCGACTCAGAGAAGGAGCAGAAGGGCTGGAAGCTGTCAGAGCTACTTAAAACTGCCACTGCTCAGTGCTAGCACCCAGCACAGCAACGGGGGGGCCGTGAGGCAGGCGGCCAGGCTGGGCAGAGCGGCCGTGCCCAGGTCTTGCTCCAGTCCCTGTGTCCCCCACTGCCAACCTTGGGGCAGCCTGCGGGGGCCACCGGGGTGCTTGTCCTGTGCTCACCCAGCTGGCGGGGCTGGGGGGAGCCTTCTGCAGGAGCAGCCACTGGGAGGAGCAGCCCCTGCACTGGGCTGTGCAGCAAAACAGGGTCAAGTGGCAGAGGGAACCCAGAGAGGGACATCTCCTTCCCCATGGGGAGACGTGGAGAGCCCTTGGCACCAGTCCCCGGGCCCCTGAAAGGGAACAAAACGAGAGGCCGACCCCCAGCTCGGTGCTGTGCCGCCGCCGCCTGCTCCGGCTGCTGCTGCAGAGCCGCCCTCCTCCCAGCAGCAGCGCGGCAGCGATGCAGAAGGCAGCCTCCAAGATGCCGCCTGGCGCAGGCTCAGCCGCCTCCCAGGGCCTGCAGAGGAGGGGGCCGCACACGGCACAGACAGAGGGGCTCTGCGCGCCCAGGGGCAGCCCCCAAACCACCCAACGGGGCTCGATTTTTGGCACTTGGCCCCAGGGAAGATGAGGAGGGGGGCACGGTGCTCTCCTGCCCCAGCCGTGGGTCCCTTGGTGGCTGCTGAGAGCACGCTGCGGGCGAGCAGAGCCCCATGGCCCAGGGGATGGGGGCCCAGGCAGGCTGCTGCTCCCAGCCAGGAGCACCCCGGCCTGATCCTCATTGAAGGGGACAAGCAGCCGTGCCCAGAGGAAGTCGCCCCACACACAGCTGTCCATTCTCATTAGGCAGGGAGCCCGTCTCCATCACTCCTGGCCAGCAGCACCTTCCCCCCACCACGCAGCACAGCAGGAGGCACGGCCAGGTGCAGGGAAGCTGCAGGGTGGGGATGAGCAGGGTGCACAGCTCCCCCCCAGCGAGGGAAGGGCTCAGCTCCAGCTCTTGCAGCAGCAGGAGCTGGGCACAGGGAGGCTCTGGCAGGTCAGGCTCCCTCCTGCCCATCAGCCTGAGCACAACTGAGAGCATCCCCCTTCCTCCTCCTTCCTCCCAGCTCCCACAGCCGGCCGCCTTCTTGTCCTCACGCTGCTGTGGCCCACCCTACATACTGGTAACAAACCAGTTCAGTGTATTTTTCCTTATAACTGGAGCTCTTTCATGAGGCCCCTGCAAGCCTCACAAGCTCCCACCCTCCTAGGGCAGAAGGAAAATACTTGTCCAGAAAATGTACTCAAGGAACTACTGCAGGTCAAGGGTGGCTCCCAGGTCCAACAGACAGCAGGAGGGGAGAACCAGCGCTGCAACTAAGCGAAGCCAAAGCAGCCTGCCACACACAGACAGATGAGACTCCAGAGCAGCAGGCTGCATTAGCTGGGTCTGCAGGTGAGAATGCAGAACGTTACCCACCCAGAAAAGCACCGGGGCTGTCAGGAAGGAGCTAACAGATGAGCCTTGGTGCTTACAAGCAAAACCGTGCTGAGAGAAGTACTGATCTGAGTGCATTCGGGCTGCAGCTCCTCCTAGATTGCAGAGGTGCCAGCTTGAGTGTATGATACTGCTGTGGCTGGGAAGCTGGGCTTGTTGGGGCTCGGAACTTCTCTCATTTACCTCCCTCTTTGCTCTTAAACCTCTGTCCATTGTCCGCATGCCAGAGACTGCTAGCAAAGCTCTAAATCAACATACAAAGCCTATGAAGTTTGCACAAACCCCAGAAAGCATGTGAACGCCAGCTTATGAAACAAATAAGGAAGAAAGGCTTTCCTTCCCAAACCAAAAGGCTTTGCCTCAGCAACACCCCCATTCACAAAAGCAGAAAATGCAGACATCAGTTCTGCTGAGAAAGAGATAAAGACCATGCGCAGGGTGCTGCTGGGCTGTACTGGGAGGCTGGGAGGAGCTCGAAGGAGGAAAAGCAGGCTCTGAATACACACTCCTTTTGCAAAGTAAGCTCTCTGTATTCATCCGAGAATGTCTGCAGTACAGGGTTCATCTGGTATAAATAAAGTACAAAATTTTACAATGTCTTAATCATTATTTTAACAAAAATACTAAAAACTGAGTAAAAACTGAAACCAAAGTGGGAAGGGAGACTATCGGCCACAAGGGTTCTCCATAAACGTTTGTAGAAATTGGATAGTAAAAACACTTTCTCTGTACAATAAAACCATCCTCCTGGCATCTCCCTGTGAGACGGGCAGCGGCGGCACACAGCACTTGGGGCACGAGCCCCAGGACAGAGGCCGGGAGCAGTCCTGGTTTGCAGGTCAGGCTGAAGAGGCTGTATCCAGTCCACAGTGATGTCTCCCTCCTGGACCAGGCTGAAGTGCCCCAGATCAGTAGCGTCCAAAGGGGTTGTTGTTCTGCTGCGGCTGCGTATCTGTTGGGGTCAAGAGTTAGACAGTCACAAGGTTTGTTCTGCAAGCAGATTCCCCTCCTGTCACCAGTGCAGCTCCTAGAGGTATGTTGCAGTGTATGAGCAAAACCAAACATAACACGCTTACATCCTTTATGGCACTCCCTGTTCTGCTCACTTGTCTGAGGCTTTAGACAGGAGCACAGTCAGGACCCCCCTTTCTTTGAGGAAGAGACAGATATGCACCAGTCCCAATCCCACAGCTTCTCCAGAAGAGACCTCTCAAGGCACACTTGGTGCACCACAACAAAGCTCTGAAAGATGGCAGCAAGTCAGGACGATGAGGCTGTGTGCAAATTATCTCTGTACTTTGAAAGAAAATCTGCCCTATAAGATTGCACAACACCAGGAGGCAAACAAGCTGTTCAGACAGCCAGTGTCAAATATTCATCCTGAGGTACACCCAGAAACCAGACTTAGCGAAGGTTTCAGGAACTCTTCTGACTCCCTAACAGTACGTAGGTACAAATGAACAACATACCCGAAGGACTTCCAGGTGGCACAGAAGGGATAGGAAACCCAGCAAGGTTTTATTAAAGAACCTCACAAACTTTCTGACTGCTGGGACCGATGCTTGGTGACGCACATTGCTCAGAAGTGTGCTCGGGCACTATGTGATTAATAAAATCTGTGAGCCTTTTCTTGAAGCACGTCAGCACGTCTTATGCTGCAGACTAAGTAAAAGGAGAGCAGTGTAACCCGAGGCTAGCCCGCCCTCTTTCTGTCTCAACTCTGCTGGACAGCAGCATATTTAGGAATATCCTGGAGCCTCCTGACCCACCGTGAGCTCAAGGTATTCTTGTCCCCCTCCTACAAGATGTTCTTGGCTATGTCCTGCTTTCTGCTGCACCCCGGACACTGCAGGCAAGAACTCCAGATGGCTCTTGGTGGAGCTGATGCAAGCCCAGTGAGGTGGCATGGAAGCTGCACGCTGACACATGGCTGCATCGGACCCACGCATCCGTTCCATATAAAAACCCGCTCCGTTTGCTACACAGACAGGATAGGAAAATATGGCTATTCTGCTATATTCGGATACTTATATGAGATATTCCTCTACTTGAATGTCCTGGCTGGGATCCTTGCACAGACTTGTGGTTTGTGAAGCTGGCTAGCAGGAAATTTAGCACATTAAAACTTCTATTTGCTTTTTTTTGTTTGTTTTTGTCACAAGGATTAAGAACTTTATCAAGGACCAAGTGTAAGCACTATTGTTTGGCCATTATTTGTTGCAGACAGCTGTTACATGTGAAAATTATGCACAGAGGAAAGAAACACCTCCACCCGTGATTGTATCAAGCTTTCCCCAAGCACAAGCCTACTCTGAGGAATAACCAATTTAAGAAACTGAATTAACCAAGCAGATAGATCAAAATCTGCCAAATGTATTTTTACTTGACATCGAGCTGTAGGCATTCACATCCTTGACTACCATGGAAATGGTGGCCCAGCAAGAAAAAAGGAGGGTTGTCAGCTCCCAACCACCAAGTTCCCAGCCCCCACCACACACACGTACAGCTAGCACACTGCAAAAACCCCGTGCAGCCCATTCGTAGGCATTTTCATAGCGTCGCTGCCATTTTTTGTGGCACAAAAGTCAGTAAGGTGACGGCAAAACAGCAGGTGGTTCAGAGGGGAACAGCACAGGCACCGAGTTCTGTTTCTAGCCCCCCAGCCAGCAGTTAAATACAGATTATAGGAATAGCTGCACAGTGCCAGACTACAAACATCATCTGTGCCATTACCCTGTCTGTGACAGCTGCCACAGAAGCCCACAGAACCCAGCAGGTATGAATCAGTGCTTCCTGGAGTACCCTCCTTGCCTGCAAGAAGTCTTGTCCTGATCACATCTCTGGGTCACCCACCATGTGAATGCCGCAGGATTACAGCCTCCCTGAGCCCCTCAGAGGTCATCCACAGCAGAGGAAGCTTCTCTGAATGCTTTAAAGCTGCAGACTGAATCCTTCTGAGAAAACTGCACGACAGCCCCTACAAAGGCTCAGCTCTCTCATCCCTCTGCATGCAGCAGGTCTGGAAGGTTGTTCACATGCTGGCAGCACTGCCTGCCCTGCTGTCGTGCCCCTTTGGGCCAGGAGCTCAAAGTCCTGATGCCATTTCCCTGCCAACATCATTTATGGCCTCAGACAGACAGTTTGGCTTGGCCCAGCTTCCCTACACCAGGGCACCTGCAACGGGGAATGGCAGGGGAGAAGATTAGGGACAGGATCAAGAACACCAAGGCTTACTGGAAAGCTGCTGCTGAAGTTGTCGAACCAAAGCAGCCGTTTGCTGCTGCTGCTGTGTCTGCTGAAGGCCCTGGCGCTGGAACTGCAACGAGAGAAACGTGGTTACAGCCACACCACCTGGCTGGCACTCGCAGCATTCACACCAGCCACGGGAAGTGCAGGGGAGGGAGAAGGGAGTTGGGGGGGAGGATGCAGGTAGAGCACGGCTGGATTTGTGCTGGACTATCACATCCCTCATCTCCGAGGGAACACTCACAATGGGCTGCTGGGGGGGAAGAGCCTGCATCCCCAGCCCTGGGGGCTGGCCCTGCGCCTGTGGCTGAGGCACTGTGGAGACCTGGGGTTGCTGCTGCGGCTGTGGCTGCGGCGGAGGCGGCTGCTGCTGCTGTTGTTGTTGCTGTTGTTGCTGTTGCTGCTGCTGTTGTTGTTGCTGCTGCTGTTGCTGCTGGGAAGACAAAAGAGAAGGGGCCGTCAGGGACCTGCCTGGGCAACGCACAGGCAGGGCTGAAGGGAAAAGGGTGTTCTACCGCAGTAACAAATTCTTATACCACTTTCCTGACAAGTGCCTAAATTACACAAATTTCACCAGGACCCTGCCCCAGGCTGAGAAATTGCATGAAACACAGTGACAGTAACAAAATCCTGTAAGATGAGTTTTCAGCAGATGGCAGGAAGAGAACTACAAGTCTACTTGTCAGCTGGGGCATGACTAGGAGTAAACACAATACGAGAATGGAAAACAACTACGAGCTATCTCCGGAGGTTGGCCAGTTCATCTCTTGCCTCCTGGTAAGATCAGCAATACCTGCTTCACTGAGTATTTCCCTGACCTATTCTCAAAATGTTTCCAGACATATCAGCACAGTTCCTGTAACCTCTCAATTCAATCCATTTCATGTTGCACACCTGGTTACTCCTACTGGAGTTTTCCTAGTCTATCTTGAATCTTGTACGTTAAGATTTAAGATCATTTCTTGTCCTACAGCCAAGGAACGTGAACAGGTAAGAGCTTTTTTTTTTTTTTGTGTGTGTTTGTTTGTTTTAAAAAGACAAAATCTGGGGACTCCCCTTGTCTCTCCTTCTCTAAGTTGAAGCCCAGCTATTATCAGCCTTTCCTCCTCAGAAACATTCCCCAGCTCCTCAAGTTCTAACT
Organism: Netta rufina; assembly: GCF_964035555.1. Lineage (NCBI taxonomy): Eukaryota > Metazoa > Chordata > Aves > Anseriformes > Anatidae > Netta > Netta rufina. The sequence continues at coordinate 12,252,851 of NC_140135.1, forward strand.
GCCCTTCTCTGCCACTCCCGGCAGTGATGCTACATTTCAGTAACAGGACGTAGATAAAACTGGATGCAATGCTCCAACCTAGATGTTGACAGAACTAGATAAAGAAAGAAGAATACAGAGAGACAGAATATTCTGTTGAGGTAGTTTTAAACTCTCTAGGTCAACAGAAGAGTTTCTAGCAGAAACAGAACACCACTAGAACTATCATAAAAAAACATGGTGCTGATAGGTACAGTTCTGATCACTGGCTCAAAAGGGTAAGGTTCAAAGCTTGAACAGACTCAGAAAACAGACAAAAACGTATCAGAAGGGATGGTATCTTATGAGAGGAGGTCAGAAAAAAATGACCTACGAAAGATGCAAGTGCTCCCTAGGAATACGCTGGGTAAACAGCAGAGAGAAAGAACAGACAGTAAACAAGGACAAAAGAGCCAGGACACAGCAGAGAGTAATAACTGGGTACAAGAACCGCTCACAAACACAATGAAGCTTGGATCAAGGATTCTACCCATCAAAGGGAGTGAGTTTCTAGACCAGCCTCCTAACTTTCATCTTCAGCCAATTTGGGTCCCTTGGGTTCATGAAATGGATACTGTGACCTCAATAAGCAGGTAACTGACTCAATGAGCCTGGAGACCCTCCTCCTGATTTCATGTCCTGCCTCCTTGCAACAGCTGACTACCGCCCATGGAAAACAAAAGGCCATGCTTCCTTTCTACAAGCTACTGCATGTGACAGTCAACTCAAGCATCAGGAGTCTGTTCCGCATCTGGTATGCTCCTGATAATACAGCAAGAGTCACTGTAACTGCAGAGATTTTGGGCACTCCACATTTTTTGAGTAACCAAGCAACGTCAGCTAAAAGCTGAAGGTACACGTTAAGTTACTGAGCTAGGAAAACTGCTAGCAACTTGTCTGAGTATGTTCTTTCCCTAAATACAAGCGATGGAGAATGCTAAAAGAAACCCACTGAATAGTCAGAAGGTGCTACTCATCAAAAGCTGCTGACCATGCTACAGGCAGTCTCTTGTCCAGTACAAGGCAGCAATTCCCAAATACCGCTGACTGTGGCACTCTGCAGAAACCACTGTCTTGCTCAGGCTCCCCTCAGAAAACTAAGTGTCATCACTACATTTGTGAAAACATAGACATGCCCCTAAAACTGATCTTATAAAGAATGACTGCCTGCCCTGGTATGGGCAGGGAGAGGGGGGTTCATTTTGTTTCTAGCTCCTGCAACACTTAATTTCTAAGACAGTTAGCATTTTGCACGATCTTATGGGCCCAAACTGAGCAGGAAGAGGTAGGATGCAAGCCACAGAGGACTAAACAGATTTTTGTGCTCTTAACTTTCTTTTAACCTCACGCTGGGTGACTGGCAAGAGGCAGTGCATCAGGAGCGGCCAACTCCACGGAAGGGAGAACGGCCTAGCAAAGCATTACAGACAGGCCCCAAGAGCTGACATCCCTCTGGGCACACCGGGGCAGAGCACAGTGTTACTGACAGAGGACAGCATTTGGTAAGTCCTCTCCAGCTCCAGTGGCCTTTGTCCCAGCAGCAACCACTCACCCTCAGCATCTGCTGCTGCTGTTGCTGCTGCTGCCTCAGGTACTGCTGCTGCTGCTGGTCAGGCAGTATCTGGCTGGGTCGAATTCCTGAGGGGACTCCTTGTGGACCCAAATGGTTCATCCCACTCATCATGGGGGCTTGCTGTATGGACTGGTGAGGGAATCTGCAAAAGAAAAGGACAAGCCCATGGAGTAAAAGATTCACAGGCAGCTAGCTTATCTAATCGAAACCCAACTGCTGCCATCAAGACAGCTCAAACAGCTGCTTGCAACCCATGCTGCTTCTCTGCAGAAAGGTGAGGGACACCAGGGACCTTCAAGGGCTCCATCCAACCTGCTTTTCCAGAAGCCCTAAGTAATGGTATATGGCCCGCTGTTCTGCACTGTCTCACTGACAGATTTATGCCTGCCCAGGAGCAATGGAACTACCATATCACACCTTCAGAAGGTGAGCTGCTGGCTAGATTTAAATTCAAAAAAATTGTGACTTTCCCAGGTCATTTACTTCATACTTCACAATTTCATCTTTCTCTGGTTAGTAACACCAACTCCTGCCTGCAGCTAGCATCTCTGAATTTCATCCTCTCTGTTTCTTCTTGGGACTGAAAGCTGGATAAAGATGCTCCCCGAGGGTGTAAAGGACTCGGATGCTGTGTAACGCAGCATGGAGAATAGGCTTTTCACAGATTGCTGTTCAAGTTGTCTGGACAGAGCAGGGAAGCCCTTGATGAAATACAGCTTATTAACATCCAGTAGGGTGGGAGGTACCTCTGTGTGTTGCCCAAGGTGTGCCCATAGCCTGGAGCCTGCTGGTGCACATAGCCACTTGGTCTCTGCTGCATCTGTCTAACAGGATCCACCAGGGCAGGATTAGAGCTGGGGTGGGAATTTTGATAGGGCTGGCCAGAGTACGTAGGAGGTACCATCGTGCCTGACTGGGAGGGGTGCTGCTGAAGGCCTATGTGGGAGACGTAAGATGTGTAACCCTGAAATGAAATAAACAAAACCTTTGTTAGTCACAGAGCAGCATATATTCACCTGTAAAGGCGGTCACAAGACAGTTCATCTCTGGGATTCAGATTTGTGCTGGCCAGAAAATGAATGAAAAGAGCCAAGAGATTCCAGGACTTAACAGCGGAAATGAAGACACTGCTATGTGCCGTAGCAAGACTCCAGTTTTACCTGTGGTCACTGCCACTTACCTGGGAGGGCTGCAGTGTTCCATAGGATGGGGTTGGAGCCATCTGACGTACTGGCTGCTGTCCCATTATGCCTTGGCCCTGCTGAAAGGCAACACAAGAACAGTTTTTTCAACTTCTCCAAAGGCCAGGACGCTGCTGCCCTCTCCTCAGCAGTCCTGCCATACCAGACAAGGAGCTTCACTGCTGAAACTAAAAGGCTGCTTCGTGGCACGCAGATGCTACTGACATTTGCCTCGCCCTGACTTGGGGCAAACAGGCTGCTACCATCCCACCTCTCACTGCCCAACAGCTGCAAGACATCCCCAGTGCACCTCACTCAGTCTCCACCAACTGTTGGACAAATGGATCCAACAAAACCATTGGCAAACACAGAGCTGCCCAGAGGAACAAACACCTTTTGAGGGCAGAAACAGAGATAGGGTTGGAGAGTTCTGGCTAGAGTGGACAGTGGCAGCCAACAGCTAGGACTTGCCGTGCTATGGGGCCCAACAAGAGCACATCTCTGACTTACCAACTTTGCTTGAAGCTGCTGCCTCAGTATCTGTCCCTGGGACACTGGAGGTTGTTGTCTGTACACCGCTGGCTTGTAGGAGGGGTCGATGCCCATCATGCTCCCCATCCCTGAAGGCAGCACCCCACTATATGGAGGACGACTCTGAACAAGTTTCCCCAATGGCATGCGCACAGGTCTGTAGGATGTATCCAGGCGAGGGCCACCTGTGAGAGGAAAAGAAACAGACTGACTAGGCACATGCTGTCCTTGAGCCTTGCAGCTCCAGAATAACTGTTCATCACTGTATCTGGATACATGACAGGCAGAAGGGCAAGTGTGTGTAGAACCATCTCACAAGAAGGGTTCTTACAAGAGGTTCCCAAAGGCTTGCCCCACTCTTGCCTCCCCTGCACACCTACCTGCTGGAAGAGGCTGATTCTGGGCATAGAGACCCACCGGAGACTGCCCATAGGCTAGCCTAGACATGGTGCTTCCCCCCTGGTGATGCAAGAGGTCTGTAGGCATGCCAACTCCATAGGAAACCCCTCGGCTGGGACCCAACACAAAATCCTGCAAGGATCAAGAAGGGAGTAAGAGAGATCAGCGTGCACTGCAAATTCATGAACGGATCAAGCATATTAAAGACTTGCAAAGTTCACAGGAAGCAGCCAGGGTCAGTCACTGCCTGAGCTGAAAGCCTCCTTCCCACCCATCAGGGATTAAGGAAGTGCTTGCCCTGCCCCAGGCTAGTAGAAACAGGACAGAGCTCCAGTGCTCCCATCTGAGAAGAAACAAATCCCATCTTCACCACCACTGCTTTCAGGCTCCTTCCAAAGACTAAAGGGAGTGCTCAGGGTTGGACACAGGAGGCCTGTATCTGTTGGGCAGTTATTTACCTCGCTTTTGCTGGCAGACTGGTTGCGTTTCTTGGTTTTGCTCTGTTTCTTCTTGCGTTCTTCAGTAGAGGTGGCAGGATTGGAGCTGGTTTTATCAGCCTTGGTTGGTTCCACAGCTTTCTTCTCCGGCTCTAAAGTCACAGGTGTAGGAGGCTCCTCCTCTTCAGGAGGCAATGGCAATGGCTCCAGGTAATAACTGCGGGGCTTGGGTTTCAAGTGCGTGTGGTACAGAAGAAGTCTCTGCTGCTCCTCAAATCTAGACACCTTGCGGTCCACCCGGACTGTCCCAAACCATCCCCAGGACAGAGGGGCTGAGTGCTTTAAGCCCTCAAACAGATCCCAAGGGGAAATCTTCTGCTTTGTAGAGACTTGCAAACCCTTGAAATCAAAAGAAATGAGAACCACTAAGCCCCTGTTCTTTCTCCTACTACAGGAAACCCTACACTTTCATCAGACTCCATTCCACATGTTCCAGGACAAAAAAAAAAGACAACCTGAGCCCTTACTAGTGGTAAGGGCTTACAAGGGGGGGTTTTTGCTCTTCCTCAGGGCAAAGCAGTCATTTCTAAAAACCTTCATCAAAAACTGCCATTCTCCTTCATCCCACCTCTGACAGTCTCCTGCCACACACTGACAGTACCCGTTATGTCATGTGACAGGGATTATAGATTTTTTTTTGCTTCATACAGCCACGAGCACAAAACAAAAGTTAAAATAATTTCTCAGGCCATAGCAGCAGGTATTGCTGAGCATTAACAGCCAGCCTTGCCCTTTTCAGACATAGTTATGCGCCAGCTTGCCTGTGTGCAGCCAGCCATTTCAAGCTCGGCAGGCAACAAGGTGCTGCATACTGATGCCTCCCAAGCAGCGGAGACTCACGGCATCAGAAGACAAGGCGAAACCTGCGCTCAGGAGCTGTGAGGCTGACAGCAAAGCTTCACTTACCTCCTTCTTGAATATGGAGTCAAATCCAGCTATTTTATTGCCTTTGGTGTCAATGAGGGATCCCTGAGGTTCGCAGGTGATGACATCTCGGGTCTGCTTGGGAAGTGGCAGGAGCTGTCGTACCTTCTCCAGGCTGTCAGACTGCCGGTCCCCCAGCTCTTTCTGCACGAGTGGAGTAGAGAAAACTTCAAGAATTGCTCAGAAAAAAACAACACCCAAAGCTGACCTGTGCCTTTAGTGGTGTCAGCCTCCACCTCTGCATTCCCTGTCATCTCTGTACTGTTCAGCCCAAGGCCCACAGAGCCACTAGGGCAACTCTTACTGCTTTTCTAAACAGCAACAGGACTAGTACAATGTGAGACAGGTAAATCTGCAGAGTTGGATGACCACGATGCAGCACACAGCTCCCTGTACAAGGCCTGGTGTCTCTCACCCTGAGTTTCTTGACGAGATTCATGTACGCCCGCTTGTTTTCCTCCATGCTGCCCTGAGAAATGCTGGACATATCAGCAGCCAGGGTGCCATTGATGAGAACACTCAACATGTCCAAGACAGTAGTGAAGAGCTCGCTGTTGGTCAGAGCAGAAAGGCCAAAGTCACAGAACCAGACAAAGCCCCGGCCATCACACTAACACCAAACACTATTAGACTGCTAGGAATTCTGCCTACAGCCAGAAGCACCAAGCACTCTTCAGCCTCCCACAGTAATCCTCCTTTTGGTTATATGCTGCCAGGTGTCCACACTTCAGTCAAGTGCAGTATCACAGATTAAGAATGGCCTCCTGCCCACCCCTTCAGCTTATCTGAAAAGCAGATCCAGACTCAGCTCTCCCCAGTTTCTCTCTCTGCATCTGGAAAGCAGAGTTTGCTCTGGGTACGTTGGAAGAGTATACTTGGACACTAGGACCTAAGTTACAGCCTGCTATTACTCCAAAGTCTTCTTCACCTGTCACAGTGCTTCCAACAGAGAGTCTAGAGAGACAGCTAGCTCACACAGGGGAAGGGGCTGTGCTAATGAATGCCTGAATGCCTCCCTTGGGAACCATATGGATCAGAAGCCAGCCAGAAAGTTACTTGTTTGACTGCATGTCCACGGTGCCACTGCTGATGATGTCCAGGAGAAGCACAGCCCATTCGGTTGTCTGCTGCGTACTGCGTTGAACCGTGTCAAACATGCCTCCCACCTGACAGAGAAGAGCAGTTTAGTCAAAAATACACCAAAAAGAAACACTAAGAATTAAAAGTCAGAAGGAAGCCTAAACCAGAGCAACTCCTGGGCTACGACAATTCCTTCTGAGAGCTCAAGGAGACTGCAGTCAACAGGGCAAACCTCAGATACGAGCAGTCACAATGGGGAGCACAAAAGCATTACAATGAGAAGGCAATACTGGGAGCAGCCTGCATGGCACGTCTCTGAAATGGAGACCACGATTGTGGATTTCATCCTGGTTCAATAGAACAAGGAAGTTTTTCCACACATCCTATACCACTCAGGGTTTAAAACCCAGCAGCAGGGGTGACCCTCACTTCAAGACATTTATAGCCCTGCCAACGTGTGCGCTCTCCAAAAAAGGGGGAAAAAAAGGCACCAAACTATTCACTTCATATGGTTAACCTCTTTTTTGCAACTGCTCACCAAGTTCAGTCGTAACTTCAGGGCTTCATGCATCAGCTGCTTGGCTTTGCAGTCATCTTGATACTGATCTTCTCGCCAATTCGTAACGATCTAAGATTTAGAACAGAGGACAGACCTCATGTGTTGTATGCTGAAGTTTATAGAGAGCAGCTTGTGCTATCCGATGACTGGTGACTCAGAGAGGTCAGCTGAAGCACCCTGTATCAACCCTGGTAAGATCTTTGCCTTACTGAGCACAAAGACAGACAGACAACGTCTCCAAGGACATGCCAACAGCCTGTCTGCTCAGGAGTGAGCCTTTGAGGAAAGTGAGGGGAGAAGAAAGACACCTACCTGCTGGACCTGACTGTACAGAGAGGTGAGGAGGCCTTCCCGCTGCTCATCCTGTCCCTTCAGGCAAGTTAGCACCAGTGACAGAAACGGCTGCTGGCTCAGGAGGGACATGCTGCAGAGAGGACAGCAATGTAACTACGCTGCCAGGCTGGGGGATCAGCACAGCAAGCAAGGCCTGCCCTCTCCCCACGACTCACCTCTTCTGCTTCTGGCGGTCCCGCTCTTTGCGGGATGATGACCCCAGATGTTGTCCTTTCTCCAGTTCTTCTCCAGCAGCTTTCAGCACATGGCCCTGCACTGACGTTGGAAGCTTGGCAATCAGAGGGGCCACCAGCCACACTCCTGATCTCTCCAGGGAACTGTGACAACACAAAAGAGAAAAGCAGTTTATAATCCAACCTATGATTCAAGTTGTCTACGGGACAGCTTCATGCTGAGACTACACCTACCTGAGGATGGGTTTGGATTTGTTACTGGCTGGTGTAGCACTTGCTGAGCTACTGAGATTGTTGACTCCATTGCCAGCAGAACTAGCAGAGCTGGTCTCTGCTGACTGCTGGAATACCTCAATAGTGGCCTTGGCTATATTTTCCAACAAGGAGTTCATCTCCTGGAGACAGGGAAGAAAAGAGAGCTAAGTCCTGCTCTGAAAGCACCCATTGATAGGGCTTCCACATTTAAACACATTTATACTTGGTAGAAATCTAGATTGCCAGCTCCCCCATGAACACTTCTCTTTGAGTCTCAGACTCCTCACATCCATCTCATGCTTCGTTTTCACAAGCCAGACTCACCAACGCATGCTCTTTCTTTTCTCCCTATTCTCACTTCTGCCAGGTCACCAACCTACCACCTCACCAGCAGCCACTTCAATGCTGGCAGCACCCATCCCTGCATGGTCACACTGAGCAGAAACTCACGTTGTTTGCAGTCTGCTTAATCATCAGCTGCAGCTCCAGCGAGGACTGCCTCATGGTCCACTGGTCCAGATTCTGCAACACACACACACACTTCGTATGAGTCCTTATCTCAGTTCAAACTATGTCCTCAACCCATGCCCTCAGCTCCCATGATAATGAGTCTCAGATCCCTCGGAGAGGGCTGCACCACTCAGATAGCGCCGACTCCACCATCCTGATGTCACATCAGGCAGTTACTAGATCATTCCTGGACTCTGGCAGGAGCCTGCACCTGTAAGATGCGTTTAATCCTCTGCCGCTGAGGATTTTCTCCTTCCTCGTTGTCCAGCAATCGGTGTGGATAACAGATCAGCTGCATCAGCCTCTGGGCCTGTGTGCTGCTCAGGACGGGATCCTGCAAGTCATTGCTGTCTTCACAGAGGGACTTGAGACATCGCTCCCCTACCCACTCCTGCAGGATGAAGGCAGAGTTAGAACAGTTAAACTCATTTCTGATACCAAACTGGTGCTTCTGCTTTCAGTATCAGATAGATGTAGGGAAAACAAACTCCTAAGAACCTTATTAGTACGCCGTAATGCCTGATAATCATTTTTCTTCATGAACTGCACTATCCTGATTCAGCAGGCATCAGGCACAGCACAGCAATCATGACAAAGAAAATATCAACTCTGACAAATCAGCTGTTGAGAAGCACAGTAGCTGCTGTTTCCTTTGATGAAGTATTAGCATGATTTAACACTACACAGTCACTGCCATGCCCAGACTTTATTGACTTTGCCACTTGGGCTCAAAGGTCAGAAGGGATCACTTAAATTTATTTAGTCCATTTCTTGTGCAAAAACCCTAGGACTGTGCTAAATTAAATAACTCAGGGCTGCAGCTAAGGCTAAACTAGAATGTGTCTTAAGGAAAAGCACATCCCTTAACTCTCAGATGGTAATGGAAAACACACTGCCATCCTCAGTGAAAAACATTCACCTTGCTTCTCACTGCCTGGAAGGGAAAATAACTGACTGGATACAAGATGTTTATAAAGTCACTAATCATGAGGAGAAGGTGGACAGAAAACTATTATTGTCAGCCTCTCAATTTCAGTTGGTGGCCTCTAAACATATTATCAGGTGGCAATTTCCAAAACAAATATGAGGTAGATACTTCTTTATGTAATTCACAGTTAACCTGAAGCATTCATTACTGCAGGATTTTTTCATATTGAAAATCAATTAGGCTAATTCATGAAAATTAAAATCTACAGAGGACTGCTATGTAAGCACTTCTGCAGCTGCATATCAAGCCGGATCAGAGAATTCTTCCACTGAGAAGTGACAGACAGAGGAGATTAGAGGAGTAATGAGGACCCAGTTCACGAAGCACAGGTGCTGATGCTAAGCCTAGAAAGCTGGGAATGGCCCCTTTCCAGCAGGCAGTAGTCTGAGCACTAAGTAGAGCACGAAGACTGGAAAGACTAAGTCTGACTTGAAACCCTTGTGACAGCACAGCCTAAGTCTTCAGTGACCTCACCCCAAAATACAACTCTGCTTTGCCAGTGCATGTGGATCTGGCGATTCCTCCAATGCCTATCACATTTTTTCTCTTCACTACACCATTCTTCTCAAAATTTCGCTTCCTTGTATATGTAATATACACATCCTTGGGAACACCCTTTTTGCCACTTGCCTACCTTTCTAAAAGAATTCAGTGGGACTTGTCTGCAATCATCCCTTTATTAGGATAATCTTACAAGTAGGTATTAAGTCAACTACCATTTTTGTCCTCAAGGGACTAACAGCCTCTTTCTCACCAAGATTTTTTTTTTTCTTTAAATAGGACAGTCACCTCCACAGGCTCCATGCTACTGAAACGGAGTCCTTCATCTCTCCCTTCACCGGAGAGCACAATGAACACCTTTTCCAAGCACTACGGACAACTCTACTATCCCAACCACCAGACTCAAGTTAGCAGCTGTGTCTCAAGCCTCCCTCTTGGCTTCCACTTGTGACTCTGTGTCTTATTGCAGTTAAAACGTAATTAACCTTTTCAAAGGGAAAATCATCATTACGTGTACTAATCTGAATAGGCTAAAGGGCAGGCTGATAATTTGGTTACAAACATTAGCACCTATGAAACCTTTACCTTAATTCTATAATCTACTCCTTTTCCCTACACCATCATGACAGTGTCTAATATAAAATACATACCTGAATATGATAAAGCTTTTTTTTTTTTTTTTTTTTTGAGTTTGAGAAATCACCATCTATAGCTTAAGGCATTCTATAGGCATTTCAGAATGGATACTGTGAGTTCTACAGCATCTGTTGCTCACACTGGAGGTGCTAATGATAAACGTAATATTTTACCCACCCTTCACAGCTGCAGGAGCTCTGGCACAACTCGGTGGTATTCACTGTTGTCTGCTCAAATACTCGCTCCTATATAACCAGTTCTGCCAACCATTGCTGTATTGATACCTGACATGCTGCTATTCCTTTCCATACACGTTCTATTTGCTGTGGGTCCTTCCCACATAAGACTGGGACTAGTAAGGGAAGATTTACTTCTGTTAATGTTATAGTCAGGTTTCAGCAGCACCAAGTATGTTGTATTTGTGCTCCTAAATAGGCAGCTCCAATTCTTCTTTGGTCAGCTGGTAACGCTGCTATATATTGAGCCATTTAACAAAAACAACAGCACCACAAAGCACAAGGATAACACAGTACTAAGTGGAATGTGCACTTCAAATTGCAACACTGCATCTTCCCTGTTGACAGAACAAATTTGTAACCACGGCCAAAGCCACCCTTCAACACCCATTTTCATACAGCAGTAGTAACAGGCACTCCAGTCTGGAACTAAGTATCTTATTAGCCAGGTTTCAGTTCCTCAAATGTCAGTTTTCCTCAAAGGAACAGAAATACTGGTGCTGTCAGATTGGGGCTGAGCAAAAGATTTTTGGTTTTGTTTCTTTAATTAACTGAACAGGGCACTGCAAAGCCCAGGGATACATTAACAGCCTAGCTGCTAGCAACACTTAAGCTGTTTTCTGAGAGGCACCATTTATCACTTCAACAAGCTGTCTGTCTTATTCTTATCTTCTATGCCTCCGGCACACATCTCAGCAAACCACTCCCAGCACTCCCCTCCTTGGACACAAACCTTGTGCCATTGCCAGAGCAAAGGGGATGTGCAGTCCCTGCATACTGCAACACCTACTTCTTGACAGCTGTTTGCCTTTTTCTTTTCCCCTAATGGTGAGCAATCCTTAGCGCCATCACGTGGCAGAACCCCAGCTGGTTCTTTACTGATACTTCAAAGAAATACTTGACAAACACAAGCTGCAGAAAGCCACATGGAATGTATCTATCTGCAGAAGAGATAAGGACAAGCACAGGGATGGGACAGACTCACCTGTTGACAGATACTCCTTAGTACATACTTGGCATAAATATCCAGGCTAGCTGTTTCTACAGTTACTACCCGACCGCCAGCCTTCCTGGTGCCCAACTCATCATCCATGAGATCATCGACACCTCCAGGGTGGGAAAAGCCAGAGCCTTTCAGTTCTGCATCTCCTACAAGGAAAGAGCAAGTGGTACTTAATCATTAATGCCAAACCCAAGGCCTGACCCACAAAACATCCTGAGCTTTTGAAGAACGCTCCCTGTGACCAGTGATCTCTCTGCAGTTAAGAGATACAAAAAAGCAGGCTTACAGCTCAGCCAGAGGGCTTCAGACAGAGAAGCCACACACCCACTAAAACAGATCTCCTCTCAGTCCTTCAGCACAGCCAGCACACGTGTACCCCCGTGCAATACAGTACTGGCTCCCTCTGCCCCAGAAGACATTCTTACAGGTGCAGGCTAACACGAGCAGGTACACACCCAGAACAAAGACAGCTTTCAGTACTGCAAAGACTGCTCCGTCCACAATACGGTTCTGGGACGCTGCCAGTAAGTGACGGTCACAAGAAGAACGGATTCCCACCGTGGGTTTGTCTGCAAAGAGGACAATAAGGAAGGGCAATACTCATCAAGAGAGAAAGGCACAGACTTCAGAGCTGCCTGTATTATGTGCCAGCCAGTACCACAGAATCAAGCTCAGAGAATCCTGAGGCTAGTCCTTTTCCCAGCTGTAACATGGGGTCAATTTAATTAAGCTTCATGCAGCACAGTGCCAATCATGCTGTGACAACTGAACCATGAAATCCAAATGGGGAGCAGTGGCTGTGTCATGAACTCTAAGCTCCAACAGTACCCTAACCTAGAATACGGGCTGGGTTTAGAGATCTGAGCTATCAGGATACTGATGAGGAGCCAAAAACAGAGCTTCCTGGACTCGTTCCATTATCAGACAAAAAGGGAGTGCTGTAAAATAACAGCTTCTGGCACCGAGCTAAGAAGCTGTACAAAGCTCTAGACAAAAAGAAAAAAAAGTGATCATTACTCTAATGGCTTAGTGACAGCAAGGCCACCTCTACTGGTGGGTTCCTGGCCTCCAGAGCTTCCTCCCCCAACATGCCAGGCTACCAGAGGGTGACATAAATGGAAGGATATTGTTCTTTGTCCTCTGCAGAAAGCAGTCTATCATGCTTTGCCCGCTTTATTCAAAGCGAGCAGGTCATCTCTAATCATAGGGTCCAGCATTTCTTTTCTTGGGGTGCAAGAGCCTCAGTACTTTCACAATAAAGAAAGGCTCTACTTCCATTCACTTACTGCCATCTTGCTGGCATGGGTTCAGCTGTGGAGTCTTAAACAGATGGAGTAAAATCCGGCAGGTCAGACGTGCCCCTGGTTCTGAGTCCTGTTCACTGCAGGCTATGTAAAGAAAACAGTCAACTGAGATTTCTTAAGTACTGGGACAGCTGACTCTCAATCCAAAAGCTATTCACAGTGCACTGCCCTGGAGCAGCCAGTTGAGAAGCTGCAGCAGCCTCATTGTATTTACAGATACAGAGCATGTGCAGCAATTAACATGCAAGTGAGCAAATACATCAGTATTATTCCCAGTGACATGCGCTGCATTCTGCTTGCTCTCTCTTCCCAACTTCACCCTGCCAGAGTCTAGACGTTGCAACCCCCAGAGCAAAGCTAGGAAGGCTGGTGTCGGAATAAGGCAGGGTGACCCAAGAGGTCAGCTGGCTGCTGTAGCCAAAACGCTAACCCGAACCATCAGCAGGAACTGCACTGCTGGCATTCAGAGCTGAGCACACTGGTCAGACAGTGTGGCTGATCACATCTCTCTCTGCTTATTTCAGCTTTCACACAAACTCCGGAGAGCAAGACATTGAAAAACCTTAGCATAACCATTTTTTTGATGGAAAACAAAAGGTCAGAAACTCTCTAAAGCAAAGTGTTCGGTTTTTAAATACTATGCTATAAAGAATCAGAAGCAGGTTTCACAGCTATGGGGTTCATCAAGTATTCATTAAGCACAGCCCCTTGGGCTAGCACTGGCAGTAAGACCAGCTTTCTGCAGGGATGCACTTACCAGCATTGAGGAGTGAGGGGATAGCAGCACAGCGAATCAGGTCCTCCAGCAGCAAGCACTGCCGGGCAATGAGAATGGCAACAAAGGTGGCCAAGGAATCATGGAAAGACAAGTCACTGACCTGGAAGAGAGGAGATCAGCCAGTGATCACAACAGCCTCTGCCTCATTCCCTCTATCAGCAATTCCTCAGCTTGACTAGGAGCTGGGGGGTAGAGGTGCCCATAACCCCAGGTCAACATTCATGATCAGCCCAGGCTGCAACAAGCACCAAAAGGTAGCCCTGGCATTCAAGGCCTTCCCCCATCCTCAGAAGACAAAGCTTCCATCCCTCCACCATTCCTGCCTCCTCCCGATGGATCCCTCCACTCCTGCTTCAGTTCCATTCCCCCCTTTTGAATGTTTGCACTTGCATCAACGTTGCAGAGGAGATCATTGAATCCGCAGGTCCCGTTATTGGAGGAACAACACAAAGCTTTGAGCACGCCCAGCCACTCGGCACTTAGAGACTTGCAGTAGCCTGTCAGCTCAGCACACAGGATGGCAATGTCATTCACCCTGTTAAATAAATAAATAAATAAAAGCAGAGGGTTGGCGTTGCTTCTCATGCACACAGTTAGGTCAGTGATTCTCTAAGGCACCACAGCTTTGGCTCCTTCTTCCTGCCACCCCAAGACAGCCAAGCAAGGGCTTTCTTAGCCTCACCTAAAAAAGTCACTGTCTCGATAGAACGATGAAAGCTCTGCCACTCACCTGTCTGGATCGTGGTGCCCCACACACACGTGCATAAGTGCATTACACACAAAACTGTAGCGGTTGGCTGGATTTTCATTGAGGCTCTTGCCCAGGTTGGTGTACGTAAAGTTATGTGCAGATGGATTTTCAATAGTGTCAATCATGAACTCCGGTTCCCAGAGCATGTTGGAGTCAGATGGCTCAACATTGCAGTAGATTGTGTTCTTCACCTTGGAGCAGAAGTCACTAAACGGGATAGGAAAGAGATTAGAAACAAAGAAAAAAAAAGCCCTGCTTCTACTGAACTCCGATAAGCAAAGCAATCCTGTCTAAGATAAACCCAGCCCTGGGCAAGAACGTGTGGAGATTTGAGATCAGTTTGTATGAGAAAGACTCTCCCAGAAGACTGAGGACGGTTCTTTCTTCAGGAAGCACCTGGAAGTTACTGGGGGTGGGGCTCAGCAAACACAGCATGAGAATGGGCATTCCAGGTCAGACCACAGCAACTCCTAGCTCAGACTTTGGTGCCAAGACAGTTGATGCCCAGATAAAAGCTTAAGAACAAGGAAGGTATGTGGCAATAGTGCCCCAGCATCCTTCCCGACCCTGCTGCAATTTATGGCTCAGAAACCTTCGGAGTTAGAGATAACGCTCGCCTCAACAGATTATCCTCCTACAAATTATCCACCTGCTTTTTGAATTCAGCAGATTTTTGGTGTTTACAACATGGCACGAGTTCCATTGTTACCTATGAGAACACTATGAGAACAACGAAGTTTATTCTTTTGCTCTGAACCTACCCCTTGTTATTTTCTAATCACAGCTTTTTGTGCTTTTAATATAAGACATATTGAACACTCAGTTTTTTTTCCATATGAACCAAAACTTCTGTCAGTTCCCCTAGTTCTCTTCTACAGGGAGGAGACTCACTCTACTAAGCAGTTCCTCATAGATGTGTAATTCCAAACCACTGGTCATCCATCTGCTCACCATCCCTCAGACTTAAGTCCACCACATGCTTTTTAGAATCAGGTGCCCAAAGCCACAAGGCACAGCTGCACCATAATTCATATTGTGGCTCAATGACGCCCTCTGTTCTGTTCTCCATTCCTTTCCAAACTATACCTAACATTTAATTTGCTTTTTGACTGCTACTGAACATCTAGAGAATATTTTTATTGACGTATCTACTACAAGTACAAGACAGTTCATCTGATTGGTAGCATACATCCATCACCATGTAGAATTTGGAAGGCAATGAGGACAATCCTACGTGCACTGTTTTTACAATGATGCTAAGCTTCATCTGTTAATTTATCGTCCAGTCATGATCACTGGGCCCTACTAACTTGCAGGCACCTTCAATTTTATATGTTGATTAAAAGTTATATGACAAGTTTTGATGTCGCCACTCACACAGCCTTTGATACGCTGAACAACACAAGCACTAGCAGAGCCCTGTGGGGCTTCTTCAGAGAGGGATCACCCTCAAAAAGAAACTTTTTCCTACTCTTTGTATCAATCTCTAACCTATTGTTTGCCTGGAAGAGGATATTCCCTTTTATCTGTGGCCATTTAAAGCCTTGCTGAATAGCTTTTGGGAATTCAGTTACACCAGTATCGTGTTTCTCATTCCCATATGTGTGACGGCTCCTGCAAAGAGCTCCACTGCAATTCCTCCTGCTCTCAATTTTGTCAAGAGAGAAACTTCAAAGGTGCTCAGCAGCCAGGAGCCTCGCCAGCTGACACTAAGGCACGAGTAACTCTGGCAGCCCCTTGACAGGGGTAATACCTAGGGTCAGACACCCCTCCTGTACACCTGCACAGGAAACACTAATAGGGAGCTGCGAAAGAAGACAGAGTGAAGCACTGTATGGGGAAACAAACCTGTTGGGGTCAACTGCCCATTCACAGGATCACCTGAGTAAAGAGCCAGAGAGACTGGTGGATTCCATCTCTGTGCTGCTGAGGATGGAGTCCCACAGGAGCTGCTGGGGGACAGTTCCCAAGAGAAAGCACAGGGCAGAAGGCTACAGAGCCCACAGGACACAACAGAGATGGGACAACAACAGCAGGATGGAACCTGAAGAGCCAACAGGGGCAGAACAAGGCCAAAGAGTGGAGAGCGGCACAGGAACGAACACAGAACCAAGCAAAAAGACCCAAAGGTTACCAGGGAGTTGAGCATGAGCAAAGAACAACCTTTAAAATCATCTGCTTGGTCAGCCAAGGCTTTTGGCTTCAATGTAGCAGAGTTTGGTAGGAAAAGACTTCTCTATACTCTAGGAGTGGAGTAAGAACAGACCTGTGGAAGTGCAGGGTACTGCTGAAGGCAATTTAACAAAGAACCTGAAGATCTAACAGCCAAGGTGATGCAGCGGGTCATTACTGCCTGCAAAACCAGCACTCCTCCCAAGACTTCCAGCCCCCAGTGAGAGGATCTCAGGGACAATCCCATCAAACAAGACGACCAGCAAAGCTTACACCGATGTTCTACACTCATAGGCACCCACTGCACTCCGCCTGCCACAGACTCACCTAAAGAGCTCCCCAAATTTACTTTTCAGATGACTGCAGGAGGTATACAGGTCGTAGAGATAGGCCAGGATACAGCGCTCTGCTGAGGAGCCATCTGAGCGGTTCATGCCGTGTTTCACTACCCCACACAGACTGCACAGAAAGAAAAAACGCTGCAGCAACATAAAAAGAAAATCTGAAGGAATATCATCATCTCATCACACGGAGCCCACAGCAACAGTGCTCACTGGGTAGCACATCCCTTTCCCCTCAAGTTCTGTGAGCTGAACCCTCAGGCACAATGTTGCTACCTTTTAGAACACAGATACATCCCTGCCCCTCACAATCCCCTTCCACGTGGTGAGGGGAATATTCCCTTACCCTTCAAAGACCTGAGCCATCTGGTCCTGGTTCAATATAAGGCAGGAGTGGTAGTGCCGCAGCACAGCCACGATGCACAGGCACAAGCTGGTGGTGTAGCTGCCAACAAGGTCGGAGGATTTCAACAGCAGTTCTGCCTCCACCACGCTCAGTTCATTCAGCAACTGCACCCAATGACAGAAAAACCCTTCAACAGCCACAGGGGTAAGGTATGGTCAGAGATGGAGCAGGCACACGACACCCACAGCCTACAGGGCCTGCCAGGAAGAGGGACTGGCAGGCACTTTCTGCCTAGAAATATAACCCTGGAACAGTCAGTGCTCAATGTTTAGGCACAATGTCTCACTCAACCAGTACAAAGGGCCTGACAGTGCTTGGGTGTCAGAGGGAGATTGGTGTATGGCCACAGATTGTAGCAGGCAGCTTTTTTGGTACTCCTGTCCAGTACAAATCACTCTGTGGAGGAAGATCCTCCCCCCTTTTAAAGGCTAATAACCTCAATTTCATCAGCAATCATAGCAAGGCTTCAAAAAGGTAAGTGTCATGGCCTGCAAAAACAGCAACAAAATTTTAGCAGGATCCAGAAAGCAGTCTGCATTGCCACGTGCCAAGGGTCCTTCCAGGGGAGAAAGGCAGGAGGCTTGCCAGAGAAAGACATCCCCCTTTCTCACCCAGAACCAGGCCTTGCTGCAGCCAGGGACAGAGATGCAATGCAAATCCTCCAAAGACAATCCTGAAGTCTCTGGAAGAATAATCCCCCCAAGGGACACGTCAGACTACCTGCCACAAACAATTTATTCCAGGCAGCTGCAGCCCAGGAGCACCACAATGCCCACCTAATCTGACCACCCCCATGACACAAGCATCACAGCACAAATCTTCTGCCTTTCAGGCTGATGAACCGATCCCATTAAATGCTGAAGCACACTGCGCTTACCTGGATGGCAAAGTCGATAAGACCACTGATATTGAGTGAATACTCCATCAAGTCAAAGATGAACTGCACGTGCTGTACCAGAGGCAGGTGGTAGGACATTCCCAAGGCAAAGCTGGTGATCTGTTCCAAGACATTGCGAGATACCTGCAAGCACAAGACGACGCACAGTGCTATCTCCCCTTGCAGAAGTCCCTCAGCAGTTCCATCTCTTTTCCCTCCTCTAGGAAGCTGCCCTCAGAAATACAGAGGGACACAATCAGGACCCAAAGAAGACAGCTGTCTTTAAAGTTTCATACCTGAGACGTGACTTGGTGCTGATCAAAGTGAGAAAGGTGCTGGAACTTTGCAAAAATATCTTCAGCTGTCGGGAATGCTTCTGGCTTGCTCTTTTTCCTCTTCTGGCCTTCCTCTCCACCTACCAAAGTTAGGAGGACCAGCAAACAGCATTAGGCTACCTTCCTCATCAGAAGAGGACTACACAGCAATCATCAACACCTGCCAGTCCCTCACCAACACCAGCCCCTGCCAAGGAGCACAGCCAAAGAGCCAGAGTTCCCATCCTTAAGATAAGGACCATCCTGAATTCAAAACAATAAATTGGTGAGGAAGGAGTTCCTAGACTGAAAATTACAGCATGCTTAACACCTAGTTTATGCCAAGTGAAGGTATTCCTTGGAGAGGGAAGATATTCTCTCTCCTGATTTAGATGTAACACTGCCTCCCTGCTATTCTAGACTGGGGATGGTTCCGCCTCGAAATTTATCAGAGCATCTCATGTTTTAAAATGTGGCATAAGGAAGATTCTGTAAGTAGCCTTTCAGGAATCACACTAACCAATAGAGGAAAAAGAAATGTAGCCAGATTCTCAACTGATAGAAATCAGATTTTTTCTATGGATACTGACACAGCTATCCAAATCTGCCATTCTGCAAGCGTAATACATTCTGCAAGCATAATACAATTAATCAAGGCTTTGCCTAACGTTCATAGGCAAAATTCTCTTTGCTTCTGTGCAAAGATCTAAGTGGAAGAAAAAAAAAAAAGTTTGAAAATTCCACATTTTGGTCTCACTCTGAACTTGCTATGACTTAATTGCCTTCTGAAGAAAAGTACGTTCAATTAAAGGTATAGAGTCAGAAGGAAATCGATCTTCTTACTTGCTGCTCAGTGTATTTGAGACTAGAGCACCATTCCAGGCTGTCAGTGACTGATACAGCCAACCAGGCACTGTAGTTTACATGAAATCCTTCCATTGTGAGACTCCAGACAAAGGAGGCAGCCAAGAGGAAAGGCTCCTTTTTCAAAAAGGAGTGGCTCAAACAATACTGACCTGTCTCTGCAGTGCTCTTTCTGTTTAAAACTTTTAGAATGTCTTTGGTTATTTTCTTGATTGTATGCCGAGCATCGTCCCGTTGTTTTCCGACCCCAAAAAGAACTACCAACCGTTGGTTACATTCGTGACTGCACGACTCCTCCTGGGAAACCGAGAGAGAACTGCATTAGCAACTATCGGGCTGAATGCCTTAATATCATTTCACATCTGGATCTCTTAAAAGCAAAAAGAAAGCTTCATCTCAGAAGTTGTTCTGGGAGTAAGCAAAGAGACATCTTAAGTAGATCACTCTCCTGCAGCAGTGCAGTAAAGCATAAGTGCAGTAAAGCATAAGTAAAGCACAGTCATGCTCCTTACCCACACAGTACTGAAAGACATCGGGTTCAACGCCAGTCAGACTTACAACAGTGCAGCAGGGAAACACAGCAGCCTCGTGACTGGAGCACAAGACAGCAGCAGGAGAGGGGTTATGAGCAGGTCTCATACCTGAGGAATAGGAAAGTGTGTTGCATACTGGATGTGCCGAGGCTGATCGTACAGAGATGCTAGCATTCCTTCTGCAGACTTGTCCTTCAGCAGAGGTTTGGTTTCCTTTTCAGGATCTGGTTTCTCAGGGGAAGGGCTGGCTTTAGATTCACAATGCATTGGAGGAGAAAACATCTAGGGAAGCATAAAAAGATTTTTAGAAAAAGCATTTAGGGAACATGGGAATGCAAAAAAGCCACATTTGCTCAGGTCTAAAAGGAACAGGAAGAGGGAGGGTAGGAAACATCCAGATCTTAGGGCACTGACCTAAGGCACTGTGCTAAGACACTATTTCCATTTCTGCTTCTGGTTCAAGTTCTTTATTGCGTAATAAAGAAGAGGAAATAAATAACTACATCTCAGGAATTTGGGAGCAATCCCCTCCACAGAAGAGGTGAGGATCCTGGGAAAGCAATATAGCTCTCTGCATCACACCTGCCTAGCAAGTACTTTGAAAATCCATTAACAGGTGGAAGAAAGTAGGTACTCGTAAATTTTCAATCACCACAAATTATTTTTATTACAAATTAAGTGCTTCAAAGCATTCTGCAATTATGATCTACACCCACAAATATCATGAAGAACTGTGAAGCTGAAGAAGTATTGAAAGCCACAGAGTACAGTGACAGCAGACCTGTGTCTTTTCTCATGTGATCATAAAACTCCCCGCCAACAGCATCTGGCCACCCTCAGCCTCCAGTTGCTATTATGGTCATCCATTTTCTACCCACTTCCAAGCAGCTCATTTCCTACCCAGCCCAAATACTGGGCTGTCAGTGGACAGAAGACAAAAAAAATCCCAGGAGTGACAGGGACTGAGTCTGATTGACAGAATCTGAATCATTCTGACTTACCTAAACAGATTATATGAGCCTTTTTACAGCGTCAGCTGCCTTACAAGCTAGCCACTTCCAGCACACTGGCTCTGCAGTACAGAGAGAACACTCACACAAAAGCGAGGCACCTGCTGTCCCTGGTCGCAGTACAACACACTGACCTACTTACTGAGAAGCAGCTGGAAGATGCAGACACATACCGAAAAATCCGTCTTCTCCATGTCATCAAAGAGCGCACTGGAGTTGTGGTCAATGTCCATGGGCTCAGAAAGACCTGTGTCCTGGGAACAGACAGGGCAGCTTTACACCTCGCTGATACACCAGTGAACAAGACAAGATTCATTTACTGCAGCACTCCACTTCCATGTTGGGCAATGCCAACACCCATAGGGCCTCGCAAAAGAAACCCAGCTGCAATCAAATACCCTACAAACACCTGACATCACGTACAGGCCTTGCTCAGCAGTTTATGCTACGCTGCTCAGCTCTGAGCAGAGCAAGATTTTCCTGTCTGCCCCTTTACATTCTGCAGGACCTTTCCACACACTCAGAACACAGCCTTCTATTTTTGCAACTGAAGTGGTAAGGAAATAGCTCAGGGGAATGAGAAGCATAAATCACCGATATATCCTCCAGCAGGTAATAGCAAGGAGGCTGCAAAGCTGGTAAAAACAGGAAAGTATAACCAAGGGAAACAGCACACAGGAGAGCCACAGTGCTTGTATTCTCACCTCTAGCTTGATGCCACTGTTACCCTCTGTCTCCTTCCTGTCATGCTCCTCAGCAGGGTCGTCAAAGGGTGAGGGCGGGCGAGGCCCATGAGAATCCATGGCAAGATCACCCCGGGAGATGAGTGTGCACATGTAGATGTTGTGAGAGAAGACATCATGTCGGATTAGCTCACAGAATAGCAGCACCAGGTTAAAAAATTCCACCTTCTCATTTTCCTTCCCAGGATCAGCTGAAAGGACAGCAGAGACGGTCAGTATGTATCAGAGCTCTTCTGTAAAACTAAAAAGGCACCTAACCTAGAGTCAGAAAATGTGTTTCTAGACATCTCAACACAGTAAGCGACTGCTACGTAGTTCTGAGGTTACAGCAGAAGCTAGAACCAGAAAACCCACCTTCAACAGCTGGCAATTCAGTGAAAACCTCTCCAGTTAGTATCACAGACCAGAGGCGTGGGACTTTAGACTGGAGGTGCTATTCCTGGGTATACAAACCACAGTCCCCCACATTGTTCAGAATCGAATCCTGTCCCTGTTAGTTTATCCATTTGCAGTATTTACACCAACAGGTTATTCCAGAGTTTTGTCACCTACTAGTTAGAAATCTTCTAGTTCTCAGCCTGAATCAATTCCAGGTTAGCTTATACTCATTTATTCTTGGCCAACACTCTGTTAACAGAGGTACTTCTGCACGATCATCCTGTCATCTGGCCCTCCAGGCTGCTATCCCTCCATCCCCAGGATATGCTCTGGATTGCAAGGAAGCCAGAGAGAAAATTTGGGTACTTACATATAGAATGGACTTAGATATAGAATAGCGTGCTAGTTTGGAGTTTGCGGAAGAGAGAAAGCTAGAAACTGGGAGAGCACAAGTTCTTATTACATACTTAGCATAGGAGCTTGAGTGTCAAGGAACTGCATAAGGACATCCTGAAAGACAGGCGCACTGGCTGCCGAGAGAGATCCTGAGGAAATGGAGCCCTTCTCATCCACGACTTCTGAGTCCCCACATCTCTGTAGAAACAGAGGAGAAACTCAATGTCCATAAACTCAAAAAAGAAGCCTTCACTAAATTATTCCTAGCTTGCACTTAAGGAAAGCCACCACACAGGTTTCTGTAAGCTGCTTCATAGTCTCTAAGTAGGCCAGTGCTTCTGCACCACGAGCACCTAACTGTCTTCAGAATCATCCAAGAAATGGAATACACACAAAGCAACACTTATGACCTACTTTGGGTTAGACAGAGCAAAAACCATAATCTACGGTACCAGTGTTAAGAGATGTTGTGCTGATCCGTCTTTGCTTTTCACTGTTGCAACAATCTGAAGTTAGTTAACCTCTGCTCTGCTTTACTGCTGCTAGCTTTCCAAGAATAAGAACGTACCTCAGCCTCTATCTCTGCTTGACGCTTCTCCAGGAGTTTGGCCACAACCATAGCTCTGTGGCGTCCAGAGCGTTTGTAGCTGACAGCCCATTCACACAGCAAGGCCACCACTGCATCATCATCTGGGGAGATCTGGGCAGATACAAGCACTATTGTGAGAAGGTGACCCAAACAAAAAAGGTGAGCAGCCCTAAGGTCTCAGGTAACCAAGAGCACAGCCTGAAGCCTGCTACATCCCCCTCTTCCTAACATGCACCGCAGATGTCAAGGTGAGGTCTTCCTGCTTTGTCTCTGTTTGACTCCGTTTTGTGACATGAGGTGAAACACAGCCCTTGACAATACTGCAGGCTTGAGCTGCTTCAGAAAATAATCTCTTTCAGCAGCACATCTATGAAGTGTCAATTTTAGCACACAGTGAAACAGTTTCTCAACAGCATTATAGCAAATATACAAACTACCAGCCTCACAGCTCACCTCCAGGAACCAATGGAGTACTAGTTGCTCTGTGGCCCCATGCATCATAAATAGGTCACTCTCTTCAGCCAGCTGTGGGGACTGTCTCAGGCTTATGCACATTTCTTAGCATAGACTAGTGCGCAGACTCCCCCTGTTCTCACTTTAATTCCTCCCTAACTTACGGCTGCACAAAATACTTGTCAATGGGGATCACATCTCTTGGCCATAGGCCACTACCTCGTCAATGATCTCTAGACACAGGACAGTAATCAGAGAACATAAACAAGAACACAGCCACGTCCAGGACCAGGGCCCAGCCGCAAAGTCCAAGGTACCTCATGACTGTCTTTGGTTGGACCCAGCCCAAATATCCTGTTATACAAGGAGTCCAAAGAGTTGCTGAAGTCAGATCTTTCAAAGCTGTGACTGTCCAGAACTTCTAAAGTGTGCAAGACACGGCCAATAGTGAAACCTGGAAGAGAAGACAAAAGAAATTCATGTTTGGCAACTGCTACAACTCTTGAACAAAAGTTTCTATGAGCTCACTGCTCAGGAGACTGCTTGAAGAAAGCTGTACCAGCCAGGCAAGGGTCCATCTAGCTTAATATCCTGACTATCCATAGCCAACAGTAGATGTTAGGGGAAAACATTAAAGCATGGCATGTGTACAGGACTACAGTTCTCTGGTACACACTTCCAGTTTCCACTCGTGCTATACCCAGGGAAACTGACCCATGCAAGATTTTGCAGTGGAAAGAAAAAGAGCCATTTGGTTCTCTTCACTGTTGAGAGTGAACACCAATGCCAGCATGTAAGAAAAACAAAGAAACAGACAGGAAACTTCTCAGGGAAACATACAGAACACGGCAGAAAAACTTAAACCTACAGCAAGTTACCTGCTGTGGTTTCTTGGCACTT
The DNA here is from genome assembly GCF_964035555.1 of Netta rufina. Taxonomy (NCBI): domain Eukaryota; kingdom Metazoa; phylum Chordata; class Aves; order Anseriformes; family Anatidae; genus Netta; species Netta rufina. The sequence goes on from NC_140135.1 coordinate 12,277,078, forward strand.
GTCAAACGACCAACGAACCTCCACAGCCTGGCCACGCTCTTTTATCTGCTGCTCAATTTCACGGAGCTTCGCCCGAACCTAAAAGCAATAGACTTGTGTAAACATCCAACAGGATGCCTTAGAAGTCCTGTGTAAAAAATTATCAGAAAACAAAGAAAATGACAGTAGCTCTACTTGACATTAGATTTTGTCCATCTTCCAAGCACACCACAATCTTGCTTATGGCAGAACGGGAGCAGTAAATTCCTTGGGAGTGAGGGAGCACCTCTGGCTGCACTTATCACACAACGTGAAAAGAACATCCTGAAAGAGCTATGATGCAGCTATTATCCTGGAGCACCAGATCTCCCTGTTCCGAAGGCTGCTCACCTGCTGTGTAAAGGCCGAATTCCCTCCTGGCATAGGCAAGTTCGACGGGGCTATGGGCAGGTGATCCAGTGGGGAACCAGTCTTTATCCTGCTATCAGTCAATGAGTAATGCCACACAAGGGCGCTTGGGCAACACAAAATTATACTCTGCAACAGAGAGAAAAATGAGTATCATTCAGCAAATTAAGGTCAAAACAGTCAAAATTAAATTACTTTCTACAGAAAGAGCCACTCGTTTGTTCTACTGCCTAGATTCATCTTGTGCATGTATTTACTATTTCGGTTTGTGGTTTTTTTTTTGGTGGTTGTTCTACGCTTCAAAAGACTCTTCCAACCATATGAGGGTAGAAAGGAGTAGACCAGTACTTTTGCCGTATTAAATGTCTTAGTCTAGGTATGCTTAAGAAGCCAGGAGCAGAGTTCCATGTTATCCAAAAGCATCAACACGTTGCTGCAGAGCTTCCTGCTTTTTAAAAACAGACCTTATTTTCTTATGACTCACACTGTCAATGCACAGTCCGACCCTCCTGGCCCAGGAGCAGCATTTACATTACTCTTGGTGCGGACTGTAAATCAGCAAAGTGTGAGAAGAAATACAAGTCAACAGCCCCAAACTTATACTATATTATTTAATAATGATACGTATGATTATAATATCAATATTATTACATGTTTTCATTCTTTTTTGATCTTGTACAGACACCCACAAACACAGGCAAATCTTCACTGAATGATTCCTGGTATACACCTCTCCACCCTCTGGATCATGAGGAACCAGACATTAAGACGGACAACCAAGGCTGCTACAAATCCTCAAACCAAAGAATCCATCATCTCTCTGGGACATTTGAGCAAAGATTAATTACACACACTGATAGAAACGCATCTGTTTCCAGCCTGACCTTACCCAGCTCCAGCCACTAGATCTTGCTGTGCCTTAGCCTCACCTACTGTCTGCAGACAGAAAATCTGTACATCTTCTCTCAGAAGGGCTCTTCTGATACATACTATAAAAATAATCCGACCATCATTAACCAATTTGAACTTTTTAAGCAGGCTGTTCAGACCCCAAATCAGCCAAACCTGAGAAGTATACACTCCTGTATTTTCTCTAAAGCGAGCTTCCCCCAAAAAGGATTTTTATATTCAAAAAGTCATGTTTTACCATAAACTAAAAGAATAATGTTTTAAATTGAAAGTGACTAAGAAAGGCTTAACACAAATACAAAGGGGTTATTTATAACCCCCCACCTTGCTCTCTAAGCCCTTGCAGAGGCAATCTTACTTCTAGCCAGCTGTACCCTAGGAATTTTCTTTCTATCCTGTTTGAGAGCTGGCAGGCTGCTTCTTGATCCTGTCAGGGCTCCTTGATCTCAATTTTTCTGTTGAGCTGCAGGTTCCCAAGCTCTGTGTGCTCTTCCTCTCCAGCTCCTGCTCCATCCTGTACTCTCTGGAATCTTCTCTGCTTCAGCATGCTCCTGGAAGGGGCAATCTCCAGTGCTTGCACAGGGATCTACCTGACTTAGTCACTCTTCTCTTGAAGGAGAAAAACACAACCATGAACAAACACTGAACGGAACTCACCTATCTCCCTCTGACACGAGCACGGTCTGGACTGAGTCCCACAGTGACACAACAGCACCTGCCCTTCAAACATCTACCAGTAAGGCTTCAGCATCCTTGCCCTTTTACTGCAGCCTAAGGCTTATTCAATTCCATGCATAAAGACTGTAAGTTTAGAGTCACTTCTTTTCTTAGTCTGCCATCATTTCCAAGGAAAGTGGTCTGGATAAACAGTTAAAGTTCGTCCATACATAAAAGTGCGTGTTTATTTATTTTTTTTTGTGATTGTTGTTTTGGCAGTTGCATGTTTCTGTTGCTGTTTGTTTTTTCTTTTGAAGAGCTCACAAAATTATGAAGTGCTCTTCTTCATATCTGGTGTACCTTCCTTTCCTAGATGACAACTTCTTAAATGATACACATAACATTAGGCGAAACGTCCCTTTTCTCCCCCCTTGCTCTCTTCTGCAAAGCATTCCCAGACATCTGAGGCACACGTGAATAGAGCAAAAGGCTCTGTTCCAACCCATTTTTCTTATTTAATTCAGTCAAGGACACTGCTACAGCACTGAAGTCTGGTACAAAACTCTCTTAACACATCAGCAAGCACTTACACTTTGACAATCATGGCTTAAAACTTCTATACTCAGGAAGTTATTGTCTCAAGCTGTAATGATTTTTTCTGCAATGGCATACAGTATGAACTGCTCCTGCTGACCCTCCTGTTATCAGCTATTACTTGGACCTACCTGAAGGATGCAACTGAGTCCATACACCACTGGCCGGTGCTGAGGGCACAGAAGTAAGTCACTGAAAGGGCTGGGAGGAGGATTCCCGGCAGCTGGCTGAGGGGTGGGAGTTGAAGGAAGAGCATTCCCTGTCTGCGTGGACAGGATGTGGGGTGGGTGCCCGCCAGCACCATCCAGCTGCATGGCAAGCCTGCGGGTGCAGAAGTAGGCCAGACGTCTGGACAGGTACGCAGACTGCACAAACTCTCCAGAGTACTGCAGGGTAAAAAAAAAAAGTCCTCATTACAAGCAACATGGAGGAAACCCTTTATCCTCCCAACACTGAATACAGCATAGCACTGCCCTGTAGAGACAGTCCCTTCACACAGCGCACCTTGGCATCATCTACCACCCACTGGCTACTAAGCATCAGAGAAACTCCTTAAATGGTTTTCTATGACAATGAATTCATGCATCAAAATGTACCCACACCCAGCCTTCCCAGGGCTTCAAGAATCTATCTAAAATCTATTGTGACAAAACGAGAGAAAGAAAGAAAAGCAGTTTCCAAGCAGGGGTGCACAATGAGTACTGGGAGTCCCACTATCACAATTATGAGATGGACAGGGATAGCCAGGTCTAATGAAGGGCAACAGGATAAAGGAGAGAGACAGAAAAAATCAGAACTCAGAAAGGTTTCCTTGCATCAGCTAAGAATAATGCTCTAGCAGGAGGACATTCTCCAGCATTCACAGTGCAAAACAGCTCATCATGCCTTAGGCAGTCTGGAGGGGACTGACAACAGACAAGACAGAGCTGTCCTAAACCAGCAGGTATTTCTTACCCGCAGCAGCAAGGGTAGGAGCATTTTGAGAAATTCATCTTCTCCTGACCGTATCTTCTCGAAGCACTCAAGGACCCACGTCAGGAATTCATGCCGGTCCAGCATGCCATCCTGCACACAGATAAAGGCAGAGCAAATGGACAAGAGTTGAATCAAGGCTCACTAAGGTAAGGCAAAACGGCAGCAGCTGCTTCCTTTCTGATCATGGAAATAACTCCAGGAGTTTCCACAATCCTGTACTACTCTGTTCTACTATTGAGTTCATCCTGCCCTGGAAGAACTAGAACTGCATCCAGACCTAAAGGTCTATTCATAAATAAAATATTCTGCAAAAATTAATCACTTTGGGTACACATCCCCTAGCCCTCCTCTGCTCCACAGCCACGCAGCAGCCCCCTCCACAGTCCCTCACCTGGAACATGAACATGGCTAGTTTCTCGTTGTAGTCCCACTGCTTCAAAGCTTGTTCCACCTCCTGAGGCATCGGCCCAGATGGCGAACCACAGCCTTGCCCTGGGAGCTGCCTGTAAAACTCCGCAATCTTCTGCAGCTGCTCTGACAGGTACTTGGTGATGATCTGCGTCCATTCTGGAGGAAAGGAACACGTTAACAACGAGCACGGTGGTGAACGGAAGGAAAAGAACCAACACTTAGGCTAGCATCTGTGTGGAAAACCAGAAAAGTTCCTTTCATTTGAAAAGTAGAGAAAGACAGAGAAAAAAGTAAATATCCTACTATTAGTTTTGTTTTTGGCTGGGGGTGGCAGTGAGGCTGGGGGAACCACAGAAATGCAAAGTTAGGCCAGCCTGGCTGAACATCCTCAATCACCTTCCAGACAGCAGAAACACTGCAAACACTTCAGCTCTGAACTTGTCTTTAATTTATTTCAGACACTGGTGCAAAGCCATGATCACCAATTTCTAAACATAATATATTTTTTACTAAAATCTAACTGTATAAAAGACAAATTCAGTACACAAAATAACAGTATGACTACACTCCCCTGGGACAATGCAAATGACAAAACTCAAGGCAAAAATATACAACAACTTGGGTCAGCAGTAGGACAAATATCCAAAGGAACAGGAAAGAAATTAGAATCAATATATCCAGCAACCTGACCAACCTCAAAAAAGAAATTAAGAAAATTCTGCAATTTTTAAACCAAAGATAAACAAGAAAGAAAAATATCCATGGATATCAGCTGCTAATACTGCTTTTCAAGGGAGTGTGGTCAGGTCCCGCAGTGACATCCACACAAACCAGCAAACAGACACTGGAGTTCCTCTAGACTGCAATAATCTGGAGCAGGTCAGAACACAAAAGATGTTAGATGTGGGATCCAGGAAGGTTTAATGAAACTGGAAATGCAGAATAATATATGGAAATTCTCTGGGAAAGATACTTACTCAGGAAGAAGCTAATCACTCATAGCTAAGCGATAACATTTGCAGTCTTTGTAGGGTAAGGAAAAAAAAACAGGTAATGCTGCAGAGGAGCACAGTGAAACTTAACGGGGAGTTTTGAAAAAGAAGTAGGCGCTGAGGAAGGATTTCTGGGTGCCAAGACTTATTTTTCAACAGAGGACTCTCACAAGTGTTATTTTAGACAGTTATGCACATCAAAGCACGAGGATTTATCAGCAGGAAACAAGTTTTTGTTGATTTCCAGGCTACCTCTCACTGCTCAAGAGCAGGCTGTGCAGGAAACACCTGGGATGGACAAAAGCAGAGCTCCACACAAATGCTTACCGATGAAGGGATCAATGACATGCCGCTTCTTCACCTTGGTTTCCGTGATGGCTGCGTAATAGGCACAAGTCATTTTGATGAGCCACGCCGCTCTCATCACTGGAACAGTGTATTTTGCCAAATAACCAAACACCTCTTCCTTCTTGCTAAAGATGGGTACCTGCAACAGAACGGAGAGGGGGAATCGCAACCACGGACTTGGACAGGAACTATTCCGAAGCAATACCGCACGCCGCAGGCACTACCACCACCTGTGCAGGGAAAAAAGGTCCCGTGCTGCTCTGTGTCTCGAGAAACCTACTGCAAGAATTTGTCTCTGGTCAGAAAGCAACAGCACCAGAGCTGCATTTCAGTATAAACAGAAGCAAAACAAATTGAAAAAAGACAGAAAGCACGATTGCATCGCTGTAAATCCACACCCCGAATCCTGCAAACAGCTCTGAGGACATCCTCCAGAGAGGGTGTAAACAACTACAAAAGGTGCAGGCGAAGGACTGAGTCAGGAACGAGCATGAGGACAGACTGAAGACAGGACTCTTCACGTTGTAAACAAAACAGAACGGTTACAAAAGTCTTGTAATAATATCACAAGCGGCCAACAGAAGACTGCGAGAAACAGGGAACTGAATACCACAGTAGGAAGGAATTCATTAACCCAAGACTCAAAAATTCAAGAGAAAACATGGGAGGGTACCAGTGAAATCATCAGCCTGCAGATTTATGAAGCAGGAAGTGGTAACACATCACAGCAAAACACACAGCTGCGGGGCTCACTTGCACGGGATTCTATGGAGAGCACAAGTATTTGTGGGTTTACAGAGCTACGAGAAATTCAAAGGGAACAGGTACATTTTGTAGGTATCAAGTTCCCTAACCTACTGACTGTTGACTCACTCGCTGTGTTTCTTACATTCTGCCCAATTATTCTCTGATGCCTCACTGCCACGGACTGCTCGGCTACCAACTGCAGCTGTTTGCACGTGTAAGTCCATTAAAACTGATGGAGCACATTGCAGAAAACTGGGAGAGGCCTTGAAAGGCTCAAATTTTCACAGTGACCTCAAGAACCTGACAGCCGACATGCAAAGGAAGATAGACAGACTAAATTTATTACGAGACCGGAGACAGATTGTGGGGAAAAACAATGATTTTATTTTCCCACGGCTGACTCAGAATTCCAAGGGCCAGGCAAATTCCAGCTTCTAGACTCCGTGCTCTGCTTCTATTTCGCAACTGGAAGTTATATTTTTCCACACTGCACAGTAGACCCCTAGGTTCCTTCTTTATTGGCCCAGCACGATGGGCAGTCAGCTCCCCTTGTTATCGGGCCCTAGGAAATGGCAGTGGGACCCTTCTTCCTTCTCCCATACCCTAAAGCATTCAGTGCTGCCAGGGTAATCCCTAGCCCTACCCCCCAGAGCACAGAAATGCTTTACAGTTTGGTCTCAGCCAGGCTAACACGCGCACTGGGCTCAGCTTAAAACCAGAAACACGTGTCACTGCAACAGCAGTCTGGGAAGTAACTCAGCTGATCATTTCCAGTAATTCCCACTGCAACTTTGGAGAAGTTGGAAACCCCCCCAATAGGAAAGGTCCTCGTCTAAACAACAGGCCAAAGGCGACAGCAGCAGCTCTTCTGAAAAACATCAGAACCTCAGCAGAAATCAGCCACGCCACACGAGGCAGGAAACAGAGCTGAACCCAGCCTCCAAATAAAAGACAAGGGACCAGCAGATTGAGCAAGGAGACCACAAGGAGTGCAATGCACATCCTGGATATGCTCTTCGAGCTGGAAACTTCAAGAGATGTAGATGGAAGAAACTCCTCCAAGCAGTAAAACCTACTAAGCAAACACTTCAGGAGGAAGCATGGATAAAATGCTCTGCCCTGCCGGGCAGCCGCCCCTGCCACATACCTTCTTGGCCAGGTGAGTGAGAGGCTTAGTCCCAGCCAGATCGGTGAACCAGTTGTTTATGGCACTCTGCGAACGCGCTGTCACCAGCCAGAAGTTATCCTTCTGATTCACCTGGGGTTTCCGTCTTCCCGTGTCCGGCAGTGTATTGCACCGCAGCTTTTCTGCAATAATACTACTAAAATTTGAACTGATCTGGAGGAAGGAAAGAAAGAAAGAAAAAGGACAAATTACATTTCATAGCTGAAAAATCTGTTCTGTTCACTTAAAATCCCATCTATCCTTCCTGCCAGAAGTCCCACCGGTTATGAACTTCTGAAACACACACACACAAAAATGCCAATAATTTCCGTTACTATCCTTGCAAAGAGGAATGCTTCTAGAGGACAATACAATAACCGAGCAAAGACTCCAGCTGAGCTGGACACAACTCCTTATAAACACTTAAGCCAAACCAGACCGAGGGCTTCTGGGACAGAGGTGAGCCAAAGAAAACAAAACCACCGTGCTTATCGATTGCCTTCCACCCCAGGTCACTGCCAGTCCCCTCAGAAGGGAGCCCAAGTAGTTAACGCCTTAATATCAGAAAAACGAAGCCGAAGCCTGTTTGGCAACCCCTGTGTTTAAATTGCCAGATGTTTCAACAAACCTTACATCTCTTCCACCATCGCAATGATCTAACCAGGCCTATTCTGAACAAGTTTCTCGCTACCAGTACCGTGGCCTCCTGCTTTAACTGCAGACCATCAGGACAGATCTACCAGCCAGAGATAAAGCCACTCGGCTGTACCAGGCCAGACAAGGATCTGCTCTCAGAGCTGGGAGCCGCAGCTTCTGACCAACACCAAACTCCGACCGTGCAGGGGCAGCTCCCGCAGCACCATCCCGAAGGCAAGGAGGCCGCCAGCAGACCCACAGCCACCAGGAACAGCCCAGCCCAGCCCCATGACCTGCCAAGGGGGGCTGCTCCGGCAGGCTCTCACCTTGGCGGGGTTAAAATTGACGTTTTTGGCGCTGCCGTGTTCGTCCCCAGAGACGGCGGGCTGGTTGTTGAAGCCTTGCTTGACGTTCAGGGCGGTCAGCTCATCCTGAGGGGGGGGAGGCGGTCAGCATGCCCTGAGGGGGCCCGGGGGGTCCCTTGGAGGTCCATGGGGGGTTCCTAGGGGGTTCCTGAAGGGTCCCGGGGGGTCCCCTGGAGATCCATGAAGGGTCCTTGGGGGTCCCTGAAGGGTTCCTAGGGGGTCCCTTGCAGGTCCATGGAAGGTCTTTGGGGGTCCCTGAGGGGTTCCTAAGGGTCCCTGAGGAGTCCTTGGGGGTCCCTTGGAGGTCCCTGAGGGGTTCCTAAGGGTTCCTTGGGGGGTCCATGGGGGTCCCCTGAGGGGTCCCTGAAGGGTTCCTAGGGGGGTCCCTAGGGGTCCTTGGGGGTCCCTTGGAGGTCCATGGAGGGTCCTTGGGGGTCCCTGAGGGATTCCTAGGGGGGTTCCTTGGGGGTCCCTGAGGGGTCCCCGTGGGCCGAGGCCTGTCCCGGCCTCCCCCCACCCCCGGTCAGGGCCGTGCCGGGTCCCCCCCCACACACACACACACGGGGCCTGGCCCTGAGGGGCTGCCCCCTATAACCCATCAGCCGCCCCCCTCAGCACCTCCTTCTGCTTGGGGTCCTGCGGGTAGACGTCGGGCGGGCCGAGGCGCGGCCGTTTGAGCGGGCGGTGCTCGTAGCTGAGGACTCCGAAGGCCGCCATCCCGGGCTGCCGGCGGGCAGCGGCGGCCGGGCCACAACAAGGACCGCCGGGGGCCGCCCGCCACTGCGCCTGCGCCGACGGCCCGGCAAGGCCCGAACGCTTCCGGACGGACCCGAGCGGCGCCGGAGTTCCCCGAAGCGCAGCCGAAAGCGGACGGAGAAGCCCGAAGGGGAGGGCCCGAGCCTGCGCCGGGCGGAGGCGGAAAGTGCCGAAGGGCGGCCGAGGGGCGAGCGGCGCCCCCTGGCGGGAGCGGGGGGGGTCACGTGGTCGCTCCCCCACCCCCCACGCCGCACCCCGGGGCCGCTCCTCGGCGCCCCGCCACGTGCCCGCCCCGACGGCACCCCCGGGACACCCCCGGGACGCCCCATGGGACCCCATGGGACTCCCACAGGATCCCCAGGGATCCTATGGGACCCCCAGGGATCCCACAGGACCTCCAGGGCACCCCCACGGGACCCCACGGGATCCCATGGGACCCCCACAGGACCCCCGAGGGACCCCCACAGCACCCCCAGGGCACCCCACAGGACCCCCAAGACACCCCAGGACACCCCAGGACACCCCCATGGCACCCCCAGGAACCCCATGAGACTCTGCAGGACCCCCCAGGACCCCCAAGGGGACCCCCACTGCACCCTCATGGAACCCCAGGGGACCCCCATGGAACCCCCAGGGATCCCACAGCACCCCCACAGGACCCCACAGCACCCCCAGGGGACCCCATGGGACCCCTATGGGACCCCCACGCCACCCTCACCCCATCTTTACCCCATCCCACCACCCCCAGCCCGCCCCCCACTACCTGCCCCCTGCCCACCCCATGACCGCCCCCCACCACACCCCCCTCCCCACCACAGCCCCCCATATGACCACCACCCCATATGCGCCCATGGGCCTGCCCGCAGTTCAGGACCCCCCACAGCAGCCCCGATCCCAAAGGGCCGAGCTGTGGGGTCCCAGCGGGGCCCCGGAGCTGCGGGGGCCAGGCAGGAAGAGCGGTGGGGCCCCGTCGGGGCGTCATATAGGGTGGGCCCTCGGCGGCGGGCGGCGCCGTGTGGCAGGAAGCGGCGGCGGGTGCGGAAGCCATCGGCGGAGCGAGGTGGGCTGCGCGGGGCCGTCGCACGCAGGCCACGCCATGGCGGTGCCCACGGCTCTCCTCGCGCCCGTCCTGCTGCTCTGCGGGCTGGGCCCCCGCCTCGCCGCCACCCATGGCCCCACAGGTAATGGGGGGGAGCCCGGTGGGTGGCGGGGTCGGGGACAGCACGCCCCAGTGATGGCGGCCAAGGGGAGGATGCGGGGCCATGTGCCGTGCCTCGGGGCCGCCAGCAATGGGGCTGCCGGGAGAGCCGGGCTGTGCCGGGACATCCCCCTGGGTGTCCGGGGTCCCAGCCGGGAGCTGGAGCACTGCTGGCCCTGTGGGTGCCAGCCCCACGCTCTCCCACCCCACAGCCTCCAGCCCCACATCTCGGGTAGCCACAGGGCTCCCAGCACCGAGGGCAGAGGGAACCTGGCCATCGGGGCAGCCCCACGGCTCCCTGGCCAAGGCCCAGCTCCGAGCCCCCCGGAGATGCCAGACGGGGCCCTGCGGGTGCCGGGGGGCTGCGGGAGGGCTGTGCCGTGGGCACCCCATGCTTGTCCTGTGCGGTGCCTGCGGCCGCCTCCGTTTCCATCCCCGTGGCGGTGCCGCACGTATATAGGGCCCGGGGGCGGCCGGCTCCTCGCTCACATCGGTGCCCCCACGGCTGCTGCTGCGTTCGGGAAGCCCAGTGGCTTTCGGGCTGCCCGGTGGCCAAATAACTGGTTTCCAAATCAACCCGCTGGCCGGGAGGATGCCCTCCATTTCCACACGCCGAAGCAACCGGAGTTCGGCACACGGTTGCTCGTCTTCATGATTTATTTGGGGTTACAAAATGGCAAACCCACGTTTCCTCTGGAAAAACACGCTCACAGCGGGCCCGCTGGCGCAGCATCCTGCACAGGCAACCACAGCCGGCACCGAGCGGGGCACGGGGCTGCTGCGGGCGGGTTTTGTGCCTTGAACCAGACTTTTTTTTTTACCAGTTTGGGGCGCAGACCCTGGCAGAGCCCTGCAGAAGCCAGCGGTGCCGGTGCCACGCGGTGCCGCGGTTCGATCAGGGCAGGAAGAGCCGAGCACGGATGCGGGAGGGAGAGGCGCTGAGCTCGCACTTCTCCGGAGGAAGACGTGGGGCTGGCGTGGGCCGTGGGCAGCGCGAAAGCGGAAAGTGACCGGTGGTTTCTGTTCCCTGCAGGGGTGGAGTGCGTCCTGTTCAACGAGGAGTACATGACCTGCAAGTGGGGCAGCAGGGAGACGCTCACGGCCAACTACTCCCTCTACTACTGGTAGGTGCCCCCTGCCCCACGCCAGCCCCCCGCAGGGTTTCCAGCCCCCACTGGCACCTCTGTGCCGAGCCTGGGGCTGGAGGCTCCATCTGTGGGCCCGCTGGGGTGGGATGCACCCGGAGAGGGCTCCAGGAAGGGTTGGGGTATGTGGGGTCCTGGGGAGCCCCCGTAACCCGCCGCGCACAGGTACGAGACCAGGTTGCCCATGCTGGAGTGCAAGCACTACCTGTGGGACCAGGGGGTCAGCGTCGGCTGCCACTTCAACCAGAGCGAGATCATCCAGTTCCAGCCTTTCCACGTCCTCCTCAACGCCAGCGTCAACGGCCAGACCCTGGAGATCCGCAGCAAGCGCATGGAGCTGCAGGACCTCGGTACGGAGCGGGGCAGGGGGTCCCCGGGGCTCCCCAGGGCCACCGGGGCACAGGGACGGCGCTCACCGGGCTCTGTCTGCGCTGCGCAGTGAAACCGGGGGCTCCCGTCAACCTGACCATCCGCAACATGAGCAGCAACCAGCTGCAGCTGACCTGGAGCTCCCCGTACCCCAAGGCGCAGTGCCTGGAGCACGCCGTCAAGTACAAGAGCAACAAGGACACGAGCTGGATCGTAAGAGGCGCCGGGGGGAGGGCACCAAGCCCCTGCCCATCCCCACAGCGCTGGCCCTCACCGCCTCTCCCTTTTCTCTCCCCAGGAGCACGGGGTGAAGGGAGACATCTTCTCCTTCCCCAGCGTGGACTACGAGAAGTACTACACCTTCTACGTGCGCAGCAAGATCAACAGCTACTGCGGCAGCACCCAGCTCTGGAGCGAGTGGAGCGTCCCCGTGGTCTGGGGCAGAAACACCACCAGCAAGGGTAGGGACGTGCCCACGGCGCCGGCTCCTTCCTCTGCCCCGCGGTGGCCGTGTGCCGGCTGCGTCCCCACCACCAGGGCTCCTCGCAGATCTCGCGGAGGAGCAGCTGCAGAGGTTCTGGATCCACACGGTTCTCGTCCCCATCGCCTCCTGCCTGCTGCTGCTGGTCCTCGTCGTCCTGCTGGTGCGCATGGAGAGGTGAGCGGCCGGCCGGGGGGCGTGTGGGGGGCGGGCGTGGGGCAGCGCCTGCCCCTCTGACACTTCTGTCCCACGCAGGGTTTGGGTCATCCTCATGCCCCGGATCCCCAACCCCAGCAAGAATTTCGACGAGCTCTTCATCACCCACAACGGCAACTTCCAGGTAAGTCGCCCCATCCTGTGGTGGGGCCAGGCTGGGCTGGGCGGCACCTCCTGACCCCGCTCACCCTGCTCTGCCCCCTGAGGAATGGGCTGGAGTCCCCAAAGACATGCTGGAGAGCTTCAAGCCCAACTACAGTGAGAGCATCTGCCACGTGAGCGAGCTGCCCTCCAAGGAGAGCCACGAGCCCCAGTGGGATGGCAGCAACCGCCCGCCGGGGGGGCCTGGGGCCCCGGCTGGGCCCCGTGAGCACAGCCCCTACCAGAACAACTACGTGGGGGTGTGACGCTGCCAGCAGCGCTGCCCAAACCCACCCTGCCCCCTGCTCCCACCCTGCCCCTGCCAAATTCCCCCAGTCCTGCTCCCTGCCATGGTGTGCCAGCACCCGCCCCGTCCTCAGCGCTGGGTGTCCAGCCGGGCACAGCCCCGGGGGGGATCCCTTTTGGGGGATCCCTTGCTCTGTGGTGCCCGTGAGCACACCGGGGATGTGTCCCCATGTGGGGCAGCCCCGGTGGCACCCGGTGACACCCAGCGGGGACAGCCAGGCTGCGCTCCCAGCCCCCGTGGCGGTGCAGCAGGGCTGGCTGGTGGGGACGTGCGGCCGAAGGAGCGCCGAGGGACGGGTGCTGCACTGAGGGACCCCGAGGGGACAAGCCACCGGGGCCACCCCGCTGTCATCGGGCACCGGGCGAGCGCAGCCTGGCCTCTTGCTTGCTTGCGCCGCGGGTTTCCAGCTGCAATAAAGCTCTGCTGCACTTTGTTTTGGGTCGGGCTCATTCCGGGGGTCTTGGGGCGGGGAATTTGGGTTCACCAGCACCCCGGCACCCCCGTTCCGACCTCACAAACGCCACGGGGCAGGGAGCAGCCCCACGGTTCCATCCCGCAGCAGCATGTTCATCTACATCAACCATGGTGGTGAGTCCCCTCCCTGCCCCGAGGACGTGGCGGGGGGACACTGCGGGTCTCCAGGACGTCCCCTTGGCCACCGCCACTGTCCCCACAGACAACCAGAGCTTCCTGGTCAACACCGACTGCCCCGTCCTGCTGCTGCTCTCCCACCTGAGGAGCAAGGTGGGGGTCCCCGCCACCGGTGAGCTCAGGGGGCAGCAGGCAGGACCCCAGGGGGGCTCCCCATGGGGCTGGCACCACTGGGACACGCACCCTGGCTTTTCCAGACGTCATCGATGTGTGCGACAAGCTGGGCACCCCCAAGCTGCTCTTCCAAGTCAAGACCCTACGGGAGAGGGCCAGCGAGTTCCTGCCGGCGCCCGGCACCTACTACGTGTGCAGGGTGGAGTTGGGCACCCCCGGTAGGCGCAGAGCCCCCCCTGTCCCCGCGGTCCCCGCAGGGCGCTGCGGTGGGTGTGACAGCAGTGCCCGCAGGCACCGCGCAGGAGCTGGCGTCACGGACCTTCACGCCCCTGCTGAAGGACCCCAGCGTGGCGCTGATCGGTGGGTGAGGGATGGGGACCTGCGGGGCGCACACTTTGGGGTTATCCCCACCTGGGGGCCACCACGGAGCCCCCAGCCCTGTCCGCGGTGCAGAGGGACTGCGGCAGCACGGGCAGCACACGCACAGGAGGCTCCAGCGCTCGCTGAAGGCTGCGGAGGGCAGGAGGGCGCCGGCCACCGAGGCGCTGCCCGCTGGCACCCACGGCCAGGGAGCGGTAAGGGGTGGCCCTGAGGGACCGGGTGGCGCTGGCACTGCCACCTCCCACAGGGCCACCTCCACCCTGGGGACGGGGACATCGCCACCACATCCAGGGGCCTTCCTCACCTCTCCAGCTCCCAGCATCTGCTGGGTGCTTGGTGGTGGGAGCTGCCCAGTGCCCACACCTGCTGTCCCCACGCCTGTTGTCCCCACACCGTGCCACCCCTCCTCCCCATCCCGGTGCCCCATTGTCCCCCTGCGTGTCCCCATGCCACCCCATATCCACCCCATCCCCATGGCCACATCCTGCAGCCCTGACGACTCATGGCCACATCCCTGTCCCGGTACCCCCATCCCCATCCCCATGCCACCCCTATCCCCATGTCACTCCCGTCCCTGTGTCACCCCCGTCCCCATGTCACCCCTGTCCCCGTGTCACCCCCACCCCTCCCTGCAGGGCAAGGCGGCAGCACGAGGCACGGCGCGACCCGGCGAGGAGCAGGAGGGGGCTCCCCGCAGGACCCCGCAGCCCCCGGGGGGGCGGCAGCAGCGGCCGAGGCAGCGCTGAGCCCAATAAAGCCACGGGGCCGCCGGCACCGGGACACCGGGACCGGGACCGCGCCACGTGGCGCCCCCCGCCGGCGGGGCAGCACAAGCCACGCCCCCTTTTCCTTTATGGGCGGGGTCTCCCCCAAACCACGCCCCCTTTCCCCAGGTGGGCGTGGCCAGCTCGGGTAACTTTCCACCCGGCCACGCGGTGCCGCCCCCTCGAGGCCACGCCCCCTCGGCGGTGATTGGCGGAGGCGGCGCCGAGGCCACGCCCCCCGCCCCGCACCGGGCTGCCGCGGTGCCCGGCTCAGCGGGGCCGGCGGCCGGGACGGGACCGGCCGGGACGGGGCGGGCGGGGCCGGCACCGGGACCGGGCACCGGGCACCGGCACCGGGCAGCGGGCGGCAGCGCACGGCGCGGGCTCACCATGATCGTGTGTCCCCAGAGCATGGAGCACCCCCGAGGAAGCCGGTGCCAGCGGCTGCCGGGGCAGGTAGGACCCGCCCCGCCGCTACCGGAGCCCCCAGCGGAGCCCCGGGCTCGGTTCCGCACCGGAGCTGCCCACCGGCACCCGCCCGCCGCTACCGGCAGCTCGCGGCCCTGCCCTGCCCTGCATTGCCCTGCCCTGCCCGCAGCCGGGCGGCGCCGTCCCAACGCGGGGCCCGGTGTCCCGGTGTCCCGGTGCCGGTCCCGGTGCCGGTGCGGCGGCGCCGTCCCCTTTGTGCGGGATGCGGGAGGCGCCGTGCCTCCATCACTGCCAATCAAAGTTGTTTTTCTCTCTCTCCGCCTGCACTGCCCGCGCCGCGCACCGGGGGCGCTGCCGCTGCCGCCGCCCGCACAATGGGGCCCCGGTTACCGGCGGCCGGCACCGGGCACGGAACCGCTGTGGGTTCCCCCCCCCCGCCCCCGGTCCGGGTCTCGACACCGGCACTTCCCTCGTTCCTCGGGACAACCGGGCGGGGGCCGGGCTGCCCGCGGTCCCGGGAGCATCACCGGCACCGGGGAGGGCCGGGGGGAGCCCCCCGCGGGGCCGCGCACCGGGAGCGGGGGGGGCGAGGCGGGTTCCGGCCCCGACGGCTGCCGTCGAGGAGCAGCGGGCACGGGCATCCCGGGAGAGGAACCGGGGGGCGACCGCGGAGGGCAACGACCGCGCTCCGAGGGACCGGCACGGGAGAGACGGGGCCGGGGGGGGGACGCACGGGGGGCGGCGGCAGCCCCGGGGGGCGCAGGCGGGGGAGCCCCGGGCCGGGTCAGCCCCGTCCCCCCGCAGCCCGGCCCGGGGGCTGTCCGTGGGTCCGTCTGCACCCGGAGGTGCCCGGTGAGAAGAAGCCGCCCGGAGCCGTCGGGAGCCCCTTGGGGGGCTGCAGGAGCCGCGGGGGGCTCCGGGCTCGCACCCTCGCCCTTGTGCCGGAGAGGCTGGCGCTCCTCGTCCCTCCCTGCCCGTTCTGCTCTGCGCACCCCTTTTGGCCGAAGAGGAAGCTCCGATCGCAGCCGAGTCAAGCTCTTGACACCTGAGTGAGCGTGCGTTCGTCACCAGAGGCAGGGTGGTAGAAAATAGCCCGAGCCGCTTCCTGTGCCGCTCCGGGGGTGTGAGCGCTGCGCGCAGCTCGGCCTCGCTCAGCCTCCCGGCACCCTGGGGTGCTGCGCCCGGAGCAGCGCGGCTTTGCGTCGCCTTGCTGAAAACCAGCCCGGCCCCAGCTCCCATGGGCAAGGCGGTTGCGGTGTGGGGGGACCTCCGAGCCCCCCTCCTTGTGCTCCTGACCGAGCTGTGGGTGCCAGGACATCGCTGGCACAGGCACGAGCCCGGAGCAGCTCAGCAGCTCCACTGGCACCTTGCTCCTCCTGGTCCCGCGTGGGTGCACTCGGGTGCTGCCTCCCCAGGGGCACCCCGAGCCCGCTGCGGTGGCTTCTGGCCTGGTGGGGTCACTTCGGGAGAAGGGAGCCCCTTGGAGAGCCCGGGGGGGTGGCCAGACTCCCCGTGCCGAGCCGTGCGCTTCCCCGCAGGTGGTGAAGATGTCCGGCAGCGAGCCCGAGCGCCCGCAGTTCCTCTTCGTGAAGGCGCTGGCGAGCCGGGGGCGGCTGGAGGCGGTGACCCAGCAGATGGGCTACCACCCGCGCTACCTCGACAGCTTCCTCAAGACGCAGCACTACCTGCTGCACATGGACGGCCCGCTGCCCTTCGACTGCCGCCACTACATCGCCATCATGGTGAGCCCCCGCTGCCGGAGCCGCCCGGGTGCTCCCCGTGCCGTGGGTTTCCCTGCAGAAGCCAAAGCGGGCTGGCCCCGAGGCGAGGTGGACGCACTGGGTCCCCGCCGGCTGCTCCCCACCTGGGGCTGACGCCGCGTTCTTGCAGGCGGCCGCCCGGCACCAGTGCCGGTACCTGGTGAACCTGCACGTGCTGCAGTTCCTGCGGGCGGGGGGCGATCCCCAGTGGCTGCGCGGCCTCGACTTCATCCCCCCCAAACTCCGCAACCTCAACGAGATCAACAAGATCCTGGCCCACCGGCCCTGGCTCATCACCAAGGAGCACATCGAGGTAGCGGGGGGGTGCTCTGCCCGGGGATCGGGGAGGTGCTGGGGGACGGCAGCCCCCAAAGTGTCCCAGTGGGGCCGGGTGGGTGCCGTGGCCCCCTGCTCGCCCTTGATGCCCTGCCCGTGTCCTGCAGAAGCTGCTGAAGATCAGCGAGTGGAGCTGGTCGCTGGCGGAGCTGGTGCACGCCGTCGTCCTCCTGGCGCACTGCCACGCGCTCGCCAGCTTTGTTTTCGGCTGCGGCTGCGAGCAGGAAGAGGGGCCGGGGGGCCGGGGGTCGCTGAAGGCCTCTCCGCCTGGGAACCAGTGCTTCTGCGAGGCCGCCACCGGGAACGGCTGCAGCCAGGAGCTGCTGCGCATCAACCGCAAGAGGGTGAGCGCCGGGGTGGGACCGTGGGGATGGGGACGGGGTCGGGGACGGCCAGCGCCCTGCCCTCACGGCACGCTGTGCTCCTGAGCAGTCCCTGGACTCCTGCATGGAGCTGGACTCTCTCCGGGAGCGCATTCAGCGGATCCACGTAGAGACGGAGGGCAGGGAGGAGACGAGGCTGCTGCCGCCGGACCGTGAGGAAGGTGAGGGAAGGGAAGGTGCAGGGTGGGAGCACCCTGCCAGAGAGGTGCTCCTGGGATGCCAGCACTGGGGACCCAGCTCTGGCTGCCTGGGAACGGGGCAGCTGAGCCACCCTGAGCTGCCCGCGGTCTCTCCCCTCTCCCAGATACCGTCGGGGAAGTCACTGGCGCCGCCAACCTGGCGTGCTACATGCAGGACCCCGACTTTGGCTACCAGGACTTCGCCCGGCGCGATGAGGACCAGACGCAGGTATTCAGAGTCCAGGTGAGGCTCCTCGCGCTCCCTGCGGGCGGCAGCCCGTGCTGCCGGGGAGTGGTGGTTGTGGGGTGCCCGTGTGGCCCCGAGCGGGGCTGCCCCAGCCTCACTGCGCCCTTGGGAGGCTCTGCCCCGCGAGGGGACCCATCCGACAAGGGCTGGGGGGGAAGCGACCGCCTTCTGTCCTCAAGAACCGCTGCAGGTCCCCTCTGGGCCTGCTGTGGGTGAACGCGGAGGTGGGGGGTTAAAATTTG
Organism: Netta rufina; assembly: GCF_964035555.1. Lineage (NCBI taxonomy): Eukaryota > Metazoa > Chordata > Aves > Anseriformes > Anatidae > Netta > Netta rufina. The sequence goes on from NC_140135.1 coordinate 12,295,363, forward strand.
TTCCGAAATTGTTCCAAAGCTGCCTGATGAGGCGTGCTGGGACTTGTGGCAGAGCAAACCCACTGATTCCTGCTGCATCCCGGATCTTCAGCAGCCGTTCTCCCTGGGAACATGCCCCAGGCTCTTTCCTGCAGTGGCGAAAGCCTCTCGCTGTGCTCCACAGGATTACTCCTGGGAAGACCACGGCTTCTCGCTGGTGAACCGCCTCTACTCGGACATCGGGCACCTCCTGGACGAGAAGTTCCGGATGGTGGATGGCCTGCAGAGCAGTGCCATGGCCAAGAGACAGGGCTGCGAACCCTCAGTCTTCAAGCGGGGCATCTGGAACTACATCCACTGCATGTTTGGCATCAGGTAACGAAGCCAACCTCGCGGTCCGAGGGAGAAAGCCGAGCTGATCCGGGCGGGAGGAGCGCAGGCTGCTTCTCCTGTGTCCCCAGATGCTCGGGGATGTCTTGCACGTGGGCTTCAGTGCCTGGTGGCTGCCGGTGGCCCTGTCCCGTGCCTGCGGCATGGCCGGGGTGGAGCAGGGGAGAGGTGCTTGGTTTGGGGCCGGGTGCCGATGGTGCTCCCCGCAGGTACGACGACTACGACTACGCAGAGGTGAATCACCTCCTGGAGCGAATGCTCAAAGTCTACATTAAGACTGTAACCTGCTACCCAGAGAAGACAAACCCCGAAATGTTCGACAGGTTCTGGAAGCAGTTCAAGCACAGTGAAAAGGTAGCGCAGCACCCCCTGCCTCTGACCGCCCGTGGCTGGGCTGGGAGCGAGCAGGGGCCAGGGGCTGGGATGCTCGGGGGAGCACGGGAGAAACCTTTGAGCCCCCAAACCACACCGAGGGAGGGGAAAATGGAAACCTGCTGTTTGTACGTAGTTGCAGGCAGCAGGGTGTGGGCAGCGTGGCCACCAGCAGCACGGGGAGCTCCGAGGTGGTCACCCCCATCCGTGAGCACCTCGGGGCGAGCCCCTGGCCCAGCCGCAAGCCACAGCAGCGTCCCGTGCCAAAAGACTCCCTCGTCAGGGTGGGCACGCTGCTGGCACGGCTGCACACAGCGCGTGCGGCCGCTTGACCTCCTCTTGCCTCCCTCAGGTGCACGTGAACCTGCTCATCCTGGAAGCCCGCATGCAGGCGGAGCTGCTGTACGCGCTGCAGGCCATCACCCAGTACATGGTCTCGTAGGCGCTGGGGAGCTGCGCGGCGGCGGGGCCGGCCAGCATCCTCTCCATCCTCTCCCTGGACTCGTGTGCGAGCCGCCGTGCTGGGACGGGCGGCGAGGGATTACTCAACTTAGTTTACTTGACTGTCTTGTTCCTTTTTTTTTTTTTTTTTTTCCTCCTCCTTCTCCTTGTGGGGCACGCCGAGTGGCCCTGTTACGTGCAATTACCAAACTGTGAGGCAAGTCCGTGCTGCTGAGATGTCCGTGTGATGCTGAAGACTTGAAGCTGGCCGAGGAGGACTGCCAAAGACACGAGAGGGGGGGGAAAGGGGGGCGGGATGGGACCAGAGGGAAGCTCTGCAATGCCCTGCGCTGCGTGCTCAGGAAGGGAGGTGTGCTGGGTCCTCTGCGTCCCAGCCTGGGACTGGACGGGGACGCGCTCGCTGGGTCCGTGTCCTGCCGCTCGTGTCCACGTGCCAAACCCCCGCGGGACGGACGAGCGATGACCCGTGCAAACTCCAAACTGTGAAGCTCCTGCAGGTGGGTGCCTTAGCACTCTGCCATCCTTGGCAGCAGGGTGAGAAGGGCCTCAAGCAGTGTTCAGGCTCCGAGGTTTTGTGCAGAAGACTTCTGGCTGTCCCCTGGGGCTAGCCCCAGACCCCCCCTTGTCTCCTGTTGGTGGATGGGCAGGAGGAACGAGGGCAGGGCTTGCATTTTCTTCCCACAGCGAGGGCTGGGGCCCTGTGCCCAGCCACTTGCTGCTTGAACAGCCCAGGTGAGCTAAGGGAACCCCGATACCTTGGCTGGGGGACTCCTGGGGCTGTCCCCACACGAGCAGCACCAGCCTGGCCCCTGCCAGGAGCAGGCACCAACCACCCCACGCCCCCATCCCGGGGCTGCTCAGTGCATGCTGCCAGCCCCGAGCTGGGGCAGGGGACGAGGGTCCCTGGCTGCCAGGCACAGGGGAGCACCCACAGAAGGGGCACGGGGCCACCCAGCATCGGGGAGGGGGATCTGAAGCGAGGGCAGCTCGAACGTCAGCCCAGCGCACGCTGCTTCGGTCGACCTGTTTACTGCGTAAATGTACGGGGAAAAAACCTTGTGTATGGAAGCTACAGAAAAAGCCTATTTTTGCTATAAATATATTATGTTTGACATGGATGCGTGCTTGCTCTCTGCCCGGAGAGGCTGGGCTGGTTGTACCTGGAGAGCTGGCGCTGGGTCTGGGCAGTAAAATGCCGGGTCTGGCGGTGCTGGGGAGGACTGGTGGTACTGGGTAGGACTGGTGGTACTGGGTAGGACTGGCTGTGCTGGTACAGCAGCCCCGTGGCTGCTGCTGGAGGATGTGGCAGTCACCTACTCCCCTCTGAGCAGAGCCAGCAGTTGCTCTGACACCCCGAGCAGGCTTTGCAGCAGGTACCCCCATTAGGACAGCACACGGCAGGGCTCAGTGATTCCTGCAGACGCCGTCACACCAGCCAAAAGCAAGCCCCAGGCAAGGCGTCCGAGCCCAGCTGGCACCTGCTCTCCTCAGCCCTGCTCACGTGGCACAGATCGGCATAAAGCACGGTCACAGCTGCTGGGCAGGACTGAATGCTCCCCTGCTGCATGTCAAATGCTGAATGCATCCACTCCAAGCCAATCCAACAACAGCCAAGCCCACCCTGTGCATTTTCTTTTTCCACCAAGTACCGCCGCGCGCTTGTAGGAAGCCCCAGGAAGCAGCACAGCAGCAGATGAGGGACGGTCAGATCCCATGAGGACCTCCTCCTAAAGCCTCATTTTTGGAGATCAGCTTAAGTCTTGAAGCAGAAAGCTTAACACCACTTTGAGTTATTTGCATCAACTGATCTCACACTTCTCCAATGGCATTTTCTCAGACCTTACTGAGCATCAAGGTATCCCAGCTTTTTCATACAAGTTTCTGGCCATTAGCACTGTGGAATTTCATTAATGAGAATTTCTCCTCAGCTTACAACCACCCCCATCCCACAGCACAGTGCTCCAGCCACGCAGGCAGCCCTGCCGGGATGACATCCTGGTTGGAGACAAGGGCCCCACCACGTTCCTCGCAAGCTGCTGCGCTGGCTCGGGCTGCATCCTCATTCCTGCGTGCCTCACACCAAGGAGGGACCCCAGAAGGCACCGACCTGAAGCCTTCTCCTTCCTGGAGAGGCCTCTTACCTGCTTGAGGGGCCAGCCAGCCCAAGGGACGACCAGCTGGCTTCCACCCTGACCTCCACAGCCCCTGGGATGGCAGCAAGCTGGTATCTTCTGCTGGCAGACAGTGCTCCCCAGCTGCAGTAGCTCCCCTTTATCTCCTCGAGTTGGGGTGCACAGGTGAAGATGAAAGGTCCCTAACATGCTCAGCCATCCTAATTCAGGGTCACCTCGTGGATGGGCCCCCCCGTACCCCCTGCACACCGTGACAAGGGGCTCCGCAACCCTGAGGGCACCCCGGAGCCTTCACAGGCTGCCAGGCAGCGACCCTTCCACCTCTGGCCTAACAGCAGAGGGAGGCGAAGGAAGGAAGCTGAAGGAAAAAAAAAAAACAAAAAAAAAAAAACAAAAAACCAACTGGGCCCCACCAATGAAACAGAACAAACTGCAGGAGACACAGCGCAGAGGATTACAGGTTTTTATTTGTCAAACGTTCCCCCTAGTCTAGCACATTCTACAGTCTTGCTAGCACAGATGGTAACAAAGAGCCTGTAATGGTTCAGAAGTTACACTGCTACAGAGAGCAAACAAAAGCAGAGATTATGTTAAAAAAAAAAATAAATCCTTGTGAGAAAGGGGTGAAAGAGTGCGGAGGGGACGGGGTGGAAGCTGCGGCAGCTGGAGGTGCCTGCCCCGAACAGCAGGCGATGTGCTAGCGCTGCAGAAAGCCCTCCCGTGGTCACCTCAGGCGAAGCCCCCACGGTGCTGGGAACACTTCCACGGAGCCCCCGGTGCCTGCTGAGGGCTCCTTTTGGGAGCAGTCACCCGGCACCCACGCGGCACAAACAGAGCCCCGAAGGGCAGCACCAGGGCACCGGCTGCAGCCACCCCCTCCGAGCACACACCCGGAGAACCCAACCCTTCATCCACCCGACCTGCAGCTCTCCCACCACCTCTCCTCCCTGCTCTACCGCGATGCCAGCTGGAGATTTGATTCCATCGGCGAGTTTTCCAGCCTCTACAGACACATCCTGGTGTGATGCGAAGGCTAATGAGAAGAGGGGATCCCTTCCTTGAGGGTTACGAACTGTAGTGCTGTGTTATCGCACGCTCCCGAGCTTTCACATGGACAGATCTTTCAGGCATCTGGAGTCACCTCATTTGCTTTTCCCCACGTTAATTACGACAAGTTTCTCATTAGGCATGCAGCTGAGGCAAACCCGAAGCCAAAGCCATCCCTGTTCACGCTCACATCCCCAAACTGATTTTTTTTGTTGCTGCTAATGGGTCCATACTTGCACATTACCTCGGTGACAGCCCAGGACACCACTCCCAAGGCACTCCTACCCGCGGCACCAGACAGGTTTCTCATTCCTGGAGCAAGGCTGGCCCTGGAGCATTTGAGTGTGGCTATAAATAAGCAACTAAGTAAGAAAATGAACAAACCATGAACTATATAAAAGCTTTCTAGGCATTTCCTTTGGAAAAAGTTGATTAGTGCTACTTGCTTCTAGTGTGAGCCTCGCTGATGGGTACACACAGGCTCTGGAACGCTCCCACTGCTTTTATTCCTCTCCCCAGAACGATTCAGCCGCAGTTTTTAAAGCAGCACAGGGTAGGGGATGCCATGTTTTCAGACACCAGCTACGAAAATTAAGGGCTCCGAGAAACTCCCAACATCCCAAGCTTTTCCAGGAAGCTGGTAGTAGTAAAATACGCTCAAGTTGTAAAGGCTCAAGCCATTAGCTAAAGCCAGGAGTAAATAAAAGCAACAAGCCTGCCTCCTGCCAGGCTCCACGGGCAGCTGTGAGCAGAATCCTTCAGCACCCAGAGCTGCGCGGTGGCCTCACACCACGTTTGATCCCCTGGAGGTGAAGGAACTTGGTACCAAGCTCAGCGAGGGCAAGGAAAGCGCACGCAGCACAGCCTAAGGCCTCGAGCCAACAGTCCCCTGCCCACCCCTCTCAGGCACTTGTCCAGGAGCCCCGCTCCCCGCCACGCTCAGAGCTGCTCTCTAAACCCCAGCCCAACCCCTCATTAGAGAAAAAAGTACCCGTAAGCACAGGGCCTGCTGCTGCTGACTCAGAACAAAGACCCACCGAGACACCACGCCGAACCCAGCAGCAAACGCTTTGGGAAAGAACACAAACACCAGGGCAAGTGGCGGGGAAGCCCCCTCCCAGGTCCACCCTTTCAGCAAGCAGCAGTTCAAGAACTTGAAAGTCTCTTGTGTCACTTGAGGAAACATCCCAGGCTCCGAAAGGTCAGGGCTTACAAAGAGGAAGTTACCCGAGAAGGGGTTGGAGACCTCCCAACTCCTCTGCATCCCTGCCCTCCGCGCCTGCCATCCAAACCCTCCTGCCACCCAAACGAGGAGTGAGGCTGCCTGAGCCCACAACGTCCCATTTGTTGTCCCACAACGTCCCATTTATTGTCCCACAATGTCCCGTTCACTGTTGGCTGAGCTCTCCCGGAGCACCACTGGTCTTCCCAGCACCATCCTCGCCACTCGTGCGCTCTCCAGCACCTTCAGCTCCTGGAGTGCTGCGGGGGCAGCGGCTCCTGCACAAGCTGCAGGGCTCCGTTTCCATGCTAAAGGTGTTAAGGTTGCATTTAGCAGCTCCACGCGTGCTGGGATCCTGTCCTTTGGTACTGAGCTGGGAAGCAGCGTAACCAACCTGCTTGCACTTGCAGCCAGCACGCCGTCCGTGCCTGCGAAGCCCGGGCAGCCTCTCAGCTTGCTCTGGAGCTCCTGGGACTCATCCCCCCTCAGGGTCCGAGCAAACAGAGTGGCACACGATGTGCCAAAAAGCACAAGTCCTGCCACATCTGTGAGCTGAATCAGCATCACGGCTGATCCTTGTGTGCAGTGCGTGCCACGTGCAGCACGAGGGGTGTGCGGAAGGGCTACCTGTCAATTAGTGTAACGAACTAATCACAGTGAGCACGCACATCCCCGCTTCGAGCCGGCAGAGCACGGGCTGGGATGCCAGGGGTTCAACTTTTTTAATTTTTTGGTTTTGCTTCGGTTGCGGTGAGGTGTGGCCAGACATGCAGATTGTGGGGAAGCACTGAACGTCTCACCGCGAGGGCTGCCACGAAGGCAGCCTTCAAAGCCAAGGTTATCAAATTGCTCGAGGGCTCTCACGGCAGGGCACGCCGACGATAAGGCTGCTGGAGGCTCCTCGTCGCAGGTAGCCAGACAAACCGCTCCTGTTCCAAGCTCCACTCAAATGAAAACGAAATGAAACCCAGGAGAACAGAGCAGACAAGGTGGTACGAGAACACGGCTAATTGCACTGCACGACAGGAGCCTCAGCAGAAGCCACCACCGCCTTCAGGAAGGATTTGGGAGGCTTGCTGCCAGACCAAGATTACTGGAACATGGGAAAAGCACCGCATCTCCCACAGCTCCTACCCCTGCGAACGCCAATAAGGTGACAGGAACATGCCAGCTAATGCTCTCAGCTAATCTCCTGACTTCCAGCTTCTGTCTGGCAAGAACAAAGCCGGGGCAGAACACGACACACATCCCCAGGGGGATGCCCACGGGCCCCAAGTCCCCCAGCAGCAGCAACTTCAGCAACGAAACCCCACAGAAACCAAAAAGGCAGCTACCAAATCCAGCCGAGTGCCCTCCCTGAGGGCTACCCAGAGCGTCAGCAGATCCAGCCCACGCCATCCCCTCGGCAGAGCAGGGCATCTCCTGGTGCATCAGCTACGGCCCTACCACTTAAGGGATTAGCTGAGAAGCAGCGTGCTGTGAATGGTGAGCGTTCCCTACCCTCGTGCCCTGCCCACTTTTTCGAACGACGTTTTCAGCTTCTTGGCCCAAAACGCCCTCGGCCTGTCCCTCCCACGCTGTAGTGTTATCTGGTATCAAGGGGACAGATGCAGCAAGTGTGGTTTGTTTGTTTGTTTGTTTTTTTATCCAATAATCTCATTTTCAATTAAAATATATATAATATATATTTAAAAAGGTTTAGAAAAGCTTCTATGTAATTTGCAGCTACTTTTACATATAGATTACAGTAATGTACAAGCCTTCCCCAAGGTGGCTGAAACTGCGGGGATTTGCCAATTCTTTCCCCCCCCGATCGCACACGTTACCAAACAGCAAACGTGTCTGTTCCTAATGCAGCTCTGAGAAAGAAGTCTGTCACTGGTACCTCCGCGGAGGGAGAGATGCCCAACACGCCTAAAAGGGGACACACTCAACATTGGCTTCATGTTCGCTGTAGAAAGTTCCCGGATTAGTAAAAAAATATTTCATCTATAGAAAATGCCCTTCTGAAAAGCAACCAGGGCTCTGTTAAGGCCACACCCAGGCTCTCCTTTCCTCTGCTGTAGCAAGGGAGATCAGAACCAAACCCCAACTGATGGTTTTGTGTCCCAGAAACAGCTATTAGCACCTGTGCCTGTTTCACAGCAGCCTGGTGTATTGGGAATGTGCTGAGAACAGCATAGGGACTTCTCTAAACGTGCTTCTCACTCAACGGGGCTTAGTTGGCACAGGGAAAAACTCAACGTCCCCCCCGTTCCACTCGGATGAACGAGAGGAAGCCTTCGGCACCGCCACCACCACCCTTCCCTGCAGGACAACGAGGGGCAGGCTGCAAACACCGAGGCCGACCCCCGGAGCAGCACGCCCTCTTCCCAGCAGGGTTTCCACCCGCACGCTCCTTCCAATTCCTCTGCGAGTCTGCGGGATACCAAGTGCACATCTGGTGGCTGAATGGAAACGTCCAACGACTCCGTCCCGGAGGGCGAGCCAGCAGAGCGGGCCCTCCGCCAGTCCGAGGCACTGGGAGACTTTCTGCCAGAGCAGAGCGAGGATGGCCATCGGGATGCTCCTCCAGCAAACCCAACTCTTCACGTGGGAAAACATCGCCCAGCACAGAGGCTTCTGGCCAAGGCTTCTACCAGGGCTCCTCGTTGGACCTGTACAGCCCAGGGTTTCCCCAGAAGATCCAAGGCAGGGTCAGGTTTGTAGGAAGAGACGTGGCACGTAACAGGATTATTTTTTAAACTCTTCCTGTTGCAGCCAGATGCAGGTTGCCCTTTCTTCCCAGGTGGGCAGCCCCTTCTGCCCAAGGTGTGGCGTGCAGGGAAACTGAATCCAACATGCTCCATTCTTTTCTCTGCCAGGGGTGGGAAGCGAAGTCAGAACCCGATGTTCAAAACCTGAAGGACACTAGGAAGAAGAAAAAGAGCCAATGGTTAGATCTCAGCTCCACTGGGAACCCTGGGTGCAGAGAGGAGGAGTTAACTGCTATCAGCCAGCCTCGTGCTGCTCAAAGGATGCCCACTTCCACCAGGGAACAAACACAGATCACGAGAGGCCTTGGTCAACAGAGTCAAGCGGAGGATGAGGATGCGACTGCTCAGCTCCCAGCTTCAGAATACAATCGAGACAAGAGACAAAACAAAAACACAAAGGGCAGAAGTGAACACTCCTCCGGCAAGCTGATGGCACCATCAAAGCTGTGCGAGATAAGCAGGTTTAAAGGACTTTGCTAACACCAGAAGCGTTGTGGGAAAGCAGGGAGGAAGAGCAAGGTACTCCCCACCTTAAGCAGCCACAGATGTGAATTGGGAGGGAAGAGATGAAGAAAGGGCTTTTTTTTTTTTTTTTTTTTTTTTTTTTTTTTTGAGATCACACACGAGAACTGCTTATACTCAACCACTTAAAGAAATCCCATATCTACCTACAAAAAAAACCACGTATTTCTAAATATTTCATCACCCCAAAAGTCTTAGATATCCCTTCTCAGGCTTTCTGCCTCACTCTGGCCAGAGTCAGCTTGCAGCGGCAAAGCAGCAGCTGCAGCTCCCTCAAACAAGCCCTGGCAGACATCTGAGCTGGTTTAAGACACTGACATAACACCTCCACTGCAGGTCCAGGGTCCGCTTGGGAAGGCAGAACAGCAAGGCATGCTATAGAAATACAGGGCATCAAGGCAGGAGCACTGCTGAGTACGAAATAAACTCCTGGCAAAGGAAAACTACAAAGGGGAGGGAAACCTGAAGAAGAAAACACACTTGCTTAAATGAAAAGCCAGAGTAACAGGCTTCGGGCAGCTGCAAGATGATGGGGGGAAGGGGTTATTTATTTATTAGCTTTCTGGTAGATGGAAATGCAGCGCTGGGACCAAAGGGAAATAGAGCACAGCAAGAAACAGCAGGGTCCAGGCCGAGCTGGGCACGGGACAAAGGGGCTGTGAAGCTACGCGGAGCTCAGCTGAACAACTGAAGGCTGCAAACTGATCTCTGGAGGAGCAGAATGACCACGCCGAAGCAGGACAAACCGCACAAGTGCACAGAGGAGGCAGGTCTGTCCCCAGGTGTCCCTCACCACAGGCTTTGCTCACAGCCTTGCTCATGAAGGCTGCGTTCAGTCCCATGCTGCTCATGTACCCAGTGCGCCCAAACCAGCAAGTGGTGAGCAGCAGCTGTGGGAGCAACAGGAATTTGTTCTCCCGTGTGCTGAGGACAGACCAAGGATTTATCCGGCTTCTGGTTCATCCTGGCTGCTTGCTGATCCCGTTCCGGGATCTGATGCTCAGCTTTTGCTCAGCGTTATGCCTGTACCTGACCCAGCAGGGCAGAGACAAAGCCCTCAGACACTACTCCGGATGGCTGCAGGTTCGCAGTCATTTACAGTAGCTGTCACCAACGTCAACTTCACATGGGGAAAAAGCACGGTTTCCGAGCAGGGACACAGCTCTTTACAGTAACAGATCCAAAGGAAGGACAGATGATCCAAATCCTGACCTCTTCGCAGACGCTGATGTCTGCAGCATTTTTTTTTTTTTTTAAACTCCTAAATTTGAAATTTGAGAAAGCTTTCTGCTTTCTTTTCCCAGGGTTATTCATGGTCTCCAGGAACTCTCCTGTTTCTCGCCACGCACATCCTGTTCCCCTTTTCTTACAACCCTGATGCACTCCTGACCCACACCTCTCTGCCTCGGCAGCACTTCGCAACGTGTCTGCCTTCCTTTGGGGAAAAAAACTCCCCTTCATCTCACCCCACGGAGACAGGCAACACTTAAAAGCTTTGCAAAGCCCAGAAAAAAGCAAACAATCAAAGGGCAGAATAAAAGACTTGGAGGAAAAAAGCAGAGTGAGCAGGCAGGCTTCTCCAAGAGCAGTACTGCAGCTCAGGGCTGCTCACCCAGGAGCACAGAGGAGCCCCCTTTGTGCTGGTGCACAACCTTGTTTAAGGACTCACTCAACATCTTGCTCTTTCCTCAGTGAGGATGTGCCCAGCACATTCCCCAGAGGGTAACACTTCAAACTCACGCCATGAAGAAAGCAGATCCAAGGGTTTTAATCTCAAGCAACTCCTCTGCCTCAATAAGCAAGGCACACACCAGGTATCAACACGGACCAAGACCCCAGCTGCTGCGGAGCACATCCCTTCTCCCCCTTCAGCACATGGTTACAAGTCACACCTTCACCTTTTGATAACCATGTCATCAGCTTCCCTGTTTTATACCCTTAAAAAAATAAATAAATCTATGCCTGGTATTCTGTAGACAGAGCTCTTGCCTATCCATGCCAGGTGAGTGATGCACCCAGGACTGTGGGATATTTCCATCTGCCCTGTTTTGAACACCCTATGAAGAACGTTTCACCCCACAAACCCAACGTATTCCCCTAATGTGACGACCTGCCCTGGCACAGCACACAAAAAGCACCGAAGCTCACAGCAATATCCAGTGGGGTTCAGAGCAGCACCCAGCGCTGGAACAGCCCCAGCCTGTCACTAAGTTACAAACCATCCTTGGGCAGATGAACACTGCGAATGGTTCGTCAACTAAATTGGGCTTTGAAATCCAAACTGAGTTTCCCCATTGCACCTGGAGCGTGGGTATTCCGTTTAAGACAGACACTCTGTAATTTGGCAAGGGAACACCTAAATGCACAAGACTATAAAAAGCCACAAGGAAACAGGGGAAAGCCTGATGGATCCTCCTTCTCTCTACAGGAAAGAGATCTTCTAAGTATGGAGAGAAGAATATCACTAACAAATGAAGTCCTAAGCAGTGTGCTGGGATTTGGAATAACAGGGCATTGACTTGTGTTTAAAAAGTCCATATGTAATAGTGTATCAATGTGCTCGCAGGGTTTAAGTACCACAAAGGCCAGCGTTTCACTTTGTCTGGTCCCAAGCACTTGTCTGGAACAGCTGCACTGGGGCAGAGCAGAAAAATATTTACCCTAGAACCAGGTCTCCAGCACGCCCAGCAGCAATCAGCAGGAAATTCAGGCTGAAAGGGACCTCCAGAGGTCACTCAGTCCAAACCTGAAGGCAGGACTACCTTCAGGTTACTCAGGTGCCTTGGAAATAGCAGAAAGGTCAAGCACACGATAATTCCGCTCCTTCTCCATCACCTTGAAGCTCAAGGGCTTCCCACAAGTGAAGCAGGACCTGCAGTATGCCCGGACTTCTGCCTGCTCAGCTGGCCACGAGTACTAACCAAACTTGCAGCACTAACACCACATCTGGCTCCTGCACAGGAAATAATCTTGGCAAGGCTTCCAGTTTCCAACTAACATCCAGTCTGTGCTCTAGTCCCTAAAAGAAGCTGCCCATACTGTTAGCTAACTGAGCTCCGAGCATGAAACATGCCTTCAGCTCCAGTTCTCTACTTCTCTGACTGCATCAGCGGTTAAAGAGCCTCAGATCAGGATGACAGAGATAAGATGTTTTTAACTCTGTTTCTCGTACATTTTATTTGTGAATTTTATTTATTCAAGGAATTTCTGAGCACGAAAGATCACCAGAAAGGCAGCTGTGCTGCTACTGAAAGCATAAGCATGTGATACCTTCCTCCTTCCATCTCCATTCATGCCACACTCCCATTTTCTCTTCCTTTCCCATTTTAATGGCTGCATAAGCAATTCAGCAGTTGATGCTGACAAACAGGCTCACCAGACTTCACAGAGACTCTCCCCAGATAAGGGAATGGCAGAAGGTCTGATAACAGAGTGATTGTCCTGCTGCATGCAGGGCAAAGCAGGCAGTCATGAAGCAGACATACTTTGCAACCTCATATACTAGAAAATTTTGCAAGCATAATCATAACCTGGGCAGAACAGTGTGTGCCTGCTCAATTAACCCGCTCTGTATACACAGCATCACGTCTTTACGGGATCAGCATATGCTCTCATGTCAAATTCGGAGCTACAGACACCACGTGGCAGAGACCAACGTCCTGTAGAGCAGTCACCTCTGGGAAGAGACAGCAGGAGTTCCTTTCGGGTTGCTGCTCTACTCCATTAAGGAGTTTATGGCCTGGTAGGTTACCTTTATCTGCCCTTTTCTCCTTCTAAAAGGGAATGCAGTTTCCCAGAAACTTTTAACTCAAAGAGCAGTTGCTCTTCCAAAGAGTTACCTGTCTGTAGCTACTGCAGCGTGGGGCACAGGAGAATTCTCAGAGATGATCCCGATACAGCGCTGGAGCATTTGACACAACTACACCTACCTTTTTGTGCTCCTGAAGTTAACTTGGTACCCAGGTATGGTTGGAGGCCTGCGAGGTGCTGGGATAGCTGGGAGTAGACAGAACAGGTTCAAAATTAAAGTCCAGTCCTTCTCCATCCATGAGTTCGCTGTTGATTATGTAATCCATGTCACATTCAAGGTTCTCCATGTACATGTCAATGTCCAGGTCAATGGGCAGCCTGTCCTGGTTCAAGCCCAGAGGAGCAGGGCTAGCTGAAGCAAGCAGTGGCGGACTGCCCAGCTGGACTGACTGGGCAGCCCCTGCAGAAACTGGAGCCTTCAAACTGTTGATGCTGCCAGCGTTTTGAGGAGATGCTGCTATGGGAAGCGTCGATGGCAAAACGCTGGCACCAACTGGTTCTGCCTGCTGCTCCGCAGGCTTTCCTCGTGGATTGCCCGAGCTCATCTTACTCTGGGTGGCTTGTCCACCCAGGAGCAGAAGAGTTCGGCTGCTCATCCTGCTGCCAGTCTGTGGGAGAACTGGATCCACCTGAGTCATCAGAACATCCCTCGGAGGCGGGGAGCTGGGTGTCAGAAGAGCTTCCAAGGTCTGAGGGCCGGAGAAGTGGCCGACAGAACTTTGCAGTGAAATATCAACGGGGTTAAAGAGGGAATTGCCAAAAGTAGCGGTCTGCCCAGCCGCGTTTGGGCTCCGCAAGGAAAAGCCGGACTCTCTTTGGATCTGACCACTGGAAGCAGATTGCTGGGTGGATAGCACAGATGAGCTGGGAGACATCAGATTTAACCCATCGATGAGCTCAAGCTCCTCCGTCACGGTTGGTGGAACGTTGCTGGATGCACTGGAGTACACCATAGACGGGAGAAGCTCTTCGTCGTGGAGGTCATCCTGATCAGTCACGATCGGAGAAAGCCTGGCACTAATGGTGCTTGCATTGGAACTGGTTCGAGGCCGGAAGGTGTTCCACACATCAGAGTCCTCGTTGCTTCTCGAGGACGGGCTCCCCGGCCACTTCGGGAACTGGGAGCCAGGGCTGTCAGCAGTGGCTTCTGGAGCGGACTGGAGAGAGGGCTTCTTTTTGGATGCTTTACCTCTGACTTTTGCGAGCTTGCTGCTGTTGTCCATGGAGGCAGCTCTTCTTCTCGGTGCTTTTCCACTTTTCCCGCCTTCGGGATTGAGCATCCACCAAGAACTCTTCCCAGTGGCTTCATTATGAACTTTGATGAACTTGCTGTGCAGGGACAGGTTGTGCCTAATGGAGTTCTGAAACAGATAAGAAAGAGGAGCTGTGAGGAGCTGGCAGGTTACACCACGGCTCCACCTGGAAACCTCACAAGCATAAATGCATTCAGACAGCATCCAGAGCAGAAAGGTAGAACAAAGACCCGCACAAACCAAACCTGCCATCGCAGCTCCAACACGCCCGACAGCACAAGCAGGCAGAGCAATGTCTCCTTGATGCACCAGGGGTAAAGCTGCCACGACAACTAGCAGCTTCCAACTGGCATGGCCAGCACTGACACACAAAGAACTCTTCAAGGCCGTGTGCCACTGCTACAAAGGCTGCAGCAGCTGAACGTACCGCAGGGCAAGTAAGCAAATTCCCAAATACAAGTTCAACGTGAGCCTAATGGAGTTTGAGCCAAGGCTGCTGCTGGAGTGGCACCTTCACCATCTCTCCTGCTCCCACCCTCCTGTTAACCCCGTTAGCCACCGAGCAGAAACCTGGCTGGAGTTTTTTAGTTTTTGTACGGTGAGCTTTCAGCAGGATCAGAGCACGACACGGAATTGTATTGGTTGAACAGCCTGGAAGAAGAGAAATGACAAACCCCACGCAATTCAGTATGCCTTTCACTATCTCCATCCCCAAAACAGGATAGGATCTGTGGAGCAAGAGTCCTAGTAAGTCTGGGGGCTGCCAGGGCACTCCACACGGAGGCAGCACGCTGTGTGCGTTTCTGATGGGGTAAGACATTCAGGCTGGTAATGCCCTCCCACACTGTACGTGCCAGTTTTAGCTGCTCCCATCTTTCCATCTGGCAAGGCACGCGTTCCTTGTCCCTCCTAACACCCTTCCCTTTGCTAGAAACTGCAAGCTAAGATGTCTGTACCCCAACGAAGTGAATTTCAGTCCTGCAACTGTGCTGATAACCCCCAGTACTTTGGGATCAGCGAGCACCAACCTCATTGTTTGAGCAGAGCCCCCCGAAGATCCCTCTGAAGCCTGTGCTGTGCATTTGCTTCAGATTTGCATTTAATTTGTTCAGATAGTCAAATTACACGTAATTAAAAGGTGCTACACCAGCAGCCCAACAGCGGTCCGAGAGCAACACCTTTTTCATATCAGCTGAAAGGTTCACAGCAGCCTTCAACTTCCCTGCACAGTCCCAATTCTGAGCCACGTTAACCGTGCTTTTATCATCCTTTTCCAGTGCTTCTGAAGGCAGTTCTTTCCTGCCCGCTGCCTTCCCTCTCCCCACCCTTTTCCTCTCAGCCGAGCCCTTACCATGCTAATTCTGTCCACCTTACCAAAAGGATTGTCCTCAAGTGAGGCAGAGCCAGCACAGCAGAGTGGAAAGTTTTCACAGAGGTGGAAGGAGACGTGTGAATTGCTCTGAATTAGCTCTCGTTTTAACCTTTGGCTGCTGAGGCTTTGGACAAGGCTGGCTGCTTGTGATCACTATCTACGGAGACGCAAGCTCCTACTTGGAGAGCACCCCAAGGGTTACTGCGGAGCCAGAGCCTGCAGGAACACGTGCGAGCCAGGGCTCTTACAGAGATCTGTGATGGGAGGTATTCACACTAACAGCTACAGCAACGCTCCTGTCTAGCATATTCTTTAAGCAAGGCTCTCTTTCCCTTCCAGCACGAACACCAAGCGGGCACAGATCCTTCATTTATCCTCCTGAAAGCGATCCGTGAGCTCCTGAGGACACCCAGTCCTGTCAGGCATGCCCTGCTAGCTTGCATGGAGCATACACTGAGAGTTTCAGAACCGTTTTTAGTGCCATTTACCAAAATGAAGCTTTAAACCAACGGGTTTGAGGCTTCAAAATTTCCCAAATGCAAGCTATTTTCTGCTATAGCTGGGTTTTGAGTCCTCTGTTAGCAAAAGCACGCTGCACTGCTGCGAGCATTTCAGTGACACCGCAGCCTGCAGAAAAGTAACCTCACTTCTTGTGTCTAAGTGAAAGTCCCAGGGCCTCATTTTCTGTCTAAAAAAGAAGCCTGAAACAAGGCATCTTGAAACACGTCTAAGAATTACATCAAGATCTGGGAAGCCCGCTACCTTTTGTGCAACAGTCTCGAAGTGCTTGTACATGTTAGTGCTCAGCTGACACGATGGTAAATGGCTGGAGCCACGGGTAGCTGCTGTACTGCTCCTTCCTGCCTTGCCTTCCAGCTCTCCTCCTCCCGTAACAAGCATCTGTGACTCGAAGCTGCTTCAGAGAGCTGATCTGACCAAAAAGCAGCCCCTCAGTGCTAGCAGAGGCACAGAATGTATGGTTGGAGGCAAGAGGAAGAAAAAAAACAAACACAGAACGCTTCTTATGTGACGGTTAGCTGCTGTCAGAAGTGCAACGTCTAAATTATGACTTTCACACCTCTCTCTGCGAGGCAGCTCACCACTGCAGCCACAGCACCCGTGGTCATCACATATCTGCATGCCCGAGCTTGTCTGCATGCTGAAATACTCGGTCCTGAGCATCCCAAAATAGATCTGAGCCAGCTCCCCTCCCAGGCCCCGTGTTTCGAGGCAGAGGGGTGTCAGGGAAGCGAGGACCGGCCAGCACAAGGAGCTGCTTCATGTCACACAGGTGCTAAACCTTACCACGGGCACAAGGGAAGCTCCTTTGCTGTTAGCTTTGTCAGGCTCCCACACGCTGTGCTCCCCGGCACAGGGATGCAGCCACCAGCGTGATTTAATGTCCCTAACGCGTGGAGGGCAGCCTCAGATCTCACTGAGAGAGTGAGTGGAAAATTAACGATGCTAAAATAATCACAGAACTCCAAGTCAAACCTTGCAGGAGGGGAAATGACAGAATTCGGTCACCCAGGCAACCCTGACGTATTTCCTTTCTCGAAGTTAAGCAACTCCAACCAAAAGCAGAGAGATGGAATTAACTTTTTAGCTGCTCAGCTTCACAGCAGCCTGGATCCTCCCGCGATGCAGAGCTCCTGGCATCCGCTCCCCCAGCTCTTACCGCTGGGACGCCTCTGACCAGACTGCAGCCCGAGCTGGAGGAAGAAGCAGTTAGGAAAGGAAAGCCTGGGTGCAAATCCTTAGGAGTCCCTTCAGCACCTGGCTGGGAGGGGAGGGGGGCGGCTTACTGCATCCTATAGCGGTTCCTACAGAGCGCTGCTGTATGGTCGGTACTGAAGTGGAAAAAAGCTGGTCTGTGTCTCTAAGCCATCACAGATCTAAGATGATTCCCGTAAATCACACATTCAGACAAAACCATTGTGAAACTAATGGCAGACGTTACACAAAGGTAAGGCCCGGCCAGAAGCATTTCGGGTACGCTGACCACCGAAGCGCTCAGCAGGCCCAACCGCCTCACGTGTGGGACAGCCATAGCACAGCGGCTAACAGCAGCCCCAAACTGCTTCCTAATTCCCAAGAAGTCACCAAAACGTTAAATCTTCCCCTTTGATAGCATCCCCTAAAGGCAAGCAACCCTCCTTGCCCTTGTACCAGCCAGGCCTGGCCCCACGTGCGCTTCACCCTGAAGGAGAGGCGAGAGCCACCCGAGCTATGGAGCCGCCATATGGAAACGCTGTCTGAGGGGCACGAGTGCTTCTCCCAGAAGACAGAAAGCCGGTGAGAGCCTTCCCGAGGGACTCTGGGGCTTCCCAGCAAGGCTGAGGCTGCCTACCATAAAATCGGAGTTGTACTCGCATCAAATCAGAGCCTTCAGGACAGCGTGTTCAGACAAAGGCTGCTCACAGCGCAGAGGAGAAACAAGCTGAGACGCTCCGTCCTGTGACACAGCTTTTCCAAAGCTGGGAGAGGGCAGAAGAGGAGGCTCCTTTGTGCCGGGCCTGGATCAGGAGGCACACGGAGCCGTGGTGCAAGAGCCGTGCGAACGAAGTGCTCGGGGCCAAGCCAAGCACAAGATATGTGAGGAAAAACACAAAACAACGCCTGTCCTTGAGAGCTCTGAGCTTGCACATGTTCACATGGATTTCAGGGTCTGGCCACGACTACTCCCAAGCACGAGTGCCATTCTCCTGGGAAATTTCAAGTTCCTGATACCAATCATGGAGGCACCTGAATTCCTAGCAAAAAAAAGTCTCTGAAGAATCAGGGAGGGACAAAGCTGGATGAACAATCACGGCAGCTCCCTGCAACGTGTTCTCACTGCCTCGGAGGCACACAAAGAACATGGTCACATCCCAGCGCAGGGCCATGTTCCAAAGCAAGGCCTGTAATTGTGCAGAATTATAATTTGCCACCACATTCTTCGGAGGCTGCAAGGGAGGAGGCCCCGCCTTCCGCATTTGTCAGTGCCTGTCTCTGCACTCACCCAGGCGCTTGGCTCCAGAGGCTTTCGGAAAAGTCTTCGTTGCAGGGATTTTGCAAAGCTACGCTCCAGCAAGTAAACAACTGCTCCCCAGCCAGAGCTCCAACACTGCTCCAGCAGCCTCCTTCCAGAAAGCACACGTGAGCACGGACGTCAAGCTCGGGAGACACAAAGCCACGGCTTATGAGGAACATTTTCCTTTCTGTAATCTTTCAATCGGAGTTCAGAAGAAGAAAATCCTCGCTCTCACAAAAGCAAACACCGGGGCAATTGACACGCTTACCAAGGCGGGCAGCTGAAGCCACGCAGGATTAGATAGAGCAGAAGAAACTTGTTGGAACAAGTAGCGCCAGCATCCCGGGAGCTGCCTTCTTTGAGGGCTGACTGGAAAATTAAGCTGTGCCATAAAGAATAATCTTTCAGCAAAGCAGCTTTCCAAAACAGACTGACGGGGAACAGGAAAGAGCAGCAGCAAAAGCTCCAGGTAATTTGCCTGACGCTGCACGGGGCAGACGGACTTTTGCCAAAAGGAGAGCTCCCCCCTGCTTCACAAGGAGGACACTCCACGAGGCTTCAAGTGAAGAGAAAACCAAAAGCCAAGAAACCCCACCACTGCTCTGTCACGCTCCTGTTCATTATTTCTGGGCCGGCTTCTGTTTGTTATTCCCCCCACACTTCAAGAAAATCCAGCGAGGTTGCTGGCTGCCGAGACGACGTCTCCCTGCGCTGCTAACGCCAGACAAACACAGCGGGGTTGTAAGAGGTAACAGCAAGCAGGAACAAGTCCTTTCCACCACTGCTGCTCCAGATACCAACAGCCCCTCTCCCTCCCCTCCTGGTACAGCAGCTTCAAAGCACCCAAACCAACCCTGCTTACCAGCCAGCAGCACCCACAGCTCTGCCACAACTCCTGAGGATTAAGGGGACTTGTGTTTTGTTCCGTGCCACGATGGCAGCAACGACACCAGCTTCAAACTGAATTTAAGATGTGCACCTTCTCGTTTTCACTGCCAGAACAGTTAACAGAGTGTCACCGTGCCAGGCACACCAACTCACAGCCCTCCTCGGGACACCCAGCAGAAAGCAGCTGGTTTTCCTCACCAAATGAGGTCAATGCTGTGGGCAATCAGGCCCTGGGTGAGCCTCCCCTACAAACAAACGTGCACCGGCCTGAAATTCAGGCAGATTTATGCTTTGGTCAGAGCTATGATGCTGAGTTTTATATTTCCTTTTGTGTTACAGCTTTTTGGCAAAAAGTCAGTTATGCCTCAGCGAGCAACAACAGGGAAATCCTTTGAATGTCTTCTCAAATCATCCTCCTGAAGTCACCGTTACCAAAAGTCAAAAGCAAACCTGTGCAAATATTCCCACCAGGACACGTTCCTTCCCAGACAAAGGCTTCCTTCATGAAATAAAAGAAAAATCAGCTACCGACTTGGGCCCTCACCTGTGCACATTGAGAAGCCACAATTCTGACAAGTCTAAGCCAAAAAAAAGCTTTGAGGACACCAGAACGCTCCGGCACAGTCCAGATGGACACAAACAGCTAGCACCACTATTTTAAGGAACCGTCCGTTGCCTTCTTCTAGATCTGCATACAGAAAAAGCAAAAATTGGCTGGGCAGCAGTCAACAAGCCAACGACTGATGAACTTTTCGCCTTTACCAACAAAAGCCCTCACTTCACGTTGTGTCATGCTGTGGCAGCGGGGGAGTCACTCTGTAATGCTGGGCAGAGCTGCAGGGGACACGCCAGGAAGCAGCTGAGAGCCATCAGGTCACACACACGTCGTATGAGCACGCAGAGACAACTGCATGGAAGATTTTTAAGCAAAACGCTGCCCGTTTTTATAAGTTAGCTCGGCTGACCAGAGAGATGACACCTGCTTCGAGCAGAACGCCCTGTAAATTTTTAATTAGTGCTGCAGCTACCTTCAGTTGTTGCAGTAGGTACACACACACACACACACTTGAATCAAAGTGAACGCCAAGTACCAGAACACAGATGTGACCTCAGCCTCCCCTAAACTAATGCAATGCAGCAGGGAAATGTAATTGGGAAATTTCCAATGGGAAATATCTCGGGTTTGCCACAGTAAAATGCCTTTGGAGGGAGAAAAGGGTGGTTTTAAGCTCACTCTGTTCCTGCAAAAGAGGAGACAACAGGTTTGGGAGAATATTCAGTGTTTCACGGAGAAAGCCCGGTCCTCAGCATTGCTCAGCACGGCGTCAAACTTGCTCACGCTCCTGGATGCACGAAACGCGACGAGCAGCGCACGCAGACTGCTCCAGAGGGTTTTATGTGCTCCTGCTGGATCAAGCGGAGCTTTGCTCAAAACGCTCACCGCCCTCCTCTCCCAAAGTCTGAAAGCCGGAAGGAATTATCCTCTTATCCAGAGAGCAGCTCGCAGAGCGCCGAGGAGAGGATTACAAAGGAGTCTGGGGACACACCCCTGCAGGGACACTTCTGCCTTTCAGCCAGGTTAATTCTTAACTCCAGCTGAATTATTGCAGGGGAAAGAGCCTGCGCGCCCTGCGAGCCCTCCCTTTAATGAAGTACTTCAGGCAGCTCAGGAACAGCACCCATCACCTTCCTCGAGAACAGATTTTTCCGGATTTCAGGTTACACCCTGGCCGTCCGTAACAGCTGTATTTCCCTCTATTGTACATCGGAGCGAGACAGCTGGGAAGTAATCATGAAGTAATAACAGGTTTATGGGCTTTGCACTAACTGAAGCAGGTAGAAATAAAAGTGCTCTGAAATACGCACTGCTTAAATTCTCTACTTGAGGTGCGCTGCATACAAACAGAACATACTACACGATCAGAGTATTTTTGCCAAAAGGCAGAAGCCCCAGAGCTCCAGGAGCTGTGGTGCTATCTTAAAAGGCACCGAGATGTTCCAGCAGCATTTAGCAGCAGCCCTGCATTCGTTTCCTTCATCCAAACTCATTCGGTTCCAAACTGACGAACCCATAAAAGCTAAGACAACCAGAGAAGTTTTCCTTTTACTTCACAAATCTAAAAAGATGGAAGCACAGCTTCGCAGTTCTAAAAATACCAAAGAGCAGTGGAAACAGAAAAAGAGGCAAGGCACATTCCTCTGCAGAGGATACATCTTTTGTTTATTCACTTTGCCCTAAATACAAAACACGAACCTATCCAATTTACTCCCAACCCACAAAAAGCAGATTGAGCTGCCTTGATTGCTTCAGGATCATTGAAGCTGTGTCTAACACGCCTTCTTCTAATGCACCTCGATGCAAGCAGATTAAGGAAATCTTCACCAGAAGAATTCTCCATGTAAGCAGAACAAAGCAGCGCTCCCTGCCAGGCTGCGTGCCCGTGCCAGCGCTGAGGAGGGCTGAAGCTGGAGCTCCACGGTCACTGCAGGAGCGCCGAGCACCACCCACGCACCCACCCTAACGGACAATGCCCTGAAAACGAAAAGCTTCTGCTGGGAATTTCCCCTGGCAGCCGAACAGCTTTCAGCTGTGTTTCCACGATGGTTTTCTGTTTGCTGGTTAAAGTCAACAGCGCCGAACGGCCCTAATGACAAGGCGGGCTGCCTCCGACCACAGCTGCTGCCATGCTGCCCTCCCTCATCTCCCCCAGCAGGAAGTTTCAGTTCTCTCCCCAGCCTGCGAGGCTACAAATAAACCCTGGCACTAAAAACATCTCCGCAGAACGGCTACGGCAGCGCTATCTGAGCGAGGGCCGATTGTGCAGATTGGCATCTCCACCTTTCCGCAGGTCAAATCCAACCGCACGTTTCCCAAAAGGGATCCCTGATGAAAACTCTGACCAAAACCCAGACTGCAGGTCCCCTTATACAGCAATAAATACAAAAGAGAACATCCACACTGGAGCAAGCCCGCAGTACGCCTGTTTTAGCATCCAGCCTGGCAGGATACTTCACGACATCCCAACTTCCACACCTTGGGACACATTTAAGACGACACATTCAACTTTGGTCTCAAGTACCATTGCCAAACAGATGCTGACAGGAATGCTGAAGAGAAATGACACCAATTCCACGAACTGTTTGCCAAAATAAAACGATCCTATAGGGCAGCAGGACCAGGACAGCATGCCTAGGCAGAGGAAGCAAGGAGCTACCTTCCCGTGAGACCAGCAATCTACCAAAAAGAAAGCAAACGCACCCCCCACACTGCCCCAAATCAAAACTTAACAATGGGAACTCAACCCGCACACGGGGGAAAAGGAAAAGAAAGCAAGATGGACAGGGGATTTTAGTCAAATGACAGGCTCTCTCTGGGAGCTGTCAGCAAGCCAGATGAAGGGCGACTGTGAGAAGCTGTCTGCCAGCCCATGCCAACCTCAGCTGTGACAGCTGTGTCCCTCTCACCACGTCCCTCCCCTCTCTCGAGCAAACATCAGCGCTCCTCACGCAGCCACACGGTGTGCCCCTTAAGAGAGGGGAGCCAGCTGAAAGCTCACCTCACAGAAAAACCTGCCTTTTTTTTTTTTTTTTTTTTTTTCAAAATTAACTTCCTGCATTGACTTAATGCAGGCAGAGGAACGCATGGCTGGAGTCATGGAAGTCCCAAACCTCCCTGGCTCAACCTCAGAGGAGCTGCTGACCAGCCCTGTGAACAACCAGGAGCGTGGCACACGCCTCACTCCAGTCTGCTGCCGGACTGACAGCTCCCACTCCTCAGATCCCACTCTCGTGGCTCCACCGTCACACAGGTATATGAACATGCACACGCACGAGGCCAGCCCGAGGGGCTCTTTCAGCAGCCACCCCTCACACCTCCCTTTCTCCTTGCCGGAGCTCGTTTGACTGACCAGCACAGGGCCACCGGGCTGCCACCTGCAGAGGACTGAAACAGCGGGGAGATCTTTTAACAGATCCTAGCGGCTGCCTCTTCTACAAGAAGGGAGAGAAGAGCACTGAGGCTTTGGAGCTGCGCGTCCTGGGCTCTACTTTCCCTTTCCTACACTCCAGCAGAGGTCCTCAGCCACCGCGGCGAGAAAACACCGGCACCGCTCTAGGTCCACAGCCCCTTTTTTTTTTGTTTGTTTGTTTGTTTTTTTCTTTAAAGGGAGCTGCTGGGAACCGCCGCCGGCGCTCACCTTCCAGCCGGCCGAGCTGTTGCTGTCGCCCTTGTCCTTGAAGTAGGGCACGGAGCGCACCATCCACTCGTAGATCTGCGCCAGCGTCAGCCGCTTCTCGGGGGCGCTCTCGATGGCCTGGCTGATCAGCTCGGCGTACGACTGATTGCCCCAGGCGTTGCGCCGGGAGCCGCCCTTCCGTGAGGCCGCCGCCGCCGCCGCCCCCCGCGCCCCCTCCGCCCGCCCGGGCCCCGAGGCCGCCCCTGAGGCCGCCGCCGCCGCCCCCGCTCCGCCCGCGGCCTCCTCAGGGCCCGGCAGCTCGGGCCGGGGCAGCGGCCAGGTGCAGGAGCGCGGCCGGCTCTGCGGCTCGAAGTCGGGGTCGATGTCCGGAGCCGCGGTGCCGGTGCCGCCGCCGCCTCCCCCCCCGCCCTCGCCGCCGCCGCCGCCGCCCGGCTCGGCCATGGGCCCGGCCCCGGCCCCTTTGTGAGCCCCGGGCCCCGCCGCCGCCGCCGCGCCGCTCTGTTTACCAGGCAGCGGCGCCGCGCTCTGCGCCTGCGCGCGCGGGGCACGCCGGGACTCGTAGTTCCGCCAGGGCGGTGGAGAAGCGGCTGGGTGCGGCGGGTGGACTACAAGTCCCGGCGACGCCCGCGGAGGAGGGGAGGGGGGAACGGGGCGCGGCGCCGAAAGGGGAGCGTGGCAGGCGGCGCGGCGGCGAGACTACAACTCCCGGCAGGCACCGCGGCGGACCGGGCTTACATAACCACCGCCCCCGCGCTGTTTTTCAGGGCTGTGCCCCGGTTTTGGGCCTAGCCTCGTACCCCTCCCGGCCAGGCCTCGCACCCCGCGCGGCCCCACCGGGTCCCGGCCGTTTTGGTGCGGGCGATGCGCGGGGAACCGGCGAGCGTGTTATCTCCATACAGATTCCGGGGCCGCGGTGCGGGGGGTGCCCCGCGCCATGAATAGCTATAAGCGGGCGGTGGGTGACGGCCCGGGAATCTGAATAACCACCGAGTTATGCTAGCAGCCTACGGACGGCAGGCCGCTATGCGCGGGCGGGGCGGCGGAGCCCGCTGCCCGGGACCATGGATAAGGGCGGATTTATGCAGGTGGCCTATGAGCGGCGGGGCGCAGTGCGCGGGCGGGGCCGCGCGGGCTGCGGCAGGGAGCGGGCCGAGGAGGAGGCTGAGGCGGCTCCACCATGTCGGAGGCGGCGGTGGCCGACACCCGGCGCCTGAACGCCAAGCCGCAGGACCTGACGGACGCGTACGGGCCGCCCAGCAACTTCCTGGAGATCGACATCTTCAACCCGCAGACCGTGGGCATGGGCCGCGCCAGATACACCAGCTACGAGCTCCGCATGAGGGTGCGGCCCCCGCCGGGCGGCGGGCACCGGGCCGGGGACAAGGCCCCGGGGAGGGCCGGGGGCAAGGGGAGGGCCTGGGGGGGGGGGGGGGGTCCCGGAGCCTCGTCAGGGGCTCGCCCGGCCTCAAGGTCAGCCAGGCGGGGCCGTGGGGGCCTCCTGGGGGTGTGTGGGGGGTTATGGGGGGGGTTATGGGGGGTGGGGGTGCCGGCCCGGCCCCTGCGCCTCTCCCCTCACACAGCCCCGGGGGGTTGCAGGCCGCGGCTGTGCTCTTGGGTAGGTCCTGGGACGTGTGGGCAGGGCCATCTGCTCAGCCCTGGGTGTGGACTCGGTCGATTTACCCAAATTTTGTGGTTTTGGGGAGTGCGGGGCAGGTGGAACGCCCGGCCGGGCTCAGCTGGTGAGCCCTCCGAGGCATCTGACAGCTGAGCAAGTGAAACTGAGCGTCCCCCGAAGAGAAACTTGCTTGCAGTGGCTGTCATGGTGCTGGCACAGGCCTGTGCTCGCAGCATGATTTATAACTGCTGAGTCTCCGCTGCCTTACGGAAGGATTGGGTGTTTACTTTTCTTTCTGTCCTGATTCTTGGTCCCCACCAGCCTGTTGGCAGATGGCGGTGAGAACCTCGTAGTCTCGCTGAAACCAGCTCTTGTGGACAGACTCTGAAGGCAGACAGCTTTATTTTGTAGATCTGACCCCGAACAGTCAGCTGTGTTGCAGTGGTACCTGCATATGTCTGGGGGCTGTGTGTCAGGCTGTGCTGCCTTAGTCCCCTTCATGTTTCAGAGTATCTCAGTACTGCAGAGATGAAGTCCCTGTAGCTGCCAGTCTTTAGACTTTTTGGGAGGAGGAAGGGGAATTGCTGCAAGTTGCTCTGGTGGCACAGGCCCACCAGAAAAAAAACTGCTCATCCGTTAGGGTGTGACGGTCTGTTGTGCGAGGAGATTGTAGCGCCAGGTCTGGCCTTGGGCAGTCGCAGGGACAAGATTTCATCCCTCAGTTCTTCCATGGAAATGCCGCTGTCGGGTAGGAGGTTCTTCTGCTCTGCAGGCTGCTGTGAAGCTGTCTTGTAGATCACCTCAAAATGGAGTGAACTCAGGAGAAAAAAAAAAATTAAAAAATCAGCTTTGTCTGCATTTGTAAGCCCTGGTTTCAGTGTGCGCCCCTGGGTGGGGTGCGTGTTCCTGAAATAGTAACTTGAGGGGGAGGGAATGGCTGGCTCCAAGTAGCCTGGCAAGTGCTTGCTTGATTCTGAAGGGCTTCGGTGCTTGTGCTCCGTCCTGAATAATGAAGCTGGGTGTTCTTGTGATGCCTTCTTCTCTGGGGGCTTGGTTTTCTAAGCGCAGCTTCAGGTTTCAATTGCATGTTGAAACGCTATCTGGCTTCCGAAGCAACCTGCAAATTAACTGCTGCTCTTCGTTACAGACAAACCTCCCGATCTTCAAATTGAAGGAGTCATGTGTGAGGAGAAGATACAGCGACTTTGAATGGCTGAAGAATGAGCTGGAGCGAGACAGTAAGGTGAGGTCCAGCTCAGACCTGCCTGTCCCTGCCAGTGGGTCACATAGGAGCAGTTGTAGCGACAATCTTGCCCAGAAGGGAGGCTGTGGTGGGGCAGCTTCGGGGCTTGATCTCTGGCCGTGTGGTGGTGCTGGAGATGAGTGTGAAATGCTTTAGGAGGCCCTCTCACAGGTGGCGCTTCTGCTGACAGGAGTGGTTCTTTGCTTTCAGATTGTAGTGCCACCGCTGCCTGGAAAAGCTTTGAAACGACAGCTTCCCTTCCGAGGAGACGAAGGCATCTTTGAGGAGTCCTTCATCGAGGAGCGGAGACAGGGCCTAGAACAGTTTATTAACAAGTAAGCTTGGTGTCCTGGGCTTGCCGTGTGCCTGCCCTCCCAGCTACTGCTGGCAGAAGAGGGTTGTGGGTTGACCAGGAAGGAGTCTTGATCATGCAAGTGCTGTGCTAAAGGATGGTGCCTGCTGCCAGGTGATGAAATCACAGCTGTGAAGTGAATCCTACCTCCGGTGTAGGTTGTGTTCAGTGCTCTGTTCTGAGAGGGAAGCAAAAATTAGCAAAATGGCTGTGTTAGAGACCTGCTGCCTGGGCAGCGTTGGCTCAGGATGTTTGTGATCTGCTGCGGTGCATGCTGTGGGGTGTGTGCTCTGTTTAAGCAGCTGTTCCTGGCCCTGCTGTACTGACCTGCTGACCTTGGCCTGAGCCCAGCAGGGCTGTGCTCGGAGCAGGCTGCCCGTGAATGAGGCCTGCCTTGCTCTCTCCCCACAGAAGTGGGAGTGTGGGGATCTCTGCGGTGCCTTTGCTAACCTCCACATCTGATTTTCTTCCAGAATCGCTGGACACCCACTGGCACAGAACGAGCGCTGCTTACATATGTTCCTGCAAGAGGAGACTATTGATAGGAATTACGTCCCAGGGAAAGTGCGCCAGTAGGAGCACCTGGCACTGTCTTCCTCCATTCCACCCTCCCTCCTGCAAAAATGACATTTATTTTTACACTAAATCTGTCTTCTCTGAACCAGCTTTTCCTCTCTTGAACCTCCCAGTTTGTTCAGTATTTTCCTCTTTTGTAACTGGCAGCAGCTTGTTCTACTGGGCTGTGGTCTTGGCCTAAAGCTATGAAGATTTATGCAAGTGAATGTGTTGTCCCGCACCTAGCGGCAGGTGTGAATAGGTGTGGAGCAGGAACTTGCTTATGGCATTATGGTGTAGGAGCTGCCTCTCTCCCTGTACAGAAAGGTATGAGATGACCTTCACTCCCCTGTCCATGCAGCCCCAAGCATCTCTGCAGGAGACTCTGAAGAATAGCAGTTGTCATGTTGGTCAGTGATTGCATCAGGTATTAGAGTTTTAGTAAGGCTTATCCAAAACAGTGAGTAGGTGCCTGGGTGTGTTGGTCCCTCGTCCACCCCGTTCGCCCTGCATGAAATCCCCGTTCTTCACTGTCTGGAAGTGCTGAGACCCAAGACTTACTCTAACCCTGCTCTCAGCCTCCTGCGTACAGACCTGTTTGGTGTATTAGTGTTACTCCCCCTCCTTTCTCGCGTGCTGCTGGCAGCTCGGGGGGTTTCCACGCCGTGTGCTCTCCCGATGCTCCGCGAGAGCGGTTTGGCGCGTGGAAGCTGGGCTAGCCCGGGCTGTCGCAGCGTGAGCTGCGGTGCCACGGCCCAGGCTTTAAAAACGCCACAGCCAGCTCTGCTGCGGGCTGCTGCCCTGGTGTTTCCAGCAGCACCCGGTTCAGCTGAGCTGCGCTGACCTTATCCCGTGCCCCAGCTGCGGAGGGGAGGGGAAGGGAAGGGACCGGCCTGGCCGAGGAGCAGGTGGAGGCCGGGGGCTGTTGCAGCTGCAGGAGGAGCCTGGTGCGAAGCGAGGGTGGCACCACCTCTCCAGAAAGGGACGGCAGAAAGTTTGCTGGGTCAGTCCTGGGCTAGAGGCTTGTGCGTGGAGCAGGGTTAAGGACTGATAGGTTTTGTTTGTGTTCTGTTTTTTTTTTTTCTCTCCGGTGAGCTAGGTGGTCACTAATGTGGAAGGGAAGGCACAAGGCTGGTCAGGGAACCGTCCAGAGCTCGGGAGAGACCACGAGGCTGTGACTTGCTGCACCAGAGCCGTCCTTTGGAGACCCCTCTGGCTGTCACAGCTGCATCGAGCAAGGCTTGGCCTCTGCTCGGGGAGCTCCTCGGGTCAACCCTCGGTCACTTTGTGGCAGCGTGGTTGAGCCTTTCTCGGGGCACAGGCCTGCAGTGGCTGACCTCCCGTCCCTGCCAGGCTTCCTGCCCAGCATGTCCCCCATGGTCTCTGTCACCTCTCCTGGGCTTTCTGCTGAGGACCTGGTGCTCGTGGGCGAGAGCTGGATCTGAGAGATGAGGACGAGTTGCTGAAACCGGGAGGGAGCTGCTCCGGGGGCCGGCGGAGGCGGCCGTCCCCTGTCTCCCCGCCAGCCCCCGCTTGGGGTGGGCTCCCCTCGTCCCGCGTGTCCCGCTGCGGGGCTGCGTCCGCGCGGCTGTCCCCCCCCGTCCAGTGTAACCTCCGGGTCCGTTCGCATTAAACCACTGTGAAGCCGAGTCTCTGCCTCGTCCTGTGGGCTCAGGGAGGGTGGGCTGGGGAGGGCTGGGCTGGGGGTATGGACACAACTGGGGCCGGACTCCTCTCGGCAGAAAGCGCGGCAGCTCGGGACGGCTGGGATGCAGCGAGCAGGACCGGGCCTGTCACCTCCACACCCGTCACCGCGCCGCTGTGACCCTCACTGCCCCCTGGGACGACCCCCGGGGAGCCGCAGCCCCTCTCTCGCCTCACCTGGCTGCAGCCCCGCAGGGCCGCCTGCTGTAGGGGGCAGGAGCCCCCCAGGGCTGACTGGGGCCGGGAGCCGCTGCAGCGAGGCTCCCCCCGCTCCCAGGTAAGCCCCGGCCGGAGAGAGCCTGGCTCCGGGCACCGCGGGCTCCTCACCCCGTGCCCGACGCTCTGTGTGTCCCCCAGGCACGAAGCCGAAGCCGGGTGCCAAGCCCAAGCTGCAGCGTGCCGGTGGGGCTCCATCTGCCATACCCAGACCCGTCCCCCGGGACAAGGAGACGGAAAGTAAGCGGGCAGGGGTGCTGGGAGGGGGATTTGGCTCCTGGAAGGGAGCAGGGGAAGGCCTGGGCTGCAGCATGGAGAGGGGTCGGGGAGTGGGGAGTGCCTGGAAGCATCCCAGGGGATGTGCTCGTGCTGCGAGTGGTGCCTGGCCTCCCACCCACGCGCACCGGTGACCTTGGGGTCTCTCCCCGTGGTCTCTCCAGCTGCTGTCAGGGCTGCGGGTCACAGACAGCCCTCCAAGGGGCCTTCTACAGCAATCCCTGCCATGGCTTCTCGCTCCCGACCGCGGCTGCCAGGAAAAGTGGCTTCCCTCAAGCTCTTACCTAGGTAGGGGGGAGCCTGGCAGAAGCCCTCTGGGCTCCAGAGCTGTGGAGGAGAAGAGCTGGAGGCCTGGGGAGGACGCTCAGTGCTCAGCAGCAGAGTCCAAGGCTGATCCTGAGGAAAGGACAGGAGGGGGCGGTGTGTGCCTAGGCTCAGAGGAAGGGCAGTGAAACGCAGAGCAAGCAGCGAGGCTGCACCAAGTCCCTTTCCCTGGAGAGGCACCCAGACGGAGCCCGAGCAGCCCTGGTGCTCTGGTTCACCTGCGGAGCAGGGAGCGGCCCCGGCTGCTAGCAGGGCTCTGATGCTTTTTGTTTTGGTTTCCTGTGCCCTACTTCAGGATCGACTACCCAGGAGCTGAAGGAAAATGCTGAGAGCACAGACGGGCTGCGTGCAGCATGGGCTGGGTGGGCAGGATGGAGGCCTGGTCCCGCACGAGCGCAGCCCTTCGCTCAGCCTTTCCTGGCTCCAGGCCGAAGTGCTCAAGGCCAGCTGAAAAACGAGTGTCCTGGGAGCATGCCCCAGTGGGAGGTGTTTGTGCTTCTGCATCGAGTTTTGTCAGGTTTTGTGTTTGGCTTGGGGTGAGTGGTAGGAAACGGGCAGCATCCCGGGGCGGCTGCGTGCAGGGGAGTGCCGCTCTTGCTGCAGAGCCCTACCTGACCCTAACCTCCCGGGGATGCTGTGTGGGTGCGCTGCCTCCCTGTGCTGCCCGGCCCCAAATTGGGAGCCGATTCTCCCTGCAGAGGGCAGAACGTGCTCGAGGAGTCTGAGAGAGGCCTTCAAGCCCTTCCCGCAGCTCCCAGCTGCTGCCGGCCTGCTGCTCCTTATCCGGACAGCGCTGTGCCCCGGCTTGGAAGGGCTGCTGGCTGTGGCGGTTGGGTTGCTGGTGAAAACACGACTCCTTTTGCAGGAAAGGCTCTGGGCTGTGGGGAGGCAGCCCCTGCTGAGCAGGTGAGAGCCAGCGGTGGCCTGGGTGTGCACCGGGGCTTGGGCCAGAGGTGGGAGGAGGTGGTTTTGCCTTGGGGCTGCCAATTTCTGAGCTGGCACCCGAGCCGTCCTGGCCTTTCCTTGGTGTTTACACAAGCCCTTTGTGCGCTTGCTGCATGGCTTTGCGTCCTCCCCGGTGCTCAGGGGACTCCAGGCTTCTGGTCAGTTAGTTTTTTAAGGAAGTTTTGCAAGATTTACAACCCTCGTGGCTGTTACCATTGTCGCTGTTATACCTCCTGACGTTTTGGACGCATCCCAGTATGGGGTCAGGAGAGCCTGTGCTGGGGCTGGGCCGTGGGTCACTGCACCCCACTGACACCCTGCCCTCGCCAGTCGGCAGGTGATCGGCTGTCCCAGAAGCTGGAGTGTTTACAGAAGCAGCTGGAGCTACTGAAGGGCAAGCTTGGTACATGGGGCTGCCTGCTCTGGGGCTGGAGAGCTGCAGCACAGCTGGCTCCCTCCGTGCTTGTGCCAGGAGCCCAGGGCCTGCATCTCCGTGGGGAGGGGGCTGGCTTCTTGTCGGGGGGTAGAGCAGGACCCCAGTCGCTGCCCCAAAGGGTCTGAGGGCAGGTCAGGACAAAGCTCGTGGCCTTCCCCGTGGGGCAGGTGCTGAGTGCTGGGAGCAGCAGGGCTGTGAAGCTGCTCTTGTTCCCCAGGAATCCGTCCAGAAGATGCAGCAGTGGACGAGAACGGTGTCTTGGGGAGAGGCTGACAGCGTGGGGACGGACACAACAGCGACTTGCCCAGGCACCTCAGCTGCTGGGCCAGTGATACTTGTGGGGCACTTGAACCCCACATATTTTATTTCCTTGTATTTGAAATAAACTTCTTTTTTCTTTTCTCAGCGCTGCTTCCTGTCCGCTGGCAGGGGGTCAGCGCCCTGTGCTGCCTGGTCTGCTGCACGCATGGAGGAGGTGTGTGGTGCTGCTCTGACCCTGGGGAATCCTTTCTGGAGAAACCTGAAGCTTCTAAGCAGGATGTTTGGACGTGCTGGTGACAGCCGTGGTGGTGGCAGGCGGCTGTATGGGGAGGTTTCTGCCTTAACCTTCGTGCTGCGAGTGGGAAGAGCCAGCACTTGCTGATTGCATGTTTGGCTCCTACAGCTCTTTGCTGCTTCTTACCAGTTTAACCGGTGGCTTGCTTGCAGGGCATGGAAGCAACATGTGGGGGCTCCGTTCTTCCCCGTTCCTGCCTGCCAGTGCTGGAAGCGCTGCTTGCAAGCCCTGCCATGCTGCTGTCTGTCTGTGGTAGGTTGATGTGGGTGCCTCGTCCAACTGCCTCGCGTCAGGGTGAGGCCCTGGTTAAGTCCTGCTTTATGCTGGCAGTGCCCCAGGGCTGGGCCGGGCAGGCTAGCGTGCTCCTGCTCCCCTCTTATCTCAGGCTGGCCTTTTTGGCCACCCTTGGGTGCCGCAGGCAGCCTGTGCCCCTTCTGGGGTGGCTGCGAGTTCCTGGGGCAGCTGTTTGGGGACGCTCCATCACGGAGCTCTGCTCGTGAAAGGGGATGAGGCTCCACGGGCTGGTTCAGCTCTGCTTCTGCAGGGCTTTTGGCCCCTTTCTGGCCTGGAGCTACCTCCTCCCCGTGCTTCTGTGTAGCGCTGGCTACGTGCACCCTGCTGCTGCCTGCCTTCCTGCTGCTCCTGTTGGGACGTGCGCTTGGCTGCTCTGCGCCTCTGCCCACCCCCAGCCCTTGGCACCCGTGCTGCCGGGTGAGGGTCCTGTGTTAGCCGGGGGGGTGAGGACGGGGCGCTGTGACGATGAACACGGAGCTGTGTGGGAGGTCTGGGAGCTGGGGGTGGCTTTGTCCTGCTCCGTGCCCGCTGCTGCTCCCTGTCCCACAGCATCCTCCGGGGGGCTGCTGGAAGATGGTTTCTGGGAATGGGCGAGTCGCGGTGTCACCACCCACCACGCCACTGCTCCGGGCACTTCAGCCTCTGCTCGGCAGGGCTGGGCATTTCCCCCAGCACGTCCCTGCCTTGCAGCACCCTGGGGTGCCCCGGACCTGCCCTGCAGTGGCGCAACTGCCCACGCACCGCGGGGCCTTGGCCTGGCCCAGCCGGGTCCCTGCCGGCAACCCGAGCAGTAGCAGAAGCGTCTGGGCGCTAACAGCGAGGCCGTGGGGGATTTCGGCATCTTGATCTTGAGCTCGCTTCCTTGCTGGCGGGGAGCTGTGGCGGGGAGGGGAGAGGAAGGGGCGTTGCTGGGACACGGTTCATTCATCTGCGAGGGAAGGGAGTGAGCGCGGTGTTTGCATCACGGCCTGGCAGCCGCACGCACAGGATGCCGCCACCGCGCTGTTTCCATTGCCTTGAGCTCGTCATTTTTCTGAGCGCGCCTTTTTTGTCTTCCGGCCCTTGTGCGTGCGAGCGCTGGGGCGAGGCGGGCGGGCGGGCAGGCACCCCCGCGGGGCCCTGCCCGGCACTCCTGCCCGCTCTGCTGCCAGCAGCTCCCACCTGGGAGCCTCCCGTGCTGGAGCCGGGCTCGCCTGCGCTGCCGGCACCAGGGCAGGGAGAGGCTGGCTCACATCCTACCACCGCTCCCGAGCGAGGCGGCAGCACCAGATTGCATCAGGAGCCGGGTTTTGGGAGCCGGTGTGTGCCTCACTCCCGACACCCGGCCCTTCCGCGAGGGGAAAGCGCGTTAGCACCCGGCATTTCTTCCCAGAGGGGATCCCCGTGGCGCAGAGCCGCCTGTTGCTGTCGGAGTTTCTCCACTGATCAGACAGCCGGGAGGGGAGCAGCGTGCTGCCAAGTGGGACCTGCTGCCCGCGCAGCACGTGGCGGCAGCTCCCCACGACGTGCCCTCGGCCGAGCTCTGCCCGTGCTCCTGTGCCCCACGGTTGGCCTCCCCGTGCCGCCCCTGCCCGCTGTGCCCGTGTCCGGCTGCGTGCCAGCCCTCGCCAAGCCCCGCAGCGGCCAGGCTGTGCCCGGCTGTGCCCGGCTGTGCCCTGCTGCCACGTTTGGGCTCCGGGAGACCTCAGCCTCTGGCAGCTCGGCCTTTCCCAGGGCAGGCACGGCCCCCGCTGCTCCGGGCGTTTGATCTCCCTTTGGTTTTGGCTACTGAGGCTGGAGAGCTCCTGGGGGGGGATGGGGAGGACGAGCCGGACCCGGCCATCGCAGCGCTGCCACTTAGGATTTTTTTTTTTTTTTTTTTAATTCCCTCTAAATCTGGGGGTTGGGCTGGGCCATCCGGCGGGCGGAGCCGGTCCGCCCCCCCCCCTGTTGCTCCTGGGCGGCAGTCCCGGGGCGAGCGGAGCGGGAGCGAGCCAGGCAGAGCCGGACCACGCTGAGCCCAACCGAGCCGAGCCCAACCCAGCCCAACCGAGCCGAGCCGCCGGTGAGTTCGCGGCGGGCGCCGCCGCCGGGCCGGGCGCAGCCTGGCGCAACCGGTGCCGCGCTTGCATCAGCCACAGGCAACACGTGCTGCCGGTACCGGCGGCCGCCCGGGGACGCGGAGCCGGTGTGGAGGCGGCTCCGGGACGGGGCTGCCCCACCGGGAGCCTCCCGGTGCCGCTGGCGTGCGCTGCTCTGCCCCGGCCGCCCTCGGCCCCGTGCGCGCTGCCGGGAGCGTGGCGGCGGCGCTGGGCGCGGGCCGCCTGCTCCGGGCCCGGGGCTCGGGGCTCGGTGCTCGGTGCTCGCCCCGTTCAGCGCCGAGCTGGCGGCTGCCCCGAGCCGTCCTGCCCCGAGCTCCGGCTCCGGGCTGCTCCGGGGGGGAGCGGGGCTCCCGCCGTGCCCGCGCCTTGCGGGGCTGGTTTCGGGCGTGGGGAACCCGCGGGGACGTCCCGGAGGCGGCTCGGACGTGGCCCCGGGGAGGGTGCCAGCGCTGGGGCACTTGTGCCATCGGAGCTGGCCCGGTCCCGAGCGCGGCTGCCTCGTTGGGTAAGGCTGGGAGCGGCACCCGGCAGTTCCGGAGGAGCTTTCATCAGCCCCGGGCTGGCCGGGGGCTCACGGGGAAGCAGCTGAGCTGGTGGTGATCAACGCAACGCCGGTAATCCCCGGCGGGGAGCGGCTCACGGGGTGCTGCTCGCGTGTGCCTGGGCTGGTCCCTGCCGTGGGACATCGCCGCCGAAGTGCGGTGCGTGGCTCAGGCAGGAGGAGGGAACAGCTGGCACCGAGCAGGCGCTGGTGGGCATCAGGAGCCGCTTTCCTAGCGCCTTCTCTCGCTCTGTGCCCCTTGCCCACCCTGTGGGGTGCTCCTGTGCCAGAGCGTTTGGGGATGGTGGCGGTGGGGAGCAGCACCTTTAGGGGCAAAGCCCGCTGTGAGCGCGCAAGGGCTGTCCGTGCACGAGGGTTGTGTGCTGGGGACTGTGAGCCCTGCCTGCTGCCTGCCTGGCCGTGCATCCCCGCCGAGGGTGCAGTGCAGATGCTGGGAGGAATCTCCGAGTGACTCAGCCCAGCACGCCGAAGCCTCGGCTGGAGGAATGCTTTGTTTCCCTGCCATCGCCTCTGCGCACGCCCACGCGCCAGGCCGGGAGGATGCACCAGCAGTCAAGTTTGGGCTGAGGGATCTCTGGGCTGCCAAATCGGTGGGGAGTTGCTCAGAGACAGTGGGCAAGCTCTGGGACGTGCCCGGAGCCCCGGGGCATGGACCACACAGTGTTTGTCTAAGCAGTCTATTTCCCAGCACGGACTCGCTGGGTTTGTCTCCGGCTTGCTCTCCTGCCCCTGGGGACTGGCGTGGGAGCTGTGCAGGGAGGGTGTGCGCAGCCCCACACCACGACGGGGGAACCAAACGGCCTCTGCCTCGCCAGCGTGGCTGGGGCTCGGTGCTGACAGGTCAGAGCTACAGCTCCTCCAGGCTGCTGGTGGCACCGCCGCCTGCCCTGCTCCTGCTGCCTCTGGCCTCGGCTCCACGCAGGACTCTGAGCTTCACGCTCCTACGGTGGCTTCTCTTGCAGGGTTTTCGAGCAGCTGAGCACCACCTGCGGAGGACAAGATGTTTGGGGGAAAAATGAGCAGCGTTGGGAAGAAGCTGATCCGCCGGCGCGTGGTGGATCTGAGCTCCGAGGAGACGCGTTTCGCTCGCTGCCTCTCCACGCTGGACCTCATAGCCCTGGGGGTGGGCAGCACGCTGGGGGCTGGCGTGTACGTGCTGGCCGGGGAAGTGGCCAAGGATAGGGCTGGTCCCTCCATCGTCCTCTGCTTCCTGGTGGCTGCACTCTCCTCAGTACTGGCTGGGCTCTGCTACGCAGAGTTTGGGGCCCGCGTCCCCAAGACTGGCTCTGCCTACCTCTACAGCTACGTGACAGTCGGCGAGATCTGGGCTTTCACGACCGGCTGGAACCTCATCCTGTCCTACGTGATAGGTACGTGGCGCTGCCGGACGGGCACGGGAAGCGTGCCGGCACTGTGCCGATGCAGCCCCAGCACGCGGTGCTTTGAGGAGCGCGGGAGCAGGGTGCGGGACGGGTGCTTTGGGGCTCAGCAGGAGCTGGTGTCGGGGTGGGGGACCGGTGCTGCCACATGCCAGGACCAACGTGCGGCTTTGCCGTCGGCCAGGTACAGCCAGCGTGGCCCGAGCCTGGAGCGCAGCGTTTGACAACATCATCGGCAACCACATCTCCACCTTCTTCATGAACAAGACCACGGTACATGTGCCAGGGGTGCTGGCCGAGCGCCCGGACTTCTTTGCACTGATCCTGATCGCGCTGCTTACTGGTGAGTGTGCGGGAGCGGCCCCGCGGCCCCGGGGGTGACACGGTGCAGGTGTGTCCCCCGCTCACACCCTCTGTCCCACAGCGCTGCTGGCCTTCGGCGTCAGCGAGTCCGCTCTGGTGAACAAAATCTTCACGGCGGTGAACCTGCTGGTGCTGGGCTTCGTCATCATCGCCGGCTTCATCAAGGGCAACATCAAGAACTGGCAGCTCACGGAGGAGGACTACCGCAACCTCGTGTACCCAGACGTGCCAAATGAGGAGACCAGGTGAGGAGGGCAGAGGGTCCAGCTGGCCAGTGTGCAGCGCAGGGCTGGCACCGCACCGTCCCCTGGAGCACCGTGTGTGCCGGGAGGGGGCCGCGCACCCCGCCGCAGCCTCACCTGCTCCGCTTCTTTCTTCCAGAATAAAAGACTTTGGATCCGGAGGGTTTGTCCCCTTTAAGCTGGAAGGGATCCTGACTGGTGCCGCCACGTGTTTCTATGCCTTCGTGGGGTTCGACTGCATCGCCACCACAGGTAGTGCCCCTAGTGAGGCTCCCTCTGTGAGCTGCTGCCAGCGGCTCGTGGGGAGGGAGCACAGCGCTCGCTCCTGGCTGTGGGAAATGGCTCATCCTGCTGCTGTGGCAACTCCATCTCCAGCTGCACCAGCACAAAAGGCCTGGAAACGGGGCTCCCTGTGAGGCATGGTGAGAGCAGGGCTGCTCCCCACCTGCCTGGGCAGCTGCGGGGCTGCAGGGAGCCTTTCAGCTGCAGAGACGAGGCTGCAGCCACGCTGGGAATTGCCGGTGCTCGTGCTCATTTCACAGCCTCAAGCATTGTTCTTTTAAATGACTGAGTTCACGTAGAATCATCTCGGTGGCGTGCAGGGAGCCCTCCTAATTTCCCCTCATTCCTCCAGGAATCTACTTAGCGGGTTGCTGGTACAGACTGTTCTGCCCAGCCTCCTGGCCCACGGGGCTGCCTGGAGCAGCCGCCTCGTGCGCCGACCGCGGAGCCCCTCGCCGGGGAGTGCGGTGCCGCAAGGAGCACATCTGTGCAAAGCTCAGGGCAGGGGGCAGCACGGCTGCCTTACTAACCCCATGCTTATGTGGAGGATCTGGGTACAGCAGGGAGCTGGAGCTGCAGGCGGGGGCAGAGGGCTGGGCATGGCTGCGTGGAGTGGGGACGGATGGGGACAGACGGTGCCTCTTCCCTCCGTGCAGGGGAGGAAGCCAGGAACCCGCAGCGCTCCATCCCCATCGGCATCATCGTGTCCCTGCTCATCTGCTTCGTGGCCTATTTCGGGGTGTCTGCGGCACTCACCCTCATGGTGCCCTACTTCCTTCTGGACAAGGGGAGCCCGCTGCCCGAGGCTTTCAAGGCAGTGGGCTGGGAGCCCGCCCGTTACGCCGTCGCCGTCGGCTCGCTCTGCGCGCTCTCCACCAGGTAGGACCAGCCCCATCCGTGGTGCCGCCTGCCCCACCGCAGGGCTGGGGGCACGTGTCCCAGCTGAGCCCTGTGCAGCTCCTGTCCTGCTCCCAGCACCAGCTGGTCCTTTCCTGCCCTGGATGGTGGGTGCAGATGGCTTGGCTTGTCTGGCCACCACCCGGCGAGCCCTGAGCTGTCTCTCCCCACGGCAGCTTGCTGGGCTCCATGTTTCCCATGCCCCGTGTGATCTACGCCATGGCAGAAGACGGGCTGCTCTTCAAGTTCCTCTCCAGCATCAACAGCCGCACAAAGACTCCTCTTTCGGCCACTATCACCTCCGGGCTCCTCGCAGGTAAGGCTTCTGGTGGCCACTTTGTGCTCAGTCCCCCCCTGCAGCCCAGGGCTGTGCTCATGCTGCCCGTCCTCGTTGCAGCGGTGATGGCCTTCCTGCTCGAGCTGAAAGACCTGGTGGACCTCATGTCGATCGGCACGCTGCTGGCCTACTCCCTGGTCGCCGTGTGTGTGCTCATCCTCCGGTGGGTGCCTCCTCTCCTGCTGGGTCTCGCCTTGGGGTGGATGCTCCTCGCTGGCCTCGCAGCCAGCCTGGGGTTTGTGGCCACAGCTGAAGCCCGTGAGCTGGAGGCTGGGTGGTGCCTCCAGGCACATCCGTGGGGCTGCTGGCAGCGCAGGAGGGGTACAGTGGGTGCTGTTGTGTCCCTGGGCTGGGAATATCCCCAGGCTCCGCTCCAGCTTGCGCAGCACTGAGCGGGTCCCGTCTGCACAGGTACCAATCCGGGCAGCTGAACTCCCCGAAGGCCGTGGAGATGCTGGAGCTGAACGGGAATGAGGAGGAGAGGGTTGTCATGAACCCAAGCATCCCTGCCATGGGCACCAAGGAAATAGAGAAGCCGTCCCTGACGACACTCTTCAACCCGCCCTCAGACACCCCCACAGCGCTCTCGGGGCGCATCGTCTACACCTGCGTCTGCGTCATCGGTGAGTGAGTGGGAGGCAGCGGCTGTTGCTCCTGGCCTGCCCCGTCCTGCCACGAGGCCGGGCTTGCTGGCTCCTTGCTGGGGAGCAGCACTGCCCCAGGGCGTGTTGGTGTGTCGGTGTGTCCCTGCAGAGCTGGGAAGGGACCTGAGAGTGCTCAGGCTCGGCCGGTGATCCATGCATCAATGGTTTCATTGTGCAGGCAGAACCGGGCAGCTTAGCAAGCTCTGTGTAGGTGTTGGAGCTGGGTTTGAGCCCAGCTGAGCACAGGCTTCCCTCGGCTTGCCAGGCTGGAGAGTTCCTCCTGGTAAAGTGCTGAGGCTTTGGGGAGGATGTTGGGTGATCTGTCCGTGACCAAGAGGAGGCTCAGCCCTGCAGCCCGGGGAGCTGCCAGGGAGGTGTGGGTCTGTACAGCCACACGCTGTGCAGCACGCTGACTGCCTCCTCTCTTGCAGCCATCCTAATCACAATCATCTGCGTGGTCCTGAGCCTCAAGGTGAATGCGCTGAAGGAGGCCAACGTGGGCTGGATCTCAGCCCTGGTGCTGCTCGCGGTGGCTCTGCTCGTTCCCACCATCATCATCTGGAGGCAGCCGCAGAGCAACGCACGGTTGAACTTCAAAGTGAGTGCAGGCTCTGGGAGCTTGTTGTCTCCATCCCTCTGGACCTGAGGCTGGTACAGGGCTTGCTGCTGGGCTTCCACCATCCAGAAATGCCCAGGGCCTGGAGCCACAGCTCTGTGAGGCGCAGCCCCTGGAGTGGAAGCACCCAGGTGGCAGAGCACCTTCAGCCCCAGCTGGGTCCCTTGGGCACGGCTGATGTGGCACCTCCTGTCCCTTGCAGGTACCTTTCCTCCCGCTCCTGCCGCTCGTCAGCATCTTCGTTAACATCCTGCTGATGGTGCAGCTGAGTGCCGGCACCTGGGCGCGCTTTGCCGTCTGGATGGCCGTGGGTAGGTGTCCTGGAGGGGAGCGCGGTGCTCGCATGGCGCGGGGTCTGCCCTCTGCTCCAGCAGGGTGGCCTCGTGTCCACTGGATTTGGAGAGGAGCCCGTGTGTGCAGCCTGCCGGGTGGCCTGGGCGGTGTGATCCTGGTGTTCTGGCTTCTGCCCATCAGCAGGGCCTCCCCGGAGAGGCCGTTACGCTGGCAGCCCGCTACCGTGCATCTCACTGTAGGATCTCTTGCAGGTTTTATGATTTACTTCGGCTACGGCATTCGGAACAGCGTGGAAGGGAAGAATGCGGAGCCCCGTGCCGTGGCCGAGAAGCCTCTGCACCACCGCGAGCAGGACCTCAGCTCCAGGGCCACCGCGGTCTGAGGGAAGCGGCGACCGCGATCGACACCGGTACTCGGAGGACTCTGCCAGTATTCCTGCGCTGGGACGGGGCTGCAACCCGCACAGGCATCCCCCAGCCCGTGGGGAGCGAGCCCAGAGCCCCGCGGAGCCGGGCCGTGCGCTGCCCTTTCCCCTCGCGGAGCAGAGGTTGGGGAGCCGAGGCCCCGGGCCGGGTGGGCGAGCCGGTGGCCCGGGGCTGCTCCCTGCAATCCCCCCCCCCGCCGAGGGGCAGCGACACCGGCACGGCCCTGCCACCGTGGAAGCTGCTGTCAGAAGTGCTGCTTTGCCTTCCCACGAGAGGCCCGTGTGGTGGTACAGCTTTATTCGTCCTGCCTGTCCCTGTGGCCGTGGTCACCTCCTCTGTGTGCTTCCCACGCGCCGGCTGTGTAGGCGCAGTTGTGGCCGTGCCCGGAGCCGTGCGGGGAGGCTGCAAGTGGCTCGTCCTGGCACTGCCGGCGCCCTGGGGCTCTCCAGCAGCACAGGGCTCAGCCGCCTGAGGCCCCGCTCCAGTTTCGTGCCCCACGCTGAGCCCTGTGCCGCCGGAGCCACGCCGCTAGGTGTGAGCATCTGGCTCAGTCGCCTGCGAAGGTATCAGCAGTAGAGACGTGTCAGTGTCCGTACTCGTCTGCCTTTGTACGATTGGTGTTTTAATGTCAATTTTTATACCTATTAAACTCTAAGTGTTTTTTAACCGCTTTGCTCTCTTGGCCCAGCTGCGTCTTGCTTTAATGCCCGTGCTCTGCAGCCTAAGCTGGGGCTTGAGAAGGAGCAGAGCAGGGCAGGACCGCGTGCCCCGCTGGGCTGGCTGCCAGGCACTGCCGGCACAGAGCAGGGCTTGGCCACTGCCGGAGGGATGGGAGAGAGACCCACGCTCATGGCCAAACCTCCCACATTAGCTGGGAAATAGGCAGCAGTGCCCCAGGGTGGCCCAGCCCCATGCTTCTGGTGCCTGGGTGCAGGACAGCAGCCTGCCGTGGCCTTGCCCTGCATGGCGTGGGAGCGTGCCAGCAGGTCCCGGGGCACGGGCTGCGGTGCAGACCTTGCAGATATCCCCCAGAGGCTCCAGCACTGGCCTGCGGAGGAAGCGGGGCCAGGAGGTGGGCTGCATCCATGTGAGAAGATGATTTCCCAGATTCTGGTCTGGTCTAAATCAGCCCTGACAGATTATTTTGCGAAATAAACTAATTTAGGGCAGATGGATCTTGCGTGGATTTGGCATCTCTCCTTGTTTACTGGCAGCCGAGCAGGGTCAGCGCACGGTCAGCAGCGAGGGCCCCACACCATCGGCTCTGCTTGGCCCCGGGGCTGCAGCTGCAAGCCCTGCCCCAGGGCTCGGCAGGGAGGAGAAGGGGCTGCCCGGCCCCACGGCACCCCCCGGGCTGTGTGCTGTGCCTGTAGCCCCACGCGTGTCCCTGAGCACGGCTGTGCCTACATCCCTGTGACTGTGCAGGGCAGCACCCATCGTAGCTGTCCCAGGAGCAGGTGCCAGCCCCATCCTCCCCGTGCCGGTGCCGGCTGGGTGCAGGTAGGTGCCTCCCGTCCCCGCGGGGCTGGGTTGGACCCGGGGTGGCAGCCTGGACTCCTGTGCCAGCCCCAGGGCAGCACCTCTGCCTTCTACCTGTTATCGGTCTCGCAGGCTCCACATGTTGGCTGGGGAGGTGGATAATGAGGCTCCGGAGTGGTGTGGGCTCAAGGGAGGTGCCTGCACCGCTGCCACCGCCTGAACTGCTGCCTCGGCGGCCTGCAGGTGGTTCCTTGAGGTGCTGCGATGGGGACGCGGTGCTCTGAGGATGCTCGTGAAGTGACAGACCTCAGCTCCCAGGTGTTAGGGGCTGCAGGGTGGGCTTCCCCCTTCCCTGCGAGCCCGAAAGGGCAGTCCTCTGCTCGGAAAATGCAGCAAAAAGCAGCACCCTGGAGCCTGGCGCTGCTGCCACGAGCCCGGGCCCTGCACGCAGCCACCCGT
Source organism: Netta rufina (assembly GCF_964035555.1). Taxonomy (NCBI): domain Eukaryota; kingdom Metazoa; phylum Chordata; class Aves; order Anseriformes; family Anatidae; genus Netta; species Netta rufina. The sequence continues at coordinate 12,337,353 of NC_140135.1, forward strand.
GGATGTTTGTTCCTTTGCATGGGGCCTTTCTGCTCCGTGGGGAGGCTCTGCACAGCTGGGAGAGCACCAGAGGGAACCGAGTGAGGCTGAAGCTGCTCCCCTGCGTGTGCCTCCAGCTCTGCTGCTGCTGTGTGGGTGCCAGGCAGGCTGGGCACACACGTGGGCAGGGGAGCCAAGGGCTGGCTCATGCCTTGGCGCCGTCTCCGCAAAGCCCTCGCTGGCTGCTGTGCCGAGGGGGGGCACTCAGGCAGGACCCCGCCACCTCCCCATCGCCGTCCCCTGGGTTTCAGAGGCAGCCCGAGGGTCGCCGTGCCCTGGCTGCTTTTGGCCCGAGCCATGCGGAGGGGGGCAGGTGTCTGGGGCAGCGTCCCGGCAAAGGCTCACGGGCCGTGCTCGTGGCTGCGGCACCGAGGGGTCGGGGTGCGGAGAGCTCGTGGCTCTCAGCCTCCCTCCGTGGCTCCACCCCTCATTCCCCTGCGACTTTCATAACCCAGCGCGCTGCCACGTGTCCGGCGCAGACCCCGGCTGCCTCGGGGGGACACGGGGCTGTCCCGGCGGAGGCGTCGGAGCTGCTCTCCCTGTGCTCCAGCTGCTTGTCGGGGAAGAGGCTCTGCGGTCAGCCAAGGGGAGCCCATCTCGGTACGCGTGCCGAGGAGGATGGAGGTGGAGGGCTGAGCTGCTGCACAGAGCTGGGGTTGGAGAACCTGCCCCACAAACAGCTCCCCTGCGAGAAAAGGGGTGGCCTGGTGCACAGAGAAGTAATGGCAGATTGGGTACAGTAATCCATTGTGGGGTTAAACCAGGCTGTCTTGTCCTCACTGCTCCGTGACACCAAATTCTTCAGCTCAGGTCTAGCCCTGGAGTCACCGCACCTTTCTCTTCCCTGTAGGAGCAGCGGGACAGAGCTGTCGTCTCCCTCTGCAGTCAGCAGGTACCGTCACACCCTCCTCCTCCTCCTCCTCCTTCTCCCCGCGGGTGATGGGTGGTGGAGCCGGGCTGCTGCCAGGTGGGACACGTCCCACCGGTGGGGCTCGAGCCCTGGAATCCCGGGAATCCACCCCGGGGCAGGCGGGATTTCTGGCGTGACGGAGGAAACTCATCTGCTCGTGATATTGCTGCAGCAGCGCTCGGTCGCGCTGCTGGGCCTCGCCATCCAAAAGAGCTGCAGGAGATCAAAGGCTGGGTTAGATTTATATCTCTGGTTACTCACTCAGCTGCAGGCAGGTCCCGACCCCCTTCTGCTTTCCGTGGCAGCTGCTTAAGCACGCGCTCCCCGGTAGCTGGCACAGGGCCACGTGCAGCCGATAATCCCCCGGCCGCGAGCCGCAGCAGGTGGCTGGTGCTGTAAGCAGGCAGGCTTCATGGTCCCCTCGCTTTGCCTCCGCAGGTCTGGCAGGATGACTGGCTGCCGGGTGATTGCCCTCCTCCTGCTGTCCTTCCTTCCCGGCGCTGCAGCTGGCGGCCTGCTTCCTGCCCTCGTTCCCCGGTCCATCCTGCAGCTCGGCAGAGCCCGCTTCTCGGCGCAGCCCGTCCTGGAGCTGACGACACGCTGCGACGACACATGCGCCCGGCGGGAGGCTGCCTTGGCCCCCCAGGATTTTCAGGAGCACCTTTCTTACGAGACCCTGTACGCCAACGGCACCCGCACCCTCACCACGGTGGAGCTGAGCCCCCGGGGGGGCGGCGCGGAGAAGAGGCGGCAGAGGTGGCGCAGGCGGCGCAAGCGGCAGATTTACGGCACGGACGGGCGGTTCTCCATCAGCGGGCCCCACTTCTTGCTGGACTTCCCCTTCTCCGCCACCGTCAAGATCTCCACGGGGTGCACGGGGGTGCTTGTGTCCGAGCGGCACGTCCTCACAGCTGCCCACTGCATCCACGACAGCAAAGACTACGTGAAGGGGGCCAGGAAGATGAAGGTGGGCTTCCTGACGCCGCTGCAGGGCGCTGGCAATGGGACGGGGCCGGGGGCGCTGGCGATGCGCTGGGCTCGCGTGCGGCGCACGCAGGTGCCCAAAGGTTGGATTCGGAGCCCCAACTCGGTCAGCATGGACTACGACTACGCCCTGCTGGAGCTGCGCAGGCCACACCAGCGCCCCTACATGAAGCTGGCGGTGGCTCCAGCGGCGGAGGAGATGGCTGGGAAGAGGATTCATTTTTTCGGGGTTTGACAGCGACCGGCCAGGCGAGCTGGTCTACCGATTCTGCGGGGTGGAGGACGAGACGGCACACCTCATCTACCAGCACTGCGATGCCCGGCCCGGTGCCTCCGGCTCTGGGGTGTACGGCAAGGTGTGGGACCCCGTCCGGCACAAGTGGGAGAGGAAGGTGGTTGGGGTCTTCTCCGGGCACCAGTGGCTCGAGGTGGCCGGGGAGCAGCATGACTATAACGTTGCTGTTCGCCTGACGGCTCCGAAGTTTGCTCAAATTTGTTACTGGATCAAAGGGGACTATAAAAGCTGCCAGAACGAATAACTGCAGCCTTCCTTATCCCCTCCCCAGTGCAGAAGGCTTTGAGCGTGGTGTTGCAGAGCGAATGCACGGCTGAGGAGCACGAGGAGGAGCAGCATCTCCTGCCAACACTGCTGCACCACTGAACTTCATTCTGTTCCTCTCCTGGAGGAACGAGGGCCCCCGCAGATCACAAGGGATCCAGCGGAGACTCACTAGGCCTGAAGGGTGCGTAAGCTCCTTTGGTTGGTGCTGGTGGGAACTCGGCATCGGGTTCTTTGCACAAAGAGCTCGGCTGGCAGTCAGGACAGTGGCCTCTGCCTCAAGCCATTAACCACTTGGAGGCAGCCACAGGCCTGTGCTCAGCTGCTCCGAGTTTCTCTTGGGTCTCACCAGGTCTCTGTTTGTGGGCTGGCACTGCCCAGCTTGGCACTGCCCCAGCTCCGTGAGGACAAAGGATTTTTTCTTCTAACAGCGTCTTTGTGTGCCGATGAAAGGTGCCTGAAAAGGAACCCTGGAGCCGGAGGCTTCTGGGCACGCTGTCAGCAAGGAGCCCGGCCAGGACAGGAGGGGCTGCTCCAGCCTGCTGGTGGAAGCAGCACGTGACGGCACTCTTGGAAAGGAAACCTCTTCCAACCCCTGCAGCGTGGTGCCACGTGGGTACCGCCACGCCACAGCACGGGCTGAGATCTGAGAGCGCCCATTTACTTGTAAACCTTCTCATCTCTCTTTGGTTCTCTTTGGGATGCCTTTAGGAGGAAGGGACCCTGGCATTTACTGCAGCTGTAGTATTTGAGGTGGATTATTTTATGCAAATACGTGTATTTGAATAAAAGGCAGCACAAATCTCTTTGCAAAGGTTACGTTGAAAGGAGAGCGGTGCGCAACTTGCCAGCCCTGCTTTGGGACTTGTGAAAGCATGGCAGTGCTCTCCCTTCAGACCAAAGCCAGCAGGACAGGCGGAGCTGGGCAGAGCTGAAACTGCAGGATCTTGCAAAAATAGGGACAGAAATGCCTCCCACAGTCATAACCCAGGCACCTGACCAAACAGCTTCCCACATGCTCTGTCAGATCCACAGGAATGATACGTCCAACAGGCCCTACCAGGCTCTCCCAGGAGCAAAGCAAGAGTTTGTTTTATGTTTCCCTACCTCATAAATACAAGATTCTGTTGCTAATCCAAGTTTCATGGCAGATTTCCCTCCCTGTCTTCCTCACAGATTCCCTTTTGCTTGCTGTGTTTGCCCAAGCAATTCTTCTATGTAATCCATAACCTCCAGAAGGGACTTTGTGCTGATGCTGCTTTGCCAGGCTGGACAGATGACAAACTGAGCTTGTTTTTTGCTCTTGTGTCAACGTCCCCTCCTTTTCACTGTATGTCAGGGCAGCCTGCATCGCAGGCTTGTCAACTCTGTCATTCCTTAGGTCTGCTGAGGTCTAAACGTGCAGTTCCTTCAAGATCCGTGACAGTTTTACTGATGCAGCAACCTGACTTGCAAAACAAGCAGGTAGGAGACATTTCAACAAATTAAATGCTACACCCGCTCCCACTCAGTTCTAACATAAGTGTTAAAATAATTGAAATTGTATGCCTGGCCTGCACATGTGCTCAGCAGAACAGTATTCATTATCTTGGATGAGACAGAGCATGAAAAATCCCAATTACACATTACTGGAGAGGGAGCAGCTGCTATTATTTTCATCACACTAAACCAATTTACAGTCACAATTTAACTTGTCCAGCGGCATTGCCTACCCTGGCTGGAGGTGCTTAGGGACAGATCAGTAGGTGTTGTAATCTCTTCTGCTCTCTTGTCTGGACCCTACAAACAGCTTAATAGTGTTAGCCATGCTCTTCTTAAATGGGGAAGAAAGCACTGGGGGGAGGTTGTTAACAACAAACAGAAGGAAGGGAGTTCCTTCCATTCTTAAGTGCACATTGGACCTTTATATTGCTTCCTACACACCTCCGGTCGTGGAACAGGTATCAGGACAGTGAAAGTTTTCCTGGAATCTGCTCACGTGAAACATAAAGGTTTGTCTTATTCAGAGCAGCTGTACGCTTTATAAGCAACTTCCTTCTGGTGTCAGCCACCAGCTATTGCAAAAACAGAAGAGGAAAAGCCAGCAGCAAGAGGGAAGCCGAGAGAAATACAGTGAGACTTGCGCCCTCTTTTAGCATCCATCTTAGTGTTTGCAAGTGACAGCAATTTTAAAATACCCACAGATGTTCCCCCCAGTTCTTGTCACAGAGCTAACAGTTTTGATGCACAAACTGCAACAGGTACAGGACTCACTGTTTATTTAAAAAATTGAAAGAAACTTTTAACAAAACCACACCGAACAGTGAGGATCAGAAAAGCCAGGCAGCACTGGGGGCATCATAAAGAGAAAGGCTCTGCAGGCCCTGACCAACCCAAGGGCTAGATGTGCAGGCAAGCACCTCCAAGTGGACAGTAAGACCTCGCTGCGCTTCTCTCATCCAAACAGTGACACTGCTTTGTCAGCAGAGGAGGTTGTAAATTAGAAATTTGCAACTCTCCTGCATCCCCACAAGGTGCCCTGGCACCTGGAGGGCTCCAGTGGTGGCACATTTTTAAGAAGTTCCATCTGAGAGCAACCGCAGCTGCAGTCCCTACTTGGAGGAAGCCACCTGCTTAGCTGCAACATGAAGAGTACGTCATAGCACGAGGTGTTGCCATGCTGCATTTCTTCTTACCCAGAATCCTGCAGAGCTGTCCATTTGTTTCCCTCGTTGCCCTGCATCAGCACAGAACATCTTCTCTAGCCCAGAAGGAAGGGGGAATGAACACATGTATATCCACAGTCTAAGGAGGGTCACCTTTTGTTGGAACTTGGATCTCACTCCCTACCCCAATCCAAAATGCGAGAACAGGGCTAGCTCTGGAAGGACAGAACCCTCTACGAGCTAGGACCTATGAGGCAATTAATAGACTGCAGGCTGATGATTTGCCTTCTGCATCTGAATAATCTTGCCAAAGCCACCTCTTCCCACATCGTAGTCTGTCCGGTACTCATCTCGCACCTGGGGCACAGCAATGACACAAACATTAGCATCCTGCACTGCTCGTATCCTTCAGAATCATCACCCTTTTCTCGCTCAGCTGGTGGAGAACTGAAGTTCAGATTAGAAGCACTTTGACCCATTTGAAATCTCTTCAAATAATCCACCAAAAAAGTGATGGTGGTGCAAATGACATGAGAATATGTCTGATGGCTGAGGTCCTTTTAGATAATGGCAAAGATAATGCCAAAATATTTTAATGCCAGGCTTTGCCCCCAGAACATTTACTTCCCTTGCCCCCCCCCCCAAAAAAAAAAAAAAAAAAAAGTCTGCAAAGGAAACGTACCTTCTCACAGGACAAACTGCTGGCTTCTGAGATTGGCCTAACAGATGTGCTGCCCCTCTCCTTTCAAATTCTACACCATTTTAAGAGTACTAGTATGGAATAGTGAAAATTCTACTTGTACTGTCAGGAACTTTAGAGCCTTAGTTTTACTTCTAGCTCCTAATAGCAGGGTAGCATCAGTTACCAAAATCACCCGGAGTAGCTGTACTTCATTATCAGGTCCTTATTGCCTACACTTTGTTCTCCAGGAGACAAAACTAGAAAAGCTCTACACGGTCTTAGGGGGACCCGACTCAAGGTCTGAACCGGTATTGCTTTTACCTGTCCTCCAGTCTTTCCTCTTCCATACTGCCGGCCCTCCTTAAACCCTGCATCCCAGTCTGTTCGAACGATGCGGTCGTCTAGTCGTGTGCCGTTGATAAATCGCATTGCGTGTTCAGCGTCTGCTCTCGTGTAGTATCTGAGACACACTCTAAGGAAAACTGCATGTGCTGTTCTGTTGGCTGCAGGGAAAAGAAAGAGAACTACTGCATTTGAGAGGCAGAAGAGCCCTGCCTTCCAGGTTTTCCTGCTGTGCCTACTCTTTTCTCTGGGATCAAACAACTGCAGTCATGTAAAACCAAGCTGAAAACAGCTCCCACTCCTTCCTAAGGTTCTGAACTTTAATGATAGTACCTGTACAGGCAAGAAATAGCTTTGGATCGCTTATATCACAAGCAGATAAAACAAACACGTTAAAGCCTTGCTACGGGCAAGAAATCTGTATGACGCCTTCTTCTACCACGCAAAACTTGACTAAACGTGAGCAGGAGGCGCAGGCCTCGTGGGAGAGCTCTGCAGAGACAGCTCACGGGGCAACTTGTACAAGCGTGCACCCCGTGCTGGGGAGCAGTGCCACAGACCGCTCTGCGAGGCCCTTTAGGTGCGAAGTGAAGGCGAGAGGGCGAACAGAGGGCAAACACGAGCCCTTAGTATTGGCCATGAGTGAGATGGGGCCTGCGCTAGTTCCATCTACACAGGTTGGGGGCAAGGAAGGGAAACGAATGCCTGGCAGCGGGCACCAGCGTGGGGTGGCAGAGCTGGCCGTGGCAGGCCGCGAGCAGGAGGGCGCGGGAAGGATACTCGACGAAGCAGAAGCCGCAGGGCGTCTTCTTGATCTTGTCCAGCCCCATGACGATGCGCTTGACGTCGCCGCACTTGGAGAAGAGCTCCTGGATCTGCTCCTCGGTGGTGTAGAACGACAGGTTGCCCACGTACAGCGTGGAGGAGATCTTCAGGAACTTCTCCTGCAGCTTCTTGCTACCCTGCGGGCATAGCGGCCAACGGTCAGCGACCAACGGTCAGCGACCAACGGCCACCGGGTAACGGCCCCCGGGCGCCCCGACCCCGCTGCAGGCCCCGTCCCCCTCACCCTCCCCCCCCCCCCAGCCGCCCCCGGTCCCGGCCGCACCCGGAAGTGCTGGTCGCGGTAGCGGCTGATCTCGCAGTAGGAGTCGCTGTTGAGGCCGCTGAGCGTGGTGTGCAGCAGCCCCGACATGGCGGCCGTGCCCGCGCCCCCCCCCCCTCGCCCCACCGCCACCGCCGCCGCCGCCGCCGCCGGGATCCTTCCAGAACGGCGCCCACCGGCACCGCCTCACGGCCGGCGGGGCCGCCGAGCCTCCCTATTGGCTGCCGCGCCTGTCGATCGGAGGAGGAAGGCGGGGCGGAGGCGCCGGACGGCCAATCGCCGCGCGGAGCTGCCCGTTCCTCCGCGGCTGTGGCGGCGTTGCGCATGCGCGGTGCGCAGGGCGGGAGGGCGGGAGGCGCTGAGGGGCGGCCCCGTCATGGCGGCGCGGCGGGAGGCGGCCGAAGGTGGCGGCTGGGCGGGAGGCGGGGGTGGCGCTGCCCTCCGCTCCCCTCCCGGGGCTCTCTCCCCTCACGGTTCGCTCCCCGCCTGTGTTGCAGGGCTGCTCCGGGAGCTGCTGCGGGAGGAGGCCCCGGGCCGCATCGCCGCGCTCACCGAGGAGCTGTTCCGGGCGGCGGGGAGCCTCGGCGGGGAGGCGGGGGCCGAGCCGGAGGTAGGGCCCGGCCCTGCGGCCTGAGGCCTCCCGGCGTTGGGTGTGGTGAGGCGGAACCCGGCCCTGCCGGCCTGGGGATGGAGCAGCCCCGCAACCCGGCAGGAATAAAGCAGAAAAGTGTTAAATAATAAAAAAAAGAAAGCGTTAACGGCAGCTCCCGGTGCCCACGCCGCGGGTTTCCACATGAAAACGCAGGTGGCGGAGTGGTGGTGAAGTAAAGCAGGCGTGGGAGCAGCTGAGGGGCTTCCCGACACACTGACTGGGGATAGCGGGTCTGGGAGGGAGAAAAACAAACAAGCACACCTCATAACAACTGCATGGGGAGCCCAGCAGGGTGGGAAGCCTTTTTCCTACATCACACCAGTGAATTAGGGCGCTGCTTATAATAACGATAGGGCTTTTCTTTGTAGGCCGTCTAGAGGACGTTTATGAGGTGGTAAACGACTACTTAAAAAGGTCTTTTTTTAAAAGAAATCGATGAGAAATAAGCTAACCTGGAGTAAAAATAAAGCCAGCTGAGGGATTGCCCAAACTCTTCCTCCAAAATTTTATTTTGATGCGAAATTTAGTTCACAGTGGTTGTCCTCAAAGGAAGACTGATTTTGAAAGTCCTCAGTGTGCGACAAAGGGCAGGACAGGTTAGCGTGTGTCAGTACAGAAAATAATCCTAATGCTGTCTATAAAGAAGTACAGGAGCATAAAACTGGTATCCTTTGGTTCTTCCCGTTGGGCTAAATGAGTTTTAAAGAAAGGAGAAATTAATTTGTCGTCTGATCCCTTAAATAAAAGGGTCCATAACATTTTTCCTGGTTATGCAAGAGCATATTTGTAGCCAACATCTCTTCTGGAAACTATGATTTGAGTGATGGAAAATACACTACCCTTTGAGATGGGTTTTTAAAGGAGCTTATTGTGTTTATGCAAGATTGCATCATCTTTTTAACAAGAATATCTAGTCAGGAGCCTTTGTTCTTTGTCTGCTGATACCAGGAATTTCCCAGCATAGGTGCTTAAAGTAATTAAATGTAACATTCTGTAGGCAAAAGAGGTAAAGTCTTACTACATATGCACTTCCCAACCTGGTACAATTTTACAGCTCTTTTCCAGTCCCTTCTAATTTTTCAACATCTGTTTAAAGCACACATAATGTATTCTGAAAGCTGCCAGGGAATCAGTTGTGTTGGACGTGCCGATGTGCTATTGCACAAATTTTTTTATGTGCGAGTGTTTTTGAGGAAGCTTCATCCCAGATGGATGGGGTAAGTCAGGTCATGTTTTGCGAAGTTTGGAAAAGGACTTGACAGAAACATATGTTAGGATATTTCAGTAATTTGACAGATTAATGGGATTTGTTTAGGAACATGCTTGAATGTTTCTGAAGTCCACCACTTCACATACAGAATTTGCTGGTTTGTGTAATTTCAAATTGGAGCTGAACGTTGACGTGACATACATGTGCATACTGCTATTGGTCTTATGATTACTTCTTTTTGGTTTCAGGTCATGTCAGCCTTTGATTTGCAGCCATGTTCTTTCTTAACTTCATCTTAGAAACACTCTCAAATCTTTAGAAGATGTGAAATAGTCTTTTAGGAGACTGAGCGTATCTTATAAATGACAAGAATATGTGATTCCTGCCAACTGCTTATCAGTCTTCTGGAATACGTGTTCTGTAGAAAAGAATGATCCAAACTTTTAGCTGAAGAAAAACCTGTGTGGTCCACTCAGCGTGCCTGTTTTGGGGTCACTATCCCAGCTCTCCCTGTGGAGATGGTCGGTTCATGTAACAGCTTCACAGAAAACTCAGGCCTTTGACATCAGTGTCAAAGGCGGTTGCACAAACGTGGACAGATCATTAACATGACGAGCATGAAAGGTGGTTCCTCATCCAGCAGTGAATTTGAAAGTGAGCCAAATCTAGGGCAACATCAAATCTAATAGAATTTTCCTCCTCAGGTTGAAGAAGGTGCAATCAGCCTGTGGAACTGGGCTGTGACCAAGCACATGGGTTCTGTCATCAATGACGAGCAAAGAGCTAAGCGTACGTATGCGTCCTGTTCCTTTCTAAACATATTTGTGTGTTGCAGCGTGAAAAGGAAAAGCTCTTTGCTGACAGGTATATGTGCAGTGCTGTGGATTTGTTTGAATATTTGCAGGTAGGGTAGAGACAGAGGAAACTGTACAGCTAGGCTTACATAAACCATTCGGGATCACTCTGGTGTAATGGTGATCTAGTGACACAGAAACAGGATAGGCATTTTTACCACTGCCCATTCTGTGCATGAACATCAATAAAACAATGGTGTAGCCAAAGGAAACTGTAGTTTGCCTTCTAATGCTATGTTGTTAATCTGAGAATGTATGGAAATAAAACTGACATAAATTTTAGACTGTTGGTCAGTTAATTTATAAAAAGTGAGACTGTTTTTTAACATAGCTATCTCACTAATGTTTACAGAAAAAATCTAAATCTTTTTTTTTTTTTGACTCCCCTGCCTCATCCAGGCACACAGCTAGTTGGTTTGCTTAAAGCCGGAAGCAGGGCTGGGGGAAATCAGAAGTGAGCTTTTGGTCTACTCTGTCATCCAGTTCCTTATGTGGTTCTGCAGGATTGCAATATCTGGTCTACATTTTTGTCTTGAGGGATTATAGTCAAAATTATGTACACTCTGCATCATATAAATGATGTCAGGGGAAGGGAAAAGGGTAAGTTTACACAAAATAAATAATAATTACCGTAGTGTAATGTTCTCAGATCTTATATCACAGCTGAAGGGCCAGGGAGAGGCTATTTAAAATATATTAAGCAGTGTCTTTTCTATCCCTGATGTTTAAGAAAGGCCAGAAAATATTTTTGCTTTTTACTTTGAAAATGTAAAGATTATTAAACTTGATTTCCCTATGTTGCTGAAGGCTATTCTGAGGCACTCAAGGCATGTTACTGTGAGCACCTGTAATGTAATTAAGTCTTTGAATGCTGTGTCTTTAACTTAGGTATTTAATAGGTTTAATAGGTATTTTGAGGAGAATATCATTTTTTTTCTTGATGCCTAAAAGGCAGTTTTAAAGAGCTTGGCTAAAATTCAGACTGCTTTGACTACTGAAGCTTTCAAATTTTTCTTTCCTGCAATTGTACATGGTAAACCGTCTTTTGGATATGGCAGGGTCTGATTTTCTTAAGGAAAAAAAAAAAGACAAAAGGAAACTTAAGAATATATTATACCTTGTTTTCCTGTAGTGCGATTTGTTGCTTGTAGACTGGTGTGCCTTTGTGAAGGCAGTGATCCTCCAGAGGGGACTATTCGAAGACAGATTTTGGTAAGGCTGTTGGCAGGTAAGCAATGAAATGCAGTTGATCACCAAGGGAAATCTTACAACCTTATTACAATTGCTTTGGGAAGTGAGTGAAATAAGCCTGTAATTCTGGGGAGTGTGCATGTTGAAGGTGGGCCCGTGTCACAGGCATACCTTGCTGAGTTAGTGCAGTTACAAATTTCTTAACAGTGCAGTTAGCATCACATCTTTGTCATATGTGAAAATGTTATGAGAGAAGCATTACTACAATATCCTATAGTATTGTGCAGTAGGGCACTCTAAGTCCTACGCTGCTCTAGGTGCTATGGAGTTAATTCAGATGCGAGAGGCACTTGTCACAAATTAAAGAGCTGAAATACCTCTCTCCTGCATAAGATATGTGCGTTAACAAGAAGAAATTTAACACTGCTTCTTTGAGGTGACTAAATTGTCACAAAGCACGTATCATTTTCTCTTTCAGATGTCAATGAAAACTGGTAAAGGATGGATAGATATTGGAAAAGCTGATCTTGCTGATGAATTTCTAGAGATTGCCTTGAATGTAAGTGCTTTTCTCGTTCTAGTTTCTTATAAACACACCTGTTTGTAAGTTCCATGGGTGATGCTTAAGCTTTGTTTTCCAGAGCATAGAAAAACTGTACACAAAATTACGTAAGGGGAGCGATGGTGAAGCAGATATTCATGTGCACAAAGCTGATGTGGAGAAGGACCTCTTCAAAGTGCTCTCTTATCAGGCTGAATCAGTATGTGTTCTTCCCTGCTTTCTTTATAAGTCACTAGGGGGTACAAAGGAAACTCTGACCCGTTTATTAGATGTATGAATGCTTGGCACCGAGGACTTGCTGAAGGATATATTTCCTTTGCTTAGATGTAAGATATCAGACGTGATGTTTGCATTCAGTGTTGCAATAATTTGATGATTTTTAATTTGCCTGGTTTATCGCAGTCATTTCTGCCGTGTTGTTTATATCTTCTAGTTCAGATTTGTTGCTCTATGATTTGGCTAGCATGAGTGTTTATACAACAAACAGCTGCCCTTCTGAGTCATAAATGTTTTGGTTCCAAAGGTGCCTTGTGCTTACTGAAGAAGGGGGAGCCTGGGTCCCCAAAACTCTGTTTGTGTAATAGGCACACAGCAAGACTTGCCACTTCAGATTGCTCACCAAATCTGCAGCTGGCCTGATTGAAAAGTGCTTCCCTAAGCAGACCAAAATTTTTCATTTAGCATCTAATTGATAACGGAGACAAAAAGAGTACCCCACGTTACTGGAGAGGTGTTTTAAGATTTGCTAGTTTGTTACATCATCTAACATCTGAATGGTTTGGTACCACCTATCTGTCCCTTCCACACTACGGCTGGACGGCAGGGTACTTCTGGATGTCTTTGTCATCTGGGAATATATAGAAATAAACAGAATTATTGTAGCACTAGAAGGACAGATATCTAATCCCAGATTTAGCTTTAGTGAATGTGAAAAATGTATGCAAATCCAAGTCCTTTTTTAGAGATTGGTCTTTTAATGAATTTTAGAGGCAAGCAAGTCACTTACAGTCTGTTGGCATGTTCTACTGCTTTCCTAGGCAGTTGCTCAAGGGCATTTTCAGAAAGCTGTGATGTGTGTGCAGCGCTGTAAAGATATGTTGATGAAGTTGCCAAAAGAGGTTAGTGAAATCATATCTTCTTTATCATTCCAAAGTTTGAAAATCTGCTTTCCTATCTATATGTTAACGAGTGGCAGATGCCATATAAAATTTTGAAAAATACTTCGAGAACTCTTTGTGTGTATGTGTTCTGTGTTTTTCTGCTTCTCTGAGATTTTCTTGCTACATATTTTGCAAGAAAGCAGCAGTTGTTTTTTTTCCTTCAAAGTTCAGTGTTTTTCTTTTTTTTTTGCTTATAGTTTATCATTTGAAATAGAATGATAAACTCTTCGTAAAGAATGAGTGAAAACAAATCATCAAGAAAGGCAAAAAGATTTCTGTATTGAATATGCCACCTACTCTTCTGCAGAAACAGCTGCACTTCACATCTTGATCTTCTCTGTTGCTTCTTCCCTTTTATGTGTGAACTTTTGTCTGGAGGCAGGTGGGACAAGAGAAGAGCTGAGCTTCTAGGCTTTTCATATGCAAGTTAGTACTAAAATCTTCATCTTCATGAAGCTGTAAGGCTATGAATGGTGGTTTCTCATTGTACTAAACTGTGTTTTTTGTAGTTCTTATTTCACAGAACAATGTCCAAAGAAAACAAGCTTTGACATATGCAGACTAGTCCTTTGTTTGCAAAGATAAAAGGCTAATATGTTTGTATCAGAATAAGCTTCCCCACATTCATTTTCATTTGCTTATTTTATTTTTTTTTCCCAACCTTTAGGATTTTTTTTGGTACAGTTAGGAAACATTTTGTTCTTGTCTCTGTGGTACAGGTAATAAAATCCAAAGGGATAGATGTGAGTTCTGGAACAGAAATATGGCACTGTTTATGTTATGGTTGGTTAGTTTAATTTTTTTTTTTTTTTTTTTTTTGTGATCTGTTTGCAGAGTATCTGAGTGACTAAGTCAGCTGTGGGGGTCTAACTTTCATTTCAATTATAAGAGCAGTTTCTCGCTGTTTGATTTGTTAAAGATGCTCACTGGGATCATCATGTTTCTGTTTCTCATTTCATTTTGAATGAATTTCATGCTTTCCATTTTAACTCCTCCATTAAATAATATTAAACTTCTCATGGTGAAGGCACTTCAGAAACCACGAGCACTGATGCAGACGAGGAAGAGGTTTCTGATCACAAGAGATGCAATTCACCACTGGTTTAAGGAGGGGTATTTAAACAATGAGAGAAAAAGAAAGCTCTAGCAATTTCTCTGAGTGACTTTGAAATTTTTGACCACCATGTAGTTGTCACTCCTTAACTCCTCCAGAAACACATCTTACCAGAGAGCACTTGCGGAGTACCACACAGAGGTTGTTGCATTATGGTAATGGATGATACCACAGATCAGCTGGTGAGGATTTGCAGCTTGTGGATCATCAGTGGTCTTAGGAACCACAATGGGGAACTGTAGCCCTAAAGGATCAAATGCTAGAATTGTTCTAAACACTTAGTGTTTGGAGTGATGCCAGGCTTATGGGAATATTTAGGATTATGCTTGATGTCTGGAACACATTCATTCATTAAAAGAGTATTTTAATTACGAGAGTGATTTTTGTTGTTGTTGTTCATCCATACTGAATTTGCAGTTTTGTGTCTGGATGGCAATGAGATAAAAAAAAAAATGTTCAAAGAAAAATGTTGTTCTGTGTCTCTCATTCTTGCCCGAGGATTTGAAGTCCCTTGCAAGAGACACTTCTTGTACTTGGAGAAGAAACTTACTTCAGTGGCAAAGTGAATGCAAATATTAGTGGTCTGTTAGCATTTAAAACAGCTTTTTGTCTCCATTTGGACAGCATTTGACAGTTGCAAATTATTGCAATGGAAAGACAAGTTGGTATGAAGAGATACTGTCAGGGCTGACTGATAAAGCAGAAAACAACAACATGCTGAATAATCAAGCATTCAAAAATATTTTTCTGCTCACATTGGTAGTGTGGATCATCCTTTTATAATGCAAAGGAGACATGCTGGGAAAAAGCCTACCGTGCAAGACGTGGAGTCCTATTCATTTAACTATGTATAAGTAAAACCTTTTAGTCATTTTTAAAAATGAATTTGCAATGTGCCATTTTTTCTTCCTAGGTTTTATTTTTTATAATTTACTATGCACAGTTTAGTGCTTTCAGGTTGGTTTCTTGAGGAACTATTCTACTTTGTGTGTTTGAAGAATTCCCCTGTTTTGCATGTCCCAGACTGGTTAATATTGGTGCACTTTCCCACGGAACAATACAATTTGATTCTAGTCATGTTCAATACCCTCCTCAAATATGGTCAGAAGTGATAATTGTAGACATGTCTTTAAAGTAAAAAACGTTTTAAAGAACCTGAGACCAGGTGCCATAGATGTGTTGATGTTTCTACAAGGACATTATAGAAGCAGGAGTCTTTTATTACAGACATGTTACCTGTCCATCCTCTGTTACAACTTTGGGGTGGAAACCTATGAACGGAAGAAGTATGAACAGAGCTCCTTTTGGCTCAGGTAATGTGCAAAGGGAAACAAAATAATATCCTGCATTTCAAATGTAAATATCTGTGTGAAGGAGAGGGGGAAGGAAAGTAGATGTTTAACTGAAAAACTGAAAACACAAGTTTTTAACTGAACTGTAGTGGCTGAGCAAATACTGACTTAGTGACTGTCTTGCTTACAAATGCTGTTGCCTAGCATTTATGTCTGTTTTCCACACTGATTTTCATGTCATTGAAATGAAAACTTCCATGTGGGAGTCATATCCATGGTTCTCATCCATTCTTTCCCTAACTCTTCTTCCAAAGAGATTAATGAAGAGGCTATTCGCAGCTCCTGTGCCACTTACAAACAATATTGAAGGGATCTGAAAACTTAAGAAAAGTGTAGAGGAATTCTTCTGGCCAGTTTGAAATGGATGTGTTTTTCTCAGTACTTGAATTTCTCAGAAAGGAGGTGCTTCATTGACAGCAGTTCCTTGACTGATGAAAGACACAACCACCAAGGTGAAAAACAAATAGTTTGAGATGGTTTAGGTAGGTTCCAAATAAGTAATGTGTTATTGCTAGGGAAGAAAATATTTAGGCTATTGCGAATAGCATCTTCATGCCAAGGTCACAGACTGAGCTCAGAAAATTTGCTTTTATTTCTTGTTCTTTTTGTTTTAAATTCTCTGAAGAAAACAAATGACAACACCTCTAATTCAGAATAGTTACAGTCACATGCTATCAAAGAATTTTTAGAAATGCTTAGAATTAATTAAAGCTGGTGCTTTGTTGATTGTTTTATATTTTGTTCTTGTAGAATATTAAATACTGAGTCCTGATGGCAAAATTTGAGGAGGAAATAAACTTCTGCCAAGTGCAAATATTTATCTGGATATAGCAATTTAGCTCCCCCTAGTGGGTTAAGATTTCCTTGTAGTGAGAGTGTATTATATTAGGAAACAAATGTCTGGTTGTTCTGTTTTTCTTTTAAAAAGTTATTCCTTTGCATTGTTTGCCATCAAATCTGGTTTTGCGGACCCGGTGCATTTTCTCTGGGTGGTCCTTTGTGCTGTCATTTAACTTTCAGGAAAAGAATGATGAATCATGACTCCCAGGTTCTGTTTTTGTGCTGGGATGTTAAGACTGGGTCAATTATAACTTCTGTGTATGACTGTATTATATGTCAGGTGAGAATAAGAACAGTGACTTGCTCAAAACGCCTTCAGTTAAAACTGATAAAGCCTACTAAAATGTTTGAATAGAAACTGTTACAGAATGTGGTGCACTAGGTTGAAGGAAGTGCTAGAGTACAATTTTTGATACGAGGGTTTAGGAAGAAAAAATCTTGTGTTCTCTGTTTAAGAAGTGGGGCAGGATAGGAATGTGGCACATACCAGATACCTGGCTGTTATAAATGTGTCAGTCTTCAAAATAGGACTATCATCAAAGTTTACAATTTATTAAAGGAATAGAGGTAAGCAAACAGCACTGGGTGCACCGGGATTCTCTGTTCCACCAAGATGCACACCAGTTACACCAAGCAGCTGATTTTTATGCTCCTAGACTAATACATATTCATTACTACTTCTAAAAAAACCAGGGTTATTATAATTAGTTTCTGGAATCCAAACCTTCCTACTGGAGCCTGCGTATCAGTCTCCGGTGGTCCCTCTGGGGGTCTGTGGGGATCTCTTGTGCTGAAGGCTCATAGTCTTCCTCCCTCTTGTCCTTCTCAATTGTCCAACTTGGCTGTATGTCGGAGACTTGTGCAGCGTCCCCTGCAAGCTTCGTCTTTTAGTCGTTCTTCAGCTTTCCCCTTCTCCTTAATCTCCTGGCCAGATATCAGAGACTTGCATAGTGTCCCATGCAGTAGTCATAATAGTTAGCAGTTATTCTGACACCCCCCAGATATCAGGGACTTCAAGGAAAAGCCTACAAATACATTTCCCTTCAAGCTCTCTATTGACACGAATTGCTAAAACATTCCTCTGCGAGATACAAGAACTATATACATTAACCACTCTGTTTTTCTTAGAGTTGTGCTTATACAAGGGTATGTAAGGCAGAAGGTCACATTCATCATTCCATGTGGCCCTAGCATTGTTCCATATTGACACGAATCAGATGAAGACATTTCACATATGATATGAGGGTTTAGGAAGAAAAAGTCTTTCGTTCTCTGGTTAAGAAGTGGGGAAGGATAGGATTGTGGCACATACCAGAAACCTGGCTGAATTTATCTCTGTCATCCCATGTAACTTTAACTTTTCCTTATCCTTGGTAGCCAGAGTTATGACATTGGGAAGATGGATATGAAATACTCTGTTGGCAAAGAAATGCGGGTAAGAAAAAGAGAATTTGCTGTTTACACACAGGAGGATTTTGTTAACCTGACTCTAGTGCTTCTGCTATGCCAAATCTGACCAGTGATTCTCTGGCTTCTGTTTTAGTACTGTTTGCTAGGAAGTTTGGCAAAGTTGCAAATCCACTTTCTGTGAGCATCATGGCAAGAGTTGAGTCACTGATGAGTGCCCTTAATCACATTTGAATCTACTATTTCACAGAAATTTAATTTTCAGAAATAAGACTCAGACTGAGAGGCCATCTCTTCTTCCCTCCTTCCCCTTCTTTCAAGGCATCATTAGGTATAGCTGTGTCATTTCTGAGAGATGTTTGTCTGTCTCGTAGGCCTATTACTCCTAATACTACTGACAGTGGATATGGAGATTTTATTCTCTTCCCCTTTATATAAATCATTTGCATATTTTCAGGCCACTATCATGTATGTCTTTGTGTTTCTCAGTGAAGTAGGTAGCCCCTGTTCCTTCACTTTCTTCTTTCTGTTTTTCCAGGTCTCTGCATTTCCTTATTACTGTTCTGTTCTCTGACCTCTCCAGCTGATTCATGTACTGTGCGGGTTGCAGTGCTGAAGACCAGACCCAGTACTTCTACTGAGGCTCTGGAGCTGAGCAGCCACTTTGTATGTCTGATCTCAGACAGGCATTCTTTTGACTCAAAGAGCTTTAGTTTTTTGTGGCCTTAAAATTTAAGTCTTTTCTGTTGATATGTGTGGTCACAAGTGCTTCTCCCCCCGCCACTATGCAGATAGGATTTAAACTTTTAGTTTGTTTTTCTTTCCAGGCTAAGGTGCTGCGACTGTTAGCTACAGCCTATTTTGAGTGGGATTGTAAGCAGTATCTTGACAAGGCACTGAAGGCTATAAGCTTGGCAAATGAGGTAGTAATGTGCAATTTTATTTATGTGCAATAACTGAAACTCAAGCATTTACTAGTGTAATAATATAGACCACGTTAATCATTGGTGAAAGTGGCTTGGATTAATGTTTTGCTTCTATTTCTTCAGGTTACTTAGAGTAACTAACATTTAAAAACATTGTTTCTCTTTGGTTGATTGTTTTAAAATTTCCAGTATTTGTTTCATTCCAAAGAAATTCAAAGTATAAAATCCTATTTTAAGTGAAAGTTCAAGGTCGGTGTTTTACATGCTGGTAGGGCTTTCAGACAGATGATAAAGTACGTGCTGGTGAGATCAGGATAAATGGTGGTATAAACCATTGCACCCAAGCCCTTTGCAGTTTTTATTGTGTGTACCTTCACAAAGCGTTTTTAGATGTAAGAGTGTTTTTGTCATCAGTGTTTGATAGTTTATATTTTGATAATAAAATGGATTTGAAGAATGCTGTGGAGTGTATGTGGTTTTGTGTTATGAATGTGTTGTACTCTCACAGAATCTGTATTCTACAGACAGTTGTCCAAGTAATGGATTGTTTTTCATTGTGCAGGAGAATTTACATCCAGCAGGGTTTTTTCTGAAAGTTAAAATTCTTCTTAAAAGTGGAGCATCAGATGAAGAGATCAACTCAGGTATCACAGTTCTGTTTATGTTTCACTGTAAGGTCATACTACTCCATATCCAAGAAAAGACAGCCTCAGTAGTGCACTGGAGAGAAAAAAAAAGAAAAAAAAAAAAAAAAAGAGAGAAAAGCCAAACCTTTCTTGTGTGTTTTAGAGGAATCATCATTAGTCAAATGTAACAATTCTAGTTTGGTGTGTGGGCCGCAGAAGTCAGCATCAGAGGACAATATAATAATGAAATTATAATTAAAGATGATTTTATTTTGTTGAGAGTTTAAATATACTTGCCAGAAATAAGGAAAGGAGAAGACTGAAGCCTGTTAGAATGAAGGCAATGAAGGCAGCAGCAATACAGCAATGTAAGAGGATGGCTGATTTTAGTCATACGCCTGAGGTTATTTAGAAAGGATGGATTGCACTCAGCATAGAAGAAAGGCTTGTGAAACATTGCTGTTCTGTGTGTGATGTTGCACGTTTTGGCCAAGAGACATCAAGTGCTGATCAATGTGTCAGTGTAAGCCTGTTTTACCAGAATTTACTTGGTTTATAAAGGACTAACTCTTATTCATCAAATTTGTAATTTGAACAGAACTGATTTTTCTGTTGGCACTAGAGGAGAAGAAAGTTTTCAGGGGAGACTTTAGTATAAAAAGGGTAATGTATCAGGAAAATATTATTTACATAAATAATGAAATCTTAAGGAGGAGGGGCTTAGTGCTCTTTATGTTTTAAAAGTACCAGATACATAACAAATAGTCTGAGAAATAAATGTACAATGAAATAAGCAATTTCTTGCAGAAAGCTGGATGCTCTGACTGCTGTCAGACTAACAGGAAAGGAAACTCCACTTCAGATGGCTCCTGGTGAATTTCAGCCAGCTTCCAAGTACACAGTTATTCCAAATTTACCATTGGAATAGTTGGTTTCTGTTCTACAATTGGAATTGTGAAGCCATGGTGTTGCCTATCAAAACACACACTGCTTGTAGCATGTTACTGCTTATAGCAATGGCATGAAGATTCCAGTCAATTTTTCAAAAAACTTAATAAGTGGCTGTCTGTCTTCTGTTGGGTGGCTGGCAAAAGAGTGTTGTGTCTATGTGCTGCAACTTCGGTTTCCTTTGAATGAAGGTTCCTGCTAGGTTTGAGGCATTTGACTAAAATCTTGTATTGTGCTCTTGTACAGAGCTGCCTTAGAAGTGCTTTCTGTAACAGCTGTTATAGCCACATTACATTACTAGTGTGTTCATTCTCTTATCTCATCCAAGCTATGAATGTATAAATCTTGTTATTAAACCATCCAGCACAGTTTTGCAATTTTTAAACTTTATCTGAGTGTTCCAAAACTGATATCTAGTTATCAGCACCAGTAAATTCAATATTTTCCTGTCTGTCTAAGACTGGTGATGCTAAAGACCAATAGACTTAAGTAGTTTCCATTGCACTGCCATGCCACCACACAGCCTGAGTTCTGTCATCATCTTAAGTGATTCCTTCTAGATAAGGATGAAGCATTTTGATGGAAAGCAGCTTGAGGCAAACATTTGTGCTACTAATGCCTATTCTGTTCCTGTTTAGAGAGACAGAAGGCTAGAATTCTGGGGCTGTCAGTCTGTTGCATTTCTTTAGTATTACATTAACTGTGAGACAGAGAAAGGAAAGTCAAAGCACAATGGAGGTATCTTATTCTTCCTTGGTTTTAGAACTATATATATATATATTTTTTTTTTTTTTCTAAAGATGCTATAAGACCATACAACAAGCAGTTAAGTATGTCAGGTGATTGGATAATCTCAATGTCATTGTGTTCTGTCTAGCTGTTGCAGAATTCATGCACCACGAGTTGTCTTTAGACTTTTGTTTGAATGCTGCTAAACTGCTGCTGGAGAATGGAAGGTATGAAATCATCATCAAGTGGAGTGAACACAATATTTGGGCTTTGTAGCTATTCTTCTGTAAGCAAAGAACACCTATTATGCAGTGACACTTTATTTTAAATAAAAGCTGACAGAGGTAGGTAAACATTTTTGAGAGGCAGCCTGTCTTCGCTTTCTCAAGGTGATACAGATTAGTACAGTGGCAGAACAGGCTGTGAAATAATGTCAAGTGGCAATCTGCAACACCAAGCAAATACTTAAGAATGATTAAGATTGTCCCTATGCAATTTTAGTAGTTATCCTGGGTCTGGAATTACCTGAAGGAAATTTTTCTTCCATATTAACGAATATTCAGAATTAAAGATTCTGGAATCGCAGAATCATTCTTGTGAAAATCAGTATGAAGCTGAACAAACTGCAAAATAGAGGCATGAAATTTAACACTCTTGAATGCTCCATCATGATTACCTCCATTTACACTTCTATCTTGCAGTAATTTCATTGTGAGGGGTAAGCTGTCTTATGAATACTGTAGAACAAGCATGTACAAACAGGAAGTACCTATGGAATAGATGAACTGCAGTAAATTCATACCTTGGCTCACTCTGTCAATGTGATTGTGTGCCAGTAGTATTTTAATGAGAAACATGCTGTATAGTGTGATTGTTACACTTCAGAATGGAAAATTAACAGCTCTTCTGTGCAGCTTCTTAAAATTCCATCTGTGTGAACAGGGAATCAGTTGGGTTTGATTTTCTGAACTCTGTTGCTGGACGATTTGAATCTTCACCTGACCTTGGAAAAATAACCCTGCTCTACATTGAGTTCCTGTTGCAGAATAAGAGGGAGCTGCTTGCTAAGCAAAAGGTTGAAGAAATTATTATAGGTCTGTATCCATCTTTTGCTGTCATTTGCTGAAAGTTGGTTTTAGCTGGCTAGTCTTGAATTCCGATTTTCATTTTTAAAATATATTCTCATATTTCTTTTCGTTTGTCTGTTTTCTCTTCTGTTTCTTTTGCACAGCAACTCTCAACTTCCATAATGAATGACAGTTGTGATAAAGCTCAGGGTTAAATTCACATGCTAAAGCAGCTCCTACTTTTCAGTTTAGTCTGTATGATTGATGTATGTGGGATCATAAAATATTTACTAGGAATTCTATGTAACGTTAATACTTTGTCCCTCCAGCCCAATGCGTTTTTGTTTGTCACTATTAAAACAGGTTGCACATCCTTGTTTGAGCAGCTGAATTAGAGGTTCTTTTCAGGTCTTCTACACCTGTAGCACTGTGGCATTTTTTGACTGTCAGATCTGCTGGAAATCAGATTGTGTTTTATGTAGCATCTAGCTAGGTGCAAAAGCCATGCTATCATCATTAAAGCATGATGATATTTATTCCCTTGCTCACTACATTTTTTCTTTTCAGAAGCAGCATATGGAACACTGGGTCATGGCCAAAGATATTGCCATGTTACTGTTTCTTGTTATAGGCTGTGGGACAGTCTTTCTCAGATCGCTCTTAAGGACTTCTCTGAGTGTGGTTCTTAAAGTTCTTATAAAGTGATGATTTGCATTGTCTTTTCAGGTCATTATACTGGAAAACAGCTGTTGTCTGAAACCTTGAACCAGCTGCACATCATCTTGTGGGACACAGCTGCCAAACATTATGAGGTTTGGGACCAAGTAGTGTTGTTGTTATTTGTATTAGTGAAAATGAAGATCTGATTTTCCTGACCTCTTTGGTATGTCTATTTTTGGTTAGAGTGTAAGGTGTTACTAAGATCCCTATTCCAGTTGGAACTAGTTTTATTTTCATCCCAATACGTGCTCTTTCCCACTAAAGTATCAGACTTCAGGTAATCTCATCTCAAAGTTTGTACATGGGAACATGGGCCCTTCATTCTGGTTTTGTCCTGGGAAGGGTGCAAAAAAACTTAAAATATTCTTTATATTGAGATATTCATTTTGTTTTGCTACAACAAAAACTATGCTAATGACACAGCTTGCTTCCTCCTCATTTTAAAATAAATTATTCCCCTTTATTGCTGATTTATTTTTTTTTTACTTCTAATCAATCTGAATTCACTTTTCTTATGAGAATCTTGTATCCATGGCTTCTTCTAATATGTTCTGCTTTGTAATACCTGGGATGACCATATTCCCCTCTGGAATTTCAAGGCAGCAAGTGAAGAGAGGTGTATAAAGATTCATATTTTGTTTCTTGCCATGATTAAATCTTGTGGGCTCCTCTGTCAGCCAAATAATGTCCTGGCAGTGAATTTTTTGCCTGTGCCAACAGAACTGATAGTGTCTTCATTTGTGGCATCAAGGGACCAGAGGATATTGTTTCAGCTGCCTTCTCTTTGTCTGTCTTTATTGCAGGGTGTCATATCAGTGATGTTTGGCACTGGTCTGAGCACCAAATGGTGCCAGATTTCATGACTTTATTTGGCTTCATCTTCTGCTACCCATTTTTATGGTGCAGAGAGGCTTTCCCTACTACCCTCCCTTTTTCATCCCAAGGAATCCTGCAAGAGGAAACTGCACTTTATTACCAGATTCTGAGGTGCAAAGTCAAGTATCCTCGCTCTCTTATTAATGTTTTTTCATGACCATATTACCAGCAGTACTGACTGTTTCCAAATTTTGCGTCACTGAGCCGCTGCCTCCATTCTTATTGTTAGCACCAAAGCCCTGCTTTTTTTTTTTTTTCCACTGGTGATAGATTCCTCAGTTTGTGGGGTTGGAAGGTGGGAGTATGTGCAAGGTAAACTGATGCCATTGTTTGTTTGATGACCCTTTTTGGATCCTACTTGGATTAGGAGTTCTGATAGCACAGGCTGTTCCTGTCTTGAAAGACAATTTTACAGGGATGTTCTGGTTCAAGTCACCTGTAGAAACAGTGCAGGGACTTAAAAGAGTACACGTGACTCAAAGCATATTCTTCCTGAGGAACAGTCTTCCTCTCTATATGGTTCTAGAGATCTAATGCTTGGACAGTGGCATATTAATGATATCACCCTGGAACATGCAAAAGCTGTTTGTCACTCTTAACAACATTTTGGTCCCAGTAGACACAGGATTCTTCTTTATCCAGATAATCCTTCACTAGCAGTATCTGCAGGTTCAGTGAAGTTGTGACAAGACAGGACTTGTGACAGATATATAAAAGCTTGATGTGAAAAAAGGTTGTATTTCAAAGCCTCTTTGTCTACTGGACATAAGCTCTTTAATAGCTTGATTTCATCTATCTGTTTTCTTCCAGAATCTAGAATTTGTTTTCTCTTACCTAGTTTACTGCTTTTCTTCCACCAGTGGGGATAGGCTGGCTCACTTATACAAAGAATAATGCACCTCAGCTGTAGGCTTGTTGGCCCTAGTATAGTTTTCACAGTCTACTCTGTCCAAATTGGAACCATAGTTGGGAGTGCACTCTTCAGCCTAGTATCAAGAAGTTCATGTCTAAATGGCATAAAAACTTGTCTTTTTCTCTTACTTTCTGACTTTCACTTATTTTGTACCTTGAAGAGAGAGGGATTTTTTTTTTTTAAATAATATTGTACTTAGTTATATAATTGTTCTTTCTGGATTAGGCCAATGACCCATCTAGTCTCCTAATGAATATGCCTGCATTGTGGGACCAATGTTTGCTCTTCTGGGGGAAAGATTACACTAGAATATACTTGACTATCTAAATCTTTCATTTCCTATGATTTATTTTAGGAAAATATAGACCACTTAATCACTTTTTTTTAATTTCCTAGGCAAAAAACTATTCTGAAGCTCTTCACTGGTACAACTATTCTGTCAGCTTCTACACACCTGGGCAAATAGATCAGAATTTGGCTAAGTTGCAGAGGAACATGGCTTCTTGCTATCTTCATCTGAAAGAAGTTGACAAGGTATGTTTATTTATGTATTTATTTGCATTGCTTTTATATTTGTAGTTATATAATTTGGACTTAATTTACAATTCTGTTACTGTACCTCTTTTGCTTTGAGAGAGGGAAATGTCTTTGCATGTCTTTCATGATCTGGCAGAGATCCGTTGTTCATCTTAGCTGCTTTGGGAGCCCCTTCTAATCACCTGTCATTCTAAACAGTACACAAGTTGTGTGACCATGCCCCAGTATATCGGATTTCTTCTCAGATTAGAGGCCATTCTCTCTTCAAAACAGATGAACCTCAGCATGAAAAATGTTAGGCAGGTGACACCAGAACTTCCCACAACAGTGTGTTAGTCCTTACCTCTGCAGAGAACTGCACCTGCTTTACCTGTTTAGGTCTTCTGTTCTGGTGATGTTAAACTTTGTAATTCAAAGTGGCAGAAGGGAGCTGATCTTTTCAGCGTCCTCTTGCTTTCTAATTCTGTGGCTCTAGTTCTGAGGAAGCAGGAATTCTAGTCATTGTCAGCTCTAGGTTCCGTCTTATGCTCTGATCACTTTACTTTTCTTTCAGGGGAGGTTGTTGCCAAACCAATTTTGTTCAGTAATTGTATAAATATCTCTAATGTAGCCATTAAAATTTGGCATCTCTTTTTAACTCTCTCCTCTTGCAACCTACATGACTGATTACAAGATGCCATTACTGAATTCCTACAATCTTTTCTGTGTATAGGCTAAAGAGGCAGTTAAAGAAGCAGAGAGGTGTGATCCAAACAGCATCTTTACCCAATTCAGTGTCTATAAGATTGCAGTGATGGAAGATGATACTGATAAAGGTAGAACTTGAAAGATAAAAGGGTCAACTACAAAGACCAGGAGTGTCAGGTGTCTTAGAAAACACTGAGCAGACCTGGACTGTTCATTTTGGGAAAGACACAATAGAGGGAAGATAGGAGAAGGATCTATAAAATCATTAAAACTGTCAGGCTGTAGATTTAAAACTGTCAGAGGGGGATGCTTTAGCACATGGCATGTAATATGTCCGTTGCCACATCTGGTTACTGTTTGGCTGGAGCCTCTGGCTCGGAATTCTGTAATCTTGTGGACAGAAGCTAGAGCAGCATCCTGAGATTAGAATCACTGTATTATACTATTCCTAATACTCTTTTAAAAGCATATGCAGTTGCAAAAATGCTACTGAGCTAGATGAACCTTAATTGAACCAATATTACCACTCTTGATTTTTCTGGTCAAGCAGAACTTGAAGTTACGAGAAAATAGATGAATTACTGAGATGACCTACAGAATGACAGATCTCTATAGACTTTTTATTCTTTCTAATGAGTTCTGCCATTTCATGTTTTAATGAGAATCCTAGCTCAAATAATGAAAATTGAGAAATATAGTCTATAGTTAATTAGAATACAGAGGAACATGCAGAGCTTATTTTCCAATGAGTCCTGTGCCAATTAATTATTCTGTATACATCTTTTTAATGGCAGCCTAATTTGTTCACATAATACAGAGTGGTAACCACAGCACAGTGGGAGCATAAAAGCAGCAGCACCCTTAACATAAGCCAAGATGTGGGAGCTTGGAATCATGCCCAGACAATATATTAAGAGAAAGTCTTCTGTGACAAGCAGATATTTAGCAGAACAAATTTAAGGATGTGAGATAGTTTCATTTGTGTGGCATCCTTGTTTCCTTAGATTGGTAGCTTGGAATGCTTTTTTGGCACCTCTCTAGGAAGAAATGTGTAATTGTGGAGAAGTGCTGGAATTGTCAGGTTTTCTTGCCTTGTTTCACATTAAAAAAAAATAAAAATATATCCTTTTGTAAGTTGTGTCTAAAGCCTTACTAAAACAGTAGAACTTTCCATCTTCCATTTTTTTCTACTAAAAACAATCAATCAAACAAACAAAACCCCCAAAACTAATTTTTATGTATGCATTTTTCAGCTGTGGAAGCAGTTATTGAAATGGGGAAGCTAGCAGAAAAGTCATCTCAATGTGAAGACAAACCGACGGTGGATGAAAATACAGGCAGTAACCTCCTGAGTTTAGCTGCCCAAATTGCTTTAGAGGTAGAACAGATAACATTGTCTTTATTTTGCTTTGTTGATATAAGAACAGCTGTAAACTCTGTAATATTTTCTACTTTCAGTACTTCTATGTATTTCATGCATTTCATGCATTTCTGAGTATTTCACGCTTGTATAACCAAGGTCTCACTATACATTTTCAAATGCATTGTGTAAAGCAAAGTAAAAATTGATTTCACATACGAAGAAACTGTTTTTTTCCAGGAAAATTAGTGATTCTGAATTGCAAAATATTGATAACTAGAAATGACATTGCATATTGCTAGTGCGGTTCATACAAAACATGTTTTAATTTCTTTTCAGAATGAACAACAAGTTGTGGCTATCAAAGCTTTGGAGTATTTATCTGAACATTCACGAGACTGCCGACAAGTATTTGCAGCTCTAAAGTGAGGATTCAAGCGATTTACAAGGACAGAGAACTCTGATTTCTCTTTCAAACTTAATTTGTTTTGTTGAAGAAAGTGGAAAACAGAGTAGATGAATGATTAGTTAGCAGTCTTTTTGGTACTGTAGATGCACCTCAGTCCTGAACTCTTAGCTGCAAATATTCCAAGTCTTTTTCCAAGCTGATATTAATAGCTCTGAATTTTATGACGTCGTTGTGTTTGAACAGATGACCAACAGCAACTCTGAAGAGATTGCAACAATATGTCTGGTGAAAATACAGGTTCATTTGTATCCCCTGATGAAGTACTATCTTCTTGTTGAAACACTCTATCACTTCTATGAAAACAAATGTTAGGAGAAAGATCTATTCCTTCCAATTTTTGCTTAAAACTTTTATGAATGTATATTTATTTACTTACTATTACGTGATTTAACAACATGGTATACAAAAAAAAGGCTGTAGGGAGGGAAATACTACAATCTTATTCTCAGTTTGACACTGAATTCTGTGAGTTACATGGACGGGTGGTGTAAAGAAGAAAGTGGGATCCTTTCTGAAACCTGAGGTCAAAGTACACTGTTGGAAAAAGTTATCTTGTTTCTTCATTGTTGTTTTTTCTCATATTCAGATGCTTGGTTCGTCTTGTGTTGTCAAAGGTCGTAGTAGAAGATGAAGAGAAAAGGTGAGTACATTTGCAAAACTATATTCCATGGTGGATATCTTACACAATTAGTGTACTTATACATGTATGTATATACATAGCTTATTTTCTTACAGAGTAATCAAGAGATTAGTTTTTATGCTAGTTAAAAGTTCACACAGGTGACTTCCCAACTCAAGCTAATGATGTCACAAAGAACATCTACTTGCATAACCTTTCCTTTAGATATTTCTTTTTTGCGTTCCAATTTTATTAATGCCTAAGACAGTTACTGTTTGATGGAGAATGTGAGCTAAGCAGCCTCATTTAACTTTGACCCTGGGATAAGCTATCTTTCAGATGTTCAAGAAAACAATGTAGTGTCAGTGAGATTAGAAGTTTAACCTGCAGCTGCTAACTGCAACCTAATAGCTGAGAAAACCTCCCACTACGCTCGCACAGTGACCTTCACTACTGTAGATCAATAAAACTTCTTGCAGGCCTTCAGCACTCCTTTTGCATCTTCAGATACTAGAAGTTTGTAATGCCTGAGACATTTGTCACAGGAAGAATGATTATATCCATATTTATGAAGCTGTTGTATTCCAACATCAATAATGTGTTCTGTTATAACAAAATTAATCAAACATTTTCTAAAACTTGTTTTTTTCCTCCATTCTAGAAATAAAGATATCAAGTCAATGATGACTTATTTAACCTTAGGTATGTTTTTGTTTTGTTTACATTTTCTGTAGTTTTTCCATTTTTGAACATTTAATGTTATAATTAGGTCCATACTGCCCAAATGTTCAGAATCCTTAGTTCAGTCTAGGTTCTCAACTTCCCAATTCATTGAAAGTTAGGGGTCAAGTTAACACTGGAGATTCAGCAGTGCTGTCAAGTTGGATCTCAGTGCTACAAGTTTTTGCTATGGAAAGCTTGTAGGGTAGTGCAGGAAGAACTGTTTCCAATAGAGCCTTTTCTTGGCAGCTTCTCTGAGACAAAGGGCTCTTTCTTCTAGGCAGTTTTGCTGTAGGAAGGAGAATTTAGTGCTTCGTAAGGCCATGCATGCAGGCAACAGATATTTGGGCACAAGCCACGGCCCCTGTGGCCTCAGATGACTGTCTCATACTCTGACTGCATTGGCAGGAACAAAATTAGTATCTTTAGTAGCAGGGCTACCACAAAAGGAAGAAGTTTGGTTTTGTACTCTGAATTAGCAGCATGACTTTCTGTTGGCATTAATTAAATGCCAATAATGGTCTTTGCTGTTCTAGCTGTTTAAAAGGAAAGATTTTTAAAACTAAGTTAGTGCTTTTTTATTTCTTATTATTTATTTGTTTGTTTGTTTATTTTGTCCTGGACAGTTTAGAAAACTGCAAGGAGCAAGCAATTTGTTGAATGACAGGAGATGCTTGTCAAAATTGATGGCCACTTTTAAGTTGTGCCATCCTTTGAAGTAGAATTGTCTTATTTGCATTGTAAGAGGTACAGTGGTTTCACAGAGTACTTCTTTTTTCCATCAAAATAAATAGTTTTTTTTTTTTTTTTTCACCAAATCTTTTTTACCCCCCTCCTCCAACCTTGGAAAAGAAAATTAATGAAATTGTAGAACTTCTTCTGTACTAGTCATTCTTAACTGCAACTCAGAGAAGAGAATGATGAACAGAAGAAAAAAAAAAAAGGTTCCTTAAAGAAAGGCCTTAAAAAACAGTTGTTAAATTTAATCCCCACCCAACTTTTTGTACAAATTAAGTAAAACTCCTCTGCATTAGGCTTCAGTGTCAATAAATTGAAGAGGCAATACCTATTGGCAGCCTTATGTGTCTTACCTTAAATGCTGTTTAAGGCACAGTTTGATGCTTTTTCATAAGCTTTTCTAGTCAAGCATATTAGATTTAAGTTGTGAAAATAACTCTTCATTGGGAATTACAAGGGAGTTTTGGAAACTGCTGTTTGTAATGTAGTTATTAGACTTGGAAATGTTTTTATTCTGCTCAGAAAATGTAACATATATTGAACAACACATTTTCTGCAGCTCACAGGAAACTTGCTGAGCCTTTCACAGAAGAGAATTTGGCAAGGGACATAAGGACCTTTGAAGCCCACTGGTTTAGAAAAGTTGGTAGGTTGTATTCTTCAGATCTAAACTGAATCACCTCCACCTTCACTTAGCCAGACCTCAAGGAAGAAAGAAGTGTTTAAAGATGCAGTATTACAGAACTTGTCACCTTTGGCAGTCTCTGCCTTAGTGTTAAAGTTTTGATGCATTTTCTATCTTTGGAAACTATCTGGTATGCCTCATATTAGAGATGGTATGTCTCTCCTGGTCTTTGTTAAACTGTTTTGGTGAGGAAGTTAGTGTATTTGGTGCCTGTAAATAAAAATATGAGGGTAGGGTAATGAATTGAAAAAACGTTTTAGATTTTTGCTTCAGCCAGAGTATACAGGGAAGAAAATAGTTGAAATCAATAGAAGAAGACATCTGTCAAGATGAGCTTTTGCATACATCCTCTGTAATGTAGCAGTGCTCTAAAAGTAGCAAAGAAGGAAGAGAAGCCGTAGAGGTCAAATCCAGCAACACGAGTTGAATGGAACTGACCTATGGTGGCTGTGCTCTTTCCAAGGCAGCATTCTCATGCACTGAAGAAACAATTCACGCACTGCAAAAAAAATGTCCTAGGCAATAAATTAATGTGAAACTTAGAATCTGCAAAGTCACTGTAGAATCTAAACATGTAATTGGGTTGGATTCTCATACATAATTGTCAGTTGTCTTTAGGTGGCTATGGCTAAAACATTTACTAATCAGAGCTGTATGTTTAAGTGTATGTTTAACTGACCCTGCTGGGATAAAATGGAACTTTTTTTTTTTTTCTCCTTGTCTTGGGAATATTAGTCAACACTTTTATTCAGATTCTGATCTTGTTTATTAACAAGAAAGTGCTCCTTCCAATTCATGCTCTTGTGGGTAGGGTACATGTTAGAACAGATACTTTATTGTGATAAAATGATTAAAACAAGATTTGAAAGCATGAAAAAACTATGTTAACAAATCACTAATATCTCTTGCTATTAAATGAGGTGTTGATATTTTGATTAAGAAATTGAGTTGCACAATGTGTACTGCTTATTACTAGAGATTAGATGGGCATAAGCAATAACATGTTGAAGATTTTTATTCTAGTCTCCATTTTATGTCTTTGTTAGCTTGGAACTTAGCTGTACAGTTCAAGGACTGCCCTGAAAAGATGAGGGATTTTTTTGTGCTGTCTTTCAAGGTACGTACTCTTGCTTATAATATCTCTGATAGAGGAATATTGTCATCGGTCTAGTCCTGTTAGAAATTATATCCATGTAATCAAGTATCTTGTTGGAGACATGCGTGTCTGCTCCAAAGATGGAATGCTGGAATGCTTGCATCAGAAGGCAATTGACTTGTAATAAAAAAAAAAAATTAAGCATTATTTTCATACTTTGCATTCTGTTGCTTAAAAATATTGTAAGAAATTTAGACTTCAGTGAGAACTTCCTAAAATAAATAGGTTCTGATGTTTGGGAACTGTATCATTAATAGGAATATGTTACACAAAGAAATACTTGAGTCCTAATCAGAATTTCTACCAACAATGTACTTTTTGTATGTGTTTGTAGAGAAGGGGTTCCAACACTTCTGTATTCTTTATATTTAAATAATCTTCTTGTGTAATTTTACAAACAATATTGCAATATAAATATATACCATTCATGCCTGATTATTAGACAAGTCGTAGAGGACACTTGGCAGTCATCTGTTCAAGAGCAAATTTCTTTATATAGTCAGAATTCCCATAACTTCTTCCTATTTTTGGTTTCAGTTGTCCCAGTTTTGTCCTTCTGACAA
The DNA here is from genome assembly GCF_964035555.1 of Netta rufina. Taxonomy (NCBI): domain Eukaryota; kingdom Metazoa; phylum Chordata; class Aves; order Anseriformes; family Anatidae; genus Netta; species Netta rufina. Next base: position 12,369,300 of record NC_140135.1, read on the forward strand.
AGCTGTTCTAATTGCTCAGAAGACATGCCTGTTAATGGCAGCTGCGATTGATCTTGAATTGGGGAGACAGCAAGTAACATCTTCTGAACAGGTAGGGCACTGTTGTTACCTGATTCGGTAGGTATTCATGAAATGAACATTCAATGCAGTATTTTTTTGTTTAGATTTTGAAGTCTTCATTGTTTTACTGAGAACAGGATATTAAAATGTAGGCATGGTAACCTTCCATAATTAATTTGAATCAATACACCTAATGCTTGTCAGGCAATTGAAACTGCTGGATGTCTGTAAAGTAGTTCTGTTGACTTCAGTGGATCTGAACATATTTATATCAGCAAAGGGTCAGGACAGTGTCTTTTCTTAAAGGAATTTCAGTCTCCCTCATTTATTACGTAAAGAGTCTGCTGCTAAATGTAGGATTGCCAGGCAGATAATTACTGCATCTTTAGGATTATGCCATCACTGAAAATAATTACCAATGTTGTTATATGGTTATGAGAAAGTTCACCTTTTTATTTTTTCATACATCCTTTCTGAGGGTTTGTTACTTACTGTGGAAAGAAGGAATTTGTTATGTGGGATTCAGCGGTTTCTCAGTCTCAATAACACCATTTTATGTTTGAGAGCTAAAATAAATTATGTCCCATAGGGACAGGTATGGCCCTTTCTGGACTGATGGAACTTTCCGTGTGAAGAGTCTTTGCCTGAAACGTGGAGGTCTTTGCAAAAGAGAGAGAGAAAAACAAAACAGTAACTCATGTAGATGATGTATTAATTAGGCTGGTTCTGCATTTATTATGTAATTAGATATGGAGAACTCTCTTCTGTTGTTAGTTGTGAATTGTATATTCCTTTTGCTTGTAAAATTATGACAAAAATTTATTCTAAAATTTGTGAATTAGATGGAGTTTTTGACTCAGGCTCTTCAACATCTCCAGGCATGCAAGGAGGTATGGAAAGTTCTGAAATTAACAGGTAAGCTGCCAGGTGTACAGTACACATGACGTAGTCACTGAATTCATTGAAAATATAGCATGTGTGGAATTACTGTTTTAGCTGAGGAGTGTTGAAGCAGATCTATGGCAATATGATATAAGAATTGACAATGCCAGCTATGGGTTTTTGTATGTCATTGCAGGCTTTTTATTATATAGGTGCTGTGCAGTGGGGAATGATCTTTCAGGGTGAATTTGATTGACTTTTCTGTCTTAACTGTTAAGAAACTCCATCTTTTTGCTCTAGACTAGACTGGTGTCAGATTATCATTTTTTTCTTCCACTCTGCTCTTGTGTGGGAGTAAGATATGGTTTCAATAATTTTACTGGACTCTTCCCATATAAGGCATTAAAGACTACAGAAAGACCTATTGCTGTACTTTGAAGTGCCAAAACCCATCCTCTGTTCCTTGACTATTCTGTGTCCTTTTAGATCAGACTAATCACAGGAGTCTGGAGTGCTTTCAGCTGACAGCTGAGATGCTGTGTGACTGTTAGCTTAGAGGCTGCATGCTTCCCCTTTTTGGTAATAAATTGGTAGAAAAATTTATGCTGTCCTTGTCTGGCCTGCAGTCCAGTTTCTTTTCAGTGTTAGGTTTTGGACATTGTGGAGTTTCCATAGTAAGATGCATTAATATTTAGCTTTTGTCAATAAATTTACTTGCTGTAAAATGTTACTTGCATAAGCTTTATTGTTTCTGAACTAAAGTTTCATTATATAGCTTGCGTTTGAATTCTGTGTATTCCTATGCTCAAAACCCATGGGGTTGATGACCTCAGTACAGGGACATTTCACTGGATTGGAGTTTTTATTGCAGAGGTTTGTGGGATGGTAGCCTGGTGTTTCCTTTACTTCTTCACTGGACCTTAGCCAGTGTGTGGATAAGTCTGTTGCCCTGGAGGAAGCTGAAAATGTTCTGCTTTGGACATCTAAGGCTCCTCTCCAAGACTGTTCCTATATTCCACTTGCTCTACTGTTAAATGAGTACCTTAATGATTTTGCTACCTGTTGGAAGCAAAATGTGTACTTTGTGGTACAGCACATATATATATATGTAGTTTTAAGAAAATGAATCATTGCAAACAGGCAATTCTGTCTTTCTTGTAGGAGATTTTGCTAAAGATCCCACAGACACTTTGTTGCTGCTATATGAATTTGAAGCAAAATCCAAACTTAATGATCCAACACTCAATAGCCTTATGGAGTCAGTATGGGAGCAGCCACAAATAGAGGTCAAGACGCTAGAGATCATTGCATGTAAGGACTGCATTTGTACTTTCATAGCTCTTCAAGCCATGAAAAACAGCTTATGTTACTCTTTCCTGTTCATTTGAGGTGACCAGAATTATTGTGTATTGCACAGCATGCAGAAAATGATGTTCTTTTGTCCTGAAGCAAATACACTTCGGTTCTCAGCAGTATTAGGAGATCTGATAAAAGAATGGCCCTAGTTGATTCATGCCCCAAGACAGAAGTTTTAGGATGTGTATTTGTCTAGATTTGGAGTTTCAACTTAGTGTAGTTAATTTGTAAATAGCACTTCTCTATATTATACCCTGCTTTTTTTTAGTGACCAATGAGATTAAAGTCTGGCTCGAGTCACTTCTTTCTTGTTCTCTGTTTTCTTTTGTTTTTAAGCACTAGCAATGGAGCCTCCAGCTCGGTATCCTGCACTGTGTAAGAAAGCTTTGCAGGGTGCACTAAACCTTCACAGGAAGCAGACTGCCATTGATGCTGTGAAATTTAGGTTAGTGTTATCACATAGCTTTGCCATGAGTCTCTGATGGGAAATGTGATAGAGATATAAAGCCTGCAACTGGAAAAAGTGGGTTTTAGCTTATTTTCAAAGTTGCACTAATCGCTGGCTAACCAACATACCACTGAAGTGTGACTGCCCAACAGGTGCGTTAGCTGCAGCCTATTTGCTAGGCATATTTTCTGAAACTGTTATATTTTCATTAAATGAAAGCATTGAGGATAGAGAATGAAAATTAGATCTAGAAAGGATCTCTGGCTGTTTCTTGTGATAAAAGTGTTCATTGCAAACGTTGTTCTGCAGCAGTGAACTAGTGAAGTACTGAACTAGAAAATTAAGACAAATTAAAAGCTAAGAAGAAAGCCAAGAGCTCTAAGTTAGTGATGCCATAATACGTACATGAATTATTCTGCTGGGTAACCAGCTCTGCAACAGACGTTGCTGGCGGAATCTGAAAAACAACCTGGTGTGTTCCTCTTTCTCAGCTGTATCTCATAATGGATTTTTTTTTCCATTTTACCAAGTTCTGTGCAGTAACTACTGAGCAAAAGCAACCATTAATACTACCTTTCTTACTTTGCACTGCGAAAGAAAGACCTGTTTTTAGAACCTATGTATTGTTACTGATTCTTTGAGGACACTGAGGACTTAGCTCTTGGTGAAATTAGGAAAGTTGTCTTCTCTTTTTCTTTGCTGCTCTGTATAGCAACCCATGAAAACACGATAAGCCTGAGTTACTTTAGAAATGAATTTCTACTTTCATACTCACGTAAATAAAGAAGTATTTACTGCTCTTGGTTCCTTTTTTGCACAGGCTGTATGAATGAGTTCTGATGCTAGGAAAATGTATGTCTCTGCTGTAAGACTGTGAACGTAATAAGCACAGGGGTGGACATGCCAGGATGGCAATCATAGATGCACAAATTAATGTGCTGCTAGTGCTAAAATGGAGCTGTGTGTTCTGTGCATGTGGTATTTAATGTTTCCTCTTTCACTCTGTTTTGATTAACAGCAAATGCTTACATAGTTTGATTAATCTTTCTTTGCCAACTGGAGTAACTGACTTGGATATTTGTGTGCTGCAAGAGGTATGGGGCTACTTTGAAGATGCTCTGAGTGTGATCAGCAGCACAGTAAGTTGAACAGGAAACAAAAGATTGGGAAATTGGGAAAAAACACATTTAAAAATACTTTCCCATCAGATTGAGTATAATTAGTAGACTGAACGTTGTATAGTGTTATATATGAAGCAGCTAAGACTTCAGTAAAAGATGCACTGCAATTACCTCAAAAGAAATGGCTTTTGGATATTTATAACTGAATTATGAATTTTCCTAGATTTTGTTAGGGCTTTTTTAGAGATACTTGAGGCCAAATTTTCAGTGCCTCTTTTATAAACATTCTGAGCTAGAACATTTATCTTTCCTCCTCTTGCTTTCTACATTCTTTTGCAGAATGTGGTTTTGTAAATGCATATTGCTTTTCTGGATTGTTTTAAAGCCAGGTAAAATTTGGATACCAATCCTGTTTTTTTTTTTTTTTTTTTTTTTTTTTTCCCTCAATGTTTTGTAGATGCATTCAGGGACTTAATGTATTACTGTTTTTTTTTTTTTTCCAAATGACCTAGAACTAGATTCCTGTGCTGTCAGTACTTATTGAGCCGCATTTGTTCTTGAGTGCCTTGTTTCTATGACGACAGGTATATGGAGAAGAAAACCTTTCCTTCTGTAAGCATTGTTGGTATTCCTTTCAGGCCTGAAGAATGTGCTGTACAGCAAAGGCGGCTGTAATGAGGCAGTCAGATATTTCTACTTACAATCGATAGCTAAGGAGTTAATCAGTTAAGGAGTATTCCCGTTATGCAGGACTAGTGGAACCAATACTGGATCATAATTTTATTCCAGTGCATGACTGTTTCTTTAGTCAGGTTTGAATGTCTCTTTTATAAAAATAATATAAAGTTATGCTGTTCCTTGCTTACCAAAAAAGAACATGCCCACATTCATACCTGCCTTTCATCAATGTTCTCATCTATAAATTTGGTAATGTTCTTGTATAGAACTTCATATCGTGAGGGGTGTGAATGGCATGTTAATGTGGACTGATACTCATAACAGCGTAATTTCATCTGTACTAGAAGGCCTTCATTTGCAGTCTTACTTATGGCTGCAGATACTAATTGGTACCATGCTAAGAGAAGGACCCTGGTGCAGCACAACAGAACATTGTCAGTTAGAAAACCGGGATACCACTCATGATTTATACCTCCTATTCAGAAATGGATGCTACAGTTCAGAAATTCACTCTGGGCCCTCATACTTAGGATGAGAAGGATCTATCAATCTACCTGCTTGTCCTTGCCTTCCCTAACTGAATGAGGTTTTAGCTCCTGTTGGGTACTTCAGCTTCTGTTCGGTGGTTATTATTAAGGGCTGCTTTCACACTGGTAAGGCATTGCCACAGCATCTAAAGAAATTCTGCACACTGCAATAACTGCTTTTGATCTTCAGTGAGCAGCTAGGTCCTGCTCTACAGTACTGTTTGGATAAACTGCTAAGTACTGCAGCAGTAAGACCAGCCTGTCTGCAGATGGACTGTAGGAAAACAAGCTTCCATTCTAGCATTTTCCCAGTCCCACAGAATTGCATTTTCTGACCTACCAATAAGTAACTGCAATGTGACTTATCCATGTTGGAAACAAGCTGTTTGACAATAGTGCAGATGGACTGTGAAGTACAGAATAGCTCTGAAAGAATTCTCCTTTGTTTAGGAGAAAAAAAAATCCCTGTTTTCCCACTCGAAAACTAAACTCTGATGTACTCTTGGCTAGTCAAGAGAAAAGTCCATTTTCTGATGAGCTGCTGTTTGTCGTTTGCTACTCCAGGATGGTTACCCAGAGATGGAGATCCTTTGGTTGATGACAAGAGCCTGGAATACAGGAATATTTCAGTATACTGTTGGTAAATATAAGGAAGCAGAGCAATGGTGTGGATTAGGAATGCGTTTCCTCAATCATCTAGGATCTCTGAAGAAAACCTACGAAGGCCATGTAAGTGTAACCAGACGGGTATTAGGAATGGGGGCGAATGTCTGGGTTGAATTCGTTAGGAATAGTTAGTAGTGGAAGGGAGGAAATGAAATTTCATTTGAAGAAATGGATTTGGGTGAAGAAATCACTACCTATGATCTTTAAAGAGTTTCAGAAGCAGCATGGTACCCAAATATTTTCAGGGAGCTTGATGCTAAAAGATTTTTTTCAAAGTGAGGCTAGAATAGATTTCTACAGGGTAGAAAAAGTAATGTAGCATCTTCTTACTGGAAGGATTGCACAAGTGGCTTACTGGAAATAAACTTCAGACTATTTGTGGCTGTGGGGAATTCCTTGTACCTCGCCTGCTTTCACTAAAGGCAAGATGCTGTACCATTTTACTTAAATCATCTGTTGCATGAATACTTTAAAGCTTGGTTTCCAGTATGATCTAATAACTTATAATTGGGGTTTAAGTTGAAATTAATGAAATCATTAAAGCTCAGCCACTTTCTATGAGGGAGAAATTTCAGAGCTAGTACCCCTACAGAGAGCAGCAACACTTTTTCTTACTCTGTCACAAGTAAGCTTCTCGCTATAGTTTTTGGCTGGTGCTCCTCATGATTGCAACACAGCACAGCCTGGTTGGTGTTATGTGACCACCATTCATTCTCTTATGTACAAGCCTGGTTGCAATTTTTGTATTATTTTAAGTACATCAGTTAAGACAGTAAGAATAGGTTTGTTAATTGATGAAAACTTGGCTATATCAGTATAAATAAATCCACCTTTGTGAGGTGCAGCTGATTTAAACTAAAGCCCCATGTTTAAATCTTCAGATGAATCTAAAATTGTTTATTTTTTTACATGAATCTAAAATACAAAATTTAGAAGCTGGTTGTAGTCTCCCACCTCTTCCCCCACTCCTCTTCCTTGCCATTTCTTTAAATTATCTCGTTGTGTGATACTTTACCCATCCTTGCTGACTCAGACAAATATGGTGCTTGTCTTCTGCAGATGGTTGGTCTTTATAGTGAGGTTCTGGACAAATTGGACAGAGCAAAAGGGTTTATTCCAAATGAAGAATAACGATAGCCATAACTGGAAGGAGGACAGCAGTCTCTTGGAAACATCCTGCTGACTGAAGGAGGCTGTTAGCTCTGCAGCAAGGCGTGAGGTCACAGGAGCAGTGGAAAAGAAACTAGAATCTCCCTCTTGTTGGTGATTGAGTTGTATACTTTTTAGGAAGCATTTATTGAATAAATGTAATTGTTTTCCTCTAGGGAAGAAGTTTCATTCTGTGGATCTATATAACAGAAATAAATATATAGCTGTCTCACGAGATGGGCCTGCAGTTGTGGAACAGGTTAATTTAAATATTAAAATTTAAATTCAGTAGTAAGTGGCACTATGAACAATAAAAGTATTCCAAGACCACGCATCTCCTCTGGATGCCATAGATGCCTTGCTACATAAATATTTATTAGATATTGTTTAGTTTTCAGTCCATTTTGTTATGGGTAAGAATTCAGAGCTGTTTGCCAGGATCACAGTTTAGTTAGAATATAAGAGAGCAGGTGCTACAGAAGAAAAGCTAAAGCTTTAACTAGGTACTACTTTTTTATAGACTACTGACTGTGACATGCCATGCATAGTTCAGTATTGTATACATTTGTATAATTTTTAACTAGGCATACATCCTATAAATGTTTTTTTCTGCTTTTTCTGTAAGAAAATTCAAGTTCCCCTGAGGGACATTGTCATTTTGGGGTCTCTTGTTTGCTTACTAGAGAGCTGTAAATGTTTTTCTGCTTGTTCTTTACAAACTGTACACAGAAGGGAGGGCTGATAGACCAGTGTACTGATGGAGCAGTATATTTCAGCTATAAGATCATCTGGTCTGTGATTAGTATTTATCTAACTTCATTAAAAAAGGTATATTTTATTTATGACCAGATTATTAAAGCCTATTCAGAAAGAGGACAGCTACTAACAGCAGGATGCTGGCTATAGAAAAGAAGAAATTGCAGCAGTTGTGCTGCATTCCGAAAGAAGAGCTTACTGTGCTTAGTGCAGTGGCCTGGGCCCTTCCAAACAAGAAGTAATTTAAACAGTTACCTGCACTGCATCCTCTAGGTTCCACGGACATCTTCTTTTCCCAGTCTGAGCAGACCAAATAATACGAGTGATTTCTGCTTTTCACGTGCACCAGGCACCACGTTGAAACCAGCCTCCGGCATAGCTGCCACATCCTCTTGCCTGTTACGCAGATGGATACTGACTCGTTTCCTGAAGGCAGATACGTGCAGGCGTGTGGCATTTACAGCAACCATAAGTTGGAACATATTGTACCGGATACTTTGCAGTGCTGCACGGGTCAGTATCAGCTTCTGGATAACAGTGCAAGAATGGGACTTCCCCCAGGAGTGCATTACACTGAAGATGGCAAACAGGGAAGTGTTGTGAAGTTTATAGGACTGGTGCCAGTGATGGCAAGATGCAGGGTAACGTGGCTGAGGCTGGTGCTGCGTGAGCTGCGCCTCTGCCAGAGAGTTTGTTATGAAGAGTTTAGTTGCTCTTGAGGCCCAGCTTGATAGAACTGTTGTGGTAGGATTAGGAAGGTACATTGTGGCAATAGTCAAGCAGGATGCAAAAAATAATCATCCTCAACTAGATTACATACTTGATTTTATTCCTGAGGTCTACCCCAGGGCCTTCATTCTTCCAGCTGAGGTGGTAGAAGCAGTGGGAGCCACTTCCACTGAACTTGTGTGGCGTTCCCTTGATGGTACCCAGAGAAATCAGCTGCGCTGTCTGACTGCAGATGGTTCCTGTGAGACACAGCTAGGAGGATGGGTCTGTTGAAAGCTCAGTCCAGTGGGTCTGATTTAGACCTCTCAGGGCAGCTGCTTTCAGATCTTTAATGAACTATGTGCTGTCTGTTCAACCGAGAAACACCTCTGAACCCCTAAAAAGCCAGGCCTCAACTGTCACACAAAATTCTTCTCAAGTAACAGTTTTGGAGACACGCTGCATCACACTAATACAGGCACTGTAAATGGATGCCATGGAGGCAAAGGTATTCCTTGCTGCTTGTGCATCTCCTCGGTGCCTGCCAGGCCACCTTTAATTATGGTTCTTGGTTCTGACTTGCACAAATAAACAGGTAAAGGTGTCAGACTGCACCAGAGGAGGTCACGTTTGCCCAGGAAGTATTGCAGGTAATTACATACAGCCACAGAGGGGCATTAAGGGTGTTTTTGCCTACAGCCAGAATTGTTTGAATTCTTCCCTTGGAGATGCTCAGTTTGATTTCTATTATAGTAGTATAATAGAAATGAGTCCAAATCAGATCAGTTATAGACACTGCTGATGGTACATCTTAAATTGTCACTGCTTGTTTTAACATTGTACACTTCATTCCAGGCATAAGCTTTTCCATAGGTTTTAAGTAGGGCAAAAATTCCTCTTTTAGTTGAATCAGACCTTAATTAGATCAATTTCCAATGACCATTTCCAAGAGGTAGTTTGCGTGCAAACACCCTGCTTTGTAGGCTGAGTTTGCTAGCATAGATGAAGGCTGATCCATTTAAGTTGGTCTCAAGTTTTATTTTACTAAGCTAAACATTGTGTTATAGCTCAGTTGAGCTAGGATGAGTATGGGTATAAATCTTCCTAAGTCAGCAAGAGCTGACCTGAAAAAAAATAAAATAAAAATTGGTGCTGTGCTCTTCACAAGTCTTCTCCTTTTATCAATCAGTTTTGTGCAGTGTGGTTTCACCTTAGAGGATTTGGGTACTTACCCTGAGATACTCACAGAGTGCTCCAGAAGGTGGCATCGCAGCAGCAGTTTCTGATTTACACATCACTGGAAACAACAGGGCGTGCTGGTTGTTTGCTCTGCAGCTGCAGTTTCTTCTTGCTTCTGAGACCATAAATGCATCCTCCAGGGCAGCAGTTCACAAATCCGCCCCCCCCTCGAGCCTGTATCTTGTGCCCTTTCTTCTAATCTGATAATTTCTTAACTGTCTGGGAAGCAGCAGCAGTCTAGATGAGCAAGGGCAATGCAGTGTGTCTTGAAACCTTCCCCTGACGCTGCACCTAGGGCTACCTCCCTCCGTACAGTTTAAGAAGTGTTTCTCTGCTAATGTAGTGCTTGCACTGAGTGTTTTGGAGAGGCAGGAAGAGGGGCTGGCCTGGCCTCTAGCACTTAGGTCAAGCCCAGAAGAACTGAAGCAATCACAGTAATCAGAAATCAAGGTAATTGGAAGAGGACCGAAGCTCATTAGAGGATTGGGCAGAAGCTTTTGTCAAGTAATGCACTGGAACTAAGAATAGGGAGGAAATGCCACTGACAGCTCTGTGGTGAGCCAAGTGTGGTCCCAACAAGATATTGCTAGTCACACAGTCATCGCCTTCTGCATGCTTGTACCATTAGCCGCTGCTACGCTGACTGACCCAAACAACTCCATGTTCTTAATTAGGGTTAAAAATCCCAAGTCAAACAACATGCCCCTCATTTTGGAGGCAAGGGATGTAAACAACCACTGGAGAACAGGCAGTGCTTAAGGATTCTTCAAGGAAAGAGGCTCCTTTAGTATGACAATGACGTTATCTTCCTCACAGCAGATGCTTTAGAGCCATGAATCCTGCTGTGAAGGGCTGAGGGAAGCAGAGGAGAGTAATCCGTGCAGCTTATGCTGCCAAGCCTCAGTAGCAAGAGAAGCCACGTACAACAGCTACCCAGGTGCCTGCATCTCAGGCACCAATGAGGAAAAACTTTCAGAGAAAGCTGTTACTAAATTCCCTGTAAAACCCTCTCCCAGTAGCCTCACAGATACTGTGCTCCCATGCTTAGTAAGGACCAGAGGGTTAATTAACCAGAACCACAGAGACAGAAATGTGCAGTTCCAGAAGAGAAAAAAAACCCTTCAAGGTTTAAGAAACAAAAATCCTCTCACCTTTGAATTAGCTCAGCTAAATGATGAAACAGATTCAGACAGGAATGTGTAATGATTCCCCATTAGGCACACTTATCTTCCAGTGAACACTCCTGTTCTCTGTATTTTAAAATACTAGAAAAAGATAATTGTTGTATTTACAGCTTGTCTTCTGCTGTATAAATAAACCCATAGAAGGATGCTCTGTATTAGCTGGCCTATGTATACACACAGGCATACATACACACACTCTGCTGCCTTTCCATCCAACACAGAAACAACGATGTAGCAGCACACAAACCCTATTATTTGACCCACCTTCACAGAGCAAACTCCATACGATTCAAGCTGCGACCCAAAATACATTTACTGCATCAGCTCATCAAACTGAAATCACCCTGTGTGACAGCAACCCAAGGGAGCTTTTCGGTGGCCTGGTTATGGCTGGAAATAAAGGCGGCCACTTCCTTTTCTCTTTTGGGCTAGTGCTCAGTGACCACTTCATAGTATGAAACTTCTTTAAAGCAAAAGAAAACAAAAACAGTACGGTGCTTTCAACACCTAAATTTGCTGTGGAGGGACCTATCGATAACTGTTAAGACCAGCATCAGAAAACAGACCTGACACACAATGAAAGACTCCACAAGAAGGTCTCAAAGACAGAGTTCTTTGCAACTCTCTGTTTATTAAAAATATACGTCTCCTTGGAAGAAACACTGGTAACCAACTAGTGTTGTCATGATCGATTCGATACTGTCAGCTATGCCATGGAGTACATCAGCTTTTTCTCCATGTGACTTAATGAGAGGGAGACAGGCTATTAGAAAAAAAGACAAGACAGGAACCAACCGTGTGTCTAGCATCTTAAGCACTTTTGTTTCACTTACTCCACTTCTCCAGAGACTGATGTCTACAGCCCCTGGAGCAGGACCAGCGGGGCAGGGCGCTGGATGCTGAACAGGGATCCACGGCCAAAAGTTCGCTCCCTTAGGGCAGGTCCTGTTGGCAGCAGAATCCTTCCTCCACTCCCGTGCGAGCAGCAGCGCCTCTTCTGCAGCCCTGCTTGCTGTCCCAGGAGGCTGCTCAGTCCCTGCAGGGCTCCTCGAGGCAGGGCAGCTTCTCACCAGAGCACCCGTACAACCTCACAGCAGCTCTGAGCGCTGTGCCCTGTGTGCTGCGCACCCACTGACACCGCTAACCATTGCCATTGGGGAAGGGGCCTGGCACCCAGTGCATTCACTTACCCCTGGATAAAAGGGCGAGGCAGAATGGGCCAAGACTTACCTGCTTATGCTCGCGGTGACTGCCTTTGTTCTGGTGCATGTCTGAGAAACAGCACTGGCAAGGTCTTTGTAAGGACAGAGGGCTCCTCTACCTGTACTATGAGTACCTGAAAAAGCAGCTCAAGCTCAGCGGCTGTGAGAGTTTCCCCACAGCTTGCCACAGGGCTCTCTTCCCACAGTGCAGCCCCACCCCAGCGCAAAGACCAAAGTTTCCTCCAGGTTGGACACTTCTGCATTTTGGGCCAACTGTCTCAGCGCTTGCAGCTGCCTCCTTTGAAAACTCGCAGCGCACCGAGACCAGCGCAGGGCTGCATCGCCCCGTCCCCACGGCAGGACAGGTTCCCAAGGTGAACTTGAGCGAGGGAGCAGAGCCCAATTTCAGTTAGAGGATTCCTGCAGAGGTGTCAGGGGCAGAACCAGGCGAGGTTCTCCCTTCCCTGCCTCTCCCCAGCTCGCAGCGCAGGGAGCACGGCCCTTCCTCCGGCAAGGCCACGGCCGCTCGCACAGGAAGCAGAGCGGTGAATTTGGCACGCAGAGAGGGGGGCAGGGAGGTTTTCTGTTGCTGCTCAGCTGTTACTGATCTGGAAAAGCGTGAGCGTCCATCCAAGGCACAGCTGGGGGCTTTTCCTGTCAGTGGCTAACGCCAGCGTGCTGCCACAAGCCAGAATCCCTGCGCCTGTGACCGCCGGTGCAGGGCCAGCCCCTCTCCCAGGTTTTCGACAGCAACACAGGACAGCGAGTACATTTGTTTCATGTGGCTGGTAGAGTATTTCCTAACTAAACACCGCAGGTCTAGATTCTATTTACAATAGAGCCAGCTTAAAAAATAAGTTAAAAAACTGGATTTTATACCCGTTCAGTTCATTATTAACAAGAGAAAAAAAAAATGGGATAATGAAAAAAAAAGCCAACACAGCAACACAATATGGTTTTGGTTTAACATCAGCTTAAAAAAATAGAACCAAAAGGAAACCTCTCATGCAAACACGTACGGTGGTGTGTAAAACAATGTGCAATTTAATACGTAGCATCAGCCATTCTCTTGCTCTGCAGCCTCCTGCTCAGTCAATGCCTCCCGGCCTCACCCAGCTCAGCGGCCGCTGCTCCTTGCTGGGTCGCTCCGGACCTCTGGTCCCTTCTGCAGACGCAGCGTCCCGGTCTCTGCTCTGCTCACAGGCCTGGGGTGGCTGGCAGGAGGCCGGCGCGGACGGGAGACGCTCCCAAAGCACGTGGTACCGGCTTCATCTCTTCCTGCCCAAGTGGACTCCCTGTGCCCAGCGGCTGGGACAAAGAAACTGAAAGATCCTTGCAATGATACAGTACCTTTTAAGAGGTCCCTCAGGTTTCCTAGTCCACACACACACACATATATATAATATATATATAATATCTTTCTCTATATTATATATAAATTACATATACAGATAAATAAAATGCCTTCTGCTGCCTTTCTGTCGCACTGTTCAGAGCTGCTAGACAGTCACACTTGGAAAAATGCCCCTGGAGCTCTGATACCAGCTCATGTTCTCAGAGTCCGTTGTTTCACTTGTTTCTTACATTAGTCCTTAGCCGCCTCCTCCCATCTTGATTCTTGGTTTAGTTAATAATAATAATAATAATAATAATAATAAAAAACAACTCTTGAATGGGTTCTCATCTGTCTCTAATGGAGCAGTGGGAAGGTCCATGCAGGAATGGTAGGAACAGTCACGTGATGAATGAGATCAGTTCATCCCAACAAAAGAAACAGGACTAGAAAACTCAATTTTGCGACGATCTAAAAAAGGGGGCAGGAATAGTTTTCATATCCTCCCCCTTGGGGCAGAGGGCTCGGGTGGGGTGGGATTTCAGAGGTCTTCTGCTTACAGGGAAGCAGGTGGGGGTCATCTTCAGAGTTTCTCTGGGGACGGGACCCAGATGTAGTGCCCGGACTGGTCCTCAATGATCTGTTTGATTTTGCTGTAAATCTCTTCAAGAGAGTCTCCTTGTACGATGGCTGAAAGAGGAAAGAACAAGGAAGACCCTGAGCGTGGGGCAGCGCTTCGGCTTCTCGGCCGGGAGCTACGGGAAGGGCCTTCACTCTGCAGCCAAGGGGCCGGGACAGCGCAGCCAACGACCAGCACAGCCCGTGTCAAAGGAGCTGTAACAGGCACGCGGTGACACAGAGGGTTAAACCAGTGTGTCCAAGGGGATTAGCGAGAGATCGGGCTGATCCCACGCTGGCACAGCTACTCGCGCGTGTGAAGTGCCAGCCAGGCTCTCCACAAGGGCTGCTAATCAGCTTTGCGAACCGTGTCACCCAGCCGTGCCGAGGCTCTGGGCAGCTGGCCGAGGCTCCACGGCACAGAGCAGGGTGTGAATGTGCAGCAGCACAGCAGCTTGGCCAGAGTAATTGCCTCCATGCGTGCCCCTGCTCTGCTGCGATGCGCAGGAGGAGCCTTGCTCGGATTATCCAGCGCATACCCTCAGGTGCTGGATTTGTCCATCCAGCCTGGTCTCCTGCTGAGGACTCCTCGTGTTTGTTACTTGCTCTACTTCGGGATGGGAATTGCAGCACTGTCGTGCTGGAAAAGGCCAGCTTACGTGTGTTGCTCCCAGCAGTAACGCTTTCCCAAAGACCAGCTGCAGTCCTGCTGCTTAGCACGGATGCAACGCTAAGAACTTCACCGTGTTCCCTACATCAGGAGAGGAAGATGTACACGGTGGGCCAGCACTTTCTGGTAACTCTGCCTACCTCTGCAGCCAAGCCAGGGCTGTCCTCCAGTGTCTCTGTTCCCCAGTTACAAGTTCCTGGCACAGAACTTCCTACTGCACCCAACTTACTGCCCATTACTGACTGCTTTCAACTGGGCTGGGGCTCAGCCAAGAGCATTCCTTCCTCAGGTCAACTGCAAGCTTACTGCCGTCGTGCAGCCTCACGTGGACATGCTGAGGGTTTGGCAAAACTACGGCATGTGTTTCCTTTGTGTTCTTCCTGGAAAAGCAGCCTGCAGCTCTGGAAGTGCTCCCCAAGAAAGGAGTTCTGGGGAAGGCGTTTATGCTGTGTGTGCTGATACATTTGCAGAGATCCATTTTTGGAAAACATTCTGCCTGTGATTTTTCATGGTAACTGTTAGGTGGGCAATGCAGTATTTGACAGGATTATCATTCCTCAGCTTTAGAGCAAACAGTTACCACAATGGAGAACAGAAGGAAGACCAGTTCCTCTGCCTCTCTGCCTGTCCGTGATTTTCCAGAATTAACCACATGCTGCAAACATTAGTTCCTTAATGCACTAGGATGCCTTTGCCATGAGCAGCTCATCCCTGCAAGCACGAACTACCAGGCAGCCCCTGACTTTCAGAAAAGACTACTTAGGAAGTCAGCCAAACTTCCAGTCCTTTTTGGAAGATGTTTTGTAATAACCCTGGACAGTCTCCACCATTTAGGTCACTAATTCTTACATTTCCTCTTTAAAAAGACTCTTCTCTTTTTGGAAATGCTCTCCTCTCCCCAGTGTAGGGAGTTTTATTTCCTGCAGCCTTATAGCACCTTCAATCTATGCTGTGCTTCCCTGAGCTGTTTTTTTTTTTTTTTTTTTTTTTTTTTTTAATTACTGTTACTAAAGTTGGTGATAGGCTTTCACAAACTCCGAAAATCTTGCCTGACAGCTCCTCTCCTCTAGAGCTGGTTTACTCTTATCCGCTGATCTCTGAGCAGTCCCTTTGCACAGCCATGCTGGCAGAGTGCCATCTCTTTTTGCTTTGATGAAGCTGGACATTTTCTCATGACCCTGCAGTAAGACAGTGCTGGCAGAGGTCACGGCTGCCAGCTAGAAAATATTAAATCAGACACAAACCTACTCGGGACGCTCACCTGTAAAATACTCTCCAAATTCTTGCTCGAGTTTCATGGCTTTGTCAAAGACCTTGTTGGCCTGTTCGTACGTCTGTCTCCGGTTCATCTCCCTGTCATGCACAAAAAATAGAAACTCAGCTCTCTTTCTTAGCAACGAACAAAAGCAAAAATATCCCACAGACCCAGGGTGCCTGGGAAGCCTCCGCACATCAGAAATGGAAGCTGCATGAGACCCAGTTTACAAAGGCAAGAACCTTCCCCACACACTCTTTATTGCCTTGGCAGTTCACCCCAACTTCCAGCAGTGAAGTCCTTCCCACTGCACCATAACACAGAAATGCATGGAAGTCCAGGCAATCCTCTGAATTTGCAAGACCACTGAAAAAAATCTCCTTGCTTTTCCAAAGCCCATCACCACCCTCCTTGCCTAGGTTCCCTCACGTTCATGTAATACCAGAATTAACAATTCTACCACTGCTGCCTTGAGAAGGGGTTTTCCCAGTCCCCTTGGTACCAGCAGAGCCTCTTCTGACCTTAAAGTTCACCTCTAGCTACAGAATTTCCTCACAGATAACATTCTCTGTTGATACTTGGAAGACTTGCAAGCTCAGATCTCACACCCTTCCCAGGGCCACAAGCAGCAGAAGGTTCCCCTGAGGGGCACAGGAAATGTCTCCTCCAGCTGTGATCCATCACCCCAGGCTATCAGCAGCTCTCCTGGCTGGTCTCAGGGCCCAGGTGAGCAGGTTACATTAGGCATATTTGCGAGCATTTGTACACTGCCCACAGAAAATTCTCTGGTGCAAACAAAGGGCTTTAAGCCACAGCAATACATGGAGCCTGGATGCACCATGGCATTAGATGTGGAAAAACACTGCAGAGACAGTAACGGGCCCAGCAATTCTTAAGGGAAGAGAAGCTGAAGGAAATTCCAGCACCAGCAACCACCTCTACCGCTTTCTAAAAAGTAGAGGCAGCAGAAATACGAACCCTTGACTTGCCAGGGCTGCTCACCCCGGAGAGGCAACAGCAGGTGTCGTTACACTTACATGAGAGCTTCGATGGATTTTGGTTTGATGAAAATGGCAATGGGATAAAGTTGTGCTTGTTGCAACCTCTTGATAGCATTGCCAGATACATCCAGGATGCAGTGCTTCCCCTGGAAAGGAGACGATCAGGATCAGACCTACCCACACAGTCTGCTCTGTGCAGAAAACAGCTTGCTCATACAGACGCGCTTGCAAAAGAGAGGAGCCACAGAGATGAAACACCAGTCCCGAGACACGGGCCAACTCCCAGTGCCCTCACATTCCCATCTGCTTAGGGCAGGACAGCAGCAATGTGAGGGGACTGATTTTTTCTCTGAATGCTTGAAAAGCTGTTCACGAGTCATCAGCACACCCCAGCAGTCCTGCACAGGAAACATTTTGGCTCCTCTGAGAGCAGCCAGGCAGCTTTGTCCTGTGAAATCCTTAATACGAGCTGGGCTTTTGAGCATTTTTTGGCCATGAGTTGGGCCAGACCCCGCCTGGCGCAGTGACAGCCCCCGCCTCAGGAAGGCTCAGCCCTTCACACTCACCCTCTCTGCGACCGCCCGCACCGACTGAATGCTGGTCCCGTAGAGATTGTCATTGAACTGCCCGGCCTCTATGAACTTATTGTCCTGAATATCCTTCTCCATCTGTTCTCGGGATACGACGAAGTGGTAGTCTTGCCCATCCACCTCGTTCTCGCGCCGAGGCCTGGTGGTGTCTGGAGGAGAGCAGGCCTCAGGAGCGACCCCAGAGCAACCCACACCAAACCTGTGTCCCCACAGCCCTCCTCCTCCTCACGCCCGGACCCGCAGGTCGCTGAGCCACCGCCCTCCCCTCCCTGCGGCAAGGCCCAAGCACCTGCTGGGACTTACGTGGCACACAGGAACCAAACTTGTGTGGGAATTCGGAGATGAGGTCATCGTTAACTCGGTCCTTCGTTGGCCCCAGGATGATCACTGGCCTCGCATAGTGAACTGCGAACACAAGCCACACTGTGAGACCAGGTCTGCGCTCCAGGAAGCCCCATGCAAGTTTATCTCCTCCTGGATGTATTCAAAATCTTTCTGGTCTGACCCTAATGATCTGTGTGGGCAGGCAAAATGCTGCTGTGAATGCATCTCCTCATCTCCATCCCCCTGCCAGCACGAGGCTGACCCAGGGGAAGGAGCTGCCCCGGGGCAGCGGGCGCCAGCCCGCACACTGGGGAAGGTGCCGAGGCTCTCATAGGTCACAGATCAGCCAAGCTGCTCCACTGCCTGGGGCATGAAGCAGACAGCCAGGACATCTGGATGTGAGCTAGAGGGCTGAAAGAGTCTGATCCTGCTCCTGGCAAGGACAGGCTGCTGAGGCAGGGACTAGAACAGAATCACCCAATATCCTGCGTTGGAAGGGGCCCACAAGGATCATCGAGTCCAACTCCTGGCTCCACACACAACCACCCAAAAACCAAACCCTACATCTGAGAGCGTTGCCCAAATGCTTCTTGAACTCCAGCAGGTCCGGGGCTGTGACCACGTCCCTGGGCAGCCTGTCCCAGTGCCCGACCACCCTCTGGGTGCAGAACCTTTCCCTAACCCCCAGCCTGACCTTCCCCTGTCCCAGCTCCATGCTGTTCCCTCGGGTCCTGTCGCTGTCCCCAGAGAGCAGAGCTCAGCGCCTGCCCCTCCGCTCCGCTCCCCTCGTTCAGCCTGTGAAAGGGGAGCTGAGGCTGTGTGAGAGGGAGGGGACTGGAGCAGAAGAAATGATCCCACCCTCAGCTGGGGACCAAAACCCAGCTCGGTTTTAGCTCTGGCTCTCCCTTGGCTGTTGTTTGACAGACCAGGTTGCAACTCTTCTTTGGTGACTACAAAAGGGTTTGTGAACGAGGGCAGGGAAACACCCAGAAGGCAGCGTGCACGCAGGTCCCCTGCTGCATGCAAATGCCCCGCACTGAAGCAAGCAGCCAAGAAACTCCACTGATTTTCACTCTATCTCACCACAGGGGCAGGCAAGATCGTCCTGGCTACCCACACAGTGCAGCTGTGAGCAGGGACACGGGCTCTGATGCCCATGCCCAAGCAGGACAGCTCAGCACCAGGACTTACTTTCTTGCCGTGTCACCGGTTCGTATGACAGGATAGTGTCCTCTTGTCCTTCTGAAACAGAGCCAAGGAGAGGCACGTGAGCACCAGCAGCTTTCCAACCCCAGCCACCTCAGACCCTGGGGACGGGCTCTCACGCCCACCCAGCAATCAGCCCGTTATTCACAGTAATTATTCACACATCAGTTCTGGGGTTGGCCTCCTCCTTCCCTCCCCTCCACTGCACGCTCGGACTTGGGCAGGCACAGCCAGTGGGTGTGCTGCAGGTACTCAGAGGACCTGCTAGGGCTAACAGGAGCACTGGCTGCAGCTGGACCCAAAATGCTCTCAGACAGGCTCAGGCTCTGGGAGCCACTCGTGCTCCAGACCCAGCACCTGGCCATTGCCGAGGACAGGTCCTCTGTGGGCTGGGAAATTTGCCACCAATTCTGCACGGCCAGGGGAGCCTGGGGAACCAGCCAGGCTTGCTCCTGACCCCTGGGAAGGGAGCTGGCCACAGCATCTTGGTGTCACCAGCAGGAAGGACCAGCCTCCGAACAGAAACGCCACTGGGACAGGACGAGACGAGAGCGCGCACACACACACACACACACACACACACGGAGGTGAGACAGCAGGAGAGGTGCATACTTACTGGAACTGCTCTCGCTGTCACTGGTGTTTGATGTCACGCCCTCTGCAAAGCAACCAGAGAGACCCCCTTGAGACCGAGCGCTCGCCACGGGCACAAGAGCTGTCACCCGGCGCTAGTGACGGAGGGCAGGGAGCCAGGCGGCACGCAGGTGGCACCGGCGGCACGGAGAAAACGGGTCCTGGGAGCGGGGGTGCCAAGGCAGGATGGCATCTCTCGCCCTTTGTTGCTCTCAGGGGGAAACGGGGGACGTGCAAGGGGAACTTCTTCTGCTTGGCTACTCTGGAGGGATGGCAGAAGGAGCCGGGAGCGGGGCTGAGGGGCAGGGCTGGCCCAGGCGCGGGAGGGAGCGGGTGCAGCATGCACACGGAGGGCTGGGGACAGGGGAGCCTGCCTGCGGGGACAGGGCTGGGACTCACAGAGACAAGACAGTGACAGGATGGGACAGAGTTCGGGGCTTTGCTTGCTTCGGTTGATCCCAGTGCTGTGACCTCCCCGCACAGGCTGGCGGCCGCTCTGCTGCTGCCTGTCCCCAGCCCCACAGGGGCTTTGGGAACGCAGGGAGCGGGAGCTGCAGCACAGCAGGGAGAGCCGAGGAGCTGTTGTGGTGGAGCTCTGAGTGCACAGGCAACCATAGGCCTCCAGAGGAAGGCAGCAAGATGCTTTCACCTGCCCCTGAGGGAAGCTGGCTTGGGCACAGCCACCTCCCCACCGGCAACCAGCGGCTCCAGGGCTCCGAGAATGGAGCAGAGCCAGCAACCAGCCCGGCTGGGTGCAGGGGAGGAGGCACAGCTCCCCCCGGGTGCTGCGGGCAGTCCCCTCACACGTGCTTAGGGCATGGCAGAAATCCCCAAGCAAACTCCCCGTCCCCTCTCCCGTGCAGCAGGCGGCACCTCCGAAAGCCCAGGACCCTCTGCTGGGAGAGGCAGCAAGCCCGCGGGGTTCCTCGTGCCCTGCACCCAGAGAAGCACGAACCTCCCCCAGGCACCACCAGGCATGCCAGCAACGGAAAGTGAAGGATGCGCATTGAAATTCGACTTACTCAGGTTCTTTGCTCCATAATAATCGTCACTTAACCCAGGGAAGTCCTGATTTCACAGACAGCGAGAAGAGGGAGAGGGGCAGAGGAGAGCGCGGGAGAGGGGCGGTCAGAGAGAGGGGAAAAGAAGACAGAGCCAGATGAGCATTAGTGACAGGAGTGCGGAACGGCCCAGAGCTGCAACTGCAAGTGAGGTTAAGAAACGTTTCTCGGAGGTGACACGGGCAGCACAGTGCCGACGTCTCACCCCGTGCTGCCGACCCCCCCAGCACCCAGCCGGGTGCACCCACGCTGCCCCCCAGCCCCAGAGGCCACCGAGGGCCCCTTGCTCTGCTGCTCCAGGGCTTGGGAGGGAAGCGTGGCCGGGGCAGAGCTGCCAGCAAGCAGCTCCGAGGTGTTTCTCTGATGCCCCGCTTGTTTTTTTTCATGAGGTACAGAAGATCTGTCTCCCCTAAGCCTCTCTAGAGGGGAAAAGCGCACTGCTGTACCTCTGATGGCACGGCAGGGGGGCAGATTTTTCCCCACGTTAGCTGCCCGTGCCCCAGCACTTGCACAGGCTGCGAAAACCAGGGGGAAAGGACCCCCTGCTGCAAGCAGCACACCGGGACAGGCAGCGCAGCAGCATGTGGCTGCAGGCTTCTCTGACGTGGGCTAGCGAAGAGCAGAGCCTGCCCCGTGCCCGTGCCATATGTCCCTGCGCCGCAGGGCTGGCTGAGAGCAGCACCTCAACAGCCTTCAGCTACAGGCACTGTGCTGACCTGAGCCTGGAGGGCTGCGACATGGAAACCAGGCTCTGTCAGCACCCCTGCCCCGCACCATCTCCTCCTGGAGCTCTGCTGCTCAGCCACCTCCAGCACAGGGTGCCTGCACCCCGCCACAAAGCAAGGGGAGCCAGGAGGGAACAAGCTCCCTGTGGCTGAGCCTGTCCTCTGCAGACAGGTCTGTTTGATCAGAGATTTTCCAGCACGCCACAGGCAGGGGTCTGCTGTGAGCCCAGCCGCATGCTCTGCTGGTTCCTGGACACCACCAGCATCAGGCTGGGTGCTGAGGTCTCTGCCACCCGCTGGCAGCCTGGCTGAGGGACACGGGCAGTGTCCTGGAGCAGCCTGGCTCCAGCCACCCCCCTCTGCGTGCAGCCCAGGAGAGCAGCTGGAGGGGATGCACTCACTGCGCTGCCACCTGGGCACGGGCACTGCTCTGCCTTGCCCACCTCCTCTGCTCAAAGCTGCAAGGACTGCAGCTCTCCCCATGGGTGCTTGCTGAAGGATTGGATGCAGTTTAGCATCTGGAAAGAGGAGGAGCTGGGTGAGGTGAGCAGCTGTGCCCGGCAAGGGCAGGCTGTTCTGTCCTTGCGCTGGAGAGCGGGGAACGAGCCCTTCCCAGCCCCGTGCTCGGTGCAGGGGGAGCTCTGTGCTCGGCAGCTGCCTCTCAGCTGCTCCGCACCAGCCAGCTTTCCCCATGCTCTGGGCCCCAGCCTTCCTGATGTCAGGATTTTGGGGCAACAAGCCGAACGTTCTGCCAAATTAAAGAGCAGCTCTCAAGCCTGGAGGTGTCCCCAGCTTACACCCCGCTTCTCCCACCCTCCTCGACACCCGGGATGTGTCTGTGCACAGCCCGGCCTGCAGGGAGCAAGCAGCAGCAGCAGCAGGAGCCGCAGCACAGCCTGCCCTCGCTGGAAGCCCCGGGGCCTAGGTGAGAGCTGGGTATTCCCCAAAATTTGGAGCCAGCTACCGAAGACGTGCCTCAGCCGCTGCGTGTGGGCAGCGCCTCTGCCAGCGAGGGCACGCGTCCCTCACGCCCACGGGGTTTCACCCCCTGGAGGGGCTTTGAGGCTGTCAGGAATACGTAGCCCACAGGCACGTCTACGGGAGGCAGGAAGCACAGGCAGGGCATCCCCAGCCCCTCAGCCCCTAACAGGACAGGAGACAAGCTTCTGTACAGCTCAGCCGGCCCCTTGCTCTGGGAGGGGAGCAGCCCTTGGCAGGCAGAGGGAGGGAGCAGAGCCCACAGCACACGGGAGAGAGCAGGAGGAGGCAGAGCGGAGATCGAGGCAAGTGTAAAGTCGTGAAAGGATGAAGACATCAAACATGAGAGAGAGAAAGAGAGAGCCAGCCCGTGCACAGAGACACGGCCAGAGGCAGCTGGACTTGCAGCAGCTGGGAGAGCCTGCCTGTGCACAGGTCTCGTGGCTGGGACTTCAGTGGGTGCAAAGGGACGAGAAATTCAGCGGTGAGGTCCCTCATCCGGGTGGCATTTGCCCCAAGCGCTACAGAAGCCGCTGCTTTTATTTCCAGCTGGGGCTGTTCCCTAGCTGACGGCATGGCTGAAGGGCACAGAACCTGATCCAAGCCCCACACGGCCACCGAGGGGGAGGCCGGACAAGGTGTCAACACCTTTCCCACCAGCATCCAGCAAGGGGGAAGCTGCTCCTTGGGTCAAATCTGTGCCTGACTGCGCTGGGAGGAAACCTGCCAGTACTGCAGGACACGTACCTGGCCTCTGCCTGCCTCGCAGGAACAGCGCTGTTTGGCCAATGCAGGCAGGTGCCAGGCTCAGCAGCTACAGAAAAGTGCCAAATCTCTCCTCCCCGAGGCAGGAGAGGGGCCGGGGGGGATTGCACGCTTGCCCTCTCTGGCCAGCTGCTACTTACGTTCCTGTCCGCTGCTCTCCTGGGCCAGGTTCTCTTTGCTCTTGTAAAATGGAAACTTTCGAGAGAGGCGGAAACTCTTTTTACGTTTCGTTTTGATCGACTGTGAAGAACATGGAGATGGAAGGGAGGACAGAAAAAACAATGGTGTTTAATGCATGCAAGGAAAATTAAAATGAAGAGACAATGAGGAGCCGTGTCAGGGCGGTTACCCTTAAATGAAATCATGGAGATTACATGAAAACTGTAATGCAGGAAAAAAATTAAGTGCAGAGAAAAATGTGGTTTTTTAGGGATGTCGGGAAGCTGATGAGCCAACGAGCAGTTCTGCAGGAGGAGCAAGGCCGTTCTCCCTGCCTCGGCCGTCCGCTCAAGCGCTCCGTGTGAGGGAAGCCACGCTCTCCTGCACCAGCTGCCTGCAGTCAGCTCCCAGCCACCAGTGCTCTGCCCGGGCCACAGTGGGATGTGCTCCGCTCCCTCACCACTGCCACCACTACGGGTGTCCTTCACCAGCGCTGTCACATCTGCCCGGGCTCCTCTGCTCACCCTCCTGCTGTCGAGGGGACCCGTGCTGGGCCGAGCCAGGTGGACGCGTGCCTGAGGAATTTGAGTCCAATCGCGCTGCTCTTCCCGTGGGGTTGCTCCAGCTGCTGCCGGTGGGAACACGGCACCGGCTGCTGGCACTCATCCTGCCCCCGCTAGCTACCGGCTCGGCGCGCCCTCCTGAGCCCCAGCCCCAGCACTTACCCGGTTGGACTCTATCATGCCGGTCCTGGCGTGGAACTTCACCGTTTTCAACCGCGCTCTCTCCTTCTTCTCCACCCTGATGGGGAGTTAAATGAGGGAGATGCTGCTGGTCCTGCATACCGGCTGTCCCCGCCGGGCCCAGCACGCTTCTCCCCTCGGCTGTCAGGGTGTCCTGAGCACCCACGGGTGGTGGGCCCTCTCACAAGGGGAGCTCCTCTCCATGGAGGGATGGAGGTGGCACCTGCCCCGGGTCTGATCAGGACTAGGGCAGGCTGAAAACCTCACCCAAGGGGTGAGGGAACAAGCCAGCCTTCCTGCTAGGAGGATGGAGGACAGAGGAGATGGGGCACGTGTATTGAAAAACTCCCCCTTGACTCCAGGAGGCCTTCCAAAGGCTGGCTCAGCACTCGAGCAGCAGGGTGGCTGTGTCTGGCTACCAGAGGCAGTGCAGAGGCAGCAGGGCCGGGCTCTGCTCAAATTCCACAGCGCCTTTAACGCCATGCAGAGGCACTGCCCCGAGGTCTGGGGGGCCTAGGCCCTGTGTGTGACAGCTCCTGCTGCTGGGCACTCACCTCTTCTTGCTGGGGATGACCCCGATCTGCTCGCTCTCGCCATGGGGTGTCACGAGCCTGGCTTGCCACCACTCATCATCAGAGGCATTGATGACGTGCAGGATGTCCCCGTAGGAGAAGCTGAGGCCCTGGCTGGGCAAGCAACTGTCCCGGGTCCGGTCATAGTCAAACAGAGCTCTGCGAAGGAACAGAGAGGAGTGAAACCTTCCTCTACCGAGCCTAGCAGCATCAAGGACCGCAAACAAGCACCAGCACTGCAGGTGTCCTAGGGCAGCACTGCCCTCACACCTTTGAGGATTTAAAAACAAACTTTTGGGAAAGCTTCTCCTGCAGCTGACTATGCCGTGCAGCCACCAGTACACCCTTTCTAGCCCAGGGTGAGGTGCTTGACACGAACAGTGTGCAACACCGGAACAACAGTCCTGGACCAACAAACTAGCTCTTGACTTCAGTTACAAGAGGCGCACAAACCACAGAAATGTTGAAGAAGGCTGTGGTTAGCAAGCAGGTAGACAACCATCCAAAGCTCAGCGACCTCAAGAATACAACAGCACATATGCGGTACCCCAGGGCGAACTTTCAAAAAGCCCTCCCTGCTCCCCTCCGCCCACTGCCCTGCATCCTGTAAGCTCACCGTGCCCCCACCAGCCTTATGACACCCTCCCAGCCTGGCTGGGCACAGAGAAGGCACCTCCTGCCCCGCTGCCCATCAGGAAGACAGCACGGGAGGAAAACCCCAGCTGCCCACTCGGCTCCGGGGGTAAGCTGGGTCTCAGGAGCAAAGCCGCAGGCCGGCAGACTGCGCAAGGAAAAGGGAGCAGAGCGTCTGCCCCGCTCCTCTGTCATGACCAAGAAGGCTGGGGAGGCGGATAGGATGCTACAGGATATGGCCATGCCCTGCTGCTGGTGAGCAGTCACACAGAAGACGACTGCAGGGCACGCGGAGCATTCACTTTTATTTACGTACACGGCATTTTATTCCAGAGGCTGAGAATTATGAATGCCTCTCAGTGTTTATCTGCTCCTCCAGCTGTTCCTTTTCAGACTTTTAAATACTTCCTTTAAGGACAAATTTTTAATTTACAAGAGAGAAGCTTCAATATTCTTCAACTATCCAGCTACAGAAGAGATGATTATTTTTTATACCAAGGAAGAGGAGCACTAATGCTCTGCCTGTGCGAGTTATCACACCCGTGCTGCAGCTCTTTGCCACAAGCTGCTTTCAGTGGCTTCCTAACATTTTCTACTAATGTCAGATCTCCACCCAGATCTATTTTCCTCAGACTTGTCCATCCTGCAAGAAATGGAAACACAGGAGCAGTCACGCAGGGCCCTGCTGCTGGCAGGGCAGCTGGGAGCCCCATTTTTGCCCCTGTTTTTCCCCTGTGGCAGGGGCTGGGGCACGGCTAGCACGGGTGCTTACTGCACCAGCAGCCAGCCTCATCCAGGCAGAAAAGAAAGGGGAAAGCCACAAGAACAAAGTCCCTCTGCCCTGCTCATCACCCCCTTCCTCTACAAGGAACCCGGAGGGGGGTCTGAAGCGACACAGCACAAGTGACATTGATCTTCGAGCTGAATCCTTTTACCCGTGGCTACATAAATAGTAAAAGCAACAGGCACGCTGCGCATCAGCCTCCTGCAGGGTTAGCTGCCTGGATAACGCTCTCAAAAATCGCTTCCCCGCTACATTTAACAAGACACCTCTCCTTGCCCGGCACGGCTGACAGGAGTCAGGGCAGGTCTCCCTCCCGGCGGTGGTTGGCAGCTCTGGGTGAGCCGGGGCTCCTCTCTCCGGGGAAGCAGAGGAAGCATCAATTCTTGCACCATCAGGAAAGCTGCTCCTGCTCCCGGCTTCTCTCACCTGTCCTGACCGGCTAAATCACCACGCGGAGTGGCTGCAGGGGCAGCTCCAGCCTGGTTTGCCTTTCACTAAGGCACCAAGCTCGACCCGCAGGACCTTATTTTTGGTGATGGTGTCAACTGGCAAGCTAGGAAGTGCCAGATCATCCTCCAGCCCAGAGGGAACCTTACCAAAGGGACTGCCCCTTCTGAACATCCCCCGAATTGGTGTCCCGAACACTCCTCCCACCTCCCAGGCACCACAAGTGGGCAACAGCCCCCGCCCGCATGAGAGCTTGTGAGTTCAAATACCAGATGTCATTCGCAAGGCTGCAAAAAAAGGATTTTGGCTGGATCAGCCTCAGAGACAGCTCCAGCAATAGCTCCAGCCAGGACAGGAACAACCCGGGGACTGCTCGGTCATCTCTTATGAAGCAACCTGAAGGCTGGACGAGGTCCTGTGCGTGTGGGTTCGCTCAGCCAGCAGGTCACCCTCCTTTTTCCAGCTTGCCCAAGGCTGTGGCTCACCTGCTGTAGCCGAGAGGCTCTCGTGCTCGGTCCCGCAGGAGAACAGGAATGAGAGCGGCCCCCAGGCGCAGCACGTGGCACCAGAGCCGGCAGCGAAAACACTGCAGGGCCCTTCAGCTGGAGGCAAGCAGCCCTCACAGGCACCTGCTCCCTGCCAAGAGATAAGGCTGCCTGCGTGCCTGGCACGCCCCTGCCAGACCAGCGCCATTAGGAGCAAGGAGAGAGCGCAATTAGGAGGAAAGAGAGCACAGGGAACAGGCCAGGCAGGTTCCTGAGCCTGCACACAGGCTGCGGGGAGCTCAGCACCAGCCCTGAGCTCACTTTGCAGCACGGGGCACTGACAGCACGCCCCGTGCACCTCCTCTGCCACCAGCTCCCTGAGCGCACAGTGTTGTGCCGCAACCCGTGGAGGGGAGAAAGGGAGAGTTCAGGCAAGCAGGGCTGGGGGAAGAGGAGACGGCACCGGCCGGGTGCTGCAGCCCTGCCCCGTGCTCAGGGCAGCCCTGCCCCGCTCCTCCCAGTGCCTGCACGGGGAATTCAGCACCGGCAGCCCCTGTGCCAAGGTCAGGCTGCAGCCAAACGCAGCAGGAAGAGCCCCGGGCAGGTACGAAGCACAGGTCACCCAGGTACCGTGGGCAGCAGGAGGGCTCCCTGAGCTGATGGGTCACAGAAACAGGTCACGCTGCCAGCTCCTGCTCCACGCATGGGCACAGCGGAGGCATGAGGCACCTCTTCCAGAGGGCCCCAGGGGTGTTTCCCCAAGGCGTCTCCGCTCCGTGGGGCCCACCCTCAGCGCGCACGGCAGCGCACACAGTGAGGACCTGGGGGGCCACAGCACACTACGGCTCCAGGCTCCGAGGACTTTGCCCTGCAGGGACACGATCCTGGCCCCAAAACACAACCTGAGCACCACGGGGCGAGGAGCTGCCCCGGCAGCCGCAGGAAGGAGCTGCACGAGGAGGTGGCGTGCCCAGCTCCGGGCCCCGCTGACGGGGCGCACCGCAGCCTCGCGGGGCTGACTCAAGCAGTTTGGTAGCAGGTCCCGTAATTGATGTCCTGTCCACAACGCAGCAGCTCAGCCGGTTTCAGGGAACCTGCGCTCGAAACCACCCCGCCCAGAAGGGCTGGGGCAGCCCTGGCAGCTCTCACACGCTCACGGGGAGCGTGCGGCAGCCGCCGGAGCAGGGCAGAGCCCCGGGCTGGCCTCTGGTGAGCTGGGGGACCCAGCGAGGTGCTGCCCAGCTCCTGTCTGGCACAGGGCTGTAGATGCCACCAGAGTCACACAGAGGGACACAGCCATGCCCCTTCCTTGTGTAAGGACCCCAGCAAGCAGCGGGCAGCTCTCAAAAGATGTGGGATGCTAAAAAGCAGAGTGAAGGGAGCCTGACAGCGGAGCAGCATTTTTTTGCAGGCCTGCCCTGGCACGTGCAGCAGCTCTCCGGGCAGGGAACAAGAGATTTGCACGCTCATTTCATGCTGGACCCAGCCTAAACCCCTGCTCCATTTATGAGGATGTCACTGCGACAGCGGATCTCGAATCAAGCAAGGCTCTGCAGAGCCTCGTGCAATTGTGAGCTGCGGGAGCCTGCTGCTGCAGTTCTCCCCTGTGCCAGGCTGGGCTCACGCTGGGCACGCCGTCCCCTACCACCCCAAGCCCCTCTGCACAGCACAGCCACGCCACAGGAGATGCAGGCTGAGGCTGAAGCAGCCCCAGCTCTCACCCTCCTCACCACAGGGAAAAAGCAGCGTCCCTTGCTATTGCCAACCCCCATCCGCAACAGGCTGTGCAAGGTGAGGATTTATGGGATTATTTTAATGAGCAAGTTAAAATCACTTGTTAGCTGTCACCACGCTGACTCTCATTGCAAGAGAAGGCGCTGCAGCAGGCTGGGAGGTGGCAGGGGCAGAAGGCAGGAGCCAGCAGCGAGCACGGGGCCGCGATGGCCAGGACGTGCAGCAGGTACAGAGCCAGCGCTGCGCAGCCACTTAACCCCTGCCTGCTCCGCACCTGGCTCCAACCCAAAAGCACATCTCGGGATCAAAGCAATAATCCTCCTAAGAGCTCAGCTCCCCTCCAGCCAGATTCTGCCGCAGGACCAGCAGGGGAGGAGACAGAAGCCAGTTAGTGGGGAGCAGTTAGAGGAGAGCGCGCTGCTGGGGCACAAGCGGGGCTGCTCCAGCTGCTGGAAACCCCAAGAAACCCCAAGCTGAGGGAGCCCCCCACCGGGCTGGGCCACCCCACAGCTCGTGGGTGGGTGGCAATACCCGGAGGGGCCAGGCACCCCTGCCATCAGGGCCTTAGCCAATTGCTCACACCACTGCCTGCGTCCTCCCTTGGGCCCGCTCCGTCCCTCCAGCCCCTGAGCGCTCACCCTGGGAGCTCACCCTGCATGGTGCAGCTCCCAGTGCAAAAGGCATTAAAATGCAGAGCACTCAGCCCTGAAGAACTCCTGTAAAAGCCCCTGCTCCACGCTGCAGGCTTCGTGCCTTGTTTGTAACACTCCCTTCCCTCGCCCCGCAGTGGCAGGGGAGCGTGTCCTCCACAGACGGGCTGCACGGGTGCAAGGATGTGATCCCAGCTGGCGTGGGAGCAGCAGCCCAGGGATGCATTGCTCATCTGTAAGGCCGCACTGCCATTTTCCTTCCTCATTCCCAATTGCCAGGCACACCCAGGGGAACCGCAGACACCTCCTGGAAGGTGCACTCGTGTCAGCAGCGCTGGGTTTGCTGCGCTTCCCCCAGCAGGCACAGCATTACCCTTGTGTGTGCGTGTGTGTGTGTGCTCAGCAACGGGCCTCCCTGCCAGCAGAGCTGTGGCGAAGCAAGAGTGGGTCCCACGCTGAGACCCAGCGAGCAGTTCCTCCCTCAGGTGGAAGGTCCACCTCCTCGACCCAAAGCTTGGCACGAGATCAGAAGCGGAAAGCAGCCACAGAGCTGGGAGCTGGCACCGGGTGTTCTGCCCTGCGTGAGATCTCACATGCGTGCAGGGACGAGGGAGGGCCCCTGTAACAGCTCTGCTCAGCTGCAGCAGCACCGGGGTGCAAAGCCAGCCCGGGTTGAACCATCCCACCCCACACATACACCCAGGGGATGCGGTGGGACAGCACGGCACCCCACGTGCTGCGCATCCAGCGCTGGCAGCAACGACAGGCAGGGAGATGGGGGAGCCTTACCGGACATAGAGGGATCTCTTCTCGCTTGTCCGGAGCGAGCCAGAGCCAGAGCTCATGCTGCTGTTCATCATCTGCTCTCTCAAGTCGTGGATCTTGGACTCGAAGCGGCTGTACTCTGCGGGGAGACAGAGGGTCAGCGCAGGCAGGGGCTGCCTTTAAAACTCCACCACCACCCCAGCGAGCAGCAAGCAGCACGCCAGGTTAACCCAGAAAGCACTGAGAGGCAACCGCAGCCTGGCCACGGGGCGTGTGGCAGCTCCCTGCACGAGCTGCTGCCCTGCAGAGCGAGCCAGAACACAGGGACAGAACGAGACCTCGCAGGGGACCGTCACCTGCTGGCCAAGGCGACGTGGCACGGCTGGAGGGCACCTGCCCCACGCCACGGGTCCCAGCCCAACAGTGCCTGGCAGCAGAGCCCCACGCACGCAGCAGGCACAGGGGGACGGCTGCCACCCGGCCACCGCTGCCAGCACAGGGTGAGGGCTCCACACGCAGCACCACAGCCCCCAACTCGGTGGCAGCCCCCAGCCCGTCCCTGGCTCGGGCTGGGGGGCAACGCACACCCCGCAGCCCTAGGAAGCGAGAGGGGGGGATTCACCTGTCGGCACCTCCATCCCAGGCAGCACAAGACCCTCCGGGAGCCCGCGGCACCTCCGGCAGCGGCAGGACGGGAGCTGCCACCACCTGCAGCTCCTCCCTCCCTCCCCGACCTTCAGCTGGGTGTAAAGGTCGGCCCCAAAGCGGAGGGCGGAGGCTCCGGCCCCGCGCACCCAGGGCAGAGCAGGGAGGGTTTGCTCCCGTGCAGCCAAAGGACAGGCGGAGAGCAACAGAGGTGGCCCTGCTCCCTCCTTCCTGATAGCGCCCAGCAAAGGGTGTTTGTCTGTGCGACGCATCAAACAGCCTGCCGGGGAGCACCGGGCACGGACACGTGGGTTACAAAAGCCCCCAGGGTGGCACGAGCCATGTGTGTGCACTGCGGGTGCTGCCCCCAACGCCGTGCTCCATCCCGCAGAAGGATCTTGCAGGGTGCTGCCCAGCCCGCAGAGCTGCATCCCGCACGCGCAGGGGGATCACTGCTGAGAAATGCACCGCGGGCTGTTTGAAAGTCGGCCCCTCGCTGTGCACCGAGGGAGCCTGCTCCGCTGTTGTCGGTGGGGTTGGGGTTACGCAACTGTGGCTTGGCATTTCCTGGCCATCTAGCCCTAAAGTGTGCAGCCAGACCCTGCTCGAGACCTCCTTTCTGCACAGAATTGTCGAATTCTACTCGATGACTACAGGAAAAAAAAAAAAAAAAAAAAAAAGAGATACGCACCAAAAACCCCAACCCGCACATAAAAATTCCACAGCCACGTACAGGAGCTGTGCTGCAGCCCCAGCCTCTGAAGCCTGCTCTGCTGGTTTTCTGAAAACCCCAAACCCCAGCATACGCAGCACATGTGAACCTGCCGTTTGGGACAGCTTGACAAGCCATCTGCAAGCAGCCTGCCGCTGCGCTACCCTTGGCGGGCGTGCAGCAAGAAGGGGAAAGCAAGCTGGGTTTCCTCCTCTTTGTGGCATCTCGAGCAGCAGCTCTCCTTGCGCTCCCCTTTCCCGCAGCCCCCTCTGTGTGGCTCGGGGGGGCTATGTGAATGCTGCAGCCCTCATCCCCTCCTGGCCCATCTGGCTGATGGATTTGCTGTGCCCCGTGGGAAGTTTGGAAGCGTTGCTCCTACATGTGCCACCATTTCACCCCATAACACCTGCACTGCACAGAGAAGGAGGCAGGGAGCCCAGGGCAGGGGCAGAAAGGCAGCAGATGTGCTCGGAGGCATGTTAAAAATTCATGGATAACACTCCCTGACTGCAAGTTCCTACTCGGGGTGCATGAGCCCAGCAGCTTCTCGCTCTGTAAGGGCCGTGGCTGTGCTCAGGGCGCTGCTGAGCCACTGGGATTTGTCCTATGGGATGTTAGAGATGGGGCTGCCGCCTCCCCAGCTGCGTGTTAAAGGTTTTCCCTCTGAGAAGCAAGGGCTGGGGTTGGTGCTGCAGGTCCCAGCCAGCACAGGCTGGCTGCAGCTTACTGGGACAACGGGAGTCCCCGTGCAGCAGGCGCTGCCCCCAGACATCAGGAGGCAGGGGCAGCCTTACAGCCAGCACAGGCAAACACACAACGAGGGCAATGCTTATTCCAGTAGAAAATAAAATTATCACACCAAAGCAGCACTTCACACACCCCTAACTGCACCCAGACCCGAGTTGTACTGATGCAGCACCCGACAGACAGAAGCGAGCTGAAGCCTGAGCTAAGCCCTGCTGGCAACCTCTCGCCCTGCGCCAGGGAGGATCGCAGCACCCCCAGCACGGATCAGGGGCACGACCTGTGCCGAGGAACCGATGTCCTGGAGCTCCGCAGGAGCGTGGAGCAGAGCTGGGCTTCCTGGCACGCCGCCGGGCCCCACGCCTCATTTGTTACGGGGCTCCAGACCAGCGAGGAAACTGCGACAGCAAGCACGGAGCTGCTTACTGTGCGTGCTGCGCTTGGCAGCGGCTGCTTTGCACAGGTTTAACCCCAGAGGAGCTCGGGCTCCGTGCCAGCTCCCAGCACGGGCAAGCCACCGCTCTGCCTGCACTGCGGCCATGTCCCCCCCTCAGCCAGCACCTCCCCATACACTGCCCTGCTCGCTGCTGAGCCACCTCGTCCTTTCCCTAAGTGCCACCCCCAGCTGCTGGCTCGACAGTGGAGCCAGAGGGGAGCGGGGGCAGCTGTGGGCACCCCGTGCCCGGGGCAGAGCCACTCCGGGCACCCTCACCTTGCTGCACGGGCACTCCCAGGCGGTGCGGGAGGCTGAGCGCTGCGCGGAGCGAGCCCAGATGTCTCCTTGCAGGGTTCGGCTCTGCCAGCAGCGGGGTGGCAGGGTGCCACCGCTGCGGGACGCAAGGGAAGCAGGGCGAGGTGAGAGGTGCCAGCCAAGCAGCAGCTCGGCAGCACTGGGCGGAGGAGGAACAGCCAGCTGCAAAAGCAAAGCCGGAGCCTCCCTGCGAGCACAGGGGAGGCAGGGTTACCCCAGGAGCGAGCATAGGATGTGCTCGGCTGCAACCGGGCCCCCCTTATCTGCGTGCTGGAACAGCCTCCTCGACAATTATTGGCAGGTAACCTCCAGCGAGCAGCGCTTCTGTCTCTGCTCACTGGCTCATATCCACCTTGCCTCTGCATCCTGGAAGGAGAGCTGCCGCGCGGCAGAAACTCGCCCGGGAAAGCTGCCCGCTGCACAGCAGGGAGGTGAGCGCCAGGAGCTCTTACTAATCCCCACCTCCCCGGCACTCCCACAGCAGCCAGGCGCTGGACGTGTTCGGGACACACTTATCAAGATCGAAAATATGCAACAGGTGAACTCGCGCCTCTCGTTCCAAGTGCCACCGCCTTGCTGCTGCTGCAAGAGGTCCCGCTGTGGGAGCCTGACGCCAGGAGGAGCAGCGCTTTGTTATTTCCACCTAGCAAGGTGGTGAAGCAACGCCCTGCCTGTGCCCTTGTGGCCCTTCCTCCAGAGCTGGTCCCACGCAGGTGCTCCTGGAGAGGGGCTGAGCCCGCAGGGCACAGAGCAGCCCCCCCCCCCGTGGCCCCAATCCCCTCCCAGAGGAACCTTTGGCCTCTGCATTCTTCCGCGAGAAAGCCCGAAGGGATTTCAGCTGCCCAGGTTTCAAAGCGTTGGGATTAGACATCCACAGGGCCATTGTCTGCAGCTCTCCCTGCCTCTCCACCCTCGCAGTGGAAAAGGCATCCTGTTTTCAATAGCGCTGGCTTCAGCTCCGCACGGGCTAATGCTCACTGTGATCCCCCAGCTCATTTCCCTGCAGAGCTGCTGTTTCTATGGCAAACAAGCCCAGCAAATGGAGCCGGCACACGGCAGCGGAGCCAGAGCGCGACGGAGCCGCTCCCTCCCTCCCTGCTCTCTGCTGCAGCCCCGGCAATCGTGCTTTTTCCTTGTGTCCAGAGCACAAAGGGAGAAAGCGCAGTGAGAGCGCGGGGAGCCGCATCAGAGAGTGATCCCTGAGCGTGCACAAAGCCCGGTGCACGTGCACGGCTTTAGGCACACAAACGCCTGCCTGGCTCAGGCTGGATCCGGCCATCAGCAGATCCCGGGGACCTTTCAGCCGCAGGCTCCAGCCCGGCGCCTGTCACACGTGAGATCTGCAATCTGCTCCATCGCTCCTCTTCAGCAAAGCGTTTTACTGCCCTGAGTCCACGCACCTTTGAGCTGGGGGGGGTCAAAGTACAAACACCGCCCAGGCATGGTGAGCACGGGCCCAGGGCACGCCGTGCTGCACGCTCAGATGAGTGGCACTGAGCACAGAGGTGCCGAAAGCTTGGCAACTTCTGGAAGTCGCTGCGAGGTCTCGGCAGTTCCCTCTTAGCAGCCAGCTCGGAGGAACGCCACCGCTCGGGTTTTTGTGTTTTAAAGCGAAGGAAAATCAAAGCCGCGCTCCGCGGGGCTTCAGGAGGTGTAATTGCCAAACCTGAGCGCTTGTGATAACAGCGGACAAAGTTCACAGGGAGAAACGCTCCGAGGAAAGAGCTCTTCCAAACAGCTCCGAGGCAGCAGCACACGGAGCGGCCTCCTTGCAAGACAGCTTGGGGCTGCGCCAGGCACGGGTGCTCAGAAGAGAGGCAGGACCGTGACTCCTGCCGTCCTTCCCCGGCTCTGTCTTTGCTCTCCTCCACTCCTAACCACTCACAGGACCCCACCAGGAGGGCACCTAATCCATGAGGCTTATGCAAGCGGCCTCGCTGCTGCCTCGAAGCCGCACGGAGGTTAGACCCTACAGCAGAGCGCAACTTGAGCACGTGCGGGTTTATCCAGCACCCTGTGCAAGCCCTGCCCCTGCTCACACACAGCAGACAGACGAAAGGCAGCCCTCCACGTACGGATTCGCTCCTCAGAGCCCCTTCTGCTGGGCCCTCAGGACCTGCCTTTGGCTAGCAACACCTCACGCCCTGTTTTCAGGCTGGGTTTGCTGCAGCCAGGCTCACGCTTCGCTTTTCATTGCTATAGGTGCGATTCCCTTCTGCACAAGCAGGTCGTGCTTTTGGGAAGCCAGCACAGCCAGCACGCTCACTGCAGCCACTGCTCCCCTTGGGGCACCCACAACCCA
Source organism: Netta rufina (assembly GCF_964035555.1). Classification (NCBI taxonomy): domain Eukaryota; kingdom Metazoa; phylum Chordata; class Aves; order Anseriformes; family Anatidae; genus Netta; species Netta rufina. The sequence goes on from NC_140135.1 coordinate 12,404,561, forward strand.
GCTCTTGCTCTTCCACCAGCACAGACCCGTGCCCTGCACGGACAACACAACCACTTGGCACCACGCACCCCACGCCTCAAGGGGATGCCGGCCCCACCAGCCCCTTCCCCGCAGGGCTTGGGGTGCCCAACACCGCCCCGGGGGGCCCCCAAGCGCCTTGAGCCAGCGCCTGGGGGGGGTCACAGCGACCTGTGCCCCGCGACACAGAGACACCACCCGTGTCCCCCCCGTGCCGGAGCTCACGGAACAAGCGGCACCGGGGACAGCAGAGCCGGGAGCGCTTCCTGGAAGCGAGGAGGAGGGGAAAAAAAAAAAAAAAAACCCCGAGCAGCCCAAGCGCTCCCCCGGCTCCCCGGGCGGCGCTACCGGCCCCGCTCCCTTCCTGCCCGGCGGGATGCGGAAGCGGGGCCGGGGGGGGGGCAGCGGGGGGCGGCCGGAGCTTGGCCCGGCGGCGGCGGCGGCGCTCGGGGCCGCTCTTTGTCTGCTGCGGCCGGCGCTGAGCAGTGAGGGCGGCCCCGGGGGGGTCCCCGCCCCGGGTAGGAGCCCCCCGGGCCCGGCTGTACCCGGGATATGGGGGGGGGGGGGACGGGGAGCGGGTCCGTGCTCACCTGCGGAGGGCGGGAAGGAGGCGGCGGCGGCGGCGCCCCGGCAGCAGCCCCGGAGCCGCCCGGCCCGCACACACAAAGCCGCGCAGGCACCGCCGGCGGGACGGCGGGGACACGCCCCCTCCCGCCGCGCCGCCCAATCGCAGCCCGCGCTTCCCGCCGCGCCCCGCCCCCCGGCTCCGCTCCCAGCCAATCCACGCCCCCTCCCTCCCCCGCCCCGCCCGCTCGGCGCGCCACACACGGCCACGCCCCTCTCGTTTACATAGACCACGCCCTCTAATTTGCATATGGCGCACCGCCCCCTCCCGGTGCCGGTGCCGGTGGCGGTGGCGGTACCTTCGGGCCGGTACTGCGCGATGATGGTCACCGTCTGCCCCGCCCGCTTCAGTGCTGCCGCCGCCTGCTCGTGGGTGGCGTTGCGCAGGTTGACGCCGTTCACCTGCCGGGACAGCGCGGCTCCGTCACACCGGGACAGCCGCTGCACCGCCCTAACGGTGCTCCCGGTGTCCCCGTCACCCAGGCCCTGCTCTTCCATGTGCCTGTGGTACCATCACCCCGCCTGGTACCCACACCCCTGGTACCGACACCCCCAGTACTGACACACCCAGTACCAACACCCCCAGTACCCACACCCCCAGTACCAATACCCCCAATACCAAAATCTCCAGTACCGACACCCCCAGTACCAATACACCAATACCAATACCCCCAGTACCAACACCCCCAGTACTGACACCCCAGCACCAATACTGACACTCCCAGTACTGACACCCCCTGTACCAACACCCCCAGCACCAATAACCCCAGAACCACACCGGGCAGGGAACCACAGGGCCCCGCACCCAGGGACCATGGCCACACCAGCACTGAGGGATGGATGGTGCTGAACCACGTCCCCACAGCCCCAGTACCCCCAGACATGGGTCTGCCCCGTGCCCGGTGCCCGGTGCCTGTCCCTCCCCGCCGGGCCAACTCACCGAGAGGATGCGGTCTCCTCTCCGCAGCTCCCCGCTGAGGTCGGCAGGGCCTCCGGCCAGGATGAAGGACACGAAGATGCCCTCTCCATCTTCCCCCCCGACGATGTTGAAGCCCAGGCCGGTGGAGCCTTTGTGCAGGATGATTTTCCGGGGCTCTCTGGAGGGACAGACAAGGGACATGGGGACATCAGGGTGAGGAGAAGCAACGCGGGTGATGGGGCCAGGGGAAGTGCACCACACAACTGGGGTTCAGTGACACAAAGCAGAGCACACACAGGGACAGAGCATCAGCCAGGGGCATCACGCACGGCATGGAGGCACCGGGAGCCCAGGCACTGGGGACGGTGCCAGGACAGGGGAATCGCAGCCCCCCGCACCCTGCACGGCCCTTGTGCCCGCAGCCGCACAGACACACACGGCGCAGCCCCGCACGGCTCAGCAGCAGCACACCAGCAGCCCTGAATTTTTCAACGATGACTTAATTCTTCTGCAGTTCAAACAATAGGCAGGCACAGGCAGAAAGACTGCCTGGCATCGCAAAAATCCAGCGCCGATTTTTCAGCTAGGAAAAAAATAAGCGCGATAGGAACGGCGGCAGCTCCCAGCTCAAGGGCTGCGTTCAAAGCACAAGGAACGAGTGACGCCAGCGAGCGCACCCTGGCAAAAATGCACGGACCGACAGCAATTGCCAGCTGACATGGCATCAGGGACCATCGGTGTGTTGGCTCGGTGACCAGCATGGATGGGTTGGATATGGGGTAGGTGCTGCAAGGCCAGGGAGCTCAGCATCCTCGCCCACCCACGTCCTCCGGGACGTGGTAGAAGTGGTGCCAGTGCCTCAGGCAGCACCGTGGCACTCGCGGTGGATCCTACAATGCTGGCAGCCCCGTGCTGACGGAAGGCTGGGGCAGGGGGCTGCTCCCCGAGCTGCTGCGGCAGGTAGGATGATGCGGGCACCCAGGGGAATAACGCTTGGCTCAGCAGCCAGCACGGAGGCCTGCAGCCCGGCAGCATTCTCCCAGGTGATTCTCGCAAGAAAATGTCTTCTTCATCCCCCCTGGCCAGCCCGGAGCATCAGTGCCGTCACCTGGGCTGACGGGGGAAGGTTTTGGTGCTCTCAGCACTGTAGGAGGCAGGATTTGCCTCCAGGGACCCAAGCCAGCACCCCAGGAACCTTCCCTCCCCTTTGGGGAGTCCCGATGGGCTGAATGTCACTCAGACAGCTCAGGCTGCCACCTTATAAGGAGCAAGGGCAGCAGGAGACAGACAGACAGACAGACAGACAGACAGACGGGAAGGACACCCAGCCCTGCCTGACCCTCCCGGCTGCGAGCAGCTCCTCTCCCCGTGCCGCGTTCCCTCCCGGTACCTCTGCTCGCACTTGCTCCCGTGGCCCCGCTGCTGCCTGGCAGGGGACGGGGGCGGCTGTCCCCGGTAGGACATGGAGGAGGAGACGTTGACGGTGAACATCGTGGCGTGGCGGGGCTGGGGGGCAGGAACACCCCCGAGCTCTGCACCCTGCGCTGTTTCTCTCTGCCTCCCGCCTGGCGCGGCAGCGGGGCACGCGGCTTCCCGGTCCCATACCCACACCCTGGGTTTTTTTAGAAGCACGACAGGGATGCAGGCTTTGGCGCCTGCTAGACCCAGTGGGCTTAACCCCTTCCTGCCCCCCGCTGCGCATCGCCGGGCACCTCTCCCTCTCTCCCTCCAACGCGGAGGCACAGCAGCATCGTAACCCCGGCCTGCGCCAGCTCTGCGTGTCAATGCAGCAGGGGCTGAACCTTGTGTCCTCCAGAAAATGCTGCCTGAATCCTTACAGCCTCCGGACATGTTTGAGCTCTGAGCTCAGCAGAGCTCAGGACTCAGGTTGGGATGCGCTGGGTCTGGGGGGGACCCAGGAGACCCCACGCAGACACCAGCAGGCTGAACCCCCTGGGATCGCTGTGCCCCATGGAGGCTCAGCACCACATCCTGGGGCTGTCACAAGCACCTGGCTCTGCTGATGAGCCCCCAGCTCTGTGCTCCACTGCTGCTTTTGTGCTTTTGTGGCTGGGAGCCTGCCCAGCCTCCGGGGCTGAGCAGTGCCTTGGTCCTGGAGCCTGCTCCTCTGTCCCCCGAGCGTTGGTGGGGAGGCTGTGGGGCCAGGCAGGTGCAGGGGGCTGCCAGGGGCAGGGAGGGCTGCAGCTGTTTTTCCCTCTGCAGCAAATCCTTGCCTGGGGCTAGAGATTTTCCTGAGGAAGAAATAGGTCAGGTTTCTGGGTCTGCAAGCCCGTGCTTCCAACCAGCCGATGAACTCGCTCGGCCCCTTGCTTTTTGCTGCTGCCCTTGAGGAAGCGTCCCCAGCATGGATGAAGACAGATGGTAGAGAGGCACCACAAGAACCAAGGAGAGGAAATAAAGCCCCAGGCAGGTAAGTCGCTTATCCCAGGTCTCAGTCATGGTATGCACTCCAGGCATCCAGAGCGGGACAATGTTCCTGCAGATGGATCCCACGCTGGACACTGCGGCATTGACACCTTGACCTGGGCACGCAGCGGGGCTGCGCCAGCTCTGGATGTCCGTGGTGCAGCTCATGGGGAAGCAGCTGCTCTGCTCCCGGGCACTGCAGGACACGAGGGTCACTGGGGACACGTATGAGGAGCGGCTGAGGTCCCTGGGTTTGTTCAGCCCCAAGCAGAGCAGGCTGAGGGGAGGCCTCATGGCAGCCTCAGGAGGGGAGCGGAGGGGCAGGCGCTGAGCTCTGCTCTCTGGGGACAGAGACAGGACCCGAGGGAATGGCATGGAGCTGGGACAGGGGAGGGTCAGGCTGGGGGTTAGGGAAAGGTTCTGCACCCAGGGGGTGGTTGGGCACTGGGACAGGCTGCCCAGGGCAGTGGTCACAGCATGGAGTACAAGAAGCATTTGGATAATGCTCTCAGATATGTGGTCTGATTTTTGGGTGGTCCTCTGTGGAGCCAGGAGTTGGACTCGATGATCCTCGTGGGTCCCTTCCAATTCAGGATATTCGATGACTCCATGATTCTACGTCCCTGCTTGCAGCAGCACGCGTGCCTGCAGGAGGGGAAGAGGCAGCAGCTGGGGCGCTGGGCTCAACATGCTGCGGTGGGGCCCTCGCAAGGCAGCACCATCCTCTAGCGGCCGCCGGCTCCTGCTGCACCACAGCCACCGCTGCTGGGTGGTGCCTGGGTCGCAGGATGCTCTCGTCCCTCTCCGGCCCGCCAGGAAGGCCATCAGCTCGTGTGGGATCCGGGGGGATCAGGGGTCCTTGGAGGAGGGACAGATGGTGCGGTGGCGCTGGGAATCAGTCACCTTCTGTGGCGCAATACAAACGGAGAAAGCGGAGCTCCTGCAGCACAGCATCCTCCTCCCCCAGCGCCCGGGCAGCTCGTGAATGGCTGCATCCGGAGGGGAAGCAGCGCGGGGACAGGCTGTGGGACCGGTGGTATCGGTGCCGAGAGCACGCAGGAGACGTGGACCCGGATGGGGCGAGCGCTGCAGAGGTCGTGGTGCACAGCAGGGCCCACCGAGAGGCGAGGAAGGGATGGGGTGGACGTGATGGCAGGGGCTCTCTGAGACGACCTGCCTGATGCCCGATGGCACGTCAGGGTCTTCTGCTCTGGGATCCATCAGTGTCACAGAACGGGACCGTCCCAGCCCGGATGAGGCTGCAGCCTCGCTCATAACCACGGAGCCAACCCTGGTCCTGACCCAAGCATCAGCCCTAAACACGCAGCTGGAGCCCAACGTCCAGCCCTGGATCACTTCTCATCCCAGGGCTCGCAGCACCTGGGTGGAGGACTGGGGTCCCAGGCTTGGGGAGCACAGGGAGAGGAGCTGTACTAGGACCGAGAGCTGTGCCCCCCAGCCCCTCACCCCCTGCACGGCACCCACAAACAGGGGCTGTCAGCCACGGCTGAGGCTCTGCACCCTCTACAGTAGGGTACGGGGATGAGCTGAGGGAGAGAAAGGGAAGGAAGAGAAGGGGCAGGCTCTGGGGATGCCCGTGCCTGGCTCTCACCTGGTGAAGTCGTCGTCCCCAATCATGTGCCGAGGGATGGGCGAGTACCTGGAGGGGGTCACTTGAGGGGGGACGGTGTAGGCAGGTTTGTTCTCCACGCTGCCCAGGTAGCCCAGACTGGAGTTATGGCTTATGTGGTTGTCAGCCAAGGCTGAAAAGGCTGCAGGAGAGGAGACGGGCATCAGGAGCAGAAATCAGCTTCAGGGCAGATGGCAGAGATCACCCCGGCACCTCCCGCCAGCTCCAGCACGTGCCATCCCCCATCCCCGCTGCGCCATCCCCCCCTGGCCCCGCAGTGCCCCAGGGCTGCCCCATGGGCAGCGTACGTACTGCTGGCGTAGTCGGGGGGCGCGTACATGTCGTTGAGGTGCAGGCTGCCAGGTTTGGCCACCTTCAGGTACACCATGTCCGAGGTGTTCTTCAGGGCGGCCACCGCCTCCTCGTGCCGCACGTCCTGCAGGTTCGTGTTATTCACCTGCCGGGGGCAAGGGGGGCGGTGAGACGGTGGCTGTCCCCTCCCGCAGCACCGTCCCAGCAGGGATCCCAGGAAAAGGGACCGGGAATGGGCACCGTGGCACTGCGGGTGCCTGGCTGCCCACTGTAGGCACAGGGCTTACCGCCAGCAGCCGGTCCCCGATCTGCAGGCGCCCGTCCTTCTGGGCAGCGCCTCCCTCGATGATCTTGGTGATGTAGATGCTGTTGTCCCCGGGGATGTGCTGGTTCCCGATGCCCCCTGCGATGCTGAAGCCCAGTCCTGGGGATGAGCAGGAGGGGAGAAGGGGGTGAGGGACCCTGCTCCCAACCCAACGGGCCACCTTCTCACTGCCCAGCCGCTATGGGCTTCGCTGTGGGGCTGCCCCACACCCTGCCCCACGTAGCATCCCACCCTGCAACGCTGGGACAGACACCCAGGGGACACCCCACAGCAGCCCGTGGGACTCACCTTTGGGTCCCTTCATCAGGTTGACCTCCATGATGGTCTCCGGCGGGGGCTGCCGGCGCCGCACCACGAGCCGCACCACGGGGCCCGCTTCCTTCAGAGCCTCCACGGCTTTGCTGTGCACCACCTCGGAGACGTCCACGTCGTTGACTCGCAGCACACAGTCATTCACCCTGCGGGTACAACGTGGCCCTGAGCTCCCAAGAACCGCCAGTCCGTGCTACCACACTCATCTCTGCCACCCTCCTCTGGCTGTGAGGACCCTCACGTGAAGGGGGAACTGCTTGAGCTGGCCAGATCCCACTCTTTGGGACGAGGAGGTTTGCAGGAGTAAAAATGTGGGGTGACAGCGGGGTCCCTCCCCAGGGGGCGGAGGCAAAGGGGGAGGCAGTGAGGCTGGTCCCTGTGCTGTCACCCTACTGGAGAAGGGAGATGGGGGAAGGATGGATCCTGCCCCAGGACGCACAGGGAAGGAGGGGAGCCAGAACCAGGGTGGGCAGGCAGGATGCTGGTGGCAGGGGGATCCCTGCAGAGGTGACCTGGCCATGGGTAAGGGGCTGGGAGGGAGCAGGGGTGGGAGCTGACCAGTGGGGCAGACGGAACCAGGATCCGGGGTGACCCCCCCAGCCCCATACACTCACCCCAAACGTCCGTCCATGGCTGCCGCTCCCCCGGGGATGATTTTGGTGATGAAGATGCCCGGGTCATCTGGAATGTGGGGGTTGTCGATCCCTCCTGCTATGCTGAAGCCGAGGCCGGAGTTACCCTGCGGGAAACCACAGGCGGCGGCTGTCCCATGCGGCCACTTCCTCGCTGGCAGCGCCGGTCTGACAGCAGCGAGCCCCCCTTACAGCATCCCCCCTGCTCCGGGAGGGCAGCGGGTGCGTGGCTGAGGGGAGGCCGGCGCTCGTCAGCCCCGGGTGCTGGGCGCTGAGCACCCAACAGATGGAGCGGGAGCGTGGGAGCCGCCAGGACCTCCCTCGCCACCACGTCTCTGCCGAGAGACTGAGGCAGGCAGCGCGCGGGGGGACGAGGGGGTGGTCCTTGGCGGAGAAAACCTCCCCTCGCTGGCGGCTCCCCAGGAGGAGACACCGACGGCACAGCCCGTGCGGAGAAACGGGGCTTGGACCCACCACCAGCATCTGTCCCCCGTGCCCCCCGAGGCTCAGGGTGCCGCTGGCTGGCGGCTGCTGCAGTGCTGCGCTGGGTCTCGACACCGTGAAACGAGCGGCTCCCTCCTCAGCCCCGCAGTGCTGGTGCCAAACTCTGCACCAGGGCAGCGGAGGGGGCTGTAGGGATGGAGATGAAGCCTGAAGAGGAAGGAGGGAGCCACGCCGTGCCCCTGTCCTGGCACACTCACCGTGTCCCAGCAGCATCCCACCATCAGCAGGCACTTCTGCCCAGCCCCGCGCTGCCTGCCCCACTCGGGGACCCCACTTGGTCACACACTTAGGGCCACTGCTTCCCCTGCCGTGCCTGATGCAAGTGGACAATTACTGATTTAATTTTTTTTTCCTGCTCTGCCTTGAAAATCAGATGGCTTGTTGCCTTGTTTTCTCATGCGGAAGAGCTGACACTTAGTCACATCCTACTGTGCCCGCCTCTCACACACAACTGTGCTCAGGCCAAGCACTGCCCCTGCTGCCCAGGGCCCCCGGGGTGCTGCTGCTCACCCACAGGTGACGGGGAGCTCTGGGAGCCCCCTGATGGACCCATGGTCAGGAGGGCTGCACTAGGACACCAGGAGGTGTGGCTGCCTAAAGTGGACTCCTGACATTGCCTCTGTCCGGCTCTGGAAGGGTGCTCTGCGATGCTGGCTAAGAAAGCTGGGAATGATCCAGGAGGGGGTTGGTTTTATTCTGATAAACCAGAAGAAATCAAGTTAAAGGGATTTCTTTGCTGGCATTGGGGCTGCTGGAGACGTGGGGGGCAGCACCTGCCACAGACACGTGCAGTGCCCATCAACCCACTGCCATGCTCCTCTGCAGGCACAGCTCCCTTGGTTATTGCCCCCAAATGCTGCTGCCTTTACCCTTTACAACAAAGACAGGGATTAATCACAGAGAAGTGATCCTGGGATGTGCTGGGGTTGTCTCTGGGAGCTGAACATCCCAGCAAGGGGACAGTCTCTCACCCACAGGCGGCAAGGAGCTCCTCCTGCAAGGTGATGGGGCTGCAGTGGTCCCACTGGGCCCGGGGAAGGGGACAGACATGGGTCAGGTCTGTGCTGGTCCTGGCACTGCATTTCCCTTGTGGTTTCTGGCTGCCTGGAGCCGGGCAGCAGACCCCTGCAGCAGCAGAGCAGTGAGAGCTGTACAGCAGCCTGACCCTGCCAGCCCCAGCCGGCTGTGGGCTGAGGATGCTCTGCAGCATCCCCGAACACAAGGCTTTTGCTTCTACAGAGGGCTCGGAGCAGGCAGCACTCAGCCCAAAAAGGAAGCATCCCCTGGGCTCGTTTCGTCAGGCACGCTGGGGAAGCGGTGGGTGAGGCTGCAGCCCCAGATAACCTTCCGTCCACCCACCTCCGTGATGCAGAGCCGGGGGGAGGAGGGGGATGACTAAAAGCACAGGAGAACGAGTGATGCGTCTTCCCCTGCGCTGCTGGCCAAGCAGCGAGGAGGAGGCCGTCGCCTCGCTCGTGCTGCTGTGCCAGGCGATGGAGGCCCTGCACGGGGTGGGACAGGGCTGCCCCCCAGCACACAGCACAGAGCTGGGGCTGCGGAGCCCTGCGCTCATCCCGTGGCGCTGCCTGACCCCGCTGTGCCCACGCCTCGGAGCAAAGCTTGGGGCAGCTTTTCCTGCTCCCTCCCCATCCCTCCTGCGCGCAGGGATGCAGCCTCTGCACCACCCGCTGCTCCCAGCACCAACCCCGTCCCCTGTGGGAGCCGATTTTATGGGCTGTGGCGCAGCACCCGGCGCCAGCTCTGCGTGGCCAGGGTCTCACCACGAGATGGGGGAAGGCGCAGGCTGGAGCCCCCCCTCCACCGCAGTCTGGGCTACGAGAAAACCTGTCCTCGCTGCTCAGCATCACCAGGCTCAGTGCCCCGCGGCGAGGCAGAGCCAGCCACTGGGGCAGGGGGGCGGCAGCCGGGCGAGAGGCGAGAGACAGAACCCCCCCCGCGTGCGCGAGTGCAGCTCCTTCTGCCTCCATTTTCCAGCGAAGACGGTGACAAAGAGCCCCCCCCAGCCCCAGCTCTGCGCTGGCGGGGCTGCGGGGGTGAGGGTGCGAATGAGGGAGGTGAGGGAGAAACCCTCCTCCCTCCCTTCTGGAGGGGTGCGCGGGGGGAGCGGCGAGCCCAGCCCCCTGCCGCGGGGGAAGGAAAGCCAGACACCCCCAAACCCCTCCAGGGAGGGGAGCAGAGCCCCCCCCCCCCGTGCCCATCAGTTTTGGGGAGTGTTTTGGGGTGAGTGGGGGCTGCCTGTGGGGAGGGCACCCGCATGGTCGGCACCGTGCCGCCCGGCCAGCACTTACCCTTTCCAAGACGATCTCCTCGTATTTAAACATCCCATCGCTGCCGTTCACCTAGGGAGAGGGAAAGAGCGCGTTAGGGCTCCGCATGCATCCCGGGGCACTGGAATATGGAGAATCCACCCCAAAACCCGTGCCGTCACAGCTGACAACCTCAAATGCAGTTGTGCAAGCCTGCCCTGGAATTAAACCACTCGCTGCTTTTCTTTCTGGGCATGATCCAAAGCCCACTGACTTTAATGTACTTTAGCTCAAACCTTTTATTCTGGCAGCTCATTTTGTGAGGAATGAAAAGGAGCTCAACCAAATCCACACAAAGCAATGACGCCTTTGTTACCCAGCATGTAATTAACCTCGGGAATTCACTGCTGCAGGAAGCAAGGAAAGGGGCTTGGTCGACTGGAAAAAAAAAAGAAAGGTCTGTAATAACACAATGTACATCTTCAGTAGCTTATATCTTCAAAATCTTTTTGCAGCCTGGTCTTGTTAACATGGAAGATCAAGGTAATTTGGATTAATCTATTCTGTTGAATTAGCTGGTCTCAAAGGAAACAAAGTGGGATATACACCTTTCATATAGGGTGCCCCTTAAATAACAGAATGGTACAGCCTCGATGCTGCATGCCATGCTGCTCCCTGCACTCAAGAAACTCCCACAGCCATCGTGTCAAAGATGATGAAATGTAATGGTGAGGGGCCCGAACACCTCTCACACGAAGGGACAGAGAAATGCTTATCAGAAAGAAAACCAAAAGCCAAAGGCTTGCGGTTGTAGGCTCTGAAATAGCAAACCTTAAATGTGCAGGTCAAAAACTTCCATTTTCCCCATCACTAAAAACGTACAGAAAAACACGGTGGCAGTTTCAAAACGCACTCAGACACCTCTTTCACCTGCATGCCCCAGGTCATTAGAGTCAGGCCTCAGGCAGCTGCAAAAGCCTCAGAATAAGGAAGATTTGAAAACCGATTGCATGTTGAAACCTCCAGGGTTGTTACGTGGCCACAGGACCTTGGGAGGCTCAAACCTCACACTTTAGGTCCCCCTGGGAGATGGGGGACCTGGCTACAAGGCTGCAAGACAGAGTGGTTTTGCCCAGGCTAAAAGCTCTTCACTGCTGCAGAGGCACAGAGTGGAAGTCCCCCAGCCCGTTGTGCTTCCAGAATGAGGCTGGAGAAAGGCCGGGGCAGGGGGCCAGGCCAGCTCCAGAGCCTTGCAGGACCTTTGTTGTGCTAACTGAGATCAAGAGAAGGAGCCAGAGGCCTGAAACAAGGGAGATTCAAGTGGGACATAAGGAAAGCTCTGGGGAAAAGGAAAGCTCCAGGATGTGCTGTTAGGGTATCGACAGCTGTGGAAGCATTGTTGGGCTGGAGTCTAGCAAGGCCACCCCTCAGAAGGGCTTCAGGGGTTGAGAGGAAGTCACTAGATGTGCTGGCAGACCTTCTCCCCTCCAGCTCCTGCTCTGCCCACAAATCCTGGGGGCACAGATGCTGCACCCCCTCAGCCAGCACCGTCACGGTACAGAGCAGGGGAAGACGAGTCCTCCATGGGCAGGGGCATCGCTGCCTGGCTGCGGGACCCCCCCGCCACCGCTTTTCCTCCCCGTCCCACCACACTGACTAATCCTGAGTCCCCCTCACCGCCTCCCTCGCCCAAGCCCCCGGGCTCCTCTCGCCGCCGCAGTTGGTGGCCCGGCGTGCGGTGCGTGGCTCTGCCTCCCCCCCAGCTTTCCAGCAACTCAGATTCCTGGCACCCGCCGCTACTACACACGTTGTCCTCTCCGCTTTGGCATTAAACGCTATTGCCACACAGACAGCCATATGCACACCCACGGCCGCAGAGGAACAGCACATACATACCTCCAGGATGGGGATGTGCAGAAAACTTTGACAATCTGTGAGCCGCAGGGAGAGCCAGCAGCGCCCGCGCCGGGAAGCACCCGGGCAGGGACCCGCGGCACGGGGTGTGGGGGCACCCGGGACACGGTCCCACAGTGCTCCCCCTCGAAACCTTGGGGTTGTCAATGCCAAGGGGCATTTCGTATTGCATTTTGTGTCACGTTTTGCACCTTTCCCTGAAAATGAGCAGGGTCAGCACCTGCCCAGCACAGCGTGTGCCAGGTGAGCTGAGCCTGGACGTGAAGTTCTAGCTCTGATTACGTCTCCAAAACCCGTGCAACAGAACGCCAGTTAATTGCATAAGGAAGCCAAATGGAGACCTTAATATATACCACGTAACCAAGGGAACAAGCCAACAAAGCAAACGTTCCAGCATCGGAAAATTGAATACCAGTCACTCACTGACGGCAAAACCCACCCGTGGCACCCACCAGAGCCACCATGGCCTGAGTGTGCCACAGGCTGCTGTCCCTGTGCTCGCAGGGGGCACCCTGTGCTCCTGCTCAGCTTGCTTTGGGACCATGTCCCCTGCAACATGATGATAAACTCCCAGGGATACCCTGATTCCCCATCTAACTCTCTCCTGAGCTCCCTCACAATTTAGGTGCTGCCTCCCTGTTAATGGGGGGTGCAGACCTGACACATTTTGGCTCCCATCTGGGACTTGTTTGGGAGATGTCTGGCTCCAGGCTTTCATGGGGGTGTCCTGGGACATGTCCCAGGGCCATCCCTTCCTGGGCAGGGTGAGCCTACCCCACTCTGCTTTCATTTCCCTGGGTTCCACCTGCAAAGCCCACGGGGGTGTGGGGCTCATTAGCTGTTCCCAGCACAGCCCAATCCTGAGCAGCAGCTGGTTTGTAATGGAGAAGAGTCAGGGTATTTTTTCCAAGCCCATCCCACGCAGCAAGCCCACCTGAGGCCTCAGGAAGAGGCCCCCTCTCTGGCCTTCGCTTCTCTTTCGTGTTTTGAGCAGCAGGGAAATAGTTAGCGATGATGACATTTAAATCATCAACAGAAGGCTGCAGAGTTAACACTCATTTGATAAACAGAAGAGCGCACACCTTCCAGAGCTACTGCAAGCTGTCTGCAGGCTCAGCCGGCCAACACCGCACCGTCGCACGTGGAACACAGTTTGCAATTTGCTAGAGAGTTGGGGTTTTTTCAAAAAGAAAAAAGAAAAAAAAAAAAAGGAGGCCAAATTTAGAAGGATAAGATGGGGTTCCTCAAACTAACCCAAATTGCCCAACAGGCTGCAGGAAGAATAAACCACAGGAAGAGTAATCCTCCTGCTTTCTGAGCAGGATGTGGCCCTCACCTTGCTGTTACCACGCGGTGGGACTAGGCACCGGCACCTCGCTTTGGGTGAGGCTGCAGGTCGGGGCACACGGCCGAGCCTTTCCTAAGCCACACAATAGGGCTTTGGAGAGACTCTCCCTGCTCCCTGGCAGCAGTCTCTGCACACCCTGGGCAGAAATAAGTTGTTTCAGCTCCAGAGAGGCAGCTCGGAAACACAGACAGCACTGCCTGCCGTGGGAGCTGTGCTCCCGATGCTCCATCTACCCTCTAGGGACAGGGTGTGCAGAACACACCAATGGGTGAAATGGTGAGCGGCAACCTGGAGCTGCAGGTGGGTGCTTGTGTGAGCCCAGCCTGACTACAAGCTGCAGACTATCTATCCTTCAGGGGCTGCTTTTAATAGAGAAGGAATTCGATGAGGATTTTGTTGGGTTTTTACACCCTGGGAGTGCTGGGTTTGGAGCCGCAGGCAGCATAGCTGAGCTCTGGCCCTGGCAGCAAGCGGGATGCAGGGCCACAGCTTGTACCTTGTGGTGCTGCTGGTGCCACATGCTCTTGGGGATGGAGGTGGGTGGACAGAGGGACTGAAATGTGGAGCAGACTTCTTGATAAACAGCCGGGGCCAAATTCAGCCCAGCAGCTAGTCCAATGTAATCAATGGAGCTAGAACAGGAAGGAACTAGACCACATCCATCTGTTTATCATTAAGGAAAGCATTGAATAGTTAAGTAATTAAAGACTGGAAGATGTGACATTAACCCTTCCAAATACATACTGTACCAACAGGCTTCGGCTTTTGTTTTTGTAGAAGAACTCTGTGCCAGACTTGCCACTTCACTGTGCTCTTCTGCAGAAATCCCCTGCTGTGGCTCCTTTGCTGACCTGCGGGACCACTGAGGGGAGCCTCTGAGGTTTGTTTTCCGTGGAGCCTGGCTCCCCAGGAAGGGGGTGACAGGATGGAGCAGGGCTCGCCCTGGCTCCAAAGTTCTTTGCAAGCCATTTTTTGGCACTGAGTTTCCAGCGGGGAAGGCTGGTTTCTGCACTGGTGCCACACAAAGCAGAACATCCTTTGGGAATAACAACTGTGTTCTGCCACAGCTCTACAAGGCTGCTGGGCCCAGGACCACCATCACCTTCTTCCCGAAAACCAGGAGGATTTGGCTCAGCACCTGAGGCGCTATTAAACAGCGTGTCCAGGGCTGCAGAGGGCCTGGCTGGGCCTCCCTTCCTTTTGGTAGCCCAGCTGGCCCAGCACGGCTCTGATGTGCACCAAGCCTATGAGAGGCTGTGGGCTGACATCTCCAATTTGTTAGGAGGAAGGTTCGACCACCAGAAGTAACCCACAGCCTTCCGCCCCGAGTTCAAAGGCTAACCAAGTCTCAAACAAGTCCCAGTGCTGCTTCGTTAACGTGGAAGGCAACCAAAACTTGCTGTATCGTAAGAAAAACAGGTGCAAAGCACACAGCCCTGGCAAGAAGTCAACTGAGCTCCCTTTCGGGAAGAAAATGGGAGCACCCCTGAAGCACAGAGCCAGCAGAGCAGAAATCCACGCCGACCGCCCCACTCCCTCCATCCCCCCTTGCAGGAATGAGTTGCAGACACTCTGGTGAGGGATGCAGCAGCTCCCAAACCCTCTCTGCAATGAGCCGAGGAGGAGTAGCTCTATAGCAAGCCGAGAGTGCCAAGCACACTATGGCTGCAAACACTCCCCATCACCGAGCGCTGCTCAGCTGCTGGCAGCCATGGCTCCGCTCAGTGTGGCCCAGCTCCAGCAGGGTTCGGGGCTGGGATGTGCTGTGGGGACGTGGCGCGGGCCCCAGGCTCCTCTGCCACCTGGCTGGGGCCTCCCCGGGTGGAGGAGCCTTGTGGAAAAGAAGGGAAACGAAACCAGGAGACTTACAGAGAGCCCTTGTTCCAGCGAGTCTGTGTTGACGATAATGGGAGCAGGGTTGGCCTGTGGGGAGACAAAAGCGGCATGTCACCGAGCTGAGCGCCGAACCCAGCCCTTCGTGGGGCACAGCCTCACCCAGCTGTGCCACCACAGGCCCTCCAGGAGAAGGCAGCTGAGGAAGGGCTCTGCTCTTGGCCCTCCTCCACGTGCCCAGCAGCCCTGGGATGGATGTGGGGACACGGCACGGTTCGGGGCATGGGTCCCCTCCTCTGGCCCGGTCTATCCCCCCCTCAGGCCTCAGCTGCAGGGAGGGAGACAGGGAACACCAGAAACTCTCCCAGCCTCTGGCAAGAATCACACCAGCACCAAAACTGATGTGAAATCCACATTGCTGAGGGATTAGGAAATAGGAGGGGTAGGGAAATAAGTCCTTCTGCAGGTGAATATATTGCCAGCAGACCAGCCCTGAGACCTTCAGGCACCTTGCAGCAGCTGCTGCTGTCCCTCTAAGCATGGGGGAGACCTGCTTAGGTAGGGAGGCTCCCTCAGGGGAGTGCTCCAGCCCCGAGGCTGAGGGGAAGGCTACACCAGGGGGTCCTGCCATTGAGTCGAGTGGAGCCGAACCGTGCCCAGTCAAGCCATGCCGGGCTGTTCCGTGCCGTGCCGAGCTGTGCCGAGAGCTGTCCAGCGCCACAACCTCCTGAAGGTGCTGCTCCTTCCCCCAGGAGCATCCCCAGCTCGGGGAGGTTTCTCCACAAGAGCGTGAGGGAGAAGCAGCTAAAGAGGAGGAATTTCAGGCTAATACAAGGCTGACACTCCTCACCGGCATGCACCAGCAAGCCATGCAAAATCTGGAGGGTTGGGGGTGCGCTGGGATTCACGGCATCATCCCAAGGTTGGTGTGGAGAGCAACGGCCACAGCTGGGTGGTGAAATGCTGAGAGACATGAGCTACAAGGGGACGTGAGTCCTCTGCCTTGGGGCATCACAAATATCAGTCAGGGCAAGGAGCAACTGAGACATAGTGGAGGCTAGGGTAGCAGTTAACTGGAACCACGGACTGTCCAATACTGCGGGTTGCACAGCCCGGTGGCCTCTCTAAATCTATGAGACTTCCTCAGGAGCAGACTACGGCCTCGCTGCCCTCCTCTGGTATAAATCTCCCTGATGTCAACCCACCTCCTTCCATAACCCAGCACTGCATTCCCCCCCTTATCCTGATTTATCTGGCGATATTTCTGGACTTTTTGCTTGTGGTTTTGTAGGTGGGAGAGTTAAGGGTCAGCTGGATTATAGTTTTGGTCTTGCCCAGAAAGGTTCTGCTCTCATAAGGATGGGAGCAGGAGGTAGTTAATTTGATTTATTCAGATGCTTTCTGATCTTTCCTGCAGCTGTAACTATTGGTTACAAACCCATAGTTTTTATGGCAATTAATTCTCTAGCTCAGGCAAATATGACCACTTCCAAGCTCTCCTGCCAAACCCCTCCCACACACGTAAGAGAATCACAATTTTCAGGTCCAATGTCTTGGGATCTCCATGGCCCAGAAGCAGTGTTAAGCTGGGAATATCCCCTCTCTGGCAGTACACAGTCCTTGTATTTAATCCAGATAATTTGTGAGATAGCATATATTAAACCTGGCACTGGCTTTTATTAGTCCCCAGTGCAATTCTAGGAAGGGATTCCACATTTCAAGGCAAAAAAGCAGCACTTCTACTGCCAGCAATTAACAAACGGTGAATGTTTGAACCTTGGTGTGCCAGAGGCCAGCTCTTATTAGATGAGTTTCCAGGAAGGATGCAGAAGAGGCAGCCTAAGTAAATGCAGTCCATCACGTGCCCCCTGATTTACGACATGAATTCAACCCCACAAATGATGCTTTGGATCCCTCCCAGGGAGAAGTGCTCTGTATGATAATGTTATAGAGGCGTTTGCAGGTCCAGCCTGAGTCCTCCAGTGAGCCCCACTGCAGTCTCTTTGTTGAATTACTAATAGCCCACAAATCACACATCGCATTGCCTCACTCACACAGTGGTGAGCCCTAAGGACATATTTTGTCTAGCCTGCCCGCTGCGCACTGAGCATCCTTTGCAGCCATTCCACACTAGTGATTTTTACATCTCAGAATACTGCTAGGAGCACAATTTCCCACTCAGGCTCCAGATGGGACCCAGGAGATGCTGAATGAGAGTGGCTGCTTAAAACGAAGTCGCACATGGTCAGAAGGAATTCAGACCAGGAAATCCCCATTTGCCTCCTGTGGCCAGCTATTCCAGCTACTACAAGAAAGGTGATTAGATTTTAGCTCTGCCTTCCACTTCCCAATATCCCAACATTTGCACCTTGCCTGGGAGCATAGGCTCCACTTCTCTAGGCCCCAGCGACCAGGGAAATCTCAAATCCTGACCTTCAAACCTCACCCCCTTCAACGCTATTCCCTTCAGCTCCTGTTGCTGCCCAGATTTTCCCAACAGCTGTCCTCTGCCTCGCTGGCTTTGTGCCTCGATCAATCTCTCCGCATATGTGCGGTGACCCCCCTCGCTCCCCAAGGTCCTCCTTGAGTGCCACCTTCCCTGCAGCCTTCAGACACTGAGCTGGAGGATCCGTGCAGCTTCTGCCTGGTGGAGGGAGGCCGGGGCACCTCCAGCTCCTCTAGGCTTCGGTGGTCATGCTGCCGTGTGGTGAACGCCGTAGGGCTTGGACCTCTTTTCACTTGTAAACCGCCAAGCACCAGCAGGGCTTGGTAAATAATAATAGCGTGATGAAGCGTTTTAGATGGAAGAGATCTGACAGCCCCCATTGAATGTGACCTGAATGCACAGCCCTGTTCCCTCTCCTCCCTGCATGCGGCAAACCCCTGCTCCTTAGGGCATAAATTACTTACCGTTCCCTATAGAATTGAGGGCATGGTTAATTCACCAGCATGTCCCTGCTGCCCAGCAAAAAATAACGATGATCTCTCTCCTGCCCTGGCTAGCAGAGGGCTTGGTAAATGTGCCTGCCTGATGGAGGAAGGCAGAGGCTTGTCAGCCCAGGGGCGCTAGTGCCAGGCACCAGTGGGCAGTCAAGCTCCAACTATTTTTAGTGCATCACCCCTTCGCCTCCGTTTCTATTGGTATCATCTGCCGGGATGAAGGTAGGATTTGCAAAACGTGACAATTTTCCAAAACTTCCAACTGAAAGAAAAGCTGCAATTAAATGCAAATGGAGGAGGATTGTTAGCGTGCTACAGAGGGAGCAAGGCTCATCCTGCAGCATTCCCACGAGGACTGGGTCGGTTCTGAACTGGAAGCCCAGGCTGTTCTCTCCATGCTGATATCCCCAAGATTTGCATCAGGTTCACATCCTCCGCAGATCTGGCACAGGGGCCGGCCTGCAGAGGTCAGGAATTATGTACCTCCTCCAGACAAAATAAATGTGCTGCAGACCGCTGAGACCTGCTGCAACTGGATTGTGCCCACACACAAACCCATCTCCATCTCAGCCAGCAGCAGGGCTGAAGCAGAAGCCTCCAGAGCTGACAAATTCATGTCTGGACGCACAGAGCTGGCCTCTGCAGGAGGTCCGCATGCCCTGGGTGTCACACACAAAGGGGTGCATGACACAGAGCGGCTATTTGCTACCCTCAGCTTGTGCACAAGAAGCCAAGCACTAAGTTATCTGCTTGAGTTTTGCAACGTTCCCAGATTGGATCAGAGTGAAAAGTCTATCTGCCTTTTAATATCCTTTCCTTTATATCATCTCAGGTATAATAGCAACACTCAGAAGGAAATGGCTCTGGAGATAAGTGGAATTCAGTCTTTACATCCTTTTAAAAGCTCTCAGGGGCAGAGACCAAGTGGGGACATGCCCAACAGAGGCATCTGAACTGAGTGGACAGGCTGGGCTGCTCGTCGCCAGGCTCCATCTGCTTTGTGTTTTTTAGTTGCTGTTTTTTTTTTCTTTTTTTTTCTTTTTTTTTAAGGGTGTAAAATCTTGGTGAAAGCTGTGCATGTGCAGCGTGGAGAACAGCTGCTGCAGGGCAGGGCCCTGCTGTGAGCACGCAGGTCCTGGCACAGACGGATGCTGGGGAGCGGTGTCGGCGGGGGATGCGCGGGGAGCGGGGTCACACCGCGCTAACCCACGGACTTCCCAGGAGTGAGCCCAGGTCCCGGCGGCACAGCACTCGCCGTGGCTCACCCTGATGAGCGCTGACACGCTCATCTGTTCTGCGCCAGGCATTCCTGCCCTCCACGTAGACGCTGCTTTTCCCAGCACCAACAGAGAGCCCAAACCTGTGGCTGCCAAAAACATCCTCTCCCAAAGCATCTGAGATGGCACGGTTGTTCCACAGACACCCAGGTGTCGCTTCCAAGCTCAATGCAGGACCGACACCTGGTGCAAGGGGCTCCCCAAAGCCACCTCACAGCCTTCCCAACAAGAAATGATGCTCAGCACATCACTCCCTGGAATGAATGCTGGCTCCGTGGTAACACGTGGGTTTTTCCTACCTCTCAATATCAAATCCTACTCCTCCACTTCTTAATGGAAGAGGTAACAAACCACTGCCAGAGGCTGGTCCCCTTCTCACAGCTCTCCATGACCACCTAGTTTTACCTTCTCTCCACACTGTGGCAGGAGCTGAGCTCTGCTTGGGAGCGTCAGAGGGCTGCAACCACCCCAGTGTGAGACGGATGGGCCAAGGGGTGGGATGAGGGAAAGAAAACAGGCTGAAACCTTCTGGAGGCTGAAGAATTTCATGTCCAGAGATGAACCTCCCTTCCTTTTGACCAGACTAGACAAAATAACTCTTTTTGCACTTTGTTTTGCCCACTGGCTGTCACTCCTTGGGCTGGCTCCCCCTGAGCCTTTGCCACAACACCCCAGCAGCATGCCCTGTCCGGCAGGCTGGGACACCAGATGTCCCCTCCAGGCTGCGTCAGGGACAGCTTGGTCACTTCGGTGGCGTGAGCAGCCCCTGCCCTGTGCTGCGCCTTGGCACGGGCTCAAAGCACCACGGGCATCCTGGAGATGGGGAGCGGCGGCAGAACTTGAAAGGTCCGTGGTCACAAGGATCATTGGCAACGCCACCGAAATGCCCAGAGTTTAATGCGAACACAAGCAGCTACTGAGGGTTTAATCTTTGCTTTGGTGCTTTTCTTTCCCCCATTTTTTTTTTTTTTTAAAGACTACAATTAAATAGGGACTGGAAAAAGCCTTCACTCGGTGGGAAAGGAAGAAAGCTTCCCCAGACAGGAGCTCTGTGGAGTTTAAGTTTCCATTTAGAAGCCATTAAGGCCAGTGTGTTCATGCTTGAAAGTTAGACATCCTGTTCCAGGCTCAGACCGCTAAAATAAGTGACCCAATTTGCAGAGGTGCTGGGCTCCAGTCGCTTCCTTCTGACCTGATGTTGCCAAATAAAAATGACTCTATTCCTTTTCGCAGAGGGAGAATTATCATCATCTGAAAAACTTGCATGCCTCCCCCCCCCCAACAAACGCAAATATACAGGGGAAGAATGAACAAATAAATGCAAGTATTAAAGATTTCTTTGGGTTTCAAATATCCTGCTTTTTTCTCTAAGTTCCAATGCACGCCTAGGTACAAAATTTCAATACACTTCTTTCTGTGCTGCAAAATCAAACCAAGATCCATCAACACAGCCTCAAACTAAATTACAGTTGATATGAAGGCAACAAGAGGGTATTCAGGTCCCAGGGTGCTCTG
Organism: Netta rufina; assembly: GCF_964035555.1. Taxonomy (NCBI): domain Eukaryota; kingdom Metazoa; phylum Chordata; class Aves; order Anseriformes; family Anatidae; genus Netta; species Netta rufina. The sequence goes on from NC_140135.1 coordinate 12,425,358, forward strand.
AAGTGCCACATGTCACCAAAAATAATTACAACCCCTGAACAGTCCCTCAGCGAGCCCTGCTCAAATGAGCTTCTGCAGACGGAACTGTGAACTGCATTTCAAATCCAGGTATTCCGAGCTTGTTAAATGCTCTGTTAAAGCCTTTTCTCTCCACATTAGTGATACACGTTCATAGCATATTGCTGGAGTTACGAGTGCCCTTGAGGGATCCCCACATCATCCCATGCTTGCTTGTGCTCCAACCAGCCACGAGCGCTTGCACGCCCTGTGCCACTCACAGCACTCTCACTGCCTTGCAGGCAGAGCGAGGGTTAAGCTGATTCCCAAATTGCAGCCAGGATGCTGAGCCAGGGACACGCTGTCCCTCCCGGGCTGCCCCAGCACGCCCAGCTCTCCCAGCCCAGAGCAGACCCGTGCTGGATCCGCTCTCCTCTGGGAACTGGAGACCAGGACCCCTCGGGAGGGCATCCTGCATGGGGCTGAGCGCCGCAGCGCCCGGCACGCAGCCACGGCTGATTGCGGCCTGATTAGTCTTAATCACTTCCTCTCTCTAAATGAGCATCCGCAGCGAAGGAAGGAGCGGAAGCTCCTCGGATCATGGCAGATTGTGTGCAGGGGGCCTCACCCGAGCGAGGTGGCTCTCTGGGGATGGCCACGGCTTCTGCTTTGCTCCCACCTCCCCGCCCAGGGTACCAGGATGGATGGATGGATGGATGGATGGATGGATAGGTGGATGGATGACCCAGTGAGTTTGCTTCTCACACAGAGCCCCCACAGACCCCTCCCTGCTTCAAGCACACCCTGAGAGCAGCCGGCAGAGCCCCACCACGACCCCAGAGATGGCCAGGAATGGACAGGGGCAGCTCCCACCAAATCAGTAACATCAAAGCCAACAGGGAAGAGACCGTCTGAAAGCACAAAGCACGGGGGGAACCCTCCAGCAGGGGAGGCTGACACCTTCCTACCACCACCACGTTCCTCGTGAGGAGCCACTTCCTCCACGTTGGCCACGTCCCTGCTGGAAGCTGCCTGTTCTTGGCCTGGCTGCCTCACCACACTGCTCTCCCCTTCCTCCTCTCCCAGCAACACAGCACGGCCACGTCTTCCTATTTCCAGTGGGTACTTCCCTCTTCCTCCACGTTGTGCTGATGGGATTTCTCCCACCTGCATGGCTTCAGACTCAGCCTTCGTTGTAGCAGCCACATCTCTGCCACAGCCAGTTTGGGCAAAAGCTCTGCTGCTTCTCTGGTGCTCTCGGGTGAGAGCAGGACATGGGATGCTCAGGGAGGGTGAGGGGATCAGAAGGAGCCAGCACGCAGGTTTACAGGAATCCCACTCCCAGGAGACACAGAGAGAGGGAGGTGACCCCAGGAACGACCTGCAAAAGTGTTGGCTGGACCATGGTACTGGCTGGGTGGCAGGAAAGGAAGGTCCAGATCATCCATCAGAAATAGTGGCTGCCTCAAAGGTCTGTGGGGTGAGGGGCCGGGCTGGTGGTGGGGCACAGTTTGGGGGAAGGAGAGCAGCTCGGTGCCTGGTTATAGCCACCCGAGTCGGTGGTGACGGCAGGATCACCAGACGGAGATGCCCGAGAAACAAGCTGAGAGGTGAAATCAGATGGAAGGAGATATATTAGGAACAGACACGCAGATTTACACATCGTGAGTGAGGAGGTGATAAGCGGGTCCGTGGGAAGGGAATGAAACTCTCGCGAGGGAGTGGGGTGCGATGAGGAGCGGTGGAGAGGGAAGACCCTGCGGGACTCCGGCTGCCAAGAGGACAGGCGGGGACAGACGCTGGGGGTGGCAGGGGGGCCAGGGGACAGCGCGGGGCCGAGCGGGCGGCCGGGGTCGGGCACCGCAACGCCCCGCTGAGCGTGAGGGAGCCAGGCACGAAACGCAAGTTTCACTACAGTTGTATCTACATTTAGGTTGCCAAAAATACCTCTGGCAGATTGGATGTCTTTAATTAAAAGGATGTCTCCTGTCTCCCGGCGTGACGCAGAGCTCGCCCTGCTCACGGGGCTCTGCACGGACACCGCGGGGGCCGTCCCGTGGGGCTGCTCATCCCTGCCGTGTCCCCTCACACCCTGCCAGTGCCGGGCAGGCCAGCGGCAGTGCTTTCCCCAAATGCTCCCTCGTGGCACGGGCATGGAGCACAGGAGGAAAAGTGACCCCCCTTCCTGTTTTGGCTTCTCTCCTTCCCTCCTTCCTTCCCTCCAAACACGGAGAACGCCTTCCTCCTTTCTCCTCCTCCACCTTCGAGTGCAAAGATTTAGCTAATTTCTTCTATGAATAGCACATGAGTAGCCATAGCAACATCACCCTGCCAACCTCACCACCTCCACTGCCTCCGTGTCCCCGGCACCCCGTTCCTCTCACCCTCCCTCGCACCTCCCCAGGGAACATCTGGGGCTCCAGCCCTTTCCCACGAAGCCACCCGCACTTGGCTCCCCGCCTGCCCCTCAGCGCTCACCCCTTTCCCTCCAGCCCTGCCTGCCCATCACTCAGAAACCTGGCCTGGCCACCACGTCCTCGCCGGGTGAAGGCCAGCTCCCTCCCAAGGCTCTTTCCCCCTCCATTTCCTACGCCCCAGGAGCCTCAAATCTTTGCTGCGCCCAGCCAGAGGCCGTGCGAGGGCTGCTGCTTCCGCCAAGACTGTGCCCACCTCCTCCAGGTGATTCCCCAGCGCACGGGAGGAACTATAACAAGCAATGGTTGTGCGTGGAAAAATACCGCCTTCGGTGACACATTCGCAGCCCCAGACAGGCAGCGAGGTCCTTTCCCCCTCCTCCACCTGCCTGGCCACAAAACGCCTCCACCCAGGAGGCCCATGAAAGCCTGGTGTGACCCCGAGCTGGTCAGGGACCCACCCCGCATCCCCCCAGCCCCAGGAGAGGGAGGACAGGGGACAGCAGGGCATTGCCACGTGCCCACAGGGATGGCATCTCTGGCTGAGCAGGGCCAGGAGAGCCGGGGCAGGCTCCAGGGGCAGAGGACACTTCCCAGCCACCCACCCCACGCAGCCTTCAGCTGTGCCCTTCCCAGGGAGGAGGTGCGCATGCCCAGGGCACCCCAAATATGCAGAAAAAGGCTGGTGAGCCCCACGGCGGGTCCCACTCTTGGCACTGGGGACCCCGGGTGAGAGAAACCGCGGGGCTGGACCTTTCCCTGGCACGGTGCTGGCTGCCTCACCCCGGCACGGGGAGCAGCCCTGGAGAAGGGGCTCGAGCACGGCCGAGCATCTCAGCGCTGCGCTCCTGAGCAGCCGTGGGCGTCACTGTGCGGGGAGAGGAGGGGTTTGGAGCACTTGGCTCCTCCAGCCGCTGCGCATCAGCGATGCCTCCCCGGATCGCGCTGCCATTCCTCCCCCAAAGCGGGGAGTCCTCCTCTCACCCCAGTCTGGCAGCGGGAGGGGGGGGGGAGTTGTGTCCCCCACCAGTGAGCGAGGGGGAACGGGGAGGGCGCAGGGCTGGATGGAGGGATGGAGGAGGAAACAATGGAGAGCGGCGATGGCAGCAAGCACGGGGAACATGAAGTAATAAACACCGAGATAAGGGAGAAGAAATGGAAGAGATCTCCGATGGGAAAAAGGAGGAGGGAGGGAAAGCGCAGCAAAAAGAAATGAGAAACCCAGAGCTGAGAGATTTCCTCTCTCCCTGTGGCCAGGATTAGGGGTTCTCAGTTACTGGCATTGCCTGAGCAAGCTAATTTGTGTCCTGGAGAAGGGGAGAGGCAGAAGGAGAGGAACGACGCGCTGCCGGCAGTGGGAGGAGGTGCGGGTTGATGCTGGGACTGTGCTGTGTGCTGGGCACGTGTGGGCACAGCTCACACGCCGTGGGGCTGCGCACAGGGTCTGCGAGTACGCATGATGGCAGCAACACACACCGCCACACGCAACCCTGAGCATGTTCCCCGTGTCAGAGCATCTGCACACGCCGCCGCTCCAGCACACGCACTGGCTGTTCATTCTCCTCTGCCTGCGTGCAAGGAAGAGGAGAAAAAGGCTTCGACGGGGGCTGGTGGAGATCCCAGGGAGGTGAGCAGGTCCTCGCTTTGATGGGGAAGCCTCTTGGCCCTGCTCTGCCTCCTCCCTGCTCTGCCTGCTCCCACCTCTGCTGCTGGAAGTGCTTCCAGGGACAGGGACACCGCTTAAAGGGGCAGCCCTGAACAATGGCAGCCTTGCCTCCCCCCGGTGCTCTCGAGGTCTGAGGGGCTGCCTCCTCATCTCCAGCCAAGCACAGCAGCTTCGCACCCAGCACCCAGCCAATTTCCCCCCGAGCATGACATCTCCTGGCCCCCTGGTGCCAAAACCCCCGGCCAGGTGGGAGCATGGCCCGGCTGTTCCCATTTCACCACCTTTTGTCCCTCTGCCCACGGCCAGACCGGGAAGAACGTGGCTTCCCGATGGCTCAGACACTTCGCACCCTTGGATCAGAAGGGGAACGGTGCCGAGGTATTTGCTGCAAAGCTTTACTCATTGCATACATTTGCCACACACCAGGGAGCAATCCTGCCTTCTCTGATACAGGCAGCGCACATACCACACACGTCATTTTATACATGCAGACCCCGCTATGCTCACGTAGCCTCACACACTGGCATCCTCTGCCGCTTGCAATGCAGCGAGGAGGTTTTCATTTTCATCTTCTAAGGCTAAGGCTGAGCAGAGATTCCCTACGTGGACTTTGGGACCAGCCCAAGCCCCGGGGCTCTGTGGCGGCACCACAAAGACAATGATTTCTCTTCCACCACTGCAATGCACGAGGGGCTCCCCTGCCCAGCCAGCCACGGCAGTGCTGCAGCTGGCATCGCTTCCCTTCCAGCCTGCTTGCAGTCATCTCACCAGCAGCTCTGGGCCAGACCTTGCCTGCAAGCAGGAGAGGGAAGGAAAGGAAAGGAGGGAGCAGACCGGCTCCAATTCCCTGCTCCTACCCAGCTCCCAGAGCTCACTGCACTGGATGGAGCGAAGGAAAGAGATAGCAAAGGGAAGATGAAAACCGCATGCCAGGAATCAGCAGGCGAGAGAGAGAGATGAGGCTGATTTTGATGCAAAGAGTGGCAGAGAAACAGAGAGAAACCAGAAGCAGGTTTATAGCAAGGTAGCTGGGGTTTTGGGTGCTTTCTGTAAACATCTTCTGAGCGTATCAGCTTGGAATCAGATTATTTTGACCAGAGCTACAGACTCAGACAGTAATGAAGAAAAACACGGGAAGGGAAGAAGAGGGTTGTGTTTTCCGAGGGGAAAGGAGGAGAGAATTCCCATTGATTCCCGTGTGCCTGCCTGCTACAGCATCTTGAAATAATAATTAGAAGGATCAATAAGAAATCATGTGAGGTTTGAAGATAATGAATGAAAGAGGCAGAAGAAGCAAACTGAAATGCCTTTCTTTAAAGCAGGGTAAATTGTTTTTCAGGCAGGGTCTAGCCTCCATTTTAATGCTTTGCAAACAGCTCCAACCATTTTCTGAGCTGGCTTGTGGGTTCAAAACAAGACTGGTCTCTCCATTTAGAGGAGAAAGAGAGAGACAGCCTGAGAATGGGTCCTGGAGGAGAACACTAATAAAATGAACGTGTGTGGGAAGAAATGGAGGCAGTGAAATGGGGCAGAAAGCACACAGCATGCCGGCGATCAGAGAAGGGTTACGTAATAATCTATGGGAGCAGGGACGTAGCAGCAGAGCGAGGAATCCACAACTCAATGGAAAAAGCGGGTGCCAGTTTGGGAGCGCTGGCAAGAGGCACCGAGAGCCCACGAGGCTGCCCGGCGGGCAGCGTGCCCCACGCCTGCTAAGCACAGCGTGATGAGACGCCCTCGACGCCACCGGGGCTTCAGGCAGCGGCATCGCAAGCGGCGAGGATGGCGGGTGGGTGCCGAAAACCATCACGCCCGACACCTGCCTTGTGCACGGCGAGCCCCCTGGGAGGATGCTTGGGCGCACGACCCCTACACCAGGCAGGACCACGATGGCCGGCCCGAGCGATGGTGGCGGCCAAGCCAAGCGACACTGGCCACCAACCCAAGCCACGATGACATCCAACTGGAGCCACCGCCACGGCGGCCACCCGCGACGCCCCGTGGGTGCCGGCACGGCCCCGCCGCTCTCCGGGGGGAGCCCCCCGGCAGCCGCCCGCCCCGTCCCCACCGACCCCCTCCGGGGAGCGCTACCCGGGGGCTGGCCCGTACCTGCTCGTACCAGTCGCGGCTCGAACACGTGCACTCGGGCCACCAGCCCGGGCCGCTGCCGTTCACCTTGGGCGCGCTCTTCCCCGGCGGCGGCGGCGGCGGCTTGAGCGCAGCGGCGTCGCGGGCGGGGGGCCCCAGCTTGGCCTTGCCGCGGGCGGCGGGCGCGGCCCCCCCGGGCGCCGGCAGGGTCTGCGAGCCGTAGCCGCCGTAGCCGTACTGCTCGTGCTGCCACTCGCCGTAGGAGGGGGGCTCCATGCGCCGCAGGGCCGCCATCCGCGTCACCTCGTAGCACTCGGGGCACTTGCAGCAGTGGTGGTGCTTGTGCATCGCTGCCCTACACCATAGAGCCGGCAGGGTGGGAGGGAGGGAGGGAAGGAGGAGGGAGAGAGGGAGGGAGAGAGGGAGGGAGGGAGCGGGGGGCGGCGCGGAGCGATGCGCGCACGGAGGGAGGGAGCGGGGAGGGCGCGGGGAGGGATGCTCGGGGGGGCGGCAGCGGCCCCCGCCCCGCTCCAGGCGCCTCCTCGCCCCCGGCCCCGCGGGAGGCGAGCGGGGGGGGCGGTTACAGCGCGGGCAGCTCCGCGGGGCCGCGCCGCTCAGGCCCGGGGGTGCTCGGCTGCATGGGGAGGCTCGGCCCGGCACGGTTCGGCTCGGGAGCGCGGAGCGCGGCACCTGCGGCGGCGCTGAGCATCCTCTGCCTCCCCCCCCCCCGGCCCCGCTCCCCGTCAATCTGCGCCTCGGAGCCTCCGCGCACCGCCCCGCAGCGCCCCCGGAGCGCCGGGGGGGATGAGGCGGGGGCTGAGGGGGCTGCCCGCACCCACCGGGGCTTCTTCCCCTCGGGCGGCCCTGCCAAAACCCGCCCGCGAGCAGCAAACCCTGGAAACGTCCTTGCGTGGGGTGCTGCGTGGGAATCCAGGAGGAAAGGAAAGCCTTTGCTCGACAGTGTCATGCATCAATCACCTGCGGCCACCCTCACCCCGACCCCATCCCCAGCTCCGGACACATGGGTGCTGCCAGCCCTGCCGGCTCTGTGGTTCCCACCCGGAGGGGTTCACTTCACCCTCGTCACCAGCCCGGCAGCAGCTCTGCTGCATCCCCACCTCAGCTCCTGCCTCTCCCTGCTTTGTTCCTGCACGCCCCAGCACAGCACCCTGGGGATGCTGCCATCGCCCTGTGAGCCACAGGCATGCTTGGTGTGCAGAAACTCCAAGGGCTTTTGCTGGGCCTTACAGATACTGCCATCAAGGGTGGTAAAAGTGCAGTGTTTTGGGGCTGCAGAAATCCCTGCTTGCACAGCAGGGCGAGGACACCACCCCCAGCACCGCTCAACAGCCCCTTGCCTCTGGCACTGAGGCAAACTGAAGGATAGAAAGAAAGACCAGGGCAAAAAAAGCATACCTGACCAGTTAGGAGAACCTGAACCTGGCCTTCTATTCCTTAACAGTTGTAATAAACACTGGGGTGGGTGAAGAATTATTTGAAGAACTAGTACATAACCGGGTAGAAGAGCAGAGGGATGAAAGGGGTGTTCCAGGGCTCCTGCGGGACACAGGTAAAAGAACAAGACAAGCAGGAGGGGTCCACAAGTTGGTCCATAAGATGTGGCGGTTCAACACCCCAGTTCAGGCTGCAAGATCCATAGGCTCCTACTGGCCACCGTGAGGCTGGCCCAGCTCACAAGTGAGGCTTTTGGGTGGAGAAAGTACAAGTGGGTCAAACGCATGCCCCTGCCCACACCTTGTTCCTTTAGCTCTTTAAGCCCCAGTGCAGCAATCCTTCTGCACTTCACTAAAGCAGACAGAAGAGCTCCTGCAGTGTTTGCTCCCAAGCAGTCAAGTGCAACGCTTGCTTCTGGGTGAAGGGGAGAGGGCAGAAGACACCCCCATAAGATCCACGTTGTCCCAGAAGCCCCAAGCACCACATGGTGCAGAGCCCATCCTCTCCAGCACTGGCTGCACCTCCTTGCCTCTGGGCTGCTCAGGTTACCTCTGTCACAGGACAGACGCTACCGTCATGTGCTGCTCTGTGCTCAGTGACACGGAGCTGTGCTCAGGTTCACACTGAAATTCCCCTGGCTCTAAATTTAGGAGAGTCATGTCCCCAGACAAGCAAGTCTGTTGAGCTCTCAGAAAGCTCTGTGAAAGCAGGTCTGCAGGTGAGGCTCGCCCTGCTGCTCCCAGGGGCTCTCACGGACATACAGGCAGTTACGGGACCTGGGCACACTGTGGCACCGAGCCAGTGCCCAGGAGATGCACGTAAGGACCTGTAGAGCTCAGTGCCACAGGACACTGCAGCCACCAAGAGCTCACTAAGGCAAAGGAGGATTGGATGCCTGCATGCAAAGCGAGGCTGTTCCGAGCGATTTTCATCAATGAAAAACTGTGTTTTTGTGTGGAAGGAAAGCATGCAGTGTTGGAATTAATAGAGAACTTTACACTTCAGGCTTTAAGCAATTAGGATAATCTACACATCTGCTGCTGCTCCTTTTGCCATCTCCCAGAGCACGTGGTGCTGGAGGATGCTGGGCTGATGGCCCTGTGCTGGGGAAATGCTGCACCTTGACAGCCGGGGGTGACCAGGACAGGCAGAGGGCATCTGGCAGCAGTGAGGGCAGAGGTGGGAACAGAGGGACTGGGGCAGGAATGAAGCTGAGGAACGGGAGTGATGCACCACAGCAGAGCAATAAGCCTCGTAGAAACAAGCAGTCAGCATCTCCTCCGTGAACGTCAATGGACATGAAGTCCATCCTGGCCTTCTGCCATCTCCCACCCTGCGACACTGAGACCTGAGTCACGTCAGCATCAAAGAGACATGTCCAGAGTCTGTAACAGGATGATAGCTAATTCCTGCTCTGACCCAGCTGCACACCTCCCTCCGACCGCAGTTCCCACCCTAGAGATGGCCCAGTTTGGCTGCAGAGCCTCACCACGGATCCAGGGCACCCTCCACCCGCACAAACCTCTGCCAAAGCCGTCTTTGGGCCATGGCCAGGTGGGACACCCGGGTCTGGAAGAGGCAGACCTGAGCAGGAGGAGAGCGCTAGGGCAGGGCACGTGCTGTGTTTGCAGCCCTGAGTGCTCACAGCTGCCCCGCTCCATACACGTCTCCCTTCACTCAGCCCTGCGGTGAGGGCGGGTCGGGATAGGGGCTAGCACTTAGAGGATAAGTGCAAAAGCAAAGGACAAGACCTGTTAGGGAAAAAACACTTTAATAAGGAGCTGAATAAACAAGAGAAGCTTTTGATTTTTTCCCCCATGGCAGACTGAAATGTTGCCTTCACAAGAAGGTCTCTGGTGCTCCCCCTGGTCAGTCTCTGGCACCCCTACAGACAGGACAGTGCATGCAGCAGGCATTTCTTCCCCCAGCTCACCTATCTGTGGGTGCCCAATTGACACCTGCAAACCAGGAGCTCCCTCCTGCCCTGGAGCCTCACCTGCTGCCGCTCTCACTAAGTCCTTCCCAGCTTCCCACCACTTGCAGTTCCCTGCCTGAAAACCCTCCCATCCCATTTCAGCTCCTCTGAAAAAATTCCTCATTTGCAGTGAGCCACGCGTGCTGCCTGCTAGCCCCAGTTACAAGGAGAAAATTCCCTGGTTGTTGCTGCCTGCTTGCAGCACTCCCTAACACCATGTGGGGCTCGAGACACCTTCTCAGGCTTCCAAGGAGGCCAGTGCTGGCTGATAGCTGCATCCACGCTGTGCCTTGCCCAAGCTACCCTCAGCGTGTGTCTGCATCTCAGCTGCTGGGGACGGCGCTGCCGAACCCCCAGGGTGCAAGCACCTGCACCAGAGTGCCCACACCTGGGTCTCGTGGGGCATGAGATGTGCCTCATGCTTTCAGGCAGCTGTGGGCATCTTGCCCTGCTCACCTGGGCACTGAGCACTGCCAAAGGAGCCAGGAGCTGGTTTCCAGGCAGGTGCCTTCACCGACGGAAGCATTTCAAGGAAACCAAGTGCTCTCTGATCCTCTAGCCTCTTCCCACCAGAAGCCTGCCCGTCTTATTTAAATTCAGCTCTGGCAGCTGCTCTTTTTACAGGTGCTAATTTCTGCAAAGCATCAAGAAATCCCCGGAGATGGTGCTATGTACACGGCACGAAGGCGGCACGGAGCTAGGTTTTATCTGGCGTTGCCGGCATTTCAGCCCCTGTTGACGCTTCCTTCCTCTCACATGAAGCCCTGCGGGAAGAGGAAGGCAAGTGTGAGGCACGGCGCATCCTTCCCTGAGCAGCCTTTCAAGGGCAGTCTGAAGAAAGGGGTTTGAGCCATTTCAGAGGGTTTTGTAGCACGTGCAGCCTTTCTGGGAATGGAAGATGCCTTTAGCCCAAGCGGTGCTGGCTCTTGTGGGGGCAATTTGGTCGCTGGCAGTGCCTGCGTGACAGCCAGCGGGGTGCGCTGCCACTGCCCCAAAGCCATGTGCTAGTGTGGGGCCTGGCTGCAGGTGGGGAAAGCCTCATTTTTCTAATTAATGTATGAAGAGGACGCTGGGAATAGTCTTGCATAGGAGGTACCTTTCTGGACTGCAAGCACCTGCAGAAAGCTGCCCAAGATCCAAACCACAGGGCCGACAGCAGGGACGAGGAGCAATGGGAGGTAAAGGCACGGAGGGAGCAGGCCACAGCGAGACAAGAAGCAAAGGGAAGAACCAAACAAACTTGGTCCAGCCCTGCCAGTTGGCTCCAGACCCCGTTCCAGCAGGGATTTGCCATATCTGTGGATTGTCAAATGAAAACTTTGCAGCACCGCCCTGCCTGGGCTGCAGAGAGCAGCAAATGGGGCCGCTGGGGTCCTGTGAGCCACCGAGGGTTTGCACTGCCACAGGGACAGGAAGGGGCAGGAGAGCAAATACCTCCTGCTGAGACTGCTTTCCCCCCCACCAGGAGCAATTCACGCTGGGGAAAGCACAGTTAGGATAATAATAACAGGGCATACCAAGGGACCGATAGCTCTCAGCACTCTCAGCACAGTTGCCAAACAAATTATTCTCCTCCAGGGCGAAACCATTTTCATTCTATTAATGATCCCTGAGACGTTGCCCAGTGCCACGGTTCCCGTATCCTCACTCGTGGCAGCAACTGCACGAGGTTCTTCAGCAAACACCAAGCTCTGCTCGCAGCAGTTGCAATTCCAGCAAACGAAACCTCTTCCCCAGCGTGTGGAAGGGGCAGAGGAGCAGAGCACCGCAGCTTCATGACGGAGACCTGCGGCAGGTCCTACAGCACAGCCCACGCTCCCTCCACACAGAGGAGGGCCTGGGGCTCTATTTAATATTTTTGCAGTTCCAGCAAGCCTTGTGGATTTACTGAGGGCCTCACCGTGCACACAGTCACTCCCCCCAGCTACCTGGGACAGAGCCTCCTGCCTGGCCCTGAAGCCCATCCTCCTGCTCCTAGCACAGGGGTTTTATGGGGGTCTGCAGCGCATGTCCACTGGGGAAATGACGTGTCAGGGCAAAACTGTGGTTTTAAGCACCAAAGGCTCAGCTGGAAGCCCATAAAATACAGGGAAGAGGCCCTTACCCCAGATTAAACATTAACAGGACTCAGTTGCTGCATTGGCATGGCAATTAACAGCCCTGCCACGTCTCGTGGGTGCCCAGTCCTTGTGCACGCCTCGCTTCCTCTTACACAGAGCATGCTTGTGGCTGACGGAGCAGGGGGAAAGTTGGAGAATGTGGCGAGGACACAACTTTAGGGGCAGAGGCAGAGAAAGGAGGTACTTTGAAACCTTCCGTCTCCTTTCAGGAGGGAAATCTCTTACCTCTCCTTGTATAAGGCCATGAGACTCCCGCAAGGGCTTGGCACTGCTCTGCTCAGAGCCAGGACAACACAGAGTTGCCCAGAGGGACTTTTCCACCCACCCAGGGCGCAGGGAGCCAGGTCTGTTCCCACCCTGCGTGGGAGGACGAGACGGGAGCTCGCTGGGTGCCCACTTTGGAACGGGCAGCCCTGCTCCAACCTGCCCCTCCCGGACCACAAAACACCCCTCCTGCAGCTCCCGCCTGCACAGGTGGGACACGTAGGGTGCCGGCTGGTCGGATTTTGTTTTTTTTTTCGGCTTTTGGGGTTTTTGGCGGCGCACACGCAGCCTCAGAGGAGGTCTGAGCTGGCTGGAGCCCTGCAGCAGGTGCAGCATCCCTGCACCCATGGGGTCAGGGCGACCTCCCCAAGCAGGGGAGCAGCCTGCTGATGCCCCTATGGGGTCGGCGGCGCCCGGAGCCACCCGCCCTGGCCGCGAGGCGGCCGCCCCCTCGGCGCTGACCCTCCCTGCCGTCACTGCCGCGTCCCCTTTAAGGGAGCCAGCGCTGCGCGGAATTTCTGAATGGCTGCCCCCGCCCCGCGCCCGCCTGCCCCCCGCTCGGCCAATCAGCGGGCGAGCCGCGGGGCCGCAGCCGGCTCCCGGCCCTCTCTTAAAGGCGCAGTGCCACCACCAGCCCTTCCCCTCCGCCGCCCGCACGGCGAGGGCGGAAAGCAGCGTTCCCAAGCCCTGGGGTGACCTTCAGGTGTGCGCCCACCCGCGGGGCAGGCAGGAGGCTCAGCTCGGCCTGGCAGAGGCACAGACACACCTACAGGGCTGAGACGCCGCTGGCACAAGCCCGGGGTGACAGGAGACCTGGAGGGGTGACAGTGCCACTGCCCCCACCACGGCTTCAGGCTTGGTTTGGGCACCGTGATGTCAGTGGGACATCACGGGCAGGCAGTGGGGAGAGCGGTTTCGTTGCCACGCTCCTGCTGTGCACCCAGGCAGCGCCGACGCGCACAGAATCTCCTTGCAAGAACACCAGGAGACATTCAGCTTGCAGAATCTGCCACTGCGGGGTGGGACACGGTGACACAACTGGCCCAGGGAGAGGGACCTGAGAGCACAACAGGGCGCTGCAGCTCGCCCCGGTTTCAGCAGTGAAACCGGCCCCAGGACCTGCCTGTGCCTCCCCCAGCGCTGCAGTGCAGGTTCTCCCTCAGTTCCTACCTACAAACCCTCCCGCAGCCTGCTGGAACCCGGCTGCTCTCAGAATTACCTTGAAAAGCGGGGAGGTGTCTGGCAGGACACTGCCGTGGTCCTGGCAGCCCCAAGCCCTGCTCTGGACACGCTCAGGTGAGCGCCTGGCTGTGGGGCTGGGGATCAGTGCCGGCCAGGCACGATGCTCTGCAGGCCACTGCTTTGGGCACCGGCACGCCGGGGCGGTGCCAGCTCCAACAGCTATCTAGGCCACAGAGCGCAGAGGTCCTTTGCCTGAATCCCAGTGCTTGGAATCATTTCTTAGGCGCGACGCCAGCCAAGTTGTCGCACGGTGCTGTGTGCGTGCAGGCTGCACGGCTACAACAGGCGCTGGAGCGAATCCTTGCTTTCCCCCAGCAGAGCACCAGGTTGACTGAAACGCTCGTGTCACCACAGCCACGCGTGGTCCAACCGCCTCAGAGCAAGCAGAGCAAAGCCAGAGGCAGCAGCATGTCGCAGAGCTCCTTTAAAACAGGTCCACGCTCAGCCTCACACGAGGGACAATTCCCAAACCTGCGCTCATCCACTGCCCTTGTTCCCCTGCAGATTCCCCTAATTCCTACAAAAGCCAAGGATAATGGATCTCTCAGCATAGCTCAGTGCTGATCCTCCAAATCCTAAAGACTAAAAGCCCTCACGAGCAGTTATCATGGCTGCTCTATTTATAACAGCGCTGGTGCTGCCTCTGCCACCAGAATCCTGATTTCCGTCCAGCCCGGCGCCATTAAGATGCAGCGACGTTCCCCCAGCTCCAGCGTTCCAGATAGAAAGCAGCTGGCCTGCCAGGCTCCGCGTTCAAGCTTGGTTTGTTCCTCTAAAAAAAAAATGGAGAGGAGAGCCCGTTTGTTTTGCGGAAAGGCACCCAGGAGATTTGTCATCAGCCTCCTGAGAGACTGGGGAGGCTGCAGGGGGAGCGGAGTGCAGGCAGGCGGGGATCGGGGTGGCAGATCCCCCGCTGCAGGCTCCCCCATGGGTCACAGACCCCCTGCGCCTGCCTCGGAGCAGGATTTTGCTCCATTGTGCCAGCACCTGTCCTATAATCCAAATGGCTCTGGCACAAAAGCCACTGCTGCAAGGCACGATGTGCGTGCACCTGGGGCTTGGCGGGGGAGCAGGCAGAAGCGAGCAGGAGGGCGGCCGAGCAAAGCAGGGTGGGGGCAAGGAGGCGGCGCAGCACCACCAGGATCCCTTCCAAGCTCCTGGCTGCTTTGTGCTGCGGGAGGTGGGCTCCAGCAGTAACAGGGTCATTCACCCCCTGCACAGCATCACCTCCTGCACAGCGGGGACCTGGTGCTGTTGGGGGGCCGCAGCGGGGTGCACCAGCTCGTTTTGGAAACTTGATGAGCAAACCAACGGGACTGCGTGGTGGTCATGGAGGTCCTGGGCAAGGCACTGATTTGAACGAACGTACAGACCAACAGCCCTTTCTCCAGCAGGGCTTTCTGATGCTGTGGAGCCAGAAAAGCCTCGGAGCCTGATGAGGATCTTCCTTTTGCTACCAGTTTCAGACAGAAAGGCCCCAAACAGAGTAGGAACAGGTGGCTGCGCACGACCCTTTGGTTGACAGGCTGGTGGCTCCACCAACTTTTTCATCCTTCACTGGAGCTGTATATTGAGTCGGGAGAACCGAGGTCTAAGCATCTCCTTGTTCATCTCAGCAGCAGGAATAGTGAGAGCCTCTAGTAAAGCCGAGGCCATTCAACCCCAAAACGTCCACCGAAGTGACAGCTCTCACTGACACAGCGCTCGCTGAAATCCCCTTTGCACAGCAGCGTCCTCGCGACACGGGCAGCCAGATGCCCAGCCGGGTGTCCGTGCTGCACAGGCTGACGTACGGCTCAGTTGGAGCGAGTTACAGCAGGCAGACATCCTCCTGGCCTCAGTGCTTTGGCTTCCAAGGCTGCGTCTGCAATGCTGAACCACAAAACTGCTGGAGAAAAACGAAGTTCAGAACCCAAAGCTCACCTCCGGGGCCTCTGGGCTGCTGCTTTTCTTCTCTGCTTCTCCTAAAATTAAATGTATGCTCAGAAGTGCACAGGGAATGCTACGGGGAGGGGCTGCATTAATTGTCAGACTCCCACCTGCGTTCAGGACCTGCTTCTCTGACCTGATGCTCCAGCAACCTGGCACCTGGCTGGAGCCGGGCAGCCTGGCTCCCTTTCCCTCTGCACACCTTGCAGAGGAAATTAAGAGCTGTGGGGCTACAGCTATGGCAGCGGGGAGCTTGCAGCGGGCTTTTCTGTGGCCACAGCATCTGCTGGTCTCACCCCAGCCCTGCAGGTGCCCTGGGCCACTGCAGCAGCAGCTGCGCCTGCCAGCAAAGGCGCAGAGCACGGGAACATCCTTATCTTTGGCCAAAGGGAAATGGGGAGGCAGGAAAAAGCACTCAAGAGAAGGAGGGGGGAACCAGACAGCCGGTCGCCATGCTGGCGGTACAGCCTGCCTTTCTCTGCCAAAGCCCCTGGGGAGCTCCATGAACCTTTTTGGCACCCGAGCTGCAGGTCAGAGCGGACAGATGCCTCTTCTGCTGGCTCCTAACAGCCGGCAGGGGCATTTCTGCTGAGCTGGGCCACGTCCTCCCTGGACGTAAGGAGGGAAGGGGATGTTTTTGGCCTCAGCCCAGCAGGGGTAAAGCACAGCCTGCACCCAGCACACCGCAGGCACGCTCCGCAGCATCCCCTGCACCCCCAGCCTGGGGGAGCAGCAGCACGCTCTCCCAGTGAGTTTCTCCATCCCCTGGCACTGCAGAAGCACACAAGGCACATCTGTTTACTGAAGCAGCCTCTCCCGTGTGCTCTCTCTCCCCGTCACGCTAAGAGCTGCTGGTGCTCAGCAGTGGCTGTCGGGATGAGCAAGGACAGAGCCGTGGCGCTCAGCGATGCGGGGAAGGAGGGATGGATGCAGGGCAGGAGGCTGCAGGAGGGGCGGCACCGCGCTGGCACCATGACAGAGATGAAGTCAGAGCAGCTCCGGAGCTGTGCCGGGAGGCAGGAGGGGATGGCAGGGGAAGAGCAGCGCTTCCTCGCAGGCGCAGAGTTTCTGCTCATCAGCGGTATTGTTCCTCTTGAATTCATCTCTCCAGCTGGCTGCTCTCTGCTCCTCGGAGGGGGGGGATGAGGATGGGGTTCTCAGAGGGATGAAGCCTTCCTGCCACCCTCCGGGTGCAGGCGAGCAGCACCGGCTGCAGGAGCAGCTTCGCGGGTCTTCCCCCTGCAGGCACACGCAAGCCCTGAGGAGCCCTGCTAAGGCAACCACGGGGCTCAGAGAAAGGTCGAAATGGAGGATTTGGCTGGCAAAACCCCACGAAGCCCTCAGCCCAGGCGTGATTGTGCCTCTGAGGGCTTCAGCAGGGCATTTCAGCTGGCTGAGTCCCTTAGCAGGCTGAACATCCACTTTTCCAGCGAGGGATGCTTTCAGCGCCCTGAGCCTCACCGTCAGGAAACACGCTGGATACACGTTGGTGCTCGATGTGCCGGTCCCGCTTCCTGAGCAGCAGCCATTTGCACGCTGCAGGGCTACTCCGAGTGCACGCGCAGCCTTGCCAGCAGATAGAAAATTTCCTGTTCCTGGAAGCATTTGTGCAGACAGGCAATTTGTTTCTTGAGCGTCTTCCCGGCTAAAGCAGGTTATGGTGGCTTTTGCTCTGCCATCACCGCCGGGGAGAGCTGCGGGCAGGGGAGAGGACAAAGCCAGGACAACAGAAAACTTATTTACACTGATGGATGCGATAAGAGAATTGCACTTACTTCAGGCAGGACAAGCCAGTTAATCTCTCCATCTTTTATCAGTGGCAGGGTGCCCGCTACAGCTCTTGTGCCTGGGCTGACAGCACCGGGGTGCAGCTGCTCTGCCCTGCAGCTGGTGCCCACGTGCCCTAGCATCAAATATCACCTATTATAGCTGCTGCCCCGGTTCTTCTGCAAGCCCTTTGCCAACTTAAGCGTTTTCCTGCAACCCGCTTTGGAAATGTCCATGGCAAAATGCTCACACCAAAAGCCGGGCAACAGGAAGACGCTGAGGAGCTGGGCAGGAGTGTGATGCAGGGGGTTAGCCAGCCCCGAAGGCATCCTGCACACTGGGGCTGTTGAGAGCCAAGACCCAAAGCGGTGCTGGGCAGGAGCTGGGACATCCTCAGCACAAAGACATCCCCCAGGCACTGCTGCCTTCGCCTCATGGTCTGGGTCACTCACATGGGGCCTGCCGGTGTCCTGCTCCACCAGGACAGAGCCTGCTTTCAGTGACGAGCTCATTCCAACGATGGCATCTGAGGGAACGGGCTCACCTCCACGTCAAATCACCCGCATCCTGGCTCAGCAGTGCCCAGAGAGGAGCAGCTCTCGAGCCCGCAGCTCTCCAGCACATCTTGGTCCTATTTTCCAGGAAAGCTGCCCCACGCCGCACAGAAAGCTGAGTTTCAGGCAGGGCTACAAGCTGAGTAGCGGTCAAGCCCAGCACCGAAGGTCACCATCCCGAAGGTTTATCCCTCCAGGTCCCTGCTCTGCACATGGGAATCCTCTGGGACAGAAGAGGCTGCAGGTGAGAGGCCCCTGGCTGGAGGCAGCAGCACCCAGCACCTGCTCCTGACCCGTACTGATAGAGGGTAGGAAAGGAGGAGGCTGAAAATAACAAAGCTTCAGAAAAGAACGACAGGAATTATTTCAGGGCTGGAACAACCTGCCTCACACTGAGAGAGTGAAGAAGCCAATCTGTTTAGTTTATCTAAGGGAAAGTTAAGAGGGAACTCAGACGCATCTATAAATACCTACATGTTGGGAACATTTCTGATTGCAGCGGCCCTTTATCCTAGCAAACAAAGGCAGCAAAATCTCCTGGGGCTGGGAGCTAAAGCAAGAGAAATCCAGGCTGGCAGCAAAGTGCAGATTTTTAATGGAAAAGATAAATAACCACTGGGACAACCAGGCTATAGATTCCCCACAGCAGATCACCCATTGTGTGAAGTCCCAAAACTGAGGCTAGGTGTCGTTTACTGAAGGGAACACTGCAACTCGGGCAGACGTGGGGGGCTGGATGCAAGAGACCCAAACTACACAGCCTGGGGCACTGAGGAAGAAAATCCCTGAAATCCGCAGGCTGACTGGTGACTGATCAGGCTCCTGCCCCTTGTGGGTTTTTGCCCCAGGCCTGCCCCATGTCCGCAGGTGCAGCCCAGGAATTTATTCCAATTGCTTAATTTTAAAAAATATGCTCTTTTCTAAAGCAACCTTTCCCCGAAATCTGCAAAAACGCTTCTTTCAGAGCCAGCATTTGGCCCGTTCCCTCTCTCTGAGCCCAGTGCCTCTGCGAGGGAGGCTCCTAGCTTTGTCCCCTGCACCTCTCCTTTGTTCCCTGCTGACCAGCATCTGAGCTGATCCGAACCGCTCCCGTCCTCCTGTCGTCTTCATCCAACCCCAGTCCCACCCTCCCACCACTGGTAAAGACCTGGTGAATGTTTGAAAACGTAGAGAGTAGCAAAGAGGAAAAAGGAGAAATTAAACAGTAAGGAAAAAATGGGGCATTACCCATTTTATTGTGGTCTAGAACAAGAAGGGAAACATTTAAAAAGGTGAGAAAAGAAGCAGAGTAATTTTCATCTTTAAAGTATCTTGGAAGAAGAATCCGACCTAGCAAACAAGCATTGTTTCAAACCATGCCAAGGAAAACAACGTTTTCATATTATTTTAAATCTGCGGTGAACTCCATCCATCACAGCCACTTCCTCCCTCCCAAAAGGCTCAGAGCGCATTTTGCCCTTCACTCGTCCCTAAAACTAGCATCAGATGCGCAGCCCAGACGATGTACTCGCACCAGGAGGAAGCTGAGATTTACGATGCACATCCAAACAGACGGCGTTTGCAGGTAAATAGCGGAGAAAAGCTCCTGGTATGCTGAGGAATGGACCTGCCATTTAAGATCTTGGAGAGAAATTTGGAAATCTGCGGGGTGGGAGAGTGCCAGAGCTGGGGGGCAAGAGAGACAGGGCTGGGTGGATTTCCATCCCACGCAGCTTCCATCCCCATGCCACATCCATCTGCCCTCCGAACCCGGAGGGCTGCCACTGGACCACACTAGCGCTAGCACAAAGGGATATTTTTGGAGCCGTGCGGGTCGCTGCCACATTTCCCAGCCTGAGCACCACCAGCCCGTTGGGAACTGCCCGAGGAAACACCGCCAGCCCCGGCGAGGGGAGCACCTCCCCGGCACCGTCCCGCGGTGCTAGGGGCACGCGGCCCCGGTGCTGTCCCCGCGGTGGCAGCCGCCGGCCGGGCGGGACGCGGTGCGGGGGCTCACCTGGGGCAGGGCGCTGCGGGAGCCCAGCACCAGGCTGCAGACGCTGGTCGGTGCCTCCGTCCTGCGGGCTGTCACCCTCACCAGCCGCGGAGGGGTCCCCGGAGTGCCGCAGGTGGCCACGGGCAGCCTCCGCTCACCGTCCTCGGCCGGCTCCTGAAACGAGGTGAGGGACACAGGTGGGTAGGGCGGGCTGGATGCACCCGCATCTCCCCCACTGCTTCTGGACGGGCATCGGGGTCACTGCAGGGGGCAGCAGGGCTGCATCGTGCAGCTGGGCAGGGGCAGCTCCCTGCTGCTTTTCTTCTGCACAGATGTTCTGCCAATACGGGATGCATCAATGCATATTTTTTTAAGAAGGGATTTGATGGTGTCCATGTGCTTGGGCTGCATTCGGGTAAAGCAAAACCTCTGCAGCTCACTCAGTGCAGGCTTCCCACTTGTTTCCACATGGATTTTTAAATGCCCTTATTGACCATCACATCCCTCAGGGCCTGACGGGCGGGCCTGTCTGCAGAGACTGGGGCCGCAAGAGACCCATGAGAACAAAATGGGATCTCACTGCCTGTTGCTCCAGAAATAAGGTATAATTCCAGTGAAAACCAATCCCTAACAATAGACTAGATCTGGAGTTTTGCCTTTAAAGAGAAGACCATCAGTGTGAAGGGCTCAAGAAAAAATGGGGCTAAAAAGGTTCCTGAGCCAGAGGGACGGATATCTCCTGCACTGATTGTTCGCATTTTTGTCCCCCCTGTTCTTGCTGTTGACCATCAAATGACTCACAAATGTTCCCATATCCCCAGCACAGAGGCATCCCAGAGCATCCCTCAGCAAGGTGCGAGGCAGCAATCAACAGAGAAGAGCTGCGTGGGGAGCAGGGCCTGGAAAGGCCAAATTGCCCCTGCTGGTTTGCCTTCATGCCTTTGAGATAACACAGACCCTACTGCTCAACTGCTGCCTCCCTGCCTGGTGCCTATCTTTTTAAAGGCTGTTGGAAATTAAAGAGAACGCAAACGAGAGACATGGAAGTTATCTGAGAGCTAGAAAAAATCCTGAAAAAAAATAAACTTAAAAGGCCCAACCTACTTCAGTCATCAGAAGCAGCCTGCGAGGCGGCTAGATCAGACAGTCCCAACGTGTCCATGGGAGAACGCATCAGAACAGGAAGCAGAGCTGGAGCAGAAGCCCCTTGCATTAGGAATAATTCAATTAACACTTCTGAACCAGAGATGTTGCCTAATTATTGAGACAAGCTACAACAGAGGAGGTGTGGAAACGCTCTGTGGTGTGAGCTGGCTGGGCTGTGGTGCTCAGCAGGCATCGCCTGCCTGCATGCTGTGGGCATGGGAGCTGGTGCCCAGCCTGTCCCGTGGTGCAGGGGTGCAGAGTCCGGCCCCACAGCATTGTGCTGGAATGGCTCTTACCTCGGGGAGATTTTGGGGCTCTCTGGGGGTGTCTGAGGAGCCGGGCTTGCCGGCCCCATGCTGCTGCCGGGCTGTGCTGCAACATGCGTCCGGGCCGGGAGGCTGCAGGGGTGCAGAGCGCAACGTGAAGTCGTAGAATTCGTGGATATCTGCAAAACAGCGTGAGAAATGTTCACAGGACTCGGCAGGCGGCCTGATGCCAGCATCCTGCAAGGGGTGCCGTGTCTGTGCCCACCAGCTCTGCCTCCAGAGTGCAGTCACAGGGCACCAGGTCCAGGACGTACAAGCTCTGAAGCTGACAGCTGTCACTGCGTTACCTCCTGCTCCTTCCCTGATAAATTCCCTCTTTCCACCTGGCATGATGCAACCAGAGTGCCACAAGCAGAAACCCTCAGCCTGGCCTGTTGTTATACACAGGGGCTCTGGAGAGAGATGTGAGCATAGGACATCCCAGCCCCGCTGCTCCGGAGACAATTATGGGGTGACAGTGGGACAGCCACTGCCCCAGAGGTGGCTCCAGAGAGGATGTGGGTGCCTGGACCCTCTCCTACCCCTGCCAGGAGTGCTTTAGTCTCTCAGGGGACTGCAGGAAGCAGCAGGGCTGCAGTGGTCCTTGCTCCTTCCCACTGAAGCCCCCACGGTGCTCAGCAGCCCCAGCTCCTCACGCCCAGGCTGCTCCAGAGCCCGGATGGGCTCTGACCACAAGATTCAGAATCTCTGTAGGAAGAGCAAAAGCTCACAGGACTACGGCACAAGTGTTTGATTTCAGAAGGGGAACTGCCTAAAAAGTGAGAAGCTCTTTAAAAAGAAAGCGAAAGGGGTAACAAAGAGGGTGGGAAGCAGTGAGCCTATTTAGAGGCACCACACCGAGACATCAGAGCCAACGCGCAGCGCCGGCCCGGAGCATGTTGTAAAGGCGAAACGGAGGAAAGCACGGCTGGACTGCAGGGGAGGGAGGCTATTAAAAGGGAGAAGACATTTTCCTAAACGGCTTAAGCTGTTTCCAAATGAGAAAAGCAGAAAGGATGGTAAATGCTGCCAGGTTAAATGTAAAGCTCCGAGGGGTCAGCCAAGAGAGTTTGGTAAATGCCTAGTACGAGGCATGAAAAAGTAATAAATCCCTTCAGGCACACAGGAGACAGGAAGCCGGTAGGAGGCTGCAGGGCCAAAAAGTGACTGCAGTGTAAACAAGCACTTGGAAGGGGAAAAGCCACAGCAGGAAAACCAAATTCATTTTCTGCTTGCACTGCAGAGGAGCCTGGAGAGCACCAGGTCTGCAAGCGGCCCGGAGGGCAGCCAAAAGCTCTCGGCTCAAGGGGTACTTAGTGAATGCATGTTTAATAAGATTTCCAAAGGAAACCTGGTGCTTGGCAAGGGTTCCCTGCAAGAAATCCCACTGCCATGGGAAGAGAGGGGAGATGCGGATGGCCAAAAGTCAAAAGGCAGGAAACAGGAGCAGAAAAACAGGGCTGTTTGTCACTGCGGAGAAAATGTGAGCAGAGTTGCACTGGGGGCTGTACAGGGAGCAAGGCTGGGCAGAGCAATAACTTAAATTCACTCCCTTGAGCTTAGAAAGTACCAAGAGTGCTGAGAGCCTCTTGCCTTGCTGTCCCCAGGCTTTGCGCAACAGCGCACGTGCTCGTGTAATGCGGAAATCTGCCTCTGCCAAAGCAAACCCTGCTCTGTGCACGCCTCTCCGGCAAACCCCAGGCAAAGCTCAGCACCAGTGCTCAGCACAGGGCTGGGGAGTGCTCAAAAGAGCTACCCCAGTGCCCAGAACTGTGCAAGACCCCAGGAAAATAAATAACAATAAAAATAAACAACAAAACAGGTGCCCTAGCCTGTGGGCAGGTCCATGCCGAGCACTGTCCAAGGCCGTTTGCCAAGGAGGGTTTCACAAAGCAGGGTTACACCCCATGCAGAAATCCCCATTCTCTCCCCCACTTCACCATGTGCCCGTTCGCTGCAGCAGCGCGTCCACGTTGCAGCTGAGAAGAGCAGCATCGATCCTCCATCGCCCTGCTCTTGGGCGCTTCCTGGTTACCTCCCGGCTGCGGGGAAAAAGCTGCTATAAATCCACTCCACCCGCTGCGCAGCTTTGTGCCTGCTGGGAGCCCTTGTCTGGGCAGCACCATCTCACTGCCCAGCTTCAGTAATACTTCGGGAGCTTCTGCCTCAGGCTGCGTCATCACCAGGCTCTGTCCTGTGCCCCATTAGAAACCGGGCAGCTGGCAACATCAGGAGGGGCTGGAGTCCCCAGGGCCACCCGCCGTGCATCAGGTGCATCTTCACTGGTGCCGAAAACACTGCTGGCAGCCTCCAAAGCCATCATTAAGCAGCCACGAGGTCACAGCGAGCACTCATCGCGCAGCCAGACAGTCGGGACTTTGTTTTAGTACACAAACATCTCTCCCCCTGCTCATAAAAATAGTCCTTGCGTAACGGGATACCACGAGCTCCTCGCTGCGCGGATTACCCTTGGAATGCACACAACTTCACACAAACGAAAACAGGATTTGAACGGCCCCGTCGCAGGGGTGCACCGCTGCTGGCAGCCTCCTTCATCACCCGCCTGCTGCAGGAACGTGGCCTCGGGCAGCCAGGCTGCTGAGGAGCCTGGGGTACAGGGAGGTTGTCCTGGGGAGCAGCTGCACCACCTCTGAGCCCCCTGCCCTCTGCAGGCACTTGCCAGGAGAGGGAACTGCTGCTGGCACCAGGCATCGAAGGAATCCACTGGGATCAGCTGCTGGGGTTCAGGCAGCAAAGAGCACAGCAGCAACAGAAGGATGTTTTAGGACATGCGTGCCTGCATCATTCATGCTTATTTAAATATATGCTCATTTCCTTCATTTCTTTGTGCATCACAAGTTGCACCCAAGTTTGCTTCACCTGCACGCTCTAAGAGTGGTGCTACCCGAAAAGGCTCAGTAAGAAGACGGCGTGCCTGCAAAAGCTATTCTGCATGTTCTGTCTCCCAGGCTGGTTTCTCTTTGATGAAAGTGTAAATCCACTCTAGATCTAATAAGGAAGAGTAACTCAAGACGTACACAGATGAACAGAGATTAGACTTTAACAATTTCCTCCTGGGGTTAATGCGTCAAATAAATGTCATTAAACATTTCCACAGCACCTGCATCTGAGGGACAATACAGCTGCTGGCACAGGAGAGGTCAGCTTGTCCCCGAGGAGAAACCCCAGCAGTGTGTTTCTCCTGGATGCAGGGGGAGGGCTGGGGGCCCAAGCAGCAGAGAAACAGCATCCAGCAGCGGCTGTGCCAGCTACTGCCCAGGCATGGACCAGCACCAAGCCCCCGAGGGATTTCGGGAGGAGCTGCCCTTTCGGCTGCGGGTGCATGGGGTGGCCAAGCACGCACAAGCTGTGCCTGTCCACCCAGCTTGACCAGCAGCAAAGGGCACAAGGGCCCCTTTCAGCCCAGCTGCGGCTGCTCCTGACCCCAGGCTCAGCGCCCTCTTGCCAGGAGGCTTCCCTGCGAGTCACGAGCTTGGCTCTGCGGCATCAAACCGCTCAGAGAGGCCAGGAGGAGGGAACCAGTGAAGCTTGCGCAGCCAAGGAATTTCTTTTGTGCTGTGGTTGGTGCATTCCAGCACAAAGCAGCTCCCGCATTACTTGCCCTGCACTGCGTTGAGACCCTGCTGGGGCAGGATCCGTCCTGGCAGGGTCAGTGTGCGCCCAAGTTCCCTGGCAGCTCCAGGGAGGGTGGTCGGGTCCTGCATGGTGTTCACAGGGATGTAAGGGGCTGTGCTGTGCTCAGAGGAGTCTGGCAGAAAGTGGTGCATGGGCAAAGCAACACTGGCATGTTTGCAGCCAGCGGGACATCCAGCCCTGGCATGATGCACGGTTCCACCTGAATGTCCCAGCGGATCCGCTCCTGGAGCTGGGCAGTTTGGGGTTTCTGGAGTCCACAAAACAGCTTACTCCTAAAAAAAGTGCACAAGAAGCCACATCCCTTGCATTTTTCATGTGGAACAACGTGTAAAGCTCCATGACGTTTAGCACTTCCAGCAGTTCTACTACTGCTTAATGCGTTTTGGTGCTCAAACTCGGTGTATGTCTGAGGACAAGCAAGTACCAGCCTTGTGCATTTGCCTTCTCTAGGGGTCAAAAAAAAGCCAGCACGTGCTGCTGACACCATGGAAGAGGATGGAGCTCTGTAGCTGAGAGCAGTCTGCAGCCAGCAGCACCTGCTGCTGTGTGAAGGGGAGCGAGGGCACAAGCCAGAGCCGCGGCACACCCTGCAAGCCTGCCTCAGAAACACCCCGACCCAGCCCTCCAGCTCTGAGCAAACTTCACCCAGAGACACAGCAGCCCACTGGGAAAAGGGTGGGTGAGAAGCAGATCAAATGGAAGCGCTCCACCCTCCTGGAGCAAGCCAGCACCACCTGTCACCATGCCCCAGTGGGGACACTGAAGAAGCCCGGCACGTGCCAGCTGTGCGGGCATGGCCACCAGGCAGCTGGACACAGCACTGTGCGAGGAATTCACAAACACACACTCTGAGGAAGGGGGCGGAAGTAATTAATGCAAACTCCAGTTTGGTAAACCCATCGAGAGAAAACTTGCTGTCGCACAGGAACTAATATCCTGTTAAACCAGTTGAAAAGGTCACCAGCAATCAAGCGACACTCCCTTGTGCCAGTGTTGACAGGACACTGGGGCAGCGGCTTACAGCATTGCTGAGCAGCCCGTGCCACCTCCCTCCCTGCACGCCAGCGTGCAACGTGCAGCTGGCTCCGTGTGCATGGACCTGCTCCTTCCAGGTCTGTTCTTTCCGTGTCACTTTTGTCCTAATATAAACAGCCCTGTGCTTTGTGAGGGCTGCACTGCTGCCTCCACATCAGCCCGAGCTGGGTTGGGGGAGCATGCGAGGCAGATGCAGGGGTTGGGCTGGTTTGGGCTTCATCAGTGTGAGCACAGTAGGAAAAGAAATCCTGGCTTTTCTGCAGGAGGCCTGGGATGGAAACCTCGAGGGCTGCACGTGTTTCCCCTGAGCCTGCAGCACGCAGGACTGAGGAGAGGAGCTGAGCAGGAGGTGGGAAGTGGCAGGAGCACCTCTCGGCTTGTCAGATCCTCTGTAAATGGGTCTCTGGGATTATGTCCAAAATTTGTGTCCACCACACATTTTGTGTTTGATACCACCCAGCTAGGAATTGGTCTGCCCTCGCAGAGGGTGGATTCAAGCAATTTTTGAACCAAAACACATTGGATCTTCCATTTTAAGAAAAGACCTTCATGGAGAAAGTGGGTTTTCAAATGGCATCATTCAGAAAGCCAGCTGCGTTTTGTACAGAGGAGATGTGTTCCCTGATGAGAGTCCAGCTGCGTTTGCCTAAATCCACATGGAGAGAACTACACCATACTCTGAACTGCGTGTTTGGTCCCAGGTAAAGCACGAGCCTCACCATCACGTCCACGTCTTGAATGAAATGAAGGTGCTCACACAGCACGTTGCTCAAGAGCATTCGTGGGCTGAGCACGGGCAGGCCATCTTGTGCCGCGTGTGCAGATTCTCTCCCAGAGGTAGAAAGATCCAGTTTTCCTTTGGGTCAGCAGCAAGAATAGGAAGTGGCAGGTTGAAATCAGGCTGAGGGGTGCAGGAAGGAATGGGAGCCTGCCGCCAGGGTGTCCTTGGATGGCAGCAGGGCTGCAAACCCAGTAGCAGCTGCAGACACGTTCTGTCTGCACACGCAGGGCACACTTAGGGCATCGCAGCATCCTTTAGCAGGTGCTGGATAGATCGGAGGTGCTAGACAGGATGGAAAAGGCCTTACCCCTTGACAGTCTCCTGCCTGAGGAATCCCGTTCACACTACAAACAGCTGGCAATTGTATCCCCTGTTCCCTCTACCTCCTGCCCAAGCCCCACAGTGGAGATGCAGTCCAGGCCCCTGGCATTACAGGCACCCAGGTGCTTGTGCAGGACGCACCCAGCCCGGTCAGTACCACGCACCCACGCAGGATCAGGCCACCAGCAGCACCCACTGACCACAAAGCCCCAGAGAACAAAACAAAGGGGCTCACCCAGCAGAGCCTGGAATAGTTCACTTTGGAAGATGTGCGAGATCTTTCCGATGGAGGCTTTTAACTCCTGTTCCTCTGGGGACAGCAGGGTGCTTTGGTATCTTGTAAGGATTTCCACTGCCTTTTCGGTGTCTGTAGAGGCAACAAAGGAGTAACAAGGCATTAATACTGAAAGATGGACAGACATCCTCAAGGAAGGCTTGAGTGCACCCTCAGAGTGGTGCAATGAGCTCATGTAGGTAATACCTCAATTGTTTTTTAGCTCTGGATTTTAAAGAGTTGGACAGCCACCAAAGCAGCCTTCTACACATACCTGCAAGAGTTGTGTCACCATGTTTATATCTGGTAAACCCCAGGCACACCAGTTAAATGTGTGAGTGCAGCTAAACCCACCATGAGCTGCAGAGCAGCCATGGAGAAGGGGCAGACAGGGACTGTAAGGGAACTCATCCTGTCTGCTGGCCTTCCTTGACCCTGAAAATCAGAGCTAGACTCGTGCCGCTGTCCCTGCAGGCAGCCTGAGTACCACTGCTACCTCCCAGCCAGGCAGAGAAGCTATTCAGGAGCCAGACACATCCCTGTTGCACAGGGCTGCTGGCATTGCCACAAGGCACTGCACAGTCCCCATGAGGGGCTAGATGGCCACAGCAAAGATGAGTGCAGCTGCAGCTGCCCCATTCACAAGATATTGCAAACAGCTCAGCTCCACGAGCAGAAAAACTTTACAGGATGAAGTGTGAGAATTGCTGAGAGGGATGCTGGCCGGGAGCGGAGCAGGAGGCTGCTGTGAAGACTGGCTCACCATAGCCGTGGGACAATTTTGGGCCCAAAATAATGGAGCTGTGATCTCCCTGTGCCAGGGTGGCCCCATACTTCTCTGGGCAGACGTGCGGAGCTGCCAAGCTCAGTTCCATAGCTGGGCAAAATCCAACGCCAGCCCCAGATGTGACCCATATCGGATGGGTGGGGAGCTCCCACGGACCTTGAGCCCGTCCCGGCCCTGCCACTGAATATTTCCCTTTGTCACCCAGGCAGCCCGCAGACAAAGGGCGTCTGTGTGCGGAGGCGGGGGAGGCATCCCGCCACTGTCAGGGGCTCATCTCTTGACCCAGGAACTCATGCAGAAAGGATGGCCTGCTTGTCCCAGGGCTCTGGGCAGGGAATTCAGGTCACCAGACAAGGGGGCCTGTGTCTGGCAGGGCGCGTGCCACCTGCTGTCCCGGCTCGCCCCGACGGGCTCTCCTCCCCACTCCTGAAAGAGAAAGGGGGCTCGCCTGTGCCACCAGCCCACGGTGACTCAATGCGGGAGGAGAAGAGAAAGGAGTCTGGGGAAGTGTGAGTCGCCCCTGCTCAGAGCCGGGCTCCACGGCTGCTTCGGGAAAAACAGGGACTTCCCTCTTCCCAGCCCTCCAGCCTCATCGGGCTTTACGGGCGTCCCAGCCCCGTGCTCGCACCGAGCACTTCCTTCTCCGCAGGATCAGCGGCTCCACAAAGTGCCCAGCATCCTGCGAGCGGGGTTGAGTCATCTTCGCCTGGTCATCCCTCACCTTATCGGCAGAGGCTAAAGAGGCAGGAGGAGAACTGGGGGGCACATCCCGCCAGCAGGACACAGACCGGGCACCCGCTGCGAGCATCCCGCCCCAGCCCATGCCGTGCAGGAGCAGCGGGAGAAAGGGGAACGGGAGCAGGGTGACCCCGCACCCCAAACCCGGGGGGCACCCCCAGCCCCTCCTGCACCCCCAGGAAGGAGCAGCCGGTGCCGGGGACCCCCCCCTCACCTTGCCCCGGGGCGCACCCCGCGCCGACCGGCAGCGTGCCCCCCACACCCCTCCCGCAGCACCCCGGGGTGCCGCGCTCAGCACCCCGCATCCCCGCACCCCGAGCACCAGGACGCAGCCCGGGGAGGGGGGGGGGGGGGCGCAGCTCTCCGGTACCGGCGGCGGGGCGGCCACTTGTTGAGCCGCGGTGCCCGGTGCAGCAGGCAGGGCACTGCAGGGCACGGCGGGGCAGGGCTCTCCTTACCTTCCCTGCGGATCATCGCTCCGCCGCGACCGGCGGCCGCTCCGCTCGGTGCCAGCCCCGGGAGCGGCCCCGCCGCCTGCCCCGCCCAGCGGGAACCGGAGCCGCCCCCGCCAACCCCCTCCCACCCCCGCCGCCGGCACCGCCTCCGGGAGCGCCCCTCCAGCCCCCGGCACCGGGCTGGGGCTCCGCCGGCCTCCCCCACCCCGGGTAGGGGCATCCCCGGGTCCCCCCGCTCCGGTGTCCCCGCCGGCCGCCCGGTGTCCCCGCTGTCCCCCCCACCCGGCCCGGTGTCGCTCCCCGGTGCCGGCGCTAGATG
This sequence comes from Netta rufina, assembly GCF_964035555.1. Taxonomy (NCBI): domain Eukaryota; kingdom Metazoa; phylum Chordata; class Aves; order Anseriformes; family Anatidae; genus Netta; species Netta rufina. Next base: position 12,454,622 of record NC_140135.1, read on the forward strand.
GCACGGGCGCACCGCGCATCGCCGCCTGCCCCGAGCCGGGCACGGCGCAGCCCAACCCCGGCTGGCGCCGCCGCAGGCTTGGGGAGGAGGAATTGGTCCTGCCGAGCTCACTCACCGCCGCCGGTGCCTCTCATTTATTGACATAAATAAGGAGGAGCGAGGGAAGGTCGAGGCCCCGCCGCGAAGTGCCCGATGCTGAGTAACACAGGACCGTGGCCCAGCCAGCCCCCTCCACCCACAGCCCCTTTCCACCCCCCAGCACCAGCGGCTGTGTGGGTAGCTGGTGCCCTGTCGTCCCCCCCCAAGGCATGAAGCCAGCAGCAGGAGAGCTCCTGCATCCTCCAGGGCTCTGCTCCCGCTCCATCCTATGCCCCTACTGCATCCAGTCCTAATTCCTCATGCCCCATGGACACCGTGGTTAAAGTGCTGCTGCCCCTGCCACCGGAGATGATGGTGACAGGCTAAGACTGCCCCATACCTGCACCAAACAGTGCCTCGAAACCCCACCAGCCTTTGAACCGGCATCCTAAGGCTGAGGTCTTGACCCCAGCACAGCTGGATAAAAGCTCAGCCCCTAGGGCCCATGCCAGCACCAGCAACCCCCCGCCCAGGCTGTGTCCCCTCCGTGCCAGCAGGCGCAGGGGACACAGTGCCAGGTCTTTTCAGCTGAGGGCAGTTCTGCACCACGCGAGGAGCCAGGAACCGCAAGCTCAGGAAGGAGCCTACAAAGGAAAGCAGCCTTGAAGCTGGCCAGAGGAACACTCCCTGCTCGAGCTGCGCACGTCTGTCTGCCCCTCCCCACGGCTGATGCAGGCTGGAGGGGTCAGTCTTGCATCAGGCTGTTGATCTTCGTGAGCAGCACGTCTGTCTCAGACTCTGCGGAGACCAGAAAGAAGACAGTCAGTGTGGGCAGCCACCATCCCGCAGTGACAGGCAGGGCTGCCTGAAAAGCCGGTTTGGAAGGACTTGGGGAGTGTGGGACTCCCCAGCACCACCCCACAGGACTGTTTGCTAAGGGCAGGACAGGAGCTCCCTGTGCTGGGATTCCCTGCCCTCCCCCAGCCCATTCAGCTCCGTCTCATGCCCCCCTGGAGCAGGCTGCCAGCCAGGAAGCAGTGGGGGGAGCCCCCAGGAAAAAGGGGAGCTGGTTTCCATGCACTTACCCACTGGCTGCCTTCTCTGGGAGCATTTCCTAGGAGATGGAGTAGGATCGATGTTAGTGCTTCAGTCTGGGCCCCTCCCATCCCTCCCTCAAGCTCCCAGCTGCAGAGCGTGGGGCCCCACAGGACCCAGTCCACAGGAATCTGCTCTTGGCAGATGTGGCACTGGTACAGGAGGAAGCCCAAGGTCCCCCAGCCCCTGGCCTGGGAGCACAGCAAGGTAGCGAGTGCAGGCCAAAGGCATCCAGCAGCTTAGGGGAGGGTCAGGTCAGGTTTTTAGGAGCAGACTGCTCAAAAAAAGCTGCCTCCATGCACTTTTGTATCACCTAACCAGATGGGAGAGGACCACAAGATCTGAGTGCAGGATAGGTGGCAGCAGATACCACAGATTTGGGGACTCACCAGCCACCCAGGGCCCACCCAAGCCTCCCTGAGTCTGCCCCAGGGGTCAAACTTACTTCAGCAAGAGGAAGGCCCAGAGGATCATCAGAAAAGAAACACAGTCCACAACAATCCAGATCATGAGGTATGTTCTGCTGGGCTGCAAGGAGGCAATGAGCCAAGCTGTGATCACCGTGCTGGTGGCACCACGCAGCCCACCATGCCAGCAGTTCTCTGCAGGGTCACGCTGCCACAGCAGCACAGCATGGGACAATGCCCACCCTGCTGGCAGCTGCAGGATGGGACCCACACCCTTGTGCTGCACAAAGGCTTGTGGAAAACGAAGGCTTCACTTACCAGCAGCCAGATGGGGTGTTTCATCTCCTTCAGCACCTGGCAGGCGTTGGTAGTGACAGAGCTCACCCCTGCGCACCATAGCACGGAGAAGAGCCAGGGCTGGTTCACCACAAACAAGTTGACTGAGATATTGTCCTGGCGGTGCTGCCTGCACAGGGAGAGCCTGGTCAGTGCAGCAGACAGCAGAGTGCCAGCACGCTCAACTCACAGCCGGAGAGGCCCGTATGTCTGGGATGCTATCCAGCGCTTGCAGCCACGTGGGAGAACCGCCTGGAGAGCCAGACCCAGGGCAGATTTGCTGACCAGGCAGAGGACGGCAGCCAGCTCCATCCCCAGCCCTGCCTGGTGGGGCACATGTGGCCTTGGGGGAACTTCACCTCTGCCAGACCCTGGGACAGAGCTGGGACTGTGCCCTGACCTCTCCTCATCGCAGCCTGTTGCTCTCACCTGATTTCCTCAAAGCTCATGTTTTGGTAGGACAGGTTGACACGCTGCAGTTGCTCCTTCTCATTCTGGTTCCTCTTCCGGCCATAAATCTGCTGGACGCCTGGAGCTCTCTTTTTGACCTGCTCCCTGAAGTCATCCGGCAGCCACAGGACCTAGGCAAGAGCCAGGGAGCACTTGCAGTAAGAGGCACTCCCGAGCTCTCCAGAGACCTCTGTGCAGACCCAGGCACACGCTGCCTGCTCTGAAAGCTGCTTCCTGCCCATCTCCCTGCTCAGGTCCCCAGGAGGATCTCAGCCAGGGCAAACTCCTAGGAGTTTGTCCCAGCCAAGAGGCAAGCACAACAAACCCCACTGCAAGGGGAAAGCAACTCTAGCCTAAAAGAGCTGCAGCAAGACATTTATGTCATTCTGGGTGGTTGAATAGATCAAGCAGCGCAAGCTTTTGCCCCCAGTTCTGCAGCAGGAACGCACCCTGGACCAGCATTATAGTGGAAGCTTTTGCTATACCCTGAATTCCCAAAGAGCCAGGAGTGAAAGTGAATTGGGTGCTAATTCATCCCTGCAGGGCAGAACGTGGCTTGGGCTGCGGAGGCTGGGTGAAGTGCAAAGGAAGGCGAGGAGATTGCAGCAAGTCAAGGAGCTGCAGGGAGAGGTGCGGTGCGCAGGGAGGTGGAAATATGAGCACTCGTTTCATGCTCTTGTGCTCCCCTCCCTTGACTGAGTCACTGTTTACACACCAGGGTGGCCAGTCGTGGGGAATCGGAGTATTCACAGGGGTCTGAAGCTTCAGGCATTAACCTCTTAATTATTGGCAACATCTCACAGCTGGAAATCCCCAGGATCTCTATCAGGGCCATGCCTGGACCTAGCCAACAGCTGCCCCAGCGTCTGTTGTGCAACAAGATGCCCAGCAGGGAGCATGTGGTGATGAGGCGTGCAGGGCAGTGGGGGTGTTTTGGATAGCAGAGCAGCAGGGTGACAGCAGGGCCCAGCAGCAGCAGGGTGGAGGCCAGCTCACCTGCTGAAGTGGGATGCCTGACTTTAAGATGACATCTAGGGTGGCATTGACAAAGCTCTGGTAATCGCTGTGTTTCTCTGGCCGAAGGTCAAACATGATGGAGATATTGCTCTCCTTAGCTGCCTCTAGTGTCTGTTCCAGGGACGGGATCCTCTGCTTAGCCACCTCGTCACGATCACTATCCGAAAGGCTTTGCACAGTGGGAAATGGTTTCCGCTGCAATGGAGAAAGAATCAGTCACCACTAGCAGAGCCTGCAAGCCTCCATCTCCCAGACTTGTGCCTGTAACGGCTCTAGCCTCCCATCCTGGCCTCTCTGTGGAGGGGCACAAAGCTCATTTGCCTGCCCATCCACAGGGCATTTCTCCCCTTCTCCCTGCTAACAGCACTGTTCCAGCAGCCCCAGCACCTGTGGGCATTCAGCAGGTTGTTAGTCACCTGAAGAGCATTGCCACAGCTGCCTCCAAGCCCAGGCAGGCTGCGCAGCTCAGCACAAGCACTGTCAGGGCACATCAGACATCTGCCCTCAAACCAGCCTCCCTGTGACTCAGCTGCGGAGTCAGAGTAGCTCAGCACAGGGTGTAACTGCACCCCGGGGATTCGTGCAGGCATGGAAGTGCTCCTACACCTTGCTCAGGTATCTGCAAAGGGAGTGCTCCCCAGGACAGGGCTCTCGCTGGCCCCCCAGTGCACCCATCCTGACCTCCAGGAACCAGTTGCCAGCGTTCAGCTGCTGCAGGTCTGTCCAGTTGAAGGTGGTGCTGTTCATGTCAGCTCTCTCAGGGAACACTTTCTGCACATCAGTGGTCCTGGTGAGCTTCTCATCGTGCATGAGGAATGGGACCCCATCAGCACTGTCAAAGGAGCAGAGAGGGAGGCTGTGTCACAAGCTGTTTGCCTCCTAACCCTGCCTCAGCATTTCTGTCCCCTCCCAGCCACTCTAAGCATAGCCCCCACCTCAGTCTCATGCTGGGGGGAGGTGGGTGGGAATGGCAGGACCCTTTAACAGGTCTAACACCAAGTGCAGGCTGTACATCCTGCAATCACAGGCCCCTTCCACCCACCACATCCCTGCTGCCCCTTTACCTCACCATGACGTCCGTCTCAAAGACTTCCACATCGCAGTCCACTGCCTTCTGCAGCGACATGAGGGTGTTTTCGGGGGCCAGCTGTAAAGGATGTGGTGTCAGCACAGGAAGGGGCAGGCACTCACCCACTTGGCTGCAGGCAGCACCCGGCAGCTCAGCTGAGCATTAGGGCACCCACAACAGGACTTGTGTGACCCTGGTGCAGTGGGGGATTGAAGAAGGATGGGTGCAAAGCATGTCTGCTCTGTTTCCCGACATCCTACACAGTCCAGCTTTCTGCAGTTACCTGCTCCTGGTCCAGCAGAGCTCAGCAAGCAACACCCACGCTCCTCACCCACCTCCTCCAGCCCTGTGCTGGCCCAAGGCACCCCTTTCAGCCAAGCTGCAGCAGCAAGGGTCCAGTGCCAGTGCCTCAGAGCCAGGGATAGCCCAAGGTGCTGTCACTCACCATGGGGGCTCCTCGGTGGCCAACCAGGGCTGGCTTGGGGGGCAGCTGGTTCTCCTCCATGATGCAAGGGGAGGTGATTCCCAGAGGAGCCAGGTACAGTGCGATCATCACTGCACAGTACGCGAGCAGCAGAAACACCTTGAGACCTGCAGGCACAGACAGAAGGTGGAGTGAGGTACACAGGGAGCATTCTGGGGGCTGCTAGGAACAAGCCAAGGCTGTCTCAGCTTTCACTTATGGCTGCCCTAGATCAGACATTGCATCCCCAGCCTCAAGAACAGTGGGGGGCTAAGAAAAAAACCCTGCACGTGCCCTTGCATCCTAACCCAGGACTTCTGCAGGACCCAATCCGCCATCCGTACCTCTCATCCATCTACAAAGCAGTCAGAAATGAAGCTGCACCAAGGGCCAGGCATGATGAGCAATAAATACAAGCAGGGGTGATGCATCACTACCAGACTAAGTCCTGAGGACCTGTTCCTACTGCACTTTGTATGCTGCTCTGCTGCCAGTGGGGTGCAGGAGGCTGGGCACCCAGCCACAGGGAGAGGTGGGGACCTCGGGGGGTTTACCTGTGTTGCGGGTGCGGTAGATGACGCTGGCCAGTGGCCAGGCAAGGAGAGTCATTCCCCCAACAATTCCAATGTGCAGGAAGGGACCTGTCTCCTGGGGAGGCAAAGGCAGGGTGTCAGCCAGCACCAGCCCAGCCCCTGACCCCAAAATCTACGTGGTCCAATGGCAGGGATCTGCCAGTGCAGATAGTGACACAGGAAGAGGCAGAATGCCAGGGAGTGAAGGACCGGGTGCCCCTCCAGTCCCACCACCATCCGTGACCTGACCGCAACTGCTCCAGACAGAACTGCACAGTCCAGGCTGAAGCAAGGGTTATTCCCCATGGCACACAGCCATGCTGAGGGCTCTAGGCACCACCCTGCATCTCATTCCCTCAAGTCAGGTACTGGAACAGTGGGGGTGTCCCTGATGTCGAGCTGACTCACCTGCAGGGAGATGCGTGCGCTTTTCCACTCCTCCGCCCACTTTATTCCCAGCCCTGTGAATGCCGCAGCCACCACGAGGGCAGTTATGATCAGCAGGGTCTGTGGGGTAGGGCAGAGGGCAGTTAGGGGTGTACATACAGCATCCTGCTACCCAGGGGCAGAAAGATGCAGGAGAGAGGCTGGGCAGAGAACATGCCCGGCATGCAGCATCTCTCCCCACCAACCTCTCACCTTGTGCAGCCAGTGCAGCTTCAAGGGCTGGCCACAGAGCTGCAAGCACAAAGCAAGGACCTGCAAGAAAAAGGAGGAAACATCAGAGCTGGGCTGTACCCCACACCTCAGCCCTCAAAGGGCACAAGACCCAGCCTTCCCACAGGAGCCTTGGCCCCTGAACACATGCAGGGTCTCCAGCCACACAGGCTTGGGTGCTGCAGGCTCCACCTGGCCCATGCCCAGCACAGATCCATCTCCTGGCAACCCAGGGGGGGTCGGCAAGGCTCACCAGCAGCACAGTTGAGTAGGTGATGAGCACTGCTGTTGCTATCAGCAGGACCAGGGACCAGTCCAGCCACAGCTTCTGCTGCTTGAAAATGAACCTGCAAGCAAAGGGGATGGTCAGAGGGATGGGGGCGTGTGAGGAGCAAGGCTGGATGGGGGATCCTACTCACTCATTGAAGTTGTGGAAATCATTGAGGATGATGATGGCAAAGTAGAGCCACACCAGCGTGAAGAGAAAGACGCAGAAGAGGAAGAGGAACCAGCTGCAGTCACACTGAAAGCCAGAGAGAGAGGACAACCATGCACTCATCTGCAGGGCACCCAGCACACGGCTGGTGCTGAGACCCCAGGGAGCACCCAGCCAGCAGCAGGGGCAGGGACCAGGAGCTGTCCTGTTAACTGGGCTGAGCATGAGCTGGTCTGACTGGAAGGACTGGGCAGAGACAGGTGCTGTGCTCCAGAACAGCAGTGACAACTCTGAGCCCCCAGACAGCTCCTACTCACCCAGCTAAAGCCAGGTCCAGCTTCAAGGTCTCCATCCCCAGCCCCGCATGTGCACGGAGGTGCCAGGTGCCGAGCGGGACACCTGGCAGCCTGGACCAGCTCTCACATTCCAGGCAAGACGGGGCAAGCAGCAGCGCAGCCGCTCCCATGGGAGTTGGAGACCTCAGAAAATCCCAGAGCCTCACCCCTCTCGAGTTATAAATCACTGGGGACACCCCCTGCCAGCACCCCGACAGGGATGCACCCTGCCCGGGAACCGTGCCTTCCACGTGGCTCACAGGGCACCCTGTGCCCAAGGACCTGCCCGCCCAGGCACGTGCGAGCTTCGCCGCAGACGTGCGCCAAGCTGGGCAGGGGATGGCTGGGGCTCAGACTCACACTGCTGTGCTGCCTTTCTCATCACCTAGTGGGAACAGGGCTCATCCTCTCCCTGACACTCTCACATCTCTCCCCCACTGCTAGCCCCTGGGCAGAGAGGGTCCCAGAGCAGCCCAGGCTCTCAGGACCAGTGCTATGGGGCCAGCAGCCCAATATCTGGGCTGGGGGGCTCAGCCTTTCCCCAACACTCTGACACAGAGGCTGGCCAGCCCCAGCTCAGCACCTCCCACAGCATCACCTTGGTGGTTCTCAGGCCCTTCCTCTTCTTCTTGGCAGTGATCCACTGGCAGCTGTAGAGGCAGAGCAGGCAGGTAGCACAGGGGCGGCAGCAGCCGGGGGGATCAGCCATAGCGCAGGGCAGTCGTGGGCCAGTGGGTCACAATCCTGCAGGGGATGCACACGGCATGTCAGCACACACCTCCTGACTCCCAGCCCCCATGGGGATGGGGCACTACAGCACCCCGGCTCCAGGTAACCGTAGCTGCCCCAGAGCCCCAGGATTTAGCAGAGCGGCTGGCCATGGCCCCAGGTGAGGTACGGTGCCAGAACAAGCGGCGGTGCCCAGGGAGGGCACTGGTTATGCAGCACAACCAGTCCAGCAGGCTCCAGGCTCAGCACCCCCAGCAAGAACCCAGGCTGCGTGCAGGGCTCCTCACACACCAGCAAGGGGAGGAAGAGGGCTGGGAAGCTCTGCCACGGTCCCCACACTCCCGGTGCTCAGCTGCAGGTAGCAGGCAAAATGTAATGGGCTTGCCTTTATTCATGCCCTGAAACCCCATCCCCGTTACTGCTTGTCCTGCTGCACCGCTTCACCAGGGAGCAGTGGGCTCAGCCAGCATCCCCTGGCATTTGTTCCTGACCCCTTCTCACTGCTCAAACCATCCAGGCACTGGGCAGCTGCTGGTACCAAAGGAACGCTGTCACGACACCAGCTGGCGCCCACACAGGGTACAAAGTACGGCAGGCGTGGTTGTGGTCACCAGCTCAATGAACTTCAGCCCAGTGCTGTCTACCGCACAGCTGAGCCTGGCAGGGGACCAAGGACCAGAGCCTGGCAGCAGCAGCGTGGGACTGGCCACCCGCCTACCCCACCGGAGTGATCGGGAGGGTGCTGAAAGTACTGCAGGGGGCTCGGAGGGAAAATGCCTCCTCCGTTCCCCTATCCCAGGGGCTGGACTGCAGCGGCAGTGCCAGGTGTCACCGAGCATCACCATTACACAGGGCACGGGTCCCAAACAGAGGTGGGCTGGACGGGCAGCGGATGCTGCACAGCTCCATGGGGGGAGCTGGGGACCATCAGGGGTGTAAGCTGCCCTCCTTCAGCTCCCAGCAGAGAGCTCCAAGGCACACAGCCAGCCCTAGCATAAGAGGGCTTGTTGGGATGAGATAACGTTGCTACAGCCGCTGACACAGCAGCATACAACACACTCACAGCCCCGTCGGGAGCCCCCACAGCACCCGGGTGCTGGCGCAGGACAACCAGGTGGCCACAGGCAGGGCTAGGTGCCACCCGCTCACCCACTGTGCCACACATCAAGCAGAACCTGGACAGTGTCCCCAGCCCTGCCGTCCCCACGAGAGGGCAAACAGAGCCCAGTGGGGGGATCCCAAAGCAGCAAAAGACCCCACTCCAAGCCTCCCACCCCACACCCCCCCTGTGCTCACCATCCCCACTCTCCAGAGCCTGTGGGAGCAGCACAGGCAGCTCCTTCCCCCCAAACCCCCAGTAGGGCAATACCCCCACACACCCCTTCCCCTTTTTCCGCCCCACCAGCATCACTGCCACCCCCTCGGTGCTTCCCACGGGGAAATACCTGCTCCCTGTCGGGCTCCCGCAGCGGGCACTGGGTGGCCAGGTGAGCGCAGGGCTGAGCTCCCAGGCGGGTGCTGGTGCGTAACTCGGCTCCGTGCCGCCCGCTCACACCCTGCTGGGTGTGTTCGTGGCCCGGCGGGGCTGTCGGTGCCGCCTGCAGGCCTGCACAGGCCGGGGAGGGCGGACTGCTGCCAGGGGGTCAGGGAGGGTGCCGGGAGAGCCTTTTGTGCCTGGGTCTTTGTGGCCGCTCAGGAAGCGGGGAAGGGGCCCCGCGGGGCGGCACGGCTCAGCGCAGGGGAGTTTGCAGGCAGCCCACGCACAGGGAGGATTAAGGCTGTGGGAGCTGGGAGGTTGGATGGAGGCAGCTGCTGGCACTGCTGGGCCTGTCAGCGAGAGGCTGCTCAGAGCCCCTCATCCGAGGGAGGCTTTTCCCTTCCTTGCAGAGAAAGCCCAGGACAGAAACATCCTAAGGCAGAGGTAGAAGTGGTTTCTTGTCTTTAGCCATAGGAAATGGTTCAGAGGTAATGCACCCAAACTTTGCCAAAGCAACAGATAAAGAAGGCTCCAAGACAACAGATGGACAGGGCATCTCCCTCCATCCCCCTGGCACAACTGTGTCCTCTGCTCCAGGTGTCAGCACAGCTGTAGCCCATGGTGCCAACGGACAGTCAGACCCTTCCCTATGGTCTTCCACAGCCTGCAACGGAGCTGAGAGCATCGAATGATGGGGAAGTGACAGCTTCCTGCAGGGACATGGCAACTGCCAGGCTGGACAGATGTTTCACTACACGCCCTTACAGCTGTTTCTATTCTATGCCATTGTTTACATCTTTGGCATAAACCAGCAAATCGCTCTGCAGAATGTGCTGATTAAGTACATCTGCAAGGCTTTATCAGCATATGGATTGGAGCACTGCAGGGAGAGTGAGTAATAACCTTAATTGCCCCACTCCCAAAGGAGTAAGCAGAAAGGAAGAACACCACTGCGATGACCAAGAATGTCATTGACCCCAGCTGGCAGGGAGCAGAGGCCACCGAAACAGCCAGCTGTGAGCAGCTACCAGCAAGATTTGCCCATGGCACAGAACAACACTGGTGCCACGGAGCAGGAAGCAAAGCTCACCGGGTGCTGTTTGTTACACACCGGGCCAGAGCCCCTGGGGTGCAAAGGAATGGAGAGTGAGCTTGTGTCACTAGTAAAGATACTTTATGCTAGGCTGCAGGTTATAAATCGGTGAAGACGTGCACCAGGGAAGGATGAAGGACCACTTCAGCCAAGAAACAGCTTCGGCAGCGGGAAAGCCCGAGCACGAGCAGAGAGGCTGAGGTTACACGGAAAGAGAGGAGCCCGGAGCAGACCCCGCTGGCCACCCGTGGCCGGACCAGGCGTGCAGGGACCGTCTCCACCCCGCAGAGGGCACTGCCGCACAGCCTCCACCGCCGACCTGCAGCTCGGCCGCCCCGCACTGCGGTCCTACAGCCCCCTCCTTGCCCCGGGCTGCCCCGAGCTCGGACGGGAGCGGCAGCAGCCGCACTGCTGCGAGGCCTTTCAGTTCGCTGGCAACCAGCCGCCATTTCCCTCCCCCTCCCCGCCGCTGGACGGCGGGACGCGGCCATGTTAGGTGCGGGCAGGCGTGCCGCGCCGCGCAGCGCCGCCAGGGGGCGCCATCGGCCCGCGCTGCCGCTGCCTCGCCCGGGGGCTCCCGAGCCGCGTCCGTGCCCCGCCGCCTGCCCCGGGGAGCCCGGGCTGGAGGCGGCCAAAGGCCGGTGGCAGCGGCGTTGCACCTCGTTTGCTTTTATATTCGCTTCAGGCCTTCGTGCAGGTGATGGCAGCCAGCAGCGTGCTGAGCCGAGCGCTGCTGCAAGTCACCGTTTGGATGTGTCTGTCACTGTACCACTTCTATCCGGCGAGAAACAAATATTCTAATTTGACCGTTTTAGGGAATTTTGAGCCTTTATTTAATCTCCCGAGGGAGTCAAGACCCGTGAAGAAAACACATGCTTCTATAACCATTATTCCGTAATCACTCAGTGTGTAACAAACAACAAAAACTCAGTGCTACTCAGTGCAGCACCAGAGCCAGCAGCACACAGGGCTTCCACCCCAGCTGGCAACTGACCTACAGAAGCTAATAGAAGGCAAAGATATCCCCACTATGAATCTGCAAATCCCTACTTGTTGGTAAACAGCATAACATAGAGCTGGTTACATTAGAAACTACCCTGTGTAGGCACATTGAGTTGCCAGAAGTAATTACCCAGAAGCAAAACGCCAACCTAAGCAGGTGCGGATCACAGCCCTAAGCTCAATGGTTAGGGTTGCTTTTTCCTGAAGGCCAGAAGCCTTCAAGGAATTAAAGTCCTTGGTGAACAAGCTTATCGGATAGCTTTTCCTCCACGTCAGAAGTCTGGTAGTTAAGCAGATCTAGACTATAGATTGTGAGAGTATTGTTAAGGATAGGGAAAATCCTCTCTGGAGAACTGGTTTTTATTTCATCTCCCATCCCTGAGTTTGTATGCTACGAGGCAAATCACTTGACTGAAACTTTTCATGGGTGGTCCTTACAGTTTTCATTTTCAAAGTACAAAAATCAGTCCATGCCATTTTCCTGTAAGTGCTAATCATTCATTGCTGTAATTGAGATTAATGACAGGAGCTCTGAGGATCAAATGCTAAAGAGCGTTAAGAGTTCCTGATGCACACCACAGCAGATCTGATTGGGTGCTGATAAACAGGAAATTAATTTTAGGGAAGAGTAACATGGCATATGTAAAGCTGTAGCAATGCAAACAAGATTTTTCTTTGGGTCCCTGGAGGAGGGAAAAGAAGGAAAAGGATTCAACAGGAAAGTTTTGCTTTCATTAAAAAAGTTTAGTTACCAGATTCTGTTATCTTTATTAGAGATCTGCCCACTAAGATTTACATGCTTTAATTTGTTGATGGTTCCTAAGACTGAAATAATTGGTTTTGTTTAGATGTAGAATCCTCTTTTTGGAACATGAACTACTTTAGACTTTGAAGATGTTTATCCTTTGCCATTTCCTAATTGTGTTATCATTGCATATTTAACTGAAGCCACACAATAACAAACAAAACAAATCTTAAGTATTACATTTAAGACAAGATAGGAGATAGTCCCAGTGTATACTTGCACGTAGTTTTTAATTTTAAACTGTTCCTAGTTTTTTTGTAATATCTACAAAGGAGCTGACTCATTTAATTATAATACAGTTGTATTTCTAGTTAGTCACCTTCCTTTGTATAGATAGAGAGCTTTACTGGAAATTATACTATAGACATAACCTACTGAATGAAGCAACACAGGCACATACCCCACAGCTCCAGCTCCACTTGCCCTGCATTGAAGTATATGATGACTCTAGAGCAGAGTCAGTGGTTTGTGCTGTTCCATGGCCAGTACTTATGTGTTTTTCCAGAAAAATATTGTATTTCCCTTGTCAATAAACATAAACACCTTGCATCTACTGCTTACTTCAATTGCTCTACTACATTATCATATGTATTTAGCCTCTTCTTCCATCCTGTTCCCTCCCTCTCCACATAACTTACTAACTTAAAACATACCATTATTATTGCATTAGAGATAATTCTTTAAAATAGAGTGTTTGCTCCTGATACATCTTTAATTTCTATTCAGAATTATGGTTACTGTAGAATTACATTTTTCTTCTTTCAGTATATAAAGTTCAATGCAATATCACAAAATTAAGGCATGCCATAGAACACAATCTATTTGTTACTTAAGCTAAGTTTATTTCCCTGTTGTTTCAGGAGCTTTTAATAAAGACATTAAAACTGGCTAATTTTACAGTTAAGCCACATACTTTCTTATAGCATCACTGAGGATAAAACAGTAGCCTATATAGGATAAAACTCTAAATCAGTTTGTGTGTCAAAAGCTAATCTAAGAAGCAGTTCACAAAAAAACCCTCAGTTTTTGAACTAGAGCAAATACCTAGTAGGATATAGGTCCAGTTCCCAAGCACTTAAGTCCTCACTTTGTATTTAAGCATCAGCACAGGTAATGGTTGAAGTCAGTCATTATTCGAAGACAAACGCTTCCAATACCCTGTTAGCCTCATCATTTGTGGGATACTATCCTCTTGCTGTAAATCCAGACAAAGGGAGCAAAGTTGCCTAATTGACTATTACTTCCTTATTCTTAGATAGGTTATTTGAGGACAGATGGTACTTTTGAGAGTCATGATGTGCTGCAGCCATTAATAGTCCCGTCATACTCACAAGGCTACAGCACTTTTCCTTACAATACCTACAAGTTTTCATTATTAGAGAGAAAATACTTCACAGAGCAATTAGGACGCTTCCTGTTATCTTAGGAAAGATAACTCACTTATAACAAGTATTTCTTTAAAAGCAGTTTTCACTGCATATAGAACATAGCTGTATGCTACGCTTTATAAATAGCTCAAGCTGCCAGCTTAATTGTTAGAAAGAAAGAAGAACCCTGAAACTGGCACACTTACCAGACAGAAGCAGCTTCTTGTCTCAAACTCTCTGGTGTATATAAGCAGCAGCTGTTTGCCATTGCCAAATTTATAGGACGAGCCTCCAGAGCACTGTGCTAACGGTAGGTTTATATAAAAGGCCCTTGTTAGGAGTGGTGAGTAATTTGGTAGGGAGGTGGTGTTTGTGTTTGCTTGGGTAGTAGGGATGGGGTGTTGTTGTATTATGGAAAAACTAACATGTAGGTTTAAGATTTTTTTTTTTTAATTGTTATTTTAAAGTAGGGTCTAGAATGGTTGCCTTAATATTCTTAGTTTTCTTTAAGTATAGCTTTGTGATTTTATTCATTTATTATCTATTTTATTATGTGCATTTTATGCCTTTATTCAGTAACAAATATCTTTCTTTAGGTAAAGATTCTTCTGAATTACTTAATGCATCTAAAATGCTATAGCTAAAAAAACTTATTTCTGTCTGCTTTCTGTTTTCTCACTTGGCTGTTAAAGATGCCTACTTTAAATATCCATAACTGCTCTTTTTTAGTAACTTCTATGTGAGTTTTCCTCTGAGCCTTTAATTAATGTAAAAGGTTGTGGGGGACTTCTAGCTAGTAGTCAGTACTTAGTGTTTTTTTCTTCTGTTTTCTTAAAGCTGCTGTGCAATCAATATCTCTGGGGGTTCATATATGCGGATTCTTGTGTTTTGTGTTTATGGCCAAAATACTTATGTTTGCTGGGAATAAGTGTCGAATTCAGACTGCAGAAAGTGTTTATGCAGCAGTGAGGAAAACTTTATTGTATTTTTTTTTTTGGGGGGGGGAGGAAGGTGGGTTTTTTGTTCCTGTTGAAAGCAGGAAAATGTAAATAAAATAACTTCTCAGCAAGAGACTGATTTTTCAGATGGAATGGCTGGCAGCGTGGAGAGGCCTGACATCATGGCTGAACGGTTTTGGTGAAGAATTGCTACTGGAAAGTGTGGAAGAAGCTACAGCAGAAAAATACTTTTTTTGGTGTTGTTTATTTTCAGATAATGGAAGTTAACACTTTATCTTCTGACAATTCCCGCATATGCAGGAATATGACCTCAATGCCTACCTGTAATGAGCTTCATTATCTGTAGATTTTATTTTTGCTTAACTGCTCCAAGATGCTTGAAGTTTATAAACAATTAATTTACTGTCTGTATATATCTTCAAGGTGTTCTTTCAGCTTTCTGAAGTATCACATGCTTTTAAATGTGCACTGGCTAGCTGTCTATTAGATGGTCATCTACCTAACTAGCTTTACTTTTGTTAGCATTAATAGTATTAATTAGTGGCTTGCCATGGATCAGCTTGTATTCAGGTGTGTGTCCGCAGAACTCTTCTGTGATTTCCGAACATCTAGAGTCATCATTCTGCTCTTGTTTCAGTAATGATGGTTGTCACTTTAGTCCTCTTTTGCTGGCTTGCTTATTGCGGTCAAATGCAAAGCTTATGCAAGTTAACTAGCTTGTGCAGATAAGACATACCAACTGCTTTTCCTTACAATGTAGCCTATCATAAATCTTATCTCACTTTTATTGTTATAATTACTGTAAAGCAAAGTATCTGATCTGTGTCAAGCATAGAATCTAATTTGCATTAGAAAATAAAAATAGATTACAGAAATAAAAATAGACTAGTAATTCTTGTCTCCCTATGTTGCAGCACATACATGTATGTACTATACTCACAAAGAACTTGAAAGCATCCCTGCAAAGTGCTCACTAGATAAGGTACTTTTACAGAAATATAACATCCATTCACAGAGCTTACCTTTATGCTAAGAAGGTGCCTGAGTGCTCAGGAGAGATTCTGTTCCAGTTTGGCAGAGCTGAGACAGTCCATGACTTACAAGAAGTGTATGGTAGGCTTAGAGTTTGAGCAGTTCATGAAGTGGGTTCTCTGCTTTCCTGATCGCTACAGAGTAAAGATTTGTTGCCTATAGTCCTTTTCTCCAGCACCAGGAAGAAGGGGAGCATACCTGGAAAAAGTCATAGAAGCAAGTCTTGAGAGGAACTTCAGTGGTTGAAATAAATGTTGCAATTCAAAATAATACTTTATAATTTCACAGTTACCACTATACTTGAAGCTATCATCACAGATCATACCTTGCTGCATTAGATATTATGCACTTACAGGATAGTGATCCTAAGCTCAGGTACTCATGCTTCCTTGTCTTGTCAGATATGGTTACAGACAGATGGTTATGAGGACCTGAGAATATGCATAGCTCAGCATGAAAGAGCATTTGTCTTGGCACTCTAATTGTTTACTCGCTGTCAAGCTTTGTTTCGGGATTTTTCAGAACTATACCGAAGCCTAGTGAGTACTGCATGGATTTCAGACAGTCCCCACATATGCAGGCTAGCATGGGAGAAAACAAAAACATGATTGTTTTAGAAACAAAAATAGTGAGGAATAGCTAGACTGCTAAATACTGTTAAATCATTCTATTCTTAAGTCTTTTTTCTAACTTGCAAGCATGTTGTTATAACAGTTTTATTCAAATTATTGAGAAGTACTATGTTTCAGAAATGATAGCAGGTGAGAAGGGGAGACAAACACGTGACTTTCAATAGGCATTGAAAAAAGCCTCAGCATCATTATCTGAGAGGAATTTTTTTGGCTGTAAAATGTAAGTCAAAGCATGGGATGGTAAAGAATGAGATGGAACAGGCTTTCCAAGAGAGCACTATGTGGCACAGGAACAGTAAATTTGCTGGAACTAATAGGTCAGAGGAGTTAGTGGAAGTGATCAACATCTCATTACCCAGGCTGCAAGAGTTGTCCCTTTAGGAAGCAGTACGGTCATGTCCTGGCTGGTGCTGAGGAAAGCTATGCTGATTACAGAGCCTCTGAGTAGCATTATGGAGGATGCAAATCTTAACCTGGATTTAGGTGGTGTAAATGGCTATGGTGTCTGAAAGGAAAAGTATGTTTAGAAGGGATAAATGATGTAGATATTAGCTGAAGGTCTCGGAGGAGAGCGTTGGGGTTCTTTGGCTAGCCACATGCAGCAGCAGGTTAAGCAGGCAAGGTCAGCAGATCAAAAAGTGGCTAGAGGCCTGCCTAGTAATCCATGCAAACAGTGAGGATGTAAGTAACCTTAGAGCAGCACAATTTACAGTGTTACTGCTTTTCTACTTACACGTTAACAAATGAATGCTATACTTGCAGGGAGGGAGCACTGGCCTTGTCTGAGGTGCTGTAAGAAGGGAACCTCAATGTTCATAATCCAGTGGGTAATCCACTCTTAAGCTATTGCAGTTTGTCAATAGGCTGATTTGAGGAACGGATCTTAGTTATTGTAATCCCATACTTAATTTACTTGGTTATTGTCTCTGACAGATATAGGTGTCCATTCTAGCTGAAAGCATTGCACTTAAACTCCCAATGGGGCATAGCAACACTAGTGTATGCTTGGAAAACTACATAAAGGTTTTATGTAAATCATCTTTTCAGGTTTGTAGTGTTTCAAAGTGAAGCATTTCACATGCTCTAGACCAATTAAAACAAAACTGTTTCATGTCCATTTGTGCAGCTCACCTCCCCTAATGTTGCTGTCACTGAGATTGCCAAAAGGGAGTCCTTGAGCAGACCAGCTCTATTGCTAATAGAAATAATTGTAAATCCTCCAAAAACTACTAGGCTATACTAAGCTTTAGTGCTCCAAAATAACTGTCCCAGATGCATTCTTCTTTTTATTGTGTCAAGATTCATTTTTTTTTTAATTAAAAAAAAAGCAAAACACCAAAACAACAACAACAAAAGGATCTGCCTGAGAACTAAGGGGTCCAAGGAAAGCTGGTTTGTCCTCTGTGGACACAATTTTGAAAATGAATGTAGACTTGAGCTTTTTTTTTATTTTTATTTTTAGCAGAGTTCCAGAAAGACTCGTGTATTTTCCTGTAGCTTTAGTAGTCCCACTGCATATAGTCTGTAACTTCTTGCAGTGTGTGCATCAAGCCCTATACTTTGGAAACCCGAGCTGAAAGGTGTTTTGCATTAAAATATTCTACTAAAATTGTGTTTTACTGCATCTGAAAACTTCTGTGCATCTTTGCATGGGGGGAGGAGTCTCAGCAGGCTTCTTTCAGTGTTTGTCTTACTGTGTTTGAGATTTTCTATAACCATAAAGTAGTTTATAATGCTGCCTAAAATATTTACTCATGTAGTTTTTTATGCCAAAGAAGCAAAAAATGAGCCAGAACTCACTGAACAGTTTGATCTACTATGTTAATGAATACTGTATGTCTTGTTCATATATTGTTTACCTGATCACATCATAATGGGGGACCAAAAGACTTCTCAGTAAAGAGTATTCTCATATGACCTAATAATAAAAACAATTTTATACAGCAGCAAGTTCCAACTTTGTCCAAACTGTGTAGAAAACTGTCAGTCTTTTTAATGCTAGATTGTTTCCACTTGAGAGCAATTGACTTACTACTTTGATATGGAAGTCTCTATCTATATCTAGAGCAGGAAAGAGTCCAATATTCAAATTCTCCCAGAACCTAATATCAACAAGGTGAAATCCCACTTGTTGTAGTGCTGCCAGTTGGCTTGTACTCAGGGGACACTATAGTGTGAAAACTTTGTGCCTAGAAATGATGGATGGATATGCAGTAGGATAAATTGTTTTGCTTTATATCTAAATAAAATGTAGTGCTTGTTACTCTAAACATGTTTTTCGCACAAGTAAAATGTTTGTCCCCTCTTTGCCTCCTCTTCCATGATGGTGAAGGTTGTGAGAACAACTACAAGATGTGGCCATTCAGACAGGCAGAGAGACAGCAAGTTTTTTAGGTTAACTCTACCTTTAGTAGAATTTACTGACTTTCAGTGTAGCAATAACAGATTAGCCTGTTCTAAAGACTTCTGAGCAGTCTAAATCTGGTGGTAGAGACACATCTGGCACTTATAAGTGCAGCCAAATTAATATAAAGAGGTAAATTTTTGTCTCATGGCTGAGGAATGAAGTCACCTACTAACTCTGCTGCAGCTGTAGTCAATTTGAGAACTCAGGTTCTGCATGCTGATTTGATTTATTCTTCTCTTCCTTTGCTCTAACCCCTGATCTGAAGATCAAATTCTCTGAAGTTGGTAAAACTGATAAAGAAAAGATTAACATGGAACTAGAACATCAGTGTTAAGAGTAACATTGGAATACTGGCAGTCAAAAAAATATCTTGTGCCTTTACTTATGAAATAATTTCTTAGAAAAAAATGAAATTAAGACCTGTATGTCAGTTGCAATTGTGTGGATTAATGGATCAAATGACTGAGATAGTTGATTGAAGAAAAAGGATTGAAATTATTCAGAAATTCTTGTAAAAACATTTGTGTGGTGGTTAGCCTCTTACAAATCTAAATATTCAAGAGAAAAGATCTTCAGCCTATTAGTTTTTTCATAAGGCAATTTGGTAAATCTTCTATTAGAATAACTATCCCAGAGCTTGAGTGTTAGTGCTGCACATGAGCTAGGACACATGGCTGTATCTCATAGAAAAGCGGTTCTTGATGTGGCTAGAACAAGTATGATGGTTCTTGGATGCTGTGGGATTACTTTGCATTCGGTGTCCCAGAAATAAAAGTAATATACAACATGAATCTACTGAGTAGATCAGATACAGGTTTTCAAGTCCATTCAAATTTTGTATTAAGCAATTACTGTGGTTAATAAATTATGTAATTAATACTCTATTATTTGAGAGTGTATACAACAGTCTATTTCTGCCCTTAACTTCTTTAAAGGTGGGAGACACCAGTTAAGAGGTGAAGGTATAGAAACTGACTGTGGCCCTCCTAATTCCTGAGACAATGGATTACAGATTTTACTCAGTCTTTGCTCCAGGCTGTAGAGCATTTCCTTATCCATAATAGTGCTGTAGTTAAGCACTATTTAACTCAATAAGTTTTAACTGAAGGAGTTAAGGATCGTAGTTATTTAGACACTGTGAATTATAGGTAATGCTCTTTATTCTGAATATGCACTGAATATGACATGCCTTACATATAGTATTTTGAAAGATCACTTTATTTATCTGAAATTTAAATAATTAGAATTCCAAATGAGGCAAATTGATAGGGCTGAAAATGTATCTGTATTGTTTGTAACCAGCCAAGTATCTCTGTCTATGCTTAGAGAAGATATTCTGTGACCATCTTGAGTACATTTTCCCGTAACTGAAGGAATAAATCTGTGCTCGTCTCTTTGCTTACTCTAGAATACCTCTGAGAATGAAAGGACTTAAAGTATTCTTTTTTCAAATCACTCATCCCCCACCAATTGTGCTTTTCGGTGTTCCTTCCTTCCATGTTTCTGAAATGGAAGAGGTAATTGCAAACATAAAGGAGTCTGCTGAATCCAGCAAAAAGTTGTGTTTGAAGTTTGGGGGTATTTGCAAAGGAATCCTTTAACTTCTCAGATCAAGGCTGTCGGCTAATGCACAACTTTTTAGCTGTTTAGGGGATTTATTTAAGTAATAATGGACGTTTAACTACTTTGTGTGCATTATGTTAAATTTGGAACCAACCTTCCAGGCTGTCGGCCACTTAGCTAACAGAACTAATTAAACTTAACATCACTATTAATTCTGTGGAGTGTTTTAACAACTTGCTTACAAAAGTGTTTTTTTTTTTTTTTTTTTTTTTTTTTTTTTTTCCCTCTGTGTGAGGCTTAGGTAATAGTGTTGCACTTTATTTCTTTAAGAAACAAAAAGCTCTAGATGGATGATATTAATAGGAATGGGCGTATCCGACAAAGCAGAGTTCTTATACCTGTGTTTTTGAGATAAGCAGATGGGAGTTGTGTAGTTAATCCTATAGTGGTGTATATTGTGAAGAAATAGGGGATGATCAAGGGTATTTTGAAGTACATGCTGAGCTTTTGTTTAATCCATTATAATCCTACTGCCAAAGAAAGATTGGGAATATTGATTTATATTGCTGATTGGCTGTAATCTCAATACGTGTAATCACTACGCTGAGGTCACTATAGTCTTTTGTTCACATTAAACCATTTATAATCAACAATTCATTTTTAATGCAGGAGGAGCAAGGATCCTGTAAGTGTACGTGACTATAGTCACATTTTGTGACTACGTGTCTGTGGGAAGGAAAAGAGAAAATGGCAAAAACTTTGGGTGTTCCTATAATAAGGTTTTGCTCTAAATCTAATGTAACTTAAGCAGAGGTGGCACAATGGCCTGATTGTGAATGCTATATCAGGTGATTTTCTGTTTTAGGAAAAGCATAGCTGCATTCAGTAACAGAGGGATGGAACATTTGGAACAGCTTCCTAAATGGCAGGGGACTGGTAACCCAGATGGTTCGTTCTGGCTCTTTGTTAATTTTCCACCCATGTCTTGTGTTAATGAAATAACAGAGAGTTGCCCTTTCCTGTTGCCTTTGGAGAAGGGCCCAGTTACTCATTTTATAGACATTGAAGGGAATTCTATAAGGAGTGCAGATGGGATCACTGAGAACAGAGGTGCTTTTTTGTAAAAGAGCTTAGGCCATTCCTGGTGCAGTTCCAAGCCAAGGGGATGTTTTTGCCAACCTGTGTTGGCAGTGAACGTATTAATTTTTCCTCACTACCTCTTGAAGTGTTTGATATGGATCCACTTGTGCACCAGGCACCTCAAATCCATTAGGCAGTTGGTTTTCACCTCTGTGTCTATAAAATTGTGTGTGTTTGAAGGCAAAGGCCCTAAAATTAATGAAGGCTATGTATTAAATTTCCATCTGCTTGAGCGCATTGGAAGAAACTCACCTGAGATTAAATGGAATGCAAAATAATGTCTAGCTGGGAAATGTGTGGATTTACTGGTGGTGAACAGGATGAGAACAGTTTCTGATAATAAAAATAAAGTACCATGTTGAGGAAACTTAAACAGATACTCAGTGATGCTTCCGTATACAATGTGGTATGTGCAAATGAGGTTGCCAGATGGCACAAGACAAACTTGCATAGGTCCTAGCAAAATAAATGACACTTCTTGCAGTGAAAGTCAACAACAAGCAGAAATACTTATTATGTATTCTTTTACAGTAATAAAATATTCATAAACAAATAATAGATTCCAGGCTAATCCATCACTGCCAGAAAGGGAGGTACCAACATTTGAAATCTTGACAAAACTTTTGTCCTTGGGTATTTAATTTTTTCAATTCATCATTAAACAATAAGATTAATAACTCAAGCCCTCATTTGCAGGAAGTTGTAACTCCTGTCCGCTCCTTGAATAGAAGCCCTCTAAACAGGCGTGGGTAGAAAATTTCAGACATGCAAAACTGGAAAGAAGTAGAAGTCATTTTGGAAAGCTGCCAAGGTCTTAAATTAAAGAGATTAAAGAACTAAAAGAGACTGATGAGATACTTATTCCCTAGGCATCAGTACAGCATCAAAAGACAGATTATATTGATTCATCTGACTTTGAGAAAACACTCACTCTTAATGATGAAACACATTTTTTTTTTTTTTAATTCAAAGGTTCTGTACTTCAAGTAGCAGCATGTGTTATTGCTTGTGTTATCACTTGATTGCACTTGCCTGGAAATTAACGAGATGAAACCGTATAAAATTATGTATACCAAGGAGGATACTTGCACAGCTCAGTTACAATAATCTGCAGAGGAATAGATTATTTTACATTAAAAATAATCCAATATCAATTTAATTCTGATATCTTTCCTAAATATTGAAGGCAATAACTGCACCTTAACACACTTAAATGTGAATGATTTTAATGGAAGGACCCCAAAACTGGGAATAGATTTTGTGGTAGGGAGCTACTGTGTTGGAGACCAGTATTATGGAGCAATATTTCCTATTCTTGAGTCAGGTGTCTTACCACCAATTCAGTCTAAGGTCTTTACTGAAAGCAGATAGCCAGCTACCTCTTTCCTGTGATAAGATTGTCTATGCATAAAGGCTTCAGGTAAGATACACCTCAGAAGCACATGGGAACATGCAATTAAACATGTGTGCAGGCAATCTAGAAGGTCCTGGACAGCAGAGACCTGCTTGGGAGTGTAAACTACTACTGGTGATATGTCAGTGTGGGAGCTGCAGTGCCCTGGTGATGGCTCTTGGGAAGGATGCTACAAGCAGGTGCAGCCAAGCGTACTGCTGCAGTGGGCAGATGGTGGAAATTCACTTCACAGCTCAAAGTAACCAGCAGGGATACAGGCATTGCCTGGGATTTGTGCCAGCAAATGACCAAGCACCTGATCTTTGAATCTGTTTAAATACCTAAAGATTGAGTCTCTAATAGAGTTTTTAAATGTGTTTAAGTACTGCCTAAATCTTAGTCATTGAAAACAGTGAGATCAGTACCTCTTACTCTCCTGGTGTAATAATCAGACTCTGCTTTCGGCAAGTTATTGTGCTCCTTTCCAGGGAGAGCTCTGTGGTCACTCCCTGAAACAAAGTGGTGATTCTTGATACTGTTCTCCTTGTCAGGGTCTGTCCTTCCTTTGCTCTTACCAAAGTGGAGTGAGCACAGAAACTTGGAGAGCCAGAGTGATGGTACTAGTTAAACATTATGCTAGTACCAATCCAGCTAGCTAGCATACAACACTTCTGAAAGTGTGAGAGCAGCTCAACAGTGTGCATCCTGCTCTTCTGCAGGTGCAGTGATGGCCAAAGCTAGAGACATCACGCCTGGTTTGCCTCTTGCATCAAAGCATTTCTATATGTGTGAAAAGTGTCTTTGGGGTCATTTTCCCTTGAATATCTCCATCCACATGATGTAGGGAACAAACCTCTTTTGTTAGCAAAAGGCTGAAGACGTTTCATCACTGTTTCTGGGAAACATGAAGGTGCAGGACCAGGAGTGGAAGCTGAAGGGTATGCTGCTTGGAGTGTGGCTGAGCTTTCCTGATTTGCTCTGTCTCTCTCCTGCTTTCCTGGTTCCCACAGATAGCACAGTCCTTGAAGTACATCCCTAGGGTAGGGCTCTATAGCTAATTTCCTTACCTGTGTCTGAGCAAAGATCCTTAAGATCACACATATTGCCCACTGGAATGGAGATTGCTGCCAGCATTATGTAGTTGTCTTAGAAGGGTGCTCTCTTAGTATAAAGGCGTGCATTTCTTTTGCACCAAGTAACATTTTTTCCTATACAGACATGATTGCTGAGGGTAAGAATACATCTATTTTCTCCCTAAGTTACCCATGTATCTCTGTTCCTTGGGCATACACAATAGGCAAACCACCTGCACCTCTGCTTTCCTGTAACACAGGCCCAGTTCCTGGAGCATGTGATCTGCCTGTCACTAAGAGAATGGCCCGAGTGGATTATTAGTGACTTAAATTACTGAAACTAGCTGAGTCCTGAACCCAGTGCAACAGCTGCAGTATTACGCTGGAGTCAGAGCATGGTGGTGAAATATGCTGTCTATTAACGTAATGACAGTAAAATGGCAAAAAGTACATGCAGTGCACTAAAGCTCATAAAAAGACAGCAGAGGAAAGGTAATAAACAGTAAAAGGTGCAGGCCCTTCTTGTTTCTCTCCTTGGATTTTCTGTCGGGGCTTTGATGAAGCACCATGGTTGGTACTTACTGTTTTGTCAGAGACATCAGGTCTGTTTCAGATCACTGTTGTTGTTTTTCTTTTTCCCTTGTCATTTCCTTTTTAACCTTACATATTACACCTGCTACTAAGCACTGTTGCTGAACTGATGTTTGATTACCTCATTTTCTGCAAAATATTTTGAACTGTTCGGCAAACCCCCTGTGTTTCGTAGTGTTTCAGCAGTGTAAGCTACTGTCAGCCTTGCAATGGGGGGCCAGTTTCAGGGCAGTATTGATGTTTTTCCCCTGTTTGCAAGGCAGGGAAGACATAGCCAGAGATTTTAACCTCTATTTTATTAAGCAATTGTAAAGCATCATAAGTAGACAATCTTCTAACACCACTGGTGGGAATGGCTCAGGAATTTGTGCATATATTGTTAGCTCAGGAGTCTCTTGAGTAAATTGTTGAATAAATTGCATTCTTACACTGCACTGCTGGACTACTGAGTAAAAAGCATGCCTATGTGCTACTTCGATATTTTCATTAGGGTTAGCAGGAGGTTTGGGAGCATTTACTTATTTGTCCTTCTTTCTATTTTATTATATGTTTGTACTGCACCATACAGTGCTAATTCAAAGATTCTGACGTGTTTAAAAAATAATGTACTACTTTTCCTAGAAGAGTCATTGCATTAAGTACTGGACTGTTCCCACCTGAGACGGTGAGTGGTTCTGAGTCATGAAATGATAATGAAAATTTGATAAAATGTGCTGAATTTACAGAACAAGTTACAAGGTGTTTGTAACACTGTAATTTATAAGCCAGACTTTTTTCCTCTTGAAACATACGATAACAAATGGAGAGGTTTTCTTCAGCTCTTCCAACATCCAGTGATTAAATTTACAGAACTGCTTTTACATTTCTCAGCTCTAACTGCTGTAGTAAAACACTTTATCTCCGACTGGGTGGTTCTCCGTGGTACTGAGCTGCATGACAGCTTCAGGCACCAGGTGAGCTATTGTTTTGATTTCAGACTTCATCTTCCCAAGGTGAGCTGCATGTAAAATTAAGTTCCTTGTTAGGGAATTTTTGAAGATTTTTTTTTTTGTTTGTCTTAAAGCAGCATGACTTGGAGTAGATACCCCAAGAAAGTAGTGATAGATTGCCATGAGTGCCCATGGCTCTGCATCAAAAAGTCTAAGAGCTGGTAAAGGACATGCATGCCCTGAAAGAGATGCTACTGTGCATCATTAGATGAGATAGGAGGAATTTCAAGCAAGCATTTTATTTGTATTTGAAACGTTGCTCTTTGGAATTTGCTGTTACCAGGAAGCCTCTTCTAGAGGTTCAAAATACTTCTCAGGATAAACAATTCCTGGCCTGTTAGATTTTTTCCCCCCTAACATTCTTGCTAATGAAAACTTCCTGCACCTCATTGCTATATGCAAAAGATGGAGCTTCCCAAAATGGACAGTGGGATATAAAATAGTGTAACGTGCAGCATTGCTTGTTCTTGTGCTGTGAGTGCAAGGGTTCTCAAGGGAACAGCTGAGGGAGAAGCTGCTTACAAGATGCAGTAGGGAAATGGCCCTTTCTGGAGATTGCAGAGGAGACAGCCATTCATGTTTACTTCTAGCTTTTCCGCTTGTATAAATTTTATTTCATAAGAAAGCTGGAAAAAAGAGTGGCTGTAGGATGAGGTCAAAGCAAGGGCAGTTGTTGTGGCCTGTTCATCTAACAACCTCTGTCTACGGTTAGCCCATGTTCTGGGTCTTCCAACTGCTTTGTGCCAATCCGTAAGCAGTGCTTGAGGTGCTCAGGCTGTATGAGGACTGACATCCAATATGCCCCATCATGTTGCACTGATGCAGTCATGGCTGTAGGCTAGAGCTGCTCTCCCCTGAATACTTGCAGGCACAAATGAACAACTTGTGCTTCTTGAAAGGTAAAACATCAGCAATCAACTCAGCAGCATTCTGCCTCTGGCTTGCAGCTCCATCAGGATGTGAACTCAGCAGAAATGTTGAGTCTCAGAGGATCTTGCCTCTGTGAGAGGCGGTGGCTTCTTGCTGTGTGTATTTGCTTAGTTCCCAACCTACGGAAAATGAGCAGATACCTATTTCTCTAAGAAGTATCTGTAAACAAGAAATTCTGTCAACCTTCATGGAACGGTGAAACAGGAAAAACTATGCAAAAAACTATGAACTTTGAGCAGACCCTTGGTCTTCAAGAATCAGAAACATCATGGGACCGAAATTTTCATTCAGTTACTTTATATGGTGCACAATGTCTTTCTCTGCTGCTAACCGAGGGTAGGGGGTTCTATAACCAGGTTATAAAAATCCTCCTTACAAACACAAAGAAAAGAATAACTAAGCCCCAGTGAATAACAAAAATCCTGCTGTTCTTTAAGACAGGTGGCAGTGCCCTTACATCATCCATTGCTCAACAGGAATGGGTCCGTAGCCAGTCCTCATGACATCTTTCTGCTCTGTCTGTCCTGGAGTGGGCTGGGAGTTGAAGCCCCTTGGCCCTCTGCATTGCTGTCTTAGGGCAGGGCGGCTTCTCTGCCAGCAATTTTTTGGACCTGTAGGCTCCACTACACACTCAGGGAAGCCAGAGTGGGATGAAGAAGGCCACAGCCTCCTAAGAAAAGTGACATCAGTTGAGTTGGCATGCTCTGCTTGTAATACTGCATTGGGCTGTCTGTTAGACACGTGCCTTCTCAGTGGGAAAGGTGCTGAGCTGTGTCCACCAGTGTGTTTAGGCACCCTACTGTTATCCACCATGTGGGGGAAAAGTGAAAAACGTCAGTCCAGGTACATTTGTTTTCCTGTCTACGTGGTGATGATGGCTTTCTGTTGATTAGCCTGTGCTCAAAAGCGTGCACTGACTCACATCAGTTGGGGTCTGAAAAATGGTTAAGGCCAGGGAGGATATCAGCTAGCTGAACTATGGGTTCAGTGGGAAATTAACTGAAAGCTTAATATGGGCATCCTTCCAGGTATGTTCAGCGAAGACATAGAAGTGTTCTGTTTCTGTAGCTGAGGTTAATACATGTTGCAACAGAAGACAACTCTCACAAAATATAATATATCTGATATAATTAGTGGTTTTGCCAATTACAGATGGGAACATTTTCTTTGGGGACCTAATTCTTTTTATGAAGCCTTTTGTACTGCTCATCACATGAAAGATTAATTCTTCCACAATTAGTATTTTTCATGCACAGCTTATAAATCACACAAGGAATAGAGGAAAGAAATGCAGAGCCCTATCAGGAAATTAAAAGAAAAATACAAATGACCCAGGTCAATTTATAGGGAAAATGCTGGGATCCAGAAGGTTGCTAGTGGACGTGTCAGCTCAGCTCAGGTATGTAGTGAGGTTGCAACCTGAAGGATGTTAAGGTGCCAGTAATCAAGAGACATCCCCAGTTGTGAAAATAGTAGAAGAGAGCTGCTTCTATACAGATGGAAAGTCTCTCAATACAGCTTTGCTGTTTCTTCTTTGTTGCACGATTTTTGCTTTTGTCTAGGCTCGGTTGGTGCCCTTTTCATGTTCCTTTGCTTTTGAATCTCTCCCTTCATTTTACAGTTTCACTTTAAATGTTCTTCCTCTGCCTATCTCCTCCTTGATACCTCACCATTGACTTTCTGTGCCACATTGAGGTTAATTGCTCAGGTGAAGTCAAACCTATCTCCTTGGAAGTAATGCTGGTTTTGTGGGTAATTATTTATGGGAAACATGAACATAAGTGACACGAAAAGCCAAACCAAGCTTTTTTTGCTTGTGGAGCAAGCTCAGTGGAGTACTTTAGTGACAGCTGTGGCAGGATCCTGGGGTTTTGCACTAAAACTGAGTGGCTTATAGTTGTTGCTGATGATCCCAGATCTAGGCTTACTGTTGTGCCTTAAAAAGCAATGCAACTGCAAAAAGTATACTGAGAAGCACCATATGTTAGGGAATTAATCTAGGAGCAGAAGCAAACCTCCAAGGTTTCAGCTCTCTATGACCTAAGGGCTGAAATCTTCCATCTACCTGTCCTCTCTTAGTATGTGATTGGGCAGCTCTTGTTTTTTTATTGTGGGGTCTGGCAAAAGCCTTTCTCCTTAGAGGGAAATAAGCCAGAGATTTGCATTTCATTATTCTGCTATGACCATTGACTTCCATTGGACCTTAGGAGCATATTTTAAAAAAGGGTGCACTATATCCCAGACCTGCCGTCGTGTGTGGGTTTTGTGGAGTGACTTGTTGCAAGTGCTTTGCTGCTTGGAATAATGAGACAGTGGAACTGGGAGGGGAATGAGACTGGGATCTGAAGGCCCCCTGTAGACAACTTCTGTCAGAAGTAAGAACATGTGAGTGCTGGCAGATAGAGGTTTTTCAGTGTGTCCCGGTGTGTTTACAGAAAGGATTAGAGAGCTGTAATAGCTCTGAGGTGCTGTCGTGGCAAGACTTCACAGCAGTATCTTTTCTGTGACAAGTTATGGAGCTGCTTCTGTGCTTGTAGCATGGTTTCTTTTTCTGCACCACTGGGAAAAATGATCAGACACACACACACTGTTACAGTGAGAATCAGATTGAGCAGGAGACTGGCATGCAACAACTCTGCAGTCCTTATGGAAAACACATACAGGCTTTCTGATCTTGAAATAGGTGGCAAATCTGTGGCTCTGCTTCAGTTTGGTCAAATTGTTTGGTTTCCCTCTTAGGAAAGCTTCAGGACTATCTTCTCAAACCTTATTTTTAACCTTATATTGAAAAAAATATATAATAATATATAATCATCTGATAGGATATAATAATTCCTCACAGCGAGTTCTCAGTTGTACATTTCCCTATAGTTCACAGTACATATATTTTTTTCCAGGAACTTGGACAAGTTAACTGTAAAAGAAAATCTTGCCTTTTCTGATGTCAGTGAAGATTTTTGTCTAGCATGCTAAATGTACCCTCTACTTTACTCGGATACTTGTGTACACCTCTGTTATCCACCCTCCCTGTACGGCAGAAGAATGTTGCTGCAGGCAAACTTGCTCGTTAAACATTCACTGAATGTATTAGGTTACAGTCAAGGTCAAATCTGATGTCAGTTTTCATTTGTAAGTAAAACATATAGTTGTGAACATGCTTAGTCAGTGCTTAAGAGTTAATAGCAGCAATCATGCTGGCCGTGACCCCGCAGCGAGTGCTTCATGGGCAGATCCTTTGCTTGATTGAAATTTGTTGTAGAATTAGGGTCATATTGATTAAAGCTCTTATACTTCAGAGCACTTGAGCATGTGCTTTGCACTAGGCATGTCCATAACTTTGTTTTTATTTACTGTGATATGTGCCTGAGGGAGCCATTTTGAAAGCACAGGCTGCTTAACCATCCCTTGTAACTACTGAAATTCCTCAAGTGATGTGCTGAACAGGATAGTGATGTGTGAGTGCATTTATCACAAACAAGGTTTCTTTACTTAGCAAGAGATGGCTATGAAAGTAAGTAGATGCAGTCCATCAGGTGAGATATTTCTATTGCGCTGTACTCAAGGATGATCAGCTCTAACAGGTACGGAGACAGATGACCAAGGGAGTGGAGCCTGCTACAGAAGAAACTGGAAAAGCCCGCATGTTAAACTTAGCAAAAAGAAAGTGGAAGAATCTTGTTGCTTGCTTTGGTACATCAAGGAGTTAAATACCAGAGAAAGAAAAAAGTGAAATTAGAAGACAACATTTGCACAAGAACAGATGGGTACAAATAAATAAGTCATGATTAATTTTTTTCCCCCCCTAATAATCAGTCTAAAAGCAAAGATTAGTCCAAGAATGTCTAGCAAAAGATTTATAAAAGACTTCTAATACAGCCAATGGGGACACAAATTTAACTGATTTTGATGTGGTATTTAGATAGAGAGTGTATAGAGTTCATGAAAAGGAGGATATGATATGGTGCCTGCAGTAGTGGGGGCTGACTTGCAGGATCTGGGAAACCCTGCAGCTCTTCACTGTGACAGCCATTATCTGTTGAGGATCTGTAGGATAAAGTGCTCTCTCATTTCCTGACCTTTGGATCAGAGCTGGACTGAACTCTTCAGCTAGGGGCTGGGAGAAAAATACAAAGATTTAAGTGCCTTGCAAATGCTTCAGTTACTATTAAAAGTAAAAAAGGCTGTAAAAGATCATTGTCAACAACATCTGGCCACAGCAATCATGGGAGATGTTAATCTCATTCTCATTCCCAGTATCTTTTGAAATGCCAACACAGAATAACACTAGTTGGAGCTGCACTATTCCTCCCTCATTAAGCACAGCTGGAACCGGCTGAAGAGCCTTTTTGGAGCCAATAAGGCTTGTTGCAGGATCACAGTTTCCAAAATTTTGTCAGAAGAGATACAGGTCTTTATATGCTTCCTGGGCTCTTGGGTACTCTTTGAGCATCTGAGTCAGGCACCATGTGGGCTGCATGGATGCAGGGGAATGTGGAGACTTGACCAAGTGTGTATGATGCAGCCTGCAGACAACTCTGATGTCATTTGGGGCTGTGATGCTAAAGGTGGCCTGTGAGTGAGAGATTGCCCCCCAGAATTTATGGTTGGATGTTTAAATGTTAAAATAATCACAAGGAAAGCACTTGGCCCTAATGCATGCAGCAGAGGAAGGCTGAGAATCAAAAGGAAGAAGTACTCAGAGGCATCGTGTATGCAGGTTTCCTTGTGTAACAAAAAACAAGCAGGGTCAGAGGTGATTGAAGGTATCAAGCAGGAAATAACTTACAAATGAAAGTATTGATCTACAAGATAGCAAACCAGTATCCTCACTGATGCCAAAAACCTTTTGGCCTAGTCCCATGGTCTTAAGTGGAGAAACAGCTTCATCCTAAAGTGACCTGCTTGAGTGCAGTCTAAAATCTGTAGCTGTACTGACATTTGCAACACTGATGGCAAGGCAGGACTATTGGAAGACAGCTCTTGTGCCCAGCATGGAGCCGTGATTGTTCAGCAGGCATTAGCCAACAGGTGCCAGTGCTTAATTCACTTCCCAGTTACTCTGTCAAAAAGACAAATGCAGTGAAGATATTTTATCAAAACTGCATGTAATAGGAATGTTGCTTCACTCCTGAAATGTTTTGGCCTTACACACTCCTCTCTCATGGCAGATTCACAACTTGCATTAAGAGCACTTAAAAATGCTTTACCAGGATCTGTGTCCAATGCTATGAGGATGAGCTTTCATTTTCTTCCACCATTTTTTTCAAAGGTGGCTGTAATTTTTCTAATAAGTGTGCAAAAGAAATTACTATTTGGACGGTACAGTGTATTTTTGTGCATTCTAACAACTTCAGCTTTCTCACTGAGATTAGCGGAAAATAATTAGTAATCATCAGTGGGAGTCTAACATAATTCTCCAGCTGTTGTGCAAGAGAACTTGCAAAATATCTGGTAGAAATAATTAGTGAAATAACAAAGAATAAAAGTTATGCAACACAATTGCAGAATTTGTGAACAGAGCAGTAGGTAGAAATTGATGGATTCTTCTGGTTTATTGCCACTCATGTAAATGAAAATCTGAAAAATCTGTCAATGAAAGAATTGTGATTGTTAGCCTGAAAGTTGTGACAGATTAAGTATAATAGGGGAGCTGGCTGCTTGAATGTAAGTGAAGAGAACATTTTGATGGGGTTTTCATGAGGTAGGCTGTTTTAGAAGCTTTAAGCCATTGTGCAAATGACTGGGTTCGTTTGGTTGAATAGATTTGAGTTGCTTTGAGTTGCCAGGTATTTGCTCTGACATGGTGCTCTCTCAAGGACAGCTCCTGCTAATGAGAGCTCTCTTGGGCAGGAGGTGGTTGTTTTTTCAATTTCTTGTTGCAGGTCTTTTGATTTAGTAAAACAGCTTCAGTAGCAGTATAATGGGTTCTTTGATGATAGCGTACTAGAGGGTTGTTATTGCTCAAATAGGTTAAGATACTGTACTATGGCACTCCTAAAAACAACAGTCCTTTCTCAGCTCTAAGCTTGAATACATCACAGTTCTCTCGTTAGTACTTTAGCTTCATTAGCTAAAACCATTGCATGTGTCAA
This sequence comes from Netta rufina, assembly GCF_964035555.1. NCBI lineage: Eukaryota > Metazoa > Chordata > Aves > Anseriformes > Anatidae > Netta > Netta rufina. The sequence goes on from NC_140135.1 coordinate 12,486,811, forward strand.
AGGAAACGGGATCAACAAATTAAATGAAAAACGTCATTTGTAAACAAAACTGTGAAAAAGAACTTGCCTTCTAGCTCGTCTGGATTGTGCCATGTGGGACCATATGTCATTTGACCTTTATTTCCTTTGGCTAAATAGATTCAGTTATAATGAAAACAAGCTCTGAAAATGGATTGCAACACAACTTTGGTTAGAGGGACCAACAAACTTTTTAGTTTTTCTCTGAAATATTCTTGCTATTGTATTAGTTTGTGCTTTTTGCAATCCCTTCTCTTCTATGGCTGCATCTTTCTGCCTCGCTTACATGGAAATTTGGGGTTATTGGTGCATATTGGGGTATTCTTGTTAAGTCAGGTGGGATCTGTGGGCAAAGCAGTTGAGCAGAATCCCATGGTTAGAATCCATGTGTTTAGTACCTAGAGTATTAAAGATATTTTACAATAGCAAAATGTAGTTCTGGAACTGGGGAAAAGGTCATCTTTTATGGAAACACTGCTTAAGACCTGTCACCTGTGATGTGGCTTGTGAGAGCTCGTTGGAAAACATGCCAAGCTCGTAGTGTGCCCCGACAGTTTTTCTGATATATAGTGACCTGTACAACACCTCAGCCAGGTGTGTGCCCTGATGCGTGTCCTGTTCTTCATGTTTCTGTGTGGACATTCATCCTGTTGTGCTCCTAGCAGTTCCTTAATTGAATATAAAGTTGCAGAGAGCCCAGAACAATTAATATGAAATGTGATTAAACGTGTCTCATTTCCTGAATTTTAAAAATAGTGGGAAGACGCAAAATTTCATGGGTTTTGTCATTGCATTTTTTTTTTGTTTTAACTGAAATTACATATATTTTTCACACACACAACTTCACTCAATGTTTTCTTGTCTGTTTTAAACTGTGATTCTACTTTGTTATCAAAGCATTGCTTGTCATAAGAAAACCTAATGCTGTATCAATACACCTTAAGTCTCCCAAAAGAGACTGTGGGATTCTGAGCTCCTAACTAGGAGGATAAGCCCTAGCCTTTCTTACCTAACAGGAGAAAAAATCTTTCCCAGAAGAGTAAATGTGTTTTTCATCCAGTGAAAGCATTGTATAAGATAAAATGATGAAATCCCACGGACATCCACAGGGACTGCACCACCTCTGGATGTGCTCCATCCTCCCTATTTATATGAAGCTGCTGTGGGGTTTCTCACTGTTTGCAGAGTGCTGTTGAGTGCAGAGGAATTGCACAGATTCTGGGGGGCTGAATCCCTCTCTTATGTGCTGTGCATAAGTATCATTCATTACCTGTCATTAGCATCCCACTGATTCTGCACTGAACTGCTGTGTCTGGATAATTATGTTCATGGGACAAAAGCTGTCACCAGACAAATAACCTGGTGTTTTTGTGAAATAGATAATGCAGGTTCTCATTCAAGAACTGCTTAGAGGTGTCTGATGTTTTTGGGCTGCTTCTTAAATGCTGGGAAGCAATTGAGATATCAACAGAACTGGAGTTTGTCGTGCTGCCTTGAGTCAGCACCTGCAAGGCTAGTTTATGAGGTGAAATGCGTTTGTCATCTGCCTTGTTGAAAACCCGGTGCCTTTAGAAGAGTAAAAAAAAAAAAAAAAAAGTCATTTCCAATGTGGGCTGAACTGCTGGTTTGAAAGAGTTGTAATGAGTAGTAGGAAGCCCAGCTGGAGGCCAGTTACTAATGGCATACCCCAGGGGTAAATAATGGGGCTTGTGGACTTTAGTGTCTTCATTAATGACTTGGATGATGGGACAGAGTGTACCCTCAGCAAGTTTGCAAATGATTCCAAACTGTAAGAGGTGGCCGCTACACCAGCTGATTGCACTGCTCTTCAGAGGGACTTGGAGAGGCTGGAGAAATGGGCTGACAGGAATCTCATGAAATGTTTCAGGCGAAATGTGAAGTCCTGCACCTGGGCAGGAATAACCCCCCTCACCAGTTCCAACTGGAAAGCAGCTTTGCAGATAAGATCTGGGGTTCCTGGTGGACACTGAGATGACCATGATGAAGCAACGTGCCTTTGTGGGAAGGAAAGAGCCTTCATTAGGAAGAGCATTGACTGTGGACCAAGGGATGGGCGGGAGGGGGGGGCTTTCCTTTTCTCAGCCCTGGTGAGGCTAAATCTGTAGTGCTGTGTCCAGGACTGGGGCCAGTGGTGGAAGAGACATTGGACATACTAGAGAGAGTCCAGTGAAGGGCCATGAAGATGGTGGATTGGAGCATGTAATATAGAGGGAGAGGCTGAGAGAGCTGGGATTGTTCATCCTGGAAGAGAGAAGGCTCAGGGGGCTCTTAACCAAGTGCATTTGACTTGGGGGAGGGAGGGAATGTAAAGAAGATGCAACCAGACTCTGATCAGTGGTACACAGTGAAAGGACAAGAGGCAATGAGCACAAACTGAGATACAGGAAATGCTACTTAAGCATAATATATATATATATATATATATATATATATATATATATTTTTTTTTTTTTTTTCATCTGAGGGTGAGTGAACATTGGAACTGGTTGCCCAAAGAGTCTGTGGAGTCTCCATCCTTGGAGGTATTCAAAACATTCCTGGTCACAGTCCTGAGCCACCTGCTCTGCTTGACCCTGCTCTCTGCAGGGGCTCCAAAGGTGCCTCAGCTCTTCCGTGCTTCTGTGATCCTGTCTGCCATGTGAGTAGATGTGCCTGTGAAAAGTAGTAATCAAGGAGGTGCAGTAACAGCTCTAATCATCCTGTTACAGTGAGTAATCATCTCCACTTAGATTCATAGCCCTTTATGTTCCTGAGTGACATTAACCTATTATCCTATTGCGAACAATTTCCACGTGGTAGAATAAGCTACGAAACTTATTTAATTAGTTACCAGTTAATGAGCATTGCAATTAGAACACTTTTAGCAAAAAGGAGCAAGGTTTCATTACATAAAATATACAATTGCAGTGAGCACGACAAAAAAAAATCCTGAGATAGGCATGGCATGGTTAGGCATGTAGGGAACTGTAGCTGAAACCTAACTCCTTTGAATTAATGCATTAATGAATCCCGGAATAACATTTCTTCTTCTTGCCTTTTTTTTTTTTTTTTTTTTTTTTAAGTAAAAATATAATTAACTGCTGGTTTATACAACCCCCACTACTTTTCTTATTTTTATTAGTAATCACACATTTTTCTGTGCTAGCGAGGAGTTTCTCAAGGGCTTTGAGGAGGACAAAGAAGGAACCAGCATCTGTTCTTGGTCCTCTGGATGTAGTAATTGCCTGTGTGGGAGCACAAACTTTGAGAGCGGGCTGGATGTGATGACTGCAGCATGTTAGACTAGGTGTCTACATTCTACCAAGGAGCCCAAAGAGGAGCAAGCAGTTATTCATTCATAGCCTACTTCTTATTAAAATTAGGCTCAAGAGTAGCAGGAGCACTAGATTAGACAAGAGCTCTTGGATTCCTTGGGTAAGACTTCTGCTGTAGCTAGCAGCCATGCTGCCAAGCTTCTTTGTAGAATGTGCATTGTTGTGAAGCTGTTTGGTCCTCTGGCACCTTTACTGTGGAGGTGCCTGGGGCATCCACAGTGCCTCTTTGCAACCTGCGAGGCTAAATCTGGTTAGTTTGTGTTCACATAGACTTCTTACGTGGTGTTCATTAGCAGAACACTACTTTTACTTAGTGCTTATCTCCTGGGAAATTTAGAGAGGAAATTGTACGGGGTTCATGTGGCAAGGTTTAGCTAAGCTGAACAGAAGTGTGGATGCTGGTTTAGAAGAGTGGGGGATGTGTACAAAGGTTCCCTTTAATTGCACTTCTATTATCTTAATTTATTTTTCCCTCCTAAAATTTAGCATGCTACTGAGGATGCACAATTGCCCTTATAATTTCTCCCAAATCATGATTGTAGCTATAGTGGACCCACTGGATAGATCTGTTAGCAGGAGATTTTAATACTTCTGTATTTTCCTCTGCTGTCTCCTTTGGAGCTGTGATGCTGAAATCATTGGGTCTAAGTCCTGAGCCCTGTGGAATTTTGAGCTCTGCTTGCAAAATGGATGCAGTTGCTCTTTCCAACATTCATCCGTAGCCTTTTGCCTGCTCTGTGTGTGTATTGTCCCTTACTGAAAAATAGGTCAGAACACAGCTTGATAATGTATGTGCCTATATGTATGCACAAAAACACTTCAAGTTGTGGTGCTGGTTCTCACTGTAGTCCTGAGCTGCTCTTGGTGATGATGGCTCTGGTGCCTTTGGCAGTTCTGGGGTTTTAACTATTCAGTTAAATCAAAAAATGTCTTTTTTTCTTAAAACTCATAGACATTCCCACCACACCTGTCCATTTTTAGTTGCAAATCTACATTTTTGATGATTTTTTTTTTTTATATTTATATTGTGTATTGAAAGTGAAAAGCTATTATTAATCTTGAAATTGTTACTCTAATTTTTCTCTATGTTTGCATTAACGTTGTTCTTTCTTGGCTCAGGAGCAATAGTATTTGGAAGCTTTGCTTATCTCTCTGCTTTCACCACTGGATTTGTGGAGGATCTGATAACTTGTGGATTTACTAAAGAGTGTGAAGTAACTTAATTCTGGGTTCACTGTTCATTTATTGACTTCTGATCCGTGTTTTAAATGTCAAGAATACAAATAAAAATCTTATTTTTAAATGCTAGATTTGAATACAGTAATGGAGAATTAATGAATTTAAATGTGCTAGATTGAGATTTTGTTAAATTATCTAGGAATGACATAGAAGTAAACCATCTGACTCCCTGATGACTGCTCAGACATTTCATGGTCATCCCTGAGTTATTTGAGCTTTTAATTGCCTTCTTAATACAGTTTTTAAACAATGCTAATGAAATTGTTTTTGCTGTGTTTAAAAATCATTACAGATTTAAAGCTTGGTTCTGAACATCCAATGTTTTTCCCATTAAAAAGAACGTTTTTGTTTCTCTCAAATGAATTAAATTGCCACCATCCAAATTATGTTGGCTTTTAAAAAATATTTTTTAATGTAGTGGCTGGATGAAAAGTTTTTTTTTACTACATATAATGAACAATCAGGAAGTAAGTGATGTTTACATTTTAAGTGTTAATAAATTTTTACAGAGTCTGTAACTGTAAGACTTTGTGTATCGCAACTACATACATATGCTCACCTTTTTTTGGAGAGATTAATTTTAACCCAGCTTTGTGTGAATCTATTGTTATTCTTAGCAAAGGCTCAAATAATTAAAAAATCAATGAATTTAGTGAAAAATCTGCTAAATGCCTGAAAAAGAGAAGGCTGATATCCAACTTAAAACCCAGAACCAAACAACCAAAAAACAACAAAGAAACAGTTAATGGTGATATGAGAGAAAACCCTTAACATTGAAAAACTTATTGGCAAGCTGACCTAATTAATAACTTCCAAAAAAGGTTCTGAATTTGTTTTCAAAAACTTCCAAAAGTGAGGCATTTATTTAACACTCTTTACCTAGTGGCAAATCTTATATAAGTAATCTTAGGCAGAATTTGGTGTCTAGTTAAATTGTATACTCTCTCCTGTACTTTGTCACCCTGGAAATAAAGCAGGAAATGAGCTTGGCGAAGAAAAGTACGTCACGTTATCTTCATGCTCCTTTGTTTTTGTGTCCTGCAGCTGGACATGGGTGCTGCTCCACTACAGCTCATGTGAGTCATCTGAATGATCACACAGATGTTACAGCAGCCACAAGCACGTTTTCTGGGAAAGGTGAATTAACATGTTCATGAGATAACTGCCATCCCTCTGTACTGTCCTGGGGACTTGGTCTGAGTAGGGTCTGAGTTAATGCTGGAAATGTTGCTTCTAACCAGGGATGCAAGCTGGTGCTGTCTGATACAACACAGATGGAAAGTCTGGGTTTGTCATTCCTTCAATTGAGATAAGGATTTTGTCATTCATTACAAGACTTGGCTATCTGTTTTCAGCTGCATGGGGTCTTTTCCTCCTACTTAGACTTCATAGTATTTCTTTCAGTACCCACTGAAGCACAAGGGGATTAGATGGAGAAAGCAGCAGAGAGTAACCAATTAACTACTCTGCAAGCAGAGCTTTCCCCTTAGCTGAGGTGTGCTGGAGCTGAGGCTCTTTCTATGCTTTTCTGCAGCTGGGTGGCAGCATTTCTGCAGCAATTCATGTGCATGTTAAGTTAATTGCTTAAAGATATTTTGGGATCAGGTGTTACATGCTTATTTCTCTCAGCTGTGATTATTCTTTTTAGAGCGACATAAAACTCACTTTGGTACATGTCCATAACGGTGAGTCCCAGAGATAGTACTGCAATTATCAGTAGTTGTAAGACTTTTCAAAATGAACATGAGTTTATTAAAGTGTGGTGCAGTGACTTGTCCATCCTCTGTCTCTGATCATGGTCTCTGACCAAATGTCTCCGCTCATTTGGTGTCTTCCCTTAAATTCAAAGTCTTTGTGCTTCACATTCCCTGACTCAAACACCAGCTTGCTCCATTTACAGTCATCCATGAAGATGAATTCAAACAAGCTCGCTGCTTTAAGGATCTAAACTGATGTAGTTTCCACCACTGTATTTCTCATTTTCTGTGCCACTGTTCTCCTTCTACACTAGCAAATTAAATCTTAACTTCAAGCCTGATTTTTTTCAAGCTTAAACAGTAAGCAATTGGATTTTGCTTTTATTTTCATCAGATGGAAATATTCCTCACCAGAATATTTACTTTGTTGTGAAATTATCATACATATCTTTCAAGCTTTTTTGCTCCTCACAGAGATTTTTTTTTTTTCTTTTTTTGTAATTTTTGTGTCCTTCCTTTGAACTCATTCCTCTGCATTTTGTGTAACTCAGATCTATGGATGGCTGCGGTTTTCTAACGGCACTTGTACCAGTGCTGTGTACATAATTGCTGTCATTCCCCACCTTCTCATCGTTACTTTTCATTTAATGAGCGTGTTTTAGGTGTACCCTGAGATCAGGCTAAACCAGTTACTGTGCTCTGTAATCTTATCACCATCACCTGATGCTTGGCTGTGTTAAAATGGATTTGGTTGCATTGACGCTGTTTCTGTAGGCAATTCGGACAGTTCTGTATCAATGACCTGTCTTTTTTTATTACCCTGCTGAACTTCACTGCCTGGATCAGCTTGTAACAATATTGAACAGCATTGAGTGAGCATTAATCTCTGGGACAACCACCAGCGATGTCCATGGTAACTGAAGTTTTCTCACTAGCAACTCAATTAAGAACCTGTTTCTAAGTCAATTTTTAAGTCTATCCTATGTATCTTTTTTAGTATGACATGGTACCTTAGTTAAAAACCAAAATAAACCTGAAAATTACATTATATATAACTGCCTAACACCTTGAAGAAATTCAAACATAATAAGTCAAAATAGCTGCCTTGATCAACCAGATGAGTAATCTTCTAAGCGGTAAAACTTTGAGAACTTTTCTATGAAGCCATATTGAATGTCATTAATTGTATTTTAGCTTGTAACTGTTCTGTGGGAGTAGTATCATATTATCCAGACCGTAACTCCCTGGGTGTCCATCTTGCCATTTTTGCATCTTGAAACTGCATAGAGAGTCCTCTAAGACTTGTGAAATTCCTCAGTTTCTAGGATTTATTAAAAGCTGGAGTTCAGAAGGCTTCTCTGATCATACAAGTAGTGCTTTTCAGATTCAGAGATCTATTTTTTTTTGGATGCAGTACTTGGAAAATACATAGTTTATGTGGATTCTTCCTTCTGTTACAGACAGTAATCTTTGTATTCTGTGCATGATCTTCAGGCAGGTTGCACATGTCTGTTTAAAAAATCAGATCACAAGTATCTTCTGTACTTTTCCTTATTCAGTAAACATGCTTAGGATTTTGTCAACAGCATTTAGCAATAAGCTGTTTCTGACTTAAGGTTCCTTTTGTTCTTACTGTTCTTTAAAATCCTTGTTTTCTCTTAACTATGCCAATTTAATTCATGTAACTGTATTGGCTATTGATAACTTCTTGGTTACATATGTTTGAACTGATAACATTTATTTGGCTCTGGTATATGTCCCTTTCCTCTGTACTGGAGTGTTGTTTTTTTTTTTTTTTTTTCCTCCTGTTTTAACATTTCTTGCCAACAGAAAGATTGAGTAACCATTTTCTCTCTTTTTACATTAGTGTGTTCATGGCTTTCTGACCAATTTTCTACTTTTGGGACATACTTTTAACATAAATGATTATAAATGCAATGCAGGAAAAAAATATCCACAACAACAGTGGTCTGCTGTCCTTAAGTTCTTATATGTGAATGTATGATTTATTTTCTCTTTTACTAACCCAGCAGGCTAAGATTATGCTTTCAATTAAAATAGCTTAGCTGAAGTAATTAGGATTTGTTGCAATCAGCAAGGATAAACTTGATAAAGGAGGATACTAAATTATTTCATAAGGTTTTATCTTGACTGTATTTTTGTTAGCAAATCCAGCTAAATAGCGTGGAGTCATTATTGCTGGAAAGCCAGTTAGTGGCTTCATCAAGCTGTGGCTGAACACTGGCGTTGTTTCTACAATATTTAATACATTACAAACCACTGTCTTCTCTGCAATACGCTGGTCATTCCAAGGTCTGTGGTTTAGTGCAGTAATTATTGAATTAATTATGTTTTAGAGTGAACCTTTCCCCGTGTTCACAGGCTGTGTATACGATTCTTACTGTCCTGGCAAGTCTAAGTTCCTGCTGCTTTTTTCTCCTTTACCCTGGCTGCTCAGCAATGCCCTCTGCTCCAGCTGCTGGCTTGCTGGCCATCCCACCTCAGGGCAGCTTTTCCTCCCTGAAATGGCCAGCTACTTTGATCTTGTAGGTTCTCTCCTTTAAATGCAGTTAGTGATTGGCATTCACCATCTGCAGGGTTTGCTGCAGTCCTAATGCATGCAGCGGTGTGGCTGCCATCGCTTAGGACTGCAGGTTGTGCGATGGCAACTGCCTTGTGTGCTGTGGCTCTGGGTTTCCCTGGGTGGGCTGTGCAGAGCTCCAAGTGTTACAGACTGTCAGGAAGATGCCTGGCACAGACTTGGGAATGCCTGCGGGAGCTGTGCTGATGGCTCCTGTAGACCAGGTATGCAGCTGGTAGGTGGGGTAATGAAAGGGGAAAAGGCTGTTTGGTGGACTGGGCTTAGCTGCATGGACTGCGTTTCTGTTTCAGGTGGGTGCAGCTAAGAGGAAGTCAGGTCTTGTGCACCGAGATTTGACAATGTGAGTCAAATCATTATTATAGGGGATGTTTGGGAAGTTCTGTTCAAAAGTACACTCCTGAGTCAAGCTCAGCACAAAGATCTGCTCGATAAAGTTTTTTGGAACTGCTGCAGCGTGAACGATTACCGGGACTAATTTTTCAAGCTGTAATATCTCTAGTGCCCCTCAGTGACAATTACAGCTCAGCATTGAGACTGCTCTGAAGATTCGTCTGCCAGGGCCAAGTAAAATTGGAGTTTGTATTTGGTTGTTATTGTTTAAGTATATAAAACCAAATTTCAGGAACATAAGGATTTTGGCATTGGGTGAAAATTCTTCCAGTTCATAACAATATTCTCAACCAATGACAATTAATCTGCATAAAAGCATATTCGCATAATAGATGTGATTGTATATGTTGCTATATTATTCTTGGTCTTACTCCTATAAAGCAGCCTATTTTACATTCCCCTTTTATAACATACCTTAGCACACAGCCATGCACACTAGGTAATGCATTATGCACAGGCAGAATAATTATATAACAGTAGATAACTGAGGCTGCAATGGATCCTTCAACCAAACGTTATTTCTTGTTTCATTTTCCATGGTAAACGGGTCTTAGCCTTCAAATGTGAAGGAATTGGAAGATGCAGGCAGTGGTAAATGCAAGGAACTGGAGGAGTAGCACAGGCCTTTATTTGGGGTGGGCTCAGCTCCATGCTTCACCTTCAGATCTGCCATCCTGCTTTAAATGTGCCATGAGATCTGGGTCACGGTGATGGTGAGGACTGACCTTAATTGGCTGCAAGGCACCCACAGATGCTTTCTCGTTTCCCCTCCTCAACAGGACAGGTAGAAACTTCAGTGAAAAAGTTCATGGGTTTTAAGGACAATGAGATTGCTAACCAATTACTTTCATTGGCAAAATGGGCACTTTTTTTTTTTTTTTTTTTCTCAGTGAAGAAATATTGTACTTGTGGTGATATGGGGTTTGCCATTATAATCACATATATACTCAGGGCTGACTGAACTCATGCTTTATGTGCTTTTTGTTTTATTTTTACACAGTTCTTGAAGCCCTCCCTCCCCAATAACATGTCCACGTGGGCCTGCCTAAATTTACCTACAAATCCTCCATAAATGAGGCCATGTTTCTCTCTCTCCTGACTCCTCACAGGGCTTCATTTATGATTTCCTAAGTCTGAGGGGTGGTTAAGAAGATTACTGATTTGTATTTGATTTGTTTGTAATCACCTGAGGATTAGGGTTATGCTTCCTTGTGCTGTTATCTCCTCCAAGTTCAAGAGCAAGCACCTTTTGTTTTTTTAACCCGAGTGCAGGAATACCTGGTCCCTAACAGGCTGCAGAAGGGAGGATTGGATTTTGTAGGTGCAGTCTCTCTTTTAAAGTTTTGGTATGGTACTGTAATTTTTTTAATGCAAAGTACAAAATTTTTGGTAATAATGTGCCTGTGACACAAATTAATTACAAATTTCAAATTAATACACCTGTTAGTCTATCTGGGAGTATTTGATTCCTGCCTACCTAATTCCCCAGCTTTCAGTTTTATCAGGGTATGACAGTTGCTTTACTTTTTGCTAAAGTTTATTGTGCAGTATTGCTTGGGTGTTAAACACCCATTTTTATCCCTAAGGCGGCTGGGCTTCACTATTAGGATCTCTAACTAGAAAATGTGTTTTGGTTCTGAAATCTTTCTCTTTTAATGGTGCATAATAATTATGTAACTTATAATAACAACTTATAAATAATAACTTATGCACCTTAGCTATTGTGTTAAATAAAAGGCAACAGGAAATTTAAAATAGGATTAGCTTTGGAGATCATTAAAATTATCTGTATTTTGATGGGAGATCAGGTCTAGTCCCTTCTTTCTTTTATTTCTCTAAAATGTAAAACTACTTAGAGTGGCTAGAAAACTAAATGTTAACAAGGAAAAATTTATGGAATATAAGTGCTGCTAGAATTATCACACTTGGCTGACTTTTAAGAGTTAGTTTAGTTTCTGTAGGAGTGTCAGCCTTGTCAAAATGTTACATCAGGAATTTATCTGTCTCTTTTGAATGAGGCTTAATAAAAGATGAAACGAACAAACTTGCAGTTTTCTGCAGTTGATTTCAGAAGTTGGGCTGTGCTTTAAATTTCTATGTATGGATTGAAGTATGGACTTCAATGAAGTATGGACTCTCCTCCTGATAAATCTCTAAGAAACTTTTCGTTTTAGCCAAGAGGTATTTCTGTTTCTTCAATGTAATGGAAAAGGTATAGAATATTTTGTTAAAGAATTGGAGGCTGAACCTATTAACATTCTCAATGGTTTGCAGGAGTTTTAAATTAACTACATCACATAATCCTAATCAAATTATTAAAAACAACAACAAAAAACACCAACGCAACAAACCAGTCCTTTATCAGTATAAATAATAGGGCAGATTCTTCTTTCCCGATAAAGGCCAATGGCTTGACTGTTGTGTAATTTTAAATCTTTTTTTAATTTTTTTTTTAATTTCTTTATCATGTTGGTTCTTACTACCACCCTTTACGCAAGAGAGAATCTTCCTGAGAAAAGTGCTTTGAAAGGTGATGTTGTTTTTCCTTTCACAGTTGCTCAGTCATGTATTTTTGAACAGAGAAATGTTTTTCTCCAGTTTAAACTTTGTCCTATTTTTGATGATGTAGCTTTCAGTGTTGTCATGGGCTGTTTAGCCACTGTCTGCTATTATGAGATATCTCCTAGTGAAGCCTTAGAGCTGTCATGGGGTGATAACGGTTCTCAGCTGACCCTTTCGGTTTAATGGGAGATACACTTTAGATCCTGGACTTTCCAGACTTGTCTCAAGGTTCAGACAGCTGCAGGATATCCTTGCCTCACCTTATAATTAGGATTCGTTTTAAAGAAGTAAAAGTATGTGAGAGTTCTTGCTGACATTTAAAAATTGGAGTAGTAAATTTTATTCTGTTGAAATGGTTACAAAACCAGAATATATTTACAGAAGAAAAGCATCAGATAAAACCCTCGGTCCTACAGAGAGTGTGCCTGATATTAAGCTGTTACCTCACGTTGTGTTTTTCTGCAGCATCTCTTGGCAGCTTTTCAGTCCTCTGTCTCTGTGGCTCTGTCTTCTGAAATATATTCTGCTCTGGTACCCCCCTCTAATTCCACTTCAATGTTATCAGGATGCTGTTGAGCACTAATGAGCCTTCAAAGCGGTATGTAGGGACTACCATTTCCCTTTTGTTCATGCTAATTAAGTTAGGGAAATTTTGTACCGTGTCTTGATTAATTCTGGGAATTTGTAAAAATGCAAATGAAACATTGTTCAAGTTTATCTGGGGCTGAGCTATCTTTGATATGCAAACACGCTTTGATATGCTGATTTCCTTTACCATGATTACCTTCATGTTTGGGAAGGCAGATGAATTACAATTCTGTCCAACTCCTCCCTTCACAGAAGATTTTGTGCAGAAGACTCCACTCCTTGGGGCTGGCGTAGCTTCATAATTGTATACAAATTCCACATTGTAGGAATTATCTGAACAATGTTTTGGTTGGCCTAGCAACATCAAGAATTTGTCTTATTTAGTATAAGGCTATATATAGTCTATATTAATAAAGCAGATGACCAACATGGTCCTGGTTTGTTATTAAACTTGGAGTACATTTATGTAACAGAGAAGCTGTGCGGCTAACAGATGAATGATACTGTATAGTCCCTGCTTATTGTAACGTGAGCTCTTGGACACATATGAGCCTAAGGAAAATATGTTCTGCTATGTGCTAAAATGTCCTGAAACTGTAATGAAGTATTTTATTAGCAAAGCAGAATTACAGGTAAGACTTCAGTACTCAACAATGTTTTTCAGACTTGTACGTCTGAGGGACATCTCTCCCGGAACAAGGGTTTGGAAAATTAGTTCTGGTGCAACTTTGTGTGCCTCCAAGGAAGAACACCCCCAACCATGGCACTGACTTCAGAGTGTTATTATTTCTTTGTTCCTCATGGCTGTGTGTAGCCCATGCTTTTACATGCAGATTTACTTGAACCCAGATCTGAATACTTATTACCACATCAGTTATCACGTATTGGTTTCATGAGTACCTGCAGGTGTCATGTTCTGGTTTCATCTGCACTGACTTTAACTGCAATTCTGCTGAACCAGTGTAGCGGGATTTCTTCCTAATGACAGCTATCTTTTCATTGATTTGCTACTGTGCCATTTTTGACCCAATATCCATTTTGCTGCTGTTACACTAATGTCCCTTCCCTTTTTGATGTCTCTTGCATTTCTTCTTGTAGCTTGTGCTGTGCACTGGTTCAGTTTGTTTGACAGACACGGCTAATAGGGACACAGCTTTTCATGCTGCCCTTAAGGTGCTCTTACCTATTATGAGTCTCCTATTCTGCACTCATTTAAAGCAAAACTAATTTAATGTAAACTTCCATCTTTTGCAATGGAACAAGATATTGCTGGTGGAGGCCAGTGCTCGAGTTGCAGAGAGGGAACTCCCATACAACAAGCAGAGAAGATGCTTCTCAGACAGCCCCTTCAGCTTCATACCTGTGAATTGGAGCCTCCAGCAGTTCCCTCCACCGCTCTGCAAGTCACAGTGGTGGCTTGAGCACTTCTTTTAGCTGCCTGCTTGGGTAAAAGATAAAGTACCTGCCTTTAATGCAAATGTACGGGTGTGCCCTTAGATCTTGGTATAGCAACAGAGTAACACATAGATTTTTTTTTTACAATAACTTTTTATTTTTATTTATTTATTTTTAATTATTTTTATTTTCTCCTGCAGCGCACCAGGTAACGTCAGGCCTGAGTATTTTCTTCTACGTGTTTGCCCTCCTTCACAGCTCTCACAGCCTCAGGGTGTATAGGCATTGTTTGCATTCTGCAGGTCCTTGTCTTGACTGATTTGGCTGAATTATAAGCAACTCTCAAGTCATCTTCCAGGGGAGTAAAAAAGTCTATACACCTACATTTAGTGAATAAATGTTTTATAAATGCCATATTAAGTTTATATTTGTTTAATGGGCAAAATGCTGCTGGGAGCTCCTAAGGGATCTGTTTAATATTTTCTAAACAGGCAAGACAGAATTTATATATGGAAAATATTCAGTCATTTGGTTTCTCTGTAGCTGACCTGCCTTTTTATGGTGTTTCTCACTGGAAACACATATGTAGGATTGTTCATGATGCTATTTTAATTCTTGGTTTGTCTTTTAGGATAAGTTGAGTGTTCTATTATAGGGTGCAGAACTAGATAATATGTTCAGTGTTGTGGATATAATAAAAAAAGGATCCTGTAAAGCTTTTGCTGTCTAATTATATTCTGTCTTAGCCCACAATGTGTCCATACATCTCTTCCTTATCCTGAAAGGCACCCTAAACACTAGGAAGTGCCAAGACAAATTAAAGCACCCCATCTAAGTAAACAACCACATGGCAGAGTCCATATGTTCTAAAATTAGGCTCATCTATGTTTATAACAAGATATTACTTCTGCATCTAGAAAGGGAAATCAAGCCAGCTCCCTTGTGGAAAGAATCCCATTGCATTTTGAATGCATATTAATTCCTGTGACATTTTTCAATTTAGTCTTTTGAAGTCATCCCTGGAAGAGGATTGCTCTAGAATAATAGCATTATGGACTTTAAATGTATACCACTTTTGGTCACACTGATGGACATTTTAAAATGTCTCTTAATAAGTCAATGCATTGCCCCAAAATGAACTCCGGGTTTTGTATGAGAAACAGAGATCCAAGTTTTGGAGTTGATCTGTTACGGAGTGTGCTTTGTGACATGAGTGATTTCCCATATGTTCCTGCCTGCTGCCCTTTAATCTTGCTGTGCTATATCATCGCATCCCCAGATGGGATTTCATGCATTTATAGGGGGCAAAAGTGGTGACCAAGCCATCTGAGGCAGAGGCTGACTCTTCTTGTGTCTGTGGGGTGTTGTCACAGGGCAAACAAAATGATGTCATGGTGTTCTAAGGATTATGCTGAAAGTTGAGGGTTAGGGCTTAGTTACATCTGAGGTGTGGGCATTTCCCAGAGGATGAATCTGTGCCAACCATTACTGACTGCTTGTAGGTTTAAGAACTCAAATTCCTGTGCTAGCCCTGTCCTGATAATAACAGAAGAAGGCAAAGTTGATGATGCGCAGGTGGGAACGGATGTACTTTAGTCTGGACTCCAGAAGACCAAAAGTGAACAGTGCTGAGAATTCGAATATTCCTCCTGGGATGCTAGTACTGAAGATTGTGAATTGAGTGCATGTGGACTGATAGTAGTGGCTAGCCTGTAGTACTGTTAAAATACTCAAAGCAATGAGAGGTATGAATTGAGCTGATTATTTCGACCAATTTGGAGTTTAGGAAGGCTGCTATTTTTGGATTTAGTTTGCTGATTTTCATTTCTCCAGGAAAGCAGTTTTCTGTCTGTAGGACAGAACATTTAATCCATTGAAGGGCAAGTCAAGTTTGTTCAGAACATCCAATGCCACTGAACAAGATGAGCATTCTGGGTTTTGTAGGTATCCACACAATTATACTTTGAAAATCTAAACATGTATCTGACTATAAGCCTTAGCAAAATGTTTGGAAAAATCTCTTGTGACTAAATTCATATTTAGACTGAAGTCATTTGTTGTGACTTAAATGAGCAGTGGTTACTCTTCATAAGTAGGCTTCTGGGTGCCCTGATGCCACTTGTCCCATCTCACATTATATTAAACTTCTGGGAAGCAAAAGTCTGAAATGCTTCAATTTTTCAGAACACATATACCCTTGAAGTGAAATACTACATATATCTACTTGACAGTCTCAGTGAAAAGTGTTCTCATCCTGAACCATGACTTCGTTGTCATGATTCTGGCCAAGGTCACAGAGTAATTACTACCATGCCAAGGTTGTCTTTGTGATAGCTTTTGCTCTTGGTAGCAAGTATGACATTCTGAGCAGCTGCAGCTGCTGGGCAGAAACCTAAGTAGCAGTGCAGAGTGGGAAAATGGGATTCAGAGAAGTGTTTAACTAAAATCTCCACTTGGAAATGAGAAAGGAGAAGTATTGCAATTGTCTTCTGATAGCATTTATAAAGTCAAACTGAAAGCTCTGCTGCTTGTCCTGAGTTGCTTGATTATTTGCTTAAAACTTGTTTACTTATTTTCTGAAAATGTTGACCTATCACTAAGAAAGTGTTACTTCCTGCATTTCCTACTCTTCCCTGTGCATAGCAGTAGTCTCAGTGTATTTGTTATACTAGGATTTGTTATAAAAACCTTTAATATCCCAATGGTAACTTTTCTTTAGACTGGAGAATTTGGGCTTGCAGATGCAATGAAAGATATGTAAAGTGTGCAGGTCCTAGGTGGCAAGTTTTGTTTGGATGATTTAAAATTTCTTACTAGTTAGTGACTCAGGTGCATGCTTAAGCTTTTCCATTAAAAATAAAATAAATAAATAAATAATAAAACAACACAACACTGTAAGAGTGAAGAGTGATGTCTTAATTCTCCCCTCCCCCCCTCCCCATTTTTTTTTTTCTGTACTCTGCCCCATGTATTAATTCAGAGCAAGTGAATAATAACCCACTGGTGGGTTACTCTGTGTTCCTTTTGTAACTTGTACCTTCCCAAGTCTTTGGAAAGGAGTTGAGAGCCCTGTAATTGGCTGGAGGCACACAGAATGCTGTTGGGTGTAAGGCCTGGCAAATGTCTGCTGTGCTCTCTCAAATAGGTGATGGTGTCCTACCAAATGCTATCCCAAGACGACTGTCTTGGGAACAGTCTTTCACAGGTTCCTGCAAGAGTGTAAATTTTCAAGATAATGACTCACAAAGAGGGCTAGAGGTTTAAACTTCAAGTATATCTTCTAAAAATAGATTGTTTCTGCAAAGTTCTTCTTAATGTTTTGTTAATGTGTCATGTATAAATTGACATGCCTTCACTGAGTCAGCAGTGCAGGTACTTTGCAGTGTACATCTTGCACCCAGTCACTTAGATCACACTGAAGGAAAACACAAAAGGATCGCTTGAAATACATGTAAGGTGGAGCTGTTATTCAAAAAGCAATTCATACTACAAGCAAATACCTCTCAAGATGTTCTGTCTCAAATCAATAGCATAAAACAAAGCAAGTAATACTCATTAGGAAGTTCTAACCTTTTAATCTCATCTTATTTTAAGCATGCATTTCAGCTTCTTCTTACATGTCTAAAATGAGAGATCGTTTACTCGTATTTGACGTACTGTACTTCTCATTTTAAGTTTGCCTTGTAGTACAATGCAATGAATGCAATGAATGACTCAGCTTATACCTGTGAAAAGCTTTTTAATGTCTTTGATGTGTCTGCTTAATTTATATGGCAGAATACTTGTGTCGTCATACAAATTATGCTAAGTGGAAAAGTACAGTGGTTGAAGCAATGTGACTAAAATATGGTCCGTGTAATGAGCATTTTGCAGAAAGTCAAAGAAGTGTTGTTTGAATATTTATGTGATCAGATCAAGATGATATTTTGCCTTGTTACTGAGGGCAGCCATCAGTGCATTTGACTTCATTACTTACAAGGTGATTTCCAGATGCCCAAAAGACGTGATCAAAACTGAAAGTTAGCTACTTTTTGTCTGCCTCGTTCTTCTCATGTAAAAAGGAAGGCAAAATGCATGTATTTCCAGTGCCAACAGTTGGACCTACCACTGAAAACCAGCCAGGCAGAACCAAGTTGGAGCTTGAGTAGTGGGTGAGTGAGGTACAGAGAAGTGCTTCTGGCTCCACCAGTGCTCTGGCGAGTGAGAGCTGCTCTGACCCTTCTGTTTCTACCCCAATTTCACCTGCTGCAGCAAAGTGAATGTGCAGTTACTGTGTGAGTAATATCCCCAGAGGACTGATTTCTCTTGTCTGCTAATCTCATAAAATGTGCCAGGCAATCACTTTAATCTCAGATTTCTTTCGTGTCTTCATCTACGCGTGACTTAATTGGTCTAGCCTGCCAATGGGATATTCAGCCACACTGGCAGCTTGTGTGACATGCATGATTATCCACCAAGAACTAGGTGGAAATTGCCAAATCATTTAATAGATTTCACTGATTAGCCACCTGCTTAGTGTGGCTTTTATCACAATAGAAATTACTGTGGTGCTGGCGGTAGTATATAAACTTCTGTAAGATAGTAGGGAACACTGCCAGGACTGCTTAGATTTGATCTGCTGAATGGTAGATACAGCAGTGAACTAAAAAATATTTGTTTGATGAAAAGCACATGTATGTTTTTTTTTTGCCATGTAATGTTTGCCACTTGTTTACCTTCAGCTGAAGATGTCAGCAAAATTTGAAGTGGAGAGAAAGAAATGTTTGAATTCAGCCTCAGTTCTAAACCCAGCAAGGGTGCTTCTGGGTTTGAATGAGTAAACCTTCCTAACTGGCAAGTATTTTTGTAGATATGGAGGAAAAGAAAATGGTTGTCAAACATGGTTTTACAGTGTGCAATGCCAAAGCCTCATTTTACCCTAGTTTATCTACATCCCAAGACAATCTTTGAGAATGATCATCCTGAAGTGTTGGTGTACAGTATGTTTACAAAAATATAAAATTATTTCTGTAGTGGGTAAAGAGTCAAATAGATTCTCTTCTATATTATGTACAAGTAAGTTGAGCAAAATCCTCAGCTGTAGGAGCTGATATACCAAATGATGCTGTTTTTGAAAATGTTGCCATGATTTGGAAAGCAGATCAGTGATACCTATTACACGTTTACATTGGTGAATGCAGGTGAGAAGAAGATTTTCTGGAACTAGCAGGCTGTAGTGGACATAAGGAATATCACAGCTGATTGCACCACATCATGCACCTATTGAGCAAAGTGTGGGACAGAAGTGTGTGCTTATTTCTTCTCTAGTGGGACCCCACTGCTAGGGTATACTGGTATTTGCGTGGTTTGGAGTGGAGTTATTTTGTGGGTATGTTTTTTTTTTTTTTTTTTTTTTTCTATGTTCACTTCTAAAGCTCTTCCTAGAGCCTTTTTGTAGGCTTGTCAGAGTGTTTAGTGACTTCAGATATTTACATATTATCTCCCTGCACTTTGGTGAGCTGCCGGGTGTAGTGTTTGTTCCTAATCGTTCTTGTTTGCATTCAGGATCCAGTTCTGTTATCTCTGAAATCAAAGCAAAAAATTGCATGTACTTTCAAGGAAACAGAACGTGTTTCTGCTTTGTTTGTTTATAAGCAATACACAACATATAAACTGAATGCATAAGAAGTATTTTCACATAGGCAAATAAGATTCAAATATAGATCATACTGCAGATAGGACAGCTTTGTTATGAGATGAGATACAGGTAATCTCTTTTGGCTTCCTCTGAAAACTGAAAATGATTGTTCCTTACTTGAAAGGTATCAGCTGAAGAACAACCAGAACAAAAGAATTGTTATTTTTGTCTAAAATAGAGAATTGTTGTCAGGCTTTTTTGATCATCATGAAAATCTGTTTTGTAAAATGGCACAGCTGTCTAGATGATACACTAAGGGCTCCTGCTTTTTTTTTTTTTTTTTTTTTTAGAATTATTTCCTCTTTTCATCAGATTTTTTTTTTTTTCCAGACAATAAGTATATTTATTTATTTATTTGCTTTTTACCTGTATTGCAGATTTTAATGGTTTAATTCTGACCTTGCTTAATCTGTTTTTACACCAGATTGAGTAGAGGTGGCCTTAGGTTACCCCTGAGACCAGAAACTCATTGCCTGTCTGGGTAAGGATGAGTGTTTTAAGACCTGTGATTGAGCCTATTGAGAAACCTGAATTCTGAACCAGCCATGAAAGCCAGCTGCAAAATTCATTTACTCCAGTCTGTCAGAAGGCTTGTCAAATGCCTTGAACTTGTTTGAATTGTATCAGAAAGTCAAAAACCATTCTGGCTGAGAATTGTGATATATTTGCTCTGTAACAGAAGTGTTGCAGTGTTGCTGATGAACCTTTTTTTCCTAACTTGAAAACAAAGCAGAAATGTAGCCAATCTATAACTGCATTTTTTTTCCCAATCAAAACTTATTTCTGGTGTTTTAAGTGAGCATCTTGTAGAAGGGAATTTGGCTTAGTGAGTTGTATTTGAGCTCCTTGGGGGAATCTGTTGCTCTGCATATAAATGGTAGAAACATTTTCAGAGGCTGTTTATGCCAGCACTGAAACTTTAATAGTTTATGCAGTCCTGGAAACAGGAGGAAACTACTGAGACACAGCCACGTTCTCTGGTGTGATTTTTCACCAAAAAAAAAAAAAAAAAAAAAAAAAAGCAAGAGCTTCTGTTATCTGTGATATGTGAAGTAGTTTCAATGTGGGAGAATTATGACAACTGTCTGCAAAACCTCCCTTAAACTTTATTCAATTTCAAGAAAGGGAGCCTTGCCACCTGTTCACACTTTGGGCATTTTGGTTGAAAAGAAAATATTCCGTTACTCTCTGTAAGAGCCTGAAATACTTTCTGAAAACTTGCTCATCATCTCTGTGCAGAGAACGAAGGACTGATTGCTACAGACTACTCAGATGTGACTAAGTGTGGGTTCTTAAGGTCTTGGTAAGATGTCTTCAGACTCCTGGTTTGCTGTTTGAGTCCCAATGTTGCACACAAGACTACATTTTCCTTCCTTTTTTCCTTTGAGTGTTTGCTTCCCAGGTTTAGTCCTTGTGCCTTTTTCTCTAGTGACAACATTTTACAGTTCACGTACTCCTGCTCTGAACCAAGGGCTTTGATAGCCTGTGTTACAGGCAGGGATTCAGCCAAATCTCAACTTCCCTGCTTATCTTTAAAAAAAAGATTTTAACCAGTAGAGAATGTCTGATCCTCTCAAAAGCCCTAAAACCAAGATATTGTGGATTTTCATTACCCGTTGAGAATTATGGGCAGCAATATGATCTCCTTGTATCTGAAACGTTGCCTGACGATCAATTGCAGATTCAGGTTCTCAGACTCTCATGCTGTATTTTTATGCCAGATGCATCTTCCCTCAAATCACTGTGAACTTTTGCTTGATAATAAAAAAGTCCTATAAAATTTGACAACAAATCTTCTGTGTTCATGATTCTGAGCCTTAATCAAGTTCAGAAAGATAAGCTAGTTTTTTCGAAATTGTTCCGGTGTTGGTCCATAAAAATAATCCTGTTTTTTTAATGGGTGCCTTATCTTGTACCTAATATTTTCCTGTTTATTTTCTCCCTGTGGACCTCTGTTGCTGCATGTCAATGTCATAACAAGCATCCCATCATTGAGCATATTAGTTTCAGAATATTTGAAGTTGGAAAATAGATGTAGCTGTTGACTTCCATGTTGCCCTGGGATGTGGTCCTTCTGTGGGAAGGTTGGAGGTGTCTGTGCCTATGTGATGCTTTCTGGGACGCAACAAGCCTACATGTATGTTGTTCAGGTTAGCATACACATTTTTATCTGGTTCACCCTCCAGTAGATTTGCAAATTTTTTTTTCAGTTGTAAATTTAATTTCTTTCCCATCATTGTAACTTTTATATAGAGGATGACAGCTTTTAACTGGGCTTGAAAAGCAAAAGAAAATGCACCCTTTTACTGTGCTACCAGCTAATATTACCCTGATGTCACAAATGTTCATGCCTCTCAATAAAATTTTGATTGATATCTTTGGATCTCCAATTTAGCAACTTCACATTAGGTTATTAGTCTTCATGTTTTGACAGGACTGTGAATATTTTTTACAGTTCTCATCTGTGCTGAGATCTCTAGAGTCCTACGTAATATCCATAGAAATCAATAAAAATACTTTTGTTAATGCATCCTGTTGGACTTGCATCCCTACATTTAAGCATACGCAGAATTTTAGGCCTTATGATTGTTAGTTTAGGATCTTATCATACAGGAGTTATCATGTGAGAGTAAAAACAAGGTCCCCTTATATCTGCTCTCTGTCTCTACCAGCAGTCAGGACCTGCTTTTTGAAGGAAGAATGTGAAACACATTGGTGGAACAATACAGGAATAGCTTGCCCCAGAGGATTTTTCTTCCTTCTTACATGAGTGAGAATCTTGAAGAAGAACTTGCACTCGTCAAAGTTTTAAATGTTCTTATTACTAAAAATAATTTTGTCTCATTTAACTGAGGATAGTTTTTCCTCCACTCTTCCCTTGCTGCTAATTAAATCCTCTTCATCTGTCAATAACAGAATGTGAGTTTTTCTTAGTATCCTACATAAACTGGCTAAATTCTATTTATCTTATACAGTGTCCTGAATTGTGCAGCATCATTTGCATTTATACCTAACTTGTTTTGTTACGCATACTTTCCTTAATTACTTTTTGGCCTATGTGTTTTTTCATTAAACACATTTCATTTTTATATATCTTAGCTTATATTTACAGAGCTTAGCAAATCACAACATATTTCGTGCAATCTGTTTCTGCTTCTGCTCAAGCACAGTTACCAATCTGATGAGAGACCAGCACTTCTAAAGGGGGTGATAAAGCCAAGCTCTTAAATCTATATATAAACAGCTGAATATAGGCTGGCTTGTTTCTAAAATACTTGTGATCTCCTGTTGGTTTAGTGGTAGTCCTAGATGGAGGGAGATGGAAGGACTTCTTGTCTTGTTGTAGGTTATGGAGGTTCTTTTAGAGCACCAGAATTAAAATGCCTGTCCTTGGCTGCTTGAGAAGACAACATTGTGTGCTCTCACAAGCAGGTGTGAGAGCAAACTTGCAACTCAGTCTGTATGCCAGTGCAATAGCTCTTGTTCATGAATGTCAATTGATGAATTAGTGTCCTGCACAGAAAAAGAAATATAAAATTACGTGCTGTAACGTTCTTCCAATAACAGGTATCTGGGAGTAATCTGAATCCCCCATGTGTTTAATGGCTCAGTTCACTGACAAACCAAATGAATCCAGACTTGTATATGATTCACATTGTCTACTTTTTAAATAGAGGATGCTGATGGGAACCAATTGGTGGCCCTGAGAAGAAGCAACAATACATGAGACAACTAAGTAAAAGTCACAGCTGTGGTCACCGTGGTGTCTTTCAACAGGAGGCTCTCCCCGCTTGCCGTCCCTCTGAGTGCTGCTGCTCTTTGCGTAGGCCATCTTGTATCAGATGCTCTAGCAGAGGGAATGTGCTGCTCATCCCTGACCCTCCCTTCTTGCTGTCTGTAGGGCCCCTCCTGTCACTGCATTTACTGCCCGTGCTGCCATGGGGCAAGCAGTGATCTAGAGATGAGGCAGGTTTTGCCCATACTGCAGGCTGTCATACACCACGGATATATACACTCCAGTTCTGCTTCCAATATCTTTTTTTTTTTTTTTTTTTTTTTTTTTTTTAATCATAGTATACAAAAAAAGGGTGCTTGGGGAAGAGTATAAGAATAAGGCAATAGTAACTTCGCTGTCCTCAGTGATTTGTGGTGACGTAAATAAGTCTGCTAATTAATGGGTGCCCTTTTGTTTCTATTCTGTTGATGGTTAAGTTGGTCTGTGCTGCACACAAGGTAGAGGAGCCTGGTTTAACAGGAAACCTCATCACTGAGGTTGATTACACGTACGTTGATATAGTGGTACTAGTATTTCTTAGAGACTATTAAAGGAAGATCCTGTCTGATAAAACAAGGTGAGACTATTTGCTTGTTTTACAGAAAATTGATTTCTACTTCAAAGAAGCCTTGGATCATATATTTTTTCAGCTTGTTCAGAGCAAACACATCATTACTTTCTTTAATTGTGTTGTCGTAGTCCACACAATTTAAAAAGCTGGACTTTTTGAAAGGAGGAAAAAGTTGATTAGAAATGCCTGAAAGTACTGCTACAAGACAGAGAACGATGCTCAGATTGTGTTTTGTGTCTGTTCACATTCAGAAATCAGTGGATCTACCATCTACCTGACTTTTTCTTCTTAATCAGAGCTAAAGATTTTTCTGTTCAATTAAAATAATGTCTTGGAGCTACATAGCTTCAAAAAGGTCATGCTGTAGAGTTGTATGCAGAACAGCCCAGGGTTGGTTTTCTACTCATTAATTCTGCGGAGGAGCATTTTTTAAGACAAGACAAGACTGTTTTTTGCAGTCTCAAGTCACTGATAGCATGTCTTGTAGAGCCAGGCTGTGGCATGGCGCATGTTAAAGCCTGGTTGTCGCTGCCTGCAAATGAAATAGAGTGGGTTATGGTGTGCCCAAACAGTGCCCCATGGCAGAAAAATGCTCCATAGCTCCTTCTTTTCCAGTTCCAAATTCATTAGCATGCAGTTCTTGGGGGTTTCTACACAAGATGTGTGTTGTATTTTCATTTTCCTTTTATTTCCTTTATTTTTTTATTTTTTTTTCTCTATGAAAACTTTTCTGGTGAGTCCTAATTTTTTCCTGGAACAGGGGTTTCTCCTTCAGTCCAAGCTTTTTCCAGAATTCATGTGCATCTCTGGGTCACCCAGCATGCATTCCTGGGTTTTCTTTCACTTTACTCAAATGTCAGCTGTTAACCTTCTTCAGCCAGGTTCTGCTTCTCTTTTGCTGATTTTTCAGTCCGTGAGCATTGCAGCATATTCTCAAGGGACTTCTGGATTGATCTGGGTTTTGGGCTTTTCTTTCTTTCTTCTCAGCTTACACTTTGGCAGTTAATTAACTGCAATTCAGGCTTGTGTCCCCATGCAAATGGTCTGGCTGCCCTCTGGTATTAGTTTCCCACTGCAGGTTTTGGGAGCAGCGATCCCATCTCACTTGCCTTTCCATGCCCATGTCTCCTGTGGGGGCTGATGGATAACTTGTACCTGCTAGAGATGGTATCAACCATGGGCTGTGAGGATGGCCGAGGACTTTATTGCCTCGGAGTGTCATGCACAGGGCTGGAAAGAAGCCCCAGCATCTGGGCTGCTCAGCCTCTCCTGTCTGTTCTTAATTAACCTGTGCTAGAGCTGCCAGGCAGCCTGCAGCACCTCTCCAGGATAAAACCTGGCTCAAAGACAAATAACATGCTTACTTGGTAATGCTTGAATAGGTAAGCTGTTAATGTACCCTCCTGTCCCCCCCCTTTTTTTCCTCATTTTGTCTAATTTCCTTTACAGAAGCACCATCTAACTGCAAGTGATGGGGATTTTTGTCAGGAGCTATTCTTTTACCAGCTGTCTGTAGCATTTTAATTTAGAGCTCAGTCCCATTTGGTACTAGCTCTGAAAGCCCTTCTAGGAAACATTTATCGTTTATTTGCTTTGAGTATATCAAATTTATGATCTCTACTATTTTGTGTAAGTCTATGGGCAAATAGGGATCAAAAGATAGAGCCTGTTGCCTTGTCATAAGTAGACTCTTTCTAACGATTATTTTGACTTCTTCTTTTTTTTTTTTTTTTCCTCCACAGGAATGTGAAGTATGACTTTTGCTTTTGAACTTTATTAGTCAAAGCTTTTCATTATTAGACTAATTCACTTTGAATTTTGTAAGAGAGCAAAATGATGTACAATAATTTATTCAGTTATCAGGTTTAAATCTCCTAGGGAATCGAAGAGCAAAGTCCTCAGCAGAAAGGTGAATCTGTTTATTTTTGCATGATGATAGTAATAACAGTCAATCTTTTTTCCATGCTTGAGCTGTTTTGATTAGCAGCTTTCAGATGTGGATTATCTGCACTTGACAATAACGGCTTCTGTCTTTTGCCAAGTTTTTGCACAGGTTCATTGGGCAAAAATGAACCTTCTCTAATCCAAAGCAAATGGAAATTTTCAAATGCAAAATAATATGTCAGAGATCAAATCCCTGAGAAAAAAATGTAATTTTAGGAAAGAGGAAATGCCTGTTATGACACAAAAAAAAAAAAAAAAAAAAAAAATCCCAGTAAAATGACATGTTCTGAATAAAATTGTCAATATGTGAAATAACAATGTGCACTCAAGTTTAGTAACAGCAACTAGTTTATATTCTGTGCTTGATCACAAACATGTTTTATAATATTTTCCTTGTTTCACTGCAGTGAGAGTATATTTGACTAGACTGCACATGTTGTTTATCACATTTATTTACCATTTCTGGCAGCCAAAGATACCAATGACATTAAACTGGCATGGGTAAATCAACAAGAAATATATCACCTTCCAAACATATTTACACTTTATCTAGCATAAAATGAAATCCTCTGAAGTTCAGAGTAATTCACTTTATTTGCCCCAGAGCTTTAATGCAATTTCTGGTAAATCTCCAGGTGTGAAATTACGGGCTACTGGGTTTACTTAATTTTGCGATTTGTTATGCAGATAACATAAAACTGTATTTCTAGGTTTGCAGCTATCCTGTGGACTGTGTGGCGTACAGGTTCTGTTTAAACAGACAAAGTTTGCGTGAAGTGTTCAAAATGATTGAAAATATTAGTAAATATTAGTGTATTGTTGCATTTATGATTCCAGGATATTCCAGTCAATAAAAAAAAAAAGAAAGAAATAGGCATACGTTAATAAAAATAGTCAAATTTATATATTGACTATTGATTGTTGAGTGTTGAAAAGTCAAAGTGATTAGGAAGGAACATTGACAGATTACTTGTTTCTTTGCTTTGCAAGTTTTTTTTTTTTTTTTTTTTTTTTTGTAACTTTTCTTAAACAGTCAGATATAGAGAAAAGTTCAGTGAATACAACATATATATATATTTTAAATAGGATATATATTTTTTTTAAGTAGGAAAAAAGGCGTTATGTAAAGATATGTGAATCTAGCAGTCTCAGAACATTGTGTATACTGTGAAGGTGACACCAGCTTGAGGCACTTCAATTTGACATTGCATATGATAAATTTACTGAGAAAGTGTTTTCGTCATTTTCTTAGATTCTGTGATTAAGACAATTAAATTTACATTAAAAGTATTTTTTTTTTTTCTTTTTTCCCTCTATCTTGGGGCCTAAAAGCCATTTACTTGCCCAACTTATGGGGAAGAAAAACACAAAACATTCCACTGAGGAAGCTGAATCATTGTAGGTTATGGGTTATGGTCTCCTAAGTGGTCAGGGAAGCCGGAATCAATCTGCTGGCAGAAGTCAGTAGCTTACTTTGTGTGTTAATTTCTCTCTTCCAGACAGTTGTTCCTTGCCTGTGATTCTTCCAGGGCAATGCAGTGCCTTTGGCAAAACACCTAGCATAGGCCTAGGCTTAGAAGTGTCATCTGTCCTTCAGTAAAACTTCAGTATCCTTCAGTAAAAACTGCTATAAAATAGGAATAGATTGATTTCTCCCCCACCTTTTAAATATAAATTTTATCATTAGACAGGTAACAGAAATGTTAGAAATCAGAAGTGTCTGAGAAGGAGGGAGCAGGAATAGACCAGCAGGATGGGGCCAGGATGTTCTTTGGGGAGGGAAAGAAAAAGGAGGAGGAAAATGGGTGCTTCTTGGAGAGGCATCGCTGGAACAAAGACTCACTTGCCGGCTTCCTTTTATAGGAAGTTTCCTAAACTTCCCTTTCAAGGGGTGAATGAAGTGGGCTTGTACAGTTCACAGTCAGAAAACTGAGTCTCTTCCAGCTTCTCCTCTGCAGTGGAAGGTGGAGTGTATTTCCACAGGGAGGTGGTTTGATACCTGATGTGTGATTATTCAGGTTTTTGAGGTGCGTGTCTGGACAGATTTTGAAAAAAGATGAGTATTCTGGCCACCTCCAAGGAAGAGTGGAAACGAGGCAAAGGAGCACTGTGGCTTGGTGGGGCTTTGAGATGTGGCAGCATCTCTTTTATATGTTGTGTCTGTGATCTGTGTGTGCACACAGAGCTCTAGTATTTGTCTCCTCTTCTGACTTCTCTCCTTGTGCAGGGGGATATTGGAGCCAGAGAATTGCCTGCTCTGCATCCTGTGAGCCCCTTCACCCAAAAGCACACAGGACAGGGGCATGACTTCAACTTTGTGAAGAAAATCTCACCCCCATTCTAGCTGTGGCCCATAGTGCTACAGAACAGGACAAGGCCTTTTGAACTTGTTGGTTTCATTGAATTGTAATTTTCTTATGGAAACAGGAAAATTTCTGACACTTGTCTCTGCTGCAAGCTTGGTTTGCTAACATTGTGCAAACAAGTAGGAAATGTACTCTTTGCTGCAAGTGACTTAATCTTGAATTTAACACAGTATACAGTGACATGAGTTCATCTCTTAACGTGCTCTGCAGTGCTAAGAACTACTTCAGATGCCTGAAGCTAGCACTGGAGGAAGTTTTGCTGACAAAAACACATTACTATTCTCATTTTCGATCTAATACTCCCTCTGTGACAGAAGGTTGCTTTTCAAAGCTGTGAATCCTCCTGGGCTGGAGGATATAAAAATAATATTTTTACTGGTCTGAGGTCTCCAAAACATGCCAATAAATCAATCAGGAATAATAATTGGATTTTTGTTCTAATATATTTAATCAATGAAGTGGAAAAATTCACTACGTTTCTGTTTATAATAAATCATCCTCTCAAAAGCCTGACCTTTGCAATGAGAAGATATTTTATATGAGAACTTTCTGAGTAGGTACAGTCCAAGTGTTCTCAATCAATTGCAGTAATTTTCTAATTTAATAGACCGTCTGTGTCAACATCACATTTATAACCATCATCTGAAGATGTTTCTTCCTCTTGTAAGCAGAAAAGGAAGTTAACTTCATAATATTTACATGATTTAACCTTTTACTTTTTGTTTTAGTAACCCTGGACTTTTTATGGGGGAAAAATTAGGGAACTTTATTTTTGACTTCTCAGTAAGGAGTACAGGACTAGAGTTGATAGCGTTCAAAATTTTTGTGCCAAATAATACAATCAGTCTTGAGGTTTTTATTTATATAGCAGTTTCTTAGTTTTAATAAGTTGGATAAGGCTTCCTAGAGCATGACTGGCAGAGTAGCTCCATCTGCAATGTGTCTTGAATTACCACAGCCCAGGGGGCCTGTGTATCCTCAACAGCTCGCTAACAAGCACCTAATGATGCTGGATTGCCAACTTTTCTGGTTTTGTTTTCCTGATTATAGGTTTGGAGCATAGTAATCATAGCTTCTCATTGAAATTCTAGGATTTCTGAATAGCAGCAGGAAAAATTCTAGCACTGCCTAGTACAGATCACTGGTGGCTTCCTAATGCCAATATTACATGGTTTTATAGCTGTACTGTATTTGTCTTTAGAAAGAAAAACTTATTACCTACCTTTAATGAATGCTTGCATTGCTTTTCCAAATTCAATTAAAAAAGAAACAGAAAAAAGGAATGTGTTTAACAGTTCATCTTAATGTTTTCTGCTGTTGCTTATTGCAAAAGCTATGGTTTATCGTAAATGTCTGGAATGTTGAGTCATATTCTCTGATTT
Organism: Netta rufina; assembly: GCF_964035555.1. NCBI lineage: Eukaryota > Metazoa > Chordata > Aves > Anseriformes > Anatidae > Netta > Netta rufina. The sequence goes on from NC_140135.1 coordinate 12,516,352, forward strand.
TGATGATACAGTCCAACAAAGCATGCCACTACATGCCCCATGGACATTCCTTATACCACAAAGCTAATACCAAAACATGGAATTATGCCCCAGCTGAAATACTGTGGCTGTCACCAAACACACTGGCTTGGGTCAGCAGGGCAAAGCATCTTCCGGCTTGGAGCAGGCCCCCAAATATTTTCAGTCTATGGTTGCTCTCAAGAAATCTCTTTGGGTTTTTTGTGGTAAGAATATATGACTGAACATAAAAACACGTAAAGATGTTCAACGTTCAACATATAGACAGGTGATGTATAAGCCATCTCTACTCCATTGTGGAGAAAAAACATTATTTGGAAGACTCTAAATATGTGTAGAAGAAGGTCATGGCCATTCATTGACTGAAAAGTAGAAACTTAACCAATTTTTTTTCTTCTGTTCACTAGGCAGCCAAATGCCACAGTCAGTCCAAGGTGTCTTGGCAATGCAGATGGGCAAATCATAGAATCATTAAGGTTGGAAAAGACCTCCAAGGTCATCTGGTCCAATGGTCCTCTACCACCAATAAAACTAAACTAAGGGTAAATAATAAATATAGAATACATACATATATAACAAATAAAGAATAAAAACTAAATACTGAACAAACATTCACATAGCTGGAAGATTTGAAAGTGCCAGTAGTACTTAACATCCTGGAAGGAGGAGAGACAGTGTGACATACGTGGGGTGTCATCAGTCCTTGCAGACAGGATCTGGCCTGGACAGAGAGGAATTGCCTTTCTTTAAGGCTGAGAGCCTGCTGCCTCAGTAATTGAGTCCTAAAAGACTTCAGATAATATGAGGTGCCAGATTGCTAAAATCTGGGGAATGGAGAGTCCTAGTTAATTTATATCTTCTCTTTGTTAATTTTATCAGTCTAATTCTGAGCACTGTGGGATCGAAGTCCATAATTTTGATAGAAGTAGAGAGGAAAAAAAAAAAGCAGTAAGATCAACATTCAACGCCCCTATTCACAGTATTTAATAGCAGATGATAGATGCTGTATGCATGTGTGAGAGCTGGTGTCAAGGATGCGTGAGTTTAAACTGCAGAACGACAAGGCTTCATTCAAGCACGTGTGGCTGGTTCCGTTTTTTCCTCTGCACAGAAGCAGTTGGCAGCAAATAACAGCGAGGACTGGCGAGTGTCTCCTCTCAAATTAGCACAGAAAGAGAGCAGCTTCCCGCACCCACCTCTCAAGTTTGCAAGGAGAATTTAAATAGTTCAGAAGTGTTGTTGGGAAAGCATATAAAGGAAGACATTGCTATTTCTAGCGTGAAAAACTGCTTTCAGAAACAGCTTTCCATCATAAAAGGTGTTAAAGGTCAGCACTGAGTGGATACTGGTTAGGGTGGGGACTGCATTGATGAATGTCTGTGAAGGACCCTAAACAAGCTGCAACTGGAGAGGAGGGAGATTGCTGGTGGCTCAAGAAGGGTTCATGCAACCTGCTCTCTCTGCAGCCTTCAGAATAGCTGAAAGGGCCCTGGCTTTGGCAGATTGTGGGTCAGCCTATGTGGAGCTGGAGATGTGTGGCTCAGGTTTGTAGTTGTGTGCAGTGCAAATAGGCACTGTGGAAAGCAAATTTTGATGTCTGTCTTTTGCTGAGGAGATGGTGCGTTTCTTGTGGACTTGGGGGATAAGACTGTGTGTGGCTGAGTGAGTGGGGCTGGTTGAGCTAACTTGGTGGTTTATGGGCAGCTCTAGGCACTACTAGAGATCTAGCATAGTCAGTATCTTGGTGTATAGCTTAAAAAAAAAAAAAAAAGAAAAACACCTGCTATGTTAATATTCATTGAAAAAGGGGTTGCATTAACTAAGTAGGTTTATGATAAGCACTCAGTGAGCTGTTGTATTTCTCATTTAGCTGATTCTAATATGTTAACCAATTAATTTGAAAGAGTCAGAAAGCAGGAGAGAGCCCACATGTATCTTTGCAGTGCTTACTTCTGCAAGATGAAATGTGATGGTGGTAATTAAAGCATCTATTTTGCTTTGCTGGAAGGTCATGTTCTGGGAGAGGCTATCAAATTGTTTGTGTTATTGAATAAGGTAGGCTGAAACCCTTGTGCTCTGCAGCTCTGTTGAGGAATGCGACTTTTGTGGTGGAGTCTGAGATCTCTAACTCCTGCTTCTTTTCATGCCTTAAAATGAAGTTGGTAACGAAGTGTGGAATACCTCTTTACTGTGCCTTAACACGTAAGGTGCGTTATCCTCTTTATTGGAGAGCTACGTAGCTGTGAGCTCAACCTCCTGAGCATGTGCAGACATGGAGTAAATGACTCCTTGTTTGTGGAGGAGTGTACCACAGATGCTCCTTGTTCAGGGAGCATCCATTGGACCTGCTGTAGCTATGGATAATAGTCTGGATAATCGGAGCAAAGGCTGAAATCTCCTGGGCTGGGGAGAAGTAGAAATGAGAATGGCAAGGGTATCACAGTAAGAGCTGAAGTGGCTGAGAAGCTTGCGATGAGCCAAGAGATCTACTTTAAAGCTTTTTAGAGGAAGGATGTATTTTTTAGATTTCAATTCAGACTTCACAAACTGCTTCTGTACAAGAAAAGTGTGAGTTAACAGAAACCCCAGCCTTATTTTCTAAGTTGGCTTTGTCTGCTTGTAAAGCCGTAATACGTGTTTCTGTGACATATTTCCATTTCTGGGAGACGGGAGGTAGGCAAAAGACTGGATTAAAGACTGCAGTTCTCCTTTAGGAAGCCATGGGTGCCTGCGGCATCTTCCCTTATTTGCAGCAACCAGCTCTGGGATGAGCTACTGCTGTTAGTCCAGTCTTTGCCTGCTTGTTCATCACTTCAGACATTTCTGTCTGAAATAAGTGAGATGTTTCTGTAAATAACAGCTTTATGGTCAGCAACAGCACGGACTGGTCTACAGGTTTACTGGCTCAACAGTAAAACTGGGCTATGAAAACTTTGAAAGCTGAACTTTGTGTTTATTTGGTACGTTTTCACTTTCAACTCAAATATATGAAATTAGGTACTACCTCTATTGTTTTTTCTTACTTTTTTTTTTTTTTTTTTTTTTTTTTTTTTTTTTATCTTGTGATTGTTGTCTTGTGGTAGGCATCTACTATCATCTATCCTCTTTGGTAGCATCTTGCCTCTATAAAATTTTGAATAAAAATGCTAGGAAAACAGGTATATTTTGAAAACTATAGTTTTATTTAAGGCAGGCAAACTTATTCATATGTCCTAGATGTGTGTTATTGGGTAGCTGTAAAATCAACAACTCAGTATAAATTTGTCTGGAGTGCTGCATGTGGCTCTTTTTCCCAATGTAAGCCCAGAGCATCATCATTGTGTAGTAGTACTTGGTAATAAAGTTAAATTTTAAAATTCAACCAAAAGAATTGCAGCTCACGCTGTTTATTTTTTAACTTTGTCTACTTTGCAAACCCTGTTCTATGGTACACGGAAGATGCTTGTTTTTCCTTTTTATATTTTATAGTATTTTTCTGGAGTTTCAAAGGCCTGCAAAAAGCAGAATTCATTGCTACTCTTAAGCTTTGCTCAGCTCTTGGACAAAGAGGTGCACCGGGACATTACGTCTGAATACAGAAGTTCTAGAAAAAAAGAAGATGGAAGGCTTTTTTTGGGTGGTGGTGGTAGGCAGTATGTGTTTGTGGGAATCTTTATTTAAAAAACACCTTAACTGGAAGGCAGCAACTGTTTATTGTCCTTTCGGTGCACTCCCACTTGCTATAGATCATAAAATTCCAGTGCTCACATGCAGCTCTTGCCAAGCCTTTAACCTTGCCAGGTTGTTATAACAACTGCAGCTTGCTAGCACATTGGAGCAGCAGAACTTTCTTTAAAATTATAAAGACAATAGCTCTTTTGCTACAACAAACCAGCAGAAGTATGTATTTTAATGAACTTAATTTCAATGACATGGTAAGCTGAAGTCCAATTAACTCAAATGCCGCATTTGACTTCAAAAGAAGGGTGCTTTCCACGGTGCTGTTAGGGACAGGTCAGCTGTCTGCGGGCTTCCTGTTTTGAGCATCAGGGATCCCAGAATGCCTTGGGATTGTAGGGTCCTGCCTTAGGGCCACAGAGGCACCCTAAAACGTCTGGGTGGGGCATAGTGTTGTGTGACCAAACAGTAGTAGGGTGTCTCTGTCTGGATTTGGAATTGGGAAACAGAGCCCATTTGTTTGGTTACTACAGATTACATTCCACAGCATTAATAGCTGACCTTGGAATTATAATGAATTGTGGGAATGCCAGCAGCACCCAAAAAAAGCAAACTGAATGCAAGCACATGTGAGGAAAGGAACAGAAAACACCTTTATGGCATTAGTGTACCTTCATCATGAATAGTGTGTTGTGTTGGTCTCATCATTGCAAAAAGGTCATAATAAAATATCTGTCAATGGAAGGTCTCCTATAAAATAAGAGACTAGACAGCACCTGTCAGAAACGTTATACTTTTGGAAAATGAGAAGAGACATCATGGTGTCTCCTTAGAAATCTCAAAAAAATTCCTGTTAAAAATCTATTTCCTTATTTTGAGTCTGCAATCCATCATTTCAACTCCTCTGCTATATAAGTAAGTCTTATCCAAGACACTACCTAAAAGGAACTGGCAGGATATGGTACTGTTAAATTCGGTGACCTATTATGTAATTAGTTAAGACTTCTTTTGCATCAAAGTTATTATATTTTATCAAATATAAAACTCTTAAATATAATGAATGTCTTGGTAGAAAAAAAAAGTTTCTTATTAGATATTCCACTTGTTGCATTGAATTCAAACTTTAATATGGAACTAATGCTTGTACCTATTGCTTTTATTATACAAATTGCTCACTTTAGATTACCTTCGTGTATGCAAAAATGATCTGTGTATCTTTAACAAATAAGTATCAAAACTCTATCACCCATTTTATTGTTAGATGTGTGGTTTACCATCAATATGAGCACGCATTTGTGTTAAAGGGCCTCTCCTGCTATGAAAGAGGATATGCAAATACATGCAAGATATGCAAATAGAGAGGTTCTGAAAAAAGTTGGAAGAGCTGTGATAACACTGTAGTAGGCTACAGCATCTCATCCAGCTGTCACTGCAGGGAGCCAGCCCATCTTCATTCCTGAGATCTTGTTGGCAGCCACCTCATGGACTGTGGTATTGGAACCTGGCAATAACCTGAATCTACACACACGCTTCTAGCTGTAATAATGCTGAAAAAAAGCTGGGAACTCCTACATGAACCTGGCAAATGTTTTCTAAACTCTGTACTGAACTCCAAAGAATTGGCCATCATGAAAACTCTGGGGGAGTGTCACAGAACCTAAAAGCCTCTGGTCTGTAGACTGTAAAGATGCGTTAAGCCCTGTTCTGCTCCATGTATGCTGCAGTGAAGATAGGAACGCTGTTTCTTCTATGAAAATAAAGCTATGAAATAGGTGAAATGAGAAGCTGGTTGCTAGCCACTGCTGAATGCTGCTTCCTACCTCTGCAGAGTGTGTAGAACTTGCTGCTTTAGTGGTTGTTGCAGGGAGGCTGCCATCCCACTTCTCTGGGGGTAGTTTTTTTTTCTCTGAAGCTCTGTCCTCTTACTTTTGCCTTTAATGTAGTTCTTTTGGACCTAGATTGCCGTGTATTTCAGGGTAAATCCAGCTGCAAAGCCTTCCTGGTAATGTGATGTTGGGAAAAACTATTTTCAGCATTGTACCTATATATCTAACAGCAAATACTGTGAAACAGTGAGTTGCAATCTGTGATTTTTTTTTTTTTGGCAATGGTAATATGAAAGGAACAAATAGCAATAAATGGATGAAGCAGTAATAACCCTGGTTACCTCCAAAATGAGAATCTATTTTTTTTATCTGCAGTTTTCCTCTTTTCATGTCTGGCAGTAAATGGTCACTGCTGTAATCATATCCCTTGCTGTATATCAGTTAAGAAACCTGAACCAGCAGGAAGAGTGATTGGAGCTCTGGAATGACCTGACTGCAGAATGCAATTGCACTCTCACTTCTCCCTTCTGCAGTTAAAGTTACTGCACTTGTGCTGTTACATCCTGAGTTACTATATAGACTTTAGTCTTCTGAAATGTGAAAACCTCCCTTCTTTGGCGTGACTCAGGCACTTGTAGTACTCAGGAGTAGTTAGAAGTGGTTGAGTGGAACTTATTTCAGCCATTTAAAGAAGTGTGTATTCTCTGAAACCCATCAGAGTAATGCTTTCAATGATTCTTCAATATTTTTTAAAATATACAACCACTAGAAGATGGGATAAATCAACCTCTGGAGACCTGGTGTTCCCTTTTAGAAAGTGCATTATTGCACTGGATTATACTGAATCGTAAGGCAGATCTACAGCATACCCAAGAGTTTTCTATTGTGTAAACTGTTGATTAAAAAAATACAGATACTCCCTTTTGGAAGGGTGTCCTTCTGCTACACCCAGGCTGCAAACTAGAAAGGAGTTAAAATTTGTTCTGCTTCACAGGTCATTTATCTCTAACAATACTTTTTTCCTTTGATTTTAAGGAATTACTGGAGGTATAACGAAGGGGGATTTCTCCTTGTATAATTCAGTCTAATGGGTGCTCCTGCTACTTATAAAATTACTTAGTAATGCTGATACAAGTTAATGGGCTATATTTACATTTCCTGTTTGAGGATGACATGAAATGTCCCATAAAAGATTGGCTGAAACAGTTATAAGCTGAGTTGATCATAATCTTCAAATGCTGTCTGTAACCCATTGTGAGCAATGGAAACTTGTACAGGCTGACAGCAAAGAGTGTAGAGGGTTATAACAAAGTCTTTTTGATGCAGCTGTGGTGTATTTATATGAGTCTACAGAAGATAGGTCTTCAGCTACAGAAGTTGCTTCAGGAAATTTTTTTTTTTTTTTTTTTTTTTTTGTTAAAAGAGGGAAAGGGAACTTTTTTCCCCCCTATTCAGTTCATACAATTACTGACAAAAGATGCTGGAAGTGGAAGTCTTTGACAACATAGAAACAATGGAAATAAATTCTATAAGTCTATAGTTTGGTAGTGAAGCTTTGTTGCAGCAAGATGCTGCTTTCCAACTCATTTGGTAGATTTTTGTCTTGAACTGGCATATGAAACACAGTCTGTTCTGGTTGAAACACATAAGCTGTCTTTTAAAAGATGCTGAAGTGAAGGACAAACAGAACCCGTTCCTCCACAAGTGCTTCTAATAGTTTAGGGCTTTGCTGTACTTCTCCTTTGTGCCTGAAAAAGTTTTCCTGGAGACTCCTTGGACTCTGCAAAGCTCAAAATCCAGTTTTGGGTCTCCTTTGTTATAAGGCTGCATGCATGTCCTCCTGGCAGAGGCAAATGCTACTTTGACATCCCACTGAATGTAATCTCTCTTAGCAAGAGTAAGAAGGAACAGGAAATTCCTGTTGCTACCACAAATTTGTCATCTTGTGTGTGACATCTTGTGTGTGGGAACAGCTGTCTGCTGATTGGCATACACTCTTGGGAGCCCTGCCTCTGTAGGGATCCTGGCTGGGATTGTTTTTCTATTTTTCTATTCTTTTTTTGCTTCATCAAACTATTTCTTTTACATTCTTCCAAGCTGAAGAGGGCAGTTACCGTATCTGTGAAAGGAACCTGGAAATATCTCTTGGATTGAACCAGACTTGCACAGGACGAGGAGAAATGACTGTGAAAATGAGCTACAGTACGACACAAAAAACCCTAAGATGTTTGTGGTGACAACAGAGGACTGCTCTACATAAACATTTACTTCCTTACAAATGCAAACAAATGTGTCCTGCCTGAGCAAGATTATTTGTTAGGTTCTTCAGTTGACATTGTAGAAAAATCTGGGCTGAGAAGTGCTGGAAGCAATTTCAAGTAGAAGACAACAGTGCCTGAGATCATTATATCTGAAGGACAAATGAGGAATACTTCCTGTTGTTTGGAAGGACTGATCATGGTGATGGGCAGGAGCTGCAAGAGGACCAGCCTTTGATTTCTTGTATATCGTGACTGACGCGTGTTGGTCCTGCTGCAGCTGTTGGGTGAACCAGAGCAGAGCTTACCCCACCTGTGATTTGAGGATGCCATCCCCTGTGAGCTGTGATGGGCTCAGGGGTGGCGTTTCTGTGTGCTGGAGTGAAAGCTGTTGCTGTATTAGCTCGCTCTGTACCTCAGTGTGGGAGGACGCACTCCAGAATGGGGGTGGCTGCTGTGCCAGGGATGCTGGCCTGTGAGAGGAAGGGGGCATCTGCTCTCCATGGTGCAGCGTTGAGACAAGGTGCTAGAAGGGGAGCACAGCGGAGCCATGGTTCAGCTGCTGTCTGCAGGCAGCACTGTTGCCTGGTAACCTTTCCGGGAACACTTTCTGCACCTGGATTGTGGAAGTTACTCAAAATTTTCATGCCAAAGATGTAGCTGTGATGCACTTTCTGACTAGATGATTCCCCTCGCCATGCCCTCATACTTACCTCCTCTTTAAGAACTATAAATCCTCAGCCCTTTTAGTGATCATTGCTCAAAATTGCTGTCAGCTAAAAAGCATAGTAGTGACTTCTTCAGAAGATTAAAAACCTTTTCTTATTAAATAATAGCCCTCAGCTCTCAGACTAGTTTAATTAAAGATTTTATTCTAAGCCTCTTTGTGCTAAAAGCTCTTTCTCAGCTGCTATTTAGCTTGGAATTGAAGAGCTAGACTTTTCTGTTCTGGTTTTCACAAGGGAAAATTCCAACCTCTTTCTCCAGAAGCTTGATAGAGTTCCTGGGCGAAGTCACCTTGGTTGGAATTTAAAAGCTTGGGCAGTGGCATTGCCACAAGAAGTGGCAGCACTGGCATTTCTTGTCAGGACCCTAGCAAACGATTTCAGCTGTTTATATCTGATGGAATGGGGATACATGCTTGCTTGGTGGCTTCCTTTGGAGCACTTTCAGTTGTGCAGAGATTTCAGAAAATCCAAAGAACTTTTCAAATCAGCAGGTTAGAAAGCATAGACCTGGAGATTCTCAATGAAATACTTTTTTTTTTTAATCTTTTATCTTTACATTTCTCAAAATCTGAAGGTCCCTTGCATAAAAGTTCTTTTATTTCCATGATCTTCCCATGAAACCCAGGACTTGGTCTGGCTTGTCCAGTAGTTATAGATCACTGATGACACCACTGTGGTCCTGACTCATACAAACTAGAGTCAGAGGTCTGGAGAGAGCAGAACTGGGTGACAAAGGATGTGCTTATTCCTGGGAGAGGCAAACTGCTCGACTTCAATTGGAAAAACACCTACAATTTATAATAGAATGATATTTGCAATTTTGTTCCTGGAAGAGATAAGGAGTCTTTAAGTCCATATACTCCAATTTGGAAATCTTTTGAAATGTTAGCATTGTTCTCAGAACAGAGATGAGTTTTGCCTAGAATCTAATGATATTTGTTTGTATGCTTCATTTCAGTTTGGAATAACTTTGATCTCTGTGTGTGCATTCATATGTATATATTACTATTATATAAAATATTGCCTTAAGTGATAATTTTCCAATACTTCTTTCTAGGCAAGAAGCTGTCTTTGTGCTTGTCATAGGACATCAGCTTTGTAAAAACTTGTGAGGCAGTAAAACATGTCCTTGTACTGTTTGTGCTTTGCATATGTAGGCTGGTTATATGGTTTGTTGGGGAATCATTTGGAGCAAAAGAATAGTTCAATTTGATATACAATTATTGAGAAGCATTAAGGGGAGGGGGAACACAAGATAGCCTCAACCTTTAGAATTTTTCTTTTTTTTTAATATTGGTTTAAAAAAAAATCTAATACAAAAAAAAAAAAAGAGACCCAGTTTCTTCTATTAACACACTTCCTTGGTAACTGTTTCTAAGCTGTATTGTTAATGATTTTAAAAAAAAAAAATCAAAAACCCTTCTACCACTTGAAATTACTTGACAAATTTTTTCTTCCTCCTGTTTCAAAGCTTGCACAGACAGGCTGAATCAGTCTAGTTAATATATATTTTTCAGCAACTCTAGCAGCTAGAAGTGTCATTCTGGAGTCGGTGGTCTAAATGTGCAGGGACTTCTGAGCAGGATTAAACCTATCGCAAGAACCAGCCCCCAAGTGCAGCAGGCTGTGCATGTTAGTTAACTCAAGCTCTTGAGGTCATCTGCTCCCCTGTGCCAGTGTTGGGAGCTTGTGTACAGCAGCAAGAGAACAGGTACTTGCATAAATTCCCCAGCAGTTTGGTGTCGTGTGTGCCATGAATTTGTAAGAGCTTCTTGCTTGCTGAAGCTTCACTTGTTTCCTGATGGAAATCTGCAGCCGTGTGGCTGTTTGCAAAGAATTCATTGGCTGCATGCTGCTGGTGACAATAATCCTTAAGAGAGAGGAAATGGTCCCATCTATTTGTTGACTTCATGGTACTGAATCTAGACGGATGAAAATTGGCTTGCAGCGTTTCTGTTTCAGTTTAATTGAAGAGGTCACTAAAACAGGCTCTGGTTCTGGTGACTTCAGGTTTAAGTACATCTCTCTTCCTATTTTACAAGTGTATGGAAAACATTTTGAGTTTAGTGCCCAAATTTATCTTTCTTGACACAGACATGCACACGAGTGAGTTTTTCAGTATTCTGAAGGGTAAGGTGAGGATGTGTAGAACAAAAAGAAAACTATTTGACTGAGTAAGTGAATTCGCATCAAAGTTGTCATGTCTCTGCTCTTAAAACAAATCTCATTTTAAGATCTATGCTGTTTTCAGAAAAAAATCCTGTACTACCTTTTTCATCTAGCAATGCATGTTTGCAGTCAACTCATAATTATTCCCAAATTAGAGAGACTTATAAACAGACTAAAGGGCTTTTGAAAAATGGGGTGAGAATATGTCTCTGTCTAAATTCAGGTATTTTTTTTAATTGATGGTGCAGATTTGTAATATAACTGCATAGTAGCAGAGACCTCTAACAGTACCATAGCACTGCAGAAATTGTGACATCCACAGTTGGCAGTAACTTTAATTTCTGAGCAAGGATTTCTAATGGGCAGTGTGGCTCTGTGTGAATCACTGTGCTCTAAGTCTCACACGTTGGAAAGTGCAAAGTTCCCCTACAAAATCTTTTTTTTAAGAGAAATTCAGTTTAAAAACATGTGAAGTCTGAGCTATAAATAAAAAGCTTCAGCAGCAGCATTTGATTAAAGGTGAACAAGGCAGGCAAGTCCCTGTCCATACGTGTTCATGGTCTCATGAGAGCTTTGTCTGGGTGGTGTGACTTTCCTCACAGATGGAGGGGAAGCTGCTGGTGTCAGAGCTGTGTCCACGGCCTCAGCCTAAAGGGATACAGGAACAGGACTCGAGATGAGTGTTGCCAGATGCAGAGGAGTCCAACTCCGCTCTGCAAAAACCTCATTGCTAATCCAAAATGCAGTTCCCAGACATCCACAATAAAAATGCACATATATAAAACCTGTGGCATGAGACAGTACCCAATCTGCAGCCCAAATGTCATGCTATATTGTCAGACTGATATGGCGAAGTGAATTATTTAAAGTAAGATATTCTAGTATTGCTTATCAAGTCAAATGTGGAATTTCTTAATTTATTGACTGCCCAGCTGTCAGGGGCTGATTTTTAGCAGAGATTTTTTTTTTTTTTTGTAATTATATTTCTCTTCTGTATAACTGTGAAGATTATTTTTTAATCTTCCATACCATCAGTGACACTTCCTCATTGGCCTTTGTACAGTGAGAAATGGAGAACACCTCTCTTAGTCCCTCATACCTATTTCCTATGATAAGAGCACATGATATGGCCAATTTCAGTCTATGAAAATCCATGGATCTTTGAGGCTGTAGTGAACTAAGTATTCAGGGGCATCTGTGGTGATTTCAGGACAAGGGAGATGGAGGCAAAATCTTTAAATCATTAAGTCTTACTGAAAACTTCCTGGTCCTTCAAACTGAGGCTTAAACCAGTATCAACTTTTGATTGTGGTATGTAACTTGTTTTCTTTGGTACGGACAAAATAAACCCAAGAAGTCAAAGCATGGAGAAACAAATATGATATTAAATATATTAATAGATACTATAGAAATAGCTTTCCTTCTTCAAGATTACCTTTGCTGAGAAATAAATGCAAAACACTCGAGAAATGAGTCATTCAATTTGCCCATACTAAATTAGTTGGTTAAATTTAGGAAAATATATTTAAGGTTTACTAATGGAATTGTAGCTACAAATTCTTTTGCTGAAGAATTTTCAATGAAATTACCGGTAGCTAATTTTGTAAAATATTTCTATACGTGACTACCATATGTATCTCTTCTGAGAAGGGGAGATGACTGCCTGAAGGTGCAAGACCTTTGCTCTTTCACTATTTTTTTAATAGATTGAAGCATATTCTGAATTTAGTAATTAAAAAAAAAAATCAGCTCTGCAGACTAACCTTAGTGTGTGTCCATTATGCTGCTCTTTCGGAGTATAGTGAGGTGCATTGCTGTGATTTTCTTCCCAGACAGAAGTGGTCACTTGCACAGAAATCCAACTGAACTGCTCTTGTATGATTGTTTCTTTTTTGTGCTAATCACCAGTGTTTAAAGAGGTCCTGAAAATAAATGTATGCAGTTCACCATCCATTACTGCAACAGGTGAAGGTTATATTGCTCTTCAGTATCTCTGATAAAGAGGTAAAGATCAGAGGGCATTGCTGCTGCTATTGTTTTCTATGTTTCCCTCTCTGGAAGAGAGAGCATCCAAAATGTGCTCCTTCTGGGTTGGGAGTCACAGGGGAAAGGCACGCTGAGTTGATTAATTTTTCTAGAGCACAGGAGGCCAAATAGTGACTCATGGGCTAAATCATGTTTACAAAGTGGTTTTCTGACCCAAGGGAATGACAAATGGCAGGTCGCTGTGGGACTTACCATCTCCTCAGCACGGAGAAGTAGCATTGCTGCCAGTCCAGAAGCTGGTTCCCAGAGCTTCTGCTCCTAAAACATGTAGGGCTCAGGCTCAGCTGGGCAACAGACTGTCTGGGATGGCTGACAGCAGCCCTGCCATGGGATTAGGCTGTACTGAAGGTTTTAGTGCAGGTCTTAGCTCCTGGAAAGACCTCAACAATGGCGCGCCTTTCATGCAAGTCTTTTGTACAGTCAAGACCAATATTAAAACAAATTTTTAATTGAAGTATTAGTATTTAAAAGAATTGCTTATAAAAAACATTGATACCGTAGAAAAGAAGCAAAGCACCTTTAAAAGGTTTGAAACAACTGTGATAACTGCCATTATCAATGGAGCAGGAAGGTCACCAATAAAACATGCTGCAAGAGCAGCAGAAATATCACAGAGTGTAACAGAGGAAGCATACAGCAACAGTCCAGTATGTAAAGCTACATGGAATAACTTGCCTTCATGTACTGGAGTTTACAAACCCACGTTGTAAGTGAATAAAATAAGCTCAGTTTGTTATGGATCATTGTTGACTAAATGATTTATAGTGCAAGTAGCTTCTACAGAGGACTGCAAATACAGGTGCTTCGATATTGCCTTTTGCACTGATTGGAATAAGGTCACTTTGATGCCATGTGACACTGTTTTGGATTAGTTACAAACTTTCCATACAGTCCTCAATCCTTGAGTTATAGTGTGCTAAGACTTTTGGATGTGGAGTGATTGATGCCAAAGAATAATGAAGTTAATAACAGCTTTTTACTTCAAAAAAAAACACGTCCTTCCTTGTTCTTCTGCATGGTTACAGTATGCAGATGACCTGGATCTGGGGAAAACAACTTCAATATTGATGAACACCTCAAATAATTATTCTAAAATGAGGGCTTGTTGCTGTATATTCCTGTGGCTGTTGGGCATGTGACAGTGGCTTTGCAGTACATCACAGGAAAAAAGATGGGCCAAGAAATCAATTCACCTTGCTGTCAGCTCCTTATGTCTTTTCTTCAAGCTGTAGCAAGTCTTTGCTCTCAATCTCCCTACTACAACATTGTTCCATGAGTAGTGGAATCTGTATCCCTGTTTGATTTTTTTTTTTTTTTTTTTTATTTTCAGCCTTGCGAGGGAAAAATAGGCCCACATCTTTGTTCCTGACAACAAAATAAAACTAGTATTCTTGAGATGTTAAAGATGGCTAGAAAAAAGAACCGATGCACAGTCATAAAATATTTTTTTGGCAATGATTCTGTCAAGTAGCTCAGAATCACAATATTTCATTAGATTATTTCATTTTCAAAGTGACTCTTGCTTTTTGAGGTCAGGTTAACTTTGACATTAAACATTTTTCATATAACAATGCACTAAAAAATTCATGTAAGCCATCCAAGGTATCAGAATTTCTAGAAAGGAAAATGATTATTGTAGATCTTCCCAACCTACAGAAAATTCTATTTCTGAATATATTCAACATAATTGCTCATTATGTAAGTATGTTAAAATGTACAACACCCTTATCATGTCGTCTTCCATTGAATGTCATGCTGTGAATTACAAATCTGTTAATGTAGATGTAGAACTTGCACATTCCAAATGCAGAGATCTAATTTCTATTCCAAATCTTTTATGAGACCATCTGTGGTTGCCAGTTTGTAAGAAGTGGATAGGAGCAATAAGCACTTCCATGCAGGTTGTACATAAACTCTGTACTCTTTCTAACTACTGTAACATGCAGTTTGTCAGCTTTAGAATGCCAACCATTTTTTTGTCTTAAAATATGATAATTTATGCAGTATTTATGTACTGAAGCTCTTCCATAACTGCTTTCTGACTTAGAAACCATTAGGAGCCCAAATTATAAAAGTCATAATTAACTGGGTATGTGGTATAGCTGTCTAGCAGTGATCTCTTTATGCCAGAGATGTGGCCTGCCTTTTAAACGAGGATTTAATCATCAGCTCTATACCAGATTAGTACAGGAGAGAGAATCTATTGCTACAGGTTAATCAGCCATAAGCGGGGCTCTTTGACAATGGAACTGTCTCAGCAAGAAGTGTAGTGCTGTGTGAATTAAGCCAGTAGAAACCCAGCTGTGAAACAAAGGAAGCCAAGGGTGATGAAGAGCTCTGCAAGTTGGTTCATTTTCTGGGAATGATCAGGGTTAGCTGGCTGCACTGGGACTGCTGCCTTGCCTAACTTACTTGTTCTCTAAGTGGTAGTCCAGCAGGTAGTGAGGTCGAACGGCTTAGTAACCAGAAATAACAGCCCTTTCCTCCCCCCTTGGAAAACAAAATTATTTTTTCAGGGTGATGCTGATGCTACCCAGTGTGGGAAGGCCACACTCCAGCTGGAGAAAGCCCTGAGGGATTCTGGCAAGGTTAGACTGTATTCTCTGACTCCATCCATTGGCACAAACGTGCTGCTTCTGCCAGCTGGTATTTACTTTTTGTCTTTTCTGCTTTTACCAAAGAACAAAGTTGTAATGAGTGTATAGACTGTCTTTATGAAAGTCAAAGCACATGGAAAGTTTCAAAGCCAAAGATGGCTTAGACTGTGATGCTGTTGTTATGCACCATCCAGTGTGTGTGTGTTCTAAGGAAGTCTATTGCACCCAAGAGTACCTAAAGCTATCTGAAACTGTTTTGTTTGCAGCTTCTTTTGTTCCAACAGGACAGAAGTGCCTGTGTGAAACAAGGGTATCCAACAGCATCCATGATGTAATGCCCGAGCTGAGTTACCTGCTAGGATGTTGAGGAAGCTCATGGCCCTGTGATAAATTGCTTGTGAAGATGGGCACTGCCTCTTGAAAGGGTAAATATCTGTCAAAGTTTGGATTGCTGTTTTTCTAAGAGTGTCTGTGTAAATCAGAAAACTGAATAGATGCAAAGACCCCCTCATTTGAGGCATGTATGTGCCTTGGGAAGAAGGAAGAGAACAAAGTCCAGCTTTCCCTGGACTTGCTAAGGAAGGATGATGAGCAAGTCCCACAAAGGAACTTTGTGGGGTGATCACTGCTTAGGGCACCAGGAAGAATGAAAGAAAAATCCTTTCCTTATTGTAAAATTCCCCTGGGCTTTGGAGAAGTTCTCTGTGTGCTTCAGTTCCTCAGGGACTCACCTAGTCCTGCCACATGTGGAGGACTGCTCAGATGCTTGGGTGAGCTGCTGCAGACAGGCATGATAAACAGCTTTTTGACTTGAAAGAGACCTCACCAGACCCTAGTTCTTTACCTGGCTTAGCTATGGCTGTATGCGTGGTTGCTTCTATAATTGTCATTTTAACTCTGCGTGGAACTTAAAGCATACTCTTTAAACATTATATGTACACAACAAACTTTTCTTCCTTTTATTTTTTTTTTAAATATATATATATATATATATAAAAGCTTCCCTGAAATATTTGTCTTAAAAATAATCTCAATAGAAAATCTGTCTCTTTAGGGTTTCTCACTGGAATCAAGTACTTTTTTTTTTTTTTTTTTCTTTTCTTTCCTGTTCATTGTGACTTTTCTGGTAGCTTGAGTTATATCTGTTCCTGTTACCCAACCTTGCAGAGATGGAGAAATGCCCAGTAGTCAGGCTCTCCTTCTGAGACCTGAAGATTTCCCAAGTATGATACATTTCATGACACACACAGCACCCTAAACCGAGTAATCATCCATGAAACAGATGAAAGTCACAAAACTAAGTGTCTTCAGTACAGCTATATGAAAATATTTGAGTTACAAGTACATTTTTGCAGAAAGATGAAGTCGGACGGTTACCAAACACTTACTTGACCTGCCAGCTGGCAGACGAGCTGTGTTTCTCCCCCAGACTCTCCATCTGAATGCAAGAGGTCTTCTGTTGCCTGTCATGGTTCTAATTTTGCTGAGGAAAATAAATAAAAAAAAATCTGTGTCATTGATACCATAGTCTAAACTGTTATGAACTATATGGGTTTTCTCGAGCATTTCTTGATCAGTGTGGGTTGCTGTAGATGCTATTATTATCTTACCACTTTTCCTCTGTGCTGTACAAGATTGCTGTCAGAGTCTAAAGATTGTCTAGTGCTTGTTGGGGGTTAGCACTGAAAATTAACTCAAAGCAAGTTGTGTGATGTGAAGATGAGCTTAGGATGTGTTTTACTTGATCACTGCACCAAAGTTGAGTGAAATGTTTTTAAGGATTTACAAAACCAAACATCCCTACCACCTTCTACCTATTCCAGACCACATTCTGTCTGTCCAACCATGGCTCTCCTCTTTTGTAGGAATGTCACTTGCTCTGCCCTCACCCCACAAAATCCACAAATGTCTGAAGCATAAGCATGGGATTCATTTGTTTGTTTTTAAATTAACCCCTGAGCTCTGCATTATATCTTGACAGTGGGCCTGTGATTATAAACTGTGAATCAGTTTTAGCCTCATTTCCCAATGCAATTAAAAGCTCATTCAGGGATGTTGTCAGTCTGTCCCTCTGTGTTCACCCTATATCTTTTAACCCCTTGTAAAATTTTGGCAAAAATCTGATAGATATATCAAATTTATGGAATTCCTCCAGACTTGATGAAAACAGATGGCTAATTAAAGGAAGGCAACCTAATTAGTGTCCAGAAGGGAAATGTTTCATCATGTGCTTAGCTCTCAAGTTCTTCAGAGGATTTACATGAAAGAAACAAACACAAGGAATATAAGAAAGCTTTCACTAATGACAGCACTGTGTTGCATATCAGGGAATCCAATCACGAGGCACAGATCTACTGACTTTATTAGTCTCATACTCTGCTATTTCCATTCACTCTTTCAGTGGAAAAAAAAACAAAACAAAAACCATAAAACTAATTAGTAAGATGACTTGGTTGTGTGGAAATACAAATCTAGTTTCTATTATGTTATTATTTTTGCATTACAGTAGTAAAAACAAGCTTGTAAAAAGAAGGGATAGAAGTAATGCTGTAAACTATTTTGTTTGGTTTTGTATGGATTCTCTTAGTATGAGTGTGTGAAAGTGGCAGAGCTGTTGTCCTGGGCCTGGAAACATTCTGGGGGCAAGTTCAGTCCTTATCTAGCTTTAAGCAGGAGATTGGGCTCATGGATCTCATGAGATCCCTTCCAAGCTCACTTGTTCTATGGATTATAGTTTAGTATGAATTATGATTAAAAGAAACAACATCTTGTTGTTCCTTTATTTTCTCCTAGAGAGTGGAAGAAAAATTTCATTTCAAACACCTCTTTTCCCACACGAGCATCTTTTCGCATCTGCTTTCTCCTGAATACTATTGAAACTTGTGCATGAAACTTATGCAGCAAGGCTGCTGCAATTTAAAGGCCTTTGAGGACTTTGTAAAATTACAAGGTACCATTTCTAATATGGTTGCAAGGATATGTTATATCAGCAACTACTGGCTTGCAAGAGAGAGGAGCACTTCTTGTGTTGTTTTAGAGCATGGAATTTCAGTACTGATGTTTGAACCACCCCTCGTTATCTACAGGACAGCTTTTGTACCAGTCGAGGTACTTTCATCTGGGCCCCAGGTAGGAAGATGTCAAAGATAAATTAGTTGCTGTGATTTGGGATGTATCTGGATGCCTGACATAGCTTGTGGAACAGTAGCTAATGCATGAGAATAGTGAAAGTACATAATAGTCTAAGAAACGAGTTTCTTGCTGTAACGGCAAATTGATCGTGTGACAGGGAGAGGAGCAGAGCTCAGAGGAGGATGTTTAGATGTGTGTCTGGAGATTTTGTTCTGCACAGCTTACTGCTTTGCTGTTTTGTCGAATGAACTACTCAGAAAAGTGTTAGCTTTGAAGATGCTCCATGGAACTGGGATAAAAATTTTGCTTATTTATATTTGTTTGATATCAGCTCTGAAGTTGCATCAGAAGCCATAAATTTCCTTCATCTTTGGAATCTATAACTGTGATAAGATCAGGATTATGCTTTTTATTGTCATTGAAACAAACTGAATTTTCTTGCAGAACTGCCGCAGTGATTAAATCTCTTGATTAAACAAAAGGCTTTTTATATTGATGAGAAATGTTGTATTATTTCACAGGAGGCAAATTTGGTGTAAGCACAAGTAGAGCATAGGTCCTAAAGAAGTTCTGTAAATATTGCTTCCCTTAATAGTTTCTCAGTACTTGTTAGTGTTGAACTGAATTTTTGTTATCATAACTTTTAACATGTACTCCATTTCATAAGCTCTCTTCCCAGGGCTCAGATGTTTTGCATGTTTGGTTGGAAAAGTATGATTAGGGTAACTTTAGACTGATATGGAATTAGGGCATAAAACTGAACTGCTGAAACCATGCAAGTTTTGAAATGCATTTCATTATTTTTTACTCTATCATCAAACGCTGTGGATAACTTCTGTGCTTTGCTTTAAGAAGTAAAAGGCTTTATTTGGGATTCTACTACCATAACGTTTCCAAATTTTCCAAATTTTGTTCTAGATCAAAAATTGTAGTGAAAAACAGCATTACAAATCTGAACAGTTTTAACCAACACTGACAGGCTGCCCCTTATTAAGTAAGCAGGTTTCTAGCTTCTCCCCCACCCCCAGCACTGAACAGTCCGACTAGTTTTGTTCTCTCTACATAAATCTATTTACAAATGAGAAATGTAAGATTAAAAAAAAATATTATTTAAACAGATATTACCCTGGGGGGAAAAGAAATACTTTGTCTACTTCCTTGCACCCTTTTGTGGAAAGACTCAAATCCCTTAAGAAACATTTCAAACACAAACTGAGTAGATCAGGAGACTGAGAAGACATTTCTTTGCAAAAATGTAAAAGGAATAGTTGTTTCAAAAAAAAACAAAAAAAAAAAACAGTGCTTCATCTACACATCATAAATATTAGAGCTTTGCTGCTTCAGGTCTCAGACCAGTTTCTGGAACAATGCAATTTACTTATCTATCACAAATACCCAAATCTTACATCTCCAAATGCTGTTCTCTGTCCTTTCATATTTAGTGAAGTTGGGTAGAAGTTTTATACTTTATGCTCCTCTGCTTCAAATAGAGAATGTTTTGATAGAGAAGGAAGGGAAAAGTGGCACATTTATGAAGGTGGTATTCTGTTTCAGATAAGAAGGCAGTAAGATTGGGCAGCAAATTCGGAGGAACAGCAGCATTATCTTTAAGTACACATTTTCCAGTGCAGACCAAATGCGGTAAGTCATCTCAAAAAAAATAATAAAAAGTTTTGCTTTTCTTCCTAGCTCATTGTACTCTTTGTGGAAAAACTAGTTAACTTCTGCTTCATGTTGTCCTTGGTAATTGGTACTGCAAGGTCACCAAAGAGCATGGTTCCCAAAGCATAGAAGAGCACAGCAATTGCCTCCAGATCTTGTCTTGGTTAATCACCATTGGGTTGCCATTTTCTAGTATCAATCTGGTAGCTAGTAACAACATCCTCTTGTTCTCACTACCTGTGCTGGATTATGGAATTTCCTGAATATGAACATTTTGTGTTCTGTCTGTATGCTTGTGTTGGGTCTGATTAGAGATTCTCTGCGTTATAATACAAATAAATAAAATGGTAATTATTTTGGAAGGAGCTGAAGGAAAAAAGTTATGAACAGGACTGCTTATTATCTTTCAGCTGTGATTTTGATTCTTTTCTCAACCTGCAGAAATGCCTCTTCAATTAGAGCAACCATTGTATTAGAGAAGTGTTTGAATGGAAAATATTTTGGCATATCATAGGAAAAGTGACACAAGTACTGTTAATAGTTTGATGGTGATATTCTGCTGTGTATTCATGCCTCCAAGGGCCATCAATTTCTCTGATAAATGTTAGAACAGTGAATCTGTCACAAGAGAGCATGTGCAGTACTAGCAAAATCAATTTTCACATTAGGGTTGATGTCTTCAGAAGGCATTAGTTTGTCTTCTGTTTGCAGTAGTTCATGTTTATGATATGAATATGCAGATATTATGTCTAAGTTTAAAAGAGGCTGCTGAAAGTGGTGCTTGGAAGTTTTATTTAGACACCTTGAAAACAGTTTTCAGGGGTCTACAGCACCTGCTCTTCTTGGCATGATGCTTTCAGCAGTTTAAGTATGCACCTCAAGTCCCAGCCAAGCTGGTCACAGCCATTAGCAGACATTACTGAGCAGATGTAGGAGAGAAAAGGCTTTGAAACCTTCTGCTCTCTTGCTTTTTTTTTTTTTTTTTTTTGTCCCCCCCCAACCCTGTTTGGCTAGCCCAATGGCTGAATGAGCCAGTACTAGTTCTATGCTCTTTTCATGTCTCCGTGCCAAAGGCAAGAGAGTGCAGTCTCTTTCAGTGTATATAATCCCTTAATTTAGAGTCTTGGCACTCTTAAAAATGTTTAAGGGAAAGTTTTATTGCATATAAAATCTGGTTTTGGGTTACTCTTCCCTTTTGGGGATTTTTTTTTTTTTTTTAACTTAAGTCACTATATTAGCCACAAGTCTCCAGAATTTCTGATTCTTTTGTATCTAGACACTAAGAGTGAAGAATTGCAAAAAATAAATGTGAAGACAGATTTATTACTCTTGATCTGTTTACTATCTATGTGGAAAACTTGTAGTAATTCTTTTTTTTTTATTTAATATTTCTGTTGCATGTCAAATAGCTATGAGAACCCTTGAGTTTGATTCTCTTGTCTGTTCCTTACTTCTTGTTTCTGTGAGATTTTCAGTTGTGATTTCTGTGATTTTTTTTTTCCACTTCTCTTCTGACGTGTGCAGAAGAATGGGTTAGACTTAATCCTAGTTATTTTCACAGCTTGAAATGAATGCACACATGGAGTAACTGCAACCTGTTATGATGCTAAGACTCCTCTTGTCCTGATGACTGTTTTGAAAAAACATGCCATAGTGGCAATGTGGGCTTCAAACAGGTTGGGAATGAGAATTTGTCCTGAAGTTAGCGTTGTATTTCGCTCCGAAGCTGCACACATAAAAAACAAAAAAGTTTTTCTGTGAGATCTGTAGGGTGAGCTGCATCACTTATAAAGGTGGAAACTTTGTAGTTCAATACAGGTAATTTCTCCTCATCAATTTAACAATTCAATTACTTCAAATTACTCATTTTGCTTCTGCCATTTACATGTGTCATCATTATGCATGAGACAGGAACCAGCTTACAATCATTGTTCTGCTTTCTGGTTACTTGAAAGTATGGAGAGCCTGCAGCCAGCCACTGCCTGGGGACAAGATTTCACTAACTTCAGATGTGCAGTTTTGGGGGACCACAGTCTGTAGTCATTGTGGAGATTTGTTAAGGTAGCTAACATGCAAAAACACTCCAAAACTTCCACAGGCTTAGGAACTACACAGGAAAAGCTGGTACAGTAGATTTTCTCTATGGATATATGGATACAAACTCACTGGTCTGAATAAATGTTACTATCCACAACTCTACAACTAGGGATGGAGTGTGCAGAGTGTTTTTTTTTTAATTCTAAAACATTTACAGCCGGTACTATTGTTTTTACTGCATATTTTTTCCATATAACTCCTTCTTACTATTAAAATAACCACCCTCAAAGGAGGGGGAACAAACCATAAGAATTCAATATATTCAAAATAACTTCAATTGGGATTTAGATTTAAAAAAAATTTGTATAGTTTCTAATAAAATGTTTAGAAATATTACTAACAAGTATTCCCCCCCACCAAAAAGTCTTTCACTATTTAAAAAATTGTGAGTATTTTTTAATGGAGAAGCTAGCCAGGTTAAAAGACCAGGTGATGGTTTAATGCTACCCTACTTTCTTGCTGGTACCTTCTGCAATAGTTTTGTGCCCACCTTTTAGACTCTGTTTTATCTGCCTTTAATACTGTATTGCTGTGTAGTCCATCTTTTACAACCTCTTCTCTGGCTAAGATTTTTTTATAGTTATGTGGCATACTGCAAAAAAAGATCATGTATCTCCCTTGGGTTTATTGATGTTGGTTTAGGTATTACTGCACCTGGAGGAAGATATTACTCACATACGTATTAATGTGGTGCGATGTTTTCTTCCTCTGTTGCAAGACCCTTGGGAGAAGGACTATGGGGTGAGGCCCAACACTTTGGCTCAAATAATATTGGAAATTATCTTATGTGTTCTTTGAAGTGTTTGTAATAATGCTTCACTTACATAGATGGAAATGGATACCTGATGATCTTTAATGACCTGATCTACATCATCCTTGTACTGCAGCAATTTTTATGTCCCTTCACCCATCTTATGCTCAAAAATAGAATATTAACGACACAAGACACTGTCAGAGACTAGTGTCTTCAGTGTCAAGCTTTATATCATTGCAGTAGTACAACAAAAATGGAAAATTTCCAAAATGAATTCATCTTCTGAAGTTTGTTCTTTATATACATAAAAAAAAAAAAATCCAATTCTGAATCACTCCAGTTTCTTTTTACCTCTGTGGAATCCATGTCATCCTCAAATATCCTGATGTAATAAATTTTAGGGCTACTGTTTTTTTTATTTTTTTTAGTTCAGCCTACAGGGAACACTGAATCTTCTCCAAACTTTAACTCAAGACCTACAACAGAAAAGTTTGTAATAACGTCACTGTTGGTTTATTGCAGTACCGGTTGTGAGTGAGGAACCCCAGAGCATGTCTGTTGTTGGATGCATGTGCTTTGTCCACTATCCCTTCAGGGACTGAGTGCTGTGACAAAGAAAGAATGCTGTTGTGTTGGTGCTTTAGAGAAAAGGTGAACGTTATGTGTGTATGTATATTGCTTCTTTCTTTGGGTACCATACTGTGTTTTTGCAGCTCAGCTGCAGACTTTGATGTGATTTTGGATGCATTCTTTCCTCTGTTCTCTCATGTCCTGTCTGCAATGACACATAGCTAATAAGCAATGGCTTCGTGCTTTCCATGAATATCAGAGCAGAGGTTTGGTCTCACTTGTGACCCCAGCTTCTATTATTAGGTAGTAAAAGGTAAACTCTTTATCACATGTGCTTGGCTTTATTTTTTTCTATGTACTTCAAATTTTCCAAAAGGTATCAGAGGAAATTGTGAGAGTATCAGTTGGTTAGTAACCCTTAAATATCAACGGGTATAATGAATTCTCTTCTAGTATGTGATTTAAAGTATTCTGAGTTTGCTCAGAAGGCTCTGATACCCCTCATTTTTTTTTTTTTTTTGCAGAAGCTGAGGCCAAGAGCTGATGGTGTGCCTTTGTTATCTGTGCCCTATGAAACACCATGCATAGCAACACCAGAGGCTGGATGAAGAAGGCTTGCTTAGCTGTCGTTGTACATGAATGCTCCCATAAATAAAGGCTCACTTGCATGCAACAGCAAATTTTTGCTGTTTTAATCCACTTAGCTACCCTCAACATCAGAGCTCTGGGGGTAAGCAGCAACTAGAGATGAGGTGGCACTGTTCATGAGGCACACCAAACCCCTAGTGTGTTGCACCCAAAGCCCTGTTAAAGGAGTATTATTAAGGTTCCTAATTCAAGCACTTAAAATTTAGTAAATGCCTCCCCCTTGTGCATGTGCATTAGGATACAGCTTGTACTGTGTGCTCTCATGCTGTGTTGTAGGATCGGTGTCTCGCTCCTTTCTCAGGAATGAATAATTGCATCTGGGGCTGAACAGGGTGTTGTGTTTTCTTTTTCTTTTTCTTTCTTTTTTTTTTTTTTTTCAGGAGACTGTGGCTGCTGATCTTGTGTTTCTGTTGTTGCAAAGCTCTGAAAGACAGCAACGATTGGTTTAGGAGTTGCAGGAGGCAAAAGGAGGATGTCAAATATATCTTTCTAATCTTGCAGATTTTTAGTTACCCTGAGTTTTCCTGGAAAGTTTGAAGCTTAGGAAGCTGATTATGAGTTTTTAAAAATATGGAGGGGAAGAAAAAGACCAAATCTCAATTTCAGGATCTGGGTAGAATATTTGTAACTGTTTTTATTTGGAATAGCCTTTATCAGAAGCATGCCAGAAATATCTATAGGAAGTCCTTGAAACCAAACAATATGACTTCTGAAATAAGTCAGAGTTCTAGAATCCTGTAAATATCTTTAACGATAATGAATGCTCAAGGTAAGTGTGTTATGAAGACAGATCTCAGCCTGGAAAACTCACCAGAGCTCTCCTGGAACAGTGAATACCTGTATTTTCAGGGACAGCTGAATACACCAAATACTTTGTTTTAAAAAGGAAAAAAAAAAAAGAAAAAAAATTCTGCAGAAAGTGTGGCTAACTCATAACAGTCCTTTAAAACACACAAACCTCTAGTAAGAGCTGAGAGGGTCTAAGAGTTTCTCACCAAGAAAGTGTCCTGTTTCTTCTACAGTGACCACAAGAACTGTTCCTCATGGTCTCATCTGAGATGTACATGCCTACAGAGGATTGCTTTACCCCATTGAGTTTACCACTATCATTAGGTGGTGATGACTGGTGATTCAACTCAAATACTGAATTCTCTGTACTGTTTTAAAAATCCTATCATAGATGATAAACTGGCTATGCTCATGTCCTGAATAAAGTTACTATGTAGAAATGTGTGTTGTTATTCTATGTAGCATAAAATAAGCTTAGAAAACTTTAACACAAAACCATTGTTCAGAGGAAAATCCCACGACTTGCTGCAGGATGCTGAAATTATTCAACTGTTAGTTTTATATAGCCCCTTCCTTTATCTTCTTCAAGATAGAATTGTTGAAGCTCCTGGCTCTGCCTTTTGTTCACCATTTCTACTGGTAAATTTTGTATGAAAGAAAAAAACAAAACATTGAGTGTTTGTGTAGGAATATTACTTTCATTCTCCTTAGCCAGACAATAAAAGAAAATGTATCTCCTGTCATAACTGTTTTCAATAAAGAATAAATTTGGGTACTTGCTTTTAGTTTCAACCACTTTAATTTGACTAATATATGCTTGCAAAAGTTTAAGAGTAAGTTGGAGATCTTCGGTTCTCAGGGTTGAAATTTCTGCACACTTATTAGATAAATGATCTGAAACCTGGATTTGCTGATAGAAACTTATGCAGAAATATAGATGTACTTGTGGCAATGCTTATGTTTAGAGAATGTGTATTGAAGTGTTAAAGATATTACATTTTAAAGACATTTCACATAACCTTGAAACACTTTTTTCTTGTATCTCAAACTGTCACCCCAGTCAAAGCGAATATGATTTAAATTCTGCAGTACTTAATGTCATTACATAAATAGAAACTTCCAAACATCATCAAGTTTATATTGATTCAATTTTTCTACGGATTACATTCACTGCATTAAAACTTTACACAAGAAATCAATTTTTTTTTTCCACTTACAAAGAGTCATTAGCTTCATTAGCTTTGTCTTCAGTGTGACACCAAGAAGTAACATCGTCTCCTAGCTGCTTTGTATCGGCTGTTTGTTCTCTTCTCATTGATATTTTTCACAAAAGATCGATTGGGAAGGGCAAGAGTTAAACAGTGGTACTGGCCTTTCAAAAAATACAGGACAGACTTTAAACACACGCCCTTGAGCGGTCCTTACATGCACCAAATGCATGCTTTCCTTGAAGAAAAAACAGAAAATATTAATGACCCTGTATACATGCGTACTACATGATCACTTCTGGTGGTTTATCTGCATTTAAACATGAATTTTAACTTTATCCCTTACCTATTAAATAATTTAGGGAAAAGAACATTGATGAGAAACTCCATCTCTTACCCAGGTGTCACAGAAAGCATTGCTCTTAGGTCTTGTGAGATAGGAGGAACATCATCAGGAAAGATGAGGTTTTGGACTCTCTTACATTCTTTTAAAGTGTTTATGACATTCAAACTTCTGCTGTGGTAAACAGAGCAGATATCTATGTTTCCATGCATTCAAAGGGGACTTTGTTCCTGTGACACATTCTTGGGGGGAGGGCAAGTGAGAGTCACCATCAGCCATTCTCCTGTCTTTAGCATGGGGCTAACTATATTCTTGGATAAAAAACATTATCACCCCATAAATCATTCCAGCTGGAGCTCAGTCCAGGTACAATAAGAAATCTGGAGACTTTCTCCTGACCTTTTGGAGTTTCAGATATGTATACGTTTCTAATAATAATAAAAAACCTCATATAGGCTCTTGTCTGCTTAACATATAATTCATATTTCAATAGAGCCCAGAAGCACTAAAGTGTTGAAAGACCTCTACTCTATCTTTCAAATAAATGGAATTGTCCTTTTTTTCCCCCTCTAGGCTGAAAGCTCATTAATAATAACAATCAGCACTGAGATGTCATAGCTCACCTTGACTGAGCATGAGAAACTTTTCAGTTATTTGAAGGTCTGTAAAAATAATGCAAATTCATCAGAAAATTATTTCTTCTAAGTGTTAAAAAAAGTATTACTGTTCCTTTTGGATAAAATATTTAAAATATATAATATGATCTTACTGGATCATGCTGTAATTAGATATCAAAATAGTAGAAATGAGTGAATATCACTCTTTCTGGGAACCCGTCATTTTTATAACTCATATCTAGAAGAACAGACTCTACAATCTTCTTAATTGTGGTCTGCTAGCACCTTTAGCCTAGATGCTGCAAAATGCTGCTCATCACTTCCTCTTAAATAAACATCTTGTTTAAGCTGTTACCCCAAACTTTATTCTCCTGAAATTGAAGGAAATTTTCACCAGTTTAGCTGATCCATAGCTCTGCTAACAATTCCTCTTTCTTCATGATTTTCAATGTCGCATGTTTTCTGTCACCCATTTTTCCCCTTTTCAGTGTTCTGGATCCAATATGTACGATTTCTGGTGCTGAAATGATCCAATCCAGTTGATTGATATTTAACACTAAAGAGCTAAGTAGTAAGTTGCCTGTTTCTAAACTTTAATATTTTCCCTTAGATGCTACCTATTTGGTAGGATGAAGCATTGTTTGTCTTTCCCATACAGCAATAGGACCTGAAGACAGTTTTTGTCATCTTATAAAATAAAGTGGATACATTTGAAACTCCTTCCTTAAAGACATGTTAAGACTATCTTGTTGGGCAGTCAGTCATCTAGCTTTTGGGTTTGTTTATAGTCTCTGTAGTCTATGTTTTCTGAGATAGAATTATATAGATTTCTGATGATTCTTCATTGCACAATGAGGAAAGCACTTTACCAGTTGGACACTTTTAGATATAAATAAAACCGTCTGGTCTATTTAAAGCATAGTAGTATTTAATTTTTCTGTGTGAGTAAAAGCTTATTGCTACTATAGGAAAATGTATTTTACAGAATTAAAATAATTTAATTGCAGGATTTTTTTTTTTCCTGCATTTTCCTGTTTGCAAATATGGCATTGATTTAATTTTTTCATGTACTTCAGGATAATAGAATATGACATTTCCCTACCAAGTTTTTGAGACTGAAATTATGTAAGGAATTCAGTAGCTGTATTTTCAACTCTTCTTGTGAATTTTTGTAACTAACTTCTCATAACATGGTTGAAGGATAGGACTGAAGTAATCTTTCCTTCTTGGCAGTAAGCTGCCAGCATGTGCATCTTGTAAACTTCTTTTTTTTTCCCTTTCTATGGACTCTTTTGAATGGACCCCTTTTTTCAGATGTAATCTAGGATAGGCTGAAATGCTGTAATCATGTAGTATCTGCCTGGTATTTTCAGGAGAACTGGTTTCAATTTAAATGACCTCATGTGAGTCATGCAGTACATAACCTCTCTCCTGCCCTGGAGGCAAGGACAGGGAAATCTCTGTGACTGCTGTGCAGGAAGGTCTTTGGATCTCCGTAAATGGGTGAACTATGGCAACAGCTACATTATTTGATTAAAATGTTGGACAATTGCCCTACATGAAAAACTGCACAATAAGAATGGTCTAAATATGCAAGTACAGTTGCCAAACATGTAGATATGTTAGGGAAAACTTGCATTATAATGCAACTCAAGTTATAACATCAAGTTTTAGAAAATGCCCTAATCCTTTTGGTTTCATTTGCATAAACACTATAATGTACCATTTAGAACCATAGGATCCTAAAGTCTAAAACCAAAGAATCCTAAAGTCTAAAACCAAAGATATTTTTTTTTTTAGCCTTTGTGAGATAATCTTGCCATAAAGTTGCTGTAGTGGGATATAGCTCACAGAAAAGCTATTTCCAAGATAAGAACTTGGTTCTTTTGGAATAAGATTATCTTGCAGTTCAGTGTTTCCTTTGATACTGCAGTAACAATAAGATGTCTTGTCTCATTACATTGCTGACTTGATGCTTAATGATTTTTTTTTTTTTCTTTTTTTTTCTTGTGGCAGAGGAACATCTTCAAAACCAATTTTTTAGTTTAGAAAACAAAAAACAAACAAAAATCCACCTGTCCTGCTCCAAATTTCAGTAAGCACTGACATTCACTGGACACTTAGTTTTAAAGATCTATTGGAGTAGAACATGCTGTGCACTGATGATCACAACCAATGTTTATTTCTGTCTCTAGTGTTCCCCAATGTTATTTGTTAAAAGTAAATTTCTGTAGCGGACTCTTAGCTGGGGCTGGTTGCAGTGGTGCCACTGTGGGTTGGCTCCATGCCTCGCAGTGGTGGCAGGGGATCAGGATGCTCCCTGGATGCTTGCTGCTGGTGGGGCTGCCCAGGTACAACAACATCACTGTTCAGGGTGCTGAGTATTTTAGACACTGGTCGTTGCTGTTGCCCAAGTGAGATGTCTTGGAGAGCATCTGTCTCTTAAAATGTATTTCATAGTGTGGAGAGCTACAGCATTTTTTTTTTTTTTGGTTCCTCTTATTAAACCTTGATGAACCTGAGAGTTAAGTAAAAACAATTTGTGTGTAATGATCCATGGCAGCTTTCTCCTGTACTTTAGCAGACTGTCCTCTGCCTTTTTGTCCTGGCGCTGCTGGCAGTGGGGTTAACCTGTTCTGTGTATACTAGGTACGTGCTAGCAGAAGTTGGTCATTAGCGAAATAACATGTTTTGGGGGATTCAAATCAAGCCACCTGCATCTTCAGTATCAAATTGTGAGTAATAATGTAGTGATATGTGCCTAATAGCAGCCATCTGCCTGAGCTTTATAAACATTAATGTTTGGCTTCCTTATGTATGGTGACTTCATTTCCTGAGAAACATTCTAGTACAAAGTGACTAAATGGGCCTGCCTGCAGGAGGATGCTGCCACACAGGCTCTCCAAAGCCTGACCCTTGCAGAAACCCTCTTTGCTAACACAGATGAGCATCACTTGCTGGATGGTGATCTGTGCCAACGCGGGCATGGGATGTTTCAGCTGAGGGTACTTGATAGGGCTTTTTTCTTTCCTTGTTCATTCCTGGTGATTGGTATTACAGCTTTCAGACTACCTGACCACTGAACTTCCCAAATTACCTGACTTGTCACTGTGTGTGTTGAGGCTGTTCTCTGAGAGCTGACTCAGCTCAATGTGGCAGCCTGCAGCCTTTGGCCTCAGGACAAACTGCGGGGTCTGCTTCTATCAGAGCTTCCCACGTACTAAGCCCCTGCTGCTGAGCTGGGATTTATTTCTTGGGGCACTCCAGCATCTTCAGCAGCTGAAAGAGATGGTTATCAATAATGCACATTAGTGGTGTTGTTAGCTAGGGTAGGGCTAGCCAGCATGTTCATTAAACAGCTCTGAGGTTTTCTAGGGCTGACTAAAACTTCCTCCAGATTAATAGTAGAAGTTGGAGCCTGAGGGCTCTTTCCTAGAGAGCACAGCTGCTTTTTCTGAAGAACGTGAAGGTCATTAGATTCTGGAGGCCTGTTCCAAAGTTTCACAGCTTGTGAAACTTCACAGTTTCAGGAATTTTTCCAGGGACTCTTAGGGGACTCCTCAGTTTGCGTTCACAAGTTTAGAGCATTATATCTCTTAATCAGACAAAAAAAAAATCATTTTTATTTTTAAGGACTTGTGAAATGTAGGTATCTCAAAGTATCACATCCTAAATGCAACTAACTTGGAAATTTTTGCCGATTAACCTTTAGTCCAATTCCTTTTGTATTTTAATATGTTAAATTTTAAATATGTTTACAGTGGTGTGGTTATTTTCTGTATTCTGTTTTCAAAGCAGGTGCAGGTGTTTTCCATGTGGCTGAGGCTCATTACATTTTCTTCTCTCTCTACTGGCTGAACTTGTCTATCAGTGAGGAATCAGAATGAGGATGTTGAGATGTTTGTGGTGCCACAGACTATTTCTGCCTCTTTTCCCTCTGTAACTATACTTTTATTCACATCAGTTATTTTGCTAGCTGTAACTGAATATTTCTCACAGTAGTGCAAATGGGCTCTTTTTGCTTACCTGCCATTGTCAGCCTTCAGGACATGTTTGGGAAGATGATGAAAACCCAGGGAACTTGTGCCAAAGAGATTTGTGACTGAGGGTTCACAAGATCATCGAGTCTTATGGTCAAGGTTCCAAATTTTAGAAAACATTTGCTGCTCTCCTACCAAAAAGAAAAAAGAAAAACGTAAATACATTGATTAAACAATGCCGTACTATTACAGTATGGTTACCAGCTCAGAGGGACAGTTAATCTTTGCTGTGCATTGCATCATGATTGTTCTGGGAGGATGTTTATATGCCTGTAACTCTGTTGGATCTAAAGAATGGTGCTTTCTTCAGAAGTCTCTGAGTGCCATGATTATAGTTCCAGGACCTCGGGGATGATTGAGAACAATTAATGAAATAAAAACAAACAAACCCCCCAGAAACCCTGATAAGTCTGAGGTAGACTCCAGATCATTTACCGTGACAGGATTTATGTCTTGCAAATTTTGCAAGTGTTTAGGGATAGATTTAACATTTTTCATCAGAACAGTGCCTCTGCTTTTAATGAAATTACTTCCACTTGTGTATATGCATAAGTATTTGCAAGATATGAAGGTCGTGGGTACTGCATGTACAGCATAATACTTGCACCACCATCAAGCATCTTGTCTCCATATAAAGTTTCTGCCATAAAAGCTGTCAAACAATATCTATAGTGTTTGCTTTGAGTGGGTTCCAGTTTCTGTTCTACCCTGAGTACAAGATTCCAATATCATGCAGGAGATGGTGGGGGTTGCATAGCAAATTAGCACTTGAAATGCAGTGATTTGTAGGTCACTTTGCCACCTAGCAGTCCTAATAAAATAACTTGCTCCTTTTATGCTGTTTGTACCAAGGGACCCAAGCCATGAAATGCATCTAACATAAAGTACACCTCTGAAAATCAAGTTCAACCTACCTGACCTTTTCCATAACACAGTTCTCACTCTCTGAAAATTTTCAGAGAGCATTTGGCTTTGGAAGCCCCAAGGAAGAGTAAGGAAACCTCATGTGCTTTATTTTATGTTATGAGGAGATACAAGATAAAGTGTCCATTGCTTTTTTTTTGGATATGGAGAGACAGGTGTGATAATATCTTAAAATCAGTTGATAGTGAAGTTATGTATCTGTTAAAAGGTTCTTTCCAGCTTTATATACATACCTGTTAACTAAGATATTCCAACCATGACTAGTTTATTTGGTGCCCATGGTTTGTGAGACCCAGTTTTCTTTTCCCAGACTTCTGCACCCTGGTTTTGTTTTTCCAGGTCCTGAGTCTGGGATGCTATGAATTCAGATTGGCTGCTTTCAAAGGAGCAGCATCCTAGTTTTCCTTCAGACAGCAAGCTTCCAAACTTCTCAAGAGCTGGAGGTTATTTGAAAATCTACATAAATATCGCAGAAAGCTGCAGTTCTTTGCCAGCATATGAAACTTGTCATAGAGCCGGGGGTGGCTGCTGCTGTTACTGTTCTGCCAGTGATGGCACCCAAGCAAGATGAATTTGGGAATCTGTTCCACAGAGATGCCTCTTCTGGTCCATGCCACAATGTACTTTTGTCTTTGGAGACAATGGAAGCAAATCCTGACCTGATCTGCAAGTATTGCTACTGCTGAGTGATTGAGATTGATAATAAGAGCCTGACATCTTTTCATGGTTAATTAGTTCAAAATGAGAATAGCTCTTGTATTCACTGCTGACTACCAGAGACAATAATTACAAGACTATTTTGTATGAACAATCCATATCCCGTTCATTTGGGCTAGTACTGCTACTCGGCTAAATGCTTCAGAAAAGACTGCTCACTTCTCATGATGATCAGTAAAAATAGATTAATGGGAGAGTTCTCTTCAAAGGGTAAAAGGAGGACAGGATCCTCCGAGCAGCACTTGTCAGACAAGCACGTATGTGGAGCAGATAATGGTGCACAGACTAGGGGATGCTGCCTTTCTAGCTTTGATTTGAAAACTTCCCTTCCAGAAGTGATACTGCAGTGCCAGGACAATTTCTGGGTGAATCACACATGTGTAATAGATAAAGCCCTTTTTCTCCTAATTAAATGAATTTTATACTAGGGCTGCCAAATTTCACTTGCTGCAATGTGATACATAAAGTTGAACAAGAAAAATAAAGTTAGGTTTTAATGGGAGGACTTAATCCTACATTTTTCCAAATACTCCAAATAGAAGTAAAACCAAGGGAAGAATGAATGGGGATGCATTGCCTAAAGGAGAAACAAATTTTATTAGCTGGGCAAAACAGCAAAAGTCTGACCCTTTACCTAAAAGGAAATATAGCAGGCAGTATAAAATAGAAGGATTCAGTTTTCTATTCACTCATGCATGCCTCCTATAACTTAATTACTGAAACAAAGATACTAAAGCATACAAATTAAGCTTCAATATATGCAATAGTGTATACTGTGAAGGAAAACATACCTTGGAAAATTGCATTTTGATCTATTTATTGGCATAAAATTAATGTAGATTAGCTAATAAGAACACATTTTCCATTCCCTGAGTTGTTTTTCATACGGTTTCTGTGAATGGTGGGTCTATTTCTAATGCTGCCAAAGGGGTCTTTGACATGAGGTATTCTAAAAGAGCATTTTTAAGTGCCAAGATTTTTGGTAAGGGAAGTAACTTCTGCTAGAGATGCTATTTTACACTGAGATAGGCTTCTTATTCTATGTAAACAACACCATAGAGCATCAGCAGTTATAGTTGTCTATAAAATCAAAACAAATCTGTCAACATTTTTTATTATTGCTCAGCCTGCTAAAGGGACAGGCATATGAACTGTGATCATTTAGAAGACAGGCATATTTATTGACCGTGTACTTGTGCAAGAAAAAGCTGATGCTCAGGTGAGAGGATGCCTGGCTGCTGCCCTGGAAAGCTGAGAATTTACGGGGTGTCTGTGGGTCAGTGTAGGTGCTGCTGTGTTGCTCTGCTTAGGCTTGGAGCAACATCAGGGGGAGTGTACAATGCAGCAGAAGTACCACGCGTGGCTGTACTGATGTGGCTGTGCAGTGTTCTCCATTTGCATACCACGTTTTGGATGCCTCAATGAACTTTTAGCTTTCCTTATGAAATGCCTTGTTATCTACTCAGTCGTGCAATAGCAATTGTTGCAAATTTGCTTTTTAGTATGGCATTATGTCTACCTGATGTGTTCCTCACCAGCCCCCCTCCCTCTCACTCATATGGGCAAAAGCCAGAAGAAATTGATTTTCCTTTTCTATTGCTGAGCCAGTTTCAGCCCTGTGCTGATCTTCATAAAAGAAATATTCCTTAAACTGTATTGTATACTCAGAAAAACTGTATTTTGATTTAGTTTAGGCTCACAGAGTCTCTGAAGAAATGAATACCTATGATATCTTTGCACAGAATAAAGTGAGATATCTGGGAACCATTGCCCTTTGAGAAATGAAGAAAAAGAAATATTTGCTCACAGTTCTTCACTCTGAGAAATGCTGGGGTCTCCCAGATAATGAGAGATATGGGAAATAGTCAGTGAATTGCAACAATCAAAGGTGTTTTTCTGCAGTATTTGTTTTTCATATAGCCTACTATCACAAAAACTTGAAGGGTTTGCAAAAGAAAGTCCTAAGAGGTGAAAGGTAGGCTTCTTGCAGACCTACTTTCCCTGCCTTTTCATGTACATTTGCTTTTCTTGGGGAAGAAACATAGGTGAGAGCAAGTGCAGAGGCTTGTGTTTTTAAGCATCTATGAATTAAATATCCTTGTATTTATGTGGATTATATTTTTTTTTGGGGGGGGGGATAGGGGGGTGGAAGGAACATAATTTCCATCATTTATTCAGCCTATCTGACACTGTGGATAGCTAAAAATGAAGAGTGTTATTTTAATTAGAGTAATTTTAAAAGAAGTCCATGAGACATAATGTGTTTTGTTAGCTTTCCTGCATTGTATTCTGCCAAAAGGCTGTTATCTAGGTAAATACTTATTTCCCCTCAAGACAATAGTTTGATATGCATCTTCAAAGTAGTTTCATTCAGTTTTGTTTTTTTAAGAGAAATGTCATGATTCCGTAACAAAATTTCAACCAGTAAATGATGAATGAGCCTTTCAATTCTGTTAATAATTTGATAAATAAATACACACATGTATACATATATGTATATAAATAACACTTTTTTTTTTTTTTTTAATTTATCCTTTGCTGTTCTCCGTGTATTAATATCAAGATTTGACAAACAAGAAATTTAGCAGCGCTGTTTTTATTTTTTTTTTATTTGAATAAATTTAGGAACACTTAAATCAATTGGTGCATATGCTAATATACCTGTTCACACTGTAGTATCATTAATTAAGGATAAAGAATTAAATTATCCTTCGTTTTTCAGAATTGCTTATGAACTTTATGAACAAACATGATTCAATATGAAGCACCTGTGTTGGGAGGTAAAAGTAGATTAGAATTGGAGCAGTCCTGAAAAATGTGCTCTGAAAACTTGTCCTTGGGTGTCCTTCCCCTCACTGCCTATCTTAAGTGTGGAGAGAAGAGAATCACTTAAAAAAAAAATTTATTTCTCAGACTGTGAGGAGCTCTCTGAATATAATAAAAACTTTATTAAGAGCTGAATTGAACTTAAATAATATTGTCTCTGCTGATCAAGTTAAGATTTTTGAAGTATGACAGCAGTTCATTGCATAAAGTAGGTATTTCTCTTTGTATTTTCTTCGTTGAGGCATTTGATTTCATCCCTGAAAGCCAAAAGCAAAATACACCAGCCAGTGGTGCTTTTTCTGCAGCTCCACAGTATTTTGATTTTTTTTTTTAAATTTTATTTTTACAGTGGGAATAGCCCAGCATTCCTCTAAATCTTGCCCTTGTCATTCATACTGAGATTTCAGTTTCTACAGCTAGAGAAATTCTGTTTCTTCTATCCATCTTAGGTAGCACTGTATGCACAGAGCAAATGAATTCAACTGGATGTGATTTTACTGCTGATTGTGCTGCCTTGGAGAGTAGCCTCAGTGCCTGTAACTTGCTTGGATCAGAGTAAAATTTTAACATCAATCGCTCTTCTGGTTATTGAATCCAAAGTAATTATATGGTAAATGCTCTGGCCAGTAAAACCCCCTCTTTAAATGCAGCTGGATGTTTGTGTTGTTTTTGGATGCCAAGTCCTTGCTTTCTTGAGACAGGGCTGATTTCTGAAAATAAGATCCTCTAGAATTTTCTGCTTGCTTTCATGACAGGGAAAAGAAATATGTTAGGGAATGGGGTTTTAAGAACTCTTTAAGAACTCTTACAGTATCATCTACAGTTGTATCAACTAAAACTCATTGTAATGTACAAATCAAACAGCAGAACACATTTGTCCCTCTTGGCTGTAACGCATCCACTCAGCCAACACACTTTGTAATCTGCTGCCTTGATTTCCATGGTGATTTGCATTCTGACTACCTATAAGAAGAGAGGTCAAATCTTTTCCTTAGCTTTATCTTTTAAGTGAATGTATTAATGTAACATGACAGTAAACACAAAACCACACACGTGTGTCTCTGGAGGATCAATTCAGAACTGAAGGATGGGTTTATGGCTATATATGTTCTCCTTTATAACCACCATTAAATGGTGTAGATTTTTGAATGTCTGATGTTGGAAGGTCTGAAGAAGTATCAGCATATTTAGACTGAGGAAATTGTCTCGTGACTTCCCATGTTTCCAATCTACTAAATAAATGTTACTGACAGAAACTACATGACTGTATTTTTTGCAGGATGTGGAGTCCCTACAGTAACTACCTGGTGCATTGGTTAGCCCCAGAGCTGTTGGTGGGTCTGACACCTCCTGAGCTCACTTTGGGCAGGTGGGTCCTTACCTAAATGGCTGGATGCTTGCTAGTGTGGAGCAAAAGCTTCCAAAACTGGAACTGCAGAGGATTTGCCTGTAGTTGTTTCCAGGATGATGTTTGCAGAGAGGACTGGAAATGTGATGTTACTTACTGTGCATGGTAAAGCTGCAGTGCTTTGCGAAAACAATGTGCTTTGTGGGAATCCAAAAAACCTGAGAGTCTTTAGGAGATTTTGAGATTTGGAATAGCTTCAGGGTAAAATTATTATAATTGCTTAGTGTTTCCAAGACTAACTGATTACTAATCACTAGTAAACAGGTCGTCAGCTGCACCAAAAACCCTCTAGGCTACAGAAAGCTAAAAAAGGCTTCTCGCTACTTCTTGCATGCATACAGGGGTTGGCTAGAGTGGTTCTGAGGCAGGTTTGTGCTGCTTCTTGTTGAGGGTGTTGCAGTTTACTGTCTATCTGTTGCTTAGACCTTCTTGCTGTACATCCTCAAAGCATCACTCTCTGACTATCCAGTCCTGCTTCTCTGGGTGAACTCTTTCTAGCAGCACTTTCCATCCATGTGATGGAGACTTCTGGTGTCCATTGCAGTCACCTCCACAAGGATAGCCCTGTAGCTCTTCCTCAGGGGTATTGATCCATTTAGGCAAGAACAAGCCTATCCTGATAAAATGTTGCTCTTTATTCCAGACAAACCTATTAGGAGGAAAATATCTCAGAACCAATAAGCAGTTTACAGGTATATTTAGGTGCCAGACTGCCATCCTTATCTCCACTGAGACTGGGCAAATTTAATACCTTTGCAGCCGGTCTTCTTGGGACTTCTGGTTTTCATTTCTTATTTCAGACATGAGAGAATCACCTTCCAAGTCCTGTTATTATCTCAGCTCCCTTGAATCAATCCAAACATGAAATTTCCCCCTGCTAAGGGGAGAGAAGGACATAAATTCCAGGAGACTTGCTCCCTGCTTTCTGTCAGTATGTGGGATTAACGTTACTTCTCAGTGACATTAATTACCAGTGAGTTAGGAACACAGACAGCTGTGCACCAGCCATGATAGATAATGTATTTCTAAAGTGAATACAGTAATTCTTGACTCTTCCATTACAGAGAACATATTAGCCATGCTGGAAGTCCCTTGTCACTTTTAGCCAGCAGGTATATTAATGAATGACAGGAATAAATATACTCATTGAGAATTCAGCTAGTTCTTTATTAAATAGTTCTGCAAAGTCTAGCTGCCACTGCATCACAAATAGACTTGTGTTGAAGCCAAGTTTGATGCAGATTTACAGTTTTGAGCTTTCTGTGTACTACTGTATATAAGGAATGCTATAAACTGCCCTTCTTGCAGTACTCATATAAGACGTGTGCTTGGATCCCCCACAACCTCTCTTGACAGCTGCAGCTCTCTGTCCCCTCAGTACATCTCACAAAGTTGGTGGGCTTTCTGTCCTTCTCAGCTTTGGAAGCAGCAGTTGGTGCCACAGAGTAGCTGATGTTAACACAGTAACTTGCTAAAAGGACTAAAAGGTTAAAATTGCTACACGCTAATAAATGTGGTTTAAATCCTCTGTCTAGATGAGACTGCCAGGGTCTGAAATATGGTCCCATGCTCTACACATTATGCTTCTATCACAACAAATCTCCCTTCTGCTCATCTCTGGTTCTTATTTCACTCCACTGTGTCTCTTGCAGTTTATTTCTGCTGCATTCGTTGGCGATGTGTTGCTCATTTTGGATGCCTACAGCAGGCATTCAGCTGCTGAACCTCTACCCACTTTCTCATATTTGGAAGCTCTGTAGGTCCCTGATGCTCACAGTGGTTCTGTGTCACCAGCAGGCTGGTTACTGACAGGCAGTGCAGGTGTTCAAAGCCATGTTCAGCACTGACAACTTTAGTGACAGCAAGGGCATGAGGGTGGGCATGTCATTCACTGGAAAACCATTGCTGACCTAGCATAGATTCTCTGAATTAATGCCGGAGTTTCTTGTGAAGCCACATTGTTTGCAGTTTCTGTGTTGGCAGCTTCATGCTGAAAGTAACCCAGATCAGAGCAGGGTTGGGGTTTCCTAGCAAAGCCAAAGTCTTCCTAGAATACCTGGCTCAGGAGGCTGAGCTCTTTGAATACTGTTTTCAGTTTTGCTTCCATGAAAAGGCAGGGACTGCTCTGAAGCTGCCAACCACTGTGCATGACTGAGCCCATCTGCAGCATTACCAGAGATATGGCTTCATCCTTAGATTCATGCAGAAATGTGGGTATATGCTATCAGTTTTTAGAAAAGCTGGACAGAAACCTACCTTAGAACAGTAAATCCAGTTGCCAGGTGCCAAGCTCTTCTGGGTAGGCATGTGTATGTTAGAAAAGAATAAGTAGTCTTTAAATAGAAATGATTTTTCAATATTAGCTAGGGCAGAGCTAGTGTCTTCCTGTCCAAGAGTCCTGCAGACCTTCTGGCTGCAGGGAAGTGGAATCAGGGAGGCATCGGTACCATCTGCCTGGCAGCAGGCAGACAGCCACAACCACCACCTCTACCCGCCCAGCTCTGTGGTCCCCAAACAAGTTTACAGTTCATATCATTCTTGGTGTTGTCTCAGGAAGAACCTAAGATTTTAAAATATGTAGATCACTGTTGAGGAATATACACATTCTTCTGAAAATGCCACGTATTAATGTGAATTACAGTTATGACTAAATCTGGGCATGAACTGCCATGTAAACAAGACAAAGACCTGCTATAGCTGAACAGGAAGAGTGAGATGATTAGTTTGCTCATTAAGATTTGACAAATGATTTCAGTAATGAAGTTGGGGAAGAACCTGAGGAAGCTTTAAAAAGATTATTTCATATTTTAGTAACTGTCTAGAAAGTGAGGGGATCAAGGTTGTTATTTGAGCAGGATTTGCAGCTACTATAT
Source organism: Netta rufina (assembly GCF_964035555.1). Classification (NCBI taxonomy): domain Eukaryota; kingdom Metazoa; phylum Chordata; class Aves; order Anseriformes; family Anatidae; genus Netta; species Netta rufina. The sequence goes on from NC_140135.1 coordinate 12,556,259, forward strand.
TTGTGATATGGGAAATCTGTCAGTCCTATACATCTGCCTGGAATCCTGTTTATAGCAGCGACAACAATTTTCAAGCTGAAAAATTCTTGAAATTCATATATATCAGAAAGATTAGGTTTTAGTTCTGACTGCTCCCTGATATCATTCTGTCTCAGTTGAAAGTTAATTGTCTCTAAATCAGATGCTGCTTCAGCTGCCTTCAAATGTGAAGGATTATCAAATTGGATGTCCTGAGATTTTGTGCTGCACTAATAATGTTGCTGTGCAAAATCCTAACAGAACTTATTTCTGATTATGAATGCTATATAATCCTTATTATCTAATCCTTTAAACTAAATGGCTCCAGCCAAAACCTATTCTGTTATACCAAGCAACAGTATGACCTGATCATAAATGAAATTAAAGTCACCTACTGCATCAGTGTAAATTTGCCTACTACGCATCATGGATCGAGTGGTCTGAAATATCACCCCTAAGAACGAACGAGCTGAAGTCACTCTGCCACATTCATTCTGGGTACAGTGTCACATTAGGCTGCTCTCATTCCTAATGTAACAGTGACTTTGGCCCAAACCAAATTCCCTACCAGTGGGAAGAAACAGAAAGGACAGATGCTGTATCTTGAAAGATACACTCTTCTGAAAACTGTAGCTCCCTCTCCTGCCTTTTGTCTCAAGGAAACTTATGGTTTCTCACTCACTCAGGTATGGTGAAAGCACAATGGGTAAAAATAAAAGCAGGGGGCCAGATTCCTTCCCTGGTTAGTCTGCATGTGGTCCCACAAACCGGATGGGAATACAGAGACTGGGAATCCAGAGAGCTTATAAGAAAATTTCTCATGTTTACTCTGAGTGAGGGAATATATATGTGCTTATAAAGAGATGAGAACTCACCCACTCCTACCATGTGCTCACCGCTCCAGCAGGCTGCTGGCCATGAAGAGCAATTCTGAGGAAGCTGTTATTTGCTAAGTGCTATTCTTCCTCGCCACAAGTAGGCATGAAGCTCACTAGCTCAGATTTTAATTAACAGAAAATTTAATTGACTTTCTTCTATTTAATGGCTACATTCCAGTATCTGTGGACATCCAGTATATACAAAAATAGGGTGGAGGGAGTGTATGGGGTGGTGGTGGTGGTATCTGTTTAGTCAAAGATTCAGCCAGTAAAGAAGGTCCTTTTTCTTCATGTCCTTCACTTTTGAAAAGAAGTATGTGGTGTGTCTGTTAGTATCTGGTGACAAATAGCTCAACATCAACCAATGCTGAAGTGACTAATTTGACTTTTGTAGCATTTGGGGGGAGGGACAGAAGGTCTGTGGAAGCTTTCCTATTTTTTTTTTTTTCCCAAGGAAATAAATTTCTTTTTCACTTTGGCTTTTTTGTCGTTTTTCAATGAGAGAGGCAGTCAACTTGTTAATAATATAATGTAATTCAAGCTGTGTACTGACTACTGGTCAGTACACTTTTGCTTTCCTATTTTTCCCCAAAGCTAATCTGATGAATTTGTTCTCATCAAAGTAGGATGCATGTCATCTTATGTCACATTGCGTATAATGGGATATGACAACTCAAGGTAATGCGTCAATTAGAGGAAGGCAAGAGCAAAGATTCATTGATGAAAGAGAGAATGTGTATCCAGCTTTGGGCATGATTGTTTGGTGTTCTAGGGTGACAAGAAGGCTATTTTAAAATTTCAGAGCTGAATTCAGAGATCATATGCTTTGATTTAGACTTCTTTATGTCCTGTTTGTAAGTATACCAACTGACATATCCAAAACTCAAGCACTTACGTGACTCAAAACCTTTTCATTACCAAATCTGTGCTTAGTGCTCTTTGACTGCACTTGGTCATACGCAGGTATAGGAGGTGGGGTGAGGGCTGAAAGCTGGTGAAGGGAGGTGACTTGCAGTACTGTCTGCAGTTCAGTGCAGGCATGAAATGGGAGTTTACTGGAGTCACCATGCTTCTGTTGATCCAAAAGGGATCTCATTGTTCTGAGCTGCTAGTGACAGTTTGTGATGTAGTGGCTTGGTTTCATTCTTTTATTATTAGCAGTGAGCAAAATGTTAAATCAATAGGTTATTGCTTCCAGCAGGTTAAAGGTGTTTGTATGGCTTTTGTATATTATTAATATATGTAGCCTTAGATTATGAGTGAAGTATGAGCCTTCCTTTGAAAGAGAAGTATGACTTTGTGGGGATTAGGCATCAAGACAAAACCCATCAATCTGCAGGAATGAGGTATTTCTGGGAGGAAAAAAAAAAAAGTTCTGTTCTGGTTGAGACCTGAAGGAATAGTAGCAGAGTAAGGAGTGGGAAACAAAAGCTCAAATGATGTGGAAACACAAGGGCACCTTCACTCGCATCTGCAAGCACAGTCAAGTGCTCCCTGGAAACAGTATCCATCCTCCTTCCTCCCCTGCCCCCTTGGGAATTAATGTCACTTTCAGAGAAATTTGGGAGCCCTTTAGGGCATGAAAGCAAGGACTCTTGCTCCATCCACATGTTCCTTTAAGCTCCACTGGTGCTTGGAGTGTTTGCTGATGAGACAGCTGTCACAACAGGGCTCTGCACATTGTCATTGTCACTCTGACACACAGCAACAATATATTAAACGAATGTGTGAATAGAGCAAGAACCCTTGCTTTCATGTCCTATGAAGTAAGTCCAACCAGCTATCTATGTCATCTCTCCAGCCTAAGCATAGTTAACCATGGCTATTTTCTTTCAAACAAAAGTTTCGCTAGCCTTTTCCTAAGGACCACCAGCATGGAGTTTCTACAGGTTCCCTAAGAGTTTTAATTATAATTGTTTGGAAATATCTTAATATCTGATCTTGTGTTCTTCTTGTTATAGAGAATAGACCATTGGCAAGGATGTATATACACTGGAAAACAGAACCAGAAACTGCAATTTGTCTTGACAGCTTTAAATATGTTCTGAAACCAGAGGATGCAGATTAGCAGGTGCCAGACATGACAACAGGGCAGCAATGATCGACTGCACAACTGTGGGCTGGTGAGTGGCTGGAGAGGTAGCTGTGGCAGAGACAGGGCCAGATGTGCACAGTTGGATGATAGCTGCTTGGGAGACCAGGTGCCTCGCTGCTCTGAAACAGGCAGATGCTGTGCAGCGGGATAAATGGAGAAGTAGCCTAGAAGATTAGACGTGCACAATACACAAAGCTGGAACATCAGGAGAGTGGGGAGAAAAGTGGGAGGGGCCCGGAAATGAGCAATATGAACTGGCTCATGACTAGAAAGAATGATTGTCAGGGAAAGCTGAACAAACTGGGCTTGTTTAACATCAAGAACTGAAAGTTGGTGGGAAGTATGGCAATACTGTTACTTTAAGAGGACTGTATTTTTGTTTCTGTGTTCCAAGTGGAGAAGTCTTTTGTTTTGACAAGGAGGATTTAAACTGTATTTTAGGTGAAAACTTTTTAAGGGAGTAGTATGAAAGCATCTGAATTTATTGCTCAGGGAAACTGTAGAGGCTTCATCAGTGAAGGTCAAGTTGGATATGTGCCTCTGGAAAAACAGAGGTGTACTGTGGCAGGGAGCAGCTCTCTGAGCAGTTCCTTCTGACCTGAATATTGTGTGACTCTGTAGCAAGCAAGGCTGATTTAGTACTGCCTCTTCCCTCTCTTTTTTTTGCCCAGTAGAGCAAACCACACTTTCCAGTTCTTCATGATAAATTATATAACATATTTTACTTTTTCAGGTATTTATTTTATTTCCTCTGAACTCTTTTCCATTGGTTCTCTCTCTTCTTGATGTTTGGATGGTCTAGTAGCCTTTTTTTGAGCAGAAGGAAACGATTACTTTAGGTGTCTCAGTTCTGTAAACCAGGCTTCTCTGTACATCTGGGCATGATGTGTTTTTTCAAGCAGTAGTATAACACCAATTTGTGATATTCTCATGTCTTATGTTCACAGTATAAAATACAAGTTTAAGAAACAGCAGTATGCAAAAAGATTTTTTTTTTTTTTTTAAGTGCTACAGATGATTCCTCTGCAGGACTAAGTCTAGATACCAAAGGGTTTATGCTTTATGTGTCAAACTTCCTCCTGGGTGTATTTGTAGAGAGATTTCTGAAGCAGAGTGTTTCCAGTCAGAATATTTAAAACAAATCAGACATCTTCATAAAGAAATAGTGGGATATGTGGGCTGGCATGCATGCATGTGCACACAGTATTTTATGAATGGTTCATGTCTCATTTAGTGCTGTATTAGTTTTCATGGAATATCCACTTGTTTGGCAGTTGTCAGATAAATAAGGAATGAAATTAAACTGCAGTGTATGAAATATTCCAGTGCTGGTGTCAAAGATTTTATTAGATTCAGAGTGCATTTAAAGATCAGTAGAAGACTTCAGGCATTTGCCAATCAAATGAACTTGTGAGAGTACCACTGCTCTCCTTTCCTCCTTGGAGGATAAAGATAAGCAAAGACAGGCAAATTACCACTTCTTTGAGAAAACTAAATTTATATTGCTATTCAGAGCTTTGTGTTTGAGGGGGAAGATGGTACAAAATAATTATTTCCTTCAGGGTGTTTGTTGCAGGAAGACAGATACAGAACAGCAATGAAAGAAGTGCTCCCAATCTTCCAAGCAATGCGTGGTATTTGAGTACTGTAAGTCTATTAATTTGTAAGTTAATACCGGAATCAGTAACGTTGTGACGTTTTTTTCTTTGCTTTTGCTGTTATTTAGGGTATATTGATGCTGTATATGTTGATAGTTAGACTTAGAAACATAGAGTCATTTAGGTTGGGAAAGACCATTAAGATCATCAAATCCAACCATCCACTTACCACTGCAAGTCCACCACTAAGCCTTATTCTAAAGAGCCACATCCACAAGTCCTTTAAAAGCCTTCAGGAATTATGACTCCATCATGTCTTTCAGCATCCCGTTCTAATGCCTAACTACCCCTACCATGAAGAAATTCTTCTTGATATCCAATCTAAACCACCCCTGGTGCAGCTTGAGGCCATTGCCTCATGTCTTATCACTTGAAGCCTGAGAAAAGATATGGATCCATCTTGTTGCAGCCTCCTTTCAGGTCATTGTGGAGAGTGACGAAGTCCATCCTTGGCCTTATTTTTCTCCAGATTTAACAGTCCCAGCTTTCTCAGCTACTCCCCACATGCCTTGTATTCTAGTTCCCTCACCAGTTTTGCTGCTCTTCTCTATAATCACTTGAGCAACTCGATAACCTTCTTCTAGTCAGGGGCCAAAAACCGAACTCAGTACTCAACATTTTCTGAGAAGGTTGTGCACTTCTACAGGTCACTAACTGCTCAGTACTAGTTTTTCTGTAAGAAGCTCTTTGGGTGTCATACTGTGAAGGATATTCTCTACCTCTCAAATGCTTTTTGGCTATTTCTATCTCTCTTTCATGTTCAATTCTTTTAAAATGTTGGACTTCCCAATAGGTGTGCAACATTCCAATAGTAGTTGTAAGAATGTGATGTAGAAGCTAAAAGCAAATGTGCTCCTGGGCTTCCTTTTGAAATTTTCTTTCTTCCATGTGAAAGAAACTTACTGCAGTTTGTGCAGTGTAAGGCTGCTGGTGCTTTGGAAGCCTCTTCCCTGGTGTCCAGATAGACTCCAAGTGTCTGTGAGAGAGCGAGCATACAGTGCCAAACAGATCTGCCCGGTGGGTGGTGCTAATGATTTCAGTGTGGTCGCATTTTTGCACATGATTTGAAAAAGAAAGTGAGATGGGAAAAAAAGAAAACTTTCAGTCTTGGCTGAAAGTATTTCTGGAAACTCTCTGGTAGTCAGAGATTCTCAAGAATTCTGCAACAGCTTCAGCACAGGTGTGTGCCTCTTAAATATTTAAAAGAGAAAAACCTTTCAAAGTACTTTAAGCTATCTGATTTTTGTTGCAAAAGACAAACATTTTTTCCCAAATGTAATTATAATTTTCTATTAATTTCATATAGTATTGTCTGAGTAATAAAGTTATTAAGTATTGACTGATTCCCTGCTCTCCCTCTGCTCTCAGTATATCTACAAAGGGATTCCCAGAAGAGCATCTGACAGGCTTTAAACAGTCTGCCATGACAGCATGGAGGAAAAGTATTGTCTAGCTTGCTAATCTCTTAGCTCTGGTGTTTTCAAGATGGTTTTACTGAATTTATCTGTGTGCCCTATTTCCTGTTTCCCTTCATAACCATTGTGCTCATTTCAGTTGTTGACAGGGTTTGGTATCTTATGGTTGGATGGTCTGACTTAAAAGCCCTGGGGCATCTTGTTCCCTGGACAAAGAGGTCCCTACAAAGAGGTCCCTGACAGTTTCAGAGAGCTATCCATGTATATAACTCATATTAACTATTATGGATGGTCGATATTTTTCATGTTCTTATTCTCCTCCTCCTCAACACAAATCTGACAACCTTTATTTGGAGGCTTGTCTGCTTTACTGAAGGAACTGAATGTTTGTCCTTTATTTTGTCTGTGCATCCCTCCTTTGTATTACCCTCCCCTTTGATTGATTCATAACATAGATGTAGACCAAGGTATAATAAGGAATATGTCATACAGAAAGAATGCAACAACTTCATCATACTATTTTTACCTGTCCCCCATCTAATATCTTGATATAAATGCAGACGTTAGATAGGATCATTGCAAATGGAAACATATATGCTTTGCAAAAAGTAGCAGCATCTTAGTGGAAATAATTATCTTCCAAGCAGTTGTAGTAATAATTGTATTATTATAATGAGTGCAGTTCTCTTGGAGTTATGTTTAGCAACAGCCTTTTTTTTCTCCACCTTCCTAGATTCAGCTAATCCATATTGTTCTTTCTTTCTTTCTTATAGGGTTTAATTTGGGAGTGTGGGGGTAGAATCCATATTTTGATGTTCTACAAATTATACTGTCAACTTCCCCGTGTGTGCATGTGGAAGATCACAAGGTCAGAATAGATAGATTGCAAAGGATTGAGGGATTGTTTTCACCCTGGGAAAACATCTTTCTGGACATGATATCTATCCTGCCAGACTGATGTTTGATTTAAACAAACAAACAACAACAACAACAAACAGTTTGAGGATGAACTGTTTGAACTGCAACATTGCTGGTATGCTACTGCTTTCTTCCAGTGTTTTAACTTTTTTTTTTTTTTTTTTTTTTTTTTTTTTTTGGTGGATGGCTTGGAAAAAAAGTCCTTAGTGGCTTTAATTAGTAAAAGCCATAGGCAGGCAAAAAGCACTTTTCTATTCTTTGTTAGTTTATGACAAAATGCATGAAATTTGTAGTAAACTTGTGAAATAAAATATACTGCATAGTGGTTTATTAGCATTATTATTTTCTAGTAAATTGTATTGCGTGGTCTTTATAATAGCAAGCCACAGAAGAAGGAATGAGCCTAGGAAAAAAGGAGTTCTAAAAATTAAAGCTGGGCATATTAGATATATCGTTGTGTGGGTTTTTGAAAAGCTAAAGGTTTAAAGGAAGAATGACTGAACAATATGTTTTTCATGGTCAGCTGGTCTCTATTCCATTTATTAAATGCGTTTTACTTTGTGCTTCATTTGACAGTAGATTTCAGTACATCAGATTAGGCAGTTGACTGGGTGCAGAGTAAACCTCTGCAGACCAAAGCAAGCACTATATAAGATCTAAAAAGTCCATTTAACCATTTCCATTAGCATCTATAAAGTGTTGTGATAACATCAAGATGCATAAGATATTGTATGCTAAATTATGCAGCCAGCTGGTTGATAGTATTGCTGGAGCTGGGGGGGATGACAAAAGATATTCTTAGGGTCAACCAGAGGTGCTCTTTTAAAAACCTGTTTCTATTTTTGCTTTCTTAATTTTGCATATGAAGAGGTTTTTGTTTTTTTTTCTTCTGTTTAGTCTCTTCCCAAGGGCTGGATTTTTTTTTTTTTTTTTTGATGATTTTAATGAAAGCACTAAACTAATTAAAAATATCAGAAGCAATGGACAGCATTTCCAGAACTATTTTCTTTGTTTTTATTCATCTGTGGTAACAAACAAGCTGAGTCTTGAAACGTGGTCAGAAGACAGTAATCATCTAGGGTATTTTTTTGATAGACTCAAAGGGAACAAAACAAAACAAAACAAAAACATGCTTATATGAAATCTGTGGGTTTAGTAATGATTGAGAATCCGTACTGAAAAGACACACATCAGCTTTGAGTGGAGATTTGGAAAAAAAATGTTAGCAGAGAAAGTATATTAATATGAATGCAGCATGAGTTTTTATGGCAGACTGAATAGGGGGAATATTTAAGAATGATACTGAAAAGGAAGCACAAAAACTGCTTGAATGAAACCTACTCATTTGGAACACAAAGTGTGGAAAAAGATGGTGTAGGGTGGGATATGGCAGAGTATAAAATGATATGGTGGGTAGGGATGGATGGCTTGCTCTCTCAGGTAGTGCTGGTCTGAGAACACACCAATGAAGCTATCACATGCCAGGTTTAGTGTAATCAACCAGAAGGATCCTAATACAATGGACAAACTGCCTGGGGAGCCCCTGCCAAAGAATGTCATAAACAAGGATGTTTACATTGAATCAAGATCCAATGAAGTTTATGAAATACGTAGAAATGATATTAGGTTTAGAAAGCTGCTGGCTTGAAAACATTTGAATGTCTGTACAGTATTGCAGCTTTCACAGCCCTATGCTTTTTTTTTTTTTTTTTTTTTTTTTTGTCCTATATACAAGTAATTAAGTGGATGCTCTCTAGGTTATGTTGTATTTGAGTACTTGTGGTGTCTGGGGAAAAAGAAAAATTCTGCGGAAGAATGAAGTAATGAGTAAAGAGTGCTCTCTAAGGGAATGATGAAGGTGTGGTGGCCTTCCAGATCTGTCTTGTGCAAGGCAGCTGGCTCATACCTAGAGAATTTCTTGCACTGAACATTGCAAAATTATGCATCACACTGAGGTTCCTGTCTTGGCCAGCTGAGTGGGTTGAAGTCTTAGTGAATAGGAAGTAGCCAGAACGTGCCTGTTCTACAGGAACAGTGGCAACATGCTTGGATAGAAATTGTCTCAGGCAGTTTGTGTAGAGCCTCCCAGCTGGGTGACTGAGAAAGGCAACCATTCTCTCTTTGTCTTTTTTTGACTACATAGCCCTAATCTTCTTTTTTTTTTTTTTTTTTTTTTTTTTTTTCTCAAATGGCTCATTTCAGCCCATGTTGCTTGGGCAAAGTGGTCTCCTCGCCTCTGTGCTAAACTCAACACCCTTTGAAGCTTAACAGGGTTTTGTGTTTTCTGCTTTGCTGTTGCTGCACATGAAAATTCCTTTAACACACGGAGTCCATCACACTGGGTCCCGCAGCTTCAGGTTGGTATTTCTTTGCCTTGAGGACTGATGTTTGTTGCAGATTCCCTCATGTCCTGCCTGTCTCTGCAACATTGCAGCACAGGTTTTCCTTTGTTTACTGCCTGCTGGCACCTGGAAAGCAATTATCTGTTTCTGTCCTCTGAGTGCCTACAAACCCCATGCTTTCCTGCCTCCCACGGTTGACTGCTTTTATAAAGAGTGCTGTACCCATCAACAGGTGTTAACAGCATCTGCTATCAACATGGCATCACCCTCGCAGCCGAGCAGCATCCTGCCAAGAAGCTGGCACTCTCTTCACTATGCATACTCCCCATCTGCATGCAGATTCACTTAACACCTCTTGCCCTAGTGGAACTGGCACGTGTCTCAGTGTGGGCCCAAAGCCACCCAAGCATATGGGCTCAGGCTGCTCCAAGTGTGTACAGCAGCAATGGTACTTCTGTAAAACAGGAACAAGATTCTCACACAGGAGAGGTAGTGCAACCTTTGGGATGTTCTTCTTAAATTCCTGTGGGGTGAATTGTACTCTGATCTATGTTTCTGACTCTTTTTTGGTATTACTCGGTGCTATGGCAAAGATCGACATGAACTTTTTTTCTCATCTCTGTGGGTGTCTAATCTTCAAAACTGTTTTTTATATTTGGTTATCTTGGTTATAATTTTTGGTTATAGCAAAAACCACTAAAATGTACACATGCAAAGAGGAGCCTCTGTACATAGGAATATGTACACATATGTACAGAGGAACCACATATATGTACAGAGGAGTCTGCTTCCAATAAGCAATATACTGAACTGAGGATTTGATGATGGTTGATGCCCTTCCTCATGTTTCTTTTGTGTCTCTTTCTTGTGCCTTATCTCCCATAACTGCAAAAAGCTATGGAGACATAAGTTTTAACCCTTGTTTTCTGCAAATCCAAGCAAATTCTGCCCATCACTCTCCCTTTGCCTGTAGGTTTCTGAATGCATTCTTATATGACCCTCGATCTCCAGCTTGGTCTTAAAGCAGAAGTGCTTGAACTTATTTTTGACTGGGGTTGCAGTGTGAGTTTGGCTAGGCTTGGGATGTTCTCTGGATGCCCATACTCTAACGCTTATGTCATTCCAGTTCAGTCTGAAATACCACATCTGTAAGAATATCTGTCACCTGACACAGGGAAAAAAAAGTGAAATGGTCCTTCTGATGAAAAAGCCTATGGACTTGAACCATAAACCACTTGAACAACAAAGCTCTAAGCCCACAAAAGTGGACTACAAATCAGGTCTTCTTCATATAATGACTTTAACTCTCCCCAACCTTTTATTGATTTATTCTTGTTTTTCTTCTCTGAGTATGTCCCAGACAACATGGTCTGGCCCATAGTACCAGACATTTGAATGGCAGAAAAGTTTTCTCTGCAAGTATTCCCCTTGTGACATTGGAAAACATGCCCTGAATGATTTATTTTTTGCTTACTCACATTTGGATGCTCAGCAAGAATCCGTTCCTTTGGAACGACTACGCACAGCACACAGAATATCTGTGGCACAGGGCCAGCCCTTAGGAATGTTTCCTTCCTTGCCCAAGTATTGCTTTAAAGGCAATTACCAGTAGTGCTACCCCTTGTGAGCCCTGTTAAAAGGGAAGCTGTGCTGTTAGACATGGCAGCAACTCCTCCTGGATTTCTGTAGGTAAGTGCATGGCATACCTCAATCATCGGGTCTTCTCCAGACACCTTTTCATTTTGTCTGTTGTCCAGATTACTGTATAATGATTGGCTCTGTGCTAAATTTAGCAGGAAAAAAAATGGTAATCAGAAAAACTAGGTGCGCTGCAGTAGTATCTTTGTCTGCTTGTCTTTCCTTTGGAATTAGTGTTCCAGGAATCTGGGTTTAGTGGTTGTACTGCTTAGCTGCCGTGAAGAAACTTTTATAGGAAATATTGATCCAGCTGGGACCAGCAGAGCTTGCAAGGTACGAGTCATTAGGTGGTGTCTGCAAGGAGTGGCCTGAGCACTTGTATGGCCCAGGCAATTCCAGATGAGCCAGTTGGATTTCTGTACTGACCTTTGAAATTGTACTTGTATTAAATATCCATCTGGGTTCTGACAGCATGATAAATCCAGAGGGCTCTAATGGACTTTTAAAATACATGTGATGCATAACAAAGTGTTGCCTTCTCCTCCTCGTTATTTGTAAAATGTTTTGCATGCTTAGTAAATGTACCCTTAAGAGATTAGCTGAAGACCATATTTTTTCCCATGGGAGTTTGTGGAGGAATTAAATGGAAGCATTAGTTGGAATTGCAAAAAATACCCAGTTGATCAAACTGAACAAAAATGACCGTACTTATCCTGAATGATTCACCAGTGCTAGCATAAGCATTCAATGTGCTAGGTGGAGCTAGTATGACATTTTTAAAGCAGCAATAGAGAAAGCCGGTGCCTGTGTAAAAGGACAATGTGTGTATATATTTTAGATCATTTGCTGCTAAAATTAATGATAGGTTTCACCCCACCTGCCAAAGCTTCTTAGTCATCTTCCTTCTAGTCCAACTTCAGATAAAAACCTTTTTAGTGCTCTTGGGTTAATACATTCAGGCTGAGCAATCGCAATGCACCAGTGAGTGTCCTGCACAGGAATGGGAGACAAAGTCTGCTTCTCTGGCCAGCTGGAAAATGCTGGATCGACAACCCAGCCTGCGGCTGGAGCAGCAGCTGTGGCACCCCTGCAGCCCAGCGCGAGGTGATTGAGTGTGTGAAGAGCAGAGATCAGGACATGATGTGCCAGGGAAATGTGCTGACCGCTGAGCTCCTCTGCAATGTTTACCCCCCTCTCACTCTGTTAGCCAGTAGCTAGGAGAGCATGAATGGGAAGGAGAGGACAGTGGGGCCTCCCAGAGCATCCTGGGTGCAGAAAGGGGCAGCGTCCTGCTCCCCGAGCTCCAGGAGAGCCCTTGGGTGCACGCAGGTGCTTGAAACTCTCAGGGAAAAAGGAGAGCATGCAGGGCTGTCCCCAGACCTCCGAGCTAGCAGAAGGCTGAGGCAAAGCTTGCTGAGCCATGGCAAAGCAAGGTTTTGACAGCTGTTGTACAAGAAACTGTCTCCTCAGCCCCAGGAGGCATAGAAGGAGCAGGTCCTCCTTCAGTGCCATGGTATGTGGTATGTCAGCTGTGATGTCTCGCTCCTCTCCTGCTTCTTCCCCTGGGATTTTTGGAAGAATGAAGAATTTGAAGTTGAAGAATTCAGGTTTAAACAACAGACTCCCTTCTGCTCTGACTCCACCAGGTGCTGCCTTTAGTGTGGATGGGCTCGTGCTGCAGCTGAGAAGCAGGGGGCACCCCCAGCATGCAGGTTCTTTTCTTAGCTTTGTGTGAAGAAAAGGCCCATTGCTTTCACGGTCAGCCATTGTTTTTCTGTTCTTAATGTTGGTTCAGTTTTAAGGAGTTCCTCAGTGCCAATATGTGAGACCCTAAGTGGTCTCAGAAGGGGTATCGAGGGTGATGGATCTCCAGGGAAGGGATGCTGCGTTTGGGAGCAACAGGGCAGGGGACAGCTGAGCAGTGGAGGGCTGGAGATGGTGCTGTGAGTGCATGTCAGAAGTGGTCTCCAGTGGGTAGCAGAGGAAGTTGGAGGAGTGAAAGCTGGTGGTTGGAGTGTGGAAGCATTTGTGCCTTCTGGAGGACCACAGACCTTAGTCGCAAGGTTTGCCTCGGCAGTTTTTTGTGTTTATGGAGTCAGTGATGTTGCAGACAGACACCACAGGGGTCTGCGTGGCATCCACCTTTTCCAAATTACCTTCCAGATACACGTGGAATTGTTGAGGCTGTTTTAGAGGGTTGGTTATGAGCTTCAATAAATAGTCCAAAGTAATTCATCGTGCTGGCACCAGAACCAGGAGTAGAACCCACGTTTCCCAGCTTCCTGCTAGCAATAAGCATTAATTTCCTGTTTGCTCAGTGGGAGAGACAAGGGCCCTGGAGCAGGAAAGTCAAGAGATCTAAAAGTAGCATGTTCTTCCTACGATTTATCAACCATTCACAGCACATATGGCCAGAAAGGAAGTTTTAAATAATTTAGTCTCACTCCTTTATAACGCAGCTCAATTTAACTTAATTATAGAATCATAGAATGGCTTGCATTGGAAGGGACCTTAAAGACCATCAGGATCCAACCCCCCATGCCAAGGACAGGGGTACCTTTCGCTAAGCCAGGTTGCCCAAAGCCCCATCCACGCTGTCCTTGAACAGTTCCAGGGATAGGGTATTCACAACTTCTCTTGGCAGCCTGTTCCAGTGCCTCATCACTGTCATGGTGAAGAATTTTTTCCATATATCTAACCTAAATCTACCCTCTTTCAGATTAAAGCTGGTAGGACCGTTACCTGTGGTCCTCCAGCCCTATGATCATCCTTGTTGCCCTCCTCTGGACTCGTTCCAACAGACCCATGTCTTTATGCAGAGGACCCCAGAGGTGCATGTAGCACTCCAGGTGGGGTCTCATGAGAGGGACAATGCCTTTTCTTTAATAACTTCATTTTGAGATGCACTGATTTGTACATGTATGCACCGTAGTTGGTTATGGTTACAGGGTTCAGCCCAGAAGTCTCTGAATGCACAGTGCATTCACCACATGGATGACTGATTTATTCTTGTATTCCTCTTTTAATGTTGAATTTTCAAATAAAATTTTGATTTATGAGAAATCAAGTGATTCCTCAAAAAAAAAAACCAAAACACCCAAAAAGGGTGCCCTCAAAAATGTGTAACCAGCAAGCTTGTTCAAGACATCTGTGGGAAGTTTCTAATCCCCAGGTTATCCAAACATGAATTTTTAACTCTGTGCCAGTATATTAATTGAATTCTGCAAACCTTTCTCATAGTGCAAATACTTCCATTTTCAAATCGATGTGGGCTGTGAAATTTTAATTTCACAGTATAATAGAATATTTTCAAACATAACATAAATACTGATTTTAAAATTTCAACATTATTTCTACTTTTTTAGAAACATATCTACTTGTAAAATAGCCCAGATCAGGTGGGTAATTTTTTTTGTCTTCACAATATGTTTGAAAGGGCTTTATTATTATTTTTTTTTTAATCTCCTAGGGGACATGGGGAACACTCCCATTCTGATCTACATGCATTTCCCTGACTAACCCTTGAAGGCTGGTCCTCTGATATTTCCCAGTGAGGTGCTCAAGCCTGGAAATGTGGTTTGGATTTTAATGCATTTTCTGAAGCTCTAAAATTTCCCCAATGTAAATAAACTCCAGAATTATCAGCTTACCATGCTAATGTATGTGCAAATGTTAAAACTTTATATTCTTTAATTCTGTTTTTGTTAGCTTTGTTGGGAGCTTGGTTTCCAGAAAGCTGTACACTAAAGCTCCGTACCATTATTTCTCAGCCTGTGCACTTTTATCCTGCTGTGGCACCTGAATGTCTCCCCAGGCCCCTCTTCTTCTGCCTGAAATCTCCTTGTTACCATCCCAGTGGTTTCTGAATTGTAGAGATCCAGGAGGCCATGGCAAGTGCTCAGGAGCTTGCTATTTGTAGGGATGATGAGAACAGTTGAAAGTGGTACAAAATATTTGGGAGAAGCTCTGTTAAGTGTCCTGGGGAAGAATGAAGGCAGGAATGCTGGAGTGAAAGGCCTTGGTATATCCCAGAGTCTCCTTAATTTATTTGTAGCTGTGAGCTTGTAGGGAGTGCAGAATTATGCCTTAATCTTTACAGTTTCTGGGCATGTATGTGAAGCATCCTTCTAAGAGGGGTTTAGCTCTATGGCATCATCTCAACTTTTGGCAAGTATTTACCTACAACTCATGGTCTGTATAAGAACTACTCACTAAACCGAGTACAACTCTCACTGCATGTTTGCAAGGTGGATGTTACAGTCAGGAGGGACAGTCTTACTGCCTGCTGCTCACATAGGATATCCTGGTTCACTCCTGTGCTTCTCTCACTATTGCCATGTGCAGGGCTTCAGGTGCTTGCCTGTGGCAGCCTAAGTGGTTGCCCCACACAGTCATTTCAGTGCATGAAGTGCACAAGTGTGAAATTTCAGCCACTCCCATCACCCTCTAGCAACGTGAAATGATTTTATTGAAATTGATTTTCAATACAGAAGCCCTTTCCTCCCATTTCTAAGGATTATCTTACACATCACCTGTAGTATGTGCTGACAGTAGCTGTATGAATCAATTACTTACAAGCACAAACCTGTTAAGAAAATAATTATGATCACATACAATGTGGTAGCAGCAGATTCCCTTAAAAAAAAAAAAAAAAAAAAAAAGACAATTTCCTTAGAAGACAGATTAGCTTTCATGTGAGTATAGCCAGAGGCCAGTTATAAAGGGAGGACAGATATTGAACATCAGGAGAAGGATATGTTGATTTTGTGACATGAAGATTGGGGCCAACATTCTATGATTTTTGAGCAGAGATGGTTGTGGTGTTCTGCAGGACCCATACAAGTGATTTACTGGGTACAACCTCATCTTGCCAGGCCCCCATCTGTCTCTGGTCCCTGCCTTTTCCAAACTACCCACTTAATGTAGTATTATTTCTTATGTAGTGCTGCAAGGTCAACATGCTGCCTGCCCAGGTGCTCTTGAATGTGCCTGCTGTATCATGCTTGTTTTGTGTGCTAGGCATATTGTTCAACATGGACATCCACAAACTGAGAGGTTTGAGTTCCAGAAAGTTTTACAGTATGCGTTGTGACCTATATGGTATCAGATATGAATATAGATTAGAACATGTTTCTAGAAATTTTGAATAGCTATATTTAGGTTTCTGACTTCAAGGTTCTCTTTTATAAACCTCTGTAATTGTGGCTGTGCTGCTTGAAGTTCACAGTTATTTTTAATTCTTTAAAGCCTTCAAGAAGGGTTGTTTTTCACTTTTTTTCTTCTTTCTGTGAAGAGCTGTGTATTCTAATTGGAATATATGTATATATTTGGTGGAATATACAGTTTAGTGCAACTATAATGTGAATTCCAGACCTTGCTTCAAAACCTAACATATTAAGGAAAAAAAAAAAAAAAAAAGGTTTCTTATTGTCCTGAATCAAAAAGATAACGTACTCACTGCAGCTAAATATGGCCCATTTCTACCCTTACGCATGTGCATAATTCTTAGTGACACATCCTGTAGCTGACAGTAAGATGTGACCCTACCATTCTGTGTTTTTCATGTCAAATCACTCTATTGCATGCAATGGAATAACTCAAATCAGCATTTGATCTTGTGAACGTAATAAGCAGTCCTTTCCACTGAATTTAATTCTGATCGATCAGTTGGGTCTTGCACTTTAAATAAAAAAAAAAAGTTTGTACGTAAGATATTTCTATTCAGTATGCTGCAAGGGACTGCTACACTTCGGGATAGATACTTGTAATGATGTGATGGTAGTCACTGTGCTCTGTTTGCATACTAATCAGATTGGTTCATGAAGCATTATACTTGAGAAACCCTCAGCTATGCTCTGTAGAACAAATTTGATCTTTGATACGCAGGGGAAAATCTTCAAGAGTATAAAGCCTTAAGTGTCTCTGCTAGCGTTTTGATTGCTACTTACACATGTTTTGTAGGTCTGATGTCAAAAAGACTTGCTTCTCTTTAAGACACTTGATGCTTAATAAAGAAAAATTAGTACTAATTCCCTGTGGTATTTTTGTGCAAAGATGCATGGCCTGGAAGTGGTGATATTTGTGTTGAACTTGTCTCATCAAGTGATTGTGTTTTAATGGACCTTCTGTACTAGCACTACAGGAAAACATTTATTATGCTGCGATGCGTATTTCTATCAGGTAACTTTTCACTGACTGTGTGCCAAAGGTAGAAAGTCTGTGCCTTTTTCTGTAAGGCTGTTTTTCAGAAAAGCCTGAAGTTGAACTATGCTTAGCATTACAGTTTCTTTACCATAGTAATTGTCTTGTCATTACTAAGACTAAATGTCCATGCTGCTAATAGTTTCCTTCATAATAACAGAGGAAGGTAGGAGATGAGTTTTTTCTGGTGCCTCCACTGGACTTGCAGAATCAAAGGTATTAACATGACCTTGTGTGCCTCAAAGCAGTTTAAGCAAGGTTCACGGCTTCAACTGACCCCATCCTGCTAAGAAAAGCATACTGTGTGTGGCAACGACCACTGCTAGTAGACGTTTATAAGAGGGTGAATTCCCTATTTAATAGACTTATAACGGGTGTTCAAATGTTAGCTATTTTGGGGGCGGAGAAGGGAAATGCTTTATGTGGGTTGGAGCTAATGCCTTGTTGGATGATATATTGAAGGACAAAGCAGAATATCCAAAGGCGTGCAGAATAGGGCAGCAGGAGAAATGAAGAGAATGTGAAGCTTTGGACTGGTGCACAGCCCTGCTGCCAGGATGGGCGAGGGAGGTGACTGTAGCACCAGATGTCGCAACCAGGCTGAGACCAGGTTACAACTGGTCTCCTCACAACTTTAGCCTGAGTTGAATGTTAAGCTGTCGCAGATCATGGCTCAGAGAAGAATTACGAAAGGGATATCTGTTCCGTGTAGCATCAGGGTGCAAAACTGCACCTGTTGTAGTCCTGGTTGGTATCTCTGGGGGGAGCAGCACTGCTAATCTGGTCCTGCTGCCCAGCCAAACCAAGGGGCACCATGCCCCTGAGGTGTGCCAGGTTCTCCTTGCCTAGTGGGGTGCAAGCAGGACAGTGGCCAGGGCTGTGTGGGATGTAGTGTCTGGCTGGGATGCTGCCAGAGGGGTGGGGGCAGGCATCCAGGCCAGGTGACGGGGACATCCCAAGTGATTGGATCCTGGGATGGAGATGCAGAAGGCCTCGTTCCTGGATCCCGATGTGAGAGCTCTCTTGCTAGCTGCCCCTTCCCCTCCTGGCTCCCGGGGCACTCTCATTTCCCTGACCCATTGGGGCTGCTGCCGGGTTCTCATCTCCCTGCAGACGGGTGAGATGCTGGGCTGGAGCTGTGGGCGTTTGCATCTCCAACAGGCGCATGTGAGCAATGTGCCTTTAAGACTAGCAGGAGAGCAATAGTATCCCCCTCCCTCCTGTTAATTGTAGCATGTTTTTCAGCCATGCTTTCCAGTCACATTCGCAGCTTGTGAGAGGGAGCAGCGCCGAAGCTCGCCGGCTGAGTGCTGTCCGTGCCGGCTGGGCAGCGCGTGCCTGCCCGCAGCGTGGGTGCCTGCAGGTGCTGGGCAGCGCCTGGGGCCACAGGGCTTGGTGCCAGGAGTGGGAGCCCTGTATTGCCCGAGTCCCAGTGACACCGCTGGGCTCTCCACATCACCTGCGTTCCTTACCTCCTCGGCTGCTTGGCCTCCAGCTGCCGATCCAGCTTGCTGGCTGTGATACCCCAGTGGGCCCTCCCCTGGGCTCCCGTGGGAGCTCTGAGCAGCATTTTGCTGGAGCCAGGGGACCTGCAGCGGTCGGCGCAGCAGGAGCTGTGCGGTGCCTGGCTGGGGATGCTGTGGGCTGCCGTGGGAATGCCTGCCTCCCAAAGTGACTGCAACTAACTCGAGGTTGGGACTACTTCTCAGAGGATGCCCTGTGTGTCTTCACTCTCTCCCCTCTGGCCTCACCACAGAATATTTGGAGTTATTTGCTTGCCCCTGCTGATGGGGTACGGAGTCACAGGCCTCCGGAGGGTTAAGAGCATCTGCCTTTATGCCAAGTATTCAAGCAGGAAATAATCTGCAGAGATACATGTGCAGCAATTCAACTGCTGATGCTCTTCCAGGCTGCTGCTGCTGCTGCAGTTCGGTGTGTGTGAGAAGCCGCGCTGCTCAGAGAAGATGCTTTCCTGGTCTGTCCAAAGTGCTGGGCATGGCAGCAGAACCCCGGCTTCTGGAGCTGGGGTAAATATCTCCACCCAAGAGGAATTATGTTGACCTGCAGGCTCTGTTGGCTGGCTGAGGTAGGAGCTGCTCTCCGTGCAATATGCTGTGATCTTTGTCTGTGGGCTACAGTTCTCCCCTCATCCTGGGCTATCTGATCGAAAAGATTTCAGTGGAAAATGGGTTTAATCTGCAGCCTAAAGCCAGGCAGAAATGCATGTGTGTGTGGTTTTTGTGTGTGTGGCAGGAGGGAGAGGGGAGGGGATATTTCAGGGATACCTTTTGTGCCTGGCACTAAAGTTGTTGCACTTAATTGGATCAGACTTGCTTTGGTGTCTGTGAAATGCACCTGGGAGCTTTTGTTTTTTCCTAGCATGACCTTTTGAAGGGGCTGGCTGCAGTACATGGGGTTATGCTTTCATTCAGAAGCAGAGATACAGTGCACTCTACAGGTCCTTTCATTCTGCTCCCGTGGATGTGGGAAGGACAGAGGACACCCACACAAAGTGCTGCTGACAGGGAGGTGGTGTTTTCTGGAGGAGTGAAATTACACCAAGAGGGAGAAAAGAGGTGCCCTTCTCAGAGGAAGAGGGGTCCTAAAGGCTGATCTGGGTATTTGGAAGCAGAGAAAGAAATTCATTTTAGGAGCTGTCTGTGGATGAGTCTGTTCTGTGCTTTGCTTTCCCAGCTCTGTGAAGGGGAGTTCTGTTCATCTCTGCTAACTGCTTTACTACCTGCAACCTTTAATTGATTTTTTTCCCCTGCGAATACCTAGGGGAGTAAAAATGCTAATGCCATCAAATTTCAGCATACGGTTTCCTTATGCTTGTTTAGGACGGTGCCTTCTTGAGAAGTCTCTAGCAAGATCAGCAGCAGCTGATGCTGTGCCTTTCTCACCAGCAGAGCATGTGTTTTTGGCTTGTCTTGAGACCTCCAGTGGGAGCTTTACTCTGTAAAGATTGAGTTGAAAGGGAACTTTGCAAATGTATTCTGCTGGAAAAAGCAGGGTGTTGGGTGCTGGGTACCAATTTGATACCAGTTCTCATGACTAACCTACATGTGTACATTTGCATGTTGGCTTCTGAGCACATGAGCACGCATCCTCCCGATGAAACCTGCCTGTGCAGAATAGGTGGGCACTGCCTAGACTCTGTGCCTGGATCACATGGAGTTTTGTACGCATTTCTGGCATTGCCAATCTACTGAAAAAGCACGGCCAACAGTGCCGCTGCTGGGTAACTGTTCCAGAACCATTTCCGTGGCCTAGTAGCAGAACAAATGTGTTATTCATAACTTCACTCTTTGGGGAAAAAGAGTAAGACTGTCTTCTTCAAAAGTAACTGAAAAGGTTTGCAGCGTTTTCTTGTAGTCAGGGCTTCCAGTCTGGCATGTGTTGCTGCCCCTGAGCAGATTGTGAGCAGATTGGTCAGAGTGTTTATTATTGCCTCCTGAACTTCCCAGAACTGTTGTGCCGTGCTTGAGTCAGCATTGACCTATCTCACAGGGAAGGCTAGTAAAAAAATCCCCTTCTTTAACACTAAATTAGGGCCAAAAGTGAGGCAGAAATTATATTTTTTTCTTCCTTTTTTTTTTTTCCCCTCCCAAGAACAGGACATTTGTGAAGCCTCCTTTGGGATCCCGTAGAGAAGACCTCTGATGCTCTCTAAGGGCTCTGTGTTGGAGATAGAGGAGCAGGAGTGGGTCTGGTGGATTTGCTTCTGCATATGACTCAAGAAGCCCTAACCCCTGTGGGGGACAGAGGCTGTGGTGGTGCCTGGGGAGCAGCTGGTCTCCTCTGTCCTGTGAACGAGGATCCTTGTTACCCAAGCAGGAGGCCAAGCTGGGTAGCAGCTCTCCATAGCAACACACACATCTCCCACAAAGGGGAGAAAAATCTCCTGGTTTCACCCAGAGGTGAAAATATGAATATATGAACACCCAATGGAATCTCAGCAGTGTAGTGCTGGTATAAGGTCATCTGAATAGCTTCTCTATAAAAATGCATTTATAAAATGTGGTGAGCATTAAATGACCAAAGTACCTGTGCAGGAAACACCAGATAGAAAAACCATGTAGTAGTCATCCCATTTACTGCTGTTTGCATCCAGGCAGAGTAGTGATTAGAACTGGCTGAATTAAAGCAAAACGTTTCTCACAAAAATGCTTTCAAAATTACAAACAAGTTTTCTGCCTGGTGGACAGTGGCTGTCTTGGCTATCTTTGTGCCCCTGTTGCAGTAAGTGTGTTTTTCATAAAGTGCTTTTGCTAAAACAGCCAAGTATTGGAGCCTATTCATGTCCAATATGATCTGAATGTACTTATGGGAATATGTGCCTTATAGTTGTACTCCCATCCAATCAGGAAATAAAAACACAACATTTGACCTACTGATTATTTCTAAACAGCTTTTTTTGGTCAGTAATGGTTTTGCATTAAACTCTAATTATGTGGAAGTCAAGAGCTGTTTGCTGGAGTTAATAATGGTAATTTTTTAAGTTGTAATTTATTAAATGAGGGGTGATCAACATTGAGTGTCACAGGAGCTGTGCTGTGATATCTTCCTTGGTCCAAGAGTCACAAAGGTGCATGGCTTGGAGAACAAGGCAGGATGCTCAGCGTGGCCTGCGGGCAGGAGCTGCCAATGTCTCTCACCATTGCCTCACTGCGAGATTTGGGTCCAGTGGTGACCTGGAATCAGGAGTACTGGGATCCACGTGGCTTTTGTGTCCTCTGAAGCAAGTGCCCAGCCTCATCCAGCAGCTCTTGTGACTGCTGAGGCACACTCGTACAGCTTGTCAGTAGCGTCCTCCCGTCAGTCACAGGTGGTGCAGAGAATGGATAACGAAGTGCAAAAGGAATAAAATGAATCTTCCAGAACTGTTTTCTAGGGAGTGATGTCTCTGGAGTTTGTGGGGAGATAAATGAAGGTCAGTAATTAGGTGCCTGCAGTCTTTCAGTAACCATTTCATTTTTGTGCTTTGGATGGTCCTTGTAAATCAGCTACAGGTGTTCAAAGCCTGTGGTCCAGAAACTGTTGAGTCAGAGATAAAACTGTGCCTTTTTGACAGGGACTGGAGTGTCTTTAAGAGATTATCCTGCTGCAGCTGAAATCTATCTGGCTTTGAACCACTTACAAAATGCGTTCACAGTAGGTGGTGGCATCAGCCTCCTCTTAGCGAATGCAGATATTTATATTATGCAAAAGGTTTTCTCACTTTACTGTATTCAGATGATGACTGGAAATACCATTCTTGTTAGATAAAAAATTGAGTCTGACTTTAGAGGTGAATTCAAAGAGCAATTTATATTTAATATATATAGCAGCAAATAGGAACAAAGCTGCTTAAAGATTACTTTCATGATGAATCATTATATGGCTCTCACCAGTACGAAAAGCAATAAAAGTCAAAAAGGAGTGCTAGGATTTAATCACTTAGAAAATGCATGGAAAGGGACCTGTATTGTAGAAAGAGTTTTTCATCACATCAGAGTAGAAATGCTTTGAGGTGAAGCAGTATTAAGTGACTTTTCACCTGAAGATGAGAGGCAGTTGCTACCTATTGTGTATTGTTCCAGAAGGTTATTTTCTGTGGCTGTTAGTTACTCTTATTGTTGAAAACATTTTAAAAAGCATGACTGATTTCCATTCTCTATCCCTGTTTCAGCGTGGATGCTGTCATATTCCTTTTTCTTTTGAATATTATCTTTGTTACTACTCATCCTAATTAAATGTTGTAACTTCTAAAAATCAGATTAATTTGGGCCATCAGGCCAATGCAAATGCTGTAATAATTGGAGATCGTAAAATGTTCAAGGGACCATAATTTTACTACAGAGCTGCAATGGCATGTGTCCAAGGATTGTACTACCTTTTTTCAGATGACATGGATTGTAATGTGTGCACTTATGCGTAATGCAGCACGAATAGAAATGATATGTTTCTCAGCTGTTGAATTGCACACACTATCCATAAGTCAACAAACATTAGAGAAGTGACATCACCTCTCCCATCAGTGGAAAACTCTCTTCTTACTATAAATATTGTATGAATTGTATGGTTTCTGCACAAGAGCTAAGTAGGCAGATAGAGCTGGGAAGCTGCTGCGCACCAAAACCCGCAGTTCACTCGTGAGCTTTGTGGTAGTAGACCCACTGCAGCTTGCCTGAGTGTCACCCATGATGTTTCACCCAAGGGCTGCAGTCCACGAGTTCAGCTTGCACAGAGGCTGCTTCAGCTCATTTGATCTCCAGCCAGGACACACACCTTCTCCACACTCACACTCACCACTTCAGTCTCTAGGGAACGGGACAGATGTTGTGAGGTTCTGATAACCCGGTTCCTTTAAATTATATTTTGGTGTTTTAGTCTTTTTTTTTTTCCTTTTTTTTTTCTTTTTTTTTTTTTTTTCTTCTCTTCCAACAGATACTAGGTAGCAGATAATGAATTTCAGTTCCAACTTGAGCAGTGACAAAATTGGTCTTCCCACTTCATCCTAGATGAATTTCTGAGGCAGAGGCATCAGGGAAGATCTCACTGGTCATTATGGCTGTAATTACCCAGCACTGAGAGACAGAAAGGGATTAAACTGACACTGCAGACATTTACATTGAAGTTGGTTGTTTAGATTTTTCCTCACAGCTGAGGAATAAAGCACTCTGTGGGAGCAATTACCTCTGCTTGTTTTAGAAGTCTGGGGTAAGAGAAGATGAATCACAGGCTAGAAATGCCCCATCCTTGCTATTTGTGCAGTCAGAGTCTGCAGAGTTGGCCTGGGTTGGGGTGGCTGCAGCACTGGGTGGGATGAACCCCACCAGCAGCAACAGTTAAATCCTAACCCCAGAAAATGCTCAGCTCCACCTCGGCTGCTCCAGGCTCCTTGGAGGGGTTTGGAGGAAATTAGAGGTGATGTAGCTGAAATAAGGAATTCCAAAGTGTTTTTATTTTCATGCCACGACTTGCAACGTTTTACCATGAATGCCTTGTTACTTTCTTTTTCATTATCTGTAACATTTAAGAAACTCTGGGCAGATATTTAGGATTTTATAATGGCTATTACTTACAAAGGAGAAAAAATAAGATTGCAGAAGCATATTAATTATCTACAGTTTAATGTATATAGTGGCTTGTAGACAGTTATTGTGGACATTGTTATCTGAAAGACTGTAATTTTAATGGTTCTAATGGGGGCTATTGTAGGTCTACTGAAACTCTTACAGTTAGTGTTTAATTTTAATACGGGTCCTATTTAGAAAAGACTGTATTCGTTTTATTTTTATGGTACTCAGTATCATGTGCTTGGCTTGTGATAGTAAAGGCAGAGTTGAATGCCGGAATGAATGCAAATATATCTGTTTCAAAGATTACTCTTGCCTTAATAACCCACCTATTTTAATTGCTGCCTTCTTTGTTTTCTAAAATCATGCAAAAATATAAAATACAGTGTAAGTACATAAGTCTGAGAAGTGTGTCATGGATATGGTAAATACTATCTAACATTCCCAGGCTTTGTAAGACCTAAAATGATTGTTAGGATCATGTAGTTTGACCTCCTGATAACACCAGGTGTAGAAAACTTCTTCCAAAAATTTCTCCTTGCGTATCAATATGCAGAAGCATATTGAGCCTTGTTTAAAGAGCACAGATAACTGGGACTCAAATGTGTCCTGAGGGTAGTTGCTTTGGTGAGTAATTATTTCCAATGCTTAAAAAAAAAAAAAAATCCAATCTGAGTTTATTTCCTTGCTCCATATGTTAAATCTTCTGCCTTTGTCTGCTTAATTAAGGAGCCTGCTACTAATAGAAATCATTTTACATGATGTGGGAAAATCATTGTTCAGCCTTCTTTTCGCTAAAGCAATTATTTTATTTAAACTCTTTCCACACAATCTGTTTTCAGGCCTTAAATGGTATGTGTTTCCCTCCCAGTTTTTCAGGGTTATTGAGACATGGACATCAGAGGTGGGCATTCAGGGACAGCAGAACATGATATTCTGCTAACATTCCCACTGACTCCATATGCAGAAACCTTTCTCACCTTGGACAAAATTGCCTCTCTTCAAACATCCAACGGTGTTTTTAGCTCCTGTAGCAACAGCATGACCCTGGGACCTCATGTGCTATTTATCTGCTGTGACTTCTTACATAATATTTAAGTCTGATTTCCAACATACACTACATCCTTTTGTATGCCCCACCATGGCATTCTTTGATCCTAGATGAGCAGACTTGTATTTTACTGCGTTAAAATGTCTGATATTTGGCAGGCCTGGGCTTATGATAAGAACTGAGTTGTTTGGCTGTAGCTGCCTGAGTCTGATGATATTTATCCCTTAAGCTAGTTCTCAGTTGCATTGGGCTGAGAAACTTGTCTCTCTGTAGGCCCAGTCAAAAGCACTTCCATTCGCTGATGGTTTCTCATTAAAATTGCATCTTACTGATTATCAGTGATTTTTAAAGTGTTCTGTAGTAATTTCATGTAATGATATTCTTATTGTCAGTATTTGGTGTGTCACTGAGGCATTTGTAAAGGACAAGTTTGTAATGCTGGCAAAGCTGCTGCATTTTTTCCCCATCCTGCTTTATTAAGTGGATTAAAAAATCTTTCAGAATTATCCAGTAGGGCTGGCTGGGATTCCCATCATATGCAGACACAAGGTTCTGATACAGCCTGAGGCTGCAACAATCTCTACTGCTTTCCACATCTTAATGGACTTTGGATGATGTATTCCAGGAGAGATTTAACAGATTTCTCTTGTTGTTGAGGTATTCATAAAATAACCCAAGGCAAAGATAAAGCAAATTAAGTATTTTGTTTGAGCATTGTTATGTTTCCCTGTACTTGTTGTCAGTGTTGGGTTTCCTGTTGGCACTTAAGGAAAGAAAAGAAAGTAATGAAATTATGAGTTCAGTCATCTAGCAATTGCTCTGCAATTTTGATCTGGGGCTTGTGTCAAGTCTATAATTACCAGAATAACCATCCTGACTGCCTACAATTGCTGGACTAATATATTCCTTTGGGGTCCATCATAAACTCTCCTGTTCAGCTCCTCATCTGGCATTGCTGGCCTCTAGCTCTTTTCCTGAGCTTGAACATCTTTCTCCACTGCTGCTCCCTTGAGGTACTTCCCTTCCAGCAGGAAAATGGAGTAAAATCTTTCCTCTTCCAATCACTGTGAAAGGGTTGCATGCTGCTTTCTATTTTCTGTATGCTCAGTGCTCACCCTGCTATTTATTACTCATTTAGCACCCCTTGTCCTTATCTTTGGGTCTCTGTATCACTCCACTTTGATTACTTTTTTCCCTCTTTTTACCATCTTCATTTTTTTTTCTTTTTTTTTTTTTTTCTCTCTCTCTCTCTCTTTTTTTTTTTTTTTTTTTTTTTTTTTTTTTTTTTCTTGAACAGTCCATTTATTTCCTTGACATAACAATTACTGACAGTCTGGTATCCTGTCTCCAACAGCAGCAAATAGCAGATGCTTAGAGAAGAATATAAGAAACAGGGTGAGAATATAATAACCCTAATATATCCTGCCAGCAACGATCAGTATCATGTATGCCTGACTGTGTTGTGAATGTGTTTAAGCAGAGCCCAGTGGGGGATATAATGCCTAAAACCATGTGGGTGAGAAAAGGATAATTTTACAAGATGGCAAATTTTCTTGCATAGCTGCTGTTCTTCAAAAGTGCTGCCCTCTCCTTGCATTGCTTTGCTTTCCTTAACACAGAAAGCTACAGCAGTGCTGTGCTAGTTTCTGAGCATGCCCTGGGGTTCATCTGCAGGGCTCCTTGCACCTGATTGAATAGGAGTTTGTGTTTCTCTCCCTTGGAGGTTTTTTAGGGTGATGATTGCAGTGTGACAAGATAAAGGGAGAAGTACTTGCTTGGTTATGAGCCTTTATGTGATTGCACTGTCTGACAATTTTCTCCAGCTTTCAATCTTCGGCTAGCAGTAACACAAGCTGATGTAGCTGGAAGTGCGATACCGAGAAAGATTTTTGTGAAAAAATCATGGCCACATAAGGGAGGGAGAGATTCAGAAATGTTTCCCCTTCCTATGGAGAGGTTACGGGTCTGTCATGCTTGTCCCATGGGCAAGTGAGTGAGCACCACTGTAATCCCTGGGGAAACAGGTGTGGGCCAAGTGTGTGCTCACAGGCTTAGAGAGGATGGTGTGCTGTGGGTATCACTGGAAATCCATCAGCTGCTGGCTGAATTGCTGTAAAGCAAGAAAAAGTGTAGTAACAGTGCTGGGAAATATTTTGAATAGTGTTTCCTAGGTTAAACAGGCAAGGGGTTGCATTTTTTTTTGTCGTTTGGTTGTTTTTTGTGAGGTGGTTGTTAGGTATTTAATTTTTACTCTTTGGTCACCATTGTACCAATGCAGTGTAGCAATCTTCTTAGTCACATAACTTTCTCATCACAACAATGTGGTGGTAATGTTTACGTCTAGATTTCTGGCTAATGAAGAGGCAGAAGATAAGTGGATGTAATAAAATAAAATAAAAATCTCTTGCACTCCTCTAGTTTAAAAACAACAACAAAATCGTATAAAACAGCATTTTTGCTCAGCAAACCAAGGTATGTATATGAGGAAAAATAACTTATACAGAGATGGGTTTCAAGCCCACTGTAGTTCATACGTGCCTTCTATTGAGCTGATGGATTTCATGTTGACGTACTGCAAAACATTTTAAAAAGTATTTTAACACCCCAAACAGCAGAGAGAAGCATATGAAGAACTTTCTCAGTGGAAATGATCTCCTAATCTATGTTGTGGCTTCTTCTTTTTTTTTTTTTTAAACAACAACAACAACAACAACAACAACAACAAAAACTCAGGTCTGCATCTCCACCCATCCACACACTTCAGACAGTCTTGCTCACTGTGCTCAACCTGGTTGGCAGTTTAAAGGTGTAAAAGACAAGACTTACTGGATTAATGCTGAGACATGAGCCTCTGGTTTCTGGTTGCTGGTGGCTGATGGCTGCTTCCTTGCAGGTGGGAGCAGGGCTTTGCATACAGAGGAAGGCTGTGAGCATTAGCCAGGATGTCGGCTTAGCTAAGGTGCGACAGTGAGGTGTAGTAGAGCAGCAGATGTAATAGGAGGATGTGGATTTGGGGTGTGTGTTCCTTTCTGCAGCTTCATGGGTACTTTCAGGTTCATTTTTTATTTCCAGATTGTTTTTTGAAAACTTCTCAAATCTGAAACAAAGTCTGAAACTGTGAAGCAAGTAGAAAAATGTATTTTAATCTTTTAAAATGCTAGGTTTCAAGTTGCATTTAAAAATCTCTATTAGCAAGTTGAATATATTATCTAAGGCACTACGCAGCTAAATCAAAGGAGTGATGTTGCAGGAATTAGATCTCTTAAGTATCAGTTCTTCACTTCTGCGCTTTCTCTGTTACCATCAGTACTCCAGCAGCGAACAACCACAATTTGATTTGTCCTTAGCTGATGGTTGGATTTACAGATATATATTTTATTTTTTTTAATCTGAGTCGTGTTTTCTGCACATGATATGTTTTCTTATTGTGGCGGTTGCTTTGTTCATTGCTATCTGCAAAATTTTTGTAGAAGTCCTTGGAACTTTCTTAGGATAATATATGAAAGAATAATAGGAAGAGGGACTTTTATTGACATGACAGGGCTTCTGTACCCAGCTCTTTACTGTATAACTTCATCAATAAGGAAAAGGGGCCTTCTGTTAATATAGATGAGTCCATAAGTCTCTACAGCTCTAACCACCCCAGTGCATGCTCTGTGATTGTTGAAAAGGATTGGACATTATTCTTCCTAAATTCTTTCTCCTCCTCGAAGTGTAAGAGTAATGACCTTTGTCAAGTGATGGTAGCAGTGGGTTTAGGGGATATTCAGGAGAAGAGGTGAAGCACACAGCGAGCCTTTCCCAGATGGAGTTTTCTAACTTTGTGCAAAGTTGTGTGTGCCAGGCCTTAGGAGTCTGTGAATATGGAAATTAGCTTATGTACCTTCCTGCCCTGGATTTATAATTCCTTTGATGCCAAAGTGAACTGTATCTAGAGACTCAGGGTAGAAATATGCTTACTGATATATGTTTTAGTTCTGTGTAAATCATTTGTAAGTACAGCACACTCTATTCATTCAGCTAGTGACAGTGTTATTTAGGGGTGATACGAAGCAGTCACAAAGTAATAAGGGTTACCTGAGGAAAAAAGGTGCTAAAGCTCTTAGGTGTAATGCTAATTTAAGTAAAATATGTGCTGTATTGGGGCTGTAGAATATCTCTGTTACAAGTCTTAATAATATTCAAGTCTTAGATGCTTAAATGTTTGTTTTATATAAAATGAAGATGCCATGATTATTTAAGTACTTTTAGACTCATTTTATAGGTTGGGTTGATTCATTCTGTTCTTAAAATAATATTTTATGGGTATCTTAACAGAAGGGACACCTGTGCCTACCTAATGTATGTAAATGTAGTCCAGCGGTGAATTTCCCTAGCCATGATAGAAAGCACAGGGAGATAACTTCTAATCATGATGCTAAGTCAGGCCATATTTCAAGTTAGGCTGATAAGCAAGAACATCAGTATTAAGCAGATATTACTTTAATTATATAGTAATGCTGATATGGTGCATAGAAAAGAAGGCAATTCTCTCCAAGAGCTGAATAAAAAATAAATGTCACAAACAGAGATCTGCTAACTTAAACCAAATCATAAATATGCCAAAAGGTAATAGAAAGCCATCCTAACTTTGGTGGGAGAAGAAGGAGGAAGCTGCATATTGCCTCTGCTTTTTATTTCATTAAAGGTTTTTCACTGTAAAATCTCTCGCTAGAACGATAACCTTATCCTACTTGCAGATGAAGTTAGGTTAGATTGGAGCTGTTGCTACCATCTTGCTGTTTAGGTGCTTTCTAGTCATGGTGCAATTAGGAAAAACAATTCTTACTAACTTTAAGTGGCCCTTTATATATCCCAAAAGGTAAGTGCTTATTTTTTTTTATTATTATTATTATTATTATTATTATTATTATTATTATTATTATTATTATTATTATTATGTTTTAACTATTGTAATGTGGATTAGGGCATAGCAGGATAGTAATGATGAGATTGCTGTATTTATTGGCAATATCAGCCTGTGTGAATACTGGATGAGGTCCTCTCTTCAGCCTGATTAGCAGTACTTTTCCAAGGTGAGATGAAATGTTTTAGTTTGTGGTGAGCCCTGAAAGTAATTGTTGCCATTAACTAAAGATTTAAACTTCATCTCTGGTTGCTGCTGGGTGTAGATTTTATGACGGTTCTCTTTTTATTTCTCCATCTTCTGTTGTATAGTTTGTGTTCATTTAGTCTGTCAAAATAGGCTGTCTCATCTTAGGCTTCCAATTAATTTTCCAGAGTGTTGCTGTGTATAAGGTACAATTTTTCCCTGTCTCTTTCAGCTGTGGCATGGCAAATACTGTATCTTCCTGCACCACAGCAGCAAGTCCTCCCATGCTTTGGGGAAGAGCAGATGTGGATGCTGTGCTAATGATCTTCATTTGGGAGAAGACATATCCAGGAGGGCAAATTTCCTTCCACCCTGCTGAAGCAGTAAGCTCTGTGTACACATGGGGATCTCTTCCATTGCTTATTAAGCTACTTGGGCTCATATAACCCCCCTTTCTATCTCTCCCCACCTCTCAGGAAATAAAATTTTAAAGGTTACATTTTTTTTAATGCGTGTCTTAGAGGTGTGAGATGCCTTACAGCAACTGTTCTGGTGTCCTGCCATATAAAGTCTCCAGTAAACACACAAAAGCACAATGGCGCGTGTGGGGCAGTTCCGTGGTTATCCCAAACAATGAGAAGGCACCTGTGCAGTGACAAGAAAAACTGAAGGGAGTTCTTGTTGTTTTTTAACTGGAATCACACATTTTTAACCTGTTTTTTTGTTTGTTTGCTTGTTTGTTTTGTTTTTTACTCTATCCAAACTTCTGGATGTTGTTTCTTCTGTAGACTGATGAGCATCACCACTCTTTCATTGGATATAAAGAATTTAACTGCATGATTTTTTAAATTTTGAAATGCAACTGTTTAATTGTTAAAGGTGTATTCACATTTTTATACCAGTTTTTATGATATCTTTGGAAAATTCATACCTTATTGTTGAATGCAAATATCAGCATATTGATGTTTAACTGCTGCAAAGTGACACAGAGCAGAGTAAACTCATGGTGATGTTCTTGCAGCATGTTCATTGCTTTTGCTGTACTGGCATACTGGTGGGAAAAAAAAATGTTTCATGCCATGCAGCTGAGTTAACTATGCTGGTGGCAGGTCTCTGGTGGCTCTGTGTTTTTTCTTTGAGTCTGCTACCTGTCCCAGGCAGATGGTGTTCAGGTTGCGGGCAGGCTGTTTGATGAACAAACCTGTCTGATCATTATAGCCAAATGACATCAACTATGAACATCTTTTGTCTCTAACATTGTCATATGAAGAATGGCAGGGTGAAATCTGAGCTGGTATCTGTGCCTGTCCTAGAAACACGTTATCTGTTTAAAATATTCATGGATGTCACTTTTCTCAGCCCTTGCTGTGGGGGATAAAGATAGGAGATGGGAAGTGACCACCCATAGCTGTAAGATAAACACCAATGATTTTGTGTCATGCTTTCATGGCTCTAACCAGCTGCCCAGAAGGATCTCCTATTAAACCTTTAGAAAGTTAGCTAGTCCTATAGCTTTAAAGCTTTGTTTGTCACCTGTTTATTAGCTGTGGCTGAAGGAAGAACTAAATCCATGATCCAAATGATAAATCTCAATATGTCTAAAATAAATTAACAAACAAAAAAGCCCCAACCCCTTTTTACTCTGAATAATGTCTCTCTACACTTACATCAACATTTTTGTGTGTAGGCTGTGTTCAGGCAAAGAAGATAATTGTGATCAGGAGGGTTCTATCGGCCACATAACTGTCTCCAGCAATGATGAATTCAGATCCCTCTATAGATTTTTGCAAGTGGGTTTACAATGTTCTTACATTGAGGTAGAAGATGGTATCTACCAGAGACAAGCAAAAAGCTCACTGGTAACACTTGGTGAATAATAACTACAGAGCTGTATTCACTTCTGATTTTTATTCTGAGATTTCTGGGAGAAAACTGCATACAGAGATAGAATTTTCTCTCATGTTACGTTTTACTCAAGGACTTCTCTTTCTCTGGCTGATTGAGGAAAAATGAGAAAATACTTCATCGAACTTTAATATTCCCAGTAGTGTGAGAAGCATCCTAAAGGGCTGGATGTATGTTGTAATGGCAGTGGTCTCTTTGAAATGGATAGCAGAGGGATCAAGCTTGAAAATCTAGATATAATTTTGTAAGATAGTTCAGTTTAGTCAGGATGATAGATTTTATTTATTTATTTATTTATTTTATTGGAAAGAAAATAGAAAAGTGCGAGGCTTTTTAAAAAGATGATAAGAAAGGGTAACTCCTTTTAGACAAGAGGCCTTATTTTCTTCATTTTCACACAAATGTAGACGTTAATTCCTGAAAAGATAAAAATCTGTGCACAAATTACTGCCTGGAAATGTTGCTTCTATCTTTCATAATAGCAATTTCTGTAGCACTATATAAAAATTCATTTCCATGGCAGAAGTGGGTTATATGTAATTCTGAAAATGTGCCACATCTTTAATGAGCACTGATGAAAAAATATTTATTAACAGTTCTTTGGTTATCAGAAAAGCTTCTGAGTGTTCAGTGTTTACAGGTTCTGTAATCTGTTTCCCGGGTATTGGGGCAGTTACCATTCATAGCAGAGCTCTGCAAACGGATGATTTTTATTTTTTTAGATGTTATTTTTTATTTCTGTGCAACTTCTCAAGCATACCATAGAATATAACATCTCCAGACTACACGATTTTCCCAAGTTAGTGACTTTTACGTGGATGATGATTGCAGACAAGGAAAGAAGGATATTAAAAAGGGAAGTTGTATGTGGATTTAGTGAAGAAAAGCTATACAATATTTATATCGTAGCTACATTGTGGTAAAAGCCTTTGAACACCATGTAAAACGACATCTCTCTGAATATTGAACATTGTTTCACTGTGATTGAGGTGGTTGAGATGGACCATGAGTCCCAAGCTACTGAACAGTTCCTTAAATAAAGACATCAAATCCATCAGAATGCTGCTCAAGCTCCTACTTTGTGATCATTAACAATGCTGAATCACCATGTGAAAACCTAGATGTGCAGTGTCTTATCCTGAAGGGTCCCTGGTAGCTGTGAGGGGTTACACCCTCAGGAGTCACAGTCTCTTAAGTGTCTTGTGAAGAAAAGGAAGGGAAGGGAGAGACTGGCGATAGAGTAGGAGCTTCTCAGGTTTGTGGTTGAATATCTGGCAGCACTGAATAGAGAAATATCTCTCTTTGTCTCAAACTTAATGAAAATATCCCTCAAAATAGCTCTCCTGATTTGTCCTACATTCAAAATAGAGATACCTTTGCTTTCTCTCTTCTGATGGCACTCAATGAAACACACAAATGTGGGCAGGAAGAGACTCTGAATACCCCATTCAGAATATGCAATTTAGATTTTTTGTTTGTTTGTTTGGCTTTGTTTTATGATTTACTTATTGCATGACAGGAGTATTTTTGTTTTTATAATAAGAAAGCAGTTTAATTGAATTCCCTATTTTATAGGCAGGACCTAAACAAGAATTACTAGAAGGTAATTCTTATGATGTTGACAATTCTCCTTTTTGTAACACTTATTTATAGGACTATCATGACTGTGACACAGATGTATGTACAAAAATAGTACATATTTATAGACTAAGTCTATAGTTTAAGGCAAATAAGTAGGTCTTGCCTTTAGTAAGATATTTTCCTGCATAAGGACTCTGTTTTTAAATAGTGTGGATAATGGTGTCTTTGCTATCTGAGAAGTGTATGGGTATGACTCACAGTGTCATAAATACTACTGCTATTACAGTGAGCATCCAAGTGAAATTACACAAAATTATATATTTGCCAGGGTTCTTTTCTCTAACGGCCAAACTTGAAAATAGAAAGCTTTATTATGCGTTTTGATGCATTTGAACTATTCAGTGTTCTTGGTGGCCCACTAGACAATTTAATAGGGCTCCTGAACATCATCAATAATTCATGTGTCTCTTAAACAAGCATGTGGTACTTGTTCAGTGACGATCAGACCGTACGATACTGTGAGCCGCTCTAGGATGTTGAGGACCATCTACTATCCAGCCTGTCAGTGCTGGTTCTTGACCTTACAGAAGTGCAAGGTTCATGGATTTGAGCCATGTGTGGATTGTCCCAAGGGAACCGTCCTTTGCCTCAGCAAAAGCCCACTGTGCCCTTATTGTAAGTCTTTTCATGAATAGGAGGTGATTGTTTTCTGAGGATGTGGAGAACTTTGTTCCATGTGTGTCGTCTGCTGCAGGATTGATGTAGGCCATCACCAGGATGGGGTGTTCAGTGATGTAGCAAATGGATGATCCAAAGTGAAGAGGTGTGGAGGAGGCCTATCCTCTGGGCTAAGTGAGGGTGCAGGTACTGTTAGCAGAAGTATAAGGCAGCGTTAAACTGGAGCGCACTGTTCCAGTTCAAGACAGAACTAAAAATCCAGTGATTATTGTAGGATACTGATATTTATAAAACAAAACACATGGAATAGAAAATGTTATGTGGTTTGATTTTTTTCTGCTTTGTGGTATGTCTTTGACTTTGTTTTTATTCTTGTTTTTCAGTGCTGTGACATCCCTTGTTATGCTAAATACTGTATCCAAATAGAAGGTTTTAGAATCAAAGGGGATTGAGAAGGGCAAGGGGTGAGTACAAGGGAGGCTGTTCCCCACAGGGGCCTATCCTCTTGACGTGCCTCAGGTAGTTCTGCTGGCAATATTTGCATTCTTTTACCATTGGAGAACTGAGACATGCAAAAATTAAATGTCTCAGATAAACATCTTGGTAGAGGTGAGAAATGGCTGCCGGTTTCCTCAATAGCAGTCCAGTCTTTTCCTGCAAAAATCTTCATAGTTTAAACTTGTCACATCTAAGCTATGACTATGTGTCTACAAATAGGGTAAGAACTTACAAGAACTCAATTATTAAGGGTGTAATGTCTTGAACAAGTGTTTCTGAAAACTGTTAACACTGTTGAACATGAATCTGTTGAACAAAGTGCAGGAACTGGGCAGATGAAAGAGAACAGTGCAAATCAGTCACGTGAGCTTTTCTGCAGCTGGAATCAGTCCAAAGTCAAGACCTTCTCTCTTCCTATTTGAAGTTATTGTTCTTTATCAGGTTTCTAAGAAAGATCCCATGCTGGTTTCCTTAGGGCTGTATTTGCTATCAAGATAATGGCCAGATTGCCCTGTCTTTGTTCAGGATGCAAAGTGTGTGAAGAACTCCGTGACTAGGCAGCTTTCAGGAGTTGAGCTACAATCCCCAGGCAAATGTACTCTGTGCTGTTTTGAAAATAGCTTTTTTTTTGCAGATAGCTTAAGGACTGGTAATGCAGCACAGCGTAACCCCTTTGGCTAGCTGGGGTATTTAGGCTGAAATGGGAATTCTTGCTCCATGGTGAGAAAACAATAAAGTGGCTGATTGTACTACCAGATCCTATGCCTCACGCTTATGCCTCAGAGTGGTAGACAGAAAGAAAGGGCAAGTTGTTTCATGCCAAGGGTTACCATGCTTGCTTGTCTGGGACTCACATTTCCCAGTAAAGCCGCTTTCTTATTAGGCTGTCAACTGGGCATCAAAGACCATAGCTGATGGTGTTCCTCATGTGGAATTTGGTACTCCTAGCATTTGAACCTACAGGTCAAAGCTTATTTCCTGCTTCTTTTCCAAACTGTTAGAATCTGACATAAAAGGCTAGAGAGTAAGCCACTGACTGTGGCTGAGCTTTGAGCAATGCTGCCTCTGTTGCCTGTTACATGTCTGGAGCTGCTGTGTATGCAGCATTACAGGTTGCATTGCTGTTGCCCAAACTGCTCATCACAAATCAAGTAACTCTGAAATGTGACAGGATCGTACCATTTCGTAAGGATTTCTTTTATCCCTATTTTTCATCCCTATTTTTCTATCTTGTTGCTGTGACAAGTGCTGGAGACCCTCCAGACTGTCAGTGGGCCACAGCCTGGGACCCTCTTTTCAAATCTGCGTTATTACTTAGTGGCATATTTTGTTTCCATGGAAACCTGCCCCCATCCCCAACCAAATTCAAATTATAAGATTGTCAGGTGCATAAACAATGCTGTCATTAAATAGCGTTCTCAGGTCTGAACAGATGCTTGCGTGCCTTCCCAGGCAGGCAGTGTGGCAGCAGGAGAGGTTATGTGGCCACCAGAATTTGTTGCAAACCTGCAAAGCTCTGAAAGATCTGATGAAACCAGCTGCTGCACCCTGGAGAGGGGTTTCCTGTGGCTGGTGTTCTTCAAGGTTGTCATGTCCATAACAATTATGTCCAGTAGAGTATTTTTTCATGATCAAAAATGATGTATTTCATTTACATCTAAAATCCTGCCTGTAAAGTAGGTATTGAAAAGAACAGATTTATAACAAGAATAAATAAATAAATAAATAAATGTATATATATCAAACAGAACATGTTGTTGCCAGGAAAATTACATTAACCAGAACACGCATCTTGGAGTGAGGGGTGACTTTCTATCACAGAGCTTGGAAATGCAGCTATGAGATATCCAGACAGTTTTTGTGTTCTTAGTGCTGTGATGAATATGTTGATTGGCATTAATATTTTCCATCCTACTTGTATACTGGCATAACAAGAATTGCTCATGGCAATATTATTTTCCTTTCTGTTCCTCCCCTATGGCTGTAATGGTAGGAGATCATCAGTAACGGAACAAAATCTTACTTTAATGATGTAGCAGTGAAAGTACTGTGCCTGAAAGAATAGTGTTTCTCTTTGTGTCTTTGTGAAGCCTTACAGATACTGTTATATTGGTAACCACTTTTTGTAAGTGCTGTATTAGCAGGACAAAAACACTGCACAAGAGAATTTGCAAATCTTTTTGGGAGAGCCATTAGACTGTGAGATAAAATGTGGTTCTGCATCTCTCTAAAAATAAGATATTTGCATCTGTATAAGAACTTCAATTTTGGTAGCCAGGAATAGTCTAGGAATCTTCATTGTAATTATTAAGAACTACTGAGTTGCACAATTACTGCTTTGAGAGAGATGTGAATGTACTTGGTATTTCAGACGACATGGAGAAGAATTTATTACTATTTAAAAAGCTGGAGGAGTTTACTTGTGTGCTGGCAAACAGTATAGAAATTCAAGAATTGCCAGGCTGGAGAAGACTTCAGGTCTGTCTTGTTTGGTGTGTCTGCCATGACAGACATTAAGATCAGAGGTTTCAAAGAATGGGAGGAACCTTGTATAGGAGAGGTGAGATGATTTCTTCAGCTTGTGGAAGCCAGGAGGTGGGAGGACAGCAGAGATGCAGAAAGGGTGCTACTTTTTTTATTCTGTGTGAGTGTGTGTGTTCGTACATGTGGCTGTCACTTAACATTTGAAAATCCTAAATGGAAATCATCGGTTTGGAAAGTGGTCAGTGCCAGGGCATTGTTTTTGCATAAATAATCAGTTGGTTTGGGCTATGAGTATGAAATTTTGGTGCTAAGGATCTCCCTTCTACATTGCTAGTCATAGAGTCATAGCCTGAGCACTGTCTGGGGTCCCCCTGAACTCAAGATGGGAAGCGTCTCATTATCGGTTGGGGCTTGGATCATGCAGAAGAGCCCCCCAAGGCCTGCTACCTGGAAGCCAATAGTGGTAGGATTTTCTGCACTGTGGAGTGATGTGGTCAGGTCATGGATTTGCTGATGTGCATCAGCTCATGTGATGCGAGAACAGTAACCATTTTTGGAACTACTGCAAAATGTCCACAGCTCTGCATCTGAGAATTGTTTTCACTTACCTTTGAGATAATGTTAACCAAATAAAACTGTTTCACATTGTTCTTTAAAACTACAGCTGTATATTGTTCAGTGCTGTGATGGAATCTTCCCATTCATCAGTTTCGATCAGCTCTGTTCTGCACCCTCTCTGTAGCATCTGTCAAGTTTTTGTCTGCTTTTGGATTTTCATTAATTTATTGCATAGATTAAAATAGATGAGATATGATGTACTTTTTGCATTAATGCTGCCAGAATCAGAAGCCTAAAATAGGGCTGTGCTAACAGGTGCACATATTCTTTGTCAACAAATAGGTGTCAGTTCCTAATTGCGTCTTTTAGTGGTTAGGCTGAATACCCTAGCTGGGTGTCAGGGTGGAGTACCATTTGGTTATCGTTTTTGCCTTGCTAGGTATTCCTTGCTGCAGAATGTTATTGGAATAAGCTCTTAACATGTCTGTCTTCTGGTCCTTGGAAAGATGTGTTTTTCACATCACATTTTCTTTTGAAGTCTGATTCAAAGTCCATTGTAATCAGTGTACTCTCCCATGCATTTTAATGCAGCCAAATCAATGGTCATGCAATTAGGAACAAAGAATATCGCTCACATCTGCAGGGTGGGAGGATGCCATGATGTTGAAAGGGACATGGGCATCCTGCTGAAAGCCAGCCACGTGTGTGCGTGTTTCAGCATTGTGGGGGTGAATGTGGCCCTTGAATATACCTGCAGGGGAAGGATTGTTGTTTCTGTACTGCGCATAGATGAGATAGCTGCTTAGGAAGTCAGCCCCACTCTGATGTTAACACTTTTTACAAAGGATTATAGTAATTTGAAGAGGGTTCAGAAAGACTCTGCAAAAAAATTATGTCTTTAAAACCTGCATTTTTAATGAGAGGCTCATCCTAGCTAAAATAAGGTTAATAGAATACTTATTAAACTGTATAAATACTACTGCAGGAGATTTATGGGCTTCTGAAACTAGTAGGCAAAAGTGGAACTATATAAATTGGTAGACGGAAGCTAAAATTAGGCTGATACGTGTTGTAAGAAGTGCAATTCTAAAAATTCTTACCTAAGAACACGGTGGATCTTTATCACTAAAAGTCCTTAGGAATATACCGGTTTTGAAGGTCAGCACATTGCTGACTTACAGGGTAGCTGCAAGAGTCTCTGATTACAGATCTCCATGTTGTATTATGTGCAACATCAAATTGTTAAGACTATCTTCTTGGCCTTAAAGCCTAAACACTTGTCATTCACTGACTTGAGTGAGCTTTGTAGTAAATTCTTTCAAAATCATACCATTAGGTGCTAATTCCTGTAATGATCCAGATGCAGTTTGTTGGGATTGCTCTATAACACAATGATTTTAGAAAGGATTTTTTTTCTTTCCTGGTTTGATTTGATGTTTTTCAATGTCCTTATTTTAAATTG
This sequence comes from Netta rufina, assembly GCF_964035555.1. NCBI lineage: Eukaryota > Metazoa > Chordata > Aves > Anseriformes > Anatidae > Netta > Netta rufina. The sequence goes on from NC_140135.1 coordinate 12,595,792, forward strand.
ATATTTCTTAGAATATCCTTTGCTGGAGCAGATTTTAAATATAATGTTTTTAACTATATATAAAATTATCTTGCAGAAGCTTGTGAATGTTCTCTCCCGAGAGAGAAATCTCTAGCTAAATATTCTGGGGAAGGAATTAAACTTTTTTTTTTTTTTTTTTTTTTCCTTTTAAAAAGACAAACCAACCTTTTCAAATACACGTATTAAGTGAAGAAAGGGTGGATGGGTAAAGCCTTTTTTCTTTCACAACTTTCAGCTTCAGTGTTCTTAAATGTTTTGTACAGATTTAACAGGTATAAAATTATCATAGTTTTTTTTTTTTTTCAGATTTATTTATTTTTTAAACTATTGTTTAAAGATTTACAGGTGACTATAGATTTTGCAAGTGAGATTTTATAGTAAGGTCACAGTTTTGAGATTACAGTTGCTTTATTTATATACACCATTTATTATGGTAAGACTGAGTAATGTTGCTTGCATCGATGTACTTTAAGTAGCATGCTCCATTTTTCAGTCCTGTCAATATTATGCTCAGCTGAAAGCACAGTTCGTGTAAGGGTCTTGCTACAATTCTGTACAGACAGATTGCCACCCATGCCTATGTAGTGTCAATTTTATGTCTGCATCTTCCTTAATTACTTGTAAATGATATGCCCTGCAAAGCAGAAAATTATTTTGATTTTGTTCTCAGGGCAGACGTAAGCTGCATTCTTGCCTTGGAGATTTTCAAATTCACCAGTGAAGTTAAGCCTCACTAGAAGGAAAGGATATGGACCCATGTAGTAGTGTCACACAATCCAAATGGATGACATTTTAATGCCAAACAGAATTGTACTTCTGGAAAATAATAATAACAGTACTTTACCCTGTTCTGTCTGCCTCAAAGTGCTTCATTTGCATTAATAAAGCTTTGGGATGTCCTTGCATCGTTGATGCTATTAGTATTGCAGACCAGTGCTTTTAACATTAGTAACATGTCTGTTGAATTGAAGTACAGAGTATGGGTAATATAGGACTAAGAATAATATAAATTTCAACTAAACTGGCTTAATGCGCCCTCCTCCTGTTGGGGGGGTGGGGGGGTGGGGGAAGGGAGGGGGGCAGAGCAGAAAATGAGACAGAAGGAAGAAGCAAAAAGCTCATCAGATAACAAAAACACAACATGCAATCAGATACACTGTTCTTTACAGGAAAACTGCCCCGGAGATGCTTCCAGAGAACAAGATGGATGCAATTTCAAAGGGTAAGTGTGAACAAAGGAGTCTGGCCTTTTAAAAGGAAATGGTAAGCACGAGTAATGTTTGGTGGTAGTTATTAGTATTTTTATTCTTTTAAGATGCACACAGTTTAATGTGAAGCTGAAATACAACCCCTGAGTTATCTGAAATTTATCTGCAGCCTGAACAACAGAGCAGTGCCTGAGAGCATGGGCGCTGCCCTGGTGCTGGCTGTGTTGAGTAAAATGGTGAACAGGACCTGGTGCAATTTTATTAGTGGTCTTTAGATATTTCTCTTTCCAATTTCCATCTTTGTACTTACCATTATGTTTGGATAAAACCTTGTTTACATTTACCTTGACTCCTTTCATAATAATTATCACTCTTGGTGTTTCTGAGGTGTTTGTTGCAGGGGTATTTTAGGGGTTAGTTGTTTTGGGAATTGTTCTGAGCTGAAGAGCTGTTTCTAATGTCTACCTACATGTACTTTGCTAAAACCTTAGGAGCTGTTTTTCCTGAGATTTCAGTAGGTAATGGTAGCTTTCATGAAGATCACCAGCCATTTATCCAATTGGTTTTTCTAATTATTTTTTTTTTTCTAAAATTTTTAAAATTTGAAGCATCTAAGATACAGAACTTTGAATTTTTCTTTATGAAATGCTACTCTTTTTTAATTTTTAATTTTTATTTTATTATTTATTTTTTTTTCCTACTTAGAAAAGCTATTTTAGCCTTCTGGAAAGATAAGGTTTGTGTGCTTAGAAATGATAATGTGGAATTCCTAGCAAACTGCTACTTCAAACAATTGCTTTTGATTTGTGGTCCTGGCATAGGACTTCATGGAGCTTCATACCCAGGGTTAACTGTATTACAGACACCTTCCTAGCATTTATTTTAGTGCTAACACATGTAGTCTGTTCTTTTGCTGGATTTTTGCATGTGTGTGTTATAAAATATAACAGAAGCATCTGTTGGGAGTCCTTGCTGTAGAAAAGAGCAAAATAATTTTCCCTGGTCTGTGTACTGCAATATCCTTCCATTGCATATTCTGCTCTTACACACTCCACAGCTTTCATTTGTCCTTTACGTTTTGTTTTCACTAAAGAACATTAGACACAGCTTAGCCTGAAGACTTTGTGCAGCTGTTATTCTTCAGCTGCTGTTTCATTAAAGAGACTGTAAGACACAGTATGATTCTACTGTCAAAAAAAATAAGAACATCTTTGGACCATCAGTCATTGATATGGTTTGCTTTATTCTTGAATGTACAGAATTCATAAATTGTAGTGGTTACTTTGGGCTGAAGTTTGCTGTGCCAATTGTACTTCTACTTCAGGAAGTGAATTTTGCAATAAAAAAATTGATTATGAATGTCAATCATTAGTGATATAGGATACCTCTGTTCCTTTATTTTGAAATTCTGCTTTCTTAGAAACTTTTTACATGACAAATCTGGTGTGTATGGAATTATCATCATAATCTGTGTCATGCTTTTGGGCTTGTAGGTTTGTAACTTTTTGGAAGCTTACGAGAGTCAGTGTAGAAATGCCTATTTCTTTTAAATAGAAATAAAATACCTCTGAAGAGGGCTGTCCCAGGCAGTACAGTATGGACCTTAACCTGAAATCCTTGCAGAGTGAAGACATCTTTATGGTTTTGATGGTACTTTGTTTTATTCTCATTGAGCTGTTCTTTAACTGAAAACCTTCCAAATCCTTATATTGATTGATATGACTGAATCATCTTTTGTTGTGGGATGTAATTGTTGATATACAGTGTAAGGTTTAATACTGTTAGGTTATTTATCAACAGAGCAAAAAAAATAAACCCCACCTCTGTGTGACCAGCTGAATTCCTGGCCGTTCACTGATAGCATGGTCATGTCACTGGGCATGTGGTGGCCACCATGGGAGCTGGGCTCTGCCTTGCTGGCTGCTGCAGGAGCGGGCTGAGACACTTGCCTGAAACAGCTTGCCAAGGACGCAGAATAACGGAAATAATTTCTGTGATTTACAGTCTATTTATAACTACAAAAAAAAAGTGCTTTTTTAAAGACAAAAATTGCATGAAATGTCTCCTGTCAAAATCTCACTCATCAATGTCAAGTTCTCATGACATTGACAAAATAGCTATTTCTGCGTGGAAAATGTGACAAAACCGAGATCTGAATTCGTTGCTGACTTTTGTATCTGATGCTTTCCTTGGATTTGGCTCATTTCTCTGGGAAGGTGTTACTTTTAAGCTAACAACTCTAAAAATGGACGACTTTTCACCTTAAAGTAATCTTAATGTTGATCTTCTATTAAAACTGTAGTTTGCTCTTTATGAAATATCTATCATAGCAGCCAGAAGGTGAACAATGTGTAACAAATTGTATAGTCAGGTATACAAAGCAGTAAATTCATTACCTTCTCCCTGACTCTGACCCTGGAGCCTTTGAATACAACTTCAGCCCCAACAATACAGCAGAAGAGAGAAGGCAATAACCTGTACTTTGAGGAGAAAAGCAGTGAGTTTGTGATGACAGTGTTGCCCAATACTTGATGTGCTTATATATAAAAGACTTTCCAAACTCCTACAACAATTTCCATTTGTCTTGCCCAAGGATATGGGAGAATATGTGTGAAGGACAGTGGAAACCAAGGGTGTTTGAATGTTCTGTGGATATGATCCAACTCTGCACTGATATTGATAAGAAAATAAAAATGTGGGTTATAATTCTGACAGACAGTAAATTACAGGCAGCTATTTGTTTCTGAGCCCAACCACTTTTGCATTTAATTTCATATCCTAAGGGAACATCTCTCCATCAGATCAGAAATGTTCAGAAGTTAATGGTCCTTCCTCTGCAAGATCATTTCCCTTTTAACCACGTACCAAAATCTGTCCTTTTTAGATGTGAGATCCTCAACTTCCCTTAAAAAAAACACCATGTGGAGGGGTCCAGGCCCAGTTTGTTGGAGAAAGGCATATATTCGGACCTGCACAACACTCTGCTCTGTTTCCTTCCTGGGCTTGCTAGGGATCAGCTGTTTTTGGCTGATGTTCCTCTCAGCAGAGGGAGGACCTGACAGAGGAATGTTTGGGCACTCTTCTGTTCTCACCTTGAGGATGATTTTATCCTTTCTTTTTTTTTCATACACCTACTTCTACTCGCTTGTCTCACAGGTCCTGTTCAGAAGCCTGTTTCCTTTGCATTAGTTAAAACAGTCAAAAAGCTACCGTGCTTTGCACTCCGTGATAGTGGTACTCTGGGTTGTTTTTGTCTGTTTTCTCTATTTTGGCAGCAACCCTTGTCCTGCTTGGTGAAAAGGGTGTTTCACTAACATTCATTGTGTAGATGAGGCTGGCAGAGAGGTGAGAAGGAGAGCTAAGCATACCCTTCCCAGTAAGTACAGGCTGGTGCACTCTACAGACTGCATCTGTACCACGTGCTGATGCACAGCTCTGCCTGGGACCAACCATATGTATGGTCCTGGATCATCTCACGGTGTAGAGGCTGTAGTTTTAAAAGCTATGACCCTGAACATTTTGAAGAAGGCATGAAAAAAGGCAAATGAAAGTAAAATTTTGGTGACAGTGTTGCTGAGACATCTTGTCCTTGAATGCATGAGTTGGGTAGGGTGAAGTAGGAAGGTGGTGGAGGATCATCAGAGAGGTTTCTACTAAGATGGCATTAGCTGGTTCCCGGAGGAGGTATTTGGAAATTAATTTCTGGAAAGTATGCTTGATAAACATGTGGACTTGACAGGGAGCTGGTTGATATTATAATATAACCCCGAGAGAGGTTCGAGTAAGAGTTCATCCCTTCATAAAGCCTTGTTACGTGGTTATCTGTGTTTTATGGCTATCAGTGGGAAGCAAGTAAAATGAGCAGATGATGTTGAATTATCCAAGGAGTAGTGCATAACTGTATTTCTCATTCATGGTGGAGGTGGATGGAATGTCTGAAGAGATATATTTGAAGACATCCTTAAATATTTTTCATAAAATCATGACTTGCTGGTTTCAAAGCAATCAGTTCCTCAATCTGTTGTACTTACACATGGCTACACAGAAACCAGGACACTTTCAACATAAAAGACCACAGATGAGTTGTGCATCTCCAAGGTTTATTGTAAATAGCACAGCAAAGTAAGTCATCTTAGTATGTGAATTAAGATGCAATCCTTCTTTCTGCATATTATCCATTCCTTGTAGATTATTTATTTATTTATTTATTTTATACGAGAAAATCCAATCTGCTGCAGAACACTGAATCCCAGAAGTAATAAGTCTGGTACAGATATATATATCTAGCATCAGCCCCAGAGCAACCCATAGATTTTTTTTATGCTGTAATAAAAGCAACTTTTAAAATAACAGGAAAAGCCAAATCCTGTAATCCTTCATTCATTTTGGAGTGAAATTCTTCTGTATTGTGTGTGACAGCTGCTCCATCAGTCATTAAAGCTTCATGTGCTTCAACCAAGAAAGCACAGAGTAAATATTTGTAGCTGTCATTTGAGTCCCGTTGGTGTGCAGACATTTGATCCCAAGGCCTTCCCTGGTTGTTTTGAAGCTTTTGGGCTGTGTGGATCCCAATTGCTTGACTCAAATAGCCCCTGAGAACAATATAAACTAACCTCTCCTTTGAGGGATGTGGTGTTTTGTCTTACTGATAAAACTGCTGTAGGTTTAAGTCTTTCTCCCGACCAGGCATTTGCAGTCTGCGAATGAAAGACCTTGTGGTCTTCTCTTTAACAAACTGAATGGCTTAATTACAAGGTAGAATTTCTATACAAGAGATCTAACAGGATAAATGGCTAGTGGGTGTCTTTTGCACTGTATGTGCCACATCAGAGTGCCTTCATAGTTGCTCTTTCTCACAGTATGATAGGGTTAGCATCACTGTCTTACCTAACCCTTTGTTACTACTTTAGTTAGCTGCTCAAGGCTGTGCAGTAGATCTAGGACTGAGTGGAGAACTGAATTTGCTTTTTTCCCCTCACTTCTGAAATGGGTGCAGCCTGTTTCATGTGCTGAGTGCATCCAAGCTCACAGAGCCTCTCAGCAGCCCAGCTTATGTGCTGTACCAGCTATGCAACTGATTTGTCTTGTAGTATCCAAGAGTGGTTGGGTTCACAAATGACTTTTAAAGGACATTAGATTATTGGAAAGTAAGGATGTGAGAACAAGGAGTTTGTGCTCCTAACCTTCATAATGTTTTTTTTTTTTTTTTTTTTTTTTGTTTAAGAATTTTGAGAAGGCCATAATCACACTATGAACAATTTGCCCATTCAGATAAATTTATCTATTAAATTTATCTGTTCAGATAAACTGTCAGATATTTTTGAAAGATAGAGAATAATTTCTTGTAGTTCATCCCCCTTGCATACCAAACTTTTGGTAATTACAGAAAAAAAATTGTATTTGTTATCAATGAAATACTATATTTTTGCTTAACTACTTTAAACACTGTTATTTTCAAGACAATTACTCATTTATTTTGGTGTTATCACTGTTGATAATTATAGTGTTAAGCTATCCCTTTAGCTAGGGGATAGAATGATAACTCAGTTGTCACACAGAAATCATGCATATTTTTCTACTTTTGAAATATTCTCACCCCCCAAAACAAACAAACAAACAAAACAACAAAAAAAATGCACCAAAACCTTAATTTGGTACAAGCAGGGAGGATCCAAAATAACTTCACTGAAAGTTATGGACTTGAGCCTACAAAAATTCATCTTCTATAACGGCTTCAGCAATAAAAAGCATAGCTAAGCACAGCTAAACACCCATAATAGAATTCATATTCATGACAGTGGTAAAGCTTGCTGGGACTTCTGCTGATGACTGTATTTAAATGGGTGTGTCAGTGTTATGCATTTAAATGAGGGCTTTCTGGCTAGATATGCTGCTAGTCCTGGGTAATAAGTAGAGCTCTAAGTCTGAAGTCTCATCCACTCTGATGGTTATTCATTAAAAATCAAATTTTAATCGATCTGCTATTGAACTGATTGATAATTAGAGCTGTGTTTTTAAGGAGAGAAATGATCACATTCAATATTTTTTTTTAGTGTGGCTTATCTGTTTCAATTCCAGCTTAAACTCTAAGGTCTTCAGTATAAAGCTGTTCAGACTTCTGAGAATGTGTCTGTCCTCTGGCACCTAGATCCTTCCTTTATTTATTCACATTTACAAAAGATATACATTTATAGATCCCCTGCAAGATATTTCCATATTGCAGAATGCTTTCATAATGCCTGCTTGTTTGGAGTTCTTTGCGATGACAAGTTTAAAAATTAAATTACACAGTTGTGTCCATCTTTTTAGGAAAGAAGTCTTGATAAATTATTCAAGTCTTCAAAATTAGTGTTTAATAAATACTTGTGTATTCATATATGAAGTTAGTTCTCCTGTGTAAGATTAAGCTATAAAAGAATATAAACCTTGAACTGGAGTAGAACTGATGCATTCATAATATCCACTTTAAATGATAGATCAAATATTTTGAAGCTATTGTGCAAAATATGCCCATCACTAATGAAAGTTGCTCTGAATTTGAGCAGCATCATTACAAAAGCTTGCATATCTATGAGACTAGTAATACCATGATAAGTGAACAATGAATAAATCAACCTATAAGGCTAAAAAAGGTCCACTGTTTCCTTTTTGTATGGTTTCTTGAATATTGCAATCCATCTTGTTCCATCTCCAAGGCAGGAATCCATATTTTAGGAGATACACAAGTTGAGAGAATTTGACCCTTCTTTGGGGAGTTGGTTATAGTGACTGGTTATCAGAGCTGTGTGAAAGGGGATTCCACCAGGTCATAGGTATATGTATAACTTGTCAATGCTGGAGTGCTGAGCCAGACAGTAAAACAACAATGAAAAGGACTTGAAACAAAAAATGGAAATGAAGAAATGAACATAGGCAAATAGAAGAAATGGGCTGGGAGTGCTCAAGTGTGTGTTGAAACCCAAGTATCTATCAAATCTGCATTTCAAATGTATGGATAGTCAAAAAACCTGTATAGCTGCAGCACAAGAAAGGCATGAGAAAGATGAGACAGGAAACCTGGCCACAAGATACCTCCAAATGCTTAAAAGTCAAGGAATTAAATTCAGGCCTGCCTCTGATTTTGCCCTGTGGTAGCTATAACAGTTGGCCTTGTCCCACAACCAGTAGATTTTTGACTGAACAGCTGGGAGTAACAGACTCCAAACATGGTAAATCTGAGGCTGAGGAATGAGCGACTCCTGATTCCAGATCATTTATGTAACTCCGTAGACTTCATTCTCAGTATATCATGTTGAATGTTTTGCCTTCTTAAATGTCTATGGAACAACCGGTCAAATAGCTGTCTGCGTGCCGTTCTCCATGTGCCCTTTACAACGACTTATTTTGTTTTGGTAGTCCTTTCCCTTGTACTTTTGCTCCATAGTTAGCTTTCTGTCTGCAAGACTGAAAGAAATACAGTACAATATGCAGGATATGTCAGAAAACATATTGGCAGTAATTATGGGACCTGAATTTCAATAATACCCTCGTTCCTTCTATCCTTTTAATTTGTTCAAATGCTATGTAAATGGACTGCCAGTCTTTGGAAAATATTTCCCATACATAGCAAAAGGAGTAATGCACTGGAGTGCATTAAACACAGTCTAGCCAGCCCATCAAAAGGTATCATTCTCCTGCTATATTTAATGTTGGTGCTGCCTAACGTTGGGTGTTGTGTGCGCTTCTAGTCTCCACAATATAAAAATGGTGTTAAGGTCCTTTAAAGTATTCAGAGGAGGGCAACAAAGCCAGTAAAAGGGCTGGAAGGCATGTCTTGTAAGGAAAGGCTGAGGACACTTGGTTTGTCTGCTCTGGAGAAAAGGAGACCGAGAGGCAACCTCATTGCTCTCTGCAACTCCCTGAGAGGGGAAGCTATGAAGGAGGTGCCAGTCTCTGCTCCGTGGGAGCTGATGATAGGACATGCAGGAATGGCACAGAGCTGCACCAGGGGAGGGTCAGCTCAGACTGGACATTAGGAAAAAAATCTCTAATGTGAGGCTAGCCTCACTAGTGAGAACAGGCTTCCTAGTGAGGTACTTGATGCCCCAGGCCTGTCAGCATTCAGGAGGTATTTGGGTCATGCCATAACACACGTTAACTTCTGTTTAGCCTTGAAGTGGTCAGGCAGTAGGACCTAATGACCTTTGTTGGTCCTTCCAACTGAACTATTCGGTTCTATGGAAGCCTACTATGATGGGGAGTGTCCTGCTTTCATCACACTGGAAACATGCTTTTCTTTCAATGACTCCACCACACTGACTTTCTCCTTCATATGACGGTTCTTGTAGTCATATCTTACCTATGATCCATCAGATCAAAATGATAAGAATATTCAGTAATCTAGAGTGGCACTATTTTGAATAGTTTCTACTCTACATAATGTTGGCATCTCAACTAGTCAATACAGTATCAATCTCTATGTATTTTGATTCATTATTTTTCAGATCATTACCATTTATTAATGGTAATTATTAACTTATTAACTTACTAACTTCTTTGAGGACTGTCCTCTTCCTGGTGTTATAGTAAATTACCAGAATAATATAAGTCAGGTAAAAAAATAAAAGTAAAAATGTGTGGAGTGGCTACAATCATTTTTTAAAATTGTTTTTTTCCTCTTTCCTAGGGCTTCCTTTTTTTTTTTTTCCAACACTCTTTCAAGAGTCAGGTAATACACTGAAAAATACAATGGATATAGACAACTATATCCAGCACTATACTGAATATATCCTGATCTCAGGAATAGAAGTTTTTTAGGTGATAAAATAATAAACTACAGGCTTGTGTGAGACATTAAAGTTTTGAAATGTTTTATCCTTTCGTTCTGTATAAAATGTTTTGTTTTCTGTTATATACCAAGGAAAATTCTTGCTAATTCTATGTATTATATTCTTCAAAAGGAACAGAGAAAATAAAGTTAGTAACAGATATCAAACTTTTCATTTTTTTTAGTTATTTATCTTTTTCTTTCTGGATTACTGCAAAAGTGCTTGGCTTTATTTGCAAGAAATATGCAGTGGATTTTGGGGGGAATTCTAAGAAGTTTAAGGGTGTTGCGATCTATGGCTATGCACAGCAAATGAAGTTTGTTGAGGATCTGGTGAAAACATTAAGGAGATGAAATCACTGTAAAGTTTTTTTATTTTATTTTTTGGGGTGTTTCTAATGAGATAGATGCTTGCATGACCTATAATTTAGTACAGTTTTATTTCATTATTCTGCATCTGGTTTACTGGATAAATGATTTTTATTTCAGATTGTTCAGCAATAATTAATATTCAGTTAAGCAGAATTTTTCTAGTCTTTGCTACTTGCGTTCAACTGGAAAATTGAACAGCTGAAATGTTCTGATTTTTAAGATAGTGAAAATGTCTTTATTTTGGCTGAATATAATTCTTATAAAAACATTTAGGACCTCTTCAGAGTATGTGGTAAGTATTCATTTTCAAGTTGTCCTCTTCGCTCCATTACCATTTGTGAGGGAAAACATAAGCACAGAAGACTTGTGTATTCATTTATTTTATTTGAAAGATTCACTGTGTTTGTTTTGGTACAGGAATTGTTTTTTAAAGCATCTGGTCTTTCCAATTCCATCTAGACTACAAAAAATTGAGGCTGTAATTCGTTAGATATCATCAGTGTTTATGACTCTTTTATTTGCTGCTAAGTTCTCTTCTGATGTTTCTGATACATATAGCTGGTTACACAGCATTCAAAATTATGCTTCAGATATTAGGGGAGAGAAGGCAATGCTTCTGTCAGTAGATGCGAGAGCTCTGTTCTTTTGAGGAGTGGTATGGGATGCAGTAATACTACATGCTTAGCTTTCCTTGATGCATCTTTTATTCCAGTTTTAAAAAAAAAAAAAAAAAAGCTATGCGTAGATGCAATAGCATCAATAACTTCAAGCTGAACAGGTTGCAGCTACCCAATATGCCTGTAGCATCAACATTTCAAATCAGCTCACTCATCATTATAGTCATAATAGCTACGTATCAGCCTTGCGGTTATTTTGACAAAGGGAAAAGGGAATGAGTAGTTATCTAGAGTCTTGTGAGCTCTCCTGTAGTTATACTGTCTCTGGATCACTAGGAATTGATTAATCTATTGGAATAAAGACTCCAGTGCTTGGAGTATTCTCTAGGTTTTTCTTCACAGTTTGCATAAAATATGATGAAACATGGGAAAAGCAGAAATTTCCATGGGAAAATTCCAGATATCTTGTTTGTGAAAGCAATGAAACTTCTTGATATGTTCTTTTGGAATGGACTGACTGATTCTGTAAGGGTGTGGCAACCTTGCAGTAGACCCGATTCAAAGTTAATGAAGGGGTTAATGTCCAAGACAGTGAGAAAGTATCAAGAAAATGATGTTCTGTTTTTTTTTTCTAGTTGAAGTTTGGGTATATTGTGTTGTGGTAGTTGCTACGTTATGCTATTTCCACATAATAATACGTGTTTTCTTATACACGGTCCTTGCTTATTCTTTAAACAGCATCTCCCACAGGTAGGTTATTTGGAGTGAGCTCTGTAGTAGTTCTTGAATAAACTCATGCCTTGAAGGCTGGAAAAAGCATTCCCCTGGCGTTACTTATATTCAGTGGAATTGTTTGCCTCTGAATATTTTGTCAGCAGGCAATTGCATTCCCTTAATTTAGGGTGGTGATTGCACTGTGCCTGATCCTGAGATTTCCATTAGAACAAAGGGACTGCTGCTGGAGTTGTGCAAATGTCTTCATTTGTACTCTGTATGTGTACAAATGAGAGAAATGAAAGCTCAGCATTCCCGCGGGTGTGCAAGTTATACAGGTCTGATTCATCACCTGCAACTGGGAGAATTCTGATTTTGGCTTATTGTAAGAAAGATACGTGAAAATGGTCCAGATATCCCCCACAGATATATTATTATAGTGTCACCGCAAGATCATCATCTGTTTATGAAACTTCTAGAGAAAATATTACAGCAATATAGAAAGTTCCAATATGATGGTAACTTCTGCATACCCACAAAAATATGTAATTTTAATTTATTGTATCACTCATTTCTGTTTTGTAGGGGAAGTACTGAAATAACATGTTGTAAAGCAGATTTATTCCTATGCAATACAAATTTCCTTTTCTCACTGAGCCTATTATGTATTTAGCAATTTACCAGTTTTTCATAACAATGAACACATTGTATAATAGGGATAATTTTACTGCCATTGTATTAAGTTTTAATAATACTTTAAAATGAGCATTTTTTTATGACATTTGTAATTTCAGTGTCCCGTAAAAACTGCTAGGAGAATAAAACTGTTAGGAGAATAGAACAAATTAATAGTGCTTACCAATAATGGATCTTGTCAAAATTCATTTTAAAATAACAATGATCATAGTAATTTATTGCAATGAGTTTCTTGTGTCAAATGCTCTCTGCACAATTTAAATTTGATAAGAATGACAATTGTTCTTTAGAACCAGTCTTGTGATCCTGCCTAGATTTCAGTTTTATTTACAAAAATAAATGTGAAAATGAGTGCACAGAATCAGTGAATGTATTTTTAAAGTACAATCAGTGCAATGCTTTGACAAACAAATACACGTATTAACAAGAATATTTATTTTAAAAATCAAGTAAGGAATATCACAAGGAGCAAAAGGCTGAGATTTACACTTTATTGATTATTGAGCTCAGCTGAGATTTTATATTGATTTCAAAATGCACTTGCATCGCCAAGACCATGAGTTATGAATGCAGTCTGCTGAAACACAACGTACACCTCCTTCTAATGTGATTGTTGCAGTGTGTGAGGCTATGGGAACAGACTGCTGGCAAAATAGCATGCAGATATGCAGCAGTGGCTTCTCTCTGAGAACTGCTTGAATGCATATTTTCACCATTTGGAATAGCTATTATAGCTATATACTATAGCTATTATAGCAGTGAACGTGGTGTAAATCTACAACTTAGTTTGCTTGCACTAACTTGCACTTCTAGCCACAAAAGAAATGCAGTTTGGGTTGACCAATCTACAGAGTTGTTTAGGACTTTCTTTTGGCCTTACAAATTCAAAATTCAAAAGTTGTCATGCAAAATTCAAGTCTTAAAGCAATTCTTTGCACTGAAGTCTCATAAAAAAAATAAGTCTTCTGAGATATTTACTATGAAGGGAAGATCTTGTTGCTATAGAGTCAAAACTGAGTCTTTCAGATCTGATTGTTGAATGACTTAGCTTTTACATTTAAAAACATGGAATGAATTACATTTGAAAATGGAATATGGTGTAGGAGCAATGAATCTAATATGTTTTAGAAATTAATAGGTACTGTTCATATGTGCATATTAGGTCATATGTGCATATTTAATATGTGCATACTAGGTCAATCTCTTATTGTCTGCAATAGCAATTAATGCACATTTCCTCTCCCTGGAGGACAAAGTTGTTTCAGTGTACTGCATTCCATCCAGCAGGGTAGTGTGTTAGTCATCTTGTAGAGACCTGGCATCATCCAGGCTGTAGGCTGTGAGGGAAAAGTGAGACTTTGAGGAAGGCTGGGGAACATGGAGCTTGGGGATACTACTTGAGGAACTGGCTCTGAGCTGGTGCTGGCTGCAGAGCAAAGGACACGTTGCCATCATGTGCTGCATGCAGAGCCATTTCTTCAGGAAGACATCAAAAACTGAGAGCCAGACAGTGGGTAGTTATTACAGCTTTTGTGACATTCTGTGGCAATATTCACCAAGCTTTTATTTAAACCCTGATATTAATATGCTAATACTAGTACTCTTGCTAAATTCCAGTCTGCTTAATTATATTCTGCTTAGCTTCATTTCCATTGATATGGCTTTATTCTGCACTTCTTATCCTAATTTGGTATATCACATGGATCTAGTAGCAGACACTGGGTGTTTAACCTATCTTAAGAAATATCTCACACACACATCAGATGATGGATTGGGTTTCTTCTCCTGAGATGAGTTGCTGGACAGCAATGCAATGGTTTTCTATAAGAAAAACAAACAAACAAAAACTCCAGAATTTATGACAAAGGAACATCTTGCTTCCTTTGAAACTCTGAAAATTTATTGCAATGGATGGCCCTGTGCTCAGTGATTTCTACTCTTAGCTTTGATGCTGTTTAGATATGTAACCTTTAATACCTGAAGACAACAGAAAGACAGGTCTTTCTGGGCTGAGATGAGATGTAGAAGAATGAGCAAACTATGTACTGGTAAATGAGTTATTGGCATGCCTGCTGACCCTAAAAGCATTATCACATACTAGTTGGAAATAGAAAAAGCAGTAAGAAAAGAGCTGAATAGTTGGGGAAAAGAGCTGTCTTGGTGACCAACGCATGCTGCCAGCTTTGGCAGAGCTCTTCACAAGCTAAACAGTTTAATAAAAGCATCTTAAAGAAACTTCTTTACAATAATGTAAATCTTATTAAATGATCAAGTGGTTCATGGAACAAATGACAGTCTACTGTAGACTATTGTAGTCCTGTATTTTTGGCAAAGGTGTGATTTGTCTGAGGCTGGGTTAGACTTGTGGAAGAGCATCCATATAGTGCTGTCTTTATGTGGGTGCCCTTCCTGCTGGTTCAGCTATGAGAGGATGGAGTTGTTAATGTCTGCATGGTTCTGCAGTGCCGAAGTTACGTGAGCTGTTCGCCTGTTCTCACGCCAGCCCTGGGCTGCTTGCTGCAGTGGTTGGCTTTCAGCCAGAGTGGAGCTGGCACTGAGGGCTCTGCATGACATCTCGGCCCACAGTGACATCCTTACTTAGCTCCCTGCCAGGTTTGGAGCTGCTGGGAGGAATGCTGTCCCCAGCGATGGAGTGGAATGGTCCACAGCTCAGCCCAGGAAAGCAGGCTTCGTCCTGCCTGCACAAGGGTACCCAGCAAGAAAGCATGCAATGGAGGAGAACTGAAATAAAATAGCATTCTTTGGGTGGATTCTGACTTTATAAATTCTGCTTCTGTTGATGGCAACTGTTTCTAAACATAAGTGGTGCTTTCCCATTAATGTAATTATCTCATACTGGTAGAGCTACAAACAAGTCAAATAAGCCAATATAATTAAAGGACTGATGAGACCTGAATTTGTGTCTCTCTCTCCAGGGTTAAGATCTTTTTTAGATTAAAACCTTTAGCTGATAGACTGAAATTCAGAAGGAGCTTACCATTGCCATGCAAGATGTCAGGGACTCAGCGATCCCTCCAAGAATAGAGGCTACTGAGGACTCAGCATCTGCACCCCAACTCAGAGCAGCCCTGACACCTATGAGCAGATGTTGGAAGGGCCTCATGCTGAGGGTTTCTAATTTTATTTACTCATTTTAACAACAGGCAGGAACTTGAGAAGAAACAATGTGGATCTTGATAGGTATGGGAAGACTTTCACTGGGTGATGCATTCAAGTGGGGGCTTCGGTCCTCTTTGGGCCCTTGTGGGTACCAATGCCCACCAAATTTCCACATGGCAGGGTCACTCAGCTCATACAGTCCCATACATCTCCACAGAGCCCTCCAGAGTAGGTTTTTGTCTAAAGGAATGGATATGCAGCACTGTTCAGGAAGATGGGGTGCCCCACCATGCAGTGTCCTATGCCAGCAGTCAGCAGGTGAGGCTCATCTGAAAGTGAAATCCACCTGTGTAGACAGAGAACGGTCTGATAACCTGGTGTTAGCACAGGAACTGAGAGAGGCACTACAGAAACTGACTGCCCTGCAGTTTCTGGTGCAAGTATTGCTTCACGGGGTAGGTAGCACTGTCAAGTATTTTCCCCCTTCTTGTCCTGTTCATGTCATTTGGCCCTGACTTGTGTCCGGAGGTGAGCAGGCATTCGATTTCCTTCCCTATCCACCTCTTTCCTCCTGCTCTGACAAGTGTGAGGAGGGTTGGAAAACACATTTTACCTTGAGTTGTAACCCTGAAGTGATCTCTGTTATCTGTGGCCTGGTGTGGCCCAGGAGCTATGGGAGGTAACAGGATGTCCCATTACTTCCATCTCTGATACCATGAAACCTGGCATAAATGCTTGGCTAGGCACTGCTGCCTTGCAGAAAGTGTGGCAAGATCATGGTTGATGCTCTGGGATGGTCTCTCAAACAGGATGATGACTAGTAAATGCGGGCTATACACAGTTTTCTATTTAATTTATTAAATTTCTTAAGGGTTGAATCCTCTAGGCATGATTATACATTACTGCAGCAAATTATCTAAATGTACAAGAGTTATTGAGGAATTAAATGCATCTGAGTTATAGATTGCCAAACATCCTGGGAACAGACAATTCTGATAATGTCCTTTGATTGTGTTAGAGCCATTTTATAGGTGGTATGTCTGAATAAATCTGAAAATGTCAAACCTATGCATTAGCAAGAGATTTGTCTTAATGCTCCATGCTACTGAACAGTGAACTGCACAAAAATTGTACTTGGCAGTTAGAGGAGCTGGGGATATGAAGGAGAGCTCGTTTGAAGGGACAGCACTGCTGTGCCTCTCATACCTCTGCTTAAAACTGCTCCAAACTGTGTGTGTGTGTCTGTGTCTGTTATGACCTTGCTGTTAGAGACAGATTTCTGGGTGATGGTCTAGAAATGTTCCTGTCTTTAGTCTGAAGGGCTGGCAAAATGAGTAATGCGGTCAGTGATAATTCACCTCTGCATCGCTTTTATATTCCAGCTGCACACTGTGTCTCTCCCAAGCTGGCTACATTATCTCTGGTCATTGGAGCGTTGGGCTGCCATGGAAAACAGAGCTAACAGTCTTGTGTTTGTACAGATATGCTGACAAACGAATACAATGGGTGGTTGCTATTTGTATTTTATTTGAATAGAAGTAACCATTCCGTATCCTTGCACAACTGAAACAAATCTAAAATCAGAATGAATGTGAAGGAAAAATTAGGCAGCCAGACTTCCAACAAACACTTGCACTGACAGTTGGGCAGCTTTACAAGGGGAAGCAGCTCTCTGTGTGCAGGCAAGATATCAGGAGCTCCCTGCTCTGTGAAGGTGCTCCATTGGAAGAAGAAGCCTTCTGCAAGGACAGCTACGTGTGTGCTTATGTATCAGTCATGTCACCGGAAATGTGGAACGAACACTTATGGTAACAACTCTCAAATATTGAGTATCCCTGCCATCTTGGGCAGAGGTAGCCAAGAGTCACGGCAGTTCAGGAGAATTTGTGGGATGAGATGTTCTGAAGCTCCATAGCCATGCTGTGGGAGAAGGTGAGTGGGTTAAGGTCTATCCTGAGTACATGGTATCCTCTGAATAATCTAGTTCCTGGAGTACGCATAGACTTGCCAGCACACAGGGTTTCTGCAACATTATTAAATTAACCAGGCTGTGGAAATTATCTGAATACCTCCCTATGAGAGAGCCTGTTCACAATAGCTTCACTGGTATCACTCAAAGGTATGAATTTGCAAAAATAGTAACAAGAACAAAAAGGAACAGCAAATACATTTCTCAGTAGAAATAAGGCAAGCTATATAGCTGATTCACCTTTTTCATTGTGACTCACTTTTGTGACACAATGGAGAACCTGTTAGAAAAAGAAGTTATGTCCTAGACTGTTACATACATGGTACTAGAAATCTTGGTGCATCATGCTGTATTGCTGTATGTAGGGCTTCTAATGAGGTTATTTGCCTTAAGAATGCCTGCTATTTTTTCCTTCTCCTAATCGTAATTAAATATGTAAGCTGGGAAAAAAGTGTAAATACTTTGTGTAAAAATAACACAGATTGTATCAAGCAAATGGGGGAGCTACTTCTCCTTTAAAGGAACAGAAGATCCCCAAATTCAACTGGGCTTGATGTGTTTTGTCTAACAGAATATATTTGCTTTTACTTCACACCTGAATGTTGTCAAATACTAAAATGGGAACAGTACATAATCTGACTACTCCTTAAATAATTTCTGAAATCTGTATGCTTTTTAGAAGTGGATGGCTTTATAGAACGACTTTTTAGGGCTTCAGTAACTTAACAGCTTCTGATAAAATAATCCTTGTTTCTACAGTTAGGAAACAGTAAGAAGAGGCCAGCAAACCAAATGTAGGTTTCATTTGAGGCTCCAGAGCTTTAGCATTCTTGTAAGAGAAAAAGACACAAACTGCAGAACATGTGGATTTGGATCCTTGCTGTTAGTGCTATTTAACTATAATTTCTTGTGTTTAGAACTTGCCATCAGACATCTTTTAAATACTTGCATTAACAACACGTTCCTCTTTGAGCCATATCTCCCATGGAAATAAATGCAGAAAAAAATCCTACTAGTTCTAAAAAGGAAAACTATGCTGACAGTGTTTGTATTGCTCACAGAGATTACAGCTGTTTATTAATCCTTCTGCAGTGTTATGGAGAGTAATCACACAAATCACCTAGACAAAACCACCTGAACCAGGTTCAGGAATCTTCTCTTGCCACAAAGAGACACAGTGAATAGAAAACAGAGTAACTGGTGGCACCTTAGTCTGGGGACAAGAAATGAGAAATGCCTGTGTTGAGGTGCTATGTCAAGTGGATAAAGGTCATAAGAGAAGAAACTCACAGTAAATGTGCTGTAAATTCTTTGGGGACAGAGTGAGTCATTTGGATTTGTGTCTGTAAGGTGCTCAGAACTGGAGCTCTAGTTCATGCTGGTGACTCTGAGGTGCTGTGATTGTGTGGATACTTACTGATAAAAATGATTAATATGGAAATGCTGGGAATTCGTGATGATGGCTGACTGTGGTAATATAACAATGCTTCCTGTAACACTTGGAATGTTATTGTATGAGTGTTTGATTATGTATTTTAGAGTTTCCTTTGTTAAAAAGAATTACTGAATAAGTAGCAATTGAGCATAACTGGGGGGAAGCCTTCTTTTAGTGAGTATCTATTTATTTACTGATTTAATTGTGAAGCTAAATAAGTGCCTTCTACTTAAAGACTTGAAACATGTTGGGAAGCTTTGCCAATGTGTAGCTGCAATGTGGAGAGCTGTGACCTGTTTCCTGCAGAGCAGCTGTAATATAGACAATCTCATTAATACTTTCTTCAGCACGTGTAAGAGTAACTGCCTCTGCTGAATGAGGTTGATGTTGGTTCTTAAAGCGGTCCTCAGCAGTTACAGGGTTTTTTCATTCTCAGGGCTGAGTGGGGGAGATCTGGGGTTTAATTAAAAGCCTATTTCTAACCAAATGTCCATCAGAACTGTTGGAGAATTGTTTCTCACTAGTCCAGAGAGTTGTGGAATATACGTGTATTGAGGTTTTTTGTTGTTGTCGTTTTTCTTCTTCGTTGTCCTTTTTCTAATCCATTTTCTCCTGTTTCTCTGTGTGTTTTGTTGCATTATTCAAGCATCATTGGCATTCTTCCAGCTTTCTGGTACACCTTGAAGCAAAGGGAAGCAGATTTGCCCCTACCAATGGCTAACCCCTTGGCGAAACACCTCTCTGGAGAGAGAATCAGAGCAGGAAGGGTCAAGGACCTCACTCTCCCTCTTCCTTGCTAAACAGGCTGGTGTGCACAGAGCTGCAGTTCCCTTTGGGAGTAGGTCAGAGGCTCTGCTGAGCCCCTGTCACACCTTCCATGGAAACTTTTGCTCCACAACTGGCTCTGAAGCCTGGCCCCTGGGGCAGCAGCACCTCAGCATTGCCCTCCTGATCTGCTCTCCCCGCTCCTCAGCCTCCTCCTACATGCACCTGGAGTGGCATCTCTGGAAGGCTGCTTATGCCTGACTTGAGCACCTGCCTCAGGACAGGGTATATTGCTTTTTTCTTTGCTGCTTGTGCAGCAAGGCTGTACTACCAACAGATCTAAATGAGGAACCCCTTTGGGTTCCTGATGCACCACTTTCACTAAAGCTGAGAAAAGCAGATGGTAACATTGGGGTTCAGTACTATAAAGGGATCGGTTTAGTTGTGTTTATATCTCTTGGCCCAGGATCCTGTGCGTTGATCCTGCTGCTGAGGAAGTCCAGCTTACTGTGTCCATAGTTTCCAAAGAGATGTGTCCATTTTCAAAGTAATAACATAATTCCCACTTTCTTTCATGTTCTTATTTATTTATTTATCCCTAATGGGAAAATATGAAATACCTCAGTGAAATACCATTGCTTTTCATTTTAAAAACATTTTTTCCTGTTAGTTTTCTACACAAAAAAGAGCACTGAATGTACTTCTCCACTTGCTCATGATATGAAAATGTATTTGCTTGCTTTTTAAACCTGTTTTTAAGCCTATTCTTAAAACATCTAACTTCCAAAAGTAATGAAAGAAAAATTTAAAAATATTGACGGAGGAGGTAGAAATGCACTTTTCTTTTTTGCCAAGGCAAGATTTCATCTCTCTGAAGACAGAGTAGGCGATGGTGAGGATAGCTGTGAATCACTCATTGCTGGGACCTCCAGTTCTTTGAGAGGCAGGGCTGGTGTATCTGAGCTCAGGGCTCGTCTTATGCCCCAAATCCCCATACTCCAGAGCAGCCTGCCTCAGGAATACAAACAGGGAGTGGATTCTTAAGGGAGAAAAACAGGAAGAAGATGCATCTAGTCAGCCTCACTGTGTCAGGCCTGTGTCAACAGGCTCTCTGAGAAGGAGGAGAGCATCTAGCAGATTTCTTGGCTAAAAAATAGTAAAAATAGGCCAAGACTTTTTTAAAGTAATTATATGAGTCTGCAGTATCTGACAGTTTGCAAATAGCACAGAGAGTGCAGCATTCCCCAAGGCATTTTTTTTGGCAGTTCTCTGAAACTGGATGATTTGTATCTGAGTCTGCTCTCACTTAGTGTCTGAAATGGCAACAAAGCATCTGACTAATGGGTGACATTGGGGTGGCCATCTTGTTCTTAAAACAAGATGGTTTTCATTTCCTTGGACGGAAGATTTGCCCATTATCCCTCTTGCTGGGAACCCTGTTGCTTTGCCGTGGTACGGAGTAGTTTCAGTGCCCACAGGAAGCATTTAATTTCCAATTAGATTTTTCTAATTAGAATTTCTAATTCTTCATCTTAAAAGGTATCTTAAAAAGAAAAGGAAAAGAATAGAAAAAAAAAAGACAAGTTGTAACTACTATTTTTTTTATTTTTTTTTATTTTTTTTATTTTTTTTGTCCAGGAGTGAAAAAATTATAACTTTTCTCAGGCCATGAATCAGACTCTCTGACTCATTGCTTTTGCTGTTCATCTCCTCTCGTATCACCGTATCCATTCAAACAGCTAATTAATCCTGTCCTGTGCTGCTTGTTTAGTTCTCATTTTATTGGGCAGGGGGTGTTTGTGTTCCTGAATATTTTCCCAGACAAATGGTTTGGAGGTGAGTTTTAGGCTGCTCAGGAGCGAATCTCCTGGATATCCCTATGTGCATACTCTAGCTCATCCCAAGGCCATTACCAAATATCTGTATGCTCCTCTGCATCTCTGCTGTGGTCTCCAAAGTGCAACTCAACGCGCAGCTGCAAAGGTTTTGATGTGCTTCCTCAGTCACTGGACTACTGAATTTGGGAAAGTTTTGGAAGGAACTGTCCAGTATCAGGGTATCTATATGGAGCACTCTAGGCATCAGGAAGTATTAATTCTGAAAATGTGATGGAAATATCTCTGCCTGGATCTCCCTTGTTTATGCATCTGTTTTCCAGGCTGCTGAGACAGTGGCTGGACTTCATTTGTTGGATGGTGGGGCTCTGTCTCCAGAGCCCATAACCAAGACCCCCTGGTCCTCCTTGTGGGAAATTCCCATCACAAACATTAAGCAGTCTCCAGAGTGGGGTTTGCAGTGATATTTATTAATCTAGCATAGTGCTTGCTGTTACTAGCCATTCACAGTCTGTATCTTTAACAGTAGTAAGCTGTCAGTACTGCTTCTGTCGATCTTGCTGAGAAACTTGAAGAAAATATTTCCTGATTAAGGCAAATGGAACCATTCAGGCTCACATGACCTGCAGCTTGTTTTGGATACACATATAAATTCCTAAGAGGCTCACTCATCCTATATTAACTGTTCTTCTAAGGCTGGACAGCCAGAAGTTACTATGTCCCTGAAGTAGCAAAATGCTGAAAGATTCTGAAGATACAATGCCCCTGAACATACATGATTATTATTATTTTTTTTTAACTTTGGAAAGTCCTTGCTGTGTCACATAAGGATACTGAGGTGTTGAAATGAAGCTCAGATCTGGGCTGGTGATATCTGTAGCTAGCTTTCAAGATATCTGTAGCTAGCTTTCAAGTATAAATTTTCTGTATTCTATATATTTTTTTAAAAATATTGTGGTCATGTTTCTGTGTATACTGTTGAAGGCAGGTTCTCATATCATGTTTACGTGATTCTATTAATTAGCGTGGAGCTACTATTGACATAAATTTAAATGTAATTAAATCAGGACTGGGCTCTAAGTGAGTTCACAGAAAGAGAAAATGTGTGTGCCTAGAGTGACATGGAGTTATAGTCTTTAATTGAATGACTGAGAGCAGTGTCAGCTACTACCACCGCATCTCTGCAAGGTGGGATAAAGAAGAGCTGCATGGGTTTGGAAAACATTAAGTCT
This sequence comes from Netta rufina, assembly GCF_964035555.1. NCBI lineage: Eukaryota > Metazoa > Chordata > Aves > Anseriformes > Anatidae > Netta > Netta rufina. Next base: position 12,618,582 of record NC_140135.1, read on the forward strand.
GTTTTTGTAGCTGTATGCTCGCATGGCATAGATGATGAATTAAAATATCCTATCTTGCAGAGATTACTGATTGGAATATCTGTAGATCTATGAACAGTTTAACAGTATATGCAAGACTGCAGTAATACTTTATGGAGGAGTATGTGCAGACAAGGAGATGACTAAATATAATCTTGAAAGATACATAGCATGAACTAAATGCATTGCACTTCTAACAACTTGATCTTGCATACCTACCATATGGATGAAACAACTCATTAAAAAGTGCATGACAGATACTTAATAGAAGGAATAATGAAAAGGAGTGCATGATATCGCATGCAAAGAGTGCTTGTAAAGAGAAGAATGAGCCCTTTCTATTACAATCTCAGTGTTTTTACCTTTTGGTTAGAATATTATAGACTTAGGGCAGACTAGTTTGGTGTTGCCCTGACAAAGAAACCTCAGTGGCAAATCTACAATGAAGGCAGTTAGATATGGTGATTCTGGAACCAGGACGTTACAGAATTTAGAGGAGCCCGTCAAAATGAAATGCCGGCAACGTCTCATGTAGATAAAGGCATTGCATACCGCTGAGTGTTTTCTTCCCAGAGACCTTGATGGGAGAGGCAGCAGTAATGCAAGGCAGAAAATTCTGGGCTTGCTGGATGGCAGGAGGAGTCAGAAGGGTTGCATTGATTAAAAGCCTATACTTCTGTTGAAGTATGTAATTACAATTAGTACTTGCTCTTTTTTCTTGTTTTATTTTGTTTAAAGACCTGACTTAATGCATGCTTAATTTAGTCATTTACTGATGGCTGGAATATGCTCTATAAAGTGTTTGTGTATTCAAATGGCTTATGATTTCAGGCTAGTTTATTTTATTCTACACGGATCTCTTCAATATTCTTTACTGGGTGTTGTTGGTTTACATTTCTCTTGACCTGACGTTAGAAATAAAAAGAAGTGCTGGGTCTTACCTGTAACCCAAGAGAGTTCCTTGTCTGCAGTAGCCCAGAATGCAAATTAGATGGTTTATCAGTAGCTAATTTGCCATTCCTAATGTCATTCTGCAGATGGCTTCAGGAAGAGGGAGTTGTATCCATGTAATGCCTACATCTTGATTAATTTTAGATGAGCTCAAACAAAAGCTACTCACCCTTTAAAGCCAGGGGAAAATAAAGCCACGTGTTTAAGCTCAGCAGCTTAATGCACAGCTCAAGTATAGCTCTGAGCTGCTGTGTATGCTGGGCCTGTATGTGCCAGGAGTACGAAATCTTCTCCTTTCGTGGTGTAAGGATGCTAAGGCCTTGTAGGAAGGTTTTCAAATACAAGGAAAATGTTCTGAGCGGTGAGATGGGTGGAATAGATGTAGCATCACTTCTGTTGTAGGGCAGAGCTCCCTGGGACACCGTCTGTGTAGGCTATGTAGGGCAGGGTCCAGTGGGAAGTGGGAAGGAGCAAGAAAAATCCTGATCCCATTCCTCTTTCTGCATCCCATGACCATGTCCTGGCTTCATCCTGACAGCAACTTGTTTTAAATTGTTTTTATGTCTGTTATTAAACCTATAAATGACTTTTGGCTCTTCATCAATGCCAGCAGTTGAAAAGGAGACAGAATGGAGCAGAAAACCTTATAAACAGTTTTTATTTCAGAATATGCTTTGTGTGCTATTAACTACTGAAAACAAAAATTGTTACAATTGTTTGACATACTTTCCACCTAGCAAACATTTCCCAGTTTCTGAATAATAGCTTGGCAATATGCTTGTGAATGAACAAATGAATTTCAAGGTGATGTGGTGATGGTTTTCCAATGAACATAACAGAAAGATGCCTCTTTGAACCTTATAGGTTTTCCAGAAATATTTCTATGTTGCAATTTCTAAAGAAAGCTAGCTTAGCTATATAGTTCCCTCTTGCTAAATAATAATGAAAATAAAAACTCAACGGCTTGAAAGGAGGAGACAGGTCTGTTCTCAAGCAGAGAATGTACATGGGAGAGCTATATCCACTGTGAATGGGCACCTAACCAGGTTTAGTTTATGCCTTCACAGGATTTTGATTCATATGTTGGGATTGTGCTTGTACCTCTTATATTGAAAATGACCAGGTGTTTAATCATTTGTCTAGGATCAAAACTGGAAACCTCTTGGTCTTTCTGCTGCTGCATAAATGGCTTATCTGTAAGCCTTTTTTTTTTTTTTTTTTTTTTTTTTCCTATTCTAATTAGGGAGTTTATTTTACCATTTCCATTGGCCATCTCTGCCAGGGATGGGAAGAGATAAACCTTTGTGGTTTGCCTGACATTCAGCCTTCCATTCTCCTTTGATTAATTTTTCCTATTTTTTTCATCTCTTACACATTCTAATTCTTTTCTGCAACCCCCTCAAAGCATTTAGCTTCCACCACTTGATTGCTTGGTCCACATGTATGTCCTCTGCTTTCTTTCCATAGTAATCTCTCTAGACCTGTAATCACCATGGCTGCCTTAACTAAACAACTGATAGTATTCATCTGCAAACTGCTCTGATGACTTGCTCCACTGAAAAAGAGCATTAAGAGCAGGTGGTGAGCTGTGATTGCTGTTTGTGATTGGAGAAGAGTTGCGAGTGTCTCTATTTTTATTATCTCTTTCCTGTGTCTTCCCACCTGCTGTTAGGTCTGGTTTTAATACTGTGGCAAGACCTGCCTTTTTCTGCACATACTCAGAGATAATGCTACAGAAAGACCCTAGCTCTTGGTTGTTGTGCTAATTGCATTATTGACATTGAGGTACTAGGGCAAAATGCCTGAGAATGAGCGGAAGACAGAACAGAATGAATTAATGATTGAGGGAGGGATTAAAATTATGCTCCTAACTTGCAGCTGTGCAAAATATTTTGAGAGCAGTAATTTCAGAAGAATGAGAAAGGTGCCCAAAGGACTTGTCTGTTATCTCCAGACTGGACATGACCCTCCCCTCTGGGCTCTCTGCATTGTTTTTCCATGTCATCTGTTCTTAAGACACGAATAAACAGGACTCACAACTTTACAGCTTACTTGTTGGGATGCTCTAAATCCACAGTTGAGTAAAACAACAGAGTATGCTCTTGTGTGCAGTACTATATTTATGGAGTCTGGAACCTGTCTAGATTCTGCGTTATACCCAGGTAACTGGTGTATGAAGTTACATTTAAATGCATTTTGCACTCTATATCAGTTGCAGCTGGGAGCACCCAGCATTTTCCAGGCTCAGGCCTCTAAGACTTGGAAAACACGGCATGCCCAAATCATGTCAGCCTGTAGATGCTTTTGTGGCCTGACTTGTTCTTCATCACATGTGTCGCAGAACTGCAGAACAGGTTCAAATGGCACTCCGCAAGCAAATACTCCATGTTCTTAACCAGTCTGCTTGACAGCATTTTCTAAGATATCCTTTTGTTTCCATGTACCTCCTCCTGCTGTGTTTTTTATGCAGCTGAGGTTTGGCATGTGAATCTGCTTAGCAGAGGTCTGGTCCCTGGTGTGCCGGGAGCTGGAGGAAAGCCCGGTTATCCATGGGCCACTTGCAAAGTGCAAGTGGGAATCCTCGGGAAATTCAGCTGCTGACAGTCAGAAGTTTCTGATAAGAAAACAGTAGTTGGTTCATATTCTATGTAGTTTCACAGAAGTACTGCCTTATTATCTGGCTCAGTCAGCGTGAGGAGGACATCATGTCTGCATTCCCACTGGGTTCATTATGTGCAGAAGGCCAAGGCTATGAAACCTATGGAAGGGCTTTGTAACATCTCATTTCCTTTAAACCTTGATACAGATTATGTCAGTTTTCTAAAGGTTTTAGCTTGCTAAATCTACCGTTCTGGATTCTGTTACACTGTGTAACTGTTTGCTGTGGCTTGGTGAGTCTGTGCTGAACTGTGAGACCCACAAATTCCAAGAATCCCGTTGCAAAAAAAGTAGGCTGCACACAATCCTGTCATTTCTGAGCAGTTCTTGGTTAATGGGGTTTAAAATTTTGTGAGGCCCGTGTAAAGCAAACAGAATAGATAAGCTGCAGCTTCTTTATTGGCTCCTACAGCAAAGGCCTTTAGAGCATGACAGGATTGTGGAAAGGAAGGCTACAAGCACCCTAGGATCTGCAGGGTTCAACAGCAGGCACAAGTAATTGTAGGTTGGCCCCATCTTGACATGCAGCAACATTCTTCCCCGTGGACAGAAGCAGTGTATCCCTCTGTGTCTTCAGGGTCCCTAGCACTGATATTAAGAAAAAAATTAAGGACTGATTTACTTTCCTTAGGGTTCAATGCATGACCCAGTGTTCTTGTTCTAACTAGGCTTATCTCCCCAAAATACAGGAACGCCTGGCTGCCTGAACAGCCTGCCCTGATCTGCGCTGTGTGTCCAAGGTAGCTCCTGGTGGCTGTCTTGTGACTTTATCTCCAAGTTGTTTGTTTTTTTCCTGTGAGCAATCCAGCTCTGACCCAGCTAGAGTGATCATCCTGACACCAGGGACCCAGTACTGGGCTACTTTGGCATTTTCCTCTCATCTAATTCAGATGTATTTGACTGCTTCACAGCTCCATTCCTTGGCTGTTTTGCCTATAAATTGGTCCTGTGATGCTTAATTACCCTGTTTCAGGGACTGACAGTTCATGTGTCCCGGTATGTCTTTTTGAAGATACCAGGAGAGGAAAGGTCCCGAGAGAAGGAAAGAAATAGGGAACAGGTGAGCAGCACAACATGCGTTATTATACAGTCTGCTCCTTAGGAGAATGTGGAAATCCTTTCTGAGGAGAAGGATGTTAGGCCTGCAGTGGTTTGGGCTGATGACTTCGTAGGCTGTAAGATGGGCAGGGTAGTTTGCCTTCATTTTTTCTTCATTCATTTTCTGAAGTACATTTTTGTCTTCAGAAGGAGAGACTTCCATGCTTTAACAGTGCCAACAGAATGTGTAATCAGATGTGTCTAGGTACAGAACAGATACTGGTTAAGAGCTGTTGCCTGACACTTCCTTGCAAGAATATGAAAAAGGAATAGTGAACATTTAGGCAAGCTTTCTAGATTTTTATTTTTTTGAAGTCTACAAAAACATCCCACTACTGTTTTATCTGAGTATTTAAGTGTTCAGTGTTCCTGGGAAGAAGAGCTTTTCATTCATAACCACTTGAACTTTCTGTACCTTTAAACCTTCTGCACAAACTCAGGTAGCTGGTAGAAATGCTTCAGTCCTTCCAAAAGCTGAACCATAGTCTAGCATTGTTTGTTGCATTTTCAACTAAAGTAATCTAATTTTTTTTTCTAATAAAGAAAGATGTACTCAATTAACATACACTGTATTAACTACATTCCTTTGATGAGGAAGCAATCAGGAAATTGCAAATTAAGATATTAAAAGAAAATATAGTAGCTCTGACTTACCTGGAAAATCTGACAAAATGAATTTTACTGGTTTCAATTTCAAAGCACAGTGAAAGAGCTGCAGCAAGGCAACACTGTGGATCAGAAAGGAAGGCTGTGATAAATACTAAAACTTTAGTATTCTGCTTCTAGGAATAGGAACACATAGGGCAAAGCACTGGCTGAGTGGTTCCCATGTAAGAGTCTGGTAGCTTTTTAAGTATCTGTCTGTACCGTGTGTAGTCATGATGGTAGCTCTGCATGGCGGTACACAAGTAATGTCAGCTGGAAGCGTTTTGTGAACAGAAGAGCAGCCCAGGTAAAACACTGAGCAATGGGAAAAAAAGCATCTGGATCCTGTACAGCCAATTGGCCAGGCTTGCAGGCAGACTGGACGTAGGCTGGGCAGTGAGATGATGGATAGCTTTTCAAAGAACTGGAAAAGTAAAAGTTCCCTGGGGTCCTACTAACGAAAATGACCAACTAAAATAATCCTGAACATGTACAGCTCTTGCTGCTATTGTTTTGTTTTGGAAAGCCAGTGCTTGCCAATGCATGTGCAAGCTAATTTGTACAGATGGGAATCAGAGAAATGGAGAGGCTTTTGTCTGGAGGTGATCATTTCGGAATTATGTGTTTGTTTTCTCAATCTCTCTCTGCTTTTATTTATTCCTGTTTCCTCCTGGTGTGTGCAGTGGGTGATGGCAGGGTGCAGGGCAGTGGATCAATGAGAAGGAGCACTTTGGGTTCTCCCGTAGCATCCACTGCCCATTTAACCTGGGAGTCCCCAGGGAGGATGCTGAAGGAAGTCTGTTTGATCACAGCATGTCTCGGCAGTGCCAGTAGTGAAGGGGTTTTCTGAGTCAGAGGATTATGTGTAATCCCAGTTTGGGACAAAATGTTGTCATGGATTCTCTTGGGCAGAGGCATACAGCTCATGGATCACGGGAACTGCTGAGCTGGATCCCATTTCCGCCCAGCCTGTTCCTAGTCCTGCTAAGCATCAGAGACCTTTGCTTCAGAGGGAGGAACAAGAAGCCTGCTGTGGGTAAGAATGACATGGGTGGCTTAAAATTGAGCTAATGGTCCCCTGTAAAGGAGCTTGCAATCATTTCAGTCTTGTTTCTTCTACTGAAACTTCTCTGTTCTTGTAAGACGATATCACTTCCCCCATCATCTTTTGAAACCTGCTTCAGTCTTAGCCTCTGCTGACATTCCAGCGGATTAGCTGAGATTTTATTTTTAGGTTTAAATTGCTGGCCCTTCACTCTTTCTGACTGCTCTCTTATTTCATAGCACAAGAACAAAAAGCTTAGATATTTTGGTCTAGTGTCTGTAGGCTCCTCACAGCTTTATAGTATTTTTTATTGTTAATTGCTGCCTTTCCAGAGCTTTCTTAATCTTTTTGTTTCTTACTTATGTAGCAGTTCCTCCTCATTCATGTCACTGTTGTTGCACTCTATGGCCATCATCCTCCCTATCCCTCATTGTAAATATTTTTCTGTATAGTCATATTAGGATTACTAAACACAGTCTCATTGGGTATGTGATTGATTTTTTATAATGCAACATATTAATTAATGTATATTACTGATGTCCCTCGAAGCTGTGCTCCTGAACCAAGAGCTTATTGTGCTACCAACTAAATATACACATGATGAAAATGACCTGTGTGGGGGAGAGTTAATGAGCATGAGAGGAACTGGTTGAAAGCAGGGATTCTCACAAAATCAGGTGGGGAATGTAGCCGCAGCTATAGCTATTGGGTTTTGTGGTGGTGACAAGAAGTGGGTGGTGAAGCATGTAAGAATTATGAAAACTTCTGGCTTAAGAGACATGGAGAACAAGAAAAGGCAGGAGTGCAGTTCTTCACTGTTTCTATGTCCCACACAGCAAAGTATGGGAACGATCTACATGAGATTGATTCTGTGTGGGTCTTACCACTGCCCAATGCAGCTTCTTTTATGGCATACATCAGATACAGTGATTTTCAGTGATTTAGTTTATGAATTTAATGGGCTTTCTGTATAGATGAAAGATGGTGACCTACTGGGTAATGCTGCATTCATTCTCTGTTGCATTGACTCAAACTCAAGACAGAAGTTTCTCAGGCTCTTATGGTTTGCTTCCTTGGTTTTGTTCATCATACCTGTCTGCAAGAAGAAATGTCTTTAGTTAGAATTAAAAGTGTGCTAAAGGCTAAGCAAGGTATTTTTTCTCTGTTGTAAACCGTGGGTGTAAAGAGGGTTTTTGCTTCAAGGTAAGCCATGATAATGTGTGTCACTAATTCATTAACAGTTGGCATCTTCTCAGTTTTTAGTGATCTAAAGACTGTGGAAGACTGTGGTTAACCTCTGAATTAGTGTTGTACTTGGATAGCTGGTTTCTGGAATGTCCTCCAAGAGAAATCCACAGATATGAATAGGATGAGATTTAAGTAAAATGCACATAAATGTGAAAAATGAGGTGCATGGCCTGTGCAGGCTAGGAATGAGCTGGGAGTGAAACTGGGCTGAGCAGCAGAATGGAAACGTGGCAGCATGGCTGGTCGAGGAAACCCAAGCAGGTTCCTGGGACACTGCATCAGCATGAACTCAGTTGATCCTCTGGTGTCTGTGATTTTTTCTGTCTAGAACTGATGCGAGCAGGGAAGATAAGAGCTCAAATGCTTGTGGTACTGCATCTGTCTCCAAGTGGACTTTCAAGAAATGTCCAGTGCTGCTGGCTCTCCCATAAGCTTTTCATTAGCTGACTCACTCAGCACTGGAAATAAACAGGGAACTGAAGCAAGCTGGGCCTGTTTTGGACTTTTCCTCTGAATCATATTTTTAGCTACACAAATGCAAATCAGAAGTAATTTGCTGAAACTGGTGAGGTACTTTATAATTTATTTGTCAAACTGGTGTGAAATTTCTGAAGCACTCAGTTCCAAAGGAATAAGATCTGTTGCTGTAAAATGCCCATTCCCTCTGGACAATCAAGAATATTCAGCTGTGCCTGCGGATGTAATAGGCTGTCTGGACTAGGAATGCTGTCAGCTACGCAGATGTGAATGGTGTGTGCTTTCAGTAAAATCTGAAGGCAGAAAAAGTTTAGTATAATTAAAAAAAAAAAAAACAAAGCTGATATTAAATAATCAGCTTAGGAAAATCCATTTTATAAAGGATCTACTTCTGTAAATTAGGCATTACCATTTTGTGATAAAAGTCTAAATACAGAAAAATCATGAAACATTGCTGTGAATGCTGTGAAAGAAAAACAAGGGTTTGTAACGACAGGCTACAGGTCAGCACTGATGCTGGAATAAGTGGTCTTGATCAGTTTTTCAATCCTATCTGTGCTCTATTACATCCTGTGTGCTCATACAACCAATAAACTGAATTGCAAAGCTGATCAAAATCAAAAATAAACTTTTTTTCCATGGGGCTTGATTGATTTTAGCATATTCCTAAAGCCGAGAATGAACCTCATACAAATGGTGCATAATGTTGTGTATTTCAGGAATTCTGTTGACTTTATACTTTTGCACATAAATGTATGTAGCTTTTCTTAAGTGTTTGGCAGATGTCTGGCACTTGCAAATATTGATTGTTCCCAATGTCTTATGCTATGCTTCCAACCCTAGCTTTATTTTGGAAGCTTTCTTTGAATATTGGATACCTTCTACTCTGGTAATGAAATTCAAGTTGCTTTGGAAAACAAATAAGCCAAGAAATAATATTTCATAGTAATCCTCGCTACTTAGTCTTTTACAAGCTGTCAATATTTAGGATTTCTCTGTATGTAGAGGCTCAGTTTTATTTGTAAGTAAGGCCAGGGATGAAGAGAATTTGGGAATAAAGAAAAATTAATGGTCTTTTGCTGTGTTCACAAAGCAACAGTTTCCATTCCCACTGTCTTTTGAGGAAACTGGGTGAGATTTTCCCTCATTCTAAGGCAGTTGTAAAGATGTTGTGATATGAGTTTGCTGAAACAGGAGTTGAAACACAAGTTACAGGTTTGTTTCATAAAGTGTAGCAATCACCTGTTCACAATTTCCAATTGCTCATCATTCAAGCTCTCTTCCTGTGCCCACATAGTTTTAACATGTAAAATAATTCCTTTTTGGGTTACTGACTAATCCAGGACTTTTGCAGCATGACAGATTGGATTTGGAATGGAGAAAGGAAAACAGACACCTTTCCATTTGTAATTCTTTCTCTGCAGATTCTTTTAATGTTGATTCCTTGTGTCTGAGGTCTTGCATCTTGCTGTGTATCCTGGCTCAAGTATCCCACCCTGATTTAGGCTTGCACACACAGGATTACCTGGGTTGAAGAGATGTATGTAGAAATTATATGGAGCTGAACTCTGCTCTGTGCAGAAGGTCATTTTCTCCATTTTCATCACTTCTTCCTGAAGGCTGTGGATTTAAAGCTTGTTATAATAGCATGAGGGCTATTAGCTTCAATGGGCTTTTGGTTGGGACATTTGAACCAGGAGTGCAGCAGCAGTATCAGCTGTCCTTCCTTCTAAATAAACCTATGAAATACAAATCTGTGAACAACTTGAGCCCTCTGGCTTCTAACACTCCTCCTCCTAGGCATCTATTTCCCTGTTTTGTTTTATTGTTTGAGCCTTTCTGGCTGTTTCAGGTCGGTCATTGTTTGCTGAAGTCTCTTCATTTCATCTTCTCCTATCAGTTGTGTTGTATCATTTTATTCTGGTGCATTTTTGACAGGTATTACAGCTAGTTGAAGCATTTGCAGTTATTTATCTGTGTCTCTGTCTTCCAACCTTTCACCGCTTGCTGAAATGTTACTAACTTCACACAGCCCAGACTGTCCTCCCCTTTCTGTATCTGTAATACTACTCTTTCTGACTGTTATTAAATACATGCCAGTAACCTTTTGCCAGAACTATGGTAACGACACCTGGTGAAGCAGGAGAAAATAAGTAAACCTCTATGAAATAGTAATGTCTATCTTATATTTCTGAACATAAAATACACTTACAGTCAAACATTACCACTTTGCCTACTTATAAATGATGCCTCTAATTACTGCTGTTTTTTTGCGTGATAGGGAGATAGTAATTATCTCTTTGTGCATTGTAGTTGTGGAGACAGTAGGAGATGCTGGGCTGCAGAGCAAAACCCAGACAGGATTCAGCCATGCAGGGTGGAAAGTTTCCTGTGGATCTATCAACAGTGATGGAGGGAGGGATGAGTAAGTGTGGACAAAATGCATAAAAAGCTTCTCATAGCATAGATTATCATTTGCAGGGATGCCACCTGCACTTATGAATGTCTGTCTTGTTGTTTGTATCCAAGGTGTGGGCTTAGGAAAACAACGCTCTGAAATATACAGTTGTTCTCCAGCCAGAGGGCAGCTTATGTAAAAACTGGGGTGGAGAGAAATCTACTTATAAAGGCTAAGGCATGGCTGCATGCGCTACACCTTGGGGAAAGGCTGCCAGTTTTGAAGTAATGTGTATTAAAGTATCTGTCAGAGGAAAGGGTGAAGCAAAACTAGAAAACTGTCCAACTTGTCTGAATGCAGCTTTATAGAAAAAAGCAAAACAAGCTGTTTTGCTATACTGCTGCTAACAAGTGCTTTCATGTCTCATGGAAAGAAGGGTTGATTAAAAACAGAATATTTGGACAAAGACTATGGACAGACCTGATAGCGATAGTTCCCATAGTTTGAAATGAGTTCATGGAGGACAAGTAACGCCTCCAAGCAGTATTTACAGAGATCTGGAGGTATGTAACTGGCTTGGTACTGTGGACCTCAGGGAAAAAATAGGTGGATAAAGATAAAAATAAGACAGTGTCTCTCCTGAAGATTAATTAATTTACATGGGAATAATCTTGCTTTATTAAAAGAGTCTGAAGTTTGATTAATTGCAAAGATGTGTGTTACGAGACATGCCAATGCTGCATTACGGATGCAACCTCTGCATTGACAGCTTTGACAGGTGAAGAGTGGCTGCCTACACTGATCTTCTGTCTCAACGGCTTGTGGTGAAATGGGGGAAGAAGCACTGAGTGAGCTCGGTTAACAAAATGAAACGAATGAAGCTGAGCAGGCTCATTTTTACTGGAACAGTTTAAGGGTTGATCACATGAGCAGCTCAAATGGATGGAGAGGAATAGGAATATAATCTCTGGTGGGAGGCATGGTGACAAGCTGTGGAGGCAGTGCTGGGGCACAGCTTCAGATGGGAGAAGGCATGCCTGCACTGTCAGAGAAATTGGATTATCAGGTGACATTTCTGTATCAAAACTGCTAATAGCAATCCTGTTTGTAGTGTTCCAGCTGCTGTTAAGATTACTGTTTATCATAATGATGTTAGTGGATACAATCTTGCAGCTTGTTAGAACAGGGGTTGGTGTATCCTTGTTGTATTGCTTGTTTAAGCAGAAGTTCCTTACAAGCCACATGCTACAAATGAAATATTTCCACATGCCACATTTTCCATGCTACTTTTCCTAGCTGCTCCCAAAACACAAGTTCTAGGTTTCCTTCTTGGATTCCAGCTGCACTTTGCGTGTCTGGTTGTAAGTGAATCATGTTTGATCTGAATAGTCTATGACCACAGAACTTGGTGATACAGCTATGTGTGGCTGTCTTAACTTTACATAGTAAATATTTCAACAGTGTCCAAGTCTGTATACAGCAAAACCCCTGTAGATGCTATCTTGAGGGTGAAATGCAATGTTTATCCAGTTACTGATGTTTCTTTCTGTTGTTTTGGAATATCAAGATTTACACTTTGGCTTATAGTACTGTGCCAGACACAAAGAGAAAGCAATAGAGCAGCTTGTAGGGAGCTACTGTAGGAAACGAAGCCATCTGCAGAGAATCAAATAGTTGAGTAATTCATTAGGTGATTCATCCTGTGGTGGTTCTTTGGACCTGTAATAAGAATTAGTACTTCTCCTTATGCAGGGGAGGCAAACAATAATTCAGAGTTTCTAGCAAAGCATAAGAAGTGACTTTGTAGCCTTGTCAAACGTTTCTGTGATTTAGAGATCCAGCATGTGGAGGCAGTTTATCAGTCGAGGCCAGCTGAGGAAGTGCCTTGAATGAAGTCATCTTGATCAGCTCTGGAGTCTGCTGATAGGAAGATGTGAGGAAAGCCAAATATGTACCTGTTTCTAGTTCCTGCTTTGATGCTGGTTCCACTCACTCTGGCAAAAATACAGTAGCATCCTTTGCATTAAAGCTGTCAAAGGATGCAGGTCAACTTCAAACAGTGACCTCATCAGCTTCTGGCAAATGATGTTGCATTTCTTTACTAGAATAGGCAGCAAAGCAGATCAAAGGGACAGAGCTCTCTATTTCTGCTCAAAAAGCTGGAACTGTTATGCACACGACAGAAAATCTTTCCAATTCATTAACAAAGAAAGAAGGGCCCTCTCAGTCGGACTGTTAGAGCACTCAAGCTAATGCTGACTCTCTCGACTGTATAGATCTGGGTATTCTGTCCTTTCACACCTCTTATGTCAGATCTGTACCCTTCCTTCTCCACCTGAAACTGTGTTTATAAGCTTTCTCTTTTAGGAGGTCCCAGGAAAAAAGTTGTCATTGCCTCAGATGCTTTTCTGACCAGACTCTCTTCCATGGAGCCTTAGTACTGAACGTATCATTGTTGGTTTCCTTGACTTCTGAGCTTGAACCTTAAAATTTTCTACTCTTTGGAAAATTGTCAGTGACATGGTTGTGTGTTTGAAAAGTAATTTGAAAATATAAGTTGTCCACGGTCAGTAACTGTGCACACTCTTTTTGTAATATACTTGGAAAGCAACTCCAAACAGCATACTTGAACAATCTCAGGATTTTATACAATGATCCTGAGTAACTTTTGTCAGTGGCTCTATAGTTTTAAAGACTTCTTTTCAGTCTTTTTTTTTTTTTTTTTTTTCCATTCTGTGGAATGTTTCATCTTCCAATTTTGTCCTTAGAGAGCTTTATTTACATCTGTGAATAAACCAGCTGGTTTTGTTCTGTCTCCTCTACAGCTGCTGTCTGACACCACAGGGCATCCCCTGTCCATGCAGTGAGTGCAGCTGTCCTGCTTCCTTCCTGCAGCTCTGCTCTCTGCTGCCTGCTCTACTGGGGCAGGCTTCCAGCACCAGGCCTGTTGGCCCTCCCTGTCACAAACCAGTGTGAAGAGGCAGTCTCTGAATTCTTCTGCTTCTTCAGAGAAGCCATGGCTTCTTGCCATCTTCTGTCAGGATTTGTGGCCCTGGCAGCCTGACTTCCTGGCTATTGCCCCATTTTGCATCTCTTCCATCTCTGCCTTGCATCCATGATGCCCTTTTCTGCCTTCTTTACCTCTCAAGCTAAGATACATTGTCTCTTACAGGTCCTCAAAGAAGGCAGAGTATTGGGCTCCTCAAATGTGATTGCCTTGATTTCCTTTAAAAATCATAATACTTATTATTATTTTTATTAGTCATGGTTCACTCTTTATCTTTTAGGTCCACCTTGTGTACTTCTGCTCAGCTGTCCACACTGAGAACAGGCTCAAAGCACGTGTAACAAGTATCCCAATCCCATCCCTTCCCGCTTGCCTGAATCCCAGAATACATCCATTGTACTTCTCTCCCTTCAAAGCTAGGGTTGCTCAGACACAGAGTTGTGGTATATCTTGTAATTTAATTCATTATGCCTTTACAGTTGCATCTTCTGTGGGGAGATGCTATCTTTTCTTGGTGCCTGATGGTACGTGATTCATTATTCTCACTGTAAGGCTTGGGTGGATGTTTCTTTCAGGGCTGGCTAAGCCTGTTCATTTTGATCAATATTCACTGGAAAATGTGTGGTCTCTGCCAGCTTCCCTGCAAGTGGTAAAAAGTCAACATATTTCTTTCATAGCACGGTGTGGTGGTGGGTTATGACTGTTGGGATCTTGGGATCTGCTCTCAGAGCTGTTCTGAGTACACTATCTTTCTAAAACCAGCTAGTCTTGCAACTTGTTCTAATGAGATTTTTATTTTTTTTTCTGAAGACATGTTAACTGTTTGCACAACAAACTTAAGATGATAACTTCTTAAGATAGAGGTAATATTTGCAGTCTGTGAGTGTAGCTCAGTTTCTGGATTGATTCAAGTTTTGGTGCAGTTTGGCAAGTTCTATGCTGATTCACTCCAGGTGAGAGAGGGCTGAAAACTTTATGCCAACTTGGGTGTGCAGAATGTGAGTCATTGCCTGATGGTCATTGCCTGGTATGGCTAGGAAGAATATTTTTTAATGATCTGATGGTCTGTACATCTTTAAAAATTCCCCTTTTATATATTCATTAAAATTTACCTAAATTCATTGAGGCTGTGCACTGGATGTGAATTGCATCCTAGAGGTGCCATGTGGCCTGAGCTTTAATATATATTAAAAATATTGCATCAGAAATATAGAGCCCCAAAGCCTGCTCCAAAAGCTTTGGAGTAATAAATCTTTTAAGTGCTAATGTGAAAATGCAAGAGCTAAGTGCACCACGGGCTGCTTACTTGAAGTAAGACTTCAAGTCCTGAGACTTACAGAAGTCTGTTCAGGAGCTCACCAACAGGTGGTCTTGGGCTGCTCTGTTTTTTGGATCTTTAAACCATTTCTGGACCTTCTTTAAACACCAATTTGTGTGTAAGGAGCAGAGTAGTTCAGCTTGATTTCTGTGGAGAACCAAAATTTGGGCTCTGTGTTGTTTAATGATGGGCCAATTCTGTGGATGACCCTGTTTGTGATACTTGCACTCTGGAAACAGGCTCTTAATCCATTCTTTCTGCTTGCTCCATGCAATATCTCTGTATTGCCAGGCAAGGATCAATTTTAGCATGCCCAAGATACATTCAAAGCACTGCTTGGCTCTCAGACCTCTTCTGTGGAGATGGCTGCTCTGGGTAAGATGGACACAGAGCTTTTCAGAGGCACAGCTACAGGAACCTTCAGAGAATATTCTGCCTCAGGGATGGAGTGAAGTCTCCTCCTGCTAGGCATGCAGCAATATTTTCTGTCAGCATGACTATAAACTATATCAACTTTTGGCTGGAAAGTCACCGTGATAGATGCTGCTGTATATTCAAATGTGCATGAATTTAATTTGGACCTTGCTGGGGAAATAAACATCACCATCCCTAAAGAGACACTAGGCTGTGAAACTAGTTGGTAACTGTTCCCTGAATGGATTTCAGGGAGATAATTTCTTGTTGAACATCTGGCCTTTTAGGTGACTTGCAGTGGTTATCTGTTTTTCAGTGAATACTGATCTTAATAGGAAGTGCAGCTGGTGCATACCTGCAGCAGGCCCTAAAATAGCAGTCCTATGCACTGAGAGAGAGGTGAACTTCTTGTAATTGCAGATTGGCATGAGATAGCGCATTTTTTCCCTTTCCTTTCCGGGAAAAAAAAAAATGAAATCTTATACCTCAGTGTTGAGAGGATTAATTAGTTACTGGATGGGAGCCATTAGTGTAAATGCTAAATATTGTTCTTCTGGAGAGTGTATCAGCTAGAACTGGCCAAGAATTTGAGTGTATGTTTCTCCTCTCCCATGGACTACTTCATTAGAGTAATTACTGTTTGAAGTTTCCTACAGAGATATGTAGGGAAGGGGAGGGTTTTGGCTAAAAATTAGCTTGATGGAAATCTTTCTCCAGCTGGCTTAGTCCTTCCACTCTTCTTAAGTGCTTCTCCAGAAGCAGCGCTCAAGAAGAGCTGCTGCTTCCCTTCACAACAAGAAAGTATGTTGCCTTTCCCTGCTTTTATCTTGTTGCGAGTTAAACAGCTTTCTCCAGGTAGGCATGCAGGGAGCTTCAGAGAAATGGAAGAGAATTCACCAGCCAGCATTCCCACGCCACCCACACAGCACGGTGTAGGTGATGCTTGACTGCATGGCCTGCAGGCAACTCTTGTCTGACCCTCCCAGGAGTTAGCATTCTCTGAATCTCTTTTTTCACCCAGGGTAGCTGTTTCTTTCCTTGTGTTTCAGCCAGTAATTGGGCCCCTTCCTCTCTCATCCTTGCCCAGCTGTTGCAGGTGCTTTCTCAGCAGCCCACCAGCCTGGAATGGAGTCCCTCCATCTACTGGGACTTGAAGCTTAGAAGGTGGAGTGACCCTACCGCATCCTTCAAAGGACAGAAGGGGAATTTGAGAGTCATTTTTTAGCTTCTAAACCAGGATGATCATTTTTAGCTTCTAAAAACTTGCCACAAAAACATCCCTGCTGAGATTGGAAGTGACAGTCCTATTGCTCCAAAGCTGACTGCTAGAATGGAAGTGCTGCTCTGGCACAGCACTGGGACATGCTGGTCTCTGCTACAGGGAGAGTGTGGGCAGCTGCCACTGAGCCACTGCCACCTCCCACACACAGCTTTCCATGTGCACCGCTTCAACGGGTGCACGGGTTATGCCCCTGGGACAGACTGTGCTGGTTTCTACCCAGAAAGGCTGCTGATGATATAAGTATATACATTTAGTAGTGTTGCAGGAACATTTTACTGTGTGCTGCCTCTTAGGCTCAACTTTCCACCACTCCCTTTTGCTTTCTTCCCACCTGCAGACCAAAGCTGGTAGGATCCCTGTTCCCCTCCCAGTCTGACTTTTGTACTTTAGGCTTTCCTGTATATATATAAAAACAGCTTTCTTCCCTTGAGATCCCAGAGCTTGGTTCAACTGTCCCACTCAGGGCTAGGAACTACTTTTTGAAAAACTTTTTTTCCCTCTGTTTCTAGTAGACTTCAGGATGGCTGGAGGGAAATACCTTCTGCTGACTGCTAGGCGAGATTTAGAGGATGAGGGCTTTGTGCCCATGCCAGCTGCCTGCAGTGGTAAAAAGGGGCCCATGCCTGGCAGTTTTCTCCTGTTTGCTGGTGCTTTTTTGACCAAGGAGGCTGTGTGCTTAGTGCCCTAGAGCTGTGCTCTTGCTGGGACACTTCCCTGTCACTGCTCTTCTTGTGCCTCTGACAGATGGTGGCAGCAGCACTCTGTTCTCTTTTGTGATGACACTTTTAAGTTTAGTTCATCAGTTCTGACACTCTGAAGCTGAAATACTTGATAACAGGCTATGACAAGAAAGGGTCGTGCGTCTTCTTCCATTGTTATGTGCACAAGCTTCAAGTGAGATGTCCTAAGAGATTGCCAGGGGTGCAATTCCTTATGCTTGAAGCTGTCTGCAGCTCCTCTTCCTGTTATCTTTTCAATGTAGATAATTGTACCGTTCTTGAATGTGTGTCAATGCAGCATAAGTGAGTTTTAGTCTTAAAAATAGCAGCAATAAACCAGGGTTGGCTTTTCCTCTGATCTAAGCCAAAGCAGAACCCTGCTCTGAACACATGGGTAGTGTAGAACTGCCTGCTGACAGCACTAGGTGAGGCAAAACCTTCTATAATGCAGGCTTTGTTTCTCTTAATGAATGAGCCTGGAAAATGTGATTTCACTTTTGATTTTCCTGAGGGCTCACAAGACTTGTAGCTCCATTTTACTACTTGGTACTAAGGAATTTTGACCCTGAGAAACAAAAGGCCTCATTTCTCTATTTGTCTGTCTCCCTAACCACACGGGCACCTAGGAGGCTCTCTTTGCATGAAGAACAATAAAAGATTACGGTTTCAGTTTTAAAAATTTACCTTCCTTTCCAGCTTTCATCAGGCTATATCTTTTCTTCTTTAGGATAGCTAAACCTCAGCTTAAAATTGCAAGTACAGCTTGCCCAAATTTTCTCATGTACTGAAACAAGCCTGGTCTGTAGCAGGTCACAAATGGTGTTCAGATATAAATAAAGGCACCTGGGCAGAAGCTTTGGCAGGAAACTGGTATTGACTGTGAGCTTGTTTGCCCAAACCAGCTGTAGCTGTGCTCCTGGAGGTGCAGACCAGGGTGTGAGAGAGGGGCAGAGGCTGCACTGCAAAGCTCTCTAGGACATCAACTTTCATAACCCTTTGGCCTTAAGAAATTCTTAACAAGAGCTAAGCGTGGGAAGAAGAGTCTTGCAATAACATACCCAGCACCTAATATGATGGATCAATAAGCAGGTATCCGTGGGGTTTATATGTGCTTATTCTCAACGGCTTCATGTACGTGGATGAGTAGGAGCAGCAGCAAAGTTGACTACAGTACAATCCTCTGTACCAGATCCACATGGTACATAGCAGAATTATTTTCAGTTGTGCATATTATTTTATTGCATATGCATGTCTGTCCTTAATATTTCCTAGGGTTTAATGACTAGAGTTCAGGGAGGGAAAGGTTTTGGATATCAGATGTAGATTACTAACGAGAACGGATGTTTCTTTCTCTGCTTCAGCAGTGGTCAGACACCATTATTATATTAAAACAATTCTGGAATAGCTCCTCAGTGCTCAAGTCCAGGTCTGCACTTGAGTTCTGTGTAAATGGTTTTCTGCTCCAAAACCATCTTTTTATTTATTTGACTGTTACGTTTTGAGGCTGTATGCCATAAACTAGCTAAACCTTTGCAGCAAAGCAAATTTAGAAAGTTTAGTGCTTATCCTGTTGGCATGGTGCTAAGATTAGAAATGCCTTTATTGGATAAGCTTGACAGGAACGTGCAGTTAATATCTGCATGTAATTTAAAACTTCACTCTTGTCTTAGGTGAGGGATATGCATGAGTATTAATGTGATGTCACAGCAGTGAAGAAGCAAAATACTCCAAAGTGAGTTGACATCTTTGCAGCAAGCTCCTGAACAAAAAGGTTCAGTAGCACCAGGTGCTGGACCTACAGGTGCCTCTGGCTGCTCTGGCACAATCTGCAGGAACTGGGCATCACCTGCCATGGGGCTAAGCAGGTGGACTAATCTGTGGCGATGGGCCTTCCCCACCACTGACTTCCTGAACAGAGGATCTATGCTTGCAGATCTCCCAGGAACCTCTGTAGTCATGCAGCGATTTTGTATCCTAATCAACTTTTCCTTGTGGCTTAGAAAGCTGCAGCTGTGGGGGTTACTCACTGAGTGAATCATAGGAAAAATTAGTAGTTGTCATTATAAATTATCCCCTCACCCTCTTACCAGATTTCTGTTTGTTGTTGTTTTATGCTTTTTATTTATTTATTTATTCTGTATAACATTAGGTTTTAGCTTAATATGAATTTCTGGGTAAGTCCTTGTGATATAGTTGCTCGTATAAGTTGACTCTCCTTAGGAGTACTTCAGTATTTTGTTGAGTTATATGAATGAAATATGCTTGTTATTGCTTTCTTCTTCTTTTTTATTTAAATGCAAAATGAACTGTTTTAATACTATTGCAAATCGTTCTACTTTACTCCAACCACCTCTAATTCCTGCCACATGTCTGCTGTGGCTGCACTTCTCTTTCAACCTTTCTTTTTCCTATCTGGCAGATCTGCACTTGGACCTGGAGCAGATGGCAGACATTGCAAGCATAATGTGTGCTTCCCGTTCCTGCACAGACACAGACCTGACACTTTGTATTGTCTTTCAACGTGAGCACTTGTATTAGCATGGGCTTAGTGCACTGCAACCACTTTTCCTGTGCTTCTAACCAGGAAATGGTGCTATAATAAAGCACCAGCTGGAAAATTTCAATGGCTTGATGTTGGCCAGTTGGATTTTCAGGGAGGAACCAGCCTGCGGCTGATAGTTTTTAGACCTGATGTTTAGTGCTTAACATCAGTAGATATAAAAAAGAAAATCAAATGCTGATCATGAGCATACAGAGTCTGGATAAATATGAAAAAGAAAAAAAATGCTTTGCTCAGAACTTTCTATTCCTACTAGGCTACTTTCATTCTTTTTTTATTGCTTTATATATTTCTTTATTTTTTTTTTTAATTCTCTTTTGCTTATTTTATTTTCAAAGTACATATGAAAGACTCCCTTGCATTTTTGCTTTTTTTTTTTGAGTATTGGTAACCTCCCTTTCCAGATCCATGATAGCAGTGACATTTCTGGGTTGAGTTGAGCTGCTGCCATCGCTACCTACTCCTCCTGTCACTGTAGGACTGTTGTCTTCCCCTTGCTGCCATCAGTTTTGCTTTGTCCTCTGGTGGGCATGACACTGGCCCAGAAGACAAATATTGCAGAACTATTAGCTTGGTTGCTGCTCTGTGGGTCTGAGCCCTGGGAGCCATTCTCAGCATCTTCTTTTGTCCCGATACATCAATTTCTGGTAAAATCCTTTTGGTCCCTGCATGAAATGCTAGGTAATCAGTACAGCCCTCTTAAAATGTGTGTGCATCATCTTTCTTGGCATTTTTAAGCATTCTTACCTCATCGAGAAAAGAGAAGCTGATACATACTCTGTTAACACGCTTCTGGAGCCATTTGGAAAACTGTGTGTTTATTTTATACTGTTGTTTTAAAGGTATTGTTACAAATTAATTTCAGAGTCCGTTAGTACCTATATGTACATAAAAATATATAAAAGATTATATACACAAGTGCATGTATACATAACATGTAAAAACTTGTGGGAATTATCAGTCCAAAACTGCAATCATATAAACTACTGTTCTGGGGCTAAGCAGAGGAACACGTAGACACTGAATGTGGTATGGAGTAATTCCTCTGCAGACACAGGACTAATTTCAGCCAGAACCCCTCATGGGGGAAGCTGGCCTAAAGCAGCAGTATAAACCAATGGGATTTACAGTCAAGTCCCTCCCCAGCCTGTTTCCATGGGTCTTGCTGTTGATAACACTTCATCTGCCACTGAAATGTCTGATTTCTCAAATTGATTTATGTTTGGTATGATGAAAGATGTTTTCTATAAGACGTTAATTACCTCTTGCAGCAGAAAATAGCTTGCAAAGTATTATGCTGGATTTTTCCAAGACACAGTTTTGGTTGACCACAATTTCTCAGAGTGAAAAGGATTAGTAAAACCTAATTATTTTTTCCAGGATTTCGGCCACATAAACAGTTGATGTAGATTTTCTGAGAAGTGTGAAGTGATGCTTTCATCCCAGCAACCAAGCCTTGAATGTTTGGCATGAAGAATAGCTCCTTTTAGTGCATTCTAAACCAACACAAGTAGTTCAGGAAATGCAAAAGTAAAGCAAAATGTGGTGAGCTTGATGTTACCACTATTCACTCAATGGTTTTTAAAAAATGACTGTGAGAAGTGGTTGTCTTCACTGCCAGCTACCTAAGCTGCCAGGATAACCTTTTAAATGTAGCTTGGTTTCTTTTAGGTTGATGGGTTGTTTTTTGTTTGCTTGTTGGGTGGTTTTTAATTAATTATTAATTATTATTATTATTTTTTTTTTTGGCAAGGGAAAAATGATGCTAAACTAATTGGTGGTCAGTGCAAGCAGTTTCAGGAAGAAATCAAACTGCTTTGAATCTTGTAATCTAGCAGTAGAACGCAAGTTTCTCACATTCTGTAGTATGAGACAACTGGAAGAAAAGAATCCAATTAGGACCCGGAGTAATGCAACACAATAACAAAGACACAGCTCCCTACAAACCACAGTGACAGATATTCAGATATTCTTATCTGTGGGGCTGCAAAGCAGAGGAGCAGTTCTGTAGTCTGGGAAACTTTCCATAATAATTTATAAGCAAAGAAGAGATACAGCCCTGGCTTCTTTCATGAGGTTCTTCACCTGCTCTGCTTCTGCTGGCGATGTCCTCATTTACTTGCATCCCTGCACTGATGGGCATGCAGGAGTGCCTCACTGGCATTTCTCAGTTGTGAGTAAAGTTTCAGGTCCCTTGACAAGCATTTAAATACGAAGCTATTTTCCTGTTTGTCTAGACATTGAATACACAGAATATATTAGTATAAACAATGTGTCTGTATTAGGGTCTCTATTTTTTTAAATTCAGACAAGACAGGTGATCTGTTGTTATCCATATCCATGTCCTGGTGTTACAATGAGACACTGGTGTAACCAGTTGAACTCTGTACAGACAAATTTTGCAACAAGATTGGCCTTTTCTAGTGAAAAGGCCAGAAAAAGATCATTCTTTTTTAACAGCCAAACTGTTTCCATTGTTCTTCAGACATCAGATAAGAGACATTGCTCCTGTGTAGCAAGTGGTCTGAGTGAAATTTCCCAAGACAGTAATATATTCAGCACCAGATTTGAAATGTTCAAAAGCATTACATTGTGACTGCAAACAGTGACTTTAGCCAATGCAAAATGCTAGTGAAATTGCACCACCGATCATTTGTGTTTTGGTTGTTTCTGCTTGTGTACATGAGAGAACATCATATACTGATGGTTTTTCCTTTTTGAATAGGTGGAATTATGTTATTGGAGATAAACCAGAAATAAGTGAGATCAAATTAGTCACATATATATTGTGAATCTGCAGAGCAAATTGCGCTCTCTCTCTCTCTTTTTTTTTTTTTTTTTTTTTAACTCAACAATCCAATGCAACTACTTTCAGTAGGTGGAAAAATCAAAAAGGTGCTTTTATTTTCAGAAGTTTAGGATCACTCTGTTCTATGAGTAGAAAAAAAAAAAAGGCAAGTATTAGGAGATGGTCTTAAAATAGTATCCTTCACCTCTATTTGAGCATATCAAACTTTTCTATTCAAAGGGCAAAGGGGAAGTAGAATATAAACATTGTGTGCAATATTTTATAATAGAGCCTGAATGGATAGATTTAAAAATCCTTGTTTCATAAATGCTGAAAAGACTCTTCAGAGGTTTAAACTTCATTTTTTATTATTGCTTTCCTTCTTATGCATCAATTTAAAATAAAAGTTCCAAGATACTATTGTGAAAGAAAAATACGTCAGATGTGAAGGATGTTATCAGCAGTATGCAGTGGCACTTCTTTGTACTGATTATAATGAAGCCTCTCCACATCCTTTTCCTTCATTATTTTTATTTCTGTAACTAAAATGAAAAGGAATGAATGTGCATCTTCCTCAACAAATATTTTTGTAAAATCAGCAGTTGATTGCTGAATGCTGTGCTGCATGGGTTCTGGACATGTCCAGTGATGTACAGTGACTAGCAGAGGAATGCATCCCTCTTGTTTAAGCAAGTCTGTTCTGACAAAGACATTTGTAAAGAAACTGTGTGTGGAGTGGTCAAAAATCAGAAACTACATGTTGCAGCAAATGGTGTCACAACATTCTTCATCCTTTCCCATTGAACTTGTAATAGTGTTTGATTCAAAGTGTCTACAAACTCCACAGATGTTTTGAGACTGCAGTGGTCTTGAGACTTCTCGAGTAGTAAGCTCTATCATTTGTTTTGACAATGCTGGGCAATGCAATACAGGTTTAAAACACACACATACAGAAATGATTGGAAACAGTAAAAATACTGCTGTTGAATATCTTCAAAATAGCACATAATGACCTCCTACTGAATCTTGCATGCAAGTTTTTGCAAAGGTAGTATAGAAATCTGGCCAAGTGTCAGGAGAAGACTAGGGAAGCTATTTCGCAGGTACTTTGGGGAGTGAATAATCCCTTTTGGTGAAGTACAGTAGACAAATGTTCTTGCTTTGCCTACACTTTTAATCTGATTGTTTTCTATTATTTACTCTGTTGGGTTAATTGAATTTTCTTAATAGCAATAAATATCTGGCTATGTGTGCACTTTCACAACTTTATGGTACAGGGCATACAGAGTGGCTTATTAGTGCTTTCATACCCCTGTGATATAAACTGTGAAACTAGAAGAGCAATAAAGTATTAATAGTTCAGCTCCTCATGTAGCCATCTATTTCATAGAAGGACCTCTTTAAAACTGAAGTAGGGGTATTTCTGCAGTTCTGAAATACGCCAGTACTTTCAGGCACCTGGTTTTGGTATATAGCTTAGAAACAAACTTAATAAACACAAATGAAGTCAGGCCTTATGCTTTTAGCTGATCAAAAATACTCCCTCTATGGCTATAAAGCTGTTTTTGCCATTCCATATCCCCTCATTAAAAGGACCAAAATGGCTGCGGAGTCATCTGGCTTTCAGATTAGGACATACGACGCTTTCCTTTAGCAGGCTGAAAAGGATAACAAGCCTTGTTGCTTAAAATTCCTTCTTGGGACAGAGCTGTGCATTTGCTGTCAGAGCAGCAATGACCAGTGGGTGTGCACTGATTTGTCTTTTTTTTTTTTTTTCCTACAATTTTTTCATATGAGGTTTCCTTTTTTATTTTCTTTTAAATCTTATTCTACTGGCTTGTTTTCTAAGTGGAAAGGCCAGTCTGTGAGCTGGCATGTAGTATGGCCACAGCATCAGTCCCCATGCCAAAAACATCAGATCCGTGGGAAGGGGGGAGGTGAGTTACCACCTCAATTCATGTTAGGTGTGCTGCTGTCTTAATGCCACTATAAATACTGCTTTGATTGGCATGGTAAAGGGTTATATTTTTGGCACTGCAGGTATACAAGGCTGTAGCTTAACATAATCACGCACTACTAATTTACAAATGAATGATCCTCACCTTGGCATTTTAGCACCTGCAGCACAGCTGCCTGGGACTGCAGGAAGCACGGTGGACAATGGCCAGGTGATTTTTCCATGCTGTCCCTGCCTCTGTCACCACTGGCTGGGTAGAAGCGAAGGTAGGTAGGCTCCAGAGGAGATATACATGTGAGATAAGGTTGAAAACTGCCTGAGTGTGTGTTATGTGCCAGAGAGGGTGCTGCTTTGCTGACTGCAACTTCAGCTGTGCTGGGTGCCCCTGAGTGCCTTGTAGCAGATGAGCTCTGGGAACAGATTCACAAATGCTGTTTGCCCAGCTTCATCTCTAGCTCACTCTGCGTATGTCTTCTGTGCTGTATTTCATTCACTAATCTGATTTATCAGCTATCCATCTCTCTGTAAAGTATGGGATTAATTTTTATGCACTATTCTGAGCATTATAGCCTATTTATATTCAGGTTATTTTGTAAGGTAAATAAAGCATGTTCCAATGTCAGGTATGCATTAGTAGCCCCTAGTGCTTTCACCTAATGGCTTCTTCCATCAAAATGTTTTTTCTACTGCAGTTCAAAAAAAATAAAAAGTTATTTTATACAGCTTTTAAATATGGTAACTTTGAAGATCATCTCCATGTATTTGTGACTTTTATTTGTGGTCACTAAGCCATGTCTGTGACAATCTCTTTCTGTTTGTGATGAAAGTGTATTTTTACGCAAGATCAAGTTGACTGAAACAGTTTCATGTTCCCAGTGTTATAATGTAAAAGGCTGCAAACTGCTTGATAATTCCCTTCTGAGTAAAATTAGAAAGAAAGAAAAAAAAAAAAAAAGTACAATTAAAAGATC
Organism: Netta rufina; assembly: GCF_964035555.1. Lineage (NCBI taxonomy): Eukaryota > Metazoa > Chordata > Aves > Anseriformes > Anatidae > Netta > Netta rufina. The sequence goes on from NC_140135.1 coordinate 12,644,136, forward strand.
ATTTAAATTACAGCCCTTTGTTCTACCTTGTTAGTTAACATTCTAAACAGCAATGTACAAACTGCATAATCTGTTTTGCTAAAATGTACCCAGTGTGGAGCCATCTGTGTAATAGTTGACATTATTTATATTCAAAAGGGACATTACGATAGCTGGAAGAGCCCCTGCTCCCAGCTAACCGTTTCCAGTGTGGCTCTAAATTATTGATTTACATTCATTCTCTATTAACCTACTATGAGTTCATCTGCCACTTTCAGCCCTCTTATCATGTTGATGCACTTCTAATTTTCCAAACTGAATAGTGATTTACTGCAAAGATGTTAGGATGAATTGTTCTCCGGTGAATATCTGAAAGCTTCTTATGCCCTAGAAAGCTTTTTTTTTTTTTTTTTTTTTTAAAAAAAAAAAAAACCTGCATCGGGAGCTCCTGTACTTAACAAGGCTAGCAGCAATGTCTTGACAATCCTGATAATGTCTTGATAATCCTGATAAATAAAATCCTTTCTCTTCTTCCTGATCCATGGAATATATGCCTGTATTTCCAGCAAAGGTATATTATAAGATAAAATTATTGGCTTCTTTAGAGATGGAATGACCCTGCCAGTCTTTTTGTGCTTCATCCAGGATGCTCATGGGCAGTCTGAGCTGATTTTCTCATCTATTTGGGGGGGCGGGGGGGTGGGATGTCCCATCTTCTGCAAAGGGCTCTTATTGACTTTATTGGGTGCAGTACAGTACGTAACAGCATTCGGTAACTCTGTCATACTTGCACTTCTTGAATCATTTTTGTTCTTTTCTAAAATACGTTCTACATATTATAAAATCACTAGGTAAACCATATAACTATGTAGGAATTATATTATCTCTAAATGTGAATTTTTCCATGAACTTACATGATGAAATAAATTTGGAGAACATTTGAATTGGAAGCTGTGTCTTAAAAGTAATTTTTGATAAAAATATACATCAGTGGTTAAGTAGATGGCAAAGTTTTATGGATGCCACAAAAGAGAGAAATTACATGTTCAAAAGTCTGGATGGTTTTGAAGAGATTTTTGTTGACCTACGTTAACTGCAATATAGTTTTTCATCTTTTCATTGAATGTACAAAACTGTTGTTCTAAGACTGTGCCCTATGTCGTTTGCTCATTAAAGATGGTTTTACCAAAACCTATGATAAAGCAATTAGCAGCCTATGATAACTTGACATGTCTTCTAGCTCAAGCTTTCCTCTATGCAGAGAGCCCAGCAGGAGCAGAGAGACCCTGCAGTTAACTGAGATGTGATCTTGCATTGCGGGGGATCAAGGCTCCCTGTGTCCAGCCAGGATCTGCTGGGCTCACCAGGGGGCTGCTCTTGGTGCAGAGCTCCTGCTAAGTCTTGTGCTGTAACCCCATGTTTTTCTACATTTGTAGCCTAGAACCCCATGTACATCATCCTGCATGTAGTCACCAAGAGCTCCTTGATGTCGCTCCCACCATAGTGATATTGTTCTGCATAAAATCCCTCATCTGCCCTCATCACTGAGTCTGACTTGAGGCTGGTTTTACTGATTGATGTAAGTTGGAACTTAGTGTGAAACTACAGCAGAACAGAAAATATGAATCAAAATTACATGCACACATCCTTTTGTCCCTACCTCCCCCATCTGCACCCTGATCTCTGGAAGCAGTATGCAACATTCAGATTGTCTTGTTAGTAGTCAAATCTTGAAAAAATGATCTTTCCCAAGTACTACAGTGCCATAACCCAACTCAGAATTATGTATGATAGAGCAGAGGCAACATCTCTGCTTGTTCTATTAAAGTATAATTAATTACCATTCCAGTAGTGCTATTAGGTGTCCGTAGTCATCCGGTGCACTGAAAAATAACAACAAAAGTTCTTATTATCTAATTGTTGATGTTATGCATTGTGAATGCAACCTATTAATATGGAAATACTGACACATTCATCGGGAATAATTTGCATGGTGTATTTCCTGACCTAATAATGAAAAAAGTAGGTCAGCCTCCAAGTTTCGTGAAATGGGAATTAAATCTTTTTAGCATCAAAGTCTTCAATAGTTTTACACGAATGGTTTTACACTAATGGTTTAAACTTGCAAACCTTGCACATTTAAAGTGTTTTTCCCATGCTGATGAGTTGGAGATATTTCTAATAAATTACAGTCGTACATCAGCAGTGGATTTCCTTGGCTTTCTCATTATCTCACTGATTTTTACAATTTAATGGAATTAAAAAGAACAAAGGACGTGCCTTACCAAACGTTGTCGTCTGAGGAAAGGATGTGTTTGAAGTGATATTTTTAAAAATGAAGTGTAGTTAATAGAAGCTTATGCAAAGCACTCTTTATTTTTCCCCCCTCCTCAAGAAGTATTCAGTTCATCATTGTGCATTCCAGATTCTTTATTGTTGCTAGAGAGTATATATAGCATGTGATCCCTTTAAATATTAAGCTGCTAAATCTTAACCCGGCTAGCTTTTTGCAGAAGGTGTATTTGTGAAGTAGCTGTTGTATTTACGACTAAGATGATTTCAGGATTTAATCAGTGTCTACCCATCAAAACGATGATCCGCTTTCTGGAGCTTTGAGTCTTTGCTCTCATAAATGCTGGATGTTGGCATGCGTTTTAGGAATACAAAGGTTTCCGTGTTGGATTAGAATTGATGTCTATCAAATGGTGTGCTTCTCTTTGGTTGCACCTGCTCTGCAGGGAAAATTGACTGTGGTGCATGCAGGCATACTCCCCTGGCTTCAGCTAGAGGCTCCATCCTGTCACAGCCTGGCCAGCCACCTGCCTGTGTTTCCTTCCTTGATGAGTGTCATCCAGCTTCTTCAGTTGATGTGTCCCATGTTGAACTCCATGTTGCTCTGGCTGTAGCATGGTGGCAAATGTACAATGAAAAAGTAAAACAGGAAGACCAAAGAACAGGCAGGGAGATTGTCATGGTGGCTCTTGCACTGACCCTTATGGCATCTGGGAAAGACTCTGTAGATTAGAGCCATGCACCTCCACCCATATGTTGTGCTTTATGATCTGAAGAAATGCATTTTTTGATGGACTTCTTTGTTCATTGCTTACTGTCAGGTTGAATTGTTTGGTGAAAACACACACTCAAGATTTCCTGTTATGCCGGAATAGATTTTTAAAGATTATGCTCTTCCCCAATGCTTTCACTATTTTCTCCAGCTAAGTATCACAGCTGTGAGCTCTCACCCAGCAGATATCTTGCTGCTAGATGTTCAGATGCTAACTTCTTTAATATTGCACACATTGTTAGCTGGTTGTCAGAACAGTCATGCTCTGTAGCATGTTTTCTGAATGAATGGTTTTTGTTTTCTGCCGTAAGGGAAGATGTTTAGCTTTGCCCATTTAATGTTTGATTGCCCTCCCCATGTATAAGATGGCACAAAGGTTCTGCTTGAAAAGCAGAGACTTGGCTTTTTCCTACTTCTGGTCTATTAAACCCTTGTCTCCTTTACTGAAAACTGAGAATACTGTAAATTCTGAGTCCTTCTGCTTTGACTCATAAACATTGTGATCCATGAGCTGTGCTGAATCTGTCAAATATTTTTTGAGGGTAGTAACTTCTGATTATCAGAATCACAAGCCAGATATCAGATGGTCACTGGGCATGCTCTGGTCTTGCCTCTGTGCACATTTGGGAAATGGGGGAAAAACTCTGCTTTTGGGCCTGTTTGTGGTCAGTATCTCTGAGAAGCTGTTTTTATTTTAGAGCAACAAATGTGGCAGAAGAAAATGAAATTAGGGCATGAAGAATATTCTGTCATTTGAAGGAGTGGCTGATTACATTTGCTTGGTGAATTTTTGAGGTTTTATAATAGTAACAGAAATTTTGGGGGCTGGATAGTCTTGGTGGCTGATTAAGTATTTTGAATACTTGTCTATTTTTAGAAATGAACTCAAACCAATGCTTTGTAGTATCATGAAATTATTTATGCAAAGGTTACCTCATTTCTAGGTCTAATGAAATCCCACAAAGGATACGCAAACCATTAGAGATCTGGCTTCTACAGAATTTCTAACAAGGCCAGATCATGCAGAAGTTTAGAAAAAATATTATCTGAAATCCTATTTACTCATAGTAGTATGTTCAGATTTCATTGCAGAAATGAGAATTGTTTTAGGATTCCCTGCCCTCAGTTTTTAATATTTGTTTTCTGAGAGAAAATTAGATTGATCTCAGAATAACCAGTTTTCTCTGTTTAATATGACAATGTTTTCTATGTGAAATGACATGCTTCCATAAAGGTAAATGTTGGGCTACTCTTAGTCACGTCTTCTAGAGGACAGTGCCACTGTGTAATTATGTGGGCAGGTAGGAGATCTGCAGAGGTTGGAAAGAGGGGAGAGTCCAAGTGCCTCCCCATCCCTGCTCCCAGGTGATGGAGTACTTGGGTGGGGCAGAAGTCCATACATGCATCTACAAGGGCATGTTTAAAATCCTCTTTTAGGGGAGAAGCTTTCTTGCACTTTGTTCCAGAGCAGATGCCATGGTGTAGCCCTCCAAGTAAGCCTTGCACTGGTTCAAAGAAGAAAAAATGCTCCCCTAAGCTTTGGAAACAGCTCATGTCTATCAGAGTGAGTGACAGACTAGGCTTGACCTGCTCCTCAAAGCCTGATTTGGGGATTTCTGTTGCCAGAATACTTTAAAGGATAAGGAGCATTGCTGTTCATTAATTAGTAAAATTGGAGCTGGCTCAAGTGTTGCTTGGAAATACTAACTATTAGGCTTTGGATTTATGCCCTGGAAGAAAAGTGAGTTTTATGTTAGTTTTCCAGTTTTCATTAATAATTTTCCTCTTCCCAAAATAATTATTCAGTTCAGGGAGTACAAGCACTTCTAAGCAGATGGACCACCCTGAAGATCAGCACCGTAACATGCAAATCTTTTAGGGTGATCTTAGTGGTGCAGTAAAAGTGCTGGGTCTAACAAAGCAATGTGGCAATCATTAAGGGTGAGCTCAAAAAACTCTTGCCAGGCTTAGAAGCCCACATAACTGTCACTGCTGCACTAGACAGAAAGATCAAAATGACCAACTCTGGATGATTTTCTAAATGTGACTGACGCTTGAACAGCTGTCTCACAGTGACTATCACCAGCTATGAAGCTTTTCCTGGCAGCAAGCACCCTTTGTCCCCTTTCCCTTGCCATGTTGTCTTTTTTTCCCTGCATCTCCTCTTTCACCACATATGAGAGAACTCTGCCTTCTCCTGGCTCGCTGTACCCTTTCACATACGTCCTCAAACCTGCCAGGCTTTTAGGGTTCCTGGAGGTTTGACTTACAGCTCCAGGTTGGGGTGTGGAGCTGAGATAACACTTCAGACCTGTCCGTAACCCAGGGCCCTGTCTCTAGATGCTCCCAGTGGAATTGGCCTCAGCCACTTTGAGTCTGAACACAGAAACCTGACAATGAGCTGCAGCTCCAGTTTGGGGCTTCTGAATTGCCAATTTCCAGAGAGCAGTCGCTGTGCATGTACTAGCTCTATACTGGCACACGTTGATATACAACGTGCTGGAAACCTTTCAATTTTTTCTCACTCCTTCTATTGAAATAAATAAATAAATTGGTGTCACTGCAATACTGATAAAGCTCTTCAGAGGAAGCGATGGTACAAGTGCCAAATGCTGCTACCAATCACAAAACGTGTGATTGATGAGCAGATCTGAGAGTAACCAAACGGTTAATCTGCACTGTAGATGGCTATGTTTTTTTAGATATGATAAGAAGACGTGCCTCTTTTGTAAAATTAGAAACTGAATGTGCATAGGCATTATATAACTGAAAAACTAATACTGTATATGACATCGTGATGGATTAATATATATAGAAGTCCTTGATTTGTTCTCATTTCTGTCCTGGTAGTTTATGAAAACATTTGAGAAGTTTTCATATGACCTTTAAAATTAGCTCTTAACCTGTATGGTTTCTCATCATCTTCTGTTCCATGAGCCTGAGGTGTTAAAGGATTCATAATTCAGTATATCAAAAATTGTCAGTGGCTGCACTATATGAAATTTTAAAGATTCTGAACGTACTTCTGGCATTCAGTAGTTGTATTTGTTCACTGAGATGTAATGGATATTGAATAGGACTTATCTGCTTGATATAGAAAATATATTAGGGTAATTACATATGCCTACACTTGGTATATATTTCAATCTTTTTCTGCCAAGAGGACTGGTAAAAGAAAATGCCAACTTTCTGCATTTTATGAAGACACAATTGAGAATTTTTGAATTCATGAGAGAGATGCCTGTGTGAAGGACAGTGCTGCTTCTCTGTGTGCTAGCACACAAATCTGGATTTTGTTCTGTTTATCTGGCGAACCCCTATGCCTTTGAATCTTCTATATTTTACTGACTTGCAGAGATTGTAGCCTCAGTTTTTAAAAGCACGGGAACCTTCTTCTGAAGGATATATGATAATGGATGATTTAGTAACGGATTGTATTCTGTCCATTCTTTTCCAGTTTAAGATTATGGATATCAGCTGCTTAATTGATCTAATACAAAAACTTGGGTACTTTATCTGATAGTATGACAGATCTGTATTGGACTTAAGTATCATGAAAGGCAGATGCTCTCTGGTCTAAATAATGTATACTGCTGACAGTTCTTTCTGCAATAAATCGGTTCTCTTATTATGTGGGTCAGGTGAGTATCCATAAGGATCGGAGACTGCTTTAGAATTTTGTCTCCTGCAGGTTCTGGCAAAGGCTGGCTTTCAACCAGGAACAGGCATGGTTCGCTAACCTAGTGCAGGATGTCAGTGGATGTCAGCTATTTTGCTGAACATGCAGTGTATTTGGGATTGACTGAAACTCCACTGAATGTTATTTTTGCAATGGCTAAGCAGTTCCTTTAGGTCATGACCAGGAAACTTACACTTTTTGTTATTTGGTGTGAATAGAAGGATTTTAATCTGACTTTATTTATTATTATATGAATCGGTGCTTGGAAAGAAGAACTGCATTTTGGAATCTGACTGGATTCGTAGACACTGTTATACTATATTTTATGCTGCTATAGCAACATACGAGCGCAACGGGTTAGAAATCTCCCAGATATTAGGATAACTGAATTAAAGCAACTATTGAGCAAGGTTGTGTTTGCATAACAAAGCCAGGTTTTGCCTTTACTCCTGCAGTTCTGACCTTGTTTCAGGTAAAGGGCTATCCTTGGCTCTCGAGAAATAGACTCAATCAAGCTAAACCATTTCAGCTAAGATGAAGAGTATGAGAATAGACATTTGGTGTTATCCTACGGTGATTCAGAATTGTGAGCGTATATTTAGGCTGCTGAGTATACTTGAAGATGTCTTTAAGAATATTTAAAAAGGTAATGATGAATGGTAAGAAGAATCAAATTCTCAAGCTTAAGTTCCTCATCTGTGAAAAAAAGATGAAGAAATTTTTAATTTACATAAAAATGCTATGAAAAAGGTGACTTCTGGAAGGCTCAAAGCAGGGAGGAAATAGCAAGAACTTATGAACTGTTCAGAATCTTATGTGTTCATGGTTGTTGTTTTTTGTTTGTTTGTTTGTTTGTTGTTCCTCTGGCCTGCTCTTAATATTTTAAGAGAGGACTGAAGCTGGCAACAGATGATGGCATTGAAAACATTATGAATCTAAGAATACTGTACTGCTTTCTGTATATGTTTCCTTTCCTCTAGGACAGAAAGAAAAAAAAAATTAATGAGGATCATTCATGGGAAGAAATCTCAGGAAAATTTTATATGGGTCCTTTTTTCATTTGAAAACCACCTTCCTACCACCTCCTGCCTAACAGAACAGTCCCGTTAGCCCTCAGAGAATCTCCCATTAACGCGCAGAGAATCTGATCTTTCTCATGTTTTCTGGGTCAAAGTGAGAGACAGAAAGAGGAAAAGTGTTGTGGTGTTGCTCTGCTTTTAATCCAATGTTTGTTGGCTTTTTAAAACAAAACAACAGCAAAAAATAATAAAAAAGTGCTAATGTATCTATTGCGTTCAGATCTTCTGTCAGAGATTCCTAATATGCCTCCAGTGCATCTTTTCTGCTGTGATTTTGTAAATACCTAGCTACAATAACCATAAAAACATCTGTGGATTTTAATACAGAAATTATTATATTAACCCTGAAGCATAAAGTTCTGGAACTGTTTAGTACTGTTTCACAAAAAGTTTTGAAATTGAATACTGCTGACAAGATCATGAGAGTTTTTCTTATTTTATGGAGTGTTCCTAGCAATTTATTAATAATGTGTTTTTAAAGATCCATGTAATAGAACAAGTGTTTAAAAAACGCAAGTGCAGCTGTTTTAAAAACTTCTCTTTAATGCACTGATGAATCTGTTGGCTTCCAGTAACACTGCAAAGCCATTAGACTGATATATTGATAATTGCAATTAAACTTGTGTTATTTCCTGTGCACTTTCTTCTTAACAGGCCTTTTGTTGTAGTCCTTTTTAATTTACCACATTTTAAACAATTATTTTCCTCTACAAGTGAAAAGTGAATCTTTGGGATTGCTTTGGTCACACAAACTCTTCTTTCAGTAGACACCAATTCCCAATGCTGCTACAATGCTTAGGTCACAAGATGTTGATCTTCCTTTATGAAGATACTTGCTACAATTTATCTGACCTGGTTCTATGTTGTCCTCATTGTACATGCTGTGTGTATTTGTCACGTACACAGCGCATGCAATGTGGACATAATGGAGCTCAGTTTACACCTGACAAGGAGATATAAAACACCTGCAAGAAATTATGGTGGTGGGGGTGGTCTTAAGAATTGTTTATTTGTGTGGGTGCACAGATGTCCATAAGATCTAGGAGAACTTATTGTATGTGAGATTGAGGCCAAAAGTTGTGTTGTAAATGCAGTTTATTAGTGAGAAAAAGGCAGTGTCAAGAACTTACAGGATCATTGTAGCTATCTAGATCTCCTCAAAGAAACATTACCAGGATTTAAATAGTACAGTAATCTAATTTTGGCCAATTTTAGGTTCATATGTTCTTGTGTTGTCATTATTGTTTTCTGTATTTTTTAACATGATATTTATTGTTCTACCACTTAGAATTTGGGGAAAAGATGCCCTTTTCATAAAAAAATGGATGTTATTTAAATTCCGTGTGAACATTTGTTTCTTTTTCTTTCCCTTTTAAAACAGAAGAAGAAAACAAACTGAAACTTCTGTTTTTATTTTTAATAAAAAGCTGTAATTTTAATTCCAGTGTTTTGAAAATGCTAGTACATGCAACATGCTTTCAGTGCTGGTTTTTAGTTTGGGCAACTATAGTCACTAATCTGCATGAACAAAACCAGCATCACATCCCATGTTCTCTCTGCCAAAAATTAGAACTTTCAAACAATTTTTTCCCCTCAAATTATTTTGATAAATTTTTTTTGTGAATAAGAGTTATCCTGACACGTGCTCAGATATCTGGAATTAGATGTTTACAAGCAAAAATTGTTACAATGGCAAATGTTGCACTTGAAGTGACTTGTAGAGGCTGCAAAAATGAAAGTCCTTTCTTAACTGGATGAAGTATGAATCTGTAACAGGACAAAAACAGCTTTCTGTAGACCTGAACCCCTTCTCAAGAACAGGAGCTGCATGGGAAAAAGAAAAAAAAAAAGAATTGATTCTTTTACTGTGTTAAAATCAAATTTAAAAATGGGGGTGGGGGAAATATGTTTTCAGTGACAGTGATGGAAATGTTAACAAATAGCTATCTCAGGGGAACTGTACTATGTATTATGCCAGTTGCTGCTGGAAACATTATTTCATTTTGTGGGAGTTTTTAAGAGCTTTGCATTTCATAGGATTAGTAATTATGATGTTTCATATTATTGCTTGTTTGTTTTAAATGAAGAAGAAGACTGAATAAAATGGCTAAAGCTTCTGGTTGAAAAAGGTGTTATCCCTCCCCTAGAACTGGTGCTGCCCTTGCTGCCATGCAGTGGGCTGTGAGCCATGTCCTTCACGTCCAAGCATGCTACTGCCAACAGTGATGAAAGGTGCATGGTGCTTTCCTGCCTCATTTTATTGCATAAATGATGGCAATTAGAATACATAGCACGTTGCTTCATTTGCCAGTCTTGCAAGGTGCTCCAGGAGCCACAGTCATAACAGAGTCTGCTTTCCTCTGAGTTTGCTCTGTCTCCTACTTGTGCAGCATTTACTCAGGCTTTTGGTATATGATGCACAGAGACATCACTGAATAGAAACAAGAAGAAATACATGTTTTCTAGGCTATCAAAAACTCCAGTGGAACAGTACTTGTATTAGAAGTTTGTGGGATCAGCTCAGTAGCCTTATCTCATTATCTGCCCTGAGTCTACAGTTAATACAATTAAAGACTGGATGTGAGATGTTGAAAAGTAGTTTCTGATGTTGGAAAAAATGGTATCCAGTGTGGAGAGTACTGTGAGTGAGAGCAGTGCTTACTTCCAGGTGGTTTAGGGCTTAACTCATAGAAAGTTCAGCCCTGTAGGTGAGTCACATATGGCTGGTGGGAAACGAATAAGCTCTATTCTGACCTCACTTCATTGGCCCCACTGTAAGAGTGGCCTCCTCCAAAGGCAGGACCTCTACTTTACTGGGAAGGTTTTCCTTTCTTTTTTTTTTTTTTTTTTTTTTTTCCTTCCCATTCCTTAAAATGTTATTTGCATTAATCCAATTGCTGGAAAGAGATTATAGGCCCAGAATAAAATCCAGTTGTAATTAAAAATGTAAAAGCGGCTTATGTTTTTAGGCCAAAGTTATTAGAGGAAGCTATCAGCGTACCAATATTAATACTCCAGTCGCTGCTGGGAGGCTGTTACCATGATGAATGTGACTGATAATGGGCTTTGTTATTGAGCAGTTTATGGTAGATAACTTTTGCTCGTGTCTGCTTCATATCTGTTATTTATGTCATAAGATACACAACAGTTTTCTTCTTGCTGTCCTTGTGGGTATCGCTGTTTAGAAACTAATCAAGCCATATCCCAAAAGTAAGAAGAGTTATTGAGGGGATGTTTAGGGCACAGAAGTGGTAATTGCCCTCTGTAAGATGACTGGGGTATGTTCCAATCTTCAACATATACATCTTAGGCTATATGTTCATAACAAACATCCCCTTATCAAACATTCTCTCTGCACTTGTAGTTTTCATTGATCCTCTGCGATCATAAAGAAAAATGGTAAGTCAGAACAGTTCTCAGCCATTCAGTTATCCACACCATGTGTCTGATACTGTGGCACACAGTTGTCTGGTTATTCAGTTTGCAAGCCTGCTTTGTAAATCTTTCTGAGTAGAGTACTTTTTAATTACCTCTTTTGAATTAAGTCAGTACAGGGGCTAGAACTACTTATTTGTGTGTATTTTTTAATGCAGATTGAAATTTTCTTTGGCCTTCACTTTCTTCAAATGGGAGGTGTTTTGTTTCATCTCCATCATTTTGAATTAACGTTTTTGTTTTATTTTTTTTTTGTAAAGGAAAACATATTGAAAAACTGTTATTCTGTGATGAAGGATTTAGTTGAAAAATTGTGGACCAGATTGGTGCTCAAACTGCATTCTTCAGACTCTTTCATCCAGATTGTGCTTTACTTCCCAGACTCAAACATCCGTCACTTGACAGTGCACGGTGTTGGTCCTCTGATGACGAATGGGGTTTATAGCCGAAGCTGTGAATGAAGTCTTCCAGAGCAACAGTGCTAAATTGCCAGAGGTATGCAAACAAATACCTTACCAAGTGTCATTTTTTCAGCCTATGAACTGCAGAGAATTTTCAATGAAGTAAACTCCTTCTGATGTTTCTTTCTCTTTTGGCTATTCTGATATTTTGGAGTTTGTTTTTCTGATTTGTGTTCCCAGCTCCTTTTCAGGAAGATGTTTCTGTCTCTCCTCCCAGTAACGGTGTCTGTATTCTTTGTTCTCTTGTCAATGCATGGTGCTTTTTTTTTTTTTTTTTTTTTTTTTTTTTTTTTTTTTTAAGTCACTCTCTCTTGCTTAGGGAAGCTTTCTGTGATCTGTTCAACATTGTTATGTCCCAGGAAGGGGCTGAGGTACAGGCTCCTGTGCCTTGTTTGGCTCTTCAAGAGCACAGAGCTTTTGCTCTGTGCTGGGGTTCATCTGCTATCTGCTCCCATCCAGCCTGGCAGTGTTATTTGTGTTCTGGGGTGCCTGGTGGCATAGTGCCAGCTGCTAGTTAAAGCTGTTTTTGAAATGTTTATTTACATTAAATAAATTTAGTCTCTAGGCTGTGCTGAGAAATTCTCTGCATCTTTAGCCTGTACTAGCAAGAAAGATGCTGTGCCAAAAACTCAGAGATTTCACAAGAGGCAGCATTAGAAGACTACATGTTTTTAGTGCTGTGTACAGCTGAAGAATTCCAAATTTAGTATTGTGTGCATGTTGTGGAAAATACCAACTCAGGAAAAACACTGCAAAAGAGAAGTGCAAAGAGTCAGCAGAGCTTTCCTCCATATATTTCCACTTTAGAAGTCATGAACCCCAGTGAAATGTTTATTTTTCTTCTGCTAACACACTTGCAGCTCTACTGTATGCAGCATAAAATTTGCTTTTTGCCATCAACACTCTTGATCAGTTCTTTTGTTTGTGATAGCAGCAGCATTTCATGTGTGTGATAGTGGCTGGGAAGACAGAGTGCTGGGGATGGAAGAAGCTTATTGTAAGATATTTCATACAGGGAGAACTTGGGACTTTGCCTCTCAGCCAAAATAACTCCTAATGAAAAGATCACATCATTTTGGATGTTCTGTAGAGATCCCAGTCACCTTAACTAAAACTGGTTGTGCAGTAGGCCTCTGAACTAACTAACACCACAGTTTTTTCAGCCAGCCATCTACAGAGAGTCCTTAAATGAGTCCTTATGGTCTGTGCTGGGTGTTTTGTGGGTGTGTACGTGCCTGCAGGTAAAAGTGCTTCATTCTGCATCCTTCTTGTTGTCTTCTTTTGCTGAAGATTTGTCTGGCTTTGCTGGATCAGGAGAGTTGAGCAGAGGGCAGTGGGTCTGTGAGAGAAGAGCTTGGTGTTTGCTCGGTGCTGGTCACTGCCCTGCTGGTGTTCGAGAACAGTGAAGCCTCGGGGTGGTGCGTGGGCTCTCAGCTGAAGGTGATGGCTGTGAAGCCATGTGAGAAATGTGGTCTGCGCAGGTCCTGGGGCTGGGCTGTGGAAGTGGGGGCAGAACTGAGGACTGCCAGCTCCTGCAGGCAGCTTTTGCTCATCATTTCTGAGGCTGGGACATGTCATTAGCTGTCAAGGAAGTGCCAATAAGTCTCAGTGTAGCTGAGTGAGAAGAGAACTGCAGGCTGATGTCTTCCCAGTCTCAGGGAAAGCTGTGCCTTGTGTCTAAAAATAGGTTTGATGGATTCTGCCCTCAGTACTGGGGATAAGAGGAGCCTGCATTTTTTGCTATGTTAATGTCTTTCTGATTAGTTTATCTTAATTTCTTTATGTATTTTTCTTACAATCCATTTTCTTTCCTTTGTTTGTTTCTTATTCCATCATTTCCTTCTCCCTCTCTAGGATTATGCTTTGTATGAAAACTGTTGTGGTGGAACTACTAGATATTTTTGGGTTGAGCTTTTACCTATCCAACAGTTACAAAAGCTGTAGACCTTTTTAATGACTGGCACCGGTGAACAAAGTTTCTTCTGTCATTTTTTACCATACTTCTTTGTGTAATGTTAAAGTATTTGTAATACTGTAACTTTTAGTATGTATATTTTTGCATTATTAAGATAATGTAGATTTGAAGTTGGGCAGATATATCCCAAAGGCTGTGTAAGAATGAATTCACTGCTATTGATGGTCACTCGATTCTGATTAAAAAACTACATGAAGAGTTACATGTTGAAAAAGGGCATAACACAAATAATTTAAATATTTTTCTCATGTTTGAGAATATTTGTGGTGTCTGATTGAGCTGGTAAGCAAAATAAAGACAGATGGCAATGAATTCATTCCAACATGTTTTCATTCTGGTACGACTATTCCGACTTCTCACAGCACTTGTGCAAATGATCTTGTTTAAACCTCCCTTGCTGTTGCTGTCCACACACAGTTCAGGGAATTCAGAGGTAGAATGGTTATAATATATATAGACTATTGACTTTTTGTATGAATAATAAAACGAAAAGAAATGGAAAGAGGAGCTGCCTGTAATTAACCTGCATGCTCAGACCTGCAGTAAGAAGTTAACTCTTTCTCCTTTAAAGTCAATACCAAAACTTAGTGGGATTAGAACAGAGTTTCTCTTAGTTTTAGGAAGTTGAAGTTTGAAGACGACACAGTTGTACACAATGCTATCTTTGTTAGAAATAGAGAGAACACTGGTCTTTGTACAAGCAATGAACAGCTAGAGCAGGCACCTGTCCCATCTCCTGGGCAGCCCTATTCCACACCATCCAGCAGCTCCCATCTGCAACTGGGTGGTTGGTTCCTGTAACAACACCTTGGTAGGTTACAGGTTGTTACACCTACCAAGGTGTTGTTACAGGAATGGTCAGTAAACATGCTGGGATGAAAGGCAATATGCTTAATATTTAGTTCACTGCAAAAAAAAAAAGAAAAGAGGAGGAGAGAGAAGGCTTTGCAAGGCCCATAACTGTTTGTAGTTGTTGCTTTGTCCAATGATGCAGAGGTTCTGGAAGCTCCTGCCCTAAATAAATACAATCTTTCGCATATTTATCTTAAGGGAATAATTATATTGTCTAATATCTTCATCTGTTACTCTGAGGAAATACTTGACATTTCAAGTATTACATCAACCAGTCAGTGTCTTGTCCTATTCCTTTGCCATATTTTAAAGGTGCCCACTATCTTGATATTTTCTGTATGGAAAAAGGTACTAAAACCCATGTATATTGCTGGAAATGCTGTACTTCTGTATGAAAAGGTATGCAGGAAACACAATAACAATGTAGTATACTCTGCAATATAAATTGTTATTTTTTGAGACGTCTGCACAGAAATTGCTTAACTGCTCAATTTGTTTAGTTCTTCTGTTCTTCTATGTAAAGTATTGCTGCTATTGTTTTTATGGATCTGAGACAACATATGCCTCGAGTATAGCAGATTAAACTTGTTTTGCCTTGCAGTTAAGCACCCTTACAGTGACTGTAGTGTGGATATGTTCTACCATTATCCCTCTCAATCCACCTCTCCATCCACCCACACTGCCCGTGCTGGGTGTGTGCACAGAAAGAGCAGAGAAGACGAGTCCAGTTTAGCGCCTTTCTGCTTCCCACCTTTCTCTACATCCTTCATTCCTGGAAGATGATATATAATCTGCTGCAAACTGCCAGTACCTGGGAGGGAAGAATGCCTGCAGAATATAAGCCATGCAGGGACTGTCTTGATAGGGCTGCTGAAAGTCAAGTATAGTGCCATGTGTCCATCATAAAGCATTAGAGTTGTGTGCGAGGTGTTAAAGGAGGAGAACATTAGTGTCCCTATGGGAGCACTGTCTGCCTGTGCTAATAGCCTCCTGCAGCTCAGAGCAAATGCAGTCCTGGCAGCAATGGTAACTGTTAGCACTCATACCAACCCTAGCAGGGCTCTGGGTGCTGCCTGGGATTTCCGCAGCAGTCTCTCTCTAATCGAGTTTGGGCTGACTTTTTACACCTCCCACAGTCACAGTCTGTCCCAAGCCAAAGCGATGCTTAGCATATTCAGAAATGAAGGTGGCTGTGGAATTGTGGTCAGAAGGTTCCTACTGAGGCGACTGCAAAACTGTGGTGTTTCAGTGGTGAAACACTAATTATTAATCCTGACTTCCTTGCCTTTCAGCAGGGCTAATTAGCTCCCAGCAGTGTCAGGTTAAAGTAACTGTATAGCAGATTGCTACATGCAGAATGCTAGCAAACTTACAGCAAAGGTGGAGTAAGGCAGCACATGGGTGCCCTGTGAGTGATGTGGCCATGCCTGAGCAGCAAGCTGCTGTCAGCCAGGCTGCTGCTCCTGGTTCCAGCTTCTCTGCATAGCTCAGGCCAACACTTTTGCTGCTGCTGAGAGCTCTGTTCCTGTGGTTTCTCATTTTGTACCAAGCTTTCCACATACATGCTTTTTATTATTATTATTTTTATTTTTCATATTTAAAGTAGTTTCTTTTTCCAGCAGAGTGATATTGTCGGGAGAATTTGGCATTCAGGATACTAAAATTTTCTGACTCTCTATGTTAATGGCACATCCATTAATGCAAATTTATTTTTTTCCCCTAGACATAATAGACCAAACGAAAAGAAAAGCATAGATAGTGAGGTTAAGTACTGCATGCTAAAAATGTAGCACTGTTCTGTGCTGGATGTGGTGAGAGGATCACAAGTACTTCAGCAGAAGGAAAGAGAGATGAAAAATTGAGGGGGAGGGGAAAGACAGGTTTTGTCCATTTTGTGGCAAGGGTGGGAAGGAGTATATTGGAAACTGTAGACAAAAGATGCAGGCTAGGATTACAAAGATCCAGAGGAACAAGCTTGTTCAGGCTCTAGCTGGTATTGTGGAAGAGAGGGACAAGGTATTAGCAGTTCAGGGTGAGGCAAGTGCGTCCAGCAGCCCTGTCCATGTGTCTCTCCCCTGCAGTGGTGTAGGGAAAGCCTCTTGAGACCCTGCCAGCAGCACCATCCTCACTTTTGGGGATGTTTTTTTTTTTTTTTTTTTTTTTTTTTGTTTTTTTTTTTTTTTTTTTTTTTTTTTTTGCTATTGCTTGTGCATGGCTCGTCCTTCCTCACTATCAACAGTTTGCAGGTATCAGCTGAGACTGCATCTCTCACCTCTACTTCATGCCAGGAAAAGATGTGAGAAAGGGTGTGAATGGGCAAGAGGGCAGGTGGCAGCCTGGTAAACGTGCTCCATACTGCTTTGTGGTGTCTGGAGTGACATCTAAGACCCTTTTATTACAAGTCTAATTTATGGAAGAAATAAGAAATATTTTTTTTTATTTATTTGTTGTTGTTTTTTGCCACCAAAATAGGGTGCTGCTAAGGGGAACATGCTTTGTTTGTGTACTCTCTGTCACATTTTATGGCGTTTATCCTAGTACTGTAGGATGTGCAGCATGTGCTGTAGTCTCACTTACTCCTGTCTGCTGCATTTTCTAGAATGAAACAATGTTATTTTTTTCTTTCTGCCTCTCCTTTTCCACGTTCAGCTCTTCCTTTTTGTTCCAGATACCGATTTTAATGAACTTTTGAGAGAAAGCTTTCACAGAAGCATGGGTCAAGCATTCTGGTGTGAATGTACTTAGCTCCTGTCACAGCTTGAATGCTTATAGGAAGAAGTGGTGTTGCCAAGCCTTAGCACTGACAGCACTAGGGAATGTTTTCACAAGACAGAGATAATAGCATGTCTACAGCAAATAAAGAGGTGCATTAGACTTGTTCATGTCTTGAACATAACAGCAGAGTAACACTTCACCACATGAAGATAGCCAAACTATTCTGCTCTGTGACACGAAAGATTTTAAGCAGCTATTTCACCCCATCACCATGATGCTGTTGTTACTTGAGAGTTACCCCCTTTAAAGTTAGTGTAGCTGTGCCAAAATGCACTGTGCTTTTGCAGGCAGTTCTCATTCCCATGGGAATTTTGTGCATCTCTGCTAACTGTCACTTTTGACAAACTCCTGACTTGTTTAGGTGTGACCTCTGAAATGTCATTGCTTGTTAATCCTCTTTCCATCACAGATTATGGAAAGACCTGGCCATGTGTTATTTTAACTGAATTATTTCTAAGTTCACAGATGATGATATTTCTGGTTTCTGCTAAATACCCTCTGCTAGCAAAAACTTTGGTGGCAAGTTCATTCTGCTCACACAGACCACCTGGAGACTCGCTTTGCAGTTCTCTGCTCAAGTACGGATAGGTGCAGAGTCAGTCTGGCTTTGTAATGAGCTCACATTCTCAGAGTGATAATACCTTGTCATTCGTGCTCTTCTGTTCAGGGTATCAGTTATGTAAAAAATAATTTTAAAAAAGATCCGAACTGTGCTGCATGGTTTCCCTTGCAAAGGTTACGTGTTTTAGGTAGGTAGACTGGGTTTAAGTGTTTACTTGTAACGTGTGAAAGATTTCAGAAAAGTATGACCTTGCTGTGCTACAGGATTTCTCAGTGGAAACACTTTCACATTAAATAGAGAAGAAAGATGAGAAGTTTGTCTGAGGGCCAAATGCATGATTCATATCATTAGGGTGAAGTTAGGTACTTCATTTCATCTTCTTATGCCTGAGAGTAAGCCTATGCTTTCTCCCTCAGAGCAACAAATTTCTTTTTTTCTGAGGGATCCGTCCTCTGCTTTCACCTGCTCATCAAAGGGTCGTGATAATTTTTGTGAAGCACCAATGGGAGTTTCCCTGGAGTTGTCACATCGCCATCAAGTGGCTGTGGCCTTTGAGGATGGTAAGAACCAGAACCAAAATGTGTCTGAGAATGTCTGATTTTTGGCTTCGTTTCTTCCTCCCCCAGTCTTTCTATTTTTTGATTCTATTTTTGTTCCAGGGTATGTCAGTGGCGGGGCCAAGGGAGGAGGAGAAATGAATGTCTGATTGGAAATATGATTTCAGAACATTATGTATGATAAGTGTAAATGATGGAGGATAAACAGTATGTCCCTACAAAGCTGTGTGTGCAAAGGAGCATCTTGTATCGGAGAGCCTATAAAGGAATGTGATAGCTTGGGTCTTCAGTCACTTTTAGAGGGGTGAAGGGTTTTTGTATTTTGAGGAAGCTGGGTGATCATTCCTTTTTGTTGCTCAGCTATCAGGTCTGATTGAAGCTGTAGAAAATTTGCCGTGTCAGGGATGTTTTCAATGAAATTTCAAATTTTAACAGGTGGATGTTTTTGAGAAATCTTATTCTTCATATTGATACAATTCTGAAGTGGAAGAGACAAAAAGTATTTTAGTGGAAATGCTTACAAAAATACTGCTCTGTGTCTGGACCAGATCTATGTAGCAGTTGCTAGGAGCCAAAAATGAGTGTGGTACTTCAGAATCTGACTTGATGTGTGGGAACTAATTTTTATTTAGAACGAAATAAGATCACATGGCTGCATAGATATTTTGTTTGCTTTCTTTTCCCCCCAGTTCTCCTTGCCAACTTGGGCTGAAATTAGAACAGGGCAAGTCACTAAATTGCTACAAGAAACTGGTTTTTAATAGTTTTGACTTAGCAACCTAGAATTAAAGTTCATGTGTGTCAGACGGCATCTAAATTACTGAGGATACACTTATATATTTATCTATTTTCCCCCAGCAAAACTAAACTTTTAATTTTCAGGGCAGCCTTTTGCCTCCATTTGTGCATTTGCTATTTTTGTTGTTTGATGCTTTCCTGTGGTATCAGGCTTCTCAGTGAGTTGTACCTTCCTGCTTTCCACATGGATGTAACCAGTTATCAAGACCTTTGCCCAAAAGCCTATTCAATAACTGCTCTGAATTCTAAGAATGATATTACAGAATGAGCAAACAGTTTATTCCTTATCACTAGGTGTAGTATTAAACATTTGCACTGCCCTTGTACATGTGAGAACGAGTCACTTCTATTATGAATGGTTCAATTACCCATGGCAATTGTTTTTCGGAGTTGTAAGAGGCTTCATTATGTTTCATATTCTCTTGGAGAAGAGATGTTGCTTGCCTGGAAAACCATAGTCTTTACGGGAATTTGTTACGAGAATCAGTGCATGGGGGAGGCTGTGATTTCCCCTTGATTTAGCATAGTTTTCCTTTCTGCTATGATGTTCTGTGTCTTTATACAGAGAATTATATCTCTTATGCAACTGTGGCAGAAGCAGTCTAATAAGAAAGGGTCTTTGTTTAGAAATAAGTCTAGGAAAAGACTAGGATTGTTTTAGAGGTTCTTTAGAAGTCAGGAAGATGAAACCTTGACCTTCAGGAAGGTGATCATGTGAAGTAACTCAGCCCTAATGGTGAAGACAGGAGCTAAGAGAATGCTGAGAAGCGCTCATACGAGGTGTGCCTTGCTACCCCTGCTAGAAAATGGGCAGTAACAGCAGAGCCAGCCCCCTCATCTGTGGTTTCATAGCTCAGTTAGCTTGGCAGAGATCAAACCCTGCCCTATTTGTTCAGGAACGGCAAGAAAAGCAATTCAAACATTGCTGCTACCAGCAAAAATGATTTATGGGGAGATCATTTTCTAACCATCTATGCTTGTTCTAGTCTCTTCGAATGGCACCCTGCCCAATGGCAAGTCAGTTGGATCGTGTCACAAGGGCACAAGTACCAAGCAGCAATGTGCTTAGACAAGATGGCTGTATCATCCAAGAGGTGCAATCTCCATGGTAATCCATCCTTGGGGCAGGCAGGGAGCCACTTGCCTTTCCTTATGCTTCACTGTACTTCTGAGTTCCCTATAATGCTGCTCGAATGCCTCTGAAATGAAGATAAAAGCGCGAATGTCACAGAGCCTTGTGGTTGCCAAGAAGAAAATTCAGATGTTGCAGGCACAGGGGGGAATTGTGAATGCAGGAAGAAATCAGGATATCTTTGGCTGACTTGCCTGGAGAATTAGGACACCAATAAAATGTGTCCTAATAAAATGTGCTGGTGACTGTGAGCAGCCAGTGTTTTCACAGCAGTGGCACATGTTGCTGCAGCCGTCATGCAGGATGAGCATGTGGTGCAGCTGCCCCTTGGCTGGGAGGTTCGACAGTTTCATAATTATCTGGTAAAAGCCCATTGAAATATGCATGAAAATGTCAATGGAGGGTGTACAACCAGTTGAAAGGTGTTACTTGGAAGGGTTGATTGTCTCCACGAATTTAGCAAATGTAGATTATTGCAACAGTACCTCATTTAATTCAGTGGGTAACTAAGGAACGCAGTTATGCTGTTACAGTGAGCAATGGATTTCAAAGTTCGTTATTTTGATGAGAACAACAAATCTTGTTGTTCCCATTACATGCAAAATCAGGGGTAGAATTGGAATATTGTCAGTAATTCTGCTGCCCAGTCCAGCATCTCTTACTGCCACATAAGCACCTATGGACACTGAAGCAGAGCTGAACTGTCAGCATGTGTGTTTGAATGACAGTATCAAGCAGATAGGAACAGCTTACAAAACTCTTTGAGAAGGCTTTACTGCTTTTTAAAGTGTTAGAAATTGAACTTGCTATAGACTTTGAAGTTACTTAAGGTGCTGAATTTTTCTTTTTAGAAGTATTAACATAATTAGTATACATGTATTTACCTGTGTAGTAAATAGAAAGGTAGAAAATGAAGCATTATCAAAAGATTTAAGGGTTTTCTCACAACTATGTAAGAGGAATTTTCTACGATTATAAAATCTTTCCATGTGATCCTGCTTTTGCTTTTCCTTCAAGAGTAATTTCTAGCTATTGACCTTTGTTTTCTAGCTCCTTTGCGCTCTGCCTAAGGGTTTGTATTAGTGGGTTTCTCAAATCTGTGCAGTAAACATCAGGGCACCAGCGGTGATTTCCAGGACTGCAGCATTGTAGCTGGGATCCCACTGGAATTACCCCAGGGCTGCTTATCCCAGCCTACCACAGGAGTGAGTTCTGAGGCTGCGTACATTGAAATAGTTTCAAACTATAACTTTTTGGCAATGGATCCACTGTAGCTGGCAGAATTGCAAGTGCAGTACAGTAAGTTCATATCCAAGAGCCCATCACTATTCATTCTTTCTTCTGTACTAAACAAAGCAAAGGAACATAGCTTCCCATTGCAGTAAGTAAAAGAATTGTTGGTTGATTCAGACACTATAGAGCCTCCAGAAGCTGTATCACTGAAAACACAATTTTGCAAGCTGAAGATTGGTGGAAGAAGTCCGATTCTTCTAACAAATGTACTATATTGAAGGATTGCATTTGACTTCTTTAATCAAAGATGGAAATTTAATTTTCAAAGGTTTGAGATGGATGCATGATCAAGTAAATATTTGGATGCACAAGTAAAGTACTTGGATGCTTATGAGTAAGATAAGCCTAGCTAGAGTATTAGTAGTTAAACGTTGAAGTTAACAACAGTAGTTAAAGTTAAATAGTCTAATAAATTATAGTAGTTAAATAATAAAGTTAAATAATAAAGTGATTCAGCACCTTTTAGCACCATCTGTGTGTAAAAAGAGCTGGGTAAAGTGTATTTTGCCCAAGTGGAATTTGGATAAACTCAAGGGTTTTGTGCATTTTGTTTCACTGTATCATGAGTCTACTAAGAGTGAGAGGAAATGCCCAAAATAAAGCATTTCAGGCATTCTGTTTGGACTGCAATCCTTTGTAAAGCTTCCAGTTCTGCAGGGACTTACACAGGTGAGAAATGTATAAGCTTGCAGCTTTTGTAACTCTAATCTTGTTAGTTAAAAGGTGGCATGCTGATAGTTTCATTTCACAGTTGAATTTTTTTAATTATCTCTGAAGATGGATTTTAGCTCCTCAATTTTGGCCATCAAGTAGCATAACCTACAACACAGTACACAGAAACAGAAACTTCAAATTGCTTTGGATCATCTTTTAGATCTTAAGCTATATTTATCAGCACAAGAAAGTTTTAACTTGACCTAAGGAAAAAAGAACAAATCAATAAATTCAGTGAGGGTTTACAATGTAGCATTGATATCAAATACGGTTTATTAATATCAAAAAATATTTCCGATACTGCTGCCTCTGGGGTTATATAATGGCTAAATGGTTAAGCTTAACTTGGTTTAAATGGTTTGTATTTTGGCTCCACTCTAGATTAAGGATTATGTTGAACTTGATATTGAATTTAAATAGCAGAGAACTTTATGGATGTTTTTATGTGCACACATATATATTTAAACATGAGATATATTTTAATGCACATATACAAGTATGCATACGTATATGCACATATACACCCAGTATTCCCTTAAAATATCAGTAGAAAATGCCTAAAGGGAAGACCAGGTCACCTGGATATTTGGGACTTCACTCTCTCTCTCAGGTTCCCCTCTGACCTGCAGCCAAAAACATTCCATTTGCAGGCTAACCCTTAACATTGGTTACAAAATCTGCAATTTAGACTGTCTTGCAACATTGGGACTTTTCTACTCTCGTTTGTGCTTGTCTTGAAAAAGGACAAATTTATGTTCCTTTGTCCTTATCAAATTCATATCCACCCAGCTTGGTCATTCTGGAAAAATACCTCTTTACCCTGAAGCAGCTGTCCTAGAGAGCCCTGTGGCACAAGCCCCTTCTAATGGGTGGACCATTAGCAGCTGGATAGGCTGCTAATTTCAAAACCAACCTTCACACAGAAATTTGTGTTTCAAAAGCAGATATGAAGAACAAGCAGGTGCAGAGAATTCTCTGTTCCGGATTTCTGAAGGTCTAGGTATCTGTGAAAAAGAGATGAGGAGCAGATAAGCTGATAGCCTGGGAAACATTATGGACATTCCAGATGAGGGCCATCTCTTGTATTTTCACTTCAGTGCAATTTCACTTCAGTGAAATTCCTAACACTATGGAATAAAACGAAGGTAGGAGAACTGGTAGCAAAACAACACAGAAGGCAGTTTTAAGATGGCACTGGCTGATGGTCCCCAAGACACAAGGCAAGAGCTGATCCACAGGGGATGATAACAGACTCTTAGGCCAGTTCATGGTTGCAGAGTCTGGAAAGGGTGGGGTGCAAAGTGACTTTGCAGCCAGATAGAACTAAGTATTCCATGCTCTTGAGATTTACTTGATTCTGTGCTCAATAAATATAACATGTTGGTGTTCTGGCTGGGAAAGCTCTATCTCTGTACATCTTCCATTATAAGAAATAATAGAGATAATATGGTTTTTGGTGGAAAGTTGTGTAGGAATTTGCCACCATGTTTCTGTATGCTTTGAATGAAGTTTTCAAATGGTTCAGTAAATGGTATTTCCATGTCATATGTTAATTTAGAAGAGACAGATTTTCCAGTGTCTGTTATGTGTTCTGTTTAATGTTTAATATCTTTATAATGTATAGAATGTTTAGGGTTAAATATAGGGTTCATATTGTTGGAACAAATGAGTCATTCAGAGATGGTGAGAAGTTTCAGGAAAACATTCTCCATATGCTTTGCTGGCTGACCCTAATATGCAGAGTATTCAATCATACAGCTTTTACATACAGTTTGGTTTTGAACCTCAGGATTGAAACCTGTGCCACTTGCTAAGCAGATTCTGTGAACTTACAGGTACTTGGCGGGTACTTGGCCTCTCAGCAGACAAGGGCTCTACATGGTTGTTCTGGTGCAACTTAACTCTTGCTCTCTGCCCTTCACTGAGTTTCAGAAAGAGTGAATTTATTTAAAGACCCGACCAAAGGATGCAAATCCTTAGCTAAAACTGAAGGAAGAAATGCTATTCTTTTCCTTCAGGATGTGAGGAAGGCAGTCTTATTTTAGATACTGAATGCAATCAGGTGAGATGGAGGGAAGATAAGAAGAAATATGTTGCACTCTGAAGCTTTTAGGCTTACTGCATAGCACAGAACTTCACACTTCTGCACATCTGGATGTAAGTTCACTTCGTCCTCTTAAAAATGTTCAAAAGCTTCAGAAATAAGCATTTCAAGGAGACATAGTTAGCAAAGACAAACTAAGCAAAGCACTGTGTTCCTACTCACAGCTGTCTGTAAGGTTCTGAAAGATTTCTAAGGAGAAACTGTTGCAGAGTAGCAGTATTTGGTTGATAAACTGGCTGAACTCTTCAGTCATGAGATCTGCAATCCATCAGACCTGAGACAACACATTCATCAGTTTAGACGTTTTTTTTTTTCTAACAACGTGGGAATTGCAGCAACTGCTTCATGTAAGAACTTAAAACACCCTTTAAATCATTCCTGAGCTGTCCTAGTAAAGCTGGGTTTATTTTCCTTCTCTTCTTGGGTTATTGATCCTTTGAGCTTCCCTACAGGCTGACCCTAAGCACTCAGTGGGATAAAAGACATATATATGAAAGAGCTGTACCAAGAGGCGGTGTGTGTCACTCCAGAAAAGCTGGGTCAGGGTGTGATTGCTGGAAATGGCTAGCACCCACATTTTATTGCAGTACCTTCTAATCCAGGATTTTATGGAATTTTTAAAGATAGAGGTCAAATGGATTAAGCTGAGGATAGGGATGTAAGAGAAGACCACCTAACATGCAGTGGGAGCAAGGCCATATTTTCAAACTGTTGTTAGGGATTTATTTATTTATTTATTTATTTATTTTGCCAAATTCTGGGACTCTGAGTTTTAGGTATATCTTCAAAGAACGGCAATGCAACTTTAGGGATGTCACTTGTAGACTGCTTTGGAAGAAAAGCTGAACTAAAAAATCTGCAGTGAAATAACTTTTCTTTGCTATTCTCCTGTTTGGTCTTTGCTAAGTATGTTCTTTTTTTCCCCTCTTAATGTCTCAGTGTGCTGCAGGGCTTGTACCTGAGCAGCCAGTGAACTGAATACACAGAAGCTGGGTTTTCTGGGTATATACAGAGAGGATTTTCACCTTACACCCTACTGGCTCCTGACAGCTCGGACTCTCCAAACTCATGAATAGCATGGCAGTTGCATTCTCTTACAGCTCGGACTCTCCAAACTCATGAATAGCATGGCAGTTGCATTCTCTTATCTATTTTTACAGAAATGCTATTTTACATCTTTAACTTCTCATTGGTGTAATGTATGCTTAAGCCAGAGGGTTGAGAACCACTTCTTCTCTATCTTACATACTGCCAAGATTGGTACAGTGAGTCAGTAAATAACATTTTCTCCCATTAGGTAAATGAGCTTTTGAGGAATTGTGATTCTACTGAGACTGGTGGGAAAATAATGGGTTGCGTAAATAACTCTGAGGAAAGTGTAATGATTTTAAGATGGCCAGTAATAAGGAGAAATAAAGTAAACATCAGCACTATGTTGTGGTTATGATAGGCGATTATCTGAGCAAACGAATAATTTACTAGAACTGGAATCCAGAACAACGTGATAAATCTGGACAAGCCTGTCTTTTTGTTGATCATCCTTGCAAATGATGAAAGCCGAAGCATGCACTCTACTATTTCTGATAGCTGGTCTGATGACAGATGTGGTTAGCTAATGCCTTGCTGTGTTTTCCAAATGATTTCAATTATTGATACCACTTGCTGTTTTGTTTTGTCTCCTCTCCATTTTTTTTAGGAGTAGTTCTTCTACACTTCGTTTTCAAGAACCTGATAGTTTCGGGATAGGTTGGGAAAGCTGCACTTGCAGCTTGGTAATGCTTTGGTAGGCTCATAATCTGTTAATCAGCATTCTGACTGAGTGAACAAAGCACATTTTGTGAGTTTTTTTGAGCCACCGGGAATTATACTAGATTATTTTAAGATCTGTTGTGTGTGTTTCCTTCTTCCTGGTTTTAACACTTAAAATGATTTATTTTCCTTTAATTCTTATCTTCACAAAATTACGTTCAGTTGTGTGATTTATCTTGGAAGGTGTCTTGGCTTTGTTTTTAATTTATATATTGTTTATAATTCAAAGATATTTTTCATCTTGGGATACTTCAAGTTATCTCTGAAAATGCATGGTTTCTCCCAGTTTCTGGAGTGATATTTCAAACTGCACAGCAGATAACTACTGCATATCAAACATTTTCATGCACAGTGTGTGTTTCCCAAAACAGGACATTATAACTGACTAAATGGCAAGCCTTAGAAATTATGCAGTTGTTTCTAAATAATTTTAAACAGCAGTAAGATTTATGGGACTATTGACTTATTTTTGCACCTGAGTGTTTAGAAACTACCCTCTTGTGTCTTATAGGACCTTGCTCTGATCACAAGAACTGAAACATATTCAATGTAGAGTTATTCTATTCAATCCTTAGTTACACTTTCATAACATAAAAGTTTTGAGTTCAAGTTTCTTGTGCTGTGCTGGCAAGAGTGGCAGATTTTGGGATAGTACCTACGTTTTAGGACAAGAGGGAATGGCCTCAAGTTGCAGCAGGGGAGGTTTAGGTTAGAAATTCTGAGAAATTTATTATCAGAAAGAGCAGTGAGACATTGGGATGGGTTGCCCAGGGAGGTGATGGAGCCACCATCCGTGGGGGTGTTTAAGGAAAAATTGGACATGGTGCTTAGGGACATGGTTTAGTGGGTAATAGTGGTGGTAGGGGGAGGGATGGTTGGACCAGGTGATCTTGGAGGTTTTTTCCAACCTTTATGATTCTATTATTTTATTTTTCTCTTATTCCTCTTTTGAATCAGGGCAATTAAATGCAAAATCATGTCTGAATTCCCTGGGAGAAAGTCTGATCACTTGCTAGGGAGTCTGTGAACATCACCATAACTAACGCTGGCGGTGGTCTCCTCTGGCTTCAGTACCCGTGAAATGCTTCCACACGTTCAGCTTCATGAAAAAAGAGAATGTCTTGTTTACTCATAGGATGATTTGAAGGGAGTTCCAGTAACTTGTCATCTCTTTTTTTTCTGATGCTGATATTTCCCTTGATGATCTCAAAGAGTGAACAAACAGTACTGTATCAAAAGTGGCAGATTATAGTAAATTAGATCCCTTTCTAAATGCCAAGGAAAAAAACCCAAATGTATCTAGAGAATTTCCAAGTGCAGCCAAAAAACTACTTTGAGATTCATTCTGTGAAAGGACAAGCTAATGAATTTAGGGTTTGCAATCCAAAGTAAATAAATCAGTCCTGAGAGGGGGTGGCTTGTAAAGCTCTGGGAGATGTAGGGGTAATAAAGGTCTAACAAATAGACATGACTGTGTAGCATGATGAGGCTGCAGAAATGACAACTATAATAGTATGTCAGTGCTGAATCCTGAAAGAAAGAAACAGCAAAACTCTGCTCTTTGTGATAACAAGAGGAGCCCTGGAACAGCAATTTCATTTTGGGGAGAAACATTAGAAAAGTGTTAGGGAAGAGATGGGAGTTAGAGAGGAGTTGTGATGTCTCTAGGACAAAGACATTTCTGTGGGAGTTAGATGTGTGTGCATGAGCTGATGATGGGAGAGCTAAAGGTGTTGCCTTAAATACCAAGGAGAGAGAAAGGAAAAGTTAAGGGTAGAAAAAAACAAAAACTACATGGTGAAAATGTCAACAAAATGAAGATGCTGGACACAAGGCATGGTAACTTTGAAAACTCTTCAGAAGGTGTGATGACAGAACTTCCACTCCAGAGCTCAGCTCTGGAAAGGATGATGTGTGCTAAGATTGGATTGTAAATTGGGAGAGGTATTGACTGGATGCCATACAGGTTTCCAGTAGCAGCTAGTAGATCACCTGAAGTCAAGGAAGGAACAAGTGTGAGAACTGTGTGGCAATGCAATGTAATTTGCTGTTACCATAGATACATGTGAATGTACATAAGTATTAGAGTGGTATGGTTTACTAAACTGTGGAAAGCTGCTGTGGCTTGTTCTTCTCCCATACAAACAGATTGGAATATTTTCAAATTTATTATAATAATTTGTTATCAGTATAGCCTATCACTACAATCACCTCATGAAATCAAGGCTCATAACTGAAATAAAAATCCCAGAAGAGACAGAGGGTTTCTGTGTGCTAAAACTAAAAATCAGATTTGCTATACACATGCAAGCAAACATTTGCAAAAGTATGCAGGCTTGTATTCTTGAAATTACCCATATTTTACCTCCTGACAGACAAATTCCTTGCTCTGAGCCATCATTATCTTGCTGATGTGGACCTTTTTTGTAAGTAGCTTTGAAATTAGCTAATGAAAGATGGTAGACATGAGATGATGATCTCTGTCAGAAAATGTGTGTTTTAGCCCTCAGTAGGTGGGAGGTGTGAAGGGAAGGTTTACAGTACTGCAATGGTATGTTCAGGATATGTGAAGCCTGATCTTTTATTATTCAAACGGGTATAATAGGAATTGTTTTGATTGCACTCATTTCTGTGTAGCTACAGAAACATTGCTATAGGGCTAAGAAAGGGAAATGAAAATTGTGTTTTGTGATGGTGAAGGATGCAGAGGGAGTAGGTGGGAGGCAGGAACAGGTAAAATAAATAAAACTTCTTGTTTTAAAAGAGATGTGTATTTACCCAGAGTGGTGAACTTGAGTGACTTTCATGAGCCATGTGACAAACAGACAAACCCTTTCTGGTAGAAATGAACTTGGGGGAAGACCAGACCCTGGGGTTCTATCTTCCTGGGGTCTTTTGAAAGTTACCTCAAAAAAGAACATGTATGCTCTGTGAAGCTTTCATTACTTTACTATATTTTTGGGATTTTGCCTTGGCTGGTTTTTCTGCTAATGTGACACTGGCCAAGACCTAGGAAATTATTTCCCTTTAGTGTGTTCTCCTAAGATCTTCAATTATTATGGGATGCTGAACAGCTTGGGATGGGTAATATTATGGACAATGAAATGATTTTTCCCAACCTAAGGAAAAGCATACGGAAAGCAAAACACAGTTGTAAACAGTGTTGAGTGGTTTAAAGGCAGCAAGCTGCCTGCAAATCAGTGGGGGCTACAGTACTCTATCCATAATATCTAGTGTTTGTAGTTTCTGAGTTTCCTCTAAGTTTTTGAACACTTCAGGATCAAGCATGCCACTGTGAATTCATGAAATTGCCTAATTTACTGTTACAGCTGAAATGCATATGCCAGTTCAGAGAGAGAGAAAAACAAACAAACAAAAAAAGCCTTCCTTATGTAAATATTATTCCTCTCTTTTCATAAAAAGCAATCTGCTCACAAGTGCTTCCCTCTAGGGCAGAGAAGCTGTCGGCCTTCAGGACAGAAAAAAATATTTTTGTTATCATTCAACCCAGTATGCTGAGCTCTGTAAATTTATTGTCTTGGTGTATAACACTGAGATTACTTTATAATTTAATAGCAGAAGGTATGATTTTTACTGTTTGGAAGTCAGAAATTTCAGAACTGTCTTCAAGGCTATGTAGCTTTTTCCTGGAGTAATCTAAATTACTAATTTGCCAGTTGCTCATTTGTGGCTGGAACTGCAATGCTTTTGGAAAGGCAGCATTTATTGTACTTGGTCACGGGTTGGTCAGTTGTATGCGTTTGCTATGTATTTTGCCGAGTATTTCTGGTACTCGCTATGATGTGTTTCGGAACAAGACGACATAGTGTTACCTTTCCTGCCTACATGCTAACTACAGAGGGAGGGAGAAGTGACAGTGAGCTCTAGGACTGCAGGTGTGTTTAACCCTTTGCAGTCTTTGCTGTGGTACTGCTGCATGAGCAGAAGCAGTGTGCTGGCCAGAAAATCACGGCAAAGTGGCAGCATGATCTATTCTGGCAGAAGGAGGCTTACTACAGAGATCTAAGTCGAGGTTATTTGTATACTTGTATTGCTCCAAACCTTACACTAGCCTAAACTGCAAGAGTGATGGCAGGTGAAATCCTGGCTTTCCATCAATGGCAAAACACAGACTGACTTCAGAGGTCATAGCTTTGCTAGGCTTGTTTATTCCACCACTCAGAGCTATTTTAGCCTGGGGATAGGTAGGAAAAATGAGCCTGTGAATCTACCTGCAGTCTGTGACAGAAATCACACTAAGACTTGAACTGAAAGCAGTTTTATGGAGTCAATAAAAAGATTTCACAGGGAGACCTCTTTTCTTCTGGATGACTTGTGGACTGGTTCAGGATGGGACTTTGCCTAGTGCAAACCTTGAAGCAAGTAGTACATCTTGTATTGAAGATGGAGCAAGTATGTACAGCGGTGTTTCCCATGTCACTGCTGGGCTCAGTGCTTGCCCACTGGGGCAGCTGCCCTGGATGATGTTGTTCAGACAGTATGAAAATCCCTATCAAAATTTCTGAGCTTATTGTAAACACGCACGATAGCCATGATTTCATTAGTGTGTTTTCTACGGAAGGCAGTCTTTTATTTGCAAGATTATAAGGAGGGAAATCATCCAGCTCTCCTGAGATGGTGACTAAGAATTGACTTAGGGGTTGGGGCATGAAGCCTTGAATCAGGATGTCGCTCTTCTTAAGTTTCAAAATGAATAATAAGAATGAATGTATGTGGAAAGAAAGCAAAGCAGGCTGAGATTTAGACACTTGACATTGCAGATGTTCAGGGACTGTCTCATAAGGTTCCTATTACTTCTCATGCTGCTGCCTGGCGCCTCTAATTTTACAGGGTGGGTGGGAAGAGGTGTGTGATTTAGACACTGAAAACCATTTTTGAAATCCAAAACTGCACATTTTGATATTGCTTGTAATCATGGTAGCTTGCCTTCTTGTTTGAGTATGCTTTTGAGAAAAGTTACCTCTTTCTTTTCCATAACCATAGCAACAAGTCATTGCTATCACTTTTCAAGCTTCTTGCTGTAGTCTCTGTTTTGGTCCAGAAGAGGGACCTAAGCTAGCCCTGGAAATGACCTTTCTGTCAGTCAGACCATTGGGTGGTACCTCTGATAATACATCTCTTTGCTCTCCTTAGGTCACTGCCTTTTATTTCTTTTATGTCCTTAGAGGCTGCTGCTAATAAATGCTATCTATGTATTATTATTCTTTCTTTCAAAGCGTATACTCTGAAAGCCCTGCTGTTATTTTAGGAGGTACAAACCAAAACCTTCACCTTCTTCCAAGCTAGCAAGGAAGCTAATTTTTCTCTTCTGGCATTTTAAGATATTGGAAGATTTTTATTTTTTTTTTTCACCTGCCATTGATATTTATCCAACAATGTTTGCTTGATAACATCATCATAGCCGCTGGCTGTTTTGCTTTGTTACATAGCCACAGTGCCAGGGAAGTTCAGTGTGTGTAGCACCTCCCTGGCATTTACTGCTGCACGGACAGAACAGCCTCGGTGTAAATGCTGGATGTAGCACACAAGGCAGCACCTGCATCCATCAGCCCTTGTCGAGCAATTATTGGTCTGACATGTCCTGGGGAAAAAATGGGGCTACCTTTGCTTATGGTCACGTATGATTAAGCTGTTCCTTTGGTCATTGTGCTGAGGATGGCAGAGAAGCTTGTAGGACTGGAATGGACATTTTACCTTCTCTGTCCCTAAAAGGATGTTCCCATTGCTGGTACTTACACGATATCTGTACTGCTGCCAGTAAACTGCGAGGCATGCAGGAATGTTTTAGGAGCATTAGACTGGTGTTTATGAGCATACATACATCCTCAGTGTGAACCACCTAAGCACAGGGCAGGTAACAAATTTCTCTTATCCTTTATTTCAGTCACCTGATTCCTGGAGAATATGTAACTTGATAGAGTAAATTCATTCAGTTTCCATGAAGACAAATGTTTTCCAAAAATTGGATTTTATTACAGGACAAGACTGCTTCTCAGAGCGTGACTTGTATAATCCTACTCTTTGCAGGCTGTAAACAGTGCATGTTCCCTGGCATTTCCATTATTTTCTGATTTCTTTTTAGAGTCCCCAGATCTCTTTCTCAGGGCTCCCCTTCAGAAGTTCAGCTGTTTGCTACCCTTCTGTCATTGGTGATATCCTGGTGTGTGACAGAGCTCAGACCTCCACTTTCTTCTTTGGAAAGGCAAGGCTGGTTTGTTTTCCTTTAAGTGGCTTCTTCAGATTTTGGCTAGCAGTGAATAAAGCCTGGTGTCTCTCGCTCAGAGCATACAGAGGAGAAAGGAGTCTGAGGCCTTGTGGCTCCAAGCCCAGGAATCTGCTGGAATAATAAATCTGATTTATGTATGTGTAAAATAAATAAATGCTGAAATGTTCACTCATATTGTTTATTTAGATGTTCTGCCACACACTGCAATTTTAGGCTTTTTAAAAAAAAGTTTTTAAAAATATTGCTAATGTCTTGTAAAAGTAAGTCTTAAGAGGAAAAAGAATGAATGTTTTTTTTATGTTAATTTTTAAAGCAAAATAAATTCAATACCCACACTAAATTGAAGATGACCAAAGAACAAAACAAAATCCATTAGTAATTAAACTGTGAAGTACAATCTATTTAAAACTGTCACCATTTTGACAAGCTAAAGGGGAGCTCATTTAAGGGAAATGTCATCTTCATGGCTGAATTTTGATTAGCTTCCAGCTTGTGTGAAATGTTGAAAGTTGCTTTCTCCTCCTCCTCCTGATTTGGTATTAGACTTTCTTTATCAAAGGCCTTGGGATATGTGCGACTCTGTTCCTGATCACATTTTGGATGGCAGTTTTGTAATTAATTTTCCCAGGGTTATGTCATTTCTTCAACCATTTCATTTCTGCATCTCACTTAACACCATTTGATTTCCACTTTTCTCTTTTTCAATTCTATTGGGAAATAGATGACATATCAAGGATTTTGCAGACATTGAAGTGAAAAAGGTAAATTGAAACACAAGTCAGTGAAGCAACAAATCAGTTAACTGCATTGCTGGGAGTTAAGCATGGGGACTGCAGTTCTCCAGCCATTGTAAATCCACAAACCCCAGTGCAGGTAAGATAATTATCCCTTGCCAATCCACTAGCAGGGACACTCAGACTAGGAGGCAAAGCTCATTCTAGACTCCCATTAATTTGTGGAAGTAGAGGCAGTTTCCTTCATTGTTCATGGTCTGAATCAGCCTTGATTTAGAGATGCTGAGAGGTGGCCTGCTCCTCACCACTGCCCATAGATAAGGCTCAGGGTGATGAGTTACCTCTGCTCAATGCGTAACTGAGTTTACTGTGGTGTCTGGATGGTGACTCATAGCTGCAGAGAAGGAAAGAGCATTTCCATTTAGTGCTCTCCCAAAATTGTAAATCACATGCTTCAGTCGAAGGAAAAATATGTCCAGAGAGATGCAGGACTGGTGTCAGATCACTCTTCTTGCTGGGCTTTGTATACTTTATGGGGTCAAGATTTTGAAGAAAATGAACTTCTAGTCCCTCTTGCAATTTAGAGAAGTGTAGGAAAAAAAATGAGAAGAGATTTAATAACTATGTAGCCCTCAGAGCAACTACCTTTCGTTTACCTGCTTTTCTTGCAGGTTTCAGAACTGTCTGCTAGGCTTAGGAGCTTATAATTTATTTCAGCTGGAAGGTAAGTAATTATATTTCTTGATGTGCCACTTTTTACCTTGCCTTGTTCTAAGATACTGAGTTGGCAGATTAAGGGCCTTTTCTGTAATTTATGTTCATCAACAAGTCTCTCATCCGTTTCTCTATTTTCTCTCTGGCTTTTGAAACTCTGAACATGTATTGCACCCTCTGCTGAGCAATGAGGGAGCCTAAATCAGTGCAGCACAAGGAGTGGTACTTCCATGAGAGGCTGCCTAATTGTTTTGCAAACCCCTGGCCTCTGCTGCACCTACCCAGTGTGCTTGGAGAGCAGCTGGCTAAAAGTCGAGCCACTTCAGAGGAGGATCCCACTTCCACTGAAATTTCAGTGCTGTGGTGGTTCTTTTGTTTTGTTTTGTTTGTTTGTTTTCTGAAGGTGACAAAACAAGCAGCGTGTTTTAAGATTTAAAAAGAAGAGGATGTTGTGAAAGAGAAGTTAACTTAGCGCCTAATGGCAGGTAGCCATGAACAGCTGTATGGATGTCTTGCTTATTTTTCTAATCCTTGTTGAATGTTTTTTGCCTTTGCCTTATCCTTTGCTTTTGTTTTGTTCATGGCATATTTATGGATGTGATTTTACTGTAGATGTATGGGTGGTGGTATCTGAGTATATTTTTAAATTGCCAAATATAGTCTTTGAAAGGCTCAAATGCATTACTCAATTCCAGGATGACTTGGTGTGAAAGCCAGGTGGTTGTGCAGAATTTTCTTGCTTAAAAAGTATTATCTTTCCATAAATACTTGTAGCAACCTCACGGAAACTCACTTGCTGAAGTCCCTGAGATAAGAAGGGATCTTACTGAGTGTGCAAGCTCCTGCTGTCAATTTAAGTATCATGCCAGTTGTGTTGTGGTTTTTTATTTTTTTATTTATTTTTTTTTTCCCCTGAAATTGGCTGTAACTGCATGATAACTTTATCTAGTTTTGAAGTGATACAGGCAACACAACTACATCTTTCTCCATTCTAAGAATGTCCTTTTTTTTCTTTTCTTTTTTTTTTTCTTTTCTTTTTTTTTTTTTAATAGTTCTTCCCCTTTCTTTGGAATCTGTAGCAGCTGTTTTAGTGTGATTTTTCTACACAAACCAGCAATTGGAGCCTTGTATTCTCAGGTGAGAAGATCTTGCCAAGGCACAGTTGTTTCTCCTGGATATCTATGTGTTTGATGGTAGGGTTTTATTCTATTAAAACACATTCTTCTGGGAGGCAAATAAAATTGTTTGTCTTGCTCAGTTACTGAAGTTATATTTAAGAAGCCTACAGTTTGGAATGCCTTTTTATTTTTGTCTCTACTTGCATTCAGTTGAATAATATATGCCTGTCTTTGACAACAGCTATGGCACATGAATATTTAGACTAGTGTGGAGGTTGAAGAAGGGAGAGAACTCTTAATAAATGTAGCCCTGTGTGTGAGTGTATATATATATATATTTATATATATATATATACACATATATATATAAATATATATATCTCTCATAGAATGCTTTAGGTTTGGAAAGGATCATAAAGCTCATCTAGTTCCAACTCCCCTGACATGGGCAGGGACACCTTCCATTAGACCAGGCTGCCCAAAGCCCCATCCAGCCTGGTCTTGAGCACCTCCAGGGTTGGGGCATCAACAACTCTGGACAACCTGTTCCAGTGCATCACTGCTGTCATGACAAAGAATTTCTTCCTAATATCTAATCTAAATCTACCCTATTTTTTAAAAAATATATGTTTTATACACACACATGTATATTTATGTGTGTGTGTGTATACAAATATACATATTCTTGTGTGATGTCAGAGTTGCCCTTCCAAATCAGTGTCTTAAACTTTAGTGAGGGGGTAGGTACAGTAATGTAAGAGAATTCACTACAAATTAGGAAAATGTCTATAAAGACCTATATTGTAGTATGAAAGGTCTAGAGCTTCATGGAAAAGCTCATGTACATTAAAATTGGCTGTAAACTCAGCACGTTTACACGGTGGGGAATCTTGCCACTGGCAGCCTTACTGACTACCCAGCATGGGGTTCCTATAAGCAGGGTCTTGACTGACTAGAGTGAAAATTTTTTTTTTTTCTTTTTTTTTTTTTTCCACGTCCATTGACAGCAGTATGAATGCTGTATAGATATAAAGGAACTGCTTCATTTCACTACTAAAAAGCTTATAGTAGTGACTGCAATAATTTTGATATTATCCTAAAGAGATGCAATTTTGTGCTTTGCGCTCTAGAAATCTGCAGACAAATGGAAGCTTCCAAAGCATGGAGAGATGAGAAATATAGAATATGGGACTGGTGGGGACAGTCAGAAGTTTATTTAGACTAGAGAGAGCTCTTGTGACTTAGCAAAATAAAATAATAATTTTAAAATGATGAAGATTTTTTCACGAATTATTATCTAGACTACTGTGGGAAATAAAAGACGTAAATAATGAATTTGACATAAGGAATTATTTTCCAGCTACAGGGACTGTGAAGAGCTGGCTTCTTGTGGAAGCTGTGAAATGTGCTTCAGTGATTAATTCACTACAGGTTACAAACTGGTTACATGATTTCTGGTAAAGGAAGAATTCGATACGCTTCTTATCCTGCCTCAGAACAAGGGAGAAAAGAAGCCAGACACTTTGATATCACTGTCAGCTCTTTCAACTCTCATCCATCTGTACATTAAAATGGGGAGTAGATATCTACAGAGTTGCTGTAGGTTTAGGTAACAACACACAGAATATCATTTTCCTGCCTATTTGTGTGAGGGCACCCAAAGATGGAATGTGAACTGCTCCAAAAAAAAAGCAAGTCAGTGGTAAACCTAGTAGAGAATATATCAAAATCCCATTCTACAGACAAGGCAGCTGTAATCTTATCAATGATATCCTGGAAAAGTAAATGTATTTTTTGATCAGTGAATGTCCAAAATAGGAGAAAATCAGAGTTTGGGGATTACAAAGACCTTGGCAAGGTCATACAAATCATAGAAATTATGTCAAGAGTCTTACCTGAATAAAGAAGGAGGCAAGTTGGACAGAAACATAATAACTAGTGTCATCCAGTGTTTTGGGACCAACGCACAGGTCAGATTTGTAATCTAAATGGGCTCATCAGTTGGGAGTGGAGGCAAGATCCCAGCTAAACATTTCATAACCTAGAAGTAGATATCAGCTATCTTAAGATCTTAAGACTTTTTATTATCTCCTTATTTGCTGAAGGAGATGGATTTTGGGAAGTATTTAATAAGAGTAAAGCAGCTCTGGTAAACTGTATAGTTAAGGGAATTTATGGAAAATGTAACTCAAGCTTAATCTCAAACCACTTAAATATGCAATGTTGACACACTTGCGTCTTCATAAAATATTCATTTCATTAACACTTTTTTTTTTTTTTTTTAATGCTTTTACTGCTGGTCTATTGGGAGTAAAAGGGAGTCTAAAATTTGAGATGGTGGTGATATGTTTGCCACCACCCACTTTCATAATGTTCAGGTTAATTCTTCAGCCATATGTATGCTGCCCCAGATGGTGGCTAGTTTCAGCAGAGCTGAGACAGGCATGAGACTGGTTTACCATACGTTGTCCCTGGGAGATCTTTTCCAAACCTGGAAGTAAATTAAATAGTAGGCAAGGTCTATTTTAAAGAAAGGACATTTAAGTTTTTATTTCATCTGGAATACCCCTTTCAAGCTGACTTTCTCCTGCTAGGCTTGTTTTATATTTGATTAGTTCTGGGAGATGGATTTTGACATTTAAAGTATGTGTAATAGAAAGAGAATAATGACATAGCAGGGATTACAGAAAAATATTTGCCCTTGAAAATGGTAATGCATTGTTAAATACAGGTTGCATCATATCTAAGTATAATAAAATAAAAATTGAAATGTGAATGATTGTGTTGGGAATGAATAGTCTCTGAGAGCAATAGAGGAAGACAGAAGAGAGGACCTTGGCAATTCTAGCAAAATGCAGAACATCACTGCTGAAAATGGATTTTGTAGTATGGTTTTATTGTATTTCCTAACCTGATATTTTATTTTAAAAAAAGGACAAATTAAAAAAAAAAAAATACTATGCACCCGAATTAAATATTAACAATGATTGTGTGCCTGGATGTCATGTCATGTCAGCTCCTCAAAGGAGAAGGTGCATTTATGTGACATTCCTGTTAATGCTGTTGAGAGGAGTTAAAAGTAAAATTTTATTGGGGGATGCAATGGGAGGTTATTTGTAGGGTGCATCTTTTTTGATTTATACTGTGGCTTCCATGACACCTGTGTCAGAACAGCTGTGGTGAGCTGAGGGCTGGAACAGTAGGCCAATGATTGGGAGAAGGATTTAGGATCTGTTTTCCTGCAAGTCATCTGCAGTCAGTGCAGTTCAGGGGCCTCTGAAGCCTACAGTTCGATGTTGTTTCCTTGACTCCACTATCCCCTATGTAGTGGCATGCAGATGTATTTATTTCCACTTTTCTGGTCAGGGATAAACTGTGCTGAGACTGGAAAATTTAATAACCAGTCCTCTGGAGCCAAGGGGGGTGATTGGGGTGATTGTGGTTGCTTTGGTTTGTAGGAGGATGGGCTTTTTTTTTTTTTTTTTTTTTTTTTTTTTTAAATTGAAGTAATCAAAATTGTCTGTCTGGGGAGTTTCTCATAAGGTGTTAGCTGCTTTCCCAGACAGGACTAAGTGTTGGGAACTGACTGGTGTAGTTGTTTTGTCACTCAGTTGACTGACAAAATGTGAATTAAAAAGGTTAGTTTTGCCTGTCTTTTTATTCCTGTTAGTGATCCTTATCCTTCCATGTAACCCATGCACTGTGGTCCTTGTCATTATAATGAGTGTTATGAATGGGTTTGGTCACTCTCTTTTGGGCCAAGGTCTCATCCAAATCATCATACATGTACAGGGGAAGGAAAACTTATGATCTAAGTGCATGAAAAAACAAAACAAAACAAAACAAAACACAGAGATATCAACAAATATGCTGCTTCCTGATCTGCATACTTTTGCTAAGTTTATTCTAACAAGAGGCAGGACTACAGTTTTCTTGTAAATAAGCTATTTTTTTCTTTTCCCATCCTTTGTTTTTCAGATGTCCTTAATTCCTACTGACAGTAACTAAATCAAGTTCTCTTCTAGTTGTGTTTAAAGACTAGAAAATCCAGCACTAAGATAAGGAATTACAAGCAGTGAAGACTGCTCCAGCTTTCAAGTCCTGCCACTCCCAAGAGCCCAACATGGCCCACTTCCTCATGCTATTGTTAATGGTGATTCTCAAAATACTGTTATTTAAATAATGTTTTTGATGAAAGGAAAATGCTTGAGTCCTTTGTGTTTTGATTAAGATAGAGGAAGCCTGGACCTGCTTCTTTGTGTCTCATATGTGCTTGGTTTACTTACCTGCTTTTGCATTTTATCTAACCTTTGTCGTTCTGGTATCTATGTGCTAATGGAACTTGCCTTGCACCTCTCTTGTGCTAGATTTTGCTCCTAGCAGATACATCCCATGGGCTCATAAAAATGCAGCTGTGGAGAAACTTATATTGTGCCTCTGGCATGCTTAGAGCTGCAACAAAATGCAGTGCATTTAAAGAAGTTATTGCCCGTTTGTCATGCTGTAGGCTTCCACTCCTATTTTAAAAATGACTTTTTTTGTTTCTGAGGGCTTTATCCTTGCAAGCAGAAGCAAGAGCTTGCTGCATGGTCATGCAGCACAGCTTGTGTGTGATATTTCTTCCCATTTCTAGCCTCTAAAGTATCTAAGAAGCTCCACGTTCCCTTTCCTTTGTGGTAGAGTTAGAGATAATGCATGACAAAAGCTGCTGTAGCCCACTTGGTTCCCTTTGCTTCTTGGATATAGCAAGAAGCTATGTCAGGGTCTCCACTCCCACCCTGTGCACCTCTCGAACTTGAGAATGTCTTTTTCTCAAATCCTAGGGAATGTGAGACTTAATGTGGACCTTTTGTGATCTGTTCAGGAGGGGACTACAGCAGCTCAGTTGCTGTAGGTTGCAGCTCATGGAGTGTTCCTAGTTCTACCACAACTCCCTTTCCCTAGTCCTCTGCCTGTGTTGAGCATTCCCATTTTGTGACATCTCATCTCAGGGAGGTATGTACTCTCCTGACTATCTAAACCAGTTATTCCTTGATCTCAAGATCATCAGAAGAAAGCAGTTGTGTACCCTTCCACTGACTCTACAGATGTGTCTGCTCTGCAGTGTTCTTTGGGATTTCCAAATGCATTGACCTTGCAGTGTGCTGTGCCAGCTCTGTCGTCTCCTCAAAATACAAAAGGGCCTCTTTTTTTCTATTTCTCTCCTGTAACACTTGCGGTTTATGTCATTCAGCTGTTGAGGATTCTTCATCAATTTTCAGTGTTCTTTAAATTCCTGTTTGCACATCTGTTTGAAGCTGAAAAGTTCCTGTTATGTAAACCTGCAGATCTTTGCAGCCAAATTGTTTTTTCTGAAGATTAAAATATTCGTTGTTCTGTTCGAGCAGTGGCTGTTTTCTTGTTGAAGAGACAGAGCTGATAATTTCAAACAAAATGAGTAATTCTTTCCCCAGGTGATCCACCAAGTAGTGAGCTGCTGTGAATTTCTGAGATTGGTGTATCAGACCTTTTCAAGTTTGTGTCTCAGAACCTGTGGTGGTAACTGTGGGAGATCAGCAGGTATCTTTGTGGAAGAGGACAGATTAATACATATGTGTATATATGTGTGTGTGTGTGTGTGTATACCTGTTTTCAAGCTCAAATATGAGTTCTATGTCATTACCAGAAAAAGAAGTCAAAGGAGGCTCAGGAAGTCCTGCAGCACTGCAGAGATTTTAAAGAGGTCTGAGAGCTGAAGTGACAAAACAGAAGGCTCATGGATTCTTAAAGTCAGTGTAGGGTGTCTGAGGTGGAATGTGCTCCAAGGAAGGGCCAAAAGAGTAGTATTTAGAGTAGGGTGCTGGATTTACACAGCTTTGGAGTTGTTAGGAAATAAAGAATTATAGGATGGAACTGGGAAGGATGGGTAATTGAATCACATAGGAACTGAGTGACTGGATACTGAGGCCGAGAAAAGCCTAAACACCAGAAATACACATGTGGGGGCTGCAGGAGAGATCTGTGAACAGAAACATTGGAAAACAAGAGTTAAAGTATGTATTTAGTGTCAGGAATGGCAGAAGTGGCAGGCTACCCATCGACTGAATGTGAATTTAACTTGGGGTATTTCATTCAGTCCTTCAGAAACAGTGCTTTTAAGTGAAAAGTGATAGCAACAGCTATATTGGCTCAAGGTATGGATTGAGCAAATGATGGATTGTTAGACTAGTTAAAAATGAATACACAGTGTAAGGGGATACTAAGACTAGGTTGAACATGTTAAATACGAATAAGCTAAACAGTGCTTTTAATATGCCTTGTTGGCTACAGTTTTGTTACTTATTTTTTTGCTTATTTTTATGTAAAGACTTGCACTGGGATGTTAATCAGCACATCTAGCCATTAATCTTTTTTATAGGTTGATCGTGATAGCTGACAATGACCAAAAATACATCTTTACAAGTGATAATAAGCAGGCATAGGGACTCTGTTACTGGTGGATACTTTGGGTTCAAATAACTTGCTGCAAGAAAACAGATTTGTTGCAAAAGATGCTGATGATGCTGATTGTGTCTTAGATTATGGTGTGGTCAGTGATAAAATCGACAAGCTGCAGGAAAAATGCATATTATTTACTTGCTTCTCCACAGCATAAATTCCATTCTGTTCAGAAAACTTATGAAATGTCAGCAATGTAGAACTCATCCAAAGTCCATCTAGTTGTGGTATGGTTGTGTTTTTTTTTGTTGTTGTTTTGTTTTGTTTTTTTCATAAGAGGTTACTTTTTGTCCTCTATGGTCTCATTTACGCTTGAAAATTCAGTGAAATTAACAGCATGCAGAGTGACTATAATGTATTTGCTAGGTCTGTGCTTTCTCAATGGGTCACAAAGGAGCTTTCTGCAGAAAACGCATTCCTAAGAAGTGACTGTTTTTGGAAGTGTCTTTGAAAAGTTGTGTTTTACTAAAAACATTCTCATTTTCATAATTCTCCCACCCCTGTCCTTTTCCTGAGTTAATTAAACCTTTATTAAATGTTTATCAAAAGAAAACACTTAAGATATTCAGAAACTATTTCTCCAAACTGAGGAGCTCAGAAGGGGGGAGAAGCTTGGCACAAGCAGCAAAGCTATAGTCCCTAAAATTGGTCCCAGTTGACTTAAGCTAGCTTTTATCTGGGAAGCTGATACTTTACATGATACAGTGGGGTAGAATAAGATGGAAAAGGTGAAATATTAATGCAAAGGAATACAAAAATAAACTTGCAGTGGACTATCCTGTACACTCAAAAATGTCAATTTAGGTATCACTAATACCTTTCAGGTACTGATAACCAAATACCCGAAAAAAAATGTCACTGCGTGTTGCAGTAGTCCTGATTTATTCTGCCTTGGGGGTGGTATGTGTTTGTGTTTCTGTCTGAAGCACAGAGTTGCTTTCACACCCAGCAGGGCACACGTACTTGATACTTTGACATCAGGCATAGAGAGAGCCCTTGCCCTGGACAGCCTTTGGTTTGTAAGTATTGCTTAATAATTCACTTAGGTGATGGTTTTGCCCAGTTCCTTGTAAAAACAAAAACACTTTAGTACCTTTAGCATAGTATAGCACAGAATTAATAACAAGTTTTTCCACAGTACGGACGGAACTCTGAGAGAGAGTCTGGACAAAGGACTTTTGAAGTAGGCACTTAATTATGTTTTGAGCTTTTCAATGCATTTCTTGAAGTGGGAAGGAGAAAACTGTTTCCCTCTTGGTTTTTCAATAATGAAAGAATATAATATCTCCTGTGTGCAGTGAGCCTGCTCATACTAAGATGTTAGAGGCATTGCTGGAGTCTTGCCTGAGTAAGAACAGCAGGCTGAGAGACCCACAGAGCAGCACTGATGTGCAACCAAACACGATAATGGAAGAGTGGAAAGTAGCATCATTTAAAGAACATCATGAAGCAGTGTCAGGAAGTGTTTTTACAGACACAGATAAATTACTGGGATGCAGTCAACCCACCAGCCAAGAGGAAAAATAAATTTTACTTATGAGAAATAAAAGAGCTGTCTTTATAGGAATGGTGCAATGCAGAGAGCAAAGTGGTCCTGATGGGCTTTCCACAAAGCAGAATGCAACTGCAAATTTATAAAGGCAGCCAGAAAGATGGTTTTGATTTTCAGTGTCTGTTCTGCCATTGTTTTTCTTTATTGTACAAAGCAATCATAATTCAGACTTGAAAGCAATTTAAACACAAGTTTTCAAAAAGACTTGATCTGTTTTTTGAACAACTAATTAATAGGTACTTTGGACTTGTATCTTAAACAGTATTTTAACTGTTAAATATTGTGTGATTTCATCTCTGCCTCAGCTGAGCACTGCAGCTCAATGGAGATGGAAAATTATCTAGATTTTGATAGCACAGTGTTGTAGCTCTTCACCTCTCTGCTTTTCCTTGGTTTTGCTATATCGTTTCTCTACTTTGGCAGACACTGCTCTTGCTGCTGTGTTCCACTTCCTTTACTGGCACTGCACTACAGTTCAATGGAGAGGGATCTTCAGAGACACGAAGCAATCTCAAGGTTTACTTGAATTTTTACCAGGTCTTAAGTGTTTTTTGTATTTTTAACTATGATACTAGCCAATGGAAATCTCAGAGCAATTACAAAGTTAGAGACACTCAAAAAATGGCTTCAGATTCACCCTTGGTTTCTTAATTATGCTTTCCAAGATACTATCTCATTATCTAAAACTCAACTATGTCATTAGTTATATTTCATTTTTTTAATTGCAAGCTATATATTTGTCATATCTATGGAAGCAGAAAACATTAACATTATAAATCTATAGCTTATGCAACCTCAGCAGGAATTGCTAATGAGCAAACCTTCCTTTATATCTCTTTTAAAAGTTCTTTCTTAAAACTTGTCCTGTAAATGGAGACTCTGAGACTAGAGATTGAAGCTGCGTAGTACCCCCACTTGGGCCTTCTTCCTGCCTTGTTATTGCAGGTATCTGTGTCTATATTAATAGTCCATTGTAACAAACTCACTACACTTGTTTTTTGGTTTCTTAACATGTCATTATTTACCTGGCTTC
Organism: Netta rufina; assembly: GCF_964035555.1. NCBI lineage: Eukaryota > Metazoa > Chordata > Aves > Anseriformes > Anatidae > Netta > Netta rufina. The sequence goes on from NC_140135.1 coordinate 12,688,279, forward strand.
CACAAACAAAAATGTAAATGCAAATTCCGGAGAGAAGATTATAATACATTGAAATAATAATCTTAGCAAGTAATCTGTGCTCATAGGAAAGATTGTATTTTGTAGGAAAGCAGATCTCAAACTCAGTCTTATGTTCTTTTGTCACAATTTCTATGCATTTGTTGTCCAGGAGGGCAACTGAGTGGTCAGCAAAACTTAATAGTCATGGCTAAGGGTTGCTAGCAATGCATATAGATTATGCTTTTCTAGGCCAATATCTTGAGTTTGTTGACTTGGTATTTGTCGGATGCTTTGTCAGATCTTTTCACATGTCTTACACACTGTAAAATCATTGTAGGTATTTTCATGAAATCATAGCCAAGCTCCAATGATGGTGGAGTCTCATGAAGCGACAGAGGGTCTTCCTAACCCTGAGAAGGGTTTCTCCATGCCTAATCATATTTTTATCATATTTTCACAGTTTTTCCTTTTACCTGGCATGCACTATGGATTGCATTTTCCTTTTGTCCCTTTCCCTTTTTCCCATTGATCTTGATATCTCTGAGCCGCTATTTGTAGTTTAATTTTGTTACCACTGCTACCTAAGTCTATATGCCCACAAGGTACTCTCAGCTCCACCTGGACTCCACATGAGTGGGCTTTAACTCTGATACCTCACCACTAGGTTACATTTCAGCTTTAAGATCCCTTTCCTCTTCTTGTCTCTGAAGTGCACATAGTGGACATTTTTCATTTGTTTGGAATTTTTCCTTATTCATGTAATTAATAAAAATTTCAGTCATTTAAAATCCTGAATTTCAAACAAGTAAATATTTGGAGGAGGGAGACTGAGAGAGGCATGATTTCAGTTCCAAATACAATAAAAAATTATTATGCAGCACTTCTTCTGCTGTTCTTATAGTCTTTAAATAAACATGAAGAATGCTTTTAAATTGCAGCTAAGCATCTCTCAGTAGCATAGTAATTAAAATTCACACTCCTTTTCCTCAAATTCATGCTGTCGGTAAAGAGTAATATTTAGATCACTTTTTATACAAGTAGAACATTCACTTTCAACAGTTAGTGGTTTTATTTTTTTTCTGGAAGTGATGATATATTTTATTTTACTTGGCAAAAATTGCGACTGCAATTTACTGGATTTGTTGTTTTTATGACCTGTAGATGCACAGTGTATGTACCAGCATACATAATCCCAATTTTATTCTTTTATGCAATGGAGAAACAAAAAAGATTTAATGCTTTGATGTTATCTACACCAGCACCATGAAGGTTTGCAACGAATTGTAGGAGAACAACTGTAGCCACCTTACAGAAACCAGGAACTTCAGTGCAGAAGCAATCGTATAACAGCATGTTACTACTGCTGATGAGGTTGGCTTCCTTCTTTCTCCTAAAAATTTCCAGTCAAGTGTTTTTGCACCTGTTCACATGCACTGGATGAACCAGTCAGAAATCCTGTCTACTCTCCTCCATAGTCATCAAGGAGAGCAAAATAGGTGCGGCCTGTGTAGGTGCAGAAATAAAGGTGTTTGAGAGCTTTGCTATATTGTTTGAGGAACTGCATCAGGTTGCCGTTGGGTTGGGTAAACAGCAGGCCATGGTATCTAGCATGTCCTGAAGCACAGCTCAAGTAGTTTTCTATTGGATTTCTAAGGTTTCATAAAAATTTGAAAAAAATTAAAAATTAAAAATTACCAATCAATCATTTCTTCTGCCTGAAGTGATGTCACAGTTAGTATTGCTGAAGTCATCAGTTTCATTTGAGATAATCTTTTCTCTGTTTTCACAGCTTACATTCTTATCATACCAGTAGCATGCTTTGTGTGCTGAGGCACACCAATATTATTATGAGGGTGTTCAAATGAAATGACAAAAACATTTCAGCATTTCTGGTTGCCTGAAGCAGCTAGATTTTCTGCACTTATAAAATTGAAATTGTTTGTATTTTTCTAAAACTCCAAACCCTTTAAAAAAAAAAAAAAAAAAAAAAAGTTGTTCCAGATGTACAGTGTTGCTTTGGTGACAGTAGATGTCTGTTCTGGAAACAATATTAATATCTAATTAGAGCATACAGTGTGAAAATTGATTGTAGACTTCATAGAAGGTATCATGATTTCTACAGATATGGAACAAAAACTCTGGAGAATATTCAAACTGTCTCATACTGGAAAAAGCAGACACTGTTTCACCTTGCCTTAATCAAACTTACTGGAGTTAAATAAAAACTACAAACGTTAGATATTTTACAGCCTTCAGGCCCCTGATGGGTCATGATTTTTTTTCTAAATGGATCTGAAAAATGTGACTAAACAGAATAAAATGGATTGAGAGGGATTTCAATTTATTCAGTGGTTCACACTGCTGCTAGAAAGTCCATGTGGGTCTATAAATGGGGAAAAAATAAAGCTATTGTTTCCTGATGGATAAGTTATAACACATAGATATTATTTCCTTCTTTTCCATTTTATTAAAGATAAAAACATGAAGCAAAACGATACCTTGCCTGTTCCTCTTACATGTCCAATCCAGTAGTCTATCAGTGTTATTAATAACAAAACACAGTGGTCCCTGTGTTTTAGTTATTAATAACAAAAACCATTTATTACTATTGTTTTTATTAATAACAAAAATACAAGCAATGCCCTGTGCTACATAGAGCTTGCCCCTGTGGAGGTATGAGCTCTGGGAGGACCATGCAGGTAGTTGCCAAAGTGAGATGTGTTAGTGTTTGTCATTGGCCCTGGAAAAAGCATAGTATAAAGTGGATTTGTTCGAGGTTTACTTTGCTGAGCCCATTCACTTTCATGTCATCCATTTCCTGTCATTTTAGAAATGAATCTGTTAAAATAACTCTATTTTTGTGACAGCTTTTTTTTTTTTTTTTTTTTTTCATATAGATCTATAGGAAACAAGGTCTCTTTATGAAAAACCTTTTGTATATTTTAAATCAAATGAAATTCATATTGAAATTGTTCTCTGTAACGAAAACGTAAATTCAGATGCTAAACTGAACCAATCTGTCTGCTGCATATGCTTTATCATCTAACTGTCTTGACAACCCTTGTTAACATTTACATAAACTATACAGGCTAATAATAATGACGATGATGGAATTAGCTCGTTACTATCTTATTTTTGTTATGTAATTTTAATCTCTGTAGGAAGGAGAGCCACTATATCTTTTGAATTACTCAATGACTCTGTTTTACTATTATTAGTTATTTGTATGCATTTGTTTCTCTACACAGCACAGAAAAGCATGCTGGCTGCCTTGTAGGATATCTAGAAATTTGTCTGTTGTGCTTGTCATCAAGATTATGATATCATTTAATAATGACATTTTACTATCAATAACTGACCATTCTCTGAAACATATTCAGTGTTAAATCTGGTTGATGGTAATTTTCAAAATAATTGTGGACAACATGATCATGCATCTCATCTCCTCTACGTAATTTTTTTTCAGTCATGTCACTGAGTTGACTTTTGCAGAAAAGATGGCGAGCTTAGTGTCTAGCTACTTAGTTGTCACTAGAGAAAGGTAACAGGTTAGTGTTTGTCCTAGCAGGGTAGGACAATAGCCACCTTACAGCCTTCAAGGTCCTAGTTTTTCTCAATGACACCAGTCTCTTTGCTCATTTATGAAAAATTGAAGTTTGATTTTTAACATATTACTCTATTTTCCTACAAATATATTTAAATCTTTTTTTTTTTTTTATGATATGCTTAAATTCTCTACAACGTTATTTATGAAAACTTTGAAACAGAGAAGTACTTTTAACTGTTAATCAATGTACAAGGAAGGAAAAAATACCCCCTTAATTTAAAATGGTTATATGAAATTTATGTATAAGAAAGGAACATAGTTATACCTTTTAGAATGATTTATTGTACTAGTCTTAACTTCCTATTTCAGATTTTCACATGAGCGAAAACCGGTCTATGTTTTGGGGAAAAAAAAAGTAGGTGTGATTTTAATTTTAATTTCTCTCATAAGTTGTTTCTTTACTAACGTGAGGGAGCAAGCCATATTACTGGCTGAAGCTTGGAATATCTGTTTTATAATTAAAGTTTTTGAATGATAGAGAAAAGGAAAAATTACCTTTGATTTGAAATTTAATTTTTACACATAGGAAGCAAAGTCAGTAGAGCCAGAACACAGAATTACAGAAATATATTACTGATAGCGATATCTGGTATTGTCATGAAAGGACTTAAAAAAAGGTATCAAAGAACTCTGCTGGCCATTTTGAATTATGCAGAAGAGATTTTCTTGTAAATTCTTGCATACCAATCTGACTGTTTTTGATTTGTGCTCTCAAAACTAGAGGTACTGTTTTTGTACCTTCTTGTTAGAGAAAAGGGCTCCTAAAAGAAAAATAAGAAGGAAGAAGATGCCAAGAAAGTGGATTTATTGAGAAACAGTTATTTCTCAGACCTCTATGTCTAATTTTCTTTAATAACTGCTCAGATTCAAAGCCAAGAAATTTTTTGTACTGCCTTTGTTTTTCTTCATTTGATAGGTTGCATCAGTTGTGTTTATTTTTTTTAAAATCTTTTGTTGAGGGACTTCAAAGCCATCAGTGCCTTTCCATCTGGGGGCTGCATCAAGTCCCTTCCTGCCCTGTGTCTGTCCTTCTGCTGGTTCCTTTCTGTGAGTTTGTTCCCACTTTCATACACTGTGCCACAAGCCTACATCTCCAAGACAAAATGCTACCATTACATAACTGATGTGACTTGTACAGTGCACAAGTGGTGTGTGGGTGAAGGCACATCTTGGGGAGAGCAGAGCGATGGGTAGTATAAAAATAGGTATTGCAGTATGTGCCAAAATGAGTAAGTTACATTGTCGACTGAACAACTAAACCTAATCCCCCCTTTTCCTGCCCACTTTCCTCCCCCAGTTTCTAATAACTGTAATCCAATAAAATAAATGACATGAACTGAAAGGAAGTAGAAACTGGCTTAATTTTTGTCACTTGTCAAATATTCTATCATTTTGCCTGTTGTGAATTGCATTGAAAATTGGCTACTGTTTGGAGTTTGTAAAATATTTTAATGGGCAAACAAGAAGTGTTGGTCAGCTGTTTGTGAGTGTACGTATATATAAAAATACAAATCTAAATGAAGGACTATGCTTCACTGACTTATTTAGGGATCATTCAACTGCTTTTAAAGATGTGTTAAATAGCAAATGGGGGGGAAGTTGTGAATAGAATGGTTAACCATGATGAATTAGTGTTGAAATGTGAAGTTGATTAGTCATTTTACATCAGCTGTAATTATGGAACATTACTGCAAATAAATCATGTACGCTGGGATATACCAAAAGGTAATGTTATTGATTGCATCTGACATTTGGATAATAAGCTTCTATTGAAATCACACAAAAGGTAATTTTAAATCTTATGTCTTTGTCAAAGTTATGATTTTATGGTCAAAACATTACATTAGTTGGTTCTATACTATAGCCATAATGTAGTTTAACTTTACGACGCTAGACAGCTCTGTGTCTAAGAAGCTATGTTTGAAAGTTTTTCTTGTTGTGTATTGATGTGGACAGCCACCAAACTAGATCTTCAGATGTTTTCAGATGTTGATATCCGTCTTTTAATATTGCACTGGTTGGCAAAATATCTTCGAAAATCCAGTCTGTAGTTACTTCCACCTTGCACAAATATAGAAAATATTGGTGCTTCACCTTTAGGATCTGGGACGTTTTGCACATACATTTGACTTAAAGCTGAAGGATAGCTGAAACTTTGCAAACCAGCTGCCATGTCACCATCCAGCTTTGGCTCAGCACTGGAGTTTGTAAAATAGAAACAGATACCTGTATGAATGTGGGTTGATTGTGAGAAGTTCATAGTGTTGGGAAGAGGATAAGGTGTGGTGGTTTTTTTTTTTTGTTTGTTTGTTGTTTTTTTTTTTTTTGTTGTTGTTCTTAAGAAGTGGTTTGCTTACAGCCGCACAGGTGAAACCTCTTAGTGGATTTTTATAAAGAATGGTTTTATATTGCCTTTGCAGCTGTAGATGGATACTTGAAGCAGTTGAACAATGCCTGCCTCGATTTCTATCTCTGTTTTGCTTTGCATATTTCAGAGAAAGGCCAGCAAGCTTGGCAAATCAAGGGAGTTGGCAGGTCTGAGATTTAAGCATCTTGTGAGATATCACCACCTAAGCAACAACTTTGAGGTTGTGTGATAAAGGCAGATCACAACATGTCTATGTTGTGAAAAGACTAATATTTCAGGTATGTATTGGCTGAGTGGCTCATTTTCCCTTGTACTGTTTGGCCAGCTGACCTGCAGAGTTGTTGCTATAATGGTTAGCTTTGTTTCCCTAGCAATTAGAGAAATCTGTTATTTACTAATTAGAAGTGTAATAGTGTTGGATTTTTTTTTCCTGAGGGATATATTAGCATAGGTTAATTTTGCTCAGTAGCCCTGTGTAGGATTACATAAATCACAGATTATTTAAAATGATTGTGATTTAATGTGACACGATGAGCTTGACAATTAAGCACCTTGAGGGAGCAAGGGAGGCTTTAAATGGTTTGTTTGGCATAAGGAAACCTAACTCTAATCCTTTATTTTTGCTTGTTTGTGATGAGTTTGCTTGGTCTCTCTTCGTAAAATCCCAGTCAGTAGGCCAACACTTAAAGTCTTTGAGATCCAGACAAATTGTTTTTGACTTTATGAAATCTCAGCCTGGTGGGGGGAAAAAAAGGCTGCTTGAAAACAAGTCCAGGAGTTAACCTCTTTTTTTCCAGTCTGACTTTCTGACAGTCTAGCCAGATGCTAGCATGTACCTAGAGGTACTGGAGAAGGCAGAACCCCTCCCAACCCGAACTTGACAGCATGTATAGTGTAACTCATTCATGAGTTCTCCTTATTGTAAATATTGTGTTTGTTGTTTGTTTTTTTTCTTAACTCTTCTAAATGCTGTCTCAATTAGAAGCACGCGACTGACTCATTCCTGCATCTGGGCATTGACGTCATTGTGATGCACTTTTAATTTCTAGCATAAATGTTCCAGCCTTTCCAGTAGGGAATCTAAAATGAATACACGATGCCATTTATTACTGATGAGAAGTAAACAAACTAGAAAAATGACATTCATGGGCTTTCCAACTCATTCTCCATTGCATCGAACATATTGGACATCAGAGCCTGTCAACATAGTCATCCGAAAATGTCTCCTTCAGTGTTTCACTCCTAAGAGCCTGAATTATTCATCAGATATTTTACTATATTAGCATATTCTTATGATCACATTGAATTTCATCCCAGTGCATGAAAAAGCAAATTCACTGTTTCTGTTTGCATAAAACCAGATAAATATATTAATGCTTTATCAGCCACCCTTATAAATCAATCATAGCAAATCAGAGCAGAAAGAAGTACAAAGTCATGTCAGATCACATAAAATCAAATGTTTGTAATAGCTGAGGTGATATTGAAGCACTAGTGAAAGTTTCTAGTTCCTCAATGAGTGGCATGAAATAACTGATGCCAATATTTTAGAAAGATGAAGTGATTTATCTTGCAGGATGGGGCGTCTGCAGTCAGATGCCCTCCATTCTTAGGTCCATACATGCCATGCATGTTACAGCACTGTTGCCTCAGAAATAGGAAACGTGTGGGGCAAGATTAAATTCCTTGCTGCAGAAAGCAATGAAGGTCTGGAGTTCAGATTTATTTATTGCTTGGTGAAAGGGTGAGAGGCTTATTTTCCAATCTTTTTTTTTTTTTTTTTTTTTTTTCCCCCCTTTGGTGACAAAATAAGTAAATTCTAAAATATTTTTCTGAGCTTATTTCTGAAATAGCACTGTGACAAGGGACGTGACAAAAGCAAATTTATTTTTTGGGGGAAAAATTATATTCTGTTGTGTCAGGAGGCAAAAATACACTCATGACTTTTTAAGACCTGATTGAAACTATCGTAATTATAAGACTATTTTCAAGCTTGCAAATAAATTTTGAAGGTTAATGTTAACACGTGCATAACTGTGGAAGATGCCATGGATTTAATTCAGCATCTGTATTAACGTACAAAGTGGAGGTTGGTATGTTGAAGCAAAGCTCTACAGCAGAATCTATGCAACTCATAGAATTCAAGTGTTAACCTGGGGAGAGAGAAGAAGCTTGTGTTTCCTTGTGCTCAGAATGTTTGCTTTCATGTAGGCATAAAGCATCATGAAGGTTATTTTTTTTATCAGCTTGGAATTGAGAACTCATTCGTATGTGGAAACATTGCAGTACTGCTGAGATTGCTAACTACATGGCTAAACAGACAGCAGGTGTTTCTGACTGCTTTTCTGTTCAGGAAGAGGAAAAATGCAATGGACATCTGCAGCTGGGCATATGAATCCCACCCACAAACCTGATAGGATGGTTAAAGTTTGGGCTTTCTGTTTCACAGCTACACAGGAATTTCCTTACCTGCTGGCCAACCAGGAACCATGGGCAAGGGATGTGCATTCCCCCATCCAGAGGCAGCAGGTGAGCTGTGCTAGAACCATTGGCAGGAGCCCTAGCACAGAGAAGCTGTGTAATACTAAACTGTCCAGTGTTTGCCCAAGGTGAAATCCTTTATGCAACGCTAAACTTTTTTTGCACTAACTTTGACTAGAAAGAGTGAATAAGCAGCATGGTAATTATAATCTCTGCCTTTTGAAAACTCTTTATCGCTCTCTTGGACCTCAGCAAAAATAGTATTTTGATATGTATTTTGAAAATACATATATAAGAAGCATTGAGGTATTTTTGCATCTAAGGTAGTGCAATCTGATCTGGAATATTAAAGGAAAAGCTATTTTAAAATTTGATGCATAGAGATGTATGAGTATTTTTATAACAAGAACATTTATGGAAAAACTAATTCAAATATTCATACTCTTTACATGTGAAATTCAGCATGTATATTTGACTGTTGTTTGGAAGGGTTGTTGTATTGTTCTGATTACTAATGATTGCATAACAGAAGTGCATGCCTGAAAGTTTTAATGCTGTGTGGTTTCACCTAAGGTTTGCAAATGCAGTTCTCTTAGGAAAAATATTTTGAAGAAAAAAATAATGGGTTAAGCTGTATTTTACACCTTTTTTTCCAATACTCCTACCTGGTTTGAAAGGAAGAAAAAAAAAAAGTAGATTTAGTAATAAAATACTAATTGCTGCTTAACCCTCTGTGCCCTTAGATTTCCTCTGGTGCTTAGGTTTGCACAAATTCTTAAAAACAAACAAACAAAAAAAAACATTTGTTTCTTAAGGCATTTTCATGAGGTTTTGAAGAGCTTTATGCAGGCCATGAATACTATGAGTTGTAGAAGAAGTGCAGAATAGTGCAGAATTGCAAAATTGTGTGGTTCTCTGAATAGGCTACAGTAGATCTCAGACCATTTTGAAGGGAATTAAGCCAGTAGGCAGTACTGAAGCCCTATTTCAAGTAAAAGCATCAGAGCTTTGAGCCCTGTATTGTGAGAATTCTGCCAAGAAGTACAATTCATAAAACAAAACAAAGCAACACCCACCTCCCCACATGCTCTGATTGTGAATATCACCTCCATGACGCATGATGTCATGTGAAGCTCACTGAAAATACGCTCTTCTCAATTCAAAGAATGGTTTTTAGGTTTTTATTCCCCACCCCCCCCTTTTTCTTTTTTTTTTTTTTTTTTTTTTTTTGCGTGTGTGTTTGGAAATCATTAGCTTTCAGTTCTGTCCTGTTCACAGCTGACTTCTAGTTTCCTTGCAGTCTTTCACAGCTTGAACCACTCTACTACTCTAATCTTTAAAACAGTGGTTTTCTAGAAGTATGGTTTAATAGCACTCATTCAGATTTGATCTTGTGCATGAAGTTCTTCTAGTTTCTAGAATTACATATAATAAACTCTTTGTGTGTGTGTATGTGTGTGTGTGTGTGGGGGGGGGGAGGAATAGCACTAGCAATATCTCTCTTTTAAAATTGTTCCAGTTTGCAAGGTGTAGAAGTGAAGGCAGCAGTGTGTGTCCTGCTTCCAAGGACCAGAGCTCTGCCTCAGGTTGGGACAATATATTTTTCATGTACTGACTTTAAATTGCAATTTTAATATATAACAAGTCAATACAATTTTCTAGGTGGTGTTAAAATAAATATAAATTGCATATAATTTTATGTATAATATACGTTATATAGTGTTAAAATGAAATAAATAGTGTACTAAAATATTATTGAGAATACGGTTTGATGCATAACATCTATTTAAAATATTCACATAATGTATTGGATTTGACATTGTACTGAAATAGTTCTTCAGTTTCATTATAACTTCCGTAGGCAGAACTCTGATCTATATAACCAAGTGAGCACTATTTTGGAAGAAAATATTCTAAATATTTTCCCCTTTGTCATAGGGGGAAAAAAGGGAATAATTCCCTTGTGAATCACAGGATGGTATTTATTTCTCAAGTATTCTGGGATTTGTTTTTCTTTAAGCTTAAAACAGAATGTTGGGAGTTTCTCACCTTAACAAAATGCTTGGTTTCTAAAGACTGAGATTTTTGATCCCATGTACTCTGACAGTTTTTCTTGTAGGTTTATTTTTGTCCAAACTGTTATTTTCAGCTCACTCTGTACATGTGCACTAGACTTCTGCAAATCCATAGTGCAGGTTTAGTGGTTTTGAACAAATAAATAGGCTCTGTATTGTTGCAGAATTTCACAAATCATCCTGACATCTTAAGAGCTGAATTCCATCTCTGAAATGCCAAGTTGTTTGGGTTTTGTTTTTCTTTTGTTTTGATTTTTTCTCCTGTGAAACTCTGGGCTCTTCAGCAACTGAGTGATGCACGTGATCCAGGTAGTCTGTTGTTTACCTGTGTCTGCACCTGCAGTAGCCTATGGACAACTCTTAGCTACCTCCTTTCCCTGAATGTCCAAGGAAAGGTGAGCAGAGGCAGCAGTGAGTGCTGCTGTAGATCTGCTCTGTATAGCATGTCGCTGCAGCTTGGTCAGATACAAGATCAGATATTGAAGCATTTATGTTTCTGGGTTTTGAGGTTTTGAAGATCAACTAAAACGTCTTTTTTTTTTTTTTTTTTCTTTGCTTTACCTTGGCACTTTGGCACTTCACATGCTGCTAATAACAGAAGGCAGTAAGCTGCTAAGAACTGAAGTATGATACTGGTATATTTCCTTGATAAAGGTTTAAAAATTTTGAATTCCACTTTGCACCTCTTTTTCCTTTGTTAGCAAAACAACTAACCTCTTATATCCACAATTTTTTTGTGTGTGAAATAGTTGGGGAACTTGCCTAAAACTCCAAGCCATGAGAAAGCTTCACTGGACAAATTTAAGTGCAGTACAAGTCATCTGGTGTGTTTATAGTGAAGGTGATAGCTCACAAGTCTAAACTGCGAGTCTAATTCTGGTTCTTACTGAAGGCAAAAATTTTCATTACACGATTTATTTATTTTTCATTTGTTAAAAGACCTGATTGCTGAGCTGTTTGACGTATCTAATATGTATTAATTGCATTTACGTGATCTGGTGGTTGTGGGTAGAAATATTCTTAAAAGCATCATTATTTTTGTGAGCAAACTTTCTGATTAGAAATCTTTTACAGAAAGATGCATTCTGCTACTTTATATTTTGGGGGAGGAGGAAGGGAATAATAATTGTGTATCGCACAGGAATAAACTAGAAAGGGAAGACAAGCTCACTAAGAGTATTTAATTTAGTTCAACTGTTTATGACTCTCAGCCATGTAATCCCCAAGCCCATGAAGGTTATATGAATCATTGAAACCCCCTGTGTTTCTGACTTAAACTAAGCATGTGTAGGCAATGCTGGAATTTCCTACCTTTTTATTTATTTTAGGCCATTTCTTATGGTTACTGTGGGAAAATTTAGCCCTTCATTTTCTTTTGAAACTTTCCAAGCAGTATGTGATGATTTATCCGTGGTAGTCTATTCGGTAAAATGTATGCGCGGTTTGGCTGACTTCTCCATTGCTGCTATCTTTGTAGTCCTGAGGAAATTTAAAAGCTAGGGAAGAATATTCTTAACCCAGTGGAACTCTAAATACTATTGTTTATTACATTAGTAAGCAAGGGTCTTTGGAAGATTTTCAGGAAACGTATCCTGTAGTTAAAGCTGTTTTAACAAGAGCTGGAAAGGAGGGGTTAGGGAACTGCAAGGCCATTTGATTGTGCTATAAGCTTTAATATCTCCCTGCTCTTATTTCTGATGTTTGAAGTCACACTTTGCTTGCTCAGCTAATAGTACACAAAGTAATCGTTAATCAAAGTAAATAATGTGGATGTAGCAAGAAGCATAAGGCCCATAACATAGAGAGGGAATTTCATTGATTCTGGGAGATTTTGGACAGCAGGGTATTATCACGGCAATGTAAATGGATAAAGTTTCAGATTCATGATTAGTTTACAGTTCACCATGCATCACCTGAGCTCTGGGAATTGTATGAGAGTCTGCAGCCTCTGGTAAATGCTGCCATTTCTAAATGTAACTTTAACTCTCTTTCATCTTCACCACAGGCCAAAATCACACATTCACATGGCTACCATTCCTCAGCCTTGGTGGGCTGCCACATGTTAAGCTGCTGGGCTTCAATGTGAAGGGCTCCCGAGAGAGAGTCTATACAGCCACAACTTGGAAAGGGGATGTTTGTCACCTAAGGTATCCACTTTCCAGTTTCACCAGGTGATTGATGGGTTTTATGACACCCTTACAGAGAAGTAATAGGGGAGAATCTGATATTCTAATATGGATGATTTTACGCTTAATATTTTTTATATGATGCATACATTTTATCTGTTGTCTTTGGAAGCCTGCACCAGAACAAGCAATTTGAAGCAGCAAATGTGCTAATTAGCAAGCGATATGTAAATCCATGTGCAGGAATTAAGGCATGCAGGCTGTGTGCAGAACCAGGGTGTGCACTGCTGTAACAGTCACAGGTGAGAAGGAAGCACTACTAAGCAGGCAAGAGATGTTTGACGTCTGAGCTGAGAGCACTGGCACCTTAACAAAGAAACCCTTTTTTCCCTCAATAGCAATAGTTCTCACTTAACTGAGGAGAGCCAGAGATGTAAGACAGTTGCTTTAGCACTGGAGGAGGATTTTTTGCATGTGTTTCATGTCAATAATGTTTTCTCATTTTTCCTTTGCACCTTTGAAAAAAAAATTGAAATTACTGAATTTTATTGCCTAGTTGATGGAGTCAATGGAAAACTAACTGCAAGGTGCTCATCTCTCAAGGATACAGTGATTCATAATTTGGGATAATGGGACATCTTAACTTTCCAGCTCCTAAACTCAAGAGTAGTGAGGAAGTTGGACTACATGGGCTGGCATGAGAGCTGGTTTTGCAGTGAGGGTAGGACGGTGGTGAATGCTGATGGGAGATGAGAGGAAAGCTCTGTTTTGCCACATAGTGTGGGAAGCTCAATCCCAAATGAGTTTGTGGCAAAATCCATTCTCATACAGTAAGTCAATGATGGACATGAAGGCTTCTGATTTCCAGATCAGAGTCATATTTATTGAAGCATCCTTCCTTTCCATAATGGTGCCTGGAGTGCATGTTTCAGTTACATGAAGACTGATCTAGGAATGTGACAAAGGGAAATGGCTTTTCTGAGAATGTAATTCTGCTGGTTTTGCTGGCGCTGTTCTTGTCATGCTGCTTCGTACTGTACATCCTGCATCAGGCATTATTCTGTTTGTCAGCTTGATGATATGTGAAAGGCATACAATGAGCAAAAACACGAGAAGAAGTCTTATACAGGGCAAGAGCATAGTGTAGATCTTCTGTGGAAAGTGCCTCCCAGTTTCTGGCTGTGAGTGTTTCAGAACGACAGTGTCTGTATTTTGCTTGATGCTTTCATGAAAGTCCTATTGAAGGAGACATGGTTATGTGAGATTATGAGGTAACACCTAAAAAGGGGGGAGAAAATAATTGACTACTTAGTGCAATAGAAGAAACTGAGAATTTAAAGTAATTAAAATAATTCCATTCTGGTCAGTCTCTTTGACTAATTTTGTGTATTTCTCACAATCAAACAAACAAAAAAACAATTCTTTCAAATTTTCATGCAATTTTTTTTCCATTATTTTCCTCAAGTTGGTGACTTGAGATCTTTTTCCTGTGGACGTGTCAGTCACATACATGTATAATATACATGCAACGGCAGCTGTTGGCACTGATTCAGGATAACTGCAAAGTCACAGGGAAAAATGAAAACACTTCCATACATGTACAGGGGAAAAGCAAATTAAACATTACTCCAGTTCCTTTTTTTGTTTTACAGTTACAGTAAATCAGATGTTATTTTTGACAGAAACAGGTAATTATATTTTGAATTAATTTGGGTCTCTTAAAGTCACAGGGGAATCTGGGGCAGAGACAAATAAAGTCTGTATGTTTCCTAATTCACTGCACAGTGCTTTAGCCACAGAACCACCTTAATCTAAACATTTCCTTCTTAGGAAGATGCTGCTTTCTGAAGTGCTGCTCCCATGAGTTAATCCATGGAACTGCCTGGCAGCCACAGAGCACTGTAATGCTACCAGGTATTTACTTACTTCAACAGACTTTGCTGGTGATGATAAGTTTCTGCGCAGGCTGAGAAGTGATTGCATGATCTGAGTGAATTGTGCATTGACGTTTTCTATGCAAATGAGGAAGCTTTAACATTCCTTTGGATGGCATCCCTTCCTTCTGGTGTGTCAACTGTACCACCCAGCTTGGTGTTGGCAAACTTGCTGAGAGTGCACTCAATCCCACTGTCTATGTCATGGATAAATATATTAATCAGCACTGGTCGAAGGACTGACCCCTAAGGGTCACTCCATCATAGGACACCAAATTGGTCAGACATGATTTGCCCTTGGTCAAGCGATGCTGGCTGTCTCAGATACCTCCTTGTCTTGCATGTGCCTTAACATTGATTCCAGGATGATCTGTTCCATGATCTTCCCAGGCACAGATGTGAGGCTCACTGGTCTTCATTTCTACCTTTTTTAGAAATGGGAGTAATGTTTCCCTTTTTCCAGTCACCAGAGTGTTTGCCTTACTGCCATGACTTTTCAAATATGATGGATTGAGGCTTCAAAACTACTTCAGCCCAAATTCAAATGAAGTAGTGCAAAGGCTTTTTTTCTTGGGGTCTGTTGCACCCTCACTCTGTGTCTCACTGGTTATGTCATGATCTGTCGGCGTTATATTTTTGTTGTGTTGAGTTTTAGGGCATTTTTGTTTGGATCATGCAATATCACCTTTGCAGTTCATCCCTAACTGCCTAGGACTGAGTAAGTTCTGGTGATTAAGGCACAAGGCTGAGAGCTGTGATATGGGTTGTGTTCTTGCCTTTGAGACTGGCACTGTGCATTGATGAGCAAGATGTTTAATTTCTTTCTGTACTGTTGTTTCCTTCTCTGTAACTGTGAAATAAATCTTGCTTGCAGAAGATTTTGAGAATGCAGATATGTTAACGTTCACTGGCTCGGATCCCTTTGTAGGAAAAACTTTGGAGGGGTTATACAGACATATTAGGAGATTGCAGCTGGGCTGGCTCTGTATTGGGTCCAAAAGGTTTTTTGGCACCAGCCCTGATCTGAATGGGGAGGATGGGCCTGTACAGCTGGAACTGGGTTACAAGCCATGGAAGCTGATCTGCTCCCCTGGGTAGTGCCGATGGGTGGATGGAACACTCTGCCCTTTCCTCATATAAATCTGCAGCTGACGCCCTCCTTCTTGAGCCCCCACATGCACTGAAAATTATTGTGATAGTATGGGTGGTCAGCTGAAAAATCATTGCTTTTGTGTCTGGGATTTGCTATTATGTGTTTGATGCTCTAAAATGCAGCAGCACTGACGATTAAAAATAGTTTCAGCCTTCAGCACATATGCAACTGCAAAAAGGACTGTTCTTTCAGCCAGCAGTTGACAAGTGAAGCCTGTGTCTGGGAGCGCAGCACTATTCACATGCAAATGCTCCTTGTCTCACTGAACTGGTACACTCAAAGTTGTTGCTGAAGTAGGTGTAGCAAAAAAATTTGGCAAGCCCTGTGTTACATTGGTAGACATTTGAGAACTTTGTATGTAAAAATAATGGTAGTGTAAAACGGTGTGATAATACACAGAGGAGGAATACCTGGCGACTGATTACTAAATACTGGGCCTGAGAAAATGTCAGTATTATATCACTAGTAACATAGACTTCCTAGCTGCAGTGTACCTACATGGAGCACATGCCTTTGTTTTGAAGAGTACAAACAAGAAGTTAGCAGGAATGGACTGGTGTCATCTCACCATGTACAGAAATAGGATCTGATGTAGCTGCAAGGAGGTTGCTTTGGTCCCATGGAAGTCAAGGGCAAACCTTCCACGGATTTCAGAGACAGGAGCTCTGAGTATGATCCACCATTTGCCATTTCCTCCATCTACTTCTCCAATAACTTAAAAGTTTTTTATCCTCAACTGTTGAATGTATTTGCATGTTGGCAGTGTGATGGTAAAAGAAACTATAGTAGGAGGACAAATAGTAGTAGGTAGGAATTGAATGAATTCTGAGATCAAGGGTGACGTTCATATGCCAGCCTGTCAAATTAATAGTAGAGACAAAAGCTAACACAGAACACTATAGAGCAGATTGTGTTAAGTCATCTGAACTGTTCTGGTTTACATATGGTGCCATGCAAAGTAACTTTGGAAATGATTTAATTTTCCACTGTGCACACATAAGGTCCTGAAAATAGCACAAATACTTGAGCAGATTTGCTTAAAAATCTGAACATTTTCCCTTCTGTGAGAGCTCCTTTGGTTGTTGTGTTTTAAAATAAATCACGTTTCTATGCATTTTGACTTCCTTGGGCATTATGGGAAATTATAAACTACTTCATATGCAGGGTGACATTTCAGATGTGGGTGTATGGGGCCCTCACATACATTTTGCAGCTATTTGCTTTATCACTTACTTCATCTGTATGTGACCTGTCTCCATCAGTGGAACTTGACATGTTCTGCAAAGTTCTTGCAGGCTCCAGTTTGCTGAGAGGATCTATTTCTTCAGTAAACTGTAAATATGTGGGCGCTATCACTCAGATTCTCAGCAGTAGCTGCTGATGCTATAAACAGTTTGGGGAGCTTTTGATCCCAAACCATTCAGCAATTCTTGCCTGTCTTATGGCAGCTGTAGCTTGAACCAGCTACCCAAAACAAGAAGGTCTTTTGGAGATCCCAGAGTCTTGAGCACAGGGTCTGTAGAGGCATCCAAGAGGTGGTTAGAGTCAGAGCTGTTTTAGAGGCTCCGGGCTAGCTGAGGATTTCCTAGACAGGCAAACGGTGATCTCAACCATTTTGGTGGTGGCTTTCTAGCATTGTAAGATACATCTAGTGGGGCATCTGATTCATCTTGCTAGGCAAGGCAGAGGAGGCTGGCAAAAGAGCAAAGTGGCCAAAGAGACGAACTTGCCCTTGAAGATATCAGGTGCCAGAGTTATGCAGCTGAAGATGGCCCTGGCTTGCTTGTGAAGTGCCACCAGACACCTCCCATGTGTGGCTCTGGCAGTAATACAGTAAAATACCGTTGAAAGTAACAAGTGAAAGCAGAGTGAGTCCAGTGCAGACAGTTTTAAAGAGTCCATGGGTCCTGTTTTCTTGTTTGCAATGATTATTTGTTCAGTAATGCATTCGTAAAACAACCCAAAAATAAAAACAAGCCGCAGTGCTTTTTTTCCCCATCCCTCCACCCCCCAGGAATGCTTTAAAGTGGGGAATTGCCTGAGTAATTTTCTTCTGAGTGGAAGTAATTACCCAGGTTTGTACTTTGTGGCTTCCCTTTTATTAAGGCTTAGGAGCAATACTCTATTTTGAATCCTATTATTCTTTTCATCTGAAACATTAAGTACAGTGTTAGTGAGCCAGCAAAGGGGCATAGGGTTGTTAGCACAATGCAGTTTGCTATCTTTGGGGAGAAAAAAATGATTGACATTTATCAATGGTTAAGAAATTCCGTGTCTAAAGTCAATCTGCAACAGCAGCAAAGATTATTTTATAATGTTATTTCCTGGGTGAATGACATTATAGAATTTCCTTGATTATTCATCTTTCTGGTTTTGAAAATATCCAATTTATTTTGGAAGCTGGGTGGTAATGAGCTTGCAGGCAGCTTATCACGTAATTTCCAACTGGCAACAAAGCTGGTCTGTGATCGTATTTTTGCTTCTGATAGTGTTTCTGTTTGTTTTATGCTTTACCAAGCATTAATGTTTAAAACAAAAAAGCAAACAAAAAAAAAATACTTTACAGTAATTGTGAGTCTTGTCTGTGTTCCACTGAAGGGAAGATGAGTTCAGGGGTATATTTCTGACCTAAACGCCCTTGAAAAGAACTATGAGTCTCTGTGAAACCCTCATGATGGGAGATAGCAGCGGAGAAGTGGCTGCACAGATGCCACACTTTGACTATATGATGATAAATACCCACGTGTTTCAAAGGGACCACCTTTCTCCTGTACCATATTTCTTTTCACATATTAAATGGACTTAGAAAGCAAGCACTATCACCTCTGCTCCTCTGTGCTGAGTTTCCAGGGCCTGAAGAAATATTTGGTCCATGAAAACTTGTCTCCAGGGGTACAGGGATGTTCCTTCCTGGGCCACAGACTGATAAATCCAATACAGCAAGGAAATTGCCATGGTGGTACTGAGCTTGCAAAACAGGACAAAGGTTCCCTCAGCACTTGCAGGTTTCCTACCTGGTACCTGGGGGTTTGCAGCTCCTGAGCCTTTGTTGAAAGGAGCTTACAGTCTGATCATGGCACTTTCCCTGAGAGCAATCCACTCGCTATGGCAGTCAGACATAAGTACAATCAGCATCTAGAAATGAGCATTTTTACATGCATCTCTAGTAGCATCCCCGGATGGGCTGTGCTAAATTAAATGTATTGTTTTGTTGATTTAGCTTTTAATCTTAAAAGCAGGGTTTTCAAATAGTCACGCATCAGAAAATGTATTTTGGAAAGCTTTACACTCAACTGAATAAACATCTAAAACATCATCCAATATTCTCCCAACAAGGATGTTTAAAATTCAGGTTGTGTTAGTGACTAACAAAGCAATGAATACCCTGAAACAGGACTGAGACTAGATTCTGGTGAGTTAGGGGGATTAATTCCAGTACTCACAGTTGATATAATTCTTTCCTTGTGGAGTTCAAACTTTGCTGCTCCAAAAGAATTAGCAAGCAGACCACAAACTCAGCATGTGTCACACAAGATAAAAACAGACATTAATTGTAAATCGTTCTGGGTACAAAAAATATTAATTTCACAACTTAAGGGAGCTATCATATACTGTACTAATAGCTTCTCCGCATTTGTTTCTGAGCTCATGGAGGATGTATAAGGATGACTACCCAGCTATGGTGTTTTCAAGTTGGGTTCTTTTGTTAACTCTGCTCCCTTCAAAAAAATTCTTTACTATGAACAATAAATAGACATTTTGTGTTGGACTTCATACACCTGCCTTTGCTGGTGATGAGAGGTAGAGCTACAGTGCTTTATCTTTCTGCATTCTGGAGTGAGTACTCTCTTTGCTGCAGCTCCTGCCTGAAGCATGAACATATTGCACCATGAACGTACTTAATCGCTTTTTCATCCTTAGGTTACAGGTGAAAAAAGGTTGATTAATTCACTATGGATTTTTACAGAGATTATTTACATGAAATTACTCACAGGAAGACAGTTATTTTTCCTCTCCCTTACCTCTGGGGCTGTCTGATTTGTCTGGTGAAGACAGGAGACCAGGGGCTGTGTTGCAGTTTGTAGAGGATAACAAGGATCTCCTCCGGGATACATCTTTATATGTCTATCTGATGCCTAATTGTTTTATGCTGCTCTGTGGCCAGCAATGTATCTGAAGATTTCCTTGATTTACCTTTCTGCTTAGCTACAGAACATTAGGATATACATACATATGCATATGTAGGCCATTATAGGTTATAGGCTGCTGGTTGCTCTAGAGAGGATGGCGCTTGAGAGCAAATACCCATGTGGGTATATGTGCAGCTGCATAGGTGCACAGCCTACAGAAAGCAGCTGGAGCTGGCCCGGGAATTGTGCCAAGACTACAGCACCTTTTTAGCAGGTTAATGAGAATGTATGTAGTATTTTCTCCTCTGTTTCCTGGTGAGGCAAATAATTTTGAAATAAAAGCAGAGACCTTTCAGTTATAGAGTAAAGAAGAGATTAAACACGGAAAATGAGCTTTTATAGAAATCTGTATTTCTGTGTAATAAAATATCTAATCTTATGAAGTGAATTCAATCTCATGAAGTGAATTCAGCCCCATTTTTAATCCCACTAGGCCAGAGGATGATAATGTAAATGAAAACCTGTTCTAGCCATTTCTTCAGGCATTGTACTTCATTAGGCTTTATTTCTTCTCAATTCTACTCTCTGACACCTGTGCAAATTTCAGGTTCTTCCTTTTGGAAATGCTTTGATGTGCTCATCTCTGTGACAAACTGTTTAAAGTCTTGATCTTAATGTAATATTTGTAAATATCCAGAGATAATTTTGTTAATGAAGTCTTTAAAATTCTTAGTGAAGTTCTAGTTTTCTTCATGAAGGAAGTTTTACCCCTGCTGTTATTTTTATTTTTAATGATATTCCTATTTATTGTCCAGGAATGTTTTATTCCTACAAAGCAGCAAGGAGCTTTTAGGGCTAGGGTTTTAATTAAATGAGGATTTTGTATTTCTATGGAAGATGGGGGACTTGTTAAGAGAATAGGAGAGAAACATAAATGAAAAGTTCTTTCCAATGAATGAAGCATTTGATAACAGAGAAGCATGAGAGCAAGCTCCTGCCCAACATCAGATTGAGTTCTCTTGTAAATCGTACACTTATTACACTTTTCTAGACTGAAGATAGGCTTTTCAGTATCTCAGGTTTGGTGTAAGGTAATCAAAATTAACTGAGTGTTACATCGTAAAATATTTGATAATTTTGGAGCTACAGCAATCTGAATTCCTGAGTCTGGAACATGGAAGTGATAGGAATAATTCATTGCAACATTGGAGCCTAATTTGGCATTTCAGGTACATAACATGAGATGCAGTAGCTATAAAAGTCTATTTGAGGCAAAAGGAAGAGATGTATGTAAGAGGAAATGGTTGATATTAAGAGGAAGAAAATATTTCCAGAAGTTCTGCAAAGCTAGGAAGCCACATCCGCCTTGTAGCTAAGAATATTTAGGGTTATTCTGGGAGCCCTGCTGTGGTGCTCAGGGCCCCACTGCAGCCTAGAGGAGACTGAACCCAGAAAAGCACAGATGAGAGAGGAGACATCCACACTGTCCTCTTTGCCTTCACTGATGTATATTAAAATCTCCAAAGCAGTCTGAAACAGGTTTTCTTTTTGAGTCACACAAAATATTTCTTTGCTATAGTAAAGTTTGCATATATAAAAAATTAAAAAGATTTTTAAGAAATCCAGTAACAGCTGTCCTGGTAATGTGAATGTAATAAAAGTATTGACAGTTTAAAGGTGTTTGTTTTTAACATTGGTCACAGCAGACTAGTCAAAATGTGGCCTCTTTTTGAAAAGCTAAAACAAGCATTTTTTTTCAAAGGGGAACTTTAGGAAAATAAAATACTTCTGGAATGTAGAACTTGCTATTGTTTTTAATCAGCTAACAATTGGCAGTATTTTTTTTTCCTAAGGGTCTTTTCCCTAAGTGCTTCTCTTACAAATCAAATAATGTAAATAAACTATTTACATTATCTAAAATTATGTAAAGTAATTCCATTAGTCTAATGTGTTGATTATTCTTCATTTTGAAAAGAAAAATATTTTGCCTCTGGTTGAAATTAACACTCAGCATGCACATCCCAGCTTCTAAAAGGGAGACCTTTAAATCTTAATGCAGGCTCATTCTTTAAATAGGAACTGACTGATCTTCAAAGTGAAAAAGCTGCATCAGGAGGTGTAACAGGGTTCATTAAAGTCCAATTAGAAAATTCATTTTAACACTAGGCATCCTGTTCCTTTTATCTCCCAAACAAAACAATAAGAATTCCATCACATACAAGTAAATACATATTTTAAATGCATTATGTAAATAAATAATGTTTAATTCATCTGCTTGTATAATGATTGATGCCCATTAGGGACTCTGACCAGTCATTAGGTAGGACCAGCTTCACCATAATGCACTGTACCATTGGATATGATTCTTAATTATCCATAGTGGGGAATTTAAGCAAGTTATTTGAAGTAGAGCTTATTTTGAGAACGGTTATAAAGGATTTATTTTTTTAAGGGTTCATATTTTTTCTGTGTAGTGCAGTGTTGGCGTACATGCAAAACCATGACTAAGCACCTTTATGTCGAGGATGTTTAGTGGTTCTTTTAACTACTTTTGAATGTCTTATTCATTTTAAATTCCAATTATTTTCAGCTGTTGGTTCTCAGCCATGGGAAATAACCCCCTCCTCTCTGTTCCTGATACTACAAAAATTCAAATTTCCACTGGACTGTTTGATTACAGAATATGAGTTTTGTGAGACTCATAGTGATGTGGACATTTACAACATTAGTAGCTTCTTACCTAAAATGCAAGCACTGCTCTTGTCTTTTTTTGTACCAATAAATCTGCCAAACATGCAGAGTTTGTTATGCTATGCTAGACTTTGTATAGAGTTGGTCCTTTCTCCCAAAGGCTGTCTTTTCCCTGGCTCCCTTTTGTCTTCAGTGCAGTTTTATCTGTATGGCATTGTGTAGCATTTCATGAAATTGTGCAAAATCCTTGTTTAGACATTGCATTTTGAACTGAATGTAGGTGTGAGGACTTGTGTAGTGGCTCTTTGGAGGGCTGGATTCTGACTGTTCAAAACCTGCATTTGGGAAGCCCCATGCTGCACAGCAGATGCTCTGTGCCTGCAAAATTATCTGTTAGAAAATGATTAGAAAGTGTAAATGATTTCTGTATTTTTTTAACTATTATTTTTGTTATATTTATCACAATTAAATGCAATTGATATAAAAGGGTTTCTGGACTCTTAGAATACAGACAGCAGAATTTTATATTGAGGAAATCATATGGAAGGTAATGTCACATTTTGGTGGGATACATGCCCATAGTGCTCTCGCTGTAAGTCTTGGCAGTACTGGCTTCAGGAGAGTTTTTAACTCCCAAACTGGTGATGTTCAAATCTTTGTTGGAAGCTTCAGCTGCTCAGTTCTTAACCCTGTGACATGGGGGCATTAGGAACTGTAGAATTTCAGCTGCTCCACAAGAAGTGGTATATTTCCAGGAGTTTTAAATATTACTCACTGACAGTGACCTAGCAGAGGAAACTCTAGCTTTAAGGCTTCATAATTTTAAATGTAAATCCCTTTGGAAACTCACATTAGAGGGGAAAGCACTTATAAGAGATTTATTTCACAGATGCAATTATGAAAATTATGTTCTAATTTGGAAAAAAAAAAGTTTGAATACATGCAAAAATCCACAGAAAATCCTTAACATCTAAAAAACAAACAAAAACTAAAACCTAGGCCAGTGGCTCAAATATTATTTGTTGTTACTGCTTACTGTTTTCACAGAATTTTCTCTGAGACTGTCTTGAAAGGCTGTAGTAACTAAATTAAATAAACTACACTTTTCTCTCTTAAGTAGGGTAGGAGCATTGCTATTTTACACATAAAGAATTGAGGCTCAGCAAGTTATTTTTTGAAGCCCCTCTGGAAGTTTTGTTATACAGTAGAACTGTGATAGGAGACATGTCTTTTTTATACTTGATCTTAAAGCTAACGGTGCAAAATGTAGCCTTGTAGTTTTTCTAGAAAGAACAGAGTCTATCTTTGAACATTAAATAAGCATTTTGTGAAGGCAGTGGCTTTAAGTGGGGCCCTAGTGTGTGCTTCTTCACACATTTGTAAGCACTCTGCCAATTATTTTGGTGAGCCCTACCTGAGGGGACAGAAATAAACTCACCTATTTTAGTAGAAATGGCTCAGTAACTTAGAGGTACTTTAGACAGTGACAGAATTAGAATTTTGACTATGTACTCTTGGCATAAGTATGCTTGCTCACTCCTAAGCAGTTGGTGTTTCTTCTCTGCATTACTTCACCCTTGAACTTGGCCAGAATGTTTCCTGCTGATAGAAAAGCCACTTCCTTCACGTTGCATATATTAGACTCCACATTATATGATGTCTGCAGCTTGGACAGTGTGTATTCTTCTGTGATACTGAAGAATGAGCAAACCAACATGAAATTTGTTCATCCCAATAATACTATTCATAGATTCAGCTCTCTTTTTGCAGCCTGTGCTGCTGTCACCCAGGATTAAAAGCTGCAGACATGCCAGGGCTGCATTGAGGGTTTTCAGTGACTTGGATGAGGACTGCACTGATGCATCAGAATGCTGTGGGCAATGACTTCTGGGAAGATCATGAAAAAATAAAGTACAGCTAATGGACCTGAGTTCCTCTGTTTCCTTTTGGCAGTCATTCATGCTAATGCAAAGTAAGTATAAAGCCTGGCACCAAGAAAAGTTGATACTGATTTATGCTTGCTTTAAGAGATCCTCAAGTCAAGAGGGCTTCCCTGAATTAATTCCTTTTTGAACCAAAGCCTGAAGCTGAAGCCAGACCTTGCAGGACTACAGCTGCCTGCACCACTGCTGTGGCAGAAGGGTGCTGAGCACACAAAGCATCCTTGCCCCAGGGCTTGGGTTCATCTAGGCATGTCAGTGAATCCCCAGGCAGCTCTGTGGGATGGCTTGCACATTCAGACTAGGGGAGTGCTTTGCTTAATGTGGCCATGAGAATCTCTCTCCTGTGCTTCTCTGGGTCTGCTTGTATGCTGCGCTTCACTGTTGGCTAGAAGGGATGGCATCCTGGTGCATGGGGATGAGCCTTGCTGAACATGTAAATCCTCCTGAGACCCATCATGTTCATGATGCTGAGAAAAACCGGCATGAAAAAATCAGTGGGGCAAGTACCATGAATTTTCCCACTTTGACAAACAGGTCAGCAGGATCCAGTGAAAAACGGAGGCTGAAGGAAGGTGTGTTTGAGCTTGTTGAGCTGAGATGTGCCCAATATCCTGCTTAGCCCAGACGCACTCTTCTATTTTGGATATGACCCCTTTGCTCTTGTGAATCAGTGTGGGGGTGCTGGGCTACATTTTCTGCCCCATCTGCTTTGCCACCATTAAGGATTAAGCTTTCAGATCCACCCTGTACTCATTCTTCTTGGTAATATCCTTCACATCAGTTCTGTAACCAGGGGGTGTGAAGGGTGGCGGTAGTCCTATTTTTCGTTTGTTGTTTTGTCTTTTAAACTTAAATCTAGTATTTCTATTTGAAGTCAAAATATTTGAAATAAACCGCTTCAGAATTATAATGACATCTCATTGTATCTATATTAAGATTTAAACCCATTATAATATCTTAAATTTACATTAAAACTAATATTAGATGTTTCCTGTTAACATATAAAGAAAACTACAGCCTGGGAAAGTCTCTTGCTAAAAGCATAAAACTGTGCTTAACTGCAAGCAGTTATAGTTCAGAAGGACAGTTACCATTAATTGTTTCTTAGGAGAAGGTGTAGGTTAGTTGAGGTCTCTCTTAGCTCTTTGGTCTTATAATTAGCAACAATTGGCTCAAGTAACTAATTACAGAGATAATTTGCTTCACATGATGACTCTCATTTAAATGCAAGTCATGTTTGAATGATTTCTCTTGTAGCCGGTGCACCTATTAAAATATTTTTCTGTATCGTCCGCTTCTATCCAAAACCAGTTTGGATCAAATTGCAGACAATTTTTTTTCCCTAAAAATTAGGAAAAGGTATAGCTGCTAAACATGGTGTGCTATTAGCATAAAAATAAAATCCAAGTTATTGTAATGGTGTAATTGGTTGTAGTTGTTACCAAACAATTACAATCAATATTTTTCTTTGGGGAAAAACAGAAAAGTTTATACAAGATTAACTTCAGTTACTTGAATGAAAATGTTTTGGCTATAACCAGGTCAAACTTCTAAATACCTCATATTTCCACTTTACATATTATTCTCTCTAACTTTTTCTCTGCTTGAAATACCCAAATTGGGTTTAGCATGGAAAATCAGCCTCGGGAGTGCACTGATGCAACCAGCTTTGTCACCAGTGGATTTGACTCTCTCCTTTCAAAGGACTTGTTCCTCTGTTACAGAAAAGGACCTTGTCTAAAGACACTTGAGCCACTTCTCCGTAGGCCACGCTTGTGCATCAGGAGTGGAGAAGGAACTCCAAAGCTGGTATCTGAGCATCCCACTTGTACTTAGTGGAGGAGGGACGTCCTCAAAGTCGAGCTACTCCGTTTTTGTAAAGCAAGTTTGTTTAGAGTGCCTAATTAACTGCATGTGTGTAATATAGAAAAAGAAAAAAAAAAGAAAAAAAAACAAAAAC
This sequence comes from Netta rufina, assembly GCF_964035555.1. Taxonomy (NCBI): domain Eukaryota; kingdom Metazoa; phylum Chordata; class Aves; order Anseriformes; family Anatidae; genus Netta; species Netta rufina. Next base: position 12,714,747 of record NC_140135.1, read on the forward strand.
AAAAACAAAAACAAACAAACATGGAGGAGACAGGATTTTTCCTGAATAATGAAGGTGTCACAGCAAATGAAATAGAGAACGCCTTTCTCTCTACACGATCAAATGGGTTATGACAAAGCACATACTGCTTGCTGTTATCTGGCCTCCTCAGTCATGTCTGACTGCACCCATAACCACGTCATAAGTGGCATTGGATTCTGGTCTCTGAAAGCCCCCCTGCAGACAAACCAACAAGTGGAGGATTTTTCTTGTCAAATGTTAGCTGGTACTCAACAGCATTGCTGCCAGCCCCTAAGTAAGCTAATAACCAGGGGCTGAGTTTGGGAAGGTCCCTGCACTGCCAATTCCTATGAGAGTGTTACGAACCAGCCAGTGAACAGCACTCGTCCTGTGTGGGCTTCTGGGTCCAGAGGAAAGTCTGTTGGGAGCTGGAATTGTTAAGTTTCTGTCTGTGTTGCACAGAGTAACGAGATGGTTCAAGAAAGGAATGCTGTCTCTTTTTACTTAAGAAATCCATTCCCTTTTTTCCTGCAAAGCATATAGTAATAGTAACAGAAAGCCTCATTAACCTTCCTGTCATTTGAGGAGGAAGCAGTTGACTGCACTAAAGTTATTACAAGTGATATATTGGATTACAAATGGGAATGCTAATTGAAGACAATGTCAGAGGAGGAGTGTCCTAGGGACAGAGTTAATAGTGGTGCTTGCAACTGTCTTATTCTCTGTACAAAGGACAGTAGTAAAAAGGGAAATGACAGAGGGTAAAGCTGAAAGATGTGCAGAATTGCTGTGGGCTTACTGTGTTTACCACACCCTATATCAGATTCAGTTTCTGTGCCACCCAGTTTAATTTCAGAGCAGTGCTAACTTCCATGGGATGGAAATTTAAGTGTGCTGGAGAACATTAGCGCCTATTTTTTTTTTCTGGCTGTGAAAAAAAAGCTTACTTGTTTACTCTTTTCTCTGCCTTTTTTTTTTTTTTTTTCCTATTTTATATCCTAAGAGTGTTCTATAAAATCTACATATCCCAAATTGCCCATGCTGACTTTTTAATGAGGAAACAGCTATGTGTTCATACTTTGGGATTTCAGATTTCGCCAATTGAAACAGCATAACAGATAGAAGTTAGATGGATGGCAGGTTGAAAATGTCCTCTTGCTCCATGCTGCTCTGAGTTGTTTGGTGTTCATGGAACAAAATGCTGCTCTGTGTTAAAATTGTGCTCTTTCTCATGATAGCCATGTTAGATCAAAACGAGAGTTAATCTTTTGACCTCTTCTGAACATGTGTGTGGGATTAGATCTGTTGGGCTGAATTTTTGTATTTTGTTGTTGTTGCTGTTTGTTTGTTTTTAAGATCACCGAACATGCTATTTTTTATGAAGTAGATGCTCTGGAGATACACAGTTTATATACAGCCCACTATCATCTTACATGCCAAGAAGCCATGCAAGGGAATGGCTGAATGTCATTTTCTGTAAAATAATAATTGCCCTTCACTTTTGTTAGTAACATCCTGAACTATTGAAACAGGGTTTAAATATTCCTTCCTTCTGCTTTTTTGGGATCTATTTGTTTTTCTCCATTCCTATAATGGTGACAAATTGCATTCATCAGAGAGACCTGTGCAGGCAGATTGGAGACTAATGATATGAACAGAGGTGGGAAAAAAGAATAATAATTTTAAAAGTTAAAGTTGTTGAGTTGTTGGTTCCCGCTTCTTTTCTATGTAAGCAGTTCTGGAGAAAGGGGCAGACAAAGTTTGTACCCTGCCTCTGGCACTCTCCCTGAAGCCAACGAACAGATCCACACAGAGAAAAAGTTTTTCAGGGTGCTCCAGTGTCTGCGTTGTGGTCAAAATGCAACTGCAGACGACACAGTCATACTTTCAAAGATGAGGATAAATTGAAAAATTATTTTGTTTATGGGATTAGAGCAAAAATGACTTGCAGTTGAATCTTGGATGTATAACCTTCGCAGCTTACTCTTCTCCAGTTACTTCTTTCCAAGATCTGCAATCATTATATTGTCCCCAGTTCTGTCCAACAGTTAATTACATTAATTCACTGACAAACTATTATTAAAAAACTGCAATCTACTTTAATAGCTGGTTTTCTAATTAAATATCTGATGTTTTTATTCTCAGTTCTTGGCTTTAGGCCTCTAGTTTGTCGCTATTCAATGTCCCGCATCTCTTCTGTATTTTTGTTCCTTTCCAGGCATGATTGTGCTGGGAAAGCTTGTTTCTGGATGTGTTGTGGGAGGGTTGAAAATGCCAGATATAAAGCAGTTCCTTCCTGTGGAGGAAGAAACATTATCAGAGGCTGCTATGTGGCAAACCCATCGCTGAGGAGGATGCACTGAAGCAGACAACTTTGTTGCGGGCTCAGCATGCTGGGGACATGCACTGTTGGTCTTCTTGGTTTACTTACCATGACGGAAGTTCATGGTTAGGATTCAGATGTTGTACCCTCATGCAAAGAGTACATATTTAAATTAAACAGGATTGTAACTCAATCGTTCTAAAAGAATACCGTGAGGTTGGCACAGGTAGCTTTTCTTCGGAAAGCAGTATAAATATCTGTGAAGCTCCTTCCTCAGACCCAGAAAAAATCCTATGGGCTCAAAGTCATAGACTCAGAGTTTTATCTGGAAGGGAGGTCTGGAGAAACTGGGCTTAAAGTAGAAATAAAAACAAAGAACAACCAAAAGAAACATTAAATCCTGTTTACATGAACTCTGTTCTACATCTGAGTCACAGCAATTTCAAATTTAGTTAATTTTTCTTTCTTTTTTTTTTTTTAAAGGCTATTCTGAGTAGTTGTGTAGCAGCTCAACTATAGCACTAAACTCCACCTACAAAGCATACGAAAATGTATTAATAATGGTACAGAATCTTCAGTGTCCTGACATTATTCCAGTACTGCACTGGCTTTAAACATTTACACATTTCAGGATAACAGCAACTTAATTAAAATCACTAAGTAAATGCAGATTATATTTAATTTAAATATTTATAGAATTTGTTTAAGCTTTCAAAATAGATTATATGTTGAAGAGCAAAACTGCTAGCATCCAAATGATAATTTTACTTTGGAGCCCAATTAAGAACCTAGTCAGGAATACAGCTAATCAGTCCCTGTTTCTGAGGAAATATTTTATAAAGCTGTATGTACAAAGGGCTTTTTAAAACAGGTGTTCTTGAGTAAAAGAGATAGTTTGGAAAAATTCTGTTACTTCTAATAATATTTTAAAATCTTTTATTCTCTTGCTGTGTAAGAGTTGCTGTTCTTCCCATTATTCTGAATACAACCATGGAAAAAATACAGAGAACCAAAGAGAGATGAAAAAATACCTTCGAGACAGCATTTTTTCCAATACGGTTCAGCCATGACTAATAGACTGCCAAGGCTTCTTCAGGGACAGGTTCAAATTCTTGGCTTGTCACTCCTGTTTCTTTCAAAGACAGTTTTATTCCTTGCTACATCTTTTCATTTTGGGAGACACTTTCCCTGTTGCATTTATCTTTTATACACCTGAAGGAGATGAGATCCTGCAGGCTGTAGGACTATTTCATGTAACTGTAGATTTCTTTTTGCAAGAATGTTACTACTGTCTGAATAACCTGATACCTATGAAAGCTTTCAGGGATAGGTTTGAACATTCCAAAAATCTGTTTGGAAGTATCTTGCATTTTCCAACAGGACACCAAGAGCTCCTGGGATCGTACATGTCTGTTTCATGCAGGTTATTCAATAGTGCATCCTAACTTGCCTTACTGCCTTCCATTGTTTTTTACTTTGTATTAAAAAGTTTGTAAGATCTGCAAGATCTTTTCTGGTTTTCCATGGTAATGCTACTACGCATCATGTGATTCTAAACGAGTGTATTTCCTGGCTATTGTAAGCTGCTGTTCGAGCTGGAATATAGCATGTGTTTAATTTTTTCTGGGCCTCATTACATTTCATTCCTTGCTTCGCTGCATTATCTGTCTCGTTAGTCCATAAATTTGATCTGTTCTAATCACTGTAAATTCTCTGTTTCCCCTAGCTATATGTCACCAGCAAGACTAGTCACTTTAAAAAGTGCATTCCTGAAAGGTCATTTTATAAAAGTTATAAGAGAAAGCATTGTGAGATGCTGATGCTTAAGGCTGGATGCTTGTTACTTGTCTTAGACCTGAAGCATCTTTTTTAATCCCTTTTCTTTTCATAGGCTGATTTAGATAGTTATCACACGCTGAGATGGTGATCCAGGTGAGTGCCTTCAGCCTCAAATCAGCAGCACAGCAAAATCTTTTGGTGGGATTTTTAATCTCCACACAGTACAAATTACATTGTGTTTTTAGAATAGAACGGAGTTGCCAATTTACAGTTTCTTTTGTTGGAAAAAGGACTTTTCAAAGACAGAGGTGTTGTGGTACTTAAAAGCAGACAGTGATGCAGAGCCAAGAACATGCAGTGGCTGTTCTATCACAGGATCCTCTTATGCAAGAACACATTGTCTAATTTCTTTAATGCCTATACAGCTTCTAGAAGCATGATCCTTGTCTGGTGCTGTTTTGAGGCTCTAGGTTCTGCATAAGTGCTTAGGATGCACTGCTGAGTTTTGTTGCTTTATTTTCTTAAACCTTGCTTGCAGTTTTGGGGCAAGAGCTGTTGAGTTTCTCAAACCACCATGCTCTCCCTGGCCTGGGCTTCCAGACTGGACTGGACTGAATTCCCCCTTCCAGACATGCTGTCTTCTGTGATGCATGTAGTGGGTCATGGCTACAATTCATACTTTCAAAAGGAAACTATTCACTGTCTTGCATAAGTTATCTGGAGATTCGTGAATGAGAAGCACAGGATGAAAGCTAGATACAACTGTTTAATTTTCTTGAATCCCACCATCCCATTTTGTATTTCTTTCTGATATTTCAGAATGGTATCTGATCATGTAAAAATTGTCAGAGAGAATAAGCAGAGGTGGAAACATGCCAAGTTTCTACTGGATTACTGAAGAGCAATTTCCAAAGCCTTCTGATACTACTGCAGCAAAATTCAACTCTGCTGATTCATAGAATTTTTAATTGATTAATGTATTTATTTAATTTCATGGGGTTTAGTAGCTTTTTATGACTTTTTGAATTTGTTTCTGTTTATAGGTGACTCAGATTATTTTCTTCTCTAGCCCAGGGGTGGGTGCTGCAGCATCATATGTCATGCTATACTGGCTTCAGTAGTCCACTGGTGACTGAAAAAGGTAGAAATTCTTCTCACTACATAGAAATATGCTGTTATATTTCCTTCAGCTGATTTGTCACATATGCTACTTTAATTACCAAAGTTAATGCTTAGGAGTCTGAATGTTGAAAACTTTTGTGACAGGTTAAAACTTAGTGGCTAGAGATGGTTTGTTGTGTTTGTAGAGGAGCAATTCAAATGAGTGTGAGCTTGCGTCACTTTAACTGAAGGAAGAAATTTATTTGTAAAACAGTCTAAATAAACAAGTAAAGTAGAGTGTAGAATGCTGTGGACTCTCAGTGGTGTTTCTGTGATGAAAGCTGCTTTTATTTGAAGCTGTTAATTGTTGGCAATTTTTGCTTGGTGTTGTGAGGTTCAAATTACCCATAACTACGCTTGATCATAAAACACTAAAACCACAATGAATTCTGAGTAAACCACAGCTGACCAAGTCATCCAGTTAACAGGAGTTTATCTAATGGACTAATTTAATGGCGGTGTTTGAAATTTACTATGTGGAAGCCACAGATTTAGATTTAAAGCGTGAACATAGTTCTTCATTGCCCCCCACAGCCCCTCCATCCCTCCCCACTAAAGATCTCCCAGGCATATTTGAATCTCCTCCCTGGTCCAGGTCCATGCCATCTGCTTGTGCAGAACACTTCGAAGAGAGCCCACTAAAGACATGCTAGCAAGACCCTGTGTCACAGACAGAGCAAATTTTGATTGCTCATGACCTTACAAGGGCCCCAAATCCTCTTTGGATCAGCTACAAGAGAGGCTGAACTTCACAGTTTTCTCAGGACTATGTTGCTGCTTTTACATGAACAAAGACTGATGGGAACCTGTGTCTAGGTTATACTGCGTGAGAGTGAGACACTTGCTCCCTGACGCCCTGGCCTCACGTCACCTTGCAGCCATACACCAGATGCATAGCCAGCAGCAACAAACATCCTTCCCTGAGCACAGGTGCTGTCTTTCAAGAAAAAAAGTAAGTGTTTGGCACTAAATGCTGGGCAAATGTATTACTGTATGCTCAGATAACAAAAACTGCTCCTCTGGATCTGTGGTGGCTGTCTGACTGTGTTGGCTGTTTTTGGAAAATGCCATCTCCAGCCCACTGCCCCTAATCTGCTTGTGTGGTGGCCAGGCAGCTCTCCCAGATGAGGTGATTCTAAGACTCATTGGGAAGGTTTGCTTGGTTTAAAATGCTTTGTTAGCAAATATTTATTCTGACTTCTTGTATTTTAACTAGCTCCAGTTCTTGTCCGTCTCTTATTTTAAATTCATATGTACTCTACCTAAAGTGTTCTCTTCAGCCAAACCACTGCTGGGTTCATCCAAAAGAGAGTTTACTGTTCATTTATCTCATGTCTTTACAGTCCAAGGTGAATCTCAGGGGACTAATGCTCTGAACCAAGTGGTTCCGGGCTATTCTTTTGGAAAACAGAGGCACTTAGACCTTTGTAAAGAAAATAATTTAGTAATCAGCGCAAGACACCTGTCTCTAAGCCAACCCATTTGGAAAAATTGCCAGTGTAGTAATTGCAAACATTTTATCACAATAACACTGATGATGCCTTTCCATTATTGCCAGCATTTCTTTCTCCCAACTACTAAAGGACTGAGCTGTTTTCACATCCTTCTCTCTGGTGCTGTGTCAGAAATGCTTTGTAACTTGGTATTGATGTTGCATGACTGGCCATTAAGCAGAGAAGTTTTCCTTTTATTTTCTGAGTGTTTCCCTGCAGACTGGTGCAGCTAAAAACACTTGGAAGTGAGAAAGATGTTGCTGCAGTGTTGCTAGCAGGACATTGTATGTTGCCTTCCCAGTTCTGTATATCATCTCTCTGGAGGAAGAGAAGACCAAGGTCTCATATCCCTCATACAAGGTGGAATAAGGTGCAAGATAAGTGTCTGTTTGCCTGCATCCCTGTGCCTCCAAACCTTTCTGCAGCACATGGGGGGGGGGTGTTGCAGGTATCTGGGAATGCACAGTCGCTGAGATGGAACTGGTCTCCTACTGTGCCTTCCTGTTATTCTGATTCTGGGCGATCTCACCCAAACACAGCAGCTTCTTGCTCTCTCTTCAAGTATCAGTGGATCAGTGCCTCTGTGTGCTGCTCAGCCTGCAGCTGAAGTACAGGAGAAAAGCAAAGTGAGGGCTAGGCTGGTCTACAATCGCAATGTTAATGCAAAAGGCTTGGCCTGTGTTTATAGCCTCACTTTCGTTTTGATTATCAGTTGCTTTCAGTATATTGAGAGCATATATAGGGTAAAGATCATGTTCCTGTAGCTCTATTGGTGAGTTCCTTACTACTGCCCGACACGACTTACGTGTTTTTCAGGGAAAACTTCTGCAAGGGTTTTCTCATCTGGCTTGGTTCTTACGCGTTGCTACCTGGAAAAGACGACGTGGAACAAAGTTGAAAGCAGGGGGACAAGTGCCATTTCAAACTTGAGAAATCTGAAGGCACTTTTTCCTGAAATTCACAGCCAAGCAGTCCAGGCCCAGCACGCCTATGAAATCCAATATTTTGCCATCTTGTTTTCATGTGATAAAGGTTACTGCCTATTTAAATAAAAAACATGGAAAAACAAAACAAAAAATGGAAAAGTGATGTGCCTTGAGGAGCCACGATGTTACTTGTAGGCATAGAAGCCCTTTGGGTGCCTTTCACAGGCTGGATTATTTTGCTGGTGATAATTTCAGCATTGTTTTTTTGAGCAATATTAGTGAGGAGGGAGCAGAAAGAAAATCACTTCAAATTGATGAGCCCTAGATGTTCATCTAGAGGATTTTTACTAATTTCATAAAAGCTCCTGTAAACTTAATCAAAAAAATATGGCAAAGGTGTTTTTTTCCTCTTTTCATAGTCTTTAAACCACTTGATTTTTAATGGTTTTATCTTGCTGATGACAGAAGGCTTAGAGTCCTGTGGCACATCTTCTGATGCAGGAAGAGGTGGATGTTTTTTACCCTAGTGCTCTGCATGAATGTTAGTTTTGTCAATGTTTCCTTGATTTTGTAGAGATGTCAGTGTTTCCTTGATGCTGCTCCTGGGGAGCAGCAGATCCAAATGGCCAGCATTTACTTTCAGAAAGATTTCTCAGGAACAGGTAGGGCAAGGATCAGTGATGAATGTGCTGGCATTGGCAGCAGAGGTTAGTGGTGAGTGTTTCAAAAGGCAGATACTTATATTGTTCTTTGAGAGATTCCTGGTATTTGGACTAGTTCACCACAGAACATTTAAAAAAAAAAAAAAAAAAAGGCGTATTTCAGAAGCGACATTAAAGAGGATGTGGAGGCTTGATAAGCAGGTTCTGCTGAAGAAAAACTTTTGGTTTTCCTATCCTGGCAGGGTTAGGAATTATCTGTTAGAATTTATCTGAAAATTCATGAAAAAATAATTTCCTGGCAAAGAAACAAAAACAAACAAAAGCTTTAACAGCACTGACCCATTATTGATTCTGGTAATTTGGTAGTGAAGATTTGTAATTTTTAAGAGAGTAAATATATCTGTGAAAAACCCACCATTTTTGCATTTGGTTACAGAGCTGCTGTCTAGCAGTAAAAATGCATTTGAGAAAAAGGGTTGTGAAGAGCCATGCAGGTTGTTTCAGGGGCAGCATTTCTCTCTATAGATGACTTCAGTAGAAGAGCTTTGTGTTTTCTCAGGAGAGAAAAAGCCCCTCACGACCTACTTGTGTGCTTTCCCTCTGTGTTGAACTTCGAAGCATGAGCATCTCATCTTGAGGTATCTTGAATAATTATCTTCTCCCACCCACTATCTGACCCTTAAGCACAGTGACTTGTCATTAAAAAAAAAAAAAAAAAAGTGCCATACCCTCCTTATCAAAGGCCTTGTATTTAATGTCTCTGCTCTCCCACCTAGACAGTTGCTTGCCAGAAGATCTTCCCTTATTCCAGCACTGATGGGTAAGGGGGGTCCATGTGATGATTTATCTACAGGATTTATCAACTGCCCTGCTGGTCACCCACTGGGTGTAGGCTAGGATATCCTGACATCAGTGTTCAAAGACCAAGAGGAAGAGAAACTACCTCCAGCTGGATTTTATACAGATCTATTTGTCTCTGAAAGTGCCAGCAGATTTAAATTACTGCTGCTGTTGTCAACAAGTTCTTCCTGCATGTTCTGTAACGATTAAGGTCCTTAGAGGTTTTGGATCACTTATGTTTCTCAGTGTAGCTACAGATTGTGAACATAAGGGTTGCATCAAGTATATTAAATAATGAATTGAAAGGCAGAGGTTCCTTTTCTTCTGTGTACTTTGGGTAGAAGAATTCCCGCTGACTCTACATTTCTTGCTACTGAAAAAGATAACCCGATCAGGTAGCTCAGTGTTAACATTAAATTTGTCAGCTTTTCCTCTTGATGTATAATTGCTCTTAGAAACAGCTGCTGCCTTGCTGTTACCAGTGTCAGGGAGAATTTTGTTTGATGAATTAATCAACGTGTTATTCTATCAGGAACGGTTTATGGATTCAAATACAGAAGTAGGATGAAACTTGGGGGGAGGGTGTTAAATTTCTTGAATTCAATAAATCTTTCTGCTCCAGTGGACTTATGCTAAAAACTTTTAGCTGGTCTGCAAGTCATTTACTAAATGGGTTGGGAAATAATAAACACTTCTTTTGGAGCTTCCTATTCCAGACAATAGTACAGATTAGAGCAAGAGAAAAACAAACAAATAAACAAACAAGGATGATATTTATTGCTAATCTGACTATCTAAAAAACCCATTTCTGATGCTTTTCATATTGATCAGAAGTCCCATCTCTGTTCCTATCCTGTTCTCAGGCTATGCATATTGGTGAGCCATCTTTAGTTACTTTGCTATACATAGTTTGATGTGTTCTGCCAAAATGGTGGTAGGAAACCAGTGTTTCTAGAGAACAGAAGCAAACTGGAAATAGTAATCCCTTTTCCTTTTCCTCTGTATAATGTCTGCAGCTTTGCCAGTTTCTTTGTTATCACTAGGTATGTAGAAGTGGCTGTGTAATAAGGGTGGAGTAGAACAAAGTGCAGGCCCTGCCTTCAGGTCACAAAAGTCTAGTTCTAGTCTTCAGGGAATCTGGGCAGTGTCCAGGTTTGCTGGAGCTGATCGTAGGTATAATTAGCATATTGCCAGAGAATCATGTCCTTCTGACATGTACCCAGCTCAACAAATGAAGCCTGAAAGACACAGTCAGACCCTATTACTCTCCTTGGATTTGTTTCTGTGCTCAGCAGTGTGGATGGGTAATTCTCTCTCTAGTCTTTTGAAGAGTTTATGAACTGTGGAATAACTGTTGCTTGTCCACTTTGAAAGTGGATGAGCTAAATATTTTTTATTTTATTTATTTATTTATTTTTTGTGGCATGAATAGTAGCATCTGGAAGCAGGCACTGAAGAACAGCATCTTGAATTTAGGTTTGCACCCTTCCTTGGTTTCATCTCAGTATTTAACTATAAAGATGTCCAATCAGACGGATCACTGAGAGGTTTCAGATTATGAATGTGCTCAGTGTTTTTAGAGCTTTCTTTCTTTTTTTTTTTTTTTTTTAAAAAAAAAAAAAAAAAAAAGAGAAGAGGAGGAGTCTTTTTTCTCCATTACAAAGACTGCTGCTTCTTACGCTGTGCAAATGTTTGTTTGTTTGATTGATTTTTTTCCCTGGATATAAATTTAATTGAAAATCTTTACTGCTGCAGTTAATAAAAAGCCTCTTCTATGTACGGGTCTTTTTGTAATATCACAAGAAACCAATATCTGGTGGTTTCCAGAAGAGAAAATTTCATCTAAATTTGCCTTCTGTGATTCTAGATGGTACTTGACACTTCATTACGTCCAGTAAACTCAGTTTTGAGGTGGGAGGGGGAGAATTAAAAAGGTACAGTTACCATTATTGACCTTGCGTTAGGAAGAGCATGTAGGTTAGATGATGTGATAAATTTTCTTTTGAATGGCATTGCAAAGTAATGATCAGAAAATCATTTTTTGTGTGATCAACTTCTTATTTTCAGTTCTCTAGACATCATCTTTCCATCTACAAAAAAGTCAGATAAAACAAGATGAGTGAAGGTCAAGTTTTATTTTGGTATGACTCTTTCTTTACTGGTCTTGCTTCTAAACTTTTTCTCTCCATTTTTGTATCACTGCACTTCCATTGTGCTCAAAGTCAGTGGGACCAAACTACTAAGTTTTGTAAGTTTACAGAGAAGCCTTCTCTTACAATGAAATTTCTAGATCTTGTTAACAAGGGAAACGAGAAGCTTAAAGACGCCACGGAAAAGTTTTTTTCATAATTTATTTTTATTATTTCCAAAGTCTGTTCATAGTATGCCTTATCAGTTTGCAAGCACAGAAATGAAATTCATCTCATCCACAACAGTGTAAGATTTGCCCCATCCTCTGCTGGGGAGACTGATCATCCTCAGACAATCTTGTTCTTTCTTTCCTTTTTTTTCCCCATTATCATCCTGACTAGGAGTGCCTAGTTATGTCCTAATTGGTTCTTTCTTTCTATTGACCAGCTCTCCTTCTGACTGGGGGCTAATGTTGACCTGCTTTCTCTGTTGGATATGCCTGCACAGTTTTGTAGCTCCTTTGAGACAATCCATTAATAAAGAAATTCCTAATTTATCCAGCTTGTGGTTAAGTAGGATTTAAAATGTTGCAATTCACTCCATAACTTTGTATAATGAGCAGGAGGGGGAACCTACCTATTTTCTTAAGCTTAGCAATTCCAGCACATCCTATATGAACAAAGTTGTAACTGTTGTTACTAACATCTACTTCCTTCTGCTTACTTCAACTCTTCCTGGACAGGTTAATCAGTAATTTTAACTGCAAGATGTGATTATGATCTGCAGTCATCTAGTATAGGTTGCATAAGGGTATGTTTTAAGCGAGGGTATTCACACTGTGTCTTGAGGATGTTTTTTTTTAGTAGCAACATTTTCAGCTTGCTTCTTAGCAGACCTTTCAGGAGGCTTTTCCTGGTTTATTCTTAGCTTCTCCTGACACCCACAAAAGATTGCAGAAGGATGGTTTATCTCTGTTGCATAATGACTTAGCAGGCAGGACTCTTTCGGTTGTCTGGGGCAATAACAGTAAGAAAACAGCTGACCTTTACCTTGGTTTTATTTCAAGAGGTGACACTGACTCATGGTGCTCTGTAACCTTGTGGGGGATTCTCCTACAAAAGCAGTGATATATTAAGAGCAGAGGTAGATATGATGAGAGAAAATAGCTTCAGCTGCTGTGAGTTATTTGTGTCCATTTCTCAATCTACTCTTATCCTCACATAAACATCATATTGCCCTGGTGTTCTGACATGTGAATTACTACCTAGAGCAGGCATTAAATAATAAATACTGTATTCCAGGAGGTGTGTGACAACACAATGAGATTGTTGGGTGCTTTGGGGGATGACCACCATAATGTATTCTTACACACACTGGTTCTGCAATTGGCACTTTTTACAGGGTGGGGAGACTGGGAGCATATTTTTGGTGTCTGATGTCCTTCTTGGTTAGGGAGAATCTGTTTTACATTGAGTGTAATCAAGGTTTAACCACTGCCAGGTCCACATGGTAGGGAGGAGACAGCAGGAGAACCTATCCCATGCCAAAGCAGCTGGTCAATATCTAAAACAAGACATTTAGAAGGTGACTTGCTATTATAATGGGAAAATACTGAAGACCATATATTCAGGCCTTGTAAAATACCATTGGTATGGCATTGTGATAGTATGAGGTGCAGAGAGGTTCTCACACAGTTATTTCAGCTTTTTATTGTCCCTCGCAGAAATGTTGAAGGGACTGAACCAACTCATGCATTTCTTCATTGGGGCTTGGTAGAGTGGCTCAAAGGAATAATCACAAACAAGACATCTGGCTGAAATCCAGAAGTAGAAGTTGCAGATTCTTCTACAACTATCCATCATCCACCATGGCTCTTTGGCTCTTTACCAGGCCAGTAACATTTTCTTATGAAAATCCATGTTTTTCTTGTTGTGGTTTAGTAAGAAGGAAAAAAGAATTCTGGACTAGAAGACAGACAATTCGCTATAATGTTTGCCATGAGAAGGACACCAGTGCTGGAAGTGAAGAGGATTCAATATTTAAGGCTCCATTTAATATCCCCCCAATGACCTTTTGTAAGAAGAGAGCTGAGGGTGTTAACATCCAGGGTAGTCTGTGAAAGGATATGTGCTTTTAATCAGCTTCCCAATAGTAGGATAATAAAGCCATTAATCCTTTTAGTATTCTGCTTCTATTATCTCTATCTCTTCTCTCCAAGGTCACTAAAGCAGTAAACAATAGGGAAGATAAGCTTCGAAGGAGCTGAAGTGTAGAGCAGTAAGGAGAGGAAAAAAAAAAAAAAAGAAAAAAAAAAAGCAGTATAGATTGTTCTTTTTTTCCAGCTTTTTGTGAGGGAATCAAACCTGCAGAGTACAAACTGAACAGTTTCCCATGGTACTGGTCACAATAGATTTCCAATATAGTTTAAGCTTCTTGTGTTCTCCAAGCATCATTTGTTACACTTAGACCGAGAATTAGGAATTTTTCATCTCATCAAGAGACAAACCTGGTTGGCCCTGGGGAGGGAGGCAAATTGTTTTTATAGTCCAGAGCTCTAATCTGTTTTGGTTTCAGTAAGTTTATTTAGTTTCTTTCAAACAAACAAATAAGTTTGTTTAGTTTCTTTATAACAAGCAAGCAAAACCAAAACACTTCACCCTCCCCCCAGAACTGTCATCTGCCACATGTACTGATTTCTGCTGGTGACATTTTTTGCATAACGAATTGGATGTAATAGCAAAAAGCTTCTATGAAGATATCATTTAAATCTCTAAAGTATGCTTATATTCTCAGCTGTGGTGAACTCTATCCCGGTGCAACAGAGACTCATTTTCCCATGACTTCATTAGATCATGTACACAAGAACCAAATCTGGCTGTTTGCATATTAAATGCAATATTGATATGCTTATCTCTTGTAAGCTCTTCATATTCAAGTATATCTACAGGGTCAGTCCCAAGGTTCATCCAGCCCAATATCCCATTTCCAAGAGTGATCAGTGAAAGGAAGAATGCTGGGCCAAGTGCAAGCAGACAGCGCTCAACCTTGTAATCTCCCAAGCTTCAGCGATTCTTGCTTTAGGGATTTCCTAAGCCAGATCTGGTATTATCCTGTTTAATACCCAAAATGGATTTTTTTTTTGTCATTATTTTGTTTAATTACTTCTTGAGCTCATCTAAAATTTAATATTCATGACATTCGGTGACAATGAGTACAATAGTTTTTAATAGGGCTTTTTGAAGAAGTATTGGAGGATTTCATTAGTTTATCACCATGTCACTGGTGATGGCTGCTCCTGGGATTTCAGAGAAAAACATAAAACCTCTGAGATGGACAGTTATTTATTGAATTTTCTAGGGAGAGAAATGTATTCTTCAGGTAGCCAATGATGAACATAATAGTTCACATGCCATAAAAATTGTGGCTGTTTTAACTATGGATGATGTCACTTTGCCTTATATTGATTGCTTTTGAATGCATCTCTTCTAATTTAATAATATTCTATAATATTTAGTAGATTACTGTTTTTTCTCCAGCATAGAAAACATCTCATTTTATAAGCTTAGTATCCACTGCATTTTTGTTTAGCTCCTGGTTCATTCTTTCTTTGATGTTTTAATTTAAATAGAACAAGTAAGTTTTGTCCTGAAATACTAAATAATTGTTTTATGATAGATATTTTGGTTAATTAAAAATGTAGTCAAACCCCAATTTGCACAATCAAAAGATTTCTTTTGATTGCCGGAGCTTTGAGCTGCCTTTACAGCAGAACTTTTATCCATACCCAAGTTCTTTTTCTTACTCTGTTCACCTGAAGTTCTGCAGGCAGTTCTGCCTCAGTGAGCAGACGGACAGGGTGTGTATGAGGGTGGCATTGTAGTGTGTAGTGTGTGTACATAGGTGATGGAGAAATGAAGAACAGTGGTAATAGATTATAAAAAGTAGGATCAACAGTCCTTTCTCATGCTAGAATAAACCCTGCAACCTAGTCTGACATTTTTGCATTACGTAAACTGACAGAATTAATCCCTTGTGATTCCATCCCCAGAATTTTTTGATTTTAGGTGCTAGGTACCTTGGCTCTCTATACTGCTACTGTCAGTGTTAAAGGACAGTTTTATTGCGTACTGCAGCACTCTAATGACTTTGTTTTGTGTACTGTGCTGTGAATATCCAAGCCAAATTGTTAGTCTTAACGTGTTTTGAAGAAAATGCATTTCCTGAGGTATGACGTGTTCTGCCTTATACTTTAGTTAATATATCAGTTCTTCTGCCTTAGGCAGAGATGCTTAGCCTTCTGTCTCCTGGTTGTTGCTTTTAATTTGAATTCAGTTATGATCCTCGAGAAAACTGTCTCAGACATTATAATTGATTTAAATTCACAACAGAAACGGTCCTTAAGCCATCACATGTTTTTCAGGCATTTATACTGCTGAAATCACACGTCTAGCTTAGGCTTTGCCAGGCAGCTATAGAGAATATTTTTCACCATCAGCTGCATAGGATAGCAATGATATTCTAGTTGCATTGAAATTGCATAAAATGAATTGAGATCCTCTGCTTAAGTAACTGCTGAGCATCCAACTGCTCCTGAAAGCAGCTGTACTGCTCAGGTTTCCCCACTCTGTTTTCACTCTAATCTGTACAATCCCAGCACTTTTTTGTGTTAGTTCTTGAAATCGTTGAACCCATTAGTGAATGGATTCAACTCACTAATTAGACAGTGAATATCTCAGCTGGAGGGAGAAAAAAAAAAAAAAAAAAAGAAAGAAAAACACAAAAACCTGTCCTACTGAACTGATATGGCTTACTTTCAAGTGGCGAATTTTAGGCATGATGAGTAGCCAGTCCAAAACATACACAAAACATACACAAAGTCATGTTTTTCCTCAAGTATGTGATGTAATATCGCAGAAGCATGAAAGCTCTGTAAAATACATTCCTGAAATACATTCTGTAAATATCTCATCATCTCACTCTGTTTTCTTCCTCTTGTTTACTGCTTCTAGCCTGGCAAATAAAGTGGTTATCAAAGAGTTCCTGTGTGTGTGTACAGATAGATAGCTATAAGGATGCTTTGCCCTCATTTGAGCAAAAGCTTTAAGTGTTCAGGCTTTCTGTAGCAAGAAACTAGAAACGAACGCAGCTGGGGTACCTTGTTTGCTCAACTGTTCCTCTCATATTTTATTTCCAAGATAGTATTTCTTGATTTATCTACTTGTAAATTGAATATATGTGTGTTTACCAGTGTTATACAGACATTTTGTGGCTGAAAAACTGTCTGAGACCTCAGGTAATTGAGTTGCTGTGTAAGCAGTTGTAATGGTGTCCTGCTAAATTAGCTGTCACTTTTTCTGTAGAATTTTTCCTATGAAGATAACCAATATACTGGTGTCTTAAGGATGGTTTGAATTATGATCAGGTGAAGAAGTTCACCTAAAGAAAGAATATGTCCAAATTACAGTCTCATTTCACTCCTTATCTGACACAAGCTGTTTTTTAAGACTGCAAAAATGAAAGAAATCCAGCCTGTGCTGTTATGGATTTTCCTGTCTTTCCTTCCAGTTTTGGCAGATGGCATGGCTCCTGCCACTGGCCAGGTATGTGAGTAGAAAGTTGGTAATATTAGCGACAGGTCGCCTTCGAGTCTGACTTGCAGCAAGACCTGTTGAGGACCTTGTGTGGAGGTTTCTTCAACACAGCTCTCAACCCAGCTGCGAAGATCAGTAATGTTGCCTTGAATTAAACCTACTCATAGGTCCTCAGGCTGCTGGAAAAGCATCAGAGTTTCATTAAGATGCAGAGATGAGGTGATTAACCATGCTGACTTACAGCAGTTGCTAACTGATTCATGAAATTCTGGGTGCAATCTGAATTTCAGGGAAGGCTGTTTGCTCTGTGACAGTTCCCTGGTTTTGTTTGTGATTGAAACCGATTGGTCTTTTATCTCAGTGTTTGGCAGAAGGTGAAGCAATTGTACTATTTTGGCTGCCCTCTGACAGCTTCTCACGAGGATGCTAGGACTTGAGACAAGCATGAATCAATTGGTTTCTCAGAAAAATTCTGAGAACTGGCTCTCTGCCACTCTGCCTGGAAATGGGACAAAAATAGTGACATTGCTCCAATCTCTTCCACTTTGCTGAAATGCCCCCAAATCCTCAGGCTAGAAAAATGGTCCACAAAAGCAAAAAATGGCAGTGTGCTTCTGTTGTTAATAATGACAGGATTTAGGGTGACTGGAAGACCCAAAGTACTTGGCTTTGCTTGGTGAACTGAAACACAGAAATATGGATTGAACAGTCAGGTGCTAATCTGCAAAGAGCAAGTGGTGTGATTTTGCCTCCGGAAGAAATCACTTTTGTGTATAAGTGATACACAGTAGGGGAATGAGGCAGGAGACTCCAGAACTAACAATGTGAGCCACTACCTCTTGAGCTGAGGAGCTTTGCTGCCCAATTCCAGGCTATACCAGAGCATTCTCTGCAAGGCTTCTTCAGATTTAGGAAACCTTTAACAGCAGAGAGATGTTGCTACAAACATATGGTATCAGAAGATGTTATTGTGGTAATTTAGCCTGCTTTCCCATGTGTGAAAAGTTGGAAAAAGAAAGGGTAAATGATAAATGCTGTAGGAGGAGATACTCAATTGCACTTTAAAGACTGGGAACACTCCCATGAGGGCCAGATGTTGCATATTATGTTGATCACAGGGGAAAATTAGTTTCTTTTGATAATACATGCGCGCTTTTTTATAAAACAGTGTTTTCATGCTCTCGAAATCTAATTAAGGAAGGGTGTGACTGTGCGATGCAACATCCACCCTGTTCAGAGCTGCCAGGTCGGGCTGGGAAGCTGCGCAGTCGTATTAACCTGGCGCTGTGTCCCAGCTACCAAGCTCTGACTCCTGCAGTCCTCTTTAACACCTGTAGCACTCCCAGTGTTGTAGCTAAGCACTGAGAGTTGAAGGCCTGCGCATCCTTCAGCACCTTAGCTTCTGTTTTATTTGTTGACAAGATCAATATGTTTGTATTTCATATCATTCTTGAAGATACAAAACTGGCCTGCTTTCCGTATTGTCTCGGGAATGTTAGAGTGCTTTGGTGTAGTTTTACAGGATCTGTCATAGTCTATAATACAATTTGTGTTTTATGTCCTTGTTTCATTTATTTTGACTTAAAATGTTATGTAAAGAATGATTAATAATATACTGAGATCTTGAACAGAGATTAAAATTTTGTGTATTATTTACTTTTAGGTAGCTTAACATTTCTAATAGAAAAATCTGTTTTACGTATCTAAACCTATAAATATAAATGAAAATTGTTTAGATAATCTGGTAAATAATTAGAAAAACTAGAAATTAGATAAATTTGGATTAATTAATATTTGATTTTAGAATGTGGTTATAAGGAAACATGAATAAGAAGAGGATGCTGGAAGTGTATTTGTTGGTAAAGTAATTAAGAGGACAAAAGTAACTTAGTAAAGACTTAAGACTGCCTTAGCTGACAGTACTAAGTTGTTGGGTTTTTTGTTTGTTTGTTTGTTTTTTACCACAGTGTGATATAAAACAGTGTTGAAGATTTCTTTTATAAATTTGTAATGAAACAGAGGGTCATCAAAACTCTGCTGAGGACCGTGAACATATTGAATAAACTTAGACGAATAATTAACTTGTATCTTGTAATACATAATAAATTCATCTAACTGATTGTTGTCTGGGGTTTCATCTGGGTTTTATAGGATTAGAGAGTAGAGTAGAACTGATGGGAGAGGGGTGAGGCAAAATGAATAGAAACACAGCAAAAGCCACAGGAGAAGGTCATCCCACCCAATGCAGAAAAGCAACCTCAAAACTGAGCATTAATTTTAACTTAGCTCTATATATCTAGTAAAACACATGCTGTGATTATGTAGCTGTTTGATATGAGCTGTTGTTAGATGGTGCTAACACTCTTCCATATGCAGGATTTTCTTTGGCTTGTTTATGGACATCTGGTGGTCTGTGAAGAACTGGCTGTTTATGTGACTTCTGTTCCTCACTTCTAATCCTAAAAATACATGAAATACTTTCTTCATCTCACTTTTTGATGCAGCAGAATTGCCCTAAGATTAACTATGCATCTGAGAAATGTCAGTAGGACAGGATCCATGAGCAAGGTATCTGGTAGGATATGGTCTCTGCTAAGGAAATGTGTGGGAATATTGCGTGAAGCAGCAGCAGGATTGCAGTTACTTTAAAGAGCTTTAAAAGTTCTGGGTCCACAAAAGGCTGCTCTGCCCTGAGGGAATGTTACTCCTTGCATACTTGCTTCTGTGCCAGTATGGAAATGCATGTAGCAGGTTTTTTTTCAGTGCCTGTTCCCCACACGTTTCTGTGCCTTAGCAGAGGAATGAGCTGCTCTCATTTGTCTGGAAATTTCTTTCTGGCTGATAGTGGGTAGATGGGTCGCTAGGTGCAATGGAAGGGCTGTGCATATTCACATATCCTCTTTTACTTTTCTCATCTGTTTGATAAGCCCTTAAGTACTTAAAACAAAGAGTGTGGGCTGTGCTACTGTGGTGGGGTTCCCACAATATGCATGTAGCAGGCTACAAGTCAACACTGCTGTTGGTGGGGATTTGGTGCCATGTGTTTTTGCCGAGGGACATTGAAGCAAAGGATTTCAAGCTGTCATCCACTTAAATACCATGGATTGAAGGAGAAATTACTTTACAAAACTGTGAAATGTGGAAATGATCACTTATTAAGGTATTAAAATGGGTCCTCCCTACCCTCTTTCTGCTCCCAAAAGGGCTTGCCAGTAAGGTGGTATCTGTTTCTGATACATTTTGATGGTGAACCAGGGCTTGTGTGCATCTAACAGAACAGAGCTTTAGCTGCCAAATAGACTTCGAATGTGCCAAGATGATTGTGTTGTGTTACAGGAGTCTCAAACTGGATGTGAGAGGTTGCAGAATGACAGGATGGGAACTCAGTAAGGCATTCTGAAAGCTCTTGGGAAAAAAAAAATGGGTCAGAGATGCCTTGAATTTAAGATCTGTAAGAAGTAGTTTTTTGCTCTTGCTCATGGTGTTTGCATACATTACAGAAGGTTGAATTTTTGGCTCTCTGCTTTGTATCTGGTATGCAACAACTAGTTTCCTCTTAATCTGTAGTGAGACGGTGCACTATCATTGCAACAATTCATTACCTCACTGTGATTCTGTACGCAATTTATCAATTCAAAACAAACTTCTAGGAAACATGCAATATATATATACACACAATATGGGAAAAATACTTGAAAATAGAACTAGCTTTGTGGATAATGAGAGAATGGGGTCAGGTCCACAGATAATACATTATTGAAATGGCCAGTCCTATAAATACGCTGGTAAAATTCAGAAGTACCGGAAAGCAAATTAACGAAGAATAAAGGCCCAACTGTTCAATTGGCCCCAACATAGCCCCTAAATCTGTGTGAACAAATGTTTTTGAGCAGAATTAGCCCATTTGGCTATACAATCTGTGCATTGTGTACTTGCTTTCATTTGCAATAAATGTGAACAAAAAACTTTATTTTCCAATGTTCCGTATGCAAATCCAAGCCTTGATTCTGTAGTATGTTTGCTGATATATAATATGCACAGGTGCAGAGGCCAAACTTTAGACCAGTTCTCAAAAAGGCAACCAAACAGATGAAAAACAAAACAGTGCCCAAGGCCTACATTTCTGGCTTCAAAAGTCAAAGACCCAGAAAGACATTCAGCTTTCTCCTACTAACTATTTTCAGCATCCCAGTCCAGAACTGGAAATACTTGCAAGACCCAGACTAAGCATGCTCATTCCCAATACTACTTGGATTTGGCAGTAACATTTTTTTCAACTCCAAACTGGTCTTCTCAGTTCAATTTCTCTAAGTGTGCAAAGTTCAGAGGATTCTTAAGTCTTTCTCAGCTGGAAAACTGAGAAAAAAAGTTTTTGTTTTTCCATCCTGACTGCTTCTATCCCACATGAAAATCAAGATAGAGATGGAAAAGGTACACTTTCAAGTTTCAGAAGAATACCAGCTTGGATTTATGCCAAATACAATGGAAAAAGGTTTAAGTATTTTGTAACTACTATTGTCATTCTGTAGCAGACAGTGCTTTGGGTGACTTGCTTTGTGTGAAGAGAATGTCGTTAATTTTATTTTTCAGGTACCAGAAAATACTCAGAGAAGTGACCCTAATGGATCAGGATTTTCTGTTAGTGATTCACACTAGTCAGCCAGTTCCCTGGCTGAATATTCTTGAGAATGATCTTTCTGTAAGACAGAAAGTCTCAATTATTGCTTTCAGCACACGTTAAACAAGCTGCTGTATTGAGCAGCTTGGAAGTAATAAACTGTGCTGAACTGAGCTCAGATACAGGCATACATAATCCTACACAAGTCTCTGGTCTTAGATGCATACAAACTACTTGTTATACTCTTACACTCTTGGAACTGAAGTGAAGAAACATTTCTCTTTGTACAGAAACTGTGTGAGTGATAAATGCCAAACTGACAATAAGTATACATGGATTGGCACACAGTTGGGCTTTAGTATGCACAATTTTCTAGGGAAAGCATCAATTACAGGTGGATTGACATACTATACACCTTGAGCAATAATGTCTGCAATCCCAGCACTGCCACAGAATCAGAAAGGCAAGCCAGAAATCAATACAAGTTAAAGAAACTTTTGAAAAGTTCTGAGGACTCTTACTTAGTTGAACCATAACTAACAGCAACACATTAAAAAACATTATCAGGCAATTATTAGAGAACAATAACATTGTTAGGCTGACTGGGCTATCCAACAAGGGGCTGTCAATCATGGCTGTTATGAAAAGTGCAGCATTTAGAGGCTGTCAATCATACCTGTTTGTAAAAGCCAAAGGACTTCAGGAATTGTTACTCCTGAATTTACCAAATGGAGAAATAACAAAAGCACCTGAGTCTCATTCAGACTGATATTACAGTTTATGTAGAAGCTCTTGCATAAGCTTATACCTTTATTCATCTGAAAATATCCTATATTACTGGGAACTTGGAAAGGGTTATTTTTCAGTTAGCTGCTTTTCTATCACCTTTTTTTTTTTTTTTTTCAGGCTGCTTGAATGTGTCAGAGCTGGTAACTAAAAGTAACTTTTGTTAGATTCTTTTGATGAGAAGCTAAAATGTTAGAGTTAGCATCCAAGTACCAAAGAGCTGGTGCTGGAGCCATTTAGTTTTCTGGGGATTTTCACACGTTTCTGCATATCCAAAACACAGCAGCAAATACCAGCTGGAGAATTTAAAAGGACTTAGGAAATCCTCAACATGGAGGTATTCAACCAGAGATGCTATGAGATACAATCCCCAAGAGACTGAGAAAATGTGGAGCCTTGTGTCTGTTTATTTTTAAGAGAAGCTTTGAATGCATGAACTCGCCTGATTTAACCCAAAAGAACGTATAGTTAGATTTTTTTTAATCAAATTGAAGAGTTATTTAGAAAAAAAAATGTTTTTCTGACAATATCTTTCCTAATGTATTCGTCTGGAACACAGTCTGCATTGCAAAAAAGGGAGTTCCCTGTACTCTGCACCATGTCCTAGGTGTCCTGGATTTTTTTTAGAGGGGAATGGATGTGAAGGCCAGTAAATCATGATTTTTTGTAATTGAGGCTAAGTGAAAGCATGTGTCTGTGCATTCAGTGTTTGTGATGCTGTTTGAGAACCTGTTTGTTACTGAATAAATAATGGATTTCTGCTTCTTTGAAGGGCTTCCATGTAGGAATCGGTATCATTCAGATTTATCCCAGAAGACTGAGCGTTTTTAGCAGATTTCTTGCAACCCCAGGCCCTTCAGGAGACTTAACAGTAACCCTGGCATCAAGCCCTGCCAAGGTGTGAATTTTTACATGATTTTTTACTCAGACTGGGAGCTCCACTTTACCAACACAATATCAGAAGCATGTTCCCCAAGTGCTGATTCCTTCACTCCCCACCAGCTCTGGTCTTTAAGGTGTCAGCAGCTATTATTGCAGTGACGACCTTGTTGTTCTTGTTGTGCTTTATTAAGCACAGTGGAACAGAAAGAGGAGAAAGGGGAGAAGTCCTGAGCGACCTGTTCTAGGTATTCCTGATTAAGGAGCAGTGTTTGACCAGATGACCTCCAGAGGTCTCTTCTGAACTTGACCAATCTATGATTCTGTGAAGTTCCTGCTCCAAACAATTCTTGGCCTGACCATCCTAAATACGTTTAGAAAGGAATAGAAAAGGGGTTAACCTGCCAAAAGTCATTCAGTGAGTTAAGAGCCAACTCAGGGGTGATATCTATATGTCTTTGACAATTCAGAGGAGTTTGCTGTGTGGACTTGGACCACACCAGCTCCCCTGGTGACATGCCCACCTTCCACAGCAATAAGCATCATTTCAAGCAATCTATACTTGCACAATTGGTAGTTAATTCAGTGATTTTTTAAAGCAAATATTAATAATTAAGCTCAAGTGGTTAATGAGTTTCTAGAGAAAAGATCAAATTATACTCTTCAAACATGGAGTTAGAATTTTGACTAATTAGAAGAAATATGTTTTTTTCCCATGTAGGGCAGTTTCTGAAGTGACAGTTTGGAGTCTGTTGTGACAGCATTTGCAGAGATGGGTGCCAGCCAAAGAAGAGAGCTTTTTTAGTATCTCTGGTAGTGTAGTAGTTTCTTTTGAAGACATAATTACGTTGCATTCTTTGCACAGTTCATTAGGAAAAGAAAAACAAAGAACTTGTATTCCATGTGGTTGATGTTCACACATTTTTATCTTAGCATGATAGAAGAAGTTGCTAGATCCAGAGAGTAACATGGTGTGTCTCTCTCTTTTTATGCTAGCCTAATAACATAACTAGTGCTAGGTGGAAAACAGCTTTTCTAGCCCACAACTGTTATTTAGGAGTCTTTTTTTTTTTTTTTCTGTGTGAAATCTCAGAAAGCATAGAAATGTCAAAAAAAAAAAGCCTATGTAAACTAAAATTCTCATTAATGAATAAGTTTGAGTCAAGGAAACCATTTTGATGCCTTGAGATATTTGATGTCCATATAATTTTAAATATGAAATTATATTTGCTGCTGCTATGTTAAATATTAAAGTAAATAAATGATTTCAGGACTATTGTTGCTTTCAAACTGTAAAAATGAAACTTTCTCTTTATTTTTCCCCAGTATTTTCTGTTGAGGAATGCATCAAAACTGTTTTCCCCCTATATTGGCTTAACACTTTTTTTTGGGAACAAAAAAAGTTTTTTTGCAACTATTTCCAACTAGCTCTTGTAATAAATTTTCTCTTCATTACATCTTAGCATTTGCAAGCAAAATAATAAACAAGATTGCTACAAAAAAAAAACAAACAAAAAAAAAAAAAAAAACAGAATTTATCAGAGGTATTTAGGTGAAGCAGATTCATTTTCTTCAAGCATACAGAAGACAGTCTTTATGACACAAGAGTGTACAAGAGAATGATATACCTTTACTAGCTGTTAAATGAATGTAGCAGGATGGAATCCTTTCATATTTGCAGAAGCCAGCAATTATTTTCTCACATTTTTGTTCAACTCCCTTTGTACTAGGTGGAAGCCTAGTAAACACATCCTGATACCTATAAATACAACACTAATAACAACATATCCCAGTGACCAGTTTCTGAATGGCTTAACTGCCATTTCTGTTCAGTGGCACCCTGAACCACCCTGATACAATGGGAAATTAACTCCAGTTGGGAATGTTGCTTCGACTTTTTCAGACAATTTGTAGCATCATCCTTGCAGTTGAGGGCACTCTTCCAGCTTGCAGGAACATATAGTGGGGATGTTCTCCTGCTGTAAGTATTTTCTGTCTATAAGTTATGGACCTTGAAGGGAAATCAGAGCAGCTGTGCAGTGTTTGTTTTGGAAGGAACCTAGTGGTACTTCAGGATACAGCTGTCACTGGGAAAGGAAAGGTGGAAAATACTGTTTTACATCACGTAGAAAGATAATGCTCGGCTCTGAATTCCACCTCAAATTTCTTCCAGGTAGAGAAAATCCTCTCCCAGATAACAGTGAATGAGGCAGAGATTTGTGATAGTATTGGAAACGATGCCAGCGGAAAGAGTGGATGAAAAGAAATAATTGCTGATTATTTGCTGCTGACAAATTAATTCAGATGGAAATCAAACACACATGACTGCTTGGGAGGGCTAACATATATGTCAGAGAAACCAGTCACCCCCTCCTTTTTTAGACCAGCTGTACAAAGGGTCATTGCTGGCATGTTGTACGGTGAGGGATAAGGGTGCCTCTCAGGTCACATGCCCCTGGTGACAGTCTCCGTTTGACAAAAGACTGAGCCAAAGGGTCAGGGTTTCAGGCAGTGAGGAGTTGCAGGAGAGAACCAGGGGAGCAGCTGGTGATGGCGATGGTGGTGGTGAAGTGATCTGAGGGCTATTTGCTGGTGATCCTGTTAAAAGACCTGTAACAATCCCTGCTGATGGCCAGCTTGTTTGCCCAGGTTGGTATGATCCCTAGTACTGAAGCAGAAAAGGTACAGAGTTACCTTACAAAGTTCTTAGGTATCATTTATTTTTATTGCCTTCCATCTGGAGCTGAATGGTGGTAAATTGGGGGGGATGGGAGGGACAAATATTCAATGACAAGCCATTCTGGTAGTGCTCAGGCAGGGTTTAAATGTTCTACATTTCACAAAACAGTACAAATCTTGGTATTTGTGGAAGATGTTAAAAGCACCTAGATGTTAAAAGTCTCCTAAAAAATAAGGGATAGTCCTGGTATGGAGCAATTCCCCGATTGTTGGTATCACTGTTCCAGCTCAGCAAGTGAGGCATCCTGAAACATGGAAGGAAGAGAGGAAGAAGCTTAAGTGCACAGCTGCTGTTACTGCTGTTACTCCAAAATCAGGCTATAGCTCATAAAAATCAACATAGCAGGCACACCTGTTTATGTATGGTTTTGGTTTTGACAACTGCGTGAAGTATATCAGCAAAAACATGCTCTGTGTTGCCTGTATTGATAAAGACATCTTCTAAATAATATTTATCCAAGCAAAAGTGGTAAGAATTTGCTTTCATTTCCTTTCCAGACAAATTGTTATGGAATATGGCTCTGCTCATGTATTATTTGTGTGCATTTTGTATTGTTGAGAGCCTGGTTTCTATCTTCAAAGTAGGAAAAAAAGTAGAAAAAACATATTAAAAAACATAGCTATTGAGTGGCTACTTCTGAGGAAAATGGGGTCAGGTAGCAATGCCTGGTGGGTTAAAGTGGTGCACTTCTTTATGCTTATTTTGTCAACCACTCAGTGTTGATTCAGTAAGCTTTTCTTGATGGGTCTAAAAGACAGAAGACTAGGATATGTGGTGGGTGGTTCTTTTTTTTTTTTGTTTTGCTTTGTTTCTTTCTTTTGGCACCTATACCTTCTTTTGGCCTTTCACTTACATTTCTGTTGTGATGTTGCTGACAGAGATTAATTCCCTCTCCTACAGTTCCAATCTGGGGCCTTCTCACTAGCAAGGTAATGCATGCAGTTGACCACAGGCACATCATTTCTAGGCAAAAGGTTTATGCATGTCAAAAACATTCCTGTTTCACAAGACTTGTGGTACAAACTGTGCATGTACTAAGTTTGTTGGGTTTGTTTATATGGACTATGGCACTTTGGCTCATGTTAAGTTTCTGTGATACTCTGTAGATGTCAGAAAAAGATTTCCAGTGAAAACAAGGTCTCTTGGCACTAGCATCTCTTTCAGGTCAGGAGGCCCCCTTCTGCTGTGGAATGCCCTGCTTGCAGGCCAGCTGCAGACAATGCAATAAATGTTCCTGTCTGTCCAAACATGGTTAGTCACCATCTTGCAATCTTAAAAACTTGTTACATGCCTGAGCAAATGTCTGTGGTGTTAAAAGAAAAAAATTCCCTTATTTGCTTCATCACAGAGACTGACCTGCCCCAGCTGCAAAGTGCATCCCTCCAGCAACTACAAATAGGTGCTATAAATGATTTTGCCTAAATATCCAGATGTTGCCCCAGCTGTGGTTTAACCAGAGTGTAGAATTCAGATCTAGATCCCATTGCACTGTGCTGGAAAGGCATGAGGTAGAAAGGTAAGCTCACCACTCATTGTACAGTAATGTCAGGGCCTTGTTCTCTGTTGCTTGGCTTCTCTTTAGATTTTGCAGGGCTAAGACGTGATTTGGAGAGTGGGTTTGTTTTTAGAAAGATAATCGTGGTAGAATCTTGCAAACATATACGCTAGCTTTTAGGAATACAACATATTGTTCTGGGGACATCTGCAAAAAATGTGGCAAAAGGCTGATATCAAACATAAGGCTTGAATCTCCTTAAATTTCAACTGTTCCGAATGTTGGGAGTTCAAGAATCTCTTGTCAAGGTTTTTGAGTGCATGGTCACTGTCCATAACAGCTTTTTAAAACCAAAGGTCAAGTGTCTAAGATCAGAAAATTCATAACGTGTTACATCCTACATATATATGTATATACCCACATATATATACATGTTGCTTTCTGTTTTTCATATGTTTAGGAGATGTACCTTTTATCTTTTGTCTTCAGTTGTGAGGTTTAGAAGCCTACTGACTTGGAGGGCTGAGATTTAAAACCCAAGATGCTAAAAGGCTTGAGAGGAAAACCTATGACAGTTGGCAACACTGGTCTAGTGTTGTGTTTCCCAAAGTGCAGTGAAAGCAGGAATCTGAGTAATTCACAGTTATTGCCTCTTATATCTCGACTTTTCTTTTGTGGTTCAAAAGAAATAAAATAAAAAAAATTCACTTGATATTAAATAGTAGTAAGTGGGAGCAAGTACTGTATTTTAATGTTTGTCAGAATTCTTTATAATTTTATTTATAATAAAATTTATTTATAATTCTTTATAATTTTCTTTAAAAAAAAAAAAACAACCTTAATATAGCTTTGTGCTATATTTCAGTTGATTCTGTAAAACAGCTTATTCTATATTTTTTTTTATATTAATATTCAGACCTGTTTGGTGGCATTTAGTCTATTTCTGTTTCTCTCCTGGGAGTGAGCTGCATGAAGTATTGGACTTTGATATAAACTCTTGCTTTTCCTGGGTCTTGTTTTTCTAGTTATGTTTTAAATATGCATATTATTGTAATGAGAAAGCTACCAAAATATCTCTAGTTCTCAAGAGCTAAGCCCTGTTCTCCCAGCTTCTCCACCCTGCCTTCCCAATAATACTCCTAGGTGTTGTCACTGAAACCTCACAGCTCAACTGGAACTAAGCGAGAAGTGACCCTTTCTGTAAGCTGTTGAAAGAAGAGGTTTTATTGCATTTGTCATACAAGTAGCCAAACTATCGTTGTTCTCAGAGGGCTGTAACAGCATGCTGAGTAGGATCAAGGGGAAAACTGCAGTATCCTTGTTTCTGAATGAATCAGCTGGTCTGATTCAGAGCTAGGTCTTGTAATGTTTCAGGGTTTCTGCACTGCAGCATGTTGTTGATATTTTTGGTAGAATAAGGCCCTTTTCCACCAGAATGATTACAATAGTGCTTTATCTAGAAAGTAAAAAGTATTATGCCTTTCAGTTCTCTAAATTAATTTAATGCTATAGAAACCTCAAATATGAAAAATTTGCTTGATGCCGTTATGCCTTCTGAATCCTCAATGAAGTTACAATCTCTAGGTTTTCGTTGTTGGGTTGTTTTTTTTTTCTGCTTTCTTAGTTCCTTTTTTGAACAATGTCTGTCCTCCCACACAGCTTTGCTGGAGAAGTGAAAACAAGATTATATCTTCTTACTTTCCGAGCTTTTCCTTTTCTGTGCCCAGGGCAGAGATGCCTTCTGTTTTCTGGGGGCTCAGGCCCCACATTTGGTGAAGTTACTGTGCCTTAGGTTAATGTATACCTAGTAGTCTTACATGATCCCTTGGACTCCAAAAGACATAAATTGATACAACTTGGCTGGTAATGAATTGGAACTTAACATGATGTGCCTTACTTCGTACTTGCCACTGACTCAGATTGGATCTTTGTGTTCAACACTTTTTTTCTTTTCTTTTTTCTTTTTTTTTTTTTTTTTTTCTGGGTTGATTGATATAGAGACAAACTGCTGCAAGAAGACTAACTGGGTTGCATCAACTGTGCTTAGGTCACTTTTTCCAACGTTTTAGAGGTGTTTGGTTTCTAACATTTTACATCTCAACAGCTCTCACAGCTGTACATGACACACTAAGACTGCAGCTAGGTTCAAAATCTATTTTGCTCAGGAACTGTAAACTGATTCATCTGTCCAGTATGTTTAATGACTGCTGGTTACCTCTTCCAACCCTGCAGTTCCTAACTACAGAGCTCTGTGATGGCATGATGGACTGGCCATGTTATTCCTGTTAGAGGATTTCCTTCTTGTGAAGGGCTTATTTTTACCAGAGTATCCTGGCTTCTGCTAGAATTGTTTCTTTTTCAAATGTGCTTTACACAGAGGAGAAAAATGTTTTTCCCCACTTGACAATTGATGGTTTGTTACTTCCTTAACTCTGAGCTGTTCACATAGATATTACCTTGCTGACAAAGTGAAAGCAATTTAGTAATCATTTTCAAGAGAAAATCAACTCCATTAGAGTTCAGTTGCCTTTGTTCTAGAGATTAAAATGCAGACACTACTTGATTCATATATGAATTGTTTTGATAGTTTCATTATTTTTCTTCAGTCAAGTTTATTAAAATGCATTTGACCACCTCCCTCACATACTTAGATTAGCACAGCCTGTGTAAGGAGAGATTGGTCTCCCTGCATCAGTTGCTGACACAGTGATGTCTGCCTTTGGTTTCCATTATTACTCACTGGCCAAAGTACAGCAGTCGTTCACAGGCTAACTTGAAAACAGTGCTGATGTACCTGTCAAATTTCACCTAAATGTTAGGTAAACATAGAAAAAAATATGTTAAAAAAGAAAATGGCTGCTTTGAATGCTGTTTGAATGATATTACTTCTAATTACCTCTTTCCCTTCACTTCTAAATACTCATTTATTTTTTTCATAGACTGTCATTGAGGTCAAAGGTTGTCTTCACATTGCACTTAGACTGTCAGTCTTTAACCTTCCTGTTTTCTCATTCTTTATGTTCCCGGTGTTATCCAGATCTTCCCTCCTATTTTCATTTCCTGTGCTCCAGTCCTAACCGCTTTGTTACGCAACCGCTTTGTTACGCAACCAAGCGTTTGTTAGCTATTTGCAGCTCCAGACACTTTAGGACTGATTTCTTTGCTACAGTTTGAGAATGCTTTATGCACCATGTTTGTGATAGAATATGAACTGTACAAAATCCTTGTTTTGTATGTATGCTCATAAGGAGAACCAGGTTAATCCAAATTGTACTATTATAGACATCCTTTGCCTTTCACGTCATGCTGGAATCTGAAGTATTTTCCATTATGGTTTGTCTTCTTCCCTTCATTTTTCCTGACTCATTTACTGATGTCATAAATGACTGTTTGTGTCACTGCAATTTGCTCCCATGGAAATGACTCCTGAACACATGCACGTGGCATCCAACTCCTCGCTCTTCACTTCTTACATAATTCAGGAGCTGTCAGAGCTCTACCCCAATGTGCCCATCTGTCTATTTTCTCAAAGTTAATGAGCCTTTTTCTTCTAGCTTCAGGCATATTACACACCCTGACTCATTCATAGATGATGTCTATTAAAATTGTCAAATGCTTTAAAAATTAAATGATTTCCCTAAATAAAGAGCCTGCTTCTAATGTCATTGAAGATGTTTCAACACAATTGGCCTATTTTCTAGTACAAGTCAAGAGTGACTGTACTGAAGTCTATCTGACACGGGAGTTGATACGGCCTTCTTGTCTAATTGAAAATGTTTGTGATTCACTTTGGTGTAAGAGCTCAGAATCTGCCCCTGACTTAGACCATGAGCAGTAGCACAATGAAGAACTTGCCTGTTAATAGGGAATAAGGCATACAGATTCAAGTGGCCACTCATGGCAGGAATCAGTCAGTGTAGAAAGTAGTTGGTTGGTTGCTTTTAGAGCAGGAGAATGTACAGAAAAACACTTGGTGTTAACATTTCTTAAAAAGATGAAAGGGAATTAAGGGAGGGAAAAAATACAGTCACTAATGGAGTTGCTACATCAGTCTAATTACAAGTGAGTTACGAGTATGAAATACTAGGACATTAACTGGTTAGAATAACAATAAGCAAAATAGGTAAAAGCTTGAATTTATATCATTGTATTAAGCAAATCAGTAGCAAATGTAATAAATGCAGGAGTGTTTTTTTCCCCAGCACAATTTGGAAGAAAAAAAAAAAAAGATTTTTAATGGTTGGATTTTTTTTTCTTGTATTAGTAAACATAAACCTGATCAAACATTTTGATTTCTGACCACTTTTTATTTCCCTCAGCTGAAAGGAAAGAACCTGGAAAATAAGAAACTAAAAGATACTGTTTTAAAAATCAAACTAATAAAACTTTTAGAGGTCTAGCAAATGGGATTTAATCAAAAAGCCATTCTGTTAAAAGAAATAATAATAATGCAAAAGTATTATATTGACTCTATTCAGTGTTGACAAAGGAAAGCAGGCTTACAAGACAACTGCATACATGTGTCAGGATGTACCTGATCAGGGAGAAAAAGAAGGGAGAATGTAAAATGTGTGAAACGTGGGGTTTGGGATCTTGGATTTAGAGAGGAAAGCTGGTCTGAGTGAGAAGAGCTGAGGGCCAATTTGGGCTGCATCTGTGGGTCGGCCTCCTTGGAGCTAGTCTGGTTAAGTGACAGTGGGAGAGCAGGGCTGCAGGGGACAGCCCTGGGGGACAACCCTAGCTGCCACCCTGTGGTCCTGCAGGTGGGGGTGGAGTGGCACAAAAGCTGATGGACAGCACCAGGGCAAGAGGTTTAACAGTGTAGGTGTGAGGAAGAGAGGGTGAAAGCAAATTGCCACACCAATTTGAACTAATCATTTAGGTACTAAAGGCCATTTAGATGATTGATGTAGCTGAAGAAGGTAATGTACTTTAGTGCAAGCACAGAACTTACCAGGAAAGGCAGAAGAATACTTGGAATTCAGAAGTATTATGAGAGGTGTTGCTGAGATATTATAGCCCTGCTTGTACCAGTAAAGTCTCTTTTCTTCGAAACAAGAGTTGTGGCTGTGATTCTGCCTCAGTGGAGCCTGAGAAAGAAATACAATGGAGACACAGAACAGTGGTGATGGTTGGTCCCACTTTACTGGAGGCACCATGTGTTGTCTCCTTGTACACTGGCCAGGTAAAAAGCTAAGCCTTTTAATCTTTCATCTAAGATTACTCTTTTGTCTAGCTCTACCCACGTAAGAGTTCAGCCCAACCACAATCCCTTTGTCCAGCCTCTGAGCTTGGTGTCTGCAGGGCTGATTCCCTCTCCCAGCTGCTGTTACACAGCAGTTTTTTCTCCTCCTTAAATGTGCTCTCCCAGAGGCACGATCAACATCACTCATGGATTGGCTCTGGCCAGTGGTGGGTCCCTTCTGGAGCTGGCTGAGACTGGCTCTGATCTGACATGGAGCAGCTGCTTGGCTCTGCTCACAAGGTCACCCCTGTAGTCCCTCCTGCTACCAAAACCTTGCCAAATAAGCCCCAAACATGGATGGTGCAACCCATCCATGTATGTCCTGCTGCCTGGAGCTGGTTAACAGGCAGGATGCTCCTGCCCATGAACACTCACTGCTGAAGGCTATTCCATAGCATTGTTCCTGTTTGAATCATCTTTCTTGAAAATAGAGGATTAGGCAATAAAAATGACAGTATTATGACTTAACAGTGACCTGTGCCAATGGCATTAATTCTGGCTTATCTTTACAAGAAATCTAGAATTCTCTTGCTTGGTGTGTATATATCAGATTATATTTTTCTGTTCCATGGCCCTTTTGCACTGACATGTGGCTCAGAGACTGTAGTAACTCTTCTCCTTGTTCCTACTGATAAAATCCTAGTTTATATCCAAATTCTGTTAGTTATTGTTTGTATTATCACATTTCATTGTTAGTTATGTGATTGGTTCAGTCTTCAAGTTACTCAGCCTCTCATATGGGATGTTCCAGCCCAAAGTAAGTGATACTTTCCAGTTTTGAATCATTGGAACATTTAATTCTCAAAATAAATGTTTTGTTCTGGTCTTGTTAGAGAAAAAAAAAATCAGAATGAAATGGCTATCAAGATCAAGCCTTGCCAATCTCAGCAAGCAACTTCCTTTCAAGTAAGGGTTTAGTTTTTCAAGCTAATCCATTTTCATCTCTATGGCAGTTTTTGAGTTGTGATGTTAGCCTTTTTCTGTGGAGTTTACCTAGTGATTTCCCTGATGACACCATATCAAATGGTTTAATGAAGTCCATGTAAATTAGATCTAATGCTATTTTCTTTTTTCTTTTTTCTTTTTTCTTTTTTCTTTTTTTCTTTTTTCTTTTTTCTTTTTTCTTTTTTCTTTTTTCTTTTTTCTTTTTTTCTTTTTTCTTTTTTTTTTTTTCTTTTTTCTTTCCTAGAAAACAGGATATTAAAGAACAAACAAAATCCCAAGATGTCATGTCAGACCATTATGGAGTACATCTGGGAGACTCATGTTGCATTTTATAGCACTTTCCATGTATCTTCCTGTCTTTAATTTTCCTTTTGAATCTGTTATGTTCTGAATCTGATCTTTTCAGGTCAAACTAAGAGGTTTATAATTGCATGGATGGTTTTCTATCTCTAAATGAAGGCATCATTCAGACCAGTTCTTTTAGCTATTTCTGTCTGATGCTGTTCTTTGCCTTTTTTTTTTATATGTGTCATTAAGTTATCCTTTCTACCTACCTTAGGGTTTCCCTTAGTACTTGTTTACCAAAATACATAGTTATGGTATATTTAGATCAGAGAAGCGCTGTCTTTCTGAAGTTTTCTGAAGTTGTACTTTGTCGTCCCCTTTCAGGTCCATATGGATCAGTTCTCCAGGAAAAAAAAAAAAAAAGAAAAAGATTGTATTTCTGTATTTCTGCAGTGTTCTTTGGGTGGTTTGTATGTGTGTGGTTGCTTGTTTCTGTTTTCTTGTGGTTTTGTTGGTTTGCTTTTTTTTTTGAGGAATTATTTAACTTTTTATCAGTGTTTTTCCTCTAACATTCCTAGGATCTAATGTATTCCTTGTATTTTAAATAGCCACATGAAAGCCCATAAAACCTGAATAAAAGGAAAAATACATCTGACAGATCATGGGCCTTCTCTGCTGGGGAAGGCAACGGAACATCTCCATAGGACTTTAAAATAAATAAATAAATAAATAAATAAATAAATAAATAAATAAATAAATAAAGTGCAGTAGTGGAACCAGAGCTAGCTTTTATTTTCCATCTACTTCTCTAAGGGTGAATATGAACCTCAGTTAGGATTAACATGTTTGAAATGAGACCCAGGCTCCAGTCAGTGCTTGAGGAATGAGGCATGTTCACATCCAGCAACAGGCACAAGAGGAAGCTGTCTCTGAGTCCCACCACATGGAAGACACGAGTTTTGATAAGAGGCCTGTATGTCACAGAGAGCTAGGTTTGAATCACTGCCAGCATCAGCCATAAAGAGGTATCCTCTGGCTATTTCTGCTATGAATAGCAACGTTTGCTACATAGATGTTCTTACTTCAGTTGTTGTTATGTACAGGATACATATCTGTCAAGTAGCTCATCAACCTTTCAATAAATCCTTCTCTAACATTGTACAGATAAATGAAAACACTTGATTACACTGTTATAGTAAATGCCCTGAGCAGTTTTCCAGTTTGTTTGGACATCATTTGCTGTATATGTCTTTTGCCTTGCTTATCTGATACTGTGATTTCTTAAAGAACTGCAAGCAGCACTGACAACAGGGAGAGGTGTTCAGTATGAGTAGTGCACCACTGAATAAGGTAGGAGACCTCTGTTGAACTTTTTACAATTTAAAATAAATACCTCTCAGAGCTTTGCATTTGAGAGTTCTGCAGGTTCGTGCACTTTTTGGGAAAATCAGTTGAAGGAAGAAGGGATTTCAGCCGTGTGAAGCCCCCTGATGAACAGCAATGTCTTGCTGACTTGCCAGGCTGCACATGGGCACAACAGCTGAAGCTGTATGAGCCCAAGTTTCATGTCCAAAAGCAAATGGAAGATTCTCCCTAGATCATGAACAGCATGTAGTGCAGGGTGTGCCTCAGGTCATTGCATGATAAATCCCGGTTTCTTCATTAGATGACTGGTGCTACAAAACTGTCATGATTTCAGAAAGCACAAAAATTTGGAGTGAAAAGAAAGCTATAAATGCAACATCAAACGATTTCTTGCTTGATTAAGAAATCGGTCTTATTAAGTAATAGATGAGTCATCACTGTTCTCCTACAAATGGGTATGTTTTATTTAATGGTGTGTGTTTGTTCATGACATGACTCATGATCTGGCCTTGTGAACACTCATGCTCTTCCTTTCCAGACTGACTGCTGCTCTCTATTGCTATTGCAAAATACACAATAACTTAAGGTTGTCGGTTTCATTTTTACTGAGTACAAGATTCCTTCAAAAATATCATTTCAAAATAAATCACTTCACAATCTTTGTTTGTTTGTTTATTTATTTATTTATTTATTTATTTATTTATTTTTAAGAAATATACATGCTTGTATATATTTAAGTGTATATTGCTGTATGTATGTACATACAGGTAACTATTGCCTTGTGTAAAGTAGCTTAGAATTATGAATATATTTAGCCACACATGGGGATAGAGTGCTGTGCTACAAAAACTGCTTAAAAGAGTGGGGTCTTTTATTTTTTAAATTGGTCTGGTTTTAAAACAGCAAAAGATTAGCTAGTCATATTGCCTACAGAAAGCCAAAATGCAGGGGGGTTGTTGTGCTTTTATTATTATTATTATTATATTTATTTCAGGTCAAACATTAAAAACGCTCATTTCCAGACTTCATGTTGTTAGCAAAGAGCTGTCATGCAAAGCTTTTTAAAAGAGGAGAGGAAAAAAAAAAAAGATTTTATTGTGGAACCAGCATAGAAAGCAACAGTACTTTATGACAGCAACCCTGAAAAGCTGGAGGTAAATAAAACTATCTTCAGAGATTTTCCACCAACGTTACCTTTGAAGTTTACCGCATTGTCCATATGAGTTAAAAAGGGACAGAGAGTGTTACTACAGTAGTGAGAGAAGGGGTGGGTGGTCTCTGGAACCATCAGAGCTGCCTGGGGCTTCTGCAGACTTAAATCTTCCTGTGCCATGGAGCAAATACAGTCTGGGGCTGTTCACATGCAATGCTTATAGTAACAGTTGACCTTTCAGTGCTGGGATTGAATGCTTTCAGTCATTTATCTGTAAG
Organism: Netta rufina; assembly: GCF_964035555.1. Classification (NCBI taxonomy): domain Eukaryota; kingdom Metazoa; phylum Chordata; class Aves; order Anseriformes; family Anatidae; genus Netta; species Netta rufina. The sequence goes on from NC_140135.1 coordinate 12,751,441, forward strand.
AAGGAGGCAAAATCCAAATTTTAATTCAAGGTAAAATCCATACACAGTAGCAGGTAAATATCCCACCCAAAAATATGCCTACACAGAAGATTGAGGGATATTCATTTGATACAAAGACGAATTTCAACCTTTGGGGACATTTATTTAATAATAACAACAACAACAAGGGAGTGTGTGGGGGGAAGGAGTTCTATATTATATCTACATGTAGAAAATGTGAATAACTACAGTATAGTCATTTTTTTAAGCTACGACAGTATGCAATGAGAGTTAGTTTTATTCTGTTGCAGTCTTTCTTCATGTCTGAGCCAAGATAGCAAACTCATCATTACAGGGAGTGGCAGAGTATCTACATCTTCTCATGGAGCTATCAGGTGCTCTTCTACCAAGGAAAAATAAAAAATAAGGATGCTAGTCTTACTGCCAAAGGGTAGATTAAGTTGTCTTCTGTGTTATTGTATTTTTTTGAAGTGTCTTGAAAAGTAACGAATAACTTCCTGACTCAGTATGAGGAAAGGTACAGAGAAATAAATAATGCTATTTGGTCTTGGACAGAATGGTAGTGATTCAATATTATGACCCTAAAAATATAATTACTTGAACTTGCATCTAGGAAAATCTATTTTCCTCTTACTGTCAAATATATATATATATTCTTTTTTAGTTTGGAAGTAATTGAAAAGTTATTTTCTCTGTTGGGATTAAAAAAACAGTGGTAAAAAACTATGTTTGAGGAAATTTCCCTAAGGTTTTGTTACTGTTTTCTTGTTGTTGTTGTTGTTGTTGTTGTTTTATTTTATTTTATTTATTTATTTATATATATATATTTTTTACACTGATTTATCCCGCACAACCTGCTGGGAAAAATTCCAGAATTTCTTGCAAAACTGCGAAGGGTGTATCATATATTTCTTTGGAACGAAAGTCCATATGCTAATCAGAGTGCTAGTAATATGGTCCCCAGTTCAATAGTGGCTCTGGGAAGTATTTAAATACTTAAAAATAGGCATGAGCACTACTTTGGACTTCATCTTCAGTTCATTTTGAAGTGGGTATCTGCAGAATAATCATTAGGTTTTGATTTTCTTGCTGCACTCTCAGAAATAGTTATGAGGTTTTGTGCTGCTACAAAAAGGAGAAAGGTTAGTTGCAAATGCCTAACATACAGAATTCTGTTCAAATGAAAATGAATTTAGCATTGCTTAAAAAAAAAAAAAAAGGTAAGTATGCAAATAGTAGGAAATACGGAATTAAGGGTGAAGAACGAAGTCTTAAATTTGCTTTCTTGAGCCTAAGCCGTGCAACCTGCTATATCATTTTAATTATTTGCCATTTTGTATAGGACTTGATAGAGCTATAACAATTTCTATCAGCTGACTGTCCGGCTCAGATAGCTGTGAACTACCTGCAACTGTTTTTCTGTCAAAAACTGCGGTACTTGCAGCTCAGTTTAATCAACTTCAGTTTTATTTTTAACCTTGTCGAGATCTACCATCAACACCAAGGCTGAAGAAAAACTTTTAGTTTAGAAACATGTTTGATCTTGAACAATTTGTGGACTTTCATCTATTTACCAATGAAACATGAATGAGGCTCAGAGAAGTACATATTGCTATAGTGTGAGGGGAAAAAAAAAATCTCTTTTGCTCACATATGGTCTTTTTGCCATTGATAACCCCCCTGAAAAATGCTTATTTTTCCTTGCCGGGAGAAAACTGGTAAAAGTCATCACTTTTGATCATGAAGTACTTCTCTTTTTTACCACAATGCTACCTATGAATCAGCATATTATTCTCCTCTCCGAGTCTTCGTGAGACTGCTGGTTGTTTTTTTTAGGCTAAATATTTAATTTCCTACCTGATTTCAAATATATATTGTTAACAATCGAGCTATGAGTCCCAGAGAATTGGAGTATATATGATATATGGTTGCTGAGGAGCTCCATGGTCTGTCCAGACAAGGCAGGATGTTGGCTGGGGGCTGTTGAACGCCTTAAGTTTCTCAGCAGACAGCTGATTTTCTTCAGGAAAAAAAAAAAAAAGAAAAGAAAAAAAAAAAAAAAAAGAAAAAAAAGAGCTTGGAAGGGTAAAACAGCTAAAGATAAATGCTTTTAATTCAAAGAAAAAGAAATCATTTTTATTCCAACAAAGTTAGATTTTGTTTTCTATTTCTTCCTTTTAGTGACAGAGTAATAGTGGTAAACACTCCCAAAGGTGAGTGAACCCCCCAGTTCCCTACCACTACAGACTTAGGAGCTGCCATAGCGTTTGTTTCCTTTTGATTTAACTTTCTGGGGTATCTGGAAGCTTCAGCATATCCAACTCTTGTTTTGAATAATTCATGTCTTTTTGATAGTAGGGAAACAAAAATGTTGTTTTTGTTGGTGGTGGTTTTTTGGTTGGTTGGTTGGTTTTTTAGCTTCATTTGATTCTAAACTGGATTTAAAGACTGAAAGAAAGAAAAATCTGCCCCAATTAATCGTTACTCACCTCTATCAAAATGCAAGAGAAGAACAAATGAGAATTCAGCTTAGATCAATATTTAAATTATTATCTTAGGACTGTCAGTAGTAGATTGAACTGAAATTGATGATTGACCACAAAATTTAGCATATGTGCTTTAAAGTTAGCTATTAAAAAAGTCTGCGTTAGGCAGGTTTTATTTTAAAATTATGGAGATGTTCCTTAAATATATATAGAATTCATGAATAAAACGTGAATTATTTTTATACTACAGCAATGTGCTTAGAAGGTTGTAGCTGAAGGAATTAGTCATAAAGTTTTAACTTGTGGAGACTAAGGGATGCAATGAAAAAGAAAGTCAATGATTTGATTTCTAGCCAGAATCCTTGCTTAAAAAAAAATAAAAAATAAAAAAGTACCAATAAGGTGGTTAACTCTGAAGGTGGAGCCCAATCTTTAAAATTGCTGTAGTCAAATATCCATTATCACTAGTTAAAATGAATATAGGTTAAATACTTCATTTAAGGCTACTGAGAAAGATTTATTTATTTATTTATTTTAACCATTGTAGCCTTGGATATAATCTATACCACTTTTGAAAACCCTCATTATCCTGATGTTCTCTCTGGGTATTCTGGCTACTAGAGAACTTGATATTATTCTGGGATGAATAACAATAATTCTGCAGCCAGAAAAACTGAAAATGAAACAATAAATAAAGGCAACATAGAAAAAAGGGGGATCAATAAGACTTGATAGGGATATGGATGCTAGTAGAAGGTTTTTCTTGAAAATATGCTAAGACTTACAATTCACCTGTTCTCCATTTAATGTTTTTCTTTCTGTTTATGGCAAGGTAAGAGGTGAAGATCTGACACTTTATGCTAGACCTGATGAAGGCTCAGTTTAGGGAAAGTCACAGTGAGAGGTGATATTGCTCTGGTTCGAGAAATTGTTTCTGCCATTGAAAGCATGATTCTTTCTTCCTCCATTTCTCAAGGAGGGGTGACCAGGTTGCACCCAGGGGTGGCTGTCAGGGGGAGCAAGGGCTGGCACCCCATTTCTGAGCACTGACGGGGACAAGGTGACATACAGAGCAGAGTCAGTCTTCGATTCACATCAGCTGGAAATATGGTGACTATAGGATAAGGCTAGTGTCATTGCTTCTTTTCTACACCTCTTCTACATATGTATAGATTATTCCAGGTATTGCACATCAGATAGTATAAGTGCACCTGGAAATATGCTTTTTTAGGTGTCTTCATGATTTTCTCCTAGTTTGCCAATTCTGTATTGGCACAAAAATAGTAATGATTCTTTTCACGAATCCCTCCAAATAATAGGTGAATGGATCAACTTTTAAAAGAATTCATAATTCATTTTAATAGAAACGATGAAATTTGGATTCTAAGATTCATTTTTATCATTATAGACCTAATTCCAAAAATTTAGGTTCTGAATATCAAAGCATTTTATTCTTGCATGTAAAGCGTGTACATTTTTAACTACTGAGAGGAGTGTGCATGTGGGGGAGGATTATTGAAAAATCTTAATTTTTGGAAAAAGCAGTTTTCTTGCTGAGAAGTTAGTGTGTACTGGATTTGCAGAACTCACTTTGTGTAGAAAGCATTTCGCTAAAGGTCTGTCTCTGTGTGTATTTGATAAGCTGCTTGTTTAGAACAAACAAATGAGTTTTGAAGTCTCCCTTTCTTATCTTTATCTTCCTGATAAAGAACAGGTATTCTCCTGAGAATATTAATTCAAAGTAAAATCTATTTGGTGACTACTATATTTTTTGAACTCCATCCTGCTGGCACATTAGTAGCCAAATAGTATATGTTTTATTTTTAACAATATAACTGATGATTAAGTAAATGATGATTCTGCCTAATGATTTTTAACTCCTTACTACCTATATATGAAACTCTTGCTGTGATGTAGCATCACTAATGGAAGAAAATATTATTGAGAATACATTTGTGAAATACATGAGAGACTGACCTTTCAGATTTCAGCCCTGAGCATTTATAACATTAGACATTTTTAATTCAGGAATCTGATCTTACATAGATTTAAGGCATTTCCCTGCCTATGCTTTTTTGCCAGCCGCCACTAACACTTGCCAGGAGCATCGAGCTCATTCACACCAGTGAGAGCTGTGACAGTGCTGCCTTCTCCAAAACTTCTTACCCAGGAAGAAGTGAGACCAAAGCTCAGTGTCCCACTGTCCTGACCATATCATCAAGTTTGGTCATGAACTTTCTGCTTGTCCTGCGAAAATACTAATGTGACATGATTGGGAGTGTCCGAGAATCACAGAGCCAAAGAGAGGTTTTGGAGTCCCAGAAATTCCCACTGATTTTACTAGGGGTGGCCCACACAGTGAAACGCAGGTGCCACAAAGCTGCCAGTTACTCCTTTGCTGCAGAAAGACGATTTGGGAAAACAGGGTGTTTTGTTCAGAATTTTAAAGTGAGAGCTGGGTTATGAAAAAAAATACTCATGGATTTTGAAGCTTTCTGGAGACTAATTTTTAGACTAAAGAAGTTGGAAAAAGAAATGGTCCAGTGACTACTTGCTAATTCATCTGCATGTGCAGCTGCAAAATTATTTTCTGTGCACATAGTGCAAAACTTCTTCCTAAATATGAGGTTTAGAGACCCTTCGGGAGTAATTAACTATAATGCTGAAGCAAATCTGGGTTCGTTGTACACACTGCTCATTTGAGAAATGTTTTTCTGCATAAAGCCCATTAGTAAGTTTCCAAAACCTCCATGAATGTTAAGCATTTTATTATAGGACTCTAAGCGCTTCTTATTTTACATAAAAACTAATGTAATCCCATAAATTATATTTAGCTTTTGATCCCTGAATAGCAAACTGCTGTCTCACATGTCTATAAAATAATGTATTCAAGAGCTAAAATCTGCCTTTTATTTATTTATTAAGCAGTGATACAATAGCTCTTTCGCTATGGGCTACACAAAAAGTTGAGAGAAATGAAATTACATGTTTTATTCTACTTACTGATCTTCTTCCATTCAGTGTATGTTTTCTTGTTGTACTAGCAGCTCTTCTGTGCTTTTAGTCCTATTCTGTGCACTACACAGTTCTTCCCGTTGTTAGGATCCTGCTTCTGATGTGGTGGAAATGAATAACAAAGCTGTTTTTTTTTTCATCATTTTTACAGTATTAGCAGTTGAAACAATTGTTTTCCTGAGGATATGATTTAACCAGGGCTGGGGATAAATCCCCTCAATGTTAGTGGCTGTAAAGTATTTACCTGCTATTAAGAATATGTTTAATTTGCTGAATTAGGTCAATGGATGAGGCTAATGGACTCCTTCAGAGGCAGCAGTGTGATGCTTACTGGCTTGTATTACACAGGCGGTCAGCAGAGATAATCTGACTTGCCTTTTCTGTCAACTAACTTGTGAAGAAGCAAAAATCATGTGATATACTTGGAGGAAATCTATCCTGCAGCCTGACAAAGTAGCTGATACTTTCCTGCTGGGCAGTATTCCTGCTGGGCAGGCTGGTGGGACTCTGTTTGCCAGTGATCAGCACAGCAGCACGGGAAAGAAGAGCAGAAATATCTGCTCAGCTCTTATGAAAGTTTGTCTTTTTTCTTCCATGCATTTATGTTATCTGCTTATTTGGAGAGATTGACAACATAGCATTGTATACTGTTACCTGATATTCGTTGGGTCCTATATACCATTTATTTAAAAGTAAAACACTATGTTTTTTATTATTATGTCAGTTAATCACTTATATCTGAGTGTTTTTACAACACCTGTTATTTATCTCAAAATGTGCAAAATATATTTAAACATTTCCGTTTAAGGTGACGGTTTACGCAGTGCTTTGGCTGTGCTATCTGGATTGGTTGGAATTTCAAGCAATTACTATTTTACACAGCGGCAGAGTATCTGTGAAGTGGCTATCAATTGAAACATATTTTGCTCTTCATATTTGCCTTTGCAGGTTTCACAAAACATTTAATTAGTGATAATCAGCTTTTAACCAGCCAGAGCACACTGATGTGATTCTCTTCCTCTCTCCCTCATGATTGTAAGCATAGTCTGTACCCATAAGATAAGTTACTTGCAGTCTGTAGAACATCCTAGCCAGCAGGAAGAGAGAGAATAAGAATGTCACTTGCATGGGAATAAAAAAAAAAGGTGTTTCGTACACTGCGATTTCAGTGAAGGATGCAATTTTTCTTTCCTTTTCAGAATGGTGGACCTGGAAATCTGCTGGAGATTGCGAAGTCTACTTTCCCTGAAGGTTGCTGGTCAGTGGTCACCTTCTGCTTCATACAAGGAAACTAGAAGAGCTCCACATTAACTTCTGTATGGTTTGTTTCACAATGGAAGATCAAATGATTTTCTGGCTCAGGTTTTGTGAAGTTCGACATCTAATTTGGACCCAAACTTTGGAAAAGGCATCATCTCTGAGGAAGAGTTAAGAGACAGATTAAGCAGTACCAGATGATGAGCACTTTAAGTAGCACTGGAATATTACTCAGCTTGACAACAGTGTCTGTTACACTGGATTTTAGTTTGCATGGTGGTCTCATGGCTTGGTCTTTAAGCAGCAATTTGACTCTGAATCAGAGTTTGCCTACATCTGATCCTCTTAATGCCTCTGAGAAGGGCGAAGTCTCTCGGATGTCGGTGAGAGAGAAGAACTGGCCGGCCCTCTTGATCTTGGTCATCATTCTGCTTACCATTGGGGGGAACATACTGGTAATTATGGCTGTGTCCTTGGAGAAGAAATTGCAGAACGCCACAAACTTCTTCCTGATGTCCTTGGCAGTGGCAGACATGCTGGTGGGTATCCTGGTCATGCCCGTGTCGCTCATTGCAGTCCTGTACGGTAAGTGGCTTCCCTCCTTTTTCAGCTGTATGCTTTCACAGGGCACCCCTGAGGCTGCAGCAATCTGCGTTGCCCAGTTTATCATGCATTGGTAGCTGTATCAGTGTAGACTTGGCCATGGTTCTCTGATAAGGGTCAGGCTCTGCTGGGTGAGGGCAGGGCAGTGCCAGGAGCAGTGCTTGTTTCCTTGCTGCTGGAATAAACTGTGAACTGTATCAGTGTTGGTTTTTATTGCCAAGACCACCTTGAGAAGCCGCAGCACTGAGTCAGCTTTTTGCCTTCTCCATTGATCTGTCCCAAAATTAGCTAGCAACCAAGAGCTCCAGGGAAGGCTGTGTGTGTGGTCATAGCTGACCCAGCTCTAAGTCAGGTCAGTCTGTCCTTGAGCTTGAATCCCACTGGCATCAGTGGGATTTGAGCAATAACTTAGAAAGGAGTTTTGCACTGGTAGATTTGGCACTCAGATGTTCTTGGTATTTATTACCTGAGCTGAGCTTGCATTGTGCCTTATAGGGAGTCATTTTGCCTTTCTGTGCCTCGATTTTCCCCTAACCTGAGAACAACTTCCTTTGTTTTAAAACTGTGAGATATACATGTATACGTGTTCATTGTTGCTGTGTGACCCTTCCCTCCTGTATTAGGGTCAGTGCATTTGCTCTGTAGTGAGGCATTTTTCCTGCACTGTGTTAGAGCAACAGTGCCGTATAGGACCACTGTTAGAATTTCAGAAGAGTGAAACATCCACCACATCCAACTCTCTTATCTGTCTGAGACTCTGAATCCTAGGACTCCCTGCTTGTGTATATTACAAAGGGATATTGCATTTGTTTCTGTATCTGATCATCATGTTTGTATATACATGTATCAAGATAGTGTGTGTCCATTTAATATATAGCATTTAATCATTTTTGAAGTCTGTTTTCAGATTTTCTTTGAAAAGTATTGTAATATTGATATTTCTTGGAAATAAATAATGCTGTTTACTTACTGATTTGATTAGAAATTGGTTTACTGTCCTATAAAGTAAAAAGTAGGGATATTTATGTGACTTCTTCACTTGCCTAAATGATTAAATTGGACAGAGATTCATTTCTAAAACACATTGATCAAGCATACATTATTCCAAAGCTTATATAACTTGTCTACAGTGAGTTAAATCAATATGTGATTTAGATACAGACCTAGCCATTGAGTTCTTATGCATAAAGCCTTTTATTTTGGACTGTCAGAATAGTTCCATTTCTAAATCTTCTGCAAATTACAACACATGTGTTTTATTTTTAGCATTTTCCTCTGGTTCTCTGGAGCTTGAAAGATAGCATATAAATACTGAATTATTTGATTGACCTGCACTTGCATAAATTCTGGGTTACCCAGTGACTCTAAAAAGGCAAATTTATGGAAGTGATGCACATACGTACATACCTTCTGAGTCTTGGGAAACTAATGGAAATAGATTTTCTGTTGTTCCTCAAAAATTATTCCTTAAGGTCATTTAAAGGTATAAAGCATGCTACATATTTATAGGCAAGTAAATATCATTGACCTGAAGACAAATTGCAACTATTTCTTTTTTTTCTTTTTTTTTTTTCCTACCAGAGCACTAATATTAGCTGGTGGTGGCCTAAACTCTTCTCTGCAGGCATACCACACTAAGTAGACTTTTGCAAAGCTTTTATTTGGAAAAACTATGGAAATACTGTGAGAAACGAGAATAGCTGCTGTTACCTCAGAGGAGCCATGGACTGTCAGAACCGTGCTTGTCACTGGCAGCACTCCCTTGGGCTGCCTGGGTAGCCCTTGCTGGGCTACCACATTCAGGCTTTGCATGGGGAGGAGGAAAAGCTCCATTTTGGGAAAGTGCAGCATGGAAGTGAGCCTCCGGAAATCTTGTGAAACTTGTTAACCTCTGCAGATTGTCCACTTATTCCTGAGTCTGCCATAAGTTGTATCACTCCACCATTACATGTGCTGGTTGTGAGGACAAAATCTGTCTCTTGTGGAACACAGAGTTTCTTAACCTAGTCTCCTTGGAGTTATACCTTTTAGAAAGTTGGTCCTTCTTCTGCAAGCACTTTAGACACCACAGTGGCCAGGAGGATGTTGGGCTTTATCACACTTACAAAATGCTAGAGGTCAAGAAAAGTTATACAAATACTTTAATAGGTTTTGTATTGTTTACCGTGGTAGCACACAAACCAATACCAGTGATTAAGGGAGGGGACGGGAGAGGGGATATTCATACTTGAGCAGAATTCTTCTGAGAGTGTCTGGGGCTAAAGACATGTCTTCGAGACGTAATTGTGAACGTTCAGTCATCTTTATTCTGTGTATTTTGACCTGTATATTCTCTACAGTCTATACACTGTGGCACCAGCCTCTTCAAAAGCTGCTGTATGGGGAAGTGTATGCAATAGATCTCTTCCAGATTTGAAGAAGTTACTTTTAATTTATGTAATCAGAAAGTAACCTTAAAAAATATATGTAATAAATAGACAAGTGATTAAGTTGCTTTTAAGTTTCCACATCATCTCTCTGAATCCCAATGATAAATTCTAATTTGCAGAGTGGGTTCATTTCCTTAATTTTCATTTAATGAGATTAATGAAGTAGACTTCACTTGAAGCATAACCAGAAAATTGAATAGACACCATCCACAAAGATTTCTGGTTTTTAGTGTGTTTTTTGTTGTTGTTGTTGTGTGTTTCTTTCTTTTTTTTTTTTTTTTTAACTGACAACTTGATTTTTACTTCTTTTAATTTCAGATCCTTATTACAAAGAAAGTGATGGCAGGATACATTATTCTGGATTTTTCACCAATTAGTCTGTGCTCTGATATATTTATCAATTAGTCTTTCTTAAATGTCTTGGACTAATAGATGACTTGCTTTTGACAACTTGGAACATTTTCCATGGCATGTAATTCCTAAAGAATTAAACAAATTACTTTGTTAATTAATAAACATGCATCAGGAAGAGTAAATGAGAAATTAAAGCAGTGTTTAATCTCAATGGAGAAATTTCAGATGTAGCTAAAAATATTGGTGTGACCTGTGAGGGTATCAGCTATTCTGCTAGTAGTGGAACTTCTGACAACAAATGGAGACCTGCTCCTTAGGGTGTTTTAGCAAAAAGCAATGACAGGTTTGCATGATATGGAGTGGCTACGGGCAAGAAAAGGAAGGTCTGATCTTTCTCTTGCATTCCTTCATTACTTTTAGTAGACAACACCCATCGTCTCTTTGTATTGGCAATTACAGAAGGTATTAAACTTCGTTTGTTCTAATGAATCTAGACCAACAGGTTAACAGATGCTAACAAGTTGCCATTTTGACCAACAAATGGCTAGCACATTCATCTGAGACTTCAGGTTTCCAGGCTTCACTCTTCTCTCTCTTCTCTCTGAGAATAAACAAACAAACAAACAAACAAACAAAAACAAACAAACAACAACAAAAAAAAAAAAACAGTGTAATCCTGGTGGCCCAACACAGTTTCCAGGAAGGCTGCTATTAGATGCAGCATCCATTAGCACCAACTGCTGGAGCAGCTCTACACCCAGATTATTATTATTATTGCTAATTATCATCATTGCTATGTGGTGACAGAGATGTGCTGAGCACTTGCAGCAGACTTCTTTGTGTATTCCCTCTGCAAATGGAAGGGAGCAGGGAAGCAGAACAGCTGTCAGCCAAACAGCTTGCTCTGCCATCTCATTTTGCCTGACCCTGTTCTGCCCTTTTGTGGTGGCACTTGCTATTAGCAGCAAACATCTTGCAGAGAGACCTGATCAGGTGAGACAAGGACAAGGTGTCGCTGAATAAGTTACTGGATGCAGTCAATATCTGAGAGGACAGACAGTGTACATGGAGTGCTTGTAATGCAAGTAGCCTTGGCAGAACCAGGGCATACCAAACACCTTGATGATACCTGTCATTTTCTGAAGATGCAGCATGGAGCAATGTGCTGATGCAAGAGCAGGGGACATCTGCACTGTGGTGGTTTTGTTGTTCTGTGTTTGTGTGTTTTTATTATTTTATTTTTTCTATTGATTTCTAGTAATAACTCTCAAGTCATGGGTTAGTATTTATTGCTGTCAACCAGCTACAGGTTTCCTTAATACTTTAAGTGTATTTTAGTGTATTCATAGCTGTGAGTTAAACTACTGCAGTTGTATGTATGCACTAGTGACTGTGGCACTCTTGGATTAATTAACAATCTCCCACCGCTGACAAATTCCTGGCTTAGTTCCAGCTATTTATTTTCTAATCTAGTCATCGGTTTATGACTGACATATCAAACTGGTGAGATCAGCCTATTATTTAATGTAACAATTTGTCTTCAAAATCCATTTGTGGTCTGGAAAAATGGTAAATCAAGCATCTGAGACCTGGTCCTGACCACTTTGTCCATGACCTGGGCTCCAACAGGTCACTTTGATGTACTGCTTTGACATTGTCCTCCCTGGGTCACATTACTCCTGGCACCTCCCTCTGTTGGAGAAACATCCCATCAGTTCTTGCCATATCTGCTAACTGTACATTCACACACTCTGGGGAGAATGGGGGGGGGGGGGGGGAGGGGGACTTTTCCCTTTCCAGCTGGCTTAACTGCCTGCATTCCTGCATTACTGCCAGTATTAACTGCTCCATGCTCCGCTTTGCTACTGATGGGGTCAGCTGAAGCTAGGACAATAATTCTGTGAAATCTGAAAACATTCTTCCTCGTTGTTCCATTGTTCCCTCACTTTCCAGAAATATATATATATATATATATATATATATATATATATATATATATGTACACATACATACCAAAATTTAATTCAGATATTGAGTATCCTGCTATTGAATTTTCTCCATGTTAACAATCGCTTGTTTACGTACTGTGACAAATGGGATTAAGTTGTGGCATATCTGTGTTTCTGCTGGGAAAACTAACCCTGTATGCTATGCCCTGAATCCGTGTAAAAGCTTCCCTTTTGCTACCCAAGGTTTAAATTTTGGTTAGAGTGTGGGGAAAACAACAACAACAACAACAACAACAAAAACATTGAATAGCCTCCTGGATACTCTCTGTTGAATACTGTATCCTAAATGTAAAATATCTTTATTACAGAATCACAGAATTGTCTACCTCAAGACCTCAAGATCATCAAGTCCAACCTCTGACCTAACACTAACAAGTCCTCCACTAAACCATATCGCTAAGTTCAACATCTAAACATCTTTTAAAGACCTCCAGGGATGGTCTTGAGGCAGTAAATGTTAACTTGTAGGATTTTCCAAAGTCCCTGAAAATATTGCATGCTTGTGATGACACTGTTCTTGATCATGTTTAGAAATTGCAGTAGGACCCCACTTAACTTTAACTTGATAGCTTCTGGTCAAGTGAGAATCAGAGCTAAAGAGCTGAAATCAGCAAACCAGCTCATGACTGGAGAGGGTGACAATATCTGGCAAGAGGAGGGAGTGATTCTACATGCCCTTTCTGGGCAGTGCTTGACTTTGGTCACAGGTATTAGCATCAATATCTTCCCAAAACATTTTCAGTAGGAGTCTTTAGCTTTTAATCAATAAATCGAGGGCTGGCTTTGTTCCATACACATTCATTTCTTTTTAATTTCATTTCTGATCTCATCAGAGATTATTCATACCTTATTTTTGCCTTTTTATCTTGTTTGTGGTTTTGATTGGACTTAACACAATAAAGAGTGGAAGCCTGGCTAGTGGGGAAAGTGGCATCATCTGAGCAGGGCAAAGCACTTTGAAATAAGGACAGTAGTGTTCCTCAGTACTTCATAGTCATTTTGTTGCAGCTTTTACTAATGCTGAATTGTTTTTAAAAATAGTCACAGGAATTTAACTTATTCTTGTCCTCTGTTATTCTTCCTCATTATTTGGATGTATTTTTTTATTGATGCATTTAAGTGACAAAAGATATTTTTGTGGGCACAGCTACCCCCTGATAGAGAAAGAAGAGACTTAAACTTGTTTTCATTTTCAGTGAAATAACATCTCACTATTAATGACTGTACAGATTGTTCTGTTGTCTGAGTAAGCACCCGTTCATTTAACTGAAGTGGCTTCTTCATATGCTCCTTTCTAAGTCTCTTTCAAGTTTTAGTCCCATCAGGCTCCATTTTAGTCCTATTGAGCTCCACCATGATGTCTCCATGGCAAGCAGCTGCTGTGTTACTTAAAACAAGACACACAGCACGGACAGTGAATTTCCTAGGAAGGAAAGTAATTGAAAAGTTTCCTGGTCAAGCTTGTATCTTGGCTTTCTTTCTGCTGAGTTTATCCTTTTGAGACAATTCAGGGTTTTGGTTACAATGCTTTCAAGCAAAGAAACAAGTCATAAATAAATTGTATAAATACAATGAAAAGAAGTCTTTGCTGCCTGCAGAATGACTGTTCATTTGGACGTTTTTTAAAAATGATGTTAAAATATTAGTTTGGATTAGATTGAATTTATGAACAGCTTCTCAACCTGAAACTGAGTAGAACAAGAAATGCTCCTAGCTCCTCTGGAAAGTAGTCTTGTATCACTTCTAAGCAACATCTGCAGGATATGGCTTTCTTCTAGTAGATAAAATTGTAACACTGTTCAGTGCCTGACCTGCCATCACTTCTTTGGGCAGATGGTAATTGGTAACTGAGCTGTTTTTTTCTGTGCATGTTGCAGCTTCACAGACAGATTTAGAAGGCCTGTCACTTTTAATATAATAGGAACCAGCCCCATAAAAATTCAGATTTCAGTAAAACTTTGCATTGTAAATTCTTCTTAAATAATTTTGTGGGATCCACTCTAAATCTTCTGTGTTGAAGCTCTTTTCTCTCTCTCAGGAGAAATGTTTCCCTTCCTCAGCTGACCTTACTCTGAGCAGGCTGCAGCAACAGCATCTGCTATATTTGTAGAGAGAAGAAACATTATCATGGCAAGTGGGCTGTGACAGTCAGGAATATATTTCAGAATAATAGAAGGGAGAGGAGCTGACAGCGCTTGCTGGTAGTGCACCTCAAGCATCGGTCTGAACTGTATCCTCAGAGATCCTGTGCGCCACAAGAAAGGTGGGAGCAAGAACAACTTTCCCCTGTGCAGTTTATGTAGCAGTTCCTTGGCCCCGTACCGAATGAGCCTTGCGGTGGATTGTGGGCTGTTCCTTGTGTCTGCAGTCTCTACTGTGTTTATCTGGCAGGATGATTCCAGTCTACCCTCCAGCCTGTGTGAGCAGAGTGCAACAAGCCTCCACCTGGGCTGTGCTCTCTGCTGTGTGCAACGTGTATGGGCCAAAGTCAAGACAAGTGCTGTGGGGCAACAGTGCATAGGTGCAGTCAGCCATAACTCCATGATGTTTTAATATCCATCTTGCCTGCACTACCATCTGTTACCCAAGGTAGGACAAGTGAACTGGTTGTTAATAACCGGCTGTAATGAATGCACAAGTGTCCCTCCTGGGCTCTCGGCAAGGCTTCATTAACTCCAGTTACAGGAGTGAAGGTTATGTTGCACAAGGTGTACTTCTATGCGCTTTCTGTTTGAAAATGAATGCTGTTATTCATTACGTGCTCTGGAAGTGAATGCTTCACTCGGGGTAGCTGCCTCTCTCCTCTTCCTGCTTTGCTGTAGCTCAGGGGAGCCTGGTCTCTGTTGTGCTGCGTACCACTTGATGCCTTGCATGGCATAGGAGCAGGCAGCAAGGAAGGGCCTCTCCGGGTTGTCATACCCAAATCAGCCTGCTGAACCCTGTATTCAGGAGTCCTGTCAGCTCTGGAGAATGCATAGCTTCCCAAGCGAGTGTGTCATGACAGCTAGAGCTGCTCTGAATGCTTTTGTCTCAATATTTTTTTTTAAATGAAATATGGTTTGTTGCCAAAACTGAGAACTCTACAGAAGTATATCCATTTCTATGGCATTTCTCCTGGGAAGATGAAAGAGAAGTAGGATTTTTCTCATTGCTGGTGAAATATTTTTTCATTGTGTGTGAATCTGAGTCCCATTCTATCTGCTTCACAGTGACCTGTTGTACAAAAATTAAAAACATTTCTACTAACATAATCACTAAGGCATATCAATCTATTGATAGCTATTTCGATCTATAAAGTAGAATTTCAGTCTTGGACATGTTTAATTTTAACATAACTCTATTTTTCATAAATCTTCAAAAGTTCTTATGTTTATTCCAATGCTGAATGAAAATAAATGCAGGCATGTGCTATAAACTGGCCAAATCTCCAGAGCCTGTGTTAACAAGAACCCAGTTTCTGTGATCAGCAAGTGCCATCCTCCAAGGAAGGAGATCACCACATCTGTCTCTGATAGCAACGAAGACAGCTATGTCCAAGCTCCCACTCTGAGCTGAACTGTGCATCTTTCAGCTGCTCCCTGCAAGCCTCTGGCCCATCACTTCAGCGTTGCTCAGGTTTGCTTGCACACAGTGAGACTTCCCTCATTGTTCAGGAGAGCAGAGGAACCCTGGCCTCAGGTTTCTAATCTTGCTTCCCATGCTGCTGAAATCTGGACCAGGGTGATGTAGCAAAAAAGATTTTCCTGACATAAATCAACGACAACTTTAAGAGAGTTTGAATGCTGCTCTTCTTATGTGCTGTGGGTAGGGCCTGGAAATTTTGTGCCAGGCCCCTGTTACAAATTTGAACTCACCTATAATCCACATTGCGGAGCATCAATTTATGGGGTTCTGAAGACCAATTTCTGCTGTCAGATACAGAGGCAGAATGATTACTTTTTTTTTTTTAACCAACTGCCTCTTTCTCATTATTTCTCTGCTCTGTGCTGCCTGCGTATTGTTTAGTGTTGCCTTCATCCTTCTCAGTGTAGGCAGCAAAATTTTTTATTATCCTCCCCGTGTTCATTTCCATTGACAAGAGGATCTTGCCCACATGCCAGCTTTAGGATGAAACAACAGAGATTTTTTTTTTTCTCATTCTTAAACATGTTCTTTTGCTTCTCCTAACCTCTGGCTGTTAAGTAACCAGTTACTTTGCCTGCTATGAGTTAGTGGAGCCTTCAGCCTCCTATCTGCTGGGGATAACGCTGCTGTGCATGGAGCTTGGGCTGTGCAGTCCAGGAATAACTGAACACAGCACAAAAAACATCCAACATTTTCTGTTTCTGGTGACTGATCAAGAAGCCTGGTCACACAAAGGGTTGCATAGCTGCTTTCTCTGGGCTGCTAGAGTGCTTATTGGTTGCACACCCTTTGAATCACCTCGTTATAGATTTAATTAAACGTTAGCCTGCTGGAGAGAGTGAGGGGATCAGAATTCCTGGGTACACACCCAAGAGTGGGATGCACATCTGAGAGAGCCGCTGTACCACAAGGGTGTCAATGGCTGTGCAAGCATTCCAGGCCAGAGCACTCTGGTGGTGCTGGGTCTCAGGTGTGAGCAATCCACACATGCACTATTCAATAATCTCAGCAAACTGCAGCACTGTCAGGCTCAGAGTTAATCCCCTCCTTTCAGGCAAATGTGCTTGTGGCCCTAATTTTCACAGGTTGTGAGGGATGCTGCTCATCATTTATCCTGGGGGTTTGACAGGCGTTTTGGTAGATGGTGCCTCTTGCAGAAAGACCTGAACAAAATCAATTGTGTTAATCTGAAAAATGCTGCATGAAAGCATGAATTTGTATATCTGAGCTTAAAGGTGAGCTGGTGAGTTGTCAAGTAGAAAAGAGAAGTCTTTTTCTTTTTTCTTTTATTTTTTTTCTTTTTAATGTAGAAAAATAGAAAATAAGAATGCTAAAGAACATCCTCAGTTTTATTTTCTAAATATTACTTTTTTTTTGCCTCATTTATTGTGATCAGTTGTAGCAGACTTCAGGTAGGGAAACATCGCGTGATTCGGATCTGGGGAATGGTTTCCTACAAAATATAGCAGGGGAGATTCTGACCATGCTGAAGTCAGTGAGAACATTGGCAGCAAGTTCAGACAGCCTGGGGCTTTTTCCAGAGTACTCTCTGCATCCTCCAGCCCTCTTTACACTCCTTGTGCATGGTCATGGCTGTTGCTGTTGGCACAACTACTGCAGCATCCTTCATCTACAAGGGTCCCAGATGTTCTCTTTGAAACAACTGATCTCTTTTGAATATAAGAAAATCTCTACCACTGCAATGCAGGTCCCTTCATGGCATTTCAGCTTATTAGTTTTCAGCACCATCATACTAAGCATGGGCAACTCTCCCATTAAAACTTTATGACACCTGTAGGTAAGAGAAATTAGCTGGCACCAGTACCAATAAGATAACGTAACATCGTGTAGTGCAAAATATGTAGTTCAGTCCTGAAATTTGCTCTCAGTCTGCAGGGCCTGATCCTAAAGAGTATTTCAATGGACATTCACTTGCTTATGTATTTTGGGATAAAAAGCTGCTTGTGATTAACCTTTGTGTTGGCTTTGTGAGGTTGGTGCTCCCTCTTTTTTTTTTCCTTTTCTGTTTCCTGCTGGAAGAAGAGAAAGTCCATCTCCTCTGGGCCCTTGATTGGCTGAGACTGTTGAGATTTTTTGTTTGGTTGATTAATTGGAGTTAAATAAATAAATAAAAAGGCAGAGGCAGCAAATTCATCTTAGAAAAATAAATCATATTTTGCATGATCCAAATAGAAAAATGAAATCACAGACTCTAAGGAGAGTTTCTTGATCTCACAGGAATAAGGAGTTAAAAGGACTTTCTGACTCACAGTGTCCTGTTGTTTGCTACTAGGTATTAGTAAGACAGAGCTATTGCAGTCATATCTTCTATTTTCCAGATTCTGTTTCCTTTCAGGTCTGCCTGCTGTTGGGATGCTGAAGCCAGGATCTGTATGTGACAGCATGTAGCAACAGAAAGCCATGACGAATCTCTGAGCACCTTATTATCAATCCAAAATTCATATCTTTGCCAACCTCAACTTTTCCTGCAAGCAGCAGTTTTTAAATAGAAAATTCTAACATTGCAGTGTGAAAAAAGCAAAACCTCCATGTCCCTTTGTACTTTATAAGGAGAAGTAGATGAGCCTTGTAACTTTCCTTCAAAACTCAGTAAACTGGGTTGCTTCTTCTTAGCAGTTTTATCCAGGGAAATCTGTTAGTATTTCCACTGTCACAGCAAGAAGTCACAAGTCATCATCTCTAAACTATTTAAGGGCTATGGTCTGAAATAAAGTCAGAAGGTAACTGGAAAGGAGAGTAGGTTGCAGAGCAGGCTTCTGATACAGAGACTCAGGTGGGCACTTGCTAAATGGAGGCAAGTTTTCTGCATTACTTCCAGTCTTACCCCAAAACACCCCCTGGAAGCAGTCCTAGGTAAGAGCTAACCATGTAAAATATTCCCCAGGCATCTCAGTGAGGATATTTCTTTGGCAGCCTCTACAAACGTGGCAGAAAAGACCAATGGAGTCCAGCTTCAGCCTCCTTCCAAATTGCTGAAAGATGAAGGGAAAAGGTAAAATACTCTGTGATCTCAGTGGAGTAATTCCTACTTATGATAGCTGAATATATGGCCTTATAGATTTCTAATTTACCCACAGCATGTATGCTGCATTCATTTAGGGAGCTACTTTTCATATTTTAGACTTTAAATTGGACACGCATGTCTTGCCTACACAGTGCAGTTTTAGAATTGCCCATCCAAAACAAATCTTGCATGTTCAAGTATGGCTCATTAGAATGATGTTGAATGGTGCACCTTTAAATGTTATTTAATGCAAATAAGGATGTAGATCCAGTTATATTTTTAAATTCACCCTTTTGCTATTTTTTTTTTTTTTGAAAATATAAAAGGTTTTTAAATTCACAGGAATTTAAGGGTCCCAAAACTTAGAGTGTGTATATTTACATTTCTGTTTTACAGGAGAACTAATCTCACTTTAAATACAACAGTGGTTTTAATGCTGTCAGTGCAATCTTCTCATGCCCAATTTGCTTCTAGATCAGTGAAGCTAAATGTGCTTTAAAATGCATGAATCTTTGTTTACTTTTTATGACGGTAGCCTGTTAGCTCCACTAGTAGCTCTGTAAGCTCATTGCCTCATTGTAATTAACTTTTATGAGGTTAGTTGAAAAGAAATAAAAACTTACATGTTTTGTAGCAAATCAGAAATTAATACAATACAACGAGAAAAAAAAAAAAAAAGGAATTATTTTATATAAACATATAGACCCTATGACAATAAACTACTTGAGAGAGAAACTTGCTGCTTTGTAAAGGTGCCAGGTGGATTGACAAGATAACAAGTCAAATGAAGACAGCTAGTGTGTTTCCCACAGACAAATTTAGCCTCATCTGGGAGGAAGAACAGCAGCACCTCTGGGTCCCTACGCCAGAGGCCACACAGACTCTTCCTTGGGTATGTTGAAACATTTTTATTTTTTTTTTAAATAGAGGGAAATGATTTAATGAGAATTGCAGACATTTGACAAAGGCTGAATTCATTTTAGTATATATCATTGTACATATATATATACACACACAAATATGTACATACTATGTATAACAAATCTATTAAGATATATATATATATATATTCACCTCATAAAGCTTCTTGCAAGGACTTTATCTGAGTTATGGGTGCTAGTCCCAGCTTAGGTATCCTTTTGCAAACCTCACCTGAGTTTAGCTTCAGCTGTAGCTTGGGCCTTCCTCATTTTCAGAATCTGTTGACCATCTGGAGAGAGACCCAGCTAATATGTGCACCGCCTCTGCAGCTGCACCACAAAGCCTGATGCTCCAGCAGCATCTGCTCAGCGAGCAAGGGAGCTACGTGAGGATTGACATTTGCTTCTATTGATTTTTGTAAACAGAGAGAGAGAGTATGAGAATTCCATGGAATAGCAGGGAGAAAAGGATAGTAACTTGAGAAAAGGGTAGTAACTCCTCCTAATCTTTATCCAAACACTAAGTTAATTTAGGGATGTGGAAAATACAATATCCTGCACTTAGAAACTTCAAATATGTGACAAGGAGTTTAAAAATCAGAGGTGACCGCACAATGCTGATCAGAGCTGTCACAGAGGAGTGTATCTTGGTAGCTTCATTGGTTTTGTTCATCTTGAATATACCATACCAGTTATGGCTTTTATTTTCTGTTACCCATAAAGTCCCCTGCTTCCTCTCCTAGAAGCTGCTTGCAGCTAAATCTAGTAACATGCTCACACACCAAATATCTAGAATATATTATCTCATGCCTAGTTCTTGCTATCTCTTCTCACTCACCCTAACAGAGTGAAATTCGGATGAGGAACTAGTTAGTCGCATGTGTTTTTCAGCACTTGCCAACAAGCAGTTACAATTTCCAGGAACAGTCCTACTTGCAGTCTGTTGTAAAGATTAACATATGGCTCATTTTCCTGTGCTGGCTACAGCTGCAGATATTGGAGAACATAACGGGAAATGCAGAAGGACTCTACGGATGGTCAGCTGTATTTCTATACTCACTCCTGACTTAACATGTAATTGAAAAACTGTCTCATCTTTGTTCTCTGTGGAAATTACTCTCTGTATTCACTGGAGAAGTCTGTTGTTGCTTGTAGATAGATGCTTCATGCCAGCATTCTGCTACTTGGTGTTTTTGAGTACATCTTATATTTGTTGCTTCTACTGTACTGTGTTATGGGTAGAATTTTGTGAAAATAACTACAGTTTCTTTTCAACATATGGTATCCATAATGTTATTTACATGATTGATAAAATAGTATCATAATTTCTTGTATAATGGCTTCACCTGAGTGATGGTGACATGCCAAGACCCCAAGGAAACATTTTTCAGAGGAGGTTCATGTAATGGGCCAACCAGTCTTTTGAGCTTAAAACTGTGGAAAAATCATTGCTATTTTTCAGACCAATACATATATAGATAGACATCTGCTTTTCAAAAGGCATAAAGAAATAATGAGAGAAGCAAGGAGAAATCTTGGAAAAGCACTTGGATATACTGTAAGATAAATATACCAATGTAATATATTTGCTTGAATTATGAATGTTTCCAGTATTGGGTCAATTAACTCAGAATTAACTCAAATTTTTATTCTACTTCCTTTCACATCTGTCTGCTGAATTAATATCTTTAAATTATCCTCAGCAAGTTATGATTTTAATGTCTCTCCAATTCGTGTGACATATCCCTTGAAATTCTGCCTCTACAGTTCTCTAATATTCATTAAAATACACTCAAATACCCTTATAGGGTCGTTTGCTTCCTGAAGACCTAATGGTAACAGTAGCATTAAGTTCTCACTCTGTTTTATCAGCCCATGCTGGGAAAGAGGCTCTGATGTGATTCATCTGCTTGTGTGGTAATTAAATGGAAATTACATTGATGGAAGAGGTGCCACATGCCAATTTCTCTGCCTTGCACTAATTTGCACGCTGTTTCATTGACGCAATACAATCCTTTTCTGAATGGACATCTCACAAGAGAAACAAAATGTATCCTCACTAGCTTTTCTGCCAAAATTGCCATTAAATATGCTAATGAGTTGAGGCAAATTTGTGTATGAGCCTGTCATGAAGCCTATGCTGTGATTACCAATACATGCTATATCAACGTTATGGTTTCAGGTATTAGTTTCAAATATATATTATACTTTTTCCAGACTCCTCTGTGTTTTCACTTTTTCATAAGGCTTGTGGTTGGAAAACTTTACTATTCCTGTAGGAATTTTGATAAACACTATAACAATATTAGGTTTAGTGAGGGAGTCTCTCTTCTGAGATGCTACCTCCATTCCTAGGTGAAAAAGATTCAGGTCTACAAGAAGTTCAACTAGTGATACACAAACACTAAATAACCAAGTCCTCTATTAGCTATTAAGTACAAGATATTAGGGGCAAGGCAGGATGTTTGATACGATTCTGCTGATTCTCTGTTATTTCTTAGGTGGCTTGATTTCTCTTCCTGTTGACATGTTGGCAGCAGTCTCTCTTTTCCAACTGTGTTGGGGGTATCAGAGCAGACCAGTTGTTACCTTGACCAATCCATTTCTACTTTCTGATATATGTATATATTTTTGTGTTGTGTTTACTTCAGTTAAGTTTTTAGGTGTTTTGTTTGTTTTTATAGATGTCTTTTTTCATCCACAGTCAGAGGCAACAGTTGTAGAAGAAGGTCTTGGTGTTGCTGAGATATGGAAATATGTAAAAGCCTGTATGACAGGCTTTTACCATACCTATTTGGCACCCACTGGGATGCAGAAGGCTGTGAATGCATGCCTGACACCTATGAATATTGATGGCTCTGAGGCAGCAGAGTTTTGTCCTCGTGTCCTTGTGTTTGTTCTGACTAGTGTCTACTTCTCATTCTGTTATGCACATTTCTAATTTTGTAGGTAAATTACTGAATTTTCCAGTTAACCATTTGTTGATTCCTTTTGATAAATTCGTCTAAAATGAATGCAAAAAGACTGAATCTCAATACAGCAGAAGCCAGAAGTTGTTAGTTCACTTTACCATTAAAATCTGTCTCCATCCAAGATGCACAGGAGCGGAACAAATTTATTCATTTGACACAGCATTGTAATTCGATGTTGACACATATAAACATGGTAAAAACAACTTCCAAGATGAAACCCTTTTAACATATGCATTACTTCTACTTTATCTGCTTTCCATAACGATTTTTCCAAGTGTTTTCTAGCCCTTAGTGGGATGCCTCTTGTATCTTGGGAGTAACTAGTTCTACTACAGTACCCCTATTACTCATTTACACCTGTTAGTTCTATGGCAATACTTATTTTATTAGGTTTTTCTAAATTATTATGTTATCACGTTATTTTATTATCATAGTTATAACTGGCTTTGATTTGTAATCAAGTGCAAGATTGCATTGTAATAATAGTATAACCATGATAAAAAAATAATGTTGCACTTGATTACAAAGTAAAAACAAATCTATCAAAAAACCCAATGGTATAACTTAACTAAATATCATTTCTTTAGGTTCTTTTTCTACCTCATGAGACCACTATAATTTTCTGGGTAATAGTATTGTTTCTAATATATCAGTACGCCCACACTTCATTTACCCATATTAAATTAAACTTCCATTTCATGTTAGTGGAACTTACAATAGGCCTACAATTTCTGCAAAACTCAAAAATAAAACATTACAACTGTACCCAAATGGTGGTCCTACATTAAATTTCACTTTGCCACTGACATTATCCATCAGGAGTATGTTCTGCCATGCTAAAACGTTGTTACATGAAGCACCTTGTGTTTCACCTCATGCTGTGTTGCATCTTCAGCCTTCTCAGGGTTCAAAACTATGTACTGCTATCATGTCTCAGAGAGGAACATAAATCAGGCTGAATCAATATTGCTGTCTGTCTGTTTTCTTTTTGGCTGAGAGATGTCAAATACATCACAGGATGTGAGTATGTAGGTGCATGTGTTGGCGTCCTCTGAGGTGTTTGTAAATCTTTGCAGCTGTAAAGAAAGGTGTGCTGACTTGACTCTTAGATGTCCTCCTGCAGCAATTTGACAAAAAAAAAAAATCTGGCTTTTTATAGCATGTAAATATTTTAGTATGAAAGCATGACAATGTAAGATTAAACCTTATTCTAACTTCATGTCTTCTATGGTAGAGTCTGTTCATAGTGAGCAATTTCAATTAGTAACAAGTTGTGTACAAATTGCTTGCAGCAATGCAAATCCTCAACATCATATTATGTGGTTTTACAAGTTCAGCTGTCACACCCAATAACTGATTGGTTGCTTGGACTAAAGGGCTGGTTTAAAATCACACTGTATTAAGCTGGGGCTGTATCAGCTCTGCCCAGCAGGCTGGGTGCCAGGCGCATGGTGGCTGGGGGTGCAGAAGCCCCAGGTATCCCAAGAGGGGCAGTGCAGCTTCAGCTACGTGTAGCCTTTCCAGCTCCCTGCTCTCCTGTGGTCACTTCAGATGTTTGTGTGCTGGTGACAGGGTGGCCTGTCCTTTCCATGGCAAAGGGACAAGGGAGCAGGTCACACCAGGGGATTTCCTCTTGCACGTTCATGTCCTGCAGGTGTCTAGACAGTCTAGGAAAGCCACCTGTGCTGCTGACAGAGCAATAGGCTTTCTAGCAGGTACAACTCTGTCCAGTTTATCTGCTGATAGTGTTTCCAAACCTAGTTCTGTTGCAGACAATATTTTCCAGGCCTGTAAAAGGAGTCTTCAGTATTCCTATGGCCTGGTAAAATAGGGAAACAACAAGCTACTGGTATAATTGAAGGACAATGTAATGTTGTAATGTTTCAGTGAGGGACAGTGATTCTTCACTGCGTTGCCTTTTATGTGGGACATGTTGTGTGCGCAGACTACTCTGCTGAGCTAGCACAAGATGGCAATTAAACTGGTAGAAGGCAGTGTTGCTCGCTTGCCTGTTCACAGCTTTCCATGGGATTACTACACATATAATAATGAGTTCAGTAGCAAATTATGTCATTGAGAAAGCCACTAAATGTGCTGTTCTATCACCTTTCAGACTCCCACAGCAAAAGTTTCCAGGGGGGTGAACTGCAAACTGACACCTCCTGTGATTAAAGATGTATCTGCTGTTGTTTAGAAGCACCCTGGACAAGGTGGCAGAAAAGCTGTATAAGTGGGAGGTTGGTATGCAAGTTATCCAGTGACAGCAGGACAGTGGAAGGCATTCAGAGATTTGGAGCAGAATTTCTGGGCTTCTTGGAAACCCCAAATAATTGTGTTTTGCTGTGGCTTCTTTGGAACGCTCTCACGCTGGCATTTGTACCTGTGCAATAATGAAGAACCAGAAATGCCCATCAGCTTGGAGGAAGTTAAACAGGGAATGCATTTTGCAAGCCCTCTGCTCTAAGATATATTGGAAATGGAAATTAACATTTGTGAGCCTGACCAAAATATAACTTATTTGCCTTGCTTGAAGTGATTCCTTGTCTTTATCAGTCTTACTGAACACATTTTAGTAAAGACTGTTTGTAGTGGTTTCTAACCTTACCAGGCAAGCAGAACATGATTCACACTGTCATGCAGTTCAGCCAGACAATTAACCCACTGCCCCTAATAGCTGTCCTGCTGTTGAGAAAGGTGCACTCTATACTAAGAGGCAAAGCTGACTCACTGAATAGCTTTGATACTCCTAAATTCATCAAAACACTTGAGTACAGGTTGAACTTCCATTGGAACTGGAGTGCTGTAAGCATAGCACCATGCTGAACAAGGGCCAAAGTGACAGTCACATCCTGTTCCCATTAAGCAGCCTGCAAGCAAACAGGAGGCAAAGTCAGAGCCATCTTTCAAATTACAGCTCTCGCTTTGGCCTCACACTATGCTCTATTTCACGAGATACAATTCTTTTCTTCCTTATAAGCAATTCAATATTGAGGATGGGGGAAAAAATACTTACCATGTTTGCAAAGTATGTCAGAATGACAAAACAGCTGAAAACAGCCTTGTCTGTACATTCAAGAAACTGATTTTTTGATTTGCAGAAGCAGGTGTCAAGTAAATATGTCTATTCTTAATAAATGGGCCATCTTTCTGGAATATTTAGTAAAAATAAGGTGGTTAGTTAAAGATGACAGACCTGTGCTCACCAAATATGTAACACTTTACATTAAATAAAGGAAATTCATGTTGCATCTCTTTCTGAAATCAGATGTTTTATCAGGATTCAGAGACCAGTTTGTTCAGCTGGACTTCCAGGAGGGAGGCCTGAGCTGAGAAAAAAGATTAATCCTAAATGGGATCCCAGACCTAGTCAAGATAGCACTGACGTCTGAATTACCACTGAGTCATGCCGAAATTAAACTGAAGATTAAAAAAAAAAAAAGCCCCTTCACATGGTTTTGTGTCATTTCACTAGCACCAGACCCAGTCCAGGTTCCCAGGGTGAGCCGCACTCTGAACTCATTTGATTTTAGAAACTCTGGGATTGAGCAGATGGTTTCTTTGTTCCAGCTAAGGTAACTGCTCAGCAGGCAGCTGTAATCTGAATAAAGCCATAGCATTTTCTGTTCTAAATATTGGTTTCCTCAGATGATCTGTATGTTTTGGCAGCTATTTCTTGTGATAATGGATCCCTTTCAATTTTGTCAAAAATAGGCAAAAACACCTGTTATTGTCACATGTTTGTGCACTTTGTTATGCAACATTTTTTTGGAAAATATTTATATTATTACATTTAGGAGTTATTAATTTGGGGTCTGTGTTTGCTCATGGGCTTATTTTCAAATGTGACATTGGTTCAACTGTTGTTTTACTGATTGCTTAAATAATGGTTGAAGGCTGATCCATATCTTGCATGGAGGAAATTAAAGGAGAGGCTACTGTCCTGACATTGTCCTGACATACAAAATATCAGTGAAAAGAAGATTTATCCTGATATGAATATTTTATTAAACAGAGGTTTTACTTAAATAAGTTACTATGAAGAACAAACCACAGAATCACAGAGTGGTTGAGGTTGGAAGGGACTTCTGAAGATCATCTAGTCCAACTGTCCTTCCAAGCAGAATCACCTAGAGCACATTGAACAGGATGGCATCCAGGAAGGCTTGGAATATCTCCAGAGAAGGAGACATATCTCAGAATTGTGAAAAGAGACAGTTTGCTGTTGGAGTTAAAATGCTAGGAGGAACCCTTTATACAAAGTTGGTGACGCAATTCAGCTAATCATATTATTACTCTGTTAACTGTCCATTTCAGTTGCCATATGAAGGCAGCTACAGACACTTATACCGAAAAACAAACAAACAAACAAACACATAGAGCCTAGAGGTTTTTCGTCTGATTTCAAACATAGTTTTTTAGTCTCCACCATTAAATGAAAAGATTAATGTAACATATGGATTCATGGAATGACAGACTGCACTTGAATACTGAGATATTTCCCTAAAAGAAGAGATGCTGTCTTAGGGGTGCCAACAGCATTCTGTATGTTTTCTTCTTAGCAAAAATCCCATTTTATTAGCAAGGTTGTTGTAAGTATAGTATGTGATAAAGCTGGCTCCTTACCTTTTAAAAAATATTTAAATGATTTGAAGCAATCTTTCCCTATATCAGATAATTACATTCATTCTGGGTCTCAGCTTTCTTCTTTCTTACAAGTCCTGTCAAGACTTCAAGGTGTTGCCATGCTGGTCAGAAAGCACAATCTAACACAGGTATTTAACATTTTCAAAACACCATGATGAGTGTGACTGTTAAATTTGCAATAAAATACAGTCACATCAAATGGTCACTGGAATTGGTGAGACAAGAACCAGAATACCTACAGAAACACACCCAGTCTCACCAGGGTTTCCTCCACTGGTAGGGGGGTTCTGAAAGAGGCCATCCTGTTCTTGCCCCTTGTGTGCTGCTCCCTTCCCCAGGACCTCTTGTGTCATGCCGATGGCACCATGAGGTGAAAAGGAATAACTCAGAGGAAAACCAAAGCTCAGGGATGGTGGCATGGCACAGTTTGGATGTGATTTGTGGCACAGACTCAAGTAAATCCTTTGTGCAGTGTTGCACTAGGGCAAAATAACATCTTCTAGGTGCAGATCTTCAAGTTCTGGGTGCCAGCAGCAGTCTCACCAGTGCTACGTGTGGATGCCATGTCACCTTTTTTCTCTTTCTTGGTCATTTCTTATACCTTCCACTCCCTTAGTAATCATATCACTTGAGAACCCATCCTCTGCTGAGTGTCTGCTGTGACCCTCACACCTTTTTGGTCTTGCTTGTAGTGTCCAAAGATAAGGTCCATCTAGAGGTATCTGTAGCTGCATCTGGAGTTTTTATGTCATCCTCTGTGTGTGATTATGTCCTTGTGCTTGGCTGTGTTCAAATACATATTATTTAAGGGATCCAGATAGCTTTGGGATAGACTTTTCTTCTCTAGAAAAATGCAAACTGGAAACTTGAACTTAAGTTCTCATGTAACCCAGTGTTCAGGACTTCAATATTTCAGAAAAACACTAAATACCACACTACTGGTGATGAAATCAGATTCATTGGTAGTACTTCCCTTGAGACCAGCTGTTCCTACAGCCAGGAAGCTTGTCTGCACAAGTGAGATCTGTTCTGTGGATGTGGTAATCACTGAGGACGGCGGGGGGTTCAACAAGACGTTCTGTACTTCTCAGGCACAATGGAGATTTCCAACACACTTGGTTGTATGACTCTCAAAATGATACGGATGTCTCTGAATCATTTTTCTATGTAAATTTGAGGGAAATAAAGGAGCAAAAAAGTGATACATAACTTTACACTTGCTGATATGGTATTTCAGACTAAGAAATACTTCACCTCCTAGATAAGAGAGAGAAAGAAAATAATTTGAATTCTTTAGTTCCCTTAGGAATAATGTGATGCAGTAATGTTAGAACTGTATGTAATTGCTTTCTATTTTTGTAAAGCCTGTGCCTGCTCTGAAACTTTGTAGTGAATATGGGAAAATCTGGCAAGTATAAAGTGCTTCAGCGGCTATATGCTAGTGGTGGTAATGGGATGAAACAACATTTAAGGGGGGGCGAAAGTATTCTTCTTTTCCACAAACCACAATATTGTATTTTCCTGGAATACATGAAACAATCTTCTTAGGGTTCTGCAAAAATCTATCAGAAAGTGACAGCCTTCGGATACATCTTCTGGGTTGCTGTTTCACATCATCTGCACACTGCTCTCGGTTACACCATGGTAATGTGAGTGGATGCTGTTATTGAATATGGCACTATTCTCATTCTGACAGGCATACAATCAGTGAATAAAAAGAGTATCCTCATTTCTCATAGAATTAGGTGAGGCATCTCCTTTTGTAATCGACTTTCCTGTGAGCAAGAATACTGCATAGATCAGGTCATGGCCTGAAATGGACCCATGGCATCTAGAGAACTACCAGAAGGTGCTGAAAACCTGCGCTCTGTTGCTATGTTAACTGCTGTAAAATTGTGCTTAGTGTTGGGATTAAGATGAATTTAAACATAATGGCTTCCTTACATTTTTAATTCAATTAGTTCAAGGCCTACTTAACAGCTAAAGTGAAAAATAAATACAGTACATATCAGAACTTCAAAACAAGAAATATTACATGCATTTTAGGTTTTGGCCAAGCCAATAGACAATGTTAAAAGAGTTATCTGAACAGAGAAACATCTTTAGTTCTTCTATTCTGCACCTCTTGTTTTTTGGTTTTTGTTTTCCTATATATGAGTATGTATTTATGTCTTATCTGTGCCTGTCTGTATAAAATATTAATTAATTAATTAATGATATTAGAGAATATCTCCGTATATATATAATTAGGTTCCTAAAAGACAAAATATACCCTTACTCTTCCTCTGTGGTTTTGAAGGGTGTTTATTTACCCTTTTATCCCTCCCAACAGATCTAAAGCACTGGGTAAATACAGTGAGTATGCTCTGAAGCCTTTCCCAGATTCTTGTTTATGGTTGGAAAGGAAACGACTGCTGCAGCTTCGTGTGAGTTTGCTGTGAAAAACTTCTGAAGCTACAGTGATGAATTTTACATAACTCTTAGCTTTGTTGTGATGTAAACAGGTATTTTGTCACCAAGTATTATACCAGATTTGTCCTGAGTGTTGCACTGCATATTCCCTGGAGGTATCCTGGAGCAGATACTGCCGTAGAAGTAGTAAATGTGTACAAACAATAATAATTTTTCAAAATGTAAATTTGATGGGCAAGTCCATTTTTAGTGTGGGGTGTGTTTGTGTACACAAAAATTTGATCTACTGCACCTTAATGCAAAAAGCTGTGGAAAACTCATGAGATTTTGTTTGAGGCTTTGGGGAGAAAGTAGCTCCAGTCTATTTTGCAATCCCACAATGTTTTCAGCTGCAGGTTCTAACATTTTTTTTTTTTTTTTTTTTTCTGGTTCGTCCATTCTCCTTCAATCTGGACCAATTCTGTTTTATCATTCTACATATTTAATTCTGCTCCCACTTGCTATGCTTTGGATTATTCAGTCCCCTCCTGCTGCAGTGGCTAGTAATTTTGACTCTCATGCGGTGAACAGCACAATGACCATCATAACAGTGTTATATAACACTTTTTATTCATATACATAAAATCTCTGACAAAAGTGATTAAATTTCATTGCTGCCATCTTTCTTGATGGAAAGCACAAAAAATTTAAGGGAACTCTCATCTGACAGCAAATTAGCTGCAGAGACGGTCTGCAACGTTGCCAAAATATTTTTGAGTTTCTGTATTTTGCTGCCAACATTTTGAGCCCATCTCAACATTTAGTGACATACAGGAACTGTGGTTTGCTTTTTCAGTCCAGTGAAGTGCTGGAGATGAAATCCCACCTATGAACCCTGACTCCTGGTTAAATATGAGCATTTGTCCCAGGTTTCCCATGAGGAACCACAGCTGCTCGGGTTCCATGCTCTTCAGCACTGGAGGCTGAAGCAATACACATGGCCATTCTGCAGAAACTTCCTTGTAGGATTTCATACCTTGTGTTTTTATCCTGATCAGAACCGGAAGCTAACACTGATCTAGAAGAACTATCATGGCAATGGTCTGTTATCTATGATTTTTATCTACATTTTTTACACTTTTATCTATTAATTTGTCCACTGTAAACTTCTAGCATCCATAAAGTATCTGGAAGCAAAAAAATATGTGCAACTTAATCACATCCTAAGTTAAAGAATATCTCCATTTGTTTTGTTCTGCTGGATTCATCGATTTTTCCTCAGTATTCTCCTATAAGGTTTACCTGCTAATGCATTATGTATGAGACTGATTTCAAGAGCATAGATTAATTCAAGGTGCAAAAATCAGAATTTCTTACCAGGAATTTTGGTTTGGCTGCCCAGGTGTTAGGCACTGTTTCATTCTCCCCAGAAGCAAATTTAGACTGAGATGCATGCTTTCAATTGGAAATGCATTTACTAAAACTTAGAAGTGTGGGGTCCAAGAATATGTTGCACTCAGTCATCTGCACTTCTAAATATATGGTAATTGCTATTGTTTGTGTACAAAATGAGAGAAAATAGAACTAATTAGAGAAATGTTACCTTCTGCAGATAGAGTATTTCTTAGGATAACATTGTTTTAAATGTCTAACGTTGTTAACAGAGGTGTTTTTTTTAATCTCTGTTTCCACCTTGGCATAGTCACAGGGTACATTTCCTATGTTTTGTACATTTATTTAAACAGAAATAGGATTAACTTCTTTTCTTTTTGCTCAAATTACTGGCTTCATGTGCTGTGTAGGTGTTTCTTGAATGCACACACCATGCTTACTTAAAAGTAACTACATTTTGAGATAGAATATATATTATGCCCTTCATATCAAGGTATAGTCATGAATTACATGCTTCCATTCTACAAATTTCCGGAGTGACATTTTATTATCACAGATCATTTTAGGATACTTCCTGAGAAAGTAAAATATCTCCTCATATAACTGCCTTTTCAGCTGGAAGCATAACAGAGTGCCTTGGGATAGTAAAGACTAAAAGGATTAGCCATTAGGAGGGCTCTCATATCACCTTCATCTTTAAACACATCCTAACAGCTTGCCTGGGCAGAAATTCTGGGCAACATTACTTTCATCTGTTTGCAGCTGTGTGAGAGAAAATACTCAGCTCTGGGGCATGCTGTGGTTCCTGCTCTGCCAGGGCTGACAGCAGAAGCATCTAACTTCTCACCATGGGTATGAACATTTACGGTTGCTTTCACTCCTGCTAATTCCTTGGTTATAGTGCTGTTGCCTAGTCCACATCAATAGCAGAAGTTGTTCCTGTGGGAATCAGTTATGGGGAGTGTTCAGAGAGCTTAAAGGAAAAAGTAGCAGAGGCTATTCATCATTCAGTAGTGCTCGGGAGGTGGTTGCTGTAGAAACCTCTTCCAGGTCTAGTAAATGTCAAGAATCAGATGGTACCCTCTGCAGCTCTGTATATCAGAGTGGAGATGCTCCCACGCACAGGGAGCTGGGAGGCCCCTCGTGGAGACACTGGAGATTTTCTGGCTGTCTGCCTGATGGGGAGACCCAGCCATCCCCATCAACATCCCTCTGAGCAGAGGCTGCTGCCATCACTCTGTATTCAGCAGGACCACTGCATCCATCACAGTACATTCCCCAGGGCCTTTCTTCAGGTCTTGTGCTCACACCTCATCTCAGCCAGCATCAGCAAGCTGTCTCTAGCAACTCAGAGGGAAAAGCAGAAAGTAATAAAGTGTCACTGAATGTGTTTTAGCTGGAGCTGGCAGCAAAAGCCTGGGGCTGAACAGGAAGCACCTGTATCACTTGAAGGAGATCAGATTTGCTCTCCTCGGGTAGCTTTCACTGGAGTGTTACAGCAGCATCAGCCCTGGGATGCCGTGAACACAGTGAACACGATTGGAATTAAAAGATGAAAAAACAAACAAACAAACAAACAAACAAACAAACAAAAAACAGAATAAAACAGCAAACAGATATGTGCTTAAATGAAGCTCTCAACTCAATTGCAGGTTAATGGCAACAATATCCTAAGATACTGCAAAGGAGAACAGGAAGCTTGGAATTTGATCACTGCTTCATAAAGGGGTTGAGTTATAATTTAAGCAAGTTTGATTGTTCTGTACAGCAGAGGTGCTTTTTAAAGTAAAGATCTCCAGCCACAATGCACACTACTTAGCTTCCTTTGGTAGGGATCTTTTAAATACTTGCAGATTTGGATTTTAGTCCATTATCAGTCCCTCTACTAGCAGTAGTGCAGACTTGCTGAAATAATGGGTGTATCTCCCCAGAGCTAAGGTCTTGTGTGGGTTTCTTCGAGTTACTTAGCACTTGTTATGTGTGTTTCCAGTGACAAAATGAGCTAATGTGTCTGGCCTGTTCTGCCCAGCATCTTGTGAACCAATCTTGGGCTTCACTGGGACAATTCTTAATAATTTCCTCTGGGTCAGCTGATCTTGGGTTTTTACATGTAAGGTAAAGTGAATCTCTCTTTGTCTGGGTCATTTGTTGCAAAACATGCTTTCTGTGACTAATGTTTCTGTCTTTCTATTTGAGATTGGTAAGATGGAGCTGCATCATTTTTACTATAACAAAAAGTGATGTTGCTGATCCTTGGGGTAGACTTCAAGATTGCTTTAGATATCCATGTTCTGAATGAAGACACAAGAATACCTCGTTATGCAACCACTATGAAATCTGTCATGTTTCCAGCTGCTACATATGCTGTTGGTTTGTTTTGATAAGTGTGCTAGAAGCCCAGTGCTAGGCAGGACACATCACTGATCTCATGCAACCCATTCTGGACACTAGTATGTGGGAATATCATTCAAAAAGCAGTTTTCTCTGAGTTTTAATTTAAATACTGATGCCCACAGAAGATCTTCCTGGGTCATTTTTATTTTCAAGATGTATTTCAGCACTGAGTAAACTGACTAATAAATGCAGACACCCAGACCAGCTGCCTGCCAGCTGCTGACAGATGTGGCTATCTAGTCCATTCACTTTGCTGGGATGCTTATTTCTATAAATAGTACTGCTCAGTTCTGTCTACCTTCAAAGCAATTTTTAAATTTCAGCCGATCAATAGAGAGGATTGCGAGGAGGCAAGTATTACTCTGTTTTTAAGACAGGTCATCTAGGGAGAATGTTTAAGGTGAAACAGTGTAAATTAGCGAGTTGGTGGACAGTCTGTAGAAAAAATTCCTGATACCTTTCTTCTCAGAAGACAGAAATTATGAAGAAGAATAGATCTGAGTAAAATTAATACCACCCAGCACTATGTAATCCATCGAAAACCTATGATTGACCTATTATAATTGAAAGGAATATTTGATTTTGTAAAAATTTGTGGAAAAGTTCAAGAAGAGGACTGTGGCAAAACAGTGACCTGGAGGCATTGCCAAATTAATGTTCCTTCATGGTTAGCTACTGGTAGGTTGAGTCATAGAAAACAGATGTTTGAGAACTCACTACGTGTTTACGGAGTGTCCAGAGCCAGGGGTTGTCCCAGAAGAGGCCCCAAGAGAGATTTCCTTGTCCACTACTCATGCATGTGCTCCTTACTGCTATTAGTATTCTTACTGGTAGAGTTAAAATATCCAAGAGTTTCTCAGAAATGATGGCCTAGCTTCCCAAATTATTTCCTTTTCTTTTTTTTCCTTTCATTTCTTTTCTCTCTATGTTTCAGATTATGCTTGGCCTTTGCCTAAACAGTTGTGCCCTATATGGATTTCCCTAGATGTGCTCTTTTCAACTGCATCTATTATGCATCTCTGTGCCATCTCTCTTGATCGGTATGTAGCAATACGCAATCCCATTGAGCACAGCCGCTTCAATTCCCGCACCAAGGCTATTATGAAAATTGCTGCAGTTTGGACCATATCCATAGGTAAGAAATGCGGCTTATGATCTTAACCGTGTCTTAATGAATAACAGTGTTACTCCAATTTTCATTTAGGATTTTTAAGAGGATACTCAAATTAATTTACCTGGCCTGCATGACTGAGTATAACAAATGATTATTGGGAAATAGAAATCTTTCATTGTGATTGGTCACTGACAAAAATAAGTAGTCATTTTTCAGAATATCACCACTTCCAATGCCGAAGCACTGCTGCTGTATACATATCAATATGCCAATAATGATGGTAACACAGACAAATGGAATGATAAAACTGCTGTGTAAACAAAGCAGAAAATAGCATTAGCAAAGCATTTGAACATAAAATCCAGCCAATACAAATGAGATCTACACTGCAGTCACTGCAGTTAAACTTGCTCAAATTCTGGTGGCAGTTTAAGTAAAGCAATGTAGAATTCAAGGCAGGCTAACAGCTAGGTATTTACTGCCTCTTGTGTGGGTTTTATAGCCTTTATTATACTCTGCCACAGCTGGATTATTTCTAGTACTGAGCTAGAGAGTTTGAAGTTATAGTAAATGAGGAGTAGACATAAAACAAGATATTTTGTATTACTTTGATAAAAAAAAATGATAAGTAAAGCAGCAGTTAAATAGGTAAGAAAAGGAAAAAATGATAGCAAGATAACAGTGTAACATCAGGAATTATGTGAGGAAAAACATTCGGGGCAGAATTATTTCAATGTGTTCTATTAAAGAGGTACTTGGTACAAGGTCAGAAGGATTGTATGACCTCTCCCCTATGCTGTATTACCTTTATTTGCTTGAATAAAAAGTAGTCTTACAAAGACTACTTTTAAAATTTAACTTCTACATTTTCTTTCATAAAGCAGTTGTCACTTCCAGCACAGTATTGTAAGGAAAATAATATCTCATGTACTTTAACTTCTCTTGGTTTTTGCTTTACAAATGTAATATGATCCTTGATGTCTGGGTGCTGCAGGGGCAACTTCTGAAGAAGTTTGTCTAGAAAAAGGTTATGAAAACAAGAAAAAAAAAATAAAAAGAGGTAGCTATAGAGCTACCTCTTCCTGGAGTTACTGGGTGGGGAGTGGCTCAGCATGATGGAAATCAGAACTATGGATTCTACTACCCTCCAAGGGCAAAAGTACCTGAACCAGGATAGGTAAGGTGACTTGGTTCTGCTTCAGAGTTCAAACACTTCATGCCTGCCTAGCTCTCTTGTATGATGTTTAGCTGTCTTCATTTATAATAGGGTGCAAAAGAGGTGAAATAATGAACTTTAAAAGAAAGAGTTAAGAATGGAGATGTAAGGACACTTCTTTTACAAGCATATGGTTTCTTAGCCATCAGTGAGGCAATAGGTGCTGTATTTATTCCCCAGCATCTAAAAGCCTTTAGGAAGAAGGTGTAAGCAGTCACTCAGTGGGATGTCTGCAGTTTCCCAGGAGGTGAAAGGAGGTGCATCACAGCCCATGCCTGGGTGCTCTCCTGCGCTGGGATAACAGCTGAGAAGGTGTACAGTGCTGGCTGGGTTTTGGGGATGTTTTCTTCTTTCCTTATGATGCAGATACAGTTGGTCCAGGGAAGTATTTTCTTGCATACCTTTTTTTGAAGATACAGGCAGAATCAATAATCCCCTGCCAGGGTATGGAGAATCAGGACACTGAAATGCTGTTGGATTTCCACCCTCCCCAATGCATGTATAGTTTTTATCCATTTACTTGGGCCTTCTCCGTTAGGTTGCACTAAATGGGGAAAGAAAAGTGCTCTTGGCATGTCTCTCGCTTATTTTAGCATACCTATTTTTTCTTCATAAATGAATGCAGAAATGTGACAAAGGAATAAACTGAACATGAAATGAAAGAAAAGAACCCACAATACCCACAAAAACCCAAAGGTTATTGTTATCTTCTAGCTCTTACCTGCTTGTCATTTGGAAAGTTCTGATGAAAATTTTCAAGAGGATTAAATAGGTTAAACAAATTCACACCCCTTCAATATCAAGTATTACAAGAGTCTGTGCATTTCTGTACACAACCAAGTATCAAATTCAAAGCAGAACTTTAGTTCAGGCTGGTCAGTTTGTATTTCTTAAATCCTGCTTCAGTTGGACTGAAGAAACTTTTAAATGTATCCCAAGTAAAGAATTCTGAATTCTGTTCCTGAATCAGAATTTAAAATCAGAAGGAAATAGCATGTCATTTATCTTAATATAGTAGCTTTTGCATTCCATTTTCCTGAAATGTTAATGCTGACAGCAAAACATATTATAGAAGTTCTTTGATCATTGAGCTATGAATTTGGCAGGTTGCACAAGCCTAAACTCATGACTGGGTTTTTAAGCAGAGGAACATTAACAGAGTCCTCCTGTGTGCTGGCAATTGCTTTTCAAATGAATCTTTTCCAATATCCTCTTTGTTCTATATTAAAGTGCATCACAATCAGGTGTCCTGTGTCTTAGCAAATGAACCCCAAGCAATATTTTGTGTCCAGTTAGAGAAAAAGTGGGTGCTATGAAGTGCTGGGAAGAGCATCTTGTGAAAATGAGTTTCATGACAGCACTATGCACAGGCTGGAAATAGAAATGTGGGCAACTGAAATATCTGCACAATAGAAAATGAAAATAAATTATCGCTGTGAGCTTGCTGGCAGAATCATGATATTTCATGTCTTCAGACTTTGCACTGTTGCAAGTGAAAGGTTTTCACTAGTGACACATAGGCTTAGCCTGTCTTGCCAGAATCCCCATGTCTTACTCTGAGTGAGGTCACTTTGGGCCATTTTTCACATTAAAGAGAGATAGAGATCTCCACGTAGCTCTTAGCAGGACAATGAGGAGGTGGTCAAACTCTAAACACACACCTTACGATGCAAGATAAATTGTTAACTGGGTAATATTGATATAAAAGAAATTTCAATTTTGAAATATAAATGAATGAACGTCAGTGGTGTGGAAAGGTGCACACAAGTTGCTTCTGATATAAAAATAAGTAAAATATAGTTCTGAAGCTTCCTGTGGCCCAGCTGTGTGCCTGCTACCACAAGACAGATTTTCTTCTGCTTCCCAGAAACTTCAAGGTTTGGTCACTTACTAGAGGGCACCCAAATTACACGGGCTGTAGACTTCCCAGCTCAAGTTTACTTCCTTAGTAACAGCCTAAACTCAATAAGCGAGGCCATCCTTTAAATTCAATGCCAGCCACAGTTCTTACATTTATTTCTCCTGAACCAGCTCTTGTTAGTGGAAATGTGGCCTGGCAATTTTATGTTAAGGTTTATAGCCAGCAGTGTAACTGTGTAGACAGCAGAATTTGTGTGACAGTAAGCATTGTTTACTGTAACAAATGGCTGCAGGATGTCTGTCCCTGGACATTGCAGCGTACCTGGCTGACAGCATCTGAGCACAAAAAACAGATCAGATCCAAATTTTGTTCTTTGCATCACCGCCATAAGCAGACTTTTCACAATTGCTTTTCTTATCAGAGAGAATAAACAGTTTCTTAGGTGACTGAGAAACTCTGGGGCACTCACACAGCATTAACCTGTCACTAAATACTTTTTCTTCACTTTTTGTTTCTTACCAAACAAGTCTGTATTTTGTTTGTTTGTTTGAAAACAAAATAAGTAGCAAAAATGAAATGTGCTGCTGAATTGCAGATATACCACAGTATGTTTTGTGTTAGAACTGGACTTTTTTCTTTTCATTCTTTCTCTGACTTGCTAATGATACCACAGTTTCATTTTCAGGTAGACATACTAGGCTTGTGCATATAGTAAATCATTAAACTTGAATGAGGATGTAAAATACTTTTTAAAATTTTTATACTGCATCATTGTTTTATTGAGGAGATTTATTTGTAGAAGTATGAAAGATCTGTGCTTGCAATTATCAGTAAAAACTCATCTTGATTAATGAGCTTTTGATGATATTGATGATTGATGATATGTCTAACAGGTTCCTGCTCTGCCCTAAGTGTTCCTCTCTTACACAGGCTGAGCAAGTCCCTTTATGCAAGCTGTCCTAATAATGTCCTTAAAGGCCCTCCAGCTCTCAGCTAAACCTCCCATTATCTCACTGATATTCAGTTTGAGGAACATGCTTAGCATGGCATCACCAGTATTATTTCACTAGAGTTTTTTATCATGATTACAAGAGGGGCATTAATTTCTCTAGCATATCAGCAAGAGTTATCTTGCTCGGGTGATGAAGACCATAGCAGTTGATAAGCTGAGTTTGTAGCAAGGGAACTACTTAAGGATTTCTGTCATGGGTGCCTGGATTAGTTTGATTTTGTCATCAAATATCAGTGAAATGTTTTGCATGGGATGGCAGCAGATGTTGATTGTTTGTAAGTGATTTGTGCAGAAAATGGATTGACCATTCTACTATATCCATTCCTTGGGGCAAGAGAAATACTGATGTCTCCTATTTGAGGCTACTGCTACTAAACATGAGTTCAGGCATTGTCGTGTGATTGTAGTGGGAAGTTCAGCCCTGGCAGCATTTACACTGTGAGGAGGAGCCACATTCCTCTTTGTTCATATGCACCACTGAAAAGAAGTGGTC
This sequence comes from Netta rufina, assembly GCF_964035555.1. Lineage (NCBI taxonomy): Eukaryota > Metazoa > Chordata > Aves > Anseriformes > Anatidae > Netta > Netta rufina. The sequence continues at coordinate 12,790,652 of NC_140135.1, forward strand.
GAGCAAAGCAAGAGAAGTCATTTAGCAAAAGAGAGGGGCAGGCAGGAAAATAATTTATTTATTCAATCTTTTATTGGTGTTTGCTAGTTTTCCTTCTGGACTTGGGTTGTTCAGTGCTCTTGTAAGGTTTAAGTAAAGGTCAGCAGCTTGCTCAGACACAGGCAGTAATTACATTCCTCTGTTTGCAGTTGTGTTCATTGCATGCAGAGAGATTCTTCAAAGTTCAACCCCCTTTTATCTTTGACTTTAAACCAACACAGGTTTGGCACTGTTGTTCTGTTGGAACAGTTAGATAAAACCAGACCTAATCCATCCCTGAAGGTGCATTGTTACTGCATTAGCACATGAAATGTACTGCAATTAGTTTGCTGACATATGAGGAATATGGAATTTTATGTTTTAGAACACTTCAAAAACTGACATCCTTCAATTTGCCACTGAAAAGCTTGCTTTCTGAAACCTGTGCCTTTTCTTTCATAATGCAAGTAAGGAGGCTGGTGTCTGTTGCGGTTTGCTTGTTGCTGTCTGTTAGTAATTATTAGAGAAATGCACAGGCCTTTTGCAAGATACTTCTGTTAAGAAACCAAACAGATTTGTTTTAGTTTTCTTTTCCCTTTTCTGAGAGGCTTTGGGGTGTCAGTTCTTCAATGCTAATGAATAGTTACAGTAGCTGCTGATACTCAGGTGAATGTCTCTTAAAGTGGTAACCCAAGTTTATTTTATCTGATAATAAATGTGAGGTTAAAGAAATGAAGTTAAACATGCAGTGTTTAGCATGGACAGCAGTGTTCTTGCCTTTGCAGCATAGAGAGCTTTTATGCCAGCCGTAGTCTTGTTTGGCTCACAGCTCTCTCTGTGTTTTGTTTTTGAATTGTTTGTAAATGTCAAGAGAGTGGCAGGAAGGTCCCAAGCCCACCTGCTTTAGTAGAGCCCTTGCTGTTGATCACAGCAAACTTTGGATCCAGTGCTGACACCAGAAGTTGTCCCTGGCATCCCCAGGCCCATCAACCAGCAGTAAAATGTGACTACGCTTGCGTTCAACCCTGAGAATCGCACACATGGAAAGAGAAAGTAAACCCATATGCACGCTCCTGTTTTCTTTACTGAAGTTGTTGTCCCTGAATGAAATCAAATCTCTTCTTATGCAAGAATGTTGTGAGGAAGAAAGAATGGAAATTATTTCCTTCTTAGTGGAAACCATCAAAGACTCCATATTTCCAGTAATCTTTATCAGTCTCGTAAGCTTTCACAGAAGAAAACAAGATACTAAACACAAAAACATTATTGTTTTTCATTTAATTCTACATTTTGTGACTGACAATTGTACATTTGGACTTTTTACCCAGCTTTTCTTCTGGAGCAAGCTAGTAAATGTTTTACAAAGCCATATTTGTAGACATTTGGGTTTTGTTTTATTAATTGGGAATCTGTGAAGAGCATCTGTTACTCTGTGTCCACAGCATCATCTCAGCCCCATTTGTTGAACTGATCTGCTGGCTTGAGAACAGCTTTAAAGATGACAGGAAGCAGAGATGGGAGAACAACTGTAATTGGATTTGTAATCCAGAGGATGTCCCTCTATCTTGCTTTCTGCATGCTCTATCATACAGAATCTAAGGGAGGGGAGAAGATAAAAATGACCTTAATATCCTTTGTAAACTGCTGTGATGAAAAGGGATGTCTGACCCAAGCTACTGCCTGGCAGGAAGTGCTTCCAGCGTTCAGCTGAGCAGGGACTTGGTCTGTGGCTTGCTGGCTCATGGTGGCTGGTTTTGTCTTCTCACCAAGGCAATCCCAGTTGCCCTAGATACTGCTTAAACATCGAGCAAGAGGACCAAGTTTGCTGTGAAGAGCAAAGCATGATTTTCAATAAACTTTCAAAGTTTGAGCAGTGTGCCAGCTCAGCTGCAAGGCAGAAGTTCAAGAAATGTTCTGCACTGGGGCTCAGAGCTGAACAGCAGTAATGCTGCCTGGTGGTAGGCTGCTTCTTTCTTAAATTGTGAACATTTATAACCCTAGTGTTAGCACTGTGGGGCATTTGAGTCAAGTGGAGTCAAATGCCTTCTTCATGCTTGCTCAAACAGCATAATTCAGATAAGGCCAGCATTGCTGTTTGCCCTTGCTCAGATACCACAGGCATGCCTACTGGTATGTACTGCATGTAGTGACCTATTAAAATCAGGGTCAGTGTGTGAGCAGCATCTGAAAGCAGGTATTTGTGCTTTTGAGATTGTGGCAGCTGCAGTTTTGCAATAATCCCTCTGAAGGAGGCCTGTCTGGGGTGTCTGAGACTCATAGCACTTCAGTTCTCAGTGCTAGGGGTTGAAGAATTGCTCCTGATTGCCCAAGTGGACTTAGTTCCCTTCAGGGCTGGATTGTGAGGTGGATCAGTGATAAGTTTCATATTAAAGAATTTGTTTATTTTATGAAGCTATGACTAAAATGTATAGCTGCTAAGATGTATAGCTACAAAGGAGAAGTGTGAGGCAGAAGAAAGCATTTGAGATGAGACAAATGCTGTCTGTTCAACAGTTCTGTAAGAAGGCAGCTGAATGAGTATGCGTTGGCAGGCTCCTTTGAGGGCATCTTTCCTCCTCCTTCTGTTTAACAATGGGATTTTCCTGGATTAGAGGAAGGAGCAAACAAAGACCTGGAGCTCTCTCTTCCGTGCTTTCTTGGTTTGAAATCCCACTTTGTTATGAAAAATGTGAGGGACATTTTTCCATTACAGCAGTTACCTCCTTGTTCCATATGATCAGTGCTGAGGAATTTCTTCCTCATGTAGAATTTTAGACTGTTATCAGCACTCTTGACATCTATATTCATATTCCAGAACTGGGTTATTTTTCATGAATGTAATTTATGTGTGTGACCTGAGGATATCCTGAAACCTCATCTCATTTCCTTTGGCTAAAGTAATAACACTTAAAATTCAGTGAAGACTACTTCATGAATGAACCTCTATTCCTTTCTATGTTTTGTTTCAAAGACTATTTCTTTTACAAGACTCTAAAACATAAAAAAAAACCTCTCCATGTAAATAAAATCTCAGTGTAATGCCATTGATCTAATTCAGATTTCTTCTTTGTGCAAAAGCTGTTTTCTCTACCTCCCACTTTCCACCTTCTGAGTGTCTGGAATTTGATGGAGTCAGGGCATTAGAAAAATGTCTTTAACAATAAAAAGTCAATGGCTTGCTTGGATAGAGGTTATTGCAAAGACAATAGGTTATTGCCGAGGCTTGGCACAAGAAGGTTAAAAGATATAAACATATCAGAGAGGAAGCAAGTACCTTGCCAAGGGTAAGCTGGTAAACGTTAGAGGAAAGAAGACTGGATCCTGGAACTATCACCTGGACTAAGGAAACACAAGCTATTATCACAGAAGGTGTTTAAGTTCATTAATTTTCAGAAGAAATTCCTTCACTAACTTACTGGCAAGTGGTAATTTATAGTAATGACTGATTGCAGATGTATTCTTCAGAATCCTGGAAAACACTTGGCCCACTGGAAAAAATACCCTAGCTAATAGTTTTAGCATGTTACACTCTCCCTTTAGAAATGCAGAATTCCAAAGGACTAGGACCTGTGTTATTCACAGCTATCCAAAAAAGGAATCCAGGCAAAATAATGGCCTCAAAATTGGTTGTTGCTGGGAAGAAGGACTTAGGGAACAGCATGGTCAGCCCCACAGATATGTGTGCAGAGGGAGTGCTCACAGCCAGCCAGGAAGCTGTGGAGGGAAGGAGCAGGAGACAGATACATTCTACTGCTCTCTGATTGCTGGGTCATGCAGTTTTCTTCCTTTCCTTGAAAGGACAAAAAAAATTGTAAAAAAAAAAAAAATGGAGAAAGATAATTAAAAGCATAAAATGAGTTTGGCATGAGGATAGAATAAGTAGAAAAGCATTCTTCACTTCTAAAAGAGATGTTAGAAGGTAGAGAAGATAAAGGTCTATAAAATTGCTGAGAAGGTGGAAAAGGTGACCAGTGATTTTTCACTGTTTCTCACAGAAGAGAATCTGTTGGAGTCAAAGGAAATTATCAGGCAGCAAAGATATAGTTTGTTTACATGACAAACAGATAAGTTGTGAAACTGATTGCCACTGAACATCATAGAGATCAAATGGGATCAGGAATTTACATAAGACAGATCTCTCAAAGCTTATTTTAAAAAAGAAGGATTGGGTACACTTCTGGCTGTGGAATTTTCTAAGGTATAATGTCAACATCTGCTCCATTTTGTATCATGGCCCCGAACATCTGGAAATTGATAAAAAAAAAAAAAAATGGCAAGGCTAGGTGAACCCACAATGATCTAGCTAGATCTGGCCCACCATGTCTTTTCTGCATTCTGATATACACATTGGTTATAATATTCCAAAATATGTTGTTATTGCTTTTGTTGGTTTTGGCTGCGTGTAGACAGATTTCTTTGGAAGGCTTCAGGTCTGTCCTGTCATGGGACTGAGCTCCCAAGGGACAAACTTTGGATCTCACTATGCATAACAAACACTCAAAGAAGAACCAGTGCTCTGGCATGAGTCCTCAATTCCCTCCCCACAGTAAATTGCTGATGGCTTTCACAAGGTAAAATAGATCAGATATACAGATATATATTCCTCAGAGGAAATCAGTGTTAGGGGACATTGAGTAAATGCCTATGAGTTAAAGCTATTCAGAATGCTTTAATTTGTTCATTCCTTTACTCCCAGTGAAAGACAGGCCAGCAGCTAGCTGTGGATGAGGACTCCTATGTGCAGTCCTGGGCAGCCATGCTCCAGGCTGAACATACTGTCTGCTCTGCCCATGTGTCAGATAGCCAAACAGCATGGACACACAGCTGCCTGCAGAGATCCTCCAGGCAGAACTCCTGCTTCTGCTCCAGAAATGCCTGAAATCCAGAACAAACAAGCTGGGCCAGGGATGCTGAAGAGAGAAAAAGGGTTCAAAGTGTTCTTAATCTTGTTTGTCTTCCATTTAGTTCATGACAATAAAAAGTGGCTGTACTGTGCCACCAGGATACAAGAGAAACTACCTTGGTCAGTGTGGTGATTCTGAAAGTTTACTAATCTGCTCTGTGCCTTGGAGTAGGTGGGAGCTGCGCTCAGTTGTTGATATAATGTTGAGTCATTTAAAGTTTTCTTCCCTTCAGCCAGAGAGTTTGTGGCTGGGATTCTGATTTTGGACTGTCATGTCAATCTGATTACCATTTTGATTACACCTTTTCTACTCTCATGATGTCTGTTGTTCCAGTTCATAGCCTTGTATTCAATCAAGATACAGGGATGGGAAATCAGGGAGATGTGTTCTGCAGCCTTTTCATTTGACTACATAATGGTCTCTAAGAATTCAAGTAAGACTGTCTCTGCAGTACTTATCAGTTTGACGCTGTTTGTGGATGAAGTGTCTGGGCAGGCAGAACTTACAGAGATCACCCTGCTTGCACCAAGATAGCTGATAAGGACCCAGAAAACCAGGAGATTTACTTCCAAGTGTCTGTTAAGCTATGGCAAAAGTTGCCATTTTTCTATCTGGATTATTTAAATATCTTCTAAAAACTTGCTTTTAAAGCTTCATTCTTCTCCATTTGTATTATTTTCTTCTTTAACATTTGCTAATATCTACTCTATGCCTGTGATTTCAATCCTACCCCCTCCCCACCAAACTGGCAGCCAGCTGTAAAACAGTAATGTAATGACTGCCTTTTCTACAGTTTATGCTAGAAAAAGTTCTTGATAAAGGAGTTGTTATGTTGGATTCACTGTGTTAGCTGTGGAGCACAGCGATACTGCAGTAGTTCCCAGTGGAGGCTGCTCACTCTCTGGGCCTGCACTCCCGGGAGTGTTGTTACACAAGGTTTTAACCTCCACCTGGGAGTAATAACTTCTTTTTCAAACAACCTTATGCAGTGGGTTGAATGTGTGCAGGACCTGCATCTACTGTGCTGCCTCTTTGGAGCCCTGTCTCTCCAGGTAACCATCTCTTTTTTGTTTTTGTTCTGCCAGGGATATCTATGCCCATTCCAGTCATTGGTTTGCAGGATGACTCCAGGGTATTCATAAATGGGACTTGCGTCCTCAACGATGAGAACTTCGTCCTCATTGGATCCTTCATGGCATTCTTCATCCCTCTCATCATCATGGTGATCACGTATTGCCTGACCGTCCAGGTGCTGCAGAGACAGGCAACAGTGTTCATGTGTGGAGAGGTGCCCAAGCAGAGGAGAAGCAGTGTGAACTGCCTCAAGAAAGAAAACAACACAGAGAACATTTCAATGCTTCACAATCATGAGGGGGCATCTCACTTGAACTCTCCTGTGAATAAGGAGGCAGTGCTTTTTCGGAAAGGAACCATGCAGTCCATCAACAATGAACGAAGAGCCTCCAAGGTCCTGGGCATCGTTTTCTTTTTGTTCCTCATCATGTGGTGCCCATTTTTCATCACTAATGTCATGTCTGTCCTTTGCAAGGAAGCCTGCGATAAAGACCTCTTGAGTGAACTCCTCGATGTGTTTGTTTGGGTGGGGTATGTTTGCTCTGGGATTAATCCCCTTGTATACACACTTTTCAATAAAACATACCGCAGGGCTTTTTCCAATTATATCCGCTGCCAATACAAGACCAGTAAAAAATCAGCACTGCGACAGAATCAGTGTCTGAATGTTGCTTCAACAGCTTTATATGGGAAGGATCTGACTTTAACTAGTTATCGAAATGGCAATGAACTCAACAGCATGGAACTAGATGAAGCTGAGGAGGGCCTTGTAATGCAACCAGGGACTTCAGAGCTCTCCATAAACAGCTGTAATGTTGTAAGTGAAAGAGTGAGCTGTGTGTAAAGGTGGCTCACACAGCCTTTTGCTGCAGTATATCTGTAGCCAAAATATATTGTATAAAAATGTACGTGTTGGTCAAAGGACAATGTATATATTGCATTCTGAACAAAGCTTCTTTTTTTTAAGAAAAAAAAAAGTTGTCTTTCCAGTCCAGTACTTAAAATCATATATATTAATATACTGCAGTGAAGTTTAAGGTTCTATATTTACTGTTAATACTAGATCAGAACTATTAGTTACTTTGCATATGTCATGGACAAAATGTTTGAATTCTTCTTCCAGTGCATGAACAAAAATGCTGAATATTTATCTCAGGTGGCATTTGCTGGAGTCCAGAATGGCACGTTTATAGTTATATATCAAATACATGCTATTAGACTTGGTCAGTATAACTTTCTTTTTCAAGTTGACAGTAAATATATACTTTAAATCCTCACCTCTACTTGTGCCGTGTAAAGACTGTACAGAAACCTGGCAGAGAGATATGACAAAAGCATAGCAGCTGTGTATGCAGCTGGCCAGATACATCCTGTTAAGGGTAGTGGCTCACTGCCATACTGGGGCAATTTTGCACTTCTAAGGACATCTTTTAAATGTTGACTTCCTCTCCAGTCCTGCTGCATTCTTTCTGTTCACTAGGAGGCTTCTGCTCCCATAAGAAAGGTGGGGAATGCAGTTCTGGTGTGGCTTGGTGGTCCTGACTGGGATCGCTTGTACTCTTGGAAAAGAAGCATGAGAAACAGAGCCAACCCCCGTTATCTGCTTTAACCATTTTACAAATGGAGATCCTCAGATTTATAAAAAGCCCTCCATTGTTCTTATAAATCACCTGTTATGGGATGGGGGAAGTGGTGCTCAGTGTGGATGGCACTGCCTTCAGAGTTTGCTTGGATGATCAGAGTCTGGTTCACCTGGAGAGGAGTGCTCTGTCTTTGTAAGGGCTCATCTTTTCTATCCCCTCATCTCTTTAGTCATTAGCTCATTTTGCATTTGCTTTTATTTTTCAAAACCCAGGGATCTTCAGTGTTGATGATAAAATCTAGTTTAGGGTATAGGGCAGAAGCTGCTGTGCTTGTGGCACAGGTTGGGGTCAGGCTGTGAGGTTCAGGATACAGCCCCCAGGGGCTGCTCAGGAGAGAAGCATAAATGAAGGATCGCTACATTTTTCTCCTGTCTCATGAGGTGATGGGCAGAGCTGGAAAGAGTATGTGACTGGAATCGTTTGCTGGTGGTGTCGTTCAAAAACTATGACCAGGGACAGGAAGGAAGCAGACATGGAATTATGACCTGGAGCAAGTCTACATGGAAGATTAATCTGGATTAATTTTTCAAATTGATTTATGCCATTTCACTCCCAAAGTAAATTATATCATATCATATTAAAGCCACTTATATCTTAATGAAAACATCGACATCAAGATTTAATGCAGTTTAACTAATCTGCTTTTAATTCACACCGTAAGTAATTTGAATTAATTTTCTTCTGTGTTCCTGTGTAGACAAACCCTCAAAGGCACCATGTCTTCCTGGCACAGTGCCTCTGGGGTGATGCCTCTCATGCAATTTCCCTTATGTAGAGTACTGTCTAATGCCAGATCTAACCCATAATGTTTTTATATCTTCATTAACTAATACACAAATGCTGCAGTCATCCATCTAACACGGATGCATTTAGTACCACTAACAGCCTCTGGCTATGAAAATCCTCAGAAGAGGAAAGCTTACATTAGGCATGGATAAGTTGTATTTTACTAATACAAACTGCTTGTACTCTAAGCTTGCTGTGTTCATCCCACCAAAATTCACTTGTAGGGGAAAGAGAAAAATTTGAAAGTGCATTAGTGCAATGTTGTGCTGTTGTTTCGCTGTGTACAGCAAAAACCTTGCTAAGAGGCCACTACTGAAACACATCTTATGGGTTGCATCTGCTACTGGGCTGCTTCCAGCTTGAAACAGTGAAGCTGCTGATCCTCTCTTCTCTTTCATTCCCTCCTGTGCAAAATCTATAGTACTTCCATGCAGGCAGGCGAGGTATCCTTAGGGAGCATAGCATACTGCTTGCAGAAGGCAGCAGAGATGGACTGCGTACCAGTCTGCTGGCAGTTTCAGTGGCTTGAATGCTTGGAAATCTACCTGCCTGTCCAAAAAGGTCTGCTAACCATCAGGAAAAGGACTAGCCAGAAACACAAACTTGTGCCTTCAGTGACTGCCCTTTACTCTGTGTCAAATTTGAATATCTCAAGCAGTAGAGAAAAATCAGAAAGATCACATTGCTTTTGTAGTTCTTCCCCCCTCCCCTCCCTTGGGTGAGTTCATAGCACATCTTTTACAAACACATATATGTCTGGGTGTGTATGTATATATGTGTGTGTGTACATATATATACATATATATATAAAAGCCAACCACAGACTTTGAAAGCATTTAGCAATAAGTTGAATTACAGTAGCTTCTAGCACATGTGAATAGGTCATATGTGAATAGCTCATTTGCCACAGCATCCTTGAACTTGGTGTAAGTTCACACAAATACATTTTCATTGCATAGGAGCCTTCATGTCTTACCCTTGCCAGGTCTGTTGTATGGGCAAAAAGGGGACCTACTATATTTGGATGTAAATAATGAGAACTGAACTGAGAATTTACAGAATTTTTATATATGTTTTTAAGAAATTCAGCACCAGAACTGTAAATATGTCAAGTGTTGCTACTCAGCTGGACCCGTTCTGATGTATGCTACTTCTATAGATAACCAGACAAGGGGACTGCCTTATAGAGCCTGTGTTCTCTCCCAGCCAGCGGGTGATAACATTTTTGTGAATGATTAAATACTGTCAATTGCCCAACTTCCTTTGGGTCATTAACATCAGGGTTTTGTGATGCTGCTATTAATTTATTAAAGAAAGTTTGTTGGTTTAATCACTCTTAATTTTTTTTTGATGGTCTATCAGAAAATAAATAAATGAACATGCCCTCTCTTCCTTTCATCTCTCACCAATTAAAACATGTCCTGATCTAAAAATATGTCTGACCAAAAAATAAAACAACAACAAAAAATCAAGATAAGGAACTCTCATTTCTCCTCCCCCTCTTGAAGCATGCCCCATGGTTCCTTTAATCACAGAAAGTAGTGTCATCAGATATCCCAGCACTTCTAACCCTAAAGCTTGCTAAATATAGTAATGGTGATAAAATATTCACCCTCTTCTCCTAATTCCTTCCAGTAATATATATTTAAAATAACATATTTTTTTTTTAATATTTCAATGTGAAGAGTTGGTTTAGTTCTCTGCAATTTAACCAGTCAGCTTGTCCTCACAGCAGCTTTGCTTCTCGTAAACTGTTGTCATTAACCATGCTGGTGCCTCAAGAAGCCCTGACCTGGGGCTGCCTGCTGAGATTACCCGCTGCAAGTTTTGTGTGAGTGCTCAAACCTCAGCTCAGGTACGATTTTATCATACAAATAGTGTTTGTGGTGATATTTTCTTTGAGTGAACTAGTGAAAATAGCTCCTTGGAAATGATGATGTAGGCTGTAGTGTGCTGGTTGCCTTGTTTCCCAAACCAGAAACTGAGCATGCATGCAGGGGTTCTGACCTAGCAAACAAACTCCTCTGGTGACTTGCATCAGGGAAGATGTTCATGGGGACCATCTGTTGTGTTTCTGTAAGACCAGGCAGAGTGTGAGAGGACAGCATTTCAGCTCACCACCTCTGCATTCCACAATTACATCCATCATTGTACAGGCTGTGCAGTTCAATTGAATGAGTAGGGTAGGAATGTCAACCCCACGACATGGAGCATGGCATGGCAGGGCTAGCACTGTCCTGAGCTGTAAGGGCCTGCAGCCTTCCCCAACAGAGGCCTGAAGCATGGCTGGCCATGATTGCTCAGGCACAAAGTCTCCCAGCTGAGCAGCCCAGGTTCCAGACCTGGGCTGGCTCAGCTGCATCTCTGCTGTTTGGCTCTGTGCCATGCTGTTTATCACAGCCGAGTCTTAGGAGTAGCACTCAGGGTCAGTTGTGGTGGCTTTGAGGACCTCTGTGGGCCTCAAAATCTGGCTTTTGAGGGCAAGGGCCTGCTCCTTCATTGCTGTGCTCAATGAATATAGGAACAGTTACTCTGTATGTATAAAAACAGAGAAGCACTTGGAAGGTAATAGGGTTCAGAGCCAATGCTGAGGATCCTTAGGGCATCCTACATAGCTTCTTGTGTTAATGACTTGTAGGTTAGCAATAACTTTTATCTGAGAGGTAATTTAAAGATGCTGGTTCATGAGTAGTCAGCACGAACAATGTGGTGATTTAGTGCCTTTTTCCCTACAGAGACATGCACCCACCACAACTGCCTTTCCTCTGGACAGTCCTTCCAAGAGGTTCATCACTGGTTTGGGGTGCAGTTGTTGCATTTCCCCCTCCATGTCAGAGGTAATGTGCCTGTGAAGCAGGCTAGTTGCAGTCATCTGGTGTGCTTGAACCATGAGGGCCCTGGGTATGGAGATCTAAATTTCAAAGGAAAACTTATGCTTTAAAGAAAAAAAGCAAACCACAAGCAGCTTTTCAGAAATATTATTTAGTTTTGAGTTAATGAAGCGTGCTTGATATTCTTGCAGACAAATAACGCTAATTTGGCATTCCAAAAGCAATGCCCAATGTGGTAAAGATGCAGATGTCTCTTGGATGGATTTCCTCCCTGGGTCACAGTATCATTAGGATAGCTACTTGCCAAGCCAAGGACTGGATTTGGCTTTATCTCCATTTCTCCATAGGCAGAAAAGGCATCAGAAGCTTTTTCCAGGGAAAGAGCTTACAAAGATCACCAAGCATTTGGCAGGTACAGCAGAAGAACAGATGTGGACAGATGTACACACACACACATCAACACGCACTTATTCCTGCAAAAAACACACATCCTAGAGCCCACACCAAGCCAAAAGATGTGTCTCCATGCTTCAGTCTTCCACTGGAAAAAAGAAAAATCTGTTCAGCTGGGGATGAAACCTGTAACAGGGAGATCATACGTGTTTGTAGGTGTCACTGTGAAACGTGGACTGTCGTAATCATAATGTAGAGGTGAGGTTGCATGTAACAAAACATGCTTTTATTTTTTCATTTTTAACTGTGAAGTTGCTATTGACTGTTCTGCCTCTCCCTCATTTTTCTTTAAGTCTCAGGCCTTCAGCTTGTTTCCTTTTACCCACACTGAATCTCATGCTCTGAAGCTGTCAGAAGTTGACAAATATCTACGAGATGTGCCATTCCTTCTCAGCCGTGCAGGGATGCTGCAATCCCATAACAACATGGAGATGGAGTCTTCAGGTGAGTGATTTTAAATATATATGAGACAGACAATCAATGCAGTAAGACATGCTTGCCCAGTAAACAACTACACCAGAAGTTCTTTAACCAACAGTCAAATACATGAGCTTGGAACTGAATATTTTTGCTTAAAATTAAAATTTCTGCAACTACATAAAATTTTGCAAAAGGCTGGGCTGCTGGTCCAGAGCGTCAAAGATTTCTGGGTGCCCAGCAAATGGATAGGTGTCTAGCAGTAACAAAGGTCCAATATCTGACTACTCTGGGATGGTGAAAGCAATAAAATTATCCAGGTGAAAAAAGTCATTTTGAAAATTTAACATACTGGATCATTACGCGTTATCTCTTTCATTAATGTTGCCTTATCTTTTGCTTTCCCAGAAACCTAAGTACCGATTAACACGTGAATACAATTTCCCCAGTAGCTTCTCAGGACAGTGGCTGTTGTTTTGCCACTCCAGTGGCACTTGGGTATTAGGTGACCAATGACATGAATCGTGCAGCATCACAGAGGGACATGCTTAATCCACCATTCTGATTGTTCCTGTGCTTGAATCATAATTACCACAATAACAAATTACATAAATTAATGTTTAATTAAAATATAGCCTAATTATCCAAAGTATGTTTTTAACAGGATCTAATTGTGGCATTTTGAGTTATTTAAATTGCTGATACACTAAAAACAATCTGTAGTCTGGTGCCTGTTAAGCCACTGTCTGGTTGCAATAGTTAACATTTAGAGCAGAATTTTAAATTTGTGTGTGCTGCTGCTGTGAGTGTCTCCTCCTGCAGAACTGAGCTACTGAATGGCATGGTGCTCATGATGGGTGCTAATCCAAGCCACTGAAAATTTCTATCAGGGGCCTTTTCTAGTCTGACTCTAGGACAGCTCTTCTGTGACTTTCTGAGGAGGAAGACTCTATTGCCCCTCCTGCAGAGTCCACATTTCTGAAAGATTGTGGTAGTGTTCAAAGCAACGGGAAAGTGCCAATGTGCGCTGGCTTGCATCTTCCCTAGGTATTGCTGAAGACGAATCTCCCTTTATCCCTGACCAGAATGTCCCATGATGGCATTTAGCAAAGTAGCGGGGTGCGTTACTCAACCCATGCAAAAAAGCAGGCAATGCAGAAAACCATGGTCAACAAATGGTATTTTTCCTTAGCCAGACCTTTACACTTTGGGAGTAAAAGAATATGATTGCCTGTTGTATTGCAGGCAGTTGGCACTTCTGCTTTTACAAAAATAGACTGTACTATGTGTTGGGCCTGAACAATAGCCCCGGTGACAGGCATGGTGAAGGGACCCAAGTCCAGGCAGTGGCACTGAGAGCCCTTTGGATGTGAGGAGAGTAAAGAGCTCAGCTTGTACCCCTAGCAGCCAAGAATGGGGGAAAGAAAGCTCTGCATGAGGACATCAGGGAGTGCTTGTTCTGACTAAAAAGGGAAAGGAGCTATTTAGACTGGAGAGGAATATTGGCATATAAAAAGGGCCAGAAATAAACTAGAAATTAGAAGCAGGTTTCTATCTGCTGCAGTATTTCATGTCTGGAGCAGCACTTTCTGACGAAGGAGCAGCAACAGCAACCAAGAAGCCTACTGAGGGCTCAGCCCTTGCATTCAGACAGGAATTTATGTTACAGGGGTGCAGCAGGAGGGTGCAGCTCAGTGCCCCACGTCCTCAGCTTGCCAGCTGGTATTGCTTGGGCACCAAACCATCCATCTGCATTATGACACCTCTGACCTCCTGGGCGATACATCCCAAAGCATGGGAAGAACAAACATCTTGAAGCAAGAACACTATTTTTGTTCTGTGGCCCTTCCAAGTCCTGGTGGAGCCGTGAAAAATGCCACAATGTTGGAGGCAGGCAGGCAAGGCCATGCTGAGCCAGAGCGTCTTCCACAAGGAGGACATTGTGAAGTCAAGGGATGGCAGAGGCAGCATGTTCCCAGCCCTGAACCAAGCTCTTGTTGTATGAAACAATATTTCATTCGTATTCATAGAAGCATCCAGAATTAACCAGTTTAGCTAGCCCAATCCTGACTGCTCTTAGTCACTTAAGTATGTTTTATTTACCCACAACTGCATTTTCGTGGACATTGAGTATTATTAGACCCAGTCTTGGTCTGCTCTGGGGAGCTGCAGCATTGAGGTAGCGTCCTGTAGGGCTGTCATTAGCTGGTGTAGCTCAGAAAATACTGGTGAGCAGCTTTGAGGGCTTTGCACTAACTGACTTGTTCAATGCTTTTCTTTGTCACTGCATTTCCAGCTGTGCAGCCAGGAGTTTCATGTTTTTGCTCCAGTAAAATAAATTGTGTTGTTGTTTTTTTAAGATCTCTGTTGTTAAAAGCGGACTCAGCTAAACCTGGCAGGCAGCAAGGTTATTGTTTTCTCAGTGTGATGTTTCTAAATAAATTGCCAGTACGGGCAAAAATTTCTGGGCAGCTACCAGCCAGGACTGATAGGAGAGTCTCAAAGGTTGGGACATATTTCCATTTCAACAGTTAAGAGCAGGAACACCATCAGATAAAAGGCACGGAGTGTCCTTTCCTGGACTTTATGCAACAGATGGGGACCTCTCAGTGGCACAACATCTCTCCCCAGCTCCCCAGTTCTGCTGACTGCAGCCAGACCCTGCAAGTATGTTTGGATACCTGGAGGCAGATGGTAACCTCTGTCTGTTGTCTCCAGTTTCATCTCCTGTGTAAATTTTCCATGGAGAAAGGTCTGTGCGCTGAACCTCGTAGCACATTGCTACGCCTTTTGCATCTGTTTGTTGTTACTGAAGTTGCACTTATGCATCATGGCCACACAGGCAGCGAGGCTGGGGAAAACAAGAGTGATATGTCCACAGGCAGATCAACAGCAAATCTGGAGTGAAGGGGAGCTGGGGAAGGCTGGACGCTTACAGTGACATGCATTCACATGGGAAACTCAGCATCTTCAGTTTACCTAGTGTGTGTTTCAATGCAAGCTTTCTTTCCAACTGTGGGCAGATGAACAGTTCAGTGCTCTGAGTCTGACCCCATTCCTGGGTGGTGAGGGACTGCTGTGTTTACAGATTTTAGTCTTGAAATACAGACCTTCTTTTCCAAAGAACTTCATGTGTCTGGTATGTGTGTTTTCTCCGCCGCTGGGTGAATTCCAGTGAAAAACATTCTGCCACCCTTTGTCTTTTTTAATCATAAATATATCTAGATAAGTGAATTCTATCTAAGAAGAATGTTGTTCCCTACTTTGGGAACAACAACAACAGGAAGATATTAGAAAATATTACTTTATTTTTTCTAAATGAAAATAAATCCTGCAAGTCACTGATGCTTTGGAGAGTTGCTTCAGAAGCATCATTCAAATATACCAAAGGTGTGACATGCCTTTACCAGCTGTATTCACAGCTTCCCAGGAAAGAAAATATATGTACTTTTTGCATGATCACTGATCGCCATGTCTCAAATCACTCCCATGCTGCTGCAGGAACTTTGGGCAACATTTTGTACCTTCTAGCAAAGGCAGGGCAATACGGACTACCTTGGTATCTAGGAGAAGACAGAGGTGCTGCTCTGGCTCATGTCCCTGTTGGTCCCCACACTGTGGAGGGAGGAGGGTACAGGACCATGCCCGCCAGGTCCCTGCACTCAGTGGTGCACCTGCACTCAGATCTCAGTGGAGTGAGACCTGAAGTTGTTTCCTGGGTGAGCCATCAGAAAGGAAAATGTCATGGCTGTGTTTAGGATTTTTGAATTAGTTTTTGAAAAGTGTCTGTTGGCATAACACCCCTGCTTATATGGCATTTCATTTCCTGAGCAGGGCAGTCCCGCAGTACATCTGCACGGGTATCGGCACAGGAGGCAAGAAGCCCAGGGAATGCAGTGAGATGAATATTCCTTTTCGGTGCAAACCTTGCAGTGGCCATCGCTCCTCATTGGGTTGTTTTATTTCTCTGTACTCCAGGAAGAGAATCTTGACACAGACGGTTTGCAGAGCTGCTTCAGCTGTTCAGACAGCTCAGCCACAATATGTTGCCTCAAATTGTTTTGTTAAGCACATGCATCAGCTGTACTTGTTTGCCTCGAAGCTATGAGAACCACACATCCTCCTGAGAAAATTCAGCTTCTACATAGACATAAAGAACTTGACAGTACTCTCAGATGTACCCTGCCACACAAAGAAGCAAGCTGCAAACCCACCACAGCACATGAAGCTCTTTAGATTTACTGATGAGATCATTAGCTACTGTACTCCCAAAGCTTCAACATCTGAAAGATGAAGCCAGGTGGGCCGTGCAACTTTGCATCCTTTTAGGATCTATGCCTAGATATGTGGTGGCTCAATGATGTGCTGAGAAGCGTGGTGGGATGGCTCGGGGATGGACATTGTGAAGGAGCTGTTGTTACAGCGAGACGAGGACGCAGAGCGAGACACAGTCCCTGCTGGGCTGAACCTAGAGCTGATGAGGTATTTCTGGGGGTGCTCAGTGGCAGAAGGGTAGGAGGTAGGGTAGGAACAGGGCTGGCATATGGCATGGGAGACACAGCTTCCATCAGTGCAGCAGCACTGGCTCATGGACGTGATGCAAGGGCTGATACTAGCCAGCAGTCAGCCTGGTAATGAATTATGGAAAGAAGGTGTGGTACTTCTCTACTTAGCAGCACAAAGAGAGCAAAACTCATCTGTCTTACGGTGAGAGAGCCTTGTCTCCTCTATTTAATTTTCGTGCAATAAATACTGAATTCTGGCAGAAGCAAAGCTGCACCTGCTTTCCTCCTCTGCAATGAAGCACAGATGCTGACACCCAGTGGCCATGGAGTTGCTAGTGCCTGTACGAGATGGAAAAGCTCAGCAGAAATGCCTCAGCAGGTGAGATGCATCTTCTACCTTTTTGTTTCCTCCTGTCCAAAAGGAGTAAGGAGTTCCTTACAGCCTTGCTTTGGCAGGTTATAGTGTTTGTATCTTGTATTCAGAGGCCAGTCAGAAAAATGAAAATGTGTGAGGATGGGAAATGAGCAAACATAAGACAGATTGGTTTTCAAATAGTTCTCTTGTTGGCATTTTGAAAATAAACCTCAGTAAGAGAAGGAGAGCAATTCTATATGTTCAGATACTGCTGGTGACCTTGGAATTTGTCTTTGCTGTTTTGTTACTTCCCAAAAGCTGTTAGAATATGACAGACGTAAATTGATTTTGCATTTCCCTGCAGCATGTGCAGGATTGTGCTTTCATATGTTTGACAAGTATTGACATCCTCTAGGGAAAAAAAAAATGTAGAAAAGGTTGATTTTTATTCCTTAACAAATGGCTCTAAGACTTTATCAGTCAAAGACAGAAAAAAGACTCTAAAGTCAAGGGTATGCAAAGGAGTTTTCTTTGTATGTTTGGCAAAAACATGCCTTGCCAGACATGTGGGGCCAAGCAGAGGCAAAACATGGGAGGACCCAGACATGAGCTGGGAACAATAAGAGTGGAGTATGCCAAAGGAGTGATTTTTGAAAGTGCTTTACTTAATATTAATTATGGACTACAGCAAATGGATTAAACCACTGTAATGCAAATACGGTGCAAAAGAAGTAATTAATGTAATAATATAAACTTAGGCTGGGAGGAAGCATACTGGTGAAATTCTAGCAAGGTTTAGGACACCAGGAAGGACTGGCAGCTGGCCACCTGTAGGGATTACATTTTGCTCATGCTGGAAAGGTAATGCTTTGAGGAAGCAGCTGGGGGTAGCTTGCTGCCACTACAGGGGTGAGCAGGTGAGCGGGGAGCCCTGCACAAGAGTGAAGCTCAGCTTCTCTTTCTGAAACACTCCTGCCAAGCTGCAGGATGCAGGTACCATAAGCAGATGTACTTAATTTATCACTCTGTTACTAGGCAGGTTTCTAAGCAGGCTTCTGTCTAACTTTTGTATTTTGTATTGACTGAAATAGCTCTGATATTCTGGGGGGTGAGTTCCAACTGGGGAGGTACAACATCCGTTCCTTCACCACCTCTTGCCTGCACTTGTTCTCTTCAAATCTTCTCCTGTTCTTCTTTTTGAATAAAAAAAAAATTAGGCTCAAAACTTTAACCCAGTTTATACAGCCCTCCTGGAAGAGAACTACAGCAGAGTCTCAGCTTGCTCCCCTCTAGCTCGATTCAGCTGCCTTTTGTGCCGATCAGGCTTAGAGCAGGCTTTTTGCTCTGTGAAGCTGCTGCATGAGGTCTAATGGTTTAAAAAAAAAAAAAAGTTCTAAAAAAAAAGAAAAGCTGAAATGAAGTGCACACTGTGGTGTTTTACATCACTGATAGAGCTGTGGGAGCTGGCAAGCAGCCTGTGAGGACTAGTTTTATTGGCAAGCCAAGAGGAGCAGTGTTTTACTCTGTTATCCTGTTTGATAAACTCTGACATGAGCAGCACACTGTGCCCCTGTGCACAGCGACCTCTCTGGATCTAGCACTGGGCTTTCTGCCTGGATTTCATTTTTTCTTGCTCAATATTTCACTTCTTCTGCTCATGCACTGGGCTCCAGGCACACTATCTCAAATCTCTGCCTCCTGCAGAAACCTGCCTGCCTGCAACCTGACCTGTTTAGTGACCAGCAGCCTCCAGAGAAAACAAGGAATCTACATCAACAAGCAAAAGAGTGCACAGGATGGGAAGCAGCAGCAGCAGCAAGCAGTTCCTGTGCTGCCATGTCCCTGTGCCTCTGTGTGTTCATGGTGCTCCCCGAGGGAACACAAGGTGGAGATTCCACATTTGATGGCCATCTCCAAATACTGCCCACTCAAATTTCCTGTATTAATAAGCAGGTGAAATTGCATCTGAATTACCCACTGCTCCAGGCTCTAGCTTCCTACCTCTACTTCATGTGGATGACTTTCACAATGCAGTCATGTGCTTTTAGTAAAAGTTTAAACAGTTGAAAGGGCTGGCAGAATGTCAGAGACCTACACGGAGTTATTTCCAGTAACAGGGAATCTCAATGGGATGCTTTCCAACAGTTTTCTCCAGTGCTTCCTGATTTTAACTATCACCATGACGTCAGTTCTGAAACCCATAGCATAAATACCGCCTAGCTCTGGATGTGTTAAAGTTCTGTAGTTCCTGAAATTACCATGCAGACCTCAGAACTAGCATGGCTGAGCATTTTCTCTCATCCTGGTGTTGCAGAGTTTGAGGTCCAAGCTTGGTCCTCGCAGGGACTGCCTTGCCATGACACTCCATCAATCTGCAGGGAGGAGCATGCAGTCTGGACTTTGGAGCAAGCAGAACAATATATTTGATCTGTGCAGGCCAGGGGTGGCTGTTGTGTAGGGCTGTGTCCCTTGTCCCAGCAAAATCCTGCCTGAGACCAGAGGAGGAAGGAAGGGAACTGGGGGGCTGCACCTGGCAGGAGAGCAATAAGCAAAGAGCTTCTCCCTCCCATCACACAGAGGAGATGCCATTCTGAGCCTCCTGCATGCTTCAACATGTTGTATAAAATGTACATTCCCTTGAGTTGCTCTGGTGAGCATGTTTTAGAGATGTCTGGTCCTGGTCCAAGCCAGCCTTATTCCTGCTGACTTCCTCCTGGTTCCTTTCACCTTCTCTGTCAGAGCAGTCGGTGCCAGGCCAAGTCCAGCTCCCTTCTCCAACCACTAATGTGCTGCATTCATCAAAGTAAAACACAGTATTTCCAATGTCGGTTGCTTGCTCACCAGTATTTTCTAAATTTAAAGCTATCCCATGATGGCTGGCCAGAAGCCGCAGGAGGCAGTAAAGAGTAGATTAGTGTGTCATCAAAATATCAGCAATTGGGAAGCTTCATTTCTGCTCCGATCTGTGCATAGACCATTTTTTTCCCGGTGCTTTCCTTCTTTGATGTATCCCCAGATAACACTGGGTTGTTGCATACTTAGCAGTGGAAGCAGCAGATAGTGATTGAATAATTTTACACTTGGATGTGTAAAACAGTGCTTGCTGTGTTGATTTGTGACTGGTTGGATTAATGTGGCTCTTTACATAGCTGGTTGATACGAACTTGATTTTCCCTTTAAGCTGCCTCTGTTCACAAGAAATTCCCATCTTGGGTAAATGCTCCTGCAAGAAGATGTGTTTTCTGGGTTGTTTGGATGAAATGAAAGCACAATAAATATAGGGGGTTGAGTTGGTTAGTTGGTTCATTTTCCTAACAAAAGTAAAATTAAAAAACAGAGACAGGCTTTGAGAACTTTTTTTTTTTTTTTTTTTTTTTTGTAGTCATTATCACAGGGGACTTCCTTAAAAGTCCATCAGTAATTTCATCAGTTGAGGGCATGGTGTTGAGAGACATCCTGGGTGCTTCACTGAATTCTAGTACCTGCACCTGCTTCCTGGAGAAATTTCCTTACTGCCTTTGCAAAAGTAACCAACCCTCCACTTCACCTTGTACCCATCTGTCCCTTGCAGTGGCTGTGGTTGTGAGTTTTTACAGCAAAAATTTATCTCAAGGCCTCCCCACTTCAGCTTTGCAACAGCTAAGGCATATCAGTTAATAAAATAAATACAGTTAGCTCAGGCTCAGCACTTAAATGCTATCAACACACTGAGGAATGGGGACTAAGAAGAGGTGAAAAGAAGAGTAATGTGCAGTGGCTGCATGCAGGCATTTGTACCTAGCTTTGTGTGAGGTGTTGCCCTTCAGTGTATGTCCTGCTGACAGATTTCTAGAGTCCTAAAAAAAAAAAAAAAAAAAAAAAACTTCAGAGGAATGTGTTATCTTTATTCATTGCAGTTTTCATGCCTCCTTTTTGTCCTTTGTCCTGTTATCAGAAACAGTTTGCTCCAGTCAGCTTACAACTCCTCCAATGGTCTGCTGAGGACTTGCACTGCAACAGCCAGCCTCACAAATGGCAGCAGGCAGGGAAGACTCACTTGGGCTTTAGAAAGCTCTGGGCTTCTCAGCCATCCTTGGGATGATGTTTTGAGAGCAATCCATCAAACACAGGCGGTACAGCAGTCGTGAGCAGTTAGCATCCTACTGACATGTGCGTTGCTTTTTCCAGCGGGGTTCTGCAATGGACACAGACAGTTACTACCAGCACCAAGACAATGGGGGACGCACAGTGGCATCCCTTTCACACATCACAGTGTCAATGCAGGAAGCATTTGCTTTCCACTGATTTCTTGCTAGCATCTACACTTTGTTCAAAGTTCACAAACATTAATATTTGAAAGGTGTCTCAGGCTCCATGCATTCAAGTATAAAATTTGGGTTAGTTCATCTCTCAGAACAATGTGGAGATTTTTCTACAGCCAGTTGTCCCTCACTGGTAACAACTTAAAGAGCATATTAGGAAAGCTTTCTATTTGCTTACCCCATATTTTCATAAGGAAAAGATAATATTATCAGTACCAGGAGATCAATTCTCTCTAAATGATCCTTCTGGCAGGAAGAAAATGTCATCAGTACTAATAATTTAGGACCATCTACTGCGTCTGCTTTCCCTGGGTGCAGCCAGTGACATTCAGATGAATGCAAACTGCACAAAGAGAATGAGGCCCCAGCCCAGAAAAACAACACTCCTTAAACACAAGCAGAACAAATCTCTGCTGTCTGAATGGTTTGGAGCAAGATAGTGGCATTACTTATGCTCTGAGTAACTTTGCTGCATTTAATAGGAGCAGACTGGTTTTGTATGACCAGGTTTTGGGTCCCTGCTGATTTTATGGGTTGTTGTGAGGCATTTTGTGTCAGAAATGTCCCACTTACAGGGTTGCTTCCTGAAAATAAACTGTTGTTTAGTGTCCAATCTTAGCTCATCTGTTGATGTTTTTGTCTCTTAGTATTTAATAACTTGTCTAATTTACAGCCATAGTCTGATACACCATGTAAAAGCACATTGAACGAACAGGCTGATGTAATGCTTACCTTTTCTTGCACTGACCAATCAACATAAATATTATGAGGCTACTTGACAAACTCAGAATGACTGGAATGAGGATAAATAGCTGCTTGTCCTCTTCTCTGGACACTGCAAAGATAAATGATAACAAATAAGAAATTGTTACATTCCAGAACAGGTCATATTACCTCTTGAAAGCTTGGGCTCAGATTCAAGCTCAGCATGTCCAGGTAAATTGCTACCCTGCATATATTAATTTATTTGTTACAGACAAAAAATAAATTAAAATAAAATATAAAATAAAATAAAATAAAATAAAATAAAATAAAATAAAATAAAATAAAATAAATTTTTTTTAAAAGTTACTTTTGGTTCCCTACCAGAGAAACACTCCTGTGTCCATTCACTCCAGAAGCCCTGGTCGGCACAGAAATTGTTTGTTCTCCCCCTGACACGGACACATGAAATACGGCTTTGATTTACTCTGGCAATGGTAAAAGCAGTCTCCATTTGGGTTGACACAGACTGAGAAAGAAAATAGAGAACAAATGGCAAGGAGTTATGTGCAGCCACCAGTAGCTGTCTGGCACGACCTGATGTTTCTGAACATGCTCCCCAGGCTTTGCAAATCCCTGGATTACTTTTTAACAGTTTTGAGTGGTTTCATAATAGTGGACCAGCTAGTGCCAGAAATATGATTATGCAGATAAACCTTCTGAAAACAGATATGTTTGGAGGGGGGAAGGGGGGGGAGGGCAATCATGTATGTCACCATTCATATCTGTTAATTTATGGAATCTTTCATGAAATTAACTACGAACACTCATATGTAGGATATGACAATTGAAGAAAGAAAATGTCCTTCTGACATGCCCTATGATTAAGTAATTCTTGCCATTTTTTGCTATCAAAACTGCAACTGAATAACATAGGAGGAAAAAGCACTACGTATGAAAGATCCATTTTGTCCCAGGCCATTTCTCTGGAGAGATTAGATTTATAGTTTCATTGGACCAAGTTGTGCTGCCAGGTTCAGAAAGACAAACCAAAACACTCTTTAAATTTCTGTTAAGACTTCCTGAGGTAACAGGCAGGAGGCCTGAGAAAGCTATTGCTCAGAAACTCACTATGAGTCTGTTACTGCTAAGGCAATCACTGCGGCTGGAGGGTCAGGGTGCTAAGCACCAACACACGCAGAGCAGCAGCCGGCCAGCGGCTCTGCAGTCCACGAGCAGGGCAGCAAACATCCCGTCCCCAGTTTGGTGGCTTTCCTGGCACGTATCCCCACCACTGGCAGTGCCCCCACCTCCCCTCCCTGGGGCAGGGTGCTGTCAGGGATGTGTGGTCCCTACCGCCCAGGCAGCCTTGGCCTTGCCGTGCTCTTCTGCCAGCTGGACCTCGTACTCCAGGCACTGGGGTGGTGTTTCGCCACCCGGTGGGCTCCACACCACCCGGAGCTCCTCGGACGCAGATGTGGAAACCACCAGCTGCTTGGGGGGTGAGGGCTTTGCTGAGGGGGGAAAAGAAAAGAGAAGGTCAAGAGGTGCCATCAAACACATCCTGGTGGGAGTGGCTTCAGTTAATCAACCACCAGTCCCTGTCCCTTTTCCCCACTGATGGGATTTTTGAGCACCCATTGCTGTCAGACATGATGCTACAGGAGCAAGGACTTCACCTAGAGGCTGGGTTGTTTATTTTAGCTTGAGACATGGCCAGGGCTTATGCCTCAGTCTGAGATGCGATGCAGGTGTTTCAAAATGCCAGCTTCTAAGCAATGTTCTTGGCACACTTTTCTCAGAGAGCAAACAGGCAATTTGGGCCCCTGTACTGAGGCACCTCTGTACTGTTGTCCTGACACTCTTTGCATCCCAGGAAAGGCTTGGAATATGTCATATGGCCAAAGCCACACAAGAAGCACATGGAAGCCCTAACTGAATCCAGAAATCCTGCTTATTAGCCCAGTGGATTAACTGGAGGGCTAGATGTTTATTCCTTGACATTTACATGTGGGCAAATAGCACCAGCCTAAGAAGTGCTCTAGCAAAAAGCGAGTCTTTCTAACAGGTTATGCTTCACGCTGCACTTTGTTTTCTTTCCCCATCTGTGACAGGTTTCAAATCCACCTTTGCTTTTTGTTCACGTGTCTCTGGCAGACCCTACTGCACTTTACACTTCTCCCCTGCCCTTAGCTTGCTTTCAACAGCAATGCCCAAAAACCTCTCCCGAGTTTACAGAAGCAGAGCAGCAGCTTCAATTCCAGTCAGAGGAAATAAAGCCACATTTGCAGTTCTGCTGCTTGGACCAAAAAAAAATAAAAAAAAAAAAAAGCAAAGCTGCTTTGCTGTCTGCCCAGCAGACCATTGATGTCCTGAGTCATCCGGATGCTGAGCACAGCACTCCACAGCACCCACTGAAACTGCAGGGTGGACACTGAGCAGTGCCACTTCCTGCATTCCTGCAGACACTTGTGGAGACAGGTCCTGCTGTGGAGACCAGTCTTTGCCACAGCTCCTTCTCTGGGGGAAACCCATCCATTTGCAAGAGCACACTTTAGTTTGAGCCCCTCTCATGCAAGGTGTGAGCCTTCAGTGGCCATGCAGGTCTCCAGAGCCCTGCTGCTTTCCTCCCAGCCTTACCTAGGTTGTGAAGGCGCAGGGTGGCATACAACGGCCTCAGCAGGGTAGCTGCTGCTGACCCATTGACACAAATACTCAGATCCTTATATTCTGCCTGGCTCAGGTTCTGCAGCATGCAGCCAATGTTTATACCATGGTCCTGGATGTAGTCATCACACTGCTCTGCATGGTCCAGGCCCTCATACCTAGCAGAAAAAAAAAAAAAATCAAAACAATGGCAGTTAATATTTATTTTTTTTTCTTCTTAAAGAACAATTGGATAGGAGCAAATGAACCTAAACCATGATCATCTCCTGTGCCCTACGCACCCTCTACCTGCCACAGGTAACTCAAAATACTGTGCTGTGCATCCTCTCACCTGGACTTCTGCTATGGGACAAGTGTTGGGGGAAGGAAAAAATAATATGCATACCTTTCTCCCAGGTTTGTTTTTATCGGCTGTGGCAACCTCTCTGCAAGCCCTCTGCTGGAGCACAAGAGACCTCGTGAGGGGCCACTGCACGAGTGGAGCAGGGGCAGGCTCTGGCCCCAGCTCATGAAGACACCCATCTTCAAGCAGCCACTGGCTCTGGAGTTACAGAAAGGTCTGCTCCCAAGCCAAAATGCAGACATTTGTGGCAGATAACATGTGCCATAAATGTGAGCGTGCTAGCGATAACAAGCTGTTATGGTTGAATGTGGGTAGGTCCTCTGCATACACGCAATTGTGTAATGGAAACCCAGAAGGTGGGATCAAAGAAAGGGTTTGCTGGTTATTAGTGATTGTGAAACAGTAACCCTGTCCTCACAAACTGCCTCCTGTCTCTGTGGATTACTTTCCAAAGCTGGCCCCATCCTGGAAATACTGCCTAGGGCTTTCTATCATCTTTTTAATGCTCCTGCTGGGTTATTTCCATTTTGGTAGGGCTGAATCTGCCCTCTATATCCTGCGCCTAATAAAAGTCTCGCTGCAAAGCACATCATCATGTGGGAAAAACCTCATGTGGTAGTGCTATAGAAAAGAACTCACAGGGATCAAAGGCTACCAGGGCTGTGTTCCCACCCATTCTTGTTATACAATGGGACCCAGATCCAAATGCTTGTTTTTGTTAGAGGCAGTTAAATAATGGTGGTTTTTTTGGTTTTTGTGGGTTTGGAGTTTGTTTGTCTTTAGCAACAAATCATACATATCCATGATGGATTTTTTTGTTGTTGTTTTGTTTTGTTTTTTCAAGTAGACCTTTGTAGTTTGTAAAATTATTTTAAATTGTTTCGAAGAACATTTCCAAGAGCCACACAGAAACTATTTTTATAAAGCAGCTATGCTTTTCTTTACAAGTAGCCCAAAGGCATGAAACCAAATGATTTCCTAACTAGTCATCTTTACCATAGTATCACAGGAAATGAAGCACAAGTGAAGCATTTAGATTATCTAAAAACATTTAAGTCCAGCTTAGTTTTTATTGCAGAAGAGTCATTAGGCAGTAGTATGAAAGAAGTAACTGAGAAACATTGATCATTACTACTTCTAGACAGCTCTTTTGCTTGGATGAGATTTGCTTGTATGAAAATATATTTGAGAAGTAAAAGTGTTAGTGCCAAGAGTGCCTGCTCTTTGTATAGGGTTCACTGAGCCTTGTAACTGCCTGCCTAATCCTATGCTATAGAGATATATGCATTATGAGCAAGAGAAATGCATGGCCCAAATGGTATGCATTGAGTATGGTATACTGAGTGAAGGAAAAGCACAAGGCCTCATGATGGCCAACATGCGGAAAGCACTTATGCAGCAGTATAAAAAAGAAAGGAGGAAGAAAGCAAAAAGAACTGCTCATTTAAGATCAGCAGTAGATTTTAAGGAAGGCTGCCCAGAGCTGTGGAGCCAGACTGCTGCCCTGCACACAGTGACAGCTCCCAGTATGGGGCTGAGGAAGATGTGTGTGTCCCATCTTGCCTTGAGCAAAAATTCCCAGAAGCCTGCTCTCTGCCTCTCCATGCTGGACACAGCTCCTGGAGAGCGGATGGGAAGAAGCAGGATTTGGGGATTTCCCTGACAGAAGGCACATGTTGCTTGGAGTGTTATTCTAGGTGGGTAACGTAACGGCTTTGCCAAACATAAAAGCGTATTTTCCATTTTAGTACACTGAGTGATTCAAAGTGGAGTTCACTTGATTGCTTCCTGGCTGTTTTTCTATCTTGCTGATACATACCAGTAATATAAACCATAATGTACTCCGCGAGGTGCGAGGAGACCTGGTTGCCAAGTGCACTTGAGGTATTCCCAGTCATGATAGATGCAATGAAAATTCTGAACCTCTGATTCCAGCTTTCCTGTCAAATGAGAAGAAAATCACCACCATTTAGCAAAACACCAGTCAGAAATACAATTTTACAACTTTGAACAATTGTGTGCTGCAGTCAAAAGACAAAGAAGGCCAGTCACAATCATCAGATAGTTTTGCTGCCAAGTGCTCTGTTTCACATAAAACTCAGTTTGCTGTGGTTAGAGCAGAAATATGTGTAACTGACCCTATCATTCAGCAGTGGAGCTGTTGCAGGGAAACCCAGCAGAAACAGGGTAAGGACAGAGTCTTGCAGCAAAGAGAAAGAGGCAGGAGATGCTGGTTCTGATTCTACCTCTTCCCATAGCCTGTTAACACCTGATGGCAGGGGACTCATTGCGGTACCTTGAGAAATGAGCCCCAAGTATCCAGTAAGCACAACCACAGCCACGGACAGCAGTGAGATGTCTTATACCTCAGCAAGCCCTGCAATGGCTTAGCCATCCAGCAACCCTCAGGCCAACAGTGCTTCATGCAACAGGCTCATGCAAAGTGTGAAGCTGCATCAGGTACAGAAGGCTGCTCCTAACCTTGCAATGGGACCTGAAAGGTAGCATAAATCCATTCACTCTGCACCTCCACATCATTGGTACACCGTCCTTCAAGCAGGGTTTGTACCTTCACTTCAGCAGTCCTGCTGAGGTCAAATCCAACTCTGAATTTTAGTTTCCTAGTAAAAATAACCTGGTTGAAAGACAGACTTTATAAGCACCTCTTTTGTCACTGAGCTGCAGAATTACCTACCATTGCTAACTCTCTACCTGATAGTAGGCTCACGCGTTAGTTTTAATGTTTCATTTCGTTTTAACCCTGCTTTTCCTACCTAGTGCTTTTTGGGCACTCTTGTACAACCAACTCTGTTGTGGCTTCTGCTGCCCATCCTCACTGTCTTTGAGTCCCTCCACCCCAATGACAAAGAAGATCAGACATTTAGGCATTCCCACCAGCCAGGAGCACCCAGGAAGGTCTGACAAGGACACTGACATAAATCCAGATGAAAATCATATTTTTGGGAAGTGAGGTAATCAGAAACAGAAGCAAGCTGTATCATGAGGAATTTGTTCTTGTGAGTGATGGTTTACATAGGAAAGTGCAACCACAGCCAGCAGGGCTGGTCCAGTATCCTGTTGTGGTGCAGGAGCCAGGTGATGCTGCACTCCCAGGGTTAGCCCTTTGTGAGACAGCTTTATGAGCATTCCCTCTAAAGGTTTTTCTTTTTGCCTCAGGATTACTCACCCTTCCCCTAAACGGGAAAAAGTATGTTGGCAAGAGCTGCAGCAAGAGGGAGAAGGAGTCATATTGACCTAAACAGTAACGGCCTGTAAAGTGAATATGCTTGCTGCAACAGGAATTTGGTGCAGTGGTAGAGCCCCCAGTTGGACTTTTGTCAGCAGTCACAGAGCTTAAGAGCCCTGTTGAGCCACGTGTTTCTATCAGACATTGCTGACTCTTGCTTTCTCTGATGTTCCCATAGATTTTATTTTTTTTTAAACCAACTTTTCTGTATGACCTTATCTGGCACCCAGATTTTGGCACGGTGTCAGAGGTGACATATTTCTCTCTTTTGGATCTGCTTTGTAAACACTTTTATTACTTGTGATTTAGGGAATTCTTACACGGTCTTTTTAACTGCTTTTTTTAATTATTTTTATTGCACTTTTTAAATGTCAGTTAAATACATCTTGGAAAAATCAGCACAGCTGCTTGCTGCTGCATGGCTCAAAGCATGACTTGCGCATAAAGAGCAACTTCCCATGCCCTGGCAACTGCAATATCCTACTGAAACAGGGAGGGAGGCTCCGTGCTCTTCCCCTCATTCAAGCTCCAAGGGATGGCTGGGCTCAAAGCCTTTGGTTGGTGGCTGAACACAGCCTGGCAGCCTTGGCTTTGATGCCTTGGGTGGATGAAGCAGACAAACAGCTCACATAGGACCTGCAGAAACTATTCACAGAAAAAGGCCAGGGTCCACAATACAGCTAACCTGGTATGCCTGCTTCTTCTCTCTCTCTAGTCTCTTGACCCGATGAGCTTTCTAGCACTCCTGCATTATGGTTGTGCAAAATCTTCCCTTTCAGGAAAATGAAAGGAATTTTTTGGTACTCCTCAGTATCGTGCACCAACCAAGCAGCCTGCCACTGGGTTTCCCCTTGCCCTGCTCCATTTCCCTCTTCTAAAGAATCCCACAAATATTTCAACAATCCTTCCTGTACTGTGTCTGTCTGCTGTTGCCCTGCTACACATCAATGAGATAAGACTGACAGTTTTATCATTTTTTTATCATTTTTATCAGAGTTGAGCTGCAGTTAAACATATCTAAAAAACAGAAGTAAATGTCAATTAAAAGCACTCTTCTGAATGAAAGCAATGTTAAAGCATTAGGATAATTAATGAAACGTAATTCGGTAATTATTTACCATGCTGCAACCCTAAGGATATGTTGATATTGCCTGAGTTCCAGTTCAAATACCTGTAAAGACTCTCTAAAAAGTATAGTGCCTTTTACAATGAGAAATGGTACTGGATATCACTTTATTAGTTTTGTCAGTAAGGGCCACACCCTTTGATACAAATAGCCACTTTTCTAACTCTCACTACTGCTGTTGTGAAGTTTCAAAACACATTCCTGTCTGGAAGAGGTTTCAAAGCACTGGCCCTATGGAACAGAGTCTGCCTTTTCCATGGGAAGTTGGAACTGCTGTTTTGCCACTGTCCTGCTGCTCCCTTAAAGGCAAACACAAACCTGCACAAGAAATAAAGGCAGAACAGTAGCAATATAAGAGGAGTAAACTGCGTTCTCTTACCTTCCATTCTCTGTCACCAGTGTTACGGTATTCAAATTTGTATTTTACTGTGCACTCATTGAAGGTTTGTACGTTGGGTGGAGGTTTCCACTCTATATCGAGAGAACCTAAAAGCCCAGGATCAGTGATCTGAAGGTCTTGTGGGGGAGCAACTAAATTGAAAACAAAGCACAGGGTAAAACAGGTTGTTGATGTAAAGAAAAAAGAGAAAGTCATTAAATTTGGTGAAATGAAAAATGCAGCTGCTGGGTGCGGAGGGAAGCTGGGTGGAAGTTTAATAGCCTTCGCTGAACAAACACGCACAACCTCACCTCCTGCCTACGCAAAAACAAACAGTTCTTGCTGACACTCAAAAAAAACAGTCAAGAACCACTGAAGAGGGACAAAAATGCCACAATATCTTTGACACTCCCTTTCAAACTGTTATAAACAGAATTGCTGTCCTGGGGTGAACTTTCAAGCCCTCTAGTTGCTCACTTATAACTTTTGGTATTCACCAAGAGCTGTGAGGACAAGTATGAGGACAATCCTTGCTGGCATTGCATTCAGCATGTATACCAACATAGGATGACAGATCACATCATGCTGTCAGAGAAATGTATATTCCTTAAGTGTAACAGAGACAAATCACCCATCTTGCTTTAAATACTCTTTTCAAGCTTATTGAAGATTAATGAAAGAAACAAGATAAAACCATACAGAAGCACAAAAACAAAGAGGTAGAATCATTCTTATTTTGGACATCTGTCAGGTATAAACAAAAAATAAAAAATAAAAGTGCTTTTACAGTCAATATAGCTTTTATTACAATATTGTAAGTTGGTACCATGTGTTCATAAATCAGTATATTTTGGATGAATTTCAGAGTAAGTCATGCTTCCTAAAAGCTGAGCTCTGTATTGAGAATGCTGTTCACATGACAAAGCTGTTCAGATCATTCTATTTTATTAGTTCAAACAAAGTCAATTTTTGTAACAGGTCATTTTTCTCCATGTATGCTGTCTAGCAGTGATATTATCCATTTGGGTTTCTACATATTCATTGCATGATGCATGCTTATCTTGGTGACTTGTAGTCCATCTCCCGGCAGTGGCAGTCTTGCATTGCTGCCACGTCTCTGAGTGTGGTGTCCAGGGCACTGGCTTCTCTGCCCCCTTTTTTGCCTCCCTTTTTTGTCTTAGGATTTAAATTTATTTTATTTTATTTTATTTTATTTTATTTTATTTTATTTTATTTTATTTTATTTTATTTTATTTTATTTTATTTTATATAAATCCATTACGAAGGAAAACCCTGAGAATACCTTTATGTGGAACACATTGATATAAATCAGACTTTAATGTGCTCTTTAGAAAGTCTACAGAGAACATTACTGAAAGATGTATTTCTCCTGAGGAAGCCCTCCTAAATGAAACACTTCACAGGCAGCAGTCTTCAGGTTCCACATTTCCCAGCATGTAAAGCTCCCTGGGAGACTGGTTGTTATGTTAGATGTCAAAGTAGGATATCATGGCAATGTATTTAGGGAGGTGCTGGGGCAAGGAACAATAGATTATAACAATTTGGAGGAGAAATAAATGAGCTTTTATGTATTTTTCTGTGTAAGAAGTAAAACACTTTGCCTCCCACCAGCTATGAGTCCCGTGAATGCAGCCTGGGTTCAGAGGGTGGCTGTGGGCTTGATCCAGCTCCAGAGGCAATGGGGCATGGCCCTGCATGTGCAGCCCCTTCTAACCAGGGCTCATTCCCATGTCCCCTCAGAAGGCCAGGGGGAGGTATCACTACGCTATGGCAGGCACAGATTTACCAACATGGGCAGAGGAGGGGAGAGTAGGGGCATAGGCAGCTCTACTGGTGCAGAGTGCCCAAGCTGGGCTCTGGGTGAGTATCAGAGCTGGGACAGAGGGCAAGGTGAGGGCATTTTCTGGTTCTTTGCAAACCTGCCAAAACTCCAAGAAAGGGAGAAGCGGCACCAGCAATTAACAGAGAACAGAGCTTAAAGAGGCACAGCTGCTAAAAAATGAATGAATGCATGTCCAGAAAGGCCATTTATGGTCACAGGAATGAGGGAAACAGAGGAACAGGGATGTTCATCACACACCGGCCAGCCCACGCTGAGAGCTGCCAGAGCTGCTGCGAGGGAGGACTCCCACAGCCCCAGCACACCATGTGTGAGCAGACAGCTGGCCAAGCTCTGCAGGCAGGGCTAAAAGCAGGACTGGGAGCCTTCTCTTGCAGGAATGAAGGTTGAGCCTTGCCTGTATACAAACAAGCAAAAAGCTACTAGCTTTTGTTTGTGAGTCTCATATGAGACTTGCAAGAGAGCAGTAGGTTAGGCCAAAGTGGAATTTCTGTTTCTCTGGAAACAATAACACTCTGAAATTTGTTTCCATCCTGATTTTTTTTCCATAAGCAACATTTTTTTCTAACAATAGCAACTGTAAACAGTAATTATTGCAAAATAAATTTCAAACAAAATTAAAGTTCAGTGGGAATGGAAAATCTTTGTTTTAGAATGTCACTTGCATTCTGGAATTCAATTGTTTTATAGATGTCAATGCTGCCTCTTGCAGTTTCTCAGTTTTACGTTCTTACAGGACATACAAATCTCACTCACATCATTCATGCAGAAGACAGGACTAAAAGCACTCTTTTTTGTCATCCAGCCTTGAAGGAAAGCTGCTCCTGAGTGTTTCTTGAAAGAACTACCTCCTTCTCTGTGCGACTTGCGCTGCAGTGACTCATCTCCCAGTGTGCTGGATGACAGCTGCAGCCCCCAGGCCATCCCACCCCCAGTTCTGTGCACTTTTGCTCCAGCATCACTGCTTTGATGACCAACCGCCAGCACATTCTTACCGAAGGTGTGCGAGACAGCTGCCTCCTGCCGCCACCATGCACTATGCGAATGGTGAAAGGGGCAGGAGGGTTTTGTAATTTTTCCACCTGCTTTACAAGTGGGAAAATGGCAGCCTACGAGCTACCCCCTGCGCTTTTATATCTGCATTTCTTGGTTTGGTCAGCTCCGGAGTAGGGGTGCAGGTGACTAACATTTTGAGAAGCATGTTTTAAGGGCAACACTTGCTCGCCTGGAGTGGCAGCATCGTGTTTGCTGGCAGCTTCCTGTGCATGCTGGCTGGCAGAATGGGGAGCCTCTCGATGCCCTCCCAGCCATGTTTTCACCTCTCCAGTGCACACTGGCTGTGGAGGGCAGGGCCAGTCCTGCTAAATGGCCCTCTAAAGAGGGAGAGCATCTGGAAGTGAAGTCCCAGCTTGCACTGCACCCACCAGTGACCGTAACGCAGCAGAGCAGTACAAGAGAGTTTCAGGTGCCACTGCCATGGTCAACAGCTTTCAGAGCAATATTTCTTACAAGAATAAATTATTATTCTCAGATTATGAATTACTTCTCTGTTTCTTACACCATGCACAGTCTGTACAGCTGCAATCACACTCAGGAGCATTTATGTACCTAGGTGGTGTTTATAAAAGCCAGCCCTATATATCAAACGATATATTCACTTCACAAGAAAGGCAGTTTCTGCTCCCTTTGAAGTTTCCACTAAACACACAATACATTTACGCAATTGGTTGCATATTTATAAATCTGCCCCTTGTTACAACAAAACAAGCCATGGCTGAAGATCTACCTCTGCAAAGAGCCCGCGCTAATGCAACGCACGTGTGAGCAGGAGCCCAGCGTGGGTGCTGCAGTTACCTGCCGTCTGCTGGGAGGAGGAGGAGGCCATGCAGCCCCACACCAGTGCCAGGGTGAAAAGGTAAATCCTCCGGAGAGCCATCAGAAGGACTTCAAATGTTCGGGGTGGCAGGTATGCAGTGTTGGAAAAGCTGTCCTTCGACGCACAGATAGGAAGGCTGAAAAAATGAAGCAGAGTTGAAAGGCTTTAACACGGTGGTGGGGCTCTGGAATTCCCTCTGCAGGGTGTGCACAAGCAACAATTGTCTTTTCACTCGTTTACCAAGACAGATTAATCATTTCCCAAAGGAGTTGTGGTTCTGTGTTTTTTTTTTTGTTGTTGTTGTTGTTTTTTTCATTTTTAAATTTTGGGGACAGCAACACATGGATGACTTTAGCTTCATTCAAAATAGTTTCTGGCTAGCTAAGCACATTCTCCAAATGAAAGTCAGTCTGCAATCATCAAGCTGTCTGCAGCACATCTTCTACGGAAAGAGTGAGGCAGCCAGTCAGCCATCCCTCCTTCTGGAGGTAGTGCCTCCAAACAGTGATATTTTTATTAGAAAACTACAAATCAGAATGCTTGAGACTTTCTTTATCCAATAAACAAATGCAATTTACTGAACTGTCACCAGCAGAGCTTTCCTGTTTCAGGATTTGGTCAGTAAAAAGAAAAAAAAATCAGAGAGAGGGTTTCCTTTCTAATTCATCCTTCAACAACAACAAAAAAGCGATGTTAGCAATCTCTGTGAAAAGTCTTCTTTGTTAAAACAAATTTTGAAGTGAACAGATTTATCTTCAAAGCAGGTCTGCTGGAGGAAAGATGGGGCATGAGAGGGAGTATGGAGCAGTTGTTTTTTTTTGGGGGGGGTGTCCTCCTTCCTTCAGACTTCATGCTGGAGAGGGCAGGAACCACTGCCCATGAACACACCAGCTCAGCCAGCCTCCCTATGGCAGAAAGCACATGCATTACAGGTTACATATATATATGTATATACATATACATATATATATATAAAATTAAGTATATTATATAACTTATATTTCTTTACCTTTTACATATAGATTAGCTATAGATAGAGATGTATGTCTGTATAGTGTTTAAGTTCTGCTTGTGTAAAATTACAATGGCACCTATGGGAACACACAATGCATCCCTGAGCTTATTTCAGATTACAGACCTGGTATTTTGTTGCTCCACATCCTTGGATATAAAGGTTGGCTCCTGGGTGGTACTCAGGCATGCCTACTCTTCAAACACCCAGCTGCTGTGTGACAATACAAAACTGGCAGAGTTTGGGAAATCAGAGGGCTGAACCAACAAAGACCCCATCCCACTGAACAAGGAGAAGGGCATCAGTTTGCTCGGGGGGGGGGGGGGGGGGGGATGAGGGAGGGAGTATGAATTAACCAGAAATCCTAACTGGCAACACATGGCTGTGATGAAAAACATGCTATTTCAGAAGCTAATTTTCAATTAAAACCAACCTCAGATCCTCCCAAGTGCTCCACATGAGTGTAAAAAATACTGGTAATTTTTTGGTTTTACTGTAGAATGAGAAGGGAAAATTCCAGTCTGAATAAATGAGTAGAATTAGTTTGTAACATGTTAAACAGGACATAAAGCTTGTGTCACTAAAACCTATCAGATGGGATGTGTGTATAAGTCTTTCTTTCAGAAAGATCTCATAATTCAGTACAAAGAATCTGTGATAAAAGAGTGGGCTTAAAGAGCTGTGAAAGCAGCGGATATAACTCACATCTGATGAATAACAGCACCCAAGGATTGAGCATGAATCTTAATGGAAGAAGATTGTCTCCATTTCCAATTATGGTTAGTTTTAACATATTTACATAGGTTCACAAGGCAAATAAAAATAAGCAAAGGTTTACACAGAAAGATTTAAAACCAGTGAAGAGCTCTTACCTGGACCTCTGCTAAGTACAATAAAGCCCCTCTGCCTCTGGAGGGCTGAGCTCCTCCACAGCCTTGTGGCTGCTCTGCTAAAAACTTTGTATTTCTTACAACTTCAGAGGTTTTTAAAGACCTCTGTCTGTTCTCTTCAGGGATCAGATATCACACTGCAATGTTACGGCACTTGCCACACAGTCAGAAGCTTTATTAAGCTAGCAGCTTAGCCACTAGGGAGGACAATGTCAGGATTTATGATCTGTTGGTGTGAATTGTTGCCATAACTGTGCTCGGTAGGTCAAAGGTATGTTTCAAATATTTTAATAATTCATTAAAATGAAAAACAAATAGTGTAACCGGCACAGGCTGCTTGCCAGAGGCTGCCTGAACCCCTGCGGTGCTGAGGCCCAGCTGTCCCCAAAACCTGAGAGCACCATCCCCATGCAGCACCTTGGCCTATGCACCCCAGCTCTGGTCCCACAGGGACAGTCCTGGACTGGGCTATCCCACGGCCTCTCCTGCAGCTCTCTGGCTCTGCTCACCCACAGCACAGACAGCTGTTCCTGCCTCTCAGGGATCTACGGGAAATATATAAAATCATCCATCCGCTCCATCCTTTTCTGCATTGTAGGTATATCGGCACAGCTGGTCACCATAAACTTCATAGAGCATTTCATGGCCCTGTTTACTTTATCCCTCCTTCCCAGCATCATCCAGTGAGCTATCCCACCTCCCAGCCCCTCCTGCACCTTGCTTGAGCCCTGACTTAGGTTCAGCCCACAGCATCCTTTGCAAGGACTTCAGCCACACCTGGTTTGACCCCACTTAAAGCTCTACTACCCAACACAAATTGCTGTCCTTTATGCAAAATAAACAAATAAATAAATAAATAAATAAAAATAGTTTGTCTCCCTACTGCCTTATGTGAGGTGAGGGAAATTGATTGCAGCAATTCCCCTGCAGGTGGGACAGTAAATGGTGTTTTGGAAAGTGGAGCTGCAGTGCGCGTGCCCTGACAAGTAATGGGCTGTGGCTGAGGCTGCACGCATCTTCCCACTGCCAAATTTAGAAATATTGAGAAATGGTGATGACATACTAAGGAACATGAGCAACAGTTTCAGGAACAGAAGGAGCACTTCTTGTCAGGAAGAAAACAGCTCTAAAAGCACCTGTACAGGACATGTTGTATTGGTGTTTGAACTAATGCCCAAAAGAATGTGTTATTGCTCCCCAGTTGGAGTCAATGAGAATGTTCAAAGCAGCAAAGGTAGGATCGAGCCCTTTTCTACCTGCCAGTTATCTTCATGATTCCACTGGGAACACACACACACAGACATACACAGTTGGACAAGGTATATCAACCAGCAATGCTAAGGAAAAAAGTGATCCCATGTATCTTGTTATAACAACTACCTCCCAGAAGAGACACCAACTGTGTGTGCACAGCTTTGAAGGCAGAGATGCAAGAGCAAGAAAGAGGACCACTGGGTTCTGTTGGGCTCTGGCAAAAGGGGAACTCTGAAGTGGCGACCAGGAAGCGAGTGACCCACTGCTGTCCTGACCTGGGGTGGCACATAGCTGGAAAACAGCCCAGAAGACCTTGAGAACTTTGCTCATGATTGATCACCATGTGAATGACTGCTCTTCTTCTTTCTGAAGCAACAAGCAGCAGAAATGGGTAGTACAGACCCTGCTGCCTAGAGCATCCCTTGATTTTTTATTTTTTTTTTCAAGGGGGAAAGGAGGTTATGGGTCTGTTCTCCCTTCATTGAAATTACACATCTCTGGTTGTTTCCTCCTTGCTTTATACAACATAAGGGGGAAAAGTTCTTTGTTGCTGGTAAACGTATGTCCTTGCTGTCAGAGTTATGCAAGATGAGGTTTTAACATTGATGTATTTTCATTGTGTAAGCTATTTTAGAAGAAAAGGTCACATTGGCCAGATCATTTAAAACAGATGAGAAACATTTGCCAGTAGGGTGAATGCCAGTTCCCAAGTGCTAGAACTGGGTCAGTTCCTGAGAAAATTAGGTTGGAAAAAAGCACAGTTGGGCTTTGCAATAACAAGGCTCAAAGCCTTGGCCGACGCCTTGGCCTATGCTTGGCAGCACCGGAGCACACAGGGAGGAACAACGAGCTCACAGTAGTGTTGAAAATCTTCTGCACATTCACAGCCCCACCTGCTCAAACAGCTCCCCTTGCAAACTGAAGGCATCTTTCTTTTCCTCTCCATGTGTTGTGGCACTGGTACCTGATGCTCACACCATGTTCCTCCCACAGACGGTGCTAATGCAATCCCCAGACTGATGCTGGAGGAGGTCATCTGAGGACAAGCTGGGGACGATCCCTGCCCTTTTCCAGCTATGTGGAGCCAAAGCACAACCCACACAGCAAGTGGGAGGTGGCTCTGCACACCTCTGTAACACTGTGTGCTCATACCTTGGCTAACACTGATTTTTTCAGTGCCATGCTCCTCAGATAGAGCAATGCCCTGGCAAGCTGAGGGAAACACAGGGCATAGCCCTTCATGTGCCTGAACAGAGCCTCATGCCCTGAGCTCAGGGCAGGGACAAGCAGGTGATTTGCATCTTACTAATCATTCTGCAAATGAGGTTAAATTGTGGAAAGCTCACGGAAGAAGAAATCTCCTGAGTGACAGTAAGGACTCCGTGGGTCCCCTGCTGGCCCTGAACACATCTGGGAAGGCGTTCTGGCAAAGGGCCTTAGTGCTGTGGTTGGGATCAGTTCCCCACGGCTGTGACCTGCACCCACCTCTCCTCAGAGCTTTCTGGTGTTTGTGGCAAGACACACGTGTGCCCTGCAGTGGGTGAATTGGCAGGGGTTTTTTTCTGTTCATCTCCCTGATGTGGCTGCCTTTGCCATGAGGACTGTGATGGATGTATTTGGAAGTGCCGCCAGCACATTCATTTATTTCTTGATTGAGATTCTGGGAGGTGTGTTAGGTCGGTGAGTAACTGCTGGAGTCACTTTGTGCTCATGAACTTCTCAAGGGAGCTTTCCTTGCAGAACAGGAGTTACTGTTCCTCCAGGAGCCTGGCCAAGTCCCAGGGCACTGCAGTTGCTCTACAGGGGCAAGATTAGCAAAAGAGGCAAAAACTTGGGAAGGCAAACTTGTAAAGGCATCTCCAGGCTGAATAGGAAATGTTGAAGAGCAGAGAAGTCCCTGGGCATAGTCCTTGGCCTCTGTCAGATTCACTGAGCAGGTGCATCCAGAAATGTAAAAGTGTATATGTAAAAATTCACTTTGATTTTGAGGAAATAAACAGAGAGAAACATCTTTGATAAAGCTTCTCCTTGCAAACTGCTAAGAGTATGGTAAAGGTGTCATTGCTGGAGCCAAGTCAAAAAAGATGGGCCAAATCCTTTCTAGTTAAAATATGTTTGCTATTGTTCATCTCTCTTGTGCCAAATTGGTTTTGTCAAACAATCCACTGCCCTCCTATGTAAAAATATTGGGATTTGATAGTTCAGAATAAAAGCTTTCCACTTTACAATCCAGCTTCATGTTAAGAAGTAGCTTCCTATTCTGTGAAACAAAAAATAAAAGGTTCCAGCTACGAACAGAACATTTGGGTATTGAACAGCATGTTTCATTTGATCCAAAGTGATGGTTTTTCTATTGCCAGTGGGAAGAAAAATCAATGACTTATAAAAGCCTCTTAATTGCCTCATGTTTCAGGGAGGCAAGTCTCTTTTATACAACTTGCATTAAACAAGCTCTTTCCAGGGCGCCAGAATAAGAGAATCAGCAATTCAAAACAGACCTGTTGCCTCCAGCATAGTAATATGAATTGCACAGAAAAGGGTACATCAATGCCAGGAGACGCACTGGAAAGAGGAGCATGATGTAGTGGCGACAGACTGATTGTTGCAAGAAAAATCCTTTCTTTGCATTAATAAATTAAACACTCATGGCTTCCATGGGACTCCAGGAAGTAATAAAGGGAATCCAGATTCTTCAGCAGTGCCCAGTGTCAATATTTATTCTTGTGGTGAGTGGAGTCCTCAGTTTTCCCTCTGCTGATGAGTATTATTGGGGACTAACCCTGGCTTGGACATCTCAAGGAAGGGACAGCAGCTGTTTGAATGTGCCTGCATTATGCAAGCCAACTAGGCAGCTGCTGTGGAGCTGGCACGGCTGACCACTGAAATTTTTGCTTTCAGTGCAAAGGAAAGAGGGGAGTGCTGAGAGGATGAGGGAATGCCGGGGACAGGCATGCTGGAAGGGGACTGGGAGCAGAGCCTGGCATGCCAGAGCCCAGACTTTGCCCATAAATACATCAGGGATTGATGAGAGGCACTGAAATAAAGACAGAAAGCCAGCATAGCAACAAGTGCTAATAAGCTGGTCACAAATATATCCAGGCAGAAATGAAAAAAGAAACTAAATGCAAAAGAAACTACAGATTGTCTCTGGAACAGGAAAGCTCTGAAATATCTCTCAGCAGGAGCAGAAGGGACAAACAGCCACCCCACGTATGCTTGCTGACCCAGCTGGGCAATGGGGTGCTTGTGACAGACGTGTCTGGCCCCAGCACCACAAATACTGGGTACAAGACTGAACAAGGAGCTGTCCATGAAGAGCTGCAGAACAAATGCTGTTCATTTCCTCCCACCAAGTCTACCTCCTCTCCACAAGTTCATCTGCAAGCCCCCAGCTGGCCCTGAGGCTGCCTTAGGGAAGACCGAAGCCTTCCCACCATGTGGCTTTGAACCCAGGTGATCTAGTGAGTTTATGAGGAATGGCACACCTCTTAAATCTTCACACAATACTGATGGAGCTGAATCCAGCTCAAGCAGCAGTTATTGTAACTGTCAGGAGCAGGTTCCCTTTGCTGGCTGCTGTGGAAAAATGTGAGAATCTAGCCCAGTGCTAAGACCCTCAGATGTTACATCTTCAGAAATCGAAATGAAGAGTAAAAACTAAGTTGGGCTCCTGTCTCCTCCAGGCCAGTTCTCTGCAGATGCACTGGAGGACATTTGCAGACCAGGTGAGAATATGAGCTTTTCCCACTTGACTTCTTTATCCTAGGCAATTGGATTTTACCTAGTTATTCACAACTGACCAGTAATTTATGTTGGAAGAAAAAAAAAAAAAAAAACAAAAAAAAAACATGCAGAATGGACCCCAGCCTAGTGTTAAAGAGTAGGCAGCTTCCTGATAGACATTTACAACTTTCTACCTGTGCAGCAGGATTGGCCAGCCTGGTTCCCAGTGTGAAGCTGGTGCCTTTCCATAAAATCCTCTCTCCACTTGCTCACTAGCCCTATGTGACAATCAGCAGCCAGGATTTCAATAGCTACTTCAGTGCCAAATACTAGGGAGAGGGAACATCCCGTCCTGCCCCAAACTTGGGCTCCCCTGCTAAGGATGGCTGAGCCCTGTGAGGGCCACGTTCCGCCTTTTGCCCATGAAAGCAGCTGGTCGGTCTCACCAAGCTCCCGCTCCTCTCCAGCCGCCTACCCGGCTTCCTGCCAATATTTCTTCCCAGCAGTGTTTACCCCCAAGAGTAGATGTGTGCTCTGCCTGTGTGCTTTAATCTTTCTAGTTTAAACCACCAGGTTTCACAGAACAACAGTAAGTAGTTCCAAGATCATTTTCAAGTTGCTCCAGAATTAAATAAACAAATTAAAAGTTGCTACGAAAGCAGACCTTTTCATGCTGAGTGCTCTCACAGAAACTGGGAAAGCAAGCCTGGCAGTGTGCAGACCACTGCAAATCAGCCCCACAAGCACTTCCCTGCAGCCTGCCCAGGGTACAGTGCATGGCTGAATCCAGTGCTGAGAGCCACAGGAGCCAGAGCTCCACCTCAGCTTTCAGACCACCTTAAAATAACAGTAACCTCAAGGCTTTTGCATCATTTTTTAAATTTGAATTTTCCTTCACAAGCCTCTGAGCCCTCGGGACAAGCAAAATAAGTTTCCCTTTCCTTCTTTAAACTCTATCCAATATCTTATACTGGAAAGTTTAGCAGAGATGTTGGCAGAGGTCCTTCTGGTGTGATCACTATGCAGTGGGAGCAGTAAGTGTAAAAGACGGATATTCTGTACAGTGTACTGCCCTAACCTTGGTGCCAGAGGATCTGGCAATTTCCACTCGCTTCATTTTTGCCTCCCCATGAGTAGGATCTGGCAACTGGAGTCAGCAGGATGAGCTGACATTGCATGAAGCCTCTGTGCCTGGCAGGCCAGCTGGCAAACACTGGAGAAAGGGCAAAGTCTCTAGATCATTATCACGGACCAGCCTTTGATCTCTGAGCTGCAATCCTGGATATGAAACAGTATTTACCCTTGGGGGAGATGGTTTTCCTACAGCATGGGGTGCCTTTGGAGTGGACAGCAATGCCGGCGCATGCTCCTGTGCCTTGCATGTCCCATACAGTGGCTCAGGATGACCAATGCAAAAAACCCCCACCCCAGCCTCTGTGTCTCTTACATAAAGATCTTACAGGTGTTGAAAGGTGCATTGCTGGATGCTTTTATCAATGGTACAATGTTTGGTCCAATGACAAACAAACCAAAAAGAAGTTCTTTAAGCTAAAAAATAAAAGTAAAAAAATGCTGAATTGATTTTTTCCTCTGCAAAAGGATTTTTTTCCTCTGCAAATAATTTGAATTTCACCTCCCTTCCCCCCACTAAAAGAGCAAGCATTATACCAGAGAAACGGCTTGGCCCAGAACACTTAGACTGCAACAATATCTACTGACATTTTTATTAATAAGTCCATGCTGATTTAAGACAAGCCTAGATACTGTTATATTAAAATCTATTTAAATATGTCCATAAAAGGAAAAATATGAGATTTTATACATTTACATTTATGTTAGAAGTGACTACAGAAAGAATTTCAAAACAGCTCGAATGTGGCTTGCAGGGTATGGAACAGGTATCAGTTGCACCAACAGCAAATATAAAAAAAAAAAAAAAAAAAGCACGTAATTATGTCTGTCTGTAAGTCTGTAAACTTGCAATTCAATCATCACCTTCAACTCTCTGAGCAGCCAAAGTTATTTCAAGAACACAAACACCATTACCCTTAAAAAAGAAAGAAATACTGATGGAAAACTATTTCAAATTCATATAGAAATGCTAGTAAGCACAAATCAATATTCTGTATTACACCTGTAAAGGTGTGCTGAGTTTCAAAAATACACAACAGAATATAATTACAATATAAAGCAGACAAATTCTCCCACTCCCATTTGTCTAAATGCAGCAGAGAATGAGCTGCTGGGATTTAATGCTGATCACATAGTTACAGCTTACCGTAACAGTTCTGGATTTTCCTTTGAGCCAGGTAATGTGCAAGATGAAAATATTCACTAGCTGTAAAAAAAATAAAATAAAAAACTGGAACAGCAAAAATGAATAAAAAGTCCTGCATATATTCCTGTTTCTAGAGAACAAGTTTCAAGCAGCTGCATCTGAACAGCCAGCCTGGAAGAGTTTAGTGTATAGGATACACATGAAGAAATAGGGAAGGGAAGACGACAACTGCTCACTGCCCACGGCAGAAGTCTGGCTCAATATCCCCTCCCAGACAGCAAAGTAAGCACATTGTGCACGTGGGATATAGTAAACAGTCCCACACCAGCATTTGAGGGATTTTCCTGTCACAAGATGTATTTTGATCAGAGAACCCTGATTTATGCAAACTGAAGTGTTTTGTGGAAATCCACTGGTTCCAGCTAACTTCTGGCGGACTCCTGCTTGGCTGCCAGCCAGTTTGCGGCGAGGCTGCTGGTAATGCAGTGATCCTGGCGTGGGGACAGCATCACAGGCAAATGCCACGGGCACCCTCATCCAAGGTCAGGGCTGGGGGCTCTCTGGGAAAAGCCTTGAAAATCCCAGCTGGTCTCAAAGGTTGCAGATCTGCCAACTCCCATAACCTGCAACGTGAGGACTGCTGGAGCTCCGCACTTCCTGAACTAGGACTCATCATCCCAGGAATGGGTGGGCAAGTCTCCACAGGCAGATGACAGCTGAACCACTTCATTTGTGGGAACGAGAAAGAAGGGAAAAAAAAAAAAAAAAAAGCATGAAATTATATGCTTTAACTTTTTATTCAATGGGAAATTTTGGATTTTGCTTCCCCTGGGACCTTTCAAACTGTGTGAGGCTCCTCCTCACCGAAGAATAACTTCTCTCCGTTGCTATTTCCCATAAAATATGTTTTGACTCAGGTCCTGATCAGATGGCTGCTGCTCTCATAAATGCAACAGAGGAAAAAAACTGCCCCAAGCAGTTACAGGCAGAAGTGACACTGGTGGGATGGAGCCGATGCACTATCTGAAAAGTCGGACTTCATGTCCTGAGAGAAGATGCTGGCAGTTCAGCTATAAATTACGGCTTTAAATGAGGAAATGCTAGTAGGACAGCTCCCCACTATGCTACAGGTACACCTGGTTGGTCTTCCCCAGCATGCACTGGCATTTTCAAGTTACTGGACATTGACATCAGGAAGAGTTAAATTTCAACAGTATTATTTGATTTAGGGATGTTCTTACATAGGTTGTTTCAGCAACAGGGAATTTGAATTGGGGAAAAGAGCAAACCAGCCTCTTGTGGAAGTTTTGAAATCCCTGTACATGCCCAGGAGCATGCAAGCATTAGATAACAGTGAAGCGAAAAGGAGAGGAGCAGTAACTGTTTCCTGCCACCCTGCTAGTGAGAGAGACTGATTCTAGCCAGAGGTGGCCATGGAATGTGGGAGACAAAAGTTTTTGACAGATCATTTAGCAATTATTTTTAATACTGACAAAGAAGTGGGTCTGTGTGACTGGACCTGAGGGTAACACTACTCAGAGATCTACTAAAGCACAGTG
The DNA here is from genome assembly GCF_964035555.1 of Netta rufina. Taxonomy (NCBI): domain Eukaryota; kingdom Metazoa; phylum Chordata; class Aves; order Anseriformes; family Anatidae; genus Netta; species Netta rufina. The sequence continues at coordinate 12,834,856 of NC_140135.1, forward strand.
GCTTTACAAATCCACAGCTCCAGCTGGTCCCTTCCCACACAAGTGCCCTCATGATCCTTTCCAGTTGCATCTTGGCTAGATTTGCCCTTTGGAGAAGCTCACAGAACAGCATTTGCACTGACCACAGCCTTTTAGCTTGGGGTGAAAAGGTAAGATAGTAGTACATCATCTCTGACATAAATCAACACAGTTTGATTTGCCATGGATAAAGGCATGCTATGCTGCCAGAGCCAAAATCTGATGTCATGGAGAATGCACGGCTAGCAGTCCAGCACAAAGATGAATTGAAACACTACTGAAGAGCTATAAAACAGTGATTTATTGGTTTAGTCCTCACAGAGACATTACTGCAAAAGCCTAAAAGCAAAAGAAATGCCTGGTTTTCCATTCAGCATCTGCTGAGCAAGCAGGGCTCCTCACCCAACAACCTACCTCCTCCAAGGATTTCTGTAACTGAAAGTCAAGGCTGTCCCAGCATCCACATTTTCTTGAGTAAGAAAGAGTTCAATCCCTGCAATGGTTGGATGTAGATTTGGGTTCTGAAGCACACACTTGGCAGGTAACAGTGCCTGAAGTCCCTTGTGTGTAATGACAGGTTATGGGGAAGTTGCAAGCCAGAGTTTTGGAAAGCCCCACACTTCCAGCTCTCCACAGGAGACCAGAGCACAGCACCTCGCCGTAGGAGTTATTCTCAACTGGCCAGGCTGCACGACGAGTTCACAGTCTACTTCCAGTAAAACAGACTGTCACATTTCTGTGATAAAGGTTGTGCCCACATACAAAAAGCGTGGTTCTTATTAAAAATAAAAAAGAAGTTCTGCTCCAGCATTTCTCATGCTCAGTCACTGTTAAAAGGCAATGCTGCCTTCCAAACTAAACCCTTAGATAGCTTAATATCAGATCAATTATTATTAGGAGGCAACTAGCATTTGCCACAGTTTCACCTTACAGGTGGGGCTCAACTACTTTAAAGACTGTTTAGGCACATTGCACATAAAAATATTAGCTATTACCTTAGGTAACACCTAATATCTTAAGTCTAATGCTTGAGAAAGGCAGAAATCCTTGTGGGTGTGACGGATTAAGCCCAAAGATCATCGTGCTGTTTCCTGTTTGTTCCCTTTTCCAGCTTTCACTGGTGTTATGCTCTGTAATTGAGGCTTGCCCTGCATTATTAAGATATGACTTGGTACATTTGAGTAATACCTAAGTAATGCTATAATGAGGTGTAAAAAATAAATATTTCAAACAGACATTAAGAAATATATTAACAGTCTTTCATCAATATGTTAATCAATTGCCACTTGTAAGATGGATTTCAGCTGTGGGGAGAGGATTACTCTTAAAAGGAGGAAAAGTATTTATTTCAATGAAATAACCTTGCTAGTTTGTCTACTTTTGTAAAAGACATTCCTTAACCCTGCAAGTGCAGCAGTGTGTATTCTTCTAAAAATGAGTTATGGTCTTCTAAATTCCACTCAAATTGACCAAGCAGCAAATTTACAATGCACTTTTAATCCCATTATAACCATTAACTTTGACGAGTTGACTTCTGAAGCATCTCCCAGTCTTGCACCACCTGTCCCTGCAGAGCCCCTGGGGCCATGCCACAGGAGCACAGGCATGCTCTGATGCTTTCTTAATGAAGTCATAGTTCCCAGTAAGTCCCTCCAGTCATGCATTGGCTCAGCCTGAAACATTATATGATACAGTTAATTATAAATTTAAATAGGACTTGAAGAAAACCCATGTATTGTCAGGAACAGGATGCCCGACCTTCACTCGCACTCAGCAGCTCAGTAATACAAACATTCCCCTTACTGACCACTCCCACCACAGGAAAGAAAACAAAAATATTTTTCTTCTGCTCTACAAGAGCCTAGAAATATCAGTGAAGGTATTTCACATTGGTAACTTCTACAAAGGATAATAAAGGTACAATGCAGAAGTAGGAAAGATCCCCAGGGGCATTCAGCCACTGAAAAGGCCATGCCCTCACTTCTCCAGAACATTACAACTGCAGCACAGTGCCTATAACTGGAGGTAGCATTGGACAGAGGTTACTGCTGGCTCTGCTGGGCCAAGAGCTGCTGGCTCACCCCTGTGCCAGCAGCTCTTAGCTCAGGCTGGTCACGGGAAAGGCAAGAGCACTGGAGATACTAGAGGGGTTGTGGGAGTGCTGGGGGAAAGCAGAAGGGGCTGGAAGCAGGGGAAAGGGAACTGCCCAGAACAACGAGGAGCTTGCTGCAGAGAAGGTAAATGAGCTCACAAGGCAAGCTGCCTTGGCTGATCTTCCAGCCCAAATCATCTGTCTCTCTTTGGCTCAATTTTATACTTTGAGAATTTCAAGCCTAGAAAAAAACTTTCCCCTAGGAGTTGGACTTGATCCTTATGGGTGCCTTCCAACTCAGGATATTCTATGATTCTATACTTTTAGGTTTTTGTCTTTGTGAATGTCTGGAACAGAAAATATCCATCAGAGGTCAGGAATTCCTCCCAGCCAGGATGGACTGCTGAAAAGAATAATGAGTTAGCCACTGTCTTCTTCCTGCTGTGAAGGAGAAGAGGGAGGAGAGAGGAGAGACCTTCCCTACTCTTGTTAAATTACACTTTTTGTGGGTGCCTTCCAAAGGATCGTCTAGCATGAACTTCACACTCAAGACCATGAGCTAAACTGAACAGTGTAGTGCAGAGCAAGGCAAGAATGCCTTTAGACTCATTTGTTTCATCAAAATCACAGCGTACATGACAAATTAACTAGCAATAAATGACAAATTAACTAGCAATAAATGACAAATTAACTAGCAATAAATGTACATTTTCATATCAGTCCAGCTGTTTGTGTTGGAAATGTCAGAGCATGCTCACTTGTTGAAAAACATCCCACCCTCTGTTCTGCCAGCTGACAAGGAATGCATGGGTGCTCCCCATCCAATTCCCTAATAAATTAACTGGATTTGGCACAAGCCACCCTCCACAGCTGCCCAAAGTATGGTGGCTTCCCGAGGAAGCATCCTGAAGAGCCTACAGGGCAGGCAGACAGGCAGCGAAACTGCGGCTGTTGCAGAGCAGAAGGATGATCACAGCTGCAATGTGAGCAGGTGCCTACCAGCCCGACCAGAAAGCTGAGGCTGGAAGGGACCTGAGAAAGTCCAGGCAAAATAAGACAGAATTTAGCCCTAGACTTCATTGAGACAAGGGTTATAGAGGAGGCGGGTATGGAGCTCATCTACACTGGGGGTCAGGTGAAGGGATGTTGCAGCTGGAGTGACACCTGGAGACACTACTGACAGGTAATGGAGAACCAAAACCCCTTTAGGTGGCCCTGCCCCCTATTCGGATGCGTATTTTTAACTGCATTTTGTTTTCACCTCAACTGCTTGTTTTTCAAGTTTATACACTTGCAAGAGGTAATAACTTCGGTGTTGTCAGATACGGGTGTTTTGTATAGACATGCTGAAGCTGACAAAGAGCAGAATGCTCTGTACTCCTGGAGGTCAGAGTGCCGAAGCAGAACTTTACAACAAAAGCATGGGGCTCAATCTCTGTAAGAAGAACACATCCTGTACTCAGAAGTGATCAAAGCGAAATGCAAGTTACAATAGCCAAACACATAGACCATCAAAAAGTTAAAAATATCTGCATACTTTTACCAGTTTCTATGCTAAGAGCAACCAGTCGATTTAGACAAAAATCCAGTTAAGAGAAACTAAATTTAACTTTCTGGACATAATGCTTTCTTGGTTTATTTAAAAGTCCAAGTGAGAAAAGCAGCCTTGAGAAAGGTTTCTTTCTCCATCTGTACCTACGGGAACAGCTAGAAGTGATAAGATCTGTTGTGCTTGGCCTTCCAAAGAGACTGCAGCAGCTCTGAGTTTGGTTTTAGTTAAAGCAGAATTTCATGTTTTGTTCTCATTGTTATCTGAAAGGCCTAGTGTTCTAAACATATGAAATGGAACACTAGTTTCAGGGCATGTAAATGCTGAAAGAATCAAGTACTTTGCTCTAAATACAACAAGACTGGCCATTACTGTATCAAACGGAACTATCAAATTCACAATGAAGGAACATCAAACAAAATGTTAATGCAAGTAATACAAAAGAGCCCTTGTCAAACTGAGCCCATACATTAAAAGCTTTTTCTAAGTCACTAGCAAAAGCTAAAAATTGGTAGAGGGAGTTCTGAAGTCCCCAAATGCACAAGCAAGGCCTGATGATGCCACATACAGGCAATACTACAATAACGGGTATACAGGAAAGCACAAAGCATGGAAAGGCACACAGAACAGCAAGAATATTGAGTAACAAATGAGGCTTGAGTAATTGGGGGAGTTAGGGGGAGAAGAGGAGACAGGGAGGAATCCAAGAATAGTGATTTTACCTACTAAATCTCTTCTTTTGCAATCCTTAGTTTGCAAAGACAAAAGGAAGGAAATAGTTTGATAATTGCCCTGCCATTTCACCAGAAACAATATAATCATCATTTAACTGATATTCCCAGGAAACAGAAGTTTATGTTGCTCAAGCCAAAATCACAAAATTATCAGTGTTGGCTGAAGTATCTCAGTTTCATCATTGTATAAATGATGGACAAAACACAGAATGAACTTAACATTTCAGTACATAGCAGAACACGCAAGCTAGACATATCGCCCACCAATTAGTGAAGCAGAATAGCTTTAAAATAAATATTATTTGTGACTGAATTCAGTACCACTTACCCATTTCTAAATGATACTGCTACAACTTCTCAGACTTCATTCCTGTTTCTTTTGCTTGAATATCTTTGGGACTGGAGAATAAATGGAGCTTGGGATGGTATCCCTCAACAAATACTTTTCAGAAACTCATGCTCTTGAAAGTTTATAACATGAAGAATATTGCTTGCTGGTTTTTTTTTTGTTGTTGTTGTTTGTTTTTTTTCCTCTTCTCTTCTGATTAGAGAAGAAAAGTATCAAAAGCAGGAGGCTGAAAAGAACCATGTCTTCTCAGCTTATGAAGTCATACCCACCTGGAACATCAAAGTCTTAACATAAATTAATGTTTACATTTAAGATATCAGTTTCTCCTTTAAATAAGCTGCAAAAGAACTTTAAATAAACAATAACCTTGGAGCAAAAAGATGCCTGTAAGTGCCTTAGGAGTAAAACCAACAAACCTCTCTGAGACATTGAAGAGTGTGAAATGTAATATAGCTCTACCTAACAAACAGTTTATGGAAGATAAAAATGGCAGCATGTCATTTAATGAGACAACTTACCATTGATTTCCAATGAAAGGACAAAGGTAAGCGAGAAGAGGGTCCTCTGGAAGGTTTGCACCTTCAACTCAGCAAGCAGTGAGCCCTATGACAACCCCACCTGCAACTCACTTTCTCATAAACAGGGGGATGTGATACCACATGCAAGCAGGAAGGAAAGGTGTCAAAATGCAAAAAGGTGTTAAGAGTGCAAGAAGTGGTAGGCTCTGCAGTCCCTCTGCAGTCCCCTGCACGAGTGTAAGCTCTCAGTTGTATGCTAGGGTGGTGGCAACAATATATGGTTCCATATATATAATCCCACAGGTGCATTCTTAGTTACCAACCTAGGTATTTCTCTTCCTGTGTCTCTAGTAGGAGAGGTGATTCTTCATTGGCACACAACACATCAGAAATGGGTATATAACAAAGATCTTCCAGGACCAGCTAACACAAAACCTGTGTTAGTTTTACCTGGCAAAATCACTTGTCATTTCTCCAATTTGCAGTTATTGAGCCAAAGATCACATGGACACCCATTTTATTATTTTTTTTTATATACAAAAATTTTAACGAATTTTGATAATGAAATAAATTCAATACCCATAATTATGATACTCTAGGAAGATATTTATTAAGTTGCTGAAAAATACAAATATTAGAATAAGTTTGTCATATGCAAATATTAGCAAAAAAAAAAGCTACAGTTGTACACAATCTAGTTGTTCCATTTCCCCACTGTTATGAAAGCTATGGTAAGATGATACAAAGTCAAACCTTTAACAATCACTTGTGAATTTCGGAAAAGTTTAATTCTTCTTACCATTAGCTGTAAGCTATTGCACTGAGTTATGCATCCCGCAGTTCTGAAGGCAATGTGTTATAACTGAAAACCAGCTGGTTGTATTATAATCTACTCTTTGGCTATATAATTAGAACATTATTAAGTATGAGATCCCATTACTAATGAGGCATAACTAATTAAAAAGACAAACAATTATATACACATTTTGCAAATTGGTTTAATGTGCTAAAGTTATTGCAACATTAAACTTTATACTTTTGAAAAATATTCTTGGAAAGAATACAGCCATTTGAATGATGTTTGTAGTCAGAGTAACTGATTAATGTGTTTGAATACAGTCTCAAACAGTAAACTTCTGCAAACCCAGGGATGAGGAGTTGATTTATTTATTTTAAGCCCTCAAGTAGCTTCCACAGTCTAGGAGTACCAGCATAGCAATGCTGGCCTGGAGCACTGTAATTACATCCATCATGAGTGTAGACCTACCTTAATCAGACAGAAAAGTTAAAAGGCTACAGCTGTTAACAATGAGCCTTAAACAGCGCATAAGAGCAGCTCTAGAAATTGGAAAAAAAAAAAAAAAAAGGGTATATGAACAGGAATGCCATGAATACATTGCAGGTATCTGATAGATTACGGTAGGAAACACAGATTTCAACTGTGAAAAGATAAGTTGTGTTTCGCATTTTGCTTTAGGAAACAGAAGTGGAGTGTGGCCATGTGTGAAAGGAAAGTGCAGTCAGAATAGCCTGTAAGAAACCAAGAGCAACTACCTGGAGAATCACTGAGGGGTGAAAACACTGCGTTCTGTAAAATGTACTCATTTACTAGTTCTCAAACACTGTTTGAATGCATGCAGTCTGCCAGCAGCAGACACCTTTACCAAGGCAGCTAATAACCAAATTATGAAGCAACTTACTTGTTTGTGGCACCCTGATCAAATCTAACAAATTAAAATTAATTACACTGAAAGACTTCATGAATCTGCAATTCCTCTCAAGAAGTCTTGTGGAAATTGCCTTTATTTTTATTTTGCTTACAACACTTCCCTTCTTCAACAGTGACTTTCCTCATGCAGATGGCGAAGGACTAACTTGGTTCGTTGTTTCAGCCTCAAACAGAGGCATGTGCAGCCATTCCTCTTGTAGACTCAGAAAGTTTTTTTGGAAGAGTAAAGCTTTCTTTAGAGCTGGAAACTGAACAGACTTGGAACAAACACTCACAAACAGTTCAGCACTAACTGAAAAAAAAAAAAAAAAAGGTCCAACTGTCCAGATGCATTTGTTGAGGGATGCTCACTTCTAGTAATGCTGTTCCTCAATTTCTGCTTTTAAAAGTCCCAAATTGTGCTTCATCAACAAATGAAGAACAAGTGGGTGGTGCAGGTGGAGAACAAAAAGTCTCACAGGGAAAACACATCTCTCAAAGATCTTTCACTACCTAAATTCAGGTTGGCATTGTTTAAATATTTGAAGAATTTCACTAAGAAATTAGAAGTAACAATCAGTTTTGTTAAATGGTATATTTCAACCTACATAAAGTAACTATAGCCACTGGCAAAACCTGGCAGTTCTGTTTCCCTAGCACTGGAATTAATGACTGCAAAACAAGCAAAAGGTGGTCTGTACTATTACTACCTCTAGCCCAGGGTGTGGAAGGAAAGCAGATCCTACTTTAAAAACCCTATGTTGTGCCAAACGCATGTGCTATAAGAAGACATCAGGTAGCTTTCATGTTGTGTAAGACAGGAAAAGCTTGCAAATGAATAAATACGCTGATACAAGTGAATGTGTATTTGTCGTTGCTTATTCTCACCATTGATTTTTCTGTTGTTCAACCAGAAAATCTAACATACTTCACATGTAGAAGTATCATCTATTTCCATGGCATAGGAGTCAACATTTCTTTAGAGAGTTAAGTGACTTGCCTAATTGCATATCAAAATGGCAATATATACATTTGAAAGGACATACAAATTCTCATTATTTACCATGAATATGTACCAACTGAAGTATATGTAAAAACTGAGGTGAAATCAAATTGAATAAATTGACTACATGAGTTATGAAACAGTTTGTATTTTATACACATAGTATGTACACTGGTTTTGGAAATGCGGGTTTTATCCATGCAAATTTAATACAAAAACTATTTACAAAAAATAACAGTAGGAACATTTTTTCCAAAAAAAAAAAAAAAAAACATATACATGTTGGAAGCTCCAGCAATAATGGAAGTCCTGAAAAAAAAGACTTAATACAGTATTGTACAGGTAGACAAACTTCAGAAGTGTGGAAAATGCACTTTACAAGAACATGAAATGCAAAATGAATTGCACTATCAAATAGATGTTACAAGTATATACACAACTTAAGCATCTATTTTTAAATGATCACTCTCCAACTGTGCCTCAGAACTACTTCTGTCATGTTCTGCACACATTTATATACCGATCATTTGGCTATGTTGTATTTTCTGAGTTTTATAACCACAAATTATAAAAAAAAAATAACTGAATACCAAGTGGTAACTATAAAGCGATCACATTTTCCCTGTTCTACACATTACACAATAGTAAAAGAGTATTCACATTTCCAACATAATCCACTAACCAACCCTTTTGCAATGACTCCACAAGCCCCTCACAAGCATCAAAAATTTACCTGCTGGTACAACAGACATTAATTGTTGCAACTAGGAAATCCCAGAGTCGCAGCAATGCTTACCAAATCGCATCAACTCAGTAACCTCAAATGTGTTAACATTTTCATTTAAAAAGCATCATCTTGCACATGCTCTAGAAAGGGTTTTAATACTGAACAGTGGGAGTTCTCACGCCAGGAATGGCACAACCAAATCTAAATGAATACAGCAATTCTGGAAAGATTTCATCAGTTCACTTGTATTTAAAAACAAAAGAAAAAGTATCATTGTGGTTATTTCCAAATTGTAGCTATTTCACAATCTGCCCTTAGAACTGGGAAATAAGCGTCATGTTTGCCTTATTTCACACAATTTTGAATGAAGTGAGGAAATCCTTGTTAATGCCTCAAATTCATTTTAAATTACTGACTTCATGTTTTAACTCACTTCCAAAACTATTGAGGGAAGTTCTGATCTCACTGAAATCAACTGAAAGTCTCCCAAAACAATTTAATATGCTGTCACAGTTCAAGCCATTCTTTTCCATTAATGGAAAGGGACTAATTAAGGGACTAAGCACGTTGTTTAAAGACGTACTGAAGCTGGTTTGTCTGTTTCAAGATCAGGATTCTAAAATGTGTATGCATGAGGAAAAAAATTCAAAAGTCCTTAAAAACTGTAGTTGGCTATGAAATGTCTGATGTCATTTTTACAATAACTTCTATTCCTTCCACAGAAATTCATAATGTAGTTTATAGCAATCCCCTTTGCTTGCCATATTGGAAAAGTCAAAAACAGCAATGGAACAAATACAGCATAAAACTACAGTTTTACTGTACATAATGTCAGGATTGTAGGATGTGAAATACGTGAAGACAAATAAAGCAAAGCAGCAGTTTATTGTGTAAAAAACACAGGAGCCAGAGCCAGGAGCTCCTGTAGTGGCAAGATTAAACTGGAATTCAGCTCGTCACATTCTATTTTAACAAACAAGATCAGCAGAAGGTGCTTTCTTGATAGGAAGATAATTTTATGCTTTCATATTAGGTAACCTAAAAGATCTGACAAAATCACTGATTAAAAAGTTGGCTTTTCCCTCACGTTTAAATTACATATATCCCAGAGCGTGTTCTGCACGTTGAAGAGGAAACTGTATCATTTTTATTAATTCAAGAGGACAAGTGACCCTAACCTGCTAGAGTCATGGTGCAGTTTTCAGCAAGTGTAGTTGTCTGGTTTCTAGAACAAGCTTTCTCCATCTCACGTCTTTACTGGTAGAAGGTAAATATTATCAAACATCTATTTTTCTATTACTCTTAGATATTATCACTTTCCTTATGTTTTTTTTTTTGTTCAGATTGCAACCATCTATTTAAAAGAATGCCAGCTAGTGGGGAAGGAGGCGGCAGCACAAAGCAAGGAGATGATGACTTCAGAAGGCGCATCGCCCAGACAAGCCTTGACACCCATGCCCACTGTAGCTCCTCGCCTGATTAGAAGGCCAGAGGGAAGGCACGTGGCATCAGCGAGGTGCCTGTGCTTGGGGATGGATAGTGCTCTCTGCACAATTAACACAATGAATCCTGCAGAACCTGCATAGTTATCCAAAATCAAACAATCTTTCTGGGAAAACAAAGATGCCAATCTTCTCATTACTGTAACCTCTACAGAAAGGTCCAAGTTAAAGATGGACCAGTAACTGGTCAGACGCCAGTGTCCCTCAACATGAAGTAGTTTCAAAAACATTTCTTCCTCTGCTAATTCTTTCCAAAAAACCTTTTTCTTCTGAAGTAATTTAACATACACTCATGTTGCAACTCAGAGCAACCTCTCCTTGGACAGCTATATTGTTTCCAATTCCTGGCCATAGTGGCATTTTCTCTTTTAAAATAATTTAAAAGGGTTATCTGTAAGCTGGAAATATTTCATCAGCTCTTATGTTGTAAGGGTCACTGTTTAATCTGATGTACTTCTCAAAAGAAACAGACATTAGCCTGACTTTGTGAGGGAAAAAAAGAGAAATTTTGTTTACCGGTACAAAATCATTTCCAATCCACAGAAAGTGCAAAAACTCCTTCAAAAATTCACGCTTACTTTGCATTCCATTGAAATCCACTATCCTGACACTAATATATATTGATTTAACATTGAATAAGGTTTTGCTTACTACTTGACTAACATTTTGGTACATTATTAAAGTACCTGACTACAGCCCTATCCAGAGACAAACAGGGAGACTGCTGCATTACATACAAGAGTTACCTTTTATACTAAAATTTTTAAAATTAGCAGAAGGACATAATACCAAACTTGTCCTTCTCCTAATACTGAGGATACATGGGAATTTGCTTTCAGGGATAATAGGTATCTTTTCAATTTATTTTTTAATTTTTTAATTTGGCCAGATTTATATCTGAGAAGAGTGTCGTTAAATTATCAAATATTTTAAATAAGAAAGGTTTTAGCACAGTAAAGTAACTGATGGTACGTGTAATTTTTTGAGGTGACATACATTCCAGAGCATGAAAGCAGTGCTTAAGAGTTATTTTTCCTACCATCTTAATACTGTATGGCACATCAGAATATTTGTATTAAATATATAAATCAATGTGTAATATTAGCAGCTTCCCATTGCTAACCAGATATCACTATTTTTTGTCAAGAAATTGACACTAAAGCTTTGCTCACTTCAAACAAGTTTAAGTCATGTTTCACCACTGCCTCTACCTCAGGTGTTCCATAATCTAACAGTAAAATCTTTTACTGAAGTCAAGGGCAAAATTCACACTGACTCCATTATTGCTAGGATTTTACCTAGAAATTCCTATGACTCATGTCAGTTATTTATAGTTTCAAATGTACTCCTCTATTTTATGATAATGTTAATTTTTGGTTATGTATCTGAAGGCCTTCCATAACATGTGTGTAGACAGGTTTCTGGGGCTCCAGCGATACTCCAACTAGCACACTGGACTGGCAGTGTTATAGAATAGATGGGAAGCATTTCTGAGATACTGTGTCTGAAGTCACCACACTTTAATTATTTCAGTGCTACTGCTCTAAGATCTCACAATATCTGAGACATTATTGCTTAAAAAAAGATCATTCATGTGCCAGATGCTGCATCCAATAAGATAGAAAATAGAAAAAATACACAAGGGCAGAAACCCTGTCAGTAATTTACAATTCATATCACATTATTGCAGTAACTTTGTATAGCATCCACAATAACAAAAGCACCCTAGTTAACTTAAATTTATTAGGAGACTTATTTAGGAGACGTAATAGAGTTTCCTAAAGCTTTTCATGTTATCTTTTCTTCACATCAAAAGAAAAAACATGAGGGACTATGATAAGAATTAGGCCTCTGATTTTAACAACCCATTAGCTGCATCAAACATTAAGTAATGACATTGCATCGTCAACAAAATAGGGACAGAATATCTCTTATGTGTTAATTGTTGGAGCAGGGACTCTAGAATTACTAAAGACAGTTAAAAAGTCACTTTTAAAAAGTAAAGAGGGAGGATGAGGTCACATGCAGTAATGAATAACATGAAGTCACTAAATCAGTAAACAAAACAAAAAATAAGATGCTAGAAGTCAAATAAAAAGTGAGAAGATAGTAGGCAACTTCTTGTACAGGGAGGACAGCAACAATTCCCATATGCTTCTTTAAAATTAAAATTTTACCTTCAAATTATTTTTTTTATTATCTCTTCTGCAGTTGCTTCTAAAAATCACAAAGGTAACAGCTAATTATATCATTACTTTAGAGAATTATTTGTAGAAGCACCTAAAGAAAGATGAGAGAAGATTCATCCAGGCACAGCAGACCTTTTCTCAGACTACTCCTAAGGATACTGGAAGGCCTTAACCTTTGCAATGCTAAGAAGGGAATCCTCCAAGTACCATGAATATCCTTTCCCGTAAGCATTAAGAAGGCCATAATAATTTCCAAAGAGCAGCAAAGCCAGACTGGTCCTAGTAAACCTGTGGGGAAGAATTCTAGAGTAGTTAAAAAAAAAAATAAATGCTATTTCCATAGTTTTCAATTTCAGAGGTACAATTCAAAGTGAGTACATTAGTTCCATGTCCAGTTCTCATGCTACCTAGGAAATAATATGATAAGATTAAATAACTGATCTGGCATGCTACATCAAGGGAATTCTTAAATGTTTACACTGTGATATGGTAACTTCATAAATTTATTTCTGTTTGGATAAGAGCGTTACTTTAAGATAACATTTAAATGGCAATTAAATAGTAGTGTAGATTGGTTTACATTAGATAATTTAAAGTGGCAATTTACAGGTATCAATTCTATGGCTAGCATACTGAAGCAGAACTTCATTACTGTCATTGCCATCAAATACCATATAGCAAGGAATTGAAAGACAATGAAATACTCATTTTGAAAGTGTTCTTCAAATGTAGTACACAGTAACAAGAAGTCTGCTTAATATATTACTTTTTCATTTTAGTCTTAGCATGACTTCAGATATTGCCGTTTGTAAAAAATAATTTAAATTGTTAAAGTAAGTATTATGTAAATGATTTAAAACCCAATTAGAGATACAGTAAATACCATGTTTCAAAGGTCAAAGCAATATAGATTACTGAATCACACAGAATCACAGAATTATAGGGGTTGGAAGGGACCTCAAGAGGTCATCGGGTCCAACCCCCCCTGCCAAAGCAGGTTCCCTAGAGCATACATATTTTATTTAAAGAAACTAAGATTTAGATCTAGGACTTTGCAAATTAAGTTTTACACCCTTTAAACACAGTTTTAAGGCTTCTCAATGAGCTGTGAAGCCTTAAATGGCTTCTTGACGAATTGGAAAGAACAGAATCAAATCCTGTTACACACTAGGCAAATATACACCTTCATTAAAATTAACTTAGCCTAAAATAGGAAATCTGTGACAGTCAAAACTTTTTTTTTTAATTGAGCTACCCATTCATGAAGAACAAACTAATTCAAACAGTCTTACTACTGTTTTACTATAGTTTTACTACTGAAATTATTTGCAACTTGTTTGGAAAGGAACTCAACTGTGAGTTGGTTCAGAATGTTCTCAAAACACCAGGAATCTCTGTAGAAGTAAGCAAATACATAAACTCAAAAGTTTCAAAAAGAACACCGCAGTGGGAATTTCTTTTTTAAATTTGCCCAGAAAAGTAATGTTTCAGCACAGTGACATTCGTACAAACTAATCTGTGTGTGTTATGCCACACAATTCCGTAAATTACATAATAAATCCTGTAAACGCTATGAAGATAAACACTGATTTCTCAACTAAATTATGGATATACCTGTTGTAAAAATGTAAAGTGAAATCAGGAGCAATATTACATAAAATCCTGAAAGTCACAGCATAAACCTGAGATTTGGGCAGTTTTATCAAAATGTCCTAAATTATTCTGTATGTATAACCAGTCCTTACATCTTACTCACCATGTATATTTGTTTGCCTCAAACAAAGAAAAGTAGACAGTTTTGTTTATCCAACAATACATTAAACCAAAAAATGATTAGGTATTATCAAATTAAATATCATAAATAAAGTGTATTTACAGTATTTTCTAATTATTAGACAACAGAATTATCAATTGTGCAACAAACTTAAAACACCCAACATCAAAAATGTGAAGTATTACTTAAATCTTCACGTATTGATTTTACAAAAAACTATTAAAATATTTAAAAATTCCCATTTTATCTATTTTAAAACAAAGAAATTTCAAAAATGTTTAAGACTATTAAGAGTTATCAATTACACAGGCACTTCACATGTAAACAATCTACAGTACAACTGAAAAAAATATTTGGCACCAACCTAGAAGACTGGAAAAAAATCAATGTGTCCTTTTTCCCATTGTATACTGTTTTGTGTAATCACCATACACTCAGACTAAATACTGGCAATGTTGGAAGTGCGTTAAGTTACAATCAGGAGTGCAAAAAAAAAATAAAGAACACACATAAAGCTTTCTGAAAGAATGAAAGTGGATTACAATTATCAGTCACTGTATTTTTACCATCATACCATCGCTACATTTTTGTTTTACCTTTGAATCAAATGATTGACTTTAATCATTCAAGCAAGGGGGGATTGGGTTTTGTACTTCTAAACTAATTCAAACAACATTTTCCATGTAGAAAAGAAATCCAGCATTTAACTGTAACACTCTGAGATGATAAATGGCAGGTTTTAACTTAAATGAACTGGAAAGAGAACCTGATGCTACCAAAATCTCTTTGTGCATCCAAAAGACAAAAAATCATTATGGTCTTTCAATGTCAGCTGACTCCAAGGTTTTCATGTCCAACTTCAGAGTAAGGCGCTCTACAGCATCTGGACAGATATTAGTTTTTGATGGCTTGGATGTTCCCATGTAGGAAGCTGAACTGCTCCAGAGCAATCCAACAGATCAAATGGCAAGCTGCCTGGCTTCCAAGAAGTCATGTTACATGGAGGAAAGCTGAGATACTTTCAGTGTAGGCAATTCAAGCAGAGCTTGAACTGTGAGGCCAACTTTTACAAGGCCTCTTTCCTCCAGAATGTGATGAGGCAAGCAAAGTCTTTCCTGTAAAATAAAGTAGTGCATGTATTAAGCTTGATTCACTTTTTCCAAGCTAGGTAGCAAAAGCATTCTATCTGAAGTCACACATACATTACACATTTGCATAGAAAATGTCTTCGACTTTAAATTTTGCATGTTGTTCTCTACAGTAACAGAACACTCAGAAATTACATCTGAGATCTGACTGTTTAATTGTGAAAAAAAAATACTTAATTATGAATGCAGAAACTAGCAAAAAAAAGAACATTTACTTAAAATATTAAACTAAGACACATAAGTACTGTGCTAATTCCCTAAAACCAAAGACATTCTTTACAAAAGTAAAGCAAGAAAATCAGGTTGATGGGCACTGCTGGTCTGCTTCTTCTTTTCACTGTTTTGGAAGCATATTACTAATTTTCCCCTTGGGACCTCCCAGAAGTGCTGACAGACTTTGGCCCTCACTAATGAATCATTCTCCAAGGAAGTCATCTTTCAGTTTCAAAAGACTTTTGGAACAAAAGTTAAATACTCTTCCCCTCAGATAGATGGTGCTATATGGAACCCGGTATCCGGTGAATCTCTGCATTCCTAACTTATGAAAGTCCTGTGATTCCATGCAAGATGGAAGCTGTGGCAGAGCAGCAACCCAGGGTTTTAAATCCATTAATTACTCTTCTTGTTCCAGTGAAATGCTATGAGTTTTATGTGTCTCATAATATACAGGAAATGTTTTGGTCTTTCCGTTTTTCCTCTTGCACAGAGACGTGTGGCAAGGGGAAAAGTATGGAAGTTGGGCAAAAGGAGCATGAATAGTGAGCTACAACTACAGTTAGGTTATGTATTTCTTTAACTGCATTTAACTGATTTTTACTAGGCAGACACTGAAATTCACTCCAAAAATTCTAAAAAAAACTATTCTAAAAACTCTAAACAAAAGACTTAAATATTACAACATCATCCTCTCACATCAGTTCTTTTGTTTAGACGATATTTTATTTTAAAGGGAAGTCAGTATTTGTGCTATTGGGAAATAATTGTAAACCCAAAGTTTCCTCAAAGTTCACACCACAGGCCAGAAGACCAGGGAGACAAATTCTTTTTATACCTTTAAGTTCCCTGGTCAGTGTAATAATCACTATTGCTCCCTTTCTGCCCCCATGAAAAAAAAAAAAAAAAATCAACTGCAGTATTCACTGACATACTTTCTGTGAATATATTAGCCAATAAAACAATTAGCATACCTGTGGAACACCCAATTTTTTACAAGCATCAAGAAAGTTTTCAACATTTCTTCGGCACTTTGCCATACTGAGTTTAGGCTGTAAAGACAGGATATTAGATTTTCATCACATATTTGTGAAGGACTGTATAGGACTGTATATTTCTGCAAATTCAGTAACAGTTGCTTAAACAGAAACTAGAACAAGTTCAATGAAGATTCAAGTATAAGAAAATAGCTAAACTAAACTGAGCCTTGTTTAATGCTTCTTGAAAAAAAATTGAAGTGAGGAATGTAGCCAGTTAGTATAGCAAATATGATACATGATTTTTTACCACTGAACTTTGAAAACTTATTCTCACATAAGATGCAACAAAAGTAAAACAACTCACCACTGCTGGCGATGGTACATGAATGCTGGCAACAGAGCGTGGTCTTATGTGATTGGCTAAATGGCAAAGAACTACTCCATCCATCAATGCTGCTCCGATATCATCTGGCAAAATTACTTTTAACCTTGACTCAAGATTCTGTTAAAAAGCCCGTAAGTAAAGTTACTTTCAACATTACCTAATCATTAACTTTAAATCGACTGTATTTTAAAGCATGCAGTTTTAAAAAGGCGTTTTAATATTAACATGAAGTAAATGGAACCAATCCACACTTCACTGAGTACAACAGTACTGTTATCTGCATCATTGAGCTTATAATTCCCTTTGCTTTTTTTTTTTTTAAATGAAAAACCATATACGTTGACAGACATTCAGCCAGCAACTACCATGACAGAGCTCTCAAAGCCCTATGATGAACCCACTACTCACAAGAAAGCACAGAGTTTAAGAGCAAAATGTTAGGCTAAATCCCTCATCAACTGTTAGTGGGAGGAATTTGTGGGTTGAAATCATATATAAGTTTACTAGGAGGAGAGAACACAACCACTGATGAAGTCACAACCCCAAAGTAAAGCCATTCATGCAAGTAGCAGTTAAATAGCTAAGGAAAGGGTGTCCAAGAAGTACCCACACTTGTGTTGCAAGAGAAAGGAAGTAGGAAATGTTTTATCCCATTCCAGCAACAAGCTTTAATTGCTCAGGAAGCGGACCAGACAGGGCAGAAACAGCCTCCAAAGACACACTTGAAGTTAGTACTGCCCTTGAAAGCAGAGCTGCTATAACAGTATTTATCATTCATGGTAGATTTAGTGAACTACGGTTGTTAAGTATCTTAAGAACAGAACTATATAGGGCAGAAAAAAATTACCTTACCAGAATTCTGACACCTAGATTCTATTCAGTATTACGCAATTTGTAGCAACTATCTACTCTAAAAAGCATTTGACTATTCAGAAGACTATGACCAGCTCTTTCTTCAAATCTCAGGTCAAATAGCAGCATGCACAAGCAGACCTATGGTCTCCCTAAGAACTTCAAAAACCTAAAAAAAAAAAAGCCTTTAATTTTTCATTTCATTTTCCTAAACTAAAAACATTTAGTTCCTGGTTCCTGTTTTGCTTGGAGCAAAAAATAGTAACAATGGAGCCTGTTAGATAACATTACTTAGAAAGAAATGTCACTACAGAGACACCTTTGTATATCCGTAAGGATTTGCAGGTTTTTATTACAAAGGTTTGAGTTGTGGTACAAACTAAACACACTGCACCCACATCGTAAACAATTGTACATACATTGCGAAGTTGTCTTATTTGTTCCCTTTCTTCCCTTAAATGCTCCATTTTCCTTCTCATTGTAAATCCAGGATCCATTGCTCCATAGTCTTGGCGAGATGCACGGCTGAAAGCTATTGAACATTAGCAAAGTTAGTTTTCAGAATTCAGATTTATTTTTTTAAGTAATGGTGGGGAGGAGTAACTCCAGGGATAACAGTGGGTAAAAAAAGCTATGGCACTTTACAGAATAAATATATGTCAGTATTGCGATGTAAAAGACACTGTCTATGAAACTTGTTTTTTGAATAAAATGCACAAACTATCCTATTTAAGTGGAACTGGTTTACTAGAAAACAGAGGCATAATAGACTTCAGTATTCAAATATCTAAGGTATATGATTCCATTTGTACTTCTGCAAGTGTATCTTGCAAGCTAGCTTTGAAAGTGTTTTCATTATGTTTTACTTTTAATCAAGCATAAAGACTAAGGAAACTACAGAAAGGAACAGGACTTCCTGATCTAGCTTAAAATTGAATACTTTTTAAATATATGTACATATGTCCGTGTGATACACAGAGACAAAGTAATTGCTTATTAAAGCACTAACTGAAAAACATGGAATGTCTTATTCAAAAGTTTAGAGCTCTTATTAAAAAAGCATGTCTTAAATGCTCTAGCTACCATTCACTTTACTATTCATCATTCTTGGAAACCCTTCAAATAACAATTGTATTTTATAAAATCCTTGCAAACAAATTCCTCCATAGCAATACCGTTGTATCCTCAAGTATTTTACCCTATGCTTTTGAGAAAAAAAAAAAAGAAAAAAAAATCAGTACTTCCATCTTTAAAACACACTTTACTGTTTCTAACAGTATAAAACAACCAAAAAAAAAAAATCACAGAAATTTTAAAGACATTCTTGTGGAACCACTCCTCTAACCTTACATACAAGACTATGTAGTTTGCACACAGAAAAATACAATTGTATCTCACCTACAATGTCTTTGGAAGCATCTAAAAACGACAAGGATCTTGTGTTCTAACGAAGAAAAAAAAAATGCCTTTCAGCACTCTCTTAGAACTAAGGAAAATGGGTCCTGCTGTTTTAGTGCTGAGAGCTGGCAATGACTCCTACTGCACAAAGAAATGGGCTGAAATGTCCTGCAAGTCTGCTTGGTCCTCTCAATTCTACATCTTCCTGCAGCCCAGGATGTATGTAACTCAGAAACCTCTAGACGTGCACTGCTAGGTATGTCCTGGTATATACAACTAACCTATCTCTGGAACAGAAGTTTCATGCAACTGCTTACAAGTCACAAGTGACTTGAGGGCCCAGACGGTGCCATCTGCGTCATGTAGACAATCCAGTCTGATACAACTGTCTTCTGGGGCTATGGCAGTCTTATAGAACCACAGAATCACTGAGGCTGGAAAATACCTCCAACACAAAGCACTAATATATATGACTCCTTTCAAAGCTCTGATCCATGCATCCTTTTATAGGATCAATTAAAAAACCTACTTCTCATGAAGCTCTCTTGCCTCAGCCATGTTTCAAAAATAACTGAATGCTCTTTCCCTGTTCTTTGACAGTGACAAAACATGCAGAAAATAAGTTAGTGACATTTAAGAAAAAAATCACCGTGCAGCTTTGGGAACTTTCAATTATTAGACATATGCTTTGGCAAACCATGTATTTTCCAGTACTATGCTTACGTTAAGTTCACTGAGTGAAATGCTGTACTGTGATCTCCCTTCACATTCATTTCAATTCATGCATCTGTTGTCCTTATCTATTCCATCCTGGGGAATAAATATCTGTTCCCTCATGCTATTTTAGAGAAGAGCAGCTTACCTGACCTTGGTCTGAGACCAAATGGTCCATGAGCGTTACTATCTGTCCTTTCATAATCCTGTTAAAAGAGGCAAAGTCAATTTTCTTCCGTTTATTACAATAATTAACATTTGTTTTCATCAAAATAGCATTTAAATTATTCTTTCCTAAAATAAAGCTCTTCCGCTTAACTGTAAAACACTGCTTTGAAGGGAATACTATGAAGTAAATGGAATCAAAGTAAACTCACTAACTGCAGATAAAATTATCTTATCAAGGAAGACAAAGCAGCACCAGATTAACTAAAATCTATTCTAAGATTAACTAACATCTATTCTAAAACATTTCAAACAAAACATTCTGTGAACTGAATTCTAAGCCAGATGTAAGCAAATACAACAATTTTTCCCAATGCCTTGCACTGAATTTCCTAAGAAATGTTTACTTTCAATTATGAAAATCATGTTTTCCTTATGTCACCATCTACAAAGGGAAGATGCACTCAGTAATCTGGTATGTACATGAGTTATCCCTAGTTCAACTACTTCCGTTGTTTCTATGAGATGTTCCACTCACTCCAC
Organism: Netta rufina; assembly: GCF_964035555.1. NCBI lineage: Eukaryota > Metazoa > Chordata > Aves > Anseriformes > Anatidae > Netta > Netta rufina. Next base: position 12,855,417 of record NC_140135.1, read on the forward strand.
TCTCTTAGGTTCCCTTCTGACATCTGGCAGAAACATTAATCTTTAGCATGCCTTATTTATAGCTTACTAGAGTACTGCAATCACAGTGAGACTGAATGGAAATTCCTTAAAAAGGAAAGCAACTGATGAATGAAACTGTAAAGCTGTATCACAAAGGCGACAGACAATCATAAAGGATGAAACCACTCAAGCAGTGTCAGTACATGAGGGTTCCTTATGATGAGGTACAGAACACTGAAAGACAAGTTTTACTTGAAATCCTTTAAGCAGCTATCATATAGGGACAACTAGAAAATACACCGATTTTCATTTATCTTGGTCATTTTCATTAAAAAAAATAATGGAAATAAAACAATGCATCTTTCTTCACAACAGTCAAAAAAAAAAAAAAAAAGAAGAAATCCAGGAGAGATCAGATAATTGCAAAGGTAAAAATAAGCTATGATACACATCTCTGATTCTACTTTTGCCTTTTTAGTATGATGAAATATTCATAACTCCAGTTTCAAAGGAAACTACCAGCTTTATATCTGCATGGGAAACCTGGTGACACAAGTAATGTGCACAAAGAAATGTTTCTTGAATGAAAAATGAAACCACAAACTTGTACCTCAGACGACACAGGAGACTGTGGGGACACATTAGTATTATCACTGTCTTGCTAAAAAGAAACCAAAGAGATGGAATTATAAAAGGAAAATAATGATTTAACAAGAAAATGTAAAATTATGAAAAACATCATACATGAGACATCCAACATTTATCAAATATGGCACAAACTTGTAGCAACTGAATTTAAAAATATGTAAAGCAAGGAAACTGCTCACTGCTTATATAGAATATTACTTTTATATTACCTTTGCTTGATAGCTCAATTAATTTTGTTATTACTGAAGCAAGTAACTACCCTACTCTTCCCCAGTATACTGTCTTGGTGGCTTTTTTCAAATAGGCTATAATATTTATTGTGCTATATTTTTATTATGACTTTGGAATGCAAAGTCTGTTCGCACAGACCTGTTCCATGACTGTGGCTCAAAAGTGTTCATAGAAGATAAATAAAACAATTTTCTTACATATTCTATGCAATTACCATTTCTTACCTCATCATTTTCATTTCCACTTGAACTCTTTCTGGAAGACTTATACTGCAAAACACATACAATTATTACTTTAAAATGGAAGTATGTTTTTCATTTAAACTAAATGGCCTGATATCACTCAGATGTTACTTATTACTGGTGAAGCTGCTGAGTAAAAAAAAAAAACTTTACAGAAATCAAAGAAGCACAAAAACAGAAGAGGAACATCTAGTTCTTAGGTTACTCAAGAACTACAATGCTGAGAGAATAAGAACATTTCAAAAATACATTTATAATGTGAACTGACTACATATGAGACTTGATCCAAGCGGAAAGACCTGAATAACTGTTCCTCTCATGCATTTTTTGTTAGGAAAAAAAAACGTGTAACCCATGAAAGTTACATACTGTAAAAGCAGCTCTTAAGGTTGCTTATACTTGGCTAGATTGACCTGACAAAGTAAAAATGAAAAAAAAAAAGAAAAAAAAAGTTAAAAATGGCAAGATTGCCTTTACAACTGCAAAGCCTGATCACATCCTTTTATCTAAGACCACTGCTTTTTCAGAAGAGGTCTGCCTGATTTTTTGCACATTGCTTCTGCCCCACATCCTGATTACCTGAGAAATACAGTCAGTAGGAATGAAGGAGAGATCAAAATAAGAAATATATAAAAGCAGTATTTAGGTAAATAAATGTATTTCATTGTCTCCAGAGGTTAAAAAAAATGCACATAGAAAGAGTTATACCTCCACAACACTGTAAGTGCATTATGCACTTACATAATGCATTACCTGTTTTTATTATATACTTAGAACACAGGATATATTAAAAGAATAACTTTGGAACTGTAAGGATAGCTTTCCTTCAAAGATTTTTAGGGATGCATACAGATTCTTGTTAGAAGATAGAAGAATTTCTCAGAAAGAAAAAGCTGACTCGCAACTGCATTCTTTAATAAATATGGAACTTTACATAATTCTGTTATATGAAAATCATATGTATTAGTTAGACATAGAAGATGACTGTCTCCTTCAAAGTTACAACTCTGAGCACTCTGAACAGCTTTAAATTTTGAACTACATGTTGAATAATGCATATGTGTCAGTGTACAGTAAAAAGTGTTTCTTTTGAAAATCAAAGTCTAGGACAGACATAACCTTTGTTAGGAATCCTACTGCCATTCATTTTCATTACAAATTAAGTGTCTTTTCGAGAGTTACTGACTGATGTCTTTTTTTTGTTAAAAAAGGAACAATGAACAGAATGCACAGTCCTGGAGTCATGTAGTGACATGTTATACACATCCATGACCGCGTATTGTGCTTCTGGGATATATTTCCTGTGTATTTGAAATTAATTATTTCCTATGTATTTACAAGGAAACATACTGATTTGGTAACTCATAAGCCAAATATTAATTTTCTGTGCCTTTATACAGGCCTTTGACAGTTCGGTGTTCAGATTTCTCCACCATAATTAACCATACCAAAGCTAGCACATAGTAACTTCTTTTCATTCGTGGATGTGCTATCCAGAATTTCAGCTTAGATGGAACTAGGATCCAAAGCAACTACAAACTCCTCCAGCAAAAATGCGTTTTGGTTGATAAAATTGTCTTAGATGGTTAAGGTTTTTTGTTTGTTTGTTAACGTATTTAGCACGATAAAAATTTGAGTTTAATTTTAATTTTTTTGAATTTAATTTTAATTTTTTTGAATTTAATTTTAACTCAACCTAGCACCGGTCAGAATTATTCTATTCTACAAAAATTTATTTGATGCTGCTGCATTAACTTCCTATCTGTTCTACAACAAGCAGACACTGACATCTGGTGACCAATGATACACACTGCAAACAGCAAAATCAATATAGAGAAAATAACCTCTTATATGCAAACTGATGCAGAGAACCAAAATGCGTAAATCATTCTTTTAACCATGCTGACTTAGGCTACAAAAAAATCCCTCAAACTGGATCCAAACTGAGAAAGAACCAATTACTGAAGATTAGTTTCTAGCTTTGAAAGACGAAAACTGCAAATTACTTTCTTATAATTAATAAACAGTCTTCAGTGGACTCCTTTCTCCTTCTTTTCCTGTGCTTTCACATTACCCTATTATTATACATTCATACATAATACATTACACGTATTATTTGACTCAAAAGATTCAAATAAAGTTACAGCTTAACTATAAAAATTACAAGCAGTACAACCTATGACATTTCCTTGCTTCGACTTAGTTACATAATTCCTTGCATTCTCAAAAATTTGCATTACTTGTAAAGGAGAAAGAGCCCGAAGCACCCAGGACAAAAAAGTCACCACCATTACCCTACCCTGCATTACCTTGAAATACTCTTTTCTAATTTGTTTACTTCTCCTCCTTTCTTCATTCTGCCAAATCACTGGCTGTATTTCTGGCCAATGCTGCTCATCCATTGAATCCTTCTGATTTTCCAGTGGCTAGAAAAGTTCAGAAGCACTTTTACGTTAGAGGTAAATACACCTTGCATACATTATTGCAAACTATTATAAACTACAGTTATAAATTCTTGGCCTCTCCCATTTCACTTTATGACACAGAAGTGTTACCTTAATGGTGATTCTGCTAGAAATCTCTTAGCTCCTTTCTTCTGAAATATATTTCATACAGGAAAAACAAACTGTGAAATAATTCTTAAGAAAATAACGTCCTTTTCTGCACTGAGCCTAACATTCATAGGTACGTTAGGAAGCCATCTAATGCTACTATAAATAATTTCAAAGAGCCAATCAGAAGCCAATAGCACATCTAATTTCTCAATCTGAATATTCACTTACAGCTAGTACTACATCTTCTTAAAAAGGCTTGCATTACATAACACTGGTCAAATTATGTTGAAGTGTATGAATTTCTTTTTATTTTCCACCACAATTATACACATACAATAACTATGTGTGCAAGCAAATTAGCACAGAAGTTTTCCGCAAGAAACAACCACTTACAGCAAATAAAACTATCACCACTTTTACGTTTAGATACTTACCTGCCAGCTGTATGGAGACACTGGAGAATTGACTTCATCTGTTGAGACACTAAAAATTAAAATGAAAGACATTATGAAATTCTATTACTACATTGTTGTGTACTTCAAGATCAAAGTCACTTTAAAATAGTAATAAAGTGATCACTTAACATGCAGCTTATCTGCGACATTTCTTTTGGCTAGCTGTAAATCATGTCCACGATGTGACTAAAAAGTGTGAGCTATGCAAGTAAAACCTCAAATTGTTCTTCAGTCTCCTTTACAGTACGCTGACATGTCATCCACATTATTTTATTCAATACTTTATTCAGATATAGCCCTTTCTTAACAATGTGGATTGATCTTCAGAAATGCACCTCCACTGTTTGTTTCTCAAAGCAACCATCCAAACATTTGTTCAAAGCTGACAAAATGCCTGTTCTTCAGTGTTTAGAAGACTCAACCTTCTAACTCACTGTTAGCTCTCTATAGCAAAGTAGAGGCTTGTACTAACAATGGAAAGGAGAAACATTTTAACATGGGAAAATGAAATGGCAAAATCTCACAGACTCTCTAGAACAAGAACAGTGCCTGAGCTTATTTAAAGTTCTCAGGAAAACAGAAAAGTCTATATTTGGTGTCACTTCAAAACTTACTAAATCCTTCCGTGAAATTCACTTCTATCAAGGTACCAACAACCATTTCATTCACATTCTGACACCTAAGGTAGAAAACAGGCTTAGAAGCTATACACCAAGACTAACAGCTGGGGATTTAATGTAATGACACAGCACTGTGTGCAATTATGATAAATCCTAGAAATTCAGAAAGCAGCTAGGCACAGAAATTGAAGCTTCTTTTCTTAGCTTCTGCTACTTTGTATTCTTTTTCCTTTGTTCTTCATTGTTTGCCTCAAAACAATAGATCTATTTTTTAAAGCCGTTAGGCATAGGAAGTTTGTCTAATCATGTCCATTAGCTTGATATGCTATTCAACTGAGAAATGTAGGAACTGCTACAATAAATAATTTAGTTCTGCTCTTGATATGTATGTATCTATTAGCTCTGACCTGGTCTATAAATATAAATTCTTCAGGGATATGGCAGCCTTTATATTCTCTTTATATGTTACTTACACAGTAAGGGACTGAAATTCCCATATATCAGCATAATAAAAACAAGAAAAAAATTGCAACTTTTATCTTATCTTGCGTACAAGCTCATAATTGGTTTGTTATTGTTGCTTATTTTCCAAGAAAAAAAGTCTCAGAACTATTTATTTCATGAAGGATACAGCAAAAGGTAAATACAACCCTTCCTGGATTATTCTGGAATATGAAGCTTTACAGTGCTGTGCACTACAACAGGTGACAGAATCCCAAAAACCAGGAACAATATTGTAAGTGAGGACTGTCAAGCTCCAAATATAGTAGTTGCTGTACTGTTCATATAACCATAGAACACATAAACAACAAACCCCTTAATACTGCAGCTAACGCAGCTACCACAGGGAGAAAAGAGAGCCAAAATAGGATGCATCACTCTGGAAGATTTACACAGTATCCCTTCTCTATTTCAATGAAAGTTTATCTGATCTGTACCCGAACAGCAGAGAACTGTAGACAGGTAGACAGCAGCTACCACTCCAGTACTCTCTGGCAACACCAACAGCAATTATGGCTTTTGTCTACCTGATGCACAGCCAAATTGAGTTTGGAACAGATAATTTGTATAACTTGAAATTCATCTTAAAAACTTAACTCATCTTATTAACTCATCTTATTAAAACATTAGGAGAAAAGATGATATCAGAACTAATTTAATAAAATACTGAAAGCCGTGATGAAGTAGATAAATACCATTTTTCAGATTCCATTGGCTGCTTTGGCCTGTTCCTTGCGCTTACTGAAGCTGAATGATTAAGAAGCCTATAAAGAAAAAAATATTTATTCAACAGCTCTGTAGTTAAATCTTTTTCTTTGAATATATATTACTTTCACAGTATAACTTCTCCTGTAGAAAAAAGTTTGAAGATTAAGGTGGCATTTTCTATAAAGATGGAATACATACGCATGTATATACATATGTGAAATCCAAGCCCAATCCTGCTTCCATTCAAATCAGCAACATAGCTTTCAGCTCTTGTATTATTTCAAGTTCTGATTTTTAAGTAAAACTTGATCACATAATCCAAACCAAAATGAAGTCTCCTCTTCTCTCATTATGTGTTTTTAATTTTTAATATTTTCTTATTAAATATATACCAACAGGCCTCACTGTTCACTAAAATTAGAAGAGACAAGATGGTCAAACTAAAGCAGACAGGAAACAATAGATTCAGCACAAGAAATCAGTCTTACGAAAAGGTAAGAGGGTAGCTGAGTAAGAAAGACTGGCAGTGCAAAGGAAAGTCAGGGGAAAAAAGGAGAGTTGGAAAATGGAGAAAAAGAGTAGGAAAATGCAAGCTAAGAACTAAGTGAAGTCTAATGAACCAGTGTAAATTCCATTCTCCTTAACTCCAAATAAGTTAAAAAAAAAGCCTAAACTTAAATATAGATTCAAATTTGTATTTTTTTTTAATCTGTAAAAAACACCATGTACGTGCACACACAGGAAGGTGATATGAGGTGTTTATTATGAATGGTTAAAATGTTGAAAATACCACACCAATCATGAACACATTTTCAATTAAGAATCATGTTAAACAGCAACTGGAATGATTAATGGTGAATTATTGGGAGTATCAACGTTACATTTCAACACTGAATTCACAGTGTGCAGGACTGAGATCAAAGTATGTTTACACTGAATTATATAGAGAAATTATTAGGAATCAGGAAGAACAAGAAGCAAACCAGCAATTCAATGGAAGACAGTAAAATACAGTAGGTACCTTTTAATATTTCATTATCATAAGATATGACAGTAAAACAATGAACTTTATATGAGGTATTAATTTTCAGACTTCTGAATATTGTCATAACTTTGAGCTCTGTTATCTCACTTGCAGTTTAAATCTGATCGTGTGAACCTCAATAGCATTAAGACAAGTTAAGCTTGTAAAACAACTACATAACTTGGACAGCAGCATATGCTCCCTATATTGTCTTCATAAACAAATTTAAAATGTACTTTCCAGAATTACACTATTGCCAGAAATAAGTCTCACAAAAAATTAATATTCAGAGCATATGATGTATCAAACATCATAAAACAGCCAGTTTAGAGTCATTTTTACAGTGAATTTCAACCTATCCTTACCTCCTTAGCTGAAGACAATGAGAAATTCAGACAAACTGTAGTAATATATGGCCATTAAGATAAAATGTGCTTAAAAGAACTAGAAATTTGAGTCACCCAAGCACTTTAATACAACGCTTTCACCAAAATGACGTTAATGTAAGTTCACTTATTCTATGCAACAAAGGCTATTTGGCTTTCATGATCATTAAACGAAGTGTTATTAAAACCTATCCAAAGTAATGCCAAACATATATGTTCTTCAGCCAAACTTCTTCTATTAAATATTTATATAATTTATGTTTGAGATCATAATAAACTAAGTTTTCTTATGATTTTAAATACATTTTAATACTTTGTAAAACAAGAAAACAAATACAAACAATCATTTTTGACTCTTCCCATTTCAAAACTGAAGTATAATGATGGGAAAGTCAGTACCTGTCAGATTAGCAGTTATTAGTCCAATCAGAAAATCTGAGTTTCCTATGGAACAAGGAACTTAAGGTTTTTAGTTGAAGAAAAAGTAAATCAAATTAATCTGAATTTAGAAAGTTATAGACTAGGGAATTTCTGGCAAAATAATTTGTTTAGCTGAGAAAAAATAAGCACAGTTGTGAAGCTCTCTCTCTCTTCCAGGAAATACAGTACAAAATTGAGTAGGCAGGATGAAAGTTCAAGTAGCTTAAATTATGAAATTATGCTCCCTTCAATGTGGTGCTAATGGTGCAAAGAGGCCAGACATTGTGTTCATTCACACACTATCAAATCCAATTAAAAAAACATTTGGACAGATTATCAGTCAAATGACATACTGATGGACGTACTAAGTCCCCTGAATAAGAACTTGCATGACTTTAAAACCCAGAAGTTTTAAAAGAAAAAAGTTTATCTGTATTTGAGCTATTACACATTTAAAAACAAAACAAAAAGAATGAAGATAAAGCATGCCAAAGGGACAGGAAAATAATCTTCTAGTTTGGAGTCATTTAAATGTGCTTTGAACAGCTGTCTAATTAAGAATTTTCCTGTAACAGTATTTAATTTCAAATAAAAGTGCATTGCAATTATTTTTTGTACCTAAATCTTAGGCTGAGACAATCCCTTTTTTCTGCTTTCGTTCAAAAAAAAAAAAAAAAAAAAGGCCTAAACTGTTTCTTTTGTCCACATTTTATCTTAGGAAATCTGAAGCTCTACAAACACTTTATACCTTGATGCACGTCCTGCTGCCCTTGTCCTCTGGAAGAGTTTTTCACTGAATGAAGTTCTATAGCTTAATGGCCTTCGTCTGCATTCATATTTCATGTACATCAAAGCCACAGACGGAAGAAGGAAGCAGGACAGGTTGATGGGAAAGGACAGGGAAGTCATTAGCATAGCAAGCAAAAAGAAAAGAAACACTGCATAATATTAAAAGAAAACACACTGAATGAACAGAAATATGATTAGTAAGAGATTATTTAATGATGCTCACTTTGAGAATTCTGTTTACTCAGGCTGTACATATTTTGCACAAATTCAGAAATGGCACAATTGGTACAATTCAGAATTACTCCTGGCAAGGAATTATAAACCCACACGCTATGGATTCAAAATCAGGATTAAATTATATTTTACTAATTGAAAATAACTACAGTTTTATCTCAGAGGTGATTTTGTCCCCATATATTTAAAGATACGTAAGAAAGCTTTAAACTAAGAAGTAAAATTTGACTAACAAGATTGCTCTTTATATACATAAAGTAAAACCTTTAAGAAGATTGCTGTGTTGAGATAGAACAAAGTATAACAAAAATAAAATTTAAGTTGCAGTACTTCAGAAGAGGAGTGGCTTGGTATTTCAAATGATTAGATACCCAAGAAATATTAAAACTAACCAGACAAAACCCACACACAATATAAATAGCTATCAGAATTAAGAAAAATATTTTTATCTTTTAATAAGAATTCAGAAGTCTTCCTCATTTTTTAATAGCTTTGTTAATAAAAAAACATGTTAGCATTATGATTTCATTCTTTTTTTTTTCCTTCCCGCCAAATTCTTAAGTACACTATACGGAGTTACAGGGAAGACATCCATCTTTCCCCCTAAGACATTTCTACTGTTCTATTGAAGTATTATACAACACTGTTGAATTTGTAAAGCTCTGCATTTCACAGTATCAATTTCTTTAAAGGCTTTGTGCGTATTGCAGTTATCTTAAAAACAGCAGCATAGAATCTCAATCTCTGCATAGAAATCCAAGAGTACAAAAAGAGTACTTATGCTAGTATGAAGCTGAAGCCATGACTGTGGGAGAATGAACCACTGTAATGATCTACTATAGTTAATGGGCTATTTACTACCACTTTCATCTTTCAGCAGAGAGCTTACTGTCTCTGATGTACCTCACTGGTATTGTGCCTGCTTGGTAAAGGAACCAGAGACAACAGAGTTCCTACCCTTTCCTTCTCGCTTCCTATGTAACTCCAGGTTACATACTCCTCCTTCTCTTCCTAAGACAGTTGCTAGCTTTTTCTGTTGCATTACTTTAGTAGTCTTCTTTTTTTACTTATCATTTTCAAGAATTGTTCTGCTGAAATGCCAACATGAAGTTATGAAAGTCAGGCAGCTCATAAGGATGCATTTGCACTATTCAAATTATATATTTATTTATTTATACACACACACACACTGTCATTTGACAGAATTACATTTGAACAAGTTTCCCCTTCGGTTAATAGGAAACATATCTCATATGTGGCTGAACAGAGGAAGCATCACCTAAATTACCTTGTGTTTAAGACAAATAAACAGTAGCACAAACTGTTTGAAGGTTCTCTAAAACCACACAAACTAAGACAAAGTCATTTTAATGTCAACGATAGTCTACTTATATAAGCACTGACCACGCTTAAGGTACTTAATTAAAAAAAATAATAATAATAGAATTTCACATTCATCTCTTCCTCTCTATAAAAGGCACATCACAGCTTCTCTACATAGCAATTTTATTAAAAGAAACACAGAATAGGTCTATTGCTTCATCTCATCAACCGGACAAAAATGTTCTTCAAATGAGGAGCTTTTGGGTATAAGACAGGCTAAAGAACACATTAATTATGACACAAGTTAACTATTATTTTTAATACCTGTGTTTTTGTTCTTGCTGCAGTAACTGAGCTGCTATTTTTCTCAAGTCAGTCACTTCCTTGATTTCATCATCTTCTTCAGCCAGCGGCTGTTCCTTCTGAAGTCTGAAAAATTAAACATTAGTGACTTGCCTGACTTCAGCAAAGCAAGACACAGAAACTTGCTTGGACAAGAAGTAAGAAGCTCTTCCAATATGCTGATTTTTTCATCCAAGAAGGAGAAATCTGCTCAACAAGAGACTTCTTTCCTTGATGGTGTTTAAAAGCAAAACCACCCTTCCCAAAAAAGACTGAAAAGATTTACCGTTTTTCATCTCCCCAGTCCTCATTCTGTTCTATCTTTTGGGATTTCTCAGGATGTTTTCCCCGTTCCTTACACAGGATGAAAAATAAAATTAGACTTGAGATGAGGAAAAAAAAGCCTGCTGAATTAGTGTGTGTTTTTTGTTTGTTCGTTTTTTAATCAATCTATGCTACCTTGATATAGGACAGCAATGGTCCGATCTGCACATCTCCTTGCTCAGGAACAGCTCCCTCTTCTGCATTTGGATCAATGTAATCATACACCTCCTGGTCTAGTGAGGATTGATAAGGAAGAGAAAAGATAATATTAACAGCTCTATCAACCAAACATTACTCAGAGTCAGAAGTACGTATGAAAAATGACAGATAAAGACAATACAATTAAATCATGTCTCCTTTCTTCATCTAGAGAAATGTTTTTCTTCCTTTCTCTATTTATTATTTTATTACATTGCTTTCTGAAATGATAAAAACAAAATTCCAGTATGCCACGATATAGTTTTGTGCAGTTTTCTTAAATTAGATTACCTTTGAAAAAGCAATTCTGTTACCTAAAAGGACAGATGCACAACAGATATTACCTTTCTGAGGATCAAGTTTACTTCCCATTACATGATTGTCATTCCTCAACGTCTGTTCTCTTGTTGATTCTGATACCTGGGAGTGAAGGCTGATTGTATCATCATCAGATGGCTGCAAAGACAGTCATATTTAATACAGAACTTGCATATATATCACATTATTATATGATTTGCTAATGAATCACAAATACAACAGACCCTATCATGAGGAATGGTTCCCAAGGCAGAAAAAAATCAACTGTTTTTGTTTTTTAAAGTAATTGTTTCAGTTTCCTTTGAAACACGGTATTTTGTTCAAAGAGCTCCAGTCCAATTCTGGTCAGTGGGCTAATAAATCTGTACTTAAGTGCTTCCCTATCTAAAGCTTCCAAGTAGTAAGACTACTGAAAAAGAATCACAGCTTCACTTCCCATCATTTAGAATTCACTTAAACACTTGTAATATTCCTTGTTGTACAGTTCAATCATTCTGCATTTGCAATGATTCTTTCTAAAAGTAAAATATATATATATATGCTGCACTCACTATTCAGTATTGACACCATTTATTTACAGCTGCTTAATCTACATTTCTACAAATAGATAATTTGTGAGAATTTTTATGACTTTAGACCTAGCAGATCATCCAGAAGTTCTTATTAAAATTTAAACAAGATAACAGATTATTAACATATACAAAACTCAGATTTAATCACAGTTTCCTTAATTACTAAGTTTAGATAAAATATATTTTAATTTTCCTAACTACATTCTTTTTACTAATAACAAAAGCAAACATTAAGTTTTGTCATGTGGACAACACAATTACACACATTATACACACATTACACATGAAAAGATTCAAAAAATTATTTAGATAAGAATTCAGTTTTGGAAATGTGTAAGATTTGGACAGGAATGAAATTTAAGCAGAAAAGTCAAAACAATACATAAATTATATGTCTGATATTGTCAGCCTTTTTTTTGGAGAATTTAGCTATTGCTGTTAAAAGCAATTCTTTTAATTCTAATGGCAGGCATGGATTATATTAGTAGCAATGGTTTAAACTCATCTGTACGAATTTCAAAGGATGTTAACTGCAACTTAGTTAAACATTTCTTAAATTAGATGAAATAGAAAAGGAAAAAAAATCTATAAAACAAGCTAGACAAAATCAGCAGTAAAAAAATACTTACTTCTGTTGTGGACAATCTTTTGTCCCCATTATCACTTCCAATGCCAGAGTCTGGTCCGTGATTTTTATTGGGATAAAAGTCCTCTATGCTGCTTAATAAAATAAAAATTAAAAAATAAAAAAAAAAAAAGGAATGAAAGAAACCAGCTTAACTTTGCTATAGGAAAATAAACATCCATTAAAATATATAGATTCTATATATCCATCTACAGTTGCCAATACAGAATTTTTGCACAACACCAAATGTGTAAAGAACAAATTTTTAACCTGCAAGAGTTTAAGAAAGAAAGAGTCTCAAAAAAAGTTAAAGGAGGAAAGAACAAATATCATACTTTCCACATCTATGCAATTTTAGAATTGTTTTATTTAATTCAGAAGTATTTTTTGGAGAATTTAGCTATTGCTGTTAAAAGCAATTCTTTTAATCCTAATGGCAGGCATGGATTATATTAGTAGCAAATATATTCCCTATTAGACAGTCATACAGGTTTTAACCTGCACTAACAGCTACGTAACATTCTGTCCAAATGTATGCCCTCTAAAGACAGAAAGCCATCATCACGAGCAGGGTGTGTTTTTCTAACTGCACACTGAAGCCTGGCTTTTAATCAAGATCATCTGTAAAGTTTAATTAAACAATTCTCACTGCTACAAAGGTGATGAACAGTAATAATACTCTTGATCTTTTTCATTTTGCAATACATTTTAGTAGTAGGTCTTAAGCAGCACAGGCTTTCAGGTAGCAGTTGCGGACCACGGTTTCTACAGGCATTTAGAAGCATTCCATGGACACTGTGGACTGATTCCGTAGTGGCACGGTTGCCTGAGACCATGGACTGAATCTGATAGTTCAACGTGTTCTGTGTAAGCTTTACTAATAATTTTAATCTCTCCTTTGGCCTTGAGCCCAATGAGTGCCACAAGTAGCACGCAACATTTTAGGCAAATAGACAAAAAGAATATTGTTTCATACAGTCATTAATGGCAAGTCAACCGAACACAGAAAATACAAGAGCTCTCCCATTTATAAATTACTCAAGAGGTATACAGTACATATGTCCAAACAAGTATACTGTACTTTTTGACCTCAAGAGCAATCCAATCAAAAAATCCTCAGGATTTCACTGATATTTAAGTTACAGCTTCCCTAAATACATATTCAGGAGGCAGACTTTCCATCCAACAGACTATATTCAGAATATTTATGAGAACATAAGTTAATTGTTTTGACATATCTGTTTGGGAAATAAAAATAAATAAATAAATAAAAAGTATTCCAATAAATAAATTTAAAACATACCCTTGCCCTGATTTCCAAATCTTAACTGAGTAAAATCAAAATTTTTCACAGCTACTTGGATGAGCCAATTTAGACTCCAGTAAAATGACCTTAAAAAGCAAATACTGTAACTTCTAAAGAATAAGCAAACCATTGAAGTTACATCTATTAAACTGTAATAAAGACATTCTTTCTTACAACCCAAGGATCGCTTCATAATAAATGGTAAGAAAAATAATTTTAAAATACCATTGAACAACAACAACAAAAATCCGTTACTCACCTGTCTGTGAGTGGCTGGGAAGGGATTCGTTTACCCAGCGACGGAAGATCCAAGGAATCTGGTTTTTTATCTATTCTGAGGCATGCCTGAATGCTGAGGAATTTAAATATATGTACTTTACCCTTTAAGCATATCTGGAAACAAAAAATATTTAATTACATAGCATGTCTCTTGAAAATGCACCCCAAAAAATACTTCATACACTGATTAGCTTGTGCCTACAATTTCCCACTAGCAGAAATACAGCTAGAAAATGAAAACCTGGTTGGTATTAACTTAGAACAGCTTCCTCTTTCTTAAGATCCTAATGCAAATTACTGAAGCAGAATGTTTTCATACTAACCTGTGCTGGTGGTATCTGCATTGGATTGTTATCCAAAACTATTACTTGTAAGTGACGTAACTTTCTGTAACAAATTGGAATTTCTGTGATTTTATTACAAGAAAAATCCAGCTTTACCAAGGGAAGGTCTCCTAACTCTGTATTGGGAAAAAAAAAAAATAAGGTATCTAATTAACACTTTACCTAATTTATCTACATCAAAAAAAAATTATGATGAACAGCTTACCATCTGGCAACATATGGAGATTATTTCTTCTTATGTTTAATTCTCTGAGTGACTGCAGTTTTCCTATTTGCTGAGGAAGAACCTGAAGTTCATTACAGCTGACATCCTAGGTAAAATATAATGAAAAAATTAACTGAACATTTTAAATGAAGTTAAACCAAGGAAAACTGCTATCAGAGCTGCTATAAAACAAACTATTTTTAAAAAATAAAAAATCCTTTGCTTTCTCCACAAAGGGAAATACCACCACAGCAGATCTCACTGTTTCTTCATTAGCGATTCACGTTTCATGAACTCATTTCAAAAGGTTAAAGCAACAAATAACAGAAGACTGGTTTTGAGATTTAAACTGTACCCCAGGAAAAAGAAGATCTGGGTGTATTTCCCATGTCAGCTACAAACTTCTTGTGTTACTGCAGGTAAATGATTTACATTTTGCTTCTTTCATAAAAATTCTCCTTCCTTAAAACCCTTGAACCAATGCAACTAAAAATTTGCTAAGTGTAATAGCAAGCTCACCAACTTTTTTGGACTCAAGCACTAGAGGGTGACAATGCTACATTAAATGAGCACAGACTACAGCTACTTCTGCCAGTAGTTGAGTTTTGGTCCATACGGAATCAACAATCACATCGATATAAATAAAAACCAGTATCTAACATTTTCTATTTCTGACTCAATAAAGAGGTGGAATGCCTTTCTTAAAACCATCTTTCTAGCATGTGGCTTGGTTGTCAATTTTTTAAAAATTTATATAAACCTCTTGTTCTGTGTTCTAAAGAGGTATGATACAGGTAATAGAATGAAATTCTCTGGCATGTCCAGAATCTGTCAACAAGCATGCTGTTCTTGGTGTGACAATTATGAAAAAACAAGCCAAAAACACCATATCCATAATTCTGAAAAATATTTGCTTTCTGTAAACAACAGCAGTGCATCCCACCTTGAAGTCCCATAACACTGAAGCAAGCATACAGAATTTCTCAAAGAGAAGAGTATAAGACACTAGAAGTACAGAACAGGACAACATGGAATGGTGTAACTTTTACTAAGAGTATGGAGTAAATAGAGTTGAACTCTCCAGCTAAAATATTCCAAAAGATACAAGAAAAATAAATAAAACCATGATTACTGTAAAGAAAAAAAAATTATCAGGGATTAAAATGAAGTAATCTGAAAAGCAATTTTATTTATGAACAACTTAAGATTAAAGTTAACCTAACATGCTGATTTGTGTTTATTCCCATATATTTTTTCTGTAATTGCATATCACTGAATGAAAGACTGAATTAATTTTGAATTCCTGTATTTAAAAATTAGTTATTAGTATATTTCTCACACTGTAAATAAACTCCTTATAGTTCAAGTTTACTTAATATAATAGTTCATAGTTATACTTACCAGCTCCATTAGATCTCTCAACTTCCCTATTTCTTCTGGAATGGAGACCAGCTTATTATTACTGACAACCAGAACTTTAAGTGGAAGATCAAACAGGTATTTTGGCAACGTTGATAAAAGATTTCGACTTGAAAAAAAGAAAAATGAACAAGCAAGGCTAAATTATAATACTCTCTTTAAGCCTGATGGTAAGTCTCAGATGCACATCGTACAACTTTTGTCCTATTCCAGGAGATATTCTCTACCTTTTTCCCACAATTTCACCTAAATTTAAGCTATAAACTCCATCATAAATTTCTTACCAGACACAGCCTCCATCACACACGTAGAGTTTAGGTCCTCATTTCATTTGAATAAACGAGAATGTACTATAACTGAACTTTCTAATGCTAAAACGTACAGAGAAATATGTTAGAAGAAATAATAACTACCACTGGCAAATGCAACCATAAACAAAAACAAGTATTACAGGAAGTTCTAACTCACAATCTCAAAGCTCTGTGCACTGACACCCCTATTTTGATGGAGAGGTACTGCTCATCTTGCACCTTGTCACAACTACTGTGGCTCAAGTTACTAATGACGGACCTGTGTCTGTTTAACTGTTAAAAACAGTACGATGTTATGCTGACAGACTGACTTTACTAACATTTACTGTTAAAAACAGTAAAAAAAAGTCTGTCAGCATAACATTAAAAACAAAGAAAACTTCCTAAACTCTCCTTAATGTCAGCTACTGAAGTATATTGACTGAAATTTTGTAATGTAGTAGGTTCCTTTCCATAAAGGAAGCAACAAGAACTGCTGGCTCTAAAATACCAAGCATATGGCAAACAGAACAATTTGTAACTACCAGAGCACAAATTTGGACAAAAGGGCACTTTATATCATAAAGAAGGAGGATGCCACCTTTCCAATGAGGCGAATTATATAAAGATGAAAAATGAAAAGCATTACTCACCTAATGTTAAGGTAGGTAAGCATTTGTAGATTTTTTATAGATTCTGGAATGGATTTGATGCAGTTATGATACAAATTTAAAGTTTCCAGTGGTGCAAACAGCCAGACATCAGGAGGAATTTCAGTAAATCTATTCTTCGAAAGATCTAGAATCAAAAGGAAAAAAAAATCCTTTAAGTCAAAAATTTCGTGCAATAAGATTAAAATACCCACTGTTATTGTTGTCATGGTCCTAAAAATTAAGGTGTAAAGTAAGCGTAAAGTAATTCAGTTTTACCGGATGCTACAGTGTATAATTAATTTACCAAAAAGACTTAAAATACTAAAATAGTGTTATTTGATATGCACTTAAACAGAAAACAGAAAAATGACAGGAAATTAAAGATATATTACCAATAATTAAGAACACCTAAAAGGAAACAAAATACTGTTTGTCCCTCTTCCATTAGCCTAAAAAATTTCAAGTGGAATATGACCTTGAATCCTGGAAATTATCAATTAACCATCAAACCTGTGTCATTAAAGTTCATGTAACTATCTTCTTGAAAGCAAGAGATTTACTTTAGAAAGAACATCTACTTTTTCTGAATGTAGGTCTAGTTCCCAAGTTAGGATAGTTCCAAAGGATGTGGTTTCTCAAAAATGCTGAACAGAGTCTTTTAACAAAGCAGCAATGCAGATCTCTTGCTATTTCAGGCTTTAGTTCTTAGTTTTTAAGAACTTGCAAAAAGTAACTGTTTTTGCTTAGCTTCCATCATATCATCAGCAGAACAGTTTCTTTTGTTCTACTAAACCAAAGAAGTGGATTTGAAAGTGCCTGGAAGAGTGGCTAAAAGTCACTGTCAGGTTCAAAGAATAGAGCTTAACAGCTTGAAACCAGCAAACCAACTAACTACCAGTGGCATTTCTCAGGGGTCAACATTCGATTTGGTACTGTTTAGATTGTTTGGAAAGCAAGATGGAATCTGCTCTAAGCACATGAACACCCCCAAGACAGAGGGATAGAAGGGGCAACTCACATACTGGATGGTTGGGAGGCCAACCAGAGTGACCTCAGCTGGCACACACCTCATCTGGTTTAGTAAAGGCAAATGCAAAGATGTGCACCTGTGGCAGAGCAACTCCACACACTAGCGCAGGCTAGTGGATGAAAGGGTAGATTGCCTAAATTAAAACTGAAGCAGCTTGCTGGCACTTTAAACAAGAATGGTTTTACATGGGTTAATAGACTGAAGAAGCAAGGAAAGCTGCTAAGTATAGAATTGCACACAATTTAAGGTGACAACCCCTCTAGAAGTGAGAAAAAGGAATTCTTTGCTTAACTGATTTAGATGGGAAAACATTCAATTGAGGGGTGTTATGTGAAAACCAAAATAAAGACGCTATCAATGATCGCTTATGAATCACAGGGTATTTTGATTCGCTATCTCTACAGAAACAGAAGTGAGAAGTACAACATTACAAAGGTTACATTTGAAAGGGGAACTACAAAAACATGAAGAAGTTAACTCTGTTTAAAAAGAAACAAAGCAGCAGCTAAGTCTTTACTGACTGTACAAAGACCATTTAAAATCAGTATATTAGAAGTTCAGAACAGAAGAGTTTGAGAAAAAAGCTAGTTTGGAGAGGAAGCCATTAGATGTAAGAATGTATCTCACAAGTTTAAATCATGATCAGAAGGAAAAAAAATGCTACTTTTAGATTACATTTAAACTGCAGTAGGGCCACCAAACAGAATTAACATCATGTTTGCCTTGTTCTTGCACTTCTCTCTAAGCATTCAATATCAGTTACCACCAGAGGCATGCTGCTAGAACAGATGGGACTTTTATTTGATCCAGTGCAATCATATTTATGTTCAAACTTTGTATTTCAAATTCAGCATGCATCTTGTGCAAAGATTAGCTGAGAAATTTACACTTGAACAACTTCACCTCAGTATTTTCATTTAAAATGATGATTCATGTTGTTTTGTTTGCTGTGTCTTTTTCCCCTTCTCAGAGATCCAAAATCGTATTTAGAAGTGAAATCACAAAGGTAAACACGAAGGTAAAAGAAAAAAATGTGACAAGAGATCTGTTCTACTAACCAGCAATATGTAAAATATTTCCTATTTTTTTTGGTAATGCTTTAGTATGGTCTAAGAAAAAAAAAAAAAAAAACATACCTCACCCACAAACTACAAAGCACAACACACAACAGAAACTTTAAGTAATTAGTCAATGTAAAAGTCAGAAGTCAATGTATAAAATTAAAATCATACATGCAAGCCCTGATTCTAGAGATATACTTTTAGTTGATCTAAACATGGCTTGGAGATCAACAACACATGGAACATGGGTACAATTTATTAGTGATCTGTCAGATGCAATATGATTCTGGAAGGGAAAAAAAACACTGCAGAAACACCTGCGTATGGTGATTCCCAGAGATCAAAATTTTTTCCACAAAGCTGTCATCTTTCAATCTAAATACTGTCATGCTAGCATTTACATCAATAACAATGCATGTTACATGATTTCACTACCACCTCAGAAAAAAAGTTAGAAAGAAAAAACATGCTGACAGAAAACAAATTTTAAATGAGTGTTTGTAATGAAATAATAGCATGCAAATCAAGACTAGTAGATATTTAAGGCTTCTAAACCAACTCAAAATAGGCGTACCCTAGTCCACTGGCTAGGGAGAAATCTCCCTGTACTCAACAGTTCTGTTTGTGCTACTGAAACTCTAGTTCCTGAATCCTCAATACCACCACTCAGCTTCTAACCTATGACAGAATTACAATTTGTGTAATTGTTTCAAAACATGTAGAGCTCCCCCTCCCCCCCAATTCCAAGTTCAAGACCTCTTAGTATATACACTACTCCAATGCTGTAAATTAGCTTATCACCATGAGATTTGGTTGAGTTTAAATCACCAATAATCTGTCATCCTGTCATTCCCATCACAACTGTGTATTTGTGCTGAATAGGACTTATGACACAGTTTATTCAATAACCTTAGTCCATATCCCTGTTTTCACATGTCTCTTTTGAGATATGAGAGATGTGAAAACATTCCAAGTCTGTGCCTCTCCTGTTCAGGTACGTTTGTAATACCACAAAAGCCATATTTCCACATTATCTTTAGTCTTGCCATCTTCTTTGCTGGGAATAATTAAATGCAGATGCTCAGAAATGTTATTAAAAAGAACCACTGATGAGCTAACATTAAACTCAAATTATCTGCATCTGAAAATATCATCCTTCATTTTAATACTCTGCCAGCACCAAGCTGACAAGACCTCAAAGCCCTAAGAGCTTACAAGCATTAGAAGAAAACAGTCTAGAACACCAACACACTTGTAATACATATTTTTACTTGCTCATTTTAGTGATCCTGTTTTGAGAAGTGAAAAGATAACAAAACTCATGGAAATAGTACATATACTGGTTGTTTACTAGCAAACCAGAGCTGTCAGTTTTTGTTGTGACATTCCAGTACTAAATAACTACATCTAAGTATACATGTAATCATTTGTCTTCAACGTTATCACTAAGAATACTCATTTTCTATCTTGCTTTAATCCTCCAGGATTAGGGAAAAATGGATTAATGAGTCAGCAGATATTCAAAGGTAAAATTTGAATTTACTGACCTTAAACCAAAGTCTTTTTAGCCCATTAGTGAAGTCACAAATAAAAAAAGTCACATACACACACAAAAAAAAAAAAGGAAGAAAAATATATGTTTCACTCTCTAGTAGAACCTCAAGACTCCTTGTCAAGTTTGGTGAGAAACTAAGAAAATAAAAGATCTGATTTTTACTACTAACCAAAGAAATGGCACTTAGCAGGAACAAACCAATTTAACCAAGTAAGAATGTTTTCTTCAGCTGGACTGAAATAAACATAGGCTTCCAGGATAATCCAGAAAACACATTTCACAAAGACAGAAATATCGCCAGAGATGCTCAAAACTCAACTGGACAAGACCCTGAGCAACCTGACCTAACTGGACTTGTTCTAAGCACGTGACTCTTCTTGATGACCATGAAAAGCTCTTTAAAGATATTTAAATATCGGATTTAAAATTGTTGATTGTTTGTATTATACAACTGTAACAATCAGCACCGTTTGGGTATTTAAAATGTCAGTTTTCCTCTTTACTATCATAACGAAACAAAGATGCATCTAAAAAAACATGCCTAAATACAGATCTGCCTCCTATAGAGGAACCTAATAATTGTACCAATCAAGAATTTTGATGGCAGCATTAATTTAAAAACAGTCTTTACTTGGAGCTTTCAAAAACGGCGCTAAACGGTGGGGGCGGGTGTTAAGTCTGCCTTAAAAAATTAGTATCATGTGTCCTGTTTGACAAAATTAAAGTGAACACTCCTCTAACTGTGTTTTAAGCACTGTGCTCCTATGCCATTAGCTAGTACAGGCATGATGGAAAACAAAAGAAAAAATAGTCAGAAACTGAAAGCTAGATCTGGTGGGAGAAAGAGAAGAGAGACTACTAAAGAGTATTTTTCTCAGGGATTCTGATGAGAAGTCCTTTGCATAAGCTACCTAGCACTTTCCAATTAAATGTAAACAATGTACAAAACAAGGTTTCTGAAAGTACTGATTCCTCCTTATTTTCAGGAACCTTAAAAGAAATGAGCTCTTAATCTTGCCAAACTTAGACCAAAAGGCAGGCTCTCTAGCATTCTCCTCAAACACTATACAGCACACTCGCAAGTTGAGAGTTCTTAACACTACGGCACAACTACAGTTGTTACACATAGAAACGTTTTATAATTTCCACTTGAAAAGTCAAAAAAACAGAACCCTGGATATTTACATAACTAAGATCAGAACTCTCAACTCAGGTTGCAAAATTAATGGCAGAACAATTAAATATGCCAGAATTTAGAATGACTGCATATAAACAACTACTTCAGCTGCAAAACAATTTTATTTTTTTAAAATAATTTACTGGCAAAAAATGCTCAAGAATTACAGGAAAATCATTTTTGCACATAACTTTATGCATTTCGTATCCAAATGAAACATTTGCTCTCATAAATTAAGAGCTATTGTAAAGGACTATACTTAAACTGAACATCTATCAACTCTTATGCACAATAAAGAAACTCTGACATACCTGCTAGATACTTTATCTCTTGGGAAATTAAACTTATCAGCATACTTTCCCTGCCACAAGCAAATTTAAATACATTTAGAATCTACTGTTAAAAGTGTATGTAATATCATTTAAATTGATTTTTTCCAGGTGTGTATACTCTGAAGTCAAATAGAAGCATAGCCTGTCTTCATCTAATCTTTGTAGTTGCTACATATTTTAACTGACATACTAAAATGATAAAGATTAGACAAAAAAATCAGAAGTGGCTCAATCCCAGCGAGCATTTTGTATGAAGTCACAAACACCAGTAGTCACACTCTGCAGCACGATCTTCCCACAAATGGGAAGCAGTGGCACAATTGTTGTGTTTTTTTTTAAAGCAGCCGACACACGGGTACCAGTCATTATGAAGTCAAGCCTGAGTATTTAACTTTGAGGTTGACTTTTTTATTTTCAAAAAAAATAGGCTCTTGAAGATTATTTTATATATATGTATATGTTTAATATCATCTAAACGATCTGCCAAATGATTTTTAATATGACATCACCATAATTGAAGTTTAATTCCAAAACACCTGCAATATTAACTTTAAAACCTGTATATAGAAAAGCTCCCTCATAACCAATTAAACTTTAAAGGCCGTTCTAGCTTTCCAATGCAAGCCTTTCTAATCTCAGCATGGAATGAATATGCAGGAATAGCAAATCACTTTGTTTCTATAGGAGCAGAAAATCATTTAAAGAAATAAAGTTTTTTAAGTACCTGCTCAGAAGGATCTACTTTACAAATCATATATTTGGAAATTTCATACTTAAATAAACTTACATTACCTGCCACTTCATTTTCACTTCGTGATTAATATTGCAGTAGCTTCACACACACTGCTTTTTCAGCTGAATTACTTATACAGCTAGTTCTGCTTCTCTGTGTCCAGTCTTGTTTCTATTTGTCTTAGGCATGATTTTGTTATGATTTCACTTTCATGTCCTTCTCTAGCTTCAATATGTTGAATTACATCTAGTCAATCAAAGGAAACCAGTTGATGTGATCTTTTTGGATTTCAGTAAAGCTTTCGACACCGTTTCCCATAGGATCCTACTGGACAAAGTGTCCAGCACACAGCAAGACAAAAACATTATACAATGGGTGAGCAATGGGCTGACGGGCAGGGCTTAAAGGGTTGTGGCAAATGGGGCCACATCAGGCTGGTAGCCAGTCACCAGTGGGGTGCCCCAGTGCTCCACTTTAGGGCCAGTCCTCTTCAATGTTTTTTATAAATGATTTGGATGTAGGACTGGAAGATGTTCTCAGCAAATTTGCTGACGATACTAAACTTAGAGGAATTGTTGACTCTGTTGAGGGTGGAAAGGCCTTGCAGAGAGATGTGGACAGATTGGAGAGCTGGGCAATCACCAACTCCATGAAGTTTAACAAGAGCAACTGCCAGGTCCTGCATATGGGATGAGGTAACCCTGGCTATACATACAGACTAGGCAACAAGACGCTGGACAGCAGCCCTGCAGAGAGGGATCTTGGGGTTGTGGTTGATAGAAAGCTGAACACGAGCCAGCAGTGTGCCCTGGCAGCCAGGAGGGCCAACTGTATCCTGGGGTGCATCAAGCACGGCATTGGTAGTTGATCAAGGAAAGGATTGTCCCGCCCTATGCTGGTGTGGCCTCACCTTGAATACTGTGTGCAGTTCTGGACACCACAGTACAAAGAGGATGTGAAACTGTTGGAAAGTGTCCAGAGGAGGACTACTAAAATGGTGAAGGGCCTAGAGGGGAAGACATATGAGGAACAACTGAGGTCACTTGGCCTGTTCAGCCTGGAAAAGAGGAGGCTAAGAGGAAACCTCACCGGGGTCTACAGCTTCCTCACGAGGGGGAGTGGAGGGGTAGGTGCTGATCTATTCTCTTTAGTGACAAGCAATAGGACCCGAGGTAATGGTGTCAAGCTGCAGCAGGGGAGGTTCAGGCTAGTTATCAGGAAGAGGTTCTCCACTGAGAGGGTTGTTGTGCACTGGAACAGGCTTCCCAGGGACACAGTCACAGCACCAAGCCTGTCAGTGTTTAAGAAAGATTTGGACTGTGCTCTTAGTCATACGGTCTGAATTTCTGGGTAGACCTGTGTGGTGCCAGCAGCTGGACTCGATGATCCTCGTGGGTCCCTTCAAACTCAAGATATTCTATGATTCTAACTTATAAGTGAATATGCTGAAGTTGTAAAGCTGACAATTTTTTAAATGATAACTCAAGCCGAAGGCACAAAACAATGCTAAAAGCAGAGAATGGAGTTTTCCTTCCAAACACTTATCTTGACTGCATGCAGTTCCTGGCTTATCTCAAAAAATATAGGGTACAACAAAGGATGTAGGTACACGTGTGAGAATTTTTCAGTATAAGAGGAGATTATACAGAGTAGATTTCATCAGCCTGGAATAGAAAACTGAGGTCACAAAATCCATTTGCATCATTTTCAAGAGAAACATTGGGCTGCAAATAAAGTTACCAATTAACAGGTTAAAAAATATTATTTCAATGAAGAATACTGGAGTAGATAGACCTTTGGTATACATACAGTTCAATTTATATAGTAGAAAAATGTTTTTCCTATATAGAACAGTTAAGGATCACAGACTGCACATAAATTGAGATCAGTACCTATTTTTAAGTACCTACTAGGTCAAAGATTAGAAAAGAGAAAGAGAACCCTTCACAATTCAAACAACAATAGTTTGACAGTAAGGAGAATAATAGGCAGAAGATTTTGAAACTGAAAGGAGAAAGAGTACGTTTTAGCCTTTACACAGTCACAAAATTGCAACATGCATAGGTGAGAGACTTAGGACTTCTGAGCACATTCAGAGAAGTACAAGAGGAAGCCACCAATATGTCCACTATTAGCAGCTAGACACAAATGAAAAAAGTAATTACCATGGCCAGTTTAACAGCTCTGGTACACATTCAATCATTTAATCCTTTTTCTAACACATGCACCGTCTCTTGATATACTATTAAGCAAAGCACAAGGTACTGGACTGTGGTAACGTGACCATGTTTCTCCTGACAAAACACTACCAAAAATTTTAGCTCAGGGCTGCTCCATGTTAGGTAGGAGCTAGCAACCTTGTCACGTTGCTTCTCTATTTTACATTCCTCCGCTTCTGCTTCTTCTTTGAGCTGTTTAAAAGAAAGAAAAACACTCCCAAAACGATGGGTTGCTATAAGCAGCTTATTTTTTTTTTTTTGCATTGGATGATTGGCAGTGTGCAGAATAGCTTTTAATTTTGTGAAAAAGACAGTAAAAAAAGATAGGAAGTAATGTTTGGGTTCTACATCCAACAATTCAAGAGCTAGAAAATATCTGCTCTATGGTTATCCACATCACTAATTTTAGTTACACAGCCTGTGCAGTGAAAGCAACACAGGAAGAAACCGCACGTGACCGCATAATTAAAGATACTCAAAAAGCACAGAGGAAAGGCTGTTCAGGCAACGAGAAACCGTACTTTACAGATTCATCATTCCTGGCTTGTCAAACAGCACTACTAAAGAATATCCTAATATCCTTTTTAAAATATATATATTCTTATTACATTAGGGCCTTAACCAAAAGGGCATCCCCTCAGATTGAACCACAGCTCTTCCATGTGAAATACATTTTTCTGTATCCGGAACAGATCAATGGTTTTCTATCACAGCTGACTTCTGCTGGGGAGGAGGAATTGAGATCCAGTACATTGGCTTTGAAATCAAAGTAGCCTTCCAGCCTTTAATATAAGTTCTTGTCCACTACATATTGGCAACACCTGCTGAAACAAAATGATAAAGTGACAAACTTAAGTAGATGCTTGTTTTAACAAACAGATGGACAGGGATTTGCTCATTGTGTAAGTTACATCTGCTGGCTAGCAAGCTATGAACAGGCCTGTGATGCAGAGTTCCTTTAAGCCATGTACTACTCATCTTTGTTGAGAAGTTATACATTGGCCCACCAGTCAAACAGAACCCTTCAAACACTTGGGAACATATCAGAAATAATCATGTCTGCCCAAGCGATAAAGGCCTTAGTTCTGTAATAAAAAAAATCCCAGGTCCATTCGAAGAATGGCAAAAGCCGTTGGACAAGACCATGGACAGCCACAGAAAACCAGGAATTTGGAAGCCTCTCCACATTGTCAAGGAGAACCTTTACAACAAATAAAAAATACTGACTAACTCTGTATTTTCTGTGAAATTTTAGCCTTCAGACAGTCCTTGTTTTTGTTTTTTGCTTTTTTTTTTTTTTTTTTTTTTTTACTAAAGACATATTCTAGCATTAAGTGTCAGCCTTGCCAGGAGAATTAGTATACACTTTTGAGTCAGCTCCAAGAAATCTTCACAAGTCAGATGAGAAGACACTTTTCACAAACAACAACAAAAAATCTAAGAAAATCTAAGAAAAATCTAAGAAATCTAAGAAAAAGCGACTGCTGTGTCACTTTTAGCTTTTGCATCTTCTGAGCATGAACACCACTCCAGAAAGTCTCCTATAACCTGTTTGTTTCCATTCAAACATGAAGAAGTCATTACTGAAGAACTACATGTCTCAAGATGTTTGAGTTCTACAATGTAATCTAGACTTACGATATACATCATATGTGTTTCTTCAATTGAAAATTGAATTTGCTGTTCCTATTCAATCACTTGCTGTCTCCTGAGTCAAGGTTGGTACCACCAACAAAAATAACTTTATTCTTTCAGGCAGCAGCGGAGTAGTACAAATAACATTTTCATGTAATTCACATTGAACGTTAAGCTATAAATGTTATTGCTTTTAAACTTGTAATTGCACTATTCACTATATACATCATATTTTTGGCCCTTGTAAGGTAAAAAAAACAGTCATGCCCTTAGTATACGCAATGGCATCATAAAGAAGCATGATTCCCCTTACACCATACCCCCAGCACACCCATGGAGGAATCACTATGTGGGAACTTGGCCCGTGGTAGTGAAATTGTTATTAACCATGACAGGAGGGCTCATTCTCAAGTCAGACTTGGAATATACTGGTGTTACTCCTCAGCTACATGAAAAGGCAGCAGGTGGTAACAAAGAAGAAATTTCAGGTTAATGTAACAGGCAATCACTCGACTACTCATAATTGCTTGGAGGTTCCCTTAAAATTAAAAACAGGGACTCAAGTTTCTTGTGACAAAGCCACGAGTAAGCCTGATGGCACCAGTATATTCACACAGAGCAATTTTTTTTTTTTTCTGTCAGTCCAATACCTTGTACTGTTAACTGCTCACAAAAAAAGTAAGGAAATTTCCGAAGGCATTGGTTGACTTGAGTCAGGATGGCCATATAGCACAGGAACCTAACTACAAGAAGAAACAGAACAGAAAACACATCTCTTCAGCTAAGCAGACAGTGATTACATTGATGTGATTACTCAATTACTTAACTGCCAGGGGCTTAATGTTGTTCACACAGCAAGAAGCAAAATTACGCACGTTAATAAAGTGATTGGAATATTCATACACCTCTTGATATCTTGCAACTGATTTTTTTCTCCCCCAAGAAGTTCATTTAACAGCTGCACAAGACTTGTTTGAACAGCCAGATGAAAAATTCTAGCAAACCAGAAAATAAAAGTATTTTTGCCAAAGAGCTGCAATGCAAATTCACAGTTAACAAAAGATATGACAAACATAAGGCCAGAGCTAACCCGACAGATACTGTTCATATGCTTTTAGTTCAGCAGTAAGCTTTGTCACATAAATTACGATGCCAAAAATGTATTATATTATTTGCCAATTATGTACTGGTAAACCATTACATAAGTTAGATATAAAATATGGCCAAGCCTAAAAAAAAAGAAAAAAACCACCTCCAATCCAAGGGTATTTTTGATGATAACAGCAGTTGTGCTTTAAGAAGCATGCGTGTGTGTATACATATAAAACTGTAGTGTTTTTACTTCAGCAACAGGAAGTTATTTCTAGGGTTGATTTTACTGATGCTAAAGCAGAATATTCTGGATTTACAGTGACACTGCAGAACCTACTGCATTCAGGCTTGTGATATGGAAAAGAAACTGTATCTAGGTTTGTATGTGAGAGATATATACTTTTATTTTTTTTTAGTGTTTGCTTCAAGTATCACAGAACTGAATTTCAGAGAGTCACCAATTTAGAACTGAAAGTGAAACACAGCAAATCTTTTTGACCCAAGGTCCCTATCCCCCCTTGTTTCAGCATATATCCATAACCTTATTCATGGGTATATTGTGGCACGAAACAGCAATAACTGTGAAAAATGCCAGTAAACAAATGCCTACAAGATAGTAGTTGATCCTACATCAAAAGTTCTATGCCATACTGACACTGTAAAGGATGCCATAGATTCACCAGCAGAATACCATTTACTCACTCACCAAAAAAAAAAAAAAAAAGTCCACAGATAAGGTCAAAATAAGGACTACAAATCTTTTGTTTACAAGCAAGTTTTTGCAAGGCCTCTAAAATTCATATTCCATTTAATTAATTCATAAGTACTATAATAAATCATCATTATGAGAAGGTTTTTGCATAGACACACATCAAGTATTTAAATAAGTGCTTACAGAACAACATGCACTATGGCTATTTTTGTCAGAGGCTGCCTTTAAACATTTTCACACAACATCTTTCATGATGAAGGTCAAATCCTGATGGTGGTGACTGGGCTCTACTACATTTGAAAAGATAAAGATAATAGCACTGCAGACAGCTTTTACTCAAATGTGATGGAATTCAAAACAAAGCTAAAAATTAAACACAGTTACAATTTGAATTAATAAGAAGCAAACAAAATATGGATCCTCGATGCACCTGCTTCAGGTTACATAAAAATTCCTTTTAATAATATTCCCTATATGCAACATCTGATTTTAAAGCTTTAACTATTGAATATTTATACAGTGAATCGGTCTACTACGGTGCTGCATAATTTTTATGCTATTACATGGAAACAGGTTCCATGAAATAACAATTGTTTTTAATTTAATGTGGTGCTTCCATTATGACATAACACACTTTTACCTATCCCTATTCTGCACTGCACGTAGGGATGCATCACATGTGCCAGAGGGGAAAAAAAAAAAAAAAAAAAGAGAGAGAATAAAACACTAATATCCTACAAGCCATTAGCAGGCTTGGTACAGGATACAGGAATTGGATTTTGTAAATCAGTCCTTTACAAATTCTACACCCTACGCAACCAAATATATCGCAGGAGAACAAGTACATCGCTATTTAACTCTGCACAAACTGCAGCCCACAACAAAGACCAACAGAACGAGTATTTGGTAGAGCAGGAGCGCAGCACTGTCAGAGATGGATAAGGTGCCACAATAGGCAGTCTCGTATCCAAAACAATAACCCGGCTATTCGTAATCTATGGGGAAAGAAAACCCACAAACCAAACAAAATCACGCAAGGCATTGATTCGCCTCGACAACGCTCGGGAAAGCCACCGCTCCTCCTGAACAAAAGATGCCAGACCTCTCATTAACATTTTGCTCTAGCACGTTAACTCAGAACGCTGCCTTTCCAGCAGCGCATAAACCCAGCCAAAACCTGACAACAAAACCTCTGCGAAAAAAAAATAAAATAAAAAAAATAAAATAAAAAAGCAAGATCTGCTTCTCCAGCGGCTCGCAGGGAAACCTCTCCGAGCTCATCTCCCCTCAGAGCCCTGCCTGCAGGCCGGGCACGGGGCTCCCAGCGCGGATCGCAGCCCCCCCCCCCCCACCGCCGCCCCCACCCCTCGCAGGCCGCTCCCCGCCGCCGCCACCACGGGGCCGCCCCGCGGCAGGAGCCGGCCCCACCGCCCCCCCCCAGCCCCACACCTGCTTGCGTGGTGTCGCTGAGGTCGTAGCCGCTGCCGGGGAAGTCGCGGAGCTTCCTCCCGCTGAGGCAGAGGATGCCCGAGCTGCCCGCCTCCTCCAGGGCCCGGTCCAGGCTGCGCACCGTGTGCGGCTGCGGCAGGGTGGCCGCGCCCCAGTGCGGCCCGGCCGAGAAGGAGAGCGTGAGGTGAGCGGGGATCCCCAGCCCCCCCGGACCGTTGCCGTTGCCGTTCCCGTTGCCGTTGCCGCCGCCGCCGCCCCCCTGCCCGGCCGCCATCTTCGCGCGGCGCAGCCCAGCCCCACAATAACAACAGCGGGGCCGCCCGCCGCCGCCACGCCACTGCGCAGGCGCCAACGGGCCCGCAGGGGGTAGAAGGAAAGGAGCGGAGGGGGGGGGGGCCGCGGGAGAGGGAGATGGGAGGGGGCGGTGGGAGGGGGGGCGTGGCCTCGTCGCGCTCCTCGTCCGTCTTCGCCAATCCGCGACGGCGAGGAGGGGAGGGGCGTGGCTCCCCGAGGCGGTGCTCGCCAATGAGGGGGCGAGGGGGCGGGGCGAGTGGCGGCGGCGGCGGCGGCAGCACGCGGGGTGTGGGGGGCGCTCCGGGGGCCGCCGCCCGCGGGGCTGCGGCGGGGCCGGGTTGGGGGGGGCCCAGGGTCTCCGAATGGGCCACGGGGTGGGGGCTGCGCCGTGTCCTGGGTCAGGCCGGCTGCTTTTGGTACCGGGAACCCTTTCGGGGAAGCCTTTCGGTACCGGGAGCCGTTTGGCGCCGGTCGTGGCTGTGGCACCGGCGGTCACCGATGGCGCCCTCCGGTTAAAGGGGCGTCCCGGCCGGGCCGAGCATCTGCGGAGGAAGCCAGCAAGGAGGCACGGCTGGCCGTGACCGCACGTCCGCCGGAGTGGCGTGGAAAAGAAATGCAGAAAAAATAAAATAAATAAAATAAAATAAAGCAAAATAAAACAAAATAAAACAAAATAAAGCAAAATAAAACAAAAATGAGTGAGGAATTGGCGTGGCAGAACAAAGGGGAGCGGGTTGTGGCCCCCGCAGGGGTTAGGGAGCGCTTCTGCGAGCCTCACGCGCCTGCCTCAAAATGGGGAAGCCGAGCAGAGAGCATTTAGGCTTCCCTAAATGAGCTGGCCGCCGTGTCCTGGGCCCTGCTACGTTAATGAGGGGCTGCCTGACTGCTGGAACACTCTGGGAGATTAATTAGCTGTGTTACCATGTGATCTGCGCTCGTTACGTGCTGCATATTTATCTGTCAGAAATTACTCTAGAGTCATCATTAAGAAACGGTAAAGAAAGGCTCAGAGAGACGCATTTTAATGCATTTGCTATGGGCTTGATAAGCAGAATCAGCTTTTATGCTTTGATCCTCCTGCCGGTCCTTAAATAGATTTTTTTTCGTGCATGCATGCATCATGACTAATTTGGGGATCTAAGGGAAATTCCTCTTATAAGCAGGATGGAAGAGACTATAGCCTTCAGTCAGCAATATGTCAATGAGAGACAGCTGAACCATTATTAGTCAAAGGAGGAACAGCCCTGTAATATTCCGTGGGCGATATCTGGCCAAAATTCAAATGAACTGAATTAGCCAGGATCAGGGAGAAGGTACTGAAGAGTGAAGGATTTAATTCTTTGGTGCAGGATTTTATGGACTCTGGGATCCCTGTGTCACTGCAAATAGATTGGTTTTCCAGCAAAAGAGGCCACTGTGCAAAATTAATGTGTGGCGGGGGAAGGGTTCCCATTGTCACCTGTAAATATTGTGGCTGGCTGCTTCCTTCAGCTTTTGTGGAGCATGTGGATGCTTTTGTGGAGCGTGGGATTAAATCTTACAGCTGAGTATCTACCTATGAGTCTGCCTGCGATGAGCCTCTGCTCTTGTCCTGAAAAAGCAAATCATTCCCTGGGTTCACAGCAGGAAAGTTAGACAAACTTGTAGAAAAACTGTGGACTGCTGCATTCAGCCGGGTTGCCAACCGGAGAGGGTGGAGGTTGACAAACCCTGTGGCTGATGGTGGGCCAAGTGTGTTTGATGGTTTTGCCTGCAGACGTGGAGCAGGAGGTGCAGTGGCTCTGCTCTGCAGTTGGCAGGAGTGAATCGGAGCATCAGCCAGGAGCCAGCCCCAGCAACTAAACGTTAGAAATAGCTGCTCTGAGTTTGCAAAGCTGATGGTTTGGCACAGGGCCAGCTCAGATTTGCCATTCTGCTGTCCTCCCTTTTAGCCACATCACACAGCTGCCTGCTATTTAAAGCCGAACTGATCTCTGCAACGTCAGGAAGAGGAAAGGGGATGTTTCATTTTGAAGAAATGGGTCTGACAAATCGTCAGAGAACTCGAGTCACCATTTAGTTATGCTGGAGTTCTCGCTTATGAGGGACCTTTTTATCTTTAACACAGTATTCACTGTGTCTGCAGGTGTTCCTACTCAGAAGCACACCAAACTCACTGAGCTTCTTCAGGCACTTGCTCACTCCTTTAAATGCATTGAAGTGTCCAATAAAACAGGCCAGAAACCACAACTGAAACTTTTTCCTAGCAGCTAACAAAATTTTTTTATTTTTTTTTTTTAAATTTGCAAATTCTATCTTGAGCAAATTACTACTTATTCAGGCAGAAACTTGGAAAATGATTGCATGCTCCTATGATATGGATATGTGCAGATTTACTTTTATGACCATTTATCACCTCAAGTAGCCACACAATCAGAAGAGATGTCTGGAATGCTGCAGTGTAATAATTTGAATTGTCTTTTATAGTCTTTCAACAGTTCTTCTACCTGCTCACCCTGCTGCCCTTTCTTTTTTCATTAAGAACCAGTAATAAGAAAAACCAGAGTCACTAGTTTAGTGGCAGAAGGCTCCCAAAGCCAAACTTCTTGTCATAATGAGTAGTAAGTCATAGCTGTGCCAGTTTCTTCTATAAAACAGAGATGATAGCATTTTCTTGTTTAATAAGGCAGCTAAAATGAAAACAGGAAGAGGTAGATGTTGTAGTGAGACTGCACTAGACAAACCTATTTTCTCACTACTGTACTACAGACAGCGTCTGTGTTTCAGAAGACTGAAAACCACCGAAAATCCCCCACTTCCATGTATAGCTTCCACTTTGAAAGTCTTCGTGGTTACCCACATCCGCTCTAGATGAGATAAAAACTCATAAACTCATAAAGATATGATATCGACTAACATTGAGAGGTACTGTTAGTGCCCTAGAGGAATGAGATCTAGATAAGGCTTTGATCTACCTAACTTTCAACATGTATTGCAAGATGTGGTTATTCAAAAGTCTTGCAGTAATCTTGTTCTGGGTATGACTAAGCCAAGCCATGCTCTGAAGAAGTGCAAGAGCGGTATGGCCAGCCTGCTATGCTGTACTCACACCTCTTCTGACCACTGCTCAGCATCATTGCTCACAGCTCCACATTTACCTTGAGCACTGCCTTCTGGAGAAAGCTAGACAGGGTCATCTAGATTGGAAATGCTGGTACAAAACTGATTATGAAAGAAGCGTCGGGAAAGCAAGAGTGGAGTCCCTTATCTCTCATGTACCTTCATAACATCCCCTTCTGTCCTGCAGGCTGTGTCCCAGGTCAGGTCAGTGGCCTGGGCAACTGCGCATGACAAGAGCATCAAAACACTGCAACAGTGACACTGCTCAGGGGTGTAATGAGGTGTAATGCTCCCCAGAACTTCCCCTGGATTTGCAGACCTCTGCTGCCTGGCACAAGCTCTGGGCACCTCAAGCCAAGCAGCAGCTGCAGGGTCTGACTTGAGTAGACATCCCCAAAGATCTCAGCGTTCCTGAAATAAATACTTGAGCTGAATACAAAGCAGATCTTTGTCAGTCTGGATTGCCTTTTGCAGTGAGAAACAAAGTCCTCCTAAGATGTCAGCTTTGACCTTTCTTTGCAGTCTTTAAAGACTTCCTTGCTTTAAGCAATTAAACACCAGAGCTTCCATAATGTTCTTACTATGTTTCCTTATGAGTAGCCTCAGTCCTCCTACATGTGAGGTACTGAGATAACACATTCACAGTTATTTCAGCACTCACATGATCCTTCTGCCATCTCCGTGATTACTCTTCAATTCCTTCTCACTTTGCATACCAGTGTACAGTCTGTTCCTAATTGATACTGCTTTTCTTCTTCAAGACCTGCAAATGTCTACAACCTCACACAGAGAGTTTAAATAATCTCCAAATAACCAGATTCAAGACTCATACTAAAATGGTATCATTTGTCCCACTTTGAAAGAAAAGCAAGCAAACCAAATAGGTCAAGAGGCAAACAGCACGCTGTCAGTGCTAAAGGGTGGTGATTTATCTGAAACACCATTTTGAAAGAGCTAGAGATAACTCAAAATACTACAGTATCTGATGCTTCAATAGAAAAGCGAGCGGGATTCCATCTGCTTGCTTTGGTGAGCAATATCTATTCTTAAAAATCTTTTGTACAGACCACAATAAAACAGCAGATCCGTTAATGAGAAGGTTCCTAGTACCCTTTCCATTGGGAGCATCTGATTATTTGTACAGCTAGCAATGCTTCATTGAGCACCAGAAAATACATTCTTGAAGGCAGCAGGGAGGGCAGCTCCTACCCTCAAAGATGTAATTCCAACTACCACTTATTCCAATTACACACACTGGAAATACCTCCTCATGGTGCCACAGAGGTCTTTTGTCTTTTTTATCCTTAACTGGTCATTCTAGTGTGATTTCTAGAAGTATTTTTTAGTTGTTATTATATTTTATTTATTTTGAATAATGTGTTTGCCATGCAATAGCATACTTTCCTTGTTTGTTTATTGGCAAAATTTGAAATACATACCTTTTATTGGAGGTTTACTCTAAATCAAGAGCCTCTGAGAAGCAACATGAACTATAACTGCTCTTACACAACCAGCAACAAAGCAACCAGCAAAAAAGCTGCATGCTCTATCAGTGAATCTCCCTCTGCTGGGATGTAAGTAGGTTGGATACAGATTGCACTGGAGCTACCAAGTCCCCTGTCATCCTGTACATGTGTGGGTTGAGTCCAAGCTCATGCTATTGCAGTTATCTTTAATCAAGTATGCCATGCATTTCACAACTCACATCTCTATCACACAAAAGACTGTCTAAGATAGGAAGTAACTGTTGTGACCTTGTCCTAGATAACTGGACACGAGATGATCAACTGTAGTGTGCTTTAATACAATCATTTTGGTGTGACATCATCCTGTAGGCCTCCAGCTCTAAACATACTTTTCATGGGATGACTTTAAGGATGTTCTGCATATTCCAGAGGTATAGCTAATGGGTTTAGTAAGAGTAGTTCTGCATATACCAGGCTGAGATCTCATTTCTACTCCACATACATACAGAGAAAAAAAAAAAAAAAATCCTTCTCTAAATCCCTTGCAGTCTTACAGTACCCAGACTGCAACTGCTAAATGCATTAAGCAAATCATGGAGCTCTTCATTAACTGTTAACGAGAAGTGGATGACCTGTCAGTGAACAGTTGTTATCACTGAGCAGAACTTGATGATATGCACCTCAACCACCTTATTACATCCACTCATAAGTTTTGCATAAAAGCTGAAGTACTATCATCAAAGTAGCACACATTCTAGGAATGGTTAATGAAGGGAAAAATCAGCAAGATCAGGAGGCTTGTATTCTCAGTAAGCCTGTAGAACAGTTTTGTTCTCTTCCATCTTCTCCAGATGATTATCAAGTAGCAGCACATGGTTAAAAGGCCATGTTCAGCATCTAACAATAAAACATAAGCTCTTTGATGATGGTGCACCGATTTCGGAGCAAGCTAATGAAGCTATACGGATACCAGTACTCATTAACTGCTGAATTACTCTCCTAGAGCTCCAACCAATTAAAAAGCCTCAACACTCCCCCTTGTGGGCAAAATACGAAATATCACGAAAATACCTGAGAGGAATTCTGGCCCATTGAGATAAGCAGCTATTTATGCTTTGAGCAATTCTGATATACGGTGGAGTGCTTCCATACCAGCAGATACAAAGGTATGTATGCAGATGCTAAACGCTTCCTTAACATGTGTTCCTACAACCATCCTGACCTACTTCTCAAGAAAAACCCTTCATTTATTTCCTAATGCATCATGTAGTTTTGCGTCTGTTTCACTGAAAGTGAACAGTCATATTTCTGTTATTAAGTAACTGCAAGTTGAGACACCCCTAAGAATAACGGACAAAGTGGTCAGGATTAATTTTAAATACATACTTTTATATCAAGGCATAAGATTTATGACAACAACAAATCATCACAAGTTCTTTAGCATGCAGAAGATTCACTAAATCTACCAAGAGACTGAGAAAATATTTCAGATAATACAAGTCTTTGGATGCTGGCATGTGTTCTCTTCTCCCACTGACTTCTATTTTTATTTGTTTTAGCTAAAAGCCTTCTAGGGTTCCTTAGGGTTTGGCTATGTGACAAAAGGAGCATTTGATAAATTGAAATGCTCATTGCCCTGAAATAACACTTTTTTTTCTTTTTTTTCTTTTTTTGTGAAAAAGTTCATTATGCATATGCCTTCAGTGAGGGGAGTACCTGGCACCTTTGGCAGAAATCTCTGCCCCAGTTTGCTCCAAGGGCTTAGCTTGACAGCTGGTTGCTACAGTGTGATTTAGTCAATGCAAAACAGTTCTAGAGGGAAATGTAGAAAAGTGTTTTTTTTTTTTTGCTTTGTTTTGTTTTAATAACACTACTTTAACCTTCAAAAAGCCACATTCCTGAAATTCCTTTCTTAGGATGCAGGGTCGATTTTGTCTGCTAGATACTTGCAGTGTTCTGCAGGGCAGGGGGATTTTGCTTCTCAAGAGGTTCTGGCTCTTAGGGCCTTTTCAGCAAGTCCAGCATGTAACACCTACATTGCTAATGTGAGAAATTACACAGAACTGAGTTGACGGCAGTGCTTAGACATACAAAGCAAATGGGACACTTGCCAAGACATTAAGAGGGCACAGACTGGCAGCTGAGAGAACAGAGTGTGTATCAGCTCATACTTCCCAGATGCAGAAATATGGCTCGTAAAGATTTTATCACTGCATTAAATCCTATGTGGCTTAGAGAAAAATAGGTAATAAAATCTCTCATCTAGTGAAGGAGAAATTGCTTTATTGTAATTCAATTAAAAAAAAAAAACTATCATTTGAAAATGCCTCCTATTTACTAAGTTGCTTTCAATATTTCTAAAACTCTGCTTTTGTCTTGTTTTGTCTCTTATTTATTTCACTAAAAATGATAAAATGGAGACACTATTGGAAATCTCTCAGCTGTTGATTTTAGATACTCTGACAATATAATTAAACATGATTTTGTAGAAGGTAACAATGCTTTTCATTACACTGGCCTCACTGTGGACCAACTCCAGCTTCCTACCAGTGCAGAAACCTGGGCCATACAATCCACATCTCACCTGTACTCAGTGGAGACTCCAGCCCGCTCCTACACTCCTTCTCTTGCAGCTCCTTGGAAATTCCTGCTTCACAGCGGGCTCCAGGACACCTCCCAGGGCCCTTCTCCAACACGCTTGTTGGGTACCAAAAGCTGACACTGCTGTAGACCACCTCTCCAAGCCCATTGCTAAAGACCAGGTTTATGTGTATACTTCCAGTCCTACCCCAGCAGTTGCAGCTTCCCTGACTTCTCTAAATTGCTGGGAAATTGCTAATGGGTCCCTTTGAAGGGAAAGCTCCTGGACTAGAGGGCATTAGAGCCAGGGATCCCCAAAGAGCAGCAGCAGTACCCGCAGGAAACCTTGTACATCACAGAATCACAGGGTATCACAACCTTAGCCTCCTAACATTTTGCATTAAAATACTTTAATGGTCATCCTGCAGTGTCATTGCAAAAAATAGCTAAGGTTATTTGTTGGTGTCTTTGCTCTTTTCTTTTACAAAAGGACAGTTCCCTAAACGAACACTTTCACAAGTACTCCATCTTGCTAAGAGCTACACACATACCAGAAGGCAATCTTTGCCCTGATTTGTTTGCATGTAGAAATTTCTCTCCCTATTTGAAGTGCAAGCTATTGTGGAAAACATGTCTTGAAAACACGGAATGTGCAGACTTAGTTCTGAGACTTATGTGGCCTTTATTATGTATGCAGTGTGGAAGGTTATCTCAGAGCACTTGTAAAGACACTTTAGAAAAATACGATCTTTGTGTACAGTACTGCTAACCTGTGGGAGAGGAGGGATTGTTCTCCCCCTTCTACCACTTTGGTTTAGTTTTATCCAACTAAAAGTAGAGGAAGACAGTTTAGGTGGTTTTCAAGGTGCAGGACAGCATCAGTGCCACAACCGATGTGCCCTAGAGACTGAAAGATCCCCCGAAGAATCAGAATTCTGTGAGTGGTCCAGGGGCGCTCAGGGCCCAGTCCCAAATGATGCTTGCTCCCCGAGCTCACGAATACAGACAGCAAGCTCCATTCTTGAATACAAGCCAAGAGTGCCTCCCCTCCTCAAGTTACCACGTCTTTCTAGCTTTCAAAATGAAGCAAAGCCATTCCTCCTTCTCCATCACTCAGAAATGCCTTTCCGAAGCTCTTCCTCTTGCCCTAAACCCCAGAGGAGAAGGGCTCGGGAGGAGAAGACCGCCAGCACAGAGGCTGGGGCACGGTGCCCGGCGGCGCTGCACAAAAACCTCCCGGGACCGAGCGGGGATGCCCCGAGGATGACTGCAGGGGGGTCGGAGCGGGCAGAGCGCCAGGGCAGGGCCGGGAGCAGCGGGCGGGCCGGGAGAGAGGGCGGCTGGCGGAGGGCCGAGGCGACCCGGGCAGGGTGCCGGGGCCGCCGCAGGGTGCCGCCGGCGGGTGCCGGCACATTCCGGGCAGGCGCACTGCGAGAGGAGCGGGGAGGCGGCGGCACACAGCGCCCTGCGAGCCCATGGAGGCGGCGGGGCCGCAGCCGGGCCCCAGCCCCAGCCCCGCCGCGGGGCCGCAGCCGGGAGCCGAGGAGATTGACATGTCCCTGGGTAGGTCCGGAGCAGGGCTGGGGGTGCTGCTTGGAGCTGGGTTGCTGGGGGGGGGGGGGGAGCCGGGGACGGGCGCGGGGCGCTGCCAGCCCCGGCTGCGCTGGGGGGAAGCCGGCCGGGGAGGCGCAGCCGAGGGAGGAATCGGGGGCTCGAAGCCGTCGCGGTGCTTTCCGGGCAGCGCCCCGAAACTTTAGGGGGGGAGGTCGAGCGGCACGGGCCGGGAGAGGCTCACGACTGAAAGACGGAGATGAGACATTGAGACATAGCCCGGGGTGTGCGGGTTATTTATAGCTGCTTGCTCGTGATGCTCGTCATTCCTCTGGCAGCGGATATGGGAGCTGTGCATAAACAACTGCCCTTGTATTAACTCCGAAGACTGGGGCGGCGGGGTTTGGGCTATCGATCTTGGTGGATTATCCCGGTGACATCGCCGCTGTGGAAGGAAAGTCCACCAGCACCTTTTAAGACTGGGTTAGCTTCCTGACAGAAGCCCTGTGTCATTTCCCAGTAGTGAGCCACTTGTCAGGAATAGCAGAACATTTTCCACAGCCAGCTCAAGCTGGTACTTGATACTGATGCACATGCCTTTTAATGGTGGTATGAGGATTTAGAGCAATAAT
Source organism: Netta rufina (assembly GCF_964035555.1). Classification (NCBI taxonomy): domain Eukaryota; kingdom Metazoa; phylum Chordata; class Aves; order Anseriformes; family Anatidae; genus Netta; species Netta rufina. Next base: position 12,895,045 of record NC_140135.1, read on the forward strand.
TGGTTTGGTCCCTAACTTCATTTGTTTGTTTGTTTGTTTGTTTGTTTTTCCCCATGGTGTTGCTTGTGCACCTGTCTTCTGTTTGTTGGTACGTGATACTCCCCTTTCTTCTGTTCTCCCTTAACACTTCTCTCAGTCAGACCTTCTGCTTACACCTCCACGTTCAGTCCAGAATATGCTTTACTCAGAGGAGAAGAGAACCGCAAAATGAGAGCCATGGTTATGAACTGATACTTTTACCACCACGTGCATATATATGTTGGTTCTTATTTGAGTTAACAGTCACAGGTAACTGCAGGAGTTATGCTAAGGCGGCCCTTGTGGGTCTAATTCTGTCTTGGAGGCACAGAAGTACCTTAAATGACCCCTCACCTTAGTATTCCATTACGTTGCCCTGTTAACCCCATCGTATTTATGGGAAAAGAAGAAAAGGTAAGAACTGATACCCAAAACACTGATAGACCAGGCAGCCAAGCATTCATCTCCTCTCTGCTCCTAGTGAGCTTTTCCTCTCAGTGTGGAGAACCCACCCTGGGACGCCTGTGATGACCTCCCTGCCGAGCAGGCAGGGCTGCTGTCCATATGCTTCAAAGCAGTCTGTGCCCCAAATAGCACATATCCCAAAGGCACACTTAGCTGACAACATTAGCGCATTCATACCAAGAGCATTGCACAGCCTCTCCCAATGTGCTCTCTTCCTAGCAAACTTGATAGAGAAATCACAAAAGCAGTCACGCAGACTATTCTTACATCTGCTCTTGTTCACTTTCTCTGGGCCTTGTATTAATTTGGACACAGGATTTTCTTGATAGAAAATGACAGGTGACAAGTGCTGGAGGTATGATTTGCTGTTTGTGATAATCACCCTTTGAGAGCTAATGGCACTTTGTGCTTCCACTCCAGTGATTCATTAAGGAGCTAGAGTAGTCTCTGCCTGGGAAAAGCCTGATTTGAACACTTCTTGCCTCACTAATTTGGCAAAAGTTAAAGCATTCTGCTTGGAGCATACTAGATGCAGTGTTATTAGTTGATAAATGTTTTCTGGAAGCTTTGAGGTTAAAAGAGGAAATTGTTGGAAAATATGAATTAATGAGGAAGATGTCCCTTTGCCATTCCTCTTCATTGGAACAGCTTGAATTAAAAAGACCCCCTTGATTTCAAACCAGCTCAGTGAGAAATGGGCTGCTTTGAGCTGTTTTGGGATGATTTCATGATAGAGCTTTGTGTCTAAGAGTAGTTTGTGCATGGTCCAGCACTGTCTTTTAAGAGTTAAGAACACTTCAGGATGATCGTGAGCTTTCAAAACCCTGCAGAAGCATGAAGAATGCTCTGAATACTGTAGGTGGGATTGCACCTTCCTCTGTGTCCCTCGTGCTCTCTGTCAGGAAGTAAATAGCACTTCTGTGCAGTTCAGGGGCTGTGCGATGGCGGTGCCAGAGGAATTTAGCTACCTAGATTGCTACTGAGTGGTGAAGCTGCAACACCAGCTCTAGATAGTCAGAAAATCAAGAGTCAGGTCCTGAAGACTGTGGCACTTAAAATACAAAGTACTACTGCTATTTGTTGCACATGTTGCATTTATTTGTTTACTGTTTTTTTTTGAGCCACAGAGGCTTATGGCTTCAGGCTTCATTTCATACCACCAAGGGCTAGAAACTTGCCTTGTTTTTTTTAAGGCAGTGAGGGAAGTCATGCACAGAGCTGTGTTGACTTCAGAAGATGGAAAAGGAAAGGAAAACATCATACAGCTGTCTGGTGTCCCCTACACGGTGCAGTTTCTGTGTCCCATGGGTGGCAGGGAGAGCATTGGAGTGGCCCTCACGGCATGGATGCTTCTGCCAGTTCTCCTCACTTTGACCACATCGACCACAGCCTCCCAAGTCAGACCTCCTCCGTAAATGTTCTCTGCCCAGCATTGAGCTCTCAGTCAGTGCCCCTGAAAAAGTCTCTTCCCTGATGTTTGTGCAAAGTCTCCAGGAGTGGATCCCTCAGTGGGACGTGGGTCTGAAATCTCTGTCCTGCACATGGTAGATATGTGCCGGATGGTAACACATTTTTACATAATTCACTGTGCCTTAATCTCTAGCCTGCAGGAGCTGAGTAAATTGATCCTATGCTTCCTAGCTAAGCTTAATCTTTCATTGTCTGCCACCACAGCTCACAGAACCACAGGCCCCATTTTTACTGTGGACAATCTCAACTACCAAAAGTGGAAATTGATGTTGGTAGAAATTGTAGCTTTTATGGGTTTCCCCTTTGCCATTTTGATCTAGATGACATCATAAAACGCCACAGGAAAGAACAAACAGATGCCAAAGCTGCAGGGGACAGGCGAAGGCAGCAGATCAAGAACAGGAACTCGGCGTACGGGTTCGGGCGGCCCCGTTTCCGTGCCTGGATGCAGAGAAACTTGCAAGGTACGTGAGTGCCCTGGGCCAGCAAAGCTGCGTTGCCTCCCTGGAAAACACGTTTCTGTGACAAAATACAGCTCCTAAATCTGTCTCCTATCGAATTCCTGTATGCATATAATATGTACTTGGGCACTGAACAGCTTTTCTCTCAGCAACAATGGAATATCAGGGCCCTTTTAGAGGATAAATTCATCCATTTCTATCCCACCCTCTCATGAATTACTAATTCAAAGTGACTTAATATCTATTCTCTATTCCCTTTTGGCTTTGCATATTTTAATTATGCCTCTTCCTAATCCTCTTTTTCCCAGAACACACTTAAATTACCCCTTCAGTAATGGTCTTTGATAGCTCAGTTATTGGAGCTAATTTGTCACTTTTGCCAATCGTGCTATTTTTATGATGAGTTTTTTTATAATACCATGTGATCACTGTAATCTCTGTTTGGTTCCACTAGCTTTCATCTTCAAAACTAAAGCAACGCTAAATACTGCAATGCTGCATGAAATGCCATTCGATAAATAAATTTATCAAAGATTTGCTTTTTTTTTTTTTTTAATTACTGCTAAATCATTTAACTGAAGATTGTAGTGACATTTTGCAGCAATGTCTTTGCATTCATCCCCTTGAGTGCAAGTGACACATTAGGATGGTGGCATCACTGGGAGCAGTCCTGGTCGTCTCAGATTTGCCTCCCACTCTTTCATTCTCACTCTCCGCTACATATTGCCTTACTGAGAATCGTTCTGGTTCAAAATAGTGCTGATAATTTTCCTTGATTTTTCTGTCAAAAAAAGAAACACAGTATTTGATATTCTTCCACGCTTCCACATAGAGACTACTGCAAGCAGATCAAATGAATCAAACAATTACTTTTTTTTTTTTTTTTTTTGTAGCTAAGCTTGGAAAAGAGAACTTTTTCTGTTCATTTGTAGGATGACTTTTTGCTAGTCTTAGTATCTTACAGGTTTTACTGAGTCTGAATTCAGCCCTGCCAAGGACAGAGATCCACCATGCTGTGTGGAGCTGATGTCAGTAGCAATTTTAGGAAGCTCAGCAGGGCCAGGAATTAAGCCCATAATTCTTCAGGGGCTCATTCCACTTTAGTCCCTGCTGAAATGCAGCCCCTTGTGGGCTGAGATGTGATAACCGTTATCAAAATGATAATCAGTACAGCACAGTACTGTAATGACTGAGCATGGAGAAGGGTATTTTGCTGATTGAAACAGCAAGAGAATTCATGCAAGCGAAGTGCTGTTATCTCTCCTGGAATTTGGCTTGAACCATCTCCTCAGTGGTGGGGGAATGATGATTTTTAGTGACAAGAAGTTTGAATTTCAAATCTCCTCCAAAAAGAGTGTCTCAGACATCAGGGCCTTTCCCCAGACTGGGCTTGCTGGGCAGAGGCAGCTCTTGGCCAGTATGGGTGCGCTTAATGCCAGGCTCAGAGCGGGCACCCAGACAAAGGTGGGGGTCCTCCTCAGCTGCTGAAGCTGTGAGCTTTTATTCAAACTTTATTTTATCAACAAACATCTTCCAGACTTTTTGGAGAGATGAAGCCTCCCGTGTGCCACATTTCAGCTTACACGTGACAGACGGAGGCCCTGGTCCCCAGCTGGCATACACGGGGTGCCCCTCAGAGCTGATGGCTCCGCAGTTAGTTATTTACATTGGCTGCGATGCGCCTGAGTGCACTGCTGAGCAGAGGCTCTCTAATAGGAACCGACTGACAGGAGCGTGACTTTCTAGTCGGGGTTGCCTTTTGCATCTGTCCCTCCCTTTGCACTGGTGAAATACCCTGGAAAAGCAGCTGAGCTCAGTCTCTCTTGCTGGAAAGAAGTTGCCCTGTCCAGTGTACAGGCGAGCTGCAATGCAAGGCTTGGGGGCCTATGGGAGAGGGGTCTGGTTAACAAGCGAGAGAGAAGGGAAAGCACACAGTAGCTGTCAAAGGGAACAAGAAAGGGAAAAAAACAACTGTGGAGAAAGATGTGAGAGGGAACAACAAAGTGCTGGTAAATACAGCAAGACCACATCCGGTCAAAGAAGACACCGAGTACTAAAATCTGGGTGTTTGTCAGACAGAGTTTTGCACACCTGCATGTCTTCTGCAGCAAGGGCATCTTTTCCAAGACATAACTACTGGTCCCACAAAACTTGTGAACAGCACTGCATTTTGTGCATGTCACCAACCAATATTTTCTGCCCTTGGGAGCCAAGCACCATGACTGCTGGCTGTGAGGTACCTGCCACAGGCATGCCTTGGTGCTTCTCATTGTTCAGAGCCAGAGCAGCTCAAATGATCGTCAGTTTCTTGCCTTGTAACCAGTGCCACCAGCCTGTGGATGAGCCCCTTGTTATGCCCTGGGGCTGGAGCCTTCATTAATCACTGCGGTGCTGTTCCCTTGACAGCAATGTCACCACTTCCTCAGAGCGCTTCATTTCTAATAGCTCTAAGTCATTATAAATTGCTGTGATGTAGGAATCAATGGTATGGAATCAATACACATGCCTAACCACTCCCTAGTTTGTGTCACTGAGGTTGTCTTCTCTGGTGTGGGGTTTTAACCACGTGGTTAACTGCCCGCTGCAATTCACTGCTTTATGTCTGATTTATACACCCTGGTGAGGATGTACGCACATTTCACTGATAATAGCAGCTTGGAAAATGCCTATTTAATTATGACTACAGAAGTTTGTCATATGGAGTAATTAAGCTTTAATGCATTGTGCTGCTGTCTGACAGACTGAGTGCTTTCCTCTCACCCAACACTTCAGCACACTCAAAAATTATAAACAGGCTTAGGGGAAAAAGTTAAATGCAAGGTGTGTGGTTTCAGTGTATGTATTGTACAGTAACATAAAACAGCAGTAGAAGGTGCCCCCTTCAATATATGCAGTAAGTAAGGATATGTCAAGCTAAAATAAAATAAATAATTGTAGGCCAGTCGTCACTTACCAAGTGAGATAGTGTGGGCACTCAGATCTATTCCAGACTGCTGCAAGTTTGGCTTCCAGATGCCTGGGTCACTTGCGTATCTGTATCAAAAGGCTTTTCCATTTCACAGTTAATTCATAGTAGTGTGAGCTCTGACAACAGATTGACAGGTTTCCTGATGTGAGTGTTCCTGCCTTTATTAGGAAGCAGAACTGTGGAAGGCTTTTCTCTTCTGTATTCTTTCAAATCAAAGGATATGTTTGTCAGTCATATATATCATGAAAATGTCGGAGTGAGACATCGGTATGATAAATTATTTTATATTCTGCAAAATTAATTTACTTTTCTGGAATACAGTTATGAATTTCTTGTCTCACTACTTATATAGCTACTCCTATATCATATTAAGTTAACCTTGTAATACATTTGAAAAACTGTAATCCTAAATTGAGTTTTGAAGGTTGCTAAAATAACTGTTAATTTTCTTAGGACCTAACCGTTTTAGAAGGGGGTTTGGACAACAACAATACAATCGAAGACAATTCAGGAATACTGGGCCAGGTCCTCGGAGAAGAGCAGCTGCTGCATTAAATGGAGTGAGCCCTTTAAATCGCCAGGCATCAGCTCAAGAGGTAGGGGAGTACAGAACGTACAGCTATTCCCAAATGTCATGTAGTAATCAGCTAGATTTTCTGATTATGGATCACCCAAGAACAATCTACATAAAAAATGCACAGGCACAGTCTTTTGTATGCCTATGCACAGCATTTGTATGCATAGGTGTGTACAGACATACGCATATAAAACAGCAATTTTCCTGTTGGCTTTATAAGCTTTAGACTTGACATTTTTTTTTTACTGAATATGATTCCATGGTTTTTTTTTTTTTAAAAAAAAAAACAAAACACTGTTTTTAAAATATTTTAAAATATTTGTAAATATTTCCATAAAAACAAATTTTATGTCTTCTCGTCTTCCTGTCATTACTTAGAGATGACATGGAATTATCATTTAGATAATAGGAAGATGAGAAGACATTGAATTTGGAAATCTTATGGAAATACTTTAAAATCTTTCTCAATGAGTTCTTGCCACCCAGAGCATTTTCCAAGGCCCAGTGAAGTCAAAGGACAGAATGTTTGTGACTTTAGGTGCCTTTGCTTCTGGGATGTACTTTGTACTAGCAAGTGTGCAGCCTTCCCCAGGGACACTGATTACCAGTGCTATGACAACCACAGGTCAGATTGCCCAAGTGCTTCAATGTAAAATGCATTTTTTGTCGTTCATAGCTTTCCTTCTCTCAAGTTTAAATATTTAAATTTTGTCTCAGTTCAAAAACTTTTAAAAATAGTGAAATATTTTCATTCAATTTTTCAGTTATTTTTAAGACTCAAGAGATGAGAAGAAAAATATGCATTCACCATTAACTTAATTCTAAGAGCTTTCTTCTGAGTATCACTAAAATTAAACTGGCTTGGTGTAGAAGGTGGGAATTGAACAAGTAGACAGTCCTTTGTCATAAGAGGCCATTTTTTCCTTCATTGGTAGAAATTCACTCAATTAGGAGGTCTCATATGCTCAGTAAGCTTTTAAAAATAGCAAACTGGTGAACATGATGGCACCTTTAATGGCTTTGTCCTGGAAATGTAAGTTAGGGAAACCTAAACTAAGCATGCATGTGCATAAAGTGTGGTTATTCTTGAAAATAACAACTGCAGTGACTCAGGTATATATTAAGTATGGCTGGATATTAACAAAGCAATAAGCAGTTGCTGGGAGGCATAATTCTACGGCAGCTTTTGTGTGTGTGTGTGTAAATAAACCTAGTGAGGAGAATGTGGAAACATTTCAGTTATTGGGTAGTAACAGTAATGGTAGTTGTCCCACATAAATTAACTGAAAGGAGTACATGGCTGTATGTATGAGTAATTGCGGGAGGACCTGTGCTAATGTCTTTTGATGTGCTTCATGCTTTGGGGTTCAACTGGGCTATTTATGTGTCTGAACAAGAAAGAGTCAGTGACTGAAAAGAAACCGGAGCAAGACTATAATGCTTGACTTATGTAAGATTTGCGCTCTACAGACTATTATTTTTTTTGGTATTTCTGTACAATTAGGATGAAGCATTCTCCCTAGTACTTGTAATTTCATGCCCAGAAATTGCGGCACGCATACCGATTGTTGACAATGGTGTGCAATAAATCCAAACACTAAGAGTACAGCAATGTGCTTGGTAGAAATATTCTTGCTATACAAGCCAAATGGAAGAGGCCAGGTTTCAATAGGTTTGGTGAGGAAACAGTTTCCAATTAGGAAAACAACAAAGGCTCTGCTGCAAGACTGCGGAAGTTGCAAAGAAAAAGCTGTTGCGAATGGAAATATGTGAATGCAGAACACACAGGACAGGGCTGAAACCCCCTCGATACAACCACCAGTGACACCAAATGTGTTGGTGAGTGCTGCAGGCACCTCAGTACTGAATGTTCTCAAGCCTGCACTCACTAGACAGAGCTGAAGAAAATGCCAAATGAAGGCGCTCAGGTTTTCAGGCAGTGGCAGTCATCAGGGGAGGACGATTGCACGCTGTCGCTCCTGGTCGCTCCTTCTTTGCCTGGCATGGCAGCGGTGCAGGTGCCAACCACTGAACTCTTACTGCTCTTTCAGGGCAACAAGACCGAAGATGCTTTCGCCAAAAGCAGCAGCAGTGGGCAGCTGGAGGCACAGCGACGGCCACCCCTGGGTCCCAAGCGATTCAGAGCAGCTGCTGCCAGCACCCATGCCCCAGGGAGAAGGTAAAAACTTTGGTAATTTCTGGTTTTCAGCAATTCTCTGTGGCTCCACTCTTGGTCTGCTGCAGCAAGTGTGTGTTCATGTGACATGAGAGAAGGACCTTGGGTGTGTTACGAATGCACCTGGATATGAAACAACCTTTTGTTAATAAGTCAGGTATGAGGTCTGTTGCATTATTCTAGCAAGCACAATGTGACCTTTATATTTTTATTAAACTTCTAATATGTCACTCTGGGGAAAGTTTTCAAAGGGTGAAATATCCTTTATTTTCACAAAAGCAGGAAACACAGACTCCATTCTGAAGGGAGAGGCAGGGAGTGAAGCTGTGGGAACAGATGCTGCACCCCGGGATCCATGATGGGTCCAGGCTGCGGGGATCTGGGCCCGGCTCCAGTGTCTATCTCATCGTGGTCCTTACGTTCTCCCTGCTCAAATGGAAGCTGGGTTTCAGTCCTGTCTTTCTTTGCCCTGAGTAGAACATGGACTGAATGGCCTCCAGGGGTCCCTTCTGACCACATTTTTTTCTATGATTTTATTCTATCATTTTTCTTTTAATGAGAAGAGTTCAGAACAAACACAAGCTGCTGTTTCATTTGAGCAGAAAAACTTGTTTCACTGGAATTCTTTGCTGAAAAACCTTTGGGGCTGAACTTGGTAAAATATTCCTCAAGTGCTTCTCATATTGCTTTTTAATACCAAACTCAGTTGAGTACTTCATCATTAAACTTTAGGAGAGACCTGCTATCATATTCACTTCTGCCCTTTTCTCTCCTTTCTTACCAGCAGGCCTTTCCTTCTGAACAGGGGTCCAGGCTTCCAGCAGAAGCGGATGATGCAGCGGTTCTCCAAAGCCAACTTTCAGAGAGGGGTCAGTACAGATGCATTTTTTGACAACCTGCAGGTGGTGACCTTTCAGTTTTACCAGCCCTTGCTTAGTTGTATCTTTCCTTCCAAAAGTAACTGGGAGAGATGGATGACTTTACAGAGAATATATGAGAATATATTCCTAGGACAGGGCTTTTTAATACAGCTTAATATTCTGGTATCTGGAAAGTAAAACATGGGCAGGTGATAGAAGTCTGCAGCTTGTACAGCAGCACAAGGAGAGGAAACTTCAGTGCTGGTTGCCTTGCCTGTGCTGTGAGGAAACCCAAGATGAGCAACTTTCTTGATGACACACAAAGAAAGAACTATTCAAATATACCAAATGAATTACCAGAAAAGGAATAATTGTTTTTGAGATATAATTAAGTGATTTTTAAAATTTATTTCATTGCAGATAGATGCTAATGCAGAAGGGAAACTACCAAGGATGCGAAGGTAATTGGTGAAAAAGGCACACTGCTAATGTGATGTGCTCTTTCAGGCTTGAATCAGAGCTAGAGCTGTCTTACTGTCTTGGCAGGTGGCAAGTGAAACCCAGCCCTGGAGCAGTTCTGACGGTTTCTGTGGCTAATCCCCAGGCAGGACAGGCCAATGTGTAAGTAAATGAGGTGATTTGTTAGGATGGAAGCCCTACAAAAGCCATTGCAAATCCCTTTAGCATTACTGCAGCTTCACTTCTTGAGGGCTGAGTGAATGGTTCAGCCCCCAAATGGATTGCAAATGCTGCCTCATTCTGTTTCTGGCATATCCGAAAGGAGATGGTAATTACACATGGTTGGGTTGTTATCTGGAGTAAGGTGGAGTGAGAGGGGGGGCAGTACAGAGGCGCTCCCAGCCAGGTTCTGCTGCCATGGCTGGTGGCAGTGCGTACCCTGAAGGGACAGCTTGTAGTGGCTCTACAGGAGGAGCAGCACTGGCCTGCTCGCAGGCAGCGTGGCTGGAGGAGCTCAGCATCAGTTCCACGCTGGGTCAGGGCATGTGCAGGATCTGGCACCCAAGCAGGGGCAGGAAGAAAGGTGGGTGAGGGCACTCAGCCCAGAGAGCAGCCCCTGATAGCTGTGATATGACATAGCCACAGTGCTGGAGCACAGCCTGCAGAGCAGCTGATCACCCCTTAAACTCACCCAGACCGCAGTGATTAATGCTGTGGGAAGCACGGGGTGCACAGGGGGTTCCCTTATTCCTTGCCAGTTTGCAGATGATAGGAAGTGAGCTGCCTTAGCTGTCTGGCTGACTGCAGATCTGTGCTTTCCCCAGGCCTGGATCCAAGCGCCCGTTCCTGCGAAGCCAGAGGCCCCCGCCACGGGCAGCCAAGCCCCAGCCCAAGGGGGTGACGCTGAGGTTCAACTTCCGTGCAATGGCAAACCAGGTAGAGGAGCGCCGAAGGGACAGGCGGCACCTTGCACCCTGCTGCAGCCCTGCTGCTAAGCTGTTAATGTCACGCTCAGGTTTTCAGGGCCGCCAGCTGCATTTATCTAGCACAACCTGGGATGAAAGTCCTGCAGCCATATTGGCTAGGTTGCTTGCCAAAATTATGGCATCAGAGAAGACTGTTCAGCAGCTACAGACTCAGCCCAATTTTTCCCGCTGTGTTGGTCCCTCTTGCCCTGTCCTTGTGCTTGCTCAGAGCGGAGAGATGCTCCCCGTGAGTGGGCCTGGCCGGGGGCAGCCATTTCACTGTCGGTGCCCCCCCCTCCTTGGAGACATGCAGCACCTCCTTTGGGCTTTGCTCTCTTTTTGCTTTGGAGACCACCTTGGTGCCACGTTTTACACTGACATATGCTCCAAAAGCCCTGGGGTGGGTCAGAAATCCTGCTCCACCATCCTGCGTTGCCAGCACTTCTTGTCTGGATGGTTTGTTGTTTTTTTTTTCCTTATGCCTTGTGTTCAAATGCCATCTGCTTGCTCCTGTTCTTGCCGAGGATGCCCGGTGTCCTGGGGCTGGGCACTGCTTGGAGGATTTCCAGCTGCACACAGTCTGTCGAGCTCCTTGTCTTCGTGTGATGAGTGGTTTAATTGACTAACTGGCTGTGAAGCACCGTCCTGACTGATGGGCTCTAATCAATACCCTGCTACAGGTCCGGCTGTGCTTTGCAATGAGACGCAGGACTGACTCGCTCTCCCTTTCCCCTGCAGACCAGCCTGACGCTGGATGAGAGGTTCTCTGGTCTGAGGAATAAGAGGCGCTTTACAGCAGCCCGGAGCGCCGGCCGGACGGTCACCATGCCCTAGCACTACATGCTCGTCACAGGGACTGCAGACAGCAGTCCAGGCCCTGTAATGGGCAGCTCAATAAAACTCGATAGATTTCCTCTGAGATAGCTAATTTGGCAACCTGCCGTTTCCTTCCTTACACACAGAATGAGCGAGTGATTGAGGGCAGGGACGTGGCAGCACAAGAGTCAGGGCCACAGCGCTGGGCAGGTGGGAGAGGAGCAGGGGAGGGTGAAGGGGATGAGTGGAGATGGATTTGCTGTGCCAGGGAGAGCCGCGGTGCTGGGGCCACCCCCTGCTGCCTGGGGGTGACCACTGTGAGAGAGAAGGGGACTAACTCCAGGCTGTGCCTGTGGAGCCTCCCCTGCCTTGTCCCAGAGTTGGGACAGCATTGAGGCCCCTGCACCACCCACCTGGGAGGCAGAGCATGTGTGGGGGCTGAGCAAGGAACATGCCCCAGCAGCAGCACCACCAGGGATGCTCCAGCGTTCCCCAGCATCCACCTAAGTGCCTGATTTGCAGCATGCACCCAGGACCCCTACCCAAATGTTTGCAGTGGAAGACCCCCACATCCTCTAAGCATCTCACCCTGCCCTGTTAGACAGCCCTGGGACCTTGTGTTTTGTTTGGTTTGCCATGCTGTTCTGACTGCTGCTGCCAGCTGTGCTGCCGGAGCAGCTTTCCTCAGCACAGAGCACAGATGGGCTGCCCCAGCCCAAATCTGTTCTTCAGTGCTGTGTAGTTCTGCATTAGGGATTTCATAGGTACAGCTCCACTCGTGCTCAAAGTATCAGCAGAATCAAACTTGCAGTTGCAGGAAGAAGGCCAGGCTATACAGCAGTTCGATAAATGTTGGGTGAGAAGTTAACAAGCTGGATCTAGATATTTGTTATTGAAGCTCTGCACCAACTGTGAGTCACTGATCCATTCTCCACCCACTGCTGCAAGCCAGCACTGAGCACACTGGACACAGCCTGTTACTGGGCCCTAAGCTATACTTGTTGAAATAAATATTTGATAGACTGCTTTACATTTTACACCAAGCGTCTTTAACAAGAGACTGGACTTGAAGTTGGTTTTATAGGACTGTGTGAAATGTTACTAGCTGACTAAGCAGTGATGTATGAGTCCAGTACACCAAATAAAAAACTAACTTGTCAAATGTCACCTCCAGTTATTTACCGTCTTTCAGCAGGCTTTCGGCACAAGCTCAGCCTCTCAGCATGGTGCTGAGTGCCCAGGGGGCTTCTCCCCTTTGCCCCCCATTGCATCACTCCCTACTCCTCACATGGAAATGAGCACTCGGCCAACCCAGTGGCAGCATCACTGCTGCAATCAAGCTCCTGCAGCCATTTCCATGGGTCAGCTGGCTCCAAAGCACAGCTGAAGCAGTGGGAGGTTTTAAATAGGTTCCTTGTAAAATCTTGGTTGTTATCACTTCCACTTTTAATGTTATCAGCAAAACTGTCAGAGCAGACCTGGCTTTGAGTATGTCCAAAGTGAAATGCAACCTGATTTCCAGTCTAATGAACTGAGGAGAAGACCTCGTCTCTTCATGCAAATAATGTGGAAGTCACTGAAGATGAACAGGAAATACTGTCACAAATGGCAATAGCCCTGATTGCAGTTGCACATTCACAAAAACTACTGGCAAAAGATGGTAAACTGGCTAAGAAAAAAAAAACAATACCTTCTTACACCAGGTTGCAAAGGGATAGAGCTGTTCAGGAGAGGAGCCATGAGTGCAGCATCCCTTTGGTGTTCAGAGCACACTCTGATACTATTCTCTTAGAAAATGTTTTTCAGCAATCTATTCCTTGTTTTTTTTTTTTTTTTTTTTTTTTTTTTAAGAACTGCTTAAATTAAATGGAGGACTTAATGATAAAATCTACAATTTTTTTCTAGCTTGATTCCCTCACAGAGCTGAGTGAATTTGCATGCAGCAAGAAACAAAACTAGCTGTGTGCTAAACTCATCCATAGCAAAAAAAGTCACAACTGTCATTCTAAACACACACTGGGAAGGGCCACAGTCAGTTCACTGAGGCATAAGTACCCCCTTTCTGCCACACTACTAAAAATTTTCTTTCTAAAGTTATCCCAGTAGTGCATAGGGTGAGCTACTGCACACAATCTGGCTTCCCTTTGAAGAGGGTGTGTGACAGAGTTTAACCATCGCCTGGCAGAGCTCTTTGTCCAGCTGGGCAGTTTCTGGTGGTCTTGATGGGGGTGCCAGTGCCACACAGGCAGCCCACTGGCCCCCTGAGCAGAAGGTGGCAGCAACTGGCCAAGCCACCCTGCACTCAGCCTGTGGCCACCGAGACAGGGCAGCTCTGCAACCTGGGAAACACTTCTACTGCATTTCAGGCTAGCCAAAGCCATCTTCGGCTCTCCAGATTAACACCTCTGGTGGTGCCTGGGAGGTTTAGAAATGCAGGAACAACTGTAGAGGGTGAGAAGAGAGTCCCTGCAGTGCATCCCAGGGAGCACATCCCTGCTCAGTTACTGCACTGAACCCCCTGTTCTGGTGATTTCTTTCTTTAGACACTTGTGTCTTTGTGTTTAGCAACTTTTGGTGGTGTTTTCTTCCATAATTTATTATTGCAGTTTGCTTTCTCTTTGTCTATATTCATTATATTAATTCCTTAGCTTCTTTGTGCCCTTTGTGATTTTTTAGACTAGTGCTGTATTTGCTAACCTCCTTTCTAGGAGAAGAGCCTTGGCATATCTTGATGTTGACTGTCTGGAAGGTGAACAATACCTGTGATTGCCTTCATACCTTTTCAAGCTCTGCTACATCTGCCTGAGATGGCAGGGCTGAGGCAGACATGATATTTGAGATGGATTTGTGCAAGGACTCTGCTTTGTTTTCTGTTCCTCTCCTAATAATTCCTAACATTCCGCTTGCTTTTTGACCCAGAATAGCAATTTGGAGTATGAAATAGTACAACACATTAATACAGGTTTAATGAAACAAGTTTCCAGTCACAGACCTCAGTGTCCCAGTGAACATTTTCTTCAGAAACTGTTCTCACAGCCCCTGTTTCAGTGGTAGATAGCACACCTGAAACAACTGCCTAAAAGAGGTGTGCCCAAGGGATCCGATCCAACTTTCCCATCTAATCCCTTATGCTGACGTTCAGTATTTTCTTAGCTGTTCATGGGGTGTTTGGTTTGATGCTAAAAGCTGCCTTTAATGACACTAACAGGCAGCGGGGAGAAGGCCAGCTTTCCCTGCAATTTTCCCCACTTGCCAGTTCTTGACGATTTTAGTGTCGGGAGATGTGCTTCAAGCGACTCCCCAGTATTTTGGGGCACTATTGCCAAAGCAATGCATAGTCCCAAAGCTCCCCAGGAGCAGTGTGGCTGTAAGGTCCTTGAGAATAAAAATGCATACTTTTAGGCAGACACAATCATCAAATCCATCCTGGCAACAAAGCAGCAGCCAAGGCATCGAGCAGAGGGGCTGGAGTGTGCTCCAGCAGAGGAAAGAGGAGCTGCTCTGCTGAAATGCCAAATCCTCTCCAGTAAAAACGAGCTGCAACTGTCCCCCCAGCACAGAGCAATGGCTCACAGCAGTCTCCCCTGTGTTGCACCAGGGTCTTTGTCCCACTGTTTGTCAGACTGGCTGCAGAATGGAGTCAGGCAGTGCATAAACTTGCTGCCCTGCCCAAAGGTGCCAGGGAAAGCGTCGGCGGAGGTGGAGCCTGCTGTCAGCAGTAGCAGTTGTTGGTTTTCAGGGGTCCTTGGAGGCATTCAGACAGCCAGAAACCACAGGCAAAATATTTAAACAGAAACCCGAGATCCAAACAGCATCTCAGGCACTACAGTTCCCGCAGGGGCAGGAATAAACTGAGCTACAAGCAGAGCACCAGCGCCCGCCAGGCAGCAACCCGTCAGAGAAAAATCATAGCAAGCTGAGAAAAGATGCTCAACCCCCCAGGCTGAAATGAGAGGTGTACCTAGGGGCAGAAAAAAAGCTTTGGCAGGGTGACAGTGTGTTTGCAGTGTGTAGGTTAAACACTGCCTTGCCAAGTGCCCCTGGGGCAGCAGAGCAATAGCTCATTCCCAATGTCTTCACACCTGGGGTGACACAGGCTGCAGAGGGGTGTCCCCCCACACTACCACATGTCACAGATGCACAGAGCCTTCTCCTGTAGGATGGTGTCCTTCTCCCATGACTGCCCAGCCCCAGCAGCCCCTATGCAGCTTCCCACCCTATGCACCAGGAGGGCTTACCAAACTGGACCCAACACTGAAACAAACTGGAAGGGGGAAAGAAACAGTCTGTGGAAGGTCAAACAGTACTGTCAACTAGCAGAAAAATGAACAGCATTCCCCCAGGCAGGACTGGGCAATCCCAGTGCTTTGGTTAAGGCATTGCAATGGGCAGGATGCCTTGCTTGCACAGCTAGCCAGTGCCTGCTTAGTCAGGACCCTGTGTCCTGCAGTAGGTGCAGGTGAAGCTTGGCTCTGCTTTGTACTCTGGAATGGGACAATCCCTTCCAGAGTTTTACTAACGGACCTTTAACTTCCATGTGCAAGAGAGAGTTATTTTTCCCCAGTGTAGATTTCATTCACTGAAGTCCTATTCTCTCTGTTCATTTGGATCAACTCTGACTGCTTTTATAAGGAACATAATTTAAAGTGTTAAAACGTGTAGGAAAGACGAACAGAAAATTAGATTTGGGCTTTAGCCACTCAAGATCAGGGGTTTAGGATTTAGTATTAAGCCATGTTCTAAATCAGATCTTTCCTAACTACATCAGGAGTGCTGCCAGCTTTCATGATTTTACCAAAAGTCCTGTGATGTTTAATGCTGCAGTTAAAACCCCAGTTCCTGGAGGCAGGTCAGGAGGTGAAAATCTCAGCTTGCCTGTATTAAAAAGTCAGTTTGCAATGCTGTGGTTGTGTGGGGAAGACCATGCAGGAATCTGATTCCAAAGAAAAAGAAAAGCTGGGGGGTAATGTCAATTATTTTTTTGAACGTCAGATTTCTAAGTCAACCTCATGATGAGCTTGACTCATGACAGCAAAATGCTGAGAGCACACTGCTGGGCCAGAATCAATCTACAGTCACTTCTCATTGTGGATGGGAATCTATGCAGTGCTGACAGCACTCAGAGACCTTTGTCCACATGTCACAGTGCCGCTGCACTTTCGTGTACCACAATACCAGCCCTAGCTTGTTGCAGAAGCTCACACTCCTGAAACAACAGATTTGCTCTTTCCACAGGTCAAGACTGAAGGAGAGCATCAAGAGGATGCTCTGCTCTAAATTACACCAGGCTGTAACTATTAATCCTCCTCTTACTGAGCTCCAGGAAGAGGATGACAAGGCACAGCCTCGCCCTGTGAGCAATGACACTGTCACTCTCCAGCCACTGCCCCTGGAGGCTGAGGATGTCCCCGATCCTGGCTGCGGATCATGGCAGTGTAACGCAGGGTGGACACAGTGAACCCAGACTGGGGTGGGGCTGGAGCCAAGCGCCGGGTAGGGAGGGGGGTTGCTGTGTGTTGTCCACAAGGCTGGTCACAGCTGGCCACCAGCCAGCTGGGTGAGGCCTCCCCCAGCTGCTCCAGGAGAAGAGAAATTTCCATTCTTGCTGTGGGCATTCAGAAGCCTGCAGGAGCCTGCTGGGAGCCTGTGGTTACCAGCAGCAGCGCCTGAAGCAGGTAGAGTTCTGCATGTATTTTTCCCTCCCCCAGTGACTGCCTTTACAGAAACAAGGGGCTGCCAGAGGCAAGGGTTTTGGCACTCCACAAGCACGCACAGGTCCTGGAGCAGGCAGTTTTGAATTTGTCATAGGTTCATACACAATCCTACTCCACAGATGCTCTGACAAAGCACTGAGAGCTCCATTCCCCGAATGGCACTGCCACACAAGGACCTCAGACATCTTTTATATCACACCTGGAGCACAGCTTTACTAGGGAGCACCACCACATAATACCACGAGGCGAGACTGCAATATTTAACACCATGCTAAGTAGGCCTTGCCAAGGAGGTGTCTGCAGCAGCTCCTCTGGGCTGCGGAGCGCACGCACCCTAAATTTAGAATTTCCCCCTGCCCCAGAGCCAGCACAGCACAATGACTCATCTGTGCATTTGCTTAAAGGATTTCAGTGTCGACCAATCAAGGTTTCTTTGTTGACCACAGTTAATTTTGGTATGCACAAAATTCCTGGGTAAAGACAGGAATTTAACTGCAGTATCAGTGTCTCCAAGATGCCTGCTATGTATTAACAACTGACTGAACAGCTCTCGGTGGTCAAGTCACCATTTCCATTGCAACAGTTTTGTAGTTATAATACTTTCACAAGATAGAAAATAACTTGCAAAAAACCTCACCTAAGGAGAGACTGAGAGGTTTGTATCTTCGCTAAGAACTACAGGTACACAGGAGCCTGTGGGTTTCTCAGCCAGCATGAACTCAGGATGAAGAAGAATAAATGGTCTGACATGCAGCAAGCCCTGGCTGCAGGACACGTGGCATGTCTGAGGGTTTTCTCACTGTAGGAAAGACTGAGATCAAATATCTGCATTTGTATGCTAGTGGTAATGGAGTTGCTCATGTGCAATGAAAAGAGAACACAGCCCAAGCAGCTAGAGACTAGAACAAGACTGATTTACTTCTTTTGCATAAGCCTATAAATTGTTTAGAACTGGCTCTGTTTTCTGAGAAACCATTATCATCTGAAAAAAAAAAAAAAAAAAAAAAAAGAAGTAGGAAAAAAAAAAAAAGAAGTTGATTAATCCCACTACATCCCACCAGATCTCAGGTTCTGGAGAAATAAAAGCCTTTTAAGAGAATTTAAGAGTTCTCCAACTCTGCCCAAGAGGAAAATGGGTGTTTATTCCCATTTTATTCCCTACCCAAGTTAAGGTAGGGCTGTGGGAGGGGGTACTGCCTCCCAGACCTATACCACTTGATAATTTGTGATAAACTGCCTGTAAAAGTATTTTTCATGGAATGCGTTCATGGCTCTCTAGGAGCAGCTTGAAAGCACCACTGCCAGACGTCCCCCCCTACATGAAATCCCTAACGGTGACAGAACTGGGAAAAGAAGATCTGGATTATGTTAAAATGTCAGAACCGATCATTTTGGTGGCAAATACGAACAAATCACATTTTCAGCTATTCAGTGAACCTCCCTTAGCTTTTGAAGAGAACCAGAAATGTTCTCATGAAAGTACTGTATTTCATCAGAAGCTTTCACTACTGGGAATAAAGGAGGTAAACATTTTTATAGAGGTTATTTATTATATACCAGTGTCCTGACAAGATAGGGAATATTCAGTTGTGTTTTTTTTTCAGGTTCTTTTGTATACATTGAATCAAGTTCCAGACCCATTCAATAATTCACAGGCTCCATTCCACACCATATCAGCATCTGCAGCTGCCACTATAGCAGGTTTCCTTTCCAACAGCCATACTGCCATTGTCTGCACCCATCTTTCCAATCCCTCCCGATAGCCAGTGGGAAATGTAAGCTGCAACTCTCGACACAGTGAAGGAAAATCTTTAATAGCTTTTTAAGGAGTGATCAGCAAATTGTTGGAGATGTGATCTTTGTGTCAGGGTCAGACAGGCTGAGAGAGGTCTTAGTCAATGAATTTCCTCCTGCCTGAACTTAGTTGAACATCTTAGTGAAAAAAAAAAGAACAATAACCCTGTCTGCAGCTGCATGAGCCTTTCATTTTCTGCAATTCAGACCCCACCATTGCTGAGAGTAGATGGTCCTGTGGCCAAGTTGCTGCTTTGCCCTGTAGCAAAGGGCTTCTCTGGAGCAGGGCAATGATGGGGAGCAGCAACTATGAGAGGAATATGTCATAGGAGATGAGAAGAGCATATTTTGTGCCAGGCACTTTCTTAAGGGACTGCAGAGCATAAACCAATTTGTCATGCAAAAGCCCCAGTGACCATCTGCTTTACTACTAGCACTTGTATTTTTTTGAGGACATTAAAAAAAGATCTGACCATAAGCCCAGATGTAAGACCTTTACATGTGTCATGGTTTGAAGACTAGATCCCATTTGAGTCTTGTTAAGTAATATTTAAACCAAAACTTTTCTGAGTATCTACTGGTCACTCAATTTTCTTTTGTTCAGTGTTGTTGACTTGGATTAATTGTGTTTACTAACCTATAGAAATGCTTGATTTCTCTCCCCTCCTCCCCACTTTTTTTTTTTTTTTTTTTTTTTTTTTTTTTTTAAACTCAGCATTCTCAGAAATTGCTGGTTGCTTTTTAAAACAACTGACAAAGTAAAACCCACACAATGAACAAGAATGAACAGATAACCCCACGTTATTTTGCTCAGTTTGCTAAATCACATTAGCAGTGTCAATAAATTTCTACTCCCTTCCCTGAAAAGTTACATCATCTCAGCTCATTGTGTTATTTGCTTGCATTTTTGTAAGACGGAGGCAGTACAGAAACAGACTATGCTCAATGCTACCCTTCGCTGAACTTTATGCCACCTTAGCACTGCATGGCTTAGCAAGTGTGTGTTAAATGTTATCGTAAGAGCTGGATTGTGAAGTGGTGAAATCATCTGAGAGTGCAACAAGCCTAAGAGGCACAGCAGAATTCACATCCATGAGAGCAAGCTTGGTCACAAATATTCTCTTGACAGTATTTGCCAAGAAAATCAGATATTTTCGAGCAAACAGAGAGGTGAAAAGGCAGAGGGTAATTTTTCATCTTCAGCTCCTGCCCCTTTCATTGCAAGTTCTCTGTTCACACTGATAATACAGAGCCCAGATGCTATGGAAGAACTAAAAATGGGAAGCAAGAATTTCTCAGGCTTAAAAAATAATACTTGTTCAAGCCAAAGGCCCTCTCTGCTTCTGCAGAGTTCCAGGACTATGGGAATAATGGCATGGCCATGCAAGGTGCTGCAGGTCTCAAGTGACCAGTCTCTGTTCCAAAACTTCCCCTACTGCTCTTTTCCCAGAGGGACAGCCAGCAGCCAGGCTTTCTGATGGGGTGCATCTTCCTCAAAAGTGCAATACACAGTGAAGGAAGGGCAAATAACAGCCCAGTACACATCGTCAAGAAGTTTGTCATCTCTTTTCAGATAATTTTTTTATCTTCTGCTGCCAATCTGCGCTGTATTGGCAAGTGTGATGCATTCATTCATATCATCCTGATAAAACATGTCAGCAGATTTGAGAAGGCAAATTTGTTTCTGCTCTACCAAAGCCAACCAATGCATGTCTTTGTTTTCCTTTCAGCACAGAAGTATGGCTTGCTGGGATTTACCAACAGTTACTATACAGGATTTCGGTCCCCATTCAGATTCTGTCTAGTTTTGGATCTAGAATGTAACAGCAATGTTTGATCAGCTTTGAATGTCTGGCTGCATCCGGCTAAGAAAGCTCTATGTTATTTACTAGAAGCCCTTGAAGAAGAATACCACATTTTTTTTTGTAGGAAGTCACCTCAGACATTATCAGAAATTGGGATTTTCAGAACTGGAAGTTTCCAGTTCTGTGGGTGAACCTTGTGCAACAGGACTGGGTTTTTGGGGGGTGGGTGAGGGAGTGATTTCTCCATTAATAGCTCCCATAGTGATTCAAGAGCTGGGGCCTCATGTCGTGCAGACTGAGCTGTGCTTGGGCAGGAAGGCAAGTGCTACACAGCAGCAACATTGCCCCACCACTCCAGTCAGACAAGGCAGAGCCAGAGTCAGCAAAGTCAGAGTCAGCAAGTCAGAGCCAGCAAACACTGCCTTCTTATGGAGTTTGAGAATTGGCTTTGGAGTCCAGTTGATGTGGCTTTGCTGCCTCCTGCACATGAACTAGGCTGTGCAGAGCTTACAGAGAGCCCTTCCCCTGCCAACACAAACCACGTGCAGCACCTCAGTGAGAACAAGAGACGGTCTCTCCCCAGGCATGTCCTGGGAATTATCAGTGTCACACTTACACTCCTGTCTTGCACCAGTCCAAACCAGATCAGAATCACATACTCCCAGCGTAATACCCAGACTGACATCCTCTGCTTTGCTCTGTAATAAGATGTACCCAAGAGACTAATTAGACGTGGTTTGGACACTAATTGCTTAGCAACCCTGTTTGTCTTCAGATACCTTGTTACAGCAGCTGCATGAGTTCATTTGTTTCATCTAATCAATGGAAGGAAGCTGGGTAGCAGCCAGGTCTGCCAAGAGTGGTTTCAGCCCTTGCAGTGCTCAGGGCAGAAACTAATGCATGAGCTGACCCCCCCCACAAACACACACACTCACCCTGTCCTGCCCACACCAGGCTGCTGGAACCTTGGACAAAGGGCAGAGCCATCACTTCAGGTCAGTAACTAGGGGCATCTCATCACCCTGAACGCTCCTGGAAATGTTTGGGAGCATTTGGGCATGGGGCAATCAGTGTGATACACACAAGGCACAACTGAGGAGCTGTGCCCAAGGGACACCGAGGCTGGAAGACAGAATGCTACTGCACTGAACAGGAAACTGAGCAACTGTTGTATCAGTGAGTCCTGTGCAGAGCTCATCTGGAAGATGACTTGAACTCTTGGGATTATCAGTGCAAACTACAGCTGGTATCAGTCTCTGTATGTTTTTCTTCTGTCAGTACAACGTACCCTTAGTCTGTGATCTGAAGCAGATATGTCAGTTTCCCACCCGTCTCCTCCTCGATGTAGAGGAATGTATTTTCCAAGAAAGAATGATAAGCCCTATTGTAATTCAAAAATGTTGCTCTCAGAACATCACCACCTGCACTTGATTATGAAGGAAAATCCCCATAATGCCAAGATCATTAAGCAAGGTCTGAAGACACTCACCCTTAATAGCTTTCAGTATGAGCCAGTTGGCTTTTCTATCATTCTTGGCATCTTTGTCATTCTTACCAAAAAGACATTTTAGGTCTTCTCTCTAAGAGATCCACAGAGTTTATAGCATGGGAACCACTACACAGATTTGGGTCCTTTTCCACAAGGATGGTGGCATCTAATCACCCAAGTGGTGCTCACAGTAGCCCTTGGAGTCCCACAGCCTGCAGTTAGGCTTGAAAGAAGGTAACATGGCAGGAATAAGTACATTTTGCACGAACAGAGAAACACAGCATTAAATGCATCATTACTGGGGAAACTTTGTTTAAAGCCAGTGAGTCTTCTCCTAAACAGAAAGGCTGGTAAGGTTTAAATGTCAAATTCCTGTGGGAGAGAAGCTAAATTTCCTTACTGCCTGTTATCACTGGGGCTGCAAAGCACACCAATGTGCTGTTTCTCACCAAGATGTAAGCTTTTATTTCTCAACATATGTGAATTGTTTTGATTGAGGTTCACAAGGCAGAGCCACCTGGACTTGCTGCTTTGCATCATGACCAATGCAGAACAAAACAGGCCGAACGTAGTTCTCCAGACAGCATGTTCTTTCTGAAGTTCCCCATCCTGAAAAAGCTCACTAAGGAGAACCCCACATCAAGCCCAGGCAAATCTAAAAATCACTTGGTATTAGGCAGTGCACTCTTTTTCCCATGTCACTTGCTTTTGGGTGAAGAAATAATTACAGTTGCTTTACTTCTAGATCAACAGCTCCTCTGAGGAAGCAGCTCAATCGATGTATAGACCCCTGAAGATTTTGGCCATGCCACATGCATCTATTAAATGTGTGGGGTTAGATGTATTAAATATGCTCGTCATTTTTCTGACATAGCAAACTACAAGATAACTTTTAGCTGATGTTCTACAGAGGCTGAATGGGAAAGTTCTTCTCCTGTGGCAAGTAGTCCAAAAGAAATCTTCCAGCATCCTTTTGAATTCTCTAATTTACTAGTCTGAGGAACTTCAATGACCGCAACCAAATTCTCAGAATATTTTACTTAGGAATCATGTGTCACAAACCACCGCTACTACAACTGAAATGTCCTGAGCATACTGATCTGTTCCTCCCACATCTGCAGCTGCCATCCATCAATGCTAACAGTTACCTGGTGCAGAAAGGCATCCTAGTTCTGACCTCAAAAGGAGAGAGCTGGAACTCAGTGGTTTTAGCTAATTCAGGAGAATAAATAAAAGAAAGCTTAGAGACTAAACAGTAGGTTAAATGTTAAACTGAATCAGGGTCAGCTGAAGCTGCTTTATAACAACTACTAACAATTTCTAAGTAGATAACAATTCCTACTGCATTTGTCCCATTTCTTTTCTGAACAGTGAATAATTGAATCAGTGCAAATAACTAGATGTGATCATTTTCTGGATAATATGTAAACACAAATACATGTATCTGGGGGACCATGACTGAGTTGTCCTGTCACTTTTCTTACAAAACCGTTTTCTCCAGTCTTGCTCCCAGAAAGCAAGCTGAAGTCATTTTCCTAAACAATAGACTTGCTAAGCATCTTAGCATAGAAGTGTGATTCAACTTTTGTTGCTCAGTCATTTTGTCAAGCCAAGTTTATGGTTCTTTGACAAAGTGTCACTTCCAGGTTGGCTGGTTGGTTTCCCTACCCCACCTTACGTATACCAAAATGCTTCTATTTATCCACACAGGAAAATACAAGCTTCTCCTTAGTTAGTAAAAATCTATTTTCAATGTGTAATGGTCATATTTATTTCTACAAGGCCACTGAGATCACCATCAGCTGTAAAGCACTGCTCAATCCAAGCCTCTACTGGAGGTAAGAGCTCTGAGCTGGGATCCCTGCATAACACTGTCTTCCCCGTCACACAGTGCCTTGGAAGCAACACCGATAGAGCAGCAGGATCCATAACATCTGAATTGCCTTTTGTAGCAATTTCCACTCCTCTGGCTGCAGCTTTAAAGGAGTCATCAACTTAGTGCTGGCATTTATCTTGCTTAGTGGCTGAGAAGCCTGATCCCGTTGTCCTGGATAACACCCCTACACCTCACCTTGCTGTAACCTTGTGCCACCCCACCAAGCGGGTATTTTCATACCTGAAAATAGCTGTGCTGGGGATTAAAGCAAACAAACAAAAAAGCCATGAGTTGTCACGGGAGAAGCCAGAAGCCTTGCTCAGGACACATAAGGTCAGGCTTCCTCCCAGGGCAGGAGGTGGTGGCAGAGGGACCATGTTACTTAGGCAGTTGTGGACTAAGAGCAGAACTGCAAGGGCAGAGTCAGCACAGCTGGTGCCTGGGCTCTCAGAGCACCACAGGTAGGTAGGGTTGAACAAACACAGCTTTGCTCTGCAATTAGTTTTAGCTGTTGCAAAGTCCAAGCCAGGTCTCACAGAGAAATTCATCTTTTTTTTTTTTTTTTTTTTTTTTTTTTTGTACATGAGATTTCTGAAAGAACAGCGCAGTCTCATGGAAGAGGTGTTAATGGAAGCTTAGTCACAACATTCCCCCAAATTGCAGAAAATACTGGAACAGTAAATAAATATTTATAAATAAAATAAATATTTTATTAAAAGCAGTTACATCTTGTGCTTCCTCTCTGCTATTGTCTGCAACCGGCAGACCTCATCTACAAGGTCTCTTAAATATTACACTTCAGCTATACTTTGCTGTTTAACAAATACAGCCAAAGATCTGTAAACAGAGACAAAAGCTTATTAGTGTGCTTCTAGGCTATCACAGCCCTAGCAGCACGTACTCACAGGGGCTGGGCACCTGCGATTGCTAGAATGACACCCATTTCTACAGGAATATAGCAAGTAACAGCAAACAAAGCAACAAGATAACAAGGCTATCCACAGAAACTGGGAACACCCATGTCTTTTTCCTGGGATGACTAGTCACAAAGAGCTGTGCTAGAATACTTCTCTGGAGGTTTTTCAATAACTTAAGACTTTATAAAAATCCAGATTGAAAACAACCTTCACATACATACCTCTTCCCTGCTGCATGTAGATAGAAAATGGCAGTTCTGCTTCACAGCATGTGGCTGCTCTGCTCTAAGAGAAACAGGTGAACGTGCCTGCAGTCACACCAACCTCAGAAAGAAGCAACGAAGGAGGAGAACTGTATTTAAAAAAAAAAAAAAAAAAAAAATTTTAAAGTGTTTTGTGGCATGTTCTATTTTATAATAAGGTGTTGGGGATGCAAACAAGGTGCAGGTTTTATAAACTGAGAGCCACAGGTGTAGATTTAGTAACAGCCAGCTCTTTACAGTTATGCATAGTTTGTGTTGTTTGCAGCAAGCAACTGAGTGGGATTTAAGATAAAGATTCCTATTAAGTTTTAGAGTGTTTCTCCTGGAAAACTAGGGCTAACTAAAATGCTGGAAGATGCTGAGAAACGTCTGCCAACTAAAGCTGCTGGAAGGGCTCTGCCCTGCAGCTCACATGGAGGGCACCGTGGGTAGGTCAGACATGGTCCTTCAGGGCTGCACTGGTTTTGAGGCAAAGCACCTCTGTGACTTTGCAAAGGGTATGTGGAAGCTCTGTATAGAAGATAAAACAGCTGCTTTCAAAGAGAAAATGTGCAAATTAAGGTTGTAACTGGATTTAGCTGTAAGTGTAACCTGCTTTTTGTTTATTTATGTCCCACTTTCTTAGACTTGATCATACTCATTACTGCAGGTGCAGCCCAGAGCTGTTTAAAGTCACAGCTAGGCCAGCTGAACAAAGGCCTTTAAGCAGCAGGGTCTTGCGGCTGCCGTGAGTGGTTTTAGAGGGAGCTGCCAGGAGGGTGGCTGTGCCTTGGGCTTGCTTCTGAATCACACATGCTATTTCAGGATGTTTGCAGGATGACAAATGTGCACAACCCATACTTCTGCTTTTTTATTTTTTCTTGTTTTTAACGCATCCTTGCCTGATCCGTTGTCCTGTCTCTTAATGTCTCTCCCTTGTTAGAAGTGAATGAAACACAAAATCCATCAGGGCACTATTGATTCTGCCCAACATTTTTGCCCTGCAATTGTGGGATAATGCTCTGACTTGTAGGTGTACAAAATGACAGGGGCAGTCACAGAGCAGCTACACCCTTCAGAGCAGCAGGTGGGTGCTCTGATGAGCATCTCTGCAGACAAGGATTATGGAGAGGCAGCTGAGCTGATTTGCAGCTGCTCCTTAGGGCTGCTCTAAGCAATAACATGAAAGCAACTGGTGAGTTTGAACTATCTGGGGTAGGGTGGACTCCTGTTTAGGGTGTTGCAAATGTTGATGGGCACTTACACTGCTTTTTCATCTTTTGCAAATGCAAAAACTTGAAAAAAAATTTTTGAAACTTTTTGATTTACAGCAGGTCTGCTGAGTTATGACAAGTGACTGCGTGCTCTTAGCTTTCAGCAAATACAAGTTAAAACTCATTGCAATGCTTTGGCTGGCTGCTTATCCTTGAACACACATAACTTGCTACTGAATCATTTCATTTCGTGGTTGCACTGCCATGATCAGCACTTTGGTTTCTGTTTGCTTAGGAGCCCTTTAGGAGGCCAGCAAGCGCTGTAGCAAGCTTACTGCCTCCTGCTTTAAATAAAGTGACATTTGGATTGAGAAGCTCATTTCCTTTTGTGTGGAAGGGGTTTGCACAGTAAACAAAGAGCAGAGAGAATAGATTCAGACTTTATTTATGTGGAGGTATTGAGAAACTATAGGTTACTGTTCTGCAGTTTTGTTACTTGAAAGGACAGACTTTGAGGTTTTTCTTATAAAAGAATCAAACGTCAGGTCCTGAATTTATGTTTAGACATTTGTTAACTTTAGAAGTACCAAATACCCAGAATCTCCCACTGAGGTCAGACAGGATGTTTCTGAGGTGAAGAGATGATCAAGATGCTCAGTCTTTTTTTTATAAACAGACTGTATCTATAGATGAGGTTTCTAACTTTTGGTATGTTAATTTTGTAGCTATAGTCTGGAAGCAGCTTCATTTTCTGAGCTGACCTTGGAAAATGTGTTAGGAGTTTTCTCTGCTCTCCGTCTCAGGAAATGTTATTTGCCTCTTAGACTCTTTTTTTTCCCCTTTAAAGGGGGGAACAAATGGAACTAAGTCTGTTAGCAACATATTTTGAGCTGAGAATTTTATTTCATATTTTAAAGCCAAAATACAAACATTTTTTATTTGAATCTTTTTCTTTCAGTGGAGACACTTTAGTACAGTGGCCAGGTAGTTCCGTGTTTAACACTTAATTTGGTTAGTATAAGTCTGTATTATACATAAGAGTAATACTGTCTTTGTGCCTTTGCCATTGCACGTACCTGGCCCATAAGTGCTAAAACACTTTGCATTTTCACAGGAATAGCCTGTCAGTGCTCTGGGGAGGTACCTCAGGGGTAAATCAGAGCAGTGGAAAGAAGTTGGTTTGCAGAGATTCCAGCGCCATGCCTGTTGCTTGGAGCCTGAACTGCCACATCAGCACCACTTGCATTGGCAAATCCTGGAGGAAAAGCTGATGCTATGAAGGAAAAGCGGTGGCAGCAGGGCCTTGTTAATCTAAGGCTCTGGGCAGCAGGTCTCAGGAATGCCCATGGGCATGACTTGCAGCTGAATATATCCTCAAAACCAAAGCCACATCCAGGCTGGTGTGATGAGCCATGTTCAGTCGCGGGGGGCGGGGGGCACATGGGAAAGTGGCCAACATTGTCTGAAACTGTCCAGACAGCTCTGCTCGTGGTCCTCCCATGTGGGGAGGAGGATAAGCCCCAGGGCCCCCTGTGCCTCATCCCAGTATGCATCCTCCATGGGCTCCTGGGCCATTCTGTGGGTGCTGGGGAAGAGAGGAATTATACCCTGGCCAACCCCTCTTGTTCTGTGAGTGGCTCTAAGACCAGCCAGATGGCAGATTGCTGTCTTATCTGTAAAATCATCATTCCACATGCTTCTTCAGAAAGTCTCATAGTTATTGCATGAAGTCAATATAAAACTCAGTTTTGAAGAACAAGGAAGGATCACATTACCAAGATCTCAGATAGCTACCAAGTGTTCATCCAAGCCAATTAATTCCTGGCCTGTGCTGTGTCTTTGACAAGATCTAGCAGAGAATGTCACCACAAACTAGTATGTTTTAGCAAAGATTTTCCAGAGAATGTGGGTTGGAAAAAGTTCAGAGCTGTACAGCAAAAGCACAGCTTAACACTACTAAGGATGCTACCTCATTTTGCAGTAGGATGGGAGTGTTTTTTTTTGTTTGTTTGTTTTGGTTTGGTTTGGTTTTTTTGCTTGCTTGTATCATTTCTTCCCAGAATTGCACTGTCACTATTTCACACTTTTTGGGCTCCAGGCCTTAGGAACTCTGAACATGAAGAAAAAAAAAAATCAGCTGATAGAACCACCTTGGAAAAGTTTCTGGAATAAACACTCTGCAGTTTTGTATGACTTGCTCCAACCCTAGATGGGGTCTAGAGTTGCTCTAAAAATTCTGGGACATTCTGATGAACTGAATGAGTTGCTCCCACTTTGAGACTTGGCACATTTTACCTAGATGTAGTTACTCCTGCTCAGGCTTATACCATAAACCTCTCTGTGAAGGCCCGGCTCCTGGAAAGTCCTTGCTCACAGTATTCAGAGAAAATCTGTCATTGTTGCTGCAGAATTCTGCCCAGACCAGGAGCTCTGCCTTACTCTTTCAGGCATGTGAGGAAAAGTCCCATTAATATTAATAACAATAAATTATTCAAGTAATTTTACTGTTAAGGGGAGGATGCTGAAAGAATGAGAATTCCCTCTGCGCTAAATAGATGGCATCATTCACACCTGATAACATAACACATGGATATGATCCAAGCAAAATGATGGGATGTGGAATGACACCCCTTGGAAAACTTTACTTTGGACTGTACAGCTGCACTAAGCAGGTCCTGAATCCAGCCTGTCACTGCTGATTGTGCTGCAGAGAATTTTACAAATGTCCAACAGCCACTCTTTCAGTTGCTACTTAAAGCGATGGAAAAATTTAACTTCTTTCTGAATTGTCTCTGTGATTAATTAGCTTTGTCACTAGCTATCTGCATCTTAATTTGAATTTGCCCATTTTAGTTTGATTTTAACAGTGTTTGTTCTTAAAAATGCATCCTCATCTAGGCAGGTTGTGATCAAGTCACCCTCTTTCCTCCTCATTGATTAACAGGTTGCTCAGCAGTTATATTAAAAGTATTCTTCTAGTTTGCAAATATTTTTTGTGGCCCTCTTGAACCTCTTTCAAGCATTTAGCAACCTAGGGTTTACATCAAAATGGGAGCTGCTAGATTTTGCCTGATTCTCCCCCTTCCTGTCATTCAGCTTTTTTGAGCAAAGCTCTGCTTCACATGCACAGGTAACATTCCTGCATGGCTCTCATGTTCAAGTTACCATAAATTAATTTGTGTGAGAAAGGATATCTGAGCATGGGCTAAGTCACTTGTATGTCCAGCGAGAAGCCATCTTTTTTTCTGAGGAATTTTTTGCTGAAAAAACATTTTAAAGCAAAATCTGAGGCCAACAATGAGGTTTCAGACCATACCAACATGAGGTCTGGGTTTGCAGCAGTCTAGACAGCGTCTGTCACACTTTTTGAGGGTGGTTGGAAAGCACCGTGCCCTCAAACCGGAGCAAGCTGCCAGCAGTCAACAACAACGCGTGACTTTTTTTGTCCTATTACTCAAGGAAATATTTCAGAACAAAGAAACTTACCCAGGTCTAACAAATCACCTGATTTCAGCACCATTTGTCAGTTCCTCTGTCATTTGCCTGCTTTCCTAATAGCTTGTTCTCAATTATGCATGTGATGGAGCTGGTCAGGCAGCCAGCACTGGCATTGGCTACCTGCACCGGGAAGCACCGGTGAGCTTGGCTGTGCTGGGCTCAGCCCCCTGGGATGTATGAAAATGGGAAGGGAGCGAATGCCCTGATGAACAGCACTGATGCATTGGCCTCTTATTTCATTTTTGGATTAGGGGAATTAGAAAGGTTGTTTCTCAACAGTATAGAACAATTTGTTCTCAGATCATCAGTCACAGATGGTTCTTGATTGTTTCTAATCTTTTCCAGCAATACAGGTGATCTGGCAGTAATGCAGGATGTATTATCTTTATTTCCTGGAGAGCAACACTCTCCCTGGTGAGAAATGCTCTTCATAGTACACTGTATTCCAGCAACCAAGACTTACAACATCACCACGAAAGAAATAGCTAGATAATGCTGTGGTATATACTGGAAGTGCTTCCCTGGTGTAAACAATTGCTGCTTCTTTGCCTCAGGCAAAGTTTTTCTCATTTACAGCAGATGAATACTTGGACTTTCTTGTACTTTTATACTACAAAGAGCCTCCTGACCCAGCATCATCTGTTAGATTTTGCACAACCAGCAATGAAGCTCATGTTACAAAAAAAAAAAAAAAAAAAGTGTGTGTGTGTGAGCTGCTAGAAAAGCATGGTGCTTGCAGAAAATCCAGTTGATTCAGTAGCAGTTAGTCTCAAACCTGAGGTAGGTCTTAGTTCTGGCTATACAGAGCTTCTGTGAACATTCTTATATGAACAAGGAATCTAGCAAGGTTGGACTTTCATTTGAGTCAGATCTTTCCCTTAGTTTACGGGGATGGTTTATGAGCAATTGGCCTGACCTAATGCTGCAAAATATTCAGTTGACATGATATGTTCAGCTCAGTAATTCACCTTGTCTTCTTTGATTTGTGCAAACATTCATGCAAGCAGGGTTTTGCTAGCATTAATGCTTGCAGTGGCTGCTGTTCTGACAAATCAGGGCACTTGTGAGACAGAAGGGATGATGATTATTGGATGTCTTCTGTGTAAATGGGGTCAGACTGCTCCACATTCACTCCATGCGTGGCTGCTCCCTTCTCTTTGCTCCCAGAAACTTCCCACCCAGGGACAGGCCAGTCCAAGCAAACAGCTCTCAAACAACTCGCTGTCTGAAATGCACATGGGCTTTTTACTGAACAGTTACCGACAACAATATACATCAGTAACGAAATACATGTTCATTTGTGGATAACTCACAGGCAGAGAAAAGTTGGCCTTATGTGGCCTGGTAAATTGTTTGCAATGAATAATTCAACCAGTCAAAGTGCATTTGCTAATAAAAGAGAATGGGAAAAGAGATGTGCTAGCGGCAACAATGCGTTGTCAAGCCAAGTTGAAAATGAAAGCAAGAAGTAGGGCACTTTGCTGCTTTCCCTCTCTCCTCTGCATTAGTACCCAAGAAAGTTTAGGCCCTTTGAAAGCACGAGAGCTTTGCACTCTGGCAGGGATCTCCAGAAACAAAAGGGGGCAAGATGTCATCCTGTTCATTCCTTGGCATTCTGGAGTGTGCACAAGCACATCATTCTTGATATCACATGTTTCTATTGAGATGGTGTCCAAGGGGTGCATTCAGGCTGAGCAATGGGAAGAGGCACAGTTCCCATTGAAGCCATAGATGCTGGTGACCTGTGAGCATCATGGCTGTGCACGCTGTCAGCTGGTGAGTTGTGCTCTCTCTGCAGCTGTCAAGCTTCAGACCAGCAGCAGGATTATGCAAAGGTTAACTGATTTCAAACATGCTCAAAAGGAATTTAGGAGCAGCTGGTGATTAAGAGGATGGGATTATCACAACAGGTTCCTTATTTCCTTGTGTGACGTCATTGGCAAGGTGCAGCACGCTGCCCACCAGCTAAATTGGCCAAGGCCATCATTAGTATCTGGGCTGCTGCATGTTTCTGGGGCAGTGCTGATCAAGGCACTGCCTTTGCTTGGAAATTAATGTGAGCAAAACTGGCCGGGGATCCACACATTCACAGTCATTTTTGCTCTTCATACTGACAGTGATTTGTGAGTTTAACCCCTTTATGTGCCATAGTGAGCAAGGCAGACATGCTACGGTGAATATCAGGATGCTGTAACAGAGGAATGCTGCTAACTTCATCACGTGTTGGACTGTATGCATTAAGAGGAGGATTTTGGTACTCACAAAGAGGTGTGATTTGGTCAGAGAGCTCTCTCTCTAGTTGATTGCATTTTTCCCTAGCTGAGCCTCAGTTTTCTTATCTATTCTAGAGGCACAAGGGGTATTAACTTCATTGGTAGTGTTTTGAGATCTACCAGGGAAATTCCCTCAATAAGAGGAGAGGTTGTTACTAAAACACTTTAAATTCTTCTGTTTTCAAGCCCTGTTTTGCAACAGAGTGGAAAAAAAGCTTTTTAATGCCTCTTCTATTGGCTGCTCTGTTGCAGCCCTGTGTGCTTGCTTTAATACTCTCCCCCCTTGTGCTTCAGTGTCCTTCTGTAACCCACCACCACAGCTCACTGTTACCTACATACTTCCATGGGCCACCTAACCAGGCACATGGATGGCTTAATTTTTCTTGGCATAAGAAAAGAATAAAATGTCCCTTGGAAAAAGGCCTCTTCTCCTCCACTTCTCATCCTGATACCTGGTAATGGCCAGAGGAATTCTGTTTGCCTTCTCCAGGGCAGAAACCCCTTCATTGTGTTCCTGAGTGCCGCAGCCTTCTTAGAGCTGGTTTGGCATATGAGATCTCAGCTGGGTAATGTGGAGGGTAATGCTGCTGGCTGTCCTGGGCAGAGGACGCATATATGTCTGTCCAATGAGTAATGCACTCTGTGCATGACAGGGTGTGTTAATCCTGTATTTTATGAGCGTTGGCAGTGTTTGCTGACTTCCCCTCCTGCAGAGATGAGAGTAGAAGCACCGTGCCTCCTCACCAGAGCTGGCTTCTGAGCACTGCTGCTGTTTGTTATCCACACACCAGAGACCAAGACTAACAGTGGTTATTATGTAAGTTATTCAAGGGTAGTAAACAGAAATTTCATTAAACAGAGTGTGCTGAATCAGTTCATTAAAG
This sequence comes from Netta rufina, assembly GCF_964035555.1. Taxonomy (NCBI): domain Eukaryota; kingdom Metazoa; phylum Chordata; class Aves; order Anseriformes; family Anatidae; genus Netta; species Netta rufina. Next base: position 12,927,986 of record NC_140135.1, read on the forward strand.
TGCAGCTTTTCTCAAACACATCTGAAATATCTTAGTGTGCTGAAGGGATGTCTAAAATGCTTCTGAAATTACCATATGTATTTCTTTTCTAACAGGAGTCAGTCCTTTTTCTTGCAGGGCACAGACACTGAAAGCATTTAAGAGCAACAAAAGAAGGCCAGGTCATGTGATGACCGAATGCAGGTTGCTGTTGCAAGAGCCAGGAGTAACAAACCACATATGAAACAGAATCACAGTTGGAGGTGAGCAAAGGGACACCAGCCTTGCACGCTAACACTAGGATGGCAATTTCACTGCCTCTGGGAGCTGGACAGCAGATCCCAATTTATGTCTTGCAAGGGTCTCTGTCTCACCAGACCCATTTGGGGCCATCCCTGACTGTGCTGCATAGGGCACAGTACCAGCCTGGAGCACTGGACTGCTCAGCTCCCTTTCCCTGCAGCATCCCATTTCCCCTGGCTGCCTTTCCGCACTGCTGGTACTCCTTGCAGACAGATGGGGGTCAAGGTGATCTGCCAGAGCAAAATTACAAGCCTTGCTATGGTGCACTTGTTCTCGGTCAGGATTTACGTAGCCAGCATGCTCATTGCTTGGCCTCTGCTTCCTCTATTGCCATTAAAATTAAGGGACCTCTAAGGGCGGCGGCAAAGAAAAGAGCACTCAGCAGTTACTGCACCAGCTAAGGAAAAAATCTATGGCAGGACAGCACATTCCCTCCAGGCTTGCAAAATATCCTGTTCCTATCTTGCTGTGATGGTGGTGGCTGCAGGGCTGATGCCCAGCGGGTAAGCCTGCCACAGCCATGTGCCAGGGCTGTCTGCAGGATAAGTACACAGTGTTCCCCAGCGCTGTGCTCTGACACCACCTCTGGTCTGCTATTTCCTTCCATTAACCCTGCAGCAATTCCCCAGCTGGAAGCAGCTCCGTCACACCCAGCCTGGCCAATGTGTTCAGGACTGCTAGCACCTAATGCTTTTCCTGATTTTTTCCTCTGAACACTCCCAGCATTGTGTCTGATTGTGTCTGAAGAGGACTCTGATGCTTTTTGCAGAGATGCCCTCCTCCTTGGTGGACCCTGGGACAGAGGGCAGAGCAAGATTTGTCTGAACGCACAGCACTTGAATGCTTACGAGCTCAGTGGAAAAAATGTGAAAGTGTGGGAAGCAATGATCTCTCAATAACCAACCAAAAGTGTGGAGTCAGACATTTAAAAGCAGACTTGGCAGAAAAACAAAGAGAAACTCTGCATGAACAAATCCAAAAACAACAACAGAAGTTCTCCTTTGCCCCTCTTGGGTTAGAGCACAGCCTTTCTGTAACATCAGCCTGCCACTCTGTCTCTTTCTCACATGCACCCCATCTACTCCTGTCCAAAATGTGTTCAGAAAGCAAAACAACTCTGCAGGGACAACATTAACTGATTTGCATATTTTCTGTACCACAATTCAAGAGGAGAAATAAGAAAGATCCAACCATGAGACAGCATAGAGTACAGGGCTGTCATGCACAAAGCAGCCAAGGAGCAGCACTGTGCTGCAGGCACACCCTTGGCAGCTCCAATTGCAAGAGATCTGCTCCAAACTGGGGAAACTGGGAAGCAGCAGCGTCTGTGTGCACAGAGATACACAGGACTGGGACAGGGATGATTGTTTTTTCCTAACTTGAAACATCTCTGGGAGGTCAAGAGTAAATCTAGAGTGTGAAGGGGAGATGGCTGCTCAGGGAACAGGGAAAGAAAGGCATTTGGGAAACTGTTAGTCAGTTGAGCTTAGTTTGGTAAGTTGTAATCATAGCACATCACAGATGATACAGGGCATCACTTCATGAATAGCTTGTCTTGCACTCCCAGCCCAGACTGGATGGGGTTTGGTCTCCTAAGTATACATATTTGGCAAGGAGGGAAAGCTTGCCTCCTGCTATGCTTTCTTAGAACCACGAAAATGAGGATCCGGTTTGCTTCTATAGTTTGAAAAGTTTCATCATACATTTCTACCTCTTCTATCCAAAAGGTGTATGTATAATTTTATACAGAATTATAATTCAGTGTAAGGCACTCTCTATATTCCCTCTCATGTACTTTTTTATAGCATTGCAGTGAGGTGGCTTGACTGTATGTTTTTGCCTATAAGAGGCCCAAAGCTGCTCCTGGAGCCAAAACCTCTGATGTGCAGAGGAGTGAGGTAGAGCTGTGCTGCCAGCAGCAACGTTACAGCAGTATGAATTAGAGGGAGGAGAACACAAGGGAATAGTGCATTTCAGTGCATTCTCTTCTGTCAGAGCAAATGTGGTGTCCAGTGAGTCTGTGTGTTTATCTGGCCCTTCCCCTGTGTCTCTCCCAGTCGTTATTTCTGTGCTTTATCTCCTTGTGCCATGTGTCAGCAGGGAATAATGACACTTGGTTTCCCTGCTTGGTGAGACCGGGCATGCCGCCTGCCAACCCCTTCCCCCAGTGCATCATCTTCTCATACCAGTCAGTAATGGGGCAAATATCTTATGAATAATACAAAACTGATCATCACATGACCCAAAAACCATATTGCTCTTTCTTCGGAAATACTTTAGACTGGGATTACTTTGGGAGGAGAATATTCTCCTGTGATCCACCTCCTCTCCCAAAAACTGCTCCTCTGAGTGACTTCCCAAAATATCCACACAGCTCCAGGAAAAACTCCAGAAGTTCAAATTAGAGCAGTTTGCTCTGCAGTCAGGACTTCAAACATTGCTGTTCAGCAGCCTTCTGAAATACAGTATTTCAGTGTCTTTTGCTCTTTGCACAATAGCAGTAATATGAAGAACTCTCACAAGCACAGCTGGTCTAAATAACTATGTGTATGAAATATAAACAGACTTCTTGGGCTGGGTACATACATCCTGCTGCTCTGGATGATTTCTAAACACAGAACACAGTGAGCATCAATTGACAACTCATAAACTATTGAAAAGGGATGCTAAGCTATTTCTGTACCCTGAAAGTATGCACTGTCTGGAGAAAATGTGAAAGGATAGTTTTAGTTTGCAGCTTAGATTTAGTGAAAGGATTGAGACAGTTGAGTGCATTTAAAAATACCTTGAGATGTAGTTTCTTTTCTTTTTTTTTTTTTTTCTAGAATACCTATCAAGAAGCAACTTAACAATGTACTAATGTAAACAGCTCAAGCTCAGAAATGCTTAGTGAATTCTTTCTTAAGAGGAGAAAAAAGGAGACTAGCTATAGCTGTAAATATGGGGCAGCTCTATCTCCCTGCTGTCTTTTCAACCCTCCACACACCCATGCACTGTGCCATGGCTGCAGGCTGCTGGGGTGCAGCAAGCTGTGTGTCTCAGGCTGTGCATGTTCCAGGCCTTGGACTTCGGCTTGACCCATATGCGTATCCCAAAAATTAGAGCATTGCACCCAGGAGATCAGCCCTGAGCCATTTCTGACAGGACTTAATATATGGCACAAGATCTGCTGAAGGACAGAGGATAACAGGCTCATTTATCAACCTGTCCAAAGCAGTTGTCTTACGGGTATATTTCAGCATCTCAACTATTTTGCAAGCTGCTGCTTCATGCACCTCTAAATTCCTCTACTAAATTCCTGCAGACACTACCATGATGGTCTCACTTGGGGTAAGGAACCCATGTAATGCTTCATTACTGTCATGCTGTAAACCTGGAGCTGCTTCACACACCAAAACCCTGAGGAGGAGCTCTGTACCTTGTCTTGATGGTGTTGACACCAAAGCCAAAAACTGTATGTGGCCATGAAATGAGCTAAGTGAAGGATTTATGTCATTTCTTTCTTTCTTGGAACAGGGAGGGAAATATATGTATATATTATATTTATTAGTGAACAATTTTTGTGAATTACTTCCCTTCCCTCTAAAAATGTATGTATTACAGTTCTTTGAAACTTCAGAAAATCATTATTTGACTCTTTAATATGATTATTTTATTCTTAAAAACATGGTGGCAGAAATGTTCAATATGCAGTAAAATGATAAGTTCTTTGAGTTATATAATATGTACAAAAATATAATGATTTGTAATACCTCACAAGTAAGAGCATTAGATATACACTCACCTACTAGATAACCCCTGATCTACCGAAATCACTAGATCTACTGATGTATTGGATTCTAAAGTTGGGGAAATTAGCTTTCTCTTTAGTGATATTGAATCTATCACAAAAATAAAAGGGAATGTGGAAATTTCTGATCATTGTTACAGTGGTGAAGTCCCTGTAAAGAATCACCTGCTTCTGGATACCAGGATCAGCAAAACAAGCAGAAAACCAGAACAACATTGATGGCACTTTTCTATGTAGGTTTCACAAAAAGAGCACAGGGGAAAAACATGTATTTCTTGAAGATGTGCCAAATTAGCACCGTGAATATTCATGGTTTGACCATGCACCGTGCCAAGTCCATGGTGTGGCTACCTGCCTGTAGCAAAGAGTGTTGTGGGGCACAAGCCAGGGCATCTTCAAGTATCAAACTGTCCAGAGGTGCTTTCTCAGTTCAAAGTGAGAGTTTAGTGACTTCTTGCAACTTTTTGCCTCTCACCAGAATTTTCTTGCCAGCAAACTTGTTTATTTGGATATTTGTGGAAGGTGAATCATAACAAAGGAATCATAGACCCTGCTGAAACAGGCTGTGGCCTGGTCCGTCTTTTGGCAGCTCATTTTAAGAAAACACCACTGATTTACTGCCATTGACATATAAAATCCTACAGAGGAATCAGGCCTTCCTTTCTCGGACACAGCAGTTTGATTTTTCTGGCTATGCTGGATAACAGGAGGGTTATTATTTAGAAGGAAACAGTTAAGTACAGTGTAAACAAAGAAAACAAACAAAAAGGAAGAGAGATCATGACTGCTGCAATACCTTCAGCCTCAGCTCCCTGAAAGTCCTGTAACATTTCTGCAGACCACCAGATACGGACACTGCTTTTCTACTGCATCCCAAGCTTTGCTGGGGGTGGATGTTAACTCTGAAAAATGAGCCACCCTCACTGCAACCATCAGGGGGTGCAGGACCTTTTCTCGGTGCTCCTCACCTGGCACCAGGGTCTTTGGGATGCCTCTGGAAAGTAAAAAAGAAGAGGCCTCTGTGCCAGAGGCTGTGGTCCTGGAGCCCAGCAGAGCAGCCCCTTGTTCTTCTCATTTCTATTCCTGGTAATCAAAGCATGAATCAAAAATCTCCCCTCCAAGATTCTTCAAAAACAAAGATCCCCTTTCAGTCAGTTGTTTGCTTTGTTCTTTAACAAAGTGCTGAAGTTACACCCTCTTTCAGAACAGGGGGCAAAGTACTGGGCATTGTACACCTGTACAGGGAACCTGCACAACACTGCTTCAAAGTATGCAAGATGGGAGGCAGAAGAAAATGTCCTACATCACATGCTTCACCCCTCAGTGCAAAGGGTCAGTCTCCATGCCAACAACAGAGGGAGATCTGGCCACCAAGGCATGGAGTAGGCACCAAAAGGTGTGTCTGACACAGTAATGCCCTAAAAACCACAAGAGGCAGAAATCTAAGGCTCCCCTGCTTTTCAGCATCCTCTACTCCCCGTTACTGACAGCCTCTGAGCTGCTGAGCATGTTCCGTGACAGGGAGGCTCCATTTTCTCATCACTGCCTCCAGCATTGGATGCTTCAAAAACAAAGCTGGAAAGGTCTGTCAGGTATGAGATACATGTTGGACTCAAGCTGCTATTTGTGGTTGGATGATTGTATGTTCATAACAAATATAAAATCAGTGCACTGTGGTGAGGAACTTTTTTCACCACATGTGCACCAGGGCAGAGGTACAGGCTCGAGCTGCCTCTTTCTTCTTAAACTCTTTTAAGATTTTCTGTTCTGGTGGGCAGCCCCTGAACTGATACCCATCAGTTGGTCAGATGTCTCCCCTTCCCAAAATAAATGTAAAAAGTCTTTGGGGGAGAACTGAAATTATTCACAATTTCAACAGCAGATACAGCTGAAAAATATGATTGTTTCAGCACCTTCTGTTTTCCCCTTTGTTTCACCTCGGGACCTCTGTAACTATTTGAATTTCCAATGGAACTTTTAAAATGCATTTTTTCCATTGGAAGTGACCTGAAGTGTAAAAGGAGTTAAACACGGGGTTAGGAAACACTGCAATTATTTTTCAGGTTGAGCTAAGTGCTTTCGGTTGCTTAAGATTAAATATTTCTCTCCTTCTCATCTTGCCAACCAAGACCTGTTCTTTTGTTTTGTTTTGACCACTGAGCTGATAAGCACTTCCATTCCTTTGGCTACTTGTGGGCAGCTGTAACACCAGTGCAATACATGTACTGCATCATATGTTTCATCTTTCTCCTGATGTTCTTACTTGCCTTGAGCTCTTAGGGATGAGAATTTGAAGCCTTCATCTCTGCTTTCCAGCACATTTTCTCCTTTGCATTTTTTTTTTTTCCCAATCTGACCTCAACAGCTGCCCTGCACATCTTGCTGTGGACAGAGCAGATAGCATGTGCAAATCACACCCTCGCTTTGCAAGGCAAGAAGTTTCAGAGGATGTTAAGCTTGGCAAAGCATTACAGAGATGTATCATGGCACAACAAGGTGCTTTGTCTTCTGTTTCTTTAGCTTTTTGCACTTCCTTTCACTCTGACTGCCAATGTTTTTTGCTTTGGGATGGGTATTTATCAAACACTTAAAGCCTGTCTCCCACTTGTCAGGGATAGCCAACAATTCAGATGTGTGGAAGTTTCAGCATCCGCACTGGTGGCTTGTCCGGTTTTCCTCCTGATCACCCAGTGTGGAATATTTCTATTCCTGATTCTCCTGCCAGTGTAGCTTAGGATACAGAAAGGTCACAGGAGAGAGTCCTCATTGACAAAATCCTAAACATAGGCAGCTTTACTGGAAAGATGGCATATTATATGTGCTGCCGTTACCCGTGCTGCTAGAAGAGAGATAGCACAGACAATAAAATTCAAACAATGTGTGTTTGGCCAGCAGCATGTGAGCTCACAGGCGGCTGCTGGAGGAAGCAGGGAGCAGTTTGTTCATGGTCAAGGCCAGAGAAGCAGTAAAGGAAAACTCAGGAACGACAGGAATGACATAATAGCAGCTGGAGACCCTGTTAGATAGATCTGAGTTTGTGGTCTCACTTCTCCCCGGTGGCATTGGACAGAGAAAGCGGTGCTGGAGTTGTCCCTTAGAGACCCTGCAGCCTTCTGGTCCCAGCTGTCCTGCTCTGACCAGCCACGTGCTGGCCATGTGAGAAATACCTCTCCCTGCTGCCTTCCACTCAGAGCATTTTGCAAGTAAAAGGAAAGAGAAAGCAGATAGAGGTACAAGGGGCAGTGTGGACTGTCCCCAGCTGGATCATGCCATGTGTACAACAAGGGAGAAAATGCTATGGTTTGGCAAGTGTACAACTGAGTATATGCTTTTAATACTAGCAGTGGGGCTGCAAATCAGTTTGGCACACACATGGGTCTGCAGGGCTGCTGATGGGAGCTGCTCCAGAGGCAGCAGGTGAGCCCATGTGTTGCCCTGGCTGTCGGCACCACAGGCAGCTGCCTGCACCCGTGCTCTGCCTGCACAGGCTGTTGTTTTAGCAGCTGTGTCTTCCTAATCCCCCCAGCATGTGTTTGCTCTCCCTTGGCATGGCAGTGCCAGTGGTAAGGGCTGCAGCTATGCTTGGCTGGAGCAGCTGGAAGTGCAGGGAAGGGTGGCCTCCAAGAAGACTTTATTTTCATGCTGATAAAGATCAACATTTTTCTCTCCGTGGCTCCGCAGCAGTTCCTGGCAGGGAACTGAGTCACCCATCCCAGGGTGGAGGCAGCTGCCACACAGATAAGGCTGGGCTGCACGTGATGTCCAAGGCAAGTCACAAAGGGAAGCTCGGGACAGAGGGACAGATTCGTGTTCAGACCAGAAGATAAGTTGTTAGGGGTCATTTGGATCACAGCGTTTGTCACCCATGGGCTGGCCTGTAGGAAATGTTCGTTTGCATTGCCATCATTTTTCCCAGCCTGTCACCCTCCTGTGCCCCAGGATGCTATCACTACTGTCTCCATAATCACAGCTCTGAGAAATTCCATGTAGGCACAAGGACTCCACCGTGCTAGGTAGCACATGGGCACCGGACACAATCATCTTTACCCCGAAGCATTTAAACACTCTGAAAATAGAGTGAGAAGCAGCAGACAGGCACGCAGAGAGGTGTGATCAAGGAGGTGGCACTGTGGAGGAGGGCTGAAAGTTTTAAGAATTGTGTGAAAACCCTGCATGCCTCAGTAAGAAATGGTGGGCAGTGAAGATCTAGATAAAAGGCTGTGTGAAGGGGAGTATCCAACTCACAGGACTGGTAGATTCAGCAGCTAGTTAGCATTAGCTAGGGTGGGACTCGGTAGGGGAAGCTTTCAGAATCCTGTCTTGTTCATTTGGAGATTATTATCATGGTGAGAAGATGCCAGGGTCTCAAGCTGAGGCTTAAACCTGCATATGTGCCAGGAAGATAGATGCATGTGGAAAAAATCTTCCTCCCAGCTGGAGATGTAAAACCATTACAGGCTTATTTGCATCACAGCACAAAGGGTTTATTTGGTATGTGTTACACAGAGGGTGTCTTCCATCTCCTAGGTCTGTGGGACTGGTATCCAGTGGGGAAGTAAAAATCTTTTTCCCAGTTAGAGAGTGGGAAAATAATGGTTATCCAGTTTGGCTGGGAAAACCAAACACGGAAAAGATCAGTAGAGCTGGAGTCGAAAGTTTTATTATTGGGTTGACTTGATGTGAACACTTGCAACACTTTCAACCTCCTTTTAATGTTTTACTTCATATTTGAAATGAAGTATCAAGTGATGTTGCTTAAAAAATGTTAGACCTGAATGTGCTGTTAGAACCTGTGTCCCCAGCATTTGAGGGTGATTTGCTGAGTTTGACCTGACTCCACACACATTCTGTCACTCACCGATGCTGATATTTTAGGAGAATTTGACTATGTTCTGTACAGATTACGCCCAGATTTTATGAGGAGGGCTGGTCTGGCATTGCTTGTGGTTGAGTGCAATAACAGGGCAGAGCAGCAGGAGGGTGAACCAGGACTCACTGCGGTGTAAAACAGCTCTATGCCTCAGCTCAGAGGAGTCAGAATCCTTTTTTTTTTTTTTTTTTTTTTTTTTCAAAAATGAGTGTGAGCGAGATCTCTGGGTCTATCTGCCAGCAGCCACCCTCAAAGTAGGGCCTCAGTGGTGAAAAAATAAAACATCTGTGTGATTTCCAACTCTTTGTAAAAGAGGTCTTTCAGTATACTGTTTAAATAATTGCATTAATAAATCAATGATACCCACAGTGAACACAAGTCTTTAAAATCATCTGTAAATAAGGCCAGATTTCCCAAACTCACCTTGTGGCTAACTGGACTGATAAATCCATCAGACAATATTATAGTCACTACCACTGCAAAAAGTGTGTTTCAAAAGATAAAGCTTGTACTAGCTGCTTAGCAGCTTCATGAAAAAGAAAGCTTTCTCAGATTTTCTCCCAGTACCAGTTCGATGGATCATGGGCATAAAAAGATTGGGGAAAAAAAAATCTCTTTCTTTGCAGATCAAGAGGGGATAATTAGTGGATGAAGAATATTTTTATGTGTTAATGCCTTTGGCAGTGTTTTATTCTCAAATTTCTTGTGAGATACATGTGTGAACACAAAACTAAATCAATCATAAAAATATTTAGGGCAAAATCAAACCTAAGGCCAAAAGTCGCTTGCCCTTCTTCTAGAAGAAGCACTTTTTTTCATGGCTTTCACACTAGTTGAAGTGGGCTTGGATACAAATGGCAAAAAAAAAAATAACTCCCACACTGCCATGTTTAAATATGAGATGAGATCTCAGTGGGGCAGATATGTGTTACTCTGTATGAGCTTCTTCCTCCATATGGGGCATTGGATGCTGGGAGCTCTTAACACTGTGTTTTGTCTCCATCTGGAGCGCAGGAGATGCTAGAGTCAGGAGGGATGCCCCCACCAGCACTGCCCACCTGAACCAGCTGCAGTGCATGGACGCAGATGGTGAGCATACGGCCACCTCTCCTGCAAGTGTGGCCCTCAGAAATTCCTGGGACCAGCTGCCCCTTGTCAAAAAAAAAAGATGGATCTCTGGAGAATTTCAGCTTTGGGCTCTTCCACTGGAGTTGCTGCTGGGGCAGGGACACAGAAGAGATGCGGATAGACCTAGCCCTTAAATGCCAGCAATGAAGCTCCTGGGACCAATGCTTTGGGGAATAGCCTTGGCTTGGCAAGACTGGCAGCAGAGGCTCCCAATGTCTTCTGAGGACCAGTTTCTGTACCTTTCTGTATGGGACAGTGCAGCCAGAGTCTGGTTAGTCTCAGGTCTACTGCACATGCAGAAGCTGAGGACCTCTAACTGATTTGATCTCCCATGCTTAAAAATCTTTAAAGCCTGCTTGCAGAAGCAAGAGGACGAGGAGTGCCTTTCCTTGAGGACAACACAGCCTGTTTTCTAATTATGCCTGTAACTAGTCCACTAGAGTACTTTTTTTTTTTCTTTTTTTTTTTTTTTTTTCACAGAGTATTATTGCTTTTCTTTTTTTAAAGCCACGTTGCAGCTATGAATCCCCCTCCATCCCTATCAGCTCTAACAAAGAGAGAGAGATGGGCTTCTGGGAGGAATTCCTTTCTGGAACTGCTGCTGAGAAACACTTTTTATGAGCTGTTTACTGTCCTTTTCCAGTAAATGACTCTTTTTTATAGAGCATGTTGGTCAAAACCTGCAGACTATTGTCAGGCTGGAATGTGAAATAGCAGGACAGCATCCAGTTAAAAGCTACTGTGATGGAAGTTACAGGAGTGCAGAAGATGAGGTTTCTGCTCACCCATCTTAATTGGCAGAAATGTTCTTCAGCACCAGTGGGATCAAATGCCCATGCAAAACACATTTGGTATGAATTCATAAAGATTTGTCTGTCCATAGGAATTTTTAGCCTTAAGCAGCTTCTTCATTGTTGAGTACTCTCCCCTCACGTAGGACAAGGCACAGTCTTGTTCTTTCATGAACTCCTTGCACAGACTGTCCCAAGGCTGCACGCTCCTTAGAGGATGTGTTGAAATACTGTCTGAAGGACTGAGCTTGCTCTCAGACCTGGCAGCTGCTTTTATAGAAAGGTTTTATGTTTCCTAAGGTGGTTGTCATCACAGTAGAGCTGTTGGTTTGTCCTCATCTCCTCCTGCCCAGGAAACATTAAACATTAGCTACAGACTACTGGCTGAGGAGGAGGCATATGGAAAAGACTTTCTGCACTATTGGAAATAAGTGTGGTAATGACTGCAGAATGCAGACCAGAGGGAAAATGAGCTGGGTTCTTGCCATGTGAAAGCCAATCATTTTACAACACGGAAATGCAGTTTTCTTGTTCTCTTTTGAAGAAAATATGTCTTGTTTTTAAAATGAAGCTTGCAGGAGTTTTGGTGCTGATTAGTCACCATTCCAAACTAGGTTTTTAGAGTGTTACCAACCTGCAGCACAATGCAAATGATTTCAGCAAGTGAGAGCCACATGCTGCAATGACCCAGCTACCTAATAACCTCGCCTAGAGTCAGGCACCAAGAGAAATTTCTTTTTAACACGTCTAAATCAGCAAAAAGTAGAACAGCAAGGGCTAAGCACAGGGAGTAGTACTGTGCTGGGGTCAGAAAGGAGAAAGCTTTGCTGCCAGCTGGATCCAGCACTCTGCATGCTGCTGCTCTGAGGACAGATCCACGCTGCTGTGCAGTGAGGGCAGAGCTGAGCACCACTTGTGGGGCCAGGGTGGAGGCTAAACCCGTGGCACCCACATCCTGCAGCTTCTCCGTGCACTGCTGCTACACACTGTGTGCTGCTTGGCGTCCTGTGCAGGAGAGAAAGGGGAGGAATCCCAGCCCGAGTAGTATTAAGAGGTACTTTCCTGCCACAAACAGGAACTGCAGTCCTAGGAAATAGGTCTGGAAGGGTCTTGGAGAAGACAGCTACTCTGTCCCATGGCTCGCAGCAAAACCACCTCAACCTCAACCACCCCAGACTGGTTTTTGTTTGCCCTGTCCCTGCAGTTCCTCTCCCGATCCATCCCAGGCAGTTCCTCCTGCACATCAATTATGACAAAATTCACATTATTCTTAGCCATCTCTCTCTTTACCTACTGTGACCATAGCAATGGAGCTTAGAGAATGCAAAGCACTGATATGTAAATGTTGGCCAGTGCTGTAGCACCCACCCCACCTGTATGCCCATGACAGCATCCCTGCTTTCCTGCCGTGCCAGGATGCAGCAGGCTCAGCTCTGCAGACCCACCTGTGCAGTGCAGTTCATTGGAGTATTTAGCACTGTTTTGCAGCAATGCAAGCCTGCAACATCAGGGTGCTTGGCCCAGTCACTACTCTGTGGGACACAGGAAGAGGCAACAAAGCCTTGCAATTGCTAGATCTGCAAGGTAATCTGCTCCACTCAGTCAGTCCTGGTCACTGCCTTGGGTTTCCTGCATGCTGAACCCAGCTGGAGCAACACAGGTGTTTGGTTTGGCAGGTGTGGTGCAGCCTGGCCTTTGGGCTGGGGACAGCCACCTCCAGCCAAAGCATGGCACATGGTAGGGGTCCACGGCAGAGCCACAGCCCCCTACTAGTTTTAGGGCACAGATGCATGGCCCAGGCAGAACATGCCCTGAACCCCCGGCTTCTCTGGTGCACCTGAGGCAGCTCCTGCAGCCCAGCTGGAGGGCTGCAAAACTGCAAAGCACTTCTGCACCAGGCAGTGAAAAGGAGCAGAGTGTGTGTCACAGATAGACTTCAGCAGTCACACTGCTGTGTTTTATATGCTGCGCCTGCGCAAACACACGTATGGCTGGATAGAGAGGTATACATAGAAGGATAAGGGTTTTTTTTTTTCTCCCCTTAGGTAAATAGCCTTATCCAAAATCAGCTAGTGGGAATTCTGTGAGTCTTATCTTGTTCTGCAATTTTTCTGCTTTACACAGTCACTAATAATTCCCTATTTATTAGCACTGGCACATATCCACACTGTCTCCCAAGCCTGGGCTTGCAGGAATGTAGACAGCCCTGCTCTGCTTCCGCTCCCCCTGGATTTCAGAGGCTGTGGGATTGTTGAGTTTTACAGAGTACAGGGGAACTTTGTGTCAGCATAAGTAACGTGGAGGAGGAAGCAAGATGTAGAGGGGCAAATAAAATAAACAAAGTGAGAAGAAAGTTCAAAGAAAAGGAGAATACAATATTCACAAATATGTTGTGGACTAGAAAGGAAAAGAAATCCAATTGGCTTCTAGCAAATGGGGAAATATTAGGAACACCAGAAATGGTCAGAGTCCTTGAGAGGCAAGAACACTTCCTTGGTTGTTGAGCACAGCCTCCTTTTCTTATCCACAATAGATTAATAGTATTCATCAGCTGCCACACAGTTCTTTTGTGCCTCATTTTAACTTCAGCCAAAGGAAGACAGAGTGGTGAGAGAGAAGAAAGCAAGGACATTGCTGGCAGGCCTTGCTGGCACAGAGGCCAGTCCTGTGCACACGGGAGTTCTCCTTGGAGGCCCTGTCCACCTTCCAGCTCATCCCATCTCAAGCCTCATTACACTGTGCAGAATTGTCTGCATCAACAAGTTTTTACTTCCCGTCTCCAGCCTTGTTGCAGTGTAGAAACAATGTCCTGAAATACTGATGTGGTATTGGTCCCAGCATGCCAAACTACCAGGCTTCTCCCTGATCAACCCCTTCCTAAAAATTCATTCCAGGGTGATGTTGTCCAGCTCCAAGCCTGTTGCCAGGATTTAATAAGAAGCTGCACATGGAATATCAAGCTACAGTAATAACCAGATTAGTGCCTGCAAAATCGTCAACCTAGATAAACAACCAAAATGACTGAATGTCGGCTGCATGGACAGTGACTGTGACTGTGTTTTCCACAGTTTGCAGCTAACTCTGCTTGGTTCTTCTGTACAAAATTACATATATCTGACCTTCTGTGGCTGGTGCTGTCCAGAAGTGTGATTAGCTTTGGAGTTACTTGTACCTTACCTCGGAGAAGGGAAGTGTGGATTCAGTATCTTCTCAAAGTCTGGTCTTGTTGGGTTGATAAATTAAGTGAAAAGAAGAGACAAAAACTAGTTATCATTGCCATGCTTCATATTGTATTTTGTTTTATTTTATTTTATTTTATTTTATTTTATTTTATTTTATTTTATTTTATTTTATTTATTATTTTTTGGTACATAACAATGAAGGAGGAAAGTTCACCCTGTTGTTAGGAATGGCAAATAAATCAATGAATCCCCTGAAAGCTCAGTCCATGATAAAACAGTAGTTAGGGGTTGTACAAAGATTTAACATGAATAAATCTGGCTTGCCACTGCTATGCTGCAGCTGCAGAGCTCTCCTCATGCTGGATAGGTAATTATTAAATACTCTCCTTGACAGGAAAAGCACAAATTCAAACAAACAAAACCTACGTTTCAGAATAGAGAGAGCATGAAACCCCTGGGCAACCCCTTTTCCAAAGCACGAGCTTGCCTCACAACAAAATAAACAGGAGGCACTGTTAGTTTCACAACATGGTTCAGAGTCCCAGGATGTGATCAGTTACCTGGCAGCTGGGATGGTGAGAGGGAAGGCAGCTGGCAGCAGCATGCCTGCAGCCTGGCACACTGATAATTTCAGTGGCTGATCTGCCTTCTTGTGAGAGTCTCATAAACTTCGTTAGACTTTGGATACAGATTCTTTGCACAGGCCAGGCTTGCTGGATAGACTTAGTGATATTTATTTCCCCAAAGTTGTTCTTAAGTAACAAAAACCTAGAATTATTTGAGTAAATGTTTCTAGCAGGGGGCAAATTCAGTTTGCTGTAGCTCCAAAATATTACACAGAATTCAATCTGTTTTGCTGCAATAGACAAAAAAATAGTTCTAGCTAATTAATCTATTCATAGTGCCACTCAGTTGTTCTCCAGGATTGATGACAAGTGTTTTTGACATTAATATCCTGGTTCTTAGATTATGTTAATGTTTTGGATAAGCATTTGCAGAAAACAAAACAAAGATCTAGTTGAGAACAGATGCCCTAATTCTAATGGAAGAACTTAACACCAGCTCCTTTAAAGCCTGTTTCTTTAAAGCCCACTTCTGATGTGGGCTCGCCTCTCCCCCCGTATGTTTTGCAGTTTTTCTGTTTCTTCGGCATACCCCGCAACAGAGACACAAGTTTTTAATTACCCCGTCAGGCTTTCTTCCCTTCTTCCTGACTGTTGCCACCCCCCCAGTTATGGTCTATGATGATTTTCATCTTAAAGGAGCTAGGTTATGCATGGGATATCAGGAATAACTTGCAAAGATGCACACCATTCTATGTTTGACACCACCTCTTAGGACTGTATTGTTTCTTCCATAGCATTTCCAAAAAGCACCATCTCCTGTATAACAAACCGAATATGTTTTTTTGATGGTGGTGGTGGTGTTAATGACATTGGTAGGAGCTGTCAGTCTGAAAGGAATTAGATGTGCCACTGAAAAGACAAGCATTGTTTATCCTCAAAGTCCCTCTCTAACTTTATTTGAGTGTTGCCTCACTAAGAGAGTCACATGTAAGTGAACATAATTATATGCTAAGGGTACGTATTATTCAATAACTCAGCCAAGAACAAGGATGTAACTTTTATACATCAGAAAAGCAGTACAGGAGATTTAGTACTAAGCTGCCAGATAAGAAGCTTACATTTAAACAGACATAATTAAAATTCATTTAACTTACTTCTGTGGGCACAGTTACACTGATCTCAGTCTGACAGTGGCAAAGATTGTTAAGGACTGGTACAGCTTCCTCAGGAGTCAGTGACAAAGGAGTACTGGAGGCAGGGTCAGCTCTTCACTTGTCTGGGGATGATTATTAAAATAAATAGTATTTATGAAAAATCATGTCCCTACAGTTAAAAATATTCAATACAAAAATCCAGTAGGCAATCCTTCTACTGTGGCATTATAGCCAGGGCATTTTCTGATACCTGTTAATTTCACAATAATTTACTGAAGTACTGCATTTTCAAAAAAAAACAAGGCCTATTGCCTTTCTTTTAAGTTCCTGTACTCTATTAGTTTGAAAAGTCAGTATTCTGAAGGCACATATTTTCTTCAAAACTTTTTCACTGAAACTTTATTTATGAGTCATATCAAATAAAACCACCCTGTGGCGTAGATCAGGTTTGAAATACCTGTTCTCTGTTTGGGCCTAACCTCTCTATTAATGCATGCCATTGTGCAGAAAGTCCCACTGGGTCAAGAGTGTTCCCTGTTGTTGTCTAAACAGCAACCTTTTTGAAAGGGCCTTTCAAAATGTCCCAAGCATTATTTCAGACAGTAGCCAACACTGATATTTCAGATCCAGCCCATGCTTCAGTCTCCACTTAAAACCTCCATGGGACTTTTCATAAGGGCACTGGTTTTCCCCTGTGACCTTTGCCAAAATTTCACCTTTCCTCACCCAGCTACTTCACCTCTGGACATAATGAAATAAGAATTCAACTGCATGCTCTCAGGTGTTTTGAGAAAGTTTGTTCATAGTTCCACAAAGCAGTAATTGCTGAGCCTTGTGTTTATTTTTTGCAGGGAAGGGAAGCTAGTATCTGTGTTAATGAGTGCTTTTAACCGTAAATAATCACCTAAGATTGTGCATTTTTTGTTTGTTTTTGGAAAGAAGGTATTCACTAGTTATGTATAAATGAATCTTCACTGGACACATTTTGGCATCTCAGAATACAGTAAGTACATTGAGTATGCAATAAAAATCATAAATTGACCATGATGACTGTATCAGGATACAAAGCAGAGTTGTAGGTGAATTAATAGATTTGTCTGCTATAGCTAAACTTTAATAGTTTAATGAAGCCATGAGGAAATCCTGAAAAAGAGGCAACTGGTAAATGTTCAATATATTTAATACTTTACTCCCTCATTTGGAGAACAAAGAGTTGCCTGTTTCATACTACTGGTTTGGACAAAAGCAGGGCACAGAAACGTGTAATCTGCATTTTCTGAATAGTCAAGATGTACAAAGATGATTTCATGTCTCTAGCTCTTTTATGCTGGCATACTAGCAAAATCTGACCAAAAATCTGAAATGCAATTTTTGCCAAAATTCATAACCAGAATCAAAAATATACACAGTTCTGTCATGTCGGTAGTGCAATGTGAATCATTTGCCTAATATGAACACAGGACTCCCACCACAGAGCGTAAAATAGAACTAATCCTTTAAACCAGTATAAAATTACTACTCATCTCCTAAGAGCTAGTCTAATAAACTGATGAATATGTACAAGCTTCTGACATCCAATGAGAAATTCAGATGTACAAGGAAAATAAAAGGACAAGGGGAAGAGGGTCTGATTCTTCTCAGGAAGCTGTTCCTGCTAATGTGGAGTGGAAACTCCCACTGTGAACCATGTCGCTTCCATCATGTGGAACCACTCTGTGAGGTCTTTACATTTTGTAGCTTTGGAAAATTAACTAGAAAACAGCTTTTTCTGATGGTTTTGACAATGAAATGTGTTTTTCTTTATTCTGTAATGATTAGACTGACAGTCTTTCTGTAAATAATTCATAATGTGTGACTATGCATTTCAGATATGGAAATGTGCACCTGTAACATTGGTAACATACATAAATATTCATTACTATGGTTTTTATTGGACAGTTCTAGCTAAGTATGTCCTACATATATTTAATTTTTGAATAGAAGAGAGAGAATGATCTTGTTTTGGTATGCAACATACCTAATTATAGTTTGTTAGGTAGCTGTCACCTTTCGGCAAGTTTAATTTTCTCACAGTGGTGGAAAATAGTTAAACACACACAAAAAATTAGATGTGCTATTGCTTTATAAAAGACTTAACACCTTGCATTAATGTTCCTGTTTTATGTCTGATTTTTTTACTTTCTCACCTCTGGGCACAGACATGATTTGCCTTTCTGAACTGAAAAGGGTCTTGTGTGCCTGAAAGCATATCTGCTTTTCTCCTAAAACCAGAAGAAGCATTCAAACCTCAACCCACATTTTCTGCTGAGCCCAGTGGAGGTGGCAGTGTTGGGCTGGTGGCACACCATGCTGGGAAGCATGAGGTCCTTCATCTGAGATGCAGCTTTCTGGCCCAGCTCTGTGATAAACCTCTGGACCCCTGGTTCATTCTCTCTGTTCACTCCTTTCCTCACAGAGATGGTATTTGTTTTTCCTTTCTTAGTTCAAGGCTTCTCTTCTCAGGGAAAGGCTGCGGCAATGCCCCGTGCCCCACAGCGCAGAGTGCAGGGTGAAAGGATTGAGGCACCCCTGCACCCTCACACTTTTTGCGGGAGACTTTTTGTCTGGGTTGGCCCCCGGTGTGCCCACCTGCATCCTTAGCACCAGCATCCTCAGCACCAGCCGGGTGCTCGCTCTGGACAGAGAAAATGAGATTGCATGGGAGGAGGGGTGCGTGCCCTAGAAGAGGCAGGGATGCTTGTAGGCAGAAGGGAAGCCAGCTTGCAGAGATGCACACAGGGGAAGAACGAGGAAAGCTTCCAGGAGCGGGGCAACGCGTGCGTGGGATCGGGACGCGTGGCTGCGCGCAGGGGGGAGGCTTACAGGGCAGGAGCAGGCAGGCACGCAGGACACGAGGGATGCATGCAGTGCGGGTTAGGGCAGGGCAGGGCAGGGCAAGGCAAGGCAACTCCTCCCCGCCCTGAGTGACTCTCCCGACGCCTAATCGCCGCGCTGGGCCAACGTGATGTGCAGCAGCACGGCCCAATCCGGCCGGGGCGGCGGGGCTGGGGCGCGTCGAGCGCGGGCAGCGGGGTTGAGGCTCGGCACAGCACAGCACGGCTCGGCTTGGCTCGGCACGGGGCAGCACGGCGCGGAGCAGCACGGCTCGGCTCGGCACGGCGGCGGTGAGTGCTCTCGGCAGCTCTCCCAGCGCGGCTCCAACTTGCGGAAAGTTGCTGGCGCTCGTCCCCCCGCCCCGGAGGAGCGCCAGTCCGGGCGGAGCATCCTGCCAGCAGCGGCGGGGCGGGAGGCTCCCCCCGGCCCTTCTCGTCCCTTCTTTTCCCTTTCCTTCCCTTCCATTCCCTTCCCCTCCCGCTGCGCTCCCGGGACAATGGGGGCGGCCCCTGCCGGAGCCCCGAGCGCGGTGCGTGTCCGCCGCCCCTTCCAGCCCCGAGGCGGCGGCGGCGAGGGGCAGCTCGTCCCGTTTGGCCCCACAGCAAACTTCGCCCCCGGGGCCGAGCCGGGATGCGCTGCCCCCAGCCTCCCGTAGCGGTTTCCCGGCCGCGGCGTGGCCGGGCCCGGGCCGTGCAGAGGCTCCGGGATGGAGCGGGGGGAGCCGCCGGGGCCCGGCCCCTGCGAAACTTGAGGTTTTGGGGTGAGCCGCTGCGGGTTCCCGCAGAGCAGGACGCAAAAAGGGGGGATTCAGCTGGCGTTTAACTCTGATCTCTTGCGCAGGATAGCGCGGCCGGCGGCAGAAATGGCGAGGAAACTGGAGCCGGCTTCCCGTCTGAGCGAAGGGGGGGGGTGAAATAAAGTGAAGCAGTGGGGCAAGCGTGTGGGTTTATTTTTATACATCTCTAATTGGGACTGGGAGAGGAAGCGTCCCCGTGCTCCCCCGGACAATGGCTTCTTGTTGGGAGGCTGGGAAGGGAAGGGGAGCAGCGGGGAAATCCTCAGGAGGAGAAGCTGGAGGCTTTCCTCTGCATAGGGGAGGCTGGAGCAGCCTGGCACTGGCTGTAATAGCATCAAATTCTGATGCTAGCAGAGGTAACAGGCTCCACAGGCATGACTGTGCCCCAGAGCAAGTTTTAAATGTTTATCTAAGTGAAAATAGTGGTGAGACACGTGGAAGGGAATCCAACCTCCAGTTAATAGTAATGCTTCCCTGGGAGAGGCTGCATGTGTGTTTGCACTCTGTAGTAACATCCATACCTTCAAGCGGGGCATCACTTGGACTCCGTTTTTCTTCTTTCTTTCTTTTTTTTTTTTTTTTTTTTTTTTGCCTTTTCAGGAGAGCTGTTAGTATAGCTTTGAGCAAATGCCATTGAATTAGCCTGGAGGTTGTTATTGCTGTTACACAATCCCAGTGGAATGCCTGTGTGCAAGCTAGAGCTGGGCTTCCTGTTTTTGGTCAGTCTGTAGAAGAGACTATAAAAGATAATAGATATCTCAGATAAATTGCTTTTGCATGAGAACTTGGAGCCATTGTTCAACTAGTAACACTTGTGACGCCTCAAGTAAGCCTGGTAACCTGAGAAGAAAACCTCCTTAATGCTGGGAGACTTACTCAGAGTAACTTTAAAGACAACAGATGGAACCTGGATATAAAGAGGGAATAGTTACAGAGATCAACATATGTTAGTGCTGTTCATAATAATGTATAGAAATTCAATCTGTTTTGAAAAGAAACCTTGTTCAAAGAGGAGCTGCTGGTAGTTTGTCAGTGGTGAGCAGTGTTTCTGGGGGATTAGCTGACACAAGGCGAATCCCCTGGGTGCAGTCTTCTGTAGCTGATTTCAGCCCCAGGGGAGTTTGATGGATTTCAGTGTGGGGTGTGCCCACAGAGAACTTAAATTTCAGATCTGCTGGTTTGCATTTGAATACTTTTCGGAAAAATATACTTGAAAATAACTTGCTAAGAGAGATCTTTTTGGAACTGCGCTTATCGCTGCCCATTAATCTTGCCAAAAGT
Source organism: Netta rufina (assembly GCF_964035555.1). NCBI lineage: Eukaryota > Metazoa > Chordata > Aves > Anseriformes > Anatidae > Netta > Netta rufina. The sequence goes on from NC_140135.1 coordinate 12,948,700, forward strand.
TTAACAATTTGAGGATGTTGCTTAGTTGTAACTGAGGTCCTTTGAAAGAATTCTCTGTGAAAGATGAATTACTCATTCTTTGTCTGTGTTAAGAGATCATAATGTGATTATTAAATTGAGTTATTCAGTGCTAGATATAAAGAACTGTGCTTAACCAGTGTCTTTGTTCTCTTATCAAAGCTCATCTGACAAAAGTTTTCCCTCCTATAAAGAATGCAAATACCTCCCCAGATTAAAGAATGCCCAGAACTCTAGAAACCTATTTACTAGTTTTGTCTAGATTAGCTTCACAGTGGGGAGGGCTCTGGGGACTGAAGACTTCATTAGATATTTGTCTGATAGATGCTTGGATTTGGGATAAATGCAGAGAAACTCCTTCCCCTGGGGCTCCTTTACTGAATTCTCTGCTCTGGGTTTCAATTGTTGTGAGATTAAGATGGTGAGTGAAGGAATTGCAGCCTTGTTAAATGGGTTTAATGCCACATCCACTCATGTGAGATCTAGTAGCTCTTTCCTGTGTTTACTTGGCTCCTGTGCAGCAACTTAACTTGCTTCAGAGAAATGGAAATACAACTGTTATGACTTCAAGAAGTGAATGAGAATTGCATCTTTTAATCATTGGTCAAAAAAGAATCTTAGGGACAGTAATGTGCTTAGCTGCAAGTGATCTAAGTATGCGCTTCTATAGTTAAACTTGTTTAGTAAAACTGTAAGTTCTCCATGTGGAGCATCAGTGCATTTGGGTGCATTTTTTGCTAATGTGGATAGCTTACTACATTGAGAGAAGAGAAATGCTTTCTTTTTTACATGGTTGATGGTGATATTGGGGAGGGAGTGCCTGTGATATTTCTGTATCTATATAGTCTCTTAATCCAATTCCTTATTAAATTGATGCTAGTGATAAGCAGTAAGTAACCTTGATCACCAAAGACAGCCTTGTTTAGCCTCTGAGTTGGTGTTTGGATGGTAGTAGTTCACTTGGCACAGTTGCCCAAGTACACCCTATCTGCGTTCTTGGTAACCTGTTTTGTATGACATTGAATGATAGATGGAGAAACATGAAGAGTTTTTTTTTTTTTTTTTTTTTTTTGGGGGGGGGGGGAGGGGAATGGGGAACACCATCCTAGGTATTTCTGTTTCACAGCAATCTTTTCAGATTTTTTTTTATTTATAATGTCTTGCATCTCTCCTTTCCTTTTTGAAATGCTGAGTACTGTAAACCAGAATCCTGTAGGGAGGTTTGTCCCTCTTCGGATACAGGCCTGTTGGCTTTGCCTGTGGCAAAGAAAGTGACAGGCAGCATTTCACCTATTTGTGTTATTCCATCACAGGCTGGGTTTCATGTAGCTCTAGTAGTGCCCCATAAAGTACAGTCCCAGCTCAGGCAGTACCTCAGAGCAGAGGCAATTTATGGTGCTGTGTTTGACTTGCAGTGCAGCAAGGCAGGTTGGTTGACCTGATGCATGGGCATGGGAGTAGTTTGGATTGAGAAAAGAGTTAGAAAGCTCATATGGAAAACGAAAAACAGTATGGTTTCACATGCTATGTTGTTGCTTTACAGGGTGGACTGGTGAAATTTATTTTATTTGGCTGCAACTTGGTTTAACTGTGTGCCACATAATAGCAATAAACAGCAGAAGAAACTTATGTTTGGGCTTTGTGTGTTACCTTTACCTCTATGTGTATTAGAGCAGTAATTCAGCATGGGAAGGCAGATTCTCATCTTTCTGCTCAGTGCCAGCTGTTTAAATATGTGACTGACAATCTATCAGCCTGCAATAACAGTTTAATTTTTAACTTACTGGTTACAACTGAGAACTGGGAACAGCTGCAATATGATAGGTTAATGTTTATGAACCAATTACTAAACTTTGTGTACTAGATACAATTGAATATGGACATTGAGCTCATCAAGCAGTTAAAGAAAGTTGCTAATTACGTCAAAAAGCCAAACATGAAGACAGAAATGTCTACCACTAGGTCTGCGTGAATGATAGTTAAATGTGGAATTTGAAAGAAGTGGAATTTAACGTGTATGCAGAGCAAAACATTCTCTTCATTTCAAGTAGATTAAGAAGAGTTGGTCTTAGTTTTGCAATGAGGGTGATGCAAGGATGTATTAATTTTATTTTTTTTTTGTTGGGTTGCTCTAATGAATGACACAATATCACCTTGTTTTCTCTCCGATCTATGGCTCCTCAAACCCTTAGATAGGCATCTGTTGCTGACATCTTTTCAGATATGTTCCTGTTGACACTTCGGGAATTGGAGCATTGCGTAAGCAGCCGTGGCTGTGTTTGCTGTGACCAGCTCACGGCTGAGTCTAGCGTGCAGCACTGCTGGCTGGGAGGTATGTATGTGGACAGACTGTTCCCCATGTCCCTCCCCTCTGCCAGTCCCAGAGATTGCTCAGCCTCTAACATACCATCAGCTCTCCCTGTCTGCACCATTAAAGCCTTTTCCAGCTCCAAGCTTTTCAGCCCAGAGGTGCCTCTGTCCTTGTTGCTGGTATGTGAGTAGGTGGGGAGGGTGAGAGTTGTGATCTCAGGACTGAAGGCAGCTGTGTGATGTTGTAACAGATACCTGGGCTCTGGGTGGTGTGGCTGGGAGAAGCAATGCTCACCGACCATCCTGGAGGAGCTCTGAGCAGAGGCGGCTCAGCTGACAGTGAGTGGCTGTAATCACTGTTAGCCGTGTGACTGCTGCCCATGAATGTGCTACTGTTGTGTCTTCTGCTCCACACATTTGGGTTTGTGTTCATCTGGATGTGCTGTTTCTTTTGAGCTTATTGGATGGCAAGGAGTTTAATGAAGGTATCCCTATTGTGGTCTGCTCTTGGGGTGCTGGTATGTGTGGGATGCTTTGGGAGTGGGTTGTGCTTATGCATGCCAGCATTTAGTATAGTTTCCAGCTGAAGTAATGGAGCAGGAAAACAGAAGTCCCCTCTTCAAAGGCAGGGGATGTGGGGCTGGCAGAGAGGATGTGGTGATCTGTGCATTGCCGATACCATGGACTTTGGTCCCAAAGAATTACTGCTGGTGGAGGTATTTAAGATTTTCACATGGAGGACACAATTGACAGCAGTGCTTCCAACAGGAGAGGTGTGCACCACTGGGGACATGGTGCTGGGGCATCCACTGGTCTCCTGGGAGCCTGTAATCTGTTGGCTTTTTTGGCAATAGATTAAAAATGCAAAGAATGACAAGCAAGTCCTGTCTGGCCCACTTGCAAGAATTATATCGTGTGTTCCTCTAACACAGTGGTTCAGGTCTGTATTCTGTGGGTTAACGCTTGGCCTGCTCAGAGCTGGTTTTGTCACTGGGTTTGCAAGTGGTGTAAAGATGGAGAGGTGGCCCTTGTCCTAAGAGGAGTTGCTATTGGCAGAGATGGAGCTATGTAAAGCCTTTCTTTCCCTTTTGCTTGTTGCTTCCTGTTAGTTTATCTCTAAATTTCAGCAGCCCTGTCCTCTGGTTTGTCGTGTCCAGGTGGAATGTGCTCCTGCATCACCATGACTGTCGCCACAGGGCACGTGCATTACTAATATTGGGGAAATGGTATGGAAGAAATAAAATAATTATTGGTTTGACATACAGCTGAGGATGTGGGAAGCAGGATGACTCTCTGAGATGTGAAGCTCTGGTTAGGACTGTGGCCGGTTGCTCGTGTCAATCCATATGGGCCATATGCCTCTAACCAATCTCCTTGTCTCATTTCCTCCTTTGAAATGCTTACAGCTGTTTTTCCTGCCTCTTCAGTAGGTTTTTGTTCCTGTAAAAAGACTGACAGCTCACAGATGCTCCTGGGAGTCCCTGCATAGCTGTGAAGAGAGGATATTACAGTGATCTTCAGGAGAAGATAAGTTGTAGTCTCTCTGCAGGAGGCCTAATTTCTGATGTTTTGAAGTAAGCTTTATTTTATTTGTTTCTTTTAAAGCTGAAAACAGTTTGTGTCATTCACTGTTTCCCTGATCACATAGGACACTTTGTGATGGGAAGTGAGAGACCAGGCAGTAGGTGCTGTCATTTGTCGTACTGCAAGGAAGGTGGGAATGGCATGGTAAAATATTTGTCTGTGTCAAACTGGGTTGAATGCCTTTACCTAAAGGAGTTGTTGGGATGGTGCCTGTAACAGGTAAAACCTAGTGGTCTGTTTATGTGATCTCACTCTCATTTAGGTACTGAGAGCATATGAAACATCTTTGCTTTTGATGGGTTGGTTGCCTGTTGGCCATAAACTCTAAGTAAGCAAAACTTCTATCATTTTCCAAACCTTTGACTTTGCTTTGTTTTGTTGTTGTTTTTTCTTTTTGCAATCCTAATGTCAGAAAAAATGTTGGTGTCCAAGCAGCTGTTGCACTGTTGTCAGAAATAGAAAGCCTTGTGTGAGATCCTGGTTGTATGTAGGTGGCTGGTGACCGCTTCCCTGTCTTATTCTCCTAAGAATTGCACTGCCGTGCAAGGAGCCACAGGCTGACTCTTCCTCCTGTAGAAAATAATGTGGGGCTGCACTCTTCTGTTCCCTGCCCATGTTTTAAATGGGAATTTGTAAACTGCTCTCAGAAGTAGAAAATAAAGTAATTCTGATTTATGTTCTTTTACAGCCTTGTTCTTTGGACTTAAAATACACAGGATAAGTCTGGCCCTTCCCTCTATTCACTTTTCATAGCCACCTTTGTTTTTTAATTTATATATCTTTTTATTCTAAATTCCTCCCATCCCCAAAATAGAACAGGCATCAGCCTGCAACCAAAGGCTGCCAGAGGTTGGTCTTGTGGGTTATAGTGGCTTTTTGGCCTGGTTGGAGACTGAGCCCCACCCGACATGAGCTTGGATTAAAAATAGCCTTTCTTTTCAGCAGGCTGAAAGCTGTGTACAACACGTTCATGTCTTGGCTTCTGGGGCACTGACATGGTGAGCCCTTCAGCTGCAAAATGGCTCAAAATCTGCTGCTAGCACACCAGAAAGCGTTATGGTGACCTGTGTCAGGAAGGTGCACAGCCAGGTGTCTTCTGCTCATGTGGTTATTGCAGAAAAGTTCTAGCCACGCTTCTTGCAAAAACTGATAGAGTTGAAAACTGTAGGCTGGTGACCACGGACTCGGCAGTCCAGTGGCCTGGAAAGAGCTCCTGGTCCGCTCTTGTTAGTGAAGATGGTTGGTTGCTGGGTGGAATAGATGCTGCGCTGCTGAGCCACGGATGCAGGAAGAAGTCAAAAGCTCTTTTTCTTCCTTAAATGCCTACCTCAGCTTAGTTAGTTGTGAGAAAAAACTCTGGCAGAAGTTATGGTGCTTCATTACCTGAGATGGAAACATCTTAGTGTGGTAGCAAGGTGTTTCATGGGTGGCAGGAGGACCCTGAGGCTCTCCTCTCTGAAAGGAGAGTGGAGCTGGAAGAGCCTCCTGGATGGGGAGGTGCTTTCACAGAGCAAAGTGCAGTGCTACCAGGTCGCATGAACTTGGCAGGGAGTTAGGTGAGAAAGGGCATTTATGCTGCTTACTTGGCTGGGGGCTGTGCATTCACTGGGAGATAGCAATCCTGGTCCCAAAGCACAGTCTCTTACCTTCCCTTGTTCATGTTGACCAGCATTATGATGCCCAGCAAGAACGGCAGCAGAGTTTTGGGGCTTCTCTGGCGTTAGGCTGCCGGTTTAGGTGTGCCCCAGCTCAAGAGAATTACAAGGGCTTGCAGACTGCTTCTGCCCTGTAGCCTCTCATGCTGTCCTGACTGTCCACTCCCTCTTCCCTCCTCTTAGAAAAGGAGGAAAAAAAAAGGGGGAAGCAACCTTTAAGAGCAGGAGGTTGACTAGTGCCTGATGTGGTGCCCATCTCATGCCCTCTGCCACCTATTAAAAAAGCCAAGCCCCAAAAGCCGAGGCTTCTTGGGCAAGTGGGAATGGTTGGCCTTAGGACAGCAGAGGGAAGGGCTGAGTGTCTCCTTGTTTTGGGCATCAGTTCTCTGCCTAGTAAATCTCAACCATTGACTTCTTACCTTGTTTTGCGTTGTTGTCCAGGCTTAGGAGGCAGCAAGTTGTTTCACAGAGTGGTAATAGTGCCAGCCACTCACTGTCCCCTGCTGGAGACAGTGGCATGCAGTCCCTGTGGGATGTGGGGCTGGAAGCCCCTGTCCACGAAATCCTCCAGCTCAGTCCTGAGCCCTGACAGGTGCTTTGGATAAATACATGAGCAGGGAGCATGAGAGAATAACAGAGATGCAAGGAGCCCGTGTGGTGCCTGTTTCATGGCTATTTCTGACTAGCATGCTTCATGGGCCTGGAATGGTTTACGTGACCTTGATGATCGAACGTCTCTCTGAAATGCCTTTTTCTCTTCAGTTTGCTGTGGACTCCGCCTTGGCCTGTTCTGTTTCTGGTTCTTCTAATCTAGGCTAGACTGTAGTTTAAAAAAAAAACCAACAACCTTCAAGATGGGAAATATTGTCTCATTTATAAAAACCTTTGTAAGCAGTCATGAAACTGACTGAAGAAGGGTGGTAGGAGGACTTTTTTTTTCCTCCCAGAGTCTAGGGACAGAGCCTTCATCCTTTGTCTAACTTAGTTGCATGTTTTTACTTTAGCTGAGAGTCAAGGGGCTATTAGTTCACATCTCAAATACTTAAAGTGGAAAAACTGACTCCTGCAGTTATTTCTTTACTAGACATTTTTGTGCTGAAGGGAACTGAGATTTTTTTTTTTTCCTTGAAAAGAATGTTAGCTAAGCTGCTTTTAAAATTATATAAGTACAGGAACTTAAATGAGGCAACATGAACTGCTGCCCACTGCAGAGGCAGGTCAAGACAAGGAAAACCTGCAAAATACCAGGAGAAAAAGCATAAAGAAGGAAGTCTGATCTGTGATGTCTCCGAGACAGGCAGAGTGACGCCAGATGTGCTGCTGCTCTGTACCAGTTTTTCCAACACCAGGTGCTGGATGAGGCTGCAGTTTGGGGAGATGCTGTACTTTTGCAGGAGACGTCAGCGGACACCAGTGCAGCAGCTGGGGTATGCTTGGCTCTGGCATGCAGTAGGTAATCCTCTGCTTGCCCTGGGGCCTGTTTGTGGGGCTCCTGCCCGTTTTATTTGACAGAACTGCTTCTGTTGCCTTGGCTCCAGATGATGGGGAGGCTGTCCTGCTAGAAGAAGGTAATTAATTGCAGAGCTCTAGCTAGGGAAGTCCTCTGGATTCCTACTGGAATTACAGCATCTCATTGAAGCGGCAGGAAACAAAGCTTAAGGAAAATCTCCTTTGTTCTCCCTTTTTTAAGATCAACATATGAAAAGTATTTTGATGGTAGAAGGAGAATAGGAAGACACGTGATTCTGCCCTCAAATTAATATATGTGGGACAGATTTTTGCCAGTATGTTAGGGATTAATTTAGGGCTCTCCAGTGTTGAATGCCCAAGATGCTTAAACTTGCACCCCTTCTGGATTAGATGAAAGGTGATGTGTAGTGTTTGTGGAACAATGTTGCACTGTCACCTGTGTGTCAGTTGCATGTTCTTCTGTATCTGTTGTGATTGAATCTGAAAATTGCAGCTACAATCCTGCTTTTCTGTATGCTTTTAAAGCACCTTTGTAGCTTGTTGTTGCAGGAGTTGATAAGATGAGGTGTGATCCTGCTTCTGCATGCTGGAAGTCCCATGTAACACTGGTACGTTAGTGGCAGGAATATGGGCTATAAGTGTTGATAGAGTGGTGAAATGAGTCCTGGTTGCTGCCCTGCTTTTGCTGGGAGAGCTCAGGGCAGCCCCTCCCAGCAGGCGAAACTGCTGGCTGAGCACCGAGGCTTTCAGCATTTCCGAAACAGCACTAACCAAGTGGAAACTCGAATTCCAGCTACCCATCCCTGAAATTGGCATTCATACTTCATGAAGCAGTGTTTCAGCTGGGTCATTGGCTAAACAACATTTGAAAGATCATAAATCCTGGGTCCTTGTTTATGCTGCCATCGCAATCTTATTTTCCTTCCTGATAATCAGCCGGGAAGGGTCTGTGGAGCGTTGTTTGGGTTTGGAGCAGGGCTGTGGTTTTGAGATTCCAGGATGCTGAGTCTCATCCCAGGGACAGGCTTGGATGCTGTCCTGCCTCAGAGCTTCTGTAGTAGGACCCTAATGAGCAGGCTGATACTCAAGTCTGTTGCTGTTTTCGTTGAGCTAAAACAGTGTTTGCTTTTTGCTGTAACTGCTGGATGTCTGCGGTGGAATATACATAACATATATTCCACTATAAATCCTGTAGTCAAACATTTCCTTGACCCAACATAGAACAAGGTGCTTGTCTCCAGCTGGTCACAGGAATGAGGGAAGTGAGTTCAAAAGCCATATTGCAATTAAGCTCTTTCTTCTTGAATTCTGCATAAAACGTTGTGCCTCCAAAAACAGATTGAGGACTTTACACACACATTACCCGTTTCCTAAAGTAAAGTTATGCAGTTACAATTGGTATTGTGCAGACAGGCAAGGGGAGGAGGTTTGCCCTGCCTTTAAGATTTTTTTTTTCTGTGATAGCAATGCTTTGAAGGAGGTCAACAGAGAACAAATGAAAATACAGCTAGAAATGTATTCCAGTCTTCGTGTGCTCCTACAAGTAATGACCAATCTTGAGTCTTTGTTTAGGTAAAACTCACCTTTCCACAGAGGAGAAAGGGGAAACTGGGCCTTCAGAAAACTGCAAGTATTTTGTGTAAGTGTCCCAAATGTCTGTCTGACCTAAACTTTAGCCTGTTCCTTTCTGCTCTGTTTGGCCAAGACTGGGACTAAGCTTTCTTTGGGGACATGGATGGGAGGTTCCAGTGCAATTCTGCCTCTGCCCTGCTGCTGCCTACCCCTTTGTAACATTCTCGTTGATCTAATTTCCAGCTGGTCTCTTGCCACTGTTTAATATAAACCAAATGCTTTAGCAAAGGCAGCGTAGTCAGACTACTTGTTGAAAAACTGAAAAACTTACATTGCCTGTGCCCGGCTAAGAACTCTTGGGAGTTATGCAGCTTTTTGGGGCGGGTGGTTACAGCAGCACCCAGCCTACTTTGCCCCTATTTAGAGCCATCGCTAATGGCACAGCCTTTTTTGCCTCCCTCCCCCAAGGGATATATAACCTTCTTATGGGTTATATAGGATAGTTTTAGTCTCTTTGCTCTCTGCCTTCTGAAGGTCTATGGAAAAAAAAATCAAAACACCATGAAATGGAGTGAGATTCAACCCTGTACTAATGGCCTTGAAACCCCCTGTTATGCAAGAGTCTTTATGACTGGCACTGGTCAATAATTCATGTTAGCGATTAAGGCTTTGTGCGTTGGGTTGAAAACAACTTGGCACTGAGCTGTGCATTGCTGTTTCACATGTTGGTTGCATTCACAGATAACATTCTGGATTAGCATTTGGATCTCTTTGGTCTAATGTGTGCTGTACCTGTGGTATTACTGCTCACACGTCCTGCCTGAGCTGCACAGTTACTTCGTGCCTTCTGTCAAATAGCATGCCTTGCTTAGACTTGGCTTTGTGGAGAATCTGTAGATTTTTCTTTTTTTTTTTTAACTTGGAAGGATGAGGGTTTTTTCCACTGTAATTCATAAAATATTAAACTCAGCAGCAGCAGTAGTAGTAGACTTCAGAGTATAAGAAGCCTGCAGTCAAGGCAAAGAATGGCTTCACAGGACAGAGGTCAGTCTGCTACCAGGAGCTTTTTTTTTTTTTTTTTTTTTTTGTGGGCTGGAAAACACGAGGCAGCTTGCTAATTAACAGCATAATGAGCTGTACGGTGAAGATAGCAGTCTAGGGACCTGAAGGCTATGAGTGACAACTTGCACTGTATGTGTGAGTGGTAATCTAGTACACTCATTTTTCTACACATCTGAACAGAGTGCAAAGGCTGTAGGAACTGCTGGAGTTGGCATCTCCAGCAAATCCATCCTACAGAAAATTTCCTGCAGTGTCTCAGGTAAAAGGAACAGTTCTAGGGGAAGCCAACAAATCTAGCCTCAAGCTAAATACCAGGAAAAGCTTCGAGGTCCCTTGAGATGAGATTCTGGACTTGTCCAATGCAGCTGAATTTATAGGCCCACTTGCACAACTGAATGAGCCATGTGCCAAAATCTTCAAGTCTCATGGCTCTTAGCTACCTCCAGCATCTGACAGGATGCCTGGGTGAGATACCAGTGTCTCCCTAAAGGTCCTGGTGGGCTGGGCTGGGTGTGTGACTGCTTCCCAGATTGGTCTGTGATTGCACCACCATTGCCCTGACTCCTCAGTGGTGAAACCTTTTTAATGGTGTTAGGTGACCCACAGATGAGTTGTGTGGGACTGAAGAGCCACCCAGTGGCTGTCTCCCACAGCCCCACTGCTAGCCAGGATCATTCTGCAGCAGACTGGTCTGGACAGTGGTCAACAGCTGACCAAAATTCTGCTTACTGGTCTGAGCAGGCTGTGACCAAAGTGGTGTAACCTCATCTCACGTATAGGTGGAAGATGTTACGCAGTTCCTGACCTCTGGTTCTGCATAATTGCCAGGCTTGCTACAGTCCACAGATTTATTTTGAGAGCCACATCCTTTTTGCTGTTGTAATCTTATTTTGAAGATTATACCAATTTGCCTTCTGCTTAGTAGCCTAATGAGCTGCTTCTGTAGACAAGTCACTGGTTCTGCTTGGTATTAGAGATGGCTCATTTGCTGTAGGCTTCTCAAATCAAAATGAGGCAGAGTGCTTGGCTTTGTAATAGTGCCTATATTTTAGTGTTAGATAAGTGGGTCCTTTCCTTGGAAAAGTCTGGTCTGAGTAGCTGGAAAGTTTACAGAGACACTGCCGCCACTCAGACTGTGCAATGTTCATTACTGATGGGAGGTAACAAGGCTTATGTCAGACTTGAATTAACTTCTTGTGAACAAATCTGCAGTTTGTATTGTGGTTCCATCTGCAGAAAAAAAACTTTTCCTTTGTATTTTTTAAAAGTTCCTTTTTTTTTTTTTTTCCCTGCATGTCAAGACCCCACTATAAAAAGCTACACTTCTATTACACTGCAGGTTTTGCGACGTGACTTGGACTGTATCCTCATGGAATAAACTTCACGTGGACACTTGATATGTCTCAATTGTAAATGTGACTAAATTGGGCATTGCCAGAAAAGGGATCAGAACAGCTGTTCTGTTTAGAAACCTTCTGTTTGGGCAGTTGTGTGTTCTGTAACAGTGTGATTCCAGTGTAAAACATTGTCTTCTTGAATGGTGACTTAGTGTCCAGAAGAATATCCACATTCTTTAGGTGAGCAGAGGAATGCCTGAGCCACACAAAGGATGGGCAGCCCTGGCATTTCAACTGAGAGATGTCTGTGCCTTCAAGACCCTCCTGGCAGACCGCTTGCCTCCCTGTCCTTTTCCTTTCTGCAGTGGCTTGGTCCATGGTGTGGCTGAGCTGGTGCAGCTGGGGCGCAGTGCAGGGCTGGTCTCTCTCTGCTTTGCCCATCCCTCAATGTGCTGACCCCACAGCGAGCTGGGACTGAGGAGGGGGTGAACGTGGTGGCCTGTGGATGGCAGCACGCACTGATGCCTGCCCTGCTTGGCTGTAGTTCTGCTGTGCTAAGGTCTCCTCTCTACATGCTTCAGTCCTTATCAGCCTTCGTCTCATGCCATTGTAATCACCCAAAGAAAAAGCTTTTCATTGGAGCCAATTTATTACAACCCATGACAGGCGCAAGGTGCACTTTGTGGTGGGTCAGGTGGAGGTGCAAAACTGGCTTAAAAAGACTCTCTGGTCCAGATTCCTTTCTCTTGCCTCTGCTCTGGCTCAAAGATGTTGCAGAAAGGATGGGAAGGTGCCCCTGCTCAGGCCTGTGGGACCCATGGTACCACCCACCCCTGAAACTTCGTGGGTGTTGGCTGCTGCCTGTGAAACACAGCAGATACGAGAAGCTTTTTGCAGTGACAGTGCAGAAAGTGTTCACAGCTCATCTGTAGTCTCGTTTCACAAACAAAACAAAACCCTGTAGTCCCTGTTGCCCATGATCTCAAGGGAATAACTCGTTTTTTTTTTGTTTTTTTTTTTCCTCCTCCCTCCATGTATCCCCTCTCCACACCCACCTCTGTCTTTAGAATTTAATAAAGTGGGTGAGTCAGTACTAAATAAAGCCTTCTTCCGGCATCATCTGCTTGTGGCTCATTTCCTGAAGCTGACATCAGTGGAGCCTCTGATTTCCTTATGAAATAGTAAGACATGAGATATCCTTTCCACAGTGGTCTGGGCATACTTGCTGACTTCTCTGGTGATTGCATGACCCCCTGCTCTAAGCTGTGAAGAGCTAGTTAGTTAATTAGTGTGCTGAGCTCTGCTGGAGCACAGGGTAGATCGGGCAAGTCCTCAGATGGATTTTACACTGCAAAATCACACTCTAGTTTGCAAGCATTTTAAAAATAAAGACAAACTTTCAGACCCTACTGCATATGCAGGTTTTTATTAAATAAGCATGAGCCTGACTAATGTCTTGCTTTCTTCCTGGTGACAGACTTGTTGAAAGAGTAGCTCAGAAAGCTATTAAGGGGGAAATCTCTCAAAGACAGATTTTTTTTTCTTCTTTAAAGAGACTAATAAATCGAAGAGATAAGGTCAAATACTTGCTCCTTGGTTGTCAAGTCCTTCTACAGATGTTTACTTGGTGAAATGTACTTCGCAGTTGGTCAGCATCTGAAGGTGAATGCAAGAAGTGCATAAAACCTGTTTGTGTTTGAAAAGCACAAGAGAGAGTGCTTCTGTCCATCTCTGCATAACTTCATTAAAATCTTTGTCTTTGAAAGAGAATGGACAGAACTGGGGAAGGGGAGGGTATGGTGCTTAGTAAATGGTCGCTGATCCCAGTCCAAATGAGAAGGTGATTGACCATCAACTTTGCTTTCCAGAGCCCCCTGACTTGCAAAGTGTGGTGTTTTCTGTTTGGTAGAATAAACTATATAGGTTATAGGGCTACTCTTCCAACTGGTTACTCTTTTTGCCCTTTCTCCTCCCTCTCTTTTGAAGGAAGGGGATGCTCTTGAAAATGCTTGGTTCGCTGAGCAGTTGTTCAGTGGTAACAAGACAAAGAATGCAAGATGTGTGAGTGTACTGCTGCAGGGCAGGTAACTGAGGCTGAAAAGTTTTTCTTGAATAATCTTGGCCTTCCCTGTCACTTGTTACTTGTCCTCCTGTTTCCCCAGCTCGCACCACACCTCTACAGCACCAGAGCAGGCGAGGGCCAGGCTGGGGCAGGAGGCTGAGCTGCGTTTGCTGCCCCTGGCAGCCTGCAGGGTGGCGAGAGCAGGGGCAGCAGGTGCAACATCACTGGGTGGGTGTGTGTGAGGATCATGGCAGTGCAGAAGGGGCCATCAGTGGGTGTCAATGCTCTGCTGGACTGGTGTAACATAGAGGTGCTGGGAAGGGGGGTGCACCATGTCCTACATCACCTGGATGGCAGAGTGGAGCCCAGCAAACTGCTTTTTGAAGCAGGAGGTGGAGGTGCCCCCATTCAAAGTACTTCCCCAGAAGTGGTTGGTGGTTCTTGTATAGCTTCCTGTATTACCATAGCATCTCTTGACATTGCTAGCTAGGGCTAGAAAAGGGTTCTTCTGGAGGGGGCTGGAGAGCCTGGTGTCCAGGAGCAGGTGGTGGTGTTTGCTGGGGAGAGCTGTGGGGTCACCCAGTCCGCTGTAGCTGAAGGTTGCCACGTGGTACCATTCCTTGCTTCCCCAGAGCATTACCAGGGCAGGGGGTGAGGGAAGAGAAGAAGAGAGGGGAGAGGTGACTCCGGGGCTACTCTCTCTGTTGCCTCATCACCTGGCAGGCGGTGGCTGCTCCTGCAGCTCTCTCTGAGTAACTTCTGGAGGGCAAATACGTGTTAGTGGCCTCCCAGTGAAACTTGGCAGCGGGAGCCAGGGAGGAGACGCGTCCTTGCGCAACGATGCGCTGGAGGGATCCTGTCCCCGGTATGTCAGCACCTCCCTGCAACTCAAGGGCGTTTTTGCTGCTGGTGACGTCTTTTGCTGTTGACCCTGACAGCACCACTGTCCTCCTTCCTGTGTGTGGGTTTCGGTCTGTGGTCCTGGTACCATTTGTGCCTCTCTGCATCCCTTCTGGACACAAGTACTGTCGGCAAACCAACCGGGGGAGGAGGGGAGGAAGGTCTTCAACTTAATGAATCCTCTTGCTCCAGCCACATATTTTAATGAGAGGATGGTTGATTTTTCTTTTGGTGTGTTGTGGTCAGGTTCCTCTGCAATGAGATGTGTGCTCCTGGGTTGCTGACAGTGATGAAGGAAGGGCTCCTCATCCCGTGTGCACCCCTTGCTGCATGGGTGCTTTCCACTTTGCGCAGGAGAGCGGATGCTTTGTCACCTGATCAGAGCACCTCAGGCATATCCTGTGCTTCCCTAAAAGGCTTTCTTAGGGAGGAAGAGGAAAATACGCTGGTGCAGTGGGCTGATTGTAAAACTCCTATTTTGGAAGCACATGGGGAGCCGTGTTTGCCCAGCCACACTGGAGGAAGCGGGCTGGGAGTGGCGGGGAGCTGTGCTGGGGCGTGCCACGGTGAGGAGTGGTGCTGGCGCTGCCGAGGCACTATTTTGGGTTTGCGTGTAATTGCAGGTTGCACCAACAAGGCTGGGTTTGGAGATATTTAGAGAGCTGAGTGCTTTTAAAGCTGCAGAACAACTGGCTGCTGCCGATCCTCTACAAATGTGGAGGATGGGTGTGTTTCACGCACACCCTGTGAGCGCAACCTCGAATTCTCACCATGGAGCCACTGAGCATCTGTGTTGGCTGAGGACAGTGGGTGGCGGTGCCCTTTCCCTCCTCGGCAAAGGGAACAGTGGCAGCTAGCAGCCCCATAGGGTGCATTACTCCTACCTGGAAAAGAAAAGTGAATAAGTAGAGGTTTAAAGCTCCATGGGCTGCTGGTGGCTTTTAGTTATCTGCCTCTGTAGCGTGGGTCTGACACCTACAAACTTGCAGGTGCTGCTTTTCTCTCCCAGCAACGCTCTTGCCAGAGGCAAGGGGAGGAGATTTTTCTTTCCCCTCCCCATATCAGGCGTTGCTCCTATCCAGCCCTGAAGGAGCCAAGGACAGAGCTGTCACGGAAGAAATCACAGTCTAGTTTGGGAACTGAGTTTTTGCATGTTGTCTCTAAGACCAGTAAAGCCCCAAAGCCTAAAACTTCCTAAAACTCAGTGTGAGTTTTTATTCTGTGGTATGTTTGCACATAAAACAAAAACGGAGAGGGACTAAACTTCCTGAAATTAATATATTCACTTTATGTTGCGTGGTTGCCCCAGGACTTCAGGTTTTTTTTTTGCTGTTGTGGGTCAGACAAACTCCCTACACCCAGGGACCGACTCGAAGCTGAGCCCAGCTGCTGATGCAAGTCAGAGCAGCGTTGAAGCTGCTCTTCCCAAATCCCATCTGATGTACAGGCAACCTGATCCCAGTGGAGTGCAAAAGCGCTTTTCAAGCCAACTTCTTTCTTTCTAAGTTGCAGCTGCAGTTCTCGGCTTAAAAAACTCTATTTTGGTTTTCATTATATTTACCATCCTGAGGAAGCTGGCAGGTTGTGGGTTTGGGGTTGGGTTTTTGTTTTGTTTTTTTTTTTTTAAAACCTCTTTTGAAACTTTACAGCTGGAAGCTAAATTTTAAGGTGATGCCCAAGAAATGGGACCAGGCAGTGACTCACTTCCCTGGCTGATGTAATTTAAAAAAAAAAAAAGGAAAGAAAAACAATGAGCCTATTGGTCAAGTATTTTTAATTTTTCTAATGGTCACGAGTTCTTCAAATTCTTTACTAATTCAAGTATTCTGCTTATTGGTAAGTGATGTTCTCTCCTTTTCACTATAGGAGGGCTCAGGCATTGTGGATTTATCAGGGAAGGAAAATTCTGAAATACGTAGTTGGAAAATCTCACTTAACCTTTTTTGGTGATTTATTCTGTTCCTGTATGTTGGATCAGCTAAAAAAAAAAGAAGTGCACATTTCTGTTGCTTGTCTTTTTGGTTGGTAGCAGATGTCTGTATTTTCCTCTGGAGCAGACTGGGATTTATTGTTGAGGTAATGCAATATATTGCTATGTGTACCAGCTCTGAACTTGGTATTTACCACCCATTTAGACCACATCTGTTTTTGTTGTTTGTTTTGGTTTTGTCTTTATTGTTGGGTATTTTATTTGGTTGTGGGTTTTTTGTTGTTTTGGTTTTGTTTGGAGAAGCAGTGGGGTGAAATAGGCACCATCCTACTGAATATGGGCTGAGACCAAACAGATCTGGCTTCTCATCGCTCTGTAAACTTCTGGTGGTCTTAAAGCTTTCCACAAAATAAGTGCTTCGAGCAAAATACAAGCTCTGTGTTGCTATTTGACTGGACAAGCTGAGACTAATCTGTAAAAATAACGATAAATTTTTTAGTGATGAGTATATATTAATATATGTATGTGTGTATTTGTGCATATATATGTAATGCATGTATATAATTTATACTAAGCTATAAAGATTTTTATATAAAATATAAGTAAGAATAAGAACATACACATAAATGCACACAATTTTATATTTTCTTCATATACAAATATATAAGAAAAATATATAAAGAAAATTATTTGCTTACCTAAAAGCTTTATAAAAAGCTTTATACCTTTGTATAAATTATATGCATACATTTAATATGTACACATATGTATATAAGAGGTACATGTATGTTTATACATGTGTATATATGTATATGTATGTATAAAATACAATATTTTGCTTACCTAAAAGCTTCATATCTTAGTGCCTTCTGCTCCCAGGTGCCGGGCACTAAAGGAACAAAAGCCAGTTAGGGGCAGGGGGTGCCCCCTTCCTCCTTGCCTGTTTATGGGATGCTCTGTGCCACCCTGTGGATCTCGGGCAGTGCCTGCCCACAGCGCAGGGCAAGCGCCCATTGGGTGGTGGGTGGGCGGGCAGCAGCAGTGCTGGGCTTCCAGCTCCGTGCTGTGGGCGTGGGAGACGCTGCCGCGCTCGCATGAGTTGCTGCTGCCGGGAGAGGAGGCGAGGTAAGGGAGGCTCGCTGCGGGCTGGCTCCAGGGCTGCACTGCTGCTTGGGCACCTGGCTGCCGAGCCGCCAGCACACACCGGGAGCTTGCTGTCCTGCGACTGCTTGTGTTGCTTTTCTTTAGTGGTTTATCCTCTGCAAAATGTATAGCGACCGCTAGTGCTGTAGCGGATAAAATAGTTCTAGTCGGAATCAAGAAGATGAATTGTGAGTTTTAATCTGATCTAAAATCGTTGTTTATCTGTGTACCTGGCTGAACTGCACGTGCGAACAGAGCAGAGGTGCTGTGACAGACTTTGCATCGAGGAGTATTTTGTTTCTGAGCGAGTGCTGAGGGTGTGTCTTCCCAGAAATCTCTGTCTGGGGCACGTCTTTCCCAGCCGTAGTCTGCACCAGACTTTGAAACAACAGAACTGCTTAAACTTGCATGTTAGCCTTAAATATTTAAACGTTTGTCTTGCAGAAAGTGAGGAGCTTTGAATACTTTGGGGAAATTGCTGTTGGCTGCTGGCTTTGGTGGCTACCTAACTTCCAGGAGAGGCTGGGCTCTGGGTTGCTGAGCTCAGACGGGAAGTGGCATGTGGCATTGCAGGTTGGCAGCAGTTTGTTTCCAAACTGACGAGTTTATCTCGCCTGCTATGTTTTCTGGCAGACGGTCTGTGCTTGATGCTGGGACTGACCGTCTCCAAATGCTGACTAAAATACTTCTGTACCTTTTGGAAAGCTGAGTTCTTTGTGGTGGGAAAGTGTGGACTTAACATATTGGAAAATCTTTGCCTGTAAAACACATCTAGAGTTGCTTCTTCATTACCTGGTTTTGTTTATAATGAATGTGTTGCTCTGAGGTATCATTAAGCTTGATTTTACTCTTACCTGGCATTTCTTCTATAAAACATTTGGCTGTGAGGAGTGACTTTGTCTGCTGGAGGACTGTCCCGTCCTCCTGAAGGTGGGGTAAGGCCAGATGCTGTGTAGAGCACAGAGCTGATTCCCTTCCACCTCTGTCCTGCATGTGCTGGGTGCTGCCAGGGAAGGAGGTGGCAGAACCATGTATGGGGACCCAGAGAGAAATCAGTGCTGGGTACATCTTGGAGAGCCTGCCTGGCTGTGAGATCTGCTAATCTGGGTGCGTTTTACAGAGATGAGTGCTTGTCCAAAATCTAAGAACAGAGCTAGCCTGATCTGAGTACAGGTGTGTGACTGGTGAGTTTGGTACCTTTGCTCCCTCTCTCTCCTCCCTGTAGTAATTTACATTTTAGAGGAGAAGTGTAGGGAACACCCTGCTGTCAGAGTAAACTGAATTTCACTATCATGGCAACCTCCTGGGAGGCAAAGAGAACAGTTCTCTTCTGCTCTTCCAGGCTTTTCACATTAATCTTTGAGATTAATGTTTCTGCTTTTGTTAAGGGTAGATAGGATCTTCAGCATCTACTCTAGAGAAAATAAGCATTGAATTTACAGTTTTTTCTACTTCCAAAAGCCACTAAAACAGCTATACAGCAAAGCTGATTTATTACAGTCTAGCATTGTTTCTTGCTATGAATCAAATTACTTTGACTTGTTTCCCTTTCTCCCAAGTACTTTTAAAACAAGATTATGAGTAGCAGGGGAAGGATGGAAGAAGATTTTTCTCATTTTATCAGCAGCTCTTTCTAGTAAGAGATCACTTAGGCGAAATTCCTGGTGTGTTTTTTTGTTTTGATTTTTTTTGAGACTTTTGAAACAAACATAGCCCCATGTTCAAGCTATGGTTTGTAGTTTCAGCATTCGCTGTCATGTTTCTCCGAATGTTCATTATCTGCCCAGTGGGCAGCGGTCTCTGGGCTGCTGGGATTTCAGTCCTGGCTGTGCAGTCTCAGGACAGCTGTTTACTTCAAAGCTGATAAAACAGTCTGCAAAATCGCTTGACCATGGCTGTACCTTTTGAAAGACTGCACAAAACCCACCCTCTCAAAATTAATTGCTGAAACTCCCTATTGTCCAGTTCACCGGGGATCAGCAACGTCACACTGGGTGTTTGGCTTGCGGGAGCTTGTTTGCTGGCATGGAATAAGCAGTGACTGTGTTGTGATTTAATTTAAGGATTGGGTTGATTTCTTTGCCTGGACAGGCAGGAAGCCTAACAGGCAGACTGAGTAACACTTCTTTTAATCATGGAATATTTTTTTATCAGCAACTTCACCTGCCAAGCAAAGGTGATGCCTGGGAATGGAAGCTGTAGTGGCTGTTACCTACCAAACGTGGGAGAAGCTCCTGTGTCATTTAGCTTTTGGGGGCTGAGGACCCCAGTTTGGGGGTCTGTGATGCTGCAATGGCCCTTGGTAAAAGCAGGGACCTGGTACAGAAATCATATGATGGCTCAAGCATCTGCCGTGACTTTTCTAGAGGAGGAAAGTCTTTGGGCCAGAGAGCAATGTCCAGCACAGTGCTCAGTGGGCACATCCCTCATGCACAGTGGGGCTGGAGGTGCTGGGGGAATGGAGGAAGGTCTGGGCTGTGTGGCTATGACTCCCTTGTATTTGTGAAGAGCATTATACAGCTGCTGTGGGCCAGGGCACAGCCTGAGGTCTGAAGCCACCTTTGTAAGGAACTGGGCTGTGTTAGGGCTGAATATTGGGAAATGGAAGGATACATGCCTAAAGCATGTCAGGGGTAAACTGCAGGTCTCAGCAAGCAGATCCCATTCTTTTCTGAAAGGAAGTTGCACTGATTCATCCTTGTGATTCTTATACCTCCTTGCTCATACAGGTGGGGAATCTGCTAGCTTTTCCACTGTTGCTCCGGGGGTCCCATCATAAAATGAGGGCTGCCTTTTTTTTTAGTTGTGCATGGGTGCTCAGAGGTGGGTCCTCAAAGTCTTTTATGGCTAAGAAACAGAATAGGCAGAAGGAAGTGTTTAATGCTCTGCTTTATTTGGTGAACTGCACAAGAATAAGGATTACTATGAGCATAAGAATTTCCTGAGAGGCTAGCATGACTATTCTGTGCCAGAGCCAGGAATTTAAAATAAAGCCTTCTGAGTCTCAGTCCATTAGCAGACATATGACCCCTGCCATCCCCTTTGCATTTAGGTTTGAATTCACTCTGATGAATTGTTCTTGCTTTTGCAAGTTCCAGGCAGAATGAGTTTTCTTCACCTTTCCTGAGAGGCCTTGAAAGGATTACCTGTTTTGTGCTGTAATAGCTAGTTATTGGGGAACATCATTCCACTTCCTCTGATGCGAACATATCACTGAAATTCAAAAGCAAGTTAAACTGATCTAGTGGGCTACAGTCTTGAAAGTACACTAATTCTGGAGCAGCTGCCCTACTAAAAACAGAGGTGTACATAAGTGCAACGTTTTGGGGGAGCATTTGGCAAACAGACTTTGAAGGACTGATTCACTGGTGCCTCAGGCAGTTCTTTATCTGGTTTCTACTGTGCCCTGCAGATTCCAAATCCTCTGTAGATAACTGTAATGGACTTAAGGCAGCGAGGCAGCTGGGAGCCTGTGGTGTGGTGCGGGTGAGCAAAGGCAAGTTGGTGAGGTCTGGGAGGCAGCTGCTGTCCTCCTTGAAAATGAGCACGACCCCTTCATTGACCATCCTTCTGACCCACTTGGTCTTTCATGTCAGGAGCCTATAGGGAGGAGTGTAGGTCTGTGGGAAGCTTTGTGCTTCTCCCTTCCTTTGCAGTCCTAAACACAGTTTGAAGTGTCTGACAATCCAACCTCCTAGCAAATGCTGTCTCATGGGAGTAAGCCTCCATTCATCGACCCTGCTCCAGGATTGCAGGTTGCCCTTGGCATGCATCAGGCAGCTCAGGCTTGTAGTCCTTCAGGGCTGGATGGGGCTGTGCTGGAGGGATGGCCTCAAAGTCTGTGGAAGCTTTTTTTCTTCCCATGTGCAGCTGGAGTGGGGAGGTTGTGTTACTGACTTCTGCCCTCCCATCCAGCCTTTGGGCAGCTGGGTGCCGTGTGGTTGAGCATCACCAGGTTCTTGCTGTCTTTCTGCTGGTCTGTGTCTGATACACAGAAATTTGTGTACTCAAATCTATGCAAATTTCTGTGTTGTTTCCCCAGCTTTCAGTATTTCAGATGCTGTCCTGAAAGATGTGGCTTTTCTGCTCCCTGGGCTTTTAGCGAGGGGCTAATTCCTATTTTGATGCTGTAAGTAGAAATTTATCATGCTGAATCTGGGTTACCTGTGGGTACCAGCTGCAGCTTGTTCTGGATCAGGGTGCGAATGGTGCTGACCCTGTCTGGGCTTGGCTGCACTCTAGAAAGTCTGCTTTGCAGTGCTGGAGAGTCTGAGGCATATGAATTGGCTGGTGGGCTCAGCAGTCATTTTTAAAAGGATTTAAGGGGATTGAAACTAGTGAATCTTGTTCTATCCTGCAGGGAGAGAAAAGACTTGGACCAGTTTGCAAAAACTGAAGGATCAGGCTGTCCAGGTTCAGGAAAACCAGCTTGCTCCAGTTGTTCCCTTACAGCTGGAGTGACCTGGCTTCTGTGCAACATGGGTCCGCACTGGGCATCTGCCCAGGCACTGTGCAAAAAATTCTCTGGCATTATTCTTGCTAGATCTAGCTTGGAGAAGTTTGTTTTTTAACCTGGACCTGTTGGAGGAAAGTGTGTATCTGGAGGTGGGTGCCCCATAAACATGTCTCCAAATCCAGAGAGAGCTGCTGTTAAGCCAAGGGTGGTGCTGAACTCCAGAGTGCATCTCTGCTCCTGATGGATTTGACAGATTTTTCCCTACAGTGGCAGGGAGTTGTGTAACAATGGGAGCAAAGTCTCTTCATCCGCTCCCAGATGAAAATAAACTTAGTGGGAAGCATGTCTCTCCCAGCGTGCCTGTTAGGGGAATTTGAAAGAATAAAAGCAGACCTGCTAAAGGGACACTTGCTGCTGTTGAGATGTACTAAACAGCACCCGGAGGTAAGCTTTGTGCAGAGGAGGGAAGAAGAGAGCCTTAGGGTGTCCCATGCAGTGGCAATTGCTGCCTGTGGTCTCTTGTACTTCTGCAATGCAGGGAGTGTCTGCACGACAGCTGGTGAGGCACAGAACCAGGACAGACAAATCGAAAGGACTTGGTGTGCTGCGTGTGAAGGCAGTGTCCTGAGCAAGGTGCAGAACTGAGGGGTGGGAGGTAATCAATTAGAACAACTGGATGAGCTTAGATAAATTCAGTTATAAAATTGAATCTCCATGGGGTTGCTTCTTGGTCTGTTAAGGTAAGTTGCTTGGTGCTATGCATGAATGAAGAGAGCTGTGTTCACAGTAAAATAAAGCTGAGGATGGGTATTTTGGCTGAAACTTCTTGCAAAATGAGCCGGGGGAACTGGGAAGCATAGGAATATGGATGGCCACACCATCCTCTGCTGCTGCAGCCCTGCCTGCAGAGCAGGGAGGAAGACGATGGTGAGCAACAGGAAGCCTGGGGGCCAGATCCTATATCAGCTGAATCACCAGGATTCCTTCCAAACTAGTGAGGCTGCTGCATGTGCTGCAAGCCCAGAGGGTCTGGCACTTGCAGAGGGCTGCAGGGTGTACCCAGTGCCTGCCTGGCTGTCTGGTACGTTATTCCTAAAGCAATCCTGATATTTGTTGGATTAGTGGTCAAAGGCATGCAAGTTTTGAAGTATTTTTAATTTGCTAATGCTGACTGACTTGCCTTCTCATGTCTGGAGCCTTTGTCACGAAGTGACAGCAAAACCACAGGTTCCTCTGAAAAGAGGAATATACATTGGATGAGTCACTGTTCCAAGACAAGTCCTATCTCCTTTCTTCCTTTTTTTCCTGAAATTGGATGGGAAAAGGACATATTAATATCTTTTTGTTGACACTTTAATGTGTCTCTGCGTTTGCCTGTTTGAGTAAATAAACTGATAATCAGTCAGTTGTAAAGATATTAGAATGGGGTGGGGCAGGGAAAGACAGAGTGGCTCAGTTTTCAAACTAGTGCAGAGCTGCTAAAAAAGCAAATTCTTTCATTTGGATCAGAAGCAAATTCCAGCTCTGTTTCTGTTGGAAGTGTTTGACTTGCTGTCGGGAAATATTTGGTTGCTGTCTCTTTTTAAAATTGAATTAATCCTTCACATTTTAGGATGTGCAAACTACTGTTTTGTGTTGTTGTTTTTGTTTTTTTTTAATAATTATTTTCCTTCCCACCAATCCTCTGCACAGGCTGCAGTTTCCAATGCTTCCCTCCTGGGACTGTCTGGGGACCTTTTGCATGGACAGGGTGTCTTAAGTTGCTGTCTGAGCTGTTAATCCACCCAGAAGTACTGGTGAGCTCCTGGAACTTGTGTCTGATGTCTGCACTGCAAGTGTGGAGTTCCAGAGTAGAGGCATGCCTCTGATGGAGCATCCTCACAGCTCATCTCCAGGTGGCTTACAGCTGTGAAAACACAGGGGCTGGGGCAACTTTATTTGACCTGCCAGTATTGCAGTTCTGTCTGGAGAGCAAATAAACTGACCCTGATGCACTGACTGTGGTGTGTTTAGAAGCTACAAAGCTTGTTTACACAGAAACTTGATACGGCTCCTATCTGGGAAGGGAGTTGATATTAGAAAACCTGAGATGTACTTAAAGCAGCTCTCATCTCCAGCAAAAAGTGAGGTCTTCAAAGCGCATAAATGGGCTGCACGCCTGCTGGCTGTGTGCTTCTGTGAAGCTGCTTTAATGCATCCCAGCAGCAGGGAGCCCCCCTTGCTCTTCTTTCCTGATGGAGGGATGCAGGCAGGAGTGAAGGGATGTTGAACAGGAATTACTTCCTTATACGCTCTGTTTCCGTGCACATTGACCTGAATGGGTCAATTGCACATTGAATGGGCCTTCTGTCACCAGGGTGTGTAATGAGCGTGGGATCACTAGCTTCTGTCATCTCTTGTTGCTCTTTCTCTCTTCCTTCCTCTAAAATGGGTCTTTAAGCAGAGTTTGTCTCTGGCCATCATTGCGTGCCCTACAGAGGCTCTTCTCCCAGCAGAAGTCGATGGGACGTGGCGAGGCATGAGGGACGCGGTACTGGGTCTCCACCAGGACTTTGAGAGAGACAGCTGATGTGTGATCACTAGTGTAGTGTTATAAAAGGGCTTTTATGTCCCTGAAGACAAAGCCAATTGTTTAAAAATGTGTCTGAATGAAAAACACAATTCTGAATGCCCTTGACTCAGCTACTAAAAAAAAAAAATCAAACAAAAAACCAACTAAGCAACACACACAAAAAATAAAATAAAATAAATCTGAAGAGCTCTCCAACCCAGTGTGCCAAATGTAGGTGTAATCCTCTTCACTGGGAGAAAGCAGGGGGGGACCAACCAAAATGGAAAACCCACAAACCTCCATAAAATCCTTCTAGGAGCTTAACTGTCCCTGTCTACTTATAACTGTCTCCATCTCACTAACCTTTTCAAATACTGTTTTGTTGTATCATAACACTTTCCCCTTCTCAGACAGCTATAATGAGGTCAGGTGTCTGCTTTTTTTCTCTCTTGGTTCAAGTTCTCTCTTTCTCCTCTCAACTTGAGAAACAGAAAGAAGAAAGTGATATGAAAACAGAGGTAAATCTTTCATAGACTTGCTAAGATGAAAAACATAGAGACTGGATTTTTTTTTTTCCAGTGAAAACCCACACAAACAACGGTAGGGCGTATCCTGAGTGTGATAATTCTCTGATAGTCAGACAATGCAGCTTTAATAAAAAAACTCTCAGCTTACAGTGGTTTTGGTTGTTAAGGATGGTAGAGATAGACAGCAGCAAGTTAAATTCCAATGAAATGGATAGGTAGTGATGTTTTTGGAAATCCATTTTTCAAACCCTAATGGTTTGAAAATGAATTGGAGCAAACAGGGATTAGGAAAAAAGAATGAGTGAGGGTGGCTTGGCTGAATCTTTAGTATTATAGTTCAGCCTCTCCTGCCTGTCAGGTGATGCCATGTGTAGCCGAAACTGCTTTCAATCTCGATACCAGAGTGTTTCTGCCAGTTGTGAAATCCACCTTTGGTACCGTGCACTGAACTTGCTCAGAGCTGACTTTGTTGCCAAGCAACTGCTTTATCCCCTGGAAAAAAAAAACAAACACTCAGGTTTTGGTTTTGGAGGCCCCAAGGACCAGGCTGGTTGGGTGCTACAGAGGAACTGGCTCGGTAACAGAGAAGGTCCCGATCGGGTGGATTGGGCACGCAGTGAGAGGAGCAGCTGTAAAAATTTACCATGGTGTTGTTTTACTCTGTGAACCTGAACAAGCTTTGCAGCAATTCCTCCTTCTGTCCTGTTCTTGTAGTATGAACCCAAGGCTGAAGTCAGTTGTCTGGCTGTCAGTGGCTCTTGCTGACTGTTAAATATCTTGTCCTACCTGCTGGCCACTCTGCAGATGCTCGGAGCTGGGGTCTGATGTGCTCTCCTACATGGCTCTGCAGTGATGCAACTTCTTGTTGCCTTTCTCTGCTGCCACCTGTCAGTGCTGTTTTCCCAGGGTGCCACGCCTGCCCATCGCTCTCATCTCTAATGACTTCCCTCCTTCCAGACTGAATGAAGTATTACAGAAAATGAATATTTACAGCTATAGGCAAACTTGTGTTCTTAACCCAGCAAGTGCTGTAGAGCAGCTGTGAGCTTCAGACAAGAGGTTTGCTAGTCAGAGCAGAGGTATTCATGAATCCAAGCCTGGGTTGTCGCGTAAGCAGTGAGCCAGCCCGTTCAGGATCCTGTCTTCTGAAGGTCTGTAAACCTGAAATCAGCCTTCATCCTTTGCTCACAGAGGTGTAGGCTGCTTCTGTTCCCATAGCCAGAGGAGGAAACCTTTTATTTTCCCACTTTGTAGCTAACAAAAAGTTGAAAAATCTTGGGTTGCAAATCTCACTGGAGGTTGCATTGAGCCTGCCCAGATCCTCATTTTTAAAGACCCTTAGCTAGTGTGTAACTAATGTGTGTACTGGAATGTGGTCACTGTTAGCAATGCCCATAGTTTTGTAGGAGACCACTGCACAGGGTTTGTCCTGTTTGCATGTCCAATGAATCACTGCTCTCTCCTGTTTGTATCAGTCAAAGTGCCAACATCATCTGACTCTGCTGTCACAAAAGTCATAGGAAGGGGGCATGGGCAGGTCCCTGGTCTTTCGCTATCTTTCTGGTGATGCGTCTTCTCTAGGCTAGCAGGCTGCCACCTAATCAGTGCTTGGAAAGTAAGATTAGGATATACGGGGGCAGGAAATACATGCCTCATCCTTTGCTTCTTTAAACACCCTTGAAGCTGTGCTGGTCTGATCAACGCAGCGTTTCGGCATGCTCATGGCTGGTGTGGGGCTGTTGTTGGCTGTAGGGCACTTGCTCGCAGTGTTCCTGGCATGCCTGGCTGAGGAGTGTGCATGGGGTCAGTGGCTGTGCAAACAGCCCCCATTCCTTGCATACCATTGGGAGACTGACTCTGGGAAATCGGTGTTTATTCAAAGAGTTTTGTTGTAGAAAAGCAGATTTCCTCTTGGCAAACAATATCAGGTATACTATTTTGTGGAAAAAGACCTTTTTCAGCTACGGTTCAGAATCTTTATTTGGTTTAGGTAGTTGCACGCTGTCAGTGGGCAGATGGGCAGGCAGAGCATTCAGTATCTATTGTATTAATATTTTAATTGTAGATACCTGTTCTGTCAAAGCTGTGGAAAATCCCTGGAGATACGAACTTTTTCCAAACTACAGCATGTACCTGTAGTGGGTATCTTAATGTGTGCAGAATAACACAGCCTGTAAAATAAATATAGAGAGCTAAATATTAACAAAGCTAATGGGATTTCTGACTTGGTAAGGAGCACATTTCTGATCTTCCAAGTTTCACATCTGTTTTTCTCGGTGGAAAGATAAATGTGACTTTGAGAGGTACGGTGACCTTGTTACCGATTGTTACTGTACTGCTGTTCAAAACTGTGTGTGTTTGAATGCAGCTTGGTTTCACATAGCGTCCTTTTTCTCTCTTCAGGTGCTCACTAAATTCATGAGATGGCCATCACCACGCAAATCTCCAAAGATGAGCTGGAAGAACTCAAGGAGGCCTTTGCCAAAGTTGGTAAGTCGCAGTGAGAAGGTCACTTTTGTCCCTGTCTGCTGTATGTTTGAAGAGGACTTATCCCAGCCCCATGAAAAATGGTGCCAGCAGGACACAGGCAGTCGCCTTATCTCATGGTTGTCTTCATGCCCAGGAGTCCCTTAGCAGTCTTGTTACTTCTGGTATGTCACTTCTAGCCAAGGAGCACGTAGGAAAGGATGTGGGCAGTGTGGCTGCCAGTGAGCACTGGTGGATAGCATTGCCTTGGTGCTCCAGGTGGGCTTCTCTGGCTGCTGATGGTGGAAGAAATATCTCAAGAGACATTGTGTTCCTTTGGCCCAGGCAGCACTTCAGGGCTTGCACAATGCTTGGTCCTGAGGGTGTTGGCTTTGGCAGTTGGGGCTTAGCTGTGCAGAGGGCAAATGTAGGCTCAACATTTCTGGTTTGTGCAGGTGCATTTGAGGCACCACGGTTGGCGACCTTATAGGTGAAGCCTAATTAGTGGCCGCATACCTGGGCATTACGGAGCAACTTGCGGTGATAATAAAATGCTTTGTGGCCACTGTGCATGTGCAGTGCCCTCTGGTGGCTCTGTTTCTCCCTGGGTCTTCCATCCCTCACAGCTGGTGATGCTCGGTTGCCCAAGCTGCAACCTGCTGCCTCCGCCTGCCTCCCTGCTCCCCTATATTGGCATTGCACAAGCCCCTGGCAGGCTGCTTCAGGAAGCTTAAATGGGCAGAGAGGTGACATCATGGAGAAAACTTTTCTGCTGGTTTAGTTTCCTGATAGGGCTTATAGGAGGATCAGAAAAAGGCCAGGGAGGGGTGGGAAGCAGCAGGATGGTGACAGTGGGCTGAGGTCAGTGCCTGCAGCTGGGGAACCATGCCTGGGGCTGGCACTGGATGAGAACACATTGCACAAGTGGTCAGATCCGCCCCTGCTCATCTCCCTGGCTGCACATCCATGCTGCTTGAGCACTGGTTATTGCTCTGAATCAGTAGCTGCCTTGCATCTGAACAGAAGTTTCGCTTGCTCTAAATTAACAACATGTAGGGGAAAAAGTAGCTTTCAAAGGTAACCAATTCTCACAGAATAGTATTTGCTGTCAGGATATGAAGCAAGTTGTGTTTTAGGCAGTTCCCTCTCCTATCTTGCTCTTGTCCCAGACTTTTCCAGCAGGTGGAAGTCAACTGGCACAGAGGCAGGTGAGTAACCATCCTGCTTCTAGCTGTGTAATGAACCTCTAATTGCAGACTTTGAGACATGGGTGTGGGCAGCCTGCTCTGTCCTTGGATAAATTTTAAATGATTCATTTGGCTGGATGGAGTGGCTTTTTGTCACTAGTGTGTAGGGAAATTATTGAGGTTGGGTTGGCTGTCTGCCGTTGCACTGAAAACAGTGGGAAACTCAAGTCAGATAGTAATTTGTTTCAAGAAACCAGCTTGTTCTGCTGTCCCTGTTCAGTTTACCAATATAAAAGAAATGTCAAAACTTACGTATTAAAAAATGTGATAATTAGCCATTAGTATGTACCCACAAGTGTGATGAGATCTACTAGTTTTTTTATCTGCCTTCTGTTTTGTGTGCTTTAGGCATGGCACAGTTCACAGACACTGCTGTGGGAGGGCCTGTGCCTGTCAAGAGCATTTTTAATGCTCTTGGTCCTTTAATTCTTGCCTAAAGGAGCCATCTTTGCCCTGGGCTATATAACTGCCTGCTAATGATGTGACTGGCTTCCTCTGGGAACTTCTAATGGTGTCTCCAGTGAATGTGAAAAAACAGTGGACTGAGGCTGCTGTTTAAAGTGAAATTTTTCTTCCACTTCAGAATCCAGCTACCTGGAAAACTTTGAATGCAATGAGGCATGGTTATAGTAAAACTCAGCTAGCTGGTTTCTTTGATATCTTAAGAGAGATGTGGGGAGGGAGGAAGAAACACTTAATGGAGTGATTTCTGCTCACCAGGTGATGTGCAAGCTCCAGTACATGGCTGCGCTGGCTTCCTGGAGACCTGCTTTAATTCTCATATGGGGCAAGTTGCGGCTCTGGCCAGGAACGCTCCTACCACAACAGCTGTTGCTAGCGTAGATTCACAGGGCTTTGAGGATGTGCGTCTGATCAGTTGCTCTGTGTGCAGCTCGACTGGGTAGATAGTCAGCTTTCTAGTGTCAGAGGGTGTCCCTAAGGTCTGCTAATGTGTACTCTGTCACCTCTTGCTCTCTGTGCCTCTTGCAGGTATCCCCTCTCTCTCATGCATCTGGTATGCTGTTCTGGCAGCAAAAGGCAAGTCCGTAGGCTACCTGCTGCTTGCTAGAAGCAGTCCAGTCCACAGATGAGAAACTGCGGTTTAAGGCTAGCAGTAAAGTCAGCTGCAGCTTGTGCAAGCAACACCCAGCATCCAATAACCAGGTATTGCTGCTGAAAGTGAGCCAAGTGATAAACAGCAGGGGTGGAAGAAACATTTTAACATCTGACAAAAGTAATTATTAGAGGGGACATAATAACTATCTGTGATTTAAACAACCTGTGTTAGTGGGGTTAGCTGTTTGCTCCCAATCTCAGCTAACCTCTGAATTCATTCCACAGAACTAGTCGCTGCACTTGGCCAAACAGTGGCACTTCACAGAAGAGGTGTGGCAGAAAAAAAATCTGAAAACTTGCTCTGTTTATTTGTTTTCCTCCTCCTTGATCCTAATAGCAGTGATAAGCATCTTTTTCTGGAAACACTAAGTACTTAAAAACACAGCCCAGTTGAACACTTTGTTCGATGCTGCAAGGTAGTAAAACAATGCTCTGAAATGGTAGCTTAAGGCAAATAGGGATCTGTGGTCCTGCTGTGAGCATATGTCCTTAAAAGGAAATGTGTGGGTTACTTTCCCCTCTTGCATCCTGTTATTTAAGCTATTTTAAGGACTTGTCTGGAGGAAGCTGAGCCAGAGCTTGGAGCAGCTTTGGGGTTTTGTTTATTGCGGCTTTGCTGCGCCACCTGCATATGGGCAGAAGGTGGTGCCATATATCACGGCAGTGACCTTTTGCAGGTTTAGTATGCCGGCATGCATGCATCTTTCAGTGGAAATAGGAAACTTCAGATGTGCTGTAGTTTCCTTTCCATCAGGCAGATTATAATGAATCCAGGCTGTAGCTTGTCTGGTAAAACAATTTTACTTTCTTCCATTAGTAATTCTGGGTCATATGCTAAGGGATTTTGTTTGGGATAGCTTCTATTTTGACAGCCTCTTCAGCTGTTGAATACCATTTTAGATTTTGTTAGAGAAGGATTTTAGACCACCTCCTGTCTGAAATCTGGCCCTGTTGCAGGACATCCAGCAAGGCACCATATGGTGGACCTGTAGCAATGCTGGAAACAATTACAGATCTTGCTGGTGTTGCGAAGAGGACATTGTTTTTTTTAATGGTGTTACTTTGTATATTTGACTGCTGTGTCAGATGTTCCACCACGCAGTGAATAACTAGTTACTAGGCTTTGCTGCCAAGCCAAAACCATGGGCTAGCATATCCACCAGGCTTCAATGCTTAAATCTGCATTTCTGTGGCCAAAGAGCTAAAACTTGAAATGAGAGCATCTTTACTGAAAAAACCTCTAACTCGGTGTGGGGTCTTGCGATTGAGC
The DNA here is from genome assembly GCF_964035555.1 of Netta rufina. Classification (NCBI taxonomy): domain Eukaryota; kingdom Metazoa; phylum Chordata; class Aves; order Anseriformes; family Anatidae; genus Netta; species Netta rufina. Next base: position 12,979,376 of record NC_140135.1, read on the forward strand.
CAACAGACCTGTTTTACCGTTAATTCCCACTTCCAAAACGTCTGGGGCATAGATGCCCTTTCAATCTATGAAATAAATCAGTGACTTTTTTTTTTTTTTCAGGATACTGTAGAAGAGTAGCTATTCTAGGTGGGTGTTTGGGATGTCGTTAACAGTTGGAAGGATGTAGATCCTGAGGGTTTTGAGTGAGTTCAGGTGTGTTTCTCACCAGGAGTCCTTCAAACTTGTGTCATGTGCTGACTGTCTGAGCCTGAAGCAAGTGCTGGGAGCAGCCAGTGCACAGTCCCTCATAATGGGCAGCATCTTTCCTGGTGCTGCACTCCTGTGTTGTATGTGCTTGTATGCAAACATGCATTTTGAATGATGCTTTGTGCTGCAGAGCTTCTAATGTTTTTCCCCAGTGAGCAGAGGGAAAACTCTGAGCCTGGCAAACCCTGAAGAATGGGAAGGTGCTGCTTTGTGGGGGTGAGCTGATGTACCTCAACAGCATCGTGGGCAAATGCTGACCAAACTGCAGGAAAATTCTGATATCTGACCTGCAGCCAGAGGTGATGCTTTCAGGCAGAGGCTGAGCTCAGCAAAGCAAGTTGTGTGGATGGGCCAGACAAGGGGCTGGGCTAATGCCTCAGTTGCATTCCAGAGTGTTTTTATGTTACAATTCCTGTTTTGCAAGAAAACCAATATAAATGCAAGGTTAGGGATTAATTTGTTGAACTGGATTGTACCCTTAAAAGACTTGCAGGGCTTCATACACAAAACTGTGCTCTAAACAGATTTAGGTATTCTTTTACAAGGCACATCTCTACACAGTGTGTTAGAGATGAGGACTGGAGCTCAGTTCCTTGCTGTCACCCAAGTGGCTTTTTGCCTTGTGAAATCCCGTATGTTTTTTCTTTCACTTCTCAATAGCCTCAGACAAGGCATAGGCAAGCCTAGTTCGGAAACTCTTCTGAATGCTTAAGGTAGTCACTTCAAGACAAAAACTGTTAACAAATCCAATCAAGATCACTTTAATGATTCCATCAAGAATACAATATGTATTTTGAAATCTTACCTTATTTTTCTCTGTGGTTTGCTTCTTTAACACTTGGATAGATGTAAAACTTCATTTTTAGGAGGTGGACTGATCAGAAGAAGTGATGAAGGGGTATTTCTGGATTTACCTGCTTTATTTGGCGGCATGGTAAAGGACTGTGGATAGTTCAGCCAAGCACAGGCTGAAGCAATAGGTGTTGGCTTCAGGCATGCTGAAGGTGAAATGAAAGACCTGTTTCAGGTTCATAGGCCTGGAGATTAGCAAGTCCCTTCTTTTCCTTGTCTGATTATTATTTTTTTCCCTGGATGTGAGATGGAAAAAAGACACATATTGTGTAGTTAAATTTAGTAGTAAGAAAACTGTAACAGAAGAAGCTGTGATTTACCTACAGGGAAATAGTTTGCTGATGACATCTCAGCCTGGACTGAGATAAAGCTTGCCTTTGCAAGCTTATATTTTTTTTAATAAAAATCTAAAAATCGAAAGCCAGACAGCAGGCTGTTGCCATCATTAATTGTTGGACCCAAGCACTTTATTTCATCAGAATTATTGTAAACACTGGCACTTCATAAAGTAGTTAAATCCATTTATTAATTGTCTGGACTCAATGTTCTTCTTTAGTTTGAGATCCAGGGACTGTTACTTTGTATGTTTGTCAGTAAGTGTTTGAATTTCACTTTCTGGCTAACTTATGAAAACAATCTTAAAATCCCATATTGACCTGGAAAATGAGGGGAGTTGGAGCAATGGTGAGGACATGCTGCTTGTTGGTTTTTAGTGCTTAAAAACCACTACTGCCACTTATTAAAAGTAAATTGACTTTCAAAATATGCTAGCTGGACTTCTGAGCTATCCTAATTGCTTTCTCTTATTTTAGAAAGTATCTCCCTTTAAGCATAGGTACTGACCCAAGTGGCTGTAGTGTGAGATTCCCATGTGAACAAAACCAAAGCTTGCTGGGGCAGGTGCAGCTCTTCGATCATGCAGGCTGTGGTCTGCAAGGGTGTTTGGGGAGCAGAATCTTCTGCTTGAATGCAGTTTAATTCTGTGGCCTTAAGGAGAGACTGCTTCCTTATAAATATTAGAAATGGAGGTTTGGGCACTGAATCAAGTTCCCTGGGCTGTCTGTGCCACTTGCCTACGGCAAACAGATTTTAACGTCGCTTCTGAGCTCGTGGTAAGAGCACAACATATTTGCAGTCCCTGTCTCTGGCCATGCTGGAGGGTCACACTTATGTGTTGGGACATAAATCTGGGTGCACAGGCTGCTTCAAATGCTCTGGCCTCGTGTGGACATGCCTTTTCTAAAACTTGGATACCAGCTGTGCTGGGAACCATGTTTGCTCACCTTAGTCCTCTTGCAGAAGGCAGCACCTAGACTGTGCCTTTCCATGGTGGCATTAAAACCATTCTTGCCTGAAGAAAGACTGGGGCTGCTGGATTTGTACTGCATGATCTGCAAATGTGATAACATCTGCAAAGGGGATGGGATCTGTTGATGTGTAAAGCTCCAGGCTTGCACTTATTTTTTCTTTCTCTCCAGATCTAGTAGGTGATCACATCTCAATGAGTGTGAAGTGCTGCTGTATCTTGGCAGTGACTGTCAAAGTGAATGTCATTGCAGAGCTTTCTTGGGCTGTATTAAAATGTCTGGCCTCAATTTTCTGTCAGCAATAAATGAATAACATTATCAACATGATTAAAAAAAGGAAATGCAGAGCTGACTTAGTGTTTTCAGTTCAGAATGTTAAAAAGTGCTGTGTTTCATTAACTTCTATTTTTAATGCACGAACCCAGCTGCAGTGCAGTTCGGATGTAAAAAGTAACTCTGGAGATGATTTATGAAAACACAGATGTTCTCTTGCGAAACTTTTTACAACAGCCTTGGTCCTGTGTGTGAAGAGCTGTCCTGCTCAGCTCTGCTTTGAAGCTGCCATTGCACAAAGACAGAGGGATCTCATGGCTTGCAGTCTGTTTCAAGGATGAGCTATATGTATTTAACTTGCACCTTTGTGCAAGTGAGTGTACAACTGAGTGGTGTCCATTGAATGGTGTACTTCTTGGACTTGGTATTTTTGGTGTGGGTGTCCCGCTGTGTGTCTGCATCCTGCACGGTTCTTGCTTTCAGCAAAGATGAATGATCTGTGCAATGTAGCCCTAAAACATGTGGATTGTGATGATCATACTAGGAAATCCTGCTTAAACTTTCTGTCTTACAGATGTCCTCAGAACATAGGTTGCTTTCTCTAAAGCATGTTTGAGGGTGGGGGCTTCTTTTCTTCCCTGGTGTTCTGGAGTTCATCCTGTTAGATGACTGACATATTTCTAAATTGCCTTCTCCCACCCCTTTTTCTCCTGCCCCTTTTAATCCTTAGACCTCAACAGCAATGGGTTCATCTGCGACTACGAGCTGCATGAGCTCTTCAAGGAAGCCAACCTGCCTCTCCCTGGGTACAAAGTGAGAGAGATCATCCAGAAGCTCATGATCGATGGCGACAAGAATAAAGATGGGAAGATTAGTTTTGAAGAATTTGTCTATGTAAGTGATATTTCTGAATTTTCAGCAATCTCTGTTAGATGGCCGGGGCTCCTTTTAGACAAAGCTGAAAAAAGGGGGCTAAAAGGGGCTGACTTTAACACAATTCTAGTTTTCTAATGATGACTTTTGAGGACTTACCATGTAAAAAGTAGCTCTTTGGTCATATACTGAGATTTCTATGATTTGTTTTGCTGTTGCTGCCAGCCTTTCGATTTGGACAGAGAAGGAACATGTTGGTTTTCAAACAAAACAAACAAAAAAACCAATATTCTCCCACATGCTTTTGCTTTATGAAAAGTCTATTGGAGGCTAAAAGCCTGTTTCCATGTGGCATGACAACTGGAAAAGAGACTTCCAGTTCTCCAAACTTAGAGTATTGAGTGGAATCTGCTCACTTTTTCCAGGCATACAGATGAATGGTTGTTTTCCCTGTGAAGCAGTATAATTTCCTTTCTCAATTTAATGGGACTTACAAGTATTTGCTAAAGATTTGTGAGGGCATTTCAAGGCACACTTGGAGATTAATTTAGTTGCTGAAGTAGGAAAATTTAGATCCATTTGTTGCCTTAAAAGGGAAGAACCAGGAGTAGGGAAGTGGGAAAAGTTGGAGGATGGGTCTCAGCATTTTTCCTTCAGCCTTTTTCCTTAGAAATAGGTCATTTTTTTTATTAATTTGTCCTTTTTTTTTATTATTTTCAAAAGCACAACACTTCCTCTCCTTATCCTTTTGATATTCTGAGTGAATATTAGAAGAGTAGTATAAAACATGAGCAGTGCATTTAGGGAGCTGTTTTCATGTCAGCTACTTTTCTTGATATTGCTTAATTTAGCTTTACCTTTTTCTGTTCCTTAATTGTTTTCAGACCCTCTGAACTTTTGAGTTCGGAGTCAACTAGTAAGTTGGAGTTTGTTTGCAGTTTGTGAACACTTGCATGCTGGGTGCATGTTTCAGCTGTTGGTTTGAACTTGTCCATAACTCTAACTTTGCACTAGGAAGGAAGAAATCAATGTCTTCTGTCAGACGTCAATGGTACCAATGGTCAAGTAAACATCATTAGTTGTCTTAGGGGCAACCAATCCATACAGTAGATGCAATGGTTAATTATAGAACTTTTACCATTGATCTTTTCTAACTATGAGCACTTCTGCTCTGGTTTCTGGGACACAAAGTAAGACATGAACTACCTTGAGGTTAGAGTCAAGGTACCTCAGTGTTAAAACATGTTTTCCAGAGAGGGTGTGCAATACCAGTAATGAATCTGGCAAAACTAAAAATACATAACTGTTTTTAAACAGATTTAAGATAAACCAACCAAACAGAAAATCCCAAACCTCTGTGCTGTTGAGTTTTCACTCAGCTCTGCCTGATCACTGGGGTGAGCAAAACCTCTGCCTGCCATCAGGAGATGGTTTAACTCTGTGCTGCACCATCATCCTGACTTGCTACGTTACCTGTGTTTGAGGGTTGGGAAGGATAAAGTATGGCAACCAGGCATGCTGACCCTGCCAGGTGACACCTCTGCAGCCAGGCAGGCAAGTCCCCTTGTCTTGTTTTAACAGAAGCACCTTGTTCTATTTGCAGTGCTATTCCATTGCCGTTTCCAGGGCAGTGTTTGGAGAACCTTCCTATGTTTTTCTGCAAGAAAAACATAGGAAGTGTTTTTTGTGTGCAATCAAAAAAAAAAAAAGATAGCAGAATGTTGGGTTGGGATGGATGAGACTTGAGGAATCAAACAGAGGAACCCAGCACTGCAGAAACCTGGCAGGAGCGAGGAAGGCATGAACAAAACAAAGGGGTTTTATTTTTTCTTACATTTGTATTTTCAGTGTGGTTGAAACTAGTTTACTTAAGTAGGCTTTCAAACCACTGAATATATTTTTCCTAATAGTTGGAATAGTCCTAAACTCAAGGCCACTAATAGTAACACTCAACCTGCACAAACTCCACAGCATAGTCCTGTGCTAAAGCATCTCTTCTGCTCTCACACATGACAGCATTTTGTCCATTAGTCCACACCTGCTAGAAAAAGACTTAGCTGAAATATCTGTTATGGATTATTGCAGATTAAATTGTTATGCTCTTACTAGAGAACTGCTTTTTTGTCTCCTGTGGGCTGTGGACAAACTCTTGTGTGTGAACTAAAGTCACAGTCACATGAGCATCTGGCTTACACAGAGAGGTTAAAATTACACAACAGCTTTCTCAACTTCGGTCCTATGGAAACTGCTGCATGCGTACCTGCCTTCATATTGCAAAGGATTCACTTTTTTCTTGTGGTCCCTTGAAATCTACTTGAAAAGGTAAATGTGTGAGAGTTACTTCAAGCCTAATGCTTCTGTTTCAATTGCCACTTGCAATATGTGTTAAAAGGGAGTGGGACTAGTCTCTGCCTCCTACCCGTGTTAAACTTAATACCACTACAATTTTGCTAGGCTGTTCACATTTGCTGTTGTACTGTGAAGTTTGCTTTAAAGCTGACAAAGAGAAGATAACTTCTTCTGTAGCCCTCTCAGTATATGAAGGCAATCTTTTTTTGTCTAACAGCGCACTTTAAATTGTAGATTTTCCAAGAGGTGAAAAGCAGCGATATTGCTAAAACTTTCAGAAAAGCAATTAACAGAAAGGAGGGAATCTGTGCGATTGGGGGCACCTCGGAGCTCTCCAGTGAGGGGACGCAGCACTCTTACTCAGGTACTCCTCTGACTTTCACCTCTTTTTTTCTCTGGTAAGTGGAGGCAAAACTAGTAGACTTCGACTACCTGCTCCACACTCTGCTTTTGTTCTCCAGTAGCTGAATGATCACAGATCAAGGTGAGAGCAGGACGGAATATAGTGTAATGCAAGATTAGCAGTGTGTAAACTGTGTGTAAAACGTGTGCTTATTTGTTTTGTTGGCTGTGCTTGCTGATGAAGCCCTTGTGTCACATTTGAACATAGTAAAGATGCAAAGTAATGAGTAAATGACAGGAATATTCTGATAATTTGAAGTCAAACTCAGGTTTCTTTAAACTGTGTCTAATAAAATAGTGTGGTAATGATAGTGTGGTGTTTTGTTGTGTTTTTTTTTTCCCCTGGGCTATTGTAAAATGCTTTGGGTAAATCTTTGCTATGTTGTGAAGAACCCTGTATTAAATTTATAATTGGTTATCTTAGAGGAAGAAAAATATGCCTTTGTAAACTGGATAAACAAAGCCCTGGAAAATGATCCTGACTGTAGGCACGTTATTCCAATGAACCCAAACACAGATGACCTGTTCAAAGCTGTGGGAGATGGGATTGTGCTATGGTAAGTCATGATTGCTCCTGAATTTAAAAAAGAAAAACAAATAAAATACTCCCCGAAAACTCCATAGTTATGGGGAATTTTCATCCTCTTCTAGTCTGTTTTTTTTGTATGCCAGCATGTGTGCACAATATTTTGTATGTATAAAGAGGGGTTCTATCCACCCAGGCTTTTGGTGTCAATGCATGATGCTTCTGCTTTGTTACAAGCTAGTGGTTTTGTCTAGTACTTTTGTTTTGGGCTTGAAACTAAGTTTGCTGAAGGGGATAAGTACCTTGCGAGTACTTATCTGTTGCCTTACTAGTCTTTGCAGCAGATGACAAAGTAGCAATGAGTCTTTGCTAGTTCAGTGACTGCATTGTGAATAATTCACGTGCTCTTTTTGCTCCAGCATCTGAGATCAATGGTGGCCAGTAACATGTGTAAGGTTTCAGGTTTAGCTATTAGTTTCAAATACATTCCAAATACATTCTGGATAACATAAATATTAACGTCTGATTTACAAAATATTGATTTTTAAACAAAAGCAATGCAGGAGTAAACAAGTAAAAGGAAATGTACTGTGCTAAGTATTGTAACAGTGAAACAACTTGTTGAGATGGTATACAAAATGTCATTCAAATATTATTTTTTCCTCCTACCAGCAAAATGATCAATCTTTCTGTTCCGGACACAATTGATGAAAGAGCGATTAACAAGAAGAAACTCACACCATTCATAATTCAGGTACAGTACCATTCTATATGTTTGCAGAAATTCACATTCAAATAGAGTAAAGGAAAACTTAGCATGGTGGCTCAAGGAGCTGCTATGGAACACTGGAAAGGAAAGATTTTTATAAGTTGCATTGAATTATTAAAGGCAGTTTTTACCGTGCATAATTGGCAATTTTAGTGGTATGGGTACAGTTCAAGAGACTAGGATGCCTAGTCTTAAGATAAGATAACTTAATGACAAAATAGGTAAAATGGCTGAAATGCAGTTCACACCTGTTATTGCTGCACTGATTATGTGTATTGGTATCTTCTCAAGCAATCTGATTATTGGTGTTGACCAGCTGTGAGTAAAACAGGTTTTGCACAGGTGCTTGCATGTATTTGAGTACCTTACTGCTTCTCTAAGTCATGTTCTTGTTGATGCCACTAGATGTGACTGACTTGAAGGCTGAAACTAAATAGCAGAGGCTGAAATTAAACCCCTGTGCCTAGTTCAGTTCTTATTGATGCACTCTGCTACTGTGACAGCTCCATTAAAGCTTCTACTACTGTAGGAAGCTGGGAGAGTTTCCTCCAAGCTGCTGATGTTGGAGCAAGGACGAGGGGGAAATCCCTACTCTGCTGGCACTGGATGAAAGACATCTCTCTGGGCTGTGTCTCACTTGACTGTGCTGTCCACAGGAGAACCTGAACCTGGCGCTGAATTCTGCATCTGCCATCGGTTGCCATGTTGTCAATATTGGTGCAGAGGACTTGAGGGAAGGGAAACCCCACCTGGTTCTTGGGCTTCTCTGGCAGATCATTAAGATTGGCTTGTTTGCGGACATTGAGCTCAGCAGAAATGAAGGTAAATGATGCTGTAAGTGATAACTTGGACAGCATGAATGTCGTCTTGCTCCTGAGCTGCCGAGGGGCTGCATGTGATGCTGCGTCTGAGCCTGCCAGTGTTGCTTGCGCTGTTGCCTCCAGCCCCGTTGCCACATCTTCCCTCCCCTCTGCCGAAAGGGGAGAGCTGGCCATCGGCTTCATCGAGGGTGTGCGCCAGGCTGAGTGCCCGACAGCTGGTTTGTAGTTGCGAAGTTGGCTTGGGTTGGGGGGGTTGTGCACACTTTCTAGATGTGGTCAAAGTCAATGTTACAGCTCTTTCACTTTGCTTTCCATAGGATTGCCTTTCCTGGTTTAACATCTTACTAGACAGGGCTTAATTTCATCAGCCCTTTTCTCCTCCTGCTCCCTGATAATGCACAGGCTGTGCTTTGCCTTGTCCCTGCACAGGGATCTCTTAGGTGTCGCAGACCACTCAGTATGAAGCTGTTCTGTGTCCCGTCCCTGTGCCGTTGCCTTGAGGCTTGGGCACATTTTACCTGGCAATGTCAAGCTAGGGGTGAGGTTGCAAAAGCTGCTTGCATTGTTTTAGGGTGATAGATCATCCTCCAAAAAGGAGGAGGCTTTCTGTTCTTCAGGAGCATGTTTGCAGTGACATGATTCTCCTCAAATCCTCTTTGCCCACAGTCCATGCCACAGCTGAGCTCTCACATCCTTCTCAGCCATGGGAGCATCATGCTGCAGTAACCCCACTGTGCTTGCTTGGTCCTTTGAACAGCCTCCAAAACTGAAATTTCTCAAATAGTTCAGAGCACATGGATGGGAGGGGCTTCAGTGTCTTTTATCTAAGTTTTCTAATCCTGTCCTAGTGGTAAAGCTATTTACCTTAGACTTGAAAATCCTGGGTGAGTGAAGAAACCTCTAGCTGAAAAGGTGCTTATCATGGTTTCAAGCTGACATTGTTTTTATGAATGAAACAGTGAATATGAAATCATTTGGAAACATTTTTATCATTGAGATAGATGTATACTTGTATTTAGCTTACTGTCATCAACTTAAAAGGACTGTACATAAAATCCAGAGAATTTTGTTGCACAAGAAAATGGGAAATACTTTTTCTCATTTTTATAATGTTTTCTATATTGTTCATATTCTCTGTGGAACAACCCATTCAGGAAACTCCAGTAACACCCAAATTGTATTGACTTAACTGGTATCTGGTTGTGTCCCCTCTTCCACTCTGAAATGTTCCTGAAGTTGTGACTCTGGGAGGGAGGTTTGCCTCTTTTGAAACTCGTTTCTTCATTCTTCATCTTACGAGCATTTTTCTTCCAGCACTGGCTGCCTTACTTCGTGATGGTGAAAATCTGGAGGACCTTATGAAACTGTCCCCGGAAGAGCTGCTCCTAAGATGGGCCAACTTCCACTTGGAAAATGCAGGCTGGCACAAAATCAATAACTTCAGCTCAGATATCAAGGTATTGAGAACTCTCCTGGCTGCGCATGCCTGGGAAAAAACTGGGAGCAGGCCAGGGCTGTGTTTGCATGTGTATATGAGACCTTTAATCCATAAACAGGACCTTTCTTAACCTTAATACTCCAAATAGGTATAACAGGGGTTTCCAAAGGGTAGATTTAGGGTACCACACTGCTACTGTCTGTGGCCATTAGAATGAGCCCAGCATTGAATTGTCCAAGTGTTTACTCCAGTGTGAGCACGATCCTGCAGCAAAACTGTTGTATGTTTTAATCAAGTAGCAAACTGGTATTTGCTGTATGTTTTTGAATGTTCTTAGTCAAGTCTTTTTTTGATGGAGCTAATCTGTACTGCGGCTCACATGGACAGGGTGAAATAATTAGCCGCATCCTTGTGGAGTGTGATTTCCACATGCTCCTTGCAGGTGGTGGCATTTCATCCAAACTGTCATGGGTTTAAGAGAAGAAGGGAAATAACAGCTGTTTTTTCAAATGTGAGATGTGGCTCTTTTCTCACTCTTTGCAGTAGTGAAAACCAGAGGGTGATGATTCCTGGTCGGTTTGGAGCTTTTTCACACTAACCCCCAGCAGGTTTCTGGAGCATATTTGCATAGCCAGTAATTGGGAGGAAGAGAAAGAAGATTGAAGTGGATTCTGGGGGAGAGGACTGTCAGGGTGGAAGGGGGCGGGGGGAAGATACTTGAGGTGTGCGTGTGTATGCATGTGTGTGTGCATACACTTTTATTTCCAACTTCAAAACTACACAGAGTACTGCTGACAGCTGTGGCTTATCTGATGCAGCCCATAGGCTGGCAGGATATTGCAGGCTCCTTTGCAGTGCTGGGGAGTGAAAGGACTTGTAAATGATGAATAATTACAGCAGCTTTTGCTCTTAGTTTGTGACCATCCCTGGTATGTCTCCTTCCTACCATTCTAGCTAATGAGTAGGCACAGGAGAAAACATTGAGGTTCCATGTAATCAGCTTTTTGCCAGAAATATGTCTTTTCTGACCCACCTTCATCATCACTGTAGCAGTAGGAGTGGCTGCTTTGTTCAGGGGTTAGGGTTGCATTGGGGTGTCCACATGGTCTGGCAGCTGGGGGCTGTTCAAGCAAGTAGTGCTGGCATTTCTGCCTCCTCCAACCCCTGAAAAGTGGCTGACACCAGTGTGCAACAAAGTCAGTATGCAGAGAGTTAAAACCCATAATTATTTGCCTTAAATACTTCTAACATTTTCTTTTCTTCTAACATTTTCCCTTTGTTTTCTTTTTTCTTGCTGCCTGGATTTCTGCCATCGTGCTCTTATTATTGTCTGTCAAGCTTACAGATTTTGGTAATTCAGTAAAGGTACATACGCCAATTAGGCACAGCGTTTTGGTAAAGATGAGCTTGAAATGAATTGTTATGATGTATTCAGTGCTGTACAGGAGACCTGAGTTATATTTCTCATCCATTTCAGGATTCTAGAGCTTATTTCCACCTTCTCAATCAAATTGCACCTAAAGGGCAGAAAGAAGGAGAGCCTCAGATCGATATTAACATGTCAGGTTTCAATGTAAGTATTCAGGCTGTTGTGGCTTCGTGCTGTATAGTTGCAAGCTACTTGTGACCCTGTAATTGCTCCATGACATCTAGGTAACCTGGTATCTTAATTTCAAGACTGTGTAAAGTGTCAGTGGATGTGTACATACCTTGGGTATGTTGTAATTTGTTGTTTTTAAGTGAGGCCTGGTCACTACCTCCCAATTAACATGTATGATTGAGAATTATTTTGGATTTTTGCTGCATTTGGGAGCGTGCTGTGTTCTAATTTTGAACCATCAAGTTCAAAAAGCATAAAACTTGCAAAGCATACAAAATTGGAAGGGATCGAAGGGATCATGCTAGGAAAAGTAGAGACAAGCCTGGACAAGTGGACTAGTGTGGATGCTTTGTCCCTTCATTTGATTAGCAACCGATGCCCAGTGAAGGCAGGTGGAGTTGTGACATTGCTCCAGGTAGCAGTCAGGAGCTTCCCATCTGCTTTGTAGCTTGATCTTTTCCCTGACAGATCTTCTCCACTGTGTCTCCGGCAGGAGAAGGACGACTTGCGAAGAGCAGAGTACATGCTTCAGCAGGCAGACCGGCTCGGGTGCCGGCAGTTTGTCACGCCGGCTGATGTGGTCAGTGGCAATCCCAAACTGAATCTGGCCTTTGTTGCAAACCTGTTCAACAAGTACCCAGCACTTACCAAGCCTGAAAACCAGGACATTGACTGGACTCTACTAGAAGGTGATGGCCTTATCAGTCACGAAAGTAGTAGGAGAGAAATATCTCAAGTAAACACTTAGATCACAAGAGACAATGCCCAGTGGAGGCATTTCTGTTGAACACCTATGATTTGAGGTTTAAGCGCTGCAATGGTGGTTTACTCGTTTGGGGCAGATGAAGAGGGTACCTGAGGGCCTGTTCAGCTGTTCTGAGCTTTGCAATTTCCTGACACAGGCAAGAGCACCTTGGTAAAGCACAACTGGGATTAGAGAGTGAGTTAGCTTACTCCCATATGAAAGACATTCTTGCTGCACTTTCTGCAAGAAAGTGCAAAAATCATAGAATCATTCAGGTTGGAAAAGGCCTCCAAAAACCATGTTCTTCTGAGGTCTGGTGAAATCAATCTGACATCCAAAACATGAGGTCAGGGCGATCTTCTTTGTTTGAAAAAGTTCTGGTAGAAACAATCTCTTTCCACTGAAAAACTTTGAGCTGTGCTGTTCAGAACTTACTGTCTTGCAAGGTGGGAAACCATACAGCTCTGAGCTTGCCAAAAGTCTTATTGAACTCTTTCTTTCGTTTAGGAGAGACCCGTGAGGAACGGACTTTCCGTAACTGGATGAACTCCCTTGGTGTGAACCCCCATGTAAATCACCTCTATGGGTAAGCATTAGATTCTTGGGAGAGACCCAACCAATATAGATCAACGTGGAGATGTGCCCACACCAGTGTCCTGTTGCCCACAGTCATGAGGAAAGAGTATAAGAAAAGGTGTTGGGGAATGGACGATGCTCACTGTATCCTCCCTGCAGCCCTTAGCTTAGGGTTTCTGGGCCAGCTCTGGTTTTAAGGTGATTTGTTTATTTTTCCTCCCCCTTGCAAATTGGTACACTCAGATCCCAGTTAGAGCTTGAGCAAACTGCATTACAGCAACTGGACATAGATTCCCTGTCACCTAATTTTAGGGCTTGACTAAGGCATCCTAGTTAAGGAGGCAAGATATTCTGGACCCCTGTAGTCAATGGAGAAAGGTGGCTACTTCTGGTTTTTATGTAGCAAAATTCTTTTCGGGATCTGTTGCTGATTACCATGCTAAAACCTGTGTTAGCTTAGCAACTAGCTGGTGATAAACATGGAGCATTTCTTCTGCACTGAAAATTACAAAATGTTTTGAAATTTTTTTCTTTTTAGGGTTGTTAAAATTACAACAACCTGTAAAGAGTAGTAATTATTCGTGATGTTACAAAATCACTTAAACTGGGAAATGTCAGGCTTGATCAATGTTTTCTGTTTTAGTGATCTCCAAGATGCACTGGTAATACTACAATTATATGAAAAGATCAAAGTTCCTGTTGACTGGAATAAGGTTAACAAGCCTCCATACCCTAAGCTGGGAGCGAATATGAAAAAGGTGAGCATTTCAAAATACTTCGAAAGAAGCCATGGACACTAGGATCAGAAGTAAACGTGCACTATCTAGAAATTCCTATTTGAGGCTTTCAGTCAAGAGTGTATTTGTGAATGATTTTTCTTTGAACTCTTTTCCGGTGTAGCTAGAAAACTGTAACTATGCTGTAGATCTGGGAAAGCATCCAGCCAAATTCTCCCTGGTTGGCATTGGAGGACAGGATCTGAATGACGGAAACCCAACGTTGACACTAGCCTTAGTCTGGCAGTTGATGAGAAGGTAGGTTTGATCTGATCAAACACATCAGCCTTGTGACTTCAGTACAGTTTGTGAAGGTTTTTGCTGGGTGTGTGAGATTTGTGCCTGCAGCAGTGGAACAGTTTACCCACAGAGGCTGTAAAACCTCTGTCCTTGGTGAGATTTCAAGACTCAGCTGGACAAAACTGTGGCAGAGCTGGTCCCGCTGCTGCATATGGGAGGCTGGAGCAGAGACAAGACCTCCAGTGAGTCTGTTGTCAGAGATGACCTCTCTCGCCTGCTCGAGGCTGACCCATGTGTAGCAACCATAGGAAGCAAAGCTTAGCTGGCATGACTGTTCTAATGTTTAGCTGGAAATTGTGAAAGAGATATTTGATATTCTGGGGCTGCTTCATAATCCCAATCAGAACCTGAAGGGGGGGGGGGGAGGCGGCGCTTAACGGAATTCTTCAGAACTAGACAAAATGATAAAGTTAATACCTCATTTTAAGATGATGCAAATACCTAAGATATATCTGCAGATTAGTTGCATGTCAGCTCTGTATTTGGCAGTAGAGGCAAGAATGCTCAAGCAGATTAAACAGTACCTTCAGCCCATGCAATTTTGTGAGCTGCTATTACAAACTCAGGCGCTTCCCCTTATTAGACTTTTTAACAGCAATCACACTTTAGATAGATGACTCCTTTTTTTTTTTGCTAAAGGGATAAAAAAATAATAATAATAATAATAATAAATTAAAAAACTTTACAAAAGCAGAGCTGATACTATGTGAATGCTTGCCATGCTGCCATGGGCTTGCATCGCATCCGGGCAGTGTCCTTGCTGGGTCTTAGCCCAGGCTCTGAGCCTCATCTTGTTCTTTCTGTCTGTGCTCAGGTATACGCTGAACGTCCTCGAGGATCTGGGTGATGGTCAGAAAGCCAACGATGACATTATAGTCAGCTGGGTAAACCAGACCCTGAAAGAAGCTGGCAAGTCCACCTCCATCCAGAACTTCAAGGTGCAGGTTCCCCTCTTGCATCCAAAAGGAGAAGGGTGCCCGAAAAGGGTTTCTTTGGCTGCAGCAGGACATGTTCAAGATGGGGTTTTACACAAGACAGGTTGCAGCCTGTGCTGGGAACAAAGTGGCTTCAAGCTACCAGAGAGGAGACTTTCAGAACCCCCTAGTGGAGAACAGTGGTGTGGAGCAAGAGAGTTGATGGGGTGTCAGAAGAGGGGAGGAGTGTGGTTGGCCTCTGGGGCAGTGGTGGGGTCCAAGATACCAGCAAGCATTGAGGCTGGAGCTGCTGTTGTAGGTTGGCATTGTCCCCTGGGGTCAAATCAGTGGGGGTGGCTGTAAACACTTCGCGTTTTCACACCACTTAGTAAAAGATTAGGTCTCCAATTTACTCTGTTACCAAAGGAGAAGCAGCACTTTTGTTTGTGCTGCAGCTGGAATAATCACTCAGTGCTGCCTGGAAATAGCTTGTTTAAAGTTTGTTTTGTTGCACATTGCAGAGCAGCTGGATTGAGGTGAGAAGTAATCTTAAGGATGAGACATTTGTGTTTACTTTTCTCTGCTTGTATTCTCTAGGACAAGACTATCAGTACAAGCTTGGCAGTGGTGGATTTAATTGATGCTATACAGCCTGGTTGCATCAACTATGACCTTGTAAAGACTGGTCATCTGTCAGAAGATGACAAACAGAATAATGCTAAGTAAGTTAACTATCTGAAAAGCCGCATTGCATTGGGAGAGTACACCTACTATGCTGTGACTTAAAGTTGCAAGAGTTTTTACTGCTTTACTGTAGTTCTCAAACACTGAACCTTTTAGACTGGCATTACTGACAAATACAGCAATTTGATTTCAAGAAGCACTGCCTGAGTACTAGTTGGTTGGACTCTTGCCTGTTGAGAGGAACACAGAACAGCCCATGCACTGATCTACCAGCAATCTCTGTTTCTCGCCTGTTTGTTCAGGCTTATGAATGCTCAGCCAGTGGCTCAGGGTTTTGAGACTGAACCCTAGTCTGTCTCTCATCTTGTTGAATCATCATAGGTTATCAAATTTGAAGTATGCCTGTGAAATCATGGCTTTGAACTGTGTGTTCTGCGACTATTCTGCAGTGGCAGAATGACAGGAAGTTTTCTTGCACGTAATACTTGCTTGATTATTCCTAAAAAGCAAGCAGAAGAGGGAATGTAAATGTTAGCTGATGAGTCCTTGATAATGAATTCTGGCTATTAGCCCTATCAAATACTAATTATACCTTTTAATAACACACTCCTCTTTCCATGGCAAATAGGTATGCTGTGTCCATGGCAAGGAGAATTGGTGCCCGAGTCTATGCTCTTCCAGAAGATCTTGTGGAGGTGAAACCGAAGATGGTCATGACCGTGTTTGCCTGCTTGATGGGCAGAGGAATGAAGCGAGTATAAAAGGGTTGATCCATGTAAAAATTAAACAACAAAACACAACAAAAACCCAACCTGCCACCCTGGGTGCATGAGTAGCAGACCAGCTGTGTCCATGCTGAAATGCTGTTGGCCTAGGAACTGTTGAAGTTCAAAGGACGTTGTTTTGCTTTGCGAGACAAACTCGTACCAAAATTCTCAGGGAGAGGAGTTTTAACCAACAGATGTGCTCTTTTCCCAAATGAAAGTTTGATTTATCAAGAGCTCACAGAAATGCATTCATAACAGACCAGCACCTTGAACGCTGCTCTGGAGCTGTTTTCACCGCGTTATTTCTCTGATGCTTGGTGTTGTCCCCACCCCACCTCACCCCCGAGGGCTCTTGAGGTGGTCAGTATGAGTTGTAATGGGAATGGATCTTATTTCTTTCTGCAATCCAGCTTAATTGCTGTCATTTGGTCCAAGTGCATTCTGGGTTTGACCACTTCCTTAACTTTGCAAACAAAGCTACCATACAAGTTGGGACCTACAGACCAGCTCGCAATGCTAAATGAGAAATGTGTTTTGGAAGATGGATCTTCTGGTATTCTCTGTACATGGTGCTTCTTTTTATACATCTAACTATTTTGATTACTTTACAAATAAAGCATAGCAGTTTTTTCTCTTGCTGCTTATAAAAAAAGAAAGGGGGGTTGTTTGTATTTTTAAGTTAGACTATATATGAGAATACCACCATCCTTGGACTGCACACAGTAATGTGATACCATGTTGCTGATGGCACAGTTGCACCTGAGAACGGAAGTGAATGCATTTTTGTATGCATCTTGGTTCAGTTGTGTGTACTTAGAACATAATTTTTACAGAAATCTGCATGAAAAATATAACTTTTTTTTATTTAAAATGTTGTTGGATATAAAACTATACTACATTGTGGGGAGGTTTTGTGCAGGGAAGAGGCAAATGTCACGAACAGCAGGGTTCAATAAACTGAACAGCAAATGTGCTGGACTATAAAATTATTTTTACAGAAAAAATGAAGTGTTGTCGCCAAAGAAGGAAGATTCTGTATCCATAGGAGTTAATATTATCTTGCTTTGGCAAGCTGTTTGCTAGATTTTGAGATCATATTGCTATTCTGAGCTATTCAAAATGATGTAATATGGTGGCAAAGCATTAGTTGAAATAAAAAAAGACATTTAAATCCAGGGTTCTCTCCTTATTTACACTGTCCCAGCATTGAAGCCTGTTGTCAGATACTTTTAGCAGTGCTTTGGTTGCTTTCTGTATTTTGCAGCAGGTCCCACTGATCTGTAAGATCCCTAGAATTAGGGTGTACTTGAGGGGGTGAGGAGGAGGGTGGTTTTGTGTTTTTTTTCCTTTTTCAGTTGTGAGTGATTTTTAATTGGCAGTGTTTTTGTGAGGCGTTACCTTTATGATAGCTTCTCTAAAACATTACTCTCGAACTTGTGACTTACTGCGTGGCTAAAGATAATGGCCGAAGGTGTAGGGGAAAAGCCCCATTACAGCAAACCCTAGGAAAAGTAGGAGAAAAGGTTGTACCCATTCAGGCTCATGACCAGAGAGCCCAGGTCAGTGGAGGGGGGAGGGTGCAACAGTAGCAGCTGACACAAATCAGAACAGCAGAGAGATTGAAGAGAGGAATGCGACAGCAAGAAGCAAAGGGGA
Source organism: Netta rufina (assembly GCF_964035555.1). Classification (NCBI taxonomy): domain Eukaryota; kingdom Metazoa; phylum Chordata; class Aves; order Anseriformes; family Anatidae; genus Netta; species Netta rufina. The sequence goes on from NC_140135.1 coordinate 12,997,253, forward strand.
GGTTTTCCTGCAACTTCCCAAAGTGCTTGAAGCTGAGGAAAGCGAGGATTGTACTGAAACCCCTGAACTGAAGCAGAAACATTGCAAACAAAAGGCAAATCAAAAATGTATTGACCGTTTAATACTTGGCATGAATCTAATCACAAATCTGATAAGCAGGAAGATGCAGCATGTGTTGCTTTGTGTTGCTTTGTTGTGCAGCCCTGGTTTGTCCATTCACTGGTATCGCAGTAATAGCAAAATTTGGACTTACCATGCTCGTGTGAGGTTGCTGTTGTCAAAATGTCCACTTTTACCAAGCTAATGAGAGGTAAGAGAAAAAGTAAACCTTTTATTGTTGAAAACATATAAAATTCCTCTAAAGTCAGGGACAGATGCGGTATGTCCGTCACACCTCCTATTACCTCCTCTTATGAGCAGTTAGTAAACATGTTTTTGTATGTGTTTTTTTTTTTTTAAGAAAAAATTAATTTGGTAGGGACAGTGACCATTTAATGCTTGGCACAAATTGATCAAGAATCTGATGCAGAAGCAGATAAAAGATGTTGTTTCATTGTGCAGCCCCAGTGTGTCCATTGGCTGTTGTTGATGTAACAGCAAAGGCTGGACTTCCTCTGCACTCTACAAGAGCTTTCTCTTGACAAAAAGTGCATTTTTGTGCATTTTCAGCAAGACGCCAGTGTTTTGTACCACCACCACCACTTCCCTGTGGGGCTTTAGCCCACCTTCACCAACCTAAGCTCACTATGTCCACTTAACGCTTGTGTGGAGTTGCCTGCAGTTCCAACTGAAGATAAAATACATCACTGCTACGCTTCTGCGTTGTCAGCCGACAACTTCCATCAAACCACAATGATAACAGTGCAGCAAAATTAGAAAGGAACACTGGAGAACACCAACATTCATACCATGTGATAGCCACACTAGTACTACCTTCCCCTACTACCCAATGGGAAACACCACACTGAAATGCCATTGCCTCTGAGCATCACATCTTCACACCAACAGAACAATACCCCCTAACTGCAGCTGTAAAGCCTTCACCTGCACAGCATGACAACCACACTACTGAAGCAAAGTGGACAAAGACATGACAGTGATGTCACAAACTATCTTCTAATCATATTTTGGGTATTAAGTAATACAGCTGTGGGTGAAAGAAACACTGAAAAAAATAGGACAGTAGTGTTGTTTCACGATGCAGATTTTATAGTAGAAGATGGTTATGAGTCTATATAATATGATGTTACAGCTGCAAAGTCGGTAATTACTATCTAAAACGTTCTGAGTGCTTTTTTTTTTTTTTTTGCGGAGGGAAAGAGGGATGTTTGCATGGATGCAAGATGATCATTAAGTGTCAAAGATTCCCAATCAAAAACTTAAAACTGTTTTGACAGTACTTCAAATTTTACAAAGATTTAAACAACAAAATTCCAATATTGGCTTTATTCAGTCTGCTTTATTTTTCCATATTGCATTAATTACAAATGACTGACAAATGATTTCCATTTCAGACAAACACTTCTTCATCACCTCTTCCTTATACTTCCACATCATGCCTCTCCCTCTTCTCCTCTTCTTCGTCAGTCTTGCCTCGCAGTGCAGGTCCACACGACGCCTCCCTCTTCTTTCTTCCCCACCGGCTGCTGCTGCAAAGGAAGGACGAGACGCTTAGACCAACTCCTAAGCACCAACTCCTCTGCCTGGCAGATATGGGGAGCCCCGTCCCTGGAGAGAGCTCCCCACAGCACTGCCTGGCCCCTGGCTCAGCCCAGCCACCCTCCACACCAGACACCCAGACAGCCCCTGACAAAAACAGCAGAAATGAGCTTTGCTCACCTGAGGGACGCGCAGCAGAGCTCCAGCCGGTGCTGGAGCTGGGCTCGGAGGCGGGCACCCTGGGCAAACGGTGCTGGGCAGGCAAAGCAGCGGCCCGACAGGCTGCACCCCTGCTTACAGGGGGCTCGAGCCGCTGCCTGGACCGCAAAGTGCCCGGGACGCCAGGGCACTGGCTGGGCCCCGAGTTACAGGGCAGCCCTGGTCCCAAAGGCAAATGGAGGCTCCTTCTCTCCGATTCTGGGGCACCCTGATTACAGCGGGGGCCCTACAGGCACCTCCTGTCCAGGGCAGGGGACACGCACAGCCCTGCCTACAGGGCGGTCCCCCCACGCCTCACCGCCTTCCAAGAAAGCCTCGTGGAGCACGAGGCTCCGGCCTAGGCCCGACGGACGGGCTGGCCCTCCTGGCTGCAGCACACCACATCTTCAGGAGCCCAGGGAGACAACTCCGCGCCAACTGCGCGCACGTCACCCCAACCAAAAGCAACGCCAAAGGCGATGGGACTGTGCCCGCCTTCCGGCACAACACTTCCTCAGCCGGCCCCCTCCGATGGGGCGACACTGGGGTTGATCCTGCTGGCTGGCTAAAGCAGCCGGCTGCGGGGAGGGCGGGGGGGGGGGGGGGGGAGGGAAAAACTGATTTTTGCCCACAAATTACCTCAACATTTTCTTCAAAAAATTCCACCTTTGCCACTTCTAATTTACCTCAGGTTTTCCCTCAAAAAAATGCTCATTTTTGCCCACTAAGTTACCTCACTTTTTTCCTAAAAAAAATGCCAGATTTGACTCTCTAATTTACTTCAGCTTTTTCTTACAAAAAAGTCAATTTTTGTCCACAAATTACCTCAGCATTTCCCTTCAGAAGAATTCCACCTCTGACAATTTTAATTTACCTCAGCTTTTCCCTACAAATATGCTCATTTTTGCCCACAAATTACCTCAAAAATTTCCTCAAAAAAAAAAAAAATCCAGCTTTCTCCCTTCTAACTTACTATCTGAGATTTCCGAGGAAAAAAGGAAAAGGAAAAAGAGGAAAAAAAGAGAAAAAGCCACCTTTGACCCCTGTCACTCACTTACTTCAGCTTTTCAGTGAAAAAAAATGCTCATTTTTGCCCAAAAATTACCTCAACATTTTCCTCAAAACATTCCTCCTTTGACCCTTTTAACTTGCTTCAGCTTTTTCCTGAGGAGAAAAAAAGAAAATAAAAAAGAAAAGGTGATATTTGCTCACAAATTACCTCAACATTTTCCTCAGAAAAATCTACCTTTGACCCTTCTAACTTACTTCAGCTTTTCCCAGGAAATAAAAAAAAAAAAAAAAAGAGGATTTTTTTTTCAATTTACCTCACGTTTTCACTGATAAAAATGCTCATTTTTGCATACAACATTTTCCTCAAAACATCCTACCTGTGACCCTTCAATTTACTTCATCTTTTCCCTGGGGAAAAAAAAAAAAAAAAAAACTGATTCTTGCCCACAAATTACCTCAACATTTTCCTCAGAAAAAAAAAAAGTAAATAATAATGCTAATTTTTGCCCAAGTTTCTTCAGATTTCCCTTAAAAAAGAAAAATAAAAAATAAAAAAATAAAGCCATTTTTTATCCTTCTAACTTACTTCAGCTTTTCCCTGAAAAAAAAATTTTTTTTGGTTTTTGGTTTGTTTTCGTTTTTTTTTTTTCTCCCCCACAAATTACCACAGTTTTTCCTCAAAAGTGCCATCTTTGACCCTTTAATTTACTTCAGCTTTTTCCTTGGAAGCAACGCCCATTTTTGCCCACTAAATTACTCAAACTGCTTATTCTGTACCCTCTAAATCACCCCAGCTTTTCCCTCCTAAAACGCCACCTATGCTCACGTTAATTTTTCTTAGGCTTTCCCTCTAAAATGTTCACGCTGCCCATATTACCTCTGATTTACCCTGAAAAATGTTCATTTTGTCCCAAGCCACCTCGGGCCCGATCCTTCTCCCTCCCGCCCCCGCCTCAATTATCCCCACTTTTCTCTTAAAGAATTACCCCGAAACGCTACGCGGCTCTCTAAGATAACCGCCCAATGTCCCTAATTAACTTGTGCCTTCTGTAACAGCCCCCAGCTCCTCACACGGAGCGACTTTTTAAGGTTTATTACTACACCCCACGAAGCGCACCCTGTCGACGGCCGCTCTCCTCAGCCTCCGCGACTGACAGGCGCGTGGGCGGGGCTTTCAGTCAGCGGCCCGCCAACGGGCTCGCGCGCGGCGCGAGCGCCGCCCCCTGGCCGGCGCCGAGGGGAGCGGCGCGCTCCGTTCCCGCGCTCCGCGGCTCGGCGCAGCGCCGCCGTCCTGCGCGGGAAGAGCCCTGCAGCGCCCTGCAGCGAGGCGCGGGAAGCCGCGGGAAGCCGCGGGAAGCCGCGTCCCCGGGCGGTGCACGGGGTGTGCGCAGCCCCCCTACACCCCCGTGTCCCCCAGCGGTGACGGGCCGTGCAGCAGCAGCCCCCCGCCCCCTCAGAGGGGCACACGGGGCTTGCACAGGTGGCTGCTTGTGGTTACCTTGGTCTGCAGAATTGCAGGGCAAAGCATGTTAGTGCCCGCAGGTCGGCTGCGTGTCAGCTCTGTGGGGGCGGTAGAGGCAAGGATGCTAAGCTGGGAGGTGATCTGCGCCTCCTAGCTAAAGCAGTGCCCCTCTGAAGCAAATTGCCAATGCTCAAAGAGTTTAACCCGAGCCCAGGCAATTTTGTGAGCAGCTATTAAAGGACTGGGAAGGCTAGAAAGGCTAAATGCTTTAGGAGAAAGCAGGTAAGAGGTGGTTCTGCCTTCTCGCTAAAGGGGTTTCAACCAAAGCAGAGCTGATACTGTGTGAATGCTTGCCATGCTGCCGTGGGCTTGCATTGCATCCAGGCAGTGTGCTTGCTGGGTCTTAGCCCAGGCTCTGAGCCTCGTCTTGTTCTTTCTGCCTGTGCTCAGGTACACACTGAACGTCCTTGAGGACCTGGGTGACGGTCAGAAAGCCAACGATGACATTATAATCATCCGGGTAAACACCTTGCAACAATGTTCTCTTCATCTGGTTCTCTCTTATGCACATATTTGTTTCTTTTCACATGAGGGCTCTGAGGTGGTCAGTATGAATTGTAGTGGGAATGGATCTTGGTCTGCAATCCAATTTAATTGCAATCATTTTGTCCAAGCACATTCTATGTTTGACTGTTTCCTTAGCTTTGCAAACAAAGCTACCATACAAGTTGGGGCCTGCAAGGCCACAATGCTAAGTGAGGAACATGTGATTTGGAGACAGGTCTTCCTCTTACACAAACCTGCCCTTGTACAGGTTGCATGGTAGAAGCTGTCACCACATCGGAGCGTTTTTTGGCCATCGGGTGGCAGTCAGCCCCAGTGCAGGAGGGGACCGGCGAGGAGAGGTGGAGTGCCCTTCGGTCAGCTCCAGCTGCGTGCTGCTCTAGGGCTCAGTGCTTGGTGCTGCTCTGTGCTAGCAGCCCTGAGAGCAGGGGGCTGTGGCATGGAGGAACGCCGAATGCCAGGGGTCTGGGGGCTGTGGGAACAATGCACTTGGATGGGAGAGCAGGGAGTGAAGTTTGTTTCTGAAATATTAGGGAAGTGAGGGTCAAATACTGATTCTCCCCCTCTTCCATGAAATTTCTCAGTCCTGAGAAAACTGAGGAACTAAGGCCCCTGCTTCTGCAGATTTTCTTGGAAAATCCTGGCACCCTCAGCTTTTTGTGCAACGAATCGATGCTTAGGGTGCTTCATGTAACAGAAACTTGGCACCATGTTAATTTAATTTAAATTGACCATGTTAATTCTGCAGGAAAGGTCTCTGTGAGCAGACTTAACTCAGTGTACCCTTGGTGAGATTTCATCTCTGCAGGAAATCCAGATTTGCCAAGTGCAAACAGAGAATGTTGATTGTCCTTTGAGCCAGTCTGACAAAGGATGGGATTTGCCTTCGCTGCTGTTGTGAGCATGGGACGCATCCATTAAGCGCTGGCACACTGACATTGGAACCGGAGGTTGCTGGGCTGCTCCTAGGAGCCAGCATGGGGATGTGCTTACTGTAGAGTGGACAGATTCTTCCTGCGAGGTGTCTGCACCTGGCAGGGGCAGAGGCAAAGGTTTAACCCATCAAGGTGTTTTATCTGGCCAGGAATATGTTGCAAGTCAATAATCTTGCAAAAGAAAAAGCATCCATAAATACTTAATGTTTTTGTACCAGCTTGGGGAGGAATGTGCCTTTGAACCTGTGCTGCTGAAGCTTGTAAAAAAACCTCCTCTGTATTGATGTGCCACTATGGGACATTTATTTGCCAATTTAACAAAACTGAGTAGCATTTTGGAGCAACTGTGCAGAGGATGGTAATTGATGAGCTTGGGGGAAGGTCTGGTCAGGGATGAGACTCTGATCAGACCATACTTAATCACTGGAGTGGAGGACATGTTGTTCAACCTTGACCCTACACCTTAAATGAAGTTCATCCCTGGCCATGTGAAGCAGCATTTGGATGTCATTGGGACATTCTAGCAGAGCATCACATAGTCCACATAAGATTTTTTATAATATACCTACTGCAGAAATGGAAAATCGCCTTTGGGAGGATGGAGAAGGCTACTCTGTGCGAGAGAGGAAAGACAAGCAAATGACTGTGGCGGAGGCATCACAGGGTCTTGGCAGCATATCCTGGCAGCTGGAGGTAGGTGGCTTGAGGATACAGCAGTGGTGTGATGATACCATGTTAGAGATCATTAACAAAAGCAGGAGACAATTCATACAGACCATCCATGAGACACCCACGTTCCTTGCAGGGGCTAATGCATAATTCTGTTAGCTGAGGCTTGATACTCTGAGGAGTAGCTGAGAGATAAAAAGTTTTATTTTGTGACATTTGTTCCCACTACCCCAACACTGTTTTATTGTGTATAGTATATTAAAGACTGTCTTTGTCTCTTAACAGCAAGCATCCATATTCCATCTGTGGGAAGCTACCACATGTTCACAGAGACACCAATAGACTGAGTCTCTTACAGGGATTCCAAATGTGCTGGAAAACTTGCAATTTATTTGTATTTCAGCAGTACTCACAATCTCCTGTGCATGAACTGGACACGGGAAGACAGAAGAGCATGTGTGGTTGTGTTCAATCAGCAAGGGAGCAGAGGCTGCCCCAGGGCTGCGCTCACCAGCCCCACATCTCCAGCACAAGTCCCAGCCCTGTGCTTGCTAACATGAACTCTTTCCAAGCACATCAGTGGTGCCACTGAATCTTGATATTAGCATTTCAGAATTAATTCCTTTATGTTAAGAAAAAAAACTATTTTAATATAAAAAAAAGAAACCTCCTGTAATGAAACCCACTTTACATAAGCAGGTTGTGAGAAAATATGCCTCCACTTTATAATTTAAACACTGACAAAGCGTGGCCGACAGGGTGTCCTATCTCCTTGCAAAATACCACATGTGGCAGATGACTACCAGCAGGAAGACCTCGTTAGGGGGAGCAGGAGGCCCAGCAGCCATGCTGGTACCAGCTGCCCCACACTTGTCCTCGCTCACCAGCTCGGGTGGTGCCATGCAGTCCGTCTGGTCCCCTGGATGAGGGACACTGAGCACCGTCATGTTGTGGTGACCCGGGAAGGCACAGTGCAGCCCTTCGAGTGCTCCCCTGTACGTTGCTGTCCACTGCAAAAACCAAAACATCTTGCAGTCGCACTTCCAGGGGTTGTGAGATAAAAACACATACTTCAGTTTTGGCAGTTCTGTGAACAAGTGGATTGGAAGGGAGCTGAGGTTGTTCTTACTCAGGTGGAGGAAATGCAGTTTGTTTAAGTAGGAGAAAGCAGAGTCTGAAATAGAGGATATTTGGTTGTTGTTCAGGTACAAGTTTCTCAAGTTAAGCAGATGTCTGAAGGTGCAGTCAATAGCAGTGATTCTGTTGGCTTCAAGGTGCATAGTCTTGAGCTGGATCAACCCGTTGAAAAGCTGATTAGGCAAATCACCAATGAAATTGTGTCCTAAATTTAACACTCCCAATCTGGGAAGCTTTGTAAAAGCACCATTCTGAATAATCCATATCCGGTTCTTCCTGAGATTCAGATCATACAGGGCTTCCAGGTCCTTCAGGGAATCTCTGCCAATGGCTTCTATGTGATTGCCCTCCAGGGACAGCCTCATAAGGCTGGAGAGATTCCTAAAGGCTTGTGGGACATAGCGCATGTTGTTGGAGGCTAAGTCAAGTCTTTCTAAAGAGGGCAGGTGTGAAAATAGAAGTGGATGGATTTCAAAGATATTGCAATGAGACAAGTCCAGGCTGATGAGGTTTAATAGTCCTCTGAAGGTGTTTGCATGCAGGTAAGTGAGGCGCGAGTTCCTGCTGAGGTGCAGCTCTCGCAGCTTGCTGAGAGCATGGAAGGTTCCCGGGGACAGGAAAGTCAGATTGTTTCCATCCAGCCAGAGGCTGTGGAGGAAAGTCAGGTTCCTGAATGTGTTGGTGGTAAGAATCCGCAAATAATTATTGGAAAGGTTTAGAGAGACTGTGGATGGTGCTATTTCTCCAGGGAGGGATCTCAGTCCAGCTCTGTTACAGTGGATGATCTCTTCAGGTGCACATTTGCACATGCTTGGGCATGAATCAGAGAGATTCAGACTCAGTCCAGTCTTTGCTGCACAAGTAAATATAAATATAACAAGAAAGAACATGACTGGCCACAAGTCAGACACCACATCTAATAGTTGACAGATAGCGGAGAAGAAGACAAGAAAAAGAGCATGTACCTTTTGGATAGGTGAACCACAAGCATTGCAGGAACAGTGGGGCTGTGCTTTTAGCTCACAGTGAAATTAAATTAGCTAGTTCTGGCTGCTGCAGACCAATGGGGATCAAGTCTTAGGCAGATAAAAGCTGATTAAGTGCTGTTGCATTGCAAAGAGCATTACTGAGAGGCAGGAAGATTTCTCTGGCAGGGTTTTTCCCTACCTTCTGCTCTCTGCAAACAGCAGCAGGTAATAGACTTCACTTGGGATCTACCTGGGAGACCCTCCTGCTCCTGGATTGATCATGGTTCTCAGGATTGGCTTGGCAGTTTGCTAAAAAACCAACCAACCAATCAACCAACCAAAAAAAACAAAAACAAACAAACGAAAAAAACTGTTGGGAGTAGGGGAGGGATTTGGGGGATTTTCCTCTGGTTTGGACTTCAACACAGGCAGTTTAGAGTGGCTCTCCCATCTGGCATGGGATGTGGGAGACTGTCACGAGCTGAGCAAACCTCACGCTCACTGCCAAACGGGAATATGCAGGGCAGTGCCGTTTCCTTATTGAGCAGCATCTCAGGATAAGCCCTGAGTCATCTCTGGGTGGCAAGAGATTAACCCCATGGGTGAAGCACAGAGCAACCCAGGGGCATGCTGCCCTTCTTAGGGTGCTGCCTGTCTCCAGTGGGTCTGAAAATGCCACTGAGCAGGAAGAGGTGGACTTGGGTCTATAAAACTTACGTCCTTTGACTTCTCCCTGGTTTTCATCCTATATCCAGAGTGCAGAAGAAAAGATTTTGTTTTAATTTACAAGATTAAATATTTTCATTCTCCCCATGTAGAAAATTGTATCTTCCCATTGTAGATAATTTGGAAAAGGAGAAGCGACTGGACACACATCTGAGCTCTCCTCAGGTTCCCATGCTCACATCAATCTTTTGCTGCTTCTGCTCTGGAGGAAGTATGAGGAACCTCAGGGGGCTGATCACTGTTGCACCTGACAGCCGGGGACTGGCAATCTCCTGTCTCATTATTTTACTTACAATGCCAACATGACTAGGCCTGGATGATGTGTCAGCAAGGTAAACAGTGACACAATTACTGCTTTTTTTTTTTTTTTCCTCACTATTTTATTTTTTGTTTCCCCCCTCGCTTCTCTATATTGGAGTTCTCAAGTTTTTGATGTGCTTGAAGCACCTTCTCTCAGCGCCTTCCGTTCAGATGCATTTTCTTGCTCATCATTTCTTGGTCTGCCTTAGTTTTTTCTTTCATGGTTTTGGATTTCTTTTCTCTCACCAGTTCCTCGTATGGTAATCAGAATCTGCTCTGACAACTCTGTCCAAACAGTGGCTAAAAAAACCACAAACGTATGATATGCCCAATGGTAAATGTTAAATGTACAAATTTGCAAACCCATTGCTTTCTATGCAGAAGCAGGTTAGGTTTGCCATACTGTTAGATCACTGTGTTGGCTTCAGTTAGTTCTGTTTTCCTCTGCATTTTTTAAGCAACAACCCCCCAAAGAACAGTTTCCTCCTGGAAGCTTGGCTGGGACTGCTGCGTTGTGTAATGGAGACCATCTTCCAGCTATAAACAACAACATTTACTTAGTTAAACATCTTTGTCTTGGTGTTACTGGGGTCCAAATGCTTGTTTTCACCCTGAGAGCAGAAGTGTCATGGCCTTGGCAAGTGGCTTGTCCTGGGAGTCCTGGAGGAAGATGCAAACATGTGCTGCTCACACTATCCGGATACTCACAACTGGGGCCATGCCAAAGGCTTTAGTGGATGAAATCTTCATGTTCTCTGCATTCCTGGCTCAGCTGGGACTGCAAAGGAGCCAGATTTCTGCTGGTCTCTGTACAGGATGAGTGAGCTGCTCCATGTCCCCAGCCAGGAATGGTCTGTCTCACTTCTAGCTGAAGCTTTGTAACTCAGTCTGAAGAAGATAGATCACTTCCTCTGGTGTCCTTTTTGTTCTACACAGGCTTTATTTCTGGTTGTAATCCCGTTTGCGTAGCCCTTGTTTAAGCCCAGCTCTCTGTTTAAATCTGCTTGTTTTGCAATTGATTTCATATTTGAAATTTTCAGAGACCAAAAGTATGCAGTTCAATGGGTGCAACACGTTTCCAAAGTCACTTATGCGCTTGTTTTCCTTACTACTTTTAGTAACTTGTAAATCGCTTAAGGCCAATTATTTGAACAAACAATGTCATAGTGGATAATCTCAGTGTTGGCAGTGGTATTGGCTGGACACAAACAGCTTATAAAAGAAATGCCTTGGAAACTTTCTAAATGCTAAATGTGGAAAGAGCTTCCCTCTTCCCTCTGAACTGCCTCTGCCACACTGCACTATAAGGTGCAACCAGACACTGAACTGCTTCAAAAATTGTTTTCCAGCAGATGAATGGGAGCAAAGCTCTTTGATAACATATTCTGATGGGTCCCAGCAATCTCGTCCCTGTGCTCACTGCTGTGCTGCTGCAAAGTGGAGAACTAGGGATTTCCTCAGGCCTGCTCAGTGCTTCCATGTAAAATCTTGGCTCCAGGAAATAAAGTGAAACACTGACTAACATCTTCCCTTTAAAAATGTTAGTAGTTCTCCATCCTGGCCAAAATACTGGTTTGTCAGAAAAAGAACCCCTGCCAGAACTGATTATGCTTCAGAAGTACCCGAGGCAGTGTTAAGACCCAGCACACAAAGACAAGGACCATGGATGCTGGGTGTGAGCAGGACTCAATGCCTCAAACATCAATTTTCAACTGGGGGCTGGTCACAGCTGCTGTCCTCCCTAAAGCCCCGAAAAAGATGTGACAGCAGCGTTCTCCACAAGAGTGTTCAGAGGCTGGTGAGGAATGAAGTAGATTCTCTAATCTTACTCACAACATTGAACAATTAATCCCTAAAGAAACCCTTAAACAAACAAAAGTGGGAAGGAGGAATGCATTTAAAAGTTTATAGAGTGCTGGGGGAGCCCAGCTGCAGGCAGGATGGTTTCGGTGTGTGCGTGCAAAAGGCTTGTTGTCCATCATGATGCAAATGCACTGTCCAGCACGATGCAAACTTGTCGCTCCCAGGCTGCGTGCGTGCAAGGAGTCCCCTTCTCCTGCTGCTGCCCTGGGACTGTTTGTTGTTGTTGTTGTTGTTTTTCAGAGTTAGGGAATCCTGTTGTAAATCAGTACTGAAGGGGTTAGAGCCTTGCTGACCTACACTGGGAGATGTGTTCTGGGGAGCACGTTTATGAGAGATTTTTCTGTCTCACTTTCTCCAAAAGAAACAAAGCCCATGAATATGGTCTGTATTTAGGTCCCATGTTGCTTTGAGAATTTGGCAGGCCGGCAAGGTTTAACCTCAGGAGCTGGCTCTGATGGTCTGCTGGAGCAGTCTGATACGCTGCCTTTTTGGAATATTCCATCCCTGACAGAAATGCTTCCCTATGAAAACTAAGACCTGAGAATTGGAGTGCATTAATCCATGTTGTAAAAATGTGCACAGCTGATCAGAAGTTGCTCTTTGAACACCGTGTATATTTTTGTTTTGTTTTGTTTTTCTTTAAACACTTCTAATGAGCACTTCAGGTGTATGGGCTTGAGGGCAGAAAGGAAAACCTGAGTTTGCTGTAAGCATGAAGCAAAAACTCTGTATTCTCTTGACCTGTGCTCTTTTTCAGCTCCTTGATATAAAAGACATGCACAGAATTGTTCCTCAAATACGTGCCCCAGGAAGTACTAGCTCCTTACCATTTAAAACCAAATAGGTGTTCTTGTGGTGAAAACTCCCACCTCTTGAAACTTTCCAATCAGACGAACAGTAAAAAGCTCGAAGACTCTGCCCTTGTTCTGAGCTCTGTGCTGGGTTCTGATGCTGCAGGTCCATGTGCTGGGCCAGAATGTGCATTTAGGAGCCTGGCTGCGGAAGCTGAACAAACATGACCTGCAAGCTCAGGAGGCATTAGCTCAGCTGCAGTGTTGCATGGCACAAGGCTGATTTATGCACAGACAGTTTGGGCATCCATATTGGGCATGCCTTATATCTTGCTGCTGCTCCTGTACTGGCAATGCTCAGAAATAGAGCCATAGAACCGTAGAGCCAGAAAGAGAGAGAGAGGGAGAGAGAGGGAGAGAAAGGAAGGAAGGAAGGAAGGAAGGAAGGAAGGAAGGAAGGAAGGAAGGAAGGAAGGAAGGAAGGAAGGAAGGAAGGAAGGAAGGAAAAAGAAAAGAAAAAAGAAAAGAAAAGAAAAGAAAAGAAAAGAAAAGAAAAGAAAAGAAAAGAAAAGAAAAGAAAAGAAAAGAAAAGAAAAGAAAAGAAAAGAAAAGAAAAGAAAAGAAAAGGGGAAATAGATTTGGAAATGGAGTTTTTGCACATCACTAAATGGAGCTTTGGAGCAAGAACTTGGGGTCAGATAAGGAATCAGATACATTGGGCAATGCTGGGGGGGAGAAGCAGGGTAGGTTTTGGCAAAGGACAGCTTGAGGTATGACCTACTAAGAGATATGGAGCCAGAACAAAGGTTTGAACCATTTTTGAGGTACCATTAGAACAGAATAGGCACAGTCAGTGTCTGTGAGGATCATAACTACATCTGTAAGGGAAAACATTATATTTAAATCTAAACAGTCTGAGTTTGTTATCTTTGCAAAATAAACATTCTCATGCATTTGACTTTTTTCCATGCTTACGAAGTGCACTGGATGTTGGACGAAAAACAGAGTGAGATCTTCTAGAGGCCATTTGCATGCAAAACAGTTAGTAGCAAGAATTCCTAGCTGAGGGTGTCCTGTCACATACAGTTAGTAAAATATTGAATGAATTTGGATCAGAGTGAGTGCTGACCTTTCATGTCATTCCTTTGAGCGCCAGCAGTCCTCCAGATCTGAAGCGGGGTCTGTAGATGGATGATTGGCTGGCAAAAGACACATTTTTTTTGCTTTGCAGTAAGACAAGTAACTTCTGCACTTGTACATCCTGTATGCTCCTACTGACCTGTTTTGTGGATGTTTAGTTTGTAAAAAGGACAGAGTTCTTGCAGTGTGTCTGTAGAAGATGCATCATCTGTTTAAAACCTCTTGAGCAAAACAACTATGTCTCCTGGTGCTAGTTGTGGTATGTATGTATGAACTGAGCACAAATCTTCGTCATAAAGCTTTTTGATTATGTCTTGACTTTTTCAACTGCCAAGCCCTTATGGGTATTACTGTTTCCTTTATATTTTTCTCTCTCTTTTTTTTTTTTTTTTTTTTTTTCCTGAGTAATGCAAACTTCAGCATTCCAGGGTGTCTCCCTTTCTCACCTGCCCTTTCCATGACAACCTCAAATGCAAGGGTGGAGGAAATGAGTGAGAAAAGGAAGAGAAAGAGATGACACAAATCCAAACTAAAAATCTATGAAATTGGTGAGTGTGTGCATTGGGGAGATTCTTATGTATGCTGAGATGCCAGGGATGTTCTGACTTGTAAGTTGGTTAAACCTGGCTGTAAAACACAGTGCTCGAGCCTTTGGGACAGATGAGGGAATCTCCCATCCCATGCAGTGATTTGGTATCGTCCTCCCTCAAGATACCTGTGATGCTTAGGTCTGCTTCTGTGTTAAACCATTTCATTCTCAGTGTGCCATTTCCTTGAGATTCTTGAACTTTATTTCCCTTCCAGATTTTGCCCCAAGTACAGGCACCATGTCTTCCTGCAGCCTGACAGTCCTGACTGCTGTCTGCTTTGTTGTTGTGTCCATGAAGCTGTAGATCAGCTGCACTGTGATAAATAAAATGCTGCATGGGATTCCCCTTTAAATAACCGTCTCTTTTTGCATAGACAATACCAAGAGCCAGACTGTAATATGAGGCAGACAAAAACAAAAGCTGCCAATTTGGGTGCTTTAACTCTTTTTCCTGCCTTAGCAAGTATCTCTCTCTTCCAAGAGAGTTTGCTGATGAGCATTTCCAGCATTCTTTGCAGTTCCTGCTGTGTGAAAGACACAGATGGATAGAAAGATGAGTTTGTTCTCCACAGCTTGCTCAGACCATGTTTGTTTTTGTTTTTGTTTTTGTTTTCTTGTTTGTTTGGGGGGGAGTGTTTTGGTTTTTTGTCTGTTTCATCTCTCTCCTAGGTCACACTGGTGTAAGCAGAGCCTGCTGGTTATGGAGCCTGTGATGCCCATTGCCTCTGGCGTGCTGCACAGTCCCAAAGCAAGGGCAGGCACTGGGGTTTCCCCCCAGCCACTGGGGTCAGACATCCTCCGCTTTGAATTAGCATTCAAAAAAGTGGATGAGTGGGGGTCCATCCTGGTGAGGGACCGCGGCTGGCAGCAGCTGACACTGCTGACAGGGACTTCTGTGGCTGCCTTCCATCCGACAAGTGAAGCCTTGCCTGCAGAGCACAGCCCACATCTCCCCAGTAGATGGGCTGTTGCTGCAGAGGAGATCACAGTTGGGGTACTGAGGCTTCTGGATGTTTACTTTGCCCCAGTTTTCATTTTCCAGAAGCCCTCTTGGATGATGCAGGAGCTTCTTCTAGAAAGAGGCTGGGGCCAGGTGGAACATGAGAGGCGAGGGAGGAGGAAGCAGATGGAAAAACTTAGTTTTGTGTGGATGGGAAGTTAGTGTGATTTCACAGCCTTGCTGATCTGCTAACTTTGATTGTGTGCTACTCCAGTGCAGCCTCAGAGCCAAGTCTTCTCTCTGCCACGTGGATTTTTCCTGCTGTTCTCCTTGGTTTGAGTAGTGTGCATGTCTTTTCATGGACTTGGGCAGTGCTTTTCCATGCTACTAATTGGGATACAGGATCATCCTCCTTACACAAGCAATGCTGTGATGTTCCCCTGCTTTCTGTTTCTTTATGTTCACATTATGGTCAGTTTTGCCAGTACTAACAACCTATTCCTCTCTCAAGTTTATTAGCAAGCACTGGGACTCTGTAAAGTGAGTGGGAATCCCCCTGCCTATAGAGGTACACAGATCCTAATCTTGGGGCTCTCACATCTTGCATGTACATGGAGGGGGGCGCAGAAGGGGACCGTGTGTGGGTGTATCCTCCTGGCCCAAGAACTGCTGGAGAAACCAGCTTTTGATATTTGTGTGAATTATTTTTTTTCTTGCTTGCTCTTTTTTTTTTTTTTTTTTTTTGGTTGTCTTGTTCCTCTCTCCTGATTTACTGCATATGCTCACGTGGCCTTGGAAAGGGGGGTTCTCAAACTGTTTCACTTCCAAAAGGAAAAGAAGCTGGCAGGCATTCATATTTCAGTCCTCAAGTTATGTATGTTAAAGTCTCCCGGTGGAAAAATGGAAGATATAAGAGAGCAGAGAGCTGGTGGAGATACTCGTTAAGCGAAAACGGAAGAAAGAAGCATGTAACCCTAGAGCTACATCCAGACAAATTAGAGGTTTCACAGGTATGTTTTCTGTCTGTTGTTAGAACATTTCCATTGATTTTATACATTTTGTGGTAAGATGCCTCATTTTATCTTATGTAATTGTAGGAATGACTGTATTTTAGGAGTAGATTATAAGATATAAGTTGTTCACATGCAGAGGGGATAATGTTTTTATCAATGAAACCTTTTGTTATGTATGTAGCTAAATCAAGTATTAAATCAGATATAGAAGGCTTTGTGACTAGTTCTGAGATTTAAACTTCCATAGGTTGAACAAAGGGGTTCAGAATAGAGTTAAGGGGGAAAGGAGACTTTATTTTTCCTTCTACGCAAACAAACCCTTTCTCTGTTTTAAGACTTGTTTGATTAAAAAATGTGGGCTTGTGATTCGGTACCTTAAATACCAGCTCACTGCAGAAATCAGTATTAGTATTTTCCTATTGAATTTTCGTTATGCTGAGAAAATAAAATTAAAATTCAATTTTGTCAGTGTGTTCAGAGGAACATATTGCATATTTTGCATTACGGAAACAATAAGCGATCGTATACTAAATGGTTAATATAGAAAATATTTTTGAAATGATCAGTTACCCTCTTTTAAATGAGAGATCATTATTCAACTCTGTTGTCTTTACTTGGTCAAAATTTCTGTTGTTTTAAGGGCCCCATGAGAATTCTTAAATGCCTAAGTGATTCCATAAGGACTTAATTAAAAGGAATGGTCTTTTTATTATATACAGTAAAATACTTCGTCTGATTTCTTTATTGACTATAAAATCTTGAAGCTTGAAAAATGTTCTGCTTAGAGTACAGACTTGAGAGCCGTTGAACTGGAACAAAGAGATCTGTCAAAGGACTCTCCTATTTTAGCTGCTTTGTAGCCACATTTTTCCACACTGAAAACCAGTCTTAATCTTTCTAAATGAATGGTAAATACTGCTGTTAACTCTAGTGCTTGTAAGAACTGTGTATGTAAGTGTCTGTTGCTTATATCTACATGGAAAATATTTCTTTTCTGACTAAAAGCCATCACGGGGGCAAGAGATGCAGATTTGAATTGAGAAAGACTCTGATTGTAGGTGATATTTTGTAAAGACCCTTCAGTGTCTTTGTATCTAGCCCCGTGATTTAAAAAAAAAAAAAATCAAAGCCTGCTTTCCTAATAGCTTTACTAAAAGGCTGCTTTCATGCCTGTGAAGTCCCAGGAGATCCTCAGGTGTGAACTACCTAATCCCCAGTGGCAAGTACTGCCTTTTACATTATTTTAACTGTACAGAGTGCTGGAAATAGAATGAGAAAGCAAAGAAAAGGATTACAAGGAGCTTTAGTGCTGCCTTTGGTCTCAGAAGGTCTTGAAGTATCTGCAGCTCTTGAGTCAATGATCTTTCTGCTCAGCTGGCCACAAAAAGCACCATCTGTAATAGCAGATGAAACCCAGCTGCTCGCTTTTCTGCCAGGCCAATTAAAAAGTGTCATGACCTCTCTAGTGCTAATTGTGTCCTGTTAGTGGGACAGAGGAAAGGAGTCCAACAGGGTTGCCTGGTATAACAGCTCTCAGATTCCTGACATCATTTTAAGTTATTTTATTTTATTGCAATTCTGTGATTCCAGAACTAAAATGGCCGCAGAGTGTATGTCTAATACATGGTTTCTGATCTGCAGGTGAGCAATGTGATAGAAAAGTGCCACTAGCACATGAATTTCCTGCAGAAGCTCCCTTTCTGCCAGCACCAACATGCAGAGCAACTACTCTGTGGTCATCACCACCAGAGAAACTCTCCAAGTCCTCTATACAATGCTGGCAAACTCATCGGCTGCATTGCGCTCTCTGCCTCCCTGCCCACTTGCCTCTTCAGATTACCAGTTTTCGTTAATTCCAGCATTTTTCTCCGTGGTTTTTGTTCTCGGTTTGGTTGGAAACAGCATGGTAGTTGTGGTGCTCTGTCGTCACAGTAGCCCCAAAACAGTTGCTAATATCTACATTTTCAACTTGGCCTTGGCAGATTTGCTGTGCCTTGCCACACTTCCCTTCTGGGCTACCTATTACTCACAGAAGTACAACTGGCTCTTTGGATCTCTCATGTGCAAAATCTCCAGTTCTGTCCTGTGCCTGAACATGTTTGCAAGCACATTTTTCGTTACATGCATGAGTGTGGACCGGTACCATGCTATTGTCCATCCTATTCGCTCTCAAAGAAGAACTCCACAACAGGCGTATTTTATAGCAACGGTTGTGTGGGGCCTTGCTGGTTTGTCCTCCCTTCCAACTTTTTATTTCCGTGACACACATTACATTAAAAGCCTGGGGGTGAAAGCTTGCATTATGGCATTTCCTCATGAGAATTATGCGAAATGGTCTGTGGGAACAGCCTTCCTCAAAAATGTACTCGGCTTCTTCATCCCCTTGACAGTGATCACAACATGCTACATCTGGATCAGGAGGCACTTGCTAAAAGCACAGAAGTTTGGGAAAAACAAGCAGAAGATGGACAAAGTCCTGAAGCTGGTGGCTGCTGTTGTTGTGGCCTTCTTAATTTGCTGGCTCCCATTCCACATTTTAACCTTTTTGGATGCCCTAGCTCGTATGAACATTATTAACAACTGTGATGTGACAGGGATCATTGACACAGCACTACCATTTGGCATCTGCATGGCGTTTGCCAACAGCTGCATCAACCCTTTGCTGTACTGTTTTATTGGGAACCAGTTTCAGGAGAAGCTCCATCGCTTGTTTAAGCGACGAGTTTATCAGTTCAACAGCCAACAAGAAAGTTCTTCTTTGAGGAAAGGGAGCTGCTTCAGAGACACTGAGACCCCCGTGGGCAGGGAGAGAGGCCCTGAATCCTTTCTGTAGACACTGGGTTGTGACATGGGGCTGTGTCAGTACAGCTGGCTGCCCCTGAAATGGGGACACGTTTTTCTCCAGTTCCTTTCATTTTTTGTCCTTTCACTCACCAGCTATTTGAAGGAGAATCTGTTTTTTTCTCATACATGAGGATTTATTCTTCCTTCCTTTTCATAATGAGCACTAAAGGGAAGATTCTGGCAAATAACTGTATTGATGGCATTTTAAATATCTGCTTATATGTGCCTGAGATCAGGCAAGTGTTTAATACAGAAAGATAAGATACACCAGAGGAACATTTCACCATAGCTACAACTGTGTAGGTGCTGAGTATTACACCCTGACTGCGATGATTTTCTAAAAGAAATTCTCATTAGAGAATGTGTAAATAAAGCAGTGCAGATACTTCTGTACCTATCTGTAAGAAAATATTTGATCTTTATTATGTACACACACACACACATATATATAGTTTTGAAAATATATTGCTAGAGATAACATATGTTAAATGCATCAGATATACCTCCTGCTTGCTTGGGCCCAGGATCCTGAGAACAGGTGGAGACATGGATTTGCAAATTGCTGGAGGCAAAAGAGAATTAGTGGGGAAAAGTCCTACCACATGAATGTTTTTAAACCTTTCTCGTAGCATATAACAGGTTTGCAAGCCGGGTAGTCCTTTCCTTTGGTCCACTGTGGTCACTTTTGACAGTAATGCCCTAGGAACAGTCCTGGTACACCAAGTCCTGGTGCTACACGGGTGAGATAAGTTCCACACACTGTCCAGCAGCCTTCAGGGAAAGGACTTGCTGATGGTCTGGACTTTTTGCATTTCAAATGTCACTTACTACTGTATTTTTTGGGTACTGTATACAAAAACCCTAAATGACTCTGTCTTGACACCCAGAAGCAAAACCATGGTGTGATTGCTAAGACTTGCCCACATCTCAATGCATAAGCTTTCTCATTTATAAATAAAAGAAAGGGGAAAAAGATTGTGGCAAATAATGACTCTATTTTGAGGTTATGTTTGATTATTTGAAATTTGCTTTTGCTAAAGAGATACTGATTCTAACCACCAATGTGGATCCTTCCAAAATGATTGTGTTTATTAGGCTCAGTATAAAAGAGGGATTTTTTAGCACCATGCTCAATTTCCAGCAGGCTGTCCCCATGCTGGAGGACACAAGGACCAAAAGATAATTAGCTTCAGTGAAATGTGTCCAAAAAGTTACCCTTGAAGCTTGTCTAAGCACTTCTGAGTCCATAAATAAGAAATTATACATGCTGCCAGGGTAACAAGGAGTCTGGCCTCCCTGAAAATCCCAGTGCTGGCCAGTGCCTGGGAGCCTTGGGAACATGATGCAGGAGCCATGTATCACTCTTAGAGCAGGGGCATGTTGCTTTGCTGGTGCCCTTGAAAATAGGATTTTGCAAGAAATTTGGCAGTTTCAGAGTGATGTGGGAAGAAATTTTGTGCAGAACTGAGCAAAATGGGGCCTTCAGGAATATCCACTTCTCCCTGTCCTGGTTTGGTGTTCTGGTAGTAGGGTATGCAACTGGAGAGATGCTTATCCCAGAAAATGGAAGAGACGCCACTGTGTTTCCCCTGGAATGTTTTTGTTGAAAATGTTCCGACAAGCTAATAGTGTCTGGGGCGTTGGATATTTCTGGAAGGACAAACTGTTAATTGCTTAGCAATGAACACAACAACACAGTCATGCTACTGCAGAACAAATAATTATACTAATAAAATTACCAGGTGTTCAAAGTGGTAGGCTCAGAGGGGTAATAAGAGGTTGTAGAGCCTTTTTACCTTTGCTGCAGTACAGATTGGGTCAGTAATCAGCACAACTGTGCCACTAATTGGCATCTTGGTAGTCTCAAAACAAAATACAAACTACATGAACTGACCCCACTCCTACCTGTGCTTCAGCTGTATCTGTTCTGGGCGTAAGTACAGCTTATATATTTTCAACATGTCAGTTTGGACCTGCTCAAAAAGAACAGTTTTCATCCAGTCCTATGCCTGTGCAAACCTCTACAGGTAGGAAAATAAGACAGAAATCTGAAATCTAGCTACAGTTAGATTTACACCTGTGAGAGGCAAGGAAAATGAAGATAAAGCTTCCCAGAGGATAGAGCAGCAATGCAGGGTCTCCCATGGCTGCAGCTAGAGAGCAGAAATCAATGACTGCTTCTTGGGGCTGAGAGCTGCACTCTTTTCTTCTCAGAAAAAAAAAATAATAATAATAATAAATGGGAGGCAAGACAGGGAGAGGAGGAAAATCCCTTCTTTCAAAGGTCACATTCTGCAAGGGTGAAAGGGTGATAAACCAAGAGAACTCACTAGCTCAGCAGTGACATTTCTGTTTGCCAAATCTGCTTTGTATTTTATACATAAGTCACGAATTTGAGTAGCTTGGTTAAACAAACACCCAAAAAAGACTGTCTGGAGAGGAACCTGAGATGGAAGTCAGGAAGATCTGTGTTGGTGTTGCTTTATTTTTAGAGCAAATTGAATACTGTTGTGCTCTATGACTTTTTCATGCTAGAGTTTCTCTTGGGATTTTTCAGGGATTTTCCATGGAAAATGTGATTTTCCACACTTTCAGAATGTTGTGTTTATTTTTTTCTGGATTTTATGAAAAAGAATGTAGACACATATGCAAGTGTTGTTTTTTTTTTTGTTTGTTTGTTTTTTCTTGCAAATTTAGAAGCTACTTCTTTCCTTTCAACATAACATTTTGCTGATATTTGCAAACCATTCTAGTAGCGTGATGCATGCAATTTTCTCAGGGAATCTCAAGCACATGCGTGGTTTCTCAGTGTCTTGCTCTCTGTGCAAGTATGGTGAGATGAATTTATGAGCAACAGTTGGTTTTGGAGAGGTTGTGCCAGTGTCAGTGCCAAGGCAAACCTGCTGCAGAGGGGTGAATGATGCTCTTCCCTGTGGAAGTGCTAATGATTTGGAGTTAAAGCTGAGTGGCAGCATGATTTCTTTGGAAAGGGGGATGTTCTGGAACATTGCTAGGCCTGTCAGTGTGTCTTTCCCGAGAGAGGCATGGAAGGGATGGTTTCCCATTGAGTTCATTTGGTCTCTGTCATATTTGTACACCAAATCCTATTTGCAGCTTCCTTTTCTAGCTGTATTTGATTACTATCAGCTGAAATGAATTGCAGAGAATCTTGATCCAAACTGAGCATCCTGTGTGTGTCCCTGAGCTGACTTTAGTATGCTCCTTCAATATATGAAGCAGAGCAAGTCACTGGCATTTATTAGCATGAACTAGTACTGAGTGCTAAGCTAAATGCCTTGTTTATATAAGATATACAATAAGAAATGTTTGGTACAGCATGTTCTCACTGAGAAGTCAACACAGCCTGAGCCTGCCCTGGCACCTACTCAGCACACTTGTCCAACTCCTTGGGCCAGAGTATGGGCAGGAATATCATCTTGCTACACTGCAGCTGACAGTTGCAGCTTAGCTGCCTTCTGTGGTGAGTCCCCTTGCCCTTCAGCCAAGGGACAAACAAATTGCTTGTGCTTCCCTGTGAAAATGAGGACCATCTGGGAGTTGTCCTGGAGGGAACACAGAAAAGCTGAAATGTGGGGATGCAGAGGTCTGGCAGCCTTTCCTTGAAGCTGGCAGGCTTGCTGCTCTCGTCTCAACTTCCCATCCCTCAGAAGAAAATGACTGTTCTTGTTGGGATGGGCTGCTCCATTCAGCTCCTGTCTGCCTGCTGTGGGGTCTGGCTGAGTGCAGCAGAGAGGGGCTTGTTGTGCTGGCCCGTTGGCTCTGCCAGGAAGGGTCTGTGAGTCTCCTGTGGCTTTGTCTTACCAGGTAACTCGCTGTGGAAGGAGCCCAGGGCTGCCATCTTCAGCGTCACATTCCCTCTCTTCCAGGTACAGTGGCTGGCTGATCACCTTGTGGTTTGGTAGAGTATCTACTGAGGTACCTGTCTGAGAACAAGTGCTCCCCCAGTTTGCTAATTTTCACAAGAATCAGGAGGAAAGAAGCAATAAACACAAAATAAAAGGAGTCAAAATAGGGAATTGCTTCTGAAAAAGATCCTGCAGTTTTGTGTTTTTTTTTTTGTTTGTTTGTTTTTTTGGGGTGGGGTAAAGTGAAGTGATGCCTAACCCTGTGGAATACCCAGCCAGCAGCTGCAAGTCTGCGTGCATTTCCCTCAAGTGATGAGGTACTTCCAGACCTTCTTCCGCACTGGCACTTCCACAGCTGTACTCACGCTGTTGCGCTGCCCTCACAGAAAGCAAGGCCAAGGGGTGCTGGGCCCATGTGCAGATGGAGGAACACCAGCGGCTGGGGACAGCAAGGACAGGAGCGGGGCTGTTGTGCCTCTTTTACACTGGAAGTCCAAAACCATCTCCCAACAGCACTCATGTTCTCCATAACCCAGAGGATATCCACCCATCTTTCTTTGTGCCCAAGCTGTAATCTTGCCCACTTTGAGTGTCAGCCCTTGTGTCTGTGGATGGTGGTATAACTCCCTCAGCTTCCAAAAACAGTTTGTTGTTTTTTTTTTTTGCAGCCTGTCTGCCGCTGGGAATTAGCTGGGGTACAAAGCCAGTGGGAGACATGTCTGGACAATCTATCTGCAGGCCTGGCAAAAATGGTCTTAGGCCTTGGTCTGGGAGTGAAGAGCCCTGGGAGAGGAGTGGACCAGCCCCACTTGCTGCCTCTTTCATATGTTTACTTTCCATTTCCTCTGCAGCTGACACAGAATCTGAATTTGACATTATAGACTCCAGACAGAATGCAGTTAATCCCAGAAACATTTCACAGGGACAAAACACAGTAATACAGAAATGAATGTGAGTCATGATATCTATTTCCCTGCTGTGAGGGGATCTGAACTTAAGCCCTCACCCACTGGCATCCAGTAGCTCTTCTGTTTGAGCAAAATTAGGTTTGCAAAGCTCCACTCCATGCCTTTAAGACAAGATCCAGTGTAAGTTTTCTTTTAAAAAAACATAAGTTTAAATATCTTGTTTTTTTTTTTTTGTTTGTTTTTGTTTTTGTTTGTTTGTTTGTTTGTTTTACATTAGAAAAAATAAAAATAGATAAGAAAATCAACAATGCCCAATTTAATGCACTGCAGCAAAAACAACATATCCATTGCAGATGGCAGGTCAACATGACGTACAGCTAAAATGAAATGTGATGGGTTGCCTCTAGAAATCAGTCTCACTTTGTAATAAATGTAAGAAGCCTTTCTAGCAGGAAGGAGAATGGCATAGTCATTAAATGCATTTAGAAACAGATTTATTAGGGATATAAGATAAATTTACTTGTTGACTAATGTGTGGGAGAGCTTGCAGAGACAATGCAATGAAATTGAAAGATATCATTTATATAATTATATTGTTCATGTCATTCATATAATAAAACCATAGAGAAGCAAAAGCAGCACATTATTAATGCTGTTAAAATTTCAGTTCAACAGTTTCTTCTGCATTCCCCAAGGATTCCTTTAAGTTTTTGTTCTGAAGCTATCTGCCCATGCATAGGGCAGTTTATTCCTCATGTAGGAACTAAATGCATGCAAATAGGTTTGCAGTTTTATCACCAGTGCTGGAGGAATGGGGTTGAACCCTGAAACAACTTGCCAATGCCCTAAACCTGCCCCTTTGTGCTTTGCCAGGAGTTGGCATGCAGGCAGCTGCCATGTGAGCACTGAGGCTGGGAGCCACTGGCCACGACCATCCCAGCCCCAGGGTGCCCCACTAACTGGGATGCAGTGCCATGCATAACACACAGCTTCCTTCAGAAAATGACAGCAAAACATCTGCATTAAGTATTAGGACAGCATCCAAACATGCAGCTATTTCGCAATGATATGAAAGTGAAAATTACAAATACAAAATGTGCAAGGCATGCAGCCGTGTCACAATGGAGTAGAAAAAGTGTATCTGCTACAACTTCATCTTGAGAAAACAAAGCATTTCATCTCTAGTCCAAAACCAGCTTAAAATATGTTGCTTCCCAAAATCTTTAATGAGATAAGGATTACATGGCATGCAACTGTTCAGGGCCTTCACTTGCAGGGGAGCTCAATAAGTATTCTTTGCAGATGTTGAAAAGGAAGCATCTGTACTCTGACCTGCTAAGTGATGTAAGAAACTTAATACATCATTAAACAGATTTCATGACCCCTGAGCTGCTAGCATCTTATCCTGCAAACTCCTTCACTGATCGCAGTGAAATTCATTCTGAAGTAAGGTCACTCACTGCAATTTGGTTCTCTATACAAATCTCTACTGTTTTGAATTCAGGGCTGTTAAAATGTCCTGGATCCCTGTTTACCATAAAATGCTAAATGTCCTTGTTTTACTGTATTAATGGTCCCCTTTTAGATAAATATGTTGTACAGGATTTGTTCTTCAAAGTGTTTTTGTTTCTTTGGAAGAGGATTCCTCTATGTGTTATTCAATATGCTATTCAAAGTAAATATGTTTGACAAAAGTCTGATTAAGAATGTATAGAAATCTACGTATGGACTAATAAAAAAATTTGTTTGTCTTTCAAATCCAAGATAATAGATTGCTGTCTAGCAAGGAAATGATACAACATAAGGGAGTTGTTTTCAAGGACATGTCTGGAAAAAAGTTTTTAGAGTATGATACTAAATGTACTATATTAACTGGAGAAAGCCCCATGGACATCACTGGCTGTCCGCCCAGGATTTGGCAGTCTTTCATCTGATTTTATTTTGATCCTTATCCCCTGAAAGACTGCAAAGATATCTTTCTTTTATGCACTGGAACACCCAAAAAAGAAATTCCAGAGAAGTCAGGAATGTTTATTCCTTCAGCTGACAGTCCAACATGGATCCGTACTACAACAAAACTGTCTTCTTATCAGAGGCTCTTCTGCTGAGATTCATTCATGTGGAATGAACAGGATAGATTCAGCATGAGGGCCTGTTAAATGCCTTTGAATGTTCAGAGGCAGTACTAAAGAATGTTCACAGGTTTTCCATGGGTCGCAGAGCAGGTGACAGTACCAAGAACTTGTGCATTGGTAACACGTGGCCTGGTGAACCACACTAGATGCGGTTGGAGACACATGAAGAATGAGGGGTTGTTCCCAGAGCTCCCCCCCTACTGTGGATCCCATCATAAATCTTTGCTGTGTTCAAGTTGCTAGCTGTGTTTGTTCTATAATATTTGCCTTAATATTACTGCAAGTATGCATGTTAGACCAGCTTAAAATATAACAGTAAAGTAAACTCAGTAATATTTAACATCATGTCTGAATAGATCATAAAGTAGTGTAAAGCTAGCTGTTAACATCTCAGTTGTCATACAGACCATTTTCTTCGCCCTTGCCCCCTTTGTGTATTCAAGTGGTTTACAGAGAAAATATTTAAAGAAAGCACGTAGAAGAAATCTGTTTTCAGTTTCTTTGAGGTCTACAACCCTCCCTGTTACCGGTTCAAGCAGAAAAATACTCAGAAGAAATAGTGGAGCTAAGCCAGAGAAACTGCAACAGGGAAAAGAGAGAGCTGAGTGTTTTCCTTCATGCTGTGACTAAGAGAAGTCACTATCTGCTTTCCTCTTCACAGGGGTGTCTGTCCATGGAGTATTTGTCTCCTCTGTAAAAAAATTCATCTCATTTCCGTGGATGGAGGAATTTGCCACACCATAGCAAAACATGCTTTATTTCCTCATGTAATCTCACATAACAGCACATACTGCTCTAAAGACTAAACGTGCTTGCAAGCATTTGTTTAGCACAAAGTTCATTCTGCAAAAGCACAGTGATTTTGCAAGAAAGTGATTGTGCTTTCTGTGGTTGGGAAATACTGAAAGGCAAATTAAGAACCCCTGTCCTGAAGCCATTTTGCCAGATTGCTCTCTTGCTTTAGGCAATGCCTTAGTTCCTCATTAGTGTCTTCAAGAAAGCTGAACACTCCAATTAAACTATTATGTGCTGGTCTCTATTTTAGAAACCTCAATCGCATTAGAATTTTACCATCCATGAAAGTCTCTTAAATGCTCCATGACTTATCACAATTCTCTGCTTTTGCAATCCACTTGGCAGCAAGAGGACACACCAAGCAGGAGCTTGGTTCAAAGGGAGAGATGAGGCTCTGATTGTGGTTTTGGATATTATCTGGGAAAACCTAAGCAGGGTAGACAAGAGCAACAATTCTATCTTCATAAACTCTTCCTTTCTGTACGCTCTGATATCTGTTAGTTGGATGAAATGGTATTGTTTTTATCTGTTTTTCGGGAATAAGATACTATGTGTATCTTCTTAGAGGTTGCTGTGTGGATGAAACATTGTTCAAGGCTCAGGCTGCTAGCCAAGATATTCAGTTCCTTATTGATTTACAGTGAATACATTCAAGTTAGGAAACAATGGACTATTTTGCAGCAATTATCTTAAAACCTTACTGAACAAAGTTCTGTAGATTTGCTTTTTTTTTTTCCTTGTTATGTCCTTAGTTCATATAATGATGTATCAGGGTTCTCCAAAAGAAGAAAGAGGCCACCTAGTGACTAATCACAGCCTGCTGCATTAGAAAACTGGAAGATACGAAAACAATTTCAGTGCACTAATACTGTTATTTATTTTTTAAAAAGAGAAAGACAGATGGACATTGGAAATCAAATTACAACCAGCTGTGCTTTAAAAATTTTAACATGTCTATTTTTGGTGTGGATCTCGTGCTCATCGTAAAAATAGTCAGATTTGTCGGTTTGTAAGTTACTGAAAGTTTACTGTGGCACTCAGAATAAAACCATTTCTACTCTATCTGGTAACTTTACTGATGTATTTGTGAAAACTCCATGAACCCACAGAACAATACCAAAGCTGAGTGAGAGGTGAAATGTGATTGAACAAAAATGTTCATAAAAGGTAATTGCTGGTGCCAGACCACATGCTAGGGTGCTGCAGAAAATCCCTGTGGATTGTTCTCATCTATGTGCAGAGATACCACCAGCACTGCAGAATCTTTGGCTTCCTTTTTTTTTTCAGCAGTGAAAAAGGATCCACAGCAGTTTGTCTCAGACAAATTTCCCTCTGTCTATATCAGCTTTTAAGGGAGCCTAAAGCTACTGGTATGGTCTAAGTTTACGTTTTTTGAATTAATATTTCTTTGTTTTCCTCTGGACATACTTAAGCTTTCCTGCATTGTCTGCACAAGGAAATTGGGCTCCTATTTGTCTATGCTTAATGTCACTTGGATGACTAATATAGATAATAGCTCCCTAAGACGTGTATCAGATGTCTCTGTTAAATATTGATCTTGCATGCTTTAAGTGTTCAGGCAGGATTCCAGTGACACCCTTACTTTCAAAGAGAACTTACTGTATAGTATGTGTAGTGTAATTTCAATACCTGCAATCACATTTTATTGTATTCAAGCAGTATCCTGAAAATACCTTCTCCCTACAACTATTCCCTACACACAACAAGGCTTTGTTCTAGCAGTGTCTCCAAGAATAGAGAATGCTAACCTCGGACTACACAAGTCGTCAGATGTTGCCCATATTACAGTTCCAGTGTCATGTAGTGCCAGTATGGTCAGTGTCTTTTGTTATTTTATTTTATTTTATTTTATTTTATTTTATTTTATTTTATTTTATTTTATTTTATTTTATTTTATTTTATTTTATTTTATTTTATTTTATTTTATTTTATTTTATTTTATTTTATTTTTTGCCTACCTATAGCGAGTACAATTCTGGTTTACCTGTCATCTAAAAAAATCTGCATAGAAATAAAGGATAAAACAGAAGACAAGGTAAGATTCCATCTAAGACTATGCATTGATGAAATCAGCTTTGACCTGTGTTTGAGGCATTTTGTTACAGGTATAAATTGTTGTTTTCCAGATCAGATGGGAATATCAAAAACAATAATTTAAACAAACAGAAGTTGCATAACTTTGGAGAAAAACACGTTTAGAAGACTCAGTGTGACTAACTCAACAAATATGAATGTTACTTTATACCTAAATGAAATATTTCAAATGTTTTGAAAATGATTGTGGCAGTTTCCTGTGGCAATTCCAGGCCTCTTACATATTTCATTACAAGCTCTAATTCAGTCTGGCAACCGATGTGAGTACTAAATTAATTTCAGAGCAAAGCCATTTGTTTTCTATTTGCTGGAATATAAGTTTGTCATAATTTAACTTTTTTGCTTGGCTGTTATGCCTCCTAGGTATCCGGTTCATATCAAGTCTGTTCCAGGTGTTCTGTTCCATATGTCCTATGTTTAAGAATAGTACAGTTCATGTATGCTAATGTGATGTGAGCTTAGGAGTTTGTTTTGTTTTGTTTTTCTATTCGAAATTCCAAGATCTGAATACAGGAAGGATATTAATATTTGCCTACCCTTGTCTCCTGCAAATGAATCTCATGCAATAATGTTTGCTTCAGCCAGTTCCTGTGGTTGAATTCAATCAGCACTTTTCTACCTCTTTCTATACATGTATATGAATCCCAAAAAATGTCCTATGAAAGTGCAAGACCAAATAGCAGACTGGTGTTTTGTAATTGTTCTTTGTAGACCCTTATGTACTCTTTCAGGTACCATAATGTACCATAATTTCTGTACCATAATGCATTCTTTGCTGGTGATGATATATCTGGTAGGTAGGAAGTGTTACTGTTTTTTCATTAACTTTACTTGAAGTCAGCAGCAGACTGTATCTTCATGGCCCCTTCCAGAACACAGTCCAGGAATAGTACACTATAATCAGAGTGTAAAAACAGTGTGTTTGACAGTGTGTTTTTTGCAATGAGCAATACCCACTTTGGGGAATTTCTGGGCTGCAAGGCTGAGTTAAATAGTGAAGTCCTCCTTTCAATATGTACAGTCACAAAAAAACAAATTTGTTATGATTTTATGCTGTACCTTTAACCCTCTTCTATCTAAAGGAAAATGATTCCTTGAGTAAATACATACCACCTGGCAGATTTATCAGCAGCAACCTTTCCTTTCAGAGTACTAGCTTCTGCCTGCAGAGTTCTCTGGTATTTTCTGGCTTGTGCAATTGAGGAAATGTTCTTAAACACTTAGAAGACAAGAAGTGAAGGAATACTCCAAAGCTTTTCTGGTAAGCTTCAACATTCCAATAGTATTAATATCTTATCTTTCCAAACCTGAAGAAATAATACAAATAAAAATTGCGTGAGGATCAAACACACACACAAATTACACATTTCATAACAGTTGTGGGTTTTTTATCATTTCCAACAAAAAGTTAATATTGAGAAATCTGACGGCACCCATTAGTCTCATTCACTGCAATAACTCCTGATGAAAGACAACAGCACCCAAATCTTTGCTTTGCTTTTCCTTTTTTGCCCTTTGCTTTTCTACAAGCCTATTGAAGCTCAATTTTAAAAGATCTCAAGTCAGCATTTCAGAGATGAACCTGACTGTCTTTGCCCTGAGTAGGGATGGAGTTAGACATCATTGTTAGCAATGATCTCATCAGTTCTTTTTATTTTTTATTTTTTTAAAGTTTACCTTTTCTATTTTGCAAATCTCTGGCCGTCTCTACTCATACATCTTCCTATCTGGCTCACAGCTTTTACAGAGCTTTAGCACTGCATTCCTCAGAGCGGAGGTTAGATTTTGTGTCTGATCTTGTCATTTGTCTCCTGTGCCATGACCACATTCTTCCTCCTGATACTCCTTGGTGTCAGTAGAACTGGTTAAGTTTTATTTTTATTTTTGTTTTTATTCTGATAGAATACATGTTTTGATCTAGTAATGCAGCAAGTTACAAATGGCAGGACCCAAGTGTTGGTTGTTTACCTTGTGTTTGTTCCAAATTTGTTAACCTTGTCTTCCTTCCCTCAAATCCCATTATACAAATGACCAGGGTAGTGCTGGGATACTCCTGGCAATTGTCTTTCTAAGTTATTTTTTATTGTTGCCTAATGTAGGAAAACTAGTGGTGTTTATCCAAGAATTTTGATCTAGTAGCTTTTAATGGGTATGCTCCTTTTTCACAACAGTCTGAACTTCTTGTGTGAGTCATAAAAAGCAATTATTTGTGTAGGTGTAACTCTGTAAATGTTCCCCTAGGTCCCCGTACAGATTGCAGAGAAAAAAATACTCCCAAAACTATGCCATGAAAAATCTATAGTGTACTTCCTGAAGAACTGGTAAAGTATTGCTCTAGTATAATCCTCGAACCTTTTTGCTGCAAGGCTTAATCCTCTGAACAAGCATTTCTCTAGTTCTTAGCAATGTATTTTAGGACACCATCCCACACAGTCAGTGTCAGTGCTTTATTCTTTCTCCCACCAGGCGGCATATTGGACATTTTACTGTCACTTGTTTAGATGGTGAGAAAGAATCTGTTGTTGGGAGCAGCTGGGAAGGGGTTGGGGGAAAGGCTGCTGTTGTGTTTGTCTTTGGATGGAGGGAGGGAGAGGAACTGCTCAGTATTTGGTTTTGATCTGGCAGCCAGTAGGTTCATGGCTTTATTCCAGTTCTTTGGTCTGAGTATAGAAGCCTTTAAGGGAAAAACTTGCAGGAATAAAGTTTTCCATGTTCTTCTCACTGTTGTATTATAATGGGTAGATTGCTATGCCAGTCTCAGTGCACATTGTGATAAAGGTAACACAGTCACTGATATGGGCAGGTTGTGGGGTTTTAAACTTCCTGAAGTGCAGGAAGTCCTGGGAGGGGGTGAATATGGTAGCTTATGGGCCTGGAAAGAAAAAGGAAATCCCATTCTCATCTTTACTTTCAGTTTCAGCAGAAACACCTTTATCTTGAGGTGAAATCCACCTCTCCTTCCTCCACCCTTTCAGTGAGGTCACTGTAGCTAAGGAATGTGCTTATGAGTTTTGGGAGAGAGAAAAACAACCCCCTCCCACACCCAAATATAACCCTCAGAGCCTACACTGTCCTAAGACTTAATAGCATGTTACCTGCCAGTATCATGATGATTTAGTGAGAGATTAAACAGAATCACCTGTTACTAGTAGCCTTTCCTACTCTAGTCTGGGTCTGCTATCAGCTTATGAGAGGCTGCCAGAAGTTCAGCTTCATTGTCTTGAAGGGCTGCAGAGATGGACATTCCCTTTGTACATGGTCTTGCTCATTTTGCCCCCAGTGTGATCCTTGAGCAGGCATCAGAGACCAAGCTGACACATAGCCAAGCTTTGCTTTCTGATAATGTTCTGCATTGCCAGCATCCCACAGCTGATCAGGTCTGGGGATTGAATTCTGGGATTAAAAATCCAAATTTTAGGGCAGATTTGCTGGTGGATGATGGGAAGAGGAAGGTTAAGGAGTTGTAGCTTTTGGTTGTAAAATGGAGAAGCATCTGCCTCTTTCCCCACTGAATTCATATCCTGAAACAGATGTAGCAAAGGCTCTGGGCTCTGCTTGTCTTTAGGCACATCAGTCATCAGGACTGAAGAACACACATACCTCTATATGCAGCTTTTTGGAATAACCACGCATAACCTTTAATACTCTACGAGTCCTACTGATAAATCAAACAGGTGCAAGGTTTTGAGTTGCTCTGCTCTACATAATGCTATGCAAGAATAACCTTGGGTTAGATATGTAGTTTGGTCATGTCCTCCCTATTTTATATACGAGGAAACAGAAAGATGAAATTGCCCTCTCAAGCTGTGTGTCTGCATTCCAGGCATATCCCAGCCTCCTACAGGTTCACTGACAACTGTAGGTGCAGAAAGAAGATGGAAATTGGCCAGCAGTGTGTTGTGTCAGACTCAAAATGGGTGTTCTTAGTTTCACATTTGCTGTTTTGTCTAGCAAGCCGTATGGTCTTAGTTTAAAAAAAAAAATGTAAGAATGCACTATAAGCCATGAGAAAAGTGAAACTGTCAATAAACTGCCAGTGGTTAGTGTAAGGTCAGAGGTTGGACTAGGTGATCTTGGAGGTCTCTTCCAACCTAGATGACTCTGTGATTCTGTGATTGTGTGATAGTTCCATTTATTTCACCTGATTTTACAATGTAATAAAAAACAAACAAACAGATTTCCGGTCAGTTGTGACAGCAACTGCAAGAACAAGAAAGATGTGTTTTTGCTTGTTTGTTTCATCATTTCTAAGATTTCTAACATTGTAAGGCAAATAATTTTATAGGCACATAGAACTGGAATTCTCATTAAAAACTGTACTTTTTAATGAGAAGAGCCACAGCTTTTCATAAGCATGTGGTAAATATAAAGATTAAGTTATGAAGCGAGTAAAATATCTAGTTCAGAGGATTTAGTTTGGCAACTGTCACTTGTTTTTAGAG
This sequence comes from Netta rufina, assembly GCF_964035555.1. Classification (NCBI taxonomy): domain Eukaryota; kingdom Metazoa; phylum Chordata; class Aves; order Anseriformes; family Anatidae; genus Netta; species Netta rufina. The sequence continues at coordinate 13,030,323 of NC_140135.1, forward strand.
TAGTTTCTGAATTCTCCTTTGAAACTACTGTGGGCATGGCATTACTGAGAGCTGTCCATGCCCCTTACAGTGAGAGCAGATGATCAGTTCTTCACAGGTCATTCCTTATAGCATTTGTCCTCTGCAATTGCCTTGGGCTCAGTCATGTGCCTCAAGGGCAAGAGCAACTGTTTCGGTATTCCCCGTGGGAACACTAGGGCTGTCTTTTCCCGGAGTGATGAAATCCTGATCCTGCAGTGCCAGTTCTGTTTGCCTGGTGTGTACTTTTATTTGCTGTTCCCTGGCTCTTAAGTCATTTCCACTGATTCAAGCTGAGTTATTACTACACGGTGGAATTCCAGTTCATAAGGGAATGAATAGCTTTAACCTGAATATTATTTCTAGTCTTTTCCTCATTTATTTCCTGGACACCCTCACCTTGCTCTCTCCCCAGCTTTGGGCCTTTATTCTGTAATCTTCTGTGACCTTTAGAAGTATTTCCTTGCCAAAAGCCAAATAAAAATCTCCACACAATAACAATTTCTTCAGTCAATACTGAACTTTAAACAATCCGTAATGATTGTCTCTTGTTTTGTTTTAAACTGTTTTCTGCCCATAACTGTGTGCATTGTTTCATGCAATAGTTTTGATCAAATATGATTCTTTACCATGTTTCTAATCTAATTAACGTATTTTATGAAAGGTCACAGTATTTTGCCTAAAACAGATGCCTAAAACAGATTAAATCTCAAATTCAAGCTCTGGTTTGTGGTTCATAACCCTGATTCTGAATTTGTCCAGTGGCTCCACTTTGGGATTTGACCTTGTTTCCTAGTTGTTGGTCAGATAAACTGGCTTTCCCATAACTTTTCAGCCCTTCAAACAATAAGGGAGCTTATAGTTTTTCCTCTGTACACAGTCTCAAGAACAATTTTCAAATCCAAAATTTACCTTGTGTTATAGTCCTGATATATGTTCTGAAAGCCAGTACAGAAACTGAGTACAGAAATCAAGATGCACCAGGAAGGCAGAGCTAATGCCTTTTTAGATCCCAGGTCCATACTGTGTTGTACCTGGCAAATGACACTGACCTCACAATACAGTCAAGGTCTTCTGCCTCAGAGGTTTATTTCTGATAGTGCTGCTGTCAGACACCATCCCAGTCAGAAAGCCTATATCTTGAGAATCCAATGGAATAAAATTTGGGAATTTTATTATTAACAGTGAGATTAATGACCAACTGAACTTGACAGCAATAAAACTTCCTGATTAAGAATGCTGTAGCAGCTTGTATAAGACATTTCTTCTTGTTTACACAATCTGCTCTCAGTAGTGTGTGATCTCATATCATTTTTATAGTACTTCAGATAAACTCTTTGATTATATTACATTGACTTGAGTTCACTTGAAGTTCATTTAATGTTTTCACTACAAATACCTACAGCAGAAACAAAAATCAACATCAGAAACATAACTAGAACAGCAAATGAAGTGTATCTGATGTTGTTACATTTAATAAAACAAGACTGAGACTGATACCAACCCTGACCCAGATGCCACAGTGAAGGTGATTAAATATAGCACTAGAATGGGTACTGCTCCCACATGAGCTGACACCGAGCACTACTAGATGGTTTTAAAGCCTTATGTTTCTGTGGTGAACCCACTCCTGCTGTCCAAATTTCTTCAGCAGCACAAACACAAAAAGTGTGTTCTCTGCCTGATGTGAACAGTGTATCTCTACATGCTCATGTGCTTTGGCTGTCACCATGCTATCGTAGGACTTTTTAAGTCAATGTTGTGAGTACTTTTCCATGCATGTTTCTGCAGTGGCTATTGATACAAATAAGGGATCTGCAGGGAAAGGAGATTACTTCTCCAAGGCCAAGATAAGGAGCATTTCATGCCAGATATTAAACTTCCTCTACTAGGTGTCTACTTCTCGCTACTCTCTGGGGCCAGCTGTTGTCCAGTCCAGCTCCCACTCACCCACTGAGAAGGTATCCAAACAGCAAAGTCCAGGCAGACAGCAAATGAGAAATGGAAGCTTCAGTAACATCTGTATTCTAATGCAAGTGTCTTCTAGGGTCTCTTGTATTCAGTATGAATTTGAACACATTATTTTTTGATACACATCCTTTCTAGGAAGGGCAGTAAGAGAAAGAGACCAAACTGAAAGCAAAAAATGGTTGAACTCCTCTGCTGGCACTTATGAAAGAACATTGCAGTTTTAGGGGCAGTGATGGGCAGGGAGAGGAAGATGCTGGAGGGAGTGCAAGGAGAGACTCATTTGCAGCTGTGAGGTAGATCGCTTGTGTTAATCAACACATGAGATTACTCTTATCTGAAGAGAAGGAAGTTGCAAGAAAGACCCAAACAATAGGTGAAGTCCTACCTTACTTAAATTAACAGATTATCAACTGTGTGTGTGTGGTTTCCATAAACACACATAATTTTCAAAGCTAGGAGAAAGTTAGTGAGTTTGGTACTTTCATACATTGAATCTTCATAAAATCCTATGTGAAAAAAGAAATTTTCTTGTTAAACCTCAGCACCTCCATGAACAGCAGGGTTAGGACCGGTGTCTCCAGGACTCTTTATGCCTTAGAAAAAGAGGTTTGGAAACTCTCTCACTGTCTGAGATCACCACCAGTACCAAACAAGACAGTGCAGAGCCTGTCGCAGCCCCTGTCATCCACAGCTACAGCAGAGGCTTAAATAGAGCCCTGAGGGCCCCAGAGCTACCTTTTGTGCCCAAAGCTGGGACAGAGCTAGTTCTTCTGCATCCCATTTGTGGTTTTACTGGTGTGCAAGGATGGCCTTCAGGAACAGAACTGTACAACAAAAACTTGCAGCCAACAGTACAGAACATTTCCCTTTACCAACTTTGGGGATTTCCTCTCATTACAGTGTCAGACTCAATCTTGTTTCCTGGTTTTTGCTTCAAAGGCTCCCATGCTGCGTATGTGTAGTTTCCAAGGTTCTGTTGGTGTGACACCCAGACCTTTGTGGTATGATAATTTACCTGCTTTCTTGAACTTTTCAGCAGTTGGCCTTTACTCTGTGACTGCCACAGGTAGAACTACACACTAATCCTTTTTATGTGGTCTTCCTGGTCTCAAGTATATGGGAGGAGAGGGCTTGTTACAGCTTTAAGTAAACTCCTTTTGGCTAAAACAAAGAAGGAAAGGTTATCTTGGGTTATATTTATGTCTAAACTCAAACCACTTGTATGTAAATAAACTGCCTTCCTCAATGGAAGTAACATTAAGGAAAGTTTAAAAAGCCTTCACACCTTTCAAACAAATCAGCCAGAAAACAAAAACATAGCCAAACAATTGATAGTATCTGGGAGTTGCCTCTTTACACAGCTCCAAGTCAGGTTTTAGAGCCTCCCACATTTCCACCTGCCAGAGTCTCACAGCACGGTGTGTGACTGAGAAACTGAGTGGGAAAAAACAAAGCAGGGACTCAGCAGGAGATGCACTGCACACATTTAATACCTTCCTGTGGGAGTTATCTTTTGTTCAGTGGGTTGGCAAGCTAGAATAAAGAGATCTGGGTGGCTCACTGAAGTTGCTGTTTCTAATAAAGCATCCCTCTTCGGTTCCTTCATTTCTGAGTATTTTAACTCCACGGTGTGTGTGGGGGTGATGGCCATTGATGGAGGGTGGACAGGAGTGCTGGAGGCTGTATTGAGTTTCAGAGGACATGCACGGTGGAGCAAGGGCCAGGAGTGTGTCTGGGATGTTGGATGCCATCTCCTCCCACCTGAGAACACAGAGTTCTCAGCAGGGTTAAGGCCTGATGTTACCAAACAAAACCACAGCTTTGGACAAATACAATCATTTAGCTCAGAGTGGACTCACGGGGTGGAGGCCTTTAAGTTTTCATGTGTTCAAGACTTGCTGGCAGTGTCAGGAATATAACTGTTTGGGGAAAAAAAAAAAAAAAATTAGCCTTCCAGTTTACATCCTAAAAGGTATGGCTTATATGGCAGGAAGTAAATGCAACCTTAAAAACAATTAGCAAGGCTTCATAGGTTCCATGTAGTAGTTTCTGTGAAAATATATATAAAATATATAAACATATATTAAACATATATATAAAATAATTTAACTGTTTTGGCAACTACCATAGGAACCTACTGCATCCCATTTGGGAGGCAAAATGAATTTTAAGTAGCCTTTTGGATTCTGATTCCCCACCTGGCCTGCTGCTCTCTTTGTTCATACAGAAATCCTTTGATGTGAATGTCACTGCAAATAAAAAAAGAGAAGAGCTGCTCCATCTGTTAGGCATTGCACCTGACAGATGATGGTGTAGTTTAACAAAGAATTAGAACAAGTCTGACATTTCCTTTCTGATCTAGTTTAAGCCACAGAAAACATACCAGACACGGATTTTTTTTTTTTTTTTTTTTTTTTGAGCTTTTTAAAAAGAGAAACTAAGGAAGAGGATGTACAAAGCAGCTATAATGACAGAAAATAAAATACTAAGATAAGTAAATGTATTATATTTTTTTTCATTTTGAACGAATACAAGAATTAAATCATCACGTTGTCCTGCAAAGTTTATGTATGTCCTTTGATTACTAACTTTGGCCAAAATTGCTATCTGTATCTTTCCTCTTAAAAGAAAGAAGAAAAAAAGTTATTTTAACAAAAGTTTTATTTTTTGAGTGAGACTTTACCTCTGTTTTTATCCATGTGTTTTGTCATAAAAAGAGCTGGAGAGAGACAGAAAGAATAAATTTCTACTACTGAAATGTTGCTATTTAATAAACTCCCTTATTCTCAAATACCAGTGAAAAAGCCACTTGCTAGAGCAAAGAGACACCATTGCCAGCACTTGACCAGTTGCCCTTCTCTGGAAGAGGGCACACTTAGCCCACACTTAATACAATATACTTTGAGTCAGATGTCCAGGAAAGAGTTCTCCAAGTTATCACTGAATTTTGAAAACTTGGTCAAGGAGAAAGACTGGTCCCATCATCAGGAAAACCAACCTGTTGTGTTTCAGTACTGTTAAATCAGCTTGATTTCTTTAGCACCAGTAAACGCGAGTAATCCCTCTACAGAAAATGGGGAAGGCAGTGACAGTGGGTGGAATAGTCATGCTGCAGCTCCTAGCAACCAGCGTCACACCCCGAGGACATTCTGCTTGCCCAGCTATGGGCACCCAGCCACTCTCCTTGCCCAGGGGTAACCACCAAGGTATAAGGCACAGGCATAACACCTGTGCCTGTCCTGGCCAAGAGGCACTGCTCTAGAAGAAGAGGTTATCATTATGTAAGCACTGAATTTCCCTGGACGTAGTCTGGCAGAATATCTGCCCTAACACATTGCTGAAGAGGGAGTCTGCTATCTTTGGACAGCCATGTTTGCACCATGCCTCAAAGAAAAGAAGGAATTTTCATAGCAAAGAGCTATGAGATGTATTGTCTTCCTGAAAAACTGAAACATCTGGGAGAACAAACAAACAAAAACAAGTGCAAATTCTTAAATGCCATCATTAAATTCAACAATGTCAGGATAAAAAGGTAAGAGGGAGGTACAAGGGTGAAGGGTGCTGTGCCAAGCCTTGAGATTTCTCTTGCAGCCTTGGCGCGAGGAGGTGTGGATGTGGGTGACAATGGGTAATTTGCATGAAGCCTCCTGTCAGTGCAAGGCGTGACAAACAGAAATGGCTGTACTTAGCTGCTGTATGAAGTGGAGTTTTGGTTGTAAAGGTTGGAGAGAGGGAAAAGTCCAAGGCTACCAGAAGAAAAAAAGACAAGAAGAAAAGCTTCTGGAAGAGGAAGAAGTAGGTATTTATATAAATGGCTTAGAGGTCATCTTGAGTGTGACCAGTGTGACTGACATAGGCTCCAAGCCTCGTGTTCATTTCAGCTTTGCATGTACACAAGCTAAGCTTGGCATCTCATTAAAGGGGTGGAGAATTAAGGTAGTGTTAGTCAAGCAAACAAGTTACACTTGTTATCTTCCTTCCACAATTAAGCATGAACTTTGTCTCTTTCTCACCATCCTGCTGTGAAACTGGAATTTCTGTTGTGATTGTATATGGCTCAGGTATTGTGTATGTTGGTTAAATGGTGTCTGGGTTACATATCAATCAGTCCAAACTGGAAGAAACCAGGATAGATGCACAAGGAATGGACTGGAGAAAGAAAGGGAAATAGCTAACACACACACACAAAAGCACACCTTATCTACTGCATCTGTAAATTCTCCTTCATTTATGACACAAAATAAGTGTGGTCAACAATATTAGAGGCTGGCAGATTTCAATAAAAGTGAGAAATTTCATATTGCAATCTCACAAAAGAGCTTTTGAAATATATTTAAATCCAGCGAGGATACAGGAGATTGACTCATAAACAGTTGCAGAGGGACAACTGCAACTGTTTGGATGATATCATGGAGCTTTATTGTTTCATTATTGTGGGGTCACAGCATCATCACCAGACTCTTGTTTATGTGAAAGACCTGCCATATTGCCTATGCATGGGATACAAACAAAGGTGTATCTGGAGCTAATAGTTGCTGAGACTTCAAATTTTCATGGCTCTGTCAAGTCTTCAGCTTCCAATATCCTCTAAAATGCAATCTCAGTAGAAAAAAAATAATAAAAAAAAAAGTAGGAGGATTTTTTTTCCAGAATATATTATATTTTCCTGGCATTAATCTGGCAAGAATTTGCATTTCATGGACATGAAGAGATGACCTGTATGATGCTTTCCTCCAGCTGAGCTTGTGAAGTTCTATACTATATCCAAGCTCCATCTCCAGGCTTCAGAAAAATTTGTACCTTTTATCTGCCTGTTTCCATTTAATTGCTTCTCTATGGATGTCAAAGCCTTGTAGTGTTTTTTGTTTGTTTCTTTGTTTGTTTTTCCCATAACTTTAAATGATTTTATAGTTTTAGAATCTTAATTTTCTATTACACTACTGTTTGTTTCTCTCATCTCCAAAAGGCTTTTGATTTGGTATTGATTTTTAATCACTGAGCATTTTTCTGAATCTCTCTTTTTTCAGGAATCTTACTTGTATTGCTACTAGTATTCATTAAATTTGATCTCAGGACTTTCTGTAGAAATGTTTGTTGTAACAATATTAAGATGGGATATATCCGACTGGCTTGTTTCAGTCTGAGACCAGAATAACCTATTTCTCTTGGCTAGTTCTCAAAGGAAAAATCAGTCTCAGCAGAAGGGATAGATAAGCAACATCTGAGTTATCACTACAACCTGTATCTCCATCCTCTCCAGTGGTATAATGGTATTGCAACTGTAGATGTTCACTTCATTTACTTGCATCCTTTTGTTTTCCGTTTGGATCAGACTACACAATCCTGCATTTAGAGACCTTGAATCAGCAGGAATTCTGGCAAAAAGGAACATTGAAGAAACATACACAGGGTGTGCATTGTGAAAGGATTTGCAGTTTTCTGATTTATTTCTTCCCTATGTGAAGAAAAGCATTTCTATTCTCAAAGGTCCAGTCATATCATCTGTAAGTAAATGGCAGTAAATGAATGAGTGTTCCAGTAACACAGAGCAATGTTTTATATGATCTTCATACAACAATTAGTGTAACAGGGCCTGAGGGAATGGAGTAAAGCTGTGACAGGGACGGTTCAGGCTGGATATCAGGAAGAGGTTCTTCACTGCGAGGGTTGTTGTACACTGGAACAGCCTCCCCAGGGACGTAGTCATGGCACCAATCCTGTTGTAGTTTAAGAAGCATTTGGACTATGCTCTCCGTCACATGGTCTGAATTTTTAGGTAGACCTGTGTGGAGTCAGGAATTGGACTTGATGATCCTCATGGGTCCCTCCCAGCTTGGGTTATTCTATGATTCTAATAAAGGTTCATCTGGCCAAGGACCTCTCTGGGATTAGTCAGTAGCTGATTAGTCACTCAGCAAAGAAAGGAATGGATTTAATTCCTACATCATTTCATATCAACTTCCAGCTGTCAGTAGTTTCAGAATCACCTAACGAAGCTGAATACGGATACATGTACAGGTTCAGCCAGCAGTGCCTCAGAAATGCATTCCAGCATGTGGGAAAGGCACAGGTTAAGCTAACATAGTACATGAAGGCTTTCTCAGTAGTTACATCTCTTCCTCTGAGTTTAAGCAATAGTTTAGACTCTAATGAGGTGGTTAGAAGAATTGAACCACATTGTGCCCAACAGAACAATAACTGTCCTGGAGGACTGCATATAAATCAGATATCACAACGGTGGAGAGGAGAGGAGAGGAGAGGAGAGGAGAAGAAGAAGTAATAATAATCTTTTGTCTTTCAAGGAACAGAAATTGCATGAGAAATATTTGAGTCCTTGTCTTGCTAAGGGATTTTTCAGGTGGTGAGTGGGGTAGTCTGGGAAGAAGACCCATTCTTTCTTCTAGGTCTTGGAATCAAAATGAACTAACAGTTGTATCTTCGTAACATTATTTACAGTTTTACACCAGATAAGACTCTGATTTTGATGAGAACGGGTTGATGCGATGACCTGTATAAATCCAGAAAATTTGTCCCTTTCTGTAACCACCTTGCTAGCTCTAGATATGTCCCGTGCCTCATAAAATTGTCATCTGACTGAATTTCTCCTTAGCACAGCATTTTAAAAATGCAGAAAGCCAAGGATTTCAATAACATCTCATGAAAAAGTATCTCAGTATTATTTTATCATGTTCTGTTTCCTGGGGAGGAGAGTCCATTCTCCTCAGAGGCAGGAGGCTGGACTAGAGGTACCTTCCAGTTCAAGTAATTCTGTGATCTTAAACAATATATTTCTTAGTTCTGTGGCTGGAGTAATACAAATGCTCAGGATAAATTGAAAGGAAAAAAAAAAAAAAAAAAAAAAGCAGGTGATAACAATTTAAAAATGTTTTGAAAAGAAAAATATCAAAAATTTCAAAAAGGTTTATATGTTTTAGCTTTTTTTTTGGGGGGGGAGGGGAAGGGAGATGAGGAATGCTCAAGCTCTATGCTGTATTTTAGAATTCTTTTGTACTTCTAATGAATTTGCTGTTTTTTACACAAAAGTTTCCCATCTCCAGTGACTTCCTCCTAGACTCTTCTTACTACAAAACTAACTAATATGACTTAATCTTCTGCAAATATAATTTAGTTTGTTTTGTCTCCTCTGGGAAACTACCTTCAAACATTAACCAAAGGATCTCCTTAATAAATAAATATATTAAGGTGACAAAACTTTAGACTTGCTGGCTCTGCTTTATCACCCTGCTGAGATCAACAGCTTTTCAAATGGCTGGAGAATGTGCCTCATCTGTTTGGGCTCTCATGTAAACATGATGCTTAGATTGTCCTCAAAGGCTGCATACTTGTCCTCCCCTCTCTTTGTCTCTGCCTGTGCTTACCCACGTTCAAAGAAGCCTAATTCAGACTGGAGGAGGTGCAGAGATGGGATGCCAGAATTACCAGAGGAACTGAGATGTGACTCTTAAGAATTTGGTTTATTTATCTTAGGAATATCAAAGACTGACAGAAGGTATGATAGGTCTCAACAGACAGGGTGAAAGGAAAGACTAGAGGAAAGACATGGGCTGGGGATAACAAAGAAGGAAAAGAAAGCTAATTAAGCACAACAGCAATTGCTAAAATGTATGTTAGATCTTCAGAGGTGTCTTCACCTTTGAATGTTTTGGAACAGTGCTCTACTTGGAATAACAAGGTTAAAACAATGGGCTAAGCTAAGGTTTGATCATTTTGAGGTTTGATAATTTTAAGGAGAAAATGGGATGACACTACTGTACACAGCGGCACCCAGACCTATCCTTCCCAAGACTCCTGATTTAGGTCTTCAGACACTGCAGTAACCTTTCGTATTAAATAAAATGATTCGGATAAACCCTTTCAGAGTATCCATTATAAGCCCTCTAAGAAGTCTATAATTTATTTTTCCTTCTTCTTGCTCTGAGTCTGTAATAACAATGTTTGATAGTTTCTTTTTGTAAGGAAGATACAAGTGCCAAGCTGGTAAATATCCATAATATCTTGGAGCAAAGATACCAAGTTATCTATTTGCAGTATATTTTATTGTTTGTGACCTTAGTGTGCCTTTGAAACACCTGACCTTGTTCAGAGTGCCACGTGGCGATAGCATTCTTGTGTTTGCAATCTTTATCTTTCTAAGTGAAAGGACTAAAGCACATGTGTATGTCATTGCATATATTGCTTGAAATATTCAAACTACTGTATTTGTTATCTGGCCTTGATTTAGGCACACAAGGAAGAACAGGTTCTAAATATTTATATAAACACCTACTCGCATAGTGGTAAATCCGTATGCCAATGTGACAGATTGAACTCTACTCTAGGATTCAGTTTTCTCTCATCCACATCTGCTTTAACAACCAATGCATACCCACAGAGGAAGCATATTCTTTGCTAAGTGAGCCAATGAAACCTGAAAAGCCTAATTTATTAGGACACAATAAAATAAATTTATCAGAATTTTTGATTGAACTGGTATAATCAATAGTCCTTTAGTCAGTGACAGGAAAATGTTTCACAACGCCATCAACATCTTTGTAAACTTCCTGAAGTTAATAAATTGAAGCATCTAGTTTAGCATCTCAGCCAGTTACTGACGCACAAGATTAAGCCCCAAGTGCACGTCATTTGAATGTAAATGAAAAACACGACTGTCTTCCCATCAGTTAAGCAAATGGGTAAATGAAACCCACATCATCTCTCACACTCTACCTACAGTGTTTCCTCTTCTCTCCTGCCCCCATTCTTCCAAGGAAGGATACTAGTTAAACAAGTTTGGACACAAAACTGTGTAATTTAGCCTGTAAAGCAACACTATATAGGAGCAAAGGGACAAGAAATGAGAAGCAGTGAAACATATGAAAGAGAAAGCCAGTCCCTTGCTAGAAGGATTCATGTGTTGACCCTTCTAATACTATTGTCTAGTTTAGTATTAGTGTCATATTATGCTGCACAGGTACCTGGGGCCTTTCTTCAGTGTCTTGGTAAAGAAGGAAACCATGACTTACATTCTAAGAAGATTCAGGTAATGTCTTGCTTTAGTTCCATACATGTGTATCAGACTAGAAGTGACCAAATTACATGCTGAACAATTCATTCTCTTTGGAATTACACTCCAACATGAAAGCTCATATTCTGGGGAAAACAAAACAAAACAAAACAAACAGCAACAGCAAAAAGCCGAACAACAAAACACAGAATCACAGAATGTTATGGATTGGAAGGGACCTTGAAAGATCATCTAGTCCAATCCCCCTGCCAGAGCAAGGTGTTTACCTTGATCAGGTTACACAGGAACGTGTCCAGGTGGGTTTTGAATGTTTCCAGAGAAGGAGACTCCACAACATCTCTGGGCAGCCTGTTTCACAAACACACAAGCAAAAAAAAACAAACAATCAAACAATCCCCCCCCACCCCACACACACGCAAAAACAAAACAAACAAACAAAAAAACCCAGCTCTCATTCCAGAACTGAAAGCAAATTTTCATGTAACTAAGTTATACCTTATGAGACTGCCTCCGATACACAAAATCTTGTATAAATAAGACTGCCATGTCTTCCCAAAACTGGATGTTTGCTGACAGCATAACAAACATATCTGGAAAGAGTGCTGGTTGGTGTCTTTTACTAGAATGGCTCATGTCTTTTGCTGGAATGGCTTTAAATGAACTACTATCTTGAAAAATCTGTACTGCAAGAGTGGCCTGGGATTAATCTAGTTCCTCAAACTACAATAGCTAAACATAAAATTTTATATTCTGCACATTAATGATCAATTTTTAAATTACCCTTACATAGAGGAAGACATAAAGCTCTGTTTGTTCCATCTGAAGCTCTGATCCCACACACGTTATGGACACTGAAATGTTGAAATGAGGTGTAAATGAGTCAAACTGCAAGGAAAGATAGATTTTACACTGCATGATTAATAGGAAATTGTATCCTGAGAAATTCCTTTCAGATGCACACCCACACTTAGATATCACATCGGGACTGTACTCGGTCATGTACTCTGTCATTCACCTTTCTGTACATAATAATAATAATAATAAAAGCATTTAGTTAAGTAATTGTTGTTATAGTGTCCCTATAACTTTGTTTGGGGAAGTATCATACATTGTATATTGCAATGGATGTTAATGTGTAAATCCTGTCTTCTTTTTATATTTAGAATTGTGTTGTTTTAACATGTGATTTTATGGTGTTATTACTTAACGTGAGGTTGCTTTTGCCTACATGAGAAGTTCCACTGATTTGATGAACCATTTCTGAGAGTATTTATAATCTGCAGAAATAGATACCACACAAAGGAAAGCATTGGTGGAGGCATTTTCCTTCCTAAATTTTTAGGAAATTTTTATGGCTAACAGACTGGCTTCTATTGTGAAGGAAAATAATTCCAAGGATAATTCCCTTAGAGATCACATAACAGTACTGTATTTTACTATGCAAAATTACATGAATGAATGGTGGACAGAGTTGAAAACTTTTCTTTTTGCTTTATGGTAGTCAAAGCCTATACCTCAAAGCCTTACTGTTAGGTAGAAGTTTCTCAAGAATATGGATTTATGTTATCTTCTGTGAAAAGCTGTTTGTGTATAACCATCTGGCTTTGCTGAAATATCAGCACTTGATACTGGTATTTCAGTAAAAAATTGAAAATAAAACTGTTCATGAGAGTGCTGTATTTGGTTCAGCATATTTGAAAACTAGTATTGTTCTCATTCATAGGCTTTATTTTACTCAATTAAAAATGACTCCCTAGTTTCTACTGGTCACGCCTCTGGAATGTTTCCCGAGAGGTAAGTCATTATATTCTGACACCTATGCACTCCCTAATCATTAAGTTCTGATTATGGCACCCTCCCAGGTTTTTGTTCTCCTGTACTTTGTTTCTTCCCTCTGTTAGTTATATCTGTTGTTATGACTTTAATGATACTCACCCAAGGTTTTGCATTACAAAGTGTTTCAGTTAATCAAAGACAAGCTGCTTGTGTTTGGAGCATGCCTACAGGATGGGCAGGGAAGGGGCAGGCAGGGGCTGGCCTGGTAGATCTCAGACAGAACTAGATGCTAGTTTGGCACCAGGCTCATTCGTCTATGGAAAGATAAGATGCTCTGGGACATATATCTAGCGGCAGAACTGGGGAAATTAACAGTCCTGGTCTGCAAATGCAGCTGATCTCTGCACTGAAGTGACTCTAAAGCAAGTCAGTATTTTTGCTGTCATTTTTCAGAGGTTTATGTAGTTGATATAAACACATAACCTCTATTTAATCCTACCTTGAACATCCTAGTCTTTTTTTTTTTTTTTTTTTTGATTGTTTTGTAACTTAATCTAGTTGGGGCTCCATGTTTCAGAAGTATCATATTCACATGTGACAACTTTAGTAATATGTGCCAAATCAATAAGGTGTCAGGGACTGTGACTTCTAATGTGTAGACTAACTACTGTAGATAAAAAACTGACAGTCTTTCAAATAGTCTTGAAAACACCTTGATTAATTCAGGGGATGAGACTTGCTACTCCCTTTTGAGTAGCTGGGAGGATGAAGTCCTTTTCCTGAATCTGTTTAGTAAAAGATCCTTAGTACAGTCTTTCAGTTTTGCCGCTATATTTGAAAGTTTTTCTGCCTTATATATATATTTTTTTTTCCCACATGCATGTGTAGAACATCACAATCACTACCTTTATTAGTGTATATTTTGCTAATTGTAGGTTGCACCCTGCTAAAAATACCTGAAGGCAAATTTGCTTTCCATATAGTTTCAAGCCTCCACCTTCAAAATAAAAAAAAAAGAGATTCTCCTAGTAGTGTGACTTAGAAGGGCTATACATTTTGCATTTATGGCACTTTTCCAGCCTCTCTGTTATAAGGAGATAGAAGAGTTGACTTTCAGCTGCTGTTTGGGGTATGATAGCAGACAGAGGGAAATAGTTCAGCAGAAGTGACCTAGCTGTACTTCTCACCTCTGAGATGAATCCAGAAGTGTTAAGATTGAGGAAAAATCTGATCAAGGAGCAATCTTTGAAATTTGGTCAATACTGATCTTTAATATGATTACATAATGCAGAATAGAGTATAAGTCTCTTTAAAAATATTGTTGAAATTTCTCGTAAGACAATGCCACTCCCACAAAATAAAAATATTTCACGAAATTATGTCAATTTTGCTACAAATCTTGATGGAAAAATCCTCAAATGATTCAAAGTTAAAACAGATTACTTAATTTCAGTTTTCATTTTTTGTTTCTAATCTCCATTTTATTCCCTCTGATTTCTTAGTCTAGGCTCTTTATCAATATTTAATATTATATTAGTGAATACAATTATTTTGATATTATTGAAAACTTTCAATACCGCCTTTTAAAGTTTATGAATCAAATATTCTTAGAACTTCCATACCAGATTTTAAATGAAAATGAGCTTTTGGCTGTGAGATCCAAACTGAGTAGAAGTTAGCTTCCTAATGACCTATTGAACAGTAGAGGCAAAAACTAACCAACCAACCAAAAACTTCCAGCTGTGGTTTTAAAAAAAAAAAAAAAAAGGCACAAAGCCATAAAGAAAGACAACAAACACACAAACAAACAAAACAGTTCCAGGAAGAAGGATATATAGAAGAACATCTCCCATTCCCATGAACAAAATCTAACCCCTCACCCTGAAGGGATCAATAGGGATGGAAGCAGAATATGCTGCTCTGTTTCAGTTGTCTGACTCACACAAAATGTTGGATGGAGGCCATTAGGATTAGCAAGCAAGTATTGGCCAGAGGACTCTTAAATAATTATTTTCCACTCTCTTTGTGTTCTGTTACAATTCCCGACAGCCTGCTTCTGCAAGTACCTCTCTGCAGCTGCAGATGGGTACTTCAGAAAAACAATGGGTTTCATCTCTTGAATGAGGCCTGTGCCCTCATTAATACTAACATCATCTCTGTGTCTTGTCTTCTGTGCAATTGTTGATGTACATTCCTTTCAGGTATAATCCCAGTTTGCTTACATCTGGCACACAGTGAAATAATACATTTCTCACCTGATGGAGAACACTGTCTTGGTTTTGTTGGTTACTTGACCATTGATTGACTTTTTGATTTTTTTTAATTTAGCGGTAGAGGTTCTTCCAGATCATCTGCAGTCCAGTTAACCACTAAGATCACCATCTCTTGGTCTTTTAACAAGGGTGATACTTTCTTAAACAAAAAGTATTAGTTTAAATAAGAATTGTAGGGTTTAATTTTGTTCATCTCTGTAGGAATAGATAATACCTGTTACTGCAGGAGCCAACTGCCTAAATCTGTTTTACCTTGTCTGTCAGTTTATAGTAGTTCCTTTCTGGCTTTCTTTCTCTTCTCATCTAGATTACCATGTGGCTGTGGAGGTCTGGATTACAGTAATTATGTGCTGGTGAGAGATGGTTATATGGTTTAGATGTGACATCTTCCTCAGATCCTGAAGATCAACTTATTTTTATTTATTTATTTATTTGTAATCTTGTTGCATATGTTACTGCCATCTGGTTACCTAATGTTTGTCTGAAGCTGTGGAGAAGCTGCTGCAATGATGCTGGAATAAAAGAAGCATGAGGAAGCTGTTTCTGTCAGCCAGCAAATACAGATATGCAGTCCATCACTCAAATTTTTGGCTTTGTGGGAAGGTACCAGCATCCTTGTCATGACCATCTAATGCATGTTGGCACATACCTTGTTTTTCCTAGGTGTAAAGCAGGTTCATGACACCACACTGTATTCCATGGGGTGAATGCCTTGTAACTGAATTTACAGGTATACCAAAAGTTAATTTCTACAGATAAAATGTGTTACCTTGTAGGCAGCTGGACCAGACTGCCAGTTTTTCACATAGCACCTTTGTGTATCATTGATGTATTTGCCTGTTAGCTTTGCAGAATACTGGCAATTGTTCCTGCATTTGGTCTCTTGCTTATTTTGAACTCTCAGCTAGGGCAGACATTTTGAACTACATGATTCGCATTTCACAGAGTCTTAGAATGGCTTGGGTTGAAAGTGACTTTAAAGACCATTTAGGTCCTTGAACACCTCCAGGCATGGGTTCCAAAGAGTGTTTATCAATATGTGATAGGCGCTTTATATAAATAAATATAAATATATACATATATGTTCCCCAGGCATGGGAACATCTTCTCTGGGCAACCTATTCCAGTGCCTCACCACCACATCCCACAGGCGGACACTTTCATATCGTTGCTTTAAAGCTTAAAGTAAGTGTGAGTGATACCCAAATAGTCATTATAAGTCCAGTTGTGTTCAGTGTACTGAACTATCACAATTATGGATGCACAAAAAACGTAATACACCCTCAATCTAGTTGCATTCCATGAACTACACTACCATGGCCATACCTAAAAGAGTTTGCTTGCATTCAGTGAGAACTTCCACAGCTAGATTAGTGAGCAGTGCAGTTTATTAAAGCAACAGATATATAGGTTCTTTGGCTTGTTGGCGATAAATTCACCATCTCCAATGCACATGTAAATACCAAAAGGATGAGTAATACAGCCTGGCTACAAACATGTTAAAAGATATGAAGCAACTCTACAGAGATTTCTAAGTTTCCCACACACATGCATCTGCTTGATCTTTTCTGCATAGGAGGAAACTTACTTCAAGATTCATGACCATTTTTCCAGGACTATAGATGCCTGCAGTCTTGCCATCTCTATACAGTAATTGCATGGACCAAGGCCTAATGGCCAATCACTGTATTTATTCCTTCTCAACAGCAACTGTATCCCCTGGGACAGTGTGCTCCTTGGTATCATTGTTAACACTGTAGGAGATGTGTACAGCTAAGTCCCATGTTTGGACTGCATTTGTTGGTGAATTTTCAGGTTTTCTTGCAGCATTCACTCTTGCTCCTCTCTGGATCACTTTATCCTAGAGAGGACTGCCTGTCTAGTACACATATCAGTAGCTTCCCTTTAGTGCTTCAGTGCAAGGATTATCGCTATTCTAAAACCACTGCTCCTGTTCAGAGTGGGTTTTCTGGTCTTTAGCGTCTGCTCATTGGCAATAGGAATGGTGAATTCCCTAGCATTGGTTTTGTCTACTGAGTCAGTTTTGAATGTGTGTGCCAGGAGCCAATGCTAGTAAGCATTGCTATCATGGAAGATATTAATTAAGAAACCGAGTTTAATCATCTTGTTCTTAAATAAGCATACCAAACACATCTACTTCACTGTCAGAGCTGTGATGTGTTAGCTAGAGGCCATGTCCAACGTGTGATACAATCACTGGTGCAACTGAACGGAAAACATGGGGGATCTCTCTACTCCCTAGGAACTGCCAGGATTGTTTGCTGTATTGTCAGCACATCAAGGTTATTAACAATATATATATATATTTATTTTAAGTTAGATTAACAGAATTCTCAATAAGTTGACTTCATAATAATTCAGGAGTGATTTTCCAAGGTAAAAGGTGACTTAGGTACCTGATACGCTGCTGGGCAGGAGATGAGATATCTCATCTTTGCCAAAGCCAGGCTGTTATCTCTGTATTTCTAGTTGAGGCATTCCAATGATAAGTGGCTCACAGGGTGCTTGGTGGGTGGGGGTGGCTATGCTAGCTGTAAGGAAGCAGCCTTCAGGGCTCAAGCTTGATGGTTTCAACCTCTAGTAAATGCAGATCAAACTACTGTGCTATTCAGCTGCATATCTAACACACAGGGAAAATAAAGCTCTGCTTCAGGCACAATTCTCCCCTTTAACTATGCTCATCTCTCCACTGATCACCCCTGGAATGTTGACTGTTCTGTGATTTTTATTTCTCCCTTTAAATATAAAAATGTATTAGAAATAAACATTCATATGGTTAGAAACTGAATGTATCCCAGGAGCGATACCGGCAGTATAGTTTTACTTTTAGTCATCTTGAGTTACACAGAGAAAATGCCACAGATGATGACTCTGCAACATTACAACACGCACTTAATCCTAATAAGGAGGGAGAGGCTGTGGCTAACAGGTTGTTTTTCATCTCATTTTGTTTCTAAACAAGCTGATAACCAGTTCTGAATCATGAGTTTGGAAGAGAGCTCCGTGCTTTTGTCAGGCCCAGCATTGCTTACAGGAACATTTTCTTTTCTACCTGGGGAGTTAGTGATCCACAGATACCAGAATCCAAACCAAAGTCACGCTATCTCATTTTATATATCCCATACTCCGAACTCAAATCAGGATTGCCAGAAAGGTTATTTTAGTTTGTTTAAATCAAAATGGCTTTGGAAGGATCTTGCTTGATTTCTTGGTTTGTCCTCAGGGTATGTAAATTCTGTGTTGTTTCATTGAGAACTGGTTTGAAGCTTGGCATTTTGTGGCTTGACTGTTTGAATCCACAATTCATGGGCAACCTGTCAAGAACATTTGTTGATTCATTTGTTTTTAATTTCCAGACTATCATGCCAGCACACTAGATTTGTGCTTACTTTTTGTTCAAAAGATATAGTATTCTAGCATCCATCTAGTGGCTAAAATAGAAGTCTTCTACAGAACCTGCTGCACAGGGTGTTTTTTATTTTATTTTTTTAAGTAAAAATCTGATTTGACCTTCCTACAATTCAAAGGAATTCTCTTCCACACTTCTCACTCCTGATACAGCTCTTCCTCATGGCTAGACTGAGCCATGGTAGTGCTTTCTTCAACAAGAAATCTCACTAACTGAGGACCAACAGTGAATGGTTCTCAGAGTGTGGATCTGAGAGTCTTAGAAAAGAGCAGCTGAAGATGCATTTAAGCAGCTAGTCAACCTGCATCCCCTCGCCCATGCACACCTGGTATTCTTTGGTCAATGTATTCCTCTGTATCCTTAGGGCATGCCTGGTGAATGCCAGTTGGGTGGGTGAAGCAGGGGAGGTCTTCAGAAAAGTTGTCATTAAAGTTGTCATGCTTGTTAAATTCCTCCTCTGGAGGCTGGCTTTGCTTTTATGACCTGCCCTTTCTGTGCCTGTCCTGTGCATGGAAGGTGTGTTTAGAAACTGAAATCTCCATCTTGCTTAACCCCCTTGTGCCCTTTGCTTTCATGTGTTTCTTTTGCTTAGACTCCAGGACGGAGAAGAGAGAGAAGCCATAGGAGGCAGAGATGTGTGGGAAATGGATATGAAAGAGGGGTAACTCTTGAGCAGGGGTCTGCTGGTATGGCATGAACATAGGTGAGGTGGCTGGGCAGCAGCCCTGCAGTGAGAGGCAGGGGATGAGCATGGGGTCGCTTGTTCTGGCAGGTGTGCAGCACTTAGGCATGTGTGTGTCGGGGGGAGTTGGCAGCTCTGTAGGTGGAAGCAAGATACGGGCAGAGAAGGAAGAAGGTGTGCGATGAGGGAAGTGGGTCTGGGGCAAGGCTGGGAAGGGCAGGGGGTAGTTAGAAGGGGAAGTGGGCAGGAGACTGGGGCAGGCTTAGGCAGGTGGGTGTTCCCGAGGATGTGGGCGCGCGGTTGGTGTGCGGAGGGGAAGTGGGCACGGACTGTGGCGGGTGGCGAGGGGATGCCTTGAGCAGCGCCCCAGGAGCGGGAGGCGCTGCTTCGCCGGTGGCCCCGCCCGGACCGCGGGGCAGCCCCGAGGCCGCGGTTCCCGGCAGGGGGGCGGGCGGCGGGCGGGAGGCGGCTCCGATAAAGGGCCGGGAGCCAGGCGGCGCGGGCAGAGCGGAGCGGTCAACGGCAGCGGCAGCGATGGGGATGCTCAACCTGCCGGGCTTCCTCTCTTGCGGGAAGAAGAAGAAGGTGGGGATGGGGGAGGCACGGGGCAGGTGGGGGAATTCGAGCAGGTATGAAAGCAGAAGGGCAGGTGAGATACAGAAACATCTGGGCAGGTATGAGAGCACCTGGGCAGGTGGGCTATGAGGGTGCCTGGGCAGGTGTGGGAGGACGGGTATGGGTGAACCTAAGCAGGCAGGGTATGAAAGTATCCCATGTGGGTGTGGGGCACTTGGGCTGGAAGGGTATGTGTACCTGGGCAGCTATGGAAGTGCTGGACAGGTGAGGTATGGTTGCATCTTGACAGACATTAAAGCATCTTCAGGCAGGTACAAGAATATAAGGGGACTCAGACATGTAAGCAAAGGGGGATGAGCTGGGGTCAACACCTGGACAGGTAGGGGTGCACCTCAGCATGTACTGGGGCACAGTAGGGGGGGTGTCCCCTGGAGGTGGTGCCCCCACAGGGGCTGAGGTAGGAGTAGGGAGAGACTGTCCCTGAAGATTCTTTGGGCTCTCTGGGACAACACTCTCTAATGCTGTCTGGCCAGGGACCAGTTGGACTAGCAACCTGCCTGGCTCTGCCTTCCCTATGTAGCTGCCCTGCTCAGTGATGCCCAGGTGCTGTGGCAGACAGATAAGTGAGGATATGACAGCCCTGCTCACATGAGGGGTGAGTGATCCTGAGTCATCCTTCTTCTTCTCTTCCAAGGACTTCAGTTTGTCAAGTGAAAAAGATGCCCATGCCAGTGACAGCGATGAGAACTTGGAACGTGGCAACTGGTCGAGCAAAGCTGACTACCTGCTCTCCATGGTGGGCTACGCTGTGGGCCTGGGCAACGTCTGGCGTTTTCCCTATCTCACCTACCAGAATGGTGGAGGTAACTGTATTGAATGGCCATTTTGGGTGGGCACTCCTTGCTATCTCTGAGAGCGATGAAGGCAAGCCCTGAGGCTGGGTGTGTTTTGTCAAAGCTGGATGTGAGCATCTCCTTGGGAAATGGCATAATGCCCACTGATAGGAAAAGCAAGAGGAGGAAGAAGCATCTCCGTGTTCTTTGGGTACCACCTGAGGAGGGAAATACTTAGTTTTACTTGCAAACTTCCATCTGAGTATTCCAGAGCTCTGATGATTTACTTGTAAGAGGCTTGCACCTTTCCGTCAATGTGTCAATATCCTCTGTTAACCTAAATAGCCATTCTCCCTCCTCAGTGTTAACCTTCTGATATGTCTGTGGAGAGCAATTGAATTCTCTCTCAACCTTTGTTGTGTCCAGCACGCAAACTAAGCTGGAGTAATTAATCCGAGCTTGATAACTATCCCCATCAGATACTTGAGAAATATGAGGCAGAGAGAACCTTTACCTGCTAACATGATAAACTAGTGGCAAAGCCAAATGGAGGCTCTGGATTCCCCACCTATGATCCCAGGGCTTTGTCTACCTGCCAGGCAATCGCCCTTAATTAAAGAGAGTGTAGAAAAGTAACTGTAGAAGACTTACCTGTATATATTTATTTACTCTGCCTAACAGTCATTTTAAGTCAATTCTAGTTTCTGAATGCAGCACAGTGCTTTCAGCTGCATGTGAAACACAAGATGGGATTCTTGGTACAGAAACTTTGTTGGTTTGAGTTATTGGCCCAGTTGTTAGTTACAGTTGTTGAAGAAAATTGTGAAAACAAAACAAGCCATTACATTATTCCATAGACTGGGTGCCTTTGTATCTGCTGCAGCAGAAAGCTTAGCATTTGGAGCATATCTGTGCTATTTCTTGTATCCTTCTTTGCCCCAGCTAATTCAGAAGGGGCATTTACATCCTTAAGTTACAGCAGGTATTTGCAGTTCCTTGTAGTACTGGGCCCTTGATTGCTTTTATGTTTGATAGCAAAGAGGATGAACTTCAGTTCACTTACATGTGTGGATATCAGGTCATGTTTAGGAAAGCTGAACTCTCACTTTCCCTATCTTTTGCACATACACAAAAGCAGTGCCAATCCCTTTCACAGAACAGGGTTCTCATTGATATCAGGTTAATGTGCACTTTAACATGGACTCACACAAAAGCCATGCTGAGATCCTGTTTGACATAGGAGTTAGCCAACCGTATAAAATAATTTTCATGCTTTGACATCCAGTAGCTACTCTAACAGTGCAGCTGCAACTCACAGTTAAGTACATGAAGAGATGGTTCTGTTCCTCTTTAAGTTAAAAGCCAGAAGATGAAATAGAAAGCAGACAAAGCCAATGGAGCCTACAGCTGAGCAGTGCTCCTGTTTCTATGAGAACAGGGTCTTCAATAGCTCCTGTAAACTGCTTTTAATTCTATAAGAGAAATAATACTATGCAAATCATTTGTTCTTCTGGTAATGTGTCCCTTCATCATAGGTACTATTTAGTCTTACAGAAGAGTTCATAAATCTATATTCTTCAAAAAACAAAACAGACAAAATCGGTGGGTTATTTGAGGCAGGGAGTAGGGAAAAGTGGGAGTATAAAATGTACTACAACTGTGATGACTACTGAAATATTCATTGTTTTACGTGTGTGTGTTTTTTCTGTTCTTCCTTCAGGTGCTTTTCTAATCCCATATACACTGATGTTGGCATTAGCTGGCTTGCCTTTATTTTTCATGGAATGTTCCCTGGGGCAGTTTGCCAGTCTAGGGCCAATTTCTGTCTGGAGAATATTACCATTGTTTCAAGGTTGGTATTGTTAAAATTTCTTATAGTTATTTCTCATTTTATTAATAAACAATTCCATGGACTAATCATTAATCCACATCTATTAACTATAAGAAGTCTTTTTTTTTTTTTTTTTGTGTGTGTGTGTGTGTGGAGAATATTCCTACCATTACAAGGTTAGTGTTACATTCTCAGATATATATCTTTCTTACTAGTGAATTAATAAATAAATGTGGGTTAATGATTTTCCATGAAGTTGTTAATTATGAGAGGATTTATATGTGATTGCCTTGGTGTCATGCAGCCTGTCAGGCTATCTGCAGCTGTCCAGAGAGAGGAAAGTTACAGAGCTTGCTGTGTGAGGGAAAACCCCAGTAAAATACTTAGCCCTGTATGTAAGAGATTGCAAATCATTTTTCGGAACTTAACTTTACTGCTGTTCCTTTACGTATATATCCTAAATACCTCACAAGGCAATTTCAAGCTGATTTGCTAATTCTGTGTTTGGCTACTGGAACTGGTACAGGAAAACAAGGTTGATTGTTTTATGCACCACTGTTTGTGCATTCATCCACGTCACTGCATTGGGATTCATCTGTTGTTATGATAAAATGGGTTAGACCTCAGATTTATAAGGTGAGGTGCCTCTTGTGATAAGAGAAATGATATTCTGTAGTAGTAGTTTGCATATCTCTGTGAGAGTTCGAATTTGATATGAAGGCATGCGTTTGGAAGCAACTGACTGCATGCTTTACTCAATTATATTCATCCTGGACTTGAAATGATGGGTGTAAAGGACTATGTAATTGGTCTTGTTTGTCCTCTTTATCTGTCAGGGAAATTAATGTAGGAACAAGGAAGTTTTTTTCTGATAAAATAAGAAATTTACCTGCCACCTTCTCTACAGAAACAAAAGGTATTACAATCTAGCTGGTTGGCTAAATACTTATTCCTTTTGCCAGTCTCCATTCTGCAGCACAAACAATCATTTTTGAGAAGAATAGTGACTTATCTTCAAAGAAAAGGTCTATAGACATAGCTAATGCTTTACGTATCTGTGAAGATATAAATTTAAATATACACTCTAAAACAATTAAGACCTGTTTAGCAGATTTTCCCAAACTTTCAGGACAATGTTAATTTTAACAAAGGAGGATAACAGTATTATTGGCAGAGATAGCTGTGTTGTTTCTCATTCACTGGCAAAATTAATAATTACACAAGGATCTATAAAATATCTTGATCAGTCCTAGTTTTTGTATCGTTTATTTTACTAAGCACTAAGCAATCAAAGCTTCCCACTGAACTAGGAGAGAACAAAAATATTGAATTTCTCCTTTAGACTTGGACTTAACAACTGTTCCAGTTATTCTGTTTGTCTTATTCAAACTCTGTTTGAAAACCACCTCTGAGTTGGTCATACCTCTCATTTTATGGTTTTACCTCTTCATGGGTTGCAATTATTAAAAGTAATTTTTTCCCAAGTAACTTTTTAAAATCCAGCTGAAGGCTGTTCAATTTTTCAACCCAAGTTTAGAGTAATTAAGACAAATGTTTTTTCTCTTTCTTAGGAGTGGGCGTCACGATGGTCATCATCTCAACGTTTGTGGCGATCTACTACAACGTTATCATTGCTTATGCACTCTACTACTTATTTGCCTCATTTCAAAAAGTGCTACCATGGTCAGATTGCTTTTCATGGGCAGATGAGTTCTGCAGCAAAACACGCCTAAGTACTCAACTTAACAAATATATCTTAATATTACTCTTTTGCAAAATTGTACTTCATGCTGTTTTCTGGGAGAAATTACAGGAGCAAGATGGCTTGAAACAGTTGTTCCTGGATTTTGTCTCTAAACACACAAGCCTGAAGCTTGTCTGCTTCCCTTTTACCAGCTTTGGGTACTTAGGAAATCTACAGAGAGCTGGGGTGGACTTTCTAGTTGCCTTTTTTTTTCCTCTTTTAAGCACTAATGTTTCTGGGGATTGTACATACTAGAAGAAATACTGCTTTCCCATTTCATTGGGCTTCATGGCAAAGTAAATACCTCCCTTATGTGAAACAAAAGTATTCTTACTTTTCTTATTCTTACTCTTTCTTATACTTTTTTATTCTTTTTTTTGGGGGGTACTTTCATGCCTCTCCTGTGGCTATGGTAATCCAAAATACTAACAAGGCATTGGTTTTGCAATTTATTCTATGTTTAGAGCATATCTCCATGCTATTGTTTTTGATATTTGGCAGTCCATGTAGTGCCAAACATTTACCTTACCAATTTCCGTGTCAGACCAGTTTAAGGCAAAAGGTGAAGCTGGTGAGATAATTATTAATCATTAGCCCAGTTGGAAATGTATTGCCATGTAACCTCTGAGACTATTAAAATAACAAGGACAGGATCTTGATGGATTATATTGTTTAAAATGCTAATCTAATTGTAACTCTCTTAACTGCATATTTACTAACATCTCATAAGATTCATAGGTTTCATAAAATGAAGTTAAGATGTTTTATTTAACAACAACAAAAAAAAAGATTCCTGCTTATGAGTAGAACAAACATGTTTTAATCTGAAATTTCAAAGTGCTGGAGCAATACAAAACACAACTGAAGGTGTTGTTCTCAAGTATTCTTCAATCAGACTTTCACAATAAGTGCTGATACAGTGCTGCTCTTCAATACTGAGAGCAGATCATGTTTGTTCTATGTTCTAGCACCCCCTCCCCCCCAAAAACAGACTGACAAACAACAAAACAAAAATAATTATAACAAAAAGCAATGACAGTAGTGAAAATGTTTAAAGTTCTTTAGAAGTCATCTACTATAATAACGTCAAGCTGCTAGAGGTTAAACAGCATGTAAGCTTGGTTTGGGACAAAGGTTTCTGTAGTATAACTAAGGCTCAGATCTTAACTATCCTCAGTTCTGCCTTTTGCAAGTACTCTACAAAAAGTGAAAGGGGTAGCTGAGCACACCAGGTTTCTGGTGTTTAGATTTACATTCAGAGTAATGAAGTCACAGCTGCAAGTAGTAGTTCAAATTTATTTCTAAATGTTGTTACTTTAGTAGAAAAACTGAAGCTATAACTTGAGAAAGCATACTTAGTATAGTAGGCTGGCATTTATTTTTTTTTTTATCACTGCCTGTTAATAGTCCCTTTTTCACTTTTCCTTTTAGTAAGTGACTGCAATGCAACCTTAAATGGAGAAATCATTCATGCAAACTACTCATTCATCACAAGCAACAATCTCACGTGTATCAATGACACCATAAACTATAAACCAGTGCAATTTCCCAGTGAGCAGTACTGGAAGTAAGTAAGACATAAACTAGTCAAGGAGTGTGGGCATGTAAATCTGTGCAGACAGAACTTAAATTTTCATTGGTGAGGCTGGGCACTTAAAATTACATATATGGAAGCAAAAGAGTCAACCTGTAGCAAACAGAAAAATAATCCAGCTAAAGAATTCCACTTCTCTTGAGTCCTGATATATATATATATATATATATATATATATATATATATATATATGTGTGTGTGTGTGTGTGTGTGTATATATATATATCGTTCTTAAGGAATTATTATGTAAAATATATTCACCTTCTGAACAACCTGGGCCTAATGTGAAATCTCCATTTCTTTAGCCACATGATTTTTATTTGTCTGGGAACTGATTCTTCTCAGAGGCTCTTCTTCTGCCAATAGAATTTTACAGTTAACTTGAAAGGCTGTGGTAGTCATGATGGAAGACATATGGAGAACTGAGGGCTGGCGGAAATTAAAAGTGAAAAACATGCAGTTGAATATTTTATTTTTCAACTCCATGCAGTTACAGCTGCACACTCATGAAAATGTCTGCAGGGTCTTGTAATATATGCAGAAAGCAGCACATTTTCCTTTAGGAAGGGGCCAAAGGGGAGTGTGTTCTGCTGTCACTCTGTTCTCATTGCAGTATTTTGTGCTTTCAGTAAAGTGGCTCTTCAGCGCTCAAGTGGGCTGGACGAGACTGGTAACATCGTGTGGTACCTGGCCCTCTGCCTCCTCCTGTCTTGGATGATTGTTGCAGCTGCATTGTTTAAAGGAATAAAATCTTCTGGAAAGGTAATTTAGGGAAAGCAGACAGCAGACTTCTTGCCTGATCCTGCCCAGCAGCACTTCTAGTATCAGTTGGACACGAGGGAGGCTAGCACAAGGCAGGATGCAATCCTAACCCACTACCCTCTGTTGGTCTCTGAATTAGGAGTTGTTGCTGCTCCTTGGCTTCATAACTGTTACATAAAATATGAGTAAGGTGCTGATTGCACAGCAGTTACTTAAAGCAGTGCTCTCCTGGCTCCACCAGGGCCATGTATTCAGAGTTTGTGCTGTCACGCAAACGATCCAGGCTGAGTTCTGGCAGTTGCTTGGCCTGTTGTGATGGATATGTGCATGTGACTGCACACACCCGCCTGCCCTGGTAACACCCAATAATTTGCACCTACAGACTAGCTAAGATGTTTGGACAATACAGGTCAAGTCCTGCAAACAGATATGCAGGTACAGTTTCCTACTTGGTTGTGAAATCTTGTTTATATTCAAGATTTCAAGCAGACTTTAGGGGTCAGGTCCCCACAAATGTTGGTTTTCAAACTCTAGTTCTGCTGAGCTCCCCTGGCTGCCTGGGTTTTCCTGGGAGTAGGTGAGTGAGTTCTCCAGATTTCAGGAAGGCTGAATTTCATTTTTTTACCTGCCTGCTGTGATTCCTCACTACCTGTTTGATGTTGTTCATTCTAATATCTCCCTCTGTTCTCCTTTTCTATTCCAAGCTTTCTACCCTCGCTCTTGGTACTGGATTACCTCTGGAATACCTGTGTTTACCCAGTCTTGTTTTTTTTTTTCTGGCACAATGCTCTTCTTACACTCACATTCCTTGGGTTCTCAGCAAATGGCTCTTCTAACTGTCAGTTCTGTTGTTGTATTAAGGTAAGGCTCTTTGAGAAATAAGTTAAGAATCAGAACGATCTAGTTGGGAAGGAATTGGGAAAAGATAAAGTGTGGAGAGAATTTGCCATTGTGGGCAAATATATGTGAAGGAGGACTTCAAAAATGACGACCCATCGTATGATGGTGTAGTGCTATGGCTTTATGTAATCAGAAATATTGTGTCAATTATCTGGCTGTGTAATGCTGAAACCAAGATTAGAGAAACAATAGTATTGTTGAACATAACCTGCATCTTAATAGCACTGCTGGGCCCTGCTGCTGGCCTGGATCCCATCACGCTAGAAGTTGAATAGACAAACAACAAAAAAGATCGGTGTCTGGGAGAGCTTAAAATCTTTGTTTCCAGTAAAAAGAAAAGCTTCCAGCATGGTTTTCTTTTTCAGTCTCAACAGGAGATAATTCCATCCTGATAACCTAATTTAGACTGTTTCCAAGCTCTCATTTGCTAGAAACACTGCCTAGCAAGAGGCAGCTGGGGTAGTTGAGTTCAGGCCTTGCTACTGCAGTAAATCATGTCAGAAAACCTTTCTGAAACTGATCAAGTGGTATCTGAGAAGTGGATATGTGGCTTGGGCTTTCTGCTGGAATGAAGTTCCAGAACTGGCTAAGCCAGATGATTAGTGTTTGACATGTGTGTTCACCTTCGGCCTCACTTCCCTAATGATCTGTTCTTTGTTTGTACCAGTAGCTCTTAGCCTAAACGCTCATTATTCCTCATGCACAGAGGGCTGTGTATCCCCTCACTGCTAATGTGCCTCCCCACCCTTCTTTCTGTAGGTTGTCTACTTTACTGCACTCTTCCCCTATGTCATCCTGCTCATCTTACTGGTACGAGGTGCCACCCTGGAGGGTGCTCTGGATGGCATTGAATACTACATTGGGAAACAGTCCAACATCACCAAGCTGATGGAGGCAGAGGTGAGACATAGTGTGAGGTCTGGAGGCATGACAAACTTCTGTGGTTATATGGGCTTGTCATTTATGGAGCAATTTGTTTATTTATTTTATTTTTTTAATCCAGCCAAATGATTCTTCACTTCCTGCCCTGGTTCCTTATCCACAGCAGGGTTCTGATTTTTCCAGCTCTATAAGAGGTTCAAATTCCCGTTCCAGCTATACTTGATCTAAAAAGTAGCTACTCTTTGCTCCCTCCCTACCACACCAGAGAGTAGCAATTTCTACCATATTGCCTCCAAGTAGTTCTCTGGAGGCATGGGTTTCATCCTAGCAAAGCCTGCTGAGAAAGTTCTTTCCGTGGGAGTGAGCACTGCTTACCTGTTAGCCCATGTTGCTAAAGATTTCAAGGGCCTTTATCAGAAAAATGAAGGACCACCTGAGCTGGAAGTTCGTGCTGTGCCTTGCACAGCAAATTAGCTCAAAAAATTAGATGGACAGGGAAAGGCACTTCATGCAAAGGGAGCCTGGATTTTTTTCTGTTCTAGTTTAGGACAGCATTAGATCTGTTTGAAGAAAAACAAATATTCAGTGCACTTAATTTGTGGCATTTTTTGAAAGCATTTGGCACTAGCTGCAGGGCTGCAGCAGAGGCTTGGTTTCTCACAGAAGTGGTTTGTCTGGGTCGTGGTGTGAGGAACACAAGTGGGTGAGAACATGGAAACTCTCATTTCTGATACCCTGTCCTGGTTTTCCTTATTCATTGGCACTGTGACAAGGCTCCTATCTCAACAACCTACATATGTGAATGAATTGAATCTCTTCTTCACGGTTAATCCAATCAGGCTTATATATTTGGCAACATATTTGGGATGTGACCTTCCTGAGATCACAGACGATATTATTTTTGCTGGAGACTGCAGGGTCACCAGCAGGTTATATCCCACCTACTCTGAAATTCATATGAAATAAAATTAGATACTTTGACTAAGTGTAGAAAAATGCTGGAGCTTCCATGGAGGGAAGACTTGAATATTTGTGATATGTTTTATAAGTAGTACAGTAACTCTCATGTTCTTGTTTCTGGTAGGTTTGGAAAGATGCAGCCACTCAGATATTCTACTCCCTGTCTGTGGCATGGGGTGGGCTTGTTGCTTTGTCTTCGTACAATAAGTTCCACAACAACTGCTACTCAGATGCTATTTTTGTTTGTGTAACAAACTGCCTCACCAGTGTGTTTGCTGGGTTTGCAATTTTCTCCGTCTTGGGACATATGGCATTTGTGTTGGAGAGACCTGTCTCAGAGGTTGTAGATTCAGGTAAGTTGATCATTACACTGTCAGTACAGGGACCTACTTCGACCAAGGCATAACAATAACATCCTTCATTCCACTTCTTTGCAGGTTTTGATCTGGCATTTGTAGCCTACCCAGAGGCTCTCTCCAAGTTACCAGTTTCTCCTCTTTGGTCCTTTTTATTTTTCTTCATGCTTTTGCTCTTGGGCCTTGACTCTCAATTTGCCACCATAGGTGAGTGAAGCTCTAAATAACCCATTGCTTTTCAAATGAAAAGTCATTTTGTAATTGTGCTGCTTCTGTTCAAAACCCACACTTATCCTTCCCTTGCAGAAACACTTACAACCACCATACAAGATATATACCCCCAAATGATGAAAAAGTTGAGAATCCCTATAACCCTGGGTGTGTGCATATTGCTCTTCTTTCTTGGTCTTATCTGTGTTACTCAGGTGAGGCATTAAACTTTCTTTGGCAATGGCTTTAGTTATGCTGCAAGTGATAAGTCAAATCATCCCTTCACAGTGTGACAAGGGCTTCCTTGAATGCCCCTATTTTTATGGATCTGAGAGAATCATGAATTTTGATAATGTGCTGGACATGCAAAGCGGAAATTCTCATGGGGAACCTTTGAAGAACCTAAGGCTTTCTGTGGTTACTAAACTGAGATATGCTTTTAAATAGAAGGCCTATAGATAGCCTGTGAGGCATCAACCTGACTTTTCGCTCTTCAGTTTAGGAGATTATCTGTGTAATCTCAAGCATATATATACAGTATATCTGCAGCACTGTGGGATGTGGATGGGATCTTTGTGTTTATAACCGACTAACAGACAGGACAGCATTTGAGTAATAGCCTGCTCAAGTCATAAAAAACAACTAGCTCACGATTACTTCTGAAAAATATGGAATTTTCTGTACACTCTACTTTTTCTTGAGGCAGTTGCTCTTAAGGATGGAAAGGTTCATTGCAATGTTTACATTAGAAATACAGATTCATGCATGCAATTAGTCTGAGAATGTAATGAAGATGGTTGTGGTGAATAAGCAGTTGTGTAGTCAAGCAAAAAACAGGTTATAAAATGAGACAGAAATTTGCAAAGGACTTAATATGAAGGAGTGTGAAGTGTTATAAAGCTTGTTCCCTGCTTTGTGATCCTACTACTGTATTCAGGTGTTTAAAGCTGTGTTTAACCAATCTGGGACACTTGTGTGTGTAGGAAAATATAAACCTATCAGAGTTATTAACTGGCATAGCTATTCCTGTTGCTCAATATTCAAGCTGGTGAAGCAATATTTGCTAACATTTAATCCTATATTCTTTCTTGTATTCCTGTGAAGCTGATGCTTTGATACTGTCAAGTTCCAAATTTGAATCTTGTTATCAGCTGTTTATATATTCTTTACATGTATGCATATCTTGTTAATATGCAGATCTATGGTATTTCATCAGATGTGCTTTTCAATTTTACATAGAGAAATTTAAATAAAATAATGTTCACGGATGTGTACTTAACCCAAAGAATCAGGAATTTAAAAAACTTGGACTGGTAACTAGTTAAAAAGATTTGAATGGCACAACTTATTTTATTTGCATAAAGAAATTATGGGTACCAGGTAAATTTTTGTCTCTTTCTTGTTTGTTCTACAGGCAGGAATTTACTGGGTTAACTTAATAGATCATTTCTGTGCTGGATGGGGAATACTTATTGCTGCTGTCCTGGAGATAATAGGCATCATCTACATTTATGGTAAATATTTTTGCATTGAAAAGACATGATTGGATTATACAATCACAGGCACAATCTATATTAAATGTTTATTCTGCAATAAAAGATTTATAACTTCTTAACGGTTAAAGTCTTTCATCTTGTTATCACAGAACTGGAGACCTTTCTTCTATTATTTTTAAGTAAACACACTTGCAAGATACATACCAGCTTTACAATACACCGTTTAATTGTTTTTCAACAGGAGGAAACAGATTTATCGAAGACATTGAGATGATGATTGGAAAGAAGAGTTGTTTCTTTTGGATGTGGTGGAGAATGTGCTGGTTTTTCCTTACTCCTGTGCTGTTAGTGGTGAGTGCAGATGACTGAATTACGTTAGTGTGACAGAATTTATTAATTTGATATAGAATGAGTTTCCATGCAGATATGAGATGAATGTCTGGGCACCATATGTAGAGATAAGGTATGATGGAGTCAGTATACCAATCTATATGCTACCTGTGATTTCCTATACATATCACTCCTCTCTGTGTCCTTTCCAGGAGAAACTAGACCTTAGATCAGTAGCTAGTGAGATGAATCCACATTTCAAGGAGTAATACCGAGCAACAAGATTGTCTGTCCTAGCAGCTGACTTCATATTCTCTCAGTCTGCAATGATGAATTGAAAACCTAGACTCTCCAGTTTGAGAGAAATTTCGTGTTCTGGACAGATCCCTGGCATGGATTTACTCTTTGGACGTCCAGCTGTTCCCCTGTCTAAGATTTTTGTCTGTGCTGTCGCATGCCATCTCAGTTTTTCATTACTGCTGCATTTCTAATTGTAGTTGTAGATGGTTGGATTATGTTTGTCTTACAGAATTTATTAATATCACAAATCCAAGAGATTTGCAGACACATATATTCTCCAGCAAAACATTGCAACAGAACTCAGAAATCTCATTCTGTTTAAATGTAGATGTAATTGAAGTGTTGGGCTGCATGAACAAATCACATGTCCAAAAAGTAAAAGAGAACTGTGCAGTAGTTGTAGATAGTCCTTTTTTTAACTAGCTTGGAAATACAGTGCAAGTTAATTATGTGAAACTCTTCTTCTCTCTCTCTCTCATTTTAATAGGCAATTTTGGTTTGGTCTTTGGTCACGTTTTCAACTCCCACTTATGGCTCAGTTTTATATCCAGCCTGGGGAACTGCTGTTGGCTGGTGTATGATTATCTTCTGTGTCATCTGGATTCCCATCGTTGCTGTTGTAAAAATATGTAAAGCTGAAGGAAACATTTGTCAGGTAAGGGCACAAAAAATCCGTCAGAGTATCAAATCTCACTTTCCTTGGAATTTTAAGGAATGTCTGTGCCCTCTTTTCAGGAGCATGTTCCTCAAGGTGTCATCAACTGCATTTTTAGATTAAAGCTCATCTTTGGTAGTTTAATTGGAGGCAAATGTATGCTACTGTGATCTGATGTGAAGATAAAATTTAATTCTCTGGGAGTGTGCCCACGCATTCAACAGTGTTTTTCATGGCTTCTGGTGTTATTCCATCTACCTTTAAACCTTAAATATATATATATATATATATATATATATATTTTTTTTTTTTTCCTGGAGTTTTAGTTCCTATTCCTCACTGAAATGATACCAAGCTTTTCCAGGGAGTCCCATTTTCACATCTTTCCTTGCTTATATGATATCTGTGGCTGAACCCACTGAACACAAAGACATTTGGAATGCTTTTTTTTTTTTTATTAAAAAAAAAAAGATAATTTGTCTGCTATTTGTTGAGTTGCAGGGCATATTTAGAATTACAGCTTTATTGAATTTTAAGAATAGTACAGACTAAGGTAGGACATTAAGTGTCTTGTTTTTTGTTTTCCAGCGTATTGTGAGCTGCTGCAGGCCTACTGCAAACTGGGGTCCCTATCTGGAATGTCACCGAGGTGAAAGATACAGTCATGTTGTAAATCCCCAAAAGGAAAAGGAACATGAGATTCCTACTGTGTCTGCTTTCACATACTTTCGTGAATGAGATGGCCATTTGGATGACAAATTTTTAACATAGATGTGTTTTTTCTTTAACAATTAGAAAGTGACAATGCAAAATAACAACAACAAAATTAACCCTCTGCCCTTCAAAGTTCAACCCTCAGATGAAAGCAAGCCATACTATTTATTTTTAGAGAAGTATGTTTGAGGAGGAACACACCTCCCCAGACAGCTTGGTTGAGAGGGCAGAAAAATGCTCTGCAGCCTCCCCAGGCTGATGGACTGGACATGCTTAACTGCATCCAACCAGTATCCAGCTGGACTGTGCATACTGGTGTGGAGGAGAAGAAAAAAACATTCTGGTGCTCCCCAGCCATGTGAAATTTAAGATGAGGTGCTGTGCTTGCATGCACCTGTGTGCTACAGACAGTGTGTAGTTGCTACCTTCTGCTGTGTTTTGCCCTCCACAGTGCTCCACAGTTGGAGGTGAGCTGCAGGGGTGTGCTGCTGCTTGGCTCTGTAGCTTAGGGAAAATGAGTAATTTTTCTCTAAGCCTTGCTCAATGCTGTGAGGCTGCTCAGAATTTGATATTTTCTACAGCATGTGTTCATTTCATCTATGCATCTTAATGCTGAGTGGCAAAAAACTTTCATCACTGGAAGTAAGGCTATGACATGGTGAAAAGCAGGCTTCTTCGTCATTATTTCCCCTGAGATCTACAAATAGTCATTTTTTTTGTGTGTTGTCATGCTTCATTCCCAGCATTCATCTGTCTATAACTCAAAAATTCTTTGTTTCCAATAATCCGTAATTAGGCTCTGCAGACTGAAATAGTAACTTTTGATTTCTGCTGTGTCTGCTCTCTCTACACTCATAAAGGCTTTTTTTATTGTTCTCTGCATGTTTCATTCAGGCTGTGATTTTTCCTTGCAAAGGAGACCAGAGAGCATTTAAAATGTTCGGACAGTGTTATTAGTCTTCCAGTAGAGCCAAGAGAAGCAGAACTTTACCCTAAGTGAAGGTCAGAATTGCCTTGTAATACCAGTAGTCCAAAATTTGCTGAAATCACGAGATTACTGAAAAGTTAGGTTCTCTTAACGTAACCCCCCAGTTCCTAGGTAGAAGTGTAAGTCTGTGCTCCCAAATAGAAGTGAACTCCCAATAAAGGGAAGAAAAGATCTATGGAATGAATGCATACATTTTGTGTGCTGAGGAATGTCTCTCTCACTGTGATAATGTTCCTTGGGAACAATGCAACAGGGTTTCTAGCTGTCCCTTCCTCTCAGGGCTTTGTCACTGTTTCTGGACATTGAAGGAGTGTGGATAATGGCTTGATGCCCAAGCTGCATACCTTGCTGTATGTTTTATATTGATATTTTTGTGACAAATCAACACTGTATTGCAAATAAAATGCAATTTTCTGTTTTTAATGTGTTTTGTTAGTTTGTTTGGAGTTTTTTTTTTGACCCGGAAAATGAGATTTCAGCCTTTTACATGGAGCTGTGGAGAGCACTTTGTCGGGTGGGAAGTACCACCAACTGTTCCATGATCCTAAGCTTTTGGGAGATCCAGATTGAAAGGTTCAACCTCAAGAATCATTTTCTTAGGGAAGTTAGAATGGAATGTTCTGGAGCTGACTCAGAAAAGGTAGTAATTGTGTGAGGGTTTATAAAAAGGACTATGGGATTAGAGTCTGTGACAGGAGGTAGTGAAATATTCCCGCATTCCAACTGCTTTGGGGTCAGTGTCTAGCCATGAATCAGGAGAAAACAGTGCTGTTGTTGGCTCTGATGCATGGAGAGGTTGGGAGCGGCAGGGAGGCTGTGCTGCAAAGTTGTGGTGTTTGTTCCCCAATAACCATCAGAGCCACAACTGGGCTGTGGTGGGCAACAGCTTGTACCTGGGAAGGAACAGTCTTTGGGAAGGAGAGAGAAGTTAGTTAAGTAGCTAATGAGAGAGCTCCAAAGGCAGTGGCGAAGCAGGCAGGCTGAAAAAGGTCCAAAAAGAGTCCAGAAGAGCTTTGGCAAGAAATGCTGAAGACTAATACCTGGTGCCCATCAACTGCTCTGTGGAGAAACCCTGCTGCTGCACACAGGGCCCCTTTAACAGGGCTAGTTTGATGTGGTTTCTGCTCTAGACTTCCCTTACAAGCTTCTAGGAGCTATTTTCACGATCTTGTACCATCTAAGCCTCCCAGAAGAGCAACAGAAAACAAATTCTTAAGGGCTGGGGACCCAGATAGGTGCTTTCTCTCTCTTTGAAGGTAAGAAAATCAGCACATTTATGAATATGAGGTTTGCCTTCCTCGCCTGTAGCAGAGCTGGGGGATCCCTCTGTATGTGTATATGGGTGCATGAGCAAGTTCCATCTTTGCAAAGCACCCAATTATTCTGTTCTCTTTAGGTAAGCTGATTTACTCCTTATGTTGCTGAAAGCTGGCAACTGCTGAGCAGTGTTAATGAATATTTAGGTGTCAGCATTCATATTCCTTACCTATCGCAACTCTGTCCTGGCACCTGGGGTTGTTCAATAGCCCCTGACTGTTATGCAAAGAATTGCTGTCCCTTAGCATGGAGGCAGCACACCTGGGCATCTTCCTCATCCATGCAGTCTTCTGGCAAACATCCTAGTGTGTGTTGTGCTGAAAAATCTGCAGTGCTGACCAATGTAGTGTTCCTGGTAAAGGGAGGTTGCTCTGTGCTGGGCAAGTGATCTAAATGTCTGTGTTTTTTCTTGTGTGGTGGGATATATGTTTTTGTCTTTTTTTTTTTTTCCTTAAGGAAAGAGGCTAAAATGGTTCTGTTTTGAATCAAACTAAACAGGAATGAGAGGAAAACTCTTGAAAAAAAGAAAAGTAGAACTGGAAAAGAAATATGTTCATTTTGGATTGGTTCAAAACAGAAGTATGTTTTCAGGCAGGAATGAGAACTTAGACACGAGCAGTTCCAAAAACCCTAAAAAGCCTCATCTATAACGTGGAAACATTTAAAAAGAGGTATTACAAATGGTACTTGTATTATTTGTATAAACACGTAAGTTAGCGTGGGGCCTAGCTTATGAAAGCAAATACAACACACCCACACACGCCAGTTATTTCCATTGCAGAGACGGCTCGGGGGTCAGAAGCCAAATTTAATAACAATCCATGCATTTCTCCCGGATCACCCCTTGCCCCCCCCCGCTCGCTTTCCTGCCGGGGCTGCGTGGCGCTGCAGTAACCAGCAGAGAGCAGCGTGGGCTCGTGCTTGCGGCTCCGCTGCCGGCACCCGCGGCAGCGGGGGCGGGCGGGGACCTCCCCGCACCCAGAGCAGCCCCCGGCCCTGCTTGCTCCACCCGAGGCCTCCGGGACCTGCGTTACGAAGCAGCCGCCGGAAAACTGAGTCATTTGGCACTCGGTCCTGCCCTGCTGGTAGCTGTTGGGCAGCCTCGAGCAGCCTCTGAGCTATGAATCAGTCAGGCAATACCAAAAGTGTTTTTTTTTTTTTCTTTTTTTAATTTAAATGTTCCAGTTGGGTGGAAAAAGACAACTCAGTGCTCCATCTAACCTCTGCTTGACCGACTGTTATGGTACCAATACATCTGCCCTGCCAAAGCCAGTCTGGCCTCTCTGCAGAAAGGAGCTGGCTGCAGGCCATCCCAGTGGACGGGTAGTTCTAGGAAATGGCTGCACAGCTCAGTGTCAGGATGTTTTGTGTTCTTCCCTTTCAAGTCCCTAGAGTCACGCTGTTCTCATTCTCTGTACCTGTAGATGACGTGGCCTTGGTGAGGTGTCCTAAAGCCCAAAAACAATGTACATGTTTTAAATTGAAGTCTTCCTTTTCTTGTTTCAGCTTTAAATCTATTTTTCCCTCATTTTGTGGGACTGTGGCAGGGTTTTGTGTCATTGTTTGGCTTCATATCCATGAGTATGTTTGTATTTGATGTGGGCACCATGGTACCGCAGCTGAGCTCTGAGGGATGGTACATCCCTCACATAGTTGTAGTGCAGCTGTTTGGAGATGGATGAATGAGAAGTGAGAGGTACCAATATGAGCAGAGCTGACTTTCCGAGTAGCCACAGGACCAAGGAGAAATCTACTGCTTGCACAGCCTATCTGCTGACAGCAAAATCATATAGTTCTTGAGAGTCACCTTTCAAGCATGTTGGGAATGCTCCACAATGTCTGGTCAGGCAGAAAATTCCAAAATGTTTAAATTGAAAGTAGTCTTGAAACAAATTAATGGCTGCTGGCCTCAGAGAAATGGTCTTTTTACCTTGTTGGAAAAACACAGTTTCAGTGATTT
Organism: Netta rufina; assembly: GCF_964035555.1. Taxonomy (NCBI): domain Eukaryota; kingdom Metazoa; phylum Chordata; class Aves; order Anseriformes; family Anatidae; genus Netta; species Netta rufina. Next base: position 13,067,906 of record NC_140135.1, read on the forward strand.
CAGTGATTTTGCCTTTTAGTCCAAATCCTTTTGTTTTGAAACATTAGTAAATACAGGCTATTAAGTACTGAAAAAGACAAATAATGAAGTTTTACACTCTTGAAACTTAAAATAATTTGCCCAATTTGAAATATTTTGGAAGGGAGGTGAGGGGGCATGTTGGTGTTTTGACCTTTCTTCATTTGGAATGAGGAAATAGTCATTGCTTTAAAACTATCTGAAGGATGACAAAAATCTTTCCCAACTTGATCTATGATGTAAATATGCTGGTAGGACCTTTTACAGTTAAAAAAAAAAAAAAAAAAGAAAAAGAAAAAAAAAGTCAAGTTCTGGTCCTGGCATATGGTTGGGAATACTTTTAAGCTTATTTCCATACCACGAGTAAAGACTTTACTCTAAAGTAGATTGGTGTAATGATTTGTTTAAAAAATGAACAAACACACACACACTAACAGTGCTGGCATATTTTTATTTTATTTTATTTTATTTTATTTTATTTTAAACTCATGGGATGATTTAGTATATCCCCTGAAGGCTAGAGTTACCATAATCAGATGAATCAAAGACAGCAACCTCTGGCCAGGCAGCAGGACATGATGTAGAACTGAGAGGCTATTGTGCAAGAGACAGCAGCTTGTTAAGCTGGATCTCTCACTGAAGGAATTGCTGTGGGGAATGGTAGCCTAACCTGGGCTGACCCTGCTCCATCGCAGTGAGGACAATAGATAGCATGGTCACAGCTGTTAAAGGAAGATTTTCTCCCCCAATAAAACCAGCTAAAGTTAACTTTCCTGAACTGTTTTATCAGTGCGTGACAACTCAGCCAATTATGAAAGTATAACTGACCTCAGTGAAGCATGGAGTCAGTGTGGGGTGAAGTCTGTCTGGGCTTCTTGAATAGAGTCCAGCTCAAGAGCCAAAGCAGAATTGGAGAAAGGGAAAGAAGACAGCTGGAGTGTTGAAATAGGCTCTGTTCAGCAAGCAACTGATGGAATTAAGATTTTGCTTTGCAAAAATCAGGGCTGGAGAGCAGAGACAAGAGTCATCTAAGGAAAATTATGGGAGAAAATAATCTAAGAAAAATCGTTTCCAAGGAAATCAAGAAAGGATTGAAAGAGGCTAGATAATGACAGTTTATGGTTTCTAACAATTTTAGAGCCAGAAAAAAAAAAAAAAAAAAAGACAGAAAAGGAAGGTGGTGAGCTCCCCTGCTCCAGTACTGAGGAGTCTCTGTGGAAGGTAATGGCTGGTGGAGACAACAGCCAGAGGGGGGCGATTGTCCAACAGTGCACCAAAGTAACTAAAGTAACTTGCCTAAGGGCACAGAGCAGCATCAATGGCAAAAGAAGACCCAGTCCACCCAGCAGTCACTGCTACCTTGCTCTTACTGCCAATTATAATGGCAGAAGTTTTGTTACTGTATGTACCTCTCTGCATTGGGCTGAAATAACAATGGCATGCAAATGACACTAGGCAGGGAAAGCAAGTCATTCAAACAGGAGAAAGTCAGCAATATTTTAATGGTTTATCCAGAAATCCCTGCATAAATGAGCCAGTGATTGCAACTGAGCTGATGTGGGAGAGCTGGGGCATCTCTGAACCTGTGATCCCATACTGCTCCCACAGCACTCCAGCTAGCCACTAAGTCTGTTTTTCCTTGTTATTCCTGCACAGCCAATTGCTGCTTTTTTGTGAGTACAACAGTTGGCATTTCCTTATTCGTTGTGTTCTCTGCCAGTTCATCTGTGTCTCGTGGGACAGGCAGGGCTTGGCAGCTGAAATAACCAGGCACCTGGCTGCAGTCACTCAAAAATGGGGACACCCTAAAATTTTGCTTCTGTCTTCTGGCCATGAAATGGGAAGATAGCCTTGAGATATCTGCCTACCTACAGAGTTGCTCAGAAGAGTTTTCAAACCAGCGGGGAAAATTTTCCATCCAGCCTGTACCTCACAGAAGTGTCTGTGAGGCCACAGCTTCATAGTTGGTGAGAACAACTTCCTGCATGGAAGGCTGTGTGTGGGGAAGGTGGTCAGACCTGGTGGAAAGAAGGGAGCTGTTAATCCTTTCCCTCACTTACCGGGAATGCTGCTTTGTGCCATTTCCCTTTGCTTCCAAGGATGTCATCTGCAAGTGCGACCAGATGGCCTGGGGTGGATGGAGAACAGGCGCGTGAGTAAGCAGGGGACCAATCACTCATTTTTATTGCTGCCAGAATTTAGATGACAGCAGAAAAAAGCAGCTGGGTACAAATAGTGCTACTGATAGGAAGCTTGTGCACAAGCACTGAACTGCACTTCTGTTTGTGGGAGCCCAGGGTGGACTGAAGGAATGGACTGCCTCCTCACCTGCAGGAGTGCTCAGGCAGTGTGCTCACCTGGGTGCAGCTTTGCATGCACTGAACAGAAGGGCCCGGATGCATGGTTTTGTGATTGCAGTGGTATTGTACAAGGCAGGGTGCAGACTGTGCCAGGCAGGAAATTAGGGGCAGTGGTTTGCTCAGCTGGGCACTTGACTGGGTATCTCATGTCAGATTCCAGGGGACTGCTTTTTTTAGGGAGTCTTAGTTAGGGACAGTTTAGAAATGGTCTTTTGCAGCCCACCTGTGTCCAGCTTGAGCCATGAGTGAGAGTTCCACAGTAAGCTAAACTGGGGGGGAGCAGCATAGCTCTTCAATTGCACCACACTTAGGGAGCTGAGAGGTTATCTGGCTTCACTGGCTTGGCCAGGTCTGCTGGCCCTGCTGTGACTGGCAGAGTGCTACAGTCGTGGTAGGAGCTGGGTGCAATTGTGATGATGGTGTGCAGTGAAGATCTACCCACTTTGGTGCTCTGAAAAGGTAGGTCCCCTCTTGCAGTCACAAAAAGAAAGCCTGCAAGGCAGCTTGCAGCCATGAATATATGTTTTACTTTGAATAATTTTCAAGTATTTTGAAAGCAAAGAGGGAAACAAATAAGCAAACACCAAATAGGAGCCAAAAAGGCCAAACACTGGTCATATTTATAGGACAGATTGGGAAGGCAGACAGCAATGTGGAAGCTAGAAATACAGTGGTGTATTTGATATGGCTGTTGATCAGAGAAAGATGAATGCCTAGGGGAAAATCTAGAAATATGTAGAACACTGCAAATTAATATTGGTTGTTTGACAAAGACTAAAGTAATGAGAGGAATCTGCCATATTCCACCTGTTCAGATAGAGCTACTGGGCTGTGAAATGACAGATCAAATTAATGCGCCAGGCAGAAAGGCTGTAATGAGAGACTTTGATTGCTGAGGCATTGGCTAGACCCTGGAGCCTGTGACCTGGGAGAAGAGAGGAGGAGTGTGATCGCTGGAAGGATCCTGGGTTCATCTGGAGGGTTTGAGCCTGGGTGGTCCTGAGTGCTCTACTCCCTCCAAGATCTTGGAAATAATCATTTTGGATTGATGTTTCCATGAAAATCAATTTGGGAGAAATGTTCAGATGCTTTCCAGCTAAGGAGTTCAATAGTAATTAGATACAGAATTAATTTGAGTTTTCTCCAACAAAATCCTTTAAAATGTTTTCATGAGTGTTTCTGCATGTCAAAATGTTTCTGGTAATCTTTGGCCAGCCTGCTCCCCTTGGGCAGGGACACAATAGCCTGGATGTCACAGTGTGGAGCTTATGGGGCAGGCAGTCCATCCTTGCTCCCAGCACCTGCCTGCGAGGCTGGGTTCTGCATAAAGCCCCATGGGCAGCTCCACACTGCAGCTGGGTGGGAGCCAGTCACACTGCTGTGGGAGGCCTGAAATCATGCAACAGGAATCCAAACCCTCTGGCCGATCATAGACCCTTGTCCCAAGTCTCCAGAGAGTCGGCTTGGTGCTGCCAAATGAGACCTCTCTGCTTGTGCTGGAGTGATGCTCTAGACATTCAGATGTCGGACAATTGCACATTCAATTTTGGAGATTCAGGCTTTGATTAAATCCAGGATTTACAAAATAAAATAAAAAGGAAGGGGAGTTTAGGGGAAAAGACACAGGTGAAAAGAAATATTAGTAAACTGTGAATCATCAAAATGGGTCTTTCTACCCCCTCTCTCAGAGATTTGACAGGGCTAATCTCCTTAAAAAAACTGACACAGCCCCAGACAGAATAGCATCCCTATGTACTCTGAGAGCCATAATCCTCTGGAGCTCTGTAAATGCTAACAGATATATAGTGTGATCTGTGCTTTTGTCAGTCTGAGTTATTTCTGCAGACCCTGCCTGGCTATTGCCATTGTCTCACAGGTTTAATAGGTGCTCCTTCTGCCCCCCCAGCCTGTACAGAACTGGCTAGTGACTGCTGGGACAATCTGGGAAGTCTCCAGATGATACTGTTGGACATAGAAGTCTTTCCCTAAATAGTCAGCTCTGGCCCTTGCATCTATCACTGGTGTACATATAATGTGGCAGATCCCACATTAATCTTGGGACATTTAGAGTTGGGGTCAGGTATGAACTGCAGCATTCCCACAGATACGGTTACTCTGTTAAACCAAGCGAGCAGTGGGTAAAACCCCTCTCCTGTCTCACTGCAGTTCTGCAAGGGGATAAATTGGTATTTTATCTCTTGCACCTCTGGTTGAAAGTTAGATTCTCTGGTCCTGCTTAGCATGCGGCAGGACTGAGCCAGTGCTCCCCTTGCTCATCTAGAGCACTAAGATTCATTAACCTGCATTTATCAGCTTTTGCCAGGGAAACGGTGAATAATGAGGCCTGGTTCAGGTAATGAAATGATCTCCCTCTCACATCTGATTACATTGCCTCTTATTATTTCTTCAGTGTGTAATTTTGTTTCCCTGGAAACTTGTTTTGTAAACACTAATGACTGTGCAGTTATGGTCCAAAGTTAAACTTCCCAACAGTGCTGCAGGAGTCTAGAGAGCCATGTGGTCAAGCTGCCCATTACCACATGTGCTTCATTTGGGATGGAGACAGCCTCTGCCTCTTTGCTGCAAGGTACACAGAGCAGCACAAGGAATGTGTAGCCTTTTGCAACCACCAGCAACAGCTTCCATCTTTTTGATCAGGTGCCATTGCTGTGATTTAGCCTACCTAACTGTCCCTCTTCTCTGTTGTTGAGTTTCTCTCAGAGATATCTACCACGATCCCCCTCCATTTGTATTTTGTTAGCTAAGACAAATACATATTACACCCCCTCCTCCATTATTTAATTTCTTTTTCCCCCCTTTCTTGAGTAGCCAGAGCAGTGCATATTATTCAAGATACCTCATATAAGTATTCTAAGTGTGTTTTCTCTCTTCTAGAATGACTTTGCTTGTACATCTTGAAACTTCATCTGCTTTTTCAGAGGCATCTACTTGGCAGCCTGGAGTCATCCTAAGTTAAAATACTGCATCCAGAAATTCACATCCTTAGCCCCAAAGAGATGTGTACTCTTTGCCCCATTTCTACAACATAAGCCCTCAAGTTCATCCTACAGGCTGGTCACGTCTCACCTAGGAGTGTTTGGAAGAGTTCTGTGGTCTCTTTAGAGGACTTGTCAAGACATGGGTCATAAATTTCAGGTGGCACCTGGCCCTTTTATGAACTACCATGGTGTGCATTGCTGGGACAAACCTGTCCTTGGGACAGTGCCTCCCCTGTGTTACCCAGGATACATTTGCACATTTCCTCCTGTATTGATTTCACATATACTCAACCAGTCACTAAAAGGTGAAATTTGAACCCAATAGTGCAGGGGCTGATAACAATACAGACAGGTTTATTGGCCTGATTGGTAGTAACGTGACTTCTCTGCAGGAGCTGAAAAAATGAAAGTCATCTGTATATTAAAACAAGTGTGGGGAAAAGACATTTCCACACATAATTGTTCAATCTGTTTAAATTAGGTTTCTTTTTTCCCCAAACTATCAACTAATGGACTGAAAAATTTCTTAATGCATCTATTTTTGAAGACAATGCCATTTTTCTCAGGAAAGAAAATCATTAAGTGACAAGTGAGCAACCAGTCTCCGTGTCAGTGTGTTTCTCAGCTTCAGCTGGGGAAACAGGTGTGGAAAAGGTTTAAATTAAATGGTTTTCTACACTGTGAGTCAAAATGTAAATTGTTAGTATTTTGATGTTTTTTTTTTCCTTGTAGGGTTTTGCACATTTATGCTACAGAGCACAATTGTGCAGTATTCCAGAAATAAGTGACCTGGTGCAAAGCTCACTGTACATTAATTTCCTTGGTTTTAAAACTTGCAATTTCATCACAATATCTTGAACACCTGACAGGATTTTCCATGAATCCCAGGCTCTTTGCTACTTGCATATGGCTCCTCATCAGCCTCTCCATGATGAAGGCAGTCCTAGGCAGCCACCACACATTTCAGCCCATTGGTAGGTGGCTGCTGAGTGTCCCATTCACCTTTGTGCTGGAGGCCATATGCCGTTTCATTGCCTCTATATGACCACCCCAAACCCTGGGAAAAGGTCATACTGGGGCTTTGTCGGAGTAATAGCTTTGTTTTGCCTTCACTGGCTTTGTCTTTCTGACCCCACCTGTTATAAACCCTGCACTTTGTACCAAGTGCATTCTAGACCCCTCCCATATCCCATTTTTATCCTTGTTTGCAGAGGATAGTGACTCTAGGTCCAGCCCACGAGCTCTACCTAATTTGACTGCTATTAAGACAATTCATAACTGTGTTTTTCTGTGACCAATAAATATTATATTGCATCACAGCAACTGACATATATCCTATTACTCCTTAGATAAAAACCTAGAGCTGATAGAAGGGAACAAAGAGATTGTAGCTTATTGATCTTCTTGGCTTCTGCAACGTCCGTGTTCATAGGTGCTTTCATTACCAGCAGGAGAGGGAGAGCTGCATTCTCATATGGTTCCAGAAGTGAACACACTTTAAACAGCAAAACATCAGCCCTGCTAGCTGTGGTTTGAGAGCCCTGAGAACAGACATCCTTGACAGCAGAGAAGGTGTATCTTCTTAGATATGAACTATTTATAGATTGTAATGTCAGACATTTCTGCTCAGACCCGACACACTCAGGGCTGATTACATAAAACTATTAAATACAACAGCTCAGGGAGGAGGCCAAATCATGCTCTGTCTTGTGTTAATGACAGAGATAGAGACCAGCTCAAATCCTTTTCACCTGAGGAAAATGACTGCTCCTGTCATAGCAAACAGGGAGGGGGGGTGTCCTTCACCATCACTACTCTCTTTTATTAGATGTTTAGTTTTATTGATAGCACTCAAGATTATAAAAAATGAACCCAAGCTTCCTGAAGTGATTAGAGCCTCATGCTGATGATTGGTTTTGGTGCTACAAACCCTCTAAACCAAGGTTTGCTGTAAGATGCCATGATTGTTCCTTTAATTTGACTTGGCCTTGGTAAGAAAAAGATATGGAGCTTTAAGTTTCTCAGGATTCAGTTTGGAGGAGATAGGAGGAGAGAACAGAGGCATGTGGAGTACTGATCCCTGAAGAGGAGGGATGGGTGCTTGGGCTCTGCAGGTGAGTGAGATATTCAAAGCAATTCATTGCTCTTGCTGTGTTAAATTTTATTCCTGGAGAACATTGAGTTGTCTTGTCTCACTTATAATTTTACAAGGCACAAGCTCATCTAGAGTTGTTTATATGTGCTACGAACAAAAGCAGAGCTCTGTAGCACATTTAATTAGATGGGGGGAAGGTAAAGAATTTTATGATAAGATTATCTTCTGCTCCTCATCACCATCCTAGTACGTGAAAACTTTGTGTGGTATGCTAAGCAGAACCTGATGGTAAGCCATATATTTATGAGGACAGTGCATGTGAAAACAATGCAGTAATATTTTTTTCAGTTAAATACTCCTGTGAATTCTTTTGTGAATATGACTAAAAATGTTGTGTAGTCTTATGAAAATTAACCAGGAGATGTAAAGAGGTAGTCCTGCCTGGGCTTTTTGGAGGAATAAACTTTCATTCCTGTGATTGTTGAAAGCAGATAAAGAAGTTTAAGTGAAGACAACCTGGGTCCAAATTATTCATTGCTGCAATAATTTGGCAATAATCAGGATTAAGGTGATGGGAATGACACTATAAAAGCAGTCAGAAATCAAAGAGTAATGCATTTTATATTGTGGCTTTTTGATTCTGGTTCTATAAAGGCTTTTGTGTACATTTAGGGAGGGGAGGATGATTGACTGCTAATCCTGCTTGCAAGAGCAGAGTCTGAGAAGGCAGAAAGGATGTTGAGGGTGTTGAAGAATCAGGAAGGAGTCTTGTGAAGTTGTGTGTAGTTTTCCATCTTCAGCACAAGCACCAGTGTGCAGCAAAGTCTATAGCTATATATCAATCTTGCAGAGAAAAGAGAAATGTCATGACTGTCACTGCAGCTGCAAACCATCTTCTGTTTTGTCTGAACTAGCCTGCTCCTTTGTAACTCAAAAACCTTAAGACCCGTGCTCTCCTCTTGCAGCGAGGGTCAGAGAAAGGTTGGGGGATGTCTTTACAGATACTTGCTGTGTCTTATCTGTACTGTACAGGGCTTGTTGAGGAGCTGGGGCCTTGGTCTCCTCCTGGCAGAAGGACGTTGGCAGAGGACAAGATGGTGCCTTAAGCCTGGTCTTGCTAATTTTGCATGTCTGAACAAGATGTTACTGCTATATAGTAAACTCCATGTCTGTGAGCTTAACAATCATGAAATAATGGTTGTGTTCTGATAATGAGACACTGATGGGTATCCAGCTATGTCTGGATGATGGGAGTGGAAAAAAAAAAAAAAGAAGAGCCTTATAGGGCTGTTTTGTAACCTGGGTGGGGGGACATTCACTTGCTGGGCATAAAACACCTCTCTGAGGAAGGTTAAGAACACCAGGCTGCATATAGGAGCCTTGGTTCAAGAGCACCCTGCATCTCTTGTCTGGAAGAGACTCAAGATACTCTAGGTCAGAGAAAGATTCATGGTGCACGAGGGAAAGTTTGATTTCCTAATGCAGTGGTGTGTATAGCTTTTTATTAGCTGTCTTGCACTGCAGAGCAAAACTCATCCCAGCGATAATCATTCCCAGTGCCAGAGAAATGAGTAAAATTCAGGAGCAAATAACTGCCTCTTGTGGTTTCATGAGGACCTGTGTGTCTTTGCACTTCTAAATTCTGGCATAATAAATCCTGAAGTGCTGTTTTGCTCGCAGCAGACATGATTAATACAGCTGTTAGCTGGTGTGCTTTTTAAAGGAAACAATTGGCAACCCCTAGGTGGATAAGCACTGGAGGCCTGGAAACCCTGTGATTTTCTCTGCATTTGAGAAGCTGAGAGAGAAAATAAAAATGATATATATATTTTTTCTTTTTAAACCCAGACTGGGACATGAGGTAAAGACAGTCACTTTTGCAATAAACACTTTCAACGTATCTGTTAAGGTGGAAATCACAGCAGCTCACCCTGTCACCTCCAGCCCACCTGCCCAGGCAGTGAGGGATGTCTGAGTGGACAAGGCCCATTTTCCACTCAGCAGCTCTTCTGTGAGGTGAAAACAGGGTCTGTGGGGATGCTTAGATATGCCGAGCCCTGTAAAATTTATGCTATAAATGCAGGTTTCTCTTCTGCACACCCCATCTCCCCCCATTGCAATCCTGATCAGGACACTGTGACTTTACTAGGTTTCTCTTCTGCTTCTTCCAGCATAATCACAGCCACTGATTTCTGCTTGTTTGCAGATCTAGTTTGCAGCTGGAAGCTCAAACCACCATTTATTTTCTGTATGGGTTCCTAATCTGGAAATGGATCTAATTTGCTTTACTGAATTACACGCAAATTAAGCTAAACACATTGTGTAATGTCCGGATGCATTGTGGAGCTTTCATGAAAGAGGAAAAGGACCGTTTGTCATTGCTGCGTTTCTTCTTTCCTCAATATCAGTAACTTTGTGTTCTCAAAAATATAAAATGTCTCTATAAACACTGGAGTTCTTCCTTGGGGCCAGGAGCTGGGTAGCTGGAGATGCATCTGTTTTGCATCTTTCATCCTCTCAGCCATAAAAGAACATCCTTGCCAACATCCTGAGCTCTATCCCCTTGCAGTTCCTCCCCTCAGAGTTAGACACACTTTGGTTATCTGCAATATTGCACTTGATAGTATTATTAAATAGTTCTGAACATTTTCCTTTTGGCAATAGCTTCTTCCCTCTTGAATGGATTTTTTTCTTGTTGTAAATCAGCTTTGGAGCCTCATACATTTAAGGAAAGTAAATACCTCACTGCTACAAATGAGAAAAGTATTTTGCATTTTCATTTCCTGACCCGTCAGGGAGAATTTGTGCAAAATACAGGAGAAATGTCAAAGTGAAAAAAATGGCATTGTTTTTGGTTCATTCTCTGACTAGCACAGCTGATGTTATAAAAAGCACCCAGTGCTAGTCAGACTTTGTGGAGACTGAATTGAAAGAGGACAAATATTTCAAAGATTGGTGCTACTTTTCAATGACCAATTGTACTCACTGACAAATACTACATCACCTGAGGTCTTTTACATGATTTCTTAGTTTACCGATTTAAACCATGTCTGATATATATTTATTTTCTAGGAAAGTTTGCTGTTTAGATGTGGGACTGTCATGATCCCAGGATGGGGTCACCACATGCATTTACAGCTACAAGTGTTGCCTTTAGTTTCCCTTCACTAAACCATCTTTATTCTGAGACAGCAGAAAAGCCTCTCCTCTTCACAGAGGCTGTTTAACAGGACTGATTTGCAAGATTATTTTCTTAGCTGAGAACAATTAAGAACTCTAACAGCTTAACTGACTGTGATAATTAACAGTTACAAAGCCTATCTTTGTGGAGAATATAGCACACTGTCCTATTTTAGTCCTAGCATAATAAAGAGTGAGGAAAAAAAAATAAATACCCATTGATATCCAGAGCAGTTCCCTAGGATGGTGAGCCTGGTGGAGAGCCCACGCTGGGTGTGAGCTGCCACAGCAGCCGTCCCTGCCTGTGCAATGCAGAAGGTTAGTCACTTTGACAAACAAGGGCAATAAATTTACATAGTCATCATGACGCAATTAGAAAATTTTGGCAGCCAATGTGGAAAAGGGTGCTACTCCCCACTCACAGGAAGCGGTAGTCTTATGTAAATAACTTCTGGGTCAACCTTCTGGGCTCCAGCCGGTGCCCTGGCTGTTTGCAGGCAGCAGCCCAGGATGCTGGGGAGGCTCTTGGGCAGCAGCCCCAGGCTGTGGTGGTGGGGGGCTCGTCCGAGCACCTGGAGCCCCCACGCTGCTCCGCTGCTCCTGCGCCCTGCCAGGGCCATCGGTGACAAAGCCAAGGGTGTGCAGGATGTGGTGCAGCAGACAGCTAATCCAGGTGGGTAGAAATGCTTTGGTCACTGTTCTGTGCTGCGGAATGGAGGGGAAGGTGTTTGTTCTTTTCAGGAAACAGCTAGACAATGACCCTTGTTCCCATCTATGGCTGTGCTATTTCAGTGCTGCGTTGGGGTTATAAGCATTGCTGAGGCACAGAGAGAATCAGAAGTTCCAACTAGTAGCATAGTACTCGGGAATAAAGATTTTTGTGTTAAATAGTCCTTCTCCTGTGTTGGCAAACAAGCAGACATCTCATGCCCCGGAATCTGTTAATTAAAAAAGAAAGTAAAAGTTTCTTCTCACACCCTGCTGCTGGGTTTCTGGTGGAGGATGGGTGCACATCCCCACACGTTCGGGGACGGTGATGCCTGCCACTGCCATGTGCTATCCCTCCCCACCCAGCACACCTTGGAGGTAAGGGGTATGCCATCGCTGACAGGGACATTGGAGTGGCTCAGTGCAGTAACTTAAAGGCAGTGGATGGGTTTATTGCTCCTTCTAGTGAGAAGGAAGGTCAGATCCATGCTTGGGCATCATTCTAGCCTGATCTTCCCATCAGGGAGCTGCTTGGTGCCCCCTCCAGATGACGTCTCTGTACCAGGCAGCCCTTCCTGCAGTGGCCAATCTCTCTGGCACTGTTTCTCTTTATAATCCATGCCATCACCTCCTTGGCCATGCCTTTGCAGATTCTTCACCCTAGCAAGACCAGGCTGTGTGGGGCTGCTGGTGTTTCCATGGAATGGATGTGGCTATCTAGAAAAGGGCTTTGCCCTTGTTTTCCCTGAGATGGAGCCTGTCCTTTTAGCAATCCATCCTACTGCTGACTGCAAATCAGATTCAGGCTTTCACCGATATTTCAGATGTCTCTCTCCTGGTCTCACTGACACTGGTTAAGAAAAATATGAGAAGCAGGAGATTAAATTTACCTGGGGATTGAAGTACCAAGATTCACACCTGGAATTTTTCAGCCACTCACAAGACCTGGCACATGTGAACACACTTGGGGCCAAGACACTTAATGTAACTTTACAACTCAGCACAGGCAGGAAGAGATGCTCTGTGCCCTCTTCTGTATCTGCAGCGATTTCCTTTTAGCCAAACATCAGTAATTCAACAACAACCAGGGAGTAGGGGACACTGAGACTGTCCATGTTCATGTCCATGTCCATCCCGTTCTGCATGCCCTGGGGCATGCCTGCCTCCCCCACAGGGCACTACTAAAAACACCAGTCTCACATTTGCAAGTACAGGGCATCATAATCCAGAATCTTGTGTGCACCCTGCCTGGGTGCATGAGCAGATCCAGCTGCCTGACAATGATATGGACATGCAAGGCATAAAACAGGTTTTGGGCTAACCATTGCTTACCCTATTTTCACAGGGTTTCCCTGCCACTGGCCACATTGTGGCCTGTCACTGGGCTTGTTTCTGTCAAGAGGCACTGGAGTCTCTTTCTCAACATTCTCACAGTGACAGCATGCTAATGGCATCACTGCGGTAGTCTGCTGGGGTGTAATGTATCATCATTAGATTACAGCAACGTGGTACCCAGCTTGCATGAGAACAACAGCCTCCCACCAGGCTGTATTTTAACAGACCTCATCTCTCTATCAGCACTTTCCAAAGGAGATGCTGTTGAGGACTTATTAGTGCTGCTGGCAGTGTGCTGAACTCACTATTTAAAAGCAAGATGCAAGCAGGGTGAGAACATACTGTGGGCTTGGGGTGACTTCAGCCCCACATCCCTTCTGCCTCTTAATAAGGAATGTTGGAGAAATTTTTAGTTTAAAACTCACTTAAAAGAAAGAAAATATATATTTTTAAATTGAATAAGCTCTAAACATAAGCAAGTATCTCATATCAGCTACATAATCCCATTGATATTATAAGGCACGTTTGGCTCTCACAGAACAGAAAAACGCTATTTTGAACTTTGAATCCTTTTTCTCTGTAACTATATATTTTTTTTCTTCTCTTCCTCTTCTTAAGTTTAGCTCACTGTTGCCTTTTGTAAAATTTCTTAAAGGTTACAAAGCATTCATGAATGAAAGAAGGCCTACAAATTTTGATAAAAAGGTCTTAGTATGGGCAGGACGCTTTAAAAAGGAGGAAGACATTCCCAAGTACATAACGTAAGTATATGTAAAACCTTTTTCCTTCTGATGTTAAATTAATTTTGCTTGAATGATGCTTTTGGATATGAACAAACAGATTGAGACTGCAGTCTGCATTAGTCAGAAGTGTGTTTACAGGGTTGGTGTTTGTGGACTGATATGCTTTTGGGGCTTGCTGCTACTGGTGTCCAAAAATAATCCCAACTTTTGGGAGCATTAACTCCTTGTTATACCTTATGAAGTACAATAGATTCACTTATTTTAAGTAGCATAAGTTTCAGACTCAGCTGAAGTGTCTTTTGCAAGGCAAGTAGCTTTGTAGCTCAGAAATTACCATGGTACAATGTCATCTACTTTGGGTTTTTAACATTCTTGGCTAGCTTTTATTGATTAGCAATTAATAATACTACATACATTTTAAAAGAAAGTTAGGGCTATGCATAGCTCTGGTGACAAACATCTGCAAAGAATTCCTGGTGTCTGGTCTGTGGTTTTACACTCCATGATATCTCACGTCCCGTGGAATTTTGCTAAAGGATTGTATTTCATTTCAGAGACCTAATGTCTCCAGACTTGTGGCATACTGGGGGCTCCTCCACTTGGCCTTCTCCTTGCTAAGTAAAGAAATCCACAGCTGGACAGGATTTCATGAATGACTCAGGTTGTCACATTGTAGACTCTTGCAAATATGAATGGTTAGATAAATCCTGTGAGTCACTCATGGAAGGTGGAGGAGATTTCTCAGAAATGGCTGCGTGCAGTCCTTTGGGAAGACAAGTCTGGACGGTTGGTGCAGTTGTACGCTCCAGCTCAGTCTCAGCCTCTCGCTGCAGTAGATACTGGTGTGCCTGTTGCCAGCTGCCTGGCAGAGGTCTACGTGGTGGTGAGACAGGGCTGCAGGGCACTTCATGCATCTGGGAAGGGGATGTGGCTACACATGCAATCACCACTTTCTGTGCCTTTTTGCTGCATGAAAGCTCTCTATTGTTCTCAGCCAAAATGTCATACGTGTGCTTTTATTCCCCTGTGAGTAACATGGCATGGCCCCAGTGTCTCCTGGTACTGTGCAGCACCCCACACTGTGCCCTGCAGCTCCCAAGAGTGGACCTCTTGTAATTCTATTATCACGATTAAATTGCTTTTCTGTCCTTGTAATTTTTAGCTGTTCATTCTGTTGTGAAAAAAGATACAAGAGCAGAGTTTGTTTGTGTTGTTGCTGTCAACAGCTGAGAGTAGCAATACCTGACTCTGTGTGTGTGTGTGTGAGAAGGGGGTTGGCCAAACCTTTCCTGCATAGACTTTTTTTTTTTTTTTTCCCCTTGAGTCCCGTAAGCACTTGCAGAAAGAGAAGGTTAAATTCATAGTACATAAAAAGGCAGTTGCTGGAAGATTTGAGGATTCATTATCCAGCTCCCCATGATCTTATTTCCCACATGCTGCTACAGGATGGAAACTCTGTTCTGTCCTCCACAGGTCTGAGGTCCTCGATGCAGCAAGGAACACTGTGAGGATAAAGGTTTGCTATATCATGATCGCACTGACCTTGCTGGGCTGTTTGGCCATGGTAATCACAGGCAAAGAAGTGAGTATTGCTTCTGAGTGAGGTGAACTGATCCACTTAAACGTATGGTCTGTGTATGCTGTTTGTAATATTCTTTTTAAATAAGCAACCGGGTGACAGATAGGTGTTAAGTCCATATTAGCAATATTTGCTTGGGACCTCTATCACCCTATTCTCCTGAGGAGAGATTGACACGGAAACACAACTTGCTTGTTAATGTGTTCCTTCTGACCTAGTTTACCGTAAGCCAGTGAACTGCAATGCCCCATATCATGGTGTTTCACCAGGAGGCCAGTCCAAAGGTTGTGGAGCAGCTCAGATAACAGCAGCAGAGCCTGGCCCTACCCTGCAGCAAGGGGAGTGGGGCTCCCATGGCACTGCGCAGCTAGCCATTGGGCCACCATGGCCACTAAAAGATACGAGACTTGTTTTCCGCATCCCATTGGTGGGGAGGGAGGGTCAGCAGCTAGACTAGCATGTCCCAGCTGCAAGTGCTGTGCCCTTCTTCCGTCCTGCTTGATCACCTGTAAACATCAAGCAGTGCAACTTTTCCACTAATTAGAAGCTGAAAATGATGACAGTTTAGTAAAATGAGGAGGCAATGTCTTTCACTACAAAATATCAAAAAGAACAGTGTGATATCTAAGCAAGTGGTGCAAATACAGGGAAATTTAGTGGTGGGAAATGTGTGCATGCAATGATTTTCACCATTTCTTTTCAAAGGCTGCCAAAAGGGATCACACACTGCTGAGGATGAATGAACAAAAGAAGGCCAAATGGAGGGCTGAAGTGGAAAAAGATCGGGAGGCAGCTGCTGTGAAGCCACAATGATCAGGAACAGATTTACAATAACAGCAGGAGATAAGTGACTTGCACACATGGCATACATACCTGTTTTCATTTTATGCTTTGGAACTTTTTCCCTGCAACTCCAGCAGAGCAAGGACTTTGCTTCTTAAAAACTGCTGTGTACGAACTGTGAAAATGTTACGGAAACTCCAAGGACTGCTTTCTGTGGTCTCTGGTCTTAGTCACCATGTTCAGCTAAAAAGCAGATGTCTCTAAACTGGGAAGAGTGAGAGGGACGGGTGCAGGACTCCTCATCTCTGGATCAGCTTCTTGTGGTGCTGTCAAAAGTGACACAGAGCTGGGGCAAAACAAGTCTGAAAAGTCTTTTTTGAAACCAGAAAGAGGTCAAATATCTCTACCTCTGAGCCTACTGCCATTGCTGTTCGCTCTCCCTTCCTGTGACAGGGGGAAAGGAGGGGCACGAGCACAGAAGGGCTGGAGGGGTGTGAACAGGCCCTCCTGACTGACTTGGGCCCAAAGGGGCTTTGTGCCAGAGAAGCTGATGGTGGTGTGGAGTGGTAGTGTGGGCTCATGGAGTGGTTTGGTGGCTGTGGGGCAGCTGCCCTCCTGGGAACCCACACCCTGCGCAGGGAGCCTATCTGGAGGCACCATTCGTCCTGTTGCACTTCACTGGGTCTGCTTTTCCATCTTCTGCTTCCAGCCATTGTCATGAAAGCTCCCTAGCTCTTGCTTAGTTGTGATTTTAGTCAGGATTAATTGTTAAAACATGGTTCGCTAAAACAGAATTCTTTTTAATCACCATAGTTCATTAACTTATAATAAAACAGCTGTCCAATTACATCTAAAACAAACACTTCTCTTTACAGCTTCATCTAAAGTGTCACCAAGCGCTCTTGGATGTTGTTTAACAAATGGGAGAGATCCTAATAAATTATTGAAAGTTCTATTTTCATAAAGTGATTAAACTTTAACACAAACCTCAGTTCACACTTGTGGTCTGAACCCCTGTGCATCATTCATAAATCCCTAACACCTGTAAACAAGCCCATGGAGCTGGGTGCACTGCGTGGGGTACCAAAGGATGCAGAGTGACAAAACCCATCTGTCTCACCCTGGCCACCACAGGAGGTGGTAAATGTTGTAACCAAGCTCAGCTTTTGTTCTGTGTCTTGAGCATCACACCAAGGCTTTTCTTTGCTGCTGCTGGTTTGTACCCTGTGTGAGTAACACTTGGGCTCCAGCAGAGTCCGGAAGCTCCCACTCAGGTCTCACAGATTTATTGTGCCAAAAATCATGTCCACTTACTGCTGGTATGTCACTACATGAACAAATTGCTGGCAAGGATGGGATGATCCCCAGGGCTTGGGAGTTAGTGGTCAGCAGCTGAACTCTGGCACTTTGTCTCCTGTGTCTGTGGTCATTTGGTGGCTTTTTTTTTTTTTTTTTTTTTCCCTTCTGAGGCCTTTTAGGACCACTTTTCTCCATGTTGCACACCCATTTGGGATGAGGAACGTGTGTGAAAGGGATGTTACATCTGTCACAAGCTGGTGTTCACAGTCCTTGTTTCCAACTCACGGACCTGTACAGTACAATTTGCAAAAAGCGATGTCTGCTCCCTGTAGTATTCCCTGTGAAGCACATCTCAGAAAAGTGAAAATAACAGTCTAGGACAAGTACCAAGTAAGCAAGTCTCTGCTGAGATGGTGCTTTTTGCCTGCACAGGTAATATGTGCTCATTTGTTTTATGTGACCTGGTTTTCTTGGTTAGTGCAATAAACCTGAAGAATTTCCTCAAAGTTAGTGTTCACTTGGGGATGAACTAAAACTCTGGTCAGTTGCTTAGGTTTATTTATTTTTTTTAATTCTTAAATGGCCTTCATGTACCCTTTTTAAGGCAGCACATGTAACGCTTAAAGGAGCCCATTTTGATGCTTATAAACAAAATCATATCCGTGTTCTGAACTTACCTGACTTAAACAAAAAAAGGAGAACCTCATAACCATATTTAAAAAACAAGCAAATTGATTATGACTTTTTCCGTTCTGTTCTTCATCTTCCTATGCCTGGAAAAAAAAACAAACAACAAAACCTGCTTCAGGTATGAATAATCGTCAAACCCTTTTGAATAACATTAATCTCTGTTGACTACTGTACAAAGCTGCTGCATTACACATTGTCATTAAGAAGAAGGAAAAATCAATCCCTCTTCCCTGAGCCAATGATGATGGGTCACTTCTGAGCAATCAGATGACCCAGGTGCTTTTGGGCTCTCATGAAGAGCACTGAAGATTATGTAGGGGATAATCCTTTACCAGCTCCAGCTACAAAATTAGTCATTTTAATATAGTAATATTCCACCCAGAATCAATTGGACTAATGGCTGGCTTGCACTCAGTGACAAGTCGCTGCTGGTGTAGCACAGCCTCGGCTGAAGCCGTCCCTGTAGTAACTGGAGATGCCAGCAGAGGACATTGTACTGCTCTGAAGCCTCTCCGACACCGGGGCTTATCACTGCTTGTTAAAATCGGTTTCCATCTGTGTTTGCAGAGTCCTTTAACTCTTCTCTTGAAAAGCTTCTAATTAACACAGCTTCCTGAATGTATAATTGGCTGAACCTCACCACCTTAGGGTAGTGTTTTTTTTTTTGTTTTTTTTTTCCCTCCTCCCATCTATGTTGCTTCAGAGTCACACCTGATCCCACAGTCATTTTAAAAAGGGATGGGAGTTGTTATTAGGTAGGAGATATTCTTCCCTTTTTAATAGCATGCCCTGTATCTACACAGCCTGTCCCTGAGGACAGCAGGAAGGGCTGGGTCCTCTTCAAGGCAGGGGATAGAGCTGAAGGCATGCTGGTTTGTCATGATGCTCAGGCAGACTGGGGGTGAGTCCTTTCAACTCCCATCTCCTCGTTTATCGCTCTGCCCTGGGAGGAAAGAAAGCTTTCTATCTTGCAGGATTTTTTATTTTTATTTTTTTTTTTTTGTCATTTTAATGAACTCCTACATGGAAATGGTTAACAACAGGCTGTTGGCTGGTGCCATAGAGGCTTGTGTTATAATAATTATTGGGAATGTTTTGCCTGGTAGCTGGAGCTAATCTAATTCTGCTTCTATTAAAATCAATGCTGTATTTCCTTCTGGCTGTGTTTAAAAGCTGTCATCCACTGCTTTTGGAAATCCCTCTGATTTCTAAAAGGTCAGCTTCCCCAAGGAGCCCAGTTGCTGTGGGGCAGAGTTAAATACACCTGAACTTTCTTCTACCAATGAGGTGATATCAAGCTTGTATGCAAGGCTCTGCATGATGAGCATCCCAGTGCCTTGGAGAGTGAGTGTAAGATGGGAAAGTCTGAGCTCGGAAGATCTCTGTCTCTCTCTTGTTTGTTTTGTCTCTCTCTTTGACCTGCTCAGGGGGTTTCTAGTGACACTTCGTTTCCTTCCATCCATCTGCTTTGATCAGCTTGTCTCCTGGTATGCAGCAGGACCCACACAATACTGCACTTGTGAAGGATGTTTTGCCTGGATGCAAATGAAATCTTGCTATTCAGAAAAATCTCATTTTAAAGAATTTCCCATTTTTTCAGTGTTTAATCTTCCACCAAGCTGGGAAACTGCTGCTGATTTTTAAGGTTGAGTGTACCTGGCTTCAGCTTCCAGGCATTGGACATTGTCTTCAATATGGAGTAAAAAATATTTCATCTCAACTCCTTCCTGTGTGTATGTAGTTACCCATCAGCTTTCTTTTGGAGTTGAATTCCTACTATTTTCAAAACACCTGTTCTTTCTGATATTTGCTTGGTGGGTACCACTCACTCACTGGTCAATTGATCTCTGGCTGCTGCTGACCCACAGGAGAGCCCTGCTGCTCTCTGGGATCCACACACCTATCATGATTTCAGAGCTAGTTTAAACACCATTCTCCTGTTTGTATTTGTCATGAAGTTGTTCTAGCGTAGCAGGGAAGCAAGACCAATGCTCAGTAATTTGAAATAATTAATGGATCATTTATTAATGCACTGAGGTAGCATTAGAGCAATTTTCCATGGTTAAGTCATTTGATGATCATTAATGCTGTATGATTTATTACAAAACCACTGTGCCTGTCATATGATGAGCAGGTAGCTCCTGAAAGGTTTAGTGCTCTAAAAGGACCAGAGCATTTCAATTCCCTGCTCTGTGCAGGATCCAGACACAGACCTCAGCTCTGTGTTGGTCGGGCTGGTTCCACACCTTGGCTGAGCTTGGAGGCAGCCTTCTACATGGAAACTTGAAGCTCAGATCTGATTTTTCCTCTGTAGTGTTGCATTTCTTGGTGAAGGGGTCCAAACCTTGAGCTATGTGGTCAGGGACTGCTATTTGTTGGTGTGTGAGGGCTTGCCAGGGGGAGAAGGTCAGTCTGGAACATGATTTTGCAGGAAATAGCTGAGCTCACTCACGGCTTATGTATGCTCTGCAGCGTGAACAGTTATCAGAAACTGCCAGTGAGGCTAGACCAGAAAATCAAGGGATCTGCATGTCAGTTTGTAATATGCGGATGAGGTATGGTCCAGAGACTTCTTATAAATGAAATGGAAACCCAAACAACCCAATGAATTAGTCATATGCTAATTACAGTCATTCCCAATGGTTCATGTTTCTGTTTCCACGGACTGTATTAATACAAACCTCACTCACGTGGTGCACTGTGAATTGCACACAACTCCTAGCTCCCTGTTAGCTATTTTATCATTGTCTAAGCATTGGTCTGCAACAAATTTCTAACAGCAGGGCTAAAATCTTTACCAAGGGCATCCACCAGAGCTATAAAGATGTCATTAAAATAATGCTGTTCCAGGGCAGATAAAACAGTCTCCAAAATACAGTTTCAGATTGTACCAAGGGGCCTTGGTACAAAAAGTAAGCCTTGAAAGGTAGGAAGTTAAATACCCCAGCATTTCAGTGCACTAAGCCCCATGAGAGGCAATTTTACTTGACAAACAAACCTTAATGTTAAGCAAAAGTATAACTATTGCATGTCGTGCTCTCCCACTCGTTTCCTTTTTTCTTCTCCCAGAGCTGTTGTGCGGGCTGTTGTGCGGGCGGTGCAGGGGATGCTGTAAGCTGAGGACTGCTGGGTGCCTGCCGCTGTAGCACGAGCCCACGCACTGGCAGGGGAATGCTGTGGGTTGCCAAGTGCTGCACTGTGAAACTCTGCAGAAATGGGCAAAAAGCCGACTGTGCAGCTGCAGTATTTGATGTGCCAACTCCCACAGCCTCTCTGTAGCTGCTAATATTTAGTGTTTGAGGAGTTTTTATCTCCTTACTGCTTAGTGACTTTGCTGAATGCACCAGGGAGGCATTTTGAGCTCATTTCAGGTGAAGTCCAGGTGCCTCTGGACTTCCATGGGTGACAGCTGGATGTGCAAGTGTCTCCTGCTGCTGGGAGCATGCAGGTGTCCTGCCAAGATGGGCTCTGGGAAGGAAACTGAGCAGGAAGAGGAGCAGAAAGCTGCTGCCCAGACAGCACTGTGTGGGCAGCTCCCCAGAGGTCACTGCTTCCCTCCCAGTGTCCTTTACCCCAGGCCAAACTCTGACCTGGCACCTGGATGCTCTGCAGCAGAAGGTGCCATCCTCCCCAAAGCCAGAATGAGAGCCCAGCTGCTATGGGCACCTCAGGGCAGCTTCATCTCTACACCCAGAGGTGTGAGCTGCAGTCCCATAGCTGGGCCCTCCTGTCCTCAGGGTGACAGGGCTGGGAACAGGTTGCCCATCCTAGGGGAGAACAGAGTGGTGCAACTCTTCTGCTGTCACGTCCTTTCTCTGCCCATTCTGCCAGCATGGGCAGCTGCTGCTGTTCATCCGGGCTTCCCACAACACAAAGCACTCTGCAATATTCGTGGGGTGGGAAGCTTGACCTTTTTTTTGAGAAGCTCAAAATGTACATTGGCAGGTCAGACTTCCTTTTGTGAAGAACTAGGACAAAGGGTTCAGCAGAGCAGCCCAATTCCCAGTATTTCATTTTGGTTCAATTAGACAGAAATAATAATAATAAAAAGTCCTGGCAAAAGTGTGTCTAAATATGAGTCTGTCACCCATTTCCAGAGCCACTTTATGTGCACAAAGAAATGCACCAGACTGGAAAATAATTTGCAATATCTCTCATTTTTTTTTTTTTTTTTTTTTTCTTTTACACATATATTTACATAAAAGAAAGTAAAATCTCTGCAGCCTACCTTTATTTCAAAAGCAGGTTTCCCTTGAGACAGCGAAATAGTGTGGCTGTCTCATCTGATGGCTGAATGATGAGAATTTCACTTTCAGCCCTGTGCAAAGAAGCTGAAAGTTTTGTGCTGAGAAGAGACAGCTGAAGCTCTGCTTTTCTACCACCTCTGCAAAACTGGGGCATCTAACCCTGCATGCCTCAATGGCTCTCAAAGGATGCTGGTGCCATTTTACACATCCTAGAGGCAGGGAGATCAGTGATGTGGCTTGTCTGGGTTTACTTGGCAGCAGTTGGGGCTGCAGCCACTTCCCTTGGTCCCCTGGCTTCACTCCAGACAACACAGTCCCAGCAGAGGGGACTGCATTCAGGGTGGCATGTTCTGTTAGACCCTTGTGCTGCACTCAGTGCAACGTGCTAGGCTCAGCAGAAACGTGTGGGTGCTGCCAGGGCCATTTTATCCCCGCCTTTGCCAAGGAAATTGTAAGGGTTCCCCACAGCCTCTTTCCTTGCTGTGCCAGGTGTGGGGGATGTAGCATGTGCAACGTGTCTGCAATGCAGACACCAGCCTGCTGCACCCCAGGGAGCAGGGGTACTTTGAGAGGGGACAAGTGCAAGTGTGGACTATCACGGGCTGCACCCATTACTGTTTTGCTTTTAGAGCTGAGGCCTCAGGATGAGCCAGGTTTAACGGCTTTAGTTAAAAGCATCTGGCTGGCTACAAGCCATCCTCTTCCTCTGACACCCTCCTCCCTGTTAATGTTTTCATCAGCAAGAAAAAGTGGTTTGAGTTGTGTTTAAGTGGGTCATGACCAGGAAATTAAGGCAGCCCTCCACATGCACTGACCAGCCTTCTCACAGAGGCTTGGCCAGGGTCTGGATGCTCTTACGCAGCTGTCGGTGCAAGTTCAGTGCTTCCTAGTCAACGGGCTCCCTTGCTTCTCAGCATGCAGGAATACTTCTATAAACAGCAATAAAAACATGTACTTAACCAATAAAATGGGCATAGGAGCTCTGACATCCATGCATCAGAGCTGAGATAACGGCTCTCTTGGAAACTAGACCTCTGTGTGGGCTGAACTGATATGATTTCTGACTGTAGAGCCATTACCCTCCATTAGCCCCCCGCTGCCTCGCTGTGCTTGCTGCAATGTGTGCTGTGTCCTGTGCTAGCTGTTAGCCCACCATTAGCATTCCCAAGTCCCCACACTGGATGCTGAGCAGCTGAAGCTGGGGCCTCACTCTGTTCTCTCATATGAGAGCAGGCAGCAGTGCTCTGCTTATTGGAAAACCAAACCCAAATCACTCAGTTGCAGACAATGCAGCTCTCCTGGTGCTCATCCCCACCCCCCTGGGGCAGTGGGTCCTCGCCAGCTTGTGCTGCTTGGCCAGGTGTCACTGTCACTCACTCAGGCTGTGCTGGGCATGAGGTGAGCTGTATGTGCAGCCTGGGCTCCCCTGGCAAGCTCCCTAGGGATGGGAATGATCTCAGCAGGGAGCTGGGAAGTGGGGTCTGATGGTGGGCCGGGGGCTTGGCACTGATATGCACTGCTCATCACACACACCGTGCACCTCTGCTGATGACATACTCATGCATTTTACGGAACAAGTCACATTCCAGCCAACAAAGCACATTTCTTAAGGGAAAACCTGTCTGCCTGTCATGAATTGATGTGTATAAATCAACTGCATGCTATTTACCTGGCTCCATAAAGCCAGGAGTAGTTTTACAGCACTGGTCCTCCAGAAATATCAGGCTCACTCCGGAGAGGTGGAGGTGCAGGTAACAGTTTGTGGTCTGAGATGAGGGAGTAGGAAACAGGAGTCTGTGTAAATGGTCTTAATCTTCTTGAAAAAATCTGCATTTTTGAACTATGGGTTGTTTAGTGCTTAATTTTCTAGACTGCGGTCTTTCAAAAAAGGACAGTGTGGTGAATGGCTTAATGTTGCAAATGGTATTTGTAACGCAGGCAGGGAGCAAAGCACGGGAACTGTAGGGCTGTGCAGCTTGAAGCCATCATGGAGAAATCGGTTCCTGCAGCAGAGTTGGGTGCACTTATGTGTGCACTTAACAGTACCATGCACCCACCAGATCTGCTGCTATAAATCCCCACAGCCCTTTTCCCTGCTCCCAGTGGTGGTGTACCCATGCAGGCTGGCAGCCCCTGGTCCAAGGTGGGATTTTCTGATTGGCTTTGCTGGGGCGGTGGTGAGCTCTGGTCAAAGCCACTCCTCTCCTGTATAGGCACCAACCTTCTTTCAGTAACACCCCCTTCCTCCCCCTCAATCCCTTGTGAGAGAGGAATGGGGCTCCTACATACATTTTAAAATGCAAAACCCACAGCCTGACATCCTTAGAAAGTTGACCTTGGTGCAAGAACCACTTTAGTGACTCCAATTTTAATTGTCTGGAGAACAGATTTTAACCTAGCTTGAAACTAGAGGCAGATTTGCATAACAATTGATCTAAAAGCTCCACTACCTCCCACAGCCAGAACAAGGAAACGTGTTTCTGGTAGGTTTTATGTTTAAAGTGCTTCTAACAATGAAGCAATTCAGTGTTTAAGTACAATTTTCAGGTTCTACAACAATAGCCTGCTGCAGAGAAAACTCCCTCCCGGCATTTCCTCATTTTGAAAATGTCTCTTTCTAAAGTTCTGCTCTGAAGCCTGGGTACATTTTAGCAAAAACTTTCTCCTCCCTTTGGCTTACTATGGTGTTACTTGTTTAAGATTCAAGCAGTTCCAGAATACTGTTTTTTTTTCTTTTTTTTTCTTTCTTTCTTGTAGCAGAAAAAGCCATTAAGGCTAGATTCAACTTCATGAACATGAGCAAAATAGCTTTATTAATGCCTTAGCTATGAGGAGTGAAAACTCCAGGCTGTCAGTTCTAACTGCAGGAAGACTCCCGATGCTGTGCTCAGGATGCATAATAGAAAAGGATGAGAAATTGCATGTCAACATGTCAGTGAAAAGCCTGTGAAAGTGAGAACACAAAATATATTGTTTACTAACGTTATGGTTCAGTCAGAATGTGAGAGCTGTCAAGTGGGAAGGAGAAAGTGGGGTCTAAGTTTCTACCCCATTGGACTTCCAGTTCCTGTTCAACTTCAATTTTTTCCCCTTTCCCCTCTCCAGCTAGGAAGCTCAGGGTCCAGCCAAACAGCTGTTTATCTACCTCCCTCCACAGCAAATAGCAGTGTCCCTCCTTGCTCAGATTACCTACACCTCTCAACAAATCTCTCTGGGCTCTTCTGTGATTTACCAGCAACACACATCGGGCCACAATATCTGGTTTCTGGGTGTGGAAAAAGACATGAAGTATTTTCATAGCCTCCATTTGGCAGAGCAAAGCTGAGCAGAGCTGCTGGCTCCAAAGAAAACACAA
Source organism: Netta rufina (assembly GCF_964035555.1). Lineage (NCBI taxonomy): Eukaryota > Metazoa > Chordata > Aves > Anseriformes > Anatidae > Netta > Netta rufina. The sequence goes on from NC_140135.1 coordinate 13,093,297, forward strand.
GTATTTCTAGCCAGAATCTGCATCTCAGCAGCAGGAGTTTTGCACTCTTTGCCTGGGGTTTTGGTGTTGGGCAGCACAGGATTTCTCTGGACGTGTTTGGCAGAGGCTGCTGAGGAGGCATGTTGTAGTCCCCAGGCTCGGAAAGGAGATGGGGCCAGTTCTTGTGCTGTGCAGCCTGCACCATGCATGTCCCCTCTGTGGCATTGTGTGGGGCCAGCCAGGACCAGTTGGATCTGCCCTGTTCTGCTCAAATATACACAGATATTTCTTCTCCTGCTGAATTCTGTGGTGTTCTTAAAATAAATTTATGTTATGTAGTTGGACAGAGAATGAATGTGGCCCCTGTTTGACTGAGGATATGGGAAGACAGCATGCTCACACCTTGCAGAAGCTGCTATCTCCTCTGCCAGAAATGCAGCAGTATTTTATTTCTAAAGTGAATCACCATGGTTACCATGGTTTCAGGGAAGCAGAGGTCTCTCATTGCTGAGAGCCTCGGGTAACTGCACGAGAAGAGTGAAGCTCCTTGGCCATGCCAAGGGGCTGTTTCTGGTTCTGGTTTCTGTGCCAGTGTTGCTACCCAGAACACCTCCAGCTATGGGGAGCAGCATTCTCTGCTCAGACCTCACAGCATTCCTTGTCTGTAAAGGTTGTTTCAGAGCAGCCCTATGTAGTTGTAGTACACTGGGTACAAGCCAGGTACCTTACAGCATCAGAAAAACGTAACATTTTTGTTTAAGAAAGCCCTCTCAGACAGGCCTCTATCCACAGGTATCTCCAGGATGTGTGAAATCTATCCTCAGAGCCTGAAGATTTTCCCAAAATGTGTGTTATTATTATTATTATTAACATCTGGGCTGTCAATCTATACATCTTGGTTTGGGTTTTGACCTTGGTTTCTTTTACACTTGTTTATGAAATCTTATACCATTACAGATAGTTAATCTGTTATGCAACCATGGAAGAGGCAGGTAATATTAGAAATGCCTTTGGGGCATCCATGAGGATTGCAAACTGAAGCAGCCCATCAGGTGGCTTTCAGAGGGAGGCTGACAGCCTAGGCAATGCCCATTGGAACAGTTTCTGCCTTTGGTACTGGCCAGTATTGTGCTGATTAATCACTTTAAAAGTTCAGGAGATCTGTAATCTGCCTGGTAAATGATGAAAAAGCAAAATTTGCTCTGCAAGATTCAGAACAGAGGGCAGTGAGTGGGCTCTGAAGGTAGGACTTGCTCCCATTTTAAATATATCTTTGTTGATATAAAATTGATTTCATGTAGGAGCCATAAGTGTATCATTTTTTTCTTTCCTTGGATTTTTTTTTTCCTTTGAGTGGAGATGATTCATTTGATTTTTCACGGCTCTTACCTTTCAGTTAAAGTTTTTGAAATGAGGGATGGTTTCTTACTCCCTCCAGCAGCAACATGGGGCTGTGAAAGCTGAAGATCTTGAGAGGACAGGAGGACTCTGCTCCTTCTCCTCATCTGCCTGCCCTGCCTAGTTTGTACTGGCCAAGAGCACCAGATTTGAAAGGGAATACTCGTCCCTTGACAGACACAATTTGTTGAGTGCCAGAGTGACATAAAACAGGGCTACAGTTATGATGAACAGCAGAAATAAAAAGGAAGAATTTGACCCTTTGCACTTTCCTCTGTGAGTAAATGGCAACTTTTCAAACCAGCATCATTAAAGTGTTCAGGAAAAATGGCAGCTCATATAAACGGAGGTCAATTCCTGCTTCTGTGTGGACCAGAGCCACCAAAATAACTCTTTTTATGGCACCAGCTCCTTCATCACCACCAGAGTGAGTCCAAGAGGAAAAAATAGACAGAGAGGCAGGAAAAAATTAATCCACTTCTATTTTTTTTTCTTACCAAATTGAATAACTTACACTGGGGAGTTTCTAGCACTTCTAAATGGTTGACTGAAGGTCCAATTTATTTCCTGTCACGCTCTCACATGCTTCATTGTGATGAGATCTGCCCTGAGAGTGCTGAGCAACCTCTCCTCACACCACTACACCGCCGGTGTGAGCTGCACTGGGCTGTGAGCTCCTCACCCACATCCAAAAACCCTGCTCACCCAGCATGCTGCTTGACCTCACCCCTTGAACATTGAAGAGGCTTTAGAGATTGCAACTAGTCAGACTGTAGGTTCAGTTTTTCTTTCTCTTTCTTTCTTTCTTTCTTTCTTTCTTTCTTTCTTTCTTTCTTGGTTTTTTTTTGTTATGTTTTGGAAATAATTCACGTATTTGCAGCTTTTTTGTGGCTTGCCACCACTATCTAGCAAAGGAAATGCAGTATGAGCTGTCACTAAGGGTAACCTTTCTTTCAGACATTCAGTGCATCTCTGTCACTGGTGCAAGGACACTGTCTTGTCTCTGTCACAGGTATATGGACACAAGAGGCAAGAAGGGAAGTGTAGAAAGGGGTAGAGGTGGCTTTTGTGGTGCTGGGGCGAGACTCCTTGCAGTCTGTGGCTTAGCTCTGACCAGAGGAAAGGCAGCCAGAAGGCAGCTGTATTTCTGACAAAAGCCATTTCTGAAGCACTTAATGATTTTAATAGCTTTCAGTCAATGTGAGCAGATGAGGCAAAGCCAGGAAAGGCAGTTCTAAATGTGAGGCATTCCTGGGGAAAGCAGCCCAGTGCCAGGCTCCAGCAGGCACTTGAACTGCTGCAAACCAACCAAGTTCTGCCAAATGCAATGCAGAGACACCATGCTGGCTGGTGGGGCAGATGTTGGGGACAGAAGCAGCTTGTCTGTGTGAAGAAGGAATCAACCTTCAGTACACCCCAACCCCACAGACCAGCAAGTCTAATGGGCCAGAAGGTGCCTGTACCAGAGCCTGGTGGGTTGCCTTGTCCACACACCTTCCCATGCACACAGGAGTTGTGGGCATTTTAAAAAATCCTCAGTCTGTGGTGTGACTATTTCATTAGTGGTCTACCATGAAAACTGGGAAGAGAAAGGGAACATGGATATGCTGATTTTATTAGCCCAGGACCTAACATTGTATCATCGCTGAGATACTCCTGGCCTGGGACAAAGTGCTGTTGCAGAGGGTGTGGGCTGCATGGGCTCCCAGCTGCAGCTCCGTACCACGCGTTCCCATGGTGTTCGTGGCTCACAGGTGTGCATTGACAGGGGGTCCTGGACACACCACTGTGAGACACTGAACTTAGGGAAAGGCATCTGTGCAAGGAAAGACCTGAGATGCTTCTAATACATAGCAAGTGCAGGAAAATGTGTCTGAATGTTTCCTTCAGCTTTTCAAATGTGTCTGAGCCTTAAAATCTGAAATTTGACAGTACTCTCCAAAGAGCACTGAAGAAATTGAAGAGCACATATCAGTAAAAACAGCATCATTTTTCTGCACTGCACAGGGATGCAATGCTGAGAGCTGAACAGCACATTACGGCATGCATAAAATTAGTGACATTGTGTTTTTGTTTCTTCCTTTGATTAGGAAAGCTTGTTGCAAGTGGTGTGTTTAAACAGATATTATGCAGGATAGCGATAACCGGTTTTAAGTCATTATACAAGCAGTTTAATTTCATGTTGCTCTATAAATAATCTAAGTCTATTTGCATGCATATTCTGTTGACAGGAAGATAAAAACCATAATTCCTACAAACAACATAACGATGTTATGTCAGTAGCAAAACAAAACAAAGAAAAAAAAAAGAAGAAAAAATCTGCCATTCAAAACTTAATGGTTCAATCGTTAAAAAGTAGAACGTCATCACATCCAGTAAAATTCAAAGAGAGTACCCCTCCAGCTATAATCTCCAAGGAAGTAGAGAAAAGACTCAAGTGTAAAAGAGAGGGTATGTTTTGCTTCATAGATGAAAATACTGACTGATTTCAGCATTCTCTGGAGTAGCTCATTGTATTGTTATAGAGGGTGGTGTGTCTTTGTGAATAACTTAGATATTCAAACAAAGTAAACTTCATATTTTTTTTGACTATTCTTTGTAAGAACGACACATTCTTACAAAAGAAGAAAAGAAATAGCTTTGTAGTTTGGCCGAGAAACCCCTTTAAAATAGATTTCTCTTTGTTCTGAGTCCAAATGCAAATCTGAACCCACTGGTGTGACTTGTGAAGCTCAAGGACCGTGCTGCCCCAGCACAGCTGCCAGTACTGGGGAAACTTTGCTGCCAGAACAGGCTGCAGAAGGGCAGAGCGTGTCCTGCTGCTGCAGGAGGTGGCAAAGCCCACTGGGAATGGACATAGCAGCCTCATTTTTACAGATGGCAAGGAAAAATATTTTATTTAGAAGTTTCTTGATGCCTGGCTTGAAGATTCTACATCATGCAGCCTCTAAAAATTTCATCCTTCTTGCTGCTGTTCCATAACCAAAGCTTGTAAGATATAAATTTTCACCAAATAGGGTAAAATCAAGATATACTGGGAGTCCCTGAAGTGTTAAGAGCTGACATATGTGCAGATCTTTGGTATTGTGCAAGAGCCATCCTGACACAAAGAGATTCAAGCTTCCTGGAAAATCTGTGCATCTATTTCTTTCTGTGGCTAGCAAGAAAAAAATTACTTTTTTTTTTTTTCTTTTTTCTTTTTTCTTTTTCCCCACTGCATTTGTAAAACTGTCTGATTTGGAGGTTCATCCTCCTAGCACTTTCAGGGGAACCTGAGAACTTCCTCAGGCCTCTTCCTTCGCATAGGAGGTGATTTTTTTGAGCTCATGTGCTGTTCATTGTCTTGCAGTTAAGTTTTCTGGACAGGTTTCCTTGTTGAAGTCTCCCTCTCAGTCTTGAGCACAGTAGCCCCCCACTAGCACAGGGCCTCCTGGCCTTTAGGTCTTGATTGATGCACTCCTTAATGGTGTTTTGTAAGAAGGTGTATCCAAGCTTAGAAGGAAACCTAAAATAAAGCTTAGCTGTGCATAGCCTCGCACACCTCAGGGCTACCTAACCTGACCAACACTGTGCTGATAAATTCTGTACAAAAAAGCAAATTCATCCTGCAGATCTGTCTGGCAGGTCCCAAAAGCTTCACTGTGAAGAAGTGTCAGCAAAGCATGCTCATTCCTATCAACGGTGAGACAGAGATGCTGTCAGTAAATCCTTTCACTGGCTTCTAACTTTTACTTTTTTAGAGTTAAATAATGTTTTAAAAGAAAGAAGAGTTCACCCTTCTTTCATGTTTTTTTGCTCACTTATTTTCTTCTGAATGAAATGTTAAAACTTCCAGCTGGTGTTTTAAAGAAACAGTAAGGAGGGACTCTGCTTTTAGTGTTGGTCCATTAGGTCTGCTGTTTGTTCGCTATTTATTACTCCTTAAGACTTTGCTTTAATTTAACAATTTAATCTGCCAAAAAAAAAAAAAAAAAAAAAAAGGACGTCTTTTCCAAAGCCACATGTGCCAAGTCAAGGAAGTATTACCATTCTGTTGAGGCATAGCACTGGTAAAGAAAGCCATTGTACTCTCTGGAAAACACAATTCATTCATTTCACAGTGGGTGGTTCTTGATTATCCAAGTCAAGTTTCTTAATAAAAGATGCCTGTCGTTGGAAATAATAAGCTGGAGAATACTTCCATGCTGTAATTTAGCAAATATTCTTAGCGCAGCAGTTAATAACTCAACCATTTTAGAAGCTGCACTTTTCAGATTTTACATCTAAGTTTTGAGGCTATGAGAAAATGCAGGGCCTCTCATAAAAGACAAACCTAAAGTACATTTTATTGAATTAGACAGAACTTCCATTTGTGGCCATCTTAAATAGCTGAAAGTTTTCGCATTTCCATGTTACTTCTTGCTTTTTGTTCTTGCTTTAAATAAGTAAAGAGGTAAATAAATAAAGAGATTTCAGTGCAGAATAGGTTCCTTATAAGGAACAAAAGGACTTAAGAACAGACAGCACAAGAGTTCAGGCTAGCTCCTAAAGGAGACTCAACCAAGTAAGAAAGTCAGAAGAAACACCTGAAGGTGTTTAGACTGCTCATAGCTTTTGTGAGGAATGATCTTACAAAAATGAAATTACTGAGAGTTAATCCAGCTGAGAGTTTGTGTCCCAGACATTTATTGCTAATCTTCCCTAGGGGAAAATCCATACGCCCATTGTATTGGTAGCTGGTGCCTCTCTTTGTGTAACGCTCAGAGTGAGGCAGTGGGTACAACTGGTGCTTGCTGCCGTGGCTCATGGGGGAGATGTTTGTGTTGCACTCATTAAACTAAATTTTCCAAAGAGCAACACACATAGTTGGCAGCTGCTCTGGGTAGGATTTGTGTCTTCTTGGATCTAGGACATTCTCTCAGACTGGTAAACAATGACACTTTCCCTGTGCTTCACTGAACACATCTGGATATGGAGTTATTAAGCAAATGCCCTTTGATTCACAGTGGGGAATGGTAAGTAGCTCTCTATGGGTTTACCAAATGGCATGCAATGTAAGAAGGCTAATAATTTATCAACATACAGTATGCATTTACACACTAAATTGGTCCCAGATCTGAAATAAAATATGAAGAGCAAACAGATGAGAATAAAAACTATTCTAGTATGAGGCTTCTGATCCCATGGGCACAAAGATGAGAGATGTGAAGAACTGTCTGCTGCTCCCACCCACCCAGGAGTGCTTCACTGACCCAGGGAGCCCAGGATGCATCTAATTGACTGATTTTTTTAGCAAATGAGTAATCGATGGGTTATCTGTAAGTGACATTCTCATGGCTGGTTGGATATCCAGTGAAATGTGTCTGACATGATGGCTGGAAGCACTGGTGAGCTCTGGTCCATTTGAAGAGGGGCTGTGGTAGATAGAGCAGAAATACACGTGGCCTCCTTGGGGATACCCAGGCAGACATGTAAGGGATGTCTTCTTAGGCCAGTTTTGCTGTTCTGGCAAGTACAGTTTTTCACAGCCAGAACAAAGACCCGATGAGCACGTGCCAGCCAGCTTCTGTACACTGACCTCCCTGTGCTGTGGCATCCCCTGTCTGTCAAACACTCAATCTGCTGCACTGTCTCAGTCCATCACTAGCGCTTTTCACTTCCAGTTGCTGTTCCAGGATCTTCTGATCTTTCTAATAGTTGGTTCACATTAAAACTTTCTCAAAACTGCCAATTATCAGTGCAAATTAAGTTGGTTCAAGTTCTAATATAAGATACAGATATTTTGATTGAAAGGTAGACTTCATATCACAGAAAACTGTAACATAAAATCTGGCACACAGACAGACAAGTGAGTTCTTTGCAAAAGGACTAGATCCTGTGAAATAATAATCATCTGCTTTAATTGTCATGCAGCTGGGTTAAGCCTTGCCTCATTATGTTACCATTATGTGCATTAACATTTTTTGACAAAAGCACGTTAAAACTGTAGATTGATCTTGGGGCACTGTGGAGACCATGCTGGCTTTCCAGAGTGTCTGGTAATGTTTTGTGTTTTGATGTGAAAGAAGATGAAAGGAATGAGAGTCTATTAGGCAGATGTTCTGTGTAGTACTGTGCCATTTGGTGTATCATGTTTTCAGAGAGGGATTTGACATGGAGCATGGCATGACAGAAGGAGTCCATAACCAGAACAAGTCAGGATACAGTAACAATACTCCTGAAGAGACAGAAGATATATAAGATGAGAAGTTGCGAGTTTAGGTAACCTCAAATTTTTAATGGAAGATCTTTGATTTGTAAAAAGTCCAAAGTCTGGAAGTAAGGGGTTGGGTATCATTAATTTCAGCAGTTGTCTGTTCTCCTGTATCCATACATCTAACAATAAGACAGAAAATCTCTCTGTCCACGTTAACTTTGTGTAACAGAAATGTTCCCTGTATTGTACATATTTATATTGGGATGTCTTTAAAGGCTAGATTATAGCAAGTAAACCGGTTAGCTTTTCCTAGGACAGGGCAACATAGGTGCTGGAAACTGGGGGAAAGCTCAGCCTTGCAGAAAGCTCAGCTATGCCTGGTAGTTATGGAGATAACTCAAAAAGCTGAAGTCACATGCAAGAAAGAAAAAAGCCATACTTTTTATTTTTAAAATTGTTGATTTGAAGGGGGAGGGCAGAAATACCATTTGCACATATTTTTATATACCTTTCAGTTAGAGATCAGGCTGATTACCACCGTGGGGGATTTTGGACAGGCTCCTTGATTTCTTGACACCAAGATGCTTTGTTCTTGGCTCTGCAACACAGTGCTGTACAAACAGCAGTGACTGAACTTTAAGAGTACTTGTGAGTGGGTTTTAGCTCTCATGTCTTAGCCAAGGGAAGCTAACAAGGATTCAGACTGCATTTTAATTACCACAGCATGAAAAGTGAGCAACAGTGATCAGGAAGTTTCACTGGAGATGACTGGTATTTGATGGAACAGCACAGGAAGCCCATGATTTCTCCCTCACCTCCTTGTCCAGAACACCTCTCCTCACTCATATTGAGGATACCAGTTTTACCCTCACTCTCACTTCATCTCTGGTTTCACTCACCTGGAAGTGCTTTGTTAGCTGTTGCTTAGGGACATAACTAAATATGGATCTAGCTTCTCCTCTCTGTGCAGTGGCTCTGACAGTGTCCTTTAAATTGTGATTTCTCCTTGCAAAAGCTCCTTGACTGGGAAGAGTTTTCTGTTCTGCTGTACCAGCTCAATGCATCAGTCAGGTTTCTTCCTATTACTCTTGTGAACCCTGGAGTGGGTACTTTCAACATGTTACTTGCAACATTGCTGAGTACTCTGTTCAGTCTTGTTAAAATAAATAAATAAATAAATAATCTCTTCTACTAATAACAAAATCTAATGTACCTGACTGGCCAGGATTATGCCTAGAATGTTTTTAACATCTCTTTTTCCTATAAGGCAAAATCAAAACTCCTGAAGTCTGCAGGGCTAGCTGCTGATTGAAGTGCAATCACTTTTAAACATTGCAACTTACAGGCAATTGACTTCTGGCACTTCTAGAAGCCATGGCCAAAAGTGACAACAGGGCACAGTGAAGGGCCTCAAGGAGATGAGCACCAGGTGGGTTTGCCCCTCCAGCTCAGGAAGATTAGCTGGAAAATACATGCTGCAGCTGATGGACTCAGAATTGCTGGAAGGAACAAATAAATATGAGCCTGAGGCACAGAGAGAAAGGATGCTTATTGCTGATGGGCAGGAGCAAGTAGGAGGGGACTGAAGATGTAAAGGTAAGTGAAATACAAGTGTGAAAAGAGAGGGATACAACAGCAACTCCTTTCCTTCAGGGGTGCAGAGGGGGGTTTGAAGTGTCCTAGCTCTCTTTGAGGTTATTTGGTCAGTATGAAGGAGCTGCTACCTGTGGTGTTGCAGTATTTGTTCCATACCATTAGTTTCAGGGTCAGCCTGAAGTGCCCTGGTTTTGGCGAGGGGGGGCAACCTTCCCTTGAGGCAGTTGTTGAAGCAAAACTCCCCTAAAAGCACAGCTGTTCCCTGTTGCATCCTGGCACCCACCCTGAAGGGGGCTAGCCTCTGCTTCTGGGGGCACTATTTCTCCAGATGATTTGTAGAAGCCCAGAGCCTTGGAATTTCAGTGGCGTGTAGCAGAGGTGAGCAGGGGCATAAAGTCCCTCTCAGAAAGGCAGTATCCATTCTTATAACAATAAAGACCTTTCCCAGTGAAGTGAGTGGGCCTGATGCAGTGGTGGAGGCTGGCAGGGTGACAGAGATGCTGCCCAGCTGGTGCTGGAGGGCAAGCTTCTTCAGAGGAGAATTAGTTCCTATTAGAACTAAGATTCAGCTTAATTATTTTAGCTACACTGGGATAATTTCAATTAGCTTTTCACATCTGATACTATCTCCCCTGTTTTGCGTTGCATGCATTTGCCCTGATTATTTTGTTCTTGTCCAGGAGTTTGATGGTTAAAAGTCTTACCTCTTTTCTAAGTACTCTGTATTTATACTCTGTTTTATTGTTTATCAGATTGTTTAGGATATTGAAACAACTTATTGGGAGCAGTTTCTTTCTGATTAAACCTCAACTGAAGTGTGGAGGTAGGACTTATTTCTTTGCCTCTCTTATTGCACCAGAATTGACTCTCACCCCGGTGCATCTTCTTGGATGATTACAAACATTTTTATAAAATATCCCCCACCCCCAAGGTAGTTGCTTAGCAACTGCATCCCTGTCATGTCACATGTGTGATGGAGCTAACATTCAGACAATCTCTCTTCGTTTGGTAGAAAAAGTGTACTTTGAAAAGAAAGAAGGTTTAAATAGAGGAAAATGGGTTTTGTGAGCCTTCATGGAAGAGATATTTTACCCTGGGGTAAGACACATTTAAAAATGTTACCTGAAAAATCTTTGCTTTAGTTGAGGGATGCCCTGTGCAGTTGAAGAGAGAAGCAGCCTGCTCTTGGACAGGTCACCATCCCAGAGCTGCCCTGTGATCCTCTTCTCTGTTCAAGGATGGGAGAACTGACTCTGCCACCTGGGGAGCATCCTGTTATGGGTACTAAGGTTAAAAGAAAAAATGTATGTTTTGTTTCCCTTCCCAGACTGTCTACTCCTTTGAGATGTCTGTACGGCTCTTTTGTATTCCTTCTTTTCTTTTTCCTTTCAATTCCTAGGTTGACATGTGATATGCTTTTCTAACACCCGTGTGCTTAGAGTTGCATTATTTCAGACACTCTGCCATTTCTGACCTTCTTTGCGTGGCCAGTTGTTACACAGGTGGCTGTGGCCTCTGTGGCCCATGGGATGATGCTGTGTAACAACATCTGCTTTGGTCTCTCAAGGATGGGAACTCTGCCTGTGTTAGGTTTGAGACCTCTGCTCACTCATAGCTATTCATATGTTGTTTTTAACTTAACCATTCTCCTGAGCAGTTAGAAATATGAGATGAATAAGATAGACAGATCACACTCTGTTTACTCTTCCGATCACACTCTGTTTAATATCAAAGTAAACTTGTGGTTGTTTTGTAATAATTAAAAGCAGATCTATTAATCAATATGTCTCAGTTTAGCTAACTCTTGCTCAAGTTCAGACTTTCTCTCTAATTAAACTTGCTTCTGTGACCTTTTGTTCCCGTACTTGCATCAGTAACACCATCCGTTTGCATACATTAATGCAATAGGAAAGATGCACTCAAGCCAGCTGCACGGGAAACTTTGATTAAGCAATTTTATGATGAAAAGGATGATTTGTCAGGAAGGTTCTTGATGCTTTGAGAGAGACTCAGCTGGGAGAAGCTAGTTCAACTCCTTCATAGGAACTGAAAGGGTGTTAGCTGTGAGTGTTCTGGCTCTTGGTACAGTGGAATGCTGTGTGTTCCCTCTGCTCATCTGCCATGGGTCCTTGCTTTGTTTGCTTCACAGCTAGATGCTCATTTGTTATGAATTCAGCAGGGATCCCCATTTGCTGTAAATCTTGTTCTAGCTATGCAGAATCAAGATCTAGTATGGTTAAAGCTATGCAGCTCCATCCCCAAAGCCACGGAGTGCTTTCAGTTCCTTCTAGGAGATAATCTGCTGGATTACCAGTCTGCTCTGAGGCATCCCTCCTCTTCTGCTGCTTCTGGGAACTGTTTGACTTTGCAAACTGGGAATTTATCATTCGTTAATTATTTGCCATGAGTGAAACTGGATCAATCAGGAGAAACCCTTTGCTATGCATATAATACATTTTATATGTTAAATGATTCCATGGTAAGAAGCTGAGTAATACAGATGACATTTTATCTGGCTCTGGATTTGCAGCCTCAGTTGGTGCATGCCAAACTGAGAATTCTTGGCATTACCCAGAGACATCCATTTGGCTGTTCTTCCTCTCCCTAGCATGTACAGGCTAATCTTTCTTGATTTCACAGCTGTAGCATTTCTAATGGAAATAAATCTGCTTCATGGCAGCCAGCATAGAAATCTAGGTCCTATATTGTGACCCAGTAATGGACATAGCAATTCAGAGTCCTGATAAAAGTTGTTATAAATCTATCTACAATTTAGTTAATTAATAAGCAATTATGTCTTACATACAGCAGGGTTTTCAACATCAGGTGGTGACCCAGTAGCAGTCCTACCATTCCCAGAAAGCATCCCTTTCTTTCAAAAAGTGAGCTTTCCTCTTTGTAGGGTTCTGTGTAATGATCATCTGCAAGAGATTTGCTGCTCGTCTCAGACAATGTTACTGATGTGTTGATAGAATATGAAACCCTGATGCTCCCACCTATAGAGAACCATTTCTAGGCAGTGTTGGTGGCTGCTGATAGAATGCAGTTAAGGGCAGAACTCCTGGGGCAACTCATGCCACAACCAAATGCTTTTGAGCCTTCAGTCAATCAGCTGAAAAAGAGCACCGTATGATCTCACAGAGACATCCAGATCCCCTTAGCACAGATCATGATCATTACCACTCCTTGTCAGAGCAGGCATCCTTCACCCTATTGTACCAAGGGCTTCTCTTGCACCCAGGCTCCATGGTAACAGGCAGTAAATAAGTGTTCTCGGTGCAAGGCTGCTCTCTCCCTGCCAGGCTGTAGGTGCTGCCTGTGCCTGGGCTGCTGCATACCCTGGGTGTCCGCAGCAGAGCTGAGATCCAGCTGAGGTTCCACCTGTCTGGGGCTGTGCTCTGACTGCAACAAGGTCTGCCTCTCTTGCTTGATGCAGAGCTGCAGAAATCTCTCATTCTTTTGAAGTAAAAATGAAATTCAGGACTGCTCCCTTCTGCTTTCAACTCACTGAAAAGAAGCCCAAAAGATAAAATGTACATGGAGTAGAAGCAAACAAAATATTTGCGTGAAATGTTGAGGTGATGCTCCTAAGGCTTGAGGGCAGTGTCTCCTATATCCCTAGATAATGGTATCCTGAATTGCACTGACAATTACAGTGTAAGCACAAGTTGAAAACTGTGCTGAGTTAGCTCAGCTGAAAGTTAAAACAAGGAGAGGTGGGTAAGGCTACTGCAGGCAAAAAGGCAGCTGAGTTGTGCTTCGGTCTGGGTTGAGCGGTGCTCCCCACTGCTGTGGGGTACAAGCATCTCACCATTATGTTGCTCTCATAAATATCAACACACAAGCTAGTGTTTTGGGCAAAAGCTATGAAGCTTTTAAGTCTCCCCCGTGATGACAGGAGGGTAGGCAAAAATTTAATTCCACTTCTATGTCTGCTGAATATCTGCTTATTTAGATGTGTAGCTGTAGACACAGGGCACAAAGTACCCTTGAACAGCTTGGAGCAAAATCCATTTCACTGCCAAAGGGAGCAGACAGGATTGCAATCATTTAGCTGTGTGTAGGAGGAGATGAAACATAACATTTGCACAATTGTGTATGGAAAGACAGGTAATGGCCCTGTGGAATGAACTGGGTATTGACTACTGAAAGGAAATAATTGCTGGGTTTCCCATTTGCATGAAATGTCCTCATTCCTATGAATGCCAGTCAGGGGTTAGCAAAGCCACTGATTAAACTCTAGCAAAATTGTACACTTCTTACCTGGTTTTCTTTTTATTCTCTGCTTCTTCTTTTTGACACTAAAATTAAAGCAGAGTAGGATCATTTTTGTTACTGAATAGGAAAGCTGTAATTAACTAGTCTATCATGATTGCTTTTTATACATGAGATCATTATAGGTGAGACAAAGCCACATCTGTTCCTATGATATGTTGCCATGTTACTGAATGTATAGATGCTTTTTGAACACTTTGCTATGAGTGTAATTTAGCTCAAAAATTCCTACAGCCATAGAGCTTTCTTAAACAGGGAGCTTCTGTGCGTGTGTATATATATAACCTTAATTGTGCAACTGCACATCAGTAGTTGGCACTTAATCACAGAGTGTTTGTTGTTTGGTTTGTGGGTCATGACCTCTCCTTTTCACTCTGGATCACCACCAGAAGTCTATTTGGTGCAATATTATCTCTCCTAATTACAGTCTCAAAAAAAAAACTAATTTGTGTTACTAGAGAAGTAAATGCCCTATAGTTAGAAGAGATGAGATTCTTGGCATTTCTGTCCAGTGAAGGCTGTTTGGATTTATCAAGTCATGCAAAACAAATTTAAAAGAAAAAAAGGGAAACATCCTATGTAAAAAGCCCCTCCACTCCTGCAATAAGAGGGAGCATTTGTTAAGTTTGTGGTTAACTTCAGATGACAGCAGTTTTGTAATCTTTATTATGCACCCTGGAGCTCTCATGAGTGGAACTTTCAGCTACTTGATTTAAAACAAAATAAACATAAAACCTCCCAAGAGCATCAGAATTTCTCTTTTTGGCTTAGGGACATATTTTGCTGATCTGTGGTGCAGTCAGGCACCATACCCTGGATGTAATCCAGCCCCTCTGCTTGCCTCCTCTACTCCATGCCTGTAGGGATGGGAATGGGGGGGAAACTTTTAAAGGAATACTCATAGATGAAAGATGTTCAGAAACTTCTCAAAGTTCTGTTAGAAATGCCTACATGTCAAAAACATTGTTTTCATAGGGAAGAAGCTGTTTTCCTGAAGTCTACTTTGCAGAACTTTCTTCCTGCTGGTGCCAAGGGCCCTAGAGCACTGATGGTGTGTGGACAGAAAGGGTTCCTCTGCAGCAAGAAGATCCCCAAAGCCTGCTGATCAGAGAAAGGCTCAAATGACTGCTTGTCCCTATGTTTGCCCAAGTATCAGTGAAGTGACATAGGAGCTGAAAAATCCATGTCTCTGCAACCTCAAAGCTTCAGCCAAGGCTGTGCTGCCTCCAGAGCATAGTTGTCAATTGCAAATACCTAAATCTGCAGCTAACTTATAAAGCCTTTAAAAGATGCTTCTTAATCACAACCATTGTGGATTTTCCCCTGCCAGAAAGCCCATCATCCTGGGAGGTGAACAGCAGAGCTGGTTCACGGTTGCAATTGGAGATGCCCTTAGAGGTTGGCCAAGGTCCCATGCAGGACCTGGTGTCTGCCATGTGGCTGGAACAAGGCAGCCTAGGAGGCTTTTGGGCAGATGCAGAGCACTCATCTCCTGCCTTTGGGTGGGTTGTATGTTTGCTGGAGTGCTGGCTTGGGTTTGGCTTTGCCCATGCTCCAGGCCATGCAGGAGCAGCCCAAGCCCGGTCTCTGGGCTGGCAGTCCCTGGTGCAGTGAGAGGCTGTAACTGGGCTGGCTACTCACTGATGCCAGGATCTGGGGAGAGTGGGGGCTATGGGACCCTGCAGTTGTGTGTCTGGCCATGTCCCAGGGGCTGCTTTTCCTTGCTCCTCCCAGGCACCAAATGTGTCTTCTGCAAAGGCTATGAAATTTCCTTACCTAGTTTGGAAATTTGAGAGCTGTCTGTTATAAACAGCAAGGAGCTCTGGAGTCATCAGTCTGCCTCACCTATTATGTTATGAAGGGAGCTGTGCAACTTTACTACAAACCAACAAAGACAAACATGTTTCCCTGTTTGTGAGTCTTTGCTTTTTTGGGAAAAAATATTTATTTTTAGGGAACGTTTGTATGCAGTCAGGGGAACATATGAGAGTAAAGGTCCACGGGTAAGGTAGGATATGACGGGACATTCCTCTACTGATCTTTCTGTTCCTTGGCTTAGTGCTGCATTGCTCTTGAGCAAACTGCTATGTGTGAGCCATTACATAAATGGCCCCCAAACCAAGCCTTCTGCAGACAGCATGTGCCCGGATTCCTGTGTGCAGCTTGGTGCCCTCCTATGGGCAATTGTGTTTGCCTACAGGCAGCAGGTGCACAAAGCATGCCATGCTTCCTACTCCCCTCCTTTCCCTTCCACCTGCCCCATGGAGGGTGCCTCCCACTAGCTAAAATAATTGAAACCCTCATTCAAGCCTGGTGAAAACAGTGGGGTCTTTCCATTGACTGCCTGACATCTGCCTGCTTTGGGTTGCTCCAGGGAGCTCTTAGTTTCTACCTTCATTGCAACCTTCCTGGCCTTGGCACTGCCCTGCTGTGCAGGGCTGCTGTAACGAGTTTTAATGAAGCATGAACTTGATTTAGGCAGGGACCATGTCCCTCTGCACTGGAGTAAGGAGAAGGAAGCCCTTGTGGGATTGCCTTTGCAGACTAGCTGAAGTGAACACCAGGTGTAGTGCAAAGTACCACCTATCCTTCAGGGGGTTAAAAGAAAAGAAAAATCTTTATTTTTGGCTCATTGAATTCAGTGCCTTTTGCTCTTGTGATTGTCCAGACTCAGATGTGTAGATTCCTAAGGGATGGCAAATTAAAGTCTGGAAAAAAAATTCATTCTTCAGAATGGCTCATAAAAATATCTTTCTGACAGGAGTGCGAGTTCTGCTATTATTTAATTCTTTCTTTCTGTCCTCTGGAGCTAAATGATCAGCCAGGTTATGTGCTGTGCTTCGTTACTTGAGAACATTGCAGCAATGAGCTGGAATAATGAGTGAAGCTTCATTCAGATGGTAGCTGAGATTCTCAAAGCTTCAAAAGATCAAGTTTATCAATGAGAAGAATGGAAACATTCTTATTTAAGAGGTGTATATTTTTTAGGATAGCTCTGAATTACAGGCAAATAAGGTGAGATGATGGGCGTTAAGATATGTAAACCCTGAAGATAGGCTGTGTGATTCCCAATAATACTGAAGTACTACTAAATACACATGTATTGAAATAATACTAAGACAGTCTGAATTGTTTCAGTCATGGCTGCCCTTTCAGGCAGACAGCATTTTGTAGTTCTCATTTCCAACACCTTATATAAACAGCTGGATTTGGGATTTAACATGGGATGGATCTCTTTCCAGTAGCAGTGGAAATGAAAATAAATAACATACTAACAGCAAAATCTAAAACATGTTTGAAAGAATGTAATCAACTTTGCAAGCTTTAAAATCTGCTTGGGGGGGGGGAGGGGTGAGGGGGAGACGGATGGTTGCATCCATCAAATTATTTTCATCTATCTTAGCTTCTTAACACTAGGTTTCAAGCACCATGTAATCCACAAGAATGAAAATAATATCCATTTCAAATGCGTGAGGTTGCCAGGCTGCTTTTGTTCACATGAGCTATTGCATGAGAAAATATTCAGTTTGCCCTTATCTCCTGCATCTTCTCTGAGCTAATATATTGGCATCAATTTTCCAAAAATACATTCTCCAAAAATACATTATCTTTGCAGAAGTGATTTTAGGTGCATCTTTAAATGATTTTATGTTTTTATGATAGGCTTTGAAGAGAATAATGAGCTGTCTTTGTTTTCCTTCTTCAAAGTGACACTAAAACTTTAGGCTGAATTTTGAGACATTTGTGTTCTCTAACTGGGCATTTTTAACATGACTTTGTCCCTTTCTGGATTAGTACTACTCTACCAAATCACTCAAAGATAATCATTTTACCATGTGTCCAGTATGCCTCCTAATTTCCTGCTTTATAATTCCTATAAAGTACTTGATTAACTTCTGAGGTATTCTGGATAAGGTTGTCCTAAGTCTCGTTTAAGTATCCTCAAAGCAATTTAGCAAGCCTTGCTGCCTTCACAGCATTAGTGTTCTTTTAATGTTGCATTCTGATGATAAACCTTATTTTAAATAAATAAACCCCCAACACTGAGCATACATTTTGATCAGGCTAATTCTGATCTCCTATGCATTAATATGAATGAAAAGGATTAGCATGAGAAAATTTGCAATTTCTAAAAATGCTGGAAGCCTTAGCTTGAATAACCATGTTAAAATTTTGCGTTGGTTTGTTCATCCTTAAAGGCTTGTTTTGTTGTTTGCTTTTTCTTTTTTTTTTTTGCCCCAAGTTATAGCAAAGTATATAAACTCAGAGAAAGGCTGAGAATATGGAATATATTTAAGAAGTTGAAACTTTAATGATATAAGTTGGAGATATGAGAGTTAGCAGGCATTTTTATTCTGAATTTCCTACATGGTTGGTTTGTGCTTTTTTTTTGTTTTGTTTTGTTTTTTTTTTCCTCCTTCCTTTGTTTTTTTTTATTTATTTATTGAGACTTTTATCCCCATCTGGCTGGGGCTGGAGTGTGGGATGTGTGGAGAGGGTTGAAGAAGCTGTTCACCCTGGGGATGAGATGAAGCAGCAAGTTGTAATGTCTAACTACTACCTATTTGAAGAAGGGAACCATAAGGAAGGAGGCCCCAGGCTCACCTTGAAGATGTGGAGAAGGGCTGTGAGGCACCTTCTCCCTTAATTTATCCTGTGACTGTATGAATTTTGCAGATATTTGCATGAGGAACAGATTTTTTTATTATTTTTTTTCCCCCAGATATATTTTTAAACATGGTTTAAAAACCTCATGAATGACAAATGGTCCCATCCCAAAACACTGTAAGGAGGACATGCAGGGTGTGGGGGAGCCCCACAGAGTGGCTCCTGTAAGGGCATGGGTTTTCTTGCCTGTACACTAATTCAGGATTGTCACTTTCCACACAAATGGAGGTGTCTGGCAACCTTCTGGAAATTGCAGTGATGAATGGTGTCGGGTTTTTGGTTCGTTTCTGCTTTTGCTCTTTGAGATATCCTCTCTGAAACTCGAAGCGTCTGCAGTTTCCTTGCCCAAGCATCTTAATTGTAAGCTCTCCACTTCAGGTCATGACAATGAGGAAAATGCTTTGTCAGAATATCATCCATCAAGGATGAACGCAATGTTAGTGACAGCTCAGAAGTGGATGAGGTGCAGCCATGTGAGGGTTGCTGCACGTCTCACTGCCCTGACACTGATTTATCATATTTTTTTTTCTTGCACTTTTGCTCTAATTCACAAGGTGCTAGGAATTGAAGACGACATGATGGACCATGTTTGCTCCCTCAAAATCTGTTCCTCCTGATCAGTGCCATCTCCCTCTGTCCCACCTTCTATTACCTAATACCTAATATATGTCAACGCATTGTTGTTACCATCTACAAATATTCCCCATCGTTATTAAACAAATGAGATGCAACTGCTAGACAGAGTTAGCCAGAGTGCCTAGCTGGAGAGGGGAAGAAATTAAAAAAAATAATAATAATTTTGAAAGAAGTTGTCTTGTTTACTGTGCCAGGGACACTGGATAATTAGGGCATGGATTTTCTTGACATACCATCTTAGATGGTGCTGTCAGAAAATGTATGTCTCTCTTGAGATTTGGAGCAGGAGTGGAAATGCAGAAGCATGTACCAGGAACATTTACTCTGCAGCAATCTGGGACTTTGCAGCTCCCTGTCTGCGTGACTTTGACCTTGTATTTGCTGTTCTTTAGTTGTGCTACTCCTGGTCTGCAGGACTGGAGCTGACCTGGGACCTGAGGAAATATCTGAACAAAACTGTGCTGCTGTTCCCATGAGGGAGCAGAGCACTTGGTGCAGAGGATTTAAAATTGCTTCTAGGGGATACTGAATATGTATTTCCTATTGAAGCTAGCCCCTGCTGCCCCTGCAAATAGCTAGAGCTGCATTAAACCAATATGTTACGATTTTACCACAGTGGTGTCATTTTGACTTTCCACATGTTTCTGCAGAACCGTTTATATACATATATATATGAATTGATTCAACTCCCTAGGCTGTTGCTGGGAGCTTGTCACTAGAAAATCCTATTTTCAGAGAGAAACAACATGAGAACAAGAAAATTCAGACACTGTGGGATTTGTTTGGTGCTTCTGAGGACTGTGAACACCATTTCCTCCAGAAACTGTTCCAGCTTCTTTTTGGGAGATTCCACAGCTACAGGGACACGAGGAAATAATATACTCATCTAACAAAGGCACTCTGAATGTTGTGCACCTCTTTCTGTGGAGAATTGAAATACTTACAGGCCCTTGAAGCACCAGGTATTTGTGACGTTGACCTTTCCCCCTCCCCCTCTTAAAAAAAAAAAAAAAAAAAATCGTATTGCAGAATGCTGTGAAATATCTTCATATGAGACAGAAGCCCTGCACCCTAGGTAGCAGCCCAGCTGCCACCTGCTGAACTGAGCCTTTGCTTTTGAAGGTTCCCTGGCAACCAAGGTGACATATCTGATCACCTTCTCTTTTAAATGTTAATATAGTTTTGTGATTAATGTAAAAATGCTGAGAAGGAAAAATGCAAGGCATCAATAGGTTATTTTGTGGGATTTATTTACTTGCTAGAGTGATTGGTGTGTGTGAGGTGGGCAGTCTGGAGATACAGCGAAGGTTCTCCAACTGTTTTCTACCAGGGTCAGGACTAAGCTCCGTGTTTCTCTTGCATTTGGTGAATGAACATAGGTGGCTTCATGCTAATGCCCCCAGTATGCCTTGAGAAGCCTGCCCTTTAAATATATGGTGGGGTGGATGGGACAGAAGTAGAAGGGTATAGAGACTCTTGAGTTGGTCTTAAGTGGGAGTTGCATCACTGGAAGTCTATTCACTGGATTTCGTAGTACAAGCAGTTTCTGCACTGCAGCATAACTGATGGGAAGTCCCAAGGAGCAGTAGCCAGGACATCTTTGTCCTATGGCACTTGAGCAGCAAAAAAAATCTTCATAGCAAGAAAAGGAAGTTGCATGATCTAACCTTAAACACCCTCCAATCCTTCACCCAGAATGTCATGTAGTATATGACGTCATATAATGAGCTCTAAATTAAAAATTATGATTTATGCTTAGGTTTAATTTGAATTATAACATGCTCATCTTCTACAGGGAATTCTCTTATACCTGTTGTGGATCACAAAATATTGGAAAAAGGACTTTTTTTGAGCATTTTTATTTGTCAGTCATGCTGACGAATTCTCCCAAGCTTTTGATGAATGGGATAATAAAAGTAGCTACCTACACAAATGTGGAATCTAAATCTAAATTTGTGCTGAAGAGACTGGCAAAAATATTAATGATCTGAATTGGAGCAGCAGCAGGCAGGTAGCTGGACTGTCGCTCTGGAGAGCACATGTCTCGATGCCTATAACTTGTGTGTAATGATTTTGCTGTCAGGGCTGTGTAGATTAGGGGTATGAAACCAATTTATAGTATGCTGGCATGAACTCTAGTCTTAAAATGGTCACCAGAAAGTAATTTTTCTAGTAAGAGGTATGATTTTATCGGTTGATGCTTGAACAAACGGCATCTCTATTGGGAAGGCTTGCTCATAAAACAGTACCAGGGAAATGCCTTTATTGGCAGATATAGGCTGAAGTGGTAAGTGGATGAGCTCAGATACAGAAGCAGTAACAGCATACTGATTTCCCTCCACTACTAATAATTTAATACAGCTGATGTCCTGTGAGGACTTCTCATAATTGCAGTGTATGAGCTAACATGGCATTAATCACTGAGCATCTCTCCAAGTCACCCATGTGTTTTGTGGAAAGAACAATAGCACAATGAATTGGTCATCATTATGCAGGAAACCAAAGCCTGCCTAATCAAAAGGTTGGATTTCTTGTTTTCAAAGCTGCAATTAAACTACTGAAAGAACTGTAGGAGACAGTTCTTCTGCTGAGTAGATATGCTCTGAGAAGTTGCCCAGGAATACCCTATGTAGTTTAAAAAAAATAACCTTCCCAGTTACTCTCATGAGTGCATTTCATGAAGATTTCAATAATCTCTCATGGTAGGCTCTAAACATAACATGATTATCAAGACAGGAATAATGTCTTATTTCAAATAATGTCCATTTTGCTCATGAATAAAAAATCTAAAGCTGCTGAAAGATAAGGAACATGTGGTGATTATGTGGTGAATCACTTAGCTACTGGAAAGATTCTCTTGTTAGGTTTGCAGACAGGAAATGTTTGTTTAGCTCCTTTGATCTGCAGATGCCAAGTTGTCTTGGAGAGGGAATAGCCATTTCTCATTACTTAGATTTTCAAAAAGCATTTGATGTGGAAAGGTATTAGAGATATATTCTCTGAGTTTCAAAGGGTATAGATAATACATCACATGCAGTAGGAGACACCGCTGTTGTTCTCTGGAAGATTAGACAGGGCTATCTTAACATCATCAGGGGATTTTAAAACAGGCATTGAAATGTATTTGTTCTGTCGCTTATGAGGAATATTTGAAGCTTGTTTGATTTGATTATTTCAGAACTTGTGCATAAGCTCATTTATCTAATTATTGTATTGACCATTTTCTTATTGTATTGAGTTTTAATAGTCCTGAGATTAATTAGATGTGCATAAAGAGCAGCTGAGAGAGATGTGAAGCTTTTGTTCTGAATCCTTTCTGTGCTGCTTTTAAAAGAAAGAGATGAGAGATAACTGAATGCAATCAAAATGCAGTCATGCTCTTGATTAACAATATAATTAGCTAAAATCTGAAAGTTTTATAGGGAATATCTGCACTTGATATACAGTGTTCTGAGCTGACTAGACAGGCAATGTTTGAAACTTACTTTATTATTTACAAATGTGATTGAAGGTTTTAATAATAAAACTGTTTTTTTAAAAGTTAAAAAAAAAAATAAAATAAAATAACCCAAACAGGAAGGTATGCTGGTTTCATTCGTTTTATGCTAACCCCAAAAGGGAGGGTTTAGTCTCCACCTGCAGCTGTTCTACAGCCAGCATTGCCCTAGCACTTCCAATGCACACACAATCAGATGTTCATCAGCTTCACAGAGAAATGTAGAGGAAAAGAGGAAAAACGTCTTTATCCTGGGATCAGGACCTTCTCTTGAAAATGCATCAGCTTAGGTGGATGCTTTTAATTAGACACAGATGGAGGAGGGATGGTGCAGGTGGGAGAGCGCTGACCTGGGGCAACAGTGGCTGGCAGCAAGGGGGTTGTGCAGGAGGTGATTGTCTCTTTAGCAAAGAACTGTTTTACATTCTCATTTAGCAATTCAGAATTAGGCAGAAAAAAATATCTTTAAGAATACAGGTGATGGAGAAAAAAAAAAAAAAGAGGCTTTTAATAAATTTTCAAAAATGTCTTCCTGTTTTATCTCAGTATAAGGGAAATATTAGTGAAAACTTTATTGCCAATGGATATTTGAAATTATGTATTTCTACACTGAGTGAAAATCATACTTTGCTTTCAAATAAAAAAGGCATTGTAATCATTAGTGTTTGTGAATACTCTGCTTGTTGAAGAATACAGCACAGGATAGAGAATTGACAAGTGACATCTTACTTACATTTTGTATAATATGCATTCACTTTCAACTTTAAACAGAAAAGCTTAAAAAAAACACCATCATATTTGAAGTTGCAGAATGGCGTAAGTGTGATAGTAATGAATCTGTATGATCTCACAAAATAGAATATATTTTCTTACTGTTCTAGAGGAACAGTGTACACTTCAAGATTTAAGTACCTCTGCTCCAAAATTTATACTGTATAAAACCCTGAATCTTTGTGCATTTGCATGTTTGCAATGTGTTTCTTACAGTCTCTTCTTTTGTCAGTTTTAACTTATCAAATTCTACTTAGCTGCACTGCTGAAAATCATTAAAAAAAAAAAATGGTAGACTAGAAAGAAAGAAAATTTGTTTTGCTGTGCAAGTGAAACTTCATTTCAAAGTCTGGAGGAAATCTAGCTCAGCTATAATGATTTTCTTGGAAGTTTTGATCTTACTTTTTATAATGAGAAGTAGATTGATTTTTCTTCAATACATTTTCCATGCCCATAAATCCCTATTGTACATGAAGTACTCCTTTGTGGAAAGAATTAAAGCTATAGATTTCCTACTTGCAACATTCTTATAGCCTATAAATATGCAAAGGTAAATTCCAATAAGGAAAATACTTCTACTAATAAACGTCTTTTCTGAGAGTAATTTTGGATAAAATTCTTCATTGATTCACCTCGTAGACTTGCAAGCCAGAAGAGAAAGTATCATTTTCTTGCATAAGAGACTCCCCGAGGGACAGATCCATTCATCTCAAGCAGGGGCCTAGGGAGAACAGCAGCAAGGGCTTGAGCTCAGAAAAAGATGTCCCAGTTCAGTTCTGTCCTGGTGTTGTTGATGCACTGCTTCCCTTTCATGCTTAAAGTCTCTCCTCTATCCCAAAGTGCTGAACCACAACAGAGGGCTTGTTCGATTTATGCTGAAATGTCTGATAGTTAGAAATTAATTGTGCTTGCAGCTATTTCTTCGTGGGCTCATAAAAATTCCTTTTAACTCTGCACAGCCCTTCTGTATTCAGAAATTCTCCGGTGCACCATCTGCTCAGGGCTTATGGACATCTGCAAGTTACCTCTCTGTGACAATGGTATCCGAGAGCTGTGCATCTTCAGCATACGTAACTAGCTGTCTCAAAGCTGACTACTACTGAGAATGCAAAAATGATTCTAACACAAAATGTGGTCATGCTATGGAAAAAAATACAGGAGCATACTTGCAACTGTTTACCTTCTGTTAAGCTTGTTGCTACTAAATTAATTCTGGAAATGTGATCATTTCATTCTCCTAAAATGGTAATTCATACATAGGATGTGTTCTTAGTGCTTTAGATCATTTGAAAACACTTTTCTTAATTTATCACCTGCTTTCCAAAAATCTCAATTTGTAATTCTTGTACTGTGCAATCAAAAAACTGTATTACTGAAGAGGCTGCCACTCAAAATTTGCCTTTCCTCCTGTCATGTGCATGTTGGAAAAAGTTTCCTATGAATTGTGATAGCGGAATTCACTGGGACCAGTTCTGTTCCAGGTCTGATCCTACTTTCACATCTCTAAAAACATGAAAAGTGCCTCCGAATATTCACTGCAAGTTATCTGATCAGCTGTAATCCTACTAGCAAAACCAGAATGCAACTATTATTGGGTGGATTTACAGGTTGCTAAAGAGTCTCTCCCTTAAATCATTGTGCTCCTAAAATGAGTTTTGTAATGCAGGAGCACGGCTGAGATGAGGATGCCCTGACTGCAAGGTACTGAAAGGCTACTGCTATACTTCCCTCTCATCAAGCAGAGAAGAGATCATTTGAGTTCTGTAATCTGTTGCTGTTGATAGCTGACCTAATTTCTGAGTGCAGATATGATTTAGTAGCAATCCCATCTCTTAGATAAAGGCATTGAGTAGAAATGGTGTGTGTTGAATGGTTTCTGCCAAGAAGGTCAGCAAGTTCTTAAGGGAAAATATTTGATAGATGCAATTAAATGTACAAGGCTTCTGCCTATTGCTTATCGACGGCTTCTAAAATGAAATGATTTTCTCTCAAGCTTGAAGGTCATTTCTGATACGTGTCTTGGCACTATACTCAGGATCACTTCAAATAAAATGCCAGGAGCAGGAATGAAAAATTAAGAATGTTTATATGCTGCAATTACAAAAAACAAAAACAAAAACAAAAAACAACCAAAACTTCCTATCCTTCTCCCCCTTCTCTCCCTCCCCCCACAAAAAAAAAAAATTACCCACCAAACCAAAAACAAAACAAAAGGGAAGCTTGTTTAATGAGGCTCAAGTGTCAGAATGCAACTTTGGGGCACATCCACAGTCATGACTGACTACAGCCTTACTCTTTACTTGTCCATGTTGCACGCTGATAGAGAAGAAAACTGAACCTCATCTGACACCCTTTATCTATTTAAAATAATTGCTTCCACTAAGTTGCAGGGTAAAAAAATTTAGATGTGTAATTAGACATCTCCCTTGATGAAAAATCAATCCATAAGTTTGGATGTCTTTTTTTCTTTATTTTTTAACATAACCAATGCCATCTGGAGGTAACCGGAGCTCCTAAACTTAAGAGCTACAGAACAGCTTCAACAGACCTGGGCCCTGAGGTTCAGTTGTCATGCCTGGTGTAATGTCATAACTCATTAATTTTCAGAAATATAAATTTATAATGCAATAGAGCAGGCATAAATATTTTTGGCATTTGATGTGGGGGCATTAGAAGACAATCAGGACAAAACTGTACTTGGAGTGGCCTTTTTGGAAACATCAATGAACATCAATGTTATGCCTGCTTATTAAGAGCTGTCAACTGCTGGATGTGGTGGGTTGTCTTGCTTTGTATCTCTGTGAGGTATTTGTTCTTCATTCTACAAGTTGTAAAAATAGCCCCCTTGAGTCTGAGGTCAGACTTCATGCTTTCCTTGCACATTTCATTAATGAAATAGGAAATTTGCTATTGCAATGCAGGTGAAAGAGGGTAATAGTTTTTTGCTTTAATATATTTTTATACACTTACATAGTGTGCTTTTTATTGGTTGGTTTTCTGTGTTTATACTCCTCACCCTAAATACTCTGCTGCCCTGCTTTCCATTACAAGGAAATTAAGTAATATGCTAAATTTAATCTTACTGACACCAAGCTAGATTCAGAGAACCCCAAAAGACCTTTGTAGATCTATTTGCAGTCTCCCTTTCTCTTGTTTCTGCAGTTCCATGTAGATGCTCATTGCATACAGCAGAAATGGGCATGGGACAGACAGCTTGAGGGGAGAGGCTCCAGCTCTGCTAGGAGCATTTGGAGCTATAGTGTGTGGCATTCTTGGGTGAGCTCACCTTCCTTTCAAATGAGACTGATGACTTGGAAAGCCCTTATCAAGAGCGATAATGCATTCTGGAAGATGGATGGAGAAATTCTTGCCATGCATAATACATGTTGCCTCCAAGGACAAAGTAGTTCTTGTAGGATGTTAATGATGGAGATAAGATGGAAATTCCCACCTTAAATTCAGATCCATGGTACCATTCATCAGCTGGTGAGATGTGGAAGCTGGAAGGCTAAGATTTCTCAGTGGACATTTGCTGAGTTCTGCCAGGATGGAGCTTGGGGTGTCATGACTGTAACAGTGCTTCAGCTAGCTCTGCTTGTGGATTCAGTCCTTTTAGGACCTGGGACCTACCTAGAGCTGCTTCAGCATTTTGGGCTGGTAGCAGCATCAGATGCCAACAAACACATGTGCACAAAAAATGCCAAAGGCCCCACTTCCATATCCATAGATAAAAGCTACTGAAGTACCTCCTCCACAGGCCACTGGGCCAGATCCTGTCTTCAGACCAACGAGCTGGATGTTGGACTGAGGATATTGCATTAGAAAGTGTGAATCAGTGCAGGAGGAAAGTAGACTTTGGGAAAGGGGCTGAGATGTCCATCTGTTCCCTGTATTTGTGCATACTGAGTCTGTCACTTGTATCCTGTCACGTACCCTTCCTCAGGAAAGCCTCCACTCTGGGGGAGGCTTCATACCATAGTCTTCTCTGTGCTTGACGTTAGAAACTTCTATAACAATTTTAGTCTATGGTCAGTCACTAAAAAATAAAAATTAAAAAAAAAATGCATGAAGACCTTATAAAGTCTTTATCCTTTGACACTGGGAGTGCTGGTACATATGCAGGCTCAATGTGGGGATGTGCATGTGGTTGATACCAGCACCAAGGCCTGTGAAGTGCCCCAGGGTGCATCATTTAAAACATGTCTAGTAAGCAGCTTTCAAATGAATGAGGCTTTAAATGCAATAAAAATACTCAGGGAAGGAGCACTGTTATTCTTAGTCTTTTTTGACGCATTCCTTCTGTTCAGTGGTATGTTTTAGCAGCATGTGCTGGTGTTCAACAACTATACATGGATGTATCCAAGGTTGTCCTTGATTTTAAATAAATAAATAAAATTACCTGCATCTTGTGAACATAACCTGCAAAAGGGTTGCCCCAAACAAATAAGCTCAATATAGATGCTTATGTGTCCAGTACATCTAGGACTACTTTCATCCACATATAGCAGGTTTCATTCTGTCCTCATGTGATAATAGGAAGTAAAGAACCCCAAGTATGTTTGCTTTCTCTGTAAGAGAATTTTCCAGTGTGTCTGTAAGACCTAGGTGGTCTTTTTCTGAATAACATTTATTGAACTGCCATTAAAGCCAGATTTTATTTATTTATTTATTTATTTATTTTCTGTTAGGTGTAAAATTTCCTTGCTCTCCACCTGTGTTGTGGCTGTTTGAACAAGAGCAGATGTGTATATACTACCAAACTGCAGAAAAACCCTCAGCTGCGAGGCTTCAATATAAGTGAGATTCACACAGAACAGATTAACTGTGGGACTGTGGAACAGGTTAGCAGATGGCCAGCAAAGTCTGGCATTATTCTGGCCTGGCAATCCTGCCTGGCATGGATGCTTGTGTGGGTGATGAAATGGATGGATGACGTGCTAGCATCTGGTGCATGAATGTGCAGCGGTGGTATTGCATGGCTCTTGCTAGTAGTGCTAGTAAAACAGCATTTTTAGATTGCATTAGCACAAATGGCCATGTGAGCAGACATTCTGTAAATCCATGTTAAATACAAATTCACAAAGTGATTAGCAATTAACTCTTAGTTCCCCCACCTCAAGATGAGAAATAGCCCTGTCTGTGACTGTTTGCATGTTGTGCTCTTGGGCATTTTTTTCAAGCTGCATAGCCCCTCATCTTCCTCTACTGTCCTTGACAGAGCTGCCATCCTTCTGTCAGAGATTTGGCAGGGGGATGCTGGTGGTGTGGGGTCTGTTTCTGCTTTCAAGGAGCACATGTGGCACCAGCAGTGAAGGCAGCAACCTGCAGGTCAAGCATGAAATGCTAGGTTTGCTCTGCAGCATCAGATACCTGGCAAAATTTCCTAGTGGACAATATACTAAAGTACTTGAATACTCTGAGGAGGTGATTAAGGACAAATGAGACACATCTCACAGCCTGGGGCTCAGCTGATCCTGCCTGAGGCAAGAAAATATGTTTGCTGGACCTGTGAGGTGTTTTCTGTGATTCTGCAAACCTGTCATCTAGGGTCACGTCATGTTGCCCAGTGCACTCTGATGGCTCTCTCCTCTCATGGGCTTCTGCACCGTGCTCAGCATAGGGGCATCTGAAAGCTGAGTGCTACGCAGAGCCCTCAGCCTGAGGGCAGAGGGGCCATGAAAGACTGAACCCAGGAGGAATTTTCCATGCAAATAACACCTCCAAGACGGAGTGGCATGGTGGTACCATGTCTCTCAGCACTAGGGTGAACCTAGGCCTTGGACCTGGACCTGCACTTGGCTTGTGCAAGGTGAGGGGATCATCATTGTGCTGAGCTGCATGGGGGCCAGCAGTGTCCAGCTCAACCAAGAGTGAGCGTTTGAGAATTGTTATGGGGAGAGTATCTTTCTAATCCTACATGGAGAGAATGCCCACATGAGACAATAGGGGAACAATGTGCACTTCAGAGCTGATGCAGTAACTTGTTTTTAGAAAAAAACAGTTGTGGACTGGCTGCCATTCTTCTTTCTCAGTCACCAGGATGAACAACTCAGTTTAGGAGTCAGCTTTTATACTTGGAGCCTTGTCACCTTGTGAATGGAATAGCTCATTTACTCTAAACTAAATGTATGGCTTTGTATGCCACAAAGCATCAATAAGCACTACTTAACCCAGCCCACATGCAGTGGCATTACTCTGACTCAACAGCCCACTTCTTCTGCCCCTCAGAAACCTTGTTTGTGTTGCTGGGACTCCTAGTCAAGGCACGTGGCTTGTTGTGGAAGCCACATCAAAAAGGAAATTTGCTCCAAACTCTGCTTTTGTTGCCTGTAATGTGGAGGTAGTAATTATACTTGTATCACCACAGGTTAGAAAAACTTTTTTTTTTTTTTTTTCTTCAGAATTTCTATTTTAATAGAAATATGAATGTTCTCTCACCTTGCCTTGATGGAAAGAGAAGTATTGTATTATTGAGAAATGCTATGTTCATGGTTGGGCTGTAGTAACAGAAAACTGTTCTTTCCAATCTGTTTGAATTCAAGACTGATAATATTGTAATTCTGGAGAAAAAACCCTTATAGAAACTGAAGTATGGATCTAGATTCAATATTCAAACGGGTTTGTGTCAGGGCCTGAATGTTGTTTGTTTGTTTGTTTGTTTGTTTTTGTTTGTTTGTTTGGATGGTTTTTTCCTGTTTCTGATGAATGTTTTTTTCTGAACTTTAAAGTACAGGTGTTTAACTCTTTTTTCTTAGTCAACAGCATTGCCAAACTAAGAGTAGCTTTTGATGAAATCACAGGTTTGAGGAAAACATGCTAAGGCCAATGATAGGCTGTTGCTGGCACCTAGATTCAATTTTACTCTGAAATACAGATTTCATAAAATGCTTTGTGGCTTCACTGAGCTGTTTCAATTTTCTTAAATCAGTTTTGAAAAAATATTTTAGCTTCTTCAGCCAGTCAATTTTCTTGCCTTTTTGACCTTTAAATTCAATCTGTTGTACCCAAATTAGTTGGCACAGAACAAAAATACAATGCTGGAAACTTAACTGCCTTACAGAAGCAATGGGCAAAATTCTGCTTGCTGTACAAATCTGGAACAAACCTAGTGTCTTCATGCCAGATCATCCTGACTGTGAGGTGAAAGCAAAAGGGGGCCATTTATTTTGATGCCAAATTACATATGAATGCTGTATAATTCATGGTCTTGCAGAACATCACTTTCTGCACATAGATGTTTAGGTGTTGAATAGAATATATAGCAGAGATACATTGGCACTAAACTTTCAAGCATTGGTACTGCAACTGCTAAACAGGATGCTGCTGTTTTAAAAGGTGCTATGCCTGTAAGATTTGCTTATGGCACATTTGCCATTTTTTAAGATAGTTATAAATGTGCCTATAATGTATCTGAGGCTACAGTAATTAAATATATAATTAATAAAGCATGATGCAGTTTAAAGATGTGTTCAGACTGTAACTGATGAGATAATACATTTAATTTCTACTTTAATAAAAGATATTACAAAGCAAAATGCAGGTATCTACAAACGAAAAGCCCTTGTTTACCTATTGGGAGGGAGGTTGAATTTTATTGTCCATCTAATTGCTTGGCTGAAGATTCTGAGATTTAAAGTCCCATTTCCCACCCCTGTAGGGATGTTAGATATTGTTTCCTGGCCAAATTCCAAGCAGAAGAACGAGTTTCTGCATACCAACATGCCCCTGCTGCTACAGCTGTATATACTTCTTGATGGTTTGCTCTGAAAATATTATCGTAGTATTGCTTTTGCTTTCTGCTCCACAGGCAGATGATGTGACAGAGTGCCAGTCTGTCAGACCCTCTGCCCTATGAGTTGTAAACTGGTAGCCCGAGGGTCTCCTAACTCCACCAGACTATTACCCCATTTTACAGCCAGCAGGAGCCAAATGAACCTGATGTGTAAAGGTAGGATGAAGCTAGGGGCTGGCTGTGAGCCTCTGTATAGTCCTAGAAAATGCCAAGGTCCTTTGGAAAAGCTTTGTCAGAACTTATGGATAATGCACATTGAAGTGGAAGCCCCTTAAGTATTAATGACAGAAAACCTTTGTCCTATCTTAAATTACATTTAATTTAAATTACATTTAATTTATTATTTTTTTTTTTTTTAAATTAGTTTGAAGGCAAAATGCTAATGTGCAAAATGACAGTGTCATGTGTATAAGTGCTATAGCACCTGCTCAGCACCATTGACATGGGCGATTTTTTCCAAGCCTCCAGCCCTCACCAAATGCCTTTCTGGAGTGGAGACAGCCTGCATCTTTTATCCCAAATTTTCATCCTCCTTCAAGGAAGAGACAAAGATCCAAATCCTTGTTAACAAGGTACAGGGGCTGAATGTTACTTAGTTGGCCATCCTGAGGGACTTGCAGAGCTTCTCTAGCTCTGTACATGGGCCTGGTAGTGCACCTATGTGGGGAAACCTGTGGGGAACAGAGCTTTACCTGACTTCAAGCTCAGGGCTGGGCTCACATCTTATCTCTCATCAACAAGGCAAATCTATGGCAGGGATTTGTTATGCAGAGCAGGACAAAAATCCCAGAAGCACAAAGCTAATTTCTTTTGCCTTTTTGCCTGTGGGTGATGCAGGCATTGCAGCAAGGATCAGGCCATTTTAACTGGGGGGCCCTCACTGAGTCTGCAGCCATCCTGCTGATTTATGGAGAAGCAAAGAAAGTGGTGAACTAGTCAGGACAGGGGGTGAGAACATAAATATTCTAGATTTTCCCCTACAAAGAGTAGTAATTTACTGAACATCCGAAGCTTCTAATCAAGTATATAGATCACTCTTCCTCCTTCTCTCTCTTTTAATAAGGTTTCTAGAGTAAAGGAAAGGTGTGAATTTGGTCAGACTGTCCTCAGAGGATTAAGGCAAATTGTGTAAGCTATATTTAATTCAATTAATCATTCCAGATAGGTCCTAAATCATGTCGTCAACCTATTTGATTCCACAGGCATAATCCTTAACATACAGCCGCCTTGCACAATAAGCCAGGGAGACACTCAGTTGCATTCAAGGGAAATAAATTTAATTATAAACACATCATAGAGTTGAACATTTCCTGAATTTGGAATTCAATGTCTTGTCAGCCTTCCAGCTGAACTCCATCAAACTTTTATAGGGAAGCAGACTGTCCTGAATTTATATGCGCTGGCAAATGCATTAACTGAAGGATAGTATTAAAAGAAAGTCTTCATTTTTTTAAACATTTTAAAACTTGAAGCTACTTTCATCTTCTGGTAGAACTACTCATGGTGTTAAGTAAAGCCATGAGTGCATGTTACTAGAACTTGTCAGAAGAGGGAGAAATACAAAAATCCACTGGGTCCAGGTAGCCACACTATCACACTCAAAATAATGAAGGCTGAATCGGGGCTGGAGGTATGTGGAGCTAGAACAAGCCCTTCCCAGCCTGGATGGGCTGCCAGAATTTAACTACCGATTTCATCAGTGAACCACTGACATCTCTTAACTGTATTTAAATGCTGGAGGCCCCTTTCAGTGCTGGTCGTTACTCAGTGATTCTAGCAAGGACTTCAAATGTGTGGGGTTGATCTTACCATGATTGCTGTGACTTCATAAGTTGAAATATACAGGGATTGGAAATAACCCAGTGAGCCATGATCTGGTGTGCAAATATGGAAAAGCGTTCTGCTGAGAAAGGCACTAGGCTCCTATGTAGGCGAGCAAGACACGCCCTGGGTGTCTGCAGGAGGATTTACACCCCAGCTCTGAGAGCTTTTTCTGACCAGCGAAGCCCTGTTAAAAGTAATACAACACATTGTAGGACTTCTGTTTTTCTCTTTTTCTTAGCTGTTACTATGAAGTATTTTCTCCTCAGCCTTACAGATGTCCAATTCTTTCTGGATTCCTTTAGGAGGAATGACCGATGACTTTATGCTGTGACTTTTTTTTAGCACAACCCCTAGGTTATGCTAAATATTCCATAATTTATAATGATCAAAAGAATCTGCTGTTTTCAAGGAATTTTGTGCTTTCCAAGCTCTATGAAAAAAGAGAAAAAATAATTATGAAATTTCAACATTTTTTCAAAGACAGTGTTCTGAAAACTAATTTTCATATTGAAATGTGAGGGTGTTATAGTTTAAAGGATTACCAAAGTCGTGTGTGCTCATTGCTTCACCAGTGCTCAAGTGAGAGGCCAGGCAGCAAGCAGCAAAGGTGTGAGCTGCCAAAAGGATGCCTCAGCTCCAAGGAGCTCAGAGGGGCAAAGAGTCTTGGTGTTCTCAAAAGAAGGCATCTGTATTAGTGTATTATGTGTCATAAATGTATAATGGGGAAAAACTGTTCTGATAATAGCTTCATTTAGTTCAGAATAAATTTTTAATCTTCATTTTTTGCAGGTTTAATTATTAAAGCCAGTTTCACACTAGTCAGGGTGTTTTGTGCTAGCTTGGACTCTTCTTGGGGAAAAGAAACACATTTAGGTGACAGTTTTCCAGGAATCTGCCAGCTGCCCCTTGCAAGTTTGGCTTTTCCCATCTTCTCTGGTTTTGATTTAGCCCGTCATTTCCAATGTTGTAATGTTAAGTAGGTTTTATTTATAATCAAATCAAAGTTGTGCAAGACTCAAAGGTTTGTGGTGACTTCTTTGTGGCTTTTTTGTCTGTGATAGCATAGGACATAGTGATGTGTTTTATGTGTTTTTGTTACTATTGTTTTTATTTATTTTTATTTTGGTTTTCTTCAGCTCTTCTGTAATCTTGTGGTGTTTTTATCCCCTGAGATTGAGAAATTTCAAGTTGAGGAAGAAGAGATCAGACTTTCTTCCTGCCAGGGAAATGCTCTGAAATGGGTGCTGGGAGAGGCATAGCTGCTTGGTAGGAATGGAGGGAAGCAGCAGAGAAAAACTGTGATACTGAGAACAAGCAAACAGAAAAGTCCTGGTGCAAATCTCAGGGGAGGAAAAGGCCATGTGCTCCCCCTTGTGTAATACTGCTTTCCCAAACAGCCTACCAAACATTACCTTTTCACATTACATTTTAATTTAGGTTGTGACCACTTTTACTAAGTGCCCTTTAAATATGCTTTATAATGCAGAGGAAATAATAGAGGTAATTATCTGTTCAACCTTCCACCGAAACCTCATGCATGAACTAGAAAATCTCTGTTTAAGTCAGAGGAAAGGAGAGAGGAGAGACCGAGAACTGCTTATTGGCTTTTTTCAATAAGTAGCATTGCTTGGGGACAGTTATTCCACCTGATATTTTATTAATGGTTTCCCCATGCTTGCCTGGGCTGTCAGCAGGGCAGATGTAGGACAGCAGCTACTGCCTGGGGTGGGCAAAACTTACTCGTGCCATGGAGAAGAAGCACACAGCTGCCAAGCTGCATCGGGACCCATTATTTTTATATGACATCTTTATCTGTGCAGGATTTGCATCCGTCTCAGGTAACCCTGAGACGCTTCACCAGAAAATTCAACTGCTTCTAGCTTGTATTTTTTTTCTTTTTCTTTTTATACACTTGGTAATTTCCCAGGAAGAGTTAGGTTTTCACTGGTGAACCATTCAGAAACATTCATAATACATTTTACTAAGGGTTGTACAAAAATCATTCTTTCTTAAATTATATAATATTTTTTATTTACCAGAAACTAGATACTGTCAATGAAAACTAGGTGTTAAATGTTTCAGTGATGGTTTTGAAAGTGTTTTAGTAAGCATCTCACTAAAATTATCACTAACTCTGTAGAAATATTTTCCATTGATAATTTTTCTATCATAATTAGGACAGAATACTCTGGCTGAAGAATACCCTAAATTCTAGATGAAGATGTCTTCACTGTTACAAGTGCACAAAACTAAAACAGCATATACTGACATAAAGATGACATTATTGCCTGTGATTAAACTCTTAGACTATAATCTGTTTATCTTGAAAACAGCAAGGATGACCACGCAGGTCTTGCCAGGGATGGCAAGATATCATCTGACAGGACAGATGTAAATGACTGTGGCTGCTTTGGGGATGTGCATGCTGAGAGATTGCCCAGGAACTGAATGCTGACCATCGTGCCCATGGAAGAACAAGGTGATGGGCTCCTAGTGCATTGTCCTGTGGCTTGTGGGGAGAAAGGTGATTTATCATAAGAGACATTAATCTAGCCAACATACAGAGGGCTCAGGCTGTCAGTGCTAAAATGTCCTTGAAATGTTTTGTAATTATAGATAGCAATCTCCTCATTCCAAAAGTATTAAGTTTGGCAAAGGATAATTTTGTATTTGACATTCTCCTGATGGGAAAAGAGGAAAGATAGGTTTCTAAGAACTGTAAGTGAGTGACTTGCATGGGTACAAATAATTCTGGCTGGATTACACAGCTGTGTGCAAACAAGTGAGGTCCCAGACAAACATAGGGATTGCTTTAAAAATTCCAACTTCAGGGCCTGGAAACAATTATGGGTGGAAAAGCTGCAGAGAGGTTGTAAACAGAAACAGTGAGCGGTGGTTGAGACTTTTTCAAAGAATGAGAGCTTCTCCTTGCCAGCATTTACCTGAGGGAAGTGGGAGAGTTTTTGTCTTCATAATTAACTTTGCTTTCCTTGCATAATACACTAAAGTCAGACCTTTAGGTATATTGTTATGTATTTGCTTGTGCTTTAATTATTGTTAACAAACCTGCCCTTTATGTCCTGTAAAATTACCTCTCTCCTGGAGTTTCTCTCTGCTCTCTTGGAGACAGCAGCTTGCTAATTAGTGTCTCTGCTGGTAATTGCTGCTTCAGAAAGGGTGAGAAGTCTATCTTTTGGAGGGCTTCAAAGCAGACAGAGATCTGATCTCTGCAGTGGGTGTTTAACAGGAAGCTGCACCATGGGGAAAACCTGAGGAGAGAAACCTACAAAGCTGGGCTTTGGTGAAGATGGAAAAAGCCTTTAATGGTATCAGGCATGGACATGCATCAGGATGAAAGAAGCTATGACTCAACTTGTTCAAGAGGGGTAATTCTTCCAAAATATCAATGGTACTCTGTACAAAAGGCACTTCCTTGTGGCTTTACTACTGGCTGTTGGCTGCTCTTTATTCTTAAAGCTGATAGACCTTTTTCATCCTGGTTATTGCACCATGGACTGTCTCAGGCTGTACCTCTCAGGGGCCCAAGAAAAGCACAAATGGCTCTTCTGCAATCAGAGGCAGCAAAACCCATGGTTATCATCCCATCCTTCATTATACCACACTCCTGGAGACAGTCACATGGCTGCACACTGAGTCATCTGCAAGAAAACTGCCTGGCCTGTCTGGCTGGGGAGGAGGAGGAGGAGTACAAATGCACATAAAAGGCTTCCCTCTATGTAGTCACCAGTAAACGCTTGTTATTTAGCAAGGGTGAAGTGCAATCTATTCATGTTCTGCTGCAATGAATTAATGTGACAGATTAGCTCACAGCAATGGATCAGTTCAGGGGAAGCTGGTGGGAACAGCTTGCTTGGAGCTAAGCTTTCTCAAGGTCCTGCAAAAGGCTGTTCTTTGCCCAGTTTTGAGTCGAGTCTTCTTAGTCCATGACATTTTAGCCTAAGGACATCATGACACATAGTTAAATCTTCTTCCTCCATGATCTATCCTGGTGGTCTCAAGACAAGAGAAGAGGTGGGAATCGACTCCTACCCCCTCCCAACACATAATGTGATTATTCTTGAGTAGACTCAAAGGAAGTATGCATAAAGGAGATGATACTCCTGAGATGCAGGCAAACAGTGCTGGTTTCAAGGCAGAGCTTTGCACAGAGTTGCTTACCAGTGCTACAGCAGAGATAGAACATTAGCTGTGAGGCAGTAGATCTGCCAGCTAATGAAGGCTATAATTAAGCATAACACCTGTGTGTAGAGGCTGCAGGGAAGAGGCTTCCAAAAAAGGCTTCCCCACCCACTAGATAGGAGCTCTCTCCTCTGCTTTAGACCAAGCCCAGATCTGAGCATATTGGGGAACACAGAGGGACTGTGGAAGCCCTGGCCACATTGCTGCTAACTTGGCACCACCAGAATGTAGGGTGCTGTAGGGGTCTGTAACCCCCCCCCCCACCTCCATTTCTGCTCACCTTAGCGGTCACAGTGAGTGAGTAGCTCAGCTTTCATCCTGGAGAAAAGCAAAAGGGTGAAGATTACGGCTGTGATTATGGCTCTTTCCACTCCTCCACACCTCTGAAAAAGGATCTTTGTTAGTCTTTATTGTCACTCATAATGAATCCATTTCCATACCCATCACTAAAACAATTTAGGTGCCCGATAAATCACATTACTTTCATTTATATTCAGATCTAATTGATTCCCTGTGTTTATTTTCTCAAGAGCAAAAAAAAAAAAAAAAAAAAAAAAGGCATCATTCACTACCAAGCAGCTTTCTCTACTCACAGCCTTGCTCATTCTTCACTGCAAGCATGTTCTTTCCTCTCTATCCCCAATGAGTTCAGAGGAGCAAAAATCCCCTCTGGTTTATAGGTGAGCATTAATTAGCCCACAACAAATGCACAGGCACTTGCTCTTCTTTTCTTAGGAAGTTATCATGTACAGGTCTTGGAGGAAGAAACGGAAGTCAGGTCAGAGCTATTGTCCCCAGCAGCAAACCTTGCAAATACTGATTTCTCTTGACAGGACCAAGCAGAAAGAGTGGGTTTTGCTACTGGATGCCTAAATACAGGAAAGTGGTCTGGTTTCCTTACAGATCTTCCTTATGCTTCTAAGCCCTTAAAAACCCTTACAAATGTGCAGATATATAGTTGTGCATTTAAATAATAAAGTGTTTTTACTTATTTTCCACATAGGAATGAACAAGTTTCAGTTTCCTCTTTCAGCTGAAAGACAAGATGGTGGGGGAAAAGGCTCTAATCGTATCTGAGGTTTTAATATTTGTCAATCAGTGTTTTCTTATATTTGTGTCAAAGAATGGGACAGAAATAAAAGGAGGAACACATTTATTGTAAAATCTAAGGGACAGTATTTGGATTTTGTATTTCCATAGTGACTTACACATTGATAATATACAGAGAAGGATCTGAAAACAATTATAGCAATCTAATATTCAAGATCAAAAGTAAGGCAAAGCAGGGGAATCAGGCATGAAATTTGTTCATTGTTCATTTACCAGACTCAACATGGACGTTTTTGTATCTGAGACGGACTCAGGGGAGTTACATCACATCACACAGTCACAGAGCCTTTCTTTGAAAAAAGCTTTTTACATTAAAAAACAAACAATAACAACAACAGCATTCTTCTAACGGATCACAGCTGAAGCAAAGCAGTTTTATATCCAGAAATAGAAATTGGTTAAGAGAATTAGTGGCTGTCTGAGGCATCAAGCTGGGTGTGATAATGAGATGGGTTATAAATAATGTCATTAATTCACATGTCCTTCTAACACATGCCACTCCAGTTAATGTACAAATCCCAAATCCCTCAACACAACATTCACTGACCTCCTCATTAAAGTATCTAATGGCATGAAGCCTGTTTTGCACAAATCTGCTATCTAGAGCTCTGAATCATGAATAATTATAATGCAGCATTTCTGCTCCTGAGCTAAAAGACAGAAGTATTTCTGTCACCAGAAAACAAGACTTTCATGTCTTTCTTTGCCTTTTCAAAGTGTTGTGGTGTGTTATGGGGCAGCATATCTCCCTGTGCTCTGTGCCAGTGCTGGGGCATGCCAGCATCCTCGAAAACCCCCCTCTACCTTGTAGAAGCCATTGATACCTTTCTGCTATGCCCCTAAAGCTAAATGCACCTTATTAATCTCGCTGATTGCCCCACTAGCAGCCACTCCTCTGCTGGTGAAGGGTCACTGCTGATGGCAGCAGGTATTTGTCTCTGTTTCTCTGTCAAAGGCTTGGCTGGATCCCCAGGGCTGCTGAACAGGGGAGGGGTGTGGGGATCGGGGGGATGGATTTCCTTATACTTGAAGGGAAGACAGAAGCAGATACTTTTTTTTCTTTTCTTCCCCCCCCCCCCCCCCCCCATTATTCTAAAAGACCTCTGAAGGAGTAAATGTACTTCTGGAAAGTGCTTGGAGAGACTGGGTAATTCCAGTGAGTTCTGGAGCTTCTGTTGACTCCATTCTGCCTTTCTTTTCCCAGAATGCTTCAGGATGTCACTGGCAGAGTCCTGTAGGTAGCTGGCACAGCACCCAAAGGAAACTGCTTCTGGACCCTGAAACTGGTCCTTTGTTCTCCATCAGCATCACAATGAAGCATGAGTGATGTATCTCCTGCTTCTATATTAAGAAAGAGAATGCACTTTGTGTTTTCAACAGGCAGGCAGGCAGGCAAACTATCTCTGCAGGCTTTTGTCAGTGACAGTTTCCATGGTGTTCATGCCCTCTTTTTCAATCTCAGAGTTAGTACAATTTCATTATCTCCAAAGATAGTGTTTAAATTGCCCATCATGTTAATAAATTAAACCCTGGTAATTATGGGTTTTTCTAAATAATCTAATAAGGATGCTTCTGCTTTGATGGGGAGAATTTAATTGTAAAACAATATTTATAATGGACTTACAGAAACCATGACCAACTAGAATGCCTTCTCTGGAGGTTAATAGTCCTCTCTGCCCTGCAAGGCCGGAGCCTAACCTCTTCTTGATGAGCATGGGAAAGAATCTATGAGTTTAAATACAGAAAATAATGAGAGAGTGGTCATTTCATCAAGGGATTCAGGGATTCTTCCAAAGAAACCCTTCCCCAGCCCATCTGAAACAGTGACACTGCTGATTTTTATGTTGCTAGTCTGGATCGGCCGCACATGCTGCTCAGCCTTCTCTAATGTAGCATATTGACAGCAGTGAAAGCTGAGGTGCAGCAGGAGACTTGTGCTGGGTGTCTCCATGATGTGCTGGCTGCACTGCCATGATCCAGCTGTGGCTGACAGAATGAGCTACCTTGGAAAACCTTATTCAGAAATGAACTTTAATTAGCCCAGTTATTGTTTGAAAATGGCTATTTAAAATCTGTGTATGCATATGGGTTGGAGTAATATGATGATAAGTATCAAGTGGGATAAATGCTACCTCCAGCTGATCTATATTTCAGGGGGGTTTCATTCTTCAAGGCATCCTCCTGCTCTGAAATCATGATATTGACTTACAAGGCATGAGATTTAGAAAGTAATATAGCTGCTGTGTGGGTGTGTTTTTTTTTTTTTTTTCCTTCTAGGATTTGAGTTTTCAGGGTGCATATATCCAGGCTTTCCTCTGAGCTTTTCAAGGAAGCAAAGCAGACAGTGAGAAGCCCAGGTAACCACCTGCCTTCAGGAGCTGCAGCTCTACAGACGTTACTGGATATAGGAAGATTTGGCAAGATCACAGCATTTCTGCACTTGCCTATCCCTGTAGGGACAGGGTAGTGTTATTCCAGTTGTGCAAGGATATTCTGTGTAATTCCCAATGCCCACATTCAAAAAAGAAGAATTCAGAAATTCCTAGTAGACATATGGGGAACGGGTCAAAATGACCTCTCCAGGAATGGGGACTTCTCAGGACAAATGGAGTGGAGGGTAAGCTGGATAGTGCTTATAGGCTGAGAAACTAAAAGGCAAGCCAAGTGCTTTCTCCAAAACAAGACCAAAGCTGCGAAGAGCCAATGTATATGAGATGTCTGTAGATGCCTCATTATGTAGAATTATTCCCTTTTAAATCTATGCTAAAGTAACTTGGTTTTGTAACAGGATGCTACTGGCTAGGCATCACTGGCTTGTAATGCCTGTGACAACATTTCTTGTTCAGTTTCTGCAGTGTTGGGATGAAGATGCATCTGTGCATCAGCCTGAGAACTAATGTCAGATGAGCTGATTTAATTTGTGGTCTGGCGTCAGCATCTCCTTTATGGGTTATGTAAGACATTTTCCTTTTCTGTAGTTATAAGCCAGTCCTGAGGACAGTAGACTTTTCCTTCACATGTGGACTTGCCTTGGCCATCCACTATTGCAGTGAGAACTACCAGAATTGTAAATGGCATAAAACATATATAATTTTTTCTGGAAGAAATTAGAAGTGACTCTAGATGTCACATATCAACTGGCTTATAAATATAACTGTAATGCCTAAAAAAAAGGTGATGATCACCTTTATACCTGCTTAATAGCATCATTTTAAAGTGAATTACTGACATCATATATTACCTTCTTCCCCTACAGTAAATGGTCTCTCCCTGCTCTATTTTATTACTTATTGTAAATTCATTCAAGCAGTATATTTTGCTTTCAGCAAGGTATCCTCAGTTACTTTTTCTGTCCAGGATAAATTGAGATAAATTTTGCCTGTGCCTGTATTTTGCTCATGGCATCCATCTTTGCCCATGAAAAGTTACATGTAGAGTTGAACAGGACTTGAGAAATGATCATATTGTACTGTAGAAAGTTACAGATCACCAGTTTGCAGTCAAGCTGTGTGCAGAGGGCTCACTGAAGCAGCCAAAAGTTTAATAGGAGGTGAAAAACATAAAGAAATGTGATGTATTCTCTAATGTTTATCCTGATAAAGTAATAAGCACATTACAAGGAAGTGACACTAGTTATTTACCATGACATCATAAGATTATACAGTAGCATATCACCCTAGGCACCACTGTTGCTAGTTATCATATTTTTGTTGTTGTAGGATTTATTTCAAGGGTTGTAGAAAAACAAAACTTTACTTTTGGTTTGTTTCTTTTTTCTTTTTTTTTTGGTGGGGTTTCAAATAAAAGAGATCTCTATCCCTTTGCTGACATTCCTGTTCTCCCAAGGCTTAGCAAATCTCACAGCTGTGGCCACTTGCTGCCAAATCAAATAAAAACCTTAAGGTTTCCACCAACCAGCTTCTTTGAGGAGTTGCAGAGCCATTGTGGAAACTACTTGATTGAAGGCTGTGGTTTTACAGCCATGGGAGTGAGATGTGTGAAGGTCAGTGCAGCTTTGCAGTGGTTCTGGGGAGACCTGCCTGTGGAAATGAAATGTACATCTTGCATGCTTTTTAGGAAATCCTATGAGCTGTCCCTAGATGCAACACATTTCTGGGTCAGTCTAGCCTTTGTTTTGTGCTTACAGCTCTGGAGACCCCGGGATGGGTTGGTGGTGAGGACCTGGTGGTGTGGTGGGCTGGATGCTAGTAGAGAACCCATTATGTCCTGCAAAGCAGTGCCTGCTGTGTCTAATCAGAAGAGTGGCTCAATACCAAGTTCACTTGAAGGTGGAAAAAAAATATTATTCAGGTCTTCCCCCTGTAAAAGGGGTCTGGCTTGGTGGCTGGTCCTGGGACACATCAGCACTCGCCATCCCAATGGCTTTCCCTGGAGCAGTGGAGAGTGCCAACTGCAAAGCTGCTCCCTCACGTTCTCTTCCTGAATTGTCATCATTCACTCCTCACTAACATCAAGTGTTTTATTTAAAAGTGTTTAGATATGCAGAGCTCGTTTTGGATTTGTATAATCAGAATTTTTAAGTGGACAAGGCCGTGATTTTCTCTTTACAAGGGAGTAATGTCACATTTCAGCTCAAAGTGAGTTTTCAGAGCCAGGTTACAAAATACAGGCAATTAATTATGCAGACTTGAACAGTGGCATGGCTGCATGCATCCAAGGAGACAATTCTCATCCACCAGCTCATATCCACTTTGCTGTGCTCAGGGGAGTGGGGGAATCCTCCTGGGAGCTTCTGTTGATCTTGTGGCAGTGATTCCAAACATATCTTTTGAGGGGTGCTGCTGGGCATTGCTGGAAATAACATTCAAACCTGACTCCTTCCGAATTTTACTCTGCAAATGTTGTAGTGATACTGTTGAAAGTGCAGGTCTGTACACCAGAGGTGACCAGAGGTCTTGTGGAAGGAGATGCCTGTACTCTGCTGGCCTGGCTCTGTTAACTAACCCTTGTAAAACCTCTGAAGTTTATTCTGCCCACATACACTACTGAGAAGAGAGAAGCCTCTCCTCTGGAGTTTTTAGCATTCAGTAAGTAAAAATCAATTGATTTTTAGATCATGGGGCTGAGGGTTGAAAGCCAGTTGGGATAGATTTTGTTTAACTTCTGTATTTAAATAGCTCACACTGCTTGAATACTTATACTTGCCTTTTTATTAGCTCACCCATGTTAGTGATTTGTGTGTCTGTGTCTCATGTCTTTGGGGAAAAAAAATGAAGCAGCTGGCATGCAGGTCTACAAATAGGTATTAGCCAATGTCTGATGTAGAGAGAGTCAGTGTTATACTGAAAGACCTAGGCAGGGTACAAAAATCTCAACTCATCAGGTGCCACAGGGACATTGTGACCTTGCAGGTCCTTCTCACTGTGGTTTTCACTGGTGGTCTGTGTCTTCTGTGCTGTCAGGAGCACCAGGGTCACCCCTGCCTGCTGTTATCTTGCAACAAGCTTGCACATCACTGTAACAGCTAAGCTGCAAAGGGCAAGGTTACCTCTGATACTTGCAAAGCCAATTAGGACTTACAGAGCACTAAACTCAGATTTCTTCAAGTCATTTCATTTTATTGATCAGACACATTTTTATTTCCAGACTGCTCACTCTTGGGAACCATCCAGACTTCATAGTGCAAAGGACTATGTAAAATGTACTGATTCAGCACTCCCAGCGTGGTTATATTTTTATTTTTTTTATTTTTTTAACCTTGCAAGCTACGTTTAAAATGCTAGACAGGGCTTGAAGAGCACTATCATATATCCAGTGCTTTTCTGAAAGATTTCTCCAACTTGCATTTCCCTTGTTCTCTTCAAAATCAAAACATTTCCTTCCCCTCTTTCTTGGTTAATTCCTTGGATTTTCCCAGAAGGGAGATTCCCAGCATGCAAGAGAGTTCATAAAGCAGGTGCTGACACTTAACTTCTTCCAAAATATTCCATGCAGCTTGGTAAGCTTTTCCTTATGGCTAATGGAGTTCAGACCAGACAGACAGCAGTTCAGGTGAGAAGCTGGACCTCTGCCTCTCCCCCAGAAAGTGCAGCACAGCTCTGTGCTGCCACTGCTCCTTTAGCACCTTTGTGAGTGCTGACTCTAGGCGCACACGTGCAATTTCCTGGAGACTCTAGCGTGAGTGAAATGATTTTACAGACAATTTAATGCCTTCTTGCACAGGAAAGATATATTCTTTTTGCCTTGACTGAAAGAGAGGCATAAAATCCCAGGAAAGGAAATAAAGTGATTCTGGATCAATAGAGAGAAATATACAGTAAATGCTTTAGTATGTTGTGCAGTTACAAGAGCCCTTGTGCATTATAAATACAGACGCTTAGCTTATCATGTCCATGCTGACAGTCCTTCAGTACCCACAAGCCACTTGAAAAGCACGCAGCTGAGCAGGTCTGAAGTCACCAAAGCTGCCTTTGTGTATTTTTCTGCTACTTGGAGAGACATCTTGGACTCAAAATAATGCTGAGAAGAGCCACCATCAGCACCCTGGACCTGGACGTACCAGTGGATGCAAGGCAGAGAAAACTGTGCTGAATCTGCATGGATTTGGCTAATGTTTAAAACCAGCAGCAGCCGTTTCAATTGCTCTGGGTAACACACAGATCCCTACTACACTGCTGGTTACACACAGGTTTCCTGGATCTAAGGAGCAATTAACAAGTAAGTGACTGTGAAGTGGAAGTTGGAGCATCTCTGTGTGAGGGATCTGCAGAAATCTCTGCAGAGCTGAGGGTTGAGATATCTTCAGAGTTATGCTCCTAACTACATTTGCTGTGCCCTTGG
Organism: Netta rufina; assembly: GCF_964035555.1. Classification (NCBI taxonomy): domain Eukaryota; kingdom Metazoa; phylum Chordata; class Aves; order Anseriformes; family Anatidae; genus Netta; species Netta rufina. The sequence continues at coordinate 13,138,018 of NC_140135.1, forward strand.
GACTTGCAGGTCTTCCTTGCTATACACATCACAAAGTCCCATAGTCTGGTGAAATTTGGCTGATGGAAATCCATGCTGTCACGCTTGATTAGAAGGTGGCCAGGGACAAGCACAGGGAGAAAAATCTCTGCTGATTGCAAACACCTAATTTCCTTCAGAAATCAGACTAGATTTCTTCCCAGAGCACATAGGCTGACTGCAAACATCTCAGAGTATTTGCAGGGCTGTTAGCAGTAAGCTGGCAATAAGTGCTGTCAGAGCCCCTTTGCAAGACCATGGGTCACCCCTTCTCTAGATAAAGTACTTGCAATGTGATGTGCGATGTTTTATTTCTGTACAGCACAGAAACATAGAAAATAGATGTTTAGCTGACTGGTAAGTGCAAGTTGTAATGTACTACTTTTCAAGTGTTTATTCCCCTGGTCTTGTCTACAAGCCAGGAAGAAACTGATCTGAACAGATTTCTCCCGTTGCCCACCTGAAGCTCCCATTCCTCCTTCAAAATACTTTTTCAAATTTCTTCTGAGAAACATTACTTTCAAATAAGCTAATAGAGAATACATAATGAAATATGAGAAGATTTCTGTTGAATCCAACATATTGTCATGTTCCCAGTTCATCTCCTTGCCTCAGATTCCCTTTGTTCTCCCTCCATCCTCTCACCAGCCACCCTGTTCTTTTTCCTTTTGACTGCCCACTTTCACATTCATTTTGGCTTTCCTTCAGTCTTTTAATGCTCTATCTATTCCTTGAATTTACTATAGTTTGACATTCTGTTTCATGAGTCACCGCTGGGGATAGAGTTTGAAGTAGATCAAATTGCACAAACTAGTTCTTACAGCTGCCTAAAACTAATCTGAATTCATGCTTTTTATTCCCCCGATAAACCTTTGTGGATTCTTTGTTCTATACACTCTCCCTGGAAGATGATGAAGTAAATATATGCATATATTGCATGTGGTGATGGCTGAATGTCAGGGATAGGGAGACCAAGAACTTCTGCCCTTTTACCTTTGCACAGGTCCTCAGCTTGCACACCACAGAAAGTCTGGATCATGTCCTCTTCCTCAGAAGGTTTCTCTAATCCTTTTCCTTCCAGTACATTTTCAGTCAAACTTCATAATCCTCAATGAGGTAATTGGGTATGCGTCCAAGTATACATTCCCATTTACATATCTCCTAGTGAAATGCTGAGTGGCAGCCACACTGAATTCCCAGCACTTTTCTGGCCTTCCCTTTTATTCTATCATGCTTTGTTGAATTTTTCTCTAATACAATAGAAATAACAGTGATGTTTAGAGGAATGCTTGCTTACTAAACAACTAATAAATTCTCCATACAACTCCACTTTGCTGTGGTGTTTAATCACTTGCAGAAATTGTTCCTAAGCTTGTATTTGCTACTAAGAACATTAATCTTTAAATAACTTTATGCCATGGTGGTGTGAGATGATTAGGTTGGCAAGAATATCTGTTGTGGTGTCATCATAATTTTCATTAGTACAGTGGATTATGACAGCTTGTTCTCTGTTCAAATTGATGTGATTACTAGTCTGAAACCCTGGCACATTTCACTAACACCTGACATCTGGAAAAGAAAGGTGGGAGGCAATGAAAGCTCTCAAACTTGCTACGTGATGCACACCAATAGTCTCATCATTCATTCCAGAAGCTGCTGCAGCCAAGGGTTATGGCCTTCCTTGGTCAACAGAGCTAACACAATTCTTGTGGTGATAAAACAATTAGCTTTTGTGATTAGTGATGGAAAATGCCATCAAACGATGAGTTGTGCTGAATAGGCAGCAACTAGAATTACCAGCACTTCTCTATTTAAATTCAGGTAACATATCAGAAGTGGGTGGATGAGTTGGCGATTTATTTTAAGAAGAACAAAAAGCAAGTGTCAAATATACATGTGTACATCAAATTGAAGACTCGTATCAGAACAGCAAAGACAATGGAACAATTCTACCAGCAAAACTGTGAAGAGATGAGTTTCTAGCTTATATAACACCTTTAGCAGAGGATGAACTCTTGCCCTTGAATAATTGTGGTCCCTGGAAGGCTAATACTGCATGGGACAGCAGTGAGAGCTGCCCTGAGAAGCCAGACACTCTCACTCTGGCACAGCCATGAACCTGCACAGGACCCTCAACAGCCTTCGGTTCCCTAGGCTTCATACAATACTGCTGATATAAAGTGGTACTATCATACCACCTGACTTCAATCCTGGCATTTAACAATGACAGCAAAAGGATCCACAGAGAACAAGGCAGGTTTGTAGTGGAAGTGAATTTTCCTTGCGCTATGAGTGAAATTCCTTTTATGCAGCAGCATTAAGCTTCTTACCAGCAGCTAAAAGTGCAGGCTGTTAGCAATGTTTTTCTGTACAGACATATATATTCCAGCACTCGTCAGTGGTGATGAATCTTTTCACAGTGATCTTGTTCCCTGCGGAGTCACCAAGCCCCACGCACTACCAGTGCTATGAGTGTCCAACAGGAAAATCAGATTTGCTCTTTCACCATTAAGCTGCTATTTCCAGCCCTGAAAATTATGCTGGGTGACATTAGGCAGCCAGGCTCCATAAAACAGCATAGACAAGACTGTCAGATCACTGCACTGGCAGAATAATCTGTTCTGACACGGAGGAAACCGCTACATGGGAAAAACTGAGTCCTGATCCAGCCAGGGACATGTGTGAGGGTAAAATGCCAGTGCTGCCACCACAAGAACTCTGGCTGCGTGACCAGACATAGGACACACAATGCATGGGACAGTGGTGCCCAGGGATCTGGCTGGCACTGCACACCTCTGAGCAGAGCCAAAGTGCATTTGAGGCAATTTTTGTGCACAAGATGTAACTGAACAAAGCAATAACTGCACAAAGCAAAACTAAAACAATTTGAATGGTGTGGTCTCCCTCACAGAAGACATCTTGGGCTTCTGATAGTGACCAAGCCTGGACTGAACTGCGATGCAGACAGCAGGGAAAATGGGAAGGGCTTTGACAGTGTCCAGCCCTTAGTGAAGTTTTTGTGCAGCTCAGAAAACACATGCAACTTTCTCAATTCCACATCCAAATTTTCTTACAGCAGAGTGAGGTCTTGTGTTTGCCATTTTCAGGGATATGTTCTGAAATGTGTTAAGAAATTAACCCAAACCCATCAATCACTAGCATATTTCTTACTACAGTACCAGCCAAGGATTACTTCAATACTTATTTCAATGGATTCCTCAGCTATGAAGGTTAAAGGTCTTGCAAGACACTTTTTATAAGCTTTCTGAAATCTAATCCATCACTAATTTCTGTACGTCTTGCACAGCACTAGGCATCACCACATAAATCCTTCTCTGATAAAATTATCCCAGGTATTACAAAAAATCAAAGCATTGTTCTTAAATACATGTGCCTTTTTTTTCAGATGTCTCACTAGTTGAGACGTAAGCCTGGTATCTTCAAGACATTCTTTCTTGATGATGACTATCATTTGTAGTTTATCATGACACCTGGCAGCTCAGATTCTCCATGCCAACAAACGTTAGAATCAGAAGTGGTTCTCTAATGACATCTCTTAGTACAGAACAACTAACTTCCTACTCGTGTCCCCAGGCTGAATTTTTGGCCCAGTACCAGACTTATTCATCCCACAAGCCAACCTGCTCCCTCTAAAGGGAGCACTGTATAAAACACTGATGTGACTCCTTTGTTCTTTCAGTATTAATTTCTTCAACTAATTTTGGTTACCTAGGACATACAACCACTGGTCTAAGCATCAACAGTTGTTTCCTTTTAATGTGTTGCAGATGGATTGGTGCAGAGCCCATGAAGCATAGTTGCAGCATTGTTGCCTTCTTGGTTTTCCAGTCATGATCTCCCACAGAGGAGACAGGGAATGGCATTATGTGTCTAATTCTGCTACACACCACAACTGTGTGCTGTGCTAAGACTAGACATCTTTTTGCCTTCTTTATCTGTGAGCCATTAACACATTGCCTATGAAGGGCAGCGTGACAAACCAGGCCACAACAGCCATGGTATGTGTTATGTTAGTGGAAAGTTTACATTGTAGATACACAGTCAAAGAGAGGCCAAAAAGAAACTGATTTTTCAGTTTCCTGATAAGGAATGCTTGAAAGTATAAGCCTCTTAGCACATCACAAAGCACAACACAATATCTGAAAAAGTATAGAAGGGGAGATAAACTAGAAAAGGACACTTGTTAGTACATTGACAAAAACGTGGTAATGGAGAAAGCCTCATATGTGAAGTCATATGCAATGGTTGTGGCAAAAGAAATCATTATATCAAATTCTGCAGACAAGAAAAGAAGGGAAGGAATATTCACCATATTAGGTTAGCAGTGATTTGAGCAAGGAGATCATGCAAGTATCTGATATTATCCAGTGCAAAATATCAAAAATAATTTGTGTACATCAAGCTGCTCTCAGATGCGAAAACTGTGCCCAGACCCACACAGCCACCCCAGGAGGCAGCACATGGAGGAGGATGATGGGGCAGCTCGGCTGCCTGTTAAGAGCGTGAGCAACTTACCTGGGAACAAGAAGTTCCACAGTCACCAATGCAGCTGCACACATCTGTAGCATGCCAAAGGCAATTGTAAAGCAAGATGAGCCTGCAGTTCAGAATTAAAGGTGGCTGCAGAAAGCAAAGGCAGACATGAATCTATAAAGAATTTCAAAGTCCTAAGAAAACATCTTTCAAGAGTTTTTTTTTTTTAAGCTAATATGTCCTTAATGTCCTTGAGTGCCATCACCAGTACAGCTGCACAGTGCATGAAAGGAATACAAAATTCACCTTTGGCTGGAAAAAGTATCATCTTTCAAGGCTGCTCTATCTTATCCTGGGTGCTCAGGTTTTTCAAATATTTCTGAAATTATGAGATTCCAAACTACCCAGAGACAGGCAGCTGGGCTCTTGCTCTCAGAAGCAGTGAAGGTCCATAATTTCTGAAAACAAATTTTAATGGAGCTTGCAATAGGAAGAATTCTCCCCACAGGGTTAATTAATGCAAGTCCCACGACAATTCTTAAAATTGTAAGCTGTCAGCCAGGTTTCCCAACCCAATATGTTCTTAACAAGAATTGCTTGTTTTATTTACAGGTTACCATTAATTAAAAGATCTGCATCACATTATTAAACTAATATTGTTGAGATTGATGTGGCCAGAATAAGTTATTCATGCCTCATGGCCATAAATGATTTATGCAAGCCCACCTCTATCCCTCCCCCTGTATTGCCTCATCTATGCTGACATTTCTTCGTGAATATTTAAGGTAGGATCTGCTCTCACCTCATGATGAAAGTCAAACACAAGCACACTACAGAGCACAATGGGCAGTTGCTATTCAACCCACACCACACCGACATACAATGAATAGATATTACACTTTTATGTGCAAAAAGATAATTCTTGCAGGCTGCTTTAGGGTGTAGGTTGCATAACTCTCACTAATAAGCCTTTAAAACTTTACTAGGAGAGTGAATGCAATTACTGGAGCTTGGTTACTGCCTTTCCTTATTTAAGTACAGTAATGTTTGACAGAGCCCACTCAACAAGAGTTATGTGGCAGCAGTGCCACGACATGTGAAGGACACCTGGTTGGCACAGCCTCTTGTGGGACATCCAGTCCTGGAGCATGAGCACAAGCAGCAGCTGAGCAGGTGTGCAGGCACAGCTGTCCACCCATTTACTGAACATGTGGTGGAAGATCTCATTCCTCCCCCAGTGCACTGACCTTGTCTGACAGAGTTGGTATCCAAAGATGTTTCAAGACATTCCTGGATGGGGACACCAGGACATTTGTCTGTTTATTGAAATAACACTTTGCTGCCTGCAGGGCTATGTGTTATTGCCACTGTTAACCTTCTCAAGTAATATATAAGGCAAATTCTCTGCAGCCTATATCTGGTTACCCAGATCTCTATGTTTGTGCGTTCTTCTCATTGTGACAACTTGGATTTCTTCTGGCCTATGATGGAACTGTCAGCAAGCCATCCCTGGCACCAGCAGGGGTTGTGCTGCAGAGCTGCAGGGGAAGCGCACAATATGGGAGGGACAGGGGCAATGCAGCTGTTAATAGCACCTGTGTTTGCTATGCAGCTTTTTGCAGAGCACTGCCCATGTTAAAACAACATCCATCCTGCTTCTGCACACCCTGTATGAGGGGTTGGAAACAATTCAGCCTGCAAAATAGGGACAGGCTTCAGCCAATGAGGCTATCAAAGAATCATACCCCAACATCACCCTGGCACTGGGGTGCATTTGCTGCTCACCTTCACCAGGATTCACAGCAGCAAAAAGGATCAGGTTCTGACAGCTCTCCCAAGCCCCCATATATTGTAGGCACTACAAGGAAACACCAGCATTTAGGCAAACAAGCATGTCCCTGTCTCCTGGGGAGTGGGAGCCCTGCTGCTTCCTCCTGGCTAGCTTTTTACTCTTTACAAGTGGAAACTGGGATGTCACAGGGACACCTGTGAGTGGGAACAGTTCTCCCCTTCTCTCCTTGCTCCCTTGGTTCATTTCTTGCCGTGGCCCCTGCTTTGGCAGTGCTCCCGATGTTTTTAAAACTCTCCCTGATTACAGCCTCCTGGAAATGCCACTGTGAGTAACTCTGCATGTTGCACAAATTACACTGGCCCATTGCAAGAAATTGAGAGTTTTCATTACCTCTGGCAGTGCCAGAGTAACAGCAGAGAACCCTCAGCTGCAGGTGAAGGTACCTGGCTGCTGCCTGTGGGCAGGCAGTAGATGTGCGGGGTAAAGCCACGCTGAGCCTGGGGTGTCCCTGTGTGCCAACATGCCCATGGGCTCCCACTACAACCTTACCTCCTGTTCAGACCATTCTCTGAATAACAGCCTGTGTACTGCTCACAATTTTCACATCCAGAGACCGTCCCAGGAAACCTCCATTATGCCTTTGGGAGAAAAGAAATACTCTAAGTGCTCCTAGGATTATTAATAATGTAAAAGTTTCGATTGTGCAAACACATGAATATTCGCTCACATGATGTTGGGCTTTTGTTACATTCAGCTGCTGATTAAGGTGTTGGGCAAAGCATTCTCCAGTATACTTTGTGCATGCATTCGGGGGCTAAATAATAGACTATGTAATTGCCATAGTTGCAAATATTCATTTCATTGTATATGGGAAATTACATTTTCTAAAACAAAAACAAAAGTTATGGTGATTTTGTGGCTATATAGTTGAGATATGCTTGTAGGAATAGCAGGAAAATATTCTTGTGGTTGGCCTAAGCTTGTCTACCTTTAAGGGGAAATAGTGAAGGAAGGAAGTACATGCCAGCTTCAACCTGCAGAGGATCTAACAAGCTGTTGGTGCTCACAGTAGAGTTTACAAAGATGGCATGTTCTCATGTTCTAGTTAACTTAAAAAAAAAAAAAAAAAAAAAGTGCATTGAAAACTGTGGTATAGTGAATCTGCCAAATAAGAAGGATACTTTACACAAACAGTGATCAGATATTAGAAGAGGGAACATCCTCGGTTTCATTGTGAATTATTCACGGCATAATCTGTGAATCTCTGCAGTACCCTGATGGCTTAAAGAGACACAAAGTGCTAAAGAGCTTCAGGAGAGACCCAGCAAAGCATGCTGTGCTGTTAAGGGCCTGTCCCCTCGCCAGTCCCTGGGCAGCAGCAAAGTTGGGCCCTGCAGAGCCCTGTATGTATACTCCAACTCAGCCTCTGCTGGCACCCCGTACCATACAGCATGTGAGAGTTGATGCCAAAGCAAATGCATTCTAGCGAAGTCTGCTGGCAGCTTGTTCTCTTTATTACAACCGAGATGTTTGAAAAATATCCCTGGTTTTGTTAGCCTGAATGTTGGCAACAAAGTAGGGAATCTAGGGGAGCATCACATGGGGAGTAATGACAGGCTAAATGTTATTTTCATTACAGCCCCATTAGTGTGATTAGAGAAGGTGGTCACAGTACAACAGGAATTTTCTTTCCTGTCTCTGTACTCTGTTACTGAAGATATTAATCCAAAAACAAAACCTCCCTTCCTCCCGTTTCCCCAAATCATACATACATCTTTTATTCTCCTTACCTGATGTAGTCTGCAAGTTTTTAGCTTTCTGGCATGCTTCAGATGATTTTAAAACATTATCTTGTGGTAGCCACGGATAGTTAATGGCCATAGATGTATTTTCTGTGCACAGGTTTCCCAGCACAGGGACCACCTTCCTCACTGCACACCACTTAAGTACAAAAATCTTCACCTCTAAGACTCCCATAGTATTGTCAAGACAGGACAGCTTTTGAGCACTATTCTGTGCATTCATATATTTTGTTTCACATCCCTAAAGCATGTGGAAAATGAACAGAGTCCCTCATTTTCAGAAGGGGGAGGAAGAAACCCTCCAAGTCTGAATGACAGAGAGATCAGGAATGGGCAGGGGAAGATGACACTCAGGCAAATAATCACCCAGACCTAGGAAGAGAGAACCTTGAAGGAAAGAGAAAATTGAGCTTGGGTAATTTTCCAGTTCATTTACCATTGAAATGGAGACTGGAACAAATTCCACACCTGGATCTGAGTTCACTAAATTGCAGGTTTGAGTCACTTTGACATCTCACTGCACAAGCCCATCCCTCTCTAACCACACTAGGAAGCCCATCCTTTAGAGAGGCAGCCACTCAGCAAGCTGTCCCATTGCACTCATTCCCATCCAGCAGCTTCAAGTTGCCCATCCAAGATTTACTACCTGCCTTTTGAACCCGAGTCTGTTTTTCAAAGCCACAACGGCCCATGTTATCTCATGCTCTGAAATGCTGGAAGTGAAACAAACATCTGCCTGCGTAGAGCCAAGAGAACATGTCTAGGAAATGTTGCTTCTTTGACCAAAACGATCTGGAAATGCTGCATGGTGGCAGTGCTGTGCAATGAGGTAAGAACCCAGAGCACCAACCTGCAACGGGACTGTCAGCTGTTAAATTCGACTCTATGTAATCACCTTCACATTTTCTGACAGCTCAGAAAGTTTGTGACTGACAGGAACAAACAAACAACAAAAAAGAAACACATTTAGTCACCGTCAGCCCGGATTTAGGCACCTACATACATTGCCCACTTTCCAGCTGGGACAGACAGGATTTTAGTTGCAGGGAACCGAGATCAAGCTTAGCAGAATGCCCACACATTTCAGCATCCCACACACTTAATATCCATGATTGTAACAACATAGCAACTGGTCTGTAATTAGTACAGACATTGCCAGAGATGCCTTTGTATTACTTATGAGTCATGCTACTAAAATATTCTTTATTCATTATCCAAGTCCTTTTCATTTCAGTGCCAGCCATTACCATAGGATACATAGGACTCTGTCAGGCTTGTCAAAGCCAAGTGCCTTCTGATAGGGATCTTCATATTTAATCTGACGAAGATTTACTTTACAAAAGAGTGAGATCACAAGGTTCCTCTCTGCACAAAAGAAGAAAGAAAAATTTAAACACGTCTCAAAGTAAGGGATTTTCTCCTTGTTGCTTCTCCAGGCACCCACCTACGGTTAGAAGAACCACTTTGAAACTTGGCTTAAATTGTTCTGTCAGTTTATTAAATATTTGTATTTTAATATATTTCTAGTTAACTAATGAGGAAAGAAGTCTCATGAAAAGAAAGAAAGCTTAGATAGAATAGGAAACTTCCCTTCATCTTTAATATAATATATGGAACAGAAAAAAAGGAAAAAGTAGCTGAAATGTATTATGACAAGCAAATAAAAGTAATATTGGAAAATTCCTTCAGGCAGATTCTGTTCTAGGCCACTACTATTTATTAAGATTTATTTTTTATTCACTATGTTATTAAATCACTGTGCTGGAAAGTTCTTGGGTCATTTCAAACCACTGTTTCACTGATTTATTATTCCTAAAACATCCTTAATATAGCGTTGTCATTAGAGCTGATGACAATGATCCCAAGATTTCCCTTGGCAGTGGGCTAATTGTCTAAACGCTCTTGCTGTTGAAGAGAAAATCTGACAGATTAACTCAGAATACAATATAAGATTTATAAATAAAAAGGTAGGTTAAAAATATAGTCTGACATGGTCAGAAAAGTTCCTATACAACACACAACAGAAAGCGGGTGACTTGGCTTGCTGTTTCCCAGCTCACATGCAGCTAGCTGGGCACAGGTGCGAGCTGAGAGGGCAGCACAGAGGGAGAGCATCCCCCTGCACAGCCTAGTCCTGGCTGCCTAACCCTAACTGCTGCTGTTTGAAAAACTTTACATTTTCATGCTTTGGAGTTCACCTACTATTTCTTACTGCTGGAATGTGAGTGGCAGACAGAATTGTCTCTCTTGAGTGTAATATATTATGGAAATGGTGTTTTTCTATTCAGCTGATTTCATAATCTCATCATGTTCTGCATTTCTAAATATTTTAAAAATGTCTTTCTTTTTTTAGATTTTTTTTTTTTTTAGATTTTAATAATTTATTTTAGAATAGAATCTTTTTTTTTTTCTTTGTCTTGAACGTCACTATTGCTTTCACATGTAGATGTATACATTAAAGACTTAGTTTTACCTCAAAAGGGAATTCAGAGAGCAGCCTCTCTCTCTTCGAGATCTGCAGCAGAGGTGGAACACTTTTTTTTCTCAGCCATGCAGGCCTAAGAAAAGGGAAATGGCAATCCCTGTCACCTATTGGTGCTACACTGGATCAACATAACAAAATTGCTGATGATACTGATTCCTGAGACAGGCTTGCATTATACAATATATGTCGGAGGAAATCAAACTGCCAATCAAGAAAAATCTTTGAAATATTCATTTTAGCAATCTATTTGTTTCCCAATTGGAAAAGATATAGCAGAAATGCACTATAGACTGCCGCTATGGAGAAAAAGAAAACCTCCAGAAGATTAGTCTAGAAATAAAATAAATTTATATTTTTAAGTTGAATCTTCTTTTTTTTTTTTTTCTTCCCTCTTCTTCCTTTCAATAAAATCTTTGTCTGCATCAGTTGCTGAAGGCACAAAAGTTTGGCATAAGATGTACCTACTGACTTTAAGGATAAATCAAACCAACTCAGTGCCATTATTTCCTGTAAGCATTACAGAAAACACATCCACATCTTTATGAGGAATGACATCAGATGCTTCTGCCAGATCAAAACCCAGAGGCAGTGGTTTGCCAAAGAGCTGAAAAGGCCAGGCACTGAGCTGCACAGAAAAAGATGGGTGTGGATGACTCATCCCAAACTGGAAGACCCCAGATTCTTGTCACATAGGCTACCAGACTATGACACATTGCAGCATGGACTGCGCAGGTCATGGGTTGTGTTTCTCACCTCGCTCCTGTCCTGCGGTCACCCTGAACACAGAGCAGTCTCTCCACGGCTGGGAATGTGCCACCTTCACTCTGCTTCATTGGTACAGATGATGGGGACAAGGCCAAAGCAACTGTGATGATCCTCCTGATGGGCAGCCAAAAACACGATGCTGTTATTTACCTTTTCTGTTCTCCCTTTCTCACATGCTTTTGACCAGTGCTAAAAGAAAACAAACCTGATTAAAGAACTAGTGGTCCCGTTAGCCTGTGGAAATTGAGGTTCTTTCTCATTTACAGGACATCATTCAGCAAAGAGGTAGCTGAAAGTTTCAGCTGCAGGAATGATCACAGCTGCTGTTTCCAAATCGTGTCCAAAGGAGTTTAAAATAACAGCAAATAATAAAAAGCTACTTTTGAGAGACAGAGTAAGTTTCTCTATAGCACTAACAGACACTAAATTGTAATTTTCTTCATTAACTCATCATGCTACAGAAGAAATGAGGTTTCAGAGGGAATTCAGAAATCATTTCTTCCACATCAAGAGTTTGTGCACTTAATTTACTGCAGTAAACCACCATTCTGCATGCTGAGGATCTCTGTGTTAGCCAGATGATGAAACAGCATCTGCCTTACACACTTTTTTTCTCTGTTTAACTAGTAAAATATTTCCATTTCAGTGATGAGATGAAAAACACAGTGGAGAAAATCACAGAAGAAAAGAAATTCACAGCTTTCTAACTAGGGCTGTAGAGTGAAATAGCTAATATTGCCAGATTCAGCACAAAGGAAAATGACGGGGAATATTTTTTACAAAACATGCTACAATGAACATAAACTGCAAGAGCATTTTGGAGGAGCATGTAACATGCAAGCAGGATTTCAGAACAACATAAGGGACTTGTAGATACAGAGGCACATCTTTTTTCGTTACCCAAAATGACTTGGATCTAAAAAAAAAAAAACCAACATTGACAATGGAAGAATTTATGGACTTGGGAATCTGAAATCTCAGTCTGGTTTCCATGGATTTCTAGATGCTCAGAATAACAATGTAATTTGAAACTACAGCCTCATAATTGTGCCTAGCATTGGAGCAGCATGTTGATGGCATGGGCCCCAAAGAAACTCCCTCCGAAACATTTGCCATCTGCAGCCTGCAGAGAAGGGGGACAGTGAGGTTGGTTTGAACTCACTCACTACACTTCTGGTGCAGCAGAAGTGGTATTAAGCACACTGGTCTTTTTTTTTTAAAACAGTGTTCCAGGTACTATGCTTTGACACCTCTCATTTCACATAGAATAAGCCTCTTTTTACTAAATTCTGACTAAAATTTTAATAAAGACCTTTTCCAATTGCTCCTTCCTTTTTCCCTCCCTCCAAGTACTCAGTTCTTACAGCTTATAAAAATACATCATTGAATTTGAAACAAAATCAGAAGAGTTTTAATTGCTCCGAGTCTTGGGAGGTCCCAGCCCCATTTGCAATAGGAATGCATTCAAAGATTCAGTCACTGGATTAATCCCAGGGTTCAGTGGAGGGATCCAAAACTGAAATTTAAAGAAGAGGCTTAGAATAATCAGGTCACTGATCCCAGCAACCCTTACGGTCAGTATGGTCTGGCAGTAGGCTTTCTGCATAGATACAATGTTTTTTTTACTGTTTTAAATGCCATGTTCAGCATGCAGTTGCTCCACTGCTGTTGCATTGTCTGCAAAGGAGCTGTGGACCAAAATTACCATGGATACTTATTTCGCCAAGGCTTTGAGAGCTCAGAAAATGGATGACTGTGGAACATATTTCTTGTGCAATATTTTGGCAGTTTTGAGCATAGAAAAGGCACTATTCCCAACAACAATTGTAAGGGGCAACTGCTATCTACTATTTATTCTCTGTAGTTAACATAATATTTTGAGCTTAGTCACAGAGTGGCAAGCTCTCTTGGCACTGAAGATGTTGTTTCCCCTTCTCCCTAGTGCATGTAACACATGAAACTAGAGAACCAATACTTACAAATGTTCATATATTAAAGACATTACATAGAGAAACAGTGAACAGTAATGAGGAGGAGCCCTAAATGAATCCTCTCTTCCTTTCAAGGAGTTTTCAAAGCCTTTGTCTACCTCACCATATATTATCTTGCTGGGAGATGGTGTCTTTGCACTGTTCTCTGGAGGGGTGAACTTTGTCCCCATAGGAAACTAGCCATAGATATCAGGCAAAGTAGGTATACAGATTTATAGCTTCATTATCTGTTTTAGCAGATATGAATATTGCAAGGAGAAATCGTGGAAGGAGTTGTTTGTATTCTTGTAAATGGCCAAGAAAGCAGAAAACCACAGTTGTCAGAACCTTTTACTATCATTACCAAAAAGTTTATAACTGTTTACTAAGCATACATAGCCAATCAGTGTTCATAATTTCCAAACTCTATGTTGGTTATACCCTGCACACGCTGCTTAGCAGCCAGCTCAAAGCAGTGGGGATTTTCTCAGTAAGGGGAAATCAGAACTTGTCAATTCATTTAGCAGCATGCTACAAGCCTTACCATGAACAAATTGCATCTACACATCAGAGTTGCTGGAGTTCCAGAAAGCACAAGATAGTGTCAGGGAAGAAAATATATCCCTAGGAGAAAGTTATAGAAGTGATCTTGTAACAGCTGAGCAGTGCAGATAATCAGTCCTCCTTAACTGCCAGTGGGTTGAACAGGACTCTTAGACCACTACTGGCACAGGTCAGCCACCTCTTGCCATTTAAATGTTATCACAACAATTCCTGTAACTTTCTAAATTGACAAAATAATGAGCAGTATATAGAAATGAATCACTGGCTTGTTCTGGGAAAGCAACAAGCCAAAATTCAAAGGACCTTTACAGTGTCACAGAGATTTTTCTGACATAATAATGACTGGTGGGAAGGGCTTGTGTTTGTCTGTGTTCTGCTGCCAGCCTAATCAGATCAGCACCACTAATAAAGTTTACTTCCCTCTAGCTGGCTTTGAGCTTTTAAATGTGTGTTCAGCTTAAGTCAGGGCAGAAAGAAGAAAAGATTTGCCTCTGCCATGTTCTTTGCAGGTTTTGGGAGAGGGATGATACCAGCTTTAGGAAATCCAGATTCAAATCCTGACCACGGTGTACAGAGGCGAGTGAATTGTGCAGGTCTCCGCGCCTTAGTGTCCTCTTGCTGAGCAGTTTCCCCTGCCTTTGCTAAGCTGTGTGTGCAAAGAAGAGTTGCTCTGGGGCCCTGCCAGACTGTGCTTGTGCAAAGCAGCTCCAACCATGGCACGGTCTTGGTGGAGCAGGTGGGGTGTGAATGCTCCCACCTTCCTGTCTCTGGGCTGGACCAGTCCCAATCAGGGCCCCTCTGGTCATGTACACTGCTTTAAATTGCCTGTGCATGAAGTTCCCAGCAAACCTGATGTTTTTAGTTTATTTTATTTCCCTAACCCACTGCTAAGACTGGTTTTATCAAGTACCTTTTGCTAGTCTAATAAAATATCATTATCATTTATGAAAGAAAGCCAGATGCTTAGCAGATGAAACTGTCCAGGAGAGTGCTGGTGACAGTGCTGCAGATGGACTTAAATGCAATCAATTTATGATAACAATGCTGAGCAAAGGAACAGCTGTGACAATCTCCCTGCTTGGGTTTGGATACCATATCTGATGGCACCTATTTAAATCCTTGTCTCCACCACATTTAGCAGTAAGTTTATCCTGCAGCAAGGCTGAGTGTTGTCTAGTGTAAACAGTAGCCACTCCTTCCTCACCATACACCAAGAGCAAAGTACAGGCATTGTTTTTGTGCAGGTGGAAACAGGTTCCCACAGTGCTTCACTCAGTGAAAAGGTTCATCTTGTTTTGTGTTGGCAGCCCTGGGTCAGTTTACTTCTGCCTCTGTGGTGGTCTGGATGTCAAGGACTGGCTTGCTACAGAAAAGCGGACAGACTTATTTTCTTTAAGTTTTCATAAGAAGACTTTCATACAAAATACAACATATTTAGCCTACCACGTCCATCACAAATGGACCAAAACCTCTTCTAGCCTTTTTATTTATTTATTTATTTAAATCATGCAGCTATAAACACATCACCTGGTGTTGTACACATAGAACCTGCTTAAAGATCTTTCCACCACCAGTATTGCATCTTGCAGAAAGTGGAATATTGACAAAATATGTGACCTTTGAGGCAGGGTGTGGTGAATGGCTGGTCTGAATCTTCCTGCAGATTTTTGATTTATCTCTCTTATTCAGTGATGTGGTCCCTTTGCACGATTACCATCTTTCCACACTCACTAGCCTGAAAAAGCCCTACCAAGCTCAGATGAACAACCAAATAACATGTATTCACTGAATTAATCCACCAGGCATCACCACCTTGATAACAACTGAAGTTGTCCCCTGAAAACAGGGAATCAACAAAATCATTAACGGGATTTCATGTACTTCATTGTCATTTCTGAAGATGAAGCTGAGCTCCCTGTTTAGATGGGTAACCTTATGGGGTCACACATAACAGTTGTGTTATGTGTGACCTGTCTACAGTCACTGTCCCTTGATAACGTGACGATGTCACATTCATGATGTCAAAGATTATTTTGCTTTTTGTGATATCTTAAACTATTCCTAGCACAGAAAGGGAAGGGGAAAAAAGAAGAAAGAAAAAAGAAAAAAAGCCTGTTTTGCACATCACTAGCTATTAGGCTATGTCTGGTTACATCACATCAGCTGACATAACATAAACCAATGCAAGCAGATCAGATGTGACACAAATGTCATGTTGCATCAGATTTTAAAAAAATTGTCAGCTTTTACACCATAGATAAAAAATGCCAAGAGAAGTTCAACAATTGTACCTGTTCAAGATAAAGCAATGCTATTTACCAACTGTAATCCATATTTTCATATTCCAATGGCACATTTCCAGTTTATGAAATCACCACTTTTACTCTCAGTTATGCTCTTATTCCTCACCAAAAGACACAGAAGTGGTGACCATTAACCTTGACAAAGCACCCATCAGCAGGGAATTCATCAACTGAAAAATGGATAAAACATTGTGCCTATCTCAAAAAATAAATAAATAAATAAATAAACAGCACTGAAATCAATAGCAACCTTTCTATTGATTCAAACAGGAAATGGATCAAGGTTTCCATGCCTCAGTAAATACTTCTACTGTACAACTAATTTCCAATTAGGAGGAAAAGCATGTTTTTAGTAGGCTAGTAAGGAAAAAATAAATAATAATAATAATAACAAGAAATTATGTAACAGAACAGACAGATTACAAAGGAAAGGTATCGCTTACATAACGTATCAAGTGTTAATGCCATGGTTGTTTTTTCAATGTTTTCTTAATTTTCCAGTCACACAGAAGAGAGAGTGAGTAAGAGAGCAAGCCCAATATTTGCTCCAGTAGTAGGGACCTGGTGCATGTACATGCCCCTTCTAGGGGTCAGCGAAAACATTGCGCCTGAATCAGAGGCCACTGGCCACCTGCTCACCCTGATTCTGGAGCAGAAAAAAGCTTTGGAATATTTGCAGCTCCCCTATCTGTGGTTTACTAAAGTAGTCATTTCAATGCCATATCATGTGTGAGCTGCAGAGGAGTCTGACGCTCCTTTGCAAGAATTCCCCTTGCCCACAGTCATAGCTTATATCAATTACTTTCAGCAACCTGAGGGTCTTTATTTTGGGTTGGGTTGGTAGCAGTCTGCCTTTATGATAGATTATTGCATGAGGCTGGAAACTCTTCAGTGACACTGATAACACAATTGGTTAATAACTTCTGTTACAAGCTCAAGCAAAGCCCAAACTGCAAAATTAAACAGTAAATGGCCAGAAGCATCACCTGCGTTACTTGGAGAGCACCTGCATATGAACCTACTGCCTGCACACAGCAGCAAGCAGCTGCAGCAGCAATAGGGGGATTGGGTGGGGGAGGCATGAGCTGACTGAGTGAATCTGCTCTATGGTTTTCCCCTTCTCACATAACATGTATACAACAGGAAAAATTTCCCTTCCCTTGTTTGCATGTCTCAATATGAAAGAAAAGAGACAGACATTCCTGCAGGAGCAGGGATGCTGAGCAGTGAGATGAAAGTGCTTGTCAAGGATGACAGGAACTAAAAGGACACTCTCCAGGTTATGTGGTTCTCTGTAAACTTTCAGTAACCTCCTCCTTGACATTGTGTCTATCACATAATACTGCTTCAGGAGAGAAGTACTATTTAACACCTGCGGCATACTAGATCTTGCTCCTCTGACATGCCACTTATTTTGCTATGAATCTTCCCTTTTGATTTGGCAAGTGCAAAGGCCCATTTCTGGCCTTTTTTTTTTTTTTTTTTTTTTGGTGGTGGTGGTGGTTTGCTTTATTTATTTATTTATTTCCTAAAGGCTCTAATAGCTCCACTCCTCAACTCCTCAGCCCAGTTTTGGGGAAAGAGAGCACATGCAGGGAAGGGGTGGAGAAACAGTTGCAGTTTCAATAATGGTTGAAGCAACATTCAAGAAATATTTTCAGTGTATTAAAAGAGGAACCAGTGCTTTTCCCCAGGCTCCCCACTGTAGCTGATGTGAACAGAACATTCTGCAGAATACAGACTGCATTGCTGAGTGCAGTTCTGCCCTGTGAAAGTTTGTTTTCTATATGGAAATTTCTTTAAATGACAGTCTAACAAGTCAGACGTTTTCTCTGATGTGGAAATATTTCCTGCTTATCTTCTTCATCATTCAGATTGTTATTCATCATGTATGCTGGAGCAGCACCTGTGGATGGACCCAAGCAAAGGTATTAATTCAATGATGAATCAGGCAGTTTACTCGTAGACTAAGACTCAAATTGTAAAGCGATTCATCTTAGAACCTGTTTATAAGTGAAAAACAGACACCTTGAGGCTGCTAACCTTTTAGATACACCACAGTGACAGATTCTGCCTGACAGGTTTGATATGAATTCTGCCTGCTGTATAAATATTGATGGTTTTAAAGCTTAGCATTGCAAACTTAATCTTAGCAGGTATATTTGCAGATCTAGAGCCATGCTGAGTGCAAGCCCCCTGTTCTGGCAGGGAAAAGATGCAGTGCAGTGCTCAAGGTGTTATTTAGAGTCATTAGTTCTTGAAAGGAAAAAGTTAATTGACAAGTGTTCACAAATGTTGTGTACTTGAACATCTCAGAGGAATAGCCCAATTACTATACTCTCAAACAAGCAGATCCAGGATCATTAAGAACCACTGACATGTTGAAAAAGACACTGGGAAGGCATGCAAGCAGAACAGGATTTTTGTGGTCATGTTGCTCTCGTTGTGAAGGGGAAAACAAGCCATCCAGGAACCCTCGCTGTGCCTTCATATTGCCTACAGATGCCCTGGAGATCTCTTTGAGCAAGGCAAGAAGAAAGCAAAGAACTTCAGGATTTGAACTTGAGTGTTTATTTTTAGGTCTTCTGAACAGTTGTCTCATGAAGGTCTGCATCCATGGAGCCTCAGAGCCCATCTCCATCAGCCAGAAGCATAATTTATAGCTCATTTTCTTCAGCATCAAAGCTAACTGCATGAAAGACATACAATATTGAGAAAGATCCAATTTTGCTAACACTTTGAAGAGTTAAGGAAGCAAGACAGGAAAAGAATATTAAAAAAAATACGTACACCAGTTTTCTTTGTTTTCTGGCTTCTGGACAGTTCCCCTTTATTTACTCCACCCATATAGTTCACCTTTAGATAACTTAGCTAATGAACATTTATTCATACTTTTAAAATAAAGCATTTTTAAAACTAATTCTTTAAGTTAATGAGCTGCCTTGCAAATTTTCTGTTTTTACCAGAGCTACTTTGGGTCATGCCTGCCAAACCAAATTCTTTGACCCAGTTTCTAAGAATAAATTCCCTCCTGAAAGCTGAACACATCTGCACCAATCTATATAGTCCAGCTTGCTGCAACTGGGTTTTTATCATGGAAATGCACAGAGACTTCAGCATTGGTGAATTAAGCTACTGTATTTTTTCCAAGGCTATTCTAAAATTCTGAGGTCAGTACTTATACGGCTTAGTGACAAGGGAATTAACTGTACAAAGATCAGGAGATATTAAAATAAGAAAAAAAATAGCTCACTGCGAAAAAATAGGAGCATGCAATAATGTATGAGGCACAGATTGCCATTACTTAAAGTAAAAGAGCTGTAATGCTTTTTTTTTTTTTTACTTTACAGTAGCAAATGGGTGCAAGGAAAAAAACAAACAAACAAACAAACAAAAAAAAAACCAACAATTAATGAACATTCTTTAAAAAAATATGATCAGGACACTATGATCAAACTTTTAAAAGATTTATTATACATAATGAGATAAGTAGGTATCATATATTAGCTACCAGATACCTGCAACCATGCAGATCAGCTCCCTTCCTTCTACTTTTTGTTTAGGCTGCAAATCCACATGTCACAGAGTGTATCTCACTGCAACCTCTTGCCCACACCATAAATCAATGGTAGTTTTGCTGCTGAGCTGCTGTACTTAAATCAAGCCCTATGCATATAAATAAACATAAAATCACATAGCAGCCCCATGCTGTAATCCTGATGGGACTCTGAGGCTGTCATAAGAAGAGTTGTAGCTTGGTCATAATTGCACACCAGCATCTCCCATTTGCACTTCTGCCCAGCACAGTCTAGAGAAGGATGTTTGCTTCAGCTGATGTAGATTAGACCTCTTTAATCTCTCCTGGAAATATTTTTACATGCTGTTTTTCAGTGGAGATCTTGACACAGGTGGAATATATGATCAGCCTTTCTACAAGGGCTTGATCTTGCAAACTCCTCATTCAGTGAGAGCCCAGGGTACCCACCATACTAAACCAAGGCCTGGCTCCACTAAAACACAGATAAAAGAAGCCCCTCAAGGAGGAGCTGGTTGTTACCATGCCCCTAAATCTCTGAGCTGGGGGGATACTACAGCAGTGCAGGCCTGGGCTCTCAGAGGAGCAGAAATCACCAGTTGCCCAGCTCAGAACTTGCTTTAAATGCAGTAACAAATATAATGCCCAGGTCTGGAAGGGTGCTGGAATGAGGAATATTTACAGGCTGAACTGGACCCCTGGGAGAAGACTAGCAACAGCACCTTAAAGGAGCCCAGCACAGGCTCCCAAAAATTCCAGGAAAAAAAAAAAAAAAGATTTAAATTATTATTAATAATTAAAACAATTAATTAAATTATTATTGTGCTCATCCTCGATTTTCAGAAGTGTTTGTTTTGTGTTTTCTAGGTGAAAGGATAGAAATCTGTTTAGTAAAACTGATCGTAAGACTAGAAAGTTTGTAACTGCATCCTTGCTATTTGCTTCAGAGAGAGAACATATCTCTGAATTAGTGCAAAGAAATGACTTTTCTTCCATTTGATTCAGAAAACGGTATTTGTACATTTCAAAGAGAATATTTAGCTTTATTCAGATGGGCTAAAAATTATGCTGGAAGATCTTATTTAATATATCATTTAAAACAAATATAGCTACAAAAATCTTCCTTAATAAAAACAAGAAAATAAGATGATTTTGAAAGAAAAACAGATGGAACTGTGATTATATAGAGCAGTGAAGATACATGTGCAATTTGAAAGAAAGAGAAAAACAAACTCATATATAGTTTTTCTTTTAAGTGAGAAAGAGGTTTGTGTCTCTAGCTGTAGAGCAGAGAGCTATTTCCAGTCCATCAAAGAGAGAAACTCAGCATAGACCTGGTCAGACATGCAATCAATTTCCATTATTACTATTATTATTATTATTATTATTATTATTATTATTATTATTATTATTATTATTTCTGAAAGCAACAAGCTTCTGTGAAACTATGTTTATTCTTTTTTTTTTTTTCCTTATTTTGTTTTATTTTTTTTTCCTTTGGTAAATGTTTTTTTGCGTTATTATGAGATTATCAGTAAAAATTATGCACACACTAACTTCTCAGTTTTCTATGTGTAACTGCAGAACTTCTTTGCCTTCCAAGACAAGATGCCAGTTGTGAAAACGATGCTGAATGCATGATAGCCACCTGCTCTGGTGAGCAGAAGACAGAGCTGAGAGAAAAGATGCGATAGAGGATCCTAAACAGCTGTACAAGCCAGTAGACAATCCTAAGGTCTTGCTCAGCTTGGATGAAGATTGCTGTCATTATGGCTTTACATAGCAAGACTTGGTTAGGAAACTGGTAAACTTTCTTCCCTGTGTTGTCCGTGATCTTATCCAAATTTAGCTGATAACAACATTAGTGTTTCAGCAACAGTCCTGAGGACTTACATTTCCTTCAACCAGAGCTGCTCATCATGTAGTAGCCAATGAAGAGCTCTGCTGGCATATGGGACTGGCATGAAGATACAGCTGAAGGACTGCAGGCTTAGCAGAAGGTCCTGTCAAATCATATTTTACTTTGACCCAGAATCTATGGACATATTCTGACTACTGTTATCTCCATGGCTCCTCCTGACTCTTTTGGAAACAGCAGCATTTATTTGCCACCCTGAGGCATCTCCCCTTGTGGAACAGCAAGGTGATTCTGCGTAACTGGGTCCATTAGCCAAAGCACCATTGCAGGGCACAGCTCAGTTAATCCATTGAATTTTTGTGCCCTCCCTCTAAAATCTCTGGGAATCCTCAGGGAGCTTAAACAATGTGAGAGCATCAAACACTGAACCTACTACCCTTTTGTTTCAAGTTCAACCACTTTGCTTTTAGTCTCAACACATGGGGGTGTGAAGCAGAGTGATGTAGTTTTGGTGAGGTTTGTGTTGTGAAATGGTGACTGAGGGAAAGGCACAGGAAAGAGTGCTGATGCTCCTCAGCAAAATTCATTTTCTTCTTCCTTCTTCTCAGGGGCCCAGAGCCATTCCAGGTCTGGGAGACTGTGTAAGAACAGTTTGTACAGGGAATGGCAAGATGCAAGAGCACTGCTGGGGTAAACTGAAAGAGAGTGCCAAGAGAGGAGTATATTTCAGGCACCAACGTGATCTGGGTTGTGGTTTTGCTTCTCTACCTTGCTACCTAACTGTAACTGCATGTATCAGTGGAGAAGAAAACCATGGCAACAGAAACTTAGTTCATACTTTAATTTATTGCCATCGAGATATTTGCCAAGTGCCATCTCCCTGGGAAAAAATGTATTTTTCATCAGCACTACACAGAAATTAGCATCAGAAGAATTAAGGCACTTAATAACTGTCATGAAACACTTAGAAAAGTGCCTGAGACATGAAGACAACTGTATTTATGAGTCCCTTCAACCTCTAGCAAACATCAGCTAACTGGATAAATGTCAATGCAAGTTTGAATCATGATTTAGTGTCATTTTAAATCTAAGTGAAGCAAGGGTTTTCTTTATTTAGCTAACACTGGAAGTGACATAAAGAAAAAAGGACAAAAGCTCCTGTTTGTGCTGCAGATCTCTCAGCCTTAAACCTAGAAGGTGAGGGCATTTCCCAAATGGGTCAAGGCATAAAGGAATGTGACTATTTTGCATCCAGAAGAGAATGAGTGCCTAAAATAAAGAATAGAGATGGAACCATTTGGATCCCTTAGCCTTGGGACTCACCTCACCAACTTTCCTCCTCCATGGGATGTCTGTTGGCATTGCTGTGTGAGCACCTTCCATCCAGGAGAGCTCTGGAGGAGTGCATGCAGTGAGCCTCCTGCTATGTCTAAGGTGGCAAAGCAGCAAAATGGAAAATTTGTGGGTGTCTCTAGGAGATGCAGGACTGAGTGTTCCAAGCCCAATCTGACATTCTGTTCCTTGGCCCAACCACAAGGTTATCCTCCTGCCATCCCACAATCCCAACAGCACAACTTCTCCACATCAGTTTGGTACTTCCTCTCCCTCCATATCACAGTTTTCTAATTTGCCGTGACAGAAAACAAGCAACAAGCTGCCCAGAGCATCTCCAGGCTTTACATTCTTATCTCGAGAGAGTCTGTGTTTGGTTTTGGCCCAGGGACAGAAAGAAGTAACATTTTTCCCAACACTAATGCTGAATCATAGGTAAATGTATATTTAATGCATTAAATACACAACAAACAAACTTCAAATACAATTAAGATCACTACGGGTAGCACTGTATTTTTAAAGGACAATCTCTGTTGTTTTTGTTGTTGTTATTTCATATACATATTTCAATAAAATATTTTATTATTTATATATAAATATACACATATGGTTATATATTTATATATATTATATATATTCTTATATATATATATTATACTGTGTTGCAAACAGATAGCAACACCTACTGTAAGACTTGCAACACAGAACTGAGTCCTGGGTTTACTTTCAGAGCCTACAGAGACTTTAAGAAATTTGGGATGTTATGAGCCTGTTTTCCCATCTCAAGCAACAGCTTGTTCAAAGATTTCTAGAGGATGGTGTTTTTAGATACCTCCTGATTTGGAACCAGACTTCCTCCTCCACATTATTAAACACCATTTCCTTACCATGAAGGCTGCATTGATGAAATTCATTCTGTATATTATTTTGCAAGCTTGTAACAAACTGACCACTTCATTCAACCTCATGGTTTTAGTAGGGAACACTACTTGGTACCACATTGAAAATGGCATATTTATTATGAGAAAAATAGCAACTGATTCATTGTTCAGCTGATGGGAGGAATTGTTTCTATCACTGCATGATTCATCTTGATTCATCCCACGCCTGGAATGATGGAGGAATAATTTAAAGTGACCTGTACACATTGGTAAGCCCTAAACTAACAGTAGCCAAAGGGCATTATCACCATGGGCAGCTGAGGAAAGTCTCTGCTTTATATACATTGATGATGGACAAAAGCAAAATGTGGGGATACGTCAGCTTCATAGTAACAATACTGAAAAGATGAAAACACAGTTATTGAAACAGAGGATGTTCCCTCATTCAGAGTTTGTTGTGGAAAGCCAGCTCTCAAGGGAGAAGGTAGAAAAGAAGAAAGCTAGAGAAAAGGAATCAAATTTTTTATTGTAGCCAAAGCAAGATCTGTGCAGGGAAAGAGTGAAAAAAATAACCTGCTACATGTGCTGATGAGACGAATAGGACAGGGAGTCCTATTTGGACATTTGGATCCTATTTGGATCTGTCCTATTTAGGACAGATCATCCTAAAATAGTGAAAAGCCTGGTGCGTGCCTGCTTGCACATAAGGCAAGCAGAGAATAGGTAATAAAATGAGAAACAGGCAAGCCTAAAGTAAATACAGGGAAAAGGGAGAGATAGAAGAACTGTAACACAAAGCAGATACTCCAGGACCCAGTAACTCTGGAAACCATAAGATAGGGATGATGAGAACAGCAGCCAGGTAAACAATCCAAAAACCAGAAGGGCTCAGGTGCCCCAATAGTGTGGGGTAGCAGGGGTGACCTTATAGAAATCACAGATTATTTGCCACAGAGCACCATTTCTTTTGGGATCCTGTGATAACCCAAAGTGCTTCATGAGACACTAAGACATGGTCTATTGTTCCTATGGCACAGCTTTATTGTGTCCAGGAACAAGGAGCTCGATACCAGTGTTCCAGTGTGCTATGGTGCCAAGCAGGACACATGCAGAGCTGCCCTGTGGAATGGACCAGATTATAGATTCACTAAGTGAATACTCTGAAACACTGTAATTGCTATATGGGATGCATTATTGCAATATGAGGGTTTTAATGGAGAGTTAAGAGCAGTGCTGACCTTTAAATACCCTACACATTCTAAGGCTGCACTAGATGATTTTACACCAAGTTTTTATTAGCATTATAAGTAAATGAGTTATTATCATTCATGAATTCTGTAACAGTCAATTTGTTTCTCTGCCCAGAGCCTTGAAGTGCCTATTTCACAATTTCTTAGAGATGTAACCATAGGAACTAAGTGGTTGCCAACATAAACCTTCATAATTAATGATGATAAGCTTTCACCCTATTGAGTGATACTGAAACGTATACAGAGCCAATGAAATGCACCTCAAGGGCCATGGGGCCCTAAAGGCAGCAGTACATTGACTTACTGTATGTAAAACTTGCACACTGCCTGAGTGACTGCATTGGCTCAGCTGTGCATTTTTGAAACTCCCACAAAGATGCATGCTGTGAAATGGAAGACCATGAAGGCAGATTTTCTGCCCTGGAAAGCAGAGATCCCTCTGAGCTGTAATGGAGAGCAAAGCAGTGCCCCTGCCCTGCAAGAGTGTGGTTTTTTTTGTTGTTAGTGATTTTTTTTTCTCATTTTTTTTTTCCTAATCAGCTAGCGCTGGAGGATAGACAGCTCCACTGCAGATGATCATCCTCAAAGAGGTGTGTGATTCCTAAACAATATCTTGTATTTTCCTAAGACCCTATATGGGGACACAGACAGTCCATCCCTTCAAGATTCCCCATACACTTTCTGGACAATTGGAGCTGCACACAGAGAGCAAGGGGCTCTCTGTTCCAGTGGGATCAGCCCCACAAAAGAAAGGAATGCGGAGCTTGACATTTAAATGTTTTCTGAAGGCAAACAATTGACAGTGGACACAGTGACAGCTTCCTTTCATCTTTGAGGAGTGCTATTATAGAAATATGTAGTGCATCAGGGGAGAGATGATATAGGCCATGTACACTCCTGTGAATAGATGAACAGACACACCAATTTCTATCTAAGCTGTCTGTATACAGCACCTGGTGTTAAGAAGGCCACATTTTGTTTCTGTGGTGCAATAATCCTAACAGTAAAGAAGCATGTTTGAATATTTAACTTCATTAAGTAAACTACACTGATCCTTTAAACAGGTTGTTGGTTATCTTGCACATCAAAAACACTCCAAATCCTCTATGCTTAAATGTATCCATCTTCAATTTGGTACAGATACACAGGCACTGCCAGATAACATTGTCACAGAAGATAATAGGCTCCTGCTGCTAAATAAACACTCAGAGGAAGATTCACATTTGAATTTTTATTCTGTTGGCTTTAATGAGATGCCATCAGCAGAAGTTTACCCCCATATTTAGATGTCATTAGGTGAAGCTCTTTACAATCATAACAACGGTAAAAATGTTCCCAAGAATTTTTAGAATAATTTCTACTGGAAATAAGCTTTTCTTGCAAACATGCATTTCTTTGCAGGCTTCATGCAGTATTGCATTGGTAGATAAGGAATCACACACAGCAAGGATGGGACAGAGGAATCTCATGGAGTGACCTGGGACACTGTCAACTTGTGGGGCCAGGTGTCCCCCAGCAAGCAGGGGTGCAGCCTGTGCACACATGGTAGCAATGTCCTCTGTCCAAAGCGCTGTAGTCAGCGTATGGCTTAAAGCTATTGCAGTTACATTTGGCATGGGCATAGTGTACAGCTCTGGTCACCTAGCCACACAGACAGGAGATGTTCAGACCTGTTGAGAGTACCCATTTACAGTGCTTTGATCTTCTTCATGCCCAGGTACACAGACTCCCTCTTGAATCATTTGCAAAGTAGGAATTGTACATGTTCTTGCAACCTACCACTGTTCCTGGGGGTCCTTCTCCATAGCCTATCCTCCTTTCCTCATCATGTGGTATGGAGATTTTAATTAAACAGTAAGTTACCATCATAACCCAATGTTACATAAAACAATACTGCAAGACTCTGCTCTGAGCTGTCATAAACTATTTGTTCCTTGTCAATCAGCCCCCAAACTACACAGCATCAGCTAGCAAGAGATGAGCTGTGAGCCTGGCCACTGACACAGAAAGCAGCCCTTGCATCCTCTATTTCTCCCCAACAATATCTGCTCCCAAATGCAATGAAAGGCTAAAACCACCCAGGTTTACTGTTTCTCCTTTCTTTGTCTCCATGTGCTGCTGAATTCAAGTGTGTCCAACTCCACATCCCTGGGGCCTTGGTAACGTCTGGGGATTTTAGGATCTCCAAAACTAATTTTCTCCTTCATATTCCAGCAGGGATAACTTGGAGGAATAATGATTTGGCCATATATATATTTATATCCTATCACATTATACTCAAAACAACTGCCTCTGGGTACAAAAGAACACATTAAAATGTATGCAAACTAAGTTAGCAAATGTCAGCTAGAGGTCCTAAAAACAAACTGCGTTTCTCAGCCCCTAGGCTAGAAATCTAAATAAACAGATGTTCTTTGCACTGTACCCTGAAGGTTAAACTTAGCCTTTGTTAGACAAACAAGGGACACTGGTATTCTTTTCTATATACATGTATGATGTGTTTATGACATATATAACTGTGGCTTAGACCATTTGACATATTTCAGCTTAAGGATCTTAACAGAGAAAGGGAAATTATAATACCTCTAGTAGAGGAGGAACAGACAGACTGGGCACAATTAATCAATAAATCAACAAATCAGAAGCATCCACTGAGAGCTATCGTCTCCCTGTTTCTATAACTGCTTTCTATGCAGCTCAGGGTCCAAAACAGTTGGAGGAATGATCTTGAAGCCCATTTGGAGCAATGTTTTCCCTCTCTCACCCTGATCTTGGCAGGTTTTCAGATTCCTACAGATAAAAAACAATCTTTTCTAATGTTTGGTAGTTTTATACAATTCCTACCCAAGTAACAAATTTACTTACAAATAACTACATAGACTGAAGGTAGGAATTAGATAACATTTCCAAAGACTATTTTCCTTATTAGCTCAATATAAAGTTTACCTGGAAATATATCAAGCCAGGACTATATTAGCTTGATGCAGCACCTGTATTTCTCCTGAGAAGAGGATCTTGGCTTGTGCCATGAGAATGGGCTTCCCAGAACTTCACATCAGCTCTGTGAACTGCAGACAGCAAGATGGTGACTCTGCAGGCTCTGAAACCTTCACACCTTTGAGGAAGGCAAAAAATCTGAACCACACACTGAATTCCATCCAGAAAACATAATTTGAATATAGTTGTGTGCAGCCAATAGTCACATTTAAATAGTGGGTGTTCAGTTTCTGTTGTTGTGTTACATGTGCTTCTCCACACAAAATGGACCTGTTAAAGTAACAGATACAGAAAAAATGAAGAGGTCTAAGGGCCTGGTGGGGCCTGGTGATTCCCCCAGCTGATGGAGGAAAGTTTTACAGTCTAATGCTTACAAAGGAACTTAAAGAAAATTTCTGAAATGACCTGTAGAGAAAAATGCAACTCACCCATAAAAAAAAAAACTTGAAGAGAAAGTTGGGGAGAATCCTAGCCACTGTGTTGTTTTTCCCTGGAAATTAGTAAAACTAAATATACCAAAAGACAATTTGCTACTCACAGGTTGGTCAGCAGGGTTTCTACTTTCTCTTGAGCTCTTTTTGGGCTTTGAAATATGAACTCAAGGCACATGTTCATCTTTTTTTTTTTCCTTCCCCTCCTTCCTCCCCCTCCCCCCCCCCCAGGTATTTGCATTTCTTCATATTTCTCTAAGCAGAGCTGTTTAACTCTTTTTATGTCCATGCTTCTGTTCTGTTCTAACTTATTCTGCATGTCTTTGAATTTTTTATCAAATGCAAACTTCTAACCCAAGTACACATATATTTTTCCAGTTCAGCAATAAATAACGTGAATATAAGCAGTCCATGTTCCAGCTGTAAAGTGCTGCTTGTGGTAGTGGCTGCCTCCCACATTTAATTGCTTTAATTTACCCATTTCATTTCTCTTCACATAACTAAGTGAATTCTTTTTCTCCCAGGGCCATGCTTGCTGACCTTGGAGATTATTTGATCATGTGGTTCTTTACAGAATGCTTCAAGTTCTGCTAAATTAGTTCCTAATTTTCTCAAGGTCTACTAAAAGACATTTTATATAAAAAATATAAAAAATAATTTTTTTATATATTAATATATATAAAAATATAAAAATAATTTTTATTTATAAAAATTATTTATTTATATATTTATATAAAAATAAAAATTATTTTTATATAAAAATATAAATTATTTTTTATATAAAAGACCTATAAAAAAATTTTTGCAAATTGAGAAGTGGTGCTTTAACCTGTGTACCTGAATGCTCTTATGGTAAGATGTGAGAAGTCCCTGGAAGATAGAGGGATGGCTGAAAGGGGTGATCCAGCTTCTTCAGACGATTCATTCTGCTCCATGTCCAGGGACAACAGATCCATTTTACAAGGAAGAACAGAGGGATGTCATAGTTCCTTCCTTCAAGTGTCTTTTCTCCCATTCCTTTCAACCCCAAGGAAGTCAGGATTGAGGTGGAGGTAGCCTGTCCCTACCCCTAGGTCTCTCTGGGTGCTTTGGCACATTCTCCTATGAGCAAGGGGAAAAGGTAGACTTGAAGACTATATGGGCTTAGTTTTCAAAGAGAACCAGAATAAAATGTATACTCCACAACCACCCATCATGATGGACCCTATGGCCAGAGGCTGACCGACACTACAAGGGGAAGGATTGAAGAGCAGGGAGAGCCATAAGGACAGTTATGTTCAATGCAGCTTTGCTAAGATGAGTTACACATCACTAACTAATCCAGAATGACTCTCAAGGTCCACTGTTATTCAGCAGAGGTCAATCAATAGGACTTTTTAATGTTTTGCTATGTTGTTTCAAGAATAATGGATTCAGGTACAGAGACAAGGCCTTGTAAACTGTCTGCAATGAGATACTTTGTATTTGGAAAGTAGAGAACTATGACTGTTGATCATCTAATTAAATTTCAGGCTAAGTTTGCTGTAATTTGATTTACTGATGTGTTCCGAGTGAATCACAAACATTTTGAAATAAGAGGCTAGTATGACAACTGTGCACAATGATACAGAAAATAAAGGACTTCTCTATGCCAATTGGAAATAAATCCACAGTTATTTAAATAAAGGCATGAATTATTTATGGAACTTCTGTAGCACAAAGATGCTGATGCAAACACTATCATAACAGAGAATATAAAAGCAAAACTAAATATGTGACTTAACTGCCAATAATTCTGTAATGTGTCTAAAGGAATAGTACTTTGTTTACTACATAGAGCTGTTTCCCCCACACATACAGTGGACAAGAGTTTTCCTGTATTACATTCATGCAATCCACTAGACTACATTAATATCCTTGTACTAAATAATTTCTTCCTGGAGCTGAATCAATATTAGTGTTATTATACAGGGAATATATCTATTGAAAACTTCCAGACAGCCTTGCCCTTTTCTACCATAAGATCCATTTATAACAGTTTTAATGTCTTCCACCAACAGTCCACATTTTGTAGGATTAAAAAAAAAAAAAAAAAAAAAAGTTGAAAACAATTCAAAAACACAACTTTCAAAGCCTTTCAAAGCCATTTTCTATAGGAACAAATTCATCTGTAGTGAGGGTAATTGCTCCTTTTAAAGCACTTTTTCCACTGTTCTGTTGGGAATTATGCTTAAGTAGGGACTGAACTCATCATTTCCTCATTTAAACGTCTGTAAACAGTGTAAGTGCAGGACATTAGGTCTTGATCAGAAATCTCTGCAAAAATGTTCATTGATATTTTGTGCAAATTAAACCAAGTTCCATTTTGTGTAAAACAGCATTTGAACTCTTTGCTCCTCACAAATGACCTGGAACGGTAGACATTTCTGCTAAATGGTGGTGTTTTGGCTGCCTTGAGCTAGAGTTTAGGGATCATGGTTCATGCAAGGTGTAGTTAAATAATGGTTAAAATCAGTAAATAGGCCTTGGTAGATTCAAAACAGAGTCCATGGAAAGGGGCATGAACCACACTACGCTGTCTCAGAGTCCCACTACTAGGATTGTATTATATCAATTATAAGCTGCCCTGCAGCTATCATTAAAAGAAATAAAATGATAGCCTACAGGTGTTGCACTTGATGCATTTGTAGCATTAAGTGATGGTCTCAGCCCATTTGTAACAGGGCATAACTTAAACAATATCCTTATAAAACACAACTTGATTCTGCTTTTAAGAGAAAGAACCAGTCCCTCCAGTCCTCACACAAAGGCAAAGCTTCACAGAAGCACATCAGATCAACATAATTTCCAGAGGAGCTCTTAATTGACTGCACTTGTGAAAGATGCATCAAAATGTCCCCAAATGACACATTGTTGCTTTTTCAATTTGCTGACAGTTTGCCTGCAGGTAAACCTCTAGCACACTAATAGTTTTTCTTGGCCAACATAACCAATATAGATTTAGTATCTTTCTTTGCTAAATAAGAGGAACATTAACGATAGCTGCTGGCTAGAAAATTAACCAAGTGAACTCTTCAATTTCTCTGTCCTGTCTGTCTCTCTCATTAATTTTTTATGGAAATCAAAGACTAATTCTGTCTCTCTGCTTGTAATCACATTCAAAACATGCTCATGACTCAGTAATCTGCTTATGAGCATTGCCGTTCTCTGCAGTAACTCTGCAGACGTTCACATTTGGGGCGGTCTGAATGCTCACACAGCTTGCAGTTGCCAACATGATTTTTTTTTCCTTGCTGTTTTTGTCATTTTAGACTCTCCCTCCATTATGAAAGCTAACAGCATGAACAGGAAACCCATCAAGCCAAAGTTAGAAGTCATAAGAAGCTATTCACCATGCTGCAAAACTCTGGTAAGCAATTTCTGATGGCTTTATTCAAAAAGTGAAATTGCTGCTGGTGCCTTAACAAAACGGAGCCCAGTCTGAAAGGCCAGATGTGAAATCCCACACTCATTATCTCAATGCAAGGGAAGTCTGATCCAAATTTGATATTTTGGCTTGAGAAAATGCAAATAGCAGAGTTGCTCTGCATACAAAACGTAACATGAATGAGGTTTTATTTTAAAATTAAACCTGATGCCAACATGTTAACTTTCTGAGCTGTGTTCAGCATCATAATTACCTGCTTCGACCAGTAATAGGTTGCCATCATACAACAGAACTATCCAGTTTGTGGTAGCTCTGCCTGTTTTTATTATTCCTCATTCTGTCCAAACAAAGAGCCTCTGGGGAGAAACTGTGAGCAGATATCCATATGATCTTTTCACCAGCTACTAGAATAAAAAGTGAGCAAGGTGAATTCACATTTAACAGCAATAGAATGACTTGTGTGCTCCTCAGTAAGAAGAGAAAAAAGGCAATGAAAAACAAAGGACAAGGAACTGCTCTACGGGATCACAAGGCACACAGATGGGCTTACCATGCTTATCCTTTCAGATACATTTTCATGGCTCAACAACCCAGCTAATTTTACCTAAGAGAGAAATGGTGAAGCAAAGAGATAATAATTCTCTATAAAGCAAATACACTTTTAGTTATAGCCAGATTTTATATCACAAAAATATAAGAGAACAGCACAGAACTTCTTTTCTATTTTTGCATATAATCCATATAAATAATTTTCCACATTCAAATTATGCACCAAAATCAACTCTTGCAGACGAAATGCATTTATTTATTTATTTATCGTGAATCTGTAGAGAGCACAAAGACATTGCTAGCAGAGTTTGCAGTAAAAACAATTGGAATGTTTCTACTTAAACCTTTACTCTGTACACAATAAACATGCACATATGTATTGCACAGAGCTCTGGTAATGTATTCTAATATTTTCTCATGTTTCCTGCGATCACAGTTCCCAAAGCATAATATTTTGGAAGAAGCTAATTTGTTATATCATCTAAAGAAAACAAGCACAGCCTTCCTGCTCTGCTCACACAACACATAAAAGCAGAAAGGATTTCTCTATCCTAAAGAATGGTCTTTGAGTTGCCTAAAAATAAGCTTTGAGAAGCATGTGGAAATAAACACCACAAATATTAATGAGAGGGAATTCGAAATGAGACACTTATTAGATCCAGAAAGGAAAAAAAAAAAAAGCAACATGTGCCTTCTCTTCAAAACTAGTTCTGTTTGATTTGACACTTTCATTTTTGTGTGTTTAGAGCTAGGCAGGGATTTGTTGGAAAGAGGTGGTCATGGGGACATGCAAGTGGGTCAGAATGACATGTTTCTGCAAGCTGAATCAAA
Organism: Netta rufina; assembly: GCF_964035555.1. NCBI lineage: Eukaryota > Metazoa > Chordata > Aves > Anseriformes > Anatidae > Netta > Netta rufina. The sequence continues at coordinate 13,171,281 of NC_140135.1, forward strand.
TAATTTTTTTAATAATTGCCTCATGGAGAATGTATAAGGACAAAAACACTCTGCTGCCAGCTAAGCAAAACTTCTCCTGAAAGTTCTTGTGCAGAATGTACTGTACTTTTGCTTATTTACCCCGTTTATTTGTTTTATTTTGCCAACTACAGTATTTCCATTTTAATCTAGAGCATCCTCATTTTAGGCTTTAAAACTGGGTCAACACACCCAGAAAATTTGCATCAAACTACAGTTCCTGAACATAGATAGGCAGAGTTGTCAAAATATTCTCATCACTGAGTAAATTTGTGCTTAGAGCAAAACCAACAGCCTGGAAAACACAAGTGCCCTGCAAGCTATCAATTAGCCCTTACATCAGGATAAACTTGTGTCAAAAGAAAATTACTTCCATTTTACATGAAGAAATTCAACTCTGCTCTGATTTACAGAAATGGACAGGAAAAACTATTTGCATGAAGAAAGGCTTTGCCATTTGGTGAGCTCCTACAGGGAAGCTCCTATACCCTCAGTGGGTACAATTTTGGGCTGAAGATCTGAGATTTCAAAGATTTTCCATTTCTCATCAAGATCAAACAAAAGTACTTTCAGATGTTTTCACAAAAAACAAAGTCTCCACAGAGCAGCAATTTGGATGTTTGACCTTCCACTCAAACTCTTGGTGTAAGTCAAATGCAGCAGGGTGATAAAGCAGTTCTCCCAGACCCTGTGCAATTGCCTGACCAAGGCTATTTGCAATTCAGGGGAAAAATACTGTCTTTTAGAAAATGTGTATTTTACAAAGAAAGTGTGCCTCTGCAAATCCCCCAACATAATACTGCATAAGGTGCTAGCAACATCTTTAGATGAACCAGGAACAGTACCTCTTCCCAGTGTGTCTTTGTGGCAGCTGGGTGCAATGTCATGGTTGCTGGTTCAGGTTTTCTGAAAGTATAGAGGGGTTTCTGCTCATACTGCCTGTGCTGTACAGAAGCTTGCAGTTCCAGCAGGAAAATTTAATTTGCTATGTACTGTTAATCTTAGTAACCCTGCTTAAGCAACATGACCAGGGACTCATTTTTTTGTAACTGTGAATGGCATATAGGAGACCAAAGAGCAGCCCTAAGAGAAGCTTCAGTATTGGATGTAGTGTGAAATCTGGCCCTTTTGGGGTTGTTCAGCTGAGACCACCCAGAAAAAAATGTTCAAGACCTCCAGCTCCCAGTTGTACATTTGCTCTTCACCCCAAAGCCCACTGATTTCAGCATGGGCCACCTCTCCAGAGACCCTGCACTCTTTACCAGGGAGAAATTACAAACCAAAAAGGGCTCTGCAATACTAGTGCAAACTATAGATTAACTTCCTTTTCAGAAACCAATTCTCCTGAATGTCAGAGAAACCCATGTTTCCACAAGTACTCTGGACAGATCTTGTTTTCTCTGGTGGGTCTCTCCTTGTTTACAACATTCCAGATCTATGAGCCCTTTGATTCAGAATAACAAGATGAATAAAAAAATAGTGTGGTATAACATAATTGAAGTTGCATGAAGAATACAAAATTTTTTTCATTTGCAATGGCTCAAACTGGACTTTTGGTCTTTTTTGAGCTTCTCTTACTGCCTGTAATTAAAGAATTCATTTTATTTAGCTAACACATGTAGAGACATATGACTTAAAACTGTACCTGCAACACAGTTTTTCATTAACTTTAACAAAATTGACATCTGGTTTTGTTTTGTTTTGTTGTTGTTGTTCTCATAGGCACTGAAAATTTGGAACAGATCTAAGATAACAAAATATTTGAAGCACTTTTATCCCAATTTATGCTTACCAATCATGCTTCCCAACTCTGTATCAAACAGAACCAGATGGTAGTTAACATCTGAGTTTTTCCCCTCAGTAGGTTTTCTTACAGGTCTATATAGGTGGTACTGTTACAGCCCATGAATGCAACATTCAGTTGGTTGTTCAGATGCAAAGATCAAACCTTTGAAGTGAAGGGATAGGCAGAAAAGAATTAAAGATTATTTCATTACCTCCACTTATGAGAGGAGTGGTACTAGTTTCTGCAAGTTATGCTTAGGTGAAAAAAGCATCTCGATTATGATTCAGAACATGACACCACAAGCTAAAAGAATAAATTTCCAGGCAGAAATGTTAACTCCACAGAAGTCCAAAGAAAAATTCACAGAAACCTGGGTGAAACCAAAGCTTCCTCCCAAACCACATCTCTGCCTTCCTGCACTGACATTTTCCTGCTCTAGTCTCACTGTTCACTCCTCTTTTACATGACTTCCTCCTAACATAACCCTTCCTCCATTTACAGTGACAACATCTTATTCCAATATGGCTCTATCTGCTTCTCTTCATTTTCTTTTGTTTTTGCATCTCTGCCTTTGGGGTCTCCGGGGAAATAAATAAACAAATAAAATGGTAACCTTTACTGTGCAGAGTTTTCCCAGCCAAATGAGGCAAAAGAAATCAAAAAATACCACCCTTTTCCCAGCCAAGGACCTTTCAAGGGTTTCAGTCCTTTGAGGAGACTGAACTCACAGACCTGAAATTTGCTCAGATGTATTTTCCTACTCTGGCCCTAATTTAATGTTATTGACTCTTCATGGCTCCCAGGCCCCATTCCCGCTGTCCAGTCTCCAAATAACACTGCAACACATTTCTGGTGGAATGTCTTACAAGCTCTCCATCTTAGACTCCAGTGGGATTTAATGAACAGGAAAATAGGCATTTGAAGCATGGAATGGATCTCAGGCTACTGAATGTGATAAATGTAAATTGAATGCTCAAGACTAATTGATTTTTTTTAAAAAGTGTAATGGATAAACTAATTTTTACCAAGATACATTTTCAAATAAGACATATATTCCCCCTGCAGTTTCAGTACTGTCAATACAGTGCCACATCTATTGGTATGGCACACAGGATGTGTGGGTCAGAAGAGTTCAGTCTTAAATTTGTAGGAAAAATGAGGCTGTATGTATTTTCCAGTTCTCATCTGTGTTAAACTCTCCACCTTGAGGTATGCAACATTTACCAGCTTACACGTTTGACATTTCCCGCAGTCCTTGCTTTGACTGAATGCCCATTCTCCTTCTGCTTTGGACTATTTCAGAGCCTGTTAACAAGGAAAAATAGAACTGGCCAGGAAAATAAATTACTTTTTGAAAAAGATCACTGTAGTTCAGACATGTTTCTGAGTAACTGGGCTGAGGAAGGGGATAGGAATTGCAAACCACAGGCTCAGAAGTACCTAGACATAGTGACCATGCATTAGAAATTAGGCTTTATGTTTCTTCAAAGGCATCAATTTGTCTTGTGTTAATGGTTAATTCAAGTCACCTATTTAATGTTTAAAGGACCAGTATAACTTGTTTGCAAGAATACAACACTGATAAGCTATGGCAACATCACTGTACTCTCAGAAAAGCATATGCACCAAAGCTAGAAAACTGCTCACTAGGAATTCATTGGGAAGATTCAAAAACCTTCCTAACCCAGAGGCTGTACCCTGCCTTCAATTGTTATGCAACCCTTTCCATCAACATCAGTGAGAATTTCAGCTTTAAAATGCTCCTGAATCAGTCACTGCTAGAAATAATGAACCTTCTGCTGCTGATGCTGTGAAGACCAAGAACAAGCCACAAAACTGAGCCCTGTGGTCACTGTGAAGAAGTAAATGCGCTGGGGCTGAGGGCTGCCAAATACCCTCTGTTGATAGGTAAGGTGTTCAATACGGAGGTCTGTTTTTTAGAGAAATGTTGGCTGGGTAAGAGCAAACCTGACACTGGCATTATATCATAGTCTCCTTGTGGCTTTGTCAGAGCTTTGCAAAAGATAGGACCAGGACATGCTTACAAAATATCCCCTACTAAGAAGGGGCTTGCCCCATTCAAATGGATTGGGGCTTCTCAGCTCCACTGAAGAAAGCTTCTGTGCTGCCTTCAAGTGTTTGAGGTTGTAGCTGCACATAGGCTTAATTAAAAAATAAAACTAAATTCTTAATTTTACACCGTTACCCCACAAAACAAGAATGCACTGTCCAAGAGAGTACTAATCTGATTTTAAGGAAACTTTCAGCAATTGCTCAAGTCACCCACCTGTCTCTTGTACTTGGCTCAGCAACAATAACAACAAAAATAGAGAGAAACTGCCTCTTGTTGAAGAAAAATTTGCAAGAAGGAAGAGATTAATGTGGAACAGCTGTGCTATGGAGTTTATGAATAATTTGCTGAAAATAAACCTTAATGGCAAATTAAGAACAGAGATTAGCTCTGCAGATCTGTGCTCTCAGTGGGTAACTAGGTTGCACAAAAGTGCACCACAGAACTCAGCATCAGGAGCAGCTCTGCTGGCAGCGTCTCCTCAGGAGCCAGGCAGCAGTGGCCAGTTAGCAGGCAGTGGGGGGGGGGGGGGGGGGGGAGCTGCTTTGCAACTATCTGCTTGGCTCCAGCCAGGCTTTTGCTTTTGGAAAACCTGACTGTGATGAGTCCATTCAGGAAGGAATAAAAAGGAGAAAACAGCCAAATGTAACAGCTCAGATATTTCCCCTCTGCATTGTTTCCAACAGGTAATAAAATTTTGGGGCAGATGTTGAATGCTATCATGTCAGGAAAGCTGTGGACTCTGCCCAGTTCAGCTCTCTAAGATGGATATAGTTTCCCCCATTGTATTCAGGATGGCATTAACCTGTTCAGAGCCCCAGACGAACCAATGGCAGGACTCTGAGGTCTCTTCAGTGACTTAGAGACCCACCCCAGGTGCCCCAGAGAGCTAACAGCTGGCTGGTAACATGCATCCCATGGGTCTATTTGAATGAATCTTCAGAGTTCACCAAGAACCCGAGATTGCATTTCCTAAATATTCAGCAGCACAAAACCCCTGCTTTGCTTCCTGCTTCCTGCTCCTATCCCATGTGAGGCTGTTCACATGCCATGCTCTGCCCTGCATGTGGCATCTCTGCTACCTCCAGTGATCTCCATGCTTAGGACTGCACCTGGCTCTATTTGCAGAGCAAACCTCTTCCTGATGGTGCCCACCACTTTGTGTTCAGCTCCATGGATGTAGAGCATGTCAGCTCCCCTCCTGCTAACAGGGCCAGAGCCCACAAGGGGTGCAACCCCAAAGAGCTCAGGGGTGCTCAGGTCCCCGGCCTAGGGGTTTCTCTGCTGTGTGCCTGATCAAGCAGGATCTGTGAATTAAAACCTTTGGCTCCATGATCGGTTTCTCCCATAATGGCTGGGTACCAACAGGGAGAGGGATGAAAATACCAAGCTATTCCCTCTCTGAAAGGATAAAGGCCAATAAAAAATGGATGTTGGCAGTCTGACATGAATTACCACATGGGCTGGCATTCCGAAATGTCCCAGATTTGCCAACATGCCTGACTGCTTTGTGGACATTGAATAACATGACCCTAAACACAACAGGAACCACTTGTGCCTGCAGAAATGATTGCAATTCATTTTGTGGTTCATTCAGCCAGCTCTGATCACTGCTTTTGCTTCAGTTGAGAAAAGACATTAATCTGCCTAATTTTTCTCTCTGTAATTCAAATCAGACAATCTCCATTTGCTAAATGTGATTGATAAATTAATTGCACAACATTAATTCCTGACACTAGTTCAGAACATGCAAAGTAGAAATAAGTCACTAAGAACCTCTATATCTGGAAAATAAATTATGGATGATTCAGGAAATGTTCAAGCTCAGTATCAGGATATTTTCAGTACCAGTGGAGGATTGAAAGTTCATTTAACCTAGTACAGTTCAATTCTTTCTCTTCTAACACCCTCAGCAATCATAAGAGATCACTGGAGTTGGTTGCATGGCCAAACATGAAGGCCTATTTGGATGGACATACTGCATCTGGCAGAAGAAATTTCCCATTTGCTTCTTGTTTTTCTGAATTGTAATGTCACTCCAAAAAAGAACAAAAGTATCTCTTCAGTATCAAATATTCATAGCTTTTTATGTTTGCTTGCTTGTTAGAAGAGAGAATTTGAAAAATTACACAGTATATAACAGAAGAAATCATCACTGGCAAAAGGCAATGGTGAAAGGCTGCTAGCCTGGCTGCCAGCAAACCCAGGCTCACAAGGAAATGGCATTTGCTCCTTTACTAAACCACACAGACACATGGGACAGGTTGCACTGAGATGCACCCTTATTAACGGAAAATTGTTCCTCAAAGCCAATGAATCACTCATTATGAAACATGAAGCACATCCAGTTCTTTCCAAACAAGAGGACATTTACTAGCTGCTCAATAAGCTTTATTACGGTATCTCCTACGAGTTTTATGTATGCAATCAAAGCATCTACATTGAGTTCTGCAAATTTTAAGCACCTCCATAAAGCAATGAAATGACCTTCACACACACACACACAAAAAGTTAATGAAGGCCAATAATAATCAAGTTTTACATCAGAGAGGCACAAATATTAACCATGTGTAAATTGCACTGATAAATCTGAAAGGAGCAAGAAGCAGCCAATGCTTTGTATAATTACTGGATATACTGGGACCAGAAACAGCATCAAGAATTTGTTAGTTCTGCAAGGTAAACCATGGGGTAGACACATACGAATGAGGAAATTAAAAGCAAATGTGTTCATAGGCCTCTGTAAAAATGAAAGGAGCAAAGCTGTAATTCAAATGCCACTTAATTTTTATGACTTTAACAGCCAAACAAATGCCCTTTCCCATGATTGGTTAAAACTCCTCTAATGGCATACAATTAGGAAAGGTATTTAAAAAATTAATGCCACCCCCTGCTTGCCTCAGGCTGACTGGCACCTCTGTGCAGGTCCTTGCAAGCCATCCTGCTGGGACATGGAGCTCTGGTCGGTCAGGGTATGCAGAAAGAATTGTCAGGGCAAGGAGAGCAGAGCAGCCACAGAAGCTTTCTGCAGCACTGCCTCTGCCTTACTGCACATTCCTGGTGAACAGCTGCTCTTGCCCAGAGCCCACACTATTGATCACTGGTAAGAAGGCCCAGTAATGTGCCCCCCCTCCTTTTTTCTTTTTTTTTTTCCCCCCTCCAAGCAATCATATCAAGATGTACAGCTAATCCCACCGTTCTTCTACCAAAACAGGGTTTGATGTATCACTGCATTCACTAGCTGTCTGCCACTACCTAGCAAAGGGCCTTTACTCTCTTGTTCTCATGCATTAAATACAGAGTGCATCAAACAACATTTCAGCTGGTTTTCTTTGTACTGCACTACAAGCTTTACAAACAGAATAAGTAGACTTACTTCTTTTGTAAATACTGATAAACTGGAAAAAAAATAATACTGTGATTGCATTATTATGCCTTTCTTTGCCTGTCTCCTTCCCCCTCCCCCCCCAGCAGATCTGTCAGCAGATCTATACAGTCCAATGTTGACAGCTTGCATGCAGGTTAGGGGGCTGTAGCAGCAACCCAGCAGCATCAAGCCTATAATTTAGATAACCCATTTCCCAGCCTGGCTCTGATTCTAGTCCTTGCTCCACTTCAGAGTCACAGACTGAAAATCAGTGCTTCCAGAGGCCACAACGCCTGCAAATGCAGTACACCCATGATTGATTTTCCTTAGGGGTATTCCATGCTGCTATTCTGGGCCTGTAATTACATCTCAAAAAAAAAGTTGTCTGTCAAGATGAAGTCTACTTTCCTGATGATGCTGATTTTCTCTTCCTTTCATATTGCAAAATAATACAAATAGGATGAGAGAGACTTTTTTCAGCTCTCTCTCTTTCTTTTTCTTTTTTCTTTTTTTTTTTTTTCTTTTTCCATCTAGGATGCATAATTTTAACCTCCAAACTAGGTCAGCTCAGAGAAGGAGCATTTAATTTAATCTGTTACACTGATTAACAAAGCTGTTGTATTGTTAAAGATTAAATGTGAAGTGTTTACAGAAATATTAGTCCTTTGGTATAAATAGTTGTTAGATGATGCTAAGAAAAAGCAGCCAGGATAGAGGAAGAATAAAGAAAAGAACCTGACAGAAGCCTGTCAGTCAGGAAGCTCTGACATTCTGGTCATTTCAGATCCTTGGGTCTGAGGATCTGAAATGATGTTATCCCATTCATTGGGAAATTCAGCACACTCACAGCACACATAATCCTGATGCACAACAAAGATAATAAGTCAAGGATAAGGAAAGCCTTATAGACTCCTAGATTAAATACATTAGGTCTTATATCTTCTGTTGCTAACTTACAACTTTATAAAATTAATCATTAAACATATCATCAAGCCCTTTAATATAAATAAAATCAGAAACAAAACCCTCTTTTCTCTCCCTCTCTTCCTGATTGTCACATCTGAAGATACAGACCTGAGTGTGAGTGGTTTAGGGGTGTTTCTGATCAAATCTTTATGTTGGCTGTGAAGCTGTAAGCCTCAAGTAAAAGACCACTGGCTGCAGACGTTTAAGCAGACCCACTCACTGCTGCAGCCTGCTGTAATTTTGCTTTGACATCACTTCCTCTTGGTTTGGCAGTCCTTGCTCTATGGGTTTTTGTCCTTTTTAATTAACCCTTTTGTTATCCTTGTTAAGAGTCTCAGGAGCAGAATCGGGCATTCCTCTGAAAAGCCTCATTTCTGTGCCAAAAGCTTGTAGCATCAGACTTCAGTATGTATACATCCATGCTACGTTCTCTGTGAGTGAGTTGCATACTTGCTGCCTTTTCTCACTTGCTCTTCTGGCTTTCCTCATTGCCTCAACATTTCCAAAATGCTGGAACAACTGTGCTGAGAAAAACCTGGAGCTCAGTCCACCTACCTGCAAAACACAAGCCTCCATCTATTTCAACAAGAGAAGGAGCTGACCTTTAAATTTTGTATTGCATTGGGCTTGGAATAACTTAGAACTCTTTTCATACAAACTTTAAATTATATATATCATATACAACGGTTCATAGAGTCTTTGTGTTAGTTCACTGCCTTCTTATTTCCCCCAACTTCTCATAAATAATCTCCAACACATCTGTTCCTGTCTGGGGTACGGATGCACTTTCAGGCCTAGTGCTTATTTTTTAGCCATGTTTTACACCTTGCGATCAAGGATTTTGCTGCCTTTGTAGATTTGTTCTGAAAAATCCTTGGCTCCTTTTAGGACTAAAATTAAGCCTCCTTCATTGTGCATTTAATTAACTTTTATTTGCTTGGCATTTCATTTTTATTATTTTTAAGCAATCTGAGGTTCTTGGCATTAAAAGCACATGTAAACTAATCCAACTGAAAGAATATCTTCATAAAGACTTTTTTTTTTTTTTTTTTTTTTTTTTTTATCATGCCACTAGGAATATTTTTCTGGGAAAAGAAAACGGCTGCAACAATTCACCTTGATTACCTCAGTACCTCAGTAGAACAGACACCATGCAAGGCAATAACAGGATGAGAGAAAGTATCTGCTGAGAACTTGCAGATGCTAAATCAGGTAACTTGTGCTTCTGGTTTAGCTCCTACAGGTACCAGTAAGGGAGTGGAGCAACTGCAGAATACTTATTTCACTGGAAATAATACATTTATTTCTTAAGTGTTTCAAAAGTTGATTTTGGCCTGGCTCCCTAAAGGATTGAAGAGAAAGCAGTGTGTGAACTCCTCAGCCTGGTTACTTCTATGTTTCTCCTCCCTTCCTTCCCATTTTGGCACATATGAGGAATGATCTGGTGCTCCTGAGATGTGGCCTGAGTGGAAATCAGTGGCCACACAGGAGCATGAGCCCATCCCCACTGTTAGCACTGTAGAAAGGGAGCAGCTGTGTTTCCCCAAAAATCCTCCATGCCACCCAGAGCTCACTGGATAGGGAATCTCTTGCTACAACAACTCCTCCCCATGCTCCCACCAGCTCCTAGCCAGAGCACAACTGACCCAGCAGAAATACATGTAAAAAAAAACAAACAAACAAAAAGAGTAATTAATCAACATACACAGCAATTCTTAGGTGAGCACAAAATGCCCTGCTTCCCACAGATAACTTGTTTTGATTATAACCAGCATATATATATATATATATACACTTAATGCATCTGAGAAGTAGTGGGATAGTTTAGAAGAAATGTTGTGTATCACATAAAAATCAAATCAATTAATATTCCGTACGTTAATCAAAACAACAGCTCAATGAAGTGCCCTCATGAGAATCAAGAAACGTGACAGATCTTTTGCTTTACAGGTAATCTCAACCCACAGTGTTCCCCCTATCCATTTTAAAGAACTCATAATTCAGCAAAAAGGGGAAACCTGACATTTATTGAATGAGATATTTTTGTAATGGCATGGTTAGTGTATTGATTACATTACTCTTTTTAAATATTGTAACACAGTCTTTGGCTAATGGACTATTTAATTAAAGAAAAATAAACATTAGTTTTCAATTTATGGTAAGGAATGCCCTTATCAGGATGGGTTGCAGGATGTGATCCTCACTGTCTTTGCAGATTTATCACTTGTACCAGACACATAGGATATAAATAACATCAGCCTTAGACTGGTGGCACCCACTCAGTCTTCAGCACTTCATAATGTTCTGCTGAAAAATCAGTGTTCTCTGAAAGCCTAGTCCTGAATAGCAGGCATCATTTTCTCAGCTGAAATTAAAAATGGTTGGGAGATGAGCAATGAGGTGCAGTTGTCATTATTTAGCCATATAGGCTACATAGTCTATTTGGATGATACTAAAACTGGCATGCTGTTTCCTGATAATAGAAAATAATGTTTAATAAACATTGGGTTTGCAAGCATCCATTTTATTCCCGACTTTTAAATTCATTTTTGCTTCCATTTCCTATAATCTGGTGGATTCAAAGTGACAAATTTAATTTGTAAATTCCACACCCTTACTGAAAATTGATATTCTAATCTGCATGGATGCAAGAAGGAATACAATAAAATTCATTGCCGTGGACACACTTGCCAAATAGGCTCTTTGAAGCCTCTGCTTCCCACACTCCCACTGAAACCAATCTAATAGGTTTGCCCAATCAATTTTTTGCCCCAAAAAATTGCCCCAAAAAATTGCCCAGCAATTTTTTTCTACACTATCTTTAGACCTCACCAAATGCATAGCAGAGACCTCAGAGATCAGGGATGCCTCCTCCCCAGCCCAGGGCATGCGGTGGAAAACAGAGCTGAGCTTTTCAGAGAAAAGAGAGGCTTCAAAGAGCATGTCTGGGTAAGAGAGAAAATTGAGGATAATAGGCCATAAAGGAACCATCCTGGTGACTAACAGGTACTTGAATGTAAGCAAGTATTTACAGATGGTTTACACCATGTGACAAGGCTGACACAGGGAAGGGATCTCAGGGGCCTAAGGTAGCTCACGTATCCCCATGTGGACTGTAGGAAGGGGCGTGAGCCATTGCAGAGCTTCAGCCCTGCTTTTGCCATTGAGCCATTCCCATAAGTCAGCACCTCTGTGCCAGGGCTGGGCTGATCAATCTGGAAGATGGAGAAAGTGGAGAACTACGTAAAGTCAAGCCAGAAGTCTTCACCTAACAGGCATAGGTGAGGTGGGGAGGAAAAATACAGCAGGAGCCTACATAGGTTTTGCTAAGACTTTTTGACCTTTGACTGTGCATCTGGAAACACAGGGAAATGCCTCACTGCCCAACCTGCTACACTCAAGGGACAAATAACCATAGCCTTAAACACCCTCTGCAGCGCTCCCTGGGAGGTGGTTTTCCCAAAGCAGTTTTGTGTATGGGTACCATGTGGGGACCAAGTGTCACCTGGGAAGCGAGAGAAGAGGAACGGGTCCCCGCAAAAGTGTTTTCTTTGTGTCCTTCAAGAAGCACAATTTTGCTCTGCTCTGGTCCCCAAAACCAGCAGGTTGTACAGATTGTTCGCTCCGAGGTTTTTTGCCAAACAGTGGGAGCAGAAACCTCCCCTGAGGCACCCCCAAGCTTCAGGCATGATATTTGATGGTGTCATGGTAACATTTTGAGGACTGCCACCTGCCCCTTGACTCACACTATGACATTTCTACTTCTGCACTTTGCGCAGTGGTTTTCTTCCAGCTGCTGGTAGCATGGCTCAGGTGTCTGCAAATAATCTGGGGCTCTGTGTCTGCAATTCAAATTATTCCTCTCCTTGTGCAGCACCTTGCAATTGTCAACATTGATTTTCAAAGCTTGCAGCACAGCGTTAACCAGGAACTGCTCTTTCTAAGGGATTTCTGCTGGCTGTTTTTCTTCATCTATTTTTCTCCCCTCTAACAGAACCACTGGGAGAGAGTGCCTCAGCACAGAAACACTTTGTTTGGGTGCCAAATCCTCATTGCAGTGGGGTGTAGCCAGGAGGCTCACATCCCTCTGCCAGGAAAACTCTTTGCTTTTCAGTAGCTCTCAACCCCCAGTATCCCTCTGGCAGCTGAAGGCAGGAAGGAGTGACCTGATTCCTGTCCCAAAGCTTTCCCCTCACTCCTCTGCAGGCTGCAAATCCACAAGACTCTTACCAGCTCAGAGATTTTACTGTAGTCCAGGTCTCTCCCCACAGAATCTGCATACAACTTGCCTCCAACTTGCCACCTTGGCTCTGAGTATAGTATTTAAAATCAAAAAGGAAGCCAGCGCATGGAGGGAGAATGAACAACCCAGGCAGTGCAGCCAGCCTGCCTATTCCTCAGCACCATACCACAGAGGATGAGGGTCCCTCCATCCCTGCTAGCTTGCTGCACTCCTTCAGAGCAGATTATGTATCCAGAAACAGAAGAGACTTTTTATTTGCTACTTCTCTGGAGAGCTCTTGAGTTGCTCTCTGAGCAGCACTCATTAAAAAGCCATCCGTGGCAGCCATTCTATTTCATTTTAAGCAATCAGTAGTTGAGGCAATTTTAGAAAAGGGATGTAATTCTTGTAAGAGCAATTTCTGCCTGGACAAATGCTGCTGATGGGAGAGGCACAAAGAAAATTGGGAAAATAAACTGTCTGTGGGGAGGGGTGGGAAAAGCAGAGGCTGCACCGGAGTGCTGTGCCCCATGCCTTGCACTGTGCCCAAAATGGCAGCCATGCCTGAGGGGCCAGTGAGCAGCCCTGAGACATGAAGGAGACTTCTCATCCAGCAGATCCCAATGAATATCCCATGGGTCAGTCCCCTCTCAGGAAGACATGTCTTCATTTACCTTTATTTCCTCCCTTTCTTTCATCGTCACTTTTTTCCTGCTTTTCTTTCCCCAGCAAGGGAGAAAGGCCATCACAGAAGCATGGCAGCATCGCAGCAGAATGAAGGGTTTTATCCCTTGCACAAGGGTTGATATTCAGTCATGCTGATTGCATGAACATCCTGGGAAATGGCTGGCCTGCAGAGTCCCCAGGTTCCCTCCAAAACACTCCTCTCAGAAACAAGAATTGCACAGGGTAATACAGCAGCATTTCTGCTCTCTAGTAGCACTTTCCTAATTTGAGTTAAACCTGCCATTCCCTGTTTCCCAACTCTCTCATTCATTTACAATGTGCAGTTGGCTTAGAGTCCAGCAGAACAGGTTGCTTGTGGAGAAGGTCTGGATGTAGGAAATCAACAGGATTTTAGATGATAAAATTATTGGGGTGCTGGAAGGGAATATACATGTATATAGTTATAGTAATCCAGCTTACTCATTCTTTTATATCATTTTAGAAGAACACCCATAGAATGTTGAAAGATCAGGAGAATTAGGGAAAAAATGAAAACTGCAGGAAGAGATGCACACAGGATTCATGAAACAAGACAGAACCATACCACAGGGCACTGAGGAGAGACGAAGAGAAACAGAGTAGCACAAAGCCCTGCAAGCTCTTCCACTAGCCTCCCACAACCCCATGAACGAGCAGCCACAACAGCCACCACCTGCAGAGCTGGAGTCAGTACTGCAGCTTCTGGAGAGATGTTAATCAAACTGCTGCAGTTATTTTCTAGCAGAAACAATGCAAAGACATCTTTAATCAGCACATCTACCTGGGAAGGAACAGGGCAGGAAAGAAAAATTGCCCCTGCTTAATAGACATTGACGCCAAACCTGGGCCTAACCCTAGTGAAGCCACAGGCTGAAGCAGCCCAAGGGACTGGGCAGAGCCCAAGTGCTGCTCTTTCCAGCTGAGCCCAGCACAGCTGCCCTGGCTCTGGGGGTTGCTGCATCTTTCATCTTGCTCTGCCCATGCACACTGCCTGGCTTCAGCTCAGCGCAGGCTGATGGCTGCTCCCCTTCACCTCTTGGGGTCAGCAGAAGTCCTGGGGAAGCCCTGAGGGCACGGCCCTGGGGTCTGGCCAGACCCTTCTTACACTTTCTGGAGTTTCACTGCATAAGTAACCTGATGCTATTTTTCTTTGTTTGGTGGTTTGTGAAGCTAATGGAAGCACCAGCCTCGTGCAGACTGCAGTGACCACTAGGTTCTGGCCCCTGCTTTGGTGTATTGGCTGGTTGTGGAGATCTTACGCCTGTGACACCTGTGACACCTGTGTTTAGCAGATATACTCCTAAAACCACATTGGAGTTTGGACAGTGTTTCCTTTTCCAGGTGTCTGTGGAAGTGCTTCCACAGGAAGTCTGAGGGGCTTTGCCTCTACTTAATGCTCTCATTACTTTTATCGGTCAGTCCAGGAAAGATCTGGTGTTTGCTTCAGTCCTTCCCTTAACACTCTGTGGTCCAGGAGAATTGGCTTCTTACGCCAGGTTTGAACTAGGCTTTGCCAAGCTCTACTAGTGATGGAATTTTTTAAAAACATACCTCTTTCTGCCACATGTCTCTGCTGGCAAAATACATGGCAGAGATGTGTAGTGCCAGCATAAATTGCATTTGCCAGTTGGGCTTATTTTGCTCACAGAAACAGCTTTGAAGCTGCATTTGTGTTTTGCTAGAGCAGCCAAATTTCTCAGCACAGACAAAGCTGACTTTCCAGCTCATAGTTCTGCTCTGGCAGAGGAGCTGATCTGACTCTGCAGACCCTGGGGCAGCCTGGGAGGCTGTCCAGGTCCTGCCTCCAGCACAGCTCCTCTGCTCCCCAGCTTCCCTACTCCTGCCAAAGATAGGAACTGACTTCCAGTGGGTCCAGTTGAGAAATGTTTTTTTCACACTGTGTATTTCATCCTGCTGTTTGAATCAGCTAAAATCTGCCCTTTCATTCTTTCTCTTTTAAGAACAAAAATATTACACAGCAAATACAAACATGACTCTGTGTTAAGATGATCTAAAACACATTATCTTTTTACAGAAGGCTTCAAAGTAAAAAAAGGATTTTAGTTATACCAGCAAGGAGATTTTTAATCAATGTTGAACAGTTCAGCTTCTCCTCTAGCCCTTGATTAATGAATATGAAATACCATTTACCTTACAACTACTCCAAAATATGTTAAGCATATAACCACACCTAAATACGCTGAACAGCTTTTTGATTCTCTCTTTCTTTTTGAGGATGCGTGAAGATTCAGCTGAATATAATTTGTGCCATCAGCAACTGGAGTTATTCCATGGTTGTCACTGTTAACATTACATTTCTCTTAACGATAATGAGGTGACACTGAATTATGGAAGTCTTTATACTGTTTTAATGCTGTGATCATTCAGGTGTTATGAGTCCGTAGGAATGTTAAGGTAGTTTAGCTATATATATATATATAACCCAGATTAAAAGGCAATATTATTTCCAAGGATTTTTTGACCAGGCAAATTTAATCAACAATTTAAGACACAAATAGCTCTCCTGCACCTCCCCTGCAAGTAGTCAGGGCTGTCTTCTGAGGCACTTGCTAAAACTTCTCAAATCAATCGCAGCTATCAGTGAGGGCATGAAGGACATCTGGAAGGGACGGGGACACAGGTGTAGTGAAGTCATTCTTTCAGAGAGTGGCTGATGTCACCTCTCTGACAAATTTAACCACTCTTTTAAGTGGTTTGTGGGGACAGGACAAGGGGCAATGGCCACAAAATGGAGCACAGGAAGTTCCCCACCAATATGAGAAAGAACTTCTTCGCAGTGAGGGTGATGAAGCACTGGAACGGGCTGCCCAGGGAGGCTGTGGAGTCTCCTTCTCTGGAGATATTCAAGGCCCATCTGGATGCCTACCTGGGCAACCTGCTCTAGGGAACCTGCTTTGGCAGGGGGGTTGGACCTGATGATCTTTTGAGGTCCCTTCCAACCCCTACAATTCTGTGAATCTATGAATTCTGTGAATCTGTGACAGATGTTCTCTGACAGCTGAGAGATGTAGACCTGTTCCAGGATTGAGTTAGACTGAACTAGTGGACAGGCAAGAGCATATGCGTCAACCTCCAGCAACAAGCACATCAAACACATTTGCACATGAATGGGGCCACTTTTAAACTTTATGCCAAGAAGGAATCTGAGCTGTCTTCTTATGCAGAGGAGGATGTAAATATTCATGATGAAGCATGACCAAAAAAAAGCTACTAAATATTTTAATCAACTCAGCCATCATGTGAAACAGAAGTAATTTTCCCCTCTTAGGGCCACATGGATGGGTGCACATGTGCTGCCTGATGTAGCAGAGATCATCTATTTAGGCTGCTTTAACTTAATAGCTAAAATTCAGCTCTTTGACTGCCTATGTTTAGGAAATAATTTGATATACATTTTTAAGGTCTT
Source organism: Netta rufina (assembly GCF_964035555.1). Lineage (NCBI taxonomy): Eukaryota > Metazoa > Chordata > Aves > Anseriformes > Anatidae > Netta > Netta rufina. The sequence goes on from NC_140135.1 coordinate 13,187,843, forward strand.
GAAATAGAAAGAAGCTAGTAATAGCTGTAAAGAGGGGGAAAAAATGCAGAGAAAAGCACAGCCTAGAATAATACAAAATTAGTTTAAGAGCATTCCCCCTTATCCTACCCATTTCTTTATCTCATTTTAAATCTCTCTTTGAAAATCCCAACAGTCCTTCCTAAGTCTTTATGTCATGTACAGGATGGTTTTGTTATTCCTTATCCAGATCATTAAAATGGGTGTTGAGCAGTATAGTACCTAGGGCAGGAACTCAAGCTCCTGGCTGTCAACCTTTGCCATGAAGAAAACCAGCTATTTCACCTCAACTTTTGTTTGCAATTTCCTTCTGATTTCTTTCTGTGCCTCCTTCACCCTGTGGGCTCTTCATTTCTCCAAGCACTCCCTTGCAAGCAGAGCTAAACACCAACCTCTGCCATAGTCCTTGTCCAACAGCAAAGTGTGCAGAAATTTTCATCATCTTGTTTTGCTAAGAATAGGAAAAAATAAAATGTGATGGGATATATTTGAGTTACATACAACCAGAGATCATGTATGTCTTACCATTATTAATAATTTAGATTTTCAGAATTATAATTTAAATTATAAGAGTCAATTTGACTGGTAAGTACTTCTGGGGGTACTCTAGTCCAACCCCTCCTTAGGGCCAAACTCAGTGCTGGACTAGGTTTCTCTGAGTCGCACGCTCCTACAGAACATTTCAACTGAAAATCCTATTTTGGGCAGTATTTAGGCAACCATTTACAAATTTCAGATCTAGTAGATATACTTCCAGTCCAAGCAGTTTTCCCACTTCACTACACTGTTCTTAGCTAGTTTTCATACAGACTGAATAACAGAGCAGGGAGAAATACATAACTTTAATCAACTGAGACAATTTTTGAAGAGAAAAGGGATATGAGAACTATGAGAATTACTTGAAATGTATCTTGCCAGAATTCCTTTGGAAAGAAGTCCAAAAGAAACTTAGGTACCATTGGGGGCCAGACTTAATACCCATCTCCACAAAGATAAGTGAACCTGAAGGTACAGGTAATTAATTTCCAGGCAAATGAGACATAACAGTAACAAATTTTGGCTCAATTTGTCTTCTGAAATCTGTCGGCACCTTGCCATTGGCTTCATTGGCAGCAGAACCTGGTTCACCATTCAACACAAAGCTCATTTTTGTTCCCCAAAATGGGCTGTGCCATGAGCTGGTGGCCTGGAACAGCCTCATGCACCTGGGCTCCAAAGCAGCACACCAGGCAGTCTCCCATAGGGACAGCAGATGGTTCCACATGTAAATGAACATCATAGATCACTGGCCCTTTGCCAGAGAAGCTCAGCATCATATGCAGTTCAGCCCTCTCCTTTCATGTGGTCTCCTTAGGGACTTAGAGAGCCTCATACGGGGGCCACAGGGCCCCTGCAATCCCCTGGCTGGGAGTACAATAGTTTTGGCACCTGCATTACAAATACCAAAATGTGCTAGTACACAAACCAAAGCAAAACAGTGTCTGATTTCAGAAGTGAATTTAGACCTTTAGAGTCTTATTACAGGTCTCTGGCCAAAATCCTGCCATCCTTCAGACTGAAAATGAGGTATGTCAAAATAAATAAATAAATAAATAAATAAATCACAAAATCACTTTTCCTGTATTTGTTTCCCATTTATTTTGTACTCTTCTTCTTTGCCAGTGTCTTGCCAATGTCTTTCCCTCTCAGGTTTTTTGGCAATCCCAGTTCCCTCTAACAGCAGCCAGACTGGCAGCCCACGAGGGAGGTGGAACTGAGCAAACTTTTCAGATAAATGTGGATCATTTTACTGAGATTTTGGGTTTGTTAGGATACAGAATTAATAAAGTTAATTAAATTAATTACATCACATTTCGGGCTGTTCCTAAAACTGGATGTTTCCCTGGCAACACACAGAACTTAGTCAATCTGATGAACAGCAGTGCGCACAGATTTCCTCACTGTAGTATCAGCCCATGGAGCTGCAGGAAAATGGCTGGGAACAGCAAGTCCTCCAGCTGCTGTGAGCCACCAAGCACCTCCAGCCCAGCATGGAGCACAGCTCACTGCTGTGAACTAAGCATCTTTTGGGGACACAGACACAGCTTCCTACATTGCCTGTGTCCGGCACAAATGACAATGCAAAATACCTGTAATGCCCAGCAATGCCATAAAATAAAGAAACTGCAGCAGCAAAGTGCAGCTTTAATTCTTTTCCATTTAGGGGAGGAAAAAAAAAAAAAAAAAAAAAAAAAAAGAGAGAGTAGTTTTACTCAGAGGACTTTGAAGTCACCAAGCTCCTTGGCTTTTAACAGAGCAATGCCTGTGAGAAACATAGACCCCAAAGCATTAAACTGTGCAAGTAGAAAACTCAAACATATCCTCTAGGTAATTTGCCTCAGTTCCCATAGTGCAGCTGAAAGGGGAACCAGTCTTCTGACCCAAGAAAACTTGCACAGATGACTTGACCCTGGTTAATGAGCCAAGGCTTCCCAAACCATACTGTCAGAAGCAGTGACAGTAAGTATTCAGAATCAGTGTTTGCAGGGAAGAACGCATGCAGTGCAACCAAATTAATTAGAAAACATAAAAACTGACATGATGTATAAGAAATGAACAAAAAGAAATCCAAAATCATCTCCTTTGCTTCTTCTTACTGAAAATGTTTTAGTGTATTGTTCTTCAATACAATTCATGTTATCAGCTGGTAGAACAATTATCTAAGTAAAAGATTTAACCATAATTGAAGACTAAACAATATTCTGAGAAAACACATAGTCTTGCTTGAACTGAATTTCAATTCCCCACATATTTGGTGGTTTATCTACAGATTTTCCAAATAACCAGTCTAGGAGGGTGCTAGGCAGCATTTCATAACCTCTCACACAACTTACAATCCATCAAGTCAATACCAGAAGGACCAGCACATTCATTGCAGGAGTTTCTTTGGCCTGTCCCAGTCCATGCAATTAGCTCATACCATATTTTGGATTCTCAGCTGAATGAAGTTTATTCCTCTTCCAGCATAAAATCCAGGGAAGCCTAAAACCATGTCTGCATGTGCACAACACATCAACTGCAACAAAGCAGTAGGACACACTGGCTATTTCTCATAGAGGTACTGCAAAATTCCCACCAACACCTTTGCAACAGGTGTCTTTGTCTTTTTAAAAATAAGTTAATATCACAGAAAATAGGGAGGCAGAAGAGGGTGGATGGGGGGAAGGTGCTTTTAGTTTGCTTTTAGTTTCTCACTGCTCTAGTCTGCTAGTGATGGGCAAATAATTATATTAATCTCCCTACATTAAGTCTGTTTTGCCCATGACAGTAATTGGTGAGTGATCTTCCTGTCCTTAACTCAACCCTTGAGCACTTTTTCAACATATTTTCTCCCCCTCTTTCCTATGAGGTGGTGGAATGAGAGAGTGGTTGTGATGCAGTTTAGCTGCCCATCAGGGTGAAACCATCACAATAATAAACAGCATTCTAATGACTGATAGCACAAGAAGATAAGAGACAGTGTTCTCCTTGCCACATGCCAGCCTCTCCCAGTTAGGCAGCTGCAGCTGACCTTTCAGTGAACAACAGGCGACTGAACCCATCAACTTGTCCACAACAAATGATGAGTGCATTAAATTAAGAGTTTTACAGCAGTGAAATGTCAATATGCCAATGGTTCCTGATGGCTTTCTATATGACTAAGCAACACATTCATATCCAGAAAATGTCAGCATCTTGTGGCAAGAGCTGACAGACGTTCAAAGCATGTTTGGCTTAGTGACCTATGCAGCCACACATCACCATTGTCAGCATTGCTTGCTGCCATGCATGGTTCAGCCTAGAAAGACCCCAATAAAGGACAGGGATAATACACAGAAATGCAACCTGGAGTTACTGCAGTATTGAGCTAACTTCAAAGCACTTTAGAAAATGCTCAGGTGTACATACCAATCCAAGGTTGTGCCATGGTATATCAGCTGAGAACAGAGGAGATTAAACTGACAGTCTATATTTTGATTTATCACATAAAAATGATAGGGTTTTTATTCATTTGGCTTGATAAACAGCTCTTCTACTTGACTTTTTAATTAAATTGTGAAGACTATTTATTATATAACCATAAATTGTTTGTGTAACTAGTTGTGTTATTGAGGGATCTGAGAGCAAAGGCCAAATAAAATAAAAACTAATAAAAATGTATGTTTTTCTCCAAAAAAAAAAATCAATAGTAATTTAAGCATGCTACAATTCTATTTGAGAAAGATTGATTATCTCACAGGAAGAATTTTTAAACATTTGGCTGGTTCCTTCCATTTTCCTAGAATTGCTTTCTTTTAGAAAACTGACAGCAAAATGTTAAGACATGTTGACTTTAAAATACTGGGCTTTGAAAATCACCTATGTTTGTGCATATCAGGTGAGTGATGGGGAATATATATTTTAATAAAACTGCCTGTAATCTTGATAAAAAAGTGAAACACAGCCTGACATAACGCTTATTCACATGCAGCAAAAAAAGTAATCTGCAATAACTATTTCCCCACATATTAATTCAATGCCACATAATAACAATCAATACACAATAGAAGAGAAACTATAGGTACAATTACAGATCTGATATTTTTACCACTTATACAAAAAGTCTGTTAACATACAGTGATGTTGACGAGCTTTATGCTAGTTGGATGACAGAAAACAGCAAGGAAAACTACAGCTGAAGGAAACTAATTATGGAAAATCCTGCAGAACATAACACTAAATACAGAACTGAGTATAATAATTTCCACACTTTTTTCTTCTACATTACAGATGTACAGATTTGTTTAGGTAGATTTCTATACCTATACTTGCATTATATTGTATCTTTCTCCTTCTTACAAGCATAATAGTACTAATTAAGCTTAAAAAGCTGTGCAAGCTGGGTTGGTGAGGCTTAAAAATGCTTTGGTTAACTGGACTTGGAAAGATGCCTTGCATTTAACATATTTTCCTGGTCTATGTCCACAGAGGTGAAGGTGACTTCCACTTCACAGGATTTCCAATGGATCTCCGGATAAGTGGCCTGAACTCCTCAAGAAGATCACATTCAGAGCATAGCTTCCTTTCATCCAAGTAACAGTTTTACCTTCCTTACATATGCTAAGTCATTTTTGGCCATGAACAAATCCCCACTGAGGGATTTTTCATCACATGATTTGCAGAATTTGCCCTTTACCACCTGCTACAGACATTTAAAAGGACATGTTTCAAGCCAGGAAGCAAGGAAGGCTTGTGTGCCTTGGTGAAAGTTCTGTGAAACATTTCATTTTCAGTGAATTAACATTTCTGGAGGAAGAAGTGCTGCATCAGAATATTGCCCTTTAGCTCCAACATGAAGGTACATAACAGTAGTTTGATTTGCAACAAATCCTTCAATAGAAAGAGCTGAGCTAGAATGGGCTGCTTGCCTGGAAGGTTGTATGAAAAATTTGTACAACCACCATCAAAGATGAAACGAAGCGTTAACTTCTGGATTATAAGCAATCCCTCTGGAAATAATCACTTATTCAATCAACAAAATAAAACCAGTCACATTAACCTTGAAAGATCTACTAATAGCAACTCTTCAAGCTTCACATACACAAATGATGAGGTTTAGCACCAACAGTTCCTTGAATCTGTTTCCTCACTCTAGTTTTCACCATAAAACAGTAAAAAATATCCTCAGGCCTTTTTACTCTTTCGCTTACATAAAATGTAATAATTCAGGAACTAATTTTCTTCTCACATGACCATGTTTATTTCAGACCTTACTTCAGCAAAGTTGCACTAATGCATGTAAACACAGAGCGAAAGCACACAGGGAGGTGCTTTCTCCATACAGCACCATGGAATTTTTTAACACCTAATTCAAAGTGCCTGTGGGAGTTGGGTCCTGACCTAAGACCATTCCAAACTCAGGACATCTCCAGTCGGACAACTGGCACAAGTTTTGAACTCTCTCTAAAAACCACCATGAGCTGGAATTACCTGGGATATGGTCACTGAAATTCAGGTTCATGGAAGGGTTTCTGTGCTGTACTCCATTTCAAGCATGGTACCAGGGGACTTCAGAATTCCCCAGGGTGGTTTCCACAACTGCCACAAGGTTACATAAGGAAGCTGCCAGCAAAGATGTGGAAGAAAAGGAGGTGTCTCCTCTTGGCCAGAACTTGTTCAGTTGCAACTGTAAATACTGAAAAATATTGTGTCTGCTGTCTGGCAGTGCCCCTGGAGATGGGCAGCAACTGAGCAGAGAGCTGAACTTCAGCACTGAAGTCCTACAAAACCCAAAAGCTCAGTTCTTGGGTGCTCAATCCAGCTCTGACTGCAGAAAGCTTATTCTAATGAACTAAGGAGCAAACTTTACTGGAACTTGTATTTATAAAAAATATAGCTAATATTTCTGCAATATTCATTCTGGGAGCTCTTGGAGGACAGCAACTTCAGAAGAAAACAAACTTGAAAAGAGAAAAGAGTTTGAGTCAATAACAAAGTGTCTTTATCATTCATATATTTAACAACTGCATCTTTCTGTGCAGTTTTTAAAAGAAATCACCTTCATTTGCTAGCTGTGCATTTGTGAAACACCTTTAGCCTTCAATTCTCTGGAAAAAATAATTAAATTTAATAGAATCCACCCACGTTCTAAAGCTGAGATGGAAAGTACTTATATTTAATAGAAACTACAGCTTCTAAATGATTATAGCATTTAATTTGCATTCTCTTTGCTATTTTAACTGGAGCTTTATTAGAACTGCATTGCTGGTTGCTGTGTTTATCTTTTACTGCCATTGTCATGATAAAAAAAAATATACATGGAAAGCAGATAAAAAACAGAGAAAATATAAAAAGACAGCGCACAAGCAGAGTATGCTGAATATTTGTGTTTTGGGAAAAAACATCTCAGATTTCTAAAAAGCTCAAATCCCCATTTGCTCTCCTTGTGAGCTTCCAGGAAGAGAAAAGAAAATATAAGATGTTGCTGGCTCATTTCCATACCAATTAAACAGAGAGAGGCAGACTGTCAATGGGTGAATGTGCAGCACTCCAGAAAACTGTGCCCATTGACACTGGTGGAAGAGCCTTCTCACAGCCTGCTTTTTTCTCTCTGTTCTCTCCCTCTGAGGTCCAGCCAGGCATTGTGAGTTGGACCAGAAGCTCAAGTTTTGCCAGTTCTTCATCCCCAGCTGAAGATTATGCATTTGCACTCAGATGTGAATCTCTGTTAATAAAATGATCACAAACATCAAGAAACAAGGTTGTAACACTGGGCCTAGTGTGCCCAGAACATTTGGCAGAGATGAATAAGGGTTGGGTGGGAACAGAGGTATCCAATGGAGTGGGTGAGCTGGGACCAGGTGGGTACCCAGAGCCCCACAGCCCTCCTGAGCCCACAGCCCTCCTGCTCCAGCCCCAACAGTCCCAGCCATGGAGGAGGGACAAGGTAAAGAGTCAGAAGGTAAATGGCAGAGGGGGGAAAGTAAACACAAAAGCCAATTTGGTGGATAATCATACAGGATGATAATGATGCTATACAGTCTGATCTGTAGTCACAGTATCCATGTTGTCCTCTGCTACTGGCTCAATAACATTGCCCAAATATTTTACAGAGAAGTCATAATGCCCATGTAGCATGTTTCCACAGGGTCACAGTCTTGCCACACCACCCTGAGTTTCTGGTGGTGACTGAGTGGTGGAGAAGGGACCAGGCTGAAGGATGCCTTGAGTTACCCATGTCCAAGAGGCAGCTGAGTAGATCTGCCAGCTCCCCTGCATGCTGCTCCTCCCTGTCTTGAGTGCAGGAGCACATCCATAGAACCGGACCTGTGCAATGCCTGAAGAGATGTTATGTGCTCAAGTGCATTGTCATGACTCTGTCTTGGCAGGAATTTCAAGACAAAAAGGTTACTGGATCATTTATGCAGAGACACATGAGCTTTCAACTATTAAACACAAACCTTGCAAAGTCCTTACTAGATGGGAAAATAGAGGTTCAAAGAGGAATTAGCCTATATTACCAATGATTTCTTCAGTGGTTTCTCTGTGCCCAAGCTAGAAGGTCTTCAGCCTTTCTTGAACCATATCCCATGTTATCTTGGGAGAAACATTGTAAAGGAAAAAGCCCATCAGTGCTTGCACTCTTTCTTGTGAAAGGCTGCTACCTCCTCCACCTCCCTTAGATCTGCAACACAGAGTGGATCTGCAGAGGAAAAACTTCTTAAGATAATGATGCCAGACCATGGAGCACAGCGGGCGCACCCCCAGATTTCACTTCATAACAAGAGAAAGAAAACTGCCTTCAGCATTTGAAATCTTCTTTTAAGCAGGTCAGATCACCTGATTAGAAGTAGTCTGGCTACTTGGAAGAAGATTTTGTAGGAATTCATAATGGCAGAAAAATAAAATTTATATACCCCATTACAATTTAATGAACTGGTTTGTTATTATCCAGCCTAATTCATCAACAGTTGTGCCAGGATGAAACAGTATATACATCAGCACACCAGATTGGCACATGTGGCCTCAGGGTTGCCCACACTGGTCCCAGTCAGCACCAGGAGCTGAGCTGGAACCCAAACCAGTCAGAACACAAATGCTGGGGAAAAGCAAAGGGGTTCAAATCCTCATCTGGGCTTCTTCCCAACATGAAAAGTTTGAACATCACAAGATGTTCCCAAGGGGTATGAATAGGTCATGTCAGGTCCTCCAGCCCATCTCTGACCTCTGGAAATGAACCAAATTGCTCTGCAGGCCACTAGCACAGATGGACAAGGCAAGCCATAGGTCACTATATGTGAAGATGATGTCTGGAAATGGTGTTACAATGCAAAAAAAAACCAAACATGTCCTGTTGCACACTATTGCTTTAGAACCTCGCCAAGTCCTCAGATTGTGGCTGAATCTACCAGGCTCCAGCTGCACTTTGCTCCTTTCTAGCAGTGCTCAATAGTTTGTGTTCACTTCAAGGTGAGCTCTTCCTTCAATTTTAATTCAACTGTGTCGGCATGTTTTTGTGCTCACATTCAAGTGAAGCTAATTTTACATGGCAATATGCCAGTTCAGGAAACCAATACGCAAATTCATAATTATTCATGCATAATTCAGGAATTATTTGCATACAGTAAACAGGCCATCATCCTGATGAAGTGTCAAATGATATAAAGTGCTAATGAAAGAAAGGAGAATAGACAAGAAGATATCATGAGACCAAGGGAGAGAGAAAGTGGAAGTGTATATGTATCCTCTAATGAACTTTTGAAAGTCTCTCCAGGCTCTTGTGCCTGAAAAATGCACTCCCAAGACACCTTTAAGCCCAGCTCCAGGAGCCATCCCCTCTCCCACATTTGTGTTCAGGACAGCACAAATAGTCCCAGGGAGCAAAGATACAATTTCAGTCTGGCCTAGGGGTTATCTGGGTATAAATCATATCTTTCCAATCAAACCAGAAATTAGTTCTTCCAAGACCTAGTAATTCAAAAGACCCATCGTTGTCAGAGGTGAAGTGTTTCATTATTAAAGGGCTCTTTGGCTGTCTCAGGAGGGTGCCTACACTTTCCTGGAACCCTGTTATGTATTATGTATGGTGAAATTATTTTAATCATTTCACTGCAAGAGCAAACATTTCCCAGACTCATTCAAGTCTCTCTTTTGTTCTTATCCTGGGGTTTGTGAGACAGAGTCCCCAGATCTGGCAACTGTGAAAATACTCTATATTGCTAAGAGTGCTCGTTAACAACATGGTATTCACTGAGGAAGAAAGGCAGAAGTAGATTTACACTGAGATTCTGGCATTGAATTAATTCACATTGTTTTACAGTGAGAGTTATATTCAGTGGAGCGACCTGACTCTTACAGAAAACATGCTATTCACAAGGAAAAAAACAATCAAGTTTGCAGCCAACAGTAAATTCTTCCTTTTTAAAATTTGCAGATTTAAAGTTTCAAAGTTTAATATTTCAGAAAATGTCTTTTAGCTTTCAGAATTCAGAATAAACCTCTTATTTTTAATGTGATTTTATGTAGATATGTAGATAAATATTTCTACCAAACTGTAGACCCAAGTTATTTCAATATTAATCTTAATAAAAGCCTCAGAGTAAAATGTTGATTTTTTTTTTGTGAGAAAAATGCTTTTCAAAGTCATTTTAAAATGTTTTATTTTGAAAACTTCTTCTTTTTAATCATAGTTATTAATGAACAATTTGTCAGAGCAAGGAACAGTGGAAAAACAAATTAGAAAGCACAGTTTCTGTGCTGACTTATAATGTATGACCCTGTTGCTTTATGTATATTATACTTTGCATAAAATTAAACAGACGTGGTAATGGATTACACCTGGTACTAACTCCTGCTAGACTGGATGAAGCCCAACAAGGCTATTTTAGGTGTGCAGGGCTCACAGGGCCTATTGGAGCTTATAGTTCTTTTTTGTGTGCATGCATTATTGGTTGGTTTATCACTGATTAAGGTTCATAAAAGACCTGACTTTGATGGCTGCTTCTATTGAAGTGGAAATCGGTGATATCTACCCAGCCTTGCGATAGATTTATTATACCTGCACTGCAGTGAAAACATACCTATTATTAACGTAGGGGCAGTTGACATCATCACTAAATACAGGTACCAAAACATTCATTATCTCTAAGCATTTTGATTATATTACAGTTTGCTCGCTTATACTCTCATATCAAGAGCAGCAAGGCTGCATTCAGAGGACAAAAGGAGAGACAGACTTTCATTGTGTGCTTTTTTGTTTGTTTGCTCACTTGCTTTTTAAGAACATAGGTTTTGTGGAAAGGCAATATTATTTACAATCGGCACTTCACTTTTGCTTGCTGTTGGTTTGCTGTTTTGTTTTTTTTCCCCATTTTTTTTTTTTTTCTATGAATTGACTGCCAGGGGAAGCTGAGATTGGGAGATAAATACATGGGCTGCAGTAACTCTTGAGAAGAGCTGGTGATCTCTGTACCCTTCTGTTTCATGCTGTTGTATGCATGATAAAAATTATATTTTATGGGGAAGATGGGTTAGGAGAAAGTGTTCTAAGCACCGTGCATGGCACAGAGAGAAAGAAGGAAACAAAGTCTGGAAAAGGTAGGAGCACTTTGTGCCATAAGAAAATATTTCAGTTTGTCAGAATGAAAGACAGGCATTTTCAAAGTGCATAATTTCCACGGAATTACATGGATGTGGGTGGCTTCAAGGTTACAGCTTCTGCTCTGCCACAGATAGGTTTCAAGGCCAGAACATAATTTTATCCTGTGATATAACTGTCTGTATTATTAAGTTGCTGTGGCATGTCTGAATGCCTGTTGCCCAAAGCCATTAGCACCTCTGTTTCCTTGTTTCTCTGAAGCTGTGGACAGCGGGAGAACAGGGCAATTTGGTATCACTCTGTGACTTTTCTCACCTTGGCCTTGTGAAGTGTGTGGGTGACATAGTCACAGTCACAAACATTGCTTTGAGCAGCAGCACAGAAATCAGCAGTGGCTTTTAAGTCATGGTGAAGGAGAAACAAGGAAAGCAGAAACTCCTGCAGCGGACATTAGCTAGGGAAGATGATGGTTTTTTTGGTCATCCCAAAGAAAATTCAGCTTAAAATTTAACCACTTCAGGGAAGGAAGCAGAAGTTCAAGAAAGGGAGATAACATGGACAGTATTTTGTACTTGTGAATTCACAAAGGTTGACTTCACCTACTCTCTAATGAGTTTGGAATCACCCTTGGAGAGGCATTGGTTTGAAATTTGATTTCAAGCAAATTCCCCCAAAATAAAGCAAATAAAACACAAATTACATGCCAACAAGACAGACCTCGAGCAGGTTGACAAGGATGAATGCTTTTTGATGTCTTTTCCTGATAGATGCTTGTAGGGTTTGGAGAGGACTGCATGGTTGTGACTTCCAGAAATTGCTCCGTCAGGGCTCCCAGGATGATCTCTCTGTCTAGGGCAGGCAAATGTCTTCACATCCATGGTTCCTGCCTTAGGGCAAGAACTAGGCAAAATGACCTCCTGCAGTCCTTGTCAGTCCTGCTAATAAAAGATGTCTTATTATCTATGAACTCCCCCTAATTTCTCTATTGGCATCTGTGATGAATTCCAAAGAGACATAAGGAACCCTTGTGAAAGAAATTTTGGGAATATTTTTTGGTGTTCAGAAGGCTTTGCCTGATCCTCTGTAGTGTCTCATGAGATACATCATGCTATAGTTAACATGGTTTCTAACAATGCATTAATAAATACTACCAATTCCTTGAGAGATGCTGATCCTTCCAGCCCTCAGAATTAAAAACAAAACCAACAACAAAGAAAAACAAACAAACAAAATAAAACAAAACAAAACAAACAAACAAACAAACAAAATTAAAACCAGCTTGATTCTGGGAGACTTTCTGGGCACCAGTGGAGAATCAACAAGGTGTTTGTCTTCACACAGATTATGAATAGACCAACTGAAAATAATTAATATTCACTCACATCAAAATATCTGCTATCAGCTAGGAGACCTGTGTGGAGCAATCAGAAAAGGAAAAGAAAAGAAAAGAAAATGAAAAAAAGTACTCCTCCCTTTGTTACTTTACTCATAAATAACAGACAGAGAAATGTGCCAAAATGCTAATAAATATGTTTTTTCAACACAAAACCAAACCTACTTATCACAAGAGCCATGCAGGGCTGTGCAGCAAATGCTGACGGGTTGAATACACAGTTGCTGCCTGGGGCCACTGCAGAAAATTTCAGGTTTTGCTGTCACTGCTGTGTTCCAAGGACAGCTCAAAACAAGGTTAAATAGCAAGGTAAATACTGGGAAGGGGGGGAGGGGGATCCTGGTGAAACACATGGCAGGATTTTCGTACCTTGCAAGCCCTTTCTCTCCTGTTTGCTAGCTTACCCATAGTACTATTAAAACAGCTTTCTAATGACAAGCTCAGAGTCATATTTTCCCTGCCTACATAAGATCACTGCCAATTCCACCCACCAAAAATATTGACCACTGCTTGGATGGGGTCATGCCTAGAGCAGCCAGGAAACAGAGAGCTGCACATTGTAAAACACAAATTAAGACTCCACTGACAGTGGTGAGTGCTAGCACCAAGACAACTTCTCCTCCCAGCATAAGGCTTTGTAAGAGGTCGCAAGACTGAAAAGAAAAACACGTGCGGAACATGACCTTTGGGCAAAGGAAGAGCCTAGGATTAAGCAGTTGCATCTGTTATGGCCTGAGGAGGTGCAGGAGGGTGCTGTGGCAGTGGCAATGCTGCTGAGGGCCACCTCTCACTTGTGCAGCATGGACAAGACAGATTAACTCATTTTTTTGTCCTAACTGAGCTGACACCAACCATCAGCCCTCTCAAGTTAGATACCCAGGGCCAGCACAAGCACTAAAGCAGGTGGCAACCATAAACCATAAATTCCCTTCTGAAACTCTGCATTAAAGCAAAGATTACACCATCTTCACAACACAGCCTGTATTTATTTTGCCTTGTACCTTACCTTGTATTTAGCTTCATTAAAATCAGCTTATTCTACACCAGTGCAGAGCTGCGTATAAATTATGCTGCTGGTGATTATAAATTCATGTTGTTATTTTCAAAGTAGGAAACCTTCTCAAGGTGGGAGAATCTCTCCTATAATCCTTTTACTTTAATCAACCAAGCTTGTAAACTTATAAAGTAAACAATCAGAAAACTGGTATCAAATTTGTCTGACAAGGTTATCTTGCCCTCCTTTAATATTTTACTGGTTATGAAGTAGGATTTAAAATAAATGCCTTCAAGGTACCTTCAACCCTGGCAGATGGCATAAGTAGCAAAGCAAGAGCTGTAATTGAAAAATCAATAGCAAACTCATAATTTACTGCCTCCTACATCAGTGTTGTAAAGAAGGAGAGGGGTGTCTGTCTATGGATGCTGAGAGTGTCCTTTTTCTGGGCTGATAAAGCTGATGAACTCCAAATCCTGCCTGAGAGTTCTCTGGCTAAGATGGCCACATCCCCCTGCAGTGGTTTTAGAAATCTCCAGACTGCTCAGTTGTTTCCAGGACTGAAGCCAGGGGAAGATACACCACTTTGCCTGCTAACAAATCCCCAGTCAATTTTCTTTAATGACTGTGGAGCAGATTCATGGGAATTGGCAGGGGAAGAGCAATTAGGCTGGGACTGTGCCTTTCACATCCCCATGACAAGTGACCGGGCACAACCCTGAATTTCACCGACACCTGGCAAGAACATGCAGAAAACCTGTGCTCCAAGAAAAGCTCCATGTAGGTACGGATTAGGGCAGCTCTACTTACATGTTTGCATGGTATTTTTCCTGATTCCCAGTTTCACAGAGGACTGGCAGAAGGGCTGACTCATGATCCATGCATTTAGAAGGAGCTGTATTCATAAACCATAAAGATGAACCCTGCATTCTCCAGGCCTACTTCCCAAAATATCAACATGGACAGCTAGGGAATGAGTAGTACATTGCTAAGGTTTTCAGCAAGGGCTGAGAATGACTGGCATGGCCTGAAAAAAAATAAAATAAAATAAAAAATACCTGAAATATTGGCTGTGCTTTGGCTGCAATGCATTCAAATGTTCATGCATCTCTGCTTCTGTAACCAAGTCTTATATACTGGCAGGCCTCCAGCACATCACACAGCAGGCTGGAGTGGTAGGGAAGCAATCCCAGAAAAGAGATGCAGGCAAGTTACAGAGTGTCATGTGGTAAGTAACTGGGCAAGTGGTGCAAGGGAACAGGCAGCATTCAGGTGCGAGTAATTCTGGAAACATCCGCAGAGCAGGTAAATTCCAGGAAAGATCATTTTCCTTTACTGGCCCCTTCATTCTGCTCTTTATTGCACATTTCAGATGCAGTAAAAGAAAAAAAATAAAACTGGGGCAATAAAACAGCCACAAAGAAACAGCCAGGCATCTTCTGAAATACTCTGCAGGGCAGGACCCATACAGTTTTGGGAAGGAGCAGGATATTATTAATGAAGGAACAGAATTGATGGGCCAGTGCTGGATCAGCCCGACAACATTCATCTGAATGAAAATCACACACTGTTTACCCTTTGTCACTTTCCCTTTTTCAGGACACTTGCCCACAGACCCCCACAGTGGGGATCACAGTGATGCCTGGGGAAGTGGAGCTGGATGACAGATCCTTTGAGTGCCAGCTGTACGACAGCCCCGGAGCACTCCCGTGTGATTCAGGTGCCAGATGTGATGAGAGGAGATGGTACAGGACAGGGTCTGTGGCACCATGATGCTGCATCAGGAACCAAACCAAGAAAATTCCACCCCCATATCCCAGTCATGTCAGAGTAGCCCTAATTGTACTGCACCTCACTAGAGAAAATTTGGCCTCACATATTAAATACCCAGGAAAACTTTTTATTTTTTTCTCTTTCTTTTTAGAAACTATTAAAATATCAACAACTTAAATTGTGCAGGAATGCTACAGAGCCCAGCTAGGGAGTTAAGATGCTTGCTCCAAGCAGTACCTGAAGCAGAGCTGCAGGATGGGGGCATGTTGTAGCTTAGTGGGACAAAAAGTCTCAAAAAGGTTTCAGATGAGACTCTCAGTTTCAGAAAGAGCTTCACTGTGCACTCAGTAACTACTTGCAGCAACCTAATTTATGTGAAAAAAATGATAATTTCTCTGCCTATGCACATGGGACTTTGCTGCATGTAAGGCATACCTGTGAGCAGATACACCTTCTGCACAGATCATACACACTGCAGAGCTACAAAAAGCTTTTGATTTTGGAAAATTAAAGTTTGGCTCCACTGTGCTAATGAGCTGTCATTACTTGAAGATGCCAGCATCAAAGTCATGTGAGAGAGATTCTGAAGCAGAGTAAAAGGATGAAGAGGTATTAGAAAGAAGCACAATCACCTTTCCTGCAGAAGGATGGGGCTCTCACACAAAGGCTGCTGTGTTGTGTCCTGCAATGCATCTAAAATGAAAGAAGGTATCAGACAAGATAAAAACAAAGTGGCTGAGCTGGAGATGGAGCTGGTTTGGAGGCTCAGCTCTGCCTTAAGCACAGAAGATGCTCGCCAGCTCCAGGATGGCGTAGTGGCTGCAGACAGCTTGACTGAGCATTGGGATTTGATCAGGATGACCCTGCTGTCTGGAAAGTTTGATCCTCTTCCTCCTTTTAGCTGTACTTTCCCCTCATCTAATCACATAGGCTCCTGCTGCCAGATTTTCCATTTCCAGCAGCACTTTCAACAGGCAAATATCTGTTGCCCAGACTTCCTTTTCCCTCCTACCATATATGCCAGGGGCTAGGGAAATAATGAGAAAATCCACCCACAACTAGCCAAAATGGAGCTAAAATCCCTGTTTAGAAGCATGGGCTCTGTACCATGTGCTCGGATGGGATAGCTTCTGGCTCTTGCAGAGCAAAGCAGGCAAGGAAGGGAAGGCAGGAGAAGAGCCCTGGGGGCAGCAGGAGGGGTGGCAGAGTATGGAAGGGGCTGCACAGGGGTTGGGTACCTGCACTGGCAGTGGCCATGCAGAGGGCAGGTCACTCACTGGGGTTCTCTGGGAGAGCTCATCCACCTGGGTTATTCAATTCTACCTATTTTTGCAGCTAAAATAGCTTAATAAATCCAATACAGGAGCAAGCAACATAATTAGTAAGCAAATTACACATCACAACATGATGAGGAGTGAATAGAGGAGAGGTAACTCACTGAAATGATCTATCTGCAAGTCTCCTGTTGGAGCAGGCTACATAAACAATTTCTGAGAAACTTATTACATCTGCATGAGTCAGAACTATTTTGAAAGCAGCAAAAAAGTAAAAGTTCAAAAAATTATAATTGGTAACAAATATTTGATCAACCCCAGAACTAGTATCTTAACATAGTGACATAAACAATGCTGACTTCCTATTAATTGTGTAGAAAGACATTAAATAACATCTACTGCCATTTCTAATTTAGTCAGATAGTGTAAAATAATGCCAGGAAAAAAGAAAAAAAAAAAAATCTCAAAATACTGATTTCCAATAACCAAGTGTCGGTAACTAAGGACATGAAAGAATTTAATAATGATATTTAGTGCAGGCACACATTTTGCTACTGTTTGTCCAGCCAGCAACACCTAATCGAACTAAAATTATTCACTCTGTATATGCAATTAGAAGGCACAATCTCAGGGCCATGATATTGTCAGTCACTTAATGTCAAGCTTTTATATGAGACACAGTTGATGACACTCACTTGTGCATGACACGGAGGAAATGCCAAGTGCTGGAATTGCAGTTTTCATTTCCAGCAGATATTACTGTTTATGATAGCCCTGATCTTTTGTCATAAATTTACAGATCCTACTGCTGTGCACAGATATCACACACTAAATCCATCAGAAAACATTACCCAGTATAGCTCTTGGCAACACCGATTCCACTACATCAACCAGCCAAAACAGGGCTCTAAATGAGGAGAACAACTTGGATCATATGTTTTACTAATTATGCACAAGAAGAAGATGTAAACAAGCTCCATTAAGATTATTACGCATGAGTTCATGTTTCCACACAATTCACAAATTACCTATAACTGTGTTTCTCAGATAAATAATGTTGGAACAATAAAGCTGACATTTTATCCCAAAGAATATGACTTCATTGTGGCTTTCAGGAAAATTACCCTTAGATTTACAGTCTTATTAACCTATGACCCTGAAAAATGTCTGATGAGACTTGTTTATCATCCTAGTCTGGTGGCTGAAAACAGTCTTTATCCTTAATCCAGATGACTCAGTGCAGAAGCACAATGGATCTGGACTGAATCCATGACAAGGTGGTCTGAAAAAAGCAGCTTCAACCCCTGTGGATGCCCTTGTTTTGCCTAGGAGAAAAGCTGTGTCAGGAGGAGGAACAAATAGGATATATTTCTTTTTCTGATTGAAGTCAATCCTATACAAAAACATTTAGGTGTGTTCAAAAAGACAAACTTTTTAGAAAGCATTTATCCAGCAGTGTCCCTGGATCACACCAAGCCTGTGATCATCCTGCAGAGTGATGGATATTGAGCTTGTGGAGTTGGGACAAAGACACAGGGCTCCTGCCACTGGCATCTCTATGACAAAAAGCTCCAAATGCATTAAACTATGGCCTCTTCTTCAGGCTCAGATCGCTCTGAGCATCTTGCTTTGCAATATTATCCCCTTTTTAGAGTCCTCCAACTCCAGCATTTCTGGCCTCACTCCTAACTTTTGTTTGTGTGAGGCTTTCTGTTGAAAATGTTGTGAAGTGGCTGCACTCATTTTATTTTAACAGTGCACAATCACATCAGGGCAGACTTGTGACTTTTTATTAATCATATTATAATTTTGATACTATTCTCTTCTGGTCTGTTAGGTAACAGGAACAACTATCTAACCACTGTACTCTGCAAATTGCTCTAATTTGTTCCTACCAAGCACTGACCCACTGTCTAACACTGGGAAGGATAAATTTGACTTCAAGAGATTGCCTGTTTTCCTATAGTATCTCCTGCCAGAGCTAGAAGAGAGAACCAACTTTCCTGGAATGAGAACAACAACACAGGACAGGTATGTGTTCTCAGGCACCACTGCAAACTGAACTACGCTTGCTTTGTGGGAGGACAGCAGCGCTCACTGGGCTTCTTCCCTCAGCTGGACTTGTACACGTGGAACAAGAATTAACTAACATTTCTTAGATTTGTAAGTCCCTAAATGACCTTCTGGTATCTCTTTGTAATAGTTTTGAAACATTGTAAAGTTCACCAACCTTGTGTCATTTCTAAAATGATACTGAGAACCTTTTCTTAAATTGGTAGTGGAGTAAAGAGTGGCTTGAGTAAAGAGTGGCTTGTCCCAGCTGCTCTCTTCACACCTGAAGGGCTTTAAAAAGATGACCTGAGGATTTCTGGAGAAACCTCATCCATCTTCCCAAGCTGGTTATCATAAGACATACAGCTGCTGTAATACTGAGTGCCCAGTGGACAGGAGGGCAGATGGACAAGTCCATCAGGCAAGTGTTCAGGCATTTATCTTTCATATTTAGGCTGCTCAGGGGCTCCTGCTCTATGTAAAACTGTGCCCAGACCCTGAACATAACATTTGCAAGTGGCATCCATGTTCTCCTTGACCATGACATAGCTTTTAACTACAGGTATTTTAGAATTATATTAATGTCTCTATACTATGTAAGGTGGATTAGAGTTCTGTTCCATTTAGTCTTGCTCATCTATCATTTATTTAACTTTGCACATTGTCATTCAAAGCAAGTATGTTAAAATCAAGGCTCCATTAAACCTATTCAATTATCTGTTGTTATGGGTAACTGTTATCACTGGCTGCAATAACTTTTAATAACTGAAATAGAACACTATGAAAATAAAAATACAATTGTTAACCTTGGAGTATCCCTAGGCCCCCATTTTAAAGCAGCTCAGGCATTAATTCTGCAGCTTATAAATAAATGATTATTAAAAAAAGACTAGGAAAAGTTGAAGAAACAGACAACTGAGCAATGTCTTCAATCATTGATTTTGCTTTTTTAAGCAGGTAGGTCTTTTTTTCCATGCAGCACACAGAATGGCTTTGATGTTTTATGTAATGCTGTCACTCACTGAAAGGCAACTTGGAGTTCAGCATAAAATTCAGACTGCAGTCTAACCTCACAGCTTCTGCATTCCTATTTATGAAATATTTTACACTTGAGTATTAATATTGCTTGAAAACTGTGTTCAGAAGAGACACAATTGTGGTGACTCACTCTTAATCACTTTGTAATTAGATGTGGTTTTAGTAACTTCAAAGTGAGGGGAAATATTCGTCTATTTCCTTATTATTCTTACTCGAAGTCATGCTTATAAAAACTTCAAAGTGTTTTAAAAACAGTCTGATTTCATACACAATTAGCTGTGGAACTGGTACTTCCAAACAGAAGCCTAAAACAATAGCAACCTACTTGCAACCATGTGTCAAGAAACAAAATGAGGCAGAGATGACAGTGAGAATTAGTTGATACCAGAAATCACCTCCCAGTTTCCTGACTGGGAATGCTTGGGATCAGACAAACTGCATGGCCATGCTTCTTTAGGCTTATCATTTGTGCCAGGAGGTTAGAGAAGAAATCTTATGGATTTAAGCACAGGAAAAGGTCACAAGATAAGTGGCTAGACACAAGAACATTTTAAACAGGGAGGTGCAGAAGAGAAACAAGCTCTATAGGAAAATGCACTTAGCCCAACCCCCAAGGGGCCAAGGGGACCTGGTACAGCATCATACAAAGTAGCTAATTACAAAACAAACTTGCAAGACTGACTCTGCAATTTCACAGTGCTTAGACACAATTGTTAGTTTTGCGTGGGGAGCTATGCTAAAGTAGGACTCCTAGTTAGCTTTCTTTTTCCTCATCCTGGTCCATGCTACCTCACCCAAACAGCCCAGACTGCTCTTCCACAGCTGGCAGTGGTTTCACAGCATAGCCAACACCATCTCAGCAGTTCTCTGGTGTAAGAATCAATGCAAACTTCTGTTAAAGCATATTCTTCTGCTGTTTCTCCTTCACAATGCAGAGAAAAAACAAACAAACAAACAAACAAACAAAAACTTTAAGAGATGTACATACGAGATTAGATAAATTACAGGCAATATGAGCAAGGGATGCTTTCAGGTATTGACTAACCTTCTTGCTCAAAGTAATTATTGCAGGCTGCAGCAAAGAAGCTGCAGTCCCCTAAATACCTTCAATCATATCTCATTGGCCTCCAGCCAGATCGGCCTGTAAGAATCTTTTCAATCACACAATCCTATAAAAAACAATTTGGTTTCACAATGGTGATGAATCTGTCCTCTGACTAACCTTATTACTTGCTTGGTCAACATGAGAATACCTGATTAGACAGCTTCAGATTTATCCATATGTTTTCAGTATTTGTTAATCACTGTATTGCTTTATTGATGTACCCATATTGGACAATTATCTTCATCCAAAGAACACTTTTTAATTGTCAATACCTGGGAGGCTGGGCATTTGTGATAAATCTAATTAGTGGTACAGCATCTCTGTTGATCTATCTGAACATAATAAGCATCTGCTATACAACAGGTTAAAACAAGTGGAAAATGGAATAAAATGTTTTTTCATCTGTAAGAAAACTACCTTGTTGGACCCAGGAAATACACTTGTCCTCATCTGTCCAGAGTGCAGCAGTCAGTGAAATCTCCCCGTGGGACTCAGTACTCTGAGGTGAAGCAGTTGGGAATTAACAGCAGGAACTACCTCTGTGGGGCTTGCTAGCTGGCTGTGCTGGCAGGGGACTTCTCAGAGCACAGACATTACAACTAGGGACAATCCAGTTCATGATGTCTGTTAAGGGTCCACCAGTCCAAGAAGCAGTTGTGATGTTCAAGAAACACGTCAGACTCACATTAAAGGTAGTAGTTGTCTTACAGAGCAAGACGTAAGATTAAACCTGTGTAGAACTGCACTGTACAATTAGGACTTGCTTTTTTATTTTTAAATGTCAAAATGGTCAGCCTGAAAGCCAGGGAAAAGGTGGTGATATCAGAGGGACTAATAGCACTAAAGAGCAGAGCATACTGCAAGGAGACATGGCTCACCTCTGCCCTGCATTAGGCTGGTAATTACTGTTCCATACGCCTGGGAAGGGAAGCAATAAAAAAAAATTCATCTCCTAAAGAATGGAGATCTGAAAAAACTGTAATCAACGATGCAATTTGCTTCTAATTCAGAAACTTTTGAGGTCTGCTGCTGTGAAATAGTTTATAATGAAGCAATTTCTACCACCATGCTGAAGAGGATAGACATTTGGGCCAGGAACAAATCAAAAGCCACTCCACCAATATCATCCCTCTTGAAGAGCCATCAGGATTGCTTCTGAAGTGCCTTCAAAGCACGTGACTTAGCATTTATTATCCACACTGATGCCATGCTAACCTGCCCAGCGCAGTTGGTGTATCACTGGCTTATCTCTGCTGCCTGTGCTCTGCTGAGCCTGGGGGCTCACATGGTATTTGAACTCCTCTGTGCAAGTAGATGTGCAGGACACGGAGCATGAGCTGCTCCCATTTGCCTCTGAGGAAAACTTCATGTCTAAATAATGAAGCAGTGGAGGAAAAACGTCATTTTATAACTCCAGCTGCTGCAGCTTGTGTCTGCAAGGGCTCTACTCCATAGCAAGTACCAGTAAAGACTCAGCTGGTGCAGAGCCAGATGCAATGGTTGCAGGATTTTCTCAGCTCAGCCAGGACTAGTGAGGTGCAGGGGAGCATGAGTGGCAGGAGGGCTGGGTGCCAAGACAGGCACCCCAGGGCTTAGTCTGCCAGCTCTGGGAACCAGCACTGGGAAGTCTTGGCCAGGGCAGCTTCCAGACCATGGCACTGCAGTGAGGCAAGCTGAGCACTTACCCTAACGAGATACCAATTACATCAACAAACTGCATTAATTTTAATGTTCTCCCATTTATGCCAGAGTCATTATGCCTTCACACTCCATTTACCTGATGGTGTCTGCTGAGACAAACAGCGGCTTATTAAGAGCTGGGACATCTCTGCTCCCCAGTAAGCTGTGGGTCAAGGACCAAATCTCAGGTGCAAACATGCTGGGGCAACTGGTACCACCAGCTCCTCCATGAGCAGGCAGAGCCACCTAGCCCCTCTCACTGATGCATCTGATAGAGGGGGCCTGCTAATGAGAAACTGCAGTTTACACAGAAAACAAACAAAGAAACAAAAAAAGAAAAGAAAAACAAACAAAAAAAACAGGTGACATCTCCCACTCTCACATTGAACTTTTAAACTGAAGACAGCATGATCTTCAAAGAAGGCCAAAAGAAAAAAATATTAGAAGGCAGCACATAAACAGAAATTAATAGAAGTATTTCCAAAGGATTCTTAAGCACAAAGAAGGTTTTATAAATATCTATGGAAAAAATTACTGTTATTTTGGACCAGCTGTAGAGTCAGCATTGAGCAACAGACTTTGCTGAGCATCCAGTCTTCTAGAAACACTTCCCAGTATTGAAAGCAAAACTCCCTGATTTCTCAGGGCACAGAATTTGTTAACTTTGTCTGAGGAAATCTACCTGCCCAGCTAATTACTTTGAACTTCAGAGCAGTCCCAAGGGAGAGGCTTGGGGCAGCAGCAGGGACACAGGTCTGCCCCCAAAGCAGGGAACAGCACTGAGCTAGGGATGTCTTGAAAGAAAACCCAGCAGAGAACACAGGGAACAGAACCCTGGGAGAAGCTGGAACAAGTTGTATGGCTGTGGCTGCTGACTAACAAACAGCAATTTACTATTCAACTTAGCATCAATGCTAAGTTGATGCTAAGTTGATGCACGAGGACCTGGCCACTCCACAAGCCAGCAGCAGCAGCATCTCCCTTCAGAGCCTACAGCACCCAGATTCATGCAAATGGGGCTTTCTTTCTGGTAATTACCAGCAAAAACAGCAACCTCTCTGCATGCAGATATAATAATAATAATTTTAAATGGTGGAACTGTGGTTGTGATTGGAACTGTGATTTCAACCAAGGTGATTTGACCACACATTTAGGTTTTTCCCTTCCCCTGGATAAAGCCCTTACATTATAATTTATTTACTTGCTTAAGTCCTTATTGTAATCAGGATTAACCTCGTGCCTTGCACAGCTGGGAACTGCACACACAGGGGATAGATGTGCAGCACAGGAGACCCATGACCAAAGGTCCCTATGGTTTTGTACAAGCAGGGAGGACTGGAAGAGTTACCAAAATGGCACTGGTGGTTGCTGGGAAGAAAGCAGCATCAGCGATGTCTGTTGCTGACACCAGAGAGGTGCCGGCAGCTGCGTCTTTGCCCAGGTTGTTGCAGCATCCTCTGGCTGAAGACAAGCGATGTTCCCCCAGGCAGGGCACGATGCACATCCATCATACAGAGCCGTCCTCCAGCATCTCCTCTGGGCTTGTCACCACCCATGCATTCTCCCATGTTTTCTGCCTGTACCATGATGACTAAGAACAACTGCACTGCTGAGGTGCATCACTGTGTCATCCAAATGCAAGTGTGAGTACAGGGATAAATGTGACTTCCAAAACCACTGCAGGTTTTGGGTGTAAAAACATTTTTTGATGATAGAGTAAATCATTATACAGAGAAAAATCTCCATACCTACTGATAAAGTTTTTTCGTGACAATCTGCAGTATAACAGAGCAACAATCAATCTTAGTAATTCCAGTTAAATCAATGGAAATACCCAGGAAATAATTTAGTCCTAAGTGTTTGTTTTTTGAAAGTTAAGGTGAATGACAGCATGACTCTTCACTTCTTTTGTTGGTTTTTAACAAGTCTACTGTCTGGACATGAATAATAATCCACCACGTGGACTATTACGAGAGTATCAAAGCAATTTTGGTTCAACTCCAAATCTTCCTGAGACAAAAGGACTGCTTTCATTGACTCTGAAAGGTGTCAGGGCTCACCTCCTACTTCCCGAAGGCTGCATTGCCCAAGGTACAAGATACAGAGAATGAATATTGGTGGTCATCTACAGGCCTGACTGGACCAAAGCCGGCATCTGTTGGACTGATCTATCATTGCTCTGTAGAGTTGGGGCTGCATTAAGTAAATAAATACGTAAATATTATAGAAGATTTTTATTTTTAAAAAGGAAGGTCCCTTCACAGACCTCTCTTGGCCACACAGGTGGAATCCTGCTTCCATTGACCAGAATAAAAGGCTGTGAGATCAATGAGGTTGGATGGCATCTGAGTTTTACGTGTGTCAAAATTAACTCAGTAAGCTGTCAATGCCACAGCAGAGCTTTTCAAGGCAGGCTATTTGTAAAGTTATTAAAAAAAAATGAATTGGGAAAGCGAGTAGATATTACGAACTCCAAATGAAAACTTTAAAGACAGTTCACTAACTAAAGAACACAAGGAAAACAAAACAAACAAACAAAAAGAATAAAGCTTGGAGGCCTTTAATACTATATTTATCAGATAGTCTAAATATAATAACTATATCCATCTGACTAAAATATTGTCTTTAACAGACTTAAGTTTCAACAATTCATTTACTATTTTTAGTGACTACATGAAATCAGTCAGCACCTTGATTTTTTTAAAAACTAAGACAAATATTAAATTATTATCTGTTTAAAGAATCCCAAATCACAGTGGGTGAACATAGAGAAGGAAAACAATAGTAGAGAAAGATGTAAAACCTAATTAAAGACCTTTGGCTGCTGCAGCATAGAAAACCAATTAAAGATCTCCTTTTGCCTAGAAAATCCCAGAAGAAAATCCCAAATCTTAATTTGCTTCTGTCCTTATCTCCTTTGTGACAAGTCTCTGAAGTCTCCCTGCCAAGGCAGGAAGATAAGAGGAGTGAGTAGAGGCGCACAGGGCTGCCTTCCCCCTCTGCAGGCAGAGATGGCTGGACTGCGATCTTTAATTATGGAGCATGATCGGATGCTCCATTAGAGAAAGGCCTTTTAAAACTAGAGCTCTGTTTAAAATTTGATAGGCAAGCCTCAATACCTTGCTGCTAAGTTCCAACCTAGAAAATCTGTGATTCTGTGATTCTGTGTAAGTATAGCCTTTGTGGCTGAAGAAGGATGACATTCAGCCCAGGCCATGCCTGGAACCCACCTCCTTGTGCCAGCAGTTTCAGCTGTTCCTGGCTTGAGGCACACTGGGTAAAACAACTGCAGCACAAGCAAGAAGTCAAACTGAAATTTTCAACTTAATACAGAAAACAAAAACATTATAAAAATCAGCACTATTCTGTCCTGCTGCGAGGGGATACTGCTTTAGCACTTTGCCAGACACCTGATAGCATTTTATTTTATTACTGCAGAAAATTGTCAAGGAGAAAGGGTAAGGACATTCAGAAGGAGCCTTGTTACTGGTTCGTATTTAATTTAAGAATCTAGTCTAATTCCTTAGTAGTTTTTTTTTTGTCGTTGTTGTTGTTAAATTAACATTTAATTCTTTGCTTGCTATTTGAATGAATTCATATCTGTGGCCAGCCAGAGAAGACAAAATTGGAAATTACAGTTCTGGGGGTGCTATGCTGCATGTAAGTAATGACTAATCTTTATTTCTTACATGGATTTTGACATTTATTAATTTTATTTAATATCACTTTTTGTTCTGTATGACAATCTCATTATGACATGGATTTTGACAGTCACAACCACAGCAAATGCAAAGACCCAAAGGAACCAGGGAGCTCCACTCCCAGGTGTATACTGAGACCATAGCCTGTCCTCTGTGCCTCTGTGACTGAGTACAGCTGCCACCCTCAAAGCACTGCTGACATGACTATCAGCAATCCCACATCTTCAGCACCCTCTGAAACATGACCTGGGAGCTGGTGCTGTGCCAGACAGGGAGCATCCTGGGACAGAGGCAGTGCGCACCCGCAAACATGATGCTTAATTGGAGCAATACAAAAGTCCCTTCTCTCCCTGCACAACTTCACTTTCACTTTTTGCTCAGGGACCAGCTGTGACCCTGAGGTCTCACTCTTAGGTGTGGTTCTGGTGGTCATTTTGCTTCAGACGGGTGTGCTTGTCATTGCTTAGCATTTGTAAGCAGGCTGCAGGGATCATTTTCATGAACCAGGGTGATGAGACACCTGATCAGCATGCTTTCCCACACAAGTGAGTCTTGCTACTTCACTTGTTACAGGAAAAAGACAGCTTTTATTTGGGGACAGCAGTTTTAATCCTGCTAGAGGAGAAAAGCCATCAGGGGTTCATTTAGTGCAGTTTAGGGGAAGCTCTGCAGATCAGCTCTCAAGAGGTCAGGCAACTGAGAGGCAACTCCAATTGGGAATTAACCCATTTTGCAGTTAGTGCTAAACCTTGGGGTTTAATTATTTTAAATGAAGCATTTTAATTCCCATCAGTACTCTTTCTGAGACCTCGTAGCCTCAGAGCAGGTCCGTTTCTACAAGGCAGCTTCACAACTTTCTCAAAAGTAGGTCAGATGCAGAGCTCAAGGGGCCCCATGCCATCAGACCTATCCAGCCACTCCAAGACCATCAGCCTCAAGGGCTCTTTTACACACACAAATAGGCTTCCATCCACCCCCACCCCCCTGTTGGTACAGCTAGAAGTAATTTTCTTTTATGCTAAGCCTTTATTCCTGCACAACAGACTGTCCTGAGAGAAAGATGGAGAGGGTCTTGTCTAGAGGTTTGTGTATTGTAAGGTCACAGCAGGCTTTTCCTTACATAAGTCACTAATAGCATGGCTAGACATACTAAATGACATAAAAGTCTAGAGTGGACAATTAAATACAATTTCAGTGATACTTATTCTACTTAGAAAGAGCACTGGTTTTACAATGTCTAACCTTTGCAAAATGTCTGTAAATTAATAGCAATATTTAATGTGACCATGTCTTCTGTTGGTGGTCTTGTTAGTTTATCCTCTTGCTAAAAATACTCTTGGTTTGTCTTCAGGAATACAGTAATTCTCATTAGCAAATAATTGTTAGTCTTATCTAATGGAACAGCACAGACTGATATATGGGGAAAATACATAAAAGAAACTAAATGATGGCTTTATGCCTTTCTGAGTGGTAAAAATTGTCAAAGTGATATGTTATTTTCTTTTGAAAATCCCCAACCCACTACATGAAAAAGCTAGCAATAATCTCATGCATGTATAAATTACACCATATACCTCATTGTGCTCAAAGCATATGTCGTACCCACAGCTGCATCCTTTCATTACTTGTGGCACCTCTTGGAGGTCCTTGACACAAGCCATACTGACCTGTTAGGGATACATGCCAGCTGGAAACAACACGAAGTGCTCCTGTTCCACACCAGGCTCATTTTGGCTTAAGTTGTAGCTTTCTAATGTTTCTCCATTACAAGAACTTGGCCTCTGATCTACAGGCAGTTATTGGTTGGATTTCCCCAAAGCGAGTCTTTCACATCATCCCTGCAGAAATACTGCAGTCTGTGGGAAGCAGCATAAGCACTGCAAAGTCCTTTCACTTTAGTCCTAATTTGCAAAAGGATACATTTTACAGAAATTTTAAAGCATCAATTGGAAATTCCTAAGACTGTACTGAGTACCTCCTATGAAGTATGCTGGTCAGGGCACCCCACTCTTACGTAATGGCTGGGGCTTGACTGTTGCATAAATCAATACCTGCCTTTCCCCTGTCTCTCAAGGTCTGTCCCCTCATATTTACCAGCAACAAAACCTATTTGTTTGTTCAGACGATGTATGGGCAAACAAGAAAACAGCTAGTTACCATGAAAAATAACATCAGGAAGACAAAACCAATCACAGCCACAGGTTTATTTTTATTGTCATAACAGACTAGCCATCAGTGAAGAGATGTAATGATGCTTCTTGAAATGCATGGCGATGCTTTGGGGGTAAAAAACAAACAAACAAAAAAAAACAACAACAAAACAAAACAACAACAGCAACAGAAAACAAAACAAAACAAAAACACACACACACACACAAAAAAAAAAACAAACCACACAACAACAACAACAAGAACAACAAGAAGGCCAGACTTTCAGATTTTATCTGGCACTATGCCTCTCTGGGGATCTGGTTAGACAGCAAAAACCACTTTGCATGCAAGAGCTTGTTTGCCTTCTCTGCTTCATTTAGTCCCTGTATTGAGGAAATGAAGTGACCGCAGTAATTTTCACAGTTCCCAAAGGGCAGCCAGTTTGGAGACCACCCATTCAAATAGCACAGCTGAGCAAGAAGCAGCAAGCAACAACTGAAGCAGGCCAATGCTGCCAGGTGGATCGATGCTGAATCTGGCCCCTCTAACAGACATGGAGGCTGTGAGAGACAATGCTGAGCACACCAGCAGCAAGCCATACTGCAAATAGGATGCTCCCTTTGCTGGAGAAGAGCTGAGCTACAGGAGTTGAAGCTATAGGGTACCAAGGCAACCTTGCAACATGGCAAGTACTGAGTGCTTCCACAGGTTTCACCCCTTTCTTTAAGCAGTAAAATTCTAGGAATCCATCAAACGGGCTAAAGGATAAGCAGTACTTTTACTGAAGTTGCTTTAAAATCAATGTTGTTTTCATAAAAACTCTCATTTTACCAGTAATTTTATCATATTGTTTTGGTTTAGAAAAAGAAAAGTTCCTTCACTGCTTAGCCACAAACAAAACTCATACTACCCTATGCCTGTAGTAATGCAAGGAATATGCTCCAGATTTTTTTTTTCTGAGCCTTGTTACTTCAAACAGCTTTTCAAGAGATGTAGATCTTATTTATTATCCCCACAAAAAAAATCTCAAATTGTACCATACCATTCACTAGGGATGGAAGGAAAATGACCCTTGAAAGAAAATACAATAATACAGATGCAATGTTGTATGAACACCTTTTTCAACTGAGGGAAAGGAGTTTCCTTGTTACATCCTTTATGTTTATCAAATTACTGAGATATGAGCACTTGATTACTGGTGACATATTCTAACAAGCAACCAAAGTTACTTTTATTGAGCAAGTAAACTGTAAAGCTTCTCCATGTGGTTAAAGAACATATTTGGCCTTACATTGTATGTGATTGCATTACTAGAGTCCTTCTATTATGCAGACCTGGTAAATGAAGTACAAAGGTGTCAGGCAGTTTGAAAGGTCTGAACAGCACAAACACTGCTGGTGAAATGGCTCATGTGCATGTACATTTTCTAAGAACAAGCTGTCGCGGTAAACTACTCTGCATTGTCTTGATGATGGAAAGCAAAGACGGGAGATTGCTTGGAAGTGGTAAAGCATTTCCTACAGGCAATGAGGAGGACCAGGACTGACATTGCCATACATTTGCCCGGTGTGGTGAGTATTTTTACAACCACATGCTGAAGTAAAAGCCATCATCTATGATGGAACAAGCACTAAAAGCAGAAGAAAAAACAAAACAAAACAAAACACACATTTAGTTGCTATTTAGTCACTCAATTTTTCTATTTAGCCATTCAAGGTGGTCTGATTTTTTGTCATACCCCCTCCCTTTTTTTTAAACAATTATCCTACTCCACCTTGACAGCTTGTTTACAATTTGTTTCTACCCACAGACAGCTGACAGATGTGATGTGATTAGCAAGACAAGCCAGCCTGAATACAGAGCAGACAGCACAGCAGAAGACACACAACAGGACAGCGAGCTACTTTGCACGCTTCAACATACTTACGAGTGTCAAAGTATTCTTCTGAAACTAGAGATGTACATTAACTCCTACAACTCCGTACAAGGTGAGGTTTCAAAATCAACTGCATTTAGGAGGAAACCCAGTTGCTTATGAATAATAGAGAAGTAGACAGCTTTTTGAAGCTCGACTCTTTCAGTCAGAAACACTTTCAGTTCAATTCCACTATTGCTAGCAGAGTTACTAAAATAATTACTGCAGTTCAGCTTGTGTACTGATGACCTTCTCCTTGATGCCATATCTGCAATGCCATGGTAACAGGAACACACTGAGTGATTTTGTCTATAAACCCTCTAACGGTGATCTCCGCATGCAATCACTGCACCTAAAGTTCACCCTACATTTTGGGGAACTGAGATTCAAATAATTTATATGAACTATCAAAGATTAATAAATAAAATCTTTCTTTATTCCTGTTGGATGAAGAGGTTTGCAGGGCTTCCCCCTCTTCATAGGGGGCATAGTATGAGCCCTGCTCATCGCTGCTAAGAAAGCGCCACAGGCACAGCTGGCACTGTGGCATCCTACACTCCCAGTCCCTCCAGTGACCTCCAGTTTTTCAGGGCTGAGGCTGGAGTCTCACCTGAGGAAGAGGTGGCTGCACAATGGTCACTGACATTATGCAGCTGTTCCCACTGAGGAGAGCAGATCTGTCTTCAAGGCAGGTGCACAGGGCTGGGATTTAAGCCTTGCTGTCTCATTGCAGACAAGTGTGCATTGTTATTCCACCGCATATGACAAAAGCCACTGCTCTGGGAATAATGCAAAAATGTTTGATTTTTTACTTTCCCAGCTCTGTGTCACTGCAGGCCAAATGGAAACCTTGTGGGTTATTAAACAAGATAAATTTGACAGGATCGTAAATCATAAAATTGTCTCAAATTGCAGAGCTGCTGACAGCATATACTATAATCCAGTTGGCATCTGATGTTTCCTTCATTTCTGCTTGCCATAGGATGAAATATCCCTTCCTTAAAACTCTCCACAGCAAAACCAAAAAGCAGCAATGCCCCCCCCCCAAAAAAAAAAAGAATGATGAACCAAGACCTGAACCAAGATCTGATCTTTCATCTTTCATGAACCTTTGAAAGGTTCAACTAAATACAATGTTATAGTAATAGAAATGGTCTTTAAAAATTGGTTACAAAAAATGTATATCCCCTTATTTTCTATATAACTTTAAAACATTATTCAAAATTGACTATAAAGAAAACTGGCTCACAGGGACTAGAGCTTCATCCATGTGATCACTGCAGAAAAGTGAGGCATTTGTTATACTTGAGCACTTGAGACATCACAAATACAGTTAAGTGTTAATAGTGTAGGACATCAACAGAAACAATGTCTCTTACAGGGACAGACAGGGATTTACTTGTCTTTAGCTACAGCAGCAATCTTTTCATTGCTAATATCCTGAATATGTCTAAAGGAGAGCAACTCTCTCTCCCTTTTCTTTCTAGAACGATGGACTTTCAAATTCAGATGTTGACTTTTCTTTCTTAACTGCAATTAAGAAGCTGCTTTGATTTTCCTTCCAAGGTCAGTTTTCCTGTCCCTAATGCAGGTTCTTGTTTCTTTGAAGCTGGGAGAGCATCACTCTCAACAAGTCTTTGTGGGCAAAAAGGGAGCCTTACAGGCAGAGACTGAGTAAACCTCACAAGCTATTGCTCTACCCACTCATTAACAATTTATATACAGTATTTTTTTAAAAAAGAGCTACGTAGGCATTATTTGCAGACTTATCTGAAAGGCTAAAATGCTCAAAACTGAAAAAAGTTAGAAAGCACAAGCTACAATAATATGCATTTAAATGTCTGATCCAGGGTAGATCTGTTCCCCACAGCAACTTTTTTTTCAGATGTATTCTGTTGCTAAGAAACAGGAGAACTCATCTTTACCATATGTAATGACACAGCATGGGAACCTGCACCCATTAGCAGGAGTTGCATGTCTTTGTAATGATATGGAAAGCTGTCAAAAGCTGGTGGTGAAAAATTGCAATGGTTATGAGAAATCTGGAATTGTAGACTGACAAGCACTACATAAGAAACATGGGAAGTGGAGTCAAGTGATCAGTGGTGTTTATTTTTGTGGATAAAATACCTAAGGAAAATTATTTCCACACTTCTAAGAGGTTACAAGCAATGAAATGAAAATAGAAAGCTTTTTACTTTTTTTTTTTTTTTTTAAGAGATGTTTAACAAGGGAAGAAAGACAAAGCTATTAATGTAACAAAGGCCAAGTATTTTGGAACAATAACTGGGAACACATTAACGTGGACTGGTTTTAAGTTTTTCCTTAACTCATTGACACTGTTCTGAGAGTTAGCATTTAAAGTCTGAAGTGTTCCTACAGTTTTTTGTTACCGTGTTGTGCAGACAGCTGAGTGTAAATAAGCTTGCTCTCCACTGAGGTCTGGAAAGAATGATGAAGTTCTGAACCTCCTGCCTAAAATTTTTATATGGGCATCAAAGAGAGAAAGGGCAGAAGCAATGGCCAAGAAAGTTCTTTGTTTTTACCTGAAATCAACCAACAGTATGGAAGGTGGGATAGGTTCTTTTACGCTTACCAAGAAATCACAGATCCCAGCTAGTGCAGAATGCTGCAGTTAAGGGAGAACACCCACTGCTCACATAACGATATAGCCCAGTCAAGAGTGCAAGCAGGTATGAACAAGTGAGGTCTGGTTCATCTAAGCCAACTTAAAATTGGCTTAAATTAAATTTTAATTTAAATTTAAATTTTAATTCCAGACAGCCTGAGAGAGTTCATTGTCCAAAATAAACACCTGAACTATGCCAACTCAAAAAAAAAAAATAGCTTTTCTCTGCCTACAATTAGAGTTTTACTCCTCAAACTAGCTTTGTGTGTTTTTAGTCCCCAACATTTTAATCCGAGATTTTTTCACATTGCAAACTGAATACTTCAAAATGGAGAAGAAACAGAGCCCTGAATAGAAAACTTTTTAACGAGTATGTGGATAGTCTGATGGCATGTAGCTTGTAAGGAATGGAACCTCTCACTCCTGCTCCAAGTTCACAGAACCGTTACTCATTTAATGAATAAAGTGAAAAACACAAACAGCAGCAATTGAATACTCCCAAAAGATGAAGAAAAAACATTTAGGATCATAAATAATACACACAGGAAGAGGAAATCCCCATTCCATATTATCCCTTCTGGAATGTCAACCATTCAGGGGTCCTGCTTAGCACTACTCCCAGGTTATCTGGGCTTTCATCTACAAACTGCTTGGTCACTAAGCAACTCTGGAAAACTCCTGCCTATCCTACCATTATTTGAATTCCTGACAAAAACTTGCCATGTTGTTTTAATAGGTAAGACGTATTGTGGAACAAATCCCATTGTGTTTTACCCTGAATAGGCAAATAGCAAGCCCACCAGAGTTGGACAGCAAATGATAGAGCCTACAGGCTGAGAAAAGTTCGGAGTTTAACACCAGAACCTAGGAACCAACGCCAGTCAGTGAAGTCATTCCAGTCCCCTCGTTTGTTTTCAGAACTGTGATCACCTTTTCTCAGCTGTCAAAGATCCTGCAACAGTAATGGGACCAAAGACCTTCATTATTAAGCAAAGTATACATAACTCTGCTTTTTAAGACTTCTCTGACCTTATCTGCGTGCAAAGGAATAAACATTCACATTTTGGCTTACCTAAAATGCACACATAAAAATCTGAAAACTTACATATACCATGCAAGTAACACCTACACAGAGCATGGAAATCATAAAGTGCTATGTAAGAAAGCCTTACTCTTCAGATCTCTGGGTATCTATTACTACACACAGGCTAAAATGCCACAAGGTGCATGCAATTAGAAAATGGGAGAGGCATTCTCCTTCAACAAGTATGCACCTTTTTACTAGGTTAAACCTGCTTATATAACTGATTCCCAAGTACATACAAGCTAAATTATGATTACATTTATTGAAAAATACTACATGCCAGCAGACTATTTCTTGTGATGTGGTCCTTACACCAAGGGAGAAAAGCTACAGCTTTATCAATTCTGGTTAGGAGCAAGAGATGCCAGCTACAAAACAAAAATTAAAGAAAAATGGCAGTCAGCAGTCAGACACCAATGCAAAGATGCAGTAATTATCAGCTGGAAATTAAGTAGTAGTAACAGTTAGAATAGAGTGAACTTTGCAAAGAAACTGCTCTGTAAGATTTCCTTGGGTTTTCCATTTTCTCTTGCTATCACTTGTCTTATTTCAATACATTACACGTGGGAAATGTTGTCTTGAATGTCTTGAGTTGTTCAAAGTACTGTGTTTTATTGCAAGAATATCAACCAGATCTTTTGATGAGCTGTGGATGGAAGAGAGCACTTCTGGCATTTGCTGCTAATTGGGAACCAAAAAAAAGTCCAAATGAATTCCAAGATTGTAATGAGATTGTAATGTGGATCTGACATAATGAAGACAGGGTAGACAGCTCCAGTGGTTCTCCCCGCCAGCACATTGAGGTAGTTTTATTCACATTCACATCAAATAGCTACTAATTGCTTTTTACCCAGATGCTTTTTTAATTTAGATACTGTAACTACAAAATAGGAGTATTCAAGATCCATGAGAAAAGAAGGGGCTGTTTATTATCTGGGCACTGCTGGCACTAGATGCTACAGTGGGCTTACTCTTCATAAAAGCAGCTTTACTGAATTTGGAGACAACATATGCTACAGCTATATGCACACCTGCAGTTCCGGACTCAGAAACAAAGGGTTTGTTATGGTATGGTTAAGAAAGATGTAAGAGGCAAAGTAATTTCATACTGCATTACAGAAGAAAACAGTTTGCAGTCTCTGGCAAATCTTTGATGTTTGCTTTTCACACCTGGTGAGTATGTTAACTAATGTCATTTTGAACCCTTTAATCCAGAGGGAGATATAAAAACATTCAAAGATTAAAGATTTTATTGAAGCACTACATTTAATCTATGCTGTGTCCAACACTGATGACAAAATGATGTGCAAAAAAAAAAATCCTCCGCTTTAAGTAGAATAGATAATGCATCACTAAAAAAAAATAAAAATAAACCTCTACTTTGCGGCAATGTACCAGCTCCTGGGTTATTCTCAAGGTTCAGACAAAACTTTGATGTCCTGACCTCTAGCCACCTCTTAATGGAGAGAAACCACCCAAAGCCTCTTCATAATGGAGAATATCAGTGAAGATACACAATTCTAAGGAGTGCATCTCCTCATCCCCAGCATACAGACAGCATGCTGTACGTTATCCAAGAGGAATCGCAACTACTTAAATTACTTTACTGTTTAATAAAATAGAATAAGTTGGAATAAGTATTTTAGAGGATTTAAAGTCAAGCAGTCTCTAAAATCCTGTATCTGACTTGGAAAAAATTCAGTAGCATGTAACACATACTTATATGACTTGCATACCTAAGTGACAGAGCAACATTTTCCTATCTAGCACTTTGCACATCTGAAGCATTCTTAAGGTGACAAGTCTGTTCATCTTGACTGGCTATTCTCCAGGAACATCCGTCCACTGATGTAACACTTCCACCTGCAACGGTTTTGCACAGCTACACAGAATTAAGATTTTTTTTTTTTCTGAAGAGAAGGAATTGCTTTCAATTTTAACCAAAGTAATTATTAAACCTAGAGCTTATGCATACATTTTGGTAGTGATCATAACTGGTAAACTAGATAAAGAATAAATATCAGGATTTTCAAAACTGACACCGTAACAATACTGCTGCTTGATTCATCAAGCAGGGACAAAATACAAACAGCATGCTCCCAATAAGTCTATTAAGCTTTATGTGGTTATTGGTAATAGGTAGCACAATAAAATAAGCTGATTTAAACAATTTTCCTCTATAACCATGTTTGTTAGGAAAAACACTTGTAACATGATGGGAAGTTTAGGACAGTCACGATGGTATTAGCCTTACATAAGCACACAGAGCTACAGTTTGTCAGCAGTGCACTATATTTTGTAGCAGATAAAAGATTTCTGTAAAATTTGCACTGCTGCATACAAAGACAGTAGCTCTCCATGAAAAGAATTAAGACAGTTTTTTGTGTTTTGTTTTTCTCTAGTCCTTAACAATAAAATGGACACATCAGACCAAAATAGTTTCTTAAAAGTAGGTCAACATACCCATTCACGATCGTTTCTGCAGTGGTTTCCTAGCAAATTAATCTACCCACACAGATATACGTAATGCGTATCCTGGATACAGTGAGGCAGAGAAAGAAAACCAAATACATTAATGAGGTAGCTTAGACTGAATAACTGCAGTTAAAAGTTTTATTGAACAAAAGAACGTAAAATGTGGTAGTCCAAGTTCACTGAGCAAAAGCAGCTCTCCTGCTGAAGCTGCACTTTGTGCTAAATAACCTTATTAACTGAGACTATACAGAGGACACATTATGCAAGTTATCTCAACAGCAAAGGAGAAAAAGATTAAATTTAAACTGATGGAAAATTTAGGTCAAATTCAGTGGCTTAAGTTAATGTTTCTAGCCCTTATCTAACTATATTCAGTACAGGTGTACAACAGAATATACAACTGCACTGAATTCCCATTTGATATAGTGTGTGCTCCCATGTTGGTGGAAGCCAATTCCTGAAAAGACATGAATTAAAAATACCCAAATATTTTAAATTTTGTGTTTGAAGCATCACTCAACTGACTCAGGAAAAACACTCATGTTATTAAAAAACTCTCAGCCTCTACAAGGTCCAATTCCTGTATAGTACTAATATTTTAAAATTAATTATTTCTCCCCTCTGCCTAAGAAACTTCGTATGCTCTGAACAAACCCACGTCAGGTTGGTAAACAGATATGTCAAAAATACTCTGTGAAAAGAGGGAGGTAGCTCAGGCCCCTTGGCAACCTTCTGTTATAACTAACATTGATGTAGTCTACCTCCCTTTGTAATCTGCAGTTAAAAAATGAAAGAAAATGGATTTTAATTATGAAATTTAGTGAAAGAATGAGTTCAATACAAAGTCTTCAAATGTGACTCACTGGACTTCCAAATTAAGTTGTAAGGTACCTCACACCCAATACACAACATTAATAACGTACCTAATTCATACATTTTACAGACAATATCTTCCCATTTGTTAAACATTTGGCTCGTGTGAGTACATGTTTTTTGTTAACCACTTGACAAACATTCTAGGCCAGACAAACAGCACAAATAATGTCAAAGTCTTTTTTTCCAGTAATTGTACCAAATGCTGTAGGCTAAGCCTAACAGAAACTACTGAAGAAAAATAATAGACTCCGTGATGCAGTGCAAAGGTGTTACTACAACATCGTAAGTCAAGGGATGTTTCTAAGGTGCTGAAAGAGGAGATTCTCTAGACGGTGACCCTGTATTGTCCTCTGGTGGGAAAACAGTAAGAGTGCAGGCTCGAATGCCACCAAGTGATTCTGGAAGGTCAAATACTTTATGCCACTCATCTTTTTCTGGATCATATTTCTGAACTATTTCCACCATACACCGG
The DNA here is from genome assembly GCF_964035555.1 of Netta rufina. Taxonomy (NCBI): domain Eukaryota; kingdom Metazoa; phylum Chordata; class Aves; order Anseriformes; family Anatidae; genus Netta; species Netta rufina. Next base: position 13,225,568 of record NC_140135.1, read on the forward strand.
TTATTCCAAGAATATCCTCCAACAACATAGATTTTATTTTCAAAGACAGCAACCCCAACATCACTTTGCCCACGTAACATGGCAGCAATTGGTGTCCACTGGTCTAGAGTTGGTGAATAATATTCACAGCTTAGAACATCATCATAATCACTTGTTCCTCTAAAGTGATTTCCACCAATAACATAAAGCTTGTCTCCTACAGTACACATGCAATGCAGACCTCTGACGGTTGTCATCGGAGCTTTCTGAGTCCATTTGTCTGTGTCAGGGTCAAAACACATAAGTTCCTTTTGGAAAGTGTCATGTGTAATTCCACCTAAAGAAAAAAGACACATTAGAATAGTCCTTACACTAGTAGCCAATAAACAGCAAAAGCATACACTCCAGTGAATGAACTGTCTTCCCTAGAAGTTCTTCACGTTGCCTTAGATTAGTATCTGATACTTACTCCATTTCAAATTACATTTTTAATATACCTTGTTCTTTTAAATATGAAAAGAGAAAGGAGACGTGCTTCATTATACAACATATGTAACAGTGCTTAATTATATAAAATGCTACTGGCAGATTAAAAGAACAAAAAATTGTTACCCATGCTTCATTTTGCAAAACGTTGTTGTTTGCTTTTTTTTTTTTTTTTTTTTTTAAAAAAAACAAAACACATTTGTTTGGTTTGCTGGTTATTTCATCACGAAAACAGGAATCCATTTCTTTCAATTTTTGATTCAATGTTACTACATTTTAAGTGGTCCTTACCACAGAGCTTTCTGAAGAAAAACTTAATGATAAAGAAACTAATGACAAAGAAACAACAAAGGATTGATCTTTACATTTACTTTCCTTAAAACTGCAGTAGAACATACACAGGGTTATATTCTCCTTTCACCTTCTCCACAATCACTGAAAGGACAACACCTGTGGATGACAGCAGATGCTAACCTAAAAGTAAGTATTTAGAACAATGAGCTGAAATCATAGGTGTGGGGTCTCATCTTTTCCATCACTGATAGAAAAATAAAGTTTGAATAGAGCTAGTAGAGATCACTGAGAGACTGAATCTTTAGAAAATGAGCAGATACCAGTCTTTCAGAAAACCTACTTCCCCAGCTTAGGTAAAAAACAGAATGAAGCTATAACCTGAGTGATGCTTAAGACTATGAATACTATAGTGAAAGGCTAATGAAAATAGTCATCATTTGTAAACTGTGGTTAACATTACAACTCATCCCTTTGTCCTATCTGCCTTCGCAAAGGCAGATGCCTTTCTTCAAAGGATTAAAATATCCAGTGCTTTCAAAAATGCATCAACAAGGATGTGTTTAATGGCTACTGCCACATTAGTGTATGTGCTGTTGCTACCAAAAATGTATTCTGACAGCTAAAGTGAATAACCGCTTTGCAATTAAAAGCTGTTATTCATTATATAATGCATAACCTAATAAATATATATTTTTCAGACTCCTCAGTATATATGGTATTTGACTGGCTCCATGTGAAGTTGTGTCACTACTTAAATCACAGCAAACATATCGTGACCAGAGACTAATTCTTATCGTCTCCCATGAAATAGAAAAAGTTAGGCAATTATTTGATAGAAATGGCATGATTAATTATTTACCTGAAATATACATTAAACCTCCATACACAGTTCCAGCATGACCATAGTGGGGTTCATTCATTTTTGCAACATAGCTCCATTCGTTCATTCTGGGATTATAGCATTCCACAGTGGCTGTTTAAAACAAATGAGAATATAGAAAAGTTGAATCTAGCACAAGAATTTGGCTTTCAGTGTAGTAGTAGTGGCATTAATATATTCGTAAACAGAGAAAGTATCAATGGGAAACATTGTTTAGCTGAGAAAGTGTCAAAGGAATTACTGAATATTATGTATAGAAGCAATACAGAAAAAGCCTCAAGCTTTGTCCCAGAGGAACAAAAAGGAATAAAAAAAAATCTTGCTTTCTTGCCTTCCACTCATCTAATTCCCATTCTTACTTGACACGTAATCTGGCCAACTCCTGAACCCTACCAGAGGTACAGCCATGGGACACCAGAGAAAATGGTGATTAAGATGGATGCATTCAGCTTTTCTACCCCTTCTTTTTGTACAACTGACTCTGATGCCTGCTGTAGAGAGACACAGGATAAACTTGAAACCTGTCTCAAAGAGACTCAATAGATCTGGCAGACAGAACTTTCCAGACCCATTTATTCAGTAACATTCCACTCACACAGAAAATCAGGATTGATGTTCTTAACATTTCCACGTTGAAATGGTATTATGCCCTCAAAAGAGGGAAGCAACTCTTGACTAAAAATCTGTTGTCTTAGCAATGTTTTGTTAAGTATGTGTACAGCAACATACAGCACAACATATGCAGACCACTAATTCAAAGTTTACAACAGCCAGGCTTTAAAAAATACAAGATGAAACACCTGAAACACAACTGAAGCTGTGACAGGGGACAGTCAGGCTGGATATTTTCCTGGTCAGGAAAAGGTTCTTCACCAAGAGGGTGGTTGGATACTGAAATAGGCACCCCAGGGCAGTGGTCACGGCACCAAGCCTGCTGGAGTTCAGGATGCATTTGGAAAATGCTCTGCTCTCAGACATGGGGTTTGTTTCTTGGGTGATCCTATTTGGAGCCAGGAGTTGTATTCCACGATGCTTGTGGGTCCTCACAGACTTGGGATTATTTTATGATTCTATGAATTCAGAAAGAAGAGGCACCTGTGTTGACACACAACTCTATTTGTGCAATATTCTTTGTGAATTGGAACATTAGAATGATCAAGAGATTTATCAAATCAGAAATTGTGAAGGGTAAAAATAATTGTGAAGTTAAAAAGAAACCCAGAACCCAGGCATCCTTGCAGAAGACATAGTTTCAAAGGAGGAATCTTCTCCTGGAAGTGGGATGGAAAAGATGCAGAGTTCCAGCAAAATGTCTACACAATAAGCACAGAAAAATACTGAATAATGGATCTGAGCAAGCTATAGAGACTGACGGCTTGAATAGTAGAATATGACCAGAGGGATAAGAGATCCTGAAAAAATATAGTGACCTTATGATGCACAAAGCAATTACCAATAATTGCGTTATCTTAGACATTAAATCTCATTTTAAATAATTAAGAATCAGATTCTAATGCATGTTATATAATGCTTAATCTCTGAAGAGAGATATTTATGGACTATGCATGCAAAATGTAATCTGTCTTTGAAACTGGCATTTTACTTGCTCTAGAACAAGCTTTTATTCAATCAAGTGTAGAAAATTTGAGCCAGCTTTAAGGAATGGTGATTTACAGCCTAGGATTTCACATCAACAGATAAAAAAAAAAAACAGAATCTTGACATTTTAAAGGCAGAAATGAGTTACAATGGGTTCAGCATAATATAAGGTTTAAAAAAAGACGTTGCACAAGAAAACTGCTAAATTGTTACAGCACACTGGATTTTTTCACCTTGCCCCCCCCCCAAAAACAGGAGCCGAAATATAAATTTATACGATGGGGGAAAAAAAAAAAAAAAAAAAAGATTTAAAGCAACTGGAGTAAAATGTCTCTATACACTACTGCTGACATGATAAAATTGATTTAAAAGACCTCCCCAGAATGGGGAAGTTTCCATGTTTCCTCTAAGAGATCACTCCATCACTGAGCACTTTTCCTAAAATCTAGCCCTTTTATTATTGCAATGTCCTAACTCAGACATTTGAAATGAGTCTCAGGCTGCATTTTGCATTACACATACAGATAAAAGTCTGCACAAGGAAAGGTAAGAAAAAGCATTCAAGCTTTCTTCTACAAACAGAAGTTAAAACATAAAAATCAAGCCTGACTTTAAAATCCCAAATCTCTCCTAAAATGCTTGGAATTTTTCCCATTTGACATCCTTCAGAATTTTTATATCCATCCCGGATATACATGTATACTGTCATAATGCCAGTGAATGCAGAAGACAGAACCTTGACCAATTAAGACACGTATACACTGAAATATGATTCCGCAAATTACACATGCATTTCGATCTGAGTTGTGTTTCTGAGATCTGGGATCCTGGCACCACATGCAGTATTTGTGCAATCCTCAGATGTATCTATGTTCTTTCTTGTGTAAATGTATTCACCCATTCCAGTATTATTTCCTAAAATTGAGAGGTCCTTTCTACTCTGCTCTATTTAGCAATCAGAAAAACAAAGATGTGCAGAAATTTCAAGAACAGAGAAAAACAGATCTGACGTGCAAGTAATTATAGCTGTCCCAGTTCTACCCTGACAGCAGACCCTTCCAACCTGCTGTTAGCTGCCATGGCACACCAAAATCGTTCTGTTTGCTTTCACAAAAACAAAAGCACCCTCTTTCCCACGCTACTTACATTCTGTACTGAGGTGAGGAACTTCGATTTCAAATACAGTATAAAGACAGGAAGAGCAGAGTATGTACAAAAATCACAAAGCCATCAATAACCACAAAACTGCAATGTAACATGACATTCAACACTAGACGACTGCTGATCTTGCTCTGCACTATGGACTCCGTTTGAGAGAATCCTTAGCCAAAATATCACTTTAGCAAGAGAAGGTAATACATGAAGAATTTGGTATATACTACTTTACTGACATCACTGTATCATCATGTTGTAAAGACATCAGTTGTTTGAGAAAAGATGCAACTGTGTCCCAAGATCCCTCATTTCTGCTGACGCTTCAAAAATTCTCTTGAACATCACCAATACAGATAAAGAACTGCTTGACAGTATTTCAGATAAACCATACAAACTCAAATCTTGTGTCTAGTGTGCTCTAAAATAAAGCTAATTACTTCTGAGCTGAAAAAACCCTACTGTTCTTTTTGGGTTATGTACATAGTTGTTTCCCTGCTAGGTCATTCCATTTCTCTCCTTTAACAAGATCTCCCAGTACACTGGAAGAAGAAAACATTTAAAATTCCAGTTATTACTTAAAGGTGCCCATTATTTTAACAGACATCAGAACGTTTTGTATATCATGCTTAGACTGAGTACAGTTGACAAAGCACTCAAAAGAACTATTTTATCGAACCCAACTGTATATTTCATATAGGATGAGAGATTAATCCATTTCTCAAAAGCATGAATTATTCCAATCAATCAGTTTTTACCTATGTTTTAACAGGGGAACTTCTGTTTGTTACCAATAATAAAGGAAAGACAGGCCACATTTTAATAGAATTAAGCCATCTCAAAAGGACACAAAGCTTTGGCAGTCCCAAGGGATGCTCAGCCTGCACTCACTTTATAGTGCCATCTGTGATGTTATTTGAGGAATATATAGATATTTCCCATTTCTCTGTCAGTAGCTTGTATTGTGTCTTGAGGTTTATTACAGCAGTACTTAGCAACTGTGTGTGATGTCCAGAAACTTAGGATCTTCATTTTATTATATTTTCTACAACACAACATGCTTCTAAAGAACTCAAAGCTTACTTGGTTAAATTAAGCAAAGCCCCAAGTAATTTTGCCCCTAGCATAGTGAGGAGTCACTTCAGCTTATATAAAGGGGTCCTTTAGCTCACACTTCGATATTCACAGTACTACACAGGCAATAGAGAGCCCAACAGGGTAGTAATGTAAATTTTTCTTCTTACCCAACATCTAAAATATGAATGAGAAGTAGTTGCTTTTTTTTTTTTCTTTTAAACATAATCAAAGAATTGCTTGATTTGAGAGTTAAACATCATCAGCATAGAGGCCTTGGGCCGTGATCTACTGGGTGGCATCCCTGCCCATAACAGGGGATTTGGAACCAGATGATCTTTAAAGTTTTCTAACTCAAGCCATTTTTATGATTCTATGACAGAGGCCACCTGATAACTAAATGCCTCTCCAGTTGTTGGACCAGGAGTCAAGAGAGCACATAGCTGTTCTTCCCTAAGCTATGAGTCATCTGCTTTTACTGCGGCTGTGAAGGTGGTACCAATGACAGCCCAACATACTCTGAAGTGCTTAGGAAAATCCCACATAGAAAATCTCAAGTAAGGAGTAAAATGAAGTATAACAAGTAAAAACAACAGCAGAGCCTGAAACATCAGTACCTAACTGCATAAGTTTCCTAATAAATAATGAAAGGCATGGCTTCTGCCAGCATCAGGCACCATAACTAAGCTCCTTGAGAAATAATAAAAATTTACTTTTTTAAGATGGGAAAACAGTATCCTGTGCTCTGCGCAACTAGAAATTGTCTATGACACTGCTTCTTGAATATCTCTGTGAACCACATGTGTTTTTGCCTTTGTCTCCTTTTCCAATAAGTCTTTTTATGAACACCTGGTTTCTCCAAGCTAGTCTTGGAGTGATGTTCTCTCTGCCTTCTAGTAATACCTTTGGCAGGTGCCTGCTGTGACATTTTAAAAAAAAAGAACAAACCAGAATTACGCTAAAACATCCTAGGACTGGTGCATACTTTGAAGTCTGAATTATAATTCCAGAATTCAGTATATTTCAGATACATTTCCCATACTTTGTTGCAGGTACCACATACTGTCAGTTTACTCGTCCTTACCAATGAACCGAATTTTTCTTGAAGTGTCATGCATTGTTAAACAGTAGCAGTTTATTACTGTGAAAGCACATACTGAGTTTAAAAAGCGATATTTATAGAGTTCTCAGAAGATTAAACATTTTAAAACTGTTTTGGAAATACTTGATAAAGAACCTCAAAAAATATTTTTTATTCCAGTACTTCTCCAGGAGGAAAAAAATAAAAGTCATTTTACTAACTTTAATCCTTTGACCCTTTTCCGTAAGAGCTGATCTTATGTGAAGCTGAATTCAGGTTTTTGTAATTTTTCCCTCTCTTACAACAGATTGAAATTAGTTTGAACTCAAGGGCAAGTTCTTTAATACCTGTCCAACACACCTGACCTTCTCTGGTATGAAAAGCTTGGAGTTTTCCTCATCTAAAGAAAGTGGGAAGTTAAAGCTGGATTTCATCTTTCAGCTGTCAAGGTTTATGAAAGAAACATGAAAATGAAAAGTGACTTGCCTCACAATTAAGAAGAAAAGAAACAAGACCCAAATCAAAGCATGAGACAGCTATAACAGTTAACATTCATCGAGTGCTTTTCCCATAGAGTGATCCAATGAGGTTTTCCAGGCCTGTGTGGAAATCGCTGCAGCATTTTAATGATATCTTTACAGAAGAATCTTAGGTGATAAATTTTGTATTTTAATTAAAGTTGCAGAATGATATTGCTTGATCTAATAAAAACACTGCACTTAAAGCCTGTTTTATATGCAGGTTGCACTGGCTTGGTAACAACTTACCAACTTTTTCACTGGCATTCTTACAACCGTATTCTACTTAATTGGTACAATATTGGTACAATACAGAAGGTTAATCTGATCATCTGCTATTAATTCACATCAGCAGAAAATAGCTCAACAAAGGTCAGGTTTTCTGACACTCAAGATAACAATAAATACATATTAGTTTCAACTTTTTAGAATTATTTTCAGGTATACAAAGTCACATGCAAGAAAACCTATGAAAATCTCTGTATACACATCAGAAATTGGCTAAAGAAAACGAATTTTTGCAAAACTGTTTCCAATGTTTTCTGAAACCAGAAACATTTTTAAGGTCTAATTTCATCAGAGAGATCAGATTTTAAACTGTAAACAAAACTAGCCCAGCTCTGTCTAGTACTAGCAGAATACAGCATATTTCTTAAGAAATTTTGCAATACGATCATTAAAGTGTTTATCTGAAAAGCAGAGATGCATTAATTAAAAAATTAAGCTGTTGCCGCACAAATTAGGTTTATTATTGTTTCAAGTAAACGTTTCTCAGTATTCTGTATCACTGTACTTGTAAAAAGCAAATCGTTGCAACAAGAGAAACCACCACAAAGAAGTGATGAGACACAGCTGAGTATTGGGATGAAAGCAGCAAAGAAAATAACGAAATGTTACATCTGTACTAGATATTTTAGCATGCTAAAATGCTACACACAATCACATTTCAATTTCAAAGCACTTAGACAAATTTACAGTTGATTTGGGTGCAAACACTATCAACTTTGGAAAACATGGACCAACATGGACCATCCTCTTTCTTAAATTAAAAGATACCATGTCTATCTTCTTTGTTTCCAACCACCTTTATTTTTCTGATTGTGTGGGGGTAGCGGTGGAGGCAGAGGTAAATAAAATGAATAATTATTTGGCAAGGAGAGGAGGGGGGAAAAAAAAAAGAGGCATCAAGTCGTTTATATTAATGGTACATTACCTCGTAAGATCATAGGCAAAATACAGTATTTTTAGTAGTTAAAAATCACAGAATGTCAAACATCTAAATCTCATTAGCTCACCTTTAAAAAAAAAAGGTAACTAAAATTTAAAACTGACTGTTCCAGAAAGTTTGGATCTTACAAAATGCAAACTTCCTGTAATAGTCTTTCATTTAAAAGGCTCTCTCTCTCCTACGAGAGGAAAGAGTAGTTTTGGTTTCCCAGCTTAATTACGTATTTGTTACATCATGACTGTATATATATATATACACACACACATACATGTACACAGTTACACATGCAGACACACTGATGACAAAGTTGAAGAGACTGGATATTTTGCATTGGTATGTATTTTGCATAAGATATGTATTATTTGCATAAGATATGTATTTTAATTTATTTTTTTTTTGTGGAAGCCCTTCTAAAATGAGTTGCTAATGGTATCCAGACAAATTTCTCTAAGCAGTTTTGGGATTTCCAGAAAGAAGCTGAATGGCAACAAATTCAATTTGTTTTCTCTCCACCCATTCAAAGGGCAGCACAGCATTTCAAGGTCTAAAAAGAAAGGCAAGAAGTCATACTTAAGACAAATGCTTACCTAGCTCGCCCGCTGCGTTTCGACCACCAACTGCATACAAATGTCCTTTGAGGGCACTTAGGTGGAAGAAGGTACGCTTCTCATTTAAAGATGCGACTTGCATCCACTTGTTATAGCGAGGATCAAATCTGAAGACCGTGTCAACTGCTGTCTTTCCTTTTGTGTCATAATTGCTCTGTCCACCAACTACATAAAGAAAGTTCCCAATCACAGCAATGCCATGCTGGTACCTTGGTGCATCCATGGGAGCTAGTGATTTCCATTCATGGGCCTTTTCATCATACATCCGTAATTCTTTGCTCACAACCAGTTGCTGCCTCAGCACTCCCCCCAACGTTACCAAGTGAGTACTGTCTGATCGAATGGCAGTTCTTTCTGACTGCATAACTGGTTGCATGTATGGCATCATTTGGTAATTGCTGGCTTCCAAAAGCAAGTTTACACAGGTGTTGTCAGTTCTCATGAAGTCCACTGTTTGAACATAGTTAATAAGATCCTGGGGTGTCATCAAGGGAAATCTGATGTTCTTCATTAGCTTTGCAGCATACTCCATCCGAGGCTCCTCATACCGCAGCCAGCGACAAGCCGCCTTGAAGAGTTCAAGTTCAGTGCAGTGCTTAAGGCTATTACTTGAAAGCACAAAGGCAAGACGTTCAAAGGGGAGTTTCACAAATTCACCAGTACTTAATAATGCAGGAAAGTTCTTCAGGATGAAATTATTAACATATTTATCCACTTCTGTGAGATTGTATGTGTTGGCAATTCGCCCAACCTCAACACAGTTCTCCAATGAAACCTGTTAAGTAAATGGAAAGAGGGATCAAAACACTTTCTTAATTTGGTTTCTAAATGATAATGTAGAATTTAATGAATACTATAGAATCAGCAACATTTTCAACACTTGACATGCTCAAGGTGGTTTATATATGAGCAAATAAATATTCAATGTGATGTATATATTCATGACCACAAGGGGAGAGCCAAGGTATTCCTTATTTTGAACAAAGAAATGAGACAAGTAACAAGCAGATGGCATATATTATGTCAGATACATTATACAATGATGATACATAGCCAATATAAAGCACTCTGACTTTGAAATATTCTGCAAATGTCTTCGTAAGAAAGAAACATTGAAAATACAGTTAAAGGAAAGGCGATTAGCTCAAAGTTACATAAAATGATGAAAAAGTAGGGCTTTCCATTAGACATTTCCAACATTATTAAAGCTTTTATTATTATAACCTGTTTTCCAAAGGAAGGTAGGACCTGGTTATCTTTGTAGGTCCCTTCCAACCTGGGCTGTTCTATGATTCTATAATGCTGTCAAAGAGAATGACACAGCTACCTCTCCAATTCTACCTATTTTGGACAACTTATTCCTTAGAAATGAATAAAATTGCATTTATGCATCTTTGGTAAATTAAGATGGTACTCTTACAGAATATGTTCAAAATTACATACCTAGCATAGTCAAAAATAACAAAGCTAGCAATTTAAGATAATGAACATATTAGGATTTCCCTTAAAAATACACAGCACGAGATAATCTTTATTAGCATGGATCATACCAATTCAATACTTGAATGACCGTATGTTGGTAACCATACCTTTTACAGTGCTGCTGCATCTACCCTTATAACATTTTAGACTCCTTACATTTCTAGGGCCATTCAGCATCCAAGGCCAGGGGAGAAAGACAGATGGGAGGGACGGGACATAACTTAAGTGGGACTTCAGTGAACCCAGTCACTTCACTTCTGCAGGCTCTATGGTACATATGCACAGCAAGTCAATTTTCAGACTCATGTTGAGAATTGCAGCTTTTTTGCATTCAATATTCTGGCTCAAGCTTCATTTGCACATGCTTTAAAGTCTCCTTACAGATCGAGCCAACAGCATGTCAGTCCTACTCAATGCTAGCAATTTCCACAACTTTTTTTTGTGATTCTCCTATTTTTAATGCCAAAAAAAAAAAATTTAAGCTGCCACATCTTTGAATTATTTTCATGTGTGCATGTATATGTATATATAAATACACACATGTAAGAGTGAGAACTATGACCTGACTGCAGCCTAAGAATACAGAAACATTCAGTTTTCTGGCCATGACAGAGTACTGTATAACTTCAGTGTGATCACATTGCCCTTTAATAATGGGCAATTCCAAAAGTTAGTAAGTATAGGAATAGCAGATTTTTTTTATTCACTAGAAACTGATCTCATTATTCCTAGAATTAAGATCTGCAGTCAACAAAACCTTCATTCACAAGTCTTGAATCACCTTCTTAAAAATCAAAGGATCTGGATCTGATTCTTTATCTTGTCTATAAGAAATGCAGACTGACAGGATCTTTATTATAAAATATCTACACCACACATACACAGAAATTATTTTTATATTAGAAAACAGACCACATTGTTTACACTAAAATATACTCATATCATCTAGCAATGCTTATAAAACATTCTCTGATGCTCAAGAAACATTTTGATCCCTCTTCCACCTGTTTTTAAGAGACGGTATCAAACTTATTTCTGTGTATTTCCTTTTAGGCTTTGTAACTTATATTAAGTGAATATTAGAAGTAACAGTACTGTAAATTAAGGAAGTGAAACTGTACATTCCTCTGAAATTTCTATCAAGCTGAATAATAAAGGAATGAAAAGATAAAGGAATGAAAAATCACCTGTTAGCAAACAGATGACATATTATAATGCAACTTTTAACAGGGGCAAAAGAAGTTATGGTATTTAAAAACTTACTTTTGAATACATCTACTGGTATCCAATTATAGAGATGCAGCATTTTCTCCATGTCAAGATAAGTAGAAATGTATTATTGCATATAGAAAAGGCATGCTTGAAATCAAAAGATCAAGCAAAAAAGGTACAGATTACATACCATTGGTACTTGGATTCGGGTTGCAATGAACTATTTACATATATTGTGGAATGCATGCCAATTGTCAGGTGCCCAGCACAAAAGGCTATTCTAAGCTTCTCCCAGTGCTTGCATCCAGTTGATGTATTAGCATAATTAAGTTATACTGTACAGCTATCCAATTGAATATATTCCTAGAATGTCTGCACTTGAGTAATGTGTCAAATTTCTCAGCGTTAGTGACAGATGAACATCACATTGACAGTTTCCAGTGCCCTCCAACTTCTCACAGAATTTCCCTATAACGCTTTAATTAACCTAATGGAATTGCATTGTACTCTGATTATTTTATTATTATTACTATCATTACAATCACATGTACTACCCATTAGGCTCACAAAATCATGCCCTTTTTGGCTTACTAACAAGTCTACCACTCGCTTCAAAACAGGATACCATATTAAATATTTTCTTAAAGTTTACTTCCCTCACCAGAAGTGCTGTTATCAATATCACTGTGGTCTAAGACAATGCATCATGCTGAATTATGTTGCCAAAAAATGTTGTCAGAAATATACACTAGAGATTCTGAAGTCCTGAACCAAAAAAAACCCACCCTTCAACAGAAGGGAATGCTATAGTCCCTTCCACTTAAATATTCAAAATTAGACAGGGTTAAGTTACTAGAATGGTATTTAAACTATTTTTGTTACAGCAAATTAACAAATTATTCTCCAATACATTTGAGTTATGTTATGGTACTTATGAGAGGTGTAGAAACTGTTCTGTAAGGAAGTCAGTCAATCAGGAGCTCATCAACAAACAGAAGGAACTGCTACTTCTGGAAATCCTACTGAAGTGAATGGGAGGAATGGAAATATCAGACAAATATATAACTTTATACAACAAATCCAGTAGCTAGTCATATTGCATATTTGCATATTCATGCAAAACAGCTAAAAGCCATCGGGACAAACACCTAAGCAACATCCTAAGAAGTTACAAATTTTAGATAAGACTTATTTAACTTGAGCATTGACTACTGTGCAGAGCTGCTGCTCATTCACATTACTCATTGCGATTACTTATTACAAAGCAGAAGTAAAAATTCCAGAAAATAAGAAGCTTTTCAAAGTGCTGAACACAACTATATTACTACAGCCAGAAAAAAAAATGCAAGAGTACTTCCCCCTTAAAAAGCAGTTGAATTAATTCTTTGAAATTTTGAAACAATCACTTCAAGCTCTGTTAAAAACTTAGTTGACTATAGAATACTACAAAACTGGATGCAGAGCAAAATCACAGTAAGTACAAACACCCTGGAGAATAACTCGTGATCTTGCACAGAACATCAATATTCAGGCATCTAACTTTTTGTTTCAATGACTGTCAGGCTATGGAGCATTTAACGTGGCATTTCAAAGAGTTTAAGATTAAACAAACTTACATTCCCCTGAAATAACTATTTGTTTTGTGAGCTTCCATATACAGAAGTCCAGAAATAAGCATAGGCATTTGACCAGTTCAGAAAACTGAGTTGATCAAACTCCTACTTTAGAAAATGTGGATTTCTATAGCAACTGGGAGCACCAGCCCCAGAGTTAGATCCCACTCTACCACAAAACTGAAACCATCTTGCTCCCATTCTCAATTAACCAAGACAGACTTCCAAATACTGAGACCTCAACATTTGAGGATTCTCTAGTTTAATACTCTATTAATACTCTATTTTAATACAGAGAAAACTGCAGAAGTGTTCTAACATTCAACTTGAATGGAGCTTCTCTAAACCACAGACTCACAACAAAAGAAGACATGAGTACTCAAAGAGAAAGGGAAGGAAGAGGAAAAAAAAAAAAAAAAAAGGTTATCAAAGCATTTCCCACAGACAGGGCTCACGACCTGAGATTTTAATCTCAATAATAAAAATTAGCAGTGCAACACTAAACTGTAAATAGACTGCATAGCAAGTACAGTATACTAGTTTGCAGGGCAAACTTTTTATTTGTTCTAACTGCGTACAATCATACGTGCTACAAGCTCCATAAATATTCTTCTTTTAAACAAAGAGTAATAGTGACTGAGGAAAGCTACTCTGGGGGCTGTTCTCCACATATAAAAATGCTTCATTTAGCCACTGTGAAAAGACATTTCCCAGTAAGCATTCAAAGCCATACTTTGTTCTAGCAAAATATGGAAATCAACAACATTCTCATAGCTACCGTTCCAATATAACAATGTTTCTGTATCTTTTTTTTTTTTTTTTTTTTTTTAAGTATACTATGTCCTCTAAAGAAATTACTAAAAGGGCTGACACCAAGTTCACTGGTTTACAACGATGATGATGTAAAGATCTCTGTGATAGTCACAATTATGAGCACTCTACAAAACACAGAGGTTGACTGTTAATACATTTCTTGGAAACAGCAGACAGATCTACTTTTTTTTTCCACTTAAACTCTGCAAGTCCCATTCTTACGGCAGGATATAGAATGTGAGGGCATGAGCTAAGATACTGAGTAATGAATCAGATCTATAATCACTATGCCATCACTGCAACACACTTGAGGATTAGAAGAATTTTAATGTGGTATAATATTGATATCAAACTTATACTAAACATAATGGTCAGAAGAAAAAACTTCAAAATTAAAATTCTGTGAATCCAAAATACAAACAATGTCAAGACAGACTTAATTTTGACTTCTGTATTGTTTATGTTTTTGTGATTAGAACAATGACAAGTCTTTATTATTGTAAATGTGGAACAAGAATTAAGTCTTACCCCAGAGATAAGAAACACTTTACAGAAGTCCAAAACAGGTAAAATCTGCAAAAAGCTAGCAGCTTCCAGAGTGTCTTGAAGATTGTCCATGTTAAGGGAAAGTTTTGCAGTATAAATGAAATCAATGATCTTCTTTAGGCCTATTTTGTTCACACCATGAAGCTTAATGCACATTAAGTCCTGTTCTTTCATTCCTCCTGAGAAAGACGCATAGGTAAGTTTATATAATCATTTTGATTGGATTGAAATAATTTCATAAATTTGTACAAAACTAAAAAACAATTTTAAAGTTTAATTCACACGTAAGACTCTTATAGCTCACAATCTTGGACTTATTCTCCCACAACTCTGAACATGTGTTTGCGTGGCCACATGACAATTTAGAGATAGCTATATGCATTACTAACAAAAAACACCACCTGTGAACATAGCCTTGAAGTAATCACTTGCAGAAGCCATCATTGCTCTGTGAACAGGAAACACTTCATCACCATCTCCTGGAACAAGCGTCACATCACAAAGCAAACCTTCCACTCGCAGTTGGTCAAAACCCTGCAGGGAAAGCATAATGCAAAGCATCCATTTGATTTGAGAGCAGTGTAGAAATCTGTTTCATCTTCCTCATCTACATACTTATTTACTTACATAAGTACTGTAGCTCGAAGAAGTCAAAAGGCATTAGTTGTCTCTTACAATCATAACTAATATATTCAATGATAGTTATCCATTGGAAAACTTAAGCAGAACAATTATTTTCTATAAATGAAAAAGGAATACGAAGTACCCTGTGCCTTAGAAAGTAGCTTTACTCAACAAATAAATGTATTATCAGGAAGGAGTTTGTTTTGAAAGCCTGAACTCCAGCAACTGTTTAAAGATAGGCACTGCTGGTTTTTTTTTGTCCTACCCGTTCTGGACACAAATGCATTCTAGATACATTTCTGTTCTATGCTAGTCAATGATACCCAAATCAAGAATTTGCAAAATACTGGGGCATGAAAGGAAAAATGCCACCTGGTTCAATGGCTATCAAATTTATTACCAAAGCCTATGCGGCAATATTATAAAATAAGCTGATTTTCTCTGAATTATTCATGATGTCTAACTTTAATTTAAAAAAAAGGAAGCAATCTGAAGCTACAACTCAAATAAGATTTACCTCAAAATGTATTGACTGGGTACACTGGAAAATGCGTAGAATACTTGCTTTCTTTGTGCGCTACAGAACAGAAGCTCAAACAAAATTTCCTTCAACCATGCATGTCATCTGACATTTTTTCAGTACGAACAGAAACATAAATATTGCCTTTATAGATTTAACATGTGCAAAAGTCATGGCATCAGCTCCCGTAATTTAAAATTTAACATATATAGCCTTTAAGATGTTTTAAGATTACAAAGGTATGTAACAACATTAATATTTGTATGACAAAAAAGAACAGTGCAAATGAGGAAATGAGTGATTAGCTCCAATAGATACCAGAAGCTAAACACAGCATGTGATATTTATCGCCAACCTTTCATACCAGTGAAAGAGCGTAACTCATGACAGAATTCCGCTGAACTGCCACAAATCTTAAGTAAATAGGCTGTAATTATTATACCAAACTTGCATGACAAAGAACTTCTACAAAACCTAAAGGGACATGGAGAACATTTACAATTTAACTTGTTCCAAAATTTACAGACATGGGGGACGTATGCACAGATGTCCAAGCTTCAGAAACTAAACCAGAACAATCACTAGCTTCTCTGAATAAAACAAAACCAAAACAAACAAAAACTCACAACTCATTACTGTCCCAAAAGTTAGGCAATCTGTTTAAATTGGCAGCAAATTGAAAATTAAAAGAGTGTTCTCCAAGGAATTATGCCATACAGAAAAATCTGCACTCCTGAGAAGACTGCACTGGAAAGTAGCAAGAATTATGTAAGCTGTAGGCTCAACTCTGTATGCTGTGTAAAAGTACCAGCAAAAATGAATAGATAAGGAGACTTTACATTTAAACTCTTAAAGCTTCCAAGTGGGCAACGTTTTTATTCATTAGAAAGATATTCTACCATTGAGATGGTCTCCTCCGTTCCTAGACAGATTGTGACAACACAGACTCAAAAGTAGACTATGTCTAGGGAACCACATTTTTTAAAATTGCAGCTTAAGATAATCATACACACACACACAATCTTCCAACCAGAATGTTCCTTCATATAGAAGTTAGCCTGGTTTCAATAACATGCACACATTTCAGACAAGCAGAACCATAAATCAACAGAACATCCAATGTTAGGAAAAAAGTTTCATAGAATTTGGTTAATACCATTTTGTATATATGAATATATTTTTGTTCGATTTCAGAGCAAAACCAATTACATGAAGCTGGTTTTCTTCCCTTTTGTAAGATCAATAGCACCTTCACCACGTTTGATTTTTAACTTTTTTTTTTTTGTTAATATAGAACTTCTGAAGATTTTCTGAAGATTTAACTTGATTGAATAGACCAGTAAAACTGTTAGATTTATTGGCAGAAAGTATTTTGTCCCTTGAGAGAAAAAGATATTCATTTGTGACTAATACAAATTAATAAATTCACAGGCTATCTGCCACATAACACCAAATCTCCAATATATACGAACTGCAAGAACATGAAATGCATTGATTTAATAGCAGTTAATATCTCGTTTGCCTAGCTCAATGTCAGTCTGCTTAACAAGCCTGTTTGTGGCATATACCTATAAAGACTAAGAAAACAGAGTAGAATGCAATTCAGCAGAGAAAAGAAGTTTCCCAGCAGTAACTTGTGTGCAGGCTCCTTTTCTGCTATGCAGAAGTTGCAGGTGCCAGCCTTCCCAAGTGCATTCCCAGGACACTGTTAGACACAGCACAAGGCATCACACCAAACCTGGCAGGGCTTTGTCATCTTAAGGTCATGAAAAAGGAAGAACTCTCCTCGTTACACCTTTAAGGCTGTTTTCACACAGAAGATAGCACAAGTGTTTGTCTTACCATTATATGATTATATTCATATACTGATTATATTCAGCTGAGTTTCTTTGATACCACTGTTACCTGGTAGTTTAAGCCGTATTACCTCTTAGAAGCAAAAAGACTCCCCTTCTTACCCCCCAAAAGCTATTGCTAAAATGTGAACCTTTAACTGTTAGGAAAAGGAGTTACAGGCCATGCTTGCTTGTGGGCATTGCCAGCACAGCACACAAACATTTTTGAGACTCAGGAATGACAAGTATGGTAATTTTTTTCTTTTTAAGTACAGGCATTCTTTACTGTATCCAAAATTCTCAGTACATATCAATATTGACACAAAAGTATTCAATTACCTGTAATACTACAGAACTGTGAGTATTGCTGGTGAAAAATCTTGTGGTCCCTGTCTTCGAAGACTGTAGATGGGCAGACACGCCCATATCGCTGCTACCAAGAGACACTTTCATATGAGGATCCTCCTCTTCCACCAGAGATCTAAGAAGATGAGAACAAAGAAACTTTACGACCAAGCCCATTTCCATTAAGTGCTCTTGTATAATAAAACCACAGTCTTCTGGGGATGAAGAGTGACAGCATAGAGGCTATAGGTCAAGAAAACTAGTAGGCAACAGAATCAACCCTTCTTGGTCCCATTCAACTAAGCTAAGAAGGTAAAGTGTTACACTGTCTAAACCGTGAAAATTCACAAACTTAATTTGCAGCTAATAAATCCAGGCCCCTCCCCCCAGATTAAGATACTTTCACATTATTTTATCGCTAAGTATGCTTCTAGTATTTCAGGATACTTGGAGGGGTCTCATCAAGTTCTCAAAATCAACTATTGCATTAGATCACCAAGGAACGCTAAAAGATTGAAACATTAAATGCAATTTTAAAGTTCAGTGATTTCATTGTTATGGCTTGCATTATCTTGCTCACACAGGATATAATAGCAAATATAACTAGTAGAGTCTCAAACAGTAACTATAAGCTACTTTTAGAAATAAAATTAGAATAATTCTTTTAGGACATGATATCCAGAATTTTGCTACTGCCAGCAACCACTTCATAATTTTAAGATTTGTTAGTGTGAAGTCAGTACATGTGTTTTTGATTCCAAGCAATTACTGTCTAAATCCAGGTAGAAAGGGCTAATTTTAGGAATAACTGTTAAAGAATTATAGCACTATTATTATCCTACCACTTTAATCTTGAGATGTAAATTAGATTTACATGAAGAGATATGCATATGAGATTCTAACTACCCTAGCCTGCAATTATTATAAAATGTAAATAAATTTCATCTCCAGAAATATTACTAGTTCCTGTAATTTCTGTGATCTAATGTACTACCTATTAGCATGAATACTGGTATAATGCATATATCCACAAAATTAATTAGCAAACATAAGCCATTAATCCATAGATAATGATATTAGTTATTAATCTCAAAATATAACCATGGCAATTTGAAATAAATGCTGCAAATATCAGATACAGACTTTTCCAAATTTTAAACATGCAGGTAAAAACATCAGCCTCCAAGCCAGTTTCAGAAATTAATTTAAGTAACAAGAACACAAATTATTTTTTCTTTTTCACTATTTTGACTGAGATCACTATAAGGATAACATGGGAATGCACAGTTGAAAAATAGTTTTTTCTTCAAAAACTGCTTGATTTCTTTTTCAGAAAAGATTTTTTTCCCCCTCCTTTTAGTGCATTACCTATATAGAGCAGTTTCTGAAACTTCTGAATTATTCTGATTGCACTGATGTGCTTTGTTCAAACCCATGGTTACATAAGGTCAGCTATGAAAACATTCAAAACAAATTCACCATTCAACAGTGCACATTGGTTTCAAACAGTGAGATTTTATGCACACAGACATAACAAATTGTAGGAACAAGGGTACATCTAAATAGCTTTGACTTCTAATGTAGCAATCCAACACTCAGACATCTGAGAAAATTAATCAATGTGGATATACTGCAGCATGCAAGAATTTAGTCATTTTTGAAACTGAACTCTCTCATAAAACAAATCATGATTTTTATACTACAAGGTAGATTTCAACCCTGTGTGCTTTTCAAATTCTTTGCTGTACAGTAAATGCATACAACAATGTAACGCCGCAGCAAAGCAGTTGCTATCTGATGACCTACAATATTTTTGTTCACTTTGTTCTACGCTTTTTTTCCTTTCTTTTTTTTAGTTTGAATACAATCACATCAAGGAAAGAGTCTAACAATTTCCAAGGACATCTTGTCTTTAAATTTTACATATCTTTCAAAGAGAAGAAATATACGATAATGTTGGGAGACTTATGAGTGTGGGTGGAAAGGAACTGCAGATTCAACTTCCAGAAAGACCTTCCAGAAGTGTCAGATTAGATAGCTACTACATGAAGGGGCTTTTTAAAGATTTCTTCTAAACTCAGAAGAAAACAGAAGATGTACACATCAGTTAAGATCATTACGGAAAAAACACATGTAAAATATTTGCTTGCCTGTTTCGAACAGGCTTTTCTTCTGACACAGGCTTCTTCCAACAACTAAGAATACTTGATAAGGTTTGCAAACAAGGCAAAGACCTTGGCCATGATTCATTTATCCAACAAGGCAGTAACAATGGAAGCATTTTGCTGGATAGGCCACTACAGAGCATCAACATTTCTGTTGATGTTACATGGCTCCCTTCCAGCAGCTTCAACAACCTAGAAGTAACACAGCACCGCTATCTGTGCATGTACCTCTTCACCCAGAATGTGCCAACACTAGGCTGCTAATACAAGATGCAGCGAAGTACTGGAAAAAAAAATGAAAAAATCAGCATGCACCTGAAGTTCTAGGAGGAAGACGCTAGTAAATCCTAGAAAGAGCATGCAGTGTGCACTTCTACACACTGCCGAATAAAACGTGGCCTATTTGATAGTTCTGTAGTAGTGGATCTGGCACTAACATCTTGAAGTGTTTGCTAATTTTTAGTACAAGATTTATTTTACATGTGTCAGTGAAGGTAAATTACATTGAATTTTCGCACCTTTATCCTAAGAGGACCTCCGTAGCATGTGAAGCCTTGTTCCTAGTACACACCCAATAGAGAGGATACAATATATTTTAAAATAATTGCAATACTTAAAACTATATATTTCACATGACAGAGGTGTGGCTGTAAGCAGTTATTTCCCCTGCCTAATTTTCAGAACTTAACGGGTCTAATATCTATATCCTTCAATAAGCGCAGCAGCTCACAACTCAATGCTATTCTGCATAAGAGATTTTCACAATTTCCCTTCTATAATTGCTATTCTATAGGTACAAGAATTTGCGCACGCTAATTGGACATTAAAAAACCGAACTCCTACACTATAAAAATCAAACAATATAAACATTACAGTTCTATTCTCAAATATTAGTGTGGCTGCAATCGACTCTATGTGAATACATATAATACATATAAAGACAACCAGATTGTATTATTCTTACAATGGCTTTTGCTCTATGCTAAATAATGATAAGGCCTACATCATGTTTGATCACCTACTCCTTGCATCACCTGACAAAGTGTACAACTGAATAGAAGAACATGCTGTCATAAAGATTTACTGTTGTATAAAGATTTACTGTTTTACTGAAATTAACTATCTACTCTAGCTGTATGCTGCTCAACATTTTTTTGATTTTGGCTTTTTTCCTCTGTGCAAGGTTACTAAAACTACAGAATAAATCTATGAATAATTTTTATTTTTTTTTTAAAAAACTTTCTCTCAATCCTATCCAAATAAAAACAAGGGGTGTTGTTGTTTTGTTTTTGCTGTGTTGTTTTTTTGTGCTTGTTGTAGTTGTTGTTTGGTTGTTCTCTCCCCCCCCTTTTTTTTTTTTTTTTTTTTATGTTTAAGTACACACCATTTTTATCTACAGTTTCTCTAACAGTTTAGGAATGCCCAGCGCTCCCCAGAAAGTGACATTTGGAAGCTTGCTTTGGTAAAAGTTACAATTTAAGTCAGCAATTATTCTGGCAACAATGCACTTATCCCCTGAATCCTAGTCTTGTGACATTCACTGAGAAAAAGAGCACTCCTAGAGTGACCAGAAATTATGTGTTTGTTATTGGCATTGTACCAGTTTTAACATTTATCTTGACATAAGAACAGAAATCCATTTTTGTAAGACCAAGTAAAAATGCAACAGCTCTTGAATACAATTTTGATACCAATGCACAAAGAAACAAAGACAAGTACCATATCATATCGGATTTATTTAAAGTTGCCTTGCAACAAAATTTCAAATTATTCAGAACACAACTTCTATTTTGTGGCCTGTAAAGTGGACCTTCAGAAATAACTCCACCATTCATACCCAGAACAAATGGATAACATGTTTTATATCTAACTGAATTCCCAAAAAAGCCTGGTAAGTACATCTGCCACATTTGGATGCTGTTACCAAAGGTATTCTTTATATTCGTTAACATAGGTTTCCCATGCGCTATAATTAATTAGATAATAATGAATGTAAATGTATTGATTGGTACTTTATTGTAAGTACAGTATATCATGATAAAGCATACTACCAAATGATAAAGCTAATTCACTTTCTAATTAATTCTATTGTTCTGATCAATAGAAGTCATTAAAGAAGTGCGGCAGTAGTGTTTTTAATCAGGGTTAAAAAAAAAAAAAGTTGGAGGACACAGCTATGACTGCAATATATATTGATAATTCACAAGTGGCTCTAAATGTGGATATTAACACCACTTTCAAAGTATACAATTGCTCTGGATGGGCTTTTCCATTTTAAGTAATAAGACCAAGGCAACACTGCAATTTAAAATAGAATGAATATTAACATTGCAGTAGCAAAGCAGAGGAGCTTCCTGACTTTCTGCAACCTCTCAAAAGTACTCTGCAGTTCAGGGAAAGCCACAGGAGGTTAATTAGTTGCTATCACAGAATAAGCTGTCATTCAGAAGTTTCTTTCTAACCTCATGCTTATTCTTTGAGGTACAGAATATTTTTTTCCTAGCTAGTGTAACCAAGTGTGCTTTCTCATGACTCAAAGTTAATCCCCCAAGTAATTCCAATGATACTTTTGTAGCAGTGATACTTTTGTAGCAATGAAACTTTTGTAGCAATGAAATATGCATAATAGTATGCATTATATGGATATTGATTATATATCCTAATTTCATAGCTCCTGTCAGTACGAAGGAAGATAGTTTTGCTTTTTATCATAAAAAAAAAAGTAACAAGTTTTGTTTGTCTAGATAGTTGTCCACTAGATTATGTTTCATTTATTCTCTCTGATGGTGTTATTTTTAAGTTTGTTTATCTACTAAAACACATCTCAACACCCTCCTTGACAGTTTGTGCAATTAGCAATTATTTTAGAACTAGAAAGAGGACTAAGACAAATGCTGGGCTATGAGAAGAGTACAGCAACAGTTCAAGAGTCTTACCAAACAAGAATCTGCACTGCCTTTTTTATAGTGCAGAGGAAAAGCATACTGCAGTATCACAGCTAATCACCATATCAGTGGGGAAAGTTCAAAACGGAAAAACCCAGTAGTGCTCTTTCAAGTTTATCTCATTTGAAAGATACACATTCGGTGGCTTTTAAATACTAGTGAGACAGGTATATAATTCATAAAATCTTGTTACAGCATATGACAAAACAGCGGGGCAACAACAAAAAGTTAACTTATATTAACAAAAATAAGCCTGTAAGGTGAAAATCGTATTAATGGCTCTTTATGAGTTTTTGTTTGTTTGTTTCACTGATAGCACCTGCACATTGAGAAGTGGCCTGAATACGGTGCATAGACCGAAGAGGTTAGTATTTCAGGAGAATACTAAATACGCAATTCAAAAATAGACTAATCAAAATATTTACATAGATCTGTTACAGCTCCCAATTCTCTATATAATCTCTCATGATTGTTTGCAGTGAATCACTGCGAACTGCGTGAACTGACCTCTAAAGAAGAAACAGAAGTATGTATACAGCAGAAGAGCCAGCAACCTAGTGACCAGGACAGGACATGAGAGCCTGTAGCCAGACCCAGAATTTGAACTTCACTCACTCACCCCTTAACTGAAGGCTTGCTGACAGACGCAGCTTTCTGCATCTCCAGCGTAATCACAATTTGTACCTTCCTTCAAAATATGCTTCAAGTACTGGAAATTTCCAGCAAATACTGACAAATATTTCTGAACAGGCTTGAGTTACAGGATGATTCAGAGGCTACAGGCAAATTGCTTTCTAAAGCACTTCACAAATATTAACCTGTTAAAACAGTTCATAATCATCCAAGTGACTTACAAGAAGCAGAAATCTGTGGAAGTTATGACAAGTTTTACTTTTGACTTCAATATTCCCATAGAGTTGCCACTTGTTATAGTGCTTAGAAACAGGAATAAAATAAAACTATTGTTTTGTGAAATTTTCTTAAGAAGAAATCAAACTCATTCTGATGTGACAGAAACAAGGCAGGCAACTATGAACGTTATTGGGATTTTTTTCACTTACATCTGCAAATCACCAATTTGTTTGGAACAGGCCAAGTATAGCGCACAGTCTTTGAGAACAAAATATGAAGATAAGCCTACAGCTACAGGTATCTTATAGTGCAAATTCACAGTCTTGACATAACTTAGTAAAAGTTTACCAAACCAGTATTGGCCAGGGTGCTTTCTTAATACGGTGAAACTCAGTAGCTTGTTTTTGAAAGGATTATAACCTCATTTTCTCTGACAAATTACAATCCAATGAACCATGACTTCAAGCATTGCGGTCACTGGTAAATGGCATCTTCAAAAATCACACTTGGCATGTGCCAGTACTCTGGTATTTATCAGCAAACAGAATTCCATTTCAATTTTATATTAAGACATTCCTATCACAATATAGATCTTTACTATCCAATTGTCTACCACAAATATCGCATATTACGGGCTATCCTATCCTGCCTGCATCTGTGCATGTATTTTGCTAATGAACCTATGAGAATCTCAACGAAATACAATGAAACTTTCATTTATTATTAGACTTATAGTAATTACTTACTTTGTGTGCATAGTCTGCCAAAAAACAGTTTAAGTATTGCCTATCTTACTATCTTTCCATCATGAACAGATGTTCCAGCTTCCTAAGTAATGAATTTAGGAATTCCCCAGCAAATTACTTGGCCACCTAGTAACTCAATAAGCATAACTGATATGGCAGCATTAAAAAAAAAGTTCATCATGTTTCTATTAAGAAATTCAAATAACATAACATAGGTGAACAAATTACACAATCACAGTATTTCACATTTCTTCTGTTCTATATCTTCTACTAACACAATTTCAGGAAATCCTTTATATCAGCAAATACATTACGTTTTTGCACTTGTCCCCTCCTAAAATAACACCACATTTTTACTGTTTTTTTTTGTTTTTGTTTTTTTTTTTTTTTTGTTTTGTTTTGTTTTTTTAAAAAACAGGAGTTCCTAACTTCATCCCTTCATGGTATCAGTAACCAGTTTTATCATTTGTTAATGGTTTCTTATTACAAAAACAATCACAACATTTTGTATTAGAAACACAAGCTTACATTTAGCAATACATGCACAACTTCAGCCAGAACAGAAAACAAAGACAAATGGTATTTTTGGTTTGGTTGTTCTTTTTCCTGACTGGTTGACAGACCAAAAAGTGTTCACCTCTGTTGCTGTTTTGGGGGCACATAAGGATTGACATAGGGCAATTGGTGTCATATTCTGTATCTTTTGCTGCTGCTAAACATCTGAAACTTGGACGAACACAGGAACAGCACTGGAAGGGGCACTATCTAAATGATCTGTCATACATAAAAGCATTATGAGCAGGAATCATTTTTTTATTATTATTATTTTATTTTTAACTGACTGTAAGTCCCATGCTATCAGCTTCCAATGTCATTGTTTAAAAGCCATATTTTTAATAGATGAACTAGAGGCTGGTAATACAACACTTTGGCCTTACCAGGTTACTGCAATTTCTTAGAATTCCATTTTAATGCTGTTCATCTGAAAGGGACCACCAAAATCAGAAGTTTGCAAGCCTTTACCTCAAATGAATTAACACTGCATCGTCACTACTGCAGTTGCCATTTTCAAAATAGTTAAGTCAGCTAGTTCAGAGTAGTACTCACCTGGGGTGTTTATATTTGAATATCTCAGTTTTTACACTTGACCTGGTTTATAGATTAGAAGGGCAGTAACAGCAGAAGATGAAAACATTTGTTTGGTACCACAACATTGAACTCTAGACCTCCACTCCAGAAGAAAAGTTATTGAAATAAAGCTTACTGTTAAATTAAAAAAACTGATGTTCCAGTTTGTCATTTGTCCACATTTCCTTTAAACTAAGGCTGTTCTTTAAGCATTACAAAATGAGGACAGAAAGCCAGTCTTTATGTAGCAAGTTGTACATTACTTTCACATTGCTCTAGCCATGAGCAGCAGCAGCAGAAAAGGTATAAGGTTTTCCACAGGGCAGTAAGCAAAGGTAGGTGAGTTGCCAAGTTCAATTTCTGTTTGGACACAGTTACGGCATAAGATATTCATTGCAGTGATCAGCCTCTGATCTTGACCCCGCTTCATATCAAGAAAAAATGGATTAAACCTGCAATGATCATTGCTCCTTGTTGCTGCAGCCCTCTTCTACACATTAACACTGCACAAAGAACAAAAGCTGTGGGGGTAACTGCCTGAGAAAACAAGCTGCAACAGGAACTGTAGGAAATGCATATGCAGAAGAAGTCAAGCCTACGACAAGGGGAACAGTTAATCAGTCCTACAGAAAGAGAAAGACAAGTAAAGCGTTACATTTTTAGAAAAAGGAAATTCTGACTAGGAGATGTGCACTATCTACTATTTATAGTACCATTTCAGCATTTTCACCACAGCTTTAAACCGTGTCTAAGGCAGAAATTAAGTACTGAAGCAAAGCAGTCTGCACAGCTTTGCAAGTGCAATCACCATAGGTATCTAAGCTAATAGGGGAACTATAACACATGCAAACCAACTGGAATGGATCAGACAACCTCATTGTCATCAGTCAGGCTCAAGGGAACCTATTTGAGCTATTCCAGAAATAAAGTTTTGGAGAGTAGTACATAAAGTAAAGCCATTCCCAACTTTTTTTTCTTTTCTTTTTTTTCTTAAGAAAAAAAAGCCAGTACCATTTGAACTTCAACACTTGATTATCACCTTTGGCAAAAGAGTTTCTGCCCAAGCATACAAGCCAATAACAAAAACAGAAATAAATGAAATTCTGGAAACACTCAGGTGATTAAAGCAGCAATTACTGTTCCCAAATGCCAATGAACCTTGGTGGAAAGCGGGACACAGAACTAAGGATATTCCTAACACCACTTGAATGTTTTTATATTACTTGATATAAGCACACTTTGTGACCAAAGCCAGCAGAAAAGGACTGAGCAACATCAACTGTTTAGGTATGACTTCCCAAGACACGTACATGGAAAATATTCTCCTTAAAATTCTTTCTTAAACAACTAAACTATCAGAAGTCTCAAGCTGTTTGCTGCATAATTACAGCCCACTAGTTAAATCAAATATGTTTTCCACAGAAACAAAGCAATATTTGGCTCAGTCATTGCTATAAAGCTTTTGTTCCTAACTGTATTTAGTCTCTCTGGGAGCCTCAGTATCACATCCACATTTATCTGTTTGACAAAGGGTTTACATTCATTTAGCCATTTATAGCTTAAATTTGCAGACTCAGATTGTTTAATGATGCTAAATTAGAAATGGTTCTCTAATGACATTTTGCCAAAGTGGGTGTTAGTGTATTGCTTCCTACCATTAAAAACAAAAAGAAAAGCATATGCACATGCTTTATAGCTTTTCTGAAGAAGCAGAACTAATTTATTTCCTTGAAGTCTGAAACTGTAGAATACAAGTCACTCAGAGGCTTCACATTTTAGGCTTTACTGACTCTGCACATCCTATCCTCTGACCTTCATGTTGGTCTTAGATGTTCAAAAAGCAGGTCCTAATTTTATTTAGACAGCCTAACACTTCCTGTGCACTACAGAACACAAAAACATTTTGCATGCACTAGGAGCTTACAGTTCTACCTAATGGCTTTAAGTTTAGTTTTCATATATACACAAAAATCATTAAATTAGCAGAACAGTTCCTCAGAATGAAAACAAAATTAATGGGCTAAAATCCATATATGCTTATGGTGGTACCCATACTTTCAAGACTTGGTGATAGAGTATATATTCCACTGTATCCCTGCAACAACTCCTCTCCCTGCTTGATCTTTCTGTCCCAAAACAGTAACGTGTAACACTGTAAAAGCCAGCAAATATAAAGTGATTGCACAACAAGGGTTTTCTACAATAAATTATGGCAAAAAAATGGCCAACTGGCAGATGTGGCATTCTGGTAGAATAGGCTGAGCAATACACTCAACATATTTCAATAAAAGTACTTTAGTATGTCACAGCATAAAGTCAATATTGCAACACTATGCTGTGTGAGGACAAGGTGATTCTGAGAACCTATAAGCCATAGGTAGAATCACCTATGAAGGTCTGTCTAGAAAAATCAGTAGCACTGGGAAAGTTCATGACAAGTTTCTTTTGTTTTGGCAGTTTATTACCACAATGAAATTTCACATTTCAAACTTAGAATAACCTATTGAAATACCTATTATTAAAAAAGGAAAAAAAAATAAGACAAGCAGGCATAAATGAGATGTTTGTGTACAAAATGTCTTCAATTTACAAAACAAGCCATTTCAATTTCCTACCTGTCCTATTCAGCTGCTGGCATGCATTGACAAATTATTTAAAAAAAAAAAAACAAAAAACTGTGGTGACTATACATTGACTTTCAACATGTTGAAATTTGAAATATCCAGGAAGTAACTGTTTAGAACAGAAAACTTGCCAAAGACAGGTAAGTTTTTGTTTTGGTGTGAATGGTCTGTCTAATGCTCAAGAGCCCAACAAATGCATTTACTAAAAATGAGCAATGAAGACAGTAGACACACGGGGTGGTCGTATAAAAGAAAACTGCCCAATACAGATGGTCTATGATGAATTATGTATACACACCTTTCCCTGCTTATAATCGTATAGCATAAATTCAAAGAGCTCATTGTAGAGCAAATTAAAGACTTGAAAAAACACAGAAGCATTAACCTACATAAGCAACTAAAACCAACACTGATTACTCCAGAGTATTACAAATTTATTCTACTTTTCTGCACAGTAACTGATTTCTATTACTGCACAGCATCTCCGATTGGACATATTACAAAACAGATCACTCAAGATAGATATATTGTGTTGCAAACCCTTTGATAGCTATGTATTTGGAACAATGCATTTATTTGTCCCACAATTAGTCACTTATGAAAATAAATTCAAAAGATAATTTCCATTTTAAAATATCAAAACATTATTAAATGTAAAAGGATAGCAGTCATTAAGTTTACAGACATGATACTACGCTTGTATTTTTTCATTGTACTTATTTTTAAACACTTTTTTTACTGAAAACATGTTCACACGAAATAGGATTAGAGGCTCTCCTCATCATTGTTTCTACTACTGATTTTTTTTTTTACTGTTTTGTACTGTTGAAATATTACTATTGATTTATTTGTAGATGTGTGCCACAATAGTTTAATCTCCAGACTTTCCACAAACATTTCTTCCATTCATGTCAATGCAAGATATGCGCAGCTTTGAAAAACAATAATAAACGATATTGCTACTGTGAATAAAAAAGAATTCTCCATTAAATTCCTTATATATAAGTTGATATTAGTTGATGGCATTGTGAACAATCAATAATTAGTGTTTTCTATTACACCTTGAAACTGCTCTGCTGTACATAACCAAATTGAGCTACTGCTCACACTCGAAGTAGAGCTTCGATTATTAACTTGTACTTACATCAATCTGTGCGGGCTGTTTGTTTTTAAAATGAGGTTATCAATGAATACCTGCAATTCTAAGAAATCACACATTTCCAATTTGTAATTATTCACTTCATCCTCCACTCCAATTCACTTGCTGAAACTGCTCACCTGCACCCACTAACAAAGTCACCTAGGTCTGTCCCCATGTAGTCAACACAACCTCATCTATGAATATAATGACACCAGTGGAGCTTGCATTTGCTGTACGAGCTTTTGCACTAATTTCAACAAAAGGAATTTATGTCCTAAAAACTCCATGAAAGACAATGTAAAATGGCTTGATGAAAGCACACATCTGCACA
The DNA here is from genome assembly GCF_964035555.1 of Netta rufina. Classification (NCBI taxonomy): domain Eukaryota; kingdom Metazoa; phylum Chordata; class Aves; order Anseriformes; family Anatidae; genus Netta; species Netta rufina. The sequence goes on from NC_140135.1 coordinate 13,255,389, forward strand.
TTCGTAACTTGTGCACTAAGTCAGACTGCATTATACCTATACATATTGGTCACATGCCAGTACTCCAATTATAATATCTCTTTTTATCTATGAAATGTCATCAGATCTCTTGATTGACTTGAGGGAAAGCTCAAGCTATTTTGGACCAGCAACACCAGAAGTCAGAGGAAGTCTGCATTTCTCTGCAGAGGGACACTTCATGCTCCATATAATGTGAGGGCTTTCTGGAAGTGTCCCTGAAACTGCAGCTGTACCTGTAACTGTGGGAAACGGTATCACCAGTCTAGAGGCAGTGATTCATTGCTTCTCCTTTCCATTGCCAAGAAAGCAGTACCAGACCCAGCGAAAATGACAGACTTCCCAGTAACAGCCATGTACTTGCCTACAAATCCATTAGCTCAACTTCATCGTGTCCCTTATTTTATATACTACCTGGATACAAGTTTCCTGCAGCAGAGGACTCTCTCACGTAAGCTCTTTATACTCATTCTGCACCTTTGGAACCACCGCAAACTTTTAAAGCAGAAACAGCAGTTAAACTGATTCAACTGCACAGCTCACCGGCCAATTAACCATTTTACAGTGGTACTTTGTACATAGATGCCTGCTTCATCCCAGCAGCCAACCATGCTCATAACCACGAGTCTTGGCATTCCAGTAAAGGGAAACTAAGGCAGAGTTCAGGTATCAGGTACACAAACCAAATAAAACGCTAATAAAATCTGTGTGACCTTACCTTCAGTTTAAGATAAGTTACTTATAAATCATAAGTAGGATGAATCTTTTAACATTACGGTCACCTTATGGAAAAATTGGAATTTCATTGCAAGTCCAAAAAAACATACCTTTAAGATCTTCCTACTCTATGTTACAAATTGGACGACAACCCTAAGAGATTAAGGCATCAAGTATTACAGGGATTAAGACTTTAATTATACATTTGTATACTCTATATCCAAATTATCAAGTATAAAAGTGCTCATTTGTAAATTCAGTAGTTCTATTTGTTTTACATCAATAGGTGTTCCATTTTACGTGTCACTCTTAAGTCTTTTGCTTGATACATAAGCCTTTTGCCAGCAAGCAGAATATTAATTGTGAAAGACAACTTACAAATGCAAATGTGAAAAATGTATCAGGTAAAGCATTTAGCAAATTTAGCATAATCTCCACAAAAAAGATTAAATATTCTATCACGTATTTTACTGGTCAACCTAAATTACAAGGCTGTTTTTATCAGTTGATATATAGTCATTATGAAATAGATGCCATTTTATAATGTTTCTCATTTTTTGTTAAAGAGTGTGAGAATAATTTTGTTAGATTTAAGAGTCCTGCTAACATCAGGACTGTGTGCCACTGAATACATGTCTCCATAAACATTGGGACACACTGAATCATTATAAGATGATGATTAAGGCTGCTAATCACATATTTCTCATGCTCCAGATAAGCTCAGCATCATATAGTTAAGCATGATCACTAAACCTGCTCACATACTTTCAACACATTGAGATAATCGGCTATATGATCCCTATCATAAAAGCTGAAGCATACGGAGCTAGATTAAATATTTAAAGGTGACAAACAAAAGAAATTTTCAGCAGCACATTAGGCTATTTCTGATTTTGCTTGCATTTAGCAAATACTGTAGTTTAAAAAACAAAAACATAGACAACACTAAAGATATTATTTCCACAAAATACGTTCAAAAGCCTCACCACTCTTGTAATATGACTAAATACAAAGTATTAAAAAAAACTCATAGTAAGTAACAATTTACTGGAAATAGCTTATTTTCTGATAGCCTTAAGCATATTTGATGATGCATCCAATGAGAGAAAAAGCTTAAGCTCTTCCTTGAAAATTAATCTTAAAACAGGAGCATACACGGCACAGGTTCTATACAATCAGGTTTGCTCCTTAAACCTTAGACTTTCTGAGAACAATAGTGACCAGGCATAGATTGTGCTTCTTGTATTGCTTTGTCTCCACTGTTTATCAATACAATTCTCAGCATCAACCAAAAAAAGACATTTAAAGGACCTGAAAATACCTATTTTTATTGCTTGTTTTATATAGCATGTTCAACAACAGTTGAAGCAAAAGCCTACCTGCAAAAAAAATAATAATAAACTTTAAAAGGACTAATACTGTAGCTATTAAGCTGGAATACTATTGGAAAGTAACAGCAATAATTTTTCAGATACAGAAGTCATCTACACAATCACTTGTGCATTTAAAAGCAACTCTCTCTCATTTTGAAAGAGCTGCTTCTTTAAAGGCAGAAGCAATTTAGTACCCTATGTTTAGTTTTATTTCACAGAAGGAAAAAAGCCACCTGTATATGCTAACACAGAACTCCAGCAACAGAAGGTGAACAAAAGCTCCACCACTATTTGGCAAGACAAAGGCATACTGTTTTCATGTGTATTAAAATACTCACTTATGTAAAACTACATTACATGGACAAACTGAGTAACTACGTAAGTATTCAGATAGGAATGATTTATATGCATCTGTTAAGCTTTCAATTTAACTCTTAAAAAATCACAAAGACATTCGATTTATATTAATGCTAAGACTTTCAAGGATAAATCAAGACAAAAGCAAGATGATTTCTTTTATATAAGAACCAACACAAACAAAAGTGCACTACAATAGAGCAGGTGATTCCACATTCAATTTCCAAGTGTAATAATCAAGAGGAGGAAATGTTAGCATATATACTACAAATAAAGCCTGCCTCAAACTTCCCAATTCAAGATCAGCTCTACAAATTAACATCAACATGAACTTTTCAAATGAATATTTACAATATTATGAATATGGCTTAATCTGCACAATTTCTCTACATTTCAACAAAGAGGGAAAGACTCGACACAACATCCATCATGAAACATCCAGGATAAAATCTAAGGGTCTACATATAAAACGAGGTAAGATTCTGGGTGCCAATGTCATTTAATATATAACAGGGTATTTTGCCACAGGGTAGTCTCACGAAAGAAATCCCACCTTATTATCCTCATTTCTCTCACTTACATGTATGCTGGAGAAAGTGGCGATGACCTGGATGTTTTAAGCACAGGAACTGGGAATTTCCAGATAGCAGGAGAGCTCGTTTTCCATTTCAATGGCATGTTGTCACCACGGTACTACAATAACAGTAAACAGCGTTTCCATAACAGACTACCAACTAGGACTTCCATTCCACACACTACTGACACAGCAGTGGCTGCTGCTAAGAACAAGGAAATGATTCTGCCAATGCCCTTAAACCGATGCTTCCAATCTGTAAAACAGGGCTGCAAGGCATCTCCTTTTAAATCCTGCTGTCCCCTAAAGCAATATGATGATTCTATCGTTCTAACTCAACAATAGTGCCACCTCGTTAGGGAAGCGCTGACTGCAGTATATGTTTAAAAAAAAAAAGACTGCACTGTGCACACCAGCACAATGCAGCTTTATTTAATAAAAGCAGCTAATTTTTAAAGAACTATTTCTGATGCTATTGTTCTACCTTAACAGGGACACTGCAGCACTGTACTATATTCTCTTCCTATTAGCCTCGTTTCTGACCAATGAAAGCAGAAAAATGGGTTTCATATAAAAATGAAACAACATACCTACTCAGAATACACTTGTCATCCTCTGAACATTCTTCTTTTGAGCTGCAACAATACAAATGGGATATAAATCTCAGCATAGCCTTAGGCCACGGCTAATAGAGATCAGTGACTAAATTCAGCAGCCTGTTTTCCTCCTGTGCAAGCTCTGACCAAACAATACAAGAATGCCATTATGGAAAAAGCCCATTGCAAAAATCAGTCCTTCTAATCCATAGCTAGGAAGACAAAATAAAGCATAAATCGCTGCAGGTTTCTGCATGCTCTTCTAATAGCTTCTTGTTCAGGATGCTCTCATTTTCCTATTCTCATTTCCAAGGAGGATGAGCAAAATCTCATGCATTTTACAACATGCTATGGGAACACAAACATCACTCTGTCTTCTGCAGTAGAGAAGCAGAGAGTAGCATGCTGTTAATAGCAGTCCTTGTAGGGACGCTATCAACAATCTAATCCCCCACAGCCCCCCCACCCCAGCAGCTCACAAATTGCCTGAAGAACTGACGAAGCAGACGGTCACGCAGGTGTCCATCAGGGACCACTCTGCAACTCTGCGCTCAGTTTGGTGACCTCTCAAGGCTAATGACAGAGGGGAGTTTTAGAAGGCAAGAGATTAAAAATGGAATGGAGGATTTAATAGCACATTGTACATAAACGGATCAGGTTTCTAGGAAAAATATGAAAGCTTCAACTATATTAACTCCCTCGTATTAAAAAAAAAATCACATTGCCACTGTAGACAGAATCAATACCGTTCAAGATATTTATTCTGAAATCTGTAGAATAAGTCTTTGTATATCATGACATTTTTTCTGTTCATCAGGACAGCTTAATCCTATCACAAAAAAGCCAACACCCTGTTACACTACTTGGCAATAAAGAATGGAACAAAGAGCAGGGTTTTTATATTTATTTTAAAGCATTTTAAGAATATTTAGTAACACAGTGATAGATTTTTCATACGTAAACCCTACATTAAGTTTATTTTGGGGATGAAATCACTGTGCAATAATTGCTGCTTCTGATCATTATTATTGAAGATGTTTCCCCAAAATAGTTTTGTGCATTTAAAGCTGTTACCATAACCACAGGCAACGAACTAAAATAATCCAGGAAGATCATAACCCAGGACTAATTCAAAACTAGGTCTCCCAGGTCTTTACAGAAGTTCTTAATTACATATTAACAGCATTAATACTAGCAAAAATTTCAGTGAAACCGTTACTCAAAGAATGACGAACAGGCATTTGCTGTATAGGACAAGTATGTATATGCTATAAATATTAAGTAACACTAGCCCTGCAAAGAGCAAGTATGCATTTTTATCATTCAGGAATCTACTTTTGGTAGAATTTATGTATTTACATGCCAACAGCCATGCTTGTCTGCATGCATTATAAATAATGTGTGCAGTCTCATACACATACGTAATACCAGACTACTAGATCATGCTTTCTTTGCATTGAAGGTCTAAAAATTAACTGGAAAGACGTTAAATAGCAGGTCTTACAACCACACGAAAAAATCTCAATTTTGAATTCATAAAATTTTGCTTTTGCATTTACCACCACACATAAACTATCTTATACCTAATCATTATAACAATTAAAATATTATAATTATAAATAATTATAACTGTCTTATAACGAAGGAAATGCTGTTACTCCCCTTCTTCATACTGAGTGGACAGCCAGTACCACCAACTACTAAACATTTTTAAAAGTCTGCATCTGCCTGCTCTACCAAGTCCAAGGATTTGACTGCATATTTTAATTATATATTAGTAATGCTGCTGTTATAAGAAAATGCCAAGGACAATCAATACATCACCTTTGCAAAAGTAACTCTTCAAATAACATCTGTACCTGTCATTTATTGGGTAAACCGCCAGCTTAAGCGATATAGTCATTCCCACACATTGACTGGCATTTAAATCAACCAATGGACATCCAGAAAGCCACTACTTCTCCATTCTGACACCAACAAGATTATTTGGGATACAAGGCAATGTTAGTGCTCAAATACCTACTCTCTTTTGTGTACTTCTGGTCCTGTTAAGTTTTCCATTTAGTTTACAAGCAATTTAATTAAAACCTCTAAATGAAAACCAGTAACAGTAAACTGAACATTTCTAAAACTGTATGAACCCAAGTACCACCCAACTTAATCATCTCCTACCATTCAGCATGCTACTTATCAAACAGTCAATGTAAAAAAAAAAATTCAGATTTAAAAGTACCTATCAGTGCTAGGTACTCTAAAAATAGGCAAATGCTTTTCACTTACAAAGGAACCACAGGAGAAACGAGTCACCTATCCGCAAATAAGTAGAAAATACAAACAAACCACCTTCTTCCTGATGGTCACAAAACAGGTAGACATTCCCTGGGAAAAGATTACCTGAATAGGAAGTAACTGACAAGGTATCAAGTACTTCTGCAGAAAAATCCTCCATAAAGTAACTAAACAGGTGGCATAAAAAGAACAAAAACCAAAGGCAAGATCCCAAGCTGACAGTTCACAGACCTGAGCTGTTAAGAAGGCCAGAAACTATTGACTGAGGCTGTATAGCAATGCAGCTCTGAACCCACAAAAAGAACGTACATACACAGTGCTCAACAGAGCAAGACATTCCTTATCCCTTATCCTACACCCTCTGCCCTAAATCCTTCATTATTGAACAAGAAGCACGATTTGTCCCCAGATGAGAGGAGCAGACTGGGAGCACCATATCCATAACCGTATGAACAAGCCACACACAGAAGCACTCGCAAGTATGCTAATCACAGGTTAACAGCATCTTCTGCAAAGCTTTCCCAGACCTTCAAGGTAGGAATGTAGTTAAAAATGTTTCCCTGGTGATTCTCTTCCTTTTTCTTGCAATATCCTCCTCTTTCCTTTGTGCAACTTTAACACGAGGCTCCTATCACATTGTTTCACGCATACACCTTTGCTGCCTTTTACAAAAAAGCACTTCATTACAAAATACAATTTCTCCTCTTACAGCACAGCAATGCTTACGTTTCTGGGGCATGTGCATTTCTAATAAAACTTTGAATCACCTCTAAATTTCCCATAAGACTTCCCTTTGTGTTTTTTCAGAGAAGAAAATGTCACAGACAGAAAGATACATCTGAACACAGCAGCAACGTAAGAATACACTAGTCAGAAAATATTTATTCTTAGCCTTGGAACGCCACCTGAATATGAGAACTAAGCAGGGTCAGTTAGCTTCTAGACATGCCACTGGATTTTCATCACTTTCAAGATTAACTTATTTTTCAGTCTTTAAACTGTAAAAAGAAGAGCCAAAAATCAGTCAAGTGATTTGCTGTGGTTAAGAGATTTGCTGTTCTGCTCTAACAAGCTGCTGACATCCCTGCTTTTATTCATCTACTGAGCATCTGATGAACTTAAAGCACTAGGTGAAAATAGGGTTATCCTATATGGAAACTTTTTCAGTCTGGGAAACCCTTTCTAGTGGGACCTGAAAAATCTTCAACCCTTTCAGAACCCTGGACTCATTTTAGCCTTACATGAAGTAAGGCGTTCAAAATTACAGTGACTGGGTGATTTAGAGCTCCCATTTTCATTTAGAAATGTAGACAAAGGTCTAAATACTGAATTTTACCATAAATATGTTTTCTAACTTCAGACTTTCTACTAATAGTGTAGAAGAAAAGATGCCAGACTCAATGGCAGGCAAAAATAGTTCCTCTTCTCTTCAGGATCTCAAAAAAAAAAAAAAATTATACCAACACTTGAATCATCTTCCCTATTCAGCTCTTCCCCTTCACATCTATACTTGACATGCCTTTACCTTTGCCTTTATTTCAACCTATTAAGCTGCAACTGTTCCAATTACTCGAAGAGAACAACTAAAAGATGGAGTTGACAGTACTGCCCAGTATATGTGAGTCAGTTAATTATTACTGTCACCATACATCATAGAAAACATGGGTAATAAAACTTATATGAAGGTAAAGGAAATCTCTACTTAAAAAGCTGAGCGAAACCAGCACAGTTGTGCCTGCAGTCTCCTCACAGCCATACTATGTCATTCTCCAAATACTAAAGTACAAGAAAAAAAAGGCAGCATGCATCTGAAAATACTTTTCTTGAAACTACAGCTTTTCTAGAATCCTCAGAGATCTATCCTAATTAAAAACTATTTCACTGTAATTTTTTTAAGACAGTAAGAAATAACCTCTAAAATAGCTGAAGATAGCCCTGAGAGCTACACATGTACTTCAACTCACTATCCACTATGTTATATCAAAGACATTTGGATTTGTTTTGTGGTTTTTTGTTTTGTTTTGTTTTGTTTGGTAGTGGTTTTTTGTTTTTGTTTTGTTTTGTTTTGTTTTTTTTTCCCCTACAGGTAAGGGGGAAAAATCTCAGATAACAGCTATAAATTACAGTATCATTCAGAAGCAAATGCACTGTAGAAATCAAGATGTGCACAGCTTCATAAATGGAACAGTTATTTTGATAGTATTTTGTAAGCATTTAATTTCGTTTTCTAATATTTTATTCTTGAGCTGAATGCTCAAGAATAATCATAAATTCTAAAGCACTTAATAAAGAGAGTGTGAAACTATCTTTGTAGCCAACCCCTCCTTCTGTCAAAATGCTACAAGCAATACAGCCTCCTGTCTGCTATAGCAATGTATGATGAGCTATTTCTAACACAGAATAAAAACCTAAATCTTAAACATTAAGTTAAGCAGTTACAATTTTACTTAGGGCACATATCACATGTTTAACAAAAAATACTTCAGTTTGCCATCTATCCACTCAGTATTTTTTCCTACATGAGGAAAATACTGCAGTAACATTATGACAAATTTCAGATAAAATTATATGCATAAATACACATATACATACTGTGTGTGCATGTGTGTGTGTGTATATATATATGGCGTGTATATATTCTTTCAGTTTCAAGTATACTCTATGTATGCAGTCACAGAAATATATGAATACATTCCAAAGTGTGCATTTCTGGCCATGAAACTAATTTGTATTTTACTCCACTTAAGGACATCCTGCGTTTTCTTGTGTATATTCTCAAAAAGTGTTTTGCTCTAAAACTGAGACAAAATTTCTATCAGGAAGTCACTTCCAAGAGTCTAGATGCAATGTTAACTTGATGTCAAGCTACAGCTAATACTGCAAAAACAATCTCAGCTTTGTTTCCGCAACCTACCTCTTACATAAAAAGCATTACGAAAAATACATTCTTAAAACACTTAGTAGTAAGTAAAACCAAACTGAGTTAATGAAGGTTTGTAACTTTTGATTTAAGCCCATGTACTCTGTTGACAACATAATGCTAAGAAGAAAGAGTTCTGAATTAACACCAATTTATCCAGAGAATTGTGCTCATCTTCCCCAGGTGATTATATTTAATCACCACAGAAATGTGAAGGCAAAGTCACAGCCAGGCTGACCCTACTGAAAACAATTAGTCCAAAGTAACAGATACTTTTATTAGGTCAACCTATTAAATACAAAGCATTTACTTCTAAACAAATTCTGCACAGCTGTTATGGTTTGTTGACAGCAAAAATTATTTTTAAGTATGCCTAAACACATTTACACATTGTACTGTACAATGCAAATATATTAAACAGTTGTGCAATTAAAAGGAAGATAGGATAGAGGACCTGTCAGTAATAACTTAAGTACGTCCTGCAACACAGACAGCAAGCTAAAAATAACATTAGTAATGTGTCTATTAAGAATATTTTAAAAATACTTCTAAGCGTGTATGCTTTATTCTTTCTTTACATGGAAAACAGTCTTTTAGCATTCCCTAAGCCTTACTGTCTTTAACCAGAGAAGTGTTTTTCTGGTCCTGCACACATATGCAAAATCAAAAGGGCAGGCATGGGGAGGCAAGAATAAAGCACATTGAGTCATCATAGAAACACATAATAGGAACAATTTCTTTAAAAGACAAAAAGATTAACTTTTGCTGAGCGCAGGAAATCTCACTGTGTTGTCACTACTGGTGGATCCAGTCTGCTAACCCACAATCCCCCCCCAACTTCCAACGTGGGCATCTGAATTCCTTTTTTGAAGGCCAAAGTCCCTCAGGGAAGAGTGAGGCAGCAAAAGAATTAAAAGGTATAGAGAAACAAGCTGATGCTTCCAGTCCAGGTCATTAGAAATCACTGCGTGCAACCTGGGGGCCAACAAACAGTGGGAACATTTGTTCTAGGACAAGACTTAAAGCTACTATACCATATCAGTTATTTTAATGCTACTTGCTATCCTACTTTAAATATTATTTCTTTTGTGACTCCCTGAAGAGATTCAGTCAATTTAATTATATGCTTAAGAGTAGGTGATGGCAAAAGTTTGATACAAATTTTAATGAAATAGCAACCTGAATTTAAAAGTTCATGCACTTTTGTACAAAGACAAGCTGAAAGGCTTACAAATCAAAGAGTTCAGTTTCAAATTTCACATTAACATTAGTATTTCCCCGCTCAGTATGAAAAGAAAATTGTACTGTTTCTCCAAGCTAGAAAAGGAACTTCAATTCTATCTAAATGCACTGAGGAACAAGTGGAACTAGTACAGAAGCTGGAACAGCTGAATATGCTCGATGAGTCAAAGCAGTATTACACTAAAACCCCATGACTGAAAATCTCTCCTCTCCAACTCCCCCGCCCCTGCTTTTTTTTTTTTCCTGTAAAATGTAGGTGATCAGGAATCAACCCCTCCCATTTGTCAAAGGTAGGTGTAGTTCAAAGACTCCTTCCCAACAGACAAGGTGGGGGTTCCTCCCTAGTTTATTTGTTCAGGATCCTCCCTTCCTCAGCAAGTTATGTTACTGATAATCGCTACACTATCTTTTTCTGAAAAGGAAAATAAAACTGAGAAACCTTGTTTCTACTTGTTTTAATGCTCTTCTATTCAGGAGTAGCACAATCTCAGTGGTTATAAAAACACACAAGACTTAAAATGTATAACTTGGCATACAAAGATTTTTCCAAGATAAAAGAATGATCACAAAAATCACTGTGTCATGCATGTCTGAAATACTCTGATATTATAAATTTATCATCAAATGTCAAAATTCCTGCTTCATAATTATAGAAAAAGTACAAATTGCTATTTTCCTTAGCATCTAAGAGAATATAAATGTAAAGAGATACTTTTCCTAGGCAAAGTTTCAAAAGATTCAAGTTATTTCATTCAAGTTTGTTATAGTAGGAAAACGTACAAACTATGATGGCATTTCCAGAAGCAGATTTAAAATGACAGTTTTAGGATATTCACTTAGCAGACCAGAACAACTTTGCAGTTATAATATCAATGTTTTATGAGAACATAACTATCTAGATAATTTAGGATCAAGATAGGGCATACTGCATAAAAAAGTGTACACAGCAAAACCTATCTAAGCACCAGCTGTTTTTACAGAGATTCATGGAATGCTAACCTTATTTGGATTTTTAAAGACTATGAAGTAATCAAACCAGTAGTTTAAAGTCTCCTGATTATAAATCTTTGTTTCATAACATATTCAGGAGTGTTTTGTATCACAGAAGACTTCCACAATGAACTTCAGATGTGCAACAACATCTAATCCCTAATGAAAATTAAAGCTCAGTGCTTCCAGAAACTGCATGGAGGAGAGTGTAAGGATGCAGCCCAGATGACAGCTAGTAACAGCAACCCTGTGCACCTCTTCCCTTCTGCCTGCTGTTATGGAAGCTGTCAGGGGAAAAAAAGCTAACAATTCTGTAAACACTAGACTTCTATGCCAAAACCACATCTCTTATTTGTGCTGCTCTAGAGAATCACAGCATGCTCAGGATAGATCACGTTAGAGAAAAAAATCAATACATAAGCACAGTATATACAGGTCCTTGAGGTGAAATGGCATTGCACAGCCATGATGCACAAAAAGATAGTACAAAAGTCAGCTGTTGCTAAATGACAAATATTTGCATTTCAGCACCTTCTGCAGCTGCAGTCATCTGCATTCTCACAGCTGAAATTCTTTTGATGTATACATACACAACACCAAACAACTGCAATAACTTTGAGCTAAGAGTAGCCTTTCTCTGAAATACACTCGAAGCAGTTGTAATTCAGGTGTTTGTCTGCCAGAGGGAGCTGGAGCAAAGAAAAAACACCTCGAATGTCAATACTTCAAAAGTTTTGTGTTAGGTTGGTACTACACCAGTTCATTTAACTATTCAGATGAACCAGGTTCTGCTGCGAACACACCGCCACTTGTGTTTGGCACAGAGCAGTCACTGCCTCATCCCAGACAGGGCACCCATGTACCTGCACCACCAAAACTTTGCCAATTATATCCAATACACTCATTCCGTCAACAGGTTCGCCTAGATCTTTGAATGGAAACAATACCTTACTTTAAGATATATTTAAGATATATCACTAGTTTTGATCTACACCACAGCTGCTCCAGAGATGGGCTTCTCTTACGAGGAGTGAGAGCATCATCTATCTAATGCCTTCATTTAGTAATGCACAGTAACGCCGTGCAAAGATGAAGTTTCAAGTTTGAAAGAACAAAATACGTACTAAGCTGAAAACAGACGTCCATTCAAATATTTACTGGTCTTTTTTAAACATACACTTTCCATTTACCGCTTCTAAAACCTAACATTGGTATACATATAAATCTGCACATAGTTAAGAGTTGATATTGCATAAAGCTGTAAGTTACCTCATTGCTGATTTATTCTTGCATAACATTAGTTAACCTGAAAAGCTTGAAACAGGCAGGAATCGATCTTTTCTTGCAAATTGGTGGAGATGCTTAAATAATTTGTTCGTAAGAAAGCAGGATTCTACAGAACAGCTTAGGAAAAAAATCACTATATATAATGGACAACTCCTTTCCATCCTATACTTTAGTTTAACTATTTTAACTACTTTAACTTCAAAAACATTAGCTATAAAAGCCAGCACAAATCCCACCACAGTTTTCACGTTTTAAGAAAGAACAAAATGCGTATAGTTTTAAAGTTCCCCTAAACTTTAAGGGCTAAAGTGATCCAACCCTCCTCAGCTCAAAATTTAACAAACAGCTTTAAAATGAGCTTAGTAGCATCCTATATATTGTGTATTTCTCACAATTAAAACAGCTTTAGGAAAATCAGTTATGCCACCTTCTGGCATTCTTAAGAACTGCTCTATAAGACAAATACTCATTTTTTAATCATCTTTTTTTTTTTTTTTTTTTTTTTTTAAATAAATTCCCATCTCTTGAATAGGAAAAAAAAAAAGAATACTCAGAAAATTCACTTCAGGTAAGATGTGGAATGTGACTTTTTTAAAGCTTTGATTTATTCATACATCACCATTAGCTTGGACCAGCTTGTGCCCTGCCTCAGAATCCCTCACCTGTACCACCTTCCTTTCTAGTCATTCACCCACAATACCTCGTTTGAGGTACAAGCTATTCTGCTCTTTGTCCCCATCTCAATAGATACAGCAAAGGTACTGGACAAGGCAGAATGAAAAGGACAAGCAAACACGTGAAGAGGTTTCTGTGCAAGATACACCATGTAGACTGGACTTAACAGCATGGAAGACAGATGAGAAGATACAGTAACAGTATGAAGTGTCAAAAACATGACAAAGGTGAACACAGTAATTATTCACCAACTCTGTAGCACAAAATAGGAAGCTCATATGAAACTAGCAGATGTCTGGTGAAAAAAAAAAAAAAAAAAAAAAAACAAGAGGAAACGCTTCTTCACACAACACATGCTTCAGCTACCAAGCTCTCAGCTTTTCAGTAACCATTTCTTCTCACTATGCAAAAATTCAAAGAGAAGCAACTGTGAAAAGTAATAGAAAAAAACAGAACTATAGAACATTTACTTCTGATCTGGAAGGTCCCTGAGCATAAATTATGTAATTATAATTTTGACCATACAAAGCAAGATATACACAGCATGAGAAGTAGGAAACATTACTTTAATCACAAACACCACTGGAAGTCAGGCTGCAACAACAGTTTACCCGAAGGATCTTGCAAGAACCACAGAAATAATACACTAAGACTGCAGAATAAATCCTCAAAAGAATCAACATGGATAACTGTGGCCAGGCATAATGTGACTGCAGCCCCCTGAACAAAGTATTGCTGCATATATGCTGAAGTATTATCTACAAAATGCAGTGCTATGATCCCACATGAAGTGCTAAAATATTTTTCAAAAAGCAAGCACTGATAGCAGTCATGCCTGAATTATTCCTCCCTGCCCATGTGTTTACAGACATTTATAACTAATACTAACTAGATGCATTTTTCTAGTTTAGCAAAGCACTTTTTCACTCACTCGGAATTCTAAATTTCAAACCTCACATTGAAAGCAGTGCTGGTGCCTAATAATTCAAAGGCAATTTCAAATGAACTCAGTACTTTTATGACTTAAAATCCCTGAAAGACGAAGCTTTTAAGGCCTTTGAATAGCATATACTAGAAGCATGAAAAGAAGGCAAGATTAATTCTGGAGACACCTGGGAAATCTCTGCTGAGCCAGCCATGCACTACTACAAATCCAAAAGCACAGGATATAGCAGTCCAATTAGGAAGGAAGGAAGGAAGACAGGGCAATAAGTCAGATTTTATTCAATAGGGTTAGTACTGAGCTTGAAGTAAAACGCATCTAGTAGCTCAAGATAAGATGAACATTTGCTATAAAAGTCTTTGTAAACAGCAAATTAGAAACTGCCCATTAAATAATAAGCCTATATGGGGAAACCAAGAGTTACAGCAATTACTGGACACCACACATTTTACACAAACACCATTACTGAACAGTATCTTTTCTTCAGTGCTTCACATCAAATTTCTGCAAATGTGTGTTCTGGCTCATACCCTGAATCAAGCAACAACATGCATAAACATACCTTTTTCTGTTTGATTCCTTAACTGAAGCAGAAACATAAGCAGACTACCAACATTTTGCTGCAGAAAAATCATCTTCTGGGAAAAAAGATACACCATCCAAAGGGCACGTATTCCATTTGGAAAAAGTAAAATTAGGTACAATTATTGAGCCCTGCCTTTCAGCTGTCAAACATATAATAAATTCTTTGTAATAGCAAATTCCAATAATATGATTCAGTTCATTCACCCTCCTTCTCCCTCCCTTTGCCCCCAGGTTCTGCACTGTAAGTTGTCTTATAACCCAATACTTTTAACTGTCCAGAGAACAAGGCCATTCCTGTTTTCAAACAGCACTCCTCATTAATCCAAAACCATGTATAGCATAGAGGTGGCTAGACTAACTTCAGATAAAACTTGTATGCATCACACAAGTACTCCATGTTGGCCAGTATCTTTGCCACACCCCACTAAAGAGCAGCAATGAAAATGTTATTCACTTCTACAATGACAGACCAGTGATGTCCTGGCAAAGCCCGTGAGCAAAATCCAAGTAAGACTTCTATATATTTTACTACACGGGCCCAGCTTTAATTATCTAAAATCAGAAGTGAACATAATTGTATTGTCTGTCTAATCACCGGGGAAACTGAGCAAGAAGGAAGAAAACATCACTGAGAAAGCTAAGAGGAACCCAGACAACAGCCAACAATGCTGTGGAGAAAACAGCTTTACAAACTCCTCTGCTTTTAGTTCTTATGTTCTGCTTTACTCCCACATTGCTTTGACTCACTCAAATCATGTCAATTTACATTTAAGCAACTGCAAACACAGCTTCGCTATCCTTGTCCAGATGGGGTATTGAGGAACTTGCTGACTTGTTGATACACGACCTCCGTACTCTGAGACAACATGAGTAGACTGAGAGCATCTGAAGATTTAACACAACTATTTCATATGAAGTTTCTTTACAGATCCTTGGCTGATACACTTCCACCTACCTGGTTGTCAGGTATGACTCAATTAGTCTGAGCAAGTAAAGCAAAACACAGAAATGAAATTAAATCTGGAATTTGGAAAAGGACAGCTACATGCTGAAAACATTTGGAATGCAAAACGATGGAAAACTTGGGAAGACAAAGAGACTTGCAAGATACTAGAAGTATCATGAAGTGTCATTTCAGTAGTGTCATGTAAGTCAGGTATAAAAATATGTACAATATTGTAATGAGGCAGAACTGTAGTGGCTATAGCTGAAAGTTTTCTGTGACAGATGTACTTCTGCACTTCAACAGTGCAACAGTTTCAGCTGTTAAGACTTGTTACCTGCTGAAATTATACTGATATCTGGACTTCAGATTTCAGTGTGTCTATTTATGGAACTGGTAGTCACCAAGCTATAGAAGAATACTGTCTGAGAAACTGAGTTGTTTCCCTCAACAGCCTTCATTAATCCTGCAGTATGCTTTTCAAATGTAGTTGTTCCTTTATTATGAACTGTATTTCAAAATGGAAGACATTAAAGGAAGCTTGCTGGAATTTCTTCCAGGAAAAGATAAGCATCTCAAATCCTTACCTTAAAACTTTCTTTCTAAATAAGAACAAGCATGAAAAGAATAAATTGCAAGTGTAATGAAAAAAGACAGAATGGCTCAAGTCAGTATATTTTAAGACAGAAATCTCTTTTCAGTCATATCAGAAATGTTTTTAGCATACTCTGACAGTTTTCACAAATAAGTTTTTCCCTACTTATTGTAAAACTGGCCTTTAAAAATCTAAAAGGTGATGCAAAGGCAGCTGGATCAACTAAATCAGAAAAATCCATGGAAGTCGTGAATTAGAGAAATGTTGAAAGCAAGACTTTTTTTTCCCTATGTTGTTTAAAAATCATGTAGTCCATTATTAGACGAACAAATTAAGTCCTAAGTCCTTTTGCTTCTAAAGTCACTTGATACCTAGTTCTTCCAGACTTCCTCAATTTTTCAGGTAAGGAAAAAGTTCTCAGGCTGCCACTCTGAGAAAAACAATGTTGACGTCTCTCCAGGAACTTAGCCACTTGCCACATACCTGTCATGAAGCACTGCTGACACCTCGCCTCTGAGCACAGAATGATCCATACCGCTGAGGTTAGTAACTGCCCTGTTGACCAAACGAGATAAAATGCTACATGTAATCTTAGATGAGAGCAGACATCCTAAAGTGTGCCTCATATGGTAGAAGAAACAAAGTTTGCAGCCAATACTGCCCAAGTTCTGTGGAGTCCATCTATTTTTTTGATGAGAAAATGAGCCTTTTTCTTTGAAGAAAAATAAATTACAGAAAACCACAAAGCAGACAAGACGTTCTGAAATTTATTGAGGCACAACAGCATCTGTGTGCAGTCCCCCACAATACTCTTTCAAAAGAGTATTTTTGAAGAAATGTAAAGACCATCAAAACCAACAACAGAAAAAAAACACAACTTAGTTGCTTCAGATTCTTCAGTTAAAGTTTAAAGGACAAAAGCCGTAACATAAAAAGGTCCATAGACCTATCACATACAGATTATTTCTGTGTGAATATACTGCTCAACTATGATGCCTGCATTTCTACTACTCCCTTAACTACCACAAACTTCAGTTAGTCCTCTTCTGCTTGCAAAGACAGGATGTGACCCAGGCTGCTAATTTCTGATTGAAGTGTCTTCTATTCACTGGTACCTTATGAACACAAGGAGAACATTTAGCAGCTAATATAGCATTCAGTTTTAATGCAAGGACCAAAGCTTCACTGCACCAAAATTTTGCTGCTCCTTAACTTTTAAAGTATGAACAGAAACATTATCGACTTGGGCCTAATTTTGAGTCTCAAGAATGGAAGGCTCGGGGGATCTAATCCCAGACATCCTTAAAGATATTTAAGGGAGAAAGAGGAACTTAGAACAACTTAGGATGCGCAGTGACAGCACAACAGGCAATGTGCACAAGATAAAAAAAAAATTCTTCACACTAAGAGCAAATAAACTTTGAAATAGGTTTACTAGAGAAACTGCATACTCCCTCACTGAAAATATTTGAGACTTGGCTCCATGGGGCCCTGGATAACTATCTGAGTCCCTACTTTCTGGAGAAAGTTGGACCAGATGATCTCCTGAGGTTCTTTCCAAGGTAGACTTCTCAGTAATCCTATAATCTCTAATTTGAAGCACAGAGTAAATGAAATGACAGAATGGAACTGTTCACTTATTTGCTGATCTTTGTCCAACTGGGGGGGGGGGTGGTCTCGATGTGACCTAATCACAGGCTTCCAGTATCTAAAATGCAGTCATAAAAAAGATGGATGTACTCCCTTCACAAGCATGCTTTTATTTTTCCTCCTTTATTTCAATACAATATTTCTTGAAAAGATGTTAAGGACTGAATAAATTACTTCCCAATGAAAATCAACATTGCCACTTTTGCCACCACAAAGCATTCCAGAAAAGGAAAATATTCTGTATAAAAATCACTGAATTTTATTAGTAGTTCTCTTTGCCAAAAAAAGCATCAAGAATGAAAATGAAATTCAAAGTTGAACTCAATCCTCAGACACTAATATTATAAATCCATGAGTGAATGTGACAATACTTATTAAAATAATCTTTCTTCTCTACTTATATATCACTTTGAGTCTTTGGATAGTCTACATTAATCCTTTTCATCTTGCCTGAAGTACTAGGCAAGGAACCGAAGGTATAAGAAACATGAAGGGTCCTGTTTCTCTAAAGAACTTATGCATACTACCAAAAGCCTCAAATGCAGTTACTGCTGTAAATGACATTAATTTACACTACCAAATCAGAATAAACTGAACAAGCCATCTTCTATTAGTGCATGCTGTCTGTATAAAGAATTGCTGTCAAATATATACTATTTTTTTCAGAAGTATTTGTACAATACTTTCAACATTCTCCCTCATTACTTACACAGGTAAAATTCATCTTTCACAAAGATATTTCTCGTTTCAGGCAAACTCCAGTTTTCTTAAGCCTTTGAAACTACTGAAATGTCTTCCTGCCTTGTCCCTTCAGCCATGTTACTGTAGTGCATCCATCCAATACACCTACCTCTCTCACCACATTAAGCATGAAAAGCTGCTTTTTAATGCCCTTAAGGGCTAAGCCTTGCTGTATTCGCAACATTTGTTCCCCTTAATTCAATCAACCTTTGGCAAACTGTGCAACGAGCACCTCTGTTTTCTTTCACGTGACTCCTTATACACAAAGGTGCCTTAAAATAAAGCAGCGATAATTCCTCCAAAATAGGCACAACAGTAATGCATAACAGCACTGAACATTGGTCAGAGTGATGATATATTGCAACTATTTGACTCACTTGATTTTCGACAGATCTCCACCTGCATGTGATCTTATTTTGTACTCGAGTTATACGAACTTTCCATGAAAGATGTTCTGATTTACATTCGCATACTAGTGACGCTGGTCAGATGAATAAGCAAACAATTATTACCTGAAGACTGTTTCTGCAAATTAATTATTGAACTGTACTTTCCATAGCATCTTCAAAAAATTAAATAAAAGCACAGAATCATTAAATTCAAATGAGTAAAAGCTCTGTATTTGTCACAGAGGGAGTCATTCACCTGGCTAAGTTTTAAAAATGAGAAATATGCTTCAAGAAAAGTTTGTTTCTTCAGTCTTTTTAAATATGACAGTAGGTAAACTGACTGCCAAGCACTCTGGTGGCACAGTGACAGCACTGACCCAAGCTTTTCTGAGGCTGTTCTGATCCAGCTACGTATTCCCAGCTGCAACACCTGTTGATTCACAGATGCTGATGAGCAAGCACTAAGAGGGTACAAGATACACCTTCAGAAAACCTTCCCCATGGATTTCCCTTTAATTGCAATGATGCTACAACAGTGTTTGTCACTACATTATACTTTTTTTTTTTTAAAAGATCAATGTATTCTTTCCAAAGCTATTAAATTTTGTCTCCTTGAGGCAAAAGCAAAAGATCATTATTAAAAAAAAATAAAAATGTGTGAAACTGTCTAAGGCCTACAACATAAGGAAGTTTCTGTTATTGAAAAAATAACCCATTTCACGTCACACCTGGTAGTTCATTAGAATTCAGACATTATCATATTCTGGATCAATTCAGACTTCCTGAAATACCATTTACAAACAGCAGTTTCAGGTAAGCTACATATAATAAGAAGGAAGTGAGACTGTTTAATAGGACAGGATCCACTACACTGAACTCCATATTACAAAGTCATATTTAAAATCAGTGTGAGTAATTCTTGTTTTTATGTAAACCATTCTACTGTAAAACCTGCTTGTATAACAGACAAGCATTATTAAAGCCATGTAAACATTTAGCTTGTAAAAAAAAAAAACAACACACTCCAACATGCAGGATGCAAGCAAAATGGAAACATTACCAGCATGCATATTATAAAGTTTGAAAATCTTAAAATGTGTCCCAAAATTGTCCAGAAGGATGTCTGCACACAAGCAATTTCACTGCATAGCTACAGCAACCTTTAACATGACACTGTAAAGACAGCGAAATAAGCCTCTAGAGCTGTTACATGGGAAAAGAACAACCTTTATACAGTCTTAATGCTATCAAACCTATAATCACAAAACCATTCAGCAACTTCAATCCCTGCATAACATTTGCAGGAGCACAATCATGCTTCTGTACTCCTGAGCTAAAACAGGATTATTTCATTGCCTAAGCAGACCGGCATCTGTGCCCTAACGGATCTTGGCTCTGAAGTCAATTCATGTCTGGCAGTTACAGGCTTCATAATTTGAAGTCCAAGAGCAACAAGTCTGACAACAGCAAAGTCATCATTAAATTTCAAGACAAACACAGAGTGGCATTTTACAGAAAGATCTATGCAACTAATATTTAAAAACAGACCTGTCAGCTTATACATTCAAGTGACTTGTAGGACAATAGCTGGACTTCCAAAAAATAAAAAGGCTCGGAGCACACACTTACCCAAACTCCAGTTCACTAGAATCATAGAACCAATTGTGTCAGCCACATATCATCAGACATCCCCCTTCTCTTCATACATTCATTTCAGGTAAACTCTAGAAATAATCAGCTACTCTTTCCACACTCATGACTTTGAAGACACTTCCACAGACTTAAACCCCTGCATTTAAACTAACGCCTCAGGCCTGTCTCCTACAGCAGTGCTGCTGATGGCCTCATCAAGAGAAAAGACCAAGAGCTCTTCCCCAATATTTCACATCCAGTAGCCACCACAGGAATGTCTCTCCAGACTGTAGTGGAAGTCTAGAGATACTGTGTCTTTCAACATCTACCATTTCAGGCTGTATTTCAGGTTTTGGAAAGGAAGCTGTGAAGAACCAAGCTGGTGACTGCCTAGTCCATATTCACCTAACAAGCCCCAAAGCAGGCAGAAGGGCTTCTTCATGCCCTCTTCCCTCCCATTCTTCAATGTCCTTATTTTACTGCCAAAATCAGCTTTTACCTGAAGATTACCAAGGGTGAAAAAAGCCACCTAGTAACACAGCATCACGTCTTTCATGTAAATGGGAGCAGGAGCCTGAAACTCTCCTGTTTCTAGAAGTGGCTACGTGTAACACCAGATCAGGGCACTGTGCAAGGACAGTCTCAACTCACTGCACTGAAACTGAAGTAGCAGAAAGCAGTATTTTTGCAAGTGAGTTGTATGTCAAAGTATTGCTTTAAATAAGGTATTATTTTGAATTGTAAGTTAGCTAACTATTGCTTCATGCCTGAATGTACATAATGAACCAAATTCTATCTCACATTTATAGCAACATGACTCAAAATATTAACAAGCTGTCCCCAAAATACTAAATTGATTTAAAAGCATTATTAAAATGTTTTAGCCCCTACAGAGTTACCATATTTTAAGTGTTCTGTAGAGGACTTGTATCTCACCTTTCTCCAGTACAAGTCACCTATGATCATGACTTCAGCATATTAAAGCTCATTCATCAACATCTACACTTAATAAATCCATGTTGGTGAAGATTCCCACAACAAAAGTTTGATTAGATGAGTGCTGCATTTAAAAAAAAAAAAAAAAAAAAAAGCACAGAGAAGTAACC
This sequence comes from Netta rufina, assembly GCF_964035555.1. Taxonomy (NCBI): domain Eukaryota; kingdom Metazoa; phylum Chordata; class Aves; order Anseriformes; family Anatidae; genus Netta; species Netta rufina. The sequence continues at coordinate 13,277,011 of NC_140135.1, forward strand.
CAGCAAATATTATACAAGTAGAAGAAAAACCTGTATTATGACCAGTAAGACAACAGAACTAACAACTCTCTCTCGCTAGCAGTGAAAAAAATAATCACGGTAACAAACCATCTGCTGACTGTCAGTTATTTTGAGAGCATAAAGGTTTGCGTGGTTACTAAGATCAGGGAAGGCCAATGGAACATACTAGTCCATTCAGTAGGAAACTGAATAGCTTAGATACAGCATGTCCCTTCAGCACCCAGCTTGTCACATACACCCCTAATCTACTGATTACCAAGGGCACAGCTCAAGTACCTATTACTATTGTACAAATTAGACTTACTCTGACATGGACAGATGTCAAATAGAACAAGGCACCCTCATTCAGCCTGTCAGGCTCAAGGAGTAAAATCAGCGTAGGAAAGGAGTAGACATCTCTGTATTTTGCTCAAAGACACTTTCTACAGTTTCAGTATTATCCAATATACTTATGAGTTAGTATTTTTGAAGTTCATGAATGTAGAAGTCAATACCACTAAATGAAAAATCTTATTGTACATTCTCGATTGTCAAAGACATTTTAACTCAAGTTGCAGTATGCATTTTATGCCCTTTAAAGCTTGCTGCTTGAGCATTCAAAGGTAAAACATTTTTTCACTGTTAACCAAAAATCCTGCACACTGAAAACTGCAGAGTAATATTCACAACAACAATAAAAAGTAAATAACAATTTGCATTATACATCCCACAAACTTTGTACAAGTAAGTATCAATCACAGAAAGAGATACTGCTGCACAGAGGTTAAAGCCAAGGTTATGATCATGCAGAACTGGAAAAAGAACCCAGTTCCTGCACCTCCACCCTGCAACAAGGATTAAACTCTATTCAATTCACAAGCTATCCCATTACATCTTACCAAATTCACCCTTGCAACAATCCCATAAGAATTAAAGAAACTAGCCAGTTATTTATTACCTGTTATTGAAGCTACTAATGCTGACACAGAGGAGTCTTAATGTAGGCAAATCCAGAAACACTATTCACGGTGGGTGTCATTGGCTGTAAGCCTTATCCGCTCTCTTAAATATCAGAGCACAACCTGACCCAACCATATGCTGAAGACAGTGAAAAGCTGACTGCTATGCAGCTAAAAGGTCCTTAACTGCAACCATCTGTACAAATTAAATGCTAGCCCCACAAGATAACTGCCGTGTATTTTTCCACAGATCCTTTTCTGAAAAATACGACACTGAAATAGTCAATATCTGTTCAAAAAATAAATTTGGTATTCCATCAGTAACTACGGCATCGCTAAGAAAACATTAATTTAAGGTATGAAGACTGATATTTGGAACACTTACACCGCAGCTATATTTCTTGTTAGAAGTGTGAGCAATTCAGTTCTAATTTTACTAACATGATAATAATTAAAATAACTCATAATGAATTACTATTATTAAAAACATAATAAATTTCTCAACTGCAGATTTTCAAAGCTCTATACAGTGATACCCAGTTGGAGAACAAATAAAACTGTACCTGTGTGAAACACTTCAATTAAACTTATTCAGGCCTGTACAGACCTGACAGGCACACGACTTCTACCTCCCTCATTCACCTTTAAACATGCTAGAAAGGTGAACTTATTTTTTAAAAGGGTAAAGACTTATAGTTATGGAAAATCTCTTTTGTCCTAAGGAAGAAACCTAGAAAGTTGAATGTAGAGAGCATGTACCAAATGGAGTCTTTAGTTGCATCCCTTCGTTCTCATTATCAACAGCAGGAGTATCTGTTGTTAGGTTTGGAAAATTTAAACATAGGCAATCTTAAGAACAGTATCATCCACTGAATGATCACACAAGCCTAATGAAGCAACAGACTGCTGAGCAATCGCTACCTGATTTACCAGATCAGAGGTTGGACTGCCAAATCATCACCGAGGCAGATTTGAAGAGTTCAAAGAGCAACAGTAAGAAGCTCTGCCCATGATATCTGCCCAAGGGACTCTGCTTGAGCCCTGACCAGAATGCAAAAATAATGAGAACATGCGCCATGGCTGATGAATCAGGTAATCCACTACACTGACTACCTGCAAAAGGCATCACAGTAACAGTTTTATTAAAGTATTTATGACTATTAAAAATAATTTTATCAAATAATATTCCATATTATCACTACTCATAGCCAACAGTGGCAACATCTTTATGGACTTTGGCCAAAAGAGTGGTCTAAAGGTCACAAAAATTCGATCAGCACTGTCTCTCTTTTATAAGCCAGGTGGATCAGCAGAAGGATTTCTCCTGCTGCTTCATGAAGAATGCAGCACCTTGCCAGGACATTGTTAAGCAAGAAATACTCCAGCATCCTTCCTGAACTGGCAAGTGCAGAAGTGCTGGAAGAAGCCAAGTTGAAGATGACTAGAAGCCATGGTTATCCTGAAGCAAAATTCCCTCTTGACTCAAAAAATGACAGAATACTACCCACTATTTGCATAAGATGAATCTCACATCCCAAAATGAGGAAATAAAGCACCAATTCCCCCACACACACTTATTTTTTTGTTAGTTACTAAACTACAAAATCACGAAACTGTATCTATGAAAATCCAAATTAGACAAAGACAATAGTATTAATAGCCCCTCTGTAAGCATTATAGAACTTGAGTAAGTACCTAGTTAACCCTACTTGAAGGTTACCCACAGACCAAACATCACAAGTTCTTACTGGTGTCTAGAATGCGTTCAGTGGTCAACAGTAAAGGTCTCTGGTAGACTTTCTGTAGAAAAGTTGGGCATTGTGGTTAATCATTTATGAAACTATTCATATTCTACTGCTCAGTCCTCCAGCTCTTTGTTTCAACATTCAACTTTGTCAATGCTTTCCATGAAGGGATCTGTATTCACAGTTTTTCAGAAACAAAAGAAAAATTTAATCAAATGTCAGTTATTCTATATAAGGGGGGACAGGGGTGAAATTATTCCTACATTATTATTTTGGACTTCTTAGGAAACACACAGTTACTCACAAAGAGTCTCTCCACATCATCTCTGATAAGCGGAAATATCTTCTCTGTTCTTCATGCACCTGTAGTCAAACAGAAAAGAATTGACGCAGAGTCACAGACAGGCATCCACAAATAGCATTGTGTCACTCAGATCCTACAGATTTTCACAAAACAAATCAATATTTGTTCTTAACATTCAAAATATGACTTTTTTTCCCATTTTACTAACTTTCTACAGTAGAATTACAGAGAGAAAGGAACATAAAAGAAAGAAAATTGCTTCTTGTTTGCACGTATAACACTGCTTTTCACATTAGAAACAAGGATGAATTATGAAAACTAATCAAGTGAACTGAGAGAGCACATGACCTAGATTTTTCAAATAATCTCTTGGTTTAACCCAGTTGTTCCTGAGCCTGCCTATCCTATGAACAATTTACTAAGATGGAAGCTGTGACTCATTAAAGCCACCTTTTATTTTAAGAGAGAGAGAAACAGCTCAAATTATTTATGTGCAAAACAATCACATTAATTTGCACAGAGCAGGCCAAAATTTTAATGAGTTCCATTTTTAAGATCTAATATAGCTGATCAAAAAGTGACAGTCTTGTTAGATTATTTTTTTTAATGTCTCAAGGGTATGGTATCTTACATCTATTAATCAGAATGAAAGACTACAGCCTATCTTCCAGTTTGAAACCACGCTTCTACTTGAAGATAGAGTGGCAAAGCTCTAACATTTACATTTTCTGGCTTTGTTTAGCAGCAAGCACTGGAAAACATAACTATGCAACACTCCTGAGAAAAGCCACATTTTTATTTTTGTTTTTCTGAATATTTTGCATTGTTAGGCATAAGTGAACATGAAGAAAAGTAGTAGCAGAGGGAATTATGGATTTCTTTAGATTTACTATTCCTTCACGGTCCCAAGCAGAATTTCCTGTGCTGGAATTAATATTTTTAATACAGATGTCAATGAGTATTGTTATATACAGTCCCAAAATTGTAAACCTGATTTGAAACAGATCAGTTTACTTATCATGAAAAACAAACTTCTGCAAATCATCCTCTCCCACACAAGTGTTCTGTACCATTATAAATAACATTTTGACTTCAGGGAGAAAAATCACATGCAATGCTAACTTCGGATTTAGTCAAAAAATTGATTTTCTTAAAGCAGACTAGATATTTAGTGGAAGGAATCCACATATAGCATTTGTAGGCATAAACCTACATTGTGTGCAAACCTACAGTGTGTGCTTTGCAACACTTTAAATGTACTATAACAGCATCAAAGTGAATTATTTAATGGTATCTAACTCACTGCTCCCTCCCACTGATCCTATAGCAGCTGGTAGAATAATGTGGTTCTTAACCTCTGCTGTTACTGCACTTTAGGACATCCACTTCTTTCAAATAAACCCCAGGCTTTTCTCCTAGTTAAATAAAAAGCCATCGGTGTGACTTCAAAAATGAAATTCCCTTATATATATGCACATTAACTCCCCACACCTAGAAATTTCATTGGAGCAAGATTTTAAACAGCTTGTATGTTATCCACTCAAAGAATGCTGAGCCAGTTACATCATAGGGTGAAAGCTGATTTTTTATTTTTGAATTTGCGGCCTTTTTTAAAACCACTGCTGAAATGAAAAAAGCACTATATTCCTTCATCTGTGTCTGTCTTGCAATAGAAAAGGTTACATGTATTGTCTTCCTGTACACAGGAAGAAACTAAAGATTTTAAAAGAGAATAATACAGGATGGGTAAGTTGACACACACGAGTTCTCAAACTGAGAACTGAAATTTTACTCTATTCAAGTAAAAACTCAGAAAGTGTAGAAACAATATTTGCCATATCTCGTTACCACAGAAACTCAAGTAGTTCAAAATACGTTAATTTTTTTTTTTTTAAAGATTTTATTTAGCTTTCAACTTTAATGACAGAGCTATCACCATTCACATCCTCACCTTTGATTTTCCATGCCCAACACGAGAGAAATTCACATCTCTGCTTACAACCTTACAGCTACTCACTATGTCCACAGAAAGGAAAAATGTGATCACCAGCTCCCCTCCTCCCCCTCCCAACAGAAGCTGGGCACTGAATTTCTCCTTGCCATGCAAGTTCATCAGTTCTCTTTGGTTTGTGTTGTTTGCCATTGCCGCTGCTCATTTTGATGCTGCTTTATAATTTTTAAATAAGTGTTCCTTCCGGAGCCAAGCAAGAACTATGAATTTTGCCGTAATTCTTCCAGATATGCAACAGCAAGTGCATATATTTATGAATAACGATTTATTTCCTACATAACCCACTACATTTCTTTTAATGACCTTCAGTATGAATTTAGGAATACAATTTAAAATTAGTGTGGTTAAGACCCATGTAAAATTGATTAGCATTTCACAGACAAGTTAAACTACTTCTAATACTGATTGCATAATATAAATAAAAAGACTCCATATGCTGGTCATATGCCAGTGCACAGAACTCATATGGCACCCTGTGAAGTTTATTTTTTTATGTATATATCTCATTATCTGTTAGAAGGCTTTAAAATTTTCAAGTTCCATAGATGACAGGGCTTCTGTAGGTTACTAATCAAAAGAACTGATTAGTGATTCAACAGCAAATTAGTGAGACAAGACACATCAAAGAATGCAAAACAAAGGGCACAGTCTAAGAAGCCATTGAACGAACAAACCCATGCATTCCTAGTGGATAAATGCATGAGGATGTACAGCATGGAGTGTCAATACAGTCCTCAGGTCAGAGGACAGACTTTATCAAACTTGTCATTTTTATAGAAGGTAAGGTGTTTGCAAACGATGCTCAGAAATTATAAATCAAGAAGATGCTGTGATTTAGCCTGAGATAGCGTAATTGCAGGCCATACAAGCTTCCTCTAGCACAGTATAGAATGAAGATTAAACCCATAGCGAAACAGAACTGCTGAAAAACACAAGACAAATGTGGAGCAAGTGGCTAAACTCTAGCCTGGGAACATTAATTAAGAGTGCAGTTCCATGTTACACTTAGTCTGACCTAACTAGTAGTCACCTAACTTGTGCCCAATTTAACAAGCCAACTAGCTGCACAATTCAACAGAAAACCACTCTCCATTACAAATAACGGTTTCCTATGAGATAAACAAGATAATCCCACTCACCTGGTGCCAGTTGCACCTTCTCAGGCATGCTGAGCAGTTGTATAAGGAGCAGATGAAGAAAGCAGTATTGTCCCTTTTGGCAGCAGCTGACTCAATTTGACATTGAACTATACTCTTACACATAGAATGGTTTTAATCTCTGTATAAGAGATGATATGTAAGAGACTCTCATTCTAAATATAGAGAGATCTATGTCTATAAAGGTATTTTTATCTTACGGTAAGACGTAGAATAGTTTCATGGAGGTAGTTTTCATGATAAAATGGTTTTTTGGTTTGTTTGTTTGTTTTTTTTTTTTTTAAACAACAGGTACCATAGCTCCATTACCTGGAAGTGGCATTATCATTATAAAACACCCCCTGATAATCAATAATTAACAAGGACAATCATCACTATTTTCCGTCTACAAACTGGAATTATACACAAATATTTTCAAAGAAAAAAATAAGTCCATACACAAAAGAAACCGCTGTTGTTACCCTACAGAACATACAACAGAAGTTACCAATTTATTGCAGTCAATCAAGGTACTGCATTTTGAAAAACCATGTGTCAGAAAGGAAGCAATTAGTTGTCAACTGATGAAATACACTAGGTAACAGAACAGGTATTATACTAACAGAAATTTACTAATTGCACTCAGTGAAAAAGTTTTACCCACCAAAAGTGATGCTATCATGCTCGTTAACTTCAATTACATAATGTCCTTCGTCAGCATACTTTAAAAATGTTTTACAAAATTATTATTCAACATATTTCAACACCATATAACAAAAATCAAGCTTCAGCATGCTTACACAAGCTTAGAAGTCTTCAGTGCTATTTATATAAAAAAAGCAAGCTTTATTAGTATAGCTGTTCATGCATGTAACAAGAAAAAATAGTTCTCTGAAGAATACAGAATCATTAATACACTGCTTATAAATTGCATTCAAGTAAAACATCTGCAGTTTAAAACAGCACCAAAGAGGCAGCAGGCTGCCTATAAGTACTATGGCATATTAGAAGCTATATCAGGAGCACATCAGGAGCTTCAGCAATTAGAGTAATCCAACACCAGGGAATCAACTTCTCTCCTGTTAGGTTGAGCTGTAAGAAGGCAGCTCTGCACGCAGCAATCCCCAACCAGGACCAAAGGAAAAGGGGACAGGGAAGAGGCTGCAGGTGACTCACAGCAGTGACAAGGAATTGTGTCAGCACAAGGAGGGGGCAAGGAGACAGCTGGCACCAGTGTCCAAAAACACACGAAAGCACTGGTGAAAACATGCCAGCTCCATGCCAGAGCTGACAGGTTAATAACCCCTGGGCTCACGTGGACTTTGTCAATTCAGCAGCAGCACCGCTCTCTCTCTCTCCTGCCTGTGGCCCAAACACCTTCACTCCAAGCATCATTTGGCATTACACACAGTGCCTGGATGCTGAGGCAATGACACCTGCCTAAAAGGCTGTTCTCCTCCTACTGCTGTCACTACAGGCACAACTGGGAGCAGGTCCCTACTGCTGACAATGTCCACATCCATGTTTGTGGATGTCCAGACTACACAAAAAGCATCTTCCATGTCACCCCTTTAGTAGAGGGGGTGTGGGCTACTGCCCCCATGATTACAATCATTGTTAAAAACCTACCTCTAGTTCTCTCTCAAAAGGCCTGAAAGCGTGGAGTTAGTGCCTCTTAGCCTACCAGGACTGCTTCCATTTGTCAGGAGCTCTATTCTGGAGAGCGTATGCCACAGACTCACAGTTACCAATTAAAGACTGTTCTGGAAGGGTAAATCAAAAGGCTAGTTTTACAATAGACTGAAACCAAGCGATTATAACAGGAGTTCAAATTCTGGGAAGCTTCCTAGTAAAATAACGCACACTTCAGTGGTCTGCAGTCTTCCAGTCCTCAAAAAAAAAAAAATGGTTTTCAAGTAGCCAGTATAAATTAGCTGACAGTAAAAACAAAAAAGCTCAGAACATTAAAACTTGCTTTCCCCTTTTCTGCTGGAAAACATTTCAGTACTCTTCTGTTACACTTTACATGAGAGTATCAGAGCCACCTGCTTCACTGAGAAATTAAGTCCTTGGTATTTCCTTAAGCTAGCACTCAAGTACCCATGTGATGAGCCACCTTGGAATCACTCTCCACTAAACTGAGCCTTCCCACCTGTTGTTACTTTATTCAGCCACATCCTTTACCTGCAGGCTTCATCTAAACCACATCCTTGAAAAAATTATCTACATATGCAAATAAAGGCCTGGGAAAAACACTTTTGGCCATGTTAGTCAGCATGATTTCAAACACCAATCACCATCAGGAAGCTTATTAATTCTGGAGTGCTGTTAATGGGTAAAGCTGGAAGCTAAGAGAACACCAGGCTGCAGATCAACTTAAAGACATTGCTTTTCCTTTGCTTTTAACAGCTGTCTTAAGCGTACCTCAAAAAGACAACACAGCCATTGAACTGATACAATTCAGGAAACACTAGGTCATAAGGCTATCTAGAACACAATATAGCACACCCATCACTCACTGGCTTATCATAAACCAAACAAATGACATGAGAATTGAATAAGATGCACTTCACATAACAGTAATTTAGCTTAGCAGCAGAGTTATTTCTCCAACATTACAGAATTAATGTCAGAAATGAGGTTTGGTTTTCAAAGGTACTTGTCTTTGAAACAGACTTTAAGAATCTCCCAAACACAAGGACCTTGAACACTAGTACAACAGTCAAGATTTTGACACCAATAAACACCTCAAAAGAAGAGCCAGAGAACACAGCCAAGACTATTTGAGATATCCTAGCTAAGAGAATCATTTCCATCCTTAAAATTCCTCTTAACTATAAGCAGGGTTATTCTGATATAACATAAATTTGTTCATAACTCCACAGGTAACAATGAGGTTCTGATCACAGAAAATGTCAGTGAACGTCGTGCACATATTTACCTTTTAAATAGTGAGGCTTGCTAAATAGAAGAGGTAAAAGTAAGTGAATGTTTTATCTCAGAGCAGCATAACTTTAACTCAGTCTGTGACTACAAAAACTAAAGCTTTCGTCACATTCTAGTAAGCTTTCAAACCTATCTTCTATTTCATAAATCTAAAAATGCATACATATATCCTTTTCAGCTAAGCTGAACAAACTTATGAAAAAAGCTGACGGCCATCAGTTTTAACAATACCTCCTTGTTTTGCACACACAACTTCGCACATACACTAAACAGCTTCCTCCATCATTATCAATTGTTCTGATAAATGACCTAATGCTACATAATTTGATCCATGATTATAATTTAACAATTACAGCATTCTTATTGAGGGAGATTTCCGAGATTTAAGGTATTAACATTGCATAACGCTGCAAATATATTCACCAGCTTTTGAAAGCCTTATGTAAAAACTGCTGTCGTGAAAGGATTAAACATGGCATGGTCAGAGAGTTCTACAAATGAAAACATATTTTGCTTTGAACATTTGGATGTTAAGTATTTAAACTGCTGTGAAGAGTTTAGATACAAGAGCTGTTCATTTCCAATTGATTATATCTATCCAACTCATGATATTCAACAATACAAAAGCCTTCTAATTTCTGTCCCAGTAAAGGCTGACACATAGTGTCAACAGCACCAAGCTCAGTTGAAATTTACACTTCACAAGCATGCTACTCACCCACACAGTCTCTCATAAATCATCTATTTTGTGCCAGGGAAAACTCAGCAGAATAATTTTTCAATGCATCAGTTTAAGGATGCCTATTACAACATCTGGAAAAGACTACTTAAAGAATACAGATACATAAATATTTACCTACATAACCTTCAAACTAGAAAGTTTCAGACTACCAACAGTACAAAAATATCTGAATATTTTCATCAACACTCAAGATTATCTCTAAAGGTGCTTACTTTCTTGGACACATAAGCTATTTAATCAACATCTAACAAACGCTTCATATAAGGAAAATGCCACACAGAAATCAGGTATGAAAGGTCAGACCAAAGACCTATTTAAACAAGTTTCCTGTCCAGCAGTGGACAACTCATGAGCAGCAAAAGTAACAACATGACTGCATTCTAACAGCTTTCATCAGCCAGTGGTTTAGGGCCTTTAACACACAAACCACATCCAGAAAATAGTTTTTAAGCACTCCACAATTCACTATTTTCTTCCACTAATTTGTCTAGTCACATTTCAAGCTGCTGTGTGTCCAAGATATCATGCCACAATGGAGTCTCAAGATAATTATATACTAGATTAAAATGGAGTCTCACAACACAGGTAATTATTACAGGAAAGCATCCTTCAGCTACCAACTCTAACTTCATGGCGCTCCTGCTGGCTGCAGAGACTTTCCTAGCACTGTTTCCCAGAGTCCTCCCCTAACAAGCCATACCTCTGATTTACTGTGCTACCTCTTCACTACATGAAAAGCTGGGAGCACACCCACCCTAATGTAACTAGACAACACATTGTATAGTTTAATTGAACAGGAGCAGTTTCACTGGGGGTTAGCCACTTAAATAAGATTAGTTGCATACACAAAGCATCTCAATTTTCTTACTGTTCATGGCAGGATCCCAGGGCTACGTTTCGCCATTCCCAAGTAGTCCAGGTTAATTTTGACATCTAGAACAAGGTTCAGGAAGAGAAAAAAGAACGTCACACACCTTTGCACACTATTATTCATTGTAGATGTTATTTGAAAGAACTGCAGGGTACATCATCTCCCACAGAGTTAACTATTGGTTTATGCAGCTCTTTGAGCTCTATCTCCACTGTGAGTGGAAAATTGGATAACCCCACTTCTTGCCTGCGGGGAAAGTTCATAAAACTCACTACTGTCATGTCCTGCTCTTCTTCCATGTATACAGAGTATTTCATACACAATTCTGCAAGACCACAGCTGCAAATAAAAATCAATTTCAATAGTAGTGTTGAAGAAAAAGGTGTCAGAGACAGTTTTTGCTTCTAAATTGGTCAGTTTTTCTGTGCATCTCAGAAGAACCACCATTTTACATAAATCATTAAATGCACATAAGCCCCAGAAGACCTAGGAGAAGTAATACCTTGCAACACATCACTAAACCAGGCATGCTTTTCATACATTCAACTCATGGTTGCTATTACAGCAGGAAACTATCTGTCTGGGCTTTCAAAAAAAAAAGTATAGGTTACAACAGAGCTGTAACAGTACAAAGTTACAGCAAGAAGTTTCACAGCCATTTGAAAGTCATTTTTCTGCATGGAATGACCAACTGGAGAACAGAATCTGAGAGGAGATGCTGCTTTTTTTTTGTAATGCGGAAGAGATCGTGTACTCAATTGAAAAACAGCCAGTCACCCCAAAATGCAAAGAACAGTTGGCAGTATTGTCATTTGCAATGGCAGCAATTTTATTTTTCTGTTCATTCTAATGCAGAGTGAGGAAACACTGGTAACATTGCTGCCTGCTTTTGCTTTCTCTGATTCTTCTCTTTGAAGACCAAAATAATTAAAGCATTACATTTGGCATCTCATATTCTCATGTTCAGCTAGAATCAATAAGTTGAGTCACACCTACAATGCAATGAAAGCATAAAAACATTTTTTCAATTACAAGTCCTTCTCAACCTGAAGCAAAGCTACTCATCTAGTTAAAACAATACTAAAAACAACATCACATAGGAAGCTACTCATTAAACAGTAGTAACAGAAAAGAAACAAAATAGTTAAGACTGAATGTCCTGTACTAAAACAAAGGAGTTACCTGAAGCTTAGATAAACCACTGCAGTCTTATTTCATGACACTTGCTTCCTTTTGGTATCCCTCCTTAAATGCGTTAGTTTGCTTTTCACAGATACACATTTATGCATGGCAGCCATCAGAAAGACCCATGTTCCAGAACTGAAGGAATATTAATGTGCCAGGGGTGACACACACAATTCATCACAAAGCACTACACAGTTTGTTTTGGTGAAGGAAAGCAGTAAGATAAGAAATTAGAAAGTCGTTTCTGCTGGCAAGAAGCCCCCTAAGAACAGGGCATAAGAACCAGGCTTCCCACCATCCTGTCTGAGCATTTCACATAAACCTGCATCTATGCAAAGTGGTGTCAGGCTACTCCAGTGACACATACACGCATTACAGTGGAGGTCTTTATGAAGGGCCTTCAGTAAAGAAAAACTAGAACAACGTCAGACTTGTTAGACACATCTGGGATGGCACTGAAACAATAAAGTCAATACAAAGACAGCATTTTTCCTCCAGCCCACTCATTTTTTCCTCCTCCTATTTCTTTTTCCACCATTATTTATTCCTGACTCCATGTGCAGGAGCATAGTGTTGCCATGCAACCTCTTCTTTTGCAGTCTCATTTTCTGGGCCAACTCCCTCCTACCATTAATTGTACTAATGAATAAACAACCTAAACTACTAAAGGCAGATGATTATGACCATAGTATGGACTCTTTTGTGTGCACACGAGGAAGACAGGACGTGGCTGCACAGCAACCCTGCACCATGTCCCACAGCACCCACGAGCCTGGCAGCACAGTAAGAGGCATGCTAGCACTATAGCCTGTTTAAGTTTGTACACCACACCAGCAGACCATTATAGCCTAACCAGACGCTCCCTACAAGGACTCTGAAGGGGTTTGTAGGATTATTTGCAGTGGAAAAGCCACATTTCTGCCTGCTGAGCATCCTTTTAGCTTGTGAACCTCTGCCCTGGATTTGGATCTCCTCCTTGATACAGCTGTGCCCTAGAAGAGCTCATCACCCTCAGCTGCTGGTCACTGCTGTCTGCCAGAAGGCTACCAGCTGAGCTTCTCTTAAGTACTTTCTAACCTATTTACTTAGGATCAAGAGATAAAAGACTGATTATTTGGGCTGTTCAAACCACCCCAGCTTATTTTGGCTGTCATTCTGCAGAAGAGCTCACAACTGTCTCAACTACCAGAGGTAAGGTTAATAGCCCCCTAAATGAAACATGTAACTCTTCTAAACCTGGAAATGTCTAAACCCAGAGAAGGTATCTGTACCCACATCCCAAAAGAAACTAGGTCTCTTGGCTCACTTATCATCATCCAAAGAATTCATTTTAAAAGAAGGGCAAGTCTTGCTTATACATTTGCTCAGCCCTTTCCAGGGAAACAATTTCACCTAGCTCCCAGAGAAGCTAACTTGCAGAGCTCCACATGCAGGGACAAACACGTGAGCTGCATATTAACACTGTATGCAAGCCTCTGTCCCTGAAAGAAGATGAGATACTGCTAAGGCCCATCAAGTTGAGTTCAGCCTACAAGTTTTAAAGCACAAAAATGACACCACAATATTCTAAAGTTAGACTGCATGCTTAGCAAGATATTGCCTACGATGCTAACTGCTTTGTTATTCCCCTGTGTCCACCCCACCCACAAACCTCACAAAAATAACAGGTGAAAGAAAGACATAAGTAAGCATAATAAGATTTAGGAACAGAAACTGCCTTTTTGTTCTGCATATGTGAAGCACAGAATTCAAGGTCCTGAACCATCACTGTGGCTCTTAATCAGTAACATTTTTACAATAAAAAAAAATTAGAGGATAGTAATACTCTAAGTTAGATGTACTCATAAAAAAAAAAAAAAAAAGTTTTTCATTACTGATCAAAATATTTGTAGAAAAAGGCAAGTATTAAAGCCTTTAAATTTAGCATCAACCAAAAATAGCAAGCTTCCTAGAAGTCCATACAATCAAACACATAGGTCAACAAGAGAATTTTATTAATAAAAAAGCAAGGAATTATGATGAAAAAAAAAAAAACTTCAGGGCCACTGTCTTCTTGTAAAAAGGAGACACTAGGGAAGTTTTATCACAGTTAGTTTAGAGACTCACTGCAAACTCCTCCATGTGTTCAGCCCTACATTAAGAAAAGTTAATCCATTCCTGACAAAATAAATTAGTGTACTTGCAAAGATTTGAGGCAGAGTTTCTCATAGAAAGTGATATCACCAACATCAGTAAGATCACTGGTTGAATTGATGACACTTTTCCACCACCTCCAAGATAGCAGCTATCACAATTATGTCATTACTGCTCTCCTTTAAACAATAAAACTCCTAGTTTGGACATGAAAGACAAAATTTTCAGACACAAGGGAAAATACAGTACCAAGCACCACCTGAATTACGTAACACCCAATACTAACCCTTCTGTCATTAGAGGTGCCAGTGCTTTACACTGCCCATATCTAATTAAAAAGAGTAAGTGAACACTTCACTTTACCTTTACTTCTCCATGACAAGTGTGACTAGCCACAAGAGATTGGTCTGATTTGCATAGCCACTAAGAAAGCAAATGGAAGACTACTTGAGCAGTCTAGTAAATCGAATTCAATATTGCTTAGTTGTCTAGATTTAGCCTTCAGTTCTTTTGTGGCTGAAGTATTTAATCCAAAATTCATTGTTTGAAGGCATAAACTTGCAAGTCTTAGTTTTTACAAAATCTCTCTCATGGGGCACATGCCTTGATAGAAATATTTCAGTTCCATTTAGTGCCATATAAAACCAAGTTCAGAATACTGGACACAAAAGTCCAGCTTGAAATTCTAGATTTAACATCATTTTAGATTTTTCATGACTGGTTAATTACAAGTTCAACAGCAAAGAGAGCAAAACTGGTTAAATGTTGTTCTTGTTAAAAGCTTTCAATATAAACAGGTAATAGCACTAGTAGAAAGCAACAGCAATAGGACTACGTATCTATTTTGTAACTTCTAGTTGCTACCACATAAAAAGTTATTAACAAGTAACGAGCTGAAAGATGACTGGGGTGGAGACAAGGGGGAAATAAACTATTAATATGTCTTCTACAACTCTGGCACCCACGGTAGATAATCAACTTCTAAAAAAAACACAGAATATGTGCCAAAGCGCGTAGGATTCTAGCACCACTCGTGGCTTTCTTTAAATAACGGATGTGCTACTCACTTCCTCTCTTCTATTCAAAATCTGTGGGCAGCCATAAACTTGCCCAGAACCATGCCTGTTTCGTAATAGTGAAGGTATTTGAAAGCCAGGTGCTGAAAAGTCAGAGTTGACAAGGCATACGAGCAACGCATCTCCTCCTCACGAGCAGGACGCAGGCCAGCGCTCTGATTCCTCACAGACAACAGCTTTCCCTCTCCCGTCTTCCAGTGAATTCATGCTCTCATGTCAACTCAGGCCTCCAGTAAAATATTTACACGGATCATTCAGCTCCTATGCAAGTAGAAAGCTAGCTAGCTAGCTTCAGAAGAGCAGCTCGAGGAACACCTCTTCAAAGGCACCTGCAGATGTGACCACTTGGAGGTGTGAGCACTGCCTCGGTCCCGCCAGGCTGCCTGCTGCTGCATCCCTCCAGCCCCAGCACGCGCTGGGAGCAGTCCTGCCTCCCTTCCACTCACCTCCAGCCACATCATTCCTGCTCTACTTGTGGGAGCAATATCAAGGTGTAGCCACAGGGTGAATTAAGCTGATAAAAAACTTACTGAGTTAGCTTCCCATGAGATAAGCAGCATGAAAGTAATCATCCCACAAACACGCAAGCGTTAGCTCTGCAAGGAGGTGCAGCAACAGTTTGCAGCATAGGCCAGGGGCGGGATCACACAAAGTAGCGTCCGGTAAGGTACCTGCAGCACCAAACTGTCTCCGAAGTATCTAGCACCAGATTTAGCTCTTGAGCATGTATCTTCTGGTAATTTTTCAATCCTTAACAGATTCATGAATAAGTCTTAAAATTTTAAATTAACAGAAGAAGTGAAAATGTGGCATTCGTGTCTTACAGAATTATGTAAGTATATAGAATACATTATTACATGAAACAAATAGAGCTTCAACTTTAGAGAGCTAGATTTTGTGCTGATACAGTAAAAACCTGCTGGATATTTCAGATAATTTTTAACATACGGCTGGATATTTTAAATTAGTATTACTAGGTAAGGTCACTTCTTCAAAAGAATCAAGGTTTCCATGATGCTAATGAAATGCACATGAAACTCACTCAGCTTGAAAACAGAACAGACCACTCACACAAAGATCCTAGAGAATAATCAGGAAAATTGAACTGGATTGAAATGCATGTGAGACTGATACTCTTTAATATGGAAATGGAAAAGTTATTAACTATCCACAAACTTTAAGCAACTACAAGATGGGGCAAAATCTGAGAATTTCTTCGACATCAAAACTTCTGCTTACTATCTATTTTCATTTCTACTTTCACATGTACATAAGCATTCTCACACTATAAATATTTCCTATTAAAACAACCAAGCAAAAAAGCTTTAGAAATGGGCAATGAAGTAATTGGCACTGCCAACAAATCTCACATTTTTCACATCTATAGAATACATCAGCAAGCAGCTGCATCAATCACAAAGAAAAACTTACAACAAAAGCCCCAAGAAATCATATGACCAGCATCATTTGTATTTACAACAAATCACTGTTTCCACAAAATGAAACAAAAAGAATTATTTCCTGCAGCAAGTTTAAAGCAAAAACATTAACTAACACCAAAAATCCATAGCTACTGCATTCTCCAGGAAAAATTAATACATCGTATTCACTTAAAAATAGCTTCTCAAAATAGGCATCAAGTTCTTTATAGTACACTGACTATGGGAAAATTTTCAAGTTTTTTTTTTTGGATTAATCTTTGGAAACACATAAGCCAATTAAAGGAGTTGTATGCAAATTTTGTCCCAGTTTGCAAGCTCTTCTTGGGTTCACACAGATCCCTTCCTACCTCACAATCCAGAAGGTATCTTCAAGAATCCACTTCTGAAACATTCCTGTCACCAATATCAAGTCACACATTAAAAATCCCTGTATCTCACATCTCAAGGCACCCACAGCTTAGTTCACTTGTCATTCCCTTCTGACACAGGATACAGGCAATCTTCATTATGCAGCATAAGCGTGCTTTCACCCTGAAACAGCTACTACTGTGTAGAACCCTTGGAGACAAAACACAAATATGCTTTATGTAAATAATTCAGATGAAAACAACAAGTCTACAAAGCAGCTCTTATCCTGAGTATCCATTGAAAGGATGCCTTTTTCTTCCAGAAACTATTATCTAACCTTTCTTTATTACCCCCTAGCTTTTTGAAGAGCCTTTGCTTAAAGATGGCAAATATACTATTCATAATTTCTTACATACTAACTTTCTGAAGATTTCCATGCAGTGCTAATCTCTCAATTTTAAGAATTCTACTACATCACAAACAGTTGAAAGAAAACCACACATGTTTTCATGCGGTATTCTGACAGCGGAATACAGCTGTGAGAATCTTTAAAAAGTTCAGAGCAGACAACCTTGAAAGAGAAGCAGAACATATGTTGCCCCATCCATTTAAGCTCTTACCTACCTCCCACTCACACTGACACCCATAAACACCATGCCAGATTTGTGATAAAGACATCTACCCATGTGAACCTAGCCTGGGGCCATCTAAGTCAACTTTCACAAGCTATTAAGAGTCATTAGAAAAATTTTCTACTATTGATACAGTGCAACGGTCAAACACTGAAACCCTTCTCTCTGAGGCAGCTAGCATTTAACAAATAGTTCCATTTGTTGAATCTTGCCACACTACAGTTTCTCAGAAAGTTTTGCCAGCACAGATATATCAAGTAAAAGACTAACAACAAAAAAAAAAAAAATGTAAATGTATTTAGCATCACAGCTACTTCAGCACTATAATAATGAAAAAGAACATTTTTGACAACTTCATTTATAGTGTTCGTGGAGGTGATATAGTAACACTAGTAGAAACACACTGCAAATTCAGGTGGAGTCTCTACCAACATGTTTCTTTGTAGTGTAAACTAGTTACCCCTTTCTAATAGCTGGACCACAGTAAGAACATACAGCCCCTGAAAACGGAGGTTATGCCTTTATATCCAGGCATCCTGAGCTTGATCTCCACTGTGGAAGAACTATATACAAGTATATTGACATACACTGAAAGTGAGACAGTTTGGTATAGGTTTTTTTGTTTCTTTTTAAAGGAATGCCAGCATTTTTATCAGCTTGATGCAAAACAGAAGGAAAAAAGATATTTAAGGTTACTACAACTCAGAGGAAAGAAGCAAGGTTTTACTGTGTGCCCAATCCCACCATGCATCTAGCCAGTTCACACGCCAGTAAAAGAGCCCTTTGCACAGCAGCTACATTTCACTTCCCCTCTGAGTCCCCTTAGAGCTTAAAGAAGGATTCATCATCAGTCTCTTACGCACTGCCTTCTATAGCGGTATCAGCTGAACATCCTCCCTCCCTGCTTCGCCCCACTCAGCCCTGTGTTAAGTAAGCCTCACAGGCTGTTTGAGATAAGCCCAGTGCTCATCATCTCCCCAAGGCCACGCCGTCCCATCGTTTGCGGGACCGCAAACTGAACCAGAGAGTTTTGTTTGTTACAAGCCTTGTTTTCTAGCCAGATAAGTTTGCTGATCTGCTTCATGTCTGGGAATCACCAAAAGCTGTGCCGGTGTGACCACAAGCAGCAAAATTCCTCAAGACACCATTACTGCTACAGACCAGGTACAGCTGAACCATGACCTCAGATGACTTGGAGCTTAGCGAACCTTTTGCAGAACTGCAGAAGAAACACAAAAATAATAATAAAAAAAAAATATTGGCTTGGGCAAAGTCACTCTAATTCATTTTTGACACCTGGTGTTGAGCCAATGCTCACAAGAAACAGTCTTGCTTCTTTGAAGCAGAGCAGCATGCTAATTTGTGCTGGCAGCGCACTGCAATTTTCTGAACTTCAGAAGTGAAGGAAAATGTTTAGAAGCACAATTTTGAAAATCACAGAATCAAAGAGATCATAAGAAGTGCATTCCAGATATCATTTAGTCCTAGTTACCATCCAAACTTTTCACTATCACCACTCTGCAGTGCATTAAGTGGGACTGCAGAACAGGCTTTACCGTGAAATCAGAGAAGTGGGGAGAGCGCCCTGAAGGTTCTTCATTAGCATTATCTCTGTGTGTAGCTCACTGGGGAAAGAATAAGGAAGACTCCTCCGTGGCATCCTATTCAAATTCATGAGCCATATTTAAATGGGTGAGGGAGATATTGCTGATGAGCACTTCACAGCAAGTCCAAGTCACCATCAGTTTCATTAACACTCAGAACAGTCAAGCTCGAGAGACCCTCGCCATACAAAAACTGATGCGCACCTAGCGTCTCCTGAATTACACAAAGAGCCCAAGGCTCTCGAGTTAATATCGCTCTTTTATCATGAGGATAGAAAGTCCTGAACAGGACCTAATAAAAGCAGTTCTCGGCCTAAATTTTACGCGAGTAGGGTGAAGAGAAGACCAGCAAGTTGATTACAACCTACAGTTAGCTACATCCCCATCCCCAATGCCTGCACCTTAGAAACAACCCCTAACACTCCTTCCTCCACCCAGAGCTCAGCAGCCCTATTCAGAGCCCACAGCACCCCCGATGAGCTGGAAAACCCCGGGGGGGGGAAGCAACGACCCCCGGGGCCGCAGAAGAGCGCCGGGAAAGGCGAATCGAAGACGCTTTGAGCCCTCGGAGGTGCACGGAGCGCCCGAGCCCCGTCCCGGCGCTAAGGGCAGCTCCAGCGGGGGCAGCCCCGCTCTGCCCCCTCCGCGCACCCCCCAGCCCCAGGCCCCCCCCTGGCACCTCGCAGGGGCTCCCGATAGCCAAGGGGGCTCCCCCCTTTCCCTCCTGAGCACCCCAGCAGCCCCCCCCCAGGGCACACGAGCGACCCCCGCCGCAAACCGAGCGCCCTCCCCGCAACCCGCGGCTGCGAGCGGCGCTCCCCTCCCCGCGTCCTCGCAGCGCAGCGGGCAAAGCCCTCCCCACCGCCACCTCGAGCCCCGCGGGACAAGCGGGGAGCGCCCCCCACGTTCCCCTCCCTCACCTGCGAGCCGCGGCCGCCCACCCGGCCCCGGCCGCGGGCCCCGCTCCGCAGCGCTCCCAAAGTCCCGAGCGCGGCCCGGGAGCGCGGCCCCGCTCCCCGCGCCCGCCCGCCGCCGCCTGGCCCCGCCTCCCGGCACCGCACGTCACGGCCCGCGCCAACACGGCGGGACACGGCGCAGGCGCCTACGGCAGCGGTGCGGGGAGGGGGGGAAGGAGCGGCAGGAGGAGCCGGGAGGGGAGGGGAGGGGCGATGGAGGGGGCGGGGTCATGGAGGCTGTGTGGTGACAGGAGGTGGCAGCGGGGGTAGGGGGATCTGTGGTGGTCCCACACGGCTGTGTGTTCCCCTGGAGCGTGCCCGTGTGAAAGTTACCCCGAATCACTTAAAAATCCTATTTAATAAGAGCTACTGTGCCTCCACGCTGCGAAGCTCAGCTAATATGAGCGATGGGTGTCCAAAAATAGCTTCCAATGGGGATTAATTTGGGATCAGCTTTATTAGTGAGTGAGAGGACAGTCCCAAGCTGCTCTCTGGGCTGTAGCACGTAGTGCTGGAAAGCTCAGAATTGCTTCACCCACTCTTGTAGCGCTGCAGTATGGTGAAGTCTCCTCACAGCACAATTCTCTCTTTCATGTGGCCCTCATCTGGGGACTGCTGTTCTGCCTGTATTGTTTCCTGTAAACACAGCTTCAATTACTAAACCCCCAACACTCAGCAAATTTTTGACTCTAGGTAATCCTACGGTAATAACACCCTAGTTAAACCCAGTCAACCCTAATGAAGATACAGGAATTTCAGCAATGCAATTGAGGGCAGAACTTGATGCAAAATTAATTATGAAGCTGTAGCATGGCTCCTCATGGCAGCTCTGTAACTTCAGCTTGGTAACTATTTTTGTCTTGAAAAATGTCAGCTTAAAGAAAAGGTTATGCAAAATTTGAGAACATGCTATACCATTTGAGAGTTGCCCATCCCCAATGTTGCTTGCTTTTAAAGCTGTCTTTTATACAGAAATTTTCAAAGCTGTTCTGTTAAAGGCAGAGCATCATCTGTGTCAGAGGGAAAGTGTTTCTAGTTAAGTAACTAATGGATTTTGCTATGGATAGTTTCAGGTTCACTTCTGTTCTCCTCACATCATTAACATCAACTGAGGCAACCTTCAGCACAGAAAACCAACTTACCACTACACACAAGCTGACAAGAAATTCAGTGTCTCGCTTGCAGAAGAAAGCATTTTTTGTGTATATATTTTCTGACTTCTGTCCATGAAAATGACCCCTTGATAAGCCAATACCTATCTCTACTTCTCTTCACAAAACTTGGGAAGAAAAGCATCTCTGCTGAGAAAAGACACTGAGATAGTAACACGCTGGATATCTCACAAATGTTCCCAAATAGAAGAAAAACTCTTGGGACTGCTTACTCATAGTGTTTTACAAATGGCTTGTAATTGTGAGTTCTTCATCTTTCTCCTTACTTATCTCCATTAGAAAGAAAGTGAAATCTATGTTTTAAATAGACTGTAGTTATAAAGCACATACCCTTTAAACACAAAGCTCTTGCAGCTCTTTGTACTCACAAGGCAAGGTAGTGTCTCCAGTGCACATTTAACACAGGCTCTTGTCCAAGTTTCAAGCCAATCCCACATTCCTAGCCACACAGAAACTTTCTGACCCTCATTGCTTGCTGACATGGCAGAAGGTGAGGTTTTTTTACAGCCCAGGTTCGATCTCATTTCATTTTTCTCTCTCTCTCTTTTTTTTTTTTTTTTTTTTGCAAAGGACTTGGCAAACAAATCAGGTGTTCCAGTATTCTTCTAGCTGTTCCACCCTTAACACCAGGCAAGTTTTCTGAGGCTTATGTAGGGCCTCACGGCACCAAGGCCCATGAAAATTCCTCTGGAAACCCCCAGGAGACCACAGCACAGAAAGGAAAGCAAAGGGCTGGAAATCTCAGTGCATCTAACCTATGTTTTGTCACTAAGGATTCACACTTTTTGTGAAATGCAGTCTTACTGAAATTGCATGTAGTAGAGCTGCTCAAATGTTATTTTGTTGTTAATAAAATTATTCTAAAACACTCTTCTACAAAGTTTTGATATCTCTGTTATGTATTTCTTTGTGAGAAATTCAACTTAAATTTGCTGCAGAATCTCTCTGTCATCTCAAACTATAAACATGACACAAGACAAATACACAAATTTATTAATATAAAACTACTTGCAAGGTAAGTCCTTTATACATGACTTTACCACCACACTGTAATCACAAATGCTTCCTATTAAAGTCTACAAATAGTGTAATTCCTTTCAAAAAAAGCATTCTAAGTACACAAATCTGACATTTGATAACTGCATTGAGCACAATTTATTGTCACAGTATGTGTTTTCAACATCTAACAGCAGTACAAGGAATGAACAAAACTACCAGTTCAGACAACCGCATTTATACTCACTGTACAGCCATTTTGCATTAATATTACAAATTAGACAAAGAGAACAATACCCATTAAGCAAGAGTATTTCTCCTTCCAAAATTTTACTTGATTTATCTAAAAAGAAAAAGTAATTCACGCCCAGCACCTGAGCTATAAGCATCTCATTCTGAACATATGCCATAAAGTATAACAAAGTCTATTATAAAGCTGAATGCAGAACTTGGGTGGAAGAGGAACTAAGCTCTGTTAAGCTTCAATTGCTTGTGACAAGGTATATTCATTATTCACGGTTCTGCAGATATTTGCAGGTGAACTTAGCTTGAGCATGTAAGTAGTTCCAGTGTAAGTACCCACAGACACGTACTTACAGCAGCCCTTCCCCAGCTGTTCTGACTTGCTTTGACTGCCAAAGAGAACTGTACAATCCAGGCCCCCTTCTACAAGTGGTCCAAGGGCAATGCTTTAGATAGAGAGGCATCTCTCTGCCACTAGGTCTTGAAGTGAGCTCATGTGGTCCATGAGCCCTGCTTTTGCTTCCCATTCCCCTCTTGGCATTTTTGTGTGCTGCAGTTTGGAAAATGGTTACTTTCAGGATCACGTTCGTCATGCTTTCTCTGCAGTGAAAATATTCCATTCCAGTAAATCTGCATATTCATGCCACAGTAACAGCCTGAAAAAAATAAGAGATGAGGTGCATGTATGTCAATCGCTAAACACAGAAAACATTTTCCATTAAGAAATCATCCCTTTCAAGTATTGGTAAAGCTCTCAACTTTCCCCCTCACCCACAGCTATAGCCATCTTGATTCCATCCATGTGCACATCTTTCACCATATTTGCAAAGTTCATGGACTGGTCTGGTCCCTACTAATGCACAGCAAATCCCACATAGCCATTTTTTTCAAAGTCATTTTATTAACTTGGAATAAAAAGCCATATTTATACCTGTTCAGGGGAGCTCTCACAGGCAGACACCACAGTGTCCTGCTCCATCTCCATTTCCAGCAGCAGTCGCGAAGCAGCAGACATTTTCTAGGAAGTCCAGCATGAAAGTGCCTCTCCCATTTCCCAGGTATTTCCTGCAAGGAGAGGCTGTGCCCCAATCCAGAAGTGCAAACTGCAACAAGCTTGGTGCCCAAAGTGGAAAAAGGGAAGTGTCAACCTTCCAGGCTGGTGCTTTAGGACAGAGAAAGAACTATAAGCTGGGTGGGTGGGTGACTTGTATGCAATCTTGTAGACATGCCCTCAAAATAAATTACACTAAAAATATATTAAAGCTTGGTGCAAAAGATATTTGAAATGTCTTTGAAATTTGTTTGAAATTTCATGTTTGACCACACAAAACTACTAGATGTATCACAGTTTTCCTCTGTCCTTAGAAGAGGAAATATCTGCCTGCTCTGTGCTGTCCAATACTAGCATTTTAAATGACAGTTACAATACAGAAAAACTATTCATGTGCAAGCCTTGATTTTCAGCCTTCTTTACCATTCACAGTCATTTCCTTGTGTGCAACAGGGGTAAAACACCAACCTAACAACTGTTTGTTTTTTTTTTAATACCACTTTTAACATCTTGCCTCTCCTAGCCGTTGGTACAATCTCCCACCACAAAAATGACAGTATTGGGGCAGCAGAGAATCACACACTGTTTTGACAGCCTGCCCTTCTCTTCCAGGCAAAAATGCAACAGATCAAGGAACAAATCAGCATAAATATCACTGCTATTCTCAGAGAAACATTTTCAATGTAAATGGAGCATTTCACTAGAGAGAAACAGTCAAGATATTAAAATATGTAGGAAGGGGGAATTATTTTGGCCACCGAGCATTAAAATTCAACATGTGTGAAAAAAAAAAAAAAAAAAAAAAAAAAAGCAAAAACATTCAATATACAATTGATCAAAACCTTGGGAGTTTGGAAAGATAAATGAAATGTGAAAAGAGTGAAAGGAAGGATGGGAAAATCAGAGGAGAGTTCTGCAGGGAGTACAGTCAGTAAATAACATTCTGGCAGAGAGAAGGACAGCCAGTGCAATCTGAGGTTTAAATGCCTCAGGAATTTTGAGTAGTTGCAAAATTTAACATAGCTATTAAGACAGTATCTGACCTAAATGCACCACTTACATCCTTAAATTGTCTAGTGCTAAAGTAACCTCTATAATTTGTGAACATGAAGGACCAAAGTAAAAATAACACTGACATTTTAATACAATTTTTTAAGTCACAAATAATAAGACTGCTGATTGAGCTAGTCTTTATAAGAAATACAGTGGATCTTGTTTTTATATCATATCAGCTTTGTATAAATGAGTAAAGTCAGGAAGAGAGAGACCATTGTTTCCTTTCATCACCAGAGGTCCATTGCATAGTCTACAAGTTAGTATGGTGGACAAACAAAATGTTTTACACTCTTAGTCTTGCAAATTCTTGTAAGATTGCAACATTTACATTTACAATAAGGACTTCCTCATCTTCAGTGTTTTGAAAGACTTCCGTGGACACATAAGCACTGACAAATAACAAGCCTTTATCAACTGCAGTCTTCCAGTCCCTGTCCATAGTTTTCCTTTACTTCTAAGGAATTCTTTCAAAGAAAATATATAGCAATGAAGCTTGCTCATTTCCTCCAAAGTCATTTCACAGTTCCTCATGTTTTTTTTTCCTCCAGCTAATCTCAATGAAGCAGAATTTTAGATTTGGAGGAACAGATATTTTAAAAATAGACTTCTTTATGCTATCATAATAAAAGCATCTGTCAGATGACTGGTAACTGGTCAGCTGAGGCAGGGAGCTTTGCAAAGCTGTAGGCAGTGCCAGAGGACTCAGTCAAGCTGTTTGTTTGGCAGTTCAGGTGTTTTTCTGCAATAACATTTATTTGTAAGTCATAAAGGCATTTTCTTGTAAATTCTTTCATTGCTGTCTTTGAGATATATTTTTGTAAAGAGTAGTCAGGCTACTTAATTTCTGAGTTGTATTGTTTCTCTGCATATCTCTGTTTTTTAATTTCTGAGACAGTAAGGAGAGGGGTGGGCATTTGAGTTCGAGACATAGATCATAGATTTTCAGCAAGTTGAAAGTTTCAGTTATCTGACTTTTTAAGCCAGACTTGTATATTCATGCTCCTTTTTCCAGAGTTTTGCTTTCTATCTCAACTTACTGTCTTGGGAAAAAATATCCAAATGTAACACTTTTTCATTATTGAGCAATTAGTGAAGCAAGTAAGGAAATGCTCCAAAAAATGTCAAAGGAAAAGAGCAAAAAACAATATTCAGGTTCAGCTATACACATTTCCAAAATGTACTATGTACTAGCTTTTTTCTTTAAATACCTATGTAGCAAAACATGCAAACATTAAGCTTTGAGGTGCTATCATGGGGTTGCTTTATCATTCATTAAATAATTACTTTATTTTTTAGCATATATAAGTTCCAAGAGCCAACAACAATCCAGGGCTAATCAATGTCTTCTACAATTTGTCACTGTTCTTCTGGTTTGGGCAATAACTACAAAATGATTTTTTATTATTTTTTTTTTGCACGTAATCACTAGTCACTGAAGATAACTATTTCCATCACTATAGATTAGTTCCAGGCTAAACAGTTTGTAATAGCACATTTATATGCCTTTGTTCCCCACTGGCAAATGGTACCAGTTCCTTGTGTATAACTGCAGGTAGACTTTAAGAACAAGAGGAATTTTTACTTCTTTTTTTTTTTTTTTCTTTTTCTCAAACTTCAGTAAAATCATCTTGATTTTGAGTCATAAAACTTACTTAAAAAGAGGAAACAGGGAGCTTAACACTCCTTGTCTTGCCAGGAGTAAGGAAGGATAAAGAAGCAAACTTTCACCTCCCTTCCTGTTCCCACAGGTAGGGAAGGATAAGGAACAAGCACCAGCAGAGGAAGCTCTGCTCCAGCCAACAGAGTTCAGCAGGATACAGGAAAAATGGCCTGTGCCAGATATGGGGCTTATGTATAGAATTTCCCCTGGAGCAGTAGGGAAAACAGTGACTTTGGATGAAGTAATAGAATAGTGCAATCCGTTGCTCAAGCTGTATGGCATAACCCATACTAGCTTGGCGTCTGGACATTTCTTCCCATAGAAGAAAGCAGTACATCTTTGTTTCCTTCTACATGAGCACTAAGGGTAAAAAATAAATAAATAAATAAATAAATAAATAAATAACAACCCCTGTGCGCCTTATTAAATTATCGTTTCTCACGTGATATCAAAGCAAGATACAGACTTCTGTCATTTGTGCTTTTTAGTATCATGAACAAATGATTAAAAGCAAGATTTTTCTTGTCTTCTGGAAACACTCATGCTGATTTCTGGAGTGCTGCTGATGTGCACAAGATCTGATCAAAGGTGGTTATGACACAGTATAGCTATGTTCTAGCAGAAGACCTACTGTTACTTCTAACATCACAAAAGCAGTACAAGCAAACAACTGTATGTTCTTGTTCCCTGGAATGTAAGCTAAGTCTTTCCACAGCAATTAATAACTCTTACACTCAAGCAATCCATCTTTAGGTTAATTTCCACTTAAAGATTACAATCAATATAAAATAAATTACTGATTGCTGCCAGGAAATACATTAACAAATCTGTCTCCAAGCAAAAACAGCTCAATGGTTCCAAGTGGAGCAAATTTAGTAACCGTCAGTGATTTGGAAGTTCTCATTAATCAGCTGAGCTGACCCACTAGTAAAGAAGCTTAGTACACACTGAACTGCTCCTGAGCCAGGTCATGGAAACAATACAGGACTATCCAGTGTGTATTTCCAAAAGTGATACTTCAAAAAGAAGTTTCAAGTTGCCACAGGGCAAAATGTATTGCCTCCTCAGATGTTCCTAAAAACAATAGAGCACTTGTTAAACTTAAATGCTCTCCTACCCCAAGGCAAAAAATAGTGACAGATTTAGACACAGCTACAAGGCCAAAGCTGGACTGCAGGAGCAGCAGTGAATTATTTATTTGCTGTTATTTCTTCAGAGATAAATCACAAAAAAATGCTTGCTCCACTGAGATATCACAGGGTGCACACAGGATCAGAACCTCAAGAAAAGGGCATATTATTGTTACAGGATGCAGAATCTGTATGGATATAAATCCTTAGTTATGAGTTGTGACTGTACTAAGAGTCCATGCCCTTATCTTTCTGACTAGCAAAAAGGTATTGACTGTGGAGGAAAAACAGAGAAACCATCCAATCTTTTACATTAGCAGTAGCAGAACATTTCAGCACACAGAACTGGTTAAGACCAAGATTTGCAAGACCAGAGAGGACTGAATTGAATTTTAAGGACCCCCTCCCTTGAGTCCAACTAAATGAAATGAGGTAAAAGTCACAAACAAAAATACAACATAACACACATCAGAAGAGAAATGAGCAACTCATAAGCATCACAGCCCAGACACTGAACAGCTCTATCACTCCGCAAGATCTGCCTGGGGATTTCTGTTCTGACCAGAGATTTACTCCCTTTATGAGCTGTCTAATATGGGCTTAATTTCACGGGCACATTTTGCAATAAACAGCAGCAATCACTCCAAAATATCACAGTTTCACTACTTCTGTTCAATTTCCCATAAAGTGTATTGCCATGTAGGGAAAGAAAGAGCAAAAGCTCCTGAATATATGAGCTTAGTACACATTGCTAGGTCATTCTTCCAGGTAGAAGATAAGAAATGATGGAAGATCCCTGAAAAGCTGCTTGGCAGGCACATCTACTACCTATTGACTTGGATGTTTTTTGTCAGCCGGGTTAAACCACGACATGTTTACACACATTTTCAGCTCCTCCTCTCCTCAGATGTAAAAGCTACATTTTGTGTATGAGAAAAAGGGGGCACAGCAAAGACTGCCAATGCTTCTAGAAATCTTGATCACCATGGGCCCTCTTCACTGTGCCTCTGGGCCTGTAAAACCCCTGCTTGCTTTGCTGCCAGGGAGGAAATAGTCTCCTAATTTTAAAAATTTGATTCTCTGTTTTTTGGCAGAAATTCTCAGCAGTATACAATTCTCCCTTCAATGAGACAAAATGAATTAGCATTAAATGGGGGTTGTAAATTACAGGTCATCAGTATTGGCAGAGAAATTATAGGTGTTCAGCATCACAATATATACTAGAGGTAAACCCAGCCAATTGCTTTAGAAACTCATTATTTAACACTGGTCACAGCTGCAGAGCTATGATGGCTGTGAATATAGCTTCTGTTTATAGTGTACAGGGGCAAGCCCCATGAAATACAACATCAGAAGTAAAACAAATATACAGGATGACTGGGTCAGTGAAGCCATGCTTCATTTGGTTCAACACATTGTTGAAAATAATTTCCATTAAACTATTGATCAGGCATTTTCAAAATATCCCTGAAAAGATCCTGGAGACAGTTGCAAGTGCCTGATGAGAAAGCACAGCTAGTGCTCATCTTCGTGCCATTAAAATCAGCCACAGAAGCAAGACTTGATTGTCTTTTCTCTGGTGTTTTGTTGTCTGGGCTCTGTGACAGCATTTTTTATTCAGTGATTGGAGCCTGCACAGCTGGGGATTCAGGGGGCTTTATGATACAGATCCTCCTTTTCCTTTCAGGCATCCTGGATGTCTGCTCTCCAGCAATCCCTTTGGTGCCAGGGAAGCTCTAATCCAGGTGTCCAGGCAAAGAGGGGAAAAGGAAATTGTTCTTATATTTCCCCTCAGGGGCACAGTTTGCAACGTGCAATCCCTTGCCAAAAGAGGGTCCTTCTGGAGAGTGATGTCCACTCATCCTTCCTGGGTATATTTTTTCACCTCCATTAAGCCCTGCTGCAGAAGTCATTTCTCTCCACCCAAGCATGTGGGATGATGTTCACTAAGGGGGACATCAGCCTCCTCTGTTTCCAGCCTGCTAGAATGCTGAGAACCATGCTGTGCCATGCAGGGCTCCCTGAAAATATTGAAAAGCTTATCTCTTTTTTTACTGAGGGAGAAATTTAGAGCATCATTTTTTATAATTGTTATTGCCCAGCTCCATTTCCTGGCCAGCCCATGCACCCCAGTAGGGCAATGTGCCTCTCGCCAGGAAGAATCAGTTTATTGGAAAATGAAATGAGGATTCTCATTGAATGAGAATACCCATGTCCATCCTCAGAGCTGCTATCTTAATGCATCATTGCCAAGTTTCTTAAACCCCTTCTTGATCTCCTTGTGCAGTTCGTATGCAGTGACCCAGAGGCAGATCCCAAAAGCCCTGGGCTGAATGCAGTGCTGTGCTGTGAGTCTCTTTTGAGGAGGAAAATTGCATCCTTCGCACTTGTTCATGTGCTCTTTAATACAGAGCATCTGAATTTTTATTGAATTTTAGCCTGCGGCTAAGTAGAAAGACATTAAAGACAAACTTCAGTGTTTCACTGTACACTTGATGTTCCACCGTACTTCTGAAATAATTGATTTTCTCTATACCAGATGGACTGCTCTGCCTCTTTGCTTCCTTTCTCCTTTCATATTGATAGGAGCACATGTATTTTGTCTGTTAGTTACTTTATCAATTCAATTTCAATCTTACTTATTTTAAAGTCACCTATGAATATTCTCAGGGAGAGGATTACATGTCTGGACACTGTGCTGGTGCCAATGCATTGCTGTTCTTCACCTGTGGTTCTGCAAGCCCCTTCCAGCATCCTGCTGTGTCTTCCCAGGCAGGCTGCAGAAATATGGACCATGTTCCTGTGACATTTGTTCAAATCTCTGCCTGACGCTGACTGGGCTGAACTGCATGTATTTCCTAAGTAAACTATATTTCAATGAGAACTGCTGTAAGGACAAGGTATTATAGATAATCCCTAAACGTAAAGAGAGATTGTGGCTGCATAACCTGAGTCTATATGAAACACACTTCTCTAAGGAGGTTATATAATGAACAGCAAAACCCTGGGAGAGCAGAAGGTTTTAGCACTTAGCTCACTGCTTTTGCTTCAGAAGAGAAGAGCAGCCTGCCAAAAACTTGTCTGTTTTTTGTTTGTTTGTTTGTTTGTTTTCAGCCGAAGAAGTCTAAGAAACCCTCTCTCCCCACTACTCCTCAGGTAGGAGCTTCCACCAGTGTGGAGCCCTTGTTTAGCCAAAGCAGGACAGAAATCAGCATTGCTGGGGGACCATGCAGGCCTATGGGAACAGGTTTGGCTAGAATCATGGGGTGTATGTTGATGGTCCCACTGTGAAGTGTAGGCAGAGAAGCTTTCTCAGGGTGCCACAACACCCTTGTTGGTGCTATAGATGGGAGGCAGCCTCCAGGCTGTCACCTCCAAGGTAGCTGGGGAGAACAAATGACAGACGGACACACATACACACAGAGGTTGTAGAAAGCTCATAAGGAAACCAAACATACATGTATATTACATATGCTAAATAGCATAATAAATAAAAGTGGCACAGACCACTTCAAGAACTATATGAGTCACTGTGCACTTTGTAGCAATCCCAAATCAATTGTTCTTTGAATACATTTCAGTGGCAGCTACAAATTTATTTGATTTGGATATACATTAGCCCACTTAATTTGTTGTGCTTGGGTTTTGCAGCATGACTCTATGCTGGTGCTGAAAAACACAAAGTCAGTGTCAGAAACAAACAAACAAAATGGTATTAGGAACTGTGCATCCCAGAGGGGAGAGCAGCCGGGCTGCCTCATGCCCTGAGCATCACTGGCAGCTTGCTGATTTGCAAGAAGTGCCGATACTGCTGGAGCATCCATGCACTGCAGGGCAATTTGGTGGTGGTAGATGCAGTGGTCAGCCCAGGCTATGGCCACTCCTGAGCTGCAGTTTAATGTAACTTCCTGCTGCTACAACCACTGCACCTGCTGTTCTCCTTTTACCTGCATGATTTAGCAATGTCGCTCAAGTTTGTTTGTTTCTTTATTTCACCATGAGTGCTATTGTTCTCAGTTATTCTACATGTAGCATGAACATGGAAAATGTGTGAAGGGGGGTTTTAAAAGTTGCTTTTTCATCTGGAACTCAATGGAAGAATGAGAAAAACCATGATCAGACAGAAGAAACATGGAGTTGCTATAAATGAATAGGTGTACCCTTACAAGAGTGGATTTCCAATAAATGTTTGAATACATAGACCTCTGACATCAAACTGCTAAAAATAGTCTATAGCTTTTCTTTTCAATGAGGAGAGTACCTTGTTGCCAGAGGAGACTTCTCTGAAGTTTGAAAGAAAAGGGGAACAAGAGATAGGTGGAAATGTTTTCTCAGCTGGAAGAAGGGAAGGTTGAGGTTAGAGGAAATAGTCTCCCACACCATGGAATATAAAGGTTGAGGTTAGAGGGAATAGTCTCCCACACCATGGAATATAACGACACTTTTCCCTGCTGATATGAACCTGCTGCTTGCCAGCAGTGATAGCAAGCCATGCAGGTATCATTGTCATAGCAAATGCTGTGTCCTCATCAAACCTATCTCATTTTTATTCTCAAACCACCACAACTCCAGGAGTGTCACTGCTAGGAATTTTCTTCTTGTTTTTATGTTGTCTTGCAATTTTCTGTTTTGATTGTTTGTTTTAAGGGTGTTTCTTGATTTAAAGAAAGCTGTAACAATATAAAAAGCAACCTTACATTCAAGAGCAAAACTTTCTTGCTATGTCCCATTTCACCTTTGGAAGAGCAACATTTCTCCCTGCCCAGCTCTGGGAATCCTATCCAGTGACTTCCACAAATATATTGCATAATTCATTTTGTATATTTTATGACTCATTTAATGTGCTTGGAATAAATGAACAGTCAAGGGTCCACACACCAATTCCTTGAAATGTCTGTGATTTAGAATAAAACTATTTTGGTGTAAGAGGAAAAAATAGTATTCCTAAGAAATGAAATGTCACCAAAGAGCTGGACATTGAGGAGGTAAAGAGGGATCTAAGCCCTTCTGCCACTTCCAACATGGGGATAGAAATTACTCCCACTCCTGGGGCAGCACTGGGGGGCTGGCCCCAGTTCACTCTGATACCACTGAGGGTATTCAGGGGGTTTCTGTGAGAACAGGGCTCATACAGAGGAGCTGAGACACTGGGATACTGCATCTATGAAGCTGGGGGGGGGAGGGGGGAGGGAGGGACAGGGAAAGGCAGAGGTCCTCCCCAGGAGCCCCAGGGGAGCTCAGTCCAGATTTGCAGCCTGGGACCTACACAAGCTGCTGCTAGGGCAGGTCTGTGGTTAGCAATGTGCAGCCCAGTGGGAAAACAACATTTGTTTTCATAGTTTGTGGAGATAATTCAAAGCATCCTGAATGAAAAAGATAAAACAGGCAGAATTTTATAAATCTTTAATAATGGTAGGATAGTGTGGCAATTAATGTTGAATGTAACTAGCGTATAAAGCAAAAATGTGTGTCATTTGGGAGATGTGAGCTCTCTGTGACAAGTCCTGCCTCTCACTGACTGCTCCCTGGAGTGACAGCGGTAGAAAACTCTAACTGCTAAATGCAAAAAATAATTAACCCAAACATGAGTGCATGAGCAGTGGGAAGCTGTGGATGGCACAGGAGGCAGCATGTGGGTCAGTGGCAGTGGGAGCCATTTGCTCTCCTTTCTGCTCTGCTTTCGCTCCAGTAAAGAACTGTGTACGCTGCTCAAGCAGAGAGGGTCTGCCAGTGCATGTGTCTCCTCCTTTGAATGCCTGCTGGTCCCTGCCACAGAGCTGTGCTGGCCCAAGGACACAAGGCAGTGTCCTGCATGTTGACTTTGGCCCATGGACGTTTTTACAAGCCACAGGAGGAACAGCTGACACTAAAATCAGCCAAGAAAAGCATCCACACAACAGAGGGGTTATTGCTTGCATGTGAGTGAGTGAGTGAGAAGTGCAAAAAAGCTGCTCCCTTGCAATACCGTGTCTTTCTGAAAAAGTAGGAAATGAAAAGAGACCAAGTGTCCTGACAGAGGAGAAAACATGACTGGCTGGGAAAAAGAAAGCTGTAGGAAGAGGCACAAAAAATGCAGAAGACCAAGGATAACTGCTGTCCTGTGACAGTTTCTGGAGGCGATTGAGCAATGTGATCTACAAAAAATAGCACAGAAGGTCCAGAAAGAGATATTGAAATGCAAGGCAAGGAAGCAGGCAGAGAGGAAATGAAGGTTGAATGCACACACACAGATATGATGCCTGGCATAGCGCAGACAAACAGAAAAAGGTTTACCACAAGACAAATGCACACAGAAACATGAGTGCAGTGTGCAAGCTTCCAGCTTCTGCTCTGAAATATACCTTGGCCTCTCTGAGGCTGCTGCATCTGCCCCACTCATCTCAGGCATGGTCACACCGGTGGCCATGGGCATTAAAGTGCTCTGTTGCCACAGTGGGAACAGTGATCTAATCCAACAGCACTGAGCTGCATCCATATCATTTTGTTATATCAGTTTGAAGTGCTTCATGCGACTCCCATGTCTTCATGATTCTCTGCTCACAGCAGCTTCCCTGCTGGGAGGAGGACAGAACACAGTTGGGGCTGTGCTCTGCTGGTTCCAGGCTTCTGCCTGGAGCCCCCAGGGACCACAGGGAGGAGCCATCCCTTTGCCTTCTTCCATCAGTCTCATATTCAGATTCATCTGAATGTGCACATACTGCCACAGAATATAATTGTATTTACAAGCGTGAATGAATCCCATCAGCTTGGCTTATTATTTCAAAGGGTTTTTGCTTGCTTAATGCTCCATAGTTATTGTCTCTGCTGTAGAAGAGACAAAGCTATTGCTCTGTTCTCAGTCACAGCTATTTATATCTTGTAATAACACTCCTCAGGATACAAGGAAAGGTATGAAACCAATAGTGTAAAATTAGGACAAAGACAAAACCTCCAGGGCCATTCTGCTCAAAAGCTGTCACTAATGCTATCACCTTGCTTTTGTTTTCTCTACTGGATTCCTCCCCTGCAATCTCTCAGGTAGAAGCTCTTCATTTCTGTGTCTTTAAGCTTAATT
The DNA here is from genome assembly GCF_964035555.1 of Netta rufina. NCBI lineage: Eukaryota > Metazoa > Chordata > Aves > Anseriformes > Anatidae > Netta > Netta rufina. The sequence continues at coordinate 13,311,463 of NC_140135.1, forward strand.
CAAATCAAAAGGAGCCTGTGTCTTTGGGGAGATCAGTCCCACATTCAGCACTAGACATGCTGACACTTCCAGGAGGCCAGCGACAATAAACCCTTTAAAAGCCTCTAAAAGCTGGGGAAATCAGTGGTGGCTTTTGGCATCATGAACCAGCAAACACCCCAGTTCTGAATCTGGTCACAGCTCTCTCTGTGTGCGGCTGCTCTCAGCTGGACATGGCTAACCCTCCTGGCCAGTGTGAAGCCACTCACTGGAGGAGATTCCCAAGGGACCAAAGGGGAAATGGACACATGACAATTGCCACATCTGAGCACTTGGCGAGTACATTTTGTGCCTCTTTAAATACTTCCTCTAACTTTAAAATCACTGGCGTGTTTTTTGTTGTTGTTGTTTGTTTTGTTTTGTTTTGTTTTCAGGAGTTTGTTGAGATACTGCATTGCTGCCCTCAGGATGTTTTGCTCTTAATGATTCCAACTGGCTTACAAAACTAAATAGTTAGTGATTTTTTTGGAATTCATATGTGGATGTTATTCCCTTTCAGATGCAATTAAATATCTTCTGCCCATTTCATTGCACATATGCAATTCCTTGTGTGTGTATTTAGATGATTTTTTTTGTGTGTGCTATTAAGCCCATCTGCTAAAATTTCACAAAGATAACATCAGAGGCCCCACTCCTTCAAAGAAATGCTGTGCTTGAAAATGACTCATGTAACCAGATGTGACATAGTGTGTTACATATACTCAGGGATATTTTTATTCTTCACTGTTTTCATCATTGATTTAAGCTTCTATCACATAACCTGGCACTTTGAAACTTCTGCTGGACCTCAATACCACCATACAATGCTCCATCCCACCATATATCTCAGTCTGGGTAAATCAAGGTAACTGCAGGGAGATGTTGCCCTGTGTGCTCTGGGCAGATTGAGCAGCTTTGAGCACAGCTGTGATGCCACCTTCTCTGGTTTTGTTTTGAGAGGTGCCTCTTCTCAAAAGGGAGGAGATGCTTGGGCTGTACTTCAAGGTCTGCCTGGGCTCTACTTCAAGGTCTTCCTGGGCCTGAAGGAAGCCAGTTCAGGCCAGGGGAGATATGGAGACATTCCCAGCCCACCCTCACTTCATGCCTGCCACAGGCTACAGCCCCAGCAGTAGTGACTGATGGCATGTGCCAGCCCTTGAGGACAGCACCAAGAGCTGGGCATCCAACAGCTGCAAAGCTGCTGGCCATGGGGCAACCCCCAGTTCTTTCCCTTTCACTTTTCCCTACACCATTTTTTTTTAGAACAGTCAAAGGGTGATTGAAATTTACATGGCTCCCAAAAAAAATCAATCACTTGATAAGGGAATCAGAAAAATGTCATTTTACAAAACCCAGCCATCATGTAAAGTTTTTAGAAAAACACATCCAAAAACCAAACCAAACAAAAATTAAAAACCTGTCAATATTTCAAACCCCAGCACTTGTGACCAAGAAGCAATTAGTGCAGATGTGCCATACCTTGCCCTGTGTCTGCAAGGAGCATGTCTGGAGCTTTTGCACCCAGGCAGATGCTCTGCTCCTGAACCCACACAGAGCTATTTCATTTCTTCCATCAGCTCAGAGCTGCTGCGTCAGTGCCGGCTTCAGGAAAAGTGTTCATTGTATCTAGACAACAAACATGACTTCTTCAGCAAATATTCGACTAGAAATGTAGACAGCATAATCAAGATAGCCATCTACTGCAGAAAAGGCTTCTGAGGAATTAAGTTACACCCTTTATACGTCACATACCAGATTATAATTCAGTTCCCCCTCGGGGAATTAACATAGAAGCTAATTATTATGTAAACTGCAGGATGTGTGGGAAACTGTCTCTTATCAGCAGCAGTGTTATCCCTGGGAATGAGAAGGCTCCACAGCACCAGTATGCTAGGTCGTCCCTGAAGCCCTGCCGCCCACTGCTCCAGGCTTCTGGATGTTTTGGGGACTAGGGAAGGCAGTGGCTGTGAATGGCTTGGCCTGGGTTTTTCCCTGTTCTAAGCTCCCTGGGGTGGATACAGCAATTTGGTATCGCAGGTCCTCTGCAAAAACACGGATTCTGACACAGCTGTGGTCTAAGGCTAGGTATGCTCCTTGCTGGGGGAGGAAAAAAACTTGCAAGGGCTGGTGATGAGTGCCTGAGAACCTTCCCAGAACCTTGCAGCTGGTTCTAGAGGATGGCAACCCCCAAAGGGAGAGTAATTCACCCCAAGCACAGCTGGCACATCTGTAATCCCCGAGGCGAGAGCTGGAGCAAGCTGTTGCTCTGTAGATAAAGATGAGTCTTTCTCTGCCTGAGCAGCAGCTTCCAAGTTACCAGGCAGGATGTTTTTTTCCCCAGTAATGTTTATTTTTATTTTTATTTTTATTTTTATTTTTATTTTTATTTTTATTTTTATTTTTATTTTTATTTTTATTTCTATTTCTATTTCTATTTCTATTTCTATTTCTATTTTTAGGTTTGATCTGGAAAGGTGTGATTGAGAGATCACAATGAGAAGATGGTGCAGCTTTGCTCTGAGGAAGCTCTGGGAAGCCACTGTGTCTGCACATTGCCAGAAGGACTCAGCTCATGATTTTTTAGTTTAACTTTTTCAGGAGATAATGTGGTGTCTACCAACTCAGTGCTTTCTACTGGAATATCGTGTGAAACACTTTCTTCCTACCAAGAAGCAAGATATTTCATTTTGTGCTAGCTCTTAGAGATTTGACATCTGTCATTCTGCAGAATTATGTCAAAAACTTTTCCAACATCCTCTGGCTGAGCCATCATGTCAAGAGCTGTGTGTCCCCACACCTGCCAGGGGCTGTGTCCTATGAGAAGGATGCAGGCAGGAGGCCCCAAGCTGCCTCTACATGGACATGAGCAAGTACATGATGCACTGAGCAAATACCTGGCCATGTTTACAGAGCAAGGATAAACTTTTAGACTGACTGATGGTTAAGAAGGTGCCTGGCACCCTAGGGCAGGTCTGGACTTGAGTTTTTATGTGACACCTCCCTGGGCATCATGGCAATGCAGGCAGCCCCAGCAGTGCTGCACTGACCCAAAGTAAAATGTTTTGGCATTTCCAGTTTATTCTTTATTCTTATTATTATAACTTTCCATTTAAAAAAGACTTGATACATACACCCTGTGTCCTGATCCGGGGCACAACAATACATCAAGCTGTTGGCCTCTCCACAGGCTTCTCCCATCACTGCTGACCTTTGCTAAACAAAGCTTTGCCCGAACATCGAGTCCTGAAACAAGTTCCTGGCTGGCATGAGGCTGCTCATGCTGAAGGTGCAAACAGGTTTCAGCTCTGCCAGCAGACAATGCAGCCCAGGATGTGGTGGCAGCAAGGACTGATGGTATCAGCTCTCCAGGACATCTAGAAAAGGGTACATTTCTACACCACAAGTTTACAGAAAGTCTCTGGGTCGTGCTGCTTCTGCTTCCTTACTTCTGGATTTCTGAAGTCACTCTGCAGAGTTGCCTTTGTCTTATCTACAGACAGGTACAATTTGTGGTTCTTTATTGCTAGTGTTGGCCCACAGTGAATAAACAGCAAAAGTCACATTAACATTTTCCCACAATAGTCTGCTTGTGAGCCAAGGCTGCAGAGTTATCTGCATCAGTGCAGTGGTAAGTCCCTGAAACCAGAGCCCTGACATTTTCTCAGATTAGGACCACGATACCCAGCCCCCATGAAATTCTTACACAGCCATCAGCTATGCAGAGGCCTGGCAAGCTATTAATTGAACACTTATTTGAACAGCTTAATTCAAGTTGGACCTAAATTCAGTGCCGAGGGCACCTACAAGGAAGGCGAGCGACTCCTTGCTGCTCCTGGTTCATTCCATCTGAGGGGTCACAAACGGGGTCCACACCCAGCACCCAGCAAACACTGAATACTGATGAATTCCACTAAGACAGCTGTCAGTGCTTTCCACCCTGTATAAATAATAAATGCAATAATAACCCTGGCCTGAATTTCCCCCTTAAAGTCCAGAGGAAGCTGAAATGAAGTTCAAATAAATTGAATCTGCTTGCTCCCTTTTGGTGATGAACTTGACGTTGATGAAAGTGAACTATTTTTAGTGCTAGCTAGAGGCACAAGCATATGGCTGGCAAAGCACAGAGAATGTTTCCCTGCCCTGCCAGTGCATCCAGCTGGGATCTGCACTGCCTCAGTGCAAATGATGGCACAAACCTCAACACTGTTATGCAGCTGTGCTCAGCTGTGCCCCTTTTCCTTTAAAGAGCACTGGCAAGCAGGGACCATGGCTGGGGAAGGGGCAGCCCCCTTCCAGCTGCATGCTTGAACAAGAGGAGATCAGTGTCCCAGCCTCCCCTGCCAGCACCAACACTGAGTGCTCCCCTGAAGCCCCTGTGGCTGCTTGGCAATGCTCTCCTGTGCCTCTTTCACATGGAGGAGCTCTTTTCAGCCCAGATCCCCCAGGGGGGTGCCTGTCCTGCTTCACCCGTGCTGGGGGTGACATCACTGCATCCAACATTGGGGTGCTGGCATGTGAGCCACCAGAAACAACCTGGACACACTGCTTTTCTGCCTTGAGACAGCTAATGGAAATGCTCTTGGTGCCACTACATTGCTGACATTGCAATGTGCTGGAGAAAGAGGAGAAGTCATCTCCCTTAGGTTCAGGGTCATCCTCAGTTGCATGAGCTGGAAATTGGCTCTTGCTGCATGTCCTGTGCCTCAGACCATAATGGTGGGGGGACGGGGACGCTTGTATGGGGGCTCTGCAGAAACAGCCTCTATCTAAGTGCTCCAAGGGCTGCTGATGATTTCAGCTTTACTTATTGTAATGTGTCCTTTACCATGGTCGTTTGTCTTGTTCTTTAAAGGCTACAGTCTGACATTTGAGTTTTGCTGGATTTAGCATTGCTTGTGAGCATAAAGGTTCTGCCTGCTTAAATAAAGTTTTATCCCAAATGTTATTTACACTTTTCCGTTCTCTCCTCACCAAATGTCAATATTTGCTTTTAATGCAGGCTGGCAGGGCACCTCATGCTTGCTGCTGAATAGCAGTGCAGACTGCGCCCACTCAGCCTGTGTTTCTGAGCCCCCAGCAGCAGCTTGTGGGGGCCACGTGCCCTGGGAAGAGGCAGTGGGATGGCCAGGCTGCCCACAACATGCAGCTGCAGCTTCTCTGGGAAGGGTCTGGCTCCTTTATTTCAAGATTCATATAGATAGCTACTCGTTGGGCCTTTTATACACAGATGTTATCTCTTAAAATGTTTTCTTCTGTTCTTTGATATATTTCTTTGTGTCTTTGTCCTACATGCATGGAGTATATCTGCCTGGGGATGTATACACTGTCCCAGAAAAGGCAAGTCTGTATCTACGGGCTTCATAGAATTAGATGCTGACTTTGCTGTTGGAATAACAAATGAGGGGTTGTAATCAGCAAGGAAGCAGGATTCTCTCTTGTGTTTCCAAGTACAATCCAAGGCATGCACAGACTGCAGGGAAGGAGTAGGGCTGCATTGGAGGCAATGGCCCTGATGGGCAGTGGGAGCAGCAAGGGTGAAGCAGGGTCCCTGCCCACAGTAGCTGCTGGATCCAGGCCAGCACATGAAGGGACAGGTGCATGGCTTTCCCCGCCGAATGGCATAGCTGGGGCATTGCTCCAAGGGCTTTCTTCTATCCCGCTCACAAGGTTTTACGTCTAAAAGCAGTGATGGCTGTGACACCTGAGAAGCAATATAAAAACAGAGATAAACCATACTGAAAGTGATCTTCCACATAATGGAGGTTAGTTGGTCTCTTTGTGCGCCAGAGTCTCAATTACAACCATGTACAGAGGTCCTTCAGTTACAGTGAACTCCTCTGAACTCACAGGAGTTAATCTATTTAAATTACTCTGCCCTGCTGTAGGACACTGGACAGGCTCTGAATGTCAGAGCTAAGGCCTCCTCACGTAAACCCTGTGCTGAGGACAGTCAGTGGATTTACCACTGACAATTGCCTGCATGCTTATCATGGATGGGCATCTGTTCTGCAATGTTATCTGGGAGATCTGGAGGCTGTGATCATTGCAAGACTGCTAGTGTTTTAGTTATGCATTTGCTGTCATTAATGACAGCAGTTGATAAAAATGCAATTATAAAAATAAGGCATAAGAAGTATCTCGCAGAGAATTCCCATGGCTCAGCCCACTTGCCCTTATCCCTGGAAATCCTTGCAGGATTTACGGCGCAATAGCAGTGCCCATTCTTCTGACCCATCATCGCCCTCCAAGCACTGTGCCAGGTAGGAGCAACCCTCCATGGCTTTGCAAACTGCCTTCCAAATCACACAAAAAGCCAGCAGTCTGCTTGCCAAAAGGAGCAGGCTCGCGGGGTTGATGCTGCTTTGGCTCTCAAGGCAGAATGACTCTGCGGGGAATCTGGCAGCAGAAATCCCCCCTGCCTGCAGCATGACTCTTGCGTTCATGCACACACAGTCCCCCACAGCAGTGCCATCTGCATGTTGTGGTGCCGTGGCAACACCCAGACCCGGGTGGCAGGAGTGGAGAGAAGTCCATGGGTGCCATCCTTGGTGCAGCACCCAGTTCTGGACCCTCCTGCCCAAGGGCTGCTTTGCTCCAGTGCCAAGCAAGAGGGGAGCTGCATCTCCACTGCACCAAATTGCATTTCTTCCCCCACAGCAGTAGGTTTTTCCAAGTCATTACTGCAGAAGCAGCGGTGCTTTTCTGTTATACCAGAATTACATTTCACTCCTGCCTGAGGAAGTGCGTAGTGAAATGTTGTTTGCTCTGCTTTAGGAAATTCTGAGGGGAGATAAGCACCAGCCAGCAAGCTAAGCAATACAGCAAGCTCTTTCCACTAGACACAGGCCTGTGCTGAGATCTGTTCAATGAATCGGTGTTCTTCCCGGAGACCTTATGAAACCAGATTCCTTTAATTCTGTGGCATTCAGGATGCAGAGCTAAACTCGCAGGAGTTGATCTATCTAAATTGCTCTGTGATTTATATTCAAGAAAACTGAGCTAAACTCATAAGAGTTAATGCATTTAAATTGATTTTGTCTTTCAGCCTTTCTGAAACACCTGTGCAGGAGAGCTCATGGGCTTTTGACATTTCTAAGTTAAGAAAGAGAGCAGCCAAGCCAAATCATGTATGGAAAAGGGAGGACCAAAGTCTGCCTTATTGCAAACACACTGAATCTGGTATTTCAATTGGTACCCCAAAACCAAGCTGCTGGAAATGAGCTGGAAAAATTCACCAGGGTCCTACATCTTGCAATAAAAGGAGAGAGGATCAAAGTAACCCCTGAGAGCTGCCACAGAGATGAACAAGCAGATGGGTCCCAAAGGAGTGAACACATCCAAACTCATATCTCATGCAGAGGCTTCGAGTTAGTTGCTTTTTCCATCCCCTGGAGGGAGACATGATCCATTTTCCCTTAAGGATGGTTCTAGCTATTGGATACCACAACAGAACATGTTCTCATTCCCCTTGCAGTATCAAACCCAGGGGAACCAGCATCCCTAAAGCCACCAGCAGAGTTTGAAACAGGGGCCCCACCACTACGGCTGCAGGGGCCTTGCACTCCTGCCCCATGCCCATGTGCTTGGGCATTGCACACATTCACCAGGGGCTGCCCCTGAGCCCCACCGGTCACCTGCTCTCTGCAGCTTCACTGAGCTGCGCTGCTTTGAAGTAAAACCAAGGGAATTTCTGCCAGACAAAACACTCTTCCCCCCCTCCCTCTTTTTTTCTTTTTTTTTTTTCCTTTTTTTTTTTTTCTTTTTTTTCCTTTTCTCTTTTTTTTTTTTTTCCTAGAACCCAGTTTACTTTTTGCCTCTTTGAGAGGTCCTTGCTCTGGGGAATCCCTCGCAGACCTGCGCTCACCAGGAGTTCACCGACTTCTGGGAAAGACAAAAAAATAATACATATATATATATATGGCAAGACACACTCATTTGTTGCAATTTGGCTGATTTTCCTCAAACAACCCAAACCCTGGCGGCGGGAGCCCTGCCCGCTGCGGGCTGTGCGCACTGCGGGGACCCAGCGCCACCGTCTGGGGACGCGTCCGGAGCCGCCCCGGCCCCGGCAGCCCCCCCGACCCCCGCCGGATGGTCCTTTGCTTCCCTTCTCCAGCATCCCTCATCTCCCCGTTTTGGGGCACTTTTGGCAGGGCGCAAGGCACCCCGTTGCATTGCCTGTGCCCCACTGCAGGGAGAGCACTGAGCTGGTTGCTCTGCATTCGCTGGGCTGTGGTTGTTCCAAACCCCTGAGCTGCCACGTGCGCTGCGGTGGCCCAGGGACAGATGCAGGGGTATTAAGGACAATCATGCCTTTAATCACAGCCACGTTCTCCCTGCCAGGTCTGACGCTGCAGCCTGGTCCTGTCAGCACCAATGTCCCCCCGCAGCCAGTGAGCCTGGATGCTGCCCATCGCTCTTGGCATGGATGTTGCTTCCTCTGGTGATGCATGGGCAATGCTGGCAGTGTCCAGGTGCACCCCAGCCTTGGCAGCAGGACACTGGCAACCAGTAAATAGCATTTAGTTGCAGGTGTGTTTGCTGACTGCTCTGTAATCCTATGTGGTCAGTGAAACACAGGTTATATTCTTCTTCCTAGGGAGTGAGATTGTGCTCACAAACAAGTGCAAGGTTGGTTTTCTGGTGTGTTGTCTTCACAGGGCACTGAGATAGCAATAACGGACTTTGCTTTGCACCCTGATTTTCCAACTTAGATGAAAAGGGCTCTGTAAGAGCAGGATATGGATGCTTTTTCAGGAAAGGACATTGTGAGCAGCTGACATAACTCAGAGCAGCCCTGTGATGCACATCCTGGCACAGAACCAGAGCTATGACAGTCAGGCAAGGACTTTAACTTTAGGCCACAAGGTGCCTCTGTGCTTCATTTTCTTCTGTAGAAGGATATTTGCCAGTCATTGCAGACAGCTGCACCATGCTGCTGTGATGATACCCCACAAAACACACAGCAGGAGCAATATCTGCAACCTTTACACACCTGGTATTATACCCCTCACATACACTTATCACAGCACCCTTTGCCGTGCTGCCTCCAATCCTTACTCCATCCCCTCTTTGCTGGGACCATGCCCAGCACTTTCCCTAAATGAGCTGCCCCCTGGACAGCCCTTGATCAGAACTCTCCAACCTCCATTTCTCCCATATCCACTGCCCTGAGACTGCTCAAGCCCCCCACTCAGGCTCTCACTAACATTCAGTGCTGGACACTCTCCTGCAGCACTTTTTTCCACCTGTTCCATCCCACTGACAGTGCTGACATCTCCAGGCCTTCTGCAGGAAAGGTGTTCTCCAGGATCAGGTGCTCTGCAGGTGGTGGCCCTTTGTTCCTTTTGCTGAAAAAGCAGCATGCACAAAACACACGGGGGACAGCAGAGCCTCAGATCATGCCAGATGGTTGCCATTTATCCAAAATATTTGTTTGAATGAAGCTATTTCAAGAAGTGTATTAACAGATTAACAGATTAAGATTCTTAAATCTTCTGTCCTTTCAGGTTAAAAATACTGACCATTTTTGAGACTTGTCCTGAAAAACTCTATAATTTTATTTGGCTTGATCTCTTTTCACATTAAATATTTGTTAGTTTGTTTGTTTGCTTGTTTCTTCATCATCTCCAGCTAAAGGGAATCATCACAGCAGGAAAGACACTACTGCAAAGGAAACTTCACAGGAGCAGCAAGACTTTCTGCAGAAGAGACCTGCCAAAGACTGCAAAACTACCAGAACAATACTTGTACAAACAGATATTCTGAGAGCAAATTATTGTATAACTTTAGTAACATGCCACGGATGTGAGTACTTAATATCTGCTTATAAAAGACTCCGCTTGCTATTTATTGCCCCTTCCAGGATTAGCTGAGGAAGGAAATGGGAAATTTTACTCTCTGGCATGTCATGAATGTGTCTGAGATGCTGAGGAGGAAATGGAGCTGGGACCAGCGGAGAACAGCGCTTTCCAGCTAAGCTCCACGGGGTGTTTTGCTTTGCATTACAATGCCAGAAAGGTCCAAGTCACACATAACCATCCAACCTTCCCTACAACAGGGGCAGCACCTTTCCTCTGACTGCTGATGGTCTGTGTCAGGAGAGAGGAGGCTTTAAAAAACTTCTTCACTACTTGGATGAGAGTTTAAAACCAAACCAGAGCAGCAGGGAGCATTTCTGCTGCTTCCTACCGTAGCTGCCAACCACTGCCCAGCCACTAGCTCAGATGTGCCACATTGTCCCCAAAACCCATCAGTGGTGCATCCCTCACCCTTTTGGTGAAGGTCACTGTTGTCCTGCACACTGGGACATGACAAGAGGAGGGTCAAGCACATGTCCTTCCTGCTGAAGAAGGCATTTCCCTCCTGTGCTAAATATGGGGGCAGACATAAATTCTTCCCAGGGTCAGTGGTGGCATGGGAAAACTCAGAGGAGGCTTTTCCTTAGCCTCTTCCTACAGCCACTTCCCTCACACTGCCGACAGAGCCAGAGCTAACACAATACAGGGGCTGGAATTTAGCACCCCACTGTTTGAGGGAGGTTAGTTTTCCCAAAAAGGCTTACCTGAGAGCATGCATTGCCTCCAGGCTGCCTCCAGGCAGGGGACACAGTGTGCAGTCACAACCACAGGGTTCTGGGCATCCTCCCTGGGGTGCACACCCCCAGCTCTAAGCTACAGGAGCATGGGGACACAGCAGGAGCTGCTTCTTTCCAGTAGAAAGCTGGCTCTGAAGTAAGTTACATTGCCTTTATTGTTCCTTGGCTCCAGCCTTTAAAAGTTCAAACTGTTTTTGTTTTTCCTGGTGTTAGTCATGCACACAGATTGGGAGTCCAACCTGTAATTCTGGCTTTGCTGCTGCTATAAAACATTCACACTGTGCTGCTCTAAACCAGGAGCAGAAACCTTTAATTTAATTCCACTAGAGAAGTTTAATCTAGGACTATGACATTTCAATTACTTAGTAATGCATATTTAACATTTAGCTGTACACGTCTAAAATTAAACCAAGGAAAAATGTTGTATATAAGCAACTGTAAGGATTTTATTTAAAGCCAGTAAAAGTTGTAAATTTAGAACAAAGATCTAAACAAAGACATTTAAAGTAAACACTTTTGCTTGTTAGGCTGCATGATTTATAGAGCTCTATTCAAAACAAAATGGCTGAGATTTCCATTTCTCCCTGTTTTTTGAATTTTTGGCTGATGGGGACAGAAAAGTTCAAAATATCGTAAGTTACCCCTGAATGGGAAAACCATTTCTGCACCGTGTGGGTCCCAGCATGGAGAACACAGATGTTCCTCATCTCCAGGGCTTGGTGCAGCGATACAGGAAACCGCTCAGGTTTGTTCTGATCGATGCTGAGGGCTGGGTGTGCTGGTTTGCAGTCTAGCAGTCCATAAAATAATGGGATAAGCAATGTGCTGGTACTTTTGACTCTTCCACAGAGAATACAGGCTTATTGCTCCCCAGTTTGACTTTGTCTCCTGGTATCTATAGGTCTCCTCTTGCTTTTCAGGTGGGTTTTGAGTTCTCAGGGGTGTTTCCCCATGCCACGTTTTAGTGGGGATGCTGGTCCAGTGTGGCAGCTCATCCAGAGCTTGGCATTGACATACTGCATATATATATAAGAAGTATATGAAGTGCTTGACAGTTTGGCTTTCTCAAATGGTGTCATTAAGAAATATCTTCAATTTTATGTTCTTTAACATCACTGCTTTCTGCAACCCCATAGATGGTTGTTTATTGCCTGCTTCCAGAGAAGTTTCTATTCCTCCATAACATAAGCACAATAAATCAAGTTCTTTTTAGCACAGCCTCCAGAGTTCCTTGAGCAGTTTCAGTTCCACAGGCCCATAGCTTGACTCAAATCAGCAAATGGATAGATAGTCTTTCCCAGTCAATCTCTGTTTCTACCCAAAAGTTATTGGTGGATATTGAGTGGTTTCGATTCTACCAGGGATCTCCAGCCTCTGGTGTAGCCCCTCTGAGCAGGGTGTTGCAGGGCAAGCAGAGGCAGTCTTGTGAAGGGATGCAAGACACAGACTCCTGAAGGCTCTTGAACAGGAGATGTTTATTGCCCTTTTTCACTACTACATATACTTTCCCTGTAGCCCCACGCACTGTCCACATGCCTGAATCTGTCACACAATTGGTTAGAGACCCTCAAACATGTGCCTCAAGCCAGCCAGCAACTGGCCACTGCCCAAAGCTCATCTTTAACACTGTAGCCAATTTACTTTATCACAACCTTTTTCAAGGTTTTGTTTCTACCGCTTGTTTCCTCATTATCTCTAACTCAGGGACATGTGAAACAGCACGGAGCCACCTGCAAATTCCTTTCCCACAGTCTTGGAGGTCTGGGGTGGTGCTAGAATTGAAGAACAGCAAAGGAAACCCAGGGAAAAAGGAAGAAATCCTGCTGGGCTGCAGCAGTTTGGAAACAGCCCTGTGGAAGCAGTTGCTTGGGGTGAGAAACAGAGCTTCCCCACCTGGGCTTGTGCATGCACACTGACCCATCACGGGCAGGATACAGCTGGGTTTCTGCACTTCCTAAATATTTTGGGAACCATTATTATTTTCTAATTTAAATGAAGTTGCAGGAAATTAAGGGAGGTGAGAATGAAAGTGCAGGTGTCAGCAAAGGAGGTGTTTTGTTGTTTCTCAACCAGGCACAGCAGGGACCTGGAGCTGCTGGCTAAGCCACAGCAATGCCAACACTAGGTTCGTGGAACTGCTTTTTACAAGTGACCACTGACGACTCTATTAGCTTCCACAGCAGGTTTCAACACCTGTAGAAGGAAGAAGATTTGTTTCCACTAATAACACATTCCCTGCTAGCAATGTAGAATAAGTTAAATACTGTGAGCTTTGTCTTAGAATAAAGGCTATAGGCCACATAGTGCCCTTTTAAAGCTCAGATGTGATGTTTGTACTAAACTTATCAGTGGTGAAATAGGCAGGTTGCCCTCCTGGCTGCCAGAGCATGCAATGAGGCTAAACATGGTTCTCAGCAGTCTTTAGAGGAAAAGTAAATACTGACTCTCATTAAATATAATAACATATAATAACCTGATATTCATTTACTTAATGCTCATGCTATTAATAGGTGATATTGACCTAAATGTCTGAATAGCCTTATCCAATGTTCTATCATCTACCATTAATCCTTATCAGCTTTGTGGTCATGTTCAGAGATCTCCCTTGGGTATGTTTCCTGGACACTAGTAAACAAATAAATTGCTTCTGCTGGCTGTAATTAAAAAAAAAAAAAAAAAAAAAAAAAAAAAAAAAAAAAACACACAAGCAAACAAGATTTCCAGCAGTAAAAGGGGACCTTGCACTATCCTTCAAACAAAGTGCAGTGGCAGAATAAGGCTCTCTTCCTGCTGGCAAGGAAAAAGCAGAAAAGAGAATGTGAGATCAATACAAACCAGATGCAGTGCAGTCCCTGGGGTGCCCTGCCATTTCCACAGCAAATACTTTTCTGGGCAGGGAGGGCTCTGTCTTATTTTTCTTGGGCACTTCTGCCTTCCATTGCTGTTATTCAAGTTTTACTTGCACCCCTCTCTGCCACCCTTCATGGACAGCTCTTTGCTATCAGCTGCTTTTCCCTGTCTTTCTCTGTCCTCTGCCAGTATTACTTCTTACACCAGGGAGTACAGCTCCCCTCCAGGAACAGGACAGGTGATTCAGTGAGTGGAGCTTTGGTGGATTCTTTCCAAACACCATAAAAGCCGCAAAGGCCCATTTCAGACTGTTCTCCCACATCTGACTAGACAAGTTTGCAGATATTCACCATGTGTTCTTTCTGGGCACTGGAGAGAGCAGCAATTTAATTCCCTCTGGGAGATGGAGTCTATCGAGAGAAAAAGCAGCAGAACAAGCCACTGGAAGTAAACAGTAATTATCATCAGAAGCACAGATATATATAAACTGGGGTTAAACTAATACTAAGGTTGAGGCAGAAAACCATGAAACCAGGAGAATTAATGCTAGGGCTGCCATGGCAACCCTGACTTACTCTGGCGTGGTTGGGTGTTGCAGCATTTCTCCAGGACCTCCCAGCAAGTGCCAATGTTTAGCAGTCATGGACGTTTTTGGACAGGTAACAGAGCTGCTGGAGAAAGTGGCTGGTGCATTTGTGTAAAAGGATGCAAGTTCTGATGGAAGATCTGGAAACACAGTTTTGCATCAGTAGACCCAGGCTCATGAGTTAGGTAGCATATGAAATCTTGAACCCCCAGCCCAAGCAAGACATTACACCAGCAGAAGCTGATGAGTCAGGAAAGCAAAAGCTTTAGCAGTGAAACTTGGAAAAATGAAACCCCAGCTGCAAGTCCAAATCAGAGTCAGCTCCAGCACTAGTCCTGTTGACAGAGCTGCTAACTTCCAGTTCCCTCCCTGGCCAGCAGATATCTCTGTGCAACAGAAACAACTTCATTTTCCTCTAAGTAATATTCCTTATGGCCATTCTTAGTGTGACTCAGAGTCGTGGTCGCAATTGTTCTGTGGAGGAAAGGAGTCTACAGATTAATAGTTGATAAAATCCTAGTTTAAGAAACATTTGATAAAATCCTAAGTTTAAAAACCATTCAAACTGCTGGTTGTAGCCCAGGGAAGCCTGGGCTCTCCTTGAGGCTCAGCAGAGGCTTTGTCCAGGCATGTGCCCTGTGGGCTATTACACACAGATGTGATGACCATGAACTAGAGATGTTTTTTTTTGTAGTGACAAGCTTTGTGTTAATGGCATATATAAAGTTATAACTTCCAGATACCATAATACTTTGTGGCATTATTATACCTTTCAAGATCTAACTGATTTTTGTGAATGTTTTAAGAGAACATCTACTTTGGTTTAAATTTCTGTTCAATGCAGAAAATGTATGCAAGGTAATCAATTCACCATAATGTTATTACCTTTTCTATTTCTACTTTCTCTTTCAAATATAAGAAGGGTCTGTAAAGCGATGTTAGTAAAAGCTACTTATTTGTTTCTGATTCAACACTTAGATTAATTTTGGATCCTTTTTTGATCTTCACAAGTAGCTAATTATCTTTTCAAACCTGACAAAATTCAGTTCAAAGGGAGCTGCTTACAATTCTGCCTTAGAAGAATAGTGAATGCACCTTCTTTTACTGTGGATTGCTTTCATCGTGACTTTTGATGAGCTACAATGAAGAACAAAAGCAAATCTCTAGAGGAAATCATGGCTCCGCTATACAGTGAGGCACCAACTCTGATTCATATTAGCAGTACGCTTCTAGGCACTTAAAGATGGAACACAGAGCAAACAAAAGTGTAACAATTGTGTATGAAAGCATACGCATCCACTGAACATCTTCAGACAAAAATAAAAAAAAAAATAAATAAAAACGACACAAAAACGTGGAAATTTGGAGGATGGAGCATTTGCATTGGCAAAGGCTGAGACACAACTCATCTGCACATGCAGAAATTGTCAGTATGCCAGGAAGAATGAATAAAGAGCATGTCTATGTAATTAAATTGGTTTATTTGTGAGAGCAGATGATGTAGCACAAGTCAGAGCAGCAGGAAAGTTCTCTGAATACAAATCTATGCACAGTGAGTTTCAGGAGGGCACCTCAGGTGGCACCTGGGGCATTCTCAACCATTTCTTATTCCATTCAGCAGGCACCCAGTTTACACTTCACCTTCAGTTTAGTAGTTGTGCTGTGTCCTGTTTTTTATTTTGGATAGCTCCCCTCAAAAATAACAAGGTTATTTCTCTTCCAACAAACCAGCTTGATGCTCTGGGTCTGGAAGCTAGGGGAAAACCTCAGATGTTGCCAGTTTTGCTCAGCTCCAGGCACCACATCCTCATGCTTGTGGGATGGACATAAGCATCTTGTTGTCAGAGCACCTTTTCCTCTTAATCACGTCGGGAAAAAATCCCATCCATCCTGGGACAATATTTTCCAGAGGAACTCTTCTGTATTTCACAGACAGGGTTATTTTCTTTCCTACAGTGTGACCAGTGCTGAGCACTTTCCATGTTCCCAGGAAGGAAAAGCTTTTGCTACCGCATGATCCCTGCATGAATGCAAACCTGTTCATTGCTGCTAGATTAAGCAGATCAAGCACGACAGCCTTGCAGTGTGGCTTTAGTGATCAGTAGCCGGCAGATGCCACTGTCTCTTTCCACACCCATCACACACAGCAGCAGCCACAGCCACCATCGCCTTATCTCCCTTGCCCCACCTTCTTCAGCATTGTGTTTGATGTATTTTTGTCAGTTTGCAGTGATCTCATTTGCTGTTTATGAGTGTTTAGTTGCTGTTGTCACCTGGACATCTGGAGAGGGCTGTCTGGGTGCCCTCAGCTGGGTATGACATGTTTCCCAGCACAGTTTTTCTCCTCCTCCATACCTGGAGGCAGGTGTTGGACCACATTCCATCAGTCGCCCTCATATTTGCATTTCTCAGCATGTTACTCCATCCCTCACAGGATGATTTGAGTTCACCCATCATGTCTGGGCTCCCTGCTCCCAAGCATCCTCCCTCCTTGCTCCAATGTCCCTCATATCCTCTCATTGCTGACACTCTCCCAAAGCGGATCCCTTCTTGTCACCTTCCCACCACCCCTGCTAGCTCTCCTGCACCATTTTGGGTGGTGGCAATTTTGGAAGGCTCTTCCGCAGCCTGCAGCAATGGGTAGATCCGTGCCCTGGGATGACAGTGCAGCATGTCTGCTAGACATCCACCTGGTACCATGGCAAGAAAAAAAGCAAAGGAAAGCACACAGAGGTATAAGTGATAGAAATTCAGACCAGAACACACCTCTGAATGCCAGCCCACGCTGTGCACAAGCAGTGATTGGGTGGATGTAGTTGGGACACAGCTCCTTGTGGCTTGCTCAGCCTCTGCTGCATATTGCATTGTGCTGCCTTGCTCCCCAGTATGCTTTTTGGGCACGTTAGCTGTAACAGAACACTGTGTGCATGTCTATGCATGTGTGCATGTGTGTGCCCTGACACATCTGCACACACAAACAGGTTCAGGGTGTCATTTACCACAGCAGGAGCCACAGGGCGCCACTCACCACAGACCCCAGGCTGTTGTTAGCTCTGTGCAAGGTTAAAACTTCCGCGGATGGACTGCCATTGGCGTAAAGCTGCCTGTGCAACACAGCTGTGACCCAAACTCCCCAGTGAGCCCTGTCACCAGACTGGTGCAGGGGCCAGCTGCTGCCACATGACGGCTGCCCAAGCGGCGGCAGTGAGTCAGCAGCGGTTTGCAGTGCTGGGAAGAAGCACTGTTCTCACAAAGGGAACCAGAAATCATAATTTACATCAATGGGCTGTCAAGCGAGTTGGCAAAGATAGATCCTCCTCCCGTGTGTATGTGTGTGTGTGCAAGGTATGCAGCTTTTCCTGTTTTCCTGCTCCGCTTAGACCAGCACAGGCTTGATGCTCAGGACTTTAACCCAGAGCGATTCATCCTCTTTCAACTGACCATTGATGCCATCCCCAAGCCACATCACAGCTCCACACAGACATCACCTCTGGTCATCTTTGTCTCTCTTACTCTCACCAAATGCCATAACCCAGGGGAACATGGTTATGCAGACAAGCATCTCCAAGCCCTGCGATCAGATGCAGGAGACCTTAGTGTGATTGTTGGGTCAGTCACATGTTCTGGGCTTGACTTTGATCTCTCCTCCCTATGGGTGACATGGAACCATAGGACCCTTGCCTCTCCCTGCACGGATAGGGTAGACAGAAGATCCCCTGCTGGCTGTGCTGTGGGTGGAACCCGTTCCAGCTTTGTTCTGAAAGTACTTCTTGCCCTTGTTTTTTTAAAGCAATGAAAGTAATAATTTTGCTTTAACTGTTTATGCCCCTAGTTGACTAGATGGATTGGGAGACAGGTGATAATTTGCAAAAGCTTTGAATCTACCTTATATCTGTCTGCAGTAGGTATCTTAAGATTTAGTGAGAGCAAGACCTATCTTCCAGCATAAGCACTGCTAGCACATGAGCTAGGAAACAACTGAGAGAGACTCCTGTGCTTTCTGGGCCTCTAACCTAGGAAAGCAGCAGCACGCTCACTGAAGCAGACACAACCCTTTCTGCTAGAAGTCAGGCTGGCAGTGGCCAAATGCTGGGAAACTTCCAGCTGCCAGTGGTGCTTTTGGTAGGATGGTCCTGCTGACACCCCGGGGTGCTGGGGACAGGCTGACACATGAGCCTAATTTATGGAAGTCCCTGGGGGAAGTTCACATCTAAGCCAAAGGGGAAAAAAAATCACTGTAAGCTCAGGAAGGGAGCAGGCAGGTGGGGCTGCAGCAACGGGTATGCAGCTCAGCCATGGGGCACAGAGATGCACTGGGACCAGCCTGTGCTCACCCAGCTATGAAACACATAGACTGCCTGCCTAGCAGTACATAGAAACCAGAAAGTAATTCAAGCTTTGACAGTGGGGTGAATTTTCTATTATTTTATGTTAGAAAATCCTGGCAAATGAACTGTCTGCTATGCCAAAGAATTTGCATTTTTAGCTCCTCTTCCTCTTAGGAGCCTGAGGCTTTTGGGAGAACTTTTTCTAGGCTCAGGGGCCATATTGGGTACAAAATTGAGGATCTAGCATCCCACTTCTCACAAAAGTGTCTGTCATGGCCTCTTCCAAGCCACAGCATGTCACATTTCATTCAAGCATGCTAGGCACATCCATGCCAAGGTGAGACAAACCCTTGTTAACTCCCATCAACGCTGACACTGTCCCAGTGTTCATCCCTGCCTGCAACCTGGGAAAGGCTGTGCAAGCCCTGGTGTGAAAATATGCAGGTCACTTGTTATTCCTAATTATAACCTGAGAAGCTGATTGTAATTTATCTCCATGGACAAAGGTGGGTTGGGTTGTGCCACAGTGGAACTGTGGTTGTAGTGCTCCTGCTCTGGAGGCTCTAACAGCCTCAGAGGAGCCAATCTGATGCAAAAGGCAAGTGATTTTGGAGAGTGAAGGTCAAGACCATTGCAGTTAGGCTGAATTTTATTCACCACATAGACCTGACTAAGCCCCTGAGCTGTACTTTTATTTTAGCGTTCCTGAATTCTGCAACTATATAATTTCCTCTGCGTAACAAAGCATGAAGTCGTGAAGCTGCCGCCAGTTACTGACAGGCTGCTAAACAATTCAAGATGCTTTTCAATAGTTTTTTTCCCCCCCATTTTCTAGAGCTGCCTGCCTTCCCAGCTAAGGTTACATCATTGTTGTCTTTAATAATTTAGAGACTATCCCACTTACACTAATGCAATCGGTGTGTTTGGCTGTCAGTTAGAGCAGGAACAGTGAGCAGTGAATCACAAGTCAGTAATTTTCTGTACCAGTTATTTGCTCAAATTCTTCAACACTAAGAGCTAAGGTGTACGCTAGGCTCCTACCTACTTATTTTTAAGAAGAATCAAAAGAATTGGTCATGCATTTCCAATTCACCTCCTTTCTGTTGTCCCAGCTTCATGATTTTTTAAGGAAACAGGAAGACACAGCCCCATACCACGTGTGTATGCATATGCACAAACACCTCAGTGTCAAATGATTTGACAAGAGTAGCTCTCTCAAACATTTTAAGTTCTTACCAGTTTTACACTGTCTCAACAGTTTTTCACAGATTTTGACTATAGCTGTACCACACAGTGACCCTCTACTAAGCTGTGCTCAGCAGGATGCTCAGAAGCATGTACTTATTGCTGTGCAGATATTAAAAGATTTCAAAGGAAGCTTCTTTCCTTCATGAGTTATTGCTGTCTGATCATTCATAATTTGATGGCAGAACAAAAACAACCAGAAGATGAAATGAAAATTTATTGGAAGGAAAATACAAGACAAAGCAAATAAGGAACCATATAATTTAATTCCTGCTACTGGTTTCAAACATTCATTACATTAGGTAATTAGAAAAAAAAATCCTTTTAAGGATTCTTAGCAATTAATCTAACAGACTAGCTTGATTCTCTGTCTTTTGTTTCTCACTATTACCTTGATTCTGATTTCCCCCTGTGACCAGACTGATGGGAAAAAAACAGGCTTTCTCCTCACTTCTTTTCCACTGTACATTTGCTTTATTAACCAGGTGTTTTGGCAGTGTTTAACAGCGTGGATAAATATTTGCATCTGATTTATTGACCTCTATTTGAACGTCACCTGAGAGGTCACACTAAGCGCTGCTTTGGTTGTAGCAATCTCCTTGAAACTGCGTTCGTGCGACAAGCAGAAAACTGGGGAGGGTGCTGCTGTGTGTGGTGATTTTACTCAGGTGGGCAGCTGAGCTCTACCACAATCCTTCTCACTCCCCCTCATCAAAGGGCAAGGGAGAGAAAATATGATGAAAAGGGCTCCAGGGTTGAGGTGGGAACGGGGAGACCACTCAACAATTATCACGAAGCCACCCTTGCAGCCCCCCACTACCAAAACCTTGCCACCACACTGTGCCACCGCTGCCTCGATGCCTTGAGCGTCCAGAGACTCTACCTCACATCCCATATGAACCAAGGGACAAGCCTGTGTTCAGTTTTGGGCCCCTCACTACAAGGACATGGAGGTGCTTGAGCGAGTCCAGAGAAGGGCGACAAAGCTGGTGAGGGGCCTGGAGAACAAGTCCTACGAGAAGTGGCTGAGGGAGCTGGGCTTGTTCAGCCTGGAGAAAAGGAGGCTCAGGGGCGACCTTATTGCTCTCTACAGGTACCTTAAAGGAAGCTGTAGTGAGGTGGGGGTTGGTCTGTTCTCCCACGTGCCTGGTGACAGGACGAGGGGGAATGGGCTAAAGTTGCGCCAGGGGAGTTTTAGGTTGGATGTTAGGAAGAACTTCTTTACCGAAAGGGTTGTTAGACATTGGAACAGGCTGCCCAGGGAAGTGGTGGAGTCACCATCCCTGGAAGTCTTTAAAAGACGTTTAGATGTAGAGCTTAGGGATATGGTTTAGTGGTGGACTGTTAGTGTTAGGTCAGAGGTTGGACTCGATGATCTTGAGGTCTCTTCCAACCTAGAAATTCTGTGATTCTGTGAAAATGTGATTCTTGGCTTGAGCCAGCCCTCCTGCACCTGGCATCCCTGACTGACGGACATAGCCCATAACGGAGCCCCTGCAACCCTGGGCTGGCCAGAGGGGAGGGAAGGGGACAGAACTGTGGGCAAGAGCGCTGTCAGCACGCCTTTCCCCTCTTCTTCAGCACCCCGCACTGCCCTGGGACGGCGCACAGCCGCAGGGCCGAGCCAGGGGCGGGTCGAGGCGAGCAGAAGGGCGCAGCGCGGCGCCCAACAGCCCCACTAGGGGGAGCCGCCATGACGGGAGGCGGCTCCGCCATACTGCCTGCTCCCGCCCTTCCGCCCGGCACAGGGCGGTGCCGCCCCTCTCGCGAGAGCCCCGCGGCCCCCGCCCGCTCCCCCGCCGTGCCCCGAGGTGGCGGCGGCCCGGCCAGGCCCGGCCCGGTCCCCGCTCCGTGCGGCCCGGCCCCGCCATGGCCTCCGACAGCGACACCGAGGAGTTCTACGACGCGCCCGAGGACGTGCACCTGGCGGCCGCCTCCCCCACGCCGTGAGTCCCCTGCCCTGCCCTGCCATACCCTGCCCTGCCCTCGATTCCCTCCCTGCCCTCAGCGCGGCCCTAGGGGAGGGGGATGCGGCCGCCCCCTCGCCTGAGGTGTGGGGGTCCCGGGGCGGTGGAGCCCTGCCTCAGCCCTGCGGCCCCCCAGCAGGGTGCTGGGCCGGGTTGGGGGGCCCTGCTCGGCCGGGGGTTGCTGGAGAGGGTGGTGAGGAGACAGGCAAGGGGATGCGAGGGACTGGGGGGGCTCTCGGGGGGCTCTTTTGGGGGCTGGCAGCAGGCGTGGTGTTGGTGAGATGGTAACGGCCCGTCTGGGGCAGCGACACGTAAGGTTTGGAAAAGATGTGTGATGAAATAAGGGCTGGCGGAACTGATTCTGGAGCGCGATTAAAATAAAAGAGCTTTCAGGGGGAAAAGGAGAGAGCAGGCTCCCCCAGCAACAGGCGAACTGTTGCTGTGCGTAAAACAACTTCTGGTGCACCCTGTCACTTGTTTTTAACAGCGTTGCATTGACGTGTCTTGTGAAATGCAAGCGTGGGGTTCCGTGCGGTGAGTTTAACAGCGTTTTTATAGTGCAGATTCAGAGCTGTTACCTCAAACAGCGTCACTACGTTGTTAATGTTAGTAAAACACATTATTTCTTCTTTAATTTATAAATATCTTTCTGGTTTTGTGCTAAAACAGGTTATGGGTTGTATCAGTTCTGGTTTTCACGCAGCCTGGATCAAACCTCTCCATCATTTGATCTCGCAAGATGAGGTTTCATGTAGGTTGTTTGAAGAGCAATAAGATATGGATTGTGGGATCCAGCCATTTGAAGCTTTAATAATTGACTAAGAGCTCATTTTAATCTGTGTGCCAGTGGCTGCTGGATGCCTTGAACAAAGGAAAAACTAGACCTGTGCTGCTCACTCCCACATCCTGTATCAAAGCTCTTCTGAACTTAGCTTTTTACATAGCACCATGAAAAGCACATCTTGGCACACAGTTCTGCAAGATATGGTGAGCCAAATTAACAGCATGCTGTTGCTGAAGTGTTGTGTTGCTCCAGCTAACCTTGCCCTGGCAGTAGTGGTCATCAGACTCCTGAGTTGCTTTAACTCAGGAATTCAAAGCAGCTGAAAACTAGAAACAGCAAAACCTATTCAGTAAGTTAAAACAGCTAGAATCTGGGAGGGCAGGGACAGGAGAGGGTAAAGGTGTGGGATTGTGTGGCTAGAAGCAGAAGTGGGAAGCAGGAAACATCTTTTGCTTCAAGAGAGCCATTAAATCTGACCTGACTGCATATCCTGCCTTTTATTTGATACAAATAATGCCATATGTCCAGGCTTGAAAGTTTCCCCCACCTGTATCTAAGCAGAACTTGATATGAAGTTAATAACTTAAAACTGAAGATGCTTTTTGGTTTTGTATTGCTCTTCCATAACCTATAAGGATGCATCGTTGACTCAATTTGATAGAGATCAGTCAGCTTGAGTCAAGGAAGGAGTTAATCTCAGAGGATTTACTTTGCAGTGCAGATACTGAATCTGTTATTCATCTGACATTGAATCTCTACTAACAATATTGAGAATATTTTCTCTAAATAAGCTCTGAGGTTTCTTAAGAGCTAATTTCAAATTTCCATTGCATGCTTCTTGGAAGCAGGATTGTAGATTGTAGTTTTGAGACCTGTATGTGTACTGAGTTGAGATCCACAAAAAACAACCCAAAACCTCATGGGAAGAAGGGCAACTGAAAACAAGTTCATGTGACCCTCTGCAGTTAGAGGTTTTTCTTTGTGCATTCACCATTCTGATATCAGCAAAATGACTTGGGAATTGATTTTACAGCATGTTACAGCCAGTTTTTAGCAAAGTAGTGTAGATATATTTGCCCTCATTAAAATTGTGGGTTTGGTAGCTTCCTCCCTTCTGCCCTGTGTGGGGAAGTTTACTAACTGCTGATACAGAAATTCTGAAAGTGGCAACTTCTTTGCTATTTAATTGTTTTGCTAGTTATCTCTTGTGATATGCAAGAATGGAATTTTCAAGTTGGATGTAAGCTCCCAGTTCCCACCTGCAGTTTGGGTTTCCAAAGATTAAACTCTCGCTCTCAAGGAAAGCACCGTATCTGCATCCTCACATACACATATGAACTGGTGCTTTAAAAGGATTAATTAGTAAAAAATTACAGAACTTGTTACAAAATGTTTGTCATATAATAGTGAACTGAGGTAGCTCATGGATTGATGACTTCTGTAAGGGGAAGTGTGTTTAAATGAGATGTTTGGAGACTATTGTTTTGCCTCTGGGGAGGCCTATATCCTTCACGTCTGCTGCAGGTAGATCTGTCCTTTTGTGGGTAGCTCTGCTTTTGTCATGACATATGGAGAGTGTCCATCTTACTGATAGCTAGGTCAAAAGCAATGTCCCTTTCTGAAAGCTTTTTAAGATAACTAGTGAAAAAGAAACCAAGGTGCCTATGTGGACCAGTCAATGAAGGCATCTATTTGTTGTACGGTCAACAAATTGGCGAGGAAGAGGTAGTGTGACAGAAAATGTCCTTATTCAACCTCTATCACTCTGCTTTCAAAAGACCATAACTACGGAAAAGGTCTAGAAAAGGTCTTCATGTCTCTAATAATTTCTGGGTCTCTCATGAAGAAGGATGTCGGCTTTGAGAGAAGAGAATATGAAGTAAGGCTCCCTTGTTTGGATGCAGGCGTGACTGACTTTATCTCATAAATAGGAAAAGCACTTTACCCACTCAAATCAAGAATAGCCAAACCTATTAGTTTGAATATCATATACTTAATAGCAAGGAGTAAGTTTGTTCCTGCTATACTCTTATCCTAAAAACTTGTTATAAGAAACCAAATAAAAGGCACTAGATTCAAGAGACGGTGTAGGTAAAGAGAAATATTGTGTGGTACGTTCAGAAATTTAATTTCTTAATTCTAGCTTCAGTAGTCCTTTTTTTTCTAAAGATGTTTCAACGCTTTTCCTGAAGAAATGAGTTTTCTTTGTAGGAAGCTGGATAATGTTAAGGTGTGCCCTGTTTATACATGAGACGTGTTTAGCACAACTTTGTGTGTGTGTGTGTTAGCCAGTGCACAAAACTGAAGTCAGCAGGAAGTGGAGCACTCATCACTTCGCTGTAGTGCCTTGCAGCACTGCAGACAGGTTTCTGCATCCTGAGCTAGCTGAAGATCCCACACGCTTTCCAAGGCTAGCTCAAACAGTGCATTGCAGTAGTGACTCGGTGTGGTTTAGAAGGTGTGGACTACCACAGAGAGCAGCTTCAGGAATAATTGTAGCTTCCAGGCCAGCCTTGAGTTAGAGGGAGGAAACCATGGTGTGCCTCTGCAAGCTGAAGGACACCAGTAAGTACTGTGCTGGCTGAGGTTGAGCCTGTATCTTCTGTACAAGGTGCAACAACTGTCCATACCCTTTGAATCTCTTTCCATCTGCCTGTTCCCACGCTTTCTTTGTAACAATGTTCATCCTCCCAGGAAATCAGGCAGTTTACTTCCGGAGTTCAACCAACGGGAATCGTTTAGCACACTGGGTTTGTTTTTTGAAGGGCTAAATGTAATTTATTTTTTTTTCTCTCACAAAACTTAGCAACAAGAAGTTGAAAATGTGAAGCTTAGTAAAGATTGAGTTACTTGTTGGAAAAGGTATTGGGCTGGAGCTACGAGTGGGAGAGACAGCCTCATGCAGTCTGGTCAGCATTAGGATGAATTTTGCAGCTGAAGAAATACAAAAAAGTTCTTCAGGAGTTTGTTTGACTTAGATATTAGTCAGACATGTGGTTATGTTTGTTCAGGTGAAATGAGCGGGTGAAATAGGATTTTTCTTTGACTACTGCCTAATCTTTATGGATAACCTTGAACTTCTCCCTTTGTTAAACTGGTATTACAATGGTATCATAAGAAAACTGAAGCTAGAAGCATTTTATTTGAAGTGTAATCTACAAAATCTGTTGCTATGAAAGTTTTAATCATATTATTTGCTGAACAATCATATGAGAAAACAAAATGAAGTTCTTGCATTTTCTGTGGTGTGTCAGTCTTTATGTTTTACCTGATAACCCTGTAAAGCCACAGACCTTTCAAAGCAAAATCAGTATTTGGTTATTGGGTTGTTGATCTACATAGAAAATCTTTTCAAACGCTTTTGCTGCTACATGCAGAAACACATACAGGCAGGAATTTCAGATGCAGTGTCTATAAAACTATTGGCCTTCACGTAAAACTGAATGGGAAGAAGGCTGGTAACTTCACATGGTTGGGAAGGCGAGACCATTGCGGAGTAGTGTTGACCTGTGAGATACTTCAGCTACCAAACTTGCTCTTTGGCTTATTTTCTTTATAAATGTAATAGCGCGTAAGCAGCAACTAATCGTGACTAAGAGAATGATATTGAATAGCTGAAAATTTTTCGGCCAAAATATTTTTCAGGGAAGCCACTGAACTTACGTGGCTATATTATGAACACATCTGAAAGTGGTAGCATTGCCAAAGTCATGGAAGCTTTGCAATGTTTTCAAAGCATGGTAATTTAAATGGCAAAGCTTTACCTTAACATTAGACTTGTATGCTCAATAAATCAAGCAATCAGTACAGTTATATTCTATACCTGTGATCTCTAGCATTTATCCCCTAAGCAGCTTTGTTGTAATGCATCTGAGTAAAACAATGGGAAATAACATCTGTTTCAGTCTTTTTGCAGCTTGCATTTTTTGTTACCCAGTTGGAGGAATGATTTGCCTGTACTGGCAGCGATGTGCTAATTGATGGGAAGTGTCAGAAAACTGAAGTAGGGATTTGCACTTTATTTAGGTTGTAACGTCTAAGCAGTACCTTGTACAACTGGACCATGTGCTTGCTGAAGCCTAGGCATTAATGTAGTAATTATAAAACGTGTTTCATTATTGAAGTCATTTTGTGTATTTAATGAACTGACACACAATTTGACCTCTGTTTCTGTGGAAATCCAAGAGTAGATAGTAGAATTGAAAATATTTCAGTAACAAGAAATTCAGCACAGGTTCTAGTCTTTCCCAGCAATATATTATTATGGGAGACCAAAGACATGTGTGTTTTTCAGGTCAAAATACCAATTGCTCACTTTGCACACCGTGGTCAGTACCTTCTAGAAAGGAGCATTCTTTGAAACTGTGTTACAGATCTTGTGTGTTTTAAATGTCAAGGTCTGCACAGATACCAGTTTAAGAGATTAAATTAGTTACACATAACATAGTCTTTAAACAAATCCTCTGTGCTTTCCTTAACTCTGCTGTAAAAGTGCAGTCTTTTCTTGTTGCCTTAAAATATTCTCAAACAGTAAAGTATAATTAAAAAAGAACCAAAATTCTTAAAAAAACTAGTTGGAAGTATGTCTTTTTCAGAAGATATTGTCTCTTAAAGCCATCATTTTGGAGTCAGGAGGGTCAAATTAGACTGAAATCTGTATTTGTCTGTATTGGTTGGTACAAGATGATACAAATTGTTGAATGTCCCTGACCTTGGTAGCTACCTGGGATGATTTTGCACTCCAGATTGTAGTTACATTTAGTGCTAAACCTGTAAGGCTGTAATCTGTAACTTGGTTCTGATTATGACTGACAAACTTCTTTATGTATTCGTAAGATCTTGTAGACATAATAAACCAAGTGAGTCATTGCTTAAGTATCTTCTAGAATTCTGAAAATCTCGTGAAAATGCAATTTCAGGATATAATAAAGGTTGACAGTTCACAGATGGGATTGCATGGTGATCTGAAGAGAAGTAATTATTTGATACCAGTCCCCTTTGATACCTTGTTGCATGTGATTAGTGATATGAGAGGTTGTGTGTGAGTGGATGCTAATGCAACTTAACTGCTTCAGAGTATGGATTTTGGAAAGCAAGCAGTGCAAAACTGCTTTTCTCCTTTCATGATGTAAATGCTTATAGTTACATTTAGCATTGTGATTAGAAACAAGAGTTTTCAATTACTAGAGATGTTGAAAAGCAAAATGTCTATGATAATGTTGACACTACAGATTAGGATTCAGGCACTTGATTTGCAAGATACTAGGGCGTTTGTACTTCTGCTTCCCATTTTGGTGTCCACCCTGTGCTTTCTGTATAAACATGCTGATTTTAAAGTATCTATAATGGGAGATGTTCTTCAATGTCTGCTTGGAATAGCATCAGTTTAGAAAAGGGTGATAGAAAAACGGTTTCTAGAAACTTGAGCTGAGAAACTGTCAGGGATTATAGAGCCTCCAGTAGATCTGTGCATCTTAGTTGGGCACTTACGTCTATGTGGAACATTTTTTGTAAAAGAGAGAAGTATCAGGAGCATTCACTTTGCTTGTGTGAAGCATCGAGTATACATTAACCGTAAAGGAAGACTCTGTTAGAGATTGTTTAATATGAAGTTTACTGTTAAGAGATGTATTTTTCTTGGAGCTGTACTTAAGTCTGTCTTTTCTTTCTAACAGGTCACCAACGAAAGTTGGATCCCATGTGTTAAAGGTAAGTTTCTTAAAATCAGACAAATATTTGTTGATGAACATAGTGCTAAGCATTTTCACCTAATGTAGTTGTGCTATGGTAGTTCTAACATCTACACAGACAGGAAATTGTAGACTTTCCTTGCTGTAGGGAGCAACCATTGGGCTTACATCTCTTGAAGTTCCAACTTTACTTTTATTTACAGTATGTTAACATGTCATGAAGCTAATTTTATTCAAAAAAAATAAAAAATACAATTGAGTTGTACCCAATTACTAGACTGTCCTCTTTCAGGTGATTTGTGAATAGGAAGTAAGTTCCTGCAGGACTTGTTCTTTTGGTCAGAATTTATCTGAAATAGTTGAGTCTGCTCCCTTCAGTCTTCAAAACAAGCAAAATCTTTGTGTGTATACTTCAGAAAGCCTCCCCTCTAAGTTATATGAAAATAAAATACTATATTTAGCTTATTGAGACAGCATTGCCACTTCCCACACAGGTAATTGGTATGCTGCATCTGTGCACAGTGACAGTGCAGCTGAAATCTGACACACATTAAATAGGTGAAGAGTTGGAACATTGTACAAATAACACTCATTTGCCTGTCTCAGAAGGGCCAAATGTGGTACTATGCAATACTTTCACATGGAATAAAGAAGACTTCACACTTGACACTGTCCTAAAAATGCTGGTCGCACAAAATAAGTGTTTATGACTCGTCAGCAGTGTTAGAAAATAAGTTATAGTACTCTGGTCTCCAGCTGCCAGCAAATCAATAATCTTTTTTTTTTTTTTACAGTGATACAATATCTTATGGTATCTCTTGTGGAACAGACTTATCCCCTATTTTGTGTTCTACTTAATATCCCTTTAATCGTAAAGTATTACATGTTTAAACCTTTCAGGAAACGTAACTATCATTCTGACTAAACTCATCGCAGTTAAACTAACTTTAATGTCAAATTTTGTTGACTGAAATGTGGAGAATTTTTAGCTATAAAGTTTTGCATGTTATAGTTTTTTCTTTTTCTAAGTGTCTTCCTAAGTCACTTGTTTAGCTGTTTTTGAAGCTGAAGCATTAATTCCTTCTCTTATTGGTACCATATCAGTTCAGTGAGTGTGTGACTAATGGTATAGTTTGTCTTGGAGTGGGGAAGAATTATTTCTTAAGTCCAAAGTTTAACAGGTGTGGGAGATAAAATGTCAACAAAATTAGAAATTAATACAATGGGCTACTGTAGGCACTGGTTACACTTCAGTATTTAAGTTATATCTTTGAAGACAGATTTTTAGTGATAAAGCAAAATAGAACTTGCACTTGCACTAGAAAGATTTTGTATGGAAGGTGGGGAAGGGAGTGGACAGGAAAGAAGAATTTTTCTGTAACTGCAGCTGTCTCTGCGTGACATTCCATTTCTAGAGGTCAAAGCTCTAAAAGGTGAATGTTTACAAGTGTTTTTTCCCCAAACATTAGTGTGTGTTAATATGCTATAAAAAGTTTTTGACTAGCTGAATATCTTAGAAGAAACATCTTTTTTTGTCAGCACTACGTAGCCAGAAAATCTTTCAAAGTCAAAAAAGGAGAGGTCTTTTTTAAAATACTCACTGAAAAACGTGAATTAAATGTTTAATATGGAGAATAACTTATTTTGTGTATATCCAAAGCCGTGTAAGCTAAATTAAATTAATAGCCCAACAAAAATATTTTATAATGGTAACAGTTAATCTCTGTGGGCTCTAACATTGTGGGGTGACAGCTGAGGACTGCTGACCTCTGCAGGAATTATCAGAGTTCTATATCTGTTGGCAAGAAGGAGTAGAAGAACAACAATTCTGTATCTCAGCTAAGGGAATTGGTCAAGATACATTTGTTTTCCCTTAATTTTTTGAGCAGTTGTTGGCTTATTAGGTAGCAATTTTTAGATCCAGTAATGAGAAGTCCTTCTCTTTTGTGAGACAAACTCTGGGCTGCTCCATTAGTCAAGAGGTCCCTTCCAACCTCAGAGTTTCTATCAAATTCCACTTTTGATACGGCTTTTATATATAGTATTTGCAGGCAATGTCAAAAAAACAAACAAACAAAAAAAAAAAACCAACAACATGCAAACAGAAGGCATATGATGAATGTGTTAATAGACCATACTAACTGAGGTTAAGGTAGGCTTCTGGTTAAAGCACTATCCTTCTATGGTATAAACTACTTCTCTGAACACAAGATTTTTTGGGAGTTGAATATTTTTACTCACAGCTAGGGTATTTTCAGACCTGTTTTAAGTCTTTGTATAGATTTCCATACCTAGCATGCCCAATATGTAGTCTAATTCTTCTGTTCACAGGGCTGCTTATCCTAAGGATGATAGCTTTAAGTCTTGCGTAATAAAAAGTAATTAAATCAATTGCAAAGACTGAATGCTTTATTTTGGCACACAAACCCACTTCTAGTGAAATCTTTTATTCTTCATTTGATAGGATATGCCAGAGTGTTGATGCTATTTATACACTTCTAAACTATGCTTCTTAAATTGCAAACTGACTTCACATCACTAGTGTAATATACTCGTAGTGTTGATGATACATATAGAAACTATAAATGGTATACTCAGTTTTGAATATTCATGCAGTCTTTTATCCAAATGTTTTGAAAATGTTCTTGTTTTTTTTTTTTGCTTGAATCTAGTAATTCCATTTGTTCTGCTACAGTTTATATAAATTTCAGAAGAATCTGCATGAAGATGACTGATAGCAAAAATAGTGCTAGATATAGTTATTGTAGTAGAAGGTAAGATTCCATGTCAGAACCTCAAAGGCGTTTTTGTGACTACTTGATAGATCTGCCTATCTTAACCTGCTAACTTCTAATTGTTTCTGTCATAAATGGTGATAATACAGTTCTTGCATCCTTTCCCACAACCTGATAAACAGCAAAATATTTTTGTAGCTTTTATTTCCTCCAGATTATTAAATACATGTATTTCTCTAAATTTCATGCTACCTTCAGTTTTATCTCAGTTGAGGTTGCAACCTGTTAAATATATAGAACTTATGCATATAAAAGAAATCTTATTTGAAAAAATATTAATGTTTATCATGGAGTCTGTTCCATCAGATTTCCCTACACTGCAACAGTAGCAAGGAGAAGGTAGAACACCAAATGTTGAATTGCATTTTTGTTTAGTGTGCAGGCTGACTCTGTGTGCACTAGTGTGAAATAATATTCCTGTGTACAGTGCATTTCTGTGTACTGTACATGTTTATATGACAGCGGGTGAAAATGCTGCAGAATTATTTTCCTTACACTATTTAGTTTGTTGTAGCTGTACTTCAGATCAGTTTATTGAAGAACTTCTTACTACCTTCTACGTGTGTTTTTTTTTCATAGGACCTAGACAGCAAACTACACAAAGCTGGAAATGAAACCTTTGTACAAGAAATGAAACAAGATGATTCAAAAGAGGTTAGCTAAATACTGCTTTACTTTTTCATCATCACACAAGAAATACTAAATAATAACATTAATCAGTTGTCATCTGAAAACTGACAGAGGTTAGAATTCATCGTTAACGTGAGATTGTTCATCTAAAGTGTAAATATCAAGCTAAGCATTCTGAAAACAAATTTAAGATTCATTAGTGATAAATTGTGTGGTTTACAGGATCGTATGTATCAGTGTGTGAGAGCTTGGAGGGTTGAACAGCTTTTGAGACAGAACCAGCTGTCTCAAACTAAGTTAGAGGAGTGGAAATTATTCACTTTTATCTTTCAGATATGCCTATTTCTGCACCTAGGTTTTAATCTCCAGAATTTTTAAGCAAAACGTATTTTGAATGCAAAGCAACTCTTCAATGGAAGGATTTTTGTGGGTATTGTACAGACCAACTGGTAAGTGTTCTCCAGGAGTGCCTGCTGTTTAACAATAGAATTTCTTTTTTCATTTCTTTAGATTATTGACAGTATTATAGAAGAAAGCCAGAAGGCACAGCAGCTAGAGGATGATGATTCCTTAGGTACTAGAGGAAAAGGACTGAGTGTTCCAACTTCAGATACAAATGCTTGGATTGCTGGAGCAGGTATCATTAGTAATATTCCAGAAGTATTAGCAGCTAAAATACCATTACAAGAAGATCCAAGTGAACCAATGTGTCAGAGTATGGGTAAGGACACTGACCTGAAGTCTGGGAAGCTTTTGTTTACTTCTGAGGAACAGGAAATTGATAAATTAACAGAAGTAACAAATATGACTGACCATAAAATGAATGAAACTGAAGCACAAGAAGAAACATCAAAAAATGAGGACATAACAGAGAAGAAAGAGGCAAACGCTTTAGAGCAAGTAGCTTCAGATTTATCTACCAAAGACCTTCATACAACAGAAGAAATGCCTCCAGCAAAACCTCCAAGGCAGCTTACTGTAGAACCTGATATAGTTGCTAGCACAAAGAAGCCTGTTCCAGCACGACCACCACCTCCAACAAATGTTCCCCCACCAAGACCACCACCACCTGCACGGCCAGCTCCACCACCCCGGAAAAAAAAGAGTGAACTGGATTTTGAAGTGCAAAAACCTGTTTTAGAAGGCAAGTATTCAATTTAAATGGCTTTAGGTGTCTACACGGTTACTGTTTTTGTGTTTTGAGTGGAGAATCATTTAATCTTGTGATTTCAGTTTAATTGACCTGTAAAGAAAAGGAAAAAGTCTTTTAACAATCTTAGCTTCTTACAATGTAAAAATACCCTTTTGCATTACAAATGTTCCTAATTCATGGACTTTCTTGCGTACGGACACATTTTACCAAAATAGCTACTTTTGCAGCAAAGAGAATTGGCCACAGTAATGCAGAAACAAAACAAAACAAAAAAAACACGTGATACAATTGCAGAAGTATCTTACAATAAAGTATCTGCAATATGTATTAGCATAGAAATACAAGTCAAGGTGTAATCTGAGGCTTCATGAAAACGAGTAGTTCTAGGTTACTAGAAAAATGATCAAAAGGGGAAAAAAAAAAAAGTTTCTTAATAAAATTTAAGAGAACTAGGTGTGAAACCATGCTTGTGCATCCAGCTACGTATGAAATATGTAAGTGATGAGACACCTATAGTGGTGGTTGGTATAAAAACAAAAAAAACTTGCCGGAAAGGGTGCTTGGGAGTTAAACTATTATGCTAGGACTCCAGTAAACTGTGTAGCCTGTCCATGGCTAGTTTTATGCTCTTCTTCCTGATATGAATCTCTTTCCAGTTCCTCGAGAGAATTTCACAGCTGGTGGTCTTTTAACTCCAGCTACAGCAACAGAAGGCATGCCCAAGGATTCTCAGCCTTCTTTGGATTTGGCAAGTGCA
This sequence comes from Netta rufina, assembly GCF_964035555.1. Classification (NCBI taxonomy): domain Eukaryota; kingdom Metazoa; phylum Chordata; class Aves; order Anseriformes; family Anatidae; genus Netta; species Netta rufina. The sequence continues at coordinate 13,344,863 of NC_140135.1, forward strand.
ACTAGTGGAGATAAAATAGTCACTGCACAGGTATTGGGAAGTGGTTCTGAGACTGAGAATAACTAATATTTTCTTTGATTCTGTTGTTATACTAGAGATTATGTATTCTATATTTGCAATGTTTCAGGAAAATGGGAAAGCAGCTGATGGTCATACAACAAATGAAGTACTTGGACCACAAAGACCGAGGTCTAATTCTGGAAGAGAGCTCACAGATGAGGTAGTAATAAATGTGGTCTATACATAGTACTTTTCTGTGCTTGCAATTTCCTGTCTGAGTTAAATGGTATAGTCACATCACTCTTGCCTTCTGACCCACTATATGCTGTGACTAAAGGCTCAAGTAGAAGGGACAACATGCTGACTTTGTCCACATAAAGACTTCATAGTTCCTGAGTCATTTGGGGTATTAGTGTTTGAAAGCATGAGGTGTAATAGATATGGGATGATACGAGTCTGTGCTTGTAGCTGTACAAACATAGTACAAGATTCAACATAAGGGAACACCAGGAAACTTGATATTTTTTTCACGCATAGGAAAAAGGAAGCAGTCAGCAATAAGAGAATGACCTTCCTAATATTAAGAAATAGTTTGTTCAGTTTATAAACTGCAATAATCCTAGTGATGTTATCAAACTGTTACCAGTTTATTGGTGTATGTTTGTGGGTGGTTTATTACTGCTGAACAGGTATACTCATGCTCCAAAAAAACACTTTACTCTTGTGTTCTGCTTGCTAGGTTTAAATACTCTTTCTCTGTAGGTAAAGGTTCTTCGACTAAATCTAAACTACAGCTGCTAGAATATCTGAAAGGGTATTCAAAATCTTTTAATTACATATTAGCATGGAAGGTGTCAGGCAGTGTCTGATGTCAGTATAGCTTCACTTCTGATCTATGAAACTGAAGCTTGTGACGACATGTAATTGTTTCACTACATGTAGTGGTTGATAGCACTTGCACTAACATGCCAAAGGCAAATTTAGCTTGAACTTTCTTCAGAAAATATAATGAATTAGAGAATCATTCTGTAATATAATGTGTAAGACCAGATGATTTCTGTTTTGCTCTAGGTTTTGGAGCCTAATCAACTCATCTTGACTTCACACCTTATTTTTTCCATAGGAAATTCTAGCAAGTGTAATGATAAAAAACCTTGATACAGGTGAAGAAATACCCCTGAGTTTGGCAGAAGAAAAGTTGCCAACAGGCATTAATCCCCTCACTTTGCATATCATGAGGAGAACTAAGGAATATGTCAGGTATGAATGATGATATCTTTCAGCTCTTTATAATACTGTTGCTCTCATTGTTTTTGCATGCATGGGGACTCTTCTTATGCAATTAAGATCCCTGATCAATCTGTCTCTAATTTGCACGTTCAATTCCCAGCTCTTTATGAACTAGCTTATTTATTGAGGCAACAGAATTGTTTATTGAATTATTCTAATTTAACTAAAAGTTGATGGTAGTACTGGAATGTGCACCTCTCAGGGAAGTATCTCTGAAAATCCAACTGAACTGCAGTTAGCACTAAATGTGCTAAATATTATCGTTTCCCTTATGAATTAAAGTACTTGAATACAAACAGTAATTATTATGCTCATGCTACCTCCTCCTTTAAGCTTCTCAGTGTTTAATTTAGTAGAATGTGGTGCTGTGAGATCTGTGGTCATTACAGCTGACTACATGGGGGTTTTCCTTTTCTCGGCAGAGCATTAGGCCCTTCTGATGCTTAAAACTGATTCTATTTGTAAAACTTGGTTTAAAAAGAATATCTAGACTGATGCTTTCCCTATTTTCATCATCAAGAAACCGGATTTTTTTCCTAATGCCTAAAAATAAGTGCATTATAAATTAGATAATTTCTTTTTTCTTTTTTTTTTTTCCATTGCTCTGTTATTGAAAAGCTCACTTCTATGAAACTATCTTTGGTACCTAGGGAATATATGCAGTTTTAGTATCAAGATTCCTAACAATTGAAAGATCTGTTTTATCACTTGGTTAACATTGTGTCCGTATATTTCCGATATGTGATGTGAAAGAATGAAGTGGAATCCTAAAGTTCCTACTTCATTGATAGTAGGATCCTAAAGATCCTACTTTGTTGATGTTTCAGTCAGTTTAGATTTAGCATGATTTTATACTAAACAACAATCACTTCTGTGTTTCCTAGTAATGATGCAGCCCAGTCTGATGATGAAGACAAAATACAGACGCAGCAAACAGACACTGATGGAGGGAGGTTAAAACAGAAAACGTAAGATATTGTTTCATGTCCCTACGAAGAAATGTCAGATTTCATTTTAGTAACCTGAAGTTCCCCTTCTCACTTCTGAACAAGTTCACTTTTAGGTACAAGTGATACCTGAAACTACGTAAGCCCATTGTTCTGCAGTTAAATTAAAGGTTACATGACTGCTGGCAAATTAAATGCTTATTTTTAGAAGCAATAATGGAAAACAGTAATACTGCATTTCAAAACAAAGTTATTGATTCATAATAGGGGAAAATAAGAATTTGCCAGTATTATGTGTTGAAAAAGTTTCCTTGCTTTTTAAGGACCCAGCTGAAAAAATTCCTCGGCAAATCTGTAAAGCGAGCAAAGCACCTTGCTGAAGAATATGGCGAACGCGCTGTAAATAAAGTCAAGAGTGTTCGAGATGAAGGTCAGTGACACTGTTTCCATGCTCCGCAAATAGTCTGTTTATCCTCACGCCTCTTGAAATCGAAGCTGGCTGAGGGGCATTTACCACTGTATGCTACCACTGTACAGTTGATAATGATGTGGCTTCTTAAAGTTTGTAGCTGAGTAGGCATTTTGAGAATATCAGGCTACGAGAATGAATTCTTGTATAGTAGCTGGTGAATGACCTTTTTGGCTAAATCAGTTAAATACTGTATTTTTTTATGCTGTTAGAAAGCTGTCTGGGTATGAAAACAAACTTTTTGAGAAGTTATTCCAGCAAAGTAAGAAGTTGGGATTGTCTTCACTGCTTTAATGAAATCAGATAGTTTTCTGACAGTCAATTCCATATTCTCATAAAAACAGAGCTCCTATTAGTTTTCCTAGCTACAACTGAATTCTCCCTTTGTTTCACCATTATTTTTTTTCAGGCATATATGATACTTCAGTAAGCCAGTCTAACCGTAGCCTGAGATAAGTGCTATAGAATTGCTGTGCTTTAGAATCCTATGTTACCGCTGACTGTTTGCCCCACCTGTTTTTGCAATTCTTATGCTTCACAGTCAAACCACCTGGCCATTTCAGCACATAGAAACCAATACAATTAAATGGATGATTTTCAGCATGCATTAAATTGACAGAAATTGCTAACCACAGGATGTGCTGAATGCAAAATTTGTTGCAAGAAACAGGGCAGAACAAAAAATGATGGCAATTACTTCTAGTGTTGACTGTTTTACTGCAACGTAAAATCAGCGTAAATGTGTTTTTAGACCTTGATGCAACAGTACTTTTGTTTCACTTTAAGATCTTAAAATTGCCTATCAAAAGTTGCTAATTCAAGACTGATTTGCTACCAAAATGTTTTGGCACAAATGCTTTCTAATAGAAAAAATGTATGCTGCAATATGTACTTCCAAATTTGTGTTCCTCTTAGTCTTCCATACAGATCAAGATGATCCTTCTTCCAGCGATGATGAAGGGATGCCATATACAAGACCAGTTAAGTTCAAAGCAGCACATGGCTTCAAGGGACCTTATGATTTTGAGCAAATTAAAGTTGTTCAGGATCTCAGCGGGGAACATATGGTATGTCTCAAATTTCTTCTGTGGCTTTTTTTCATTTCTTCTGATGACCTTCAGAAATAACTGTCAAATTTCTTCTTGAAATTTCCGTTCCGAAAAAGTAATATTTTGGCATGGCAAAACCACCGCATCTGGCAAGAAATGGAAATTCAGCTGATTTGATGAGATCATCAGAAAAAAAAAAACAGTAGTCTACACATACTTAGGCATGAGGAATTCTCCAGAGCTTTTCCTCAGAAGAGTTTGTTTTTCTGGTTCTTGTAATTACAAATCTAGGCTGAGTAGTCTATGATTCGCTACCAGAACTGAGCACAGAGCAGTGAGTTTGAACCAATCAGCAGCAAATAAGCTGTTTTGCTTAACAGAGATTTGACTGTAAGTATTGAACTGAAACACTACATTGGTTCCATAGGCAAAAGTGGGGAGAGATTAATGGGGTATATACATTGGAATGATAAGGATGGAAGAGACTGGAGTGTGATGCTTGCAAAAGGACAACTGTGGAGAGTGATGCAGCAGAACTACCCATCCATCACTGAAGCGTGCATGCTCCCCTGCAGAGTCTGAAATGCACTGTAGTATTCCTGACTTCCCAGATACTTCTGACAGCAGCTGTGTAACAGCAATTGAAGCTGTCCTTTATCTTTAACTGTTAGACCAAGGATAATGACCTGTAGTAACCAGTTTGACTGTAGAGTTCAAGCTTGCCCTCCAAAACTGAAGTTTCTGGTCCTGAAGGTAATGCATCTGTATAAGGTTTCCATCAAGCCAGTAGCTGACTTCTTAAAACCTAGAAAATTACCCAAAAGTATCCTAAGAGAAAGTTAGGTTGGTGGAATCAAGTACCTCGTAGCTGTTCATTAAATAACAAAGAGGAGGTTGAATACTGCTTGTGCAGTATTGTGTTCTTACTGGTTGCTGACTTTTTGAACTTGGCACTGGAAAAATAATTGTTGTCATCACAGGCTTTGCGAAATGCTCATTTAATTTATATATACGTAGCACTTGGTTTGGGTGCCAGAATGCAACTAAGCATGATTACTCAAAAAAAAAGAGATAACGCAGCTTGTGGTAACTTCAAGCACAGCTACAAATACTTGCTACTTCTGCAAATAAGTCCTGCCTTGCTGACTGTTAGTAAGCATATCAGTTTTACGTAGAATGCTGTGGCAACATCGAGCTTCCTTAACTCCTCTCTTACAGAATAATCTTCCCTATATGCTTCATCTTTTCAACTATTTTTTGCAAAGCTTGTTACGCTGTCCACAAGCTTTAACAACTACCTTTCAGTGTCTTGATAGTGTGTCCTAAATCATATCAGTGGATATTCTAGAAGGGTTTCTTGCTATGGAAAAGGGCACTTTAACTTAAACTACAATCTCTTCGTTTTTTACAGGGTGCTGTTTGGACAATGAAATTCTCTCACTGTGGTCGATTACTTGCATCTGCAGGACAGGACAATGTAGTGAGAATATGGGTTTTAAAAAATGCTTTTGACTACTTTAATAATATGCGAATGAAATACAACACAGAAGGTATCTTTCTGTATATTAGTAGAGCTCTAAAACATTAGAAATTCTAGTTTTGTAGTAACATAGAGATGATCATGGAATTTCTGCCTTTGTTCTAGGCCGTGTTTCTCCTTCCCCATCTCAAGAGAGTCTGAATTCTTCGAAGTCTGATACTGATGCAGGGGTATGCATATTAGATATTGAGAGGGAAAGAGGTGGGGGGAGAAGTTGCACTGTTCTGCAATGCCAAATCTTCGTTGTCACTTCATCCAAACGCATTAAAGAATTTTTGCCCTGAGGCATGGGCAAACTGTTTAATCAACAGATTTCCTCAGTTGAATACTGTTATCCCATATATATGAGATGTAAGCAAGAAAAAGTCATTAAACTCAATGCATTACAAAATCTGCTTAACTTCGCTGTGACCTTTTGACAACTAACTCGTTCCTCAGAGTAGATTTCAGAATTAAATACTAAAGAAGGAAAAAACATTATCGAATTTCTTGACCTAGTGTTTTGTCTTAGAGCATTACTTGGAGTTAACATTTGACTTGCTGCCTTTTCTGAGAAAAGGCAAGCTGAATAATAGGATACTCAGAAGCCTGTTAAAACATGATGTTCTTTACACATCTGTATAGAATTAAATGGAACATATCATACCAAAAGTTAGGACATTGTTACTTGTATTCAGATATTTTGTAAGCTTGCCATTAAAATCTACATAATCAGGATTTTTCTATTTTTGGTTTTCAGTAATGTAAGAAAAAGATAATAAAATTGGGGGTAAAGTTTTTTAGCAGTAGCGTTATTTAATGTGTTGCCTTGGTGGTGGGGAATCTTTCCTTACCCTTAAGTGAATATGCCACACACAGCAGGGTTGTTGTTTTGATTTTTTTTCATGACAGCTTTAGTATAGGAACTTCTAGTCTTGTTTTGCACTTGTCTATTCTGGAAGGCGCTTTTATTAGGAAGCTAACGTTCTTGATATGCATTAGGAATATTGAAAAATACGTCAGTTTATTTTCTAAATCAAAATGCACTTTCAAGTTTGGTATGCTCTGTTCCAAAAACTTATCTTCAACTGTTTGCTTTAATTGCTGTCAAGCTTATCCCATTGAATAAAAGCTGTATTGATGGACAGTGTAGAGCTGCTTTGTTTTGGCATTTTGAGATGATGTTTCACAGCGCGTTTGTACTTGAAAATGACTGTTTTATTTTTTTATTAGGACAGTGCTGTTTATTTTAACTTTTCTAGGAGTAGTTATTCAATTCATATTGGTCCTGTAGATTTTGTTAGCAGTAAATGCTATATTTTTAATTTTTCCAACTGACATTTTCTAATGTTTCAAAACACTTATCTGATAGATTTGCAGTGGAGTTGATGAAGACCCAGATGATAAAAATGCCCCATTTCGTCAACGACCATTTTGCAAATACAAAGGCCACACAGCAGATCTTCTTGATCTTTCCTGGTCTAAAGTAAGGCACCATAATAGAGACATCACAGTTCTGTGTTTTCATTGTTTTCTTTTGACAAATGTCATTGGAACTATATTTATAAACAATATGAAATAATTTTTGAATTTAAAAGAAAAGGTTTTTAGAAACATTGCTTATTGCATCTGAAATAACTGATAAAATGAATAACTTCTTAGACTTCTCTAAGTCTTGGAAAAAAAAAAAAGCTAGTAACAATTACTAGCTTTTTTTTTTTTTTTTTTTACTAGTTGTGTATTCACTACTAAAGCTAGCTTAATTGTTTAGAGTGAGAGGAAAAGAATTTCCATTGAGCAATTTTGTGATTTCTGATTTATGGCATTAACTGCTTTTCTTGATTTCCATATACTTCACTGTTTTTTGCAAAATGTACAGATTCTATAGTTATTGAAAACATAATATATATTACCTTGTACTAAATAGAAACTAGAAAATTTTCTTGTACTTCTGAAATGTTTCACATGAAGCTAACTTGAGTAATTCTTCATATTGGAAGACTTGTCATTTTATTTAAGAATTCAGTCTGGTTGGAGGACCTTAGGCAGGAGAGGTTCTCAACCCCTTCTATTTTGCAATAAAACCCTCTCTTTTATACTGCATTACAGTCAATGCTCTGGAAATACTGTGGTAAAGAAAATTTTTGCATCACAGTGAACCAGTGTTAAACTAGAACTGTTAAACGTATTTATCAGTTGCAAGAAAGCATGTACAAGGCACTGCAATGCAAGCCAAAATTTGCAGTATCAGGTTGCTCCTGTATTTTCTGTTACGTTTGTGCCTATTAATAACCGTGGAATTCTTTTGTTACACAGAATTACTTCCTGCTTTCTTCTTCTATGGACAAAACTGTCAGATTATGGCACATATCAAGAAGAGAATGTCTCTGCTGTTTCCAGCACATAGACTTTGTTACTGCTATAGCATTCCATCCAAGGGTAAGTGTAATTGCCCTGTTTCTTCTAGAGACAGAATTTGAAATGACAAGTCTTCCCCCTTTACTTTTGATTTTTAAAAGCACATTGAATAACAGCATTTGTACACTTCAAAAATATCCCCATTAGATAATGTTCCAGAACTGTGTGTTGATCTTCATCAAACATCTCCAGAAATGTACGTTTAACCATACAGAGCTTCCTAATATTAATAAAACTGAAGGAGAGAAGCATTTTTGGCATTCCCTGAATCTATTCATATGTAACTAATAGATGCATTAGGAACTCTGAAGGGAACTTTGAGCTCCTGACAGGATTAGTATTTTTCTGACTTATGTTCAGAGGATAAAAAGTAACAGTAAACAATTCTCTAACTTGAAGTACTTCTGTTCCTTTGACAAGGTTAAACGTATTCAGTCTAAAATCTCTAAGAAACTGAACTCTTTTTACCAGTAACTTTAACGTTGGCTTTTCAGTAATCTGAAACTTCATAATCAATTAATTTGGGAGGCTCTAGATAAGAGATTGTTTCAAAGTGGGGTGGGAATATTTTAAGGAAATACTTCAAGGGCATGTTCATAGCATAAGCTGAGATTAATGCAGTGTGTCCTCTCAGGATGACAGGTACTTCTTAAGTGGTTCATTGGATGGGAAACTTCGACTCTGGAACATTCCTGATAAAAAAGTGGCATTATGGAATGAAGTAGATGGGCAGACAAAATTGATTACAGCTGCCAACTTCTGTCAGAATGGCAAATATGCAGTCATAGGCACATATGATGGAAGATGCATCTTCTACGACACAGAGGTAAAAAGTTTTGAAACCGTTTTCTCATGCTAAAGAACAAATGGATTTAAAAGTCATGCTTATAATTTACCTATAAAGAATCAAACCTGTTAGAACTTGAAGCAAAATAGCTTGAAATTGAAGTTTTTACATGATTATTTCAAATCAGGATAAAATTTAATTTATTTTCAGCACTTGAAGTACCATACACAAATTCATGTGCGTTCTACTAGAGGCCGAAATAGAGTTGGAAGAAAAATTACTGGCATTGAACCTTTGCCTGGGGAAAATAAGGTACCGTTTTTCAGTGCAACTTTGGCTCAGTATGGCATTTATATCTAATGCTCAGTAAGTTTGTTTTGCTTGCTCAGCTAAGCTATTTGCTGTAACTTGCTTAAATCAAGATTTTTCTAAGACTCCTAAAACAAAATTGCTCTTTGGTGTTACACACTTACAGAACGCTGAATAGTGTTAAAACATTTTTTAAATTACATTTTACTCTGTGATTAATGCAAAACTGAGAAAATGCTTGTAGATGGCTTTCACTGATTTTTTTTTTTTTTTTTTTTTTTAATTCTTACTGTTTCAATTAACTCTGCTCCTTCTTGGGCATGCTAATGGTTTTCTCTTCTACGTTTCTTATCTTTTCTAGATATTGGTCACATCAAATGATTCCAGAATCAGATTGTATGACCTAAGAGATTTGTCTTTATCTATGAAATATAAAGGCTATGTCAACAGTAGCAGCCAAATCAAAGCCAGCTTTAGGTAAGACAGGAGTTCTTGAATTTTGGAAATACCATAGATGAAGTACAGAGGCTTTTGGTTGAATAACCCGTTTAGTTCGGTATGAAAGTGAGTCTCTGAAACGTCACTTAGCTCAGAATACAGAGGTAACTGCAGGCTCTGGTCAAGAATGACATAACTGCCTATGGGCTGAGATCCTTCTATAAATGATTGAATCCTTTTATATTGACAGTATGATCATTCTAATTACGAGAACTGTGCTGCAGCTGGTAGGGCTGGAACACTGTATTCTTTCTCCTCTGTGGTAAATACATTTAATGCCCTTACTTTTGTTGTGTTGTAGATTGGTTGTTGGTCACCCAAATATTGCTCAAGGCTGTTAGTAACCCCGTGTATCATAACTCTCAGGAAACAGCCTGAAAATCTGAGTTTGAATTCTTTTTTCCTGTTTTCCTGTGCTTATCTAAGATATTCTTCTCAGTTTGGGTGTATTGCTGTGACTGTCGCAGAAATAGTAGTTTTTAGGATAGAAAAAGGAAGGGCAGAAGGGGAGAAGAACATCTATTCTACTTCTCTTTGAGCCTTTTAGAAGTTGAAGGGGAAAAACGCTTGGTTATCTTTTTAAGCTAGATGTTTAAGCACAGGAGGGTGGTGTTTAAGGAGAATAATAGTAGGTTTAATCTTGGTTGTCATCTGGTGGTCTTTGGGTCAGCTTAAAGATGGTTTCGGTGTTTCACAGAATGGCTGATGTTGGAAGGGATCTCTGGAGGTTATCTTGTGCAGACCCATGCTCAAGATTAATTTCCCAAATTAAGTCATCTCTACTTACAAGACTGTAGCATGGTATTAGTTTTGATAAGTAGCATATGTATATAGTAAGTAAATTATATACTTGAGTATATATTGATATATATTATATCAATATATATATTGAGTGCATGTATGGCTTTGTCTCTGTCAGTGTGTATTAGTCATCTGGTTAGTCTTATTGAATGCCTTTCATCTTCCACTTGTGTGGACTTTTTTCTGCCCATAATTTGTATTGCAAACGATTCCTGTTATACAGTCTCAGGTGTTCACACAGGTCCCAGACTCAGAAGCAAATTGTGCCTAAAAATTATGCCAGTTTTTTGTTATTGAGCATAGCTGTTTAATTTAACCCTATTCTATTCTAGTATTACCCTATTATACGAGATGCTGCAGGAGAATGGCTTCTGTGCACCATTATGAAGTTGTCTTATTCACAAGAACAGTTTTTTCAAAGTTTTTTTCTTTTATCAAGAAGCTTACATATACCTTTTTTTAGAGACTGCAGATCAAAAAATACAGTCTTCAAAGATAAAGGAGCAGTTTTGAGTTGTGAACTTAGCCTGGCTGCACTTGTAAAGTTGCAAGTCATCTGAAGTGCCGTTGTAACAGTTGCTTGAACATCCAATGAAAGTAATGTTTTTTTCTTCTTTCTATTTTTAGCCATGACTTTACGTATATTGTAAGTGGTTCAGAAGATAAATATGTTTATATTTGGAGTACCTACCATGACTTGAGCAAGTTTACGTCTGTAAGAAGAGACCGTAATGACTTCTGGGAAGGCATTAAAGGTAAATCAGTTTTTGATCTTTGTTTTATCAAAGCTTATATGATTTCAAAAATTAAAAAAATATTTTTCTTTCAGTTTTAATTTGCTTGGCAGTGCTATTCATTTAGTTTGAACAACTTGTTAGCATTTCAAAAGCAAGGTGATATTAAGTTGTGGGCTTTTAATGACTGGACTCTGTCAGAAAACCTTGTCCTCAGGAAAACGATGCATGAGATTGGGATGCATGACTGGGATGGCAAGTGGCAAAGTAGCTTCAGTCAGAGATTCTAAATGAATGTAATGTATCACTGGCAGAAATGGATTGCTCATCAACGCTTAAATCCTTTATGGAAAAGTAACTTTGCAAACAAATGCAAACATTCTTATTGTTCTTTAAAATCTATAATGAAAGAAAAAAATGCAGCTCTCTTCTATTTATCCACCATGCCCCCCATACCCAAGTGTTTGGAAAATGCATGACTGTTTATATTAAATGTGCTTCAGAGTTCTTGACAACTGGTTTTGGGCACTTCAAAGAGCTGAGATCCTCAATCTTGTAAAACAATGAAAATTGTTCCTTGAATTATGAGCTTACCTGGTTCCACTAGCACTGGTATTCTGGGATATTTACTGAAATGTATGCTTGCTGTTTCTTGTAAAGATTAATAATTCCTTGAAACAATGTAATCAAAATTGGGTTGTCTTTCTGAAGCGCACAATGCAGTGGTGACATCTGCGATTTTTGCTCCCAATCCTGGCTTGATGGTATCTCTGGAAACTTCTGATAAGCAAGAAGCTGAAAGTAAAGGAGAAGATTCTGAAACAGCAGATACCATTCCCTCTGGTAGGTATTTACGATGATCTCTGCTTGTTAGCATGGTATGAGAAGGAAAACAAGAAAACTACTTTCAGTTTGGGAGGGAGGCTTTGGAACAAAAGTCCTTGTAGGGAGCATGGATATATTTGTGACTTAGCAGTGGAACATTTTGACAGCTCTTGTATTCTTAAAATCACAGAGAAAATGAAGTGAGGGGCATAGCTAGTGCTCTTTGTACTTTAGGTGTATTCTTGTTATATCTGAGCTGTTATGAGGTATGTCTGTCTCTACCACATATATAATGTAATAGTCCCTTTCCTAGAAATGCAGATGTTTCTTGAAGTAATAGTTAGAAATAACGTTTATATATATTTGTATTTATATATATAACAGTTAAATAGAAATAACAGTTTATTCTCTTTCCTTAAGGAGCATTGAAGATGGATCACACGGAAGTGCTTTTATCAGCTGACTTTACTGGAGCAATCAAAGTCTTCATTAACAAAAAGAAATATGTATCTTAATTATTTTGCAACTGACAGCATAAAGCTATGGTACTATGGGATTCAAATTCCATAAATAATGTGGGTAAAAGCAAAGTATCTAATGTAATAATGTTACCGGCTGATTTATTTTAAAATCTTTATTTTAAGGCTACTTAAATATTGGATCCTTGGAAAGCAGTGTACCTATTAACACCTGGGCTTATAGAATAGAGAGGAATGTGTAAGAATAATCCTGCCATACATTAGAATCTAAACTTTCTGGGGGAAAAAAAAAAAAAGATATTTGCAATTTAATTGTGAACCTGCACAGGTTTCTGCACGAAAACGTATTCACACAGGTGTGTGCCTTTTGGTTACATGCGCTAATTTGAACATATATCAAGAAGAATATAGTGGTGCTTGTGGCCACTAGATGTCAGGAGTGAGAGTGGAGACGGATGGAGGGGAGGGATGGCTGAAAAGATGCTGAATGATTGTCTGATCTTTGCACAAAAATCCATTTGAGAAAGATCTTGAATTTGTAGTAGTTCTTGTTCAGAATTTTAAGTTATGCAAGTTATCAGTGGGTCATCAACCATGTGTAAATGTTTTTATAAATTTCTGAACTTCAGGACGTGAAAATTTTTGTTGTCTTTTAATTGTTGTGGACTTTAGATTCTTATATATAATTTTTTTGCACACTGGAGCACAATACTTGTGTAAAGAATTCTCGCATTCCTTGTTCATGGGCACCAGGATATATTCACCTTCCAGATAAAATTAAGCTGCATTAGAAAATTCTTATATTTTACAACTCTGTAAAATAAATTGTTTACATTTTTTAAGCATTGTAGCTTAAAGTTCTAAGTTCCTGTTTATTTGTTTAGTGCCACTGAATTTTGAAAGTCTTTGTAAATATTCATATAAAACACCTATGAAGTAACATTCTGGGCATCATAACCCACGAAATGTTATTGATGGTCAAGTGTTTCAGAGAACAGATGTATCATTAAACTTGGTCACACACTTGGAAGTTGTTGCTTCTTTTCCATTTTGGTTCATAAATTTGCCTTTTGTCTAAATAACTTTGATCAGTTTCTCACATCATTGTCTTGCATTCACTTGTTACTTTGGAGTTCTGCTTTGTCTGATCTTGTCACTTTTTAACAACTTTATTTCTGAAATAATGGGGAATAGTGTATTGGAAATGGATAAGCTGTTTTTTTAAGCATAGTTAAAGAGTAGTTACATGGTAATTTAATGTAAGGAGGAGACTTCAAAAGTGTGTAAAGAGAGCTGTCCTTTCCATTAGTGGAAGAACAAAGGTATGGAAAGTCAGGAAATCAGTCCTTCTCTTTTAATTCTTTTCTTGCTTGGGAGAATTTGACCATGACTGTGTAAGACTGTACCAGTACAAGAAAGGGAGTTGCAAGGGGTACATTGTCTGACAAAATAAGTAGAAAAAATGTTATGTGCTATAGAAAATTATTTTCAGATGGCACACTTGGAGTAAGTATAACTCAGATTTGAAAATGCTTGTGTACATGAGACAAAAACAAGCTTTCAAGATTTTGGTTTTGTTACTTTGAGTTCTACAGAGTTGACAGCTGACACAATAGAGAGGAATGTGTAAGAATAATCCTGCCATACACTAGAATCTAAACTACGTAAAATATTTGGTATGTGACTCCAAAAATGAGTTTCTGTAATAGGTTATATATCTAGAAGACTGTAACTGACAGTTTCCTGTGAGCTAATCTCAGACACTTCTGAAGTTTGGTATAGATGCTACACATTTAGTGACATGCAAGCAAAGAAGCTGCTTTATATAGTATAAACACCACCCCTTTGCTACAGCTTTCATGAAGAATCCTGTAGATCCTGCTGGCCCCCCAGCTTGCCTTGCACATGGTGAGTTGGCCCCACCTTGTACAGCAGCCCTGGCATGCAGAGCAGCAGTGAGACCCTGCTGAGATAAGCACTCACCTGGACTGCACCCTTCTGGGAAAATCGGTGTTTGGACTTCATGGTTCTCCCGTCTTTGAGCTGTGGTTGTGCAATCCTGTGTAAGTCAGCAGAGGGCGGTCCTTTAACAGCAAGGACTTCAAATTAAGCATCAGTAAGCATTAATTTACTGCTACCCAGCTGCAGTATGCTTCCTTCACAGGTGTGGAGAAGCCAACAATAAGCAGTTTCATGTTGACAGTGCCTTTGACATATCCAGCATTAGGTGACACAAGTCAATAGGCAGGACAGATGGCACAGAAGGAGTAACAGTAGTAGCTAAGGTCTGCTAAACCCTAGTTGACAACAGAGTCCAAACTGTGCTGTTCTTGCCATATCCAGCCTTGCATGTAACAGTGCCAGTGCTTTAATCAGGCTGCTTCTGGGGCACCAGATGTGCAGTGTATAGCTAAGGAAAAAGCAAGTGGTGTCTAATCAGATTATCAAATACGTAGGTTTTTCCCCTTCTTGCCTGACATTAGGCATGAGCTACACAGAAAGCACTGCTTGAGGAATTCTTCACTTCTGAACCCAGAGCAGTCTGTCCCTTGGCTTTGTTATCAAGAAGGGTAAATGCGCAGATGTGATTCCAAGGCTGCATCCTTTTTATTGTCATTATTTTAAATCTTGAACCACTGAAATGCCTTAAAATACCTCACAGAAATTGCGAAGTGAGGAAACAGAAGGCGTAAAGGCATTTATAACCCCTTCCCTCCCAGCAAAATATGTCTGGATCTGGGTTACTGAGTCCTGCAGGTTCTCTGCAGGAATGCAGGCTACTGTCCAATGAAGTGAAACAATGGGATTAATCACCTGCTTAAGGTCAGTCACTTAGTTAAGTGTTTTTCTGGGATAGGCCCTTCTGAAGGTGATAAAAAGGCCCACGGTTAACCAGTGAAGGCAGTTCTAAACGGGATTATTTGCTAATGATAATGAGTGTCTTTTACTTTGAATGGTTCATGAGAAATGAAATCCTAAACCTGCTTCTAACCCTTCAGCTTGTCTCAGAGGCTTTCAGAGCCGATTCCAGAGTCCCATAAATAGGGTTCTGGATCTTATATTAGTGTCAGCTACAGGCTGATGTCTATTACCCAAAAAATTGAGTGTCCCTTAGTGCATCTTCCACGTCACAATGCTACTGATAAGTGGGGAAGATTCTGCTGTTAGTCTATTATGATGTCCCTTGCAAATCTTGTTTTCTTGTAGTCTGTTCTGTCCATCTGACCTAGGGAAGGAGCTGGCAGGAGAGCTGCTTCACCCATGTTGGTTATACTTTCCAGTGTATCTCCTTGCTGTTCACCGTGAGCTGGTGCTGTTGCTCACCCTCTGATCAGCCAGGCAGGTGCAGTTGTCTCTGATGACTTGGAAAGCTGGAATGGATGTCATTAAGATTTTAACCGTCTAGAAAGTCATGTAAATAGGTAAATATATATATATATATGTATTTTCTGTTATCTTGGGTTGCCAGTCCAAGCTTTTTTTGTGGGAATGTTTGGATCTCCAGGGTGAAAAGATTTCTGTCATATTCCATCATCCTTCCTTCCCTTCAAATCTCGGGCTGCAGGTCAAAGTAGCATGGACAGCTGTTCACACACACCCTGATATTGTGGGTTTTCAACATCAGCACACACAATGCAAAGCACTGAAATCCCCTTGTGGTTTCTGATATGTCATCAATTCTGTGCTTGCTCTGAGGACATTTCAGGCTTTTTTTTTTTTTTTTTTTTTTTTAAAGCTGGTAGTCAAAAGCTGATACAGGCTGGAGGTAGTTTGGCATCAGCTGTGAGTTCTCTTCTGGCTGTGAACTCCATGTTGTTTTAGGAGCTTTACTTTTGTTTGTTTGTTTGTGTGTTTGTGTCTGTTCTGTTACTTATGTTTTATTGAAATTTCCTTTTAGGTTGGGTAGACCATAAAGCCTGGTTAGTAGCAGAGTACATTTCTACATTCAGGCTGTCGATTTTGCCTCTCCTCAGAAAGAGGAGTTCCCTGCCTGACCTTGATGAGTGAAGGGTGACAGACAACGGAAGCAGGAAGAGCTATCCTAAAGACAACCTTGGACTGCAGCGAAGACTATTTCTTCAGAAGACCTGGTGTTCATTGCAGTTCCTGTGCTCCCAGTAAATGCACGTGCACGTGCCTGGGAAAAAGGCAGCCGATCTGTCAGTTGTAACCCATCAGCTGGAGAGCCTGGTGCTGGGTGCTCTTGTTGGAATCTTCTAAAGGCAAAGGAGAGGCTGCTGATGCTTACATGGAAGAAGGCAGCAGCCTGGGCATTACTAAGTTATACACTGAAAAAATATTTTACTAAACTGTTTTTTGAAAAATTAAACTGGGATCTGCATTTTTTTTTTCTGAAAAACCATCTCTGGCCTTTCTTCCCCATGCAAAATGAGATACAAGTCTTGCAACCTTGGGCTTTCTGCAGTTATAATAACTGTTGTAATTTTGTTGCAGTGATGCTGTGGCTGCTGTTATCTTGCCTTAGTACTCCTTGTGCTTGAAACTCATATTCTGATGTTCGAACTTCCTGAGAGGGAGTCAGAGCTTTCTGCATGTTGTTTTCATGTGATGTGTCCTTCCCATTATTTCTGTTTTCCTTTTGTTTTCATGCTTAGCTCCAAAAATCAGCCTCACTCTTTGCTGGTCTTCCATGGCTTCTTAGCTCATTTGAGTGGGATGCTGATGTGCAGCTGATCAGACGCAGCTCCTCACTGGCACCACACCAAGCTCATAACCTTACTGGAAAGTTCTTGCTTCTCACTGCATAAACAAGGGTGGGTGCTCTAGGGATGATTTTATTGCAAATGACCCATCACAATGCTCTTCTTAGCCCTTTGGCAAATGTTCTAGTTCTCAGAGCTCTTCCTATCTAGCAAACCAAAGACAGAAATGGCACTGCTCTAAGTGCTGGTTCTTGATCAGAGGTGCTGTGCTGGCCCATGCTCTCCTGTGGTGCCCAGGCTGCCCTAAGCAACCACAGGGGCTGGGGCTGTTCCCTGCAGGCAGCATGAAAAAGGCTGCCCTGTTCTAGGACAAGCAGCCCTACGCACACAAGTTATGCTGTGTTCCCTGTCCTCTCACAGCCAGGTGACTGAGCACTATTGCCATAGCCCGGCTCATCACAGTGGAGTCGGTGGGGTTGTGTAGTGTGGCACTTTAGCTGGCAAAATCTCTGCAAGAATGTGCACGGGTGAAGGGATAAGGAAGTGAACCTCAGTGCTCTGCAGCTGGAATTGTTTTTCAGAAAGCTTATTGCTTCTTCAGAAACGATTTAGACAGATTTGGAAAAGCCTAGTGAAAGGATGTTTGTGAAATGCTAATTCTCCAGCTAATAGCCCCCTTCTTTTCCTGTCCCTCATCTAGTAGATATTTTATATTAAAGGATAAACTTTTAGATTTGTTTTGCCTCTGGTGTAGAAAATCAGAGCAACACTTAATATGAAATGGTGTCTGCTGCCCCTTCAGTGAACTGCTAAAAAGCAGAACAATAACTCTCTTGCATGCTTTAGAAGTCACAAATAACATTTTAAATGGTTTGGATCATAATGGCTGTATTCATTGCCCCCCTACAGACTGGCTCTCACAATCTAACCGATTTCTCTATATGTTGTGACTGACAGCGTGCCTCTAATTCCAGTGGAGTCCTTGTGAACAGTATTTAATCAGCCATATGGCACAGTATGTGTAAATTCCTTAACGCTGTGACTACAGGGCAGCTCTATTCCATTCAGTATTTTACTGTGCAGACAAAGCACACAATAAAAAAAAAAAAAAAAACAAGCAAAAGCATTTAAAAGAAAGGTATTAAGGTGCAAAATATATATTAAAAAAATAAAAATAAAAATTAATGGATCTCTCTGCCTTTATTGTAATTTCAAAATCACCATCCTGGGAACAATACACGGTGCTAAAGCAAGCGGGACCAGGAATTAATCTCACTTCTAAGGACCGTTCCTTCTACCCCCGCTGCTTTTCTTGTTTTTGCAGCCAGAGAGCTGGGCTCACGGCTGCTATCATCACAACCCCGGAGAGGCTCAGGACCACGATCTCGTCCCGGCTCCAGCTTAACCTTACAGCAGGGACCCACCTGGGGCAGAGCTGCACGGAGCCTCCCCCTTCTCCGCTCCCGGGCACCCCGGCCGGGCGGCACCTGCCGCGGGGACAAAGCGGGGCCGCGCCGGGGGCGGGAGCCGAGCTCGGGCCCTCCCCAGCTCCGCCCGCAGCCGCCGAGCGGCTCCGCCCGGCCCCCGCCCGGCCCCGGCCCGGCCCCGGCCCCGGCCCCGCCTGCCCGCAGCAGCCCCGCTCGGCTCGGCGCGGACCATGCCGCTATGGCGGAGGTGAGGAAGTTCACCAAGCGGCTCAGCAAGCCGGGCACGGCCGCCGAGCTGCGGCAGAGCGTGTCGGAGGCGGTGCGCAGCTCTTTCGTCCTGGTGAGTGCGGGGCGCGGAGGGGCGGCACGGTTCGGCTCGGCTCGGGCTCGGCACGGTGGTACCTCGGGCAGCTCCCGCCGGGGCCGCGCCCAGGCTGGGGAGCGGTGGCGGAAGGGGTAGAGAGCGGCAGGGGATGCTCAGAGCAGGGGAAGAGGAAAAGGAAAGGGCTGGGCAGGGGATGGGGATGAGGATGGGGGAGGTGGGGGCCACCTGCAGTCCCTGTGCCCGTCTGAACGTCGCTCGGAGATGCGAGGACCGCAGGAACCGGCGCTTCTGTCGTTTAGGATTAGGGTTAGGTAGCGCTCCCGTAGCAGGAGCGGGAATTAATAAGAAGCCATCAGTGCCGGGCAGCGAGCGAACAGGTGCTGGAGCTCACCCTGGTAGTGTGCAGGCAATGTAAATTTGGCAAATAAATAGGGTAGGACTGAAGGGCGCAGCCTGGCAAGGTGAGAGGGATGTGGGCATTGGCATAAGGGGCAGTGTGATGTATCCCAGGAATCACGCTCAAACGTCTGGGGCGAAAGTCATGTGCTTTCTCAGATGCATTTCATCCCTGCCTGTGGGATGCTGCAGCAGGTTGTCTTTGTTGTGCTCACAGCTGTGCAAATGTTAGCTGTGGTACCCTGGGTGGATGCTTGGGTCAGTTCAAAGCTTCCCTGGGCTTTGTTGGATGTGTTTCACTGCTGCTCATTGAATTACTCTAGCATGCAATCACGCTTGACCTTGACTTTGATGGAAGGTTGTTCAGTGGGACATGCAGAAAGTACAATACAAGTTCAGTGAATAATTCCTATTCAGTTTCTACTGGCACATTAAGTGGTGTGTGAGCTAAGTGGAGGGTTTTTAACAGTTCTCTTTAAAATAGAGTTTTCTTGTAAATGTGTTAATTGCTAGGGCTGAAAAAAAAATCATGGTAATAATACAGTCTGATTTCCTTGTGCCAAGGCTATTGTTTCCTGTGTGCAGTTGTTCAGGGATCTTTAGAAGCTCCTTTGGGGTTTGCTTTCACTCTTTCATCAACAATACATAGAGACAAATGCTTTGTGGAAGCTGATGGAACCTCGTTTAAAATGAGCTTGTTTAGGAGCTAAAGAGCTTTGGTATCCTACAGGCAAACAGTTACACAAGGCCTGTGCAGGGTGCCCTCTGCAATAGACTGGAGGGTTAGGTGGGATTGCAGATGAAAATAAATGAAATCCTGACAGCAACCCAAAGGAGCCAGCGGAGTCCAGCAGCTGTCAGCAGCCACTCTCTTTCTGAGCCTCTCTAGGGTTTCATTGCCCACACTGTTCCTGCCAACTCTATCTCATTCCCTTTCAGACAGGCAAATCCCCCAGGGCTGCTGTGCTGCTCAGTGTGTTTGCAGCCAAGCGCCGGAGGAGGGTGAGGGAAGGTGTCTCTGATTCCCTGGGCTTGGCAGAGTTTCTTGCTTCTGACAGTTCAGTGGCAAGGGATAAATCCCAGCACTTCTGCATCACCAGGAAGAGGCATAAGATGCTGCAGCATTCAGGGACTGTGGAAGGAGGTAGTGTAAGCTTAAGGACTGTCTCAGATAATCACTGCAGGTGTCTGAAATGCTATGTGTGAGGTGCATACTCCCCAGGTTTCTCCAAGGACAAGGTGGTTCCTCTGCATCTGCCAGATCATCATGTTTGTGAGGAAGGGACGGATGTCTGTGCTGAGGTGTGCTGGCTGTAGCTGAGTCCACAGAGATCTGTGAATGTTCACATGGATGAGACAAGGGGTGGGGAGCAGAGCTAACACTGCATGTGCCTGATCACATAACTTCATCTGCAGGAGGAGTGGGCACCATAAAGGTCCATTACTGTGTAGATGGAGCTCAGCATTTTGGGCATTCAAGGCACTCCCTTGAGAGGAGGAACTGTCTGGAGTAAGACGCCATTTGCAGTCAGTGAATGAAATACTGCTAAATGAAAACATCTCAGGGAGGAGAACCTTTAACGTCATAGAAAAGGTCAGCCTGTGTGGAGCCATAATTTGTGCGTCAAAGGAGATGCATCTCCAGTCAGGAACACTGCGCTCCTGCAAGGCCACCCTGAGTGAGTGGGACATCTGGCGTGATGCAGCTCCCAAAATGCTGTCCTGCAGGTGCAATGCAGTTGTTTCTGTTCCTGGTTTCCCATTTACGCTCACCTAGCACCATGAGGATATCTGTTCTTCTCTTTGGTGTGCAAACCTGGAGTGAAGTCAATGCGAGTTTTGTTGGTAACTTCTGGCAGGGCTTTGCTCTTTTGTGAAAGGGAAGCAGCAGAAAGTGTGGTGCTTGGGCTTCCCAGCAAAGAGAGGCTGCCCACAGCTTCACTCCCAGCCTTCCTGAGGTGGCCTGTGTTGCCCATGTCCCACCCATTGCCCTTTGCACCAGCTGCTAGGATGCAGTCGTTGTTCTTCCTGTCATGATTTAAGGGGAGCTGTGATCCTGATCTGTAGCAGTGAAAGTCTAGGCTGTGGTGGGGAGCTCAGAGGCAATTCAGTCCCCCTGGATGGGGAAGGATGAAGCACAGCTTTCACTTGGTGCTGTTCTCTTTCTTCTTCCTGTGCTGGTGTTCCCAGTGTGCTGGCTGTCATTCTGGCCTTGCATCACGTTCACAGACGGTCTTTGTAGAGGAGGTCTTGGCAAGAAAAAAGACTTCAGCAGGAATCCCTTGAAAGCACACACAGCCCTACAAAGCACTGCTGCAAGCACTTAGGGTGCTGTAGGCACCAGGGCATGTGGGAACCCCGATTCTGTCTGCACACTTTTCTTTGCAAAGCTGCAGGGCAGATTGTATCAAATTCAGCTTTGAATGGTCCCTGATGCATGCTACCGATTATAAATCATTGGATAGAGATTTGGCAGAATAACAGACAAACAAGGTCACTGTTGAAATAGACAAATGCAAAAGCATTCAATTGGTTGGTGGGATAAATGACATGCAAAACAATGAAGGAAAAAAAATACTAAGATTTGGTTAAAAAGAAGAACAGTCAAAGCATAAGTATGATAACTGACACCACTCTTAACTAAGGGATTACCTGCAGTTTAAACCTTGGGGCACCAATAGTAAAATACTGTGTTAAAACTGCAACTTCAGAGCCAGAGTACAAAGTGCTGATGCTATCTGAGAGGGGTAGCGAGGCCAGACCTCTAGCAAGAAAAGGAGCAGCCAGGAGACCTTTGACAGTGAATAGACACTCTTCATTTTGGCTCAGACGTTCAATGAAATCTCCACGTTTGGTATGTTGCTGACTATTAACGGGAAGGTCGTGTGGTGAGGCAGGGGAAACCTGCGCTGAGTTGCCTGCCACAGTGGAACCTGCACAGCCATGGGAGCACTGTGGGACAGAGCTCAGCCCTCCCCAGGAGGATGGAGCCCCATGCTCCCTGGCCTGGAAGAGGTGCCTGTGCACCTCTCCCTTGCCCCATCTTTGCTTTCCACTCAAAACGTTATGGGGTACTGTAGAGTTGAGCAGAGCACATGTGCTTGAATGAGATCTGTAATTTGTGGCACTGCCAGAAGAATAGCAAAGGCTCTGCCTTCTGCCTCAGGATGCAGATCAGCTGCACATGGTCATTTGCATTGTTTGGCCTGGGTGAGCATAAGGCCAAGGCTTCCCTGTGCCTCCCCACCTCACAGGAGCCATGCGCTCAGCAGCGGCTGGGCCCTGGCGGGGTGAGGGTGGTCTCAAGCCAGTTGCAGGCTTTCCAAAGGTGTCATTCGCTGTGCTGTGACAGAGAAACGAAATGTGGGAGATCACAGGAAGAAGTGTTTGACAAAACCCAGACAATCCATTTTCCCACAGTGCTGCCAAAACCAGTCATCTGGTGGTAATTGTAAGTATCCCCCAAGTACTCTGATTTTCTTTAGATCATTTCTATGCAGATTAACTGAAGACCCATTCACTGCTTCACCACAGAGGTTTACACAGGATGCAGACCCAGAGCATCATACCTGGGCACCTGCAGCTGTGCAGGCTTTCCCCAAGCTGGGTGTCAGCCCTCTCTGTGGGTCATCCCAAAGCGCAGCTCGGTGACATGTGTCCTGCGCACGCAGGCACAGCTTGGTGCTGTGTGCCCCACGCGCTCAGGCACGCTCACAGCTCTCAGCCACACGTCTGGCAGCACGTGAGCTCCCAGCAATTGCAATGTGGGAGGACCTCTGCTTGCAAACAGCTGCATCAATCCTTGCCATACAGATGTGTTCAAATCCAGAGCATCTTCTCTCCTGTGTTACGCGGTGCTATGGGATGTGCTCCCTGTAACAGCACCGTGAGACTGTGGGCAGCACGCCAGGAGGAGAAGATGGCTTTTATTTGATCCTGGTGGGACTGGGTTGGTATGTGTCGCTCAGTTTCAGGCAGACACAAAATAGGAGATAAAAAGCTCCCAAAGAGAGATATTAAGAAGGTTTTGACTTGAAGCAAAAAGGCACTTTGTTCTTTCTGTGTGTGTGTGGTTTGTTTTTTTAACATCTTAATCTATATTGTATGTGACTGAATTTGTACTCATGCAGGGGAAATCAGCTTTCTGCATAGAATCCTATTTTAATTATCTAAATTTGCTTTGATCAATGTGCAGACTGTTTATGCGCACTGCTCATAGCGATCTTAGTGCTGAAGAGAGACACATTATATGCGTGTTCCCCCTCGGGTGTAGTCAGTACTCTGTGTTTGCATAACTTCAATAGAAAAAGAGATGTACTGGAGACAAGGGAGGAAATTCAGCCCTTACTTCAGTGGGTGGGAGTTTTGCTGCCGGTTCAGCTGGGGCAGGCTTTCCTGCTGCGGCTGGCTGCCTCCAGAGACTGCCGCTACTGCTTGCTCGAGTGGTTTCTGTGGAAGTGCACACAGTGAGATTATTACTCACAGGGGCTTAGTCAAGAAAAAACTTATACACATTCTTAAAATTAATCACATACTTTCCTGAATTGGGGCTTGTGTACTGTGAAGGGCTGAATTTAGCTCAGCATCGGCTGGTTGCTGTGACATGGCCTTGGGCAGTGCATGCAGTGGAAGTGGCCTGGTTTGTTCCTGCGTGAGCACAACTGGGGTGTGCTCTGGATGAAGGGCACCACTTTACAGGGAGGAGCAAGGGCCCTGCTACACCACACAGCTATTTGGGGCCACTTCTTAGCAAATCTCCTACCAACGCCCAGTCCGGAAGAGAGAGCAATACCTCCCCCATGCATGCCTGTGTGCTAAGGAATGGGTACTGTAGTCTGAGCTGTGGTCACTACAGCCTTTTCTGGAAGTTTTTGGAGACTAAAACAAACTTCTGATAGGTATTAAATCTTACCCTTCCCAAAGCATCATTTAAATATGATTCATCCGAGGAAGAGAGCAAACCAGGCAGCCCTTAAACTCATGTGCATGTACCTCTTGCCACTTTTTGCTGGCTGTATGGCCGGGGCTTTAGCACTCATTGGACAAGGCTGAGAACGGTTTGTCCTGTGCCAGAGGCAGTGTCATGAAATTACAGGTGTCCCTGCATTGACAGCATCTGCCCCAACCTGCCACCGTCAATGCAGTGAAACGCCTGGAACAGATGGTTGTTCTTGGTGCCTGCAGCTAGTGCCAGCAATGCAGCTGGGGACTTGGTGTGCTCAAAATCCAGTGAGGGGACAGTTCTAGGGCTTTGTTTCATCTCTTTCTGGTATCTGGGGATATTTGCAGAGTCCCTCCCAGAACCAGGATCATTTGAACCTGGGCTGCTGTAGTGCATATTACAGCATCCTTTCATATAGGCAGTTTTGTGTATCTTAGAGTGTTTCACTTAAGTCTTTGCACACTGATTTATCATCTCTAATGATGCAAAATTGCACAAGGCTTTTGACATTTCTGTGGCCTAAGAATGCAAATCACAATCACACACAGTAGCTGAACAGCAACCACTCCTGGGGCATATGCGTGGTTTTAGATTTCCCTGCTTAATTGCCTCCTCACTGCTGTTCTGGCCAAGGAAGAGAAGGATGGCTTTGTATGCCTTTGTGGGCATCGCTGTCATCTTAGAAACGCTGGAGTGTTTTTCCCTGCTGCCATCTCCCTCCATCTCTTTCATTCCCTTAAAAAGTACAAATCAAAGCTCTCCCTTGCTGACTCCTCTTCCCTTCAGCGCAGCCCTGTCTCATCTCTACCATTTTTCCCTGCCTCCTGCTGCTTCTCTAATGGGGTCAGGTCTGCTCGTTCCTAACCCCTTTCTTACCCCTGTCTCCTTTCTTGCTGAACTGCAATTTCTTTCTCTCTTCTATTAATAACTCCTGCCACAGGGCTATCCCTGGGGAGCAGCTGTGTGTGGAAGGAGACCCTACCTGCTTCAATACAGAGCACTCCATCCTCCTTCCTATGTTTTGGCAGTGGTTGGGAGCCTGGGATGCAGGTTGGAGCTGTGCTAGCAGGGTGCAGATGAAGGCCATGGACTGCAGCCTGCATGCCGAGGGCTTGGGGCAGGGGTACCCAGGCAGCAGCAAGGTCCCGCAGCATGGCAGAAGCTGTGGCTTCTCTCGGGTGTTTGGTAGAACTGGGGAATCCACGAGCATTGATTTTTTTGTGCAATCCAGCCCCACACATCTGCAGAGTTGCTGCAGGCTGTGTGCAGAATCAGGAGAGAAGAAAGGAGTCTCCTCCTCTTGTAGGGAGATGATTGTCTTGGCTCTTCCCACAGCAGGCTGGGGCTTCAGGAAAGTTGCTCTTGGCTCAGGTTTCCCTTGCAGTTCCACCTTTTTCTCCACGCTCCCTTGTCCCTTTGAATAATGCTGGAGCTTGTGCGGATGTCTTCACCTGGGAGAAACTTGGAGGTGCTTCCATCAACAACAGCATTTCATCTGTAGCCGAGTCGAAGCATTGCAGAGCCTGTCCAGCAGCCTCAGAGACCCTCCTGGAGCACTCAGCCACCATGTGTTTATTGGGGAGAACGTGGTTTAACTTTGCAGCCGCTGCAGCCCAAAGGCAGAGCTGAGATGGGCGCTGACACGATTTCCTGAGCTGGTTAAGTCACCACTGACATCCCCGGGGCCTGACTTCACTGTTGTGGGTGTTCACTCTATTGCTAAGGCAACCCAAAACCAGATTGTGACTTCCTGCTTTGGTTCCCCCTGCAGTGCTGCATGGGCTGGTGCCTAGCTGGGCAGAGAAGCAGCTCGCCTCCTCCCGGGGCTGCTCGCCTGCGGGGAGTGGCTGCCCAGTTGGCTCGGCCCAGTGCGAATGAGATTTCTTGAGTGAAAAACAAGGGTTTTTTAAGAGCAGGCAGGAAAGGGAGGGGTTCTGCTTGTGTGCAATTAATTGTTTTCAGATGTTCTGAAGCTGGATCTTCTGGAGATGGATGCTAAATATAAAACTGATACTACATAAATAAATGATGAAATACCAGTGACATCTGAAAAGCACTTTGGGATGCTCTAGTTAAGAACTTATATAAATATCATGCATTATTGTCATTATAATAACTAGTTCCCTCTAGTTCCCTTTTTTAGCATGCCCGTGCTTACAGAATGTTTTGAGAATTCCTATCTGGCAGAAATTCAGCTGTCCCATGGAAACCAGTAGCTTTTTGCCAATTTCTATTAACACTATTATTTTCAGAAGAGAAAATCAAAGCTGCGCTGTGTTTCTATCTCTCATGCTCTGCAGCAGATGCTCAGCTGGATGCAGGTGCAGCTCTGCTGACACAGAGATGCACTGATCCTTCCCTCTGCTCCTCATGCGGAAGGACTGGGTTTGAGCCTGGACATACCTGTGCCAGGGTATAGGATGAGCACTGCTGGAGTACCCTGCTGAAGGCAGCACCTAACATCTCCTCAGGGAGCCTGTGCTGCTGCAGAGGAGATCTGTTTGCTGCTGGAAGAGGAGTAAACAACTGAGCAAAACCCATAAAAGCTGCATGGAAAAAAGCCTTTTTCCAGTCCCTGTCTCCAGACTCATCTCAGCCTTCAGAAGTGCTTCCTCCTGTGCACCCGACCCCTCCACCTATAAGCCCTGTATGCCATTCACACAAAGCCCTCTGAGAGCTTTTGAGTCAGGGTTACAGCAGAGTCTTGCACTCTTCCTGGGATGCAGTGGTTTTGTTCCTCCAGCACAACCAGGATTCCTGTCTAGGCATTTGTCTCATGTTTCTAAACTTCCTTCTCTCTGGCCAGTGTAAAAATAGTTTTGGCCTGCTCCTACCCCACTTTATTGACTGTTTCTCATCCCTGTGGTTTTACCGTAGCACGTCTCTGTGCATCTCTTACTGTGCCCGGCTGTTCCATCCAGCCAAGGGCTGAGTTTGCAGCAGACTCATAGGCAGGAGCTCCCCGCCACCCAGTGAGAGCTGCCTCATTGCCTCCCTCCTGGTTTCTCCTCAAAATGTGGCTTTGCTAAGAAGTCTGCAAACCCCTTGGCAGCAGCAAGGCTGCGTCGTGTTGTGACTGCTGCCATCTGTGCTGACTAACGCTGTCGCCCTGTTTGCCCTTCCTCCCCTGTTTCTCCATTTCCACCTCTTCTTTCCTCAGCTTCAGATACTGTTTGGTTTTGCACTGGGTTACAACAGTTCCAGACATTGAACAGGCAAGCTCAGGGTCTCTCACTTTTTGTTTTTCTGCCTTATACCCAGGTTCCTGGAATAATGAGTTACATGTGAATCTCAGCTTTTTTAAATGAAGTACCCTAGCCCTCTTGCGAGCTTGAGCTAGAGCCTGTAAATGCAATCAGATGGCAGTGCAGGAACTGGGGGCAGAGAAAGTGAAAAGTTACCAATGTGCTACTTAAATAAATAAAAACAATAATAAAAATCTCTTCAGGACCAAACGATCTGAGAGTGCCGTGACTTGTGATCTTTGAACCCTTGACTTTGGAAAAGTTTTTCTGTGGATAGAAATTCCTCAGTTCTGCATGTCCATAGAGGTTGACAAATGGGTTTTTTCAGTTCCCAGATTCCATATAAATTCTCCCATGGACTGTCAGGTTTCGTGCGCAAAACCCCAATTAAGGAGTTTTCTTCTCTGAGTGGTATCTTTGCATTTCCAGATTGCATACTGTGGTAGGAAGTGGTGCCTCTCTGACGAGGGCTGCTGCCAGTCTCAGAAGTGATGCGACTGTGAATGTTATGGGCAGGGGGTAGTTGTGCACTTCCTTTATTTGCCCCTTTAGCCTTGAATCAATTCCCCAGATTTAATTTGTTGTCTATTTTCTGTGTATCTCACCTACTTGGTCCCTTGGGATTTATTTTAAAATCTGGACTTGCTAGGCTTTGCACGTAAGTGCATTACTGGGTTGCAACAGATGAAGCAGTAAATAAATCAGCTATAAAATGCTCACTAATTTTTACAGAACAGTTGTACAGTGTGAGGCAATACGTTTACATGTGCACGTGGTCTGCGCTATTTCCTTTTCTCATAGGTACCTTAAATAAACATCTCTTTTCTTATACGGATCCTTTGCGTCTCTAGCTGCTTCGTGAGCATGGATTCCTGTTGCTGGCTGAAGCTTTCCCTTCTGAGGAAGTGAGAAACTGATGTCCCGGGTGCTGCTGAGCCTGCAAGCTTTTCAGTGAGAGGTGCGAAGGAAGTGCTGCAGGAACGGCTGAGCATCATGCAGGGCAAGCCCAGAAGCAATGCGTGCGCTAGCCGTTAGCAGCGCGGCACTTGCAGGGAGAAGCGAAAGCCGAACACCGTGCAGCCGTTGCACTGGGGCTGTGGGTTTTTCTGGGGTTGGCTTCCGCTGTGCAATGGGAAACGTGCGCTGGCAGCCACCGTAGGGCTGGTGTCAACACAAACAGATGAGCATAGTGGTTAAAACAGAGCCAGACCAGAGGGGTTTGCCATCAGATTGTTTTATTTTCTAGGTATTGTTTGTTTTAAGTGAGAGGCAGCCTGAAAGGACTGAAAATATACATACTTTCTGATAGTTTTCCCTTGGTTTCTGTTTTAAAATATCCTCGAACAAAACATTTTTCCTTCACTTTCTGTACAGTTGTGTCAATCTGATTATGTTTGTTGTAATTATGGGAGAAAAGGATCTCAGACAAACACTAATCATAGAATAAGCTTTTATTGTGCAACAAAAGTTGCATGTTTGTACAGTGTACAAATGCGGGACAGTAGAAGACGGTTATTTTTTTGAGCCATTGAAGTTGAAAATAGAAATGTCCTTCCCAGTATGAGTATGTCCAGGTGTTGTTGTATACCCTTGTTTATCAAGCAAATATAAGGAATTTGAAAAGCTTTGCAAATGGATACAGAAAGGAGACAATTCAGTCTGACTGCTCCAGATTCCCTCACTTTGGCTAATGTGTTACTCCTTTGCTAACACTTTCCTTCACCCCTATCTTGTGGTGGCTGTTCAGCAGAGGTTTGATCTTGTGCTTTTTTGTCGGCTGGACAAGCAGGGCGATGAGGTTAGGAACCTTTACTTGGGGTTTTCCTGGGGCCCAGCTCTTTGTGCTTGTGCTTGGACGAAGGCAGAGCCTAGCGTTGGCGTCCGTGGGCATGTTGCTGTTGAAGTAATTCAATTGAATTTCCTGTTAAAATGCCAGCCAACTTGCTTCTTGGTGGTGAGTCAATACTGTAATAGATTGGCTGTTGTTTGGCCTGTGCTGTTGTCCAAAAGGAGCCTCGTGACCTGACCTGGATGGGGGCTCGGGGTCTGCAGACCCCCCTTTCCCTTGTGCACCGCAGAGCCCTGTGCTCATGAGAGCAACGCTCTTGGGGCAGAAGCAGATGGATACAGCACACAGTGTTTTCAGGAGCAGTCCAGCGTGCAGGGATTGAACCAGGATTTTTTGTAAGAGAAGTGAGAGGGCTCATCCACAAGGGCTCACTGCTCCTCTCATTAAAATTTTGTTTAAAATCACGTTAATTTATTTTTCTCCTCTGTGAGGTCTTTCCCAACAATTCCCTGTTTTTATCCCAGTGCACTGGACTGTGGTGCTTTGGGTTGGAAGCTGCTGCTGGGTGTTCTCGGTTTCCCCCTCCTGCCCACCCTGGTACAGGGTGCTGGAGCAAGCCACAGGGCAGCACGGGGAACCCCTCTGCCAGCCCTGGGTAAGCAGCTGCTGTGTGCCTGTCTGGAACAGGCTTGCTTTGGCATCACTGTGTGGTTTTTCCTGCAGAAATGGGTTGATTTCGTTGCTGGACTGGCAGCATTTCTTTGCACTTGGATATTGGCTTTCCCTGT
This sequence comes from Netta rufina, assembly GCF_964035555.1. NCBI lineage: Eukaryota > Metazoa > Chordata > Aves > Anseriformes > Anatidae > Netta > Netta rufina. The sequence continues at coordinate 13,374,564 of NC_140135.1, forward strand.
GGAGGAATTTGTGGTTTCTAAGACTCTAATTGCTTTAGTGTAATAGTTCTTCCTCTGCTTTTGTAATGACTTTGGTGGGTGCCATCTGCTGTTGTGACAGCACGGGGCAGCATGAGGCCGAGCCTTGTCTGCTGGGAGATGTCTGAATTAACCAAGCTCATCAGAAAAACTAAGACTTTGAAATCTGATTTTCAGGGCTTAAAGTTTTATCTCCTGCCCTGATGGGACACTGAGCACTAGGGTGGGCCAAAGGATGAAAAATATTTGTGATATCCCTACTTACTCTGGAGCTCTGTTTGCAGGGGCGTGAGCATGTCTGGCCCTGTGCAGTTCTGGACAGACGGAGGCGTCCGTGTTTCCTTGGCAGCAGGCAGACAGGCCACATCCTTCTGCTAGCTGTTGCTTTGCTTACATATAGCTTGACCTGTATCTTTTGGCTTCGCTTTAGAGACACTGGTGTGGTTCCCGTCGTGGCCTGTGACAAGTTGGTTGTACTGTGCTGGGTGCAGGGACAGAGGGCTGCTGTGTGTGGCTACTCTTGTCCTGCACTCTCCTTGCTGCAACAAGCCAATCGTGCAGCCGGGGTAACGAGAGCACTACGGGCTGTGTTTCTAACGTCCCTAGAGGAGAAACGAAGTCTGTGGGGACTGCAAACCCGCTTGGGGGACATCTCTATTGGCACCCACCTCTCGCCTCTGGGAGCTCCCTGGACAATCGGCCGCCCACCCTGGCACTGCAGCAGCCTGCACCACGCTTCCTGCCCGGTGTCACCAAATGCACAAGTGGGGAAGGGCAGCACTGAGTTATTTTAAGAAGCTTATTTGTACCTGCAGTGGACAGTGCTATAAGGGTTTTGAAGCCTCTCATGTGAGAATAAGGGGTCCTCTTTGGTCCTCAAAGTCATTACCCTGTAATTGACATCAATTTTACCATAAAATAACTTTTACAACAACTTCTGAAACACAGTCCGTTTCAGAACCATGTTGCAAGCAGGACTGAAAATAGTGAGTAATTGGGAGGCTTGAATTCAGAGTACCCAAAGCCACTATTTAATGCCACAGCAATGTGCAAGACTCTTAGAAGGAACCTAATTTACCATTACAGCTGCTGCTGGGGTGAGATGAGAACAGGAGCTGGTGGGACCTTTTAATGCCAGGAGTGTTGTTGGGATTGCTGTGGTGATGGCAGCGAGAACGGTGGATTGGGCAGCGGAGTGGCTGAGATTTGGGAATGCCTGACTTGCAAATGGGAGAGCAGCTCATGAATGTCCTAATGTGTTAAGTCACATTAATGTGCCAGGCTTGGCAAATTTGCAGAAATGTGTAGCATTATAACGAAATAAGGCCTGTGCTTCAGATGATTAAACAAATCTAGTTAAGTATTTAAAGAATGTGAGGCTAACTGAAGAAAAAAGGGGTTCCTTTTCTCCATCTTCCCGCCGGATTTTAGGGACTCCTAATTTTTCAGTGATCTCCTTTTACATGAGATTCGGTCCTGGCTGCCAGAGCAGGAGCAGCTCCAGGGGTGGTTGTGCCGGTGGCACACAGTGCTGGGGCTGGCAACACTTGCCACCCCACATCACAGACTCCCCCCAACTCCCTAGCTTGGCACACATCATGGGCTCTCTGCTGGGCAATGCTGCACTTCCTTACTCATGTCCTGGTGAGCTATTCCCTGTGATGCTGCAGTGCTGCTGCTGGTCATGCAACAGGAGGCTTGTGAGGTTTCTTTTGGGACTGCATTAGGAATGAAGCAAAGTTTTCCAGAGAGCGATTAAGAGGAAGCTGTTTCAAATATCTGAGCTAATCCCTGCTGGATTCCTGCAGCATGGAAAATAGACATTCTGAATGCAAAAGTGCCTTGGGCAGGAGGTATATTTTCTTCAGTCAAAAGTAAGAGTTTCTTTGTGGACAGCCAGAAGCAGGGCGGAGCGGGTGCTTGACAAAAGCCAGTGCAGAAATCACCCTGACCAGAGGCATCACTTACGCTAGTAACACAGGCCTTGATTACACATAGGCTCTGCTCTCTCCTCCTTCAGTGAGCTGCTAGGATACTGTCCTGATGCTGGGATGCAGTCCTGGGAAACATGTCATGCGAGGTACCCACTTTGCATTTCTGAAGTGCTGTGGGGAAAATATTTCATCTCAGTTATTTCATCTCAGTTTTGCTTTCTGAACATACTACAAGTTTCCTGGGCATGCACCTGGGATAGAAGAACAGCCTCTGCTCAGCAGGGCTGCCCTTTGAGTGGGAAAAGCCAGAGGCAGCCTCAGAGAGACGTCTGCCTTCGCTGTTCCAGTCCATCAGACCATCCAGGTCTGCCACAGAGCCTGGATTTTTATTCTCTTTTTACCATATGCCAGAGTATAGCAGAAAAAGGGGAAAAAATCTACAATTCCTTTATTTTTTAAGATGCTTCTGTATGAGAAGATATCAACATAACAAGATTTTCTACAGTGTTTCAGAAAAAGATAAAAACAAGATTAAAACATGACCACCCCTGAATGGCTCTCACCTGATACTGTTACCTGCTGATGTGACAACTTTCTCCCCAAAGTCCCAGCACCAGCTCCACTTCAACATAAGAGATGCTCAGCTGTCATTAGAACAAGTGGCTCACATTTGCTGCAAAGGGCTTGATCATATTAACCCATGCTGGAGACTCAGGTGCCAAGGGCATAGGACAGAAACTCTGGCTATGATTGCTTTTGGAAGAGCAATGTTGATTTCTTCTCTCATGCATCACAGGCAATGTTGAGTTGTTTGGATGCTCAGTGGCATGGCTATTTATTTACCTGGTGGTTTTGTATGGTGCTGAGCTTTCAATCCTTATTTTTGAGTCGTTTTCTCAGGCTGCAGCTTTCGTTGTCTTCAGCAAGAGACTTCCACCAGTCTAATTTTTAATTGAGGGAGCTATGCAAGTAGTTCATCCGGGTTAAAAAAAAAAAAACAAAACAAAAAAAAAAAAAAAAAAAACCTGTGTGGTAAATCTTGCTGCTGCTGTTGGAGAAGCATCCGACATTCCTTTTCCAAGGGTCAAGAGCCCAAGCACACCGTCTTACAAGGGTGTTAGCTCCCTGGGGCACGTGCCAGCCTGGCTCCACACAAGCTGGGGGGGTTTTGTTAATACCATCCATAGCATGGCCAGGCATCGACAGTCTTTTGGTAGGAATTCAAAGCAAGGGAAAGTTCATGTATTGGAATTTACTTCCCCTTTTGTTATGAGCATTCTTGTGCATACAGGGTCATGGGTTTGATTTGGTGTCATTTTTACAACTGCAGTGCTAAGTGCCTGACTCTTGCTTATGAAAGCCAAAGTCTAGGAGTGGGCAGCTAAGATGATGTTTTCCTACTTTGGAACTTGTCTTTGTTTTTCTAACATTTTAAAGCTATGTTTTCTGGGCTTGTAGCATGAACAGAAGTAATGCAGTGGTAAGCATACTGGCATTCTCCTAATAGTTCTTACTGGTGACTCCAGAGATTATGGAGAAGTTCCTCTTGCTTTCCAGAAACGTAAATGAGAGCAAAACCAGGCCCTGGGGTTTTCCAGATGTGGGCTGTGGCTGAGGTGTGATTCATGGAGAGGGCTTTCCAGAGGAATCTTCATTCCACAGGGAGAGATTTCCACACTGGAGGTTATTGCAGCCAGCTTACTACCATCCCACCAGCAGCACATTTCCAGAGATAGCACAACTCTCGTCATCTTGTCTAGCAAAACTGGCTTCGAGCTGGTGTAGAGTCCGTATTCCTTCTGAGCTGTGCAGATGAGCTGCTCATACTGGTGAAAGCTGAAGCATGTAGCTGTTAAAGCTGTGGCCTTTCCAGGAGAATTGCTTTCTCCATTAAGAAATTAGAGACTGTGCCTGGAGAAGAACAGCACAGTACTTGCTTTCTTCCTGTAGCTTATTACCAAGCACAAATAACGTAACCCCTTGTTTCCCTCACTGCAATGCATATACATCAGTAGTTCCTTGTATCATGCAAGTATCTGATTGTTGAATTCATAAGCAGTCCATTGGTAACATGGTTTGAAGTTGTCAGACCAAATTAGGCACAAGATGTTACTTACTGGTTATTTGATATATTATACATCTGTAAATATTCTACCTTTTATTCATCCTACAGGAAAAAACCAAAGTTGTTGAACCCTTGGACTATGAGAACGTGATCCTTCAACGCAAAGTTCAGATCTACAGTGATCCCCTCCGGGACCTGCTGATATTTCCGATTGAAGATGTGTCTGTGAGTTTGCACTGGCTCTTTCTTATGTTTGAGGCTCGGTCATCTCCAGTCCTGTTTACTTTGGAAAATTTCCACGCTTGTCTACATGTTGATTTTGGCTGCATTACTAACACATAAAAGTGAAACAACCCGTGGGTGATTTGGGCCCGCCATATTTATTTAAAGCAAGTATCAGTTCCTGAAGACCCAGTTTACACTGAAACCATTTTCTCCTTTTCCCTGCAGATTTCAGTTATCAGTCGTCAGAGAAGGACTGTCCAGTCTACAGTGCCAGAAGATGCTCTGAAGAAAGCTCAGAGTCTCTTTGTCAAAGAGGTAGGGGTAAAAGTCCATGCGATGCCTGTGCTCAGTGCACCTTCTCCCTTAAGCAAGATGCTCTGCTGTAGCTGCTTGTCTATGAGGTTGCAGATCACTTAGTTTATCCTTGGAAGCATTGATCACTGGCAGGGTACTGCACTAGCTAGTTCCTACATGCCTCTCGTATGGCACTTGTTTTCATCAGGTTTTGTATGCAGACAACATGTGCGGCTTGAGCTGCAAGGTGCGGGGTGTGCAGCAGGGCAGGGGCTGGGCTGCACAGCCTCTCTAGCTTCATCCTGAGTGCTGCAGATTTGTTTTTGTAAAATGCTGCCCTCTAAGACCATTCCTTCCAAGTGCAGTGGAAGTAAATGCCAGGCGACGGTCAGTGTGGAATGAAAGGCACTATAGTTGTGAGGGCAGGAAATCAGTGCTCTCAGGAAAGCAGTCCCCTTGCAAATCACTATTCCTTTTTTAAAGTGTTAGAGCTATGTGGATACAAAATCAGCAGCTGTGTGGCAGTCCAGATGCTGTGTGATTTTTGTCTCTGTGCTGAAAAGGTTCCTTATGACATCTTGTATGGTAGCACAAAAATAAGTTCACACTTTCCACTTATACTTACATCACCCAGCAGTCTGTAACCTTTTGAACTTGTACATGGTTTTGTTATGCTTTCTCTAGCTTTCAAATACCTGTATTGTTTTCTTTTCAGTGCATTAAAACCTACAGCTCAGACTGGCATGTGGTAAACTACAAATATGAGGAATACTCAGGCGACTTTCGGATGTTGCCATGGTAAGTGTCATGCTCCCTTGGAATACTAATGCATGGTCATGGGGCTGTGGTTTGATCAGGCTTAGGAGAAACAGTCTGGCCAAAGTAGGTCTGTTCTGAAGATCTTGCAGGGAAGTGAAGCAACAACAGAGCAACACTGTTGAACAAATTGTATTAAAATTTGTGAATAATCTTGCAGTCTGATCTGGCTTCTCCTTTAGCAGGATGGAAGATAGATCTGCTTCATCCCTGTGCTGCACAAATGCAAGTCAGCAAAAACTCTGCAAAGGCAGACGGCTAATACAGAGAATGTTAATTACGTGCTCCTTGTGCTTAGCTTCAATGAAGTGCATTCAGAAGTTAGATATCTCCAGCTGTAAAGGGCTGTAGGTCTTTTGAACTCTTCTACGGTTGGACAGTTCTGCTATGCTCTGTAATCTGCAGTTTGACAGTCAGTTGTGGGGCCAGCATCAGATAGCTGGCTTTGTGCATCCTTGTTTCCCAGTCATTAAAAATGAAAATGTTGTGATTTCAGCAAATCCTTTAGGCCAGACAAGATTCCAAGTCATGTGTTTGAAATCGATGAAGACTTTGAAAAAGACGAGGTAAGGAGAAAGTTTTTTACATATTCCACTCTAAGATCTGTTATAACGAATATTTCACAAGACAAAGTCAGAATTCAGCTCCCAGGAACGTCTTTATGGTGAAATGCTTCATACTGCAGATATGGGGCCAAAACTGAGACAGTGATTTATTTGAAAGTGTGACAAGATAATCTCTTGGAGCCAAGAGTCTCCTAAATTAGGTGGAAGATTAGCCTTAATGTTTCTCATGGCTTTTTCACTTGATAGAGTCCAGCAATGAAATAGGGGAAATAAAAAAAGGAAGCCAAGAAATTTACTAAGTAAAATTCTTTGTGACCATAATTTAAAGTGGGCAGTTTAGTTTCCAGCTACATGGTGATACAGCAATATCAGGGTCCTCTGCTTTAACAGGTTGGCGCTCTGCCTTGTAATCTGCCATTCTTAACCAGTTACTTCTCCCCAGCATGTTCACAGCACATCAATCCTAATTCTGTATACACTCTGCAGATATTCAGAGGCATTCACCTCTTCTGGAAGCTAGCGCCTTTGTGTTTACCTGTCTGCAGGGGAGATTTTGCAGCTTGAGAGTTTTTCCACATGGAGGAGCTGGGGGCTCTGACAATTGCGATATCTCAAACCTGGCAGTCATTTCAGGAAATATGTATGCCATGTTTTCCCCATGCATATTGCATTTTTGGGGTAGGGCATTGGCATGTTAACATATTTCTTTATCAATTACCATGTGAAGTTTAGTTCCAACACTTGACGCTAAGAAATTTTAGTTTACAGTCTGAAGAATTTAGTCCAGCTGTTTAAAATCCTTATGGCACCAAGGTGCTGCTGCTGAGGAACAGGAAAGTTTCTGTCTTGCAAAGCTGTAGATTTGAAGGGCTGTTTCATACACATTTCTAACAATTGCTATGCATGTTCCACACCTCATGTCTGGACTTGGATGACTTTTTTATAAATGGAAATGTATTGTCAAGTTTGGCCTTATTTTTTTTGGCTGCATTGTTGGTTTTCATTACACTGTTAACTTGAGCTGTTACTTCTTTAATAATATCTAATTTTGGCTGGAGACAAAACAGAGACAGAGCTTATCAGCATACCTCTGAAAAAGTAAAGAGATAAAAATATGCTATCAGAATTTGGTGGAGACCTTTTTTTCTTCTGATCAGTGTCCCAAATATGCAAACAAATGAAGTTACTGTTGTTGGCAATGGAAGAGTATTCCAGATACTTCGGCAGATATTTTGACATTTACGTCTTTTGGCTTGGTCATATCTAAAGGATTCTGTTACAATTTCCTGACAGAACATTTGCATTAGAACTATGCAATGGAAATTTGAGTAAAAGAAATCTCTTGATGAAAAAGGGCAAACCATTATAAAGGATAAATTATTGGTTGTTCTACCCAGAGAAATAAAGCATTAGAAAGTTTACTTTTCTCACTGGAAGTTTGACAAGAAAAGAGTGAAAACCTGACATTTGAGGTGCTGGAGATGATATAAACTAGTGCCTTGATAGCTCGTCAACAGTCAGTCCAGGTCCATCTCTGCTGCTGAGTCATTGAAAAGACCAGGGCAAGTTTTTCATCAGTCTGGGATCTTGTTTCCCTCCATCTTCAGTGGAGGTCACTGTTGGATATGGATGGAGAGCTTCACCCATTCTGGGACCAGAGGACAGGACAAAAGATAGAAATCCCAGCCAGTATGCCAAGAATAATGCAGTTGAGTCACTTGAAACTTATCATTTTGATAAATGTGAAATACTCTAGTTACTTTTCAGTTATTTGGGTTTGCTGTTCTTTTACCTAAATTTAAAATGCAAGTTGATTTGTACAAAAGGAAATGATGAAATAAATCTAATGTTCTGCATTTTGCAACTGTCCAAACAGACCATTTTGAAAACTTCTTGCTTCCCTGGGTTTTTGAAATACTACCTAAGAACCATGCATTTCTTCATTGCAAAATCCATGTGCAGTTCTGTCAGCACAGATGTAATTTTTCCTTGTTAAAGATGACCAGAACTAGCCTGTTTCACTTCTTTGTTGGAAAGAGATGACCCTGATATTTTATTGTGGTCACACTGTATATGTAGATGTGTATGTGTACATTCTACATGATAGCTTTGTTGCTGTAGTTCTCAATATTGCTTCCAGCGCAGACATACTCTCATGTCCAAGGGAAATTTTGCATGGAAGGCAGTTCATGTGACCTCCTCTTTTTATGATCCTTTGCTCTCTTTCAGGATTCCTCATCATTGTGTTCCCAGAAGGGTGGTGTGATAAAGCAAGGCTGGTTGCACAAAGCAAATGTAAACAGCACAATCACTGTTACCATGAAGGTGAGACTGATCCAGCATTGTGTTAATTGGAAACGAGACATAATCCCTGTTAAGTTCAGCTCACATCTCTAAAGGTAGCAGGAGTGTAGCAGTGGGTTCCAGTTCAGTTGGATGTCCATCCGTTTTGTAGACCATCCCAAGGTAGATTGGAAAACCAATCTGGAAACAGCTTTTGACCCTTCCCTCCCAAGAATATAAGACCAATGCACTTCAAATCACGACAGGCAAGCTGAAGAAAAAGGCAAAGCTGTTTTCATGATGAGCAGCTGAGGCTAGGAAGAGGAAGGCAATTTAAATAACTGAAACAGCTGCCCTGCAATGAAGACTTTATGAATAGATAGTTTCCTTGGCAGTAGAAAATACGTACAGAGAACAATTTTAAATTGAAATGACAAGGCTTTGCTCTAAGAGGAAGGATGATGTCACTGAGGAGATGGAGCATTACTGACCTAAAAGCAACAGCTGCATCGTCTCCTGTTCTCCCTTGTACATAATCTGGCATGACATTGCTTAGATTTTGCAGGGGAAGTTTTTTATAGTTCCACTGAAGGTTTTTGCTGTGGCAATGGGCCTTTCTGTTGCTCTACCCTGCAGTTGCCTTCTTAAAGCATAGAGAGAAAGAATATTAGGTAATTATGTTCAACTGTGCAGCTGAGGAATGGCTGCAGTGGGGTTCTTTACTTTGTAAGGTCAGTTGCTCTAAGGTTCAGTTCAACACGTTTTACATTCATAAGCGGAACTGGGCAGTTCATATGGCTAATTTTAATTTGAGTTTTAAAATGACTCCTCATTTACTTGAAGGAAATAGAGCAGGGATTTCTGTTTATCTGTTTTTCTGAGCAGCAAGTTTGAAGTCATTTCGGCTCCTGTAACTTCTGGAGAAGGAGGTACTACCATATATGTTCAAAGCAGTTAGTTATGTCCATTCTTGACTGAGCCTCCTGTGGTATTGTTGGCCTCAGTGCCCAGCACCTTAGACCCACCTTTCAGAGATGCCTGAACTGCACTGCTTTCAGTTCAGTTAATAAAAATCTCTCATTAAACTTAAAGTACCAGTAAGGAGTGGCCATTTTCTGAGCTGGTCACTGCTGTGTCTTACAAATCACCTTCTAAGGCACATGCGAGAAATCTGAGGACTTTGAAAGTCTTCACCCTTATCGCCACTTCAAGAAGCTGCTGCACTACTGTGGAAGCAGACACATCCATCTTCTGTGTGCTGGTTCTTTCGCTGCTGTGACATACTGAGTCTCTGGTACCTCATGCTGTTGCTAAGCTCATACAGAGTATATTTTGTGGAAAGCCAGCCCGTGAGCAAGCTGTAATGAGGCTACAGCTGTCAAAAATTATTTGAGAGTAACCTTTCCTTTGCAAAGAACTTCCCACTGCTTCAGTGGGCTGCTCTGCAGCAAGGGCGTCAGGATTTTCTCTTCTTTCGTCTCTGCCATAACAGACATCTCCAGTTCTCTAGCTGTCCTTCTGCAATTTCCATGCTCATCCACAACATCTGTAACCTGATCAAAAGGGATGTTTCCTCTGTTTTTAGGTTTATACTATTTATTTTAAATGTTTGTAGACTTCTGACAATTATTTCTGACAGCAGTGCTTAGAAGTGGGGCGAAGGTTACAGGAATAGTGTTTGCTTCTTGCTTCTGCATCTTTCCCTTGAACAGAATTCAGAGGATACAAATGGTTTTGCACGAAACCCCATATCCATGAGGGATATCAACCCTGTAATGTGTAGAGAGATATACATGTATAATGGGTTTCTGTAGCATTAACTATCAAAGTTTCCAAGACTGATTCAATGAAGTGCTGAATCAGTGTTTAAGTTGGTGTAACACTTAGCAGACTTAGATTTCTATGTGTTCTTACGCTTTGCTAAACTAAGGTTTAGTTGCATTTTTTTTTCAGTAAATCTGAAGCTCCACAACCTTTGATGCATCTCCGCAGCAAACTGCTCATCTAAATGATGCCAGAGGTTACCGTTCAGAGCAGTTAGTCACAATGCTCCCTACCAGTTCCATGCAAGTGAGCAAATGGTTTTATTGAACATATGATTGTGTCAGTAGTGGTGGGTGCAGGAAATTACTGGCAGTCTCCTATCTGGGATGAAAAATATTGTGTTCATTCATAGCTCTTCCAGATACTCAGAACAGTGGAAATACTCTGAGCCTCGCAATGCTGCTTGCCCTGGCTTGCTTTGTGGTTCTCCTGATATCCAGCAACTGTGAAATGCACCCTGCTCCTCACACACCTGGCAGCATATGGTGCTGTCTTAACTGCTGCCAGAATGTTCTCCTGAATGATAGTACCCTGCCTGTGAGCTGACAAATGTGAAGGAAGGTGTTCTGAGAAAAAGCTGGAGAGCTTTTTCTTTTTAAATCTATCTGGGGTCTCTTCATAACGATCAATAGCTCAAGCATATGAATACTTCTCCCAGATTTACTGCTTTTTAAGGTGAGAATTGAACATACTAAGCCAAAGCTAGTTCGTGAAAATAGGTGTGTTAGGAAAAAATGACAACAACAACAAAATACCCTGAGCAGTTGCATGGATTACAGTGTTCTTTGGCTTGCGTTTGAGTGCTAGGAATTTCCACATCTGCTCCAAAGTCTTCCGGAGAATTGCTTTGTAATTCTAACTGAGGTCTTTATCAAAAAAGCTCTGGAAATACCTGCTTTAGGGTGGGATGAATCTTCAAGCAATATATTGATCTGAATTTAGCATGCAGCATTATTTTATGAAGACAAATGAGTCTGGAGCCAGCTGAGAGATGAGCTTGAAGCCCTGGGGCTTTGCTTTAGATAGATGAACTTATAATAACAACAAGAACGTTAAAATTAAAGAAGACAAGAAAATCTCCCCGCACAAAAACAAGTTGTACTCAAAAGGGTGCGTTTGCAACACTCTAGGGTCATCAGTGCTTCTATTTATAGTATTTTCTCCGTAGCAGGAGGGCAGATACTGAAACTGAGGCTTTTGCTTTTAATATACAGAAGAGTGAATACTTGAATGAGCAAGACTTTGCACTTTTGCAGGTATTCAAGAGGAGGTATTTTTACTTGTCACAACTTACAGATGGCTCCTACATTCTTAATTCCTACAAAGATGAGAAAATTTCAAAAGAATCCAAAGGCTGTATCTTCTTGGATGCTTGCAATGATGTTGTTCAGGTAGGTGGACTTTCGCCATGACTGTACGTAGGCTTATGCATTGCTAGATCAGACAGAAATGTTCTCAGTCTGTGACACTGAGAGCTGAAAGCATGAATTTAGAAACTAACCCATAGCTTTTTTGCCCAGTTAGTCTCCCTGCTTTGTCCATCCCCTTTACCATGTGCCTTCCTGGTAAATGAAATATCTCACACCCTGAGGACTGGGGCCAATAAGTAGCTGGTGCAGCTAAGTCTTGGGCACCTTCTTTGTTTGCTGTTAGCACCAGCTTCTTATTAGGTCTTGTTAGGTTCTTAAGTTAAGTCTTGATATGTCTATGCAAACATACAGCCCTTTGGGGCTTACCTCCTGCAAATGGCCTGTAAGATTCTTGGAGGAGGTATTTGCACTGGGCTTAAACTTGGGGTTTCTTTGTGCTGAGAGTGAAGTGCACAGGGGAATTGCTGTTGTGTCTTGTGCCATTGCTGTCTCTGCTGAAGCTTCAAGCACCAAGTGCGATGGAGCTGATACAGGGCAACATAAATTACTTTGACTGTTTTCTTCAGTGTAGATGAGTCAGAGCTCTGCATTTCCATTTATCTTTCTGAATAGAATAAAAGCAGTAGTAGAGATGCCTCGGTGATGTACAGGATGTACTTCCCAAGTTGCATCAGATTTGCCTGGGCTTCTCATTAGAAAGTGCTGTTTAAAGGCCAGCAGAGCTCCAAAAATTGTATTGAACCACTTGCCTTTAAGATAGATGCCTCTAAATGTGCTGGAGCGCAAAATTACTGTGGACAAAACCAATTCCTGGTTTCTCTGGCTAAATATTAAAGGTCTAATGACATAGGAAGGAGCTTGCTTCTGTTCCTTAGTGCTATGTCTGTGGTTCAGTCTGATTTTCTTCCACTCCCAGAGTAACTGGCTACTGTGGAACTGCATACTGCTTGATCACTACTGTAAAGCCCTTTGTGATTAACTGCAGGAGAGGTGCTGTGGCAAGGACATTCTTACATTCTAAGTTAGGTGGTTTTTTCCCTGTCATGGTATTTCAGTTCAGGATGCTTTCTGCAGAGAGGAGCCTTGCAGAAGGTACTATGTGGAGTTATTGAGGAAAGTGTAACACAAAGCTTGACCTTTTTGTTTGTCCAGTGTCCTAAAATGCGCCGCTATGCATTTGAACTCAAGACAATAGATAAATACAGCCACTATCTCGCAGCTGAAACTGAGCAGGAGATGGAAGAGTGGCTGGTAACTCTGAGAAAGATCATTCAGAGCAATACTGAGAGTTTGGTGCAAGAGAAGAAAGATACTGTGGAATCTGCACAAGGTCAGTTTATAAATAAACACCTACCTTCACCATTCTCCAGCAGGATGTGAGCAGCGTGCTTATAAAAGCATATACTTTTCTTTCTGGATTAATCGCAAGAATTGTGGCTGACACAGGATATCATGCTGAATGGCTTAGTACAATGTAGACAATAGTCAGAGGAATAAAAGTGGAGAGAAACATGACCCTTCCTCTGGATGGGAAATCCATGGCAGTGTTTCAAGACTCCTGGAAAATTGGATCTGTGCTGAAGTTCTGCTTTGGAAAGACATAGCAGGCTGTTAATAGTACACTCTGGTACTAGTAATTTATGGAAAAATCTTACATCCTAGAAGTGGAAAAATCTCCATAAACTGTTTCTGTTCTATTGTAGCAAATACTGCAGTATGCTTTCTGGCAGAGGGAAATAAAATGGTGCTTAGGCAGTTGTTTTGGACATCTGTGTTTTTTGTCCTTGCAGATGATGAATCAAGCATGCAAGGAAAATCAGAAAACATCCTGGAGAGCCTAGAGAGAAGCATGCATCCAGAGCTGATGAAGGTATTGTGTTTGTAGAGATCGCTCTCCCTGCCCTACAGCTAGTTCTCTCCACCACATCTGTAACAGGAGTTTCCCTGTGCTTTGACTTCAGCTCTGAGGGAGCTGGGTAAGCACCAAGTGCTGCTGGGGTCTTGGGCATCTCACCTTCCTGTCTCCAGGACGGAGCTAGGGGAGCTCCATGGTTTGAGGCTGCATGGTGCTCACTCTTAGTGTGGGACCCATGAGGGAGATCCATGCTTACCGAATGAAGGGTTGTCACGGCTGGTATTACTCATTCCTGCTCCACAGGGATGACTGTCCTTGCTGTCAGTGCAGAGGGAGTTAAGTGGCAGCTGTCTCCTGCATGATCCAGAGCTCAGTTGCCTCCTCCTCTCTGCTCTCTCGTTTAGCAGAGCCACATCATTTTACTCTGACTGTGTGGTGTTGGTAGATATAGCTAGGAAGCTTTGCATTATCTCATATATCACAAAGGGAACCTGAAACATATTCATTTTGTTTTGCTCCCGTTCCTTCCAAATAACGAATGTTTGCCTCTGTGTGGCCAGGCAGTAACATCAATGCTTTTCTTTTTCCTAGTATGGAAGAGAAACAGATCAGCTGAATAAACTGAGCAGAAATGATGGAAGACAAAACCTCTTTTCTTTTGACCCAGAAGTCCAGGTAAACATTCCCTTGTTGGCAAATGTGAGGTTTTGCTCCTTTGGCATCATGCCTACCCTGTTCCCTTGCATGGCCACAGCATTTGCCTGTAGAGGCAGTATGTTTTTTGGTGGGTTGGAGAATAGGAGTGCAGCACATGTTCTTTTCAGTATGAGCCAAACAACTTAGATGATAGCTCAAATAAAAGGAGAGCTCATGGCAGCCCCACAAAGGGCCTCCCTCCAGCTTTGCTGGCTTATGTGATGCATCTTGATGTTTCTGGATCCTGAACCCATCATATGGGCCTCTGGGAGGTTCCCATGTTGGGTCAGAAGCTTTAGAAGTGGAGAAATCAATGCACATCTGGAGGAGGGAGCAGTGATCTTAGAGACAATCCTAGGAGCTTACAGGGAGAGCCTCAGTCTTCAGAGAGTTTTTAGATGTGGGGGAGGTACAAACAAAAAACACCATATGCTGTTCTCATGCACTGGAACAGGGGTTCATTGACTATTTGGCTTGTTTTCTTCTCGGCTTTGACCTCTTAGCTGAGCTTTCTGCCAAGGCCCAGGTGTGGGATTTCAGTGGAATGAGCTGCAATTGTTAACATGGCTTTAGAGAAGTGTTCCAAGTTGTTTCGTAGTTTCTGGTTCTCCTTCTGGCATGCTTTGGCTTGTTCACACCTGTGAAAAAAAACATCCTGGTTTACCAAGGACATGTAATTAGTCTTTAAAAGGTTTGTAAGTTTTTTGTTGTGGTGGTGGTTTTGTTTGTTTGTCTGTTTGTTTTGAAGAGAACCTTTGAGAAATTTCCTATCTTTTATTCAGATAATAAAAATGGAAATATCATTCAGTGTAGTGTGCAGAGCATCTGAGATGCTTTTTTCCTAACTAAACATTTTGGCTATATTTACTGCCCTCCCTACATAGACAGAGCTCTTCACTATGGCGTGGGCCAGTCAGATCTGCTGTAACATTGGGTATTCAAAATCACTGCCCCAGGCAGTATGATGTATACTTGCATGCTTGTATGCCTTGTGCTAAGCAAACTGGGAGCAGGAACATAGACCTGCAATGCACTTTTCTTATGCAAGGGAAATGGGGAAAACAATGGTAAGAGTTTCCTAGAATCAGATTAACAATTGCAGCCTATTTTACTGAAATTACTTGTTTGTGAGATTTCAGTATCCCAAGTTTGGCATGCAGATTTCTGCAGGATGTGAGGAGGAAAAACTAATAAGACTGTGTCGGATTGTCACTAAGAGATGTGCTGGTATTTAGGGGTGTCTGGTAGCTGTGTGTTCCTGGTGCCCAGGACAATGGGTGTGGTGAAGGCTAAGGGTCTTTTTCTGGTTAATGGTATTTTGGTCATTTATGTATCTGCTTTCTGAGAAGGGCAGACGTTGTGGCACAGACCAGCCATGGGTGTTCTGGGTTAGGAAGGAGGTGATTATAATCAAGGCAGTTTGGATTTCCCAGCCAGCTCTGCAGAGTCTTTGTTGTTGCTAACCATGCCAGTTATTGCTGTGCATCTAGAAATGCCTTCCAGTTCAAGATGTTGTTCACGATCCCAACAGAATGTGCCTTCTCTCTATTTCAGGCACAGGGACCATCTCTTAAACTAGTCAAATCTTCAAAGTGGAAGATACTTTTCTGAGTGTAACGACGGCTTATGTTCCGCTTTCTTCCCCAAGCTCTAAATGGTGTTTGGGAAGATCCCCAGGGTTACAGCAAAGCAGGAAGGAACTGAAATCATTCTGAGGTTTAGTTTTCTGTGCTATACAAACCAGATTGCTAAAAATTGATACATCCCCATGAATTCATGTCTTGAATACATTTGTGTAACATCACCAAATGACACTCATTTGTGAATGTCTTGTACTTTTTACACCACCTAAATGAAAATGGTTAAGATAGTATTGGCTGTAATGTGATCCCTTAACATTATTCAGGAGTATATTTTCTTTTTTAATGAGACTACATTTCTTTCTTTGCTGTATAGAGGCTAGACTTCTCAGGGATTGAGCCAGACGTGAAGCCATTTGAAGAAAAGTGCAGCAGGCGTTTTGTGGTGTACTGCCAGGATTTGTCCCTCAACCTTCTTGCTCAGCTCAATGATCGATCAGAAGGAGGACCTACCAACGTAAGGAGAGCTCTGGCATTTCCTGCTTTGGCATCTTTCTATTAATTGGCAAAAAAAAAAAAAAAAAAAAAAAACACAAAACAACAACAACAAAACTATTGTATGTTAATCTGCGTGGATAGAGACATCCCATTCTGTCATGAGCTGTGATGGAACCTGGGCCAGTGGTGTCTGCTGGCCCAGGGTCATTGCAGGATTTGTCTGCCTTGGTATTCTGGAGTTCCAAAATGTGTTTGGGGAAGAAGTTTGTCCTTCCGTGCCTCAGCCTGCCAGGAACTAGGACTGCTGGAAAGCCAGAGGTTCACAAGCATAGAGAACAAGGAGCGTGTCTGCAGTATTCTGAGTCCCTTTGAAAGTCCTGTTGGTAAATGATTAAGCTCCATCTCCAAACCACTCACTGCTGTGTTTTATTTCGTTTCCTCTAATGGCAAGGGATTTCCCTATTCTGAAACCTTCTCCCAAGTCCCAGACCAACAGCGTTCACAGCCACTTTATTGTATGCATTTGTTATTGTGCCAAAGTTGTACCTTAACCTAAAAAGCTCTTCCTTGTATTTTCTGAGCCTCTCGGGTCTGTAGACAGCAATTATATCTCTCCTCAGCCTTTGTTCTGCCAGGCTGAACAGACCAGTCTTTTCTCCCAAGACAAGCTCCCTATTATCATGTCCTATACTTGCTGTGGCTGGAGTCAGCCCTTTATGCAATGGTGCCCAGAGCAGCAGATAGCATTGCATGCGAGGGAGACAGCAGCACCAGCTGACCAGTCTCTGCTGATGGTACCTTGTCTGGTGCCTATTAGGACTGCAAAACCTCTTTGTGATAGTTTCACACCGGCAGCTCCCAGTCCATGTAGGATCAGTTAGTATACCAGGCTTGTTCTTCTCAGTCACTCCCAGCAGATGAGCACACCACTGATAGCAGAGATTGTTATTTGTACTTAATCAAGCCCAGCATTGGACCTAATCAGCACATTTTTAATATTGATGTAATGCTTCCAAGTTATGTTGTAATGTCTCAGACACACTACAGCCTTATCACAGGCCTTCACTTTTATCCTACATGAACGCATGCCTGCTGGGATCTTTGAACTAAAAATATGTGGAATTGCTGCCACTTACGTTGTGCTGTCAAGGTCAATAGCTACAAAGCAAGCTGAGCTTGGTGTGAGACAGCCCCCATCTGTAGAGCACCTCCTGAGATGCAGCTTTTGTACATGTGGTTCCCCAGCAGTGTTAGCCTTGTGTTCAAGCTTTCCTAGCTGGGAGGTGCTTTATACTAACTTTGCTTCTGCGCCCTGGTGTATAGCAGCCAAGGAACGTTTTGTTAATGCCTTGCAGTTGGACAGTCCAGAGCTGATGGACTTGGGACAATGACAAGTGAAGTGTTCTCTAGCATATGAACATAAACACTCTTAAGTTGCTTTCTTTCTCATTACAAGGGATGAATAATTCACAACGCTAATTGATGGATTGGGGTAATCTTTTCTTCATAACTTCATGGTTTATCATTTATATAAACCCCTCTACATTGCTAGTTTTTAAAGTAGCTTTGTTTAAATTGACCAGATCAAAATACAAGATGATGAAGGGAAAAAGTGGTTTTGTGTATTTATAGAGCAAATAAGCATGGATTATATGAATCCTGGAAAATTCTGGTACACTAAACTAAAGGAACAAACAGATACAGAAGGCAAACCTAGTGGGAAAGGCAAGGAATGTTACTATTCTTGAGCCAGTAGCATGTTGTTTTTGTGGTTTTTTTGACACATATATTCAATTTCCAGGTTGAGCCCTTTTTCCTAAGCTTGGCATTATTTGACCTGAAGAATAATTGCAAGATTTCAGCTGACTTCCATGTGGACTTGAACCCTCCATCTGTTCGTGATATGCTGCTGGATGCCTCCACATCTGGGGCAGAGGACACCAAGGGACGTTCACCAGGCGAGAACCTTGTGCATGGAATACCCGAGTCTTGCCTGCGCTACATAAAACGGGTGAAGAACTGACTTTGGCCTCTCATTCTGTGTCTCTGTTGAGGTTGTGGCTGTTCAGTAGCATTGTGGTGTGTTCTTATCCATTGTGTGGGCCAGTGCTCGTGAGCTGTCACTGTGAATGGCCATGCTCTGTTGTGAGAGCCATGGTTTAAAAACTACTTGGAAAGATTGCTTCCCCGAGACAGCCATCAGCCATCTCAATTGACCATATTTCTCTCACTTCATCTGCTGAAATGAAAACAGGTCAATTAAATGGAAAAGCAGAAGTCAGCTTTTCTCTGGAGCTGTGGGATTTTGTCGTATTTTGTTCAGTGTCGTAAGCTGATCGCCACTTTGGCCTTGCTGGTAGCTATAGGCAAAGTACCAGCTAGAGTTTTTCAAAAGCTGACTGTTCTCAAGCCTTGTGAGCCCCTGTGACCCATCTATGGCAGCAGCCGTAGCAGGGTCTGTGTGGACTGTGGCAAGGGATGTGAGACAACTGGGGCCAAACCCAGTGGTGTGAGTAGGGTGTCCCACTGTCTGACAGCCTGCTATTTATTTGTTGTAGGGTGTTTTCTCTGTGACTGACCCACATGTGGAGATCTTCCTGGTGGCCCGCGTGGAGAAGGTGCTGCAGGGCAGCATTACGCACTGTGCAGAGCCGTACATGAAAAACTCAGACCCGGGGAAGGTATTGGATGGGCCCATGGGAGTATCTGCTTAGTGGTGTTGTCTGTTGCTGTGGCGAGTAGCGTGGTCTGAAACATGGATTGTTTCTGCAGCTCTTTAGCTACTTTCTTGCAAATTCTGATCTTCATCCATTCTGCTGCCACCTGTGCTGTTCCCAGGCTGGCTTCATCTGGGCTTTCCTGGGAGAATCAGCTCCTTCCTCTGGGAGGAGGCAGACAAGTTTTAGAAAGATCCAGGCAGTTGGAGCAGGAGGACTTTCCCAATTACACTGAAACAAAGCAGAGCCTGGTATGGCAGTGGCGAAGTAGGACAATTCATCCCCTGAGAAAGGGGCCACACTGCTACACAGTGCAACACACAGCATCTCCGACTGGTCCTGCCTCACTCCCACTGGGAACAGCAATGTTTTAGTAGCAGCAGAACACAGGCTTCACCCTTTACTTTGCTTGCCCTGCCTTTGTCCTGCTGCATTGTATGGGGGAACTTATGCACATCTTTGTTAATGAGGGGCTCTGGTCCTGCTGTGCGTCAGCTCCACGTGGCATGCACAGAGACTGATGCTGCCTTGCTGCAGCCAACCAAACTTAGTCCCTGGAAAATTGACGTGTGGAATACCTGGTATGTGATGGCATTCCCTCTGTGCACTTTGTAAGCTACACAGCATGACTGTGCTCATGACATGTTTGTTACTGCTTTGCAAAAGTAATAAATGTGCATGGTGTGAAGTGACAAGAGATCTCCTATTGACTGCTCGTGCAGTGTTACGCCGTGTGCCTGCAAGGCTGGGCATTGTGGAATACAGAATGTCTTCTCACTTCTTTCACCTTTATTCTTTTTCCAGTGGTGTGGAAGCAGTGGCACATGCTCACCTTCTCTCTTGTGTTTTGCAGACAGCCCAGAAGGTCCATAAAGTGGCCAAGCAGGTGTGCAGCCGTCTTGGGCAGTACAGGATGCCCTTCGGCTGGGCTGCCAGGTTAGTCGCCTTGGACTGTGCTTTGGCTGGTATGGGAGCTTCTGCTGTAAGTTATTCGGGACACCATTAGGCTGAGTGGGCAAAGGGCCAACTTGCTGAAGTCAGTGACGTTGCATGGAAGCAACAGGGGGCAGAATCTGGCTCTGACTCCCTAGGCAGAACGTGGATTGGCCTGAAATACTCTATCTAGAATTAGAAACAAAATATTAAATAGTAAACAGTTCTGGGAAGGCAGTAACCTTCCCGCTGACCTGCAGTTACTGATTTCAAGGCAGAACATTCCTGGAGATGGATTACCCAGTCCCATGCTATTGCGGGAATTGGTGTAGAAATTCCTTCCTGGCACCATGCATTCCCAGGGAAAGGATAAAAGTGGAGACCTCCTGGCCTGATGGTGGCAATCAGCTTTGACTCTGCTTTAATTAATGTTCTTGGGAATGACCAGAGAATAGTGATCCTATTCCCTCACTGTTACCAGTTTATGTGACTGATAAAGTACATTAGTGGTAATTCCCTTAAAACTCACATCGGAAGAAGGCCCTACAGGCAAGTTCAACCCTTTGCCTCTGCCTCCTGCTGCTAATTGCCATTTGGTGGTGATGCAAGTGACAGTAATGATATGGGAACACCAAATGATTGTCATGGTAAGCTGGGATTTGGTGGTGTACAGCTTGCAATGTGTATTCCTGAGCTGGATTTTCCTGTAAGGAAAATACTTTACTACTCAGTATTAGTGGAAGGGGATTGAAGGACATTTATGACTGCGGAATAGATTTGGAGCTGGTCTGGGTGTGTATTTCTCACCTGGCTTGAGAGAAGAGAAGTGGATGGTGTCCTGTGCAATTCTATGTGACGTGGTGTGTTGCAGACTGTGTGGGGTCTAAACACCACATGAGGATGGGAGAGTGATCATGAGGTCTGGAGGTGATCAGAGCAGTCACTGTCCAGCGAACCTCTTGCCTGATAAATTCCAGACTGTCAAAGTCCTCAGATGTCTGCATATTTACCAACACTTAGGAAGTGTGTCTGTTCTTTTCTGCAGACCAGTTTTCAAAGACTCCCAGGGCACTCTTGATGCTGAAGGAAAATTCTCACCTCTGTACAAGCAAGACAGTGGCAAACTCTCAAATGAAGATATGCTGAAGCTTTTAGCAGAGTATAAGAAGTAAGTGTAAGAGACTGGTGCAGAGGCTGAGCAGGCATTTTAATATACATTTTTAAACAGTAAGTGTAAGCATGAGATGACATTTTCTAAAATACTCAGGAGGTAACAAAAAGCCCTGCTGATGTGTTCATCACCTGAATGTTCAAGATTCGTAGTCTTGTTCCTTTCTTCCTAACGCAGACCAGAGAAGACAAAACTACAGGTCATTCCAGCCCAGTTAAATATTGTCATCAAAGACATCCCACTGGACTTCACAAGTAAGAAACTTGGATCTAAAAATAAATATTGGTGGTGCTAGCCTCAGGAATTAGCACTTATATGGGGAGTTTTTCTGTTTTGTTAGCAAGAATATCCTGGGGTTGCAATAAGAAATGAGTAATTCAGGACAACTGCTGACTTGTAACTCTTTCTGATGGATTCTTTGGAGTGTTGTGGTTCAAGTGCAGAGGTTTACCTGAAGGGTGCATCTGCTTTGCAGCTTGATTGTCACATCCTAAATATAAAGGAATCCACCTGCCTGCTTTTGCCATTAATATTATGCCAGGCTTCTATAACACCAGAGGGCTTCACAAACATGCTCAGTGTGATTGACTCTTCACACTCATGATGTGTTCAGTGTCACCCCATTGGCCTTTGCCAGCTCCCGTCATGGGTTCTGTGATCCAGTCCCCTGTCCAAAAGGCTTTTCTGGCAGCCTTTTTTAATGTTTGTGAGCACCATCACTTGAGCTGACCTCTCCCTCATGATGGATGTGAGTCTTGGTGAATTAGGTGGGGATTATGCACAGGTATTCGCAGGCAAACTAACCATCAAGCATCTTTCTGAAGCAGAGAGTCAAGGACTGACATAGTAGAACCGATGCATTTTGAGAAGTCAGTCTCAAGTCATCATTTCAGTAACCTGTCTGCTTCAGTTAGGTAGCATTTGCATGACTTATAAAACAGTAACTTAACAGGTCATATTTTTGGGAGTCTCAGGGTAGAACTCTTGGGCAGAGAAGCCATCACTGCCCAGACATGGGTGGGCCACAAGGCCCTTCAACTTTGCCCAGAGCTGCAGCAAAGTGCCACTTCTGCAGTCCTCTCTGGCAAGGAGAACGGAGCACCGTGGTGCCTGTGCACCCGTCTTTTCTCAGTAATGCTAATGCAGATGGGGACCTCAGATGTCACGTGATCAAGAGGAGAATTTTCCCTTAATTGTTTCTGTGAGAGTGGGCCAAGTCCCACTGCCTGGTCACACACGACCCTCCAGTATGGAGAGAACTGAGTGCTCAGGAGCAATGGCAGACTTTCAGACCACAAATTTCCTGTCACATAAGCTGTACTTCCCATGTTTTTGGGGTGTGTGCTCATCCAAGCTTTTCTTCTCTTCTAGATTGTGTCACAGCTTCTTATATTCCTATAAAGCCTTTTGAGAAGAGCTGTGAGAACATTGCAGTTGAAGTGGAGGAGCTTGTCCCAGAAGTTGCAAAATACTGTTATCCCTTCACTGTCTACAAAAACCACCTTTATGTCTACCCCTTGCATTTGAAGTATGAGAACCAGAAAGTGTTTGCAAAGGTGAGCAAACCAGAGAACAGGCTGCAGGCAGACTTGGTGGGCTTTGGGGTGATGCTGCTGACCTGGAGCAATGGCTCATCTTTCTGTTCTTCCCCATTCCAGGCAAGGAATATTGCTGTCTGTATTGAGTTCAGGGATTCAGATGAAGCTGATTCCAGGCCGTTAAAGGTGGGTACTTGTTATTTCTAGGGAACTGTGACTGCCATTTGCTCACTGCTGTGCTGTCCATATGCCAGCCAAATTGAGCAGGACTGTAGGAAAGCACTTTTAGGGTGGCAACATCTCTGAATCCAGTTTCTCATTTGTATTTTCAGTGTATATATGGCAAACCTGGAGGCAACCTCCTGACAGCAAACGCATACGCAGCTGTGCTGCATCACAACCAGAGCCCAGAGTTCTACGATGAGGTAAAGCAAAATGGTGGGAAATAATTGATTTGCCTGGGTGCTACAAAGCCAAGCAGCTTTTCAGGATTTTTCCAGGGCTGGGTGAAATATTGAAAATGGAAAAAACAAAACCACCAGCCCTTTTCCCCTTTGCGCCTCAGTATAAGAGCCCTGCAAAGCAAGAGACTTTGTCAATTTTTAATGCAGGTTTGTTTTCTGCTGTCTTTACTGTCACGCTTTGTGCACTCCAATCACACACCCCCATTAATAACTAATGTGCAAATGTGATGAAAGTGTTAGCCAGGAATTATCTTGGATGAGTAGGAATGTGTCTTGTGTAACTGCAAAAAATGTAACATTTGTGAAATAAAATAGAACTTAAAATACTACTCCATGATTAAAAATACAGTCTTATCTATCATGATATCATTTTAGATTAAAATTGAGCTTCCAATTCACCTCCATCAAAAGCATCATTTGCTTTTCACCTTCTATCATGTCAGCTGTGAAATTAATACAAAGGCAACATCAAAAAAACAGGACACCGTTGAAACTCAAGGTATGTTCACTGCTTACGTTATTTCTGTTGAAGTTTAAGAGTCCAAGAAAAAATAAATGTAGACATGTGAAATGTATGTCTAGACGCACAAATGTAGCTTATCTGAATTTTGTTTTTAGAAAGCAACCTAAGACAAATTGTGGGTTTAAACTGTATCTCACATTTCTCATATCTCTGTGGGTTTAAACTAAATCTTATATTTTTGCTGCAATGTGGCAGCTATTTCTGCACGTTCTTGATTTGGCTTGTGTGAACAGGACTACAGTCAGTCAAGTCACTAACAAAAACTTGGCACAAAATCAAAGCCTCCAAGGTTGGCTGCCAACACTAGGCACATGTAAGAGACTGAGTGTACTGAAGTCCCGCTGGTTGGGATGCTTCTCCATCCCGCCAGTCCTCAGACAACTGATGGACCCTTGTCCTTGTCACGGTGCTCACAGCTCACACATCATTTCTGTTCCTCAAACCCACTCCTTATCCTGGTTGAGCACTGTCTTAATGTTGTTCACTGAGTCTTCAGGTAGAATATGTTTTAGCAAGGCTGACATGATCGATCCCAGCCTGTTTGAAGCCACTTGCACTGCTCCGAGTTGGATTTTCTTAGGGTGAGAGACAGCTCCTTTTGGAGCTTGAGCTAACCATGTATCACTGTGTGTCTGTTAACTTTGGTCCTTCGGTTGCCTCTGCAGTGGGGTACGCCTGGGTCCCGTTGCTGAAGGATGGACGGATTGTCACCCTGGAACGGCATTTGCCTGTTTCATCCAACCTTCCACCTGGGTACCTGGGTCTCGGGGACACAGAGTCACGAAGGGTAGGGCGGATATTTAAAATGGATTAAACATAGAGAAAATCTGAGTTTTTTTTTTACTGCTGTAAGTTCTTGCCTTGTGCTTGTGCTCTGAATGGCTGGAAAGATCCTCACAGGAGTGTAGCCCCCAAAGCTTACTATTCAAAGGGGTGGGAGATGGGACACTTTCATTCCACTTTCTGTGATTGTATAGGTTGCAGATCATATTTCTGTGACTGGCTGGACTGGGCTGTTGTACATGGTGCAGCTCAGGACAGTAGGCATATGCTCTGCATGCATATTCTCATGTGGACCCCTCTGCTCTGCCGTGGCTGCAGTCATGTCACTGGGGGTCCCCGTTCTTCCACCCCAACCTTACCTTCTGAGCAGGTGTCTGCCCGCACAGAACCACCTTCCCTTCACAGTCTGAGGCCAAGTGCTTCAATGTTGTCTGTTCACAGCAGTCCAGCGTGGATGCAAAGTGGGTGGATGGAGCAAAGCCTCTCTTTAAAATCAGAATCCACTTGGATTCGACCATTTACACCCAGGTAAGTCAAACATCTTGTCCTTGTAGACTTTCAACACAAATGCAGAGGAAGCAACTGTTGTATCTCTGCTGCTGCTCTGCTGTAGGTGCTGTGGGAAAGAGGTACCCATGTTTGCAGAGCAGCACTGAGATACTTCCATAGCAGGGATTACTTGTAGGGGTCTGCTGCTTTGTCTAGATTTGATGAGACAGCTGTGGGAGTGAATGAGCCCTGGGAGGTGCTGATGTTTTCTTGGCCAGTTGTGCTGTAGCTGGCAGGACAAGGGAAACATCTGAGAAAAAAAAAAAAAAAAAAAAAAACACAAACAAGAGGCAACAGGCACAAACTGAGGCACAGGAGATTCCGGCTGAATATGAGAGGGCACTTCTTTACTGTGAAGGTAACAGAGCATTGGAACAGGTTGCCCAGAGGGGTTGTGGAGTCTCCTTTTCTGGAGATATTTAATATCTGCCTGGATGCCATCCTGTGCAATGTACTCTAGGTGATCCTGCCTAACAGGGGTTGGACTAGATAATCTTCAGAAGTCCCTTCCAACCTTGCCCATTCTGTGACTCTGAAATAAGTTGCTTCAATGATGCAAAAGAGAAAAGAACTGGTGGAGATGGGAGATTTTTCCCAAATAATAGACTGTACATTGACTTAAAAAAAAAAAAAAAAAAAAAAAATCTGACAACAGCAGACACTTTTCACAAGTGAACAAGAATCCTCATTTCCCTTTGAAACCAGTTTAGGCTGTTTTACCTAGTCCTCAAGAGTTTTTTTTGACTTATGGTGGTGATGGACTTCCCCAAGTTTCATGTGATGTTCAAAGATCCCAAGCAAATGCTCCAGGGCACCTCCTGTCTGTACTGCTGATGCGGAAATGTACTTGGCAGGGCTTGTTGTCCTGTGCTGGATGGGATCGGCTGCATTTACATTCACTGCAACTTCTTATAAGCATCAACTAAACCTGTTTTAAGATCTTACTGATTCTGTACAGAACTAAGAGCAGCACAGTATCTCTACAGCCCTTCAAATTGCATCCCCAGATGCATTTCAGGGTTCAATAACCCCGTAATTACATTTCACATTGGAAGAGGAGGGAGGGAAACAGAGAAGCACAGGAAGGATCTGAGGTCTGCTTCAGATGGACTGCAGGAGGACAGTGAGGCAGATAGCGAGGCAATATGAAAGAGTTGCAGCTGTGCTGTCGTCCTAGGGGGTGGCAGCTGGGGACCAGGAGTGCCACTGCTAGTGACAGGAGCCTTGCTAGAAATGTACATGCTCCTGGCCCTCTGCTGCAGGTCTGTCAGCAGAGTTTCACGTGTAAGCTGGAAAGTAGGGGCAGGCAAAAACTGAGGCTGCTGCACTGAATTTACTTTTCATCTCTTCCAGGACATGCACTTGCACAAATTCTTCCAGTACTGCCAGCTGGTTCAGGCGGGAGCTAAGGAAGTCCCTGGAGAGCTTGTTAAATACCTAAAGGTGAACAGTGCCTGTCAGTAGGTTTTGTTTATGTTTTCTGGACCATCAGTAAATATCCAGAGCCATGTTCTGTAAGAACACACGCTCACTGCAGTGCTGGGACCAGCACATTGTGCAAGGTCCTTACCTTTGCTTACTGACACAGCTGTCTGCTGTCTGTGTGCTGCTTCCTGCTGCTTTTCCCAGTAGAAGAAACATGTAGTCAGCATTGCTCTGCCATGCTCATGCCAAACCCTCCTCTGGATAGGCTCACACACTCCTCTGCTGCTGCCGTAGATCTGATTTAAACTTTTAAAACTGTAGCATGATTTCTTGTTTTCACCAATTTATCCATTCAAAACAGGATTATTTTTTTCAGGCTGAAAAAAAAAATCTGTGAGATTGTAACTCAGTGAAGTTTGACCACAGATGGCCTGTGACCCAGACCAAGCTTTTCAGCACTTGCTGCAGCATGAGTAAGGGCCTCGGAGCAGGTCCAACAAAAGCTTCTGTAGGGAATATATTTCTTGGCTGTTTACTGTTCTTGTTTCCTTCCATAACTGCCTGTTTTTGAGATTGCTGCTGTAGCAACAACTCCATTTCCAGTGGTGAGGATTTATCATCACAAAGTTACTGGGTGTGTTTCAGATAGCATACAAATATTTTAAGTAGTAAAAATAATTGCAGGTTTGAAGCCAAGCACTAAGAGAAACTGTTGCCCTGACCACATTGCAGCCTGCAAGCAGGGAAACATTTCTATGCTAGGCACAAGTGGGGGCTTCTTACCACTGATATATCAGTAATTTCAGTCATTTTAATACCCACATACAGATTTCAGAACGTTTCTTTAGATTTGCGGATTTGAAAACCGAAAATGAAACACACTGTCCTTCCTAGACTCATATCACGAGATTCGGGCAAAAGAGATTTATGAGACAGGTGAAGGGTGTGTACAACAGATGATCTTGGCTTTCACCAAGTCACTTAAATCCCATTTCCAATAGCAAGCTCTACCCTTTAGATAAAAGTCTTACCACAAGTTATCAGGCATCAGTTTTCTGTGCTTCAAAGACATTTGTGAAAATGGTACTTAGTCACATCAAAAAACTGTCAAAAAGGGTGAGAAGAGTTGGAAGCAAACCTTCAGCCTTAAATTCTGGGTTACTAGGGTCAAACTGTAGCATGTGACCTCTAATTAAGTCATAGCTGCCTGGGCACATCTGAGAGGGGATTAATACCTGCCATGAGTGATTCATGTCGCTCCCTGAAGGCACGCAGCTGGAATCTGTCAGCTGAAAGGCAGGCAGTAAGTAGTGCTCTGGGTCCAAGTTCTCCTGTCCTCTGGCAGGCTGAAGCTCAAGCCCCGAAGCATTTGCTAATGCCTGTCATATTGCCACAGAAATGTCTGTGCACTATAAATATTTAACATCTGCAAAATGTTGAACTAAAAGTGTCTGTATTTTGAACATTTGTTTTAGTGTTTGCACGCCATGGAGATCCAAGTAATGATTCAGTTTCTACCTGTAATTCTTATGCAACTATTTAGAGTCCTTACAAATGTGACCCAGGAAGATGAAGTAGCTGTCAACTGCACCATGTGAGTGTCTGGTAAACCATCTGTCTTTCTTCAGTTGCAAACGCAAAGCCACAAACTACAGTGCAAGCCCGGGTGTGGTTTCACAGCACAGGGAGCTAAGTGACAGCGCTGGCTGTCCACTGCTGCGTGGTCGCACGGTCATGCAGTGGAGCACCAGACGCTGTCTTCCTCAAGCAAGTGGCGCGAGGCAGTGTGGGGCCCTTTTCCTGGGAGCTGCTGGGGGAAAATGCGTTAGTTTAAAGATAGCTGCTGAGAAGGAGTGCTGGAGATGGCGAGGAGGTGAGGGGATGTTTAGGCAAGTGATTTCAGGGAAACCATCCTGATATTTTGTCATTCG
This sequence comes from Netta rufina, assembly GCF_964035555.1. Lineage (NCBI taxonomy): Eukaryota > Metazoa > Chordata > Aves > Anseriformes > Anatidae > Netta > Netta rufina. Next base: position 13,402,622 of record NC_140135.1, read on the forward strand.
CTACAAGAAATATAATTAGCAGTAGTCCTAGGTGATATCTGTGGTGAGGTATCCCAGTGCAGCACCTGGAACCTGGGGTTTGGATTTTCTCCTCCCCACCACTTCATTTGGCTCACAGGCTTCATTCTGGAGGTTTCAGACCTCCCTTCAGCAGTCAGGCAGGGTTTGCTGGAGGGGCTTGCTGCTGCCAGGGAAGCCGGGTACTGGCATGCTGAAATGTTCATGGGTGCCCCAGCTGCTGGTGGTGTCACCATGGGTGGGAGCTTGAACCCCAAAAGCCCCATGGAGCGGGGTGCTGCCTCCCTGGAGGCTGCCTCAGGCAGTCCCTGCCCAGCTGTGGCAGCAGCCCCCAGAGGGCAGTGCTGCCTAGCGCCTGGCTGCCGTGCCGCTGCTCCCAAACAGAGCAAAAGGTCTGAAAGCGCCTTTCAGTCCTGCCTCTGGTCACCATGCGCATAAACCGAAGGATGTGTTAAAAACATGCATCTTCCTCCTATGGCTCTTGCTCCGTAAAGTGCTGCAATGCCTAGGGGAATGCTGGATGCCGCTGCATGGAGGGCTTGCTCCGACTGCAGGAAGAACTGTGCATCCACATATCAAACGCCTCTTGCTCTCGTCAAACCAAAGATCAGAGACAGCCCTGGTTCCCCAAGGATATACATCCCATTGCAGTCGCAGTCCTGGGTTGAAGGTGCGGGGACTGCTTCTGTGCCAAGCACTCTCCCATTCTGCTCAAATTGCCGAAGGACAAGGACAGGGGAATAAGTGACCCCACAGCTACCTTCTGGGTGACCAGCTCCCACGTTTAGCTCCACAGATCTGTACAAAGTTTGGCCTGATCCTTTCCTGTTTGTCAGTAGCTCTCTGTTAATGACAACTGCTTTCTTATCCAGGGTTTCAGAGTGGAATTTAAAACCAGCCTTATCTGATAAGCGGCTTGTAAACTCCTCTCTGTGGTTTGGCCTATGGGGTCTATGACAATGTGCAACAGTTTGTTGTTCCCTCTGACTTGAACTGGAATGTAAATTCCTGATGCTGGCTGGGGAAGCCAGGCACTTGCTGCCTTCATCAACTTCCTGGAGTGCTTCCAGAGGGCTGGCATGTTCTTCAGGGGTTGTGTATCCCCAGTGAACTGCAAGACAGCAGCCTGAAAATAATCTAGCACACGTAACAAGGAGCAAGGGAGGATACAAGTGACATCAATTCAGTAAAAAAGAGCCTTCAAAATTAATACATTTGGAGGAACCAGGAAGATATGAGTATAACAACCATGGAGAATTTTTCTCCACTTCTCAGCAGAGATCTTTTGTTGTTGTTGTTTTGTTTTTGTTTGTGTTGTTGTTTTTTTTTTATTGATTTTTCAGATTTGGTGTAGTGTTATGGTTGTTAGAAATCACTCTTATTAGCATTAGGAAAAAATTCACAATGAGGACAGACTCAACACGCAATAAGCTGTATGATGTGGATGAATTGGTGGTGTGCAGAAGATGAAATCTGGCTCCCTCTTCATGTAGAGATCTGGATATGCATCTTGTGTTGGGTGACACCAGCCAAAGAGAACTGGCTGCAGAGCAGATGAACTTCATATTTTCATTTTTGACTTATCTAACCCCTGAATGTTGTTGAGGTGCCTAACGCTCACTGCAATATGGGTTTAAGGATCTGCAGACTTCAATCCTGGTATGCACGGAGGCTAATGAGTAGGAGATATCCTCCACAGAGAATCACTCCACCTCACCTCCTTGTGTAGGGAGCATTGAACATTGAAGGTGGCTGGTCAGGGTGACACCTGGTCCAGTCCAGCATCAGGATAAAAAGCTTTGGGTGCTCAGCTCTAGGTGCTCTGTCGATAGATTGAGCTATGGCAAGGATGATGCAGCCACAACAACTGTGAGGGACGCTGGCCTGCAAGTACTGTCTGGAAAACCAGGACCTTTGCAGCAATCAGACCTTGCCAGTGTTGAGGCTTTGGGGGTTGAGCAGGATAGGGCACAGCCGGTGTCTGCTTTCATGAGCTGGAGGAACTTGCCCTCACACTGCATGCTGAACACAAACCACATTTCTCCCCAGGGTTCTTCTGCACATAGTGTCCAAGTGCCATGAAGAAGGCCTAGACCACTACTTGCGCTCCTTCATAAAGGTCAGTCATGACATACCATTCTGTGAAACTCCCTGGTGGGAGCAGGCACACCACTGACGTTGTTCTTCTTGCCTTTCAGTACGTCTTTCGAGCTGAGAAACCCAGTGTTGCACAGGCAAAGATGACCCATGAAATACTGGTCCTTTCCATGGCCACGATTTTGAAGCAATCAGCAGATTTTCTAGCCATCAATAAACTACTCAAGGTGAAGTGCTGGTAGTATTTGGCTGCCAAAGGTAGAAGTGGATCGGGAATAAAAGGGGAAAAGGGGATCTGGAATAAAGCCCAGCATTTCCACCCATCCAAGCCCACCAAGGAGCAAAGCTACCAGGGCAGCTCCTTGTATCCACATCCTTGAGGTTCTCCCCTTACAACAGAGACAAGTCCTCGCAGAGGACTTGCCTGTGTTAAGGTTCATGGCCAGACACAGCAAAGGGCTTTCCAATTTGCCAGTTTTATGTTTTTTCTTCATGCCATACGTGGGAATCAAACAGTTCCTGCCCTTCTGGGTAGGATAGCACCTTAAACTCTGCTGGCTGCTTGCAGAATGCCTTGGGGTGCAGAGGGATGGAGCTAGTCTCACCCCAAGGCTGGCAAGACTCCTCCAGGTAGCATGCTTCCAGATTGCTTCCCATGCCAAGCTGGCTGTGCAAGCACAGCCGTGCTTACAAAATGTCATTTGATTGCGAACTCTATCTCCCACACTGCTTCTTCCCCAAATAGTCAAGCATGTTCAGTCCTGCTTAGAAAAAAAAATAATATTCTTTGTTTGTTCTAGTACTCGTGGTTTTTCTTTGAAGCACTGGCAAAATCAATGGCAATATACTTACTGGAAGAAAACAAAATCAAGGTAAAAATGAATTTGTTCAATGCTGCATTACAGAGCTGTCACAAACTAATTCTCCTCCATTTTTTTTTAATGAAAAACTATGTAATTCTTTATTTAAAACAAAAAAAAAAGACAAGCTGAATGGCTAGCCAGATCATTCCTTTTTTTTCTTTTCTTTTCCCTCTTTTCTCTTTCTCATTCTCTTTCGTAATTTAAAAATTCCAGATCTCCCTGTGGCTTGTGCAGCCTTTCTTTTCTATTACAAGCTACTGTAGTTTCAGCCACAGCTTTTTTTTGTGCCAATGTTTTATTAGGAAGCAACATAAACAAATATCAAAAACATAAACAAATGTTGAAGGGAACTTGTGCCTGTGCTCAGTTCTCTCCCAGCTGCTTGCCTGCAGCACTGAGTGTACGACATGCTTTTGGTTTCAGCTGCCCAGGGGCCAGCGGTTTCCTGACTCCTACCAGCATGCCCTGCATTCGCTCCTGCTTGCCATCATTCCTCACGTGACCATACGCTATAACGAAATCCCTGAAGAATCTAGGAATGCCAATTTTAGCTTGGCTAATTTCCTGAAGGTCAGCAGTTTCTTTCATTCTCCCAGGCTTTTAAAAAAAAGAAAAAAAAGTAACAAGCAAACAAATATGTTTTTAGTGTCTCATCTCTCAGGTTTCTTCAGTGATGAAAACTCAAGAGATTAGCTTTCCTAGGAAAGAAACAATCTCTTTCTGAGAGACTATGATGCTGAATATGTTATCTAGGGTTTTCAGTCATGACTAGAAACGGTTCAAAACCTGAGATGAAATATGCATGTTCTCATTTTAAATATTTCTGTTCTCCACTGGAGACTTAAGTGAGGTCATCCAAATAATTTCAGAGAAACAGGATCAAGCAAATTGAGACCCAGAGGATTAAATCTGGCTGCTGGTGGGATGGTAGCGTGGAGAAGATTGCTTTCTTCTTTAATGATTGGTCACATGCCACTATGTTTTCTGCAGCGTTGTTTGACCTTTATGGACAGAGGATTTGTTTTTAACCTGATAAATGATTACATTTCTGGATTCAGCCCAAAAGACCCTAAGGTATGTAGTGCATTTCTTGAAAGGTGGTTTGTGGTTGTACTTGTCTACCTCAGCCCAAGCTCTGCAGTGACTATTTCATACCATGCCTGGAGGCCTTTTAGACACTGTTCTTGCAGAGCTTTCTGTAGGCAGAGACCTCTCTGTCTAGGCTGAGAGCCTCTATGCAGCTAAGCTTTAAAACAATATAAAGAGCCAGAACTAAAGGAGGAGCTGGTTAACGGTCTGGATGAAAAAGGTAAAGAAATCCCAAGTGACAGTTGCATGCAGTGATGCTTAAGAGGAAATCACAAAAATTGGTCAATTATTACTGAGTTCACCAAATGGTATTTGTATTCCTCGGTCTTTGTATAAGAAACACAGAACTGGAAGCAAATAAGTCAACCTGAAAACATATTTTTTGTTTGTCTATTTGTTTGTTTTTTCCTCAGCTGCTGGTTGAATACAAGTTTGAATTTCTTCAAACCATTTGCAATCATGAGCACTACATTCCTCTGAACTTACCAATGACCTTTTCCAAACCCAAGCTGCAGAGAATTCAAGGTATGTCCTTTCTCAAGGAACAGGCTAGAAAGCCATAATCTGTCATTCTCGATGGCCTCAAACCAGACATAACTTTCTTTACTGTCAAGGAAATTTATGTCTGAGTTAGCCTTATTTACATTAACCTTGGGAAAAGATGCTGCTCTGGCAGTATTGCCTTATTGGGCTCCAGAATGGTCTGCAATCAGTCCTTCCAGTATTTTCTGTGTTTAAATTCACAAGGGATTCACAATATCTAAAACAAATTGCCCCAATTTCAGTAAATACAAGTTGTACACGTGTAATCCTTAGTTTCTACAACTGTCAGCGTCCCCTGAGAAGTATTGTTTCTCATCAATCAGGGCCGTAGTGAATGGAGATAAAAGAAAAAAGATTGCATTTGCTGTTCTGCTGCCAGCCCTCTTTATGGCCACAAGAAGGTGATTTAGGTTGCTTTCTGCTTTCATTTTGAACACAAGTATAGCTGTGCACAGTGCATTCAAGCTTGTTCTCAAGCCTGGGCTGAAGGCAGTCAGCAGAGCCCATGCCAATCCTTAGTGCACAGCATGGATGTATGTGCCATGGCACCGTCACGCATTCAGCCTGCTTTTGCAGTCACACCATGTTCCCTTTTGTCCTGATGTTGCTCACCACAGGACAGATGTGGTTTGCAAGGGCCCGAGCTGAGGTGCTGTTTTTTGTATTTGTATTTGGCTGCAGCTGGGCTACTGATGACGGTAGGAATGCACAGTGCTGGGCCCAGAGTGCCTCACTGGCATCCTAAGATTGTTATAGACATAGCCTCATGCTCTCTGGGTCCTGATTTCGTATCTGTGCTAGACAAATGTAGTGAAAATTGCCAGATCTGGGTGCTAATAACCTGGCCAAGACAAGTACCAGAGAGGAAGGTGAGGCTTGGGATTTCCTATGTGATTTCCACAGGGATTTGTTTTGTTGGAGATGAGGGAATGTTTGGCTGTGCCTCCAGAAGCAGCCATGCAAATCCCAAAGGGGTTAGGTTCCCTTTGCATCCTGGTGGCAAAAGCAGCAATAACTCAGGTTTCCTTTATTCTGGTATGTTTCTGACTGCTCTGAGTTTTGTGGGCCAGGTGCTAACACTGGTGTACACTTACATCAGTTTGGCTACTTGCCTGCCATAGTTTTAACAAAGAGCATTGCTAGAAATGGCTGAGAAACAGAAAAACACACAACCACAGTGCCTCCCCATTGCTTATTAGTGGCACGATAACATAACAATGCTCTCTCATAATTAACATTCACTTTTGCGTTGCTTTAACTGAAAAGACATAAGAGCAGGTCACCTTTCCTCTTCTGTTTTACTGTAACTGGGACCTGACAGTTGAGATTTTGCTTTTAAAATACCCTCAAGTAGCAAAGTGTCTTTGTGGTAGTGCCTGTGCTATGCTTGCCGTGGTAGATGCATAGTGGTACATCTCCATTGCAGACTCATCTGTTTTCAAGGACAGAACTGTAATTACAGGAGACAGTGGGCTCAGAGGTTGGGAACTGTGATGTGCTTATCACCAAGGAAATGTCCTGCTGGGGAGCCTCACGTCTGTCTCAGCTTAATTTGAACAAAGACAGGGGACATGCCCAGCCCCCTAGTACTCTGTTCCTTGGGGAAAAAAAAAGGAATAGCCTCCAGGAAGATGGAAAAAGAGAGCTTCTGCAGCAGAAGCTGATATAGATGGGCCTGCAGGCAGAGCACATCCCAGTGGGCTAGAAGACTGTATCTTGGAGCAGTTTCTTTGAAACATCTTAACTGATGAGAGGCTGATAGCTGGTCTGCATCCCTATTGCCTCTCCTTGGGGACATGTGTGTTTCATCAGCCAGAGCAAACCACCAAGCCTGTCCTCAGTCAGCAGCACAGAGTTGTTTTTGCAATCTTTTGATAGCAAAAAAACCCAAGAGATTGACAGAAGTTGGAAGTTAAGCAAGTAGCTTGTAAAAATATTAAAACGTGACGTACTCTCTAATTTCTTCAAGATGTGTTTGCTTTTGCTGTCTTTGATGGTCCCTTTTCTTTTTACCCGCAAATTGGATTTTTTTTTTTTATTTGCTGGGGAACAGTTCACTTCAGTGGATAGGCCCAGCTGGTGTAACTGAAACCTCTAATGTCAAATTAAATATACAACCTCCAATCAATTAGCTTGCATCCAACTAATGAGATTACCATGATGTGTGATACTTAGGCATTTACTAACATGACTAACAATGAAAGCGAGATAATAGTTCAGATTGCTTTCTTTTTCCTCTGAATCAGATTTTCACAAACCAATAAATGCTACTTATGAATCAACCAATTTAAAATTATGTTTTGCATAGGACAAAGCTGTTGGTACCCTTTGGCTGGGATTTTCAAAGCTGTGTGTATGCACCATGCATAACCACAGAAAAGCTTTCATACTTGTGGGGCTTTCAAAAACATCTGAGCTGAGCACACAGGTTTTGTACCCTTTGGGGGAGGAATGCAGAACTTTGAGGTTATCCCTTGAGGCTTAGTGCTGCAATGCAACAGTCAAACGGTTGTCTGTTGTGGGTCTGATTAGGCATATGGGCTGCCCAAAAGAGATAACGGTGTCAGGGTAAGGTCATTTGTAGCAGGCTGAGCGAGCATGCAACCCACTCTGAAATCTGTGTCTCAGTCGCTTTTCTGCCAGGCAAGTCAGTGAAATTGATGCCTCATCCTTGTTGCAGTTGCTCCTTTGATCACAGTATAGACACAGACTGAATCTATGTGAGATGCAGAGCGTGTGTTAATCAACCAAGTTGATTAGGTACTGAGCTGCCTTTCTCCTGGTAGTCAGGGCTGCTTCTAAGCTGTGCTGAGTGTTTGTTGTTGAGAAGCTAATGGAGTCTCTCAACTTCTGGCAAGCAGCTTCCTGGAACCCTGCCCTGGTTCCCGGGTCCTTGCAGCGGGGCTGGAAAGCCTGGCTGTGTAAACTGCTGGAGGATGCAGTAGAGGTCACTTGGCATCACGTCCTTGTTTGCATCCCTCATCCCAGCAGAGCCTCTGCTCTGCTCTCTAACCCTGGTGACAAGGAATGCAGGTTTCACAGAGGATGTGGAACAAGCTGCAGAGATGGCACTACCAGAGCTGGACGACTGTGATAACCATGCAGTCTCCTTACCGCTCTCGCAGCTGCACTGTGGAGCTTAGTGCCTCTGCTGCCTGGGCACTCCAGGAATTTGTAGGGTCACATGGAGTGAGGAAGGAGCCTGTCAGCTCCCAGGCGGTAAGTCATGCTGTCTTTCCCTCTTTCACCCATCTCTGACTTTGCAAATTAGTCCTAATCCTTCATTTAGCTGCGGCTGAAATACTGAGGGCCACAATTAACAACTAGTCTGAGCTGGAAGACGCCAAGTTCTTTAATATAACTTAACTCAGTGGTGAAAAAAACTGTAGTCAGTACAGGCTTTATTAAAAGATCACTGCACTGCAGAAGAGAGTATGATGAACTGTGCTCTTGGACTGTTTTGGCTTACTTGACTGTTCTGTCTCACTCTGAATAGATATTTGGAACAGTTTCCTTAACCATTGCTTTGCTGTTTCTTTCAGATGTAAATCTTGAATACAGTTTAACTGATGAGTATTGCAAGCATCATTTCCTGGTGGGGATGCTTCTCAGAGAAGCCTCTGTTGCCTTGCAGGACAACTATGATATCAGATATACGGCCATTTCAGTCTTAAAAAATCTCTTGATAAAGCACGCCTTCGACAACAGATATCAGCACAAGGTCAGGAATATTTTGCTGGCTTTTAAATGTAAAGTTCTTGAATTTTATGAAAAATCTTACATCAGAATTTTAGATCTTGCACGGTGCACTGAGGGTGTTCTCATTACTATTTAGGAAACTGTTTTAAGTAACTGATATTTATGACATTACAGAAATAGCTCTGAGAAATGGTCCAGGAATACAAATAATTCAGTAAGATAACTGCAGCGCTCTTATCCACGCTGAGTATTTAGATAAAGCTCTGAGCCAGTAAGGAACCTGAGAGTGTCGTTAGCCAAGAGGCTGTTCAAAGTTAAGCAATGGCAATGTTCTTCTGGTCTTGGGCTTAAATTAATATCCTGCATTAATATACTATAATTAGGAAGCAGGACAGATCTCTGTTACAAGTCAGCTGCATGTTTGGCTAATTAGTGAATCAAGAGAAGATCTGTGGATTCTCATGAGACGCTGGATTTCCGCTGAGGAGTTTTCAGCTTTCTTTGGTCAGAGGTTCAGCATGCAGTATTGGTGAAAGCGACTGGAGGTGGACTTGTTTTCTTTCTGGATGCTGATCTCTCCTGAAGTACATGCCCTTGAAAGTACAGGACTACCTGTCTAAGTACTACCTGTCCTTGCTGTAAGCTGAAAACAAGCCTTTTTTTAGAGTTTAGCTCCTAAAATTGCTTCTAGTTCGCTGCCGTCTGGGTTTTATCTGGGAATATGGATAGTATCCTGGGCATGAAGGGTAAAAATGACCCAAATGTGCTAGGGACTCCTACCCCTCTGCATGGACAAGAACCAGCTCCTCTCCTCTCCCATCTCTGCGTCTTTGGCAGCATCACTAGATGGGCTGAGCAGGAGATAGTCTTGTTTTTCTGTGCAGCAAGGATTCCTGGTGACTTGTACAGCCTGGAAACAAAACCACAGCACGTTGGCCAGACTTGGTGTAACAGAGGAGATTTGCCAGCTGTCTGCCAAGGCTGGGTCAGAGGCAGCCTGTTTCTGCTCTTTTGGGTGCCTGAAAACCCTTATGCTAATTCAGAAGATGTTTGCCTCATCAGTGTGCAGCCTCCTCAAAAATACCATGTGCCTTAGAATTGTCCCTCTGGATTTTTGTACATGTGGTGCTCTGGGCTTCATGGCCAGGAAGCTGTCTGAAGCCAGGGCATGATGCTCAGCTGGTGTCCTGGGAATCAATTGCATTGCAGGCAGGATAGGCTGACCGTGGCAGGGTCTGTTGCTGCAGTCTTGCTCCAGCCAAGCAAACCTCATCTTTATCGATGCCTGAAAGAGGATTTGCTCAGCCTGTGATCATTTTCAAGATTTCTTGTATCGTTTGTCATACTGAATCAGAAGAAAATGTTGGATTCTTGTATCAGTCAAAATGCACCATTCGATTTGCAAGCCTTAGATACCTTTTTCTAACCTTTCTGTCAAGTCCAAAATAATCAATTTTTATCAAGAAAAGAATTGGTTGTCAAATAGTGCTGCATTTAGAAAAGCCAAACAGACTATTTTTGATCATTTCAAAAGTTTAAAAACAAGTCTGTATCAGTTAATTCAAGTTAATCCTTTCATACAAACTGTTCTAACTAGGAGCATTTGTTACAGAGAATTCCCAACTGGAAGCAATAGTCAGCACCAGACAAAAAGCGAACGTTTTTAGTTCATTGCTCCTGAGTGTTGCACTTGAAAATCAAGCCATGTGAGTGAAGTGCCAGTTAAAGAGTTAGGAAATCCGGGATTTAGTTTGTCACACTTCCTGTATGACTGTGAATGTCATTCAGCCCCCGAAATCCCTGACTTCCCAAAGATTGTAGCTAAAAGGGTAATATCCACTGGTAGCTGGAGAAGTGGTGATGAGAACTCAAACCAACCCATGCCTTCAGACACCATATAGAGTGTAAATACATATGTATGTATGTATATATACATTTCAGCTAAAGAGTTTCCCTTTTTCACTGTAGAAAGCCTACACTCTTACCTGCGTTGTCCTCCCTTTTTTTCAGAACCAGCAGGCAAAAATAGCCCAGCTCTACCTGCCGCTCTTTGGGCTGCTCCTGGAAAACATCCAGCGAGTGGCCGGACGCGACGTGCTCTCCTGCGCAGCCGCCTCCAGCCCTGTGAGTGCAGCCCCGTGACCCCACACCGCTCCCCCCTGCACCTCCTCTCCCTGTGCACCCTCAGTTGCAACTCCCACCGCCTGCAGCTAGCCTTAACTGTGGATACACGTTTTTTGTGGGTTTTTTTTTGTGTTTTTTTTTTCTCCCCGCCATCCACTAATGTGCTTTTTTATTTAATTTGGCATTTCCTGTGACTTTGCTCTGTCTGCTGGACTGCTGTTTTGCTTGCTATTGTTCAGTGTATTTCTTTACAGCATATGTAGTGCTGTACGGTGAGGTAAGTCCCTCCAGCTGGAGTGAGTTGGACCAGGACTCAGCCTCAGCCTCCAGTAGCTTTTCCGGGAACTGTCTGCCTGCCTGAGGGATGTGTGTGGACTCAGCCTTACAGACTAGGCTTTCCTCCTTGTTTAGCGCAAAGTGACAACAACAAAAAAGATATTTAAATAATAATTTCAAATCAAGTGATGAAACATTAAAGGGATAACACTGACATCATTTCCTTTAATATGTTTTACTGTTCCCCGAGTCATTTGTCTCCTTGTCGTGGGTGAAAGGAAATAGATTTATTTTTGTTTCATCTGCATTTTAAAAGTTGCCCTAATTTTCTTTTTTATTTCATTATTCTGTTCTACAGAAGAATTGGTATTAGCTCCCATTGGTCACAACAAAACTCATATTTCTTTACAGGCATCCAGAGATGAATTCATGTGCAGTTTTGCATCCCCCTCAAATAGATCCAGCCTGATTGCAGACAAAGATACAGGTAAATTAACTTTTCTAAAACATTGCTTTTGTTTTTATTTTCAGTGTAACTATCACCAGTCCTTGGTAGGCACAGCTGGTAAACAGCTCTCTCCCAAAATCTGAAATAGCCATCTGCTCAACAACTTCTAAGAGCTTGCATGCTTTTCCTAGGATGTGGTGGGACCCTGTGTGTCCTTTCCAGATGAACCAACTTTAAACAAAGGATTTCTGCATGCCCCATCTGTACTGTCCAAATTGCATCCCCCACTTGTTGTCCATGATGCATTGAGGAGTGTGGGTGCAAACCATGTCATTTTGGGTGTTTTTTTTTTGTTTTATTGTCCAGCCAGTGGAGCAGCACTTCCAAATGGCCATGGGATAAAGCGAGAGGACTCAAAAGGATCCCTGAACTCAGAAGGGGCAACCGGTTCACCGGATCAGTGTGAAAATGTAATGTATCTGGGGTTAGAAAGGATGGCATTTACTGCACCAGAATGTGGGCTGTGTACAGGCTGTTTTAGATAAGGGGGAGGGAAAAGGACTTCCCTGTGGTAACAAGCTCAAAGAACAGCTTATAAAAAACTCTCTTTGGAAACAATCAGATTCACGTTTCATAGTGGAGGTCAGACTCACTGGTCTGGTATGCCTTCCCTCTTTAAAAATCTCTGAGCTAAAAATATAACGGCTGACAAATTATGAAATATGAAAGCCAAAATCCATGGGGAAAGTCCATCTGCATATACCGATGTGCAGATGCATTCCCTGTGCTTGGATGGGTCTGAGCTGGTCAGTGCCTGGTATGTGGCGCTGGGAACTGGCTTCCACACACGGCTGGGCGGTAAAGTGCGTTGACATGAGGTTACCGGTGACTGCTGACTCAAGAGAAGATGAGATATTTGTAGGAAAATCAACACAGGTTAATAACCACAGTCCCAAACTTGCATAAGGTGACCATGGTCACACCAAAAAGAGGTCTGGTCCAAATATTCATATAGTGTGTACTCTCTTTGGCAGATTGCACAGATGGAAATCAGGTATTTGTGCAGACCAGCCCCTGGTTTTCTTCAAGGCACTCTCCAGATGCCTAGGGTTGGCATAAATCATTGATGCATCTTGAAAAACTGTGGCCCTTCCAACAAGCAAAGCAAAGATTATCTGGGCTTCTGCTGGCTGTGTCCTGACACGCTCAGGAGAGGTGGGGCCTTTCATGCTCCCCTACATGAATCACAAAGCTACAAGTCCAAGTATAGCCAAATGCCTGAATATCAAACTGTTCATATTCAGCAGAGCTCAGCGCATATGCTTCCACCCTGCTGGCAGCAACACCTGGCTGGGTTTGCAGAAAGCACTACGGCTTTCAGCTCAGCTTATCCCCACAGCCAGACACCCTCTTCTGTGTCCTTGTAGGAATATTTTTCAGAGTAGTTGAAAATAGATTCTCTGTCATTAAATGTAATATCCTCAAAGCCCTGTAAAAGTAATGCCATGTGAAGGAGCACAGCTTTAAGGCTGCTCTACGGGGGTAGACATGTTACTTATCGCCTGTTCCCCTGGAGTAAGTTGTGTACTGACTTGATAGTTTGGCATGGTCAACAGCAAAGTTCTGGCTGTAGCACTGTATCTCCAACCCTAATCTGAATGTTTAAATCTGTTTTCTTATGACTCATATCCATAGCCTGTCACAGAATAAACAACAAATATGATCTGTGGGTCAGTCTCCAAACATATGAGGCACAGCTTTAAGAGAAGCATCCTCCTTAGAGCTTAATTGCATCCATTTGTCAGGGAATACAGCTAGGGCAAGCACAGAGAATGAAAAAAAAAAAAAAAAGGTAAAACTGTAGGAGTCCAGTCTTTTCTACCACAGAATTCCCGGGCCTTTCCCACAAAGATTGACTCACCAGAAGGATTTCACTTATCTTTGCGTAATTCACCAAATAGGAGGGAAAAAAAAAAAAAAAAAAGAACACAAAAGCCACTCCCAAAAGTCAGGAGAGGAAAAAAAAAATAGTTTCTTAAGTTGGAAGTTCCTGTTTTTTTAATAACTGTTATTTTGAAGTGTACTTATTTGGCAGAAAATTAGATTATTGTTTTAAACCATGAAAGCTAATGAATTATTTTGTTTGATAAAAACTGACTTCAAAAACATGGAGCCTAGATGCTCTAGAGAGCAGAAGTGAAAGTAAGATTGCTGTGCATTTTGCTGGATAAGTCATCACTCTCTGCCCAGACAGTTTTTTCTGGGTGAAGAAGACTTTGGCTGTGCATCCAGGATTTCCAGACTGCCCATCCCTGCATTGGCAGCAGCCTCAAAGATGGAGATGTCTCCAAAGCGTGTCACACATGGTGCTGATGGGGTTGCAGATGCTGGGGACAAGAGGCATGCTGCAGTATCTGGAATGTGCTGATTTGTTGTGCCCGTGCTCAGGTGCAGCCTAGGCACCCAGAGCCACTGGCCTCTGTGTGACATCTGTGTCTTGTTAGATCCGCAGAAGCTCCACGAGGAGCAGCGTGTCACACTGCAGCCGCCTGGATCAGTTTGAGATCCGAACACTCCTGATGTGCTACCTCTACATTGTGAAGATGATTTCTGAAGGTTGGTGGCTCTTGCTTACTGAGGGTGGTGTACTGGAGGGCAGCCAGAAAGACAAAGAGTCCATCACTGGATGTTTTGGTCTGCAAAGTCAGCTTTTTTATTAAAAAAAAGAAAAAAAAGGCAAAAACAAAATGTAGTTTTTTTCCTCTTTCAGATACACTTTTAGCTTACTGGAATAAATTCTCCCCCCAGGAGCTGATCAACGTCCTTGTGCTTCTGGAGTGAGTATTGTGAGGCTACAATTCAAACACTGCACCTTTGTGCTGGCAGCATTGTCAAGGAAGTAGAAATGAGTGCGGCTGCCTCTCAGGGTGCACATGGTCTTGTGCAGCACTAGAGGTGTCTGGCCAGGGTACAATGAGATGATCTTCCTCCCTCTGACAAACAGGTGTCTATGGAGGGAGCAGGGTGAAGTGGCAGTTCTCTATGCTCAGTGCAGGCTGTGCAGAGGGTGTCCCACCACCCACAGGGCAGCCTGGCTCACAGCGCAGCACAGCCTCCCCCTCCTTGCTGGAACAGATGGGTGCAAGACATGGGTGCACCACTGGGTTCAGAAACCAAGGGTGTGAGGTCTAGTAATGCATAAATATAGACCCCAAACCCTCATGCAACAGACATGGCTGGAGTAATTTGAAATGTTTTGATCTTTCCTGATCTGCAGGATCTGTAACATACTTTTTGTTTTTTCTTTCTTTCTTTCTTTCTAGAGTGTGTTTATTTCACTTCAGATATGTGGGGAAGAGAAATATTGCCAGGTACTGTATTCTTCCATCTGGGGCCAGTGTGAGGGGGCCCTCCTCATGCTCCCTGCCACAGCAAAGGCAGGAAGGGAGCGTGCACACCCACGTCAGGCAAACCCAAGCAAGCAGGAAGCCTGCAGGGTCGGGGCTAGGACTCTGCTGAGTGTCATGCAGGGAGCAGAGCACCGTGCAGAGCACCGTGCTCCTTTTAGCACCGTGCCCCTTCCTTCCCCTCCAGCTCCTGCATGACACCCCTGGCCCTAGGCACTCCTGGATGCCTGCGCAGGTTTGCAATGTCCCCCACAGTTGGCTGCAGGTGAGACACAAGTCACAGCTTCGTCTCAGTTCCCTGAGCAGCAGCTCTGCTGTCTCATTCGCTCTAAGGCCATTTGTAGCAGGCGGGACCAAGGTAGCCTGGTCAGTCCTGGGGTTGGCTGGGATGAGACACTTTAGCTTGTGGGAGGGAGGCCAGGTGTCCATCCAGGTACCTCGTGTAATCCTGTAGTGGTGTGGCTTCTGGCCTTGTCCCATCCCACAGCCTTCACTTCCCCTTGCAGGGTGCACGACGCCTGGTTATCCAAGCACGTGGCAGCTGATCGGAAATCCCAGACGATGCCAGTGCTCCGCAGCAGAGCTGGTGGGATGCAGGTGCGGCTCCAGCACCTGGGCAGCTTGGACACATCCTTCACACTCAACCACAGTATGTACAGTGGAGTGAGAGGGGATCATGCAGTTTTAGCCTGTTGAAAACTTCATGCAGCCATTTGCTATTTGCTCTTGGTTGCATGGGGATACTTGAACTCTGCAGAATTGCAGTGGTCACCACTCTCTCTTGCAACGTTACTAGATTTGAAGGGGAGATATCTGAGCCACTGGGACTTAGGGCTTTTCCCCTTGCCTGTCATGACTCAGCTTCTTGTCTTGGAGTGAGCGCAGGTGATATCTTGGTTTGAGTAGTGAGCCTGGCAGGCAGGAGAGTTGCCCTGATGTGCAGTTCAGCCCCACACAGAGACCTGGGCTGGGATCTGCTCTAAACCTTTCCATGTGGGTATTTTCCATTTCCCTTCTGTGGGTGAAACTTGTACACCTCAGTCTGTGTCTGGCTTTAAAGACGGATTAAGGGGAAATACTGACATTGTTTTTTTTGGTTGGCATCAGGCTGAGGCATTCTCTAAATGGAGCCAGCAAATTTAGCATCTTGCTATGTGCACCTCATCTCACAACACCAGGGAAGTGTAAAGGGAGAACCAATCTATATCAGTCTTTACATCTTGTGGGAGCTGGAGTGCTGAATACTGTTTCCTCCTGATTTATTTTTTTTCTGTCCGCAGGTGCAGGCACCTCAGAAGCAGATATTGTGCACCAAGCATTACTGGAGGGCAATATAGCCACTGAAGTGTGCCTGACCGTTCTGGACACCATCTCTTTTTTCACTCAGAGTTTCAAGGTCAGCTTTGAAATCAAAAGTATTGGAGAATAGTGTGCTGTATTTCTGTGTGCTTGTTGCTTTTGTTGACCCATTCTCTTAGAATTTCGGATTGTGAAAGGATTTACAAAAGTAAATCATTTGCAGCTTGTTTATTTTCCAAAACACTAAGTGTTCACAGGCTCAACAAGCCTTATGCACTTATGCAATCTCACAATTTCTTCAAAATTGCAAGACCAGAGAAAATTACGTGGATGTTATACCATGAGCGTAGGCATTACAAAAATAGAATAAGAGGAAATGTACATCATATAGAAAGTAGGGACCAGAGGAAAGGGAAATGAACATGCTCACAATAGTCACTGTTTTCTACCATAAATTGCCTAGAAGTGAGACCCAGATTCTTTGAATTGTCGCACATGGATGTCCCAGTGGAAAAGGCTTTCCACATGTGGTTGCTGGTCCAGATAAGACCAGTGCTGCTGGCAGAAGTCTTCTCCTCCATATAGTGATTCACACTCCTGGCAGTTCTTGCCACCCACAGGAATCAAAGCCTTTGTGACGGAGAGAACCCTAGGCTGGGAAGAAAATACTGAAAAACTGTTCCAGAAAAGCTCTTCTTGAAGTGTGGTTGGAGGAATCCTGCCAATTGCAATGTGTCTTTCATAATGTCGCAAGAACAACTCTGTATTTCAGAGTAAGCACAATGAAGACTTCATTTTTAGATGTATTGAAAAACATGAAGACAAAGCGTATCCTCTGCTTCTGTTATGGAGCAAAAAGACCATCCTGGGGCATACATTAAATTACTCCATAATAGTTTTGCAATAGCAGAAGAATTTAGATGCAAGAGTTAAACCTTGCTTGAATTTCACAGTTGCCTCTTTTTTAATATAGCTGAACCACAAAACAATGTGATTTTCAAACCACAGGATAGACTGGATTCCCTTCCGCTTTAATGGGCTTCTGCTTTGCTTTTATGGTTATACGGTGTTACCACACAGAAGTGTGCAGTAAAAGTGCTGATGCTGTTCTTAATGACAATATAAATAATTTCAGTTTAAAATAATGGATTCTAAACTTGCTCTGCTATAAGATGTGTATAGGATGTCAAAGACAAATCCAAACCAGACAAAAGGTCAATTGGGCTGACAATCATACAGGGGACTGTTGATCTATCGATATGGAGCATCTGCATTCCTGCTGGGTGGCCACAATGTGCCAGGCTTCCTGCACAGTGGCTGCAAGGGTGGCAGAGACATAGGCAAGATAACTTTGACATGAAACTATATTAATCCTCTCTAGGTAATTCTGTTTTGCCATCTGTCTACAGGGGAGGAGGGAAAAGGGAGATGGGTTCTCCAGAAGGTGCAATTAGTCAAAACTCTGCAAAAGACAAGGGAAGTGATTTACTGATTTACTGCAGCAATAAAACACTTGTTGAGACTCATACAATGAAATGGAAAAAGAGTGTAACTGTTATGGTGGTAGCAGCCTGTTTTATGTAAAATATCTCTAGACCATTGATGAACGTTGCACAGAACATTGTCCAAAACCTAAAAGAGTTAGGTTTTGGAATTAGTGATGCAATAATAATAAAATGTATTGTTTTATTCTCTGCTATTAAAATAGCATCTGACCAAACACTGTAAGTTTGTACTGATTGTCACAGTTTCTGGTTATATTTTTACTAAAGGCTCTGCTCCTTCTCTGGCTTAAGAATTGGTGTGATTAATTATGCAAAATTATCTATTTCATTTTCAGCTTCAGGCACAACCTTGCTGCAAAGTAAATTCTCTTCTTGCTTTCCAGACCCAACTTTTAAGCAACGATGGTCATAATCCACTCATGAAGAAGGTTTTTGATATTCACCTTGCTTTTCTCAAAAATGGGCAGTCAGAAGCAGCTCTTAAGCATGTGTTTGCCTCTCTGAGAGCTTTTATTAGCAAGGTATGTAATGCTTAACTTAAAGGTGCAGGAGAATTTGCCTAGACATGACAGAATATAAAGCAATATTTAAGTTAACTTTAAAAAGTTTAACTCCTGTTAAACTGCTATTTTGTGCAGTTTGAAGATAAGATTTAGAAAATAGCTTCTTAACCAGGGCATGTCTTTAAAACAGTTATTACAGCCATTATTATTTGCTGTATACCAGGAAACAAAATGAGAAATCACAAGGAATTCCTTCATGAGCCTGGGTCGCACAACTGCTATTAAGGATTAGTATCCTTTCTACCCAAAGCTGATGCTTCTCGACTCTTTTTTCCCCAAACTGCCAGTATTGCTAACAGTATTATTGCTTGAATAGTACTTGCACTGAGGACCTGCTCATCCTCTAGCCTTGGGCTGCATTTTACAGAGGCTAGCACCTGCTGAACCTCTTCCTACACTTTTCTGAGCTATGAGGTTGTTTAATCCCCTGAGCTCATGCAGTGACAAAGCCACAGCTAACCACACAAGAACAGTGACTGATGCTATTGCTGACATTTCCTTTCACGTGTATCAAAATTTGCCACTTCTCATAAGTACATTTTTGATACCAGATGTACACACAAACTCCGCTGCTTCCAAGCTGCACAGTTATAATAAAATCAAAATGAATTAAAAGCTCTCAAATGACTTGAATGCAACACTTCATTAATGAGGTAAATTCATACAGCTTCAGATTGCAGCCAGGCAGCACAGCATGTGATTGATATGCAGAAAAGTATTGTTTCCAAAGGAGGTCTTGCATGAGTCACTGAACAAAGTCTGATGAAAGAAAGAGACTGCTAAAACTGTTTTTCAAAGGTGGTAAAAGTCTGTACTATGATTATTTTACTACAACTACACATAAAAGCTAAGAGCTAATATGAGTATGTCTAGGGCTGATTTTAGGTTTGTTCTGACCAGACATGTGAAAAGCAGAAAATGCAGAAGTCTCACTAGCTACCTATCTGGCTCCAGACAGCATGGTTTCCTACGTGATGTTTTCTCCATTGGGCTTCTTAAAGCCTGCCAAATTGGCAACTGTCACCAGCAGGAATCACTTAGTTTTTCTACAGGGTCTAATATATGTTTATTGTTTTACCTTTCCCAGTATCTTTCAAGTTTTCTGCTTGACTGTGATCTGCTTATCTTTGAAATACATCCTGTTGTAGAGCTACATAGACCCCACATGAACGTAGTCTCTCTGCACCTCTGTCCCCCTTATTAGCTGAAAGTTTGTATAGATGAAAGTATTGTTTCTTGCCTATAGCAAAGAAGAGACCTTCCTTGCCTCCTTGGCAAATTTTCTGTGTTTGTTCAAATGCAAAGCCAAAGCCGCACACCTGTTCAACTTGATCTCACCATCAGCCTTCAAAACCTGGAGCCCTTCAGGGGTTACACACTCATTGTACGAAATGCTGATTGCAGCAATGAAGGCTGCATTCCAGGCAGCTGCGAGGACAGGCATTCGGGTGGTTTTCTTGGATTTCTGCCATCCTGAATCCACACTGAATTTGGCATTATGAGTCTTTGGAGATTTGAAAAATTGCTTTCAGTTAATTTCTCACATTTCCCCTATGACAGGACACGGTGTTGCTTCTGTAAAAGCAAGATATGAGCCCAGCAGATGGTATCTATAAGGAAGTGATTTCTTTGCCAACTCCTTAACCACATGGGTCCTAAACTTCCTTTTAAGTCCTCTGAAAGGCTTTTCTAAGATCCGAAGCAACAATAAAATAGATGGGGCATCACTGCGTTTCACAACAAGTGCAAGGATGGCATGTTTTTCTGCAAGTTTGTTTTGAAATATGAAAGTTGAGCTGTTTTGTTTTGAGTTGCATATCATTGTTAGCTATAAAAGTGTTAATTTCAAGAAAACCAAAAGTGAATTATACCTCTGACGCAGCTAGAAGAGACCGTTTGTCAGTTTTATGGCTTTCTGCAGCTAATAATTAAAATGAAAAGCCCCCCCCTTTTATCTAGTGTCACAGCAAATAGTTGTTGGAGGGAAAACCTCCTGAGAGTTATTTCACTTCCCAAAATCTGTCTTAAAACACCCTTATTTCTTCATTAAACCTGGTTATTTCATAGGCAAGAGATTCAGAATAGAAATGTCGCAAGAAAGTAAGGAACAAAGGAGGCTTATAATTGTTTGCATATTTGGTTTTGGTTTTGAAAATGAATGCTGCTTGCATACATGTGAGCCAGGAATTTGGAAAGGGAGATTTGTCTGCTTTACCGGCTGGGAAGAAGCAATAATAGCTAGAATATTCCTGTTTAATATCCCAGGTTTTCTTAAAATCTAAACCTCTTTTTAGAGCATCAGATAGATGAATACGTATGTATATGCTTGGGAATGGTCTTTAAATTGTTATGAAGAAAAAGATGCACAGAGTAGAAGGCTGAGATAATTTGCCTGCGTTAAAGAGACAAGTGGATGTGAGAGTGAATGAAACCCCATGTAGCTGCCAGCTCCATGCCTCTCTGTCCCTTGGTGCATTCGTACTATCAGGGCCTGTTAGAGGCATCACCAATCCCAGGCCCTGCAGTATGAAGGTAGCAGAGCTTTGCTCCTTTCCTGCAACAGCTGATTGCATCTGACCATGTTAAGCCTTGCTTTCCTTCCCCATTAGTGCAATTTCACAGCATCAGGCTGTGATTTGTCCAAACTGATGCCCACAACTTTGAAAGGCAGGAAGGAGCATAAAGCTTTCTGCCCTACTTTACTGTGCCAAGGCTGGCCTGGAGCCTCTCACTGTGCTGACTCCTGCTCCAGCCCTTCATATTAGGACTGGTCCAGAAACACATTGCTCCAGAGCACACGGGGTCATGGCCACGTGCAATGTTTCTCAGCATTTCTCAGCTTGTGTTCTCCTGCCAGCTGGAGAGCCGCAGTCAGCACCTGGTCCAAGCTGCAGCAGGCATAAACCCTTGGCTCTGCAGCCCTGGCACCACATGTGATTGCATCTGCTTGGGATCATTCTCCAGGAGGGAGGTGCTCAGGGATGCGGACTGGCTATGAGCAGGTCACAGCTTTTCCTCCTGGAGCTGGTGCACAGTGGAGAAGAGCACACAGGGAGAGATTTGGGGCTTGTTGTCCAGATTTTCAGGCAAAGTTTTCTCCCTAGCACTGAGTTGGAAATATTCACTAAATCTCTGCAGGCAAGCAGTGATGCATGCCAAGAGCCAGTGCCAGACATATTTTCTTGGTTGCCCCTGTGCTGCCCATGCATGCCCAAACTGACATCACTGTGGCCATCTCTGTGCTAATCCCAATTACTAGTGTGATCCTATCTCACTATGGGAGGATTGCATTACAACAGGCAGCGGTTACTTAATAGCTCCTTTCCCAAGTGTACACGTGACCCTCTTGGCCCTGTTTTACTATGATACTTATTTGCTTCTTTTCTCCTATTTTTTTTTCCTGAAAATACTGCAAGAGGCAGAGAACATCAAATAGTTGGGCAATATTTTCATGCTGCCTTGTAACCTATGTGGCTCAGTGTAATCCTAATGCTGTAGTCTTCCTAGATGCAGCTCCTAGATTCCTGCTTTAAAATTTGCCCACCAGCATGCCGTGGTGGTGGCCACAGCAGTACCTACAATCTTTTCTGAGTCATATATATTTAATGTAAGGAATAGAGGGCCAAGGTAACATCGCCAACCTCTGACTTGGAGGATGTGAGTGAATACTCTGACAGCGTTTACTGTCATTTCCCTTGGGGAGGTGGTAGGACAGAGAGAGGTGACTCACAGACCATGCCCCCTCAGTACCACTGTGTCTTGAATGGACTGAGCAAATCCTCTCCCTCAAATAGACAGAAAACAGGGTTACCTCTTTTTGCCAGGAAGTTCCCTAGGGCTTGGTCCCTGGCAGAGGGATCAAAGTGCTGCTGCATGATGCCTGAACAGCCTCCGCTCACACCAGGACGCACCCCTCTCCAGCCAAGTGCCTGTGGTGGCTGTGGAGGCGGCTGCGTGCCAGCACAAAACCTTGCCTTGTTCTGCTTCTCTGCACCCAGCCCATTGTGGCAGGGGTGGAAGGAAGCAGTGTGCAGTCCCACCTCACAGCCTGCCACCACTCTGACCAAGGACGGATGGATGCCTGCTGGCATCCCTGCTCCAGCAAGCCATGCATGGAGGCTGCTGCCAATCGGGGCAATGCACTGCTGCAGCTGTCTGCTTTTCAGGCATGGCTGAGCTCGCCCCCGCAGACATGCGCTGAAATAGGTGTTTGCTAAGGTGACAGACGTGCTGTGGCAGTGCAGGCTGCTGCTCTTCCCTTTCTGCTTTTCTTCACCCTGCTGCAAATCCCCAAGCCCTGTTTCTAACCAAAGTAGCTCACGCTGTGGTTTGGCTTTGTCCTGCTGCTTCCTGGGGCTGGCTCAGTTTGTGGGGTCACTGCGTATTTTAGGTACTCTGGGACAAGCGTGTCCCTTACTTGCTTTCCTGAATTCCTGAGGGCAATTGTGAGATTTTTTCTGGGACTTGTAGAAGTAGCTGTGCAAGCATCACAGGTCATGTTTCCCAGCACGGTTGGACTTGTGGTCAAGCTCCAGCAGGTTTTCTGATACGTCACACAGCAGCCTTTGGCGGGAATGTCCGTGGGACCTCTTTCTGCCCTGCTGCTGGGGTTTATGGCTTTTGCAAAAGCATGAGACAGGATTCTCTCTGTCCAATATGATGAGAATTTGCACTGACCAAAAATTGTTGGGGGTAGGGATAGATGGACATACACAAGCACATCCCAAAAAAGTGTGACAGCTAAGGTCACGTTGCTTTAGGAAATGTGGTTAAAAATAGATCCTGATTTCATTCCCACAAATACTTTTGAGCATGAAGCTTTAGCAGAATTTTTATTTAGTCTGTCCAGGCTGGAGCCCACTATGTTGCCCCATGCCCGTGCCCATCTGAGCTCTGTAGGTATTATTTTGTGGAGTATGTTCTAATATTTGCATACCTTTTGTGAAGTTTCCCTCAGCGTTTTTCAAGGGAAGGGTGAACATGTGCGCTGCCCTCTGCTATGAGATCCTGAAGTGTTGCACTTCAAAGGTGGCTTCCACAAGGAATGAAGCCTCCGCTCTTCTGTATCTGCTGATGAGAAATAACTTTGAGTTCACCAAAAGAAGAACATTCCTGAGAACACATCTTCAGGTCAGTTACTGGGGAAAAGGAAGGGATCGGGACGCCTCAGATTTAATGAACAGATATATTGATATAGCTGTGTTACCACATGTCTGCAGAGGAATTGTTGTGTATTTCAAAAAAAAAGAGCAAATCTTGCCAATCTTTTATATGGACAAAATGCCTCTTGATTTCCAGGCTTTAACTAATCCCTGTTTTCAGTGATTGGCCTAGGGCCCATTGGGTGAAATACACAGCCATTAAGCACTCCAAATTGTTGATTTTTTGGAACTGAAACTACAAGACACATCTCTGCCTCGGGTGCTGACTGGCATGGGGTGTGAGGTATGGCAAGAAGAGCCACCTTTAGTGCAGGAGGGATTTTTCTGGAGCTGCTTTTGAAGCATTGCTTTTTTAAAGCAAATTTAAATACCCAGAGGGGCAGATGAACACCCACTGGGTCGTAATAAGTCAGGTAAGAAGGTAACCAATGTACTAATTTCTGCATCAGGATTTGTGTTATGTTTGTTATCTTGTTAATTCTGTGAATTTGCCGTTCAGCAAAGCAGCTTGGTCCTCTGGGGACTGTTTGTCCATGGGAGATCAGACAGTAAAGCCACAACAAATGTTGCTTACACTGTGGGAAAGATATGTTTTTGTATAAGCTTTTTATGTAACTGTGACAATAAATCTTTTCTATTAGGGCTCGTTTAAATAAAGCCCCTATGCTGTCCCAACAGATAATAATTGCAGTGAGCCAGTTAATAGCAGATGTGGCACTCAGCGGTGGCACGAGGTTTCAGGACTCCTTGCTCATCATTAACAACTTTGCAAACAGTGACAGGCCTATGAAGGTAGGTTGGAGAAGATAAATCACATGTGCTATCAGCCATTAATGCAAGATGGGGTATGTATGCACTAAAAGAAAGTGCATGCTCATGTTTAAGGGTAAGCCTAATGATTCTAACTGTATGATTTATAAGCACACGCTGGCCTGGTTGCTCAGTAAACAAGAATTATAGCAACAGCAGTAGGGCCAGCTGTACCATGCGTCATGTTCCACTGTGATGCCTAACGGCAAGAAGAGAGAGCACAGTAATTCAGGTTACACTTCACATAGGGTGCTCCTTTCAAGGGCTTCCAAAGAGCTTTCTAAGAACATCCAGCTTTGAGAGGAATGACAAGGGAGGCTTGTTGCCTAAAGGAAATAATTATCAGGAATTAAAATTAATTAACTGATTGTCAGTAATATTATGAAAGTCCTCTTTTGTAAAGATTAATGGTTTTATTTCTTTGGAAAATAACAGTCTCTCTTTGCATTAGAATGAACAGCTTCTACCTAACCCATTGAGCAATATATCATCACTACAACTTGCTTCATTGCGCATGGTGTAGCTGTCAGTGTAGGACTGAGAAAAATGGAAAAGAAGACTTTTACAATTCTATGGCCATCCTATGACCTAAAGGCAGAATGAGAACCTCAGTTGGGTGTTGAATTGTGATACAGCAAAGTTATAGTTAGGATGTACCTGACAAAAACTTCAGCTCTCTTCTGCACACATACATGTATGTTTACAAGCTTTTCACTGATCCAAATTTTGCTGATCTTATTTTATATCATGAGACCGTCATTATATCTAGTTTACGTACATAAATAAGTATAAGACAGATCTCCCAGTACAAGAGAGATTCTATTATGGTGGAGAGAATGCCGTGCACAGGTCCAGACATAGCACAAGGAGAGATAATAACCAGGTTCAATACAGAAAAGAGAAAGATGAGGAAGCTTCTAACTGCTACTTTTTACTACCAAAAAGGGAGGTTATAGAGATGAGGAAGTCAGGCTCTTCTCAAAGGGGCAGGATGGAAGGCAATGAACACAAGTTGCTACAAGGGAAATTCCAACTTTACATAAAGAAAAATTTGTTTTCCAAGATAGTGGGGCAGGGTCCAGAAAAGAGGTCAGATTTCTGTCCTTGGGGATTATCAAAACTTGGCTGGACAAGTCTTGCTCTAACTCAGTGCTGATCCTCCTCAGAGTAGACGATCAGACTTAAGCATGTGTTTTTTTCTCTAATACATTCCAGTGGTGGGAAGCTCTACAAATGCCTTTGGTGTTTTAGGAATTATAGAGTGAGCACATCAGATACTAACAAGCCAGATGTTGATTGAAGAGAAAAATGCTTCAGGAGTAGTTTACGGTTCCATTCTGTGGCATTCACGTGCAAGGAGCACCTCTGTCTCACCCTCACACCCACTCCTCAGGATGCAGAAGTACCTGCTGCACTTCAGCACAGGAATATCTAGCCTGACATCCTGTGCACAACCAGGAAAGATTTCCCTGCGCATGCTCAGATTGAAATATCTCTAATTGAGTATGAAATATTGTTTACTGTATAAACTGTGAGTTCAGTAGGTAAAAGCTACAGTCAGGACTATCCCCTATACTTTGTTTTTTCAGACTGACAGCAAGTGGAGTTCGGGCTTAAAGGGTACCAATGGTCTTTGACAAAGCCTAGAACACCTTTTGTTTCTGTGTTTGCTTCTAATTAAATTTGTTTTGTATCAGGCAACTGCTTTTCCTTCTGAAGTCAAAGATCTGACAAAGAGAATCCGTACAGTGCTTATGGCTACTGCCCAAATGAAAGAACATGAAAAAGATCCAGAAATGTTGATAGATCTACAGTACAGTTTAGCTAAATCTTATGCAAGCACCCCAGAGCTCCGGAAAACATGGCTGGACAGTATGGCAAAGATACATGTGAAAAATGGAGACTTTTCAGAGGTAATTTACATAATTAAAAACAATGTGCCTAACAAGACAGATGTTCAGATGACATTTTAATTTTCCCTTTATACTTTGCAGGCAGCCATGTGTTACGTTCATGTAGCAGCCCTTGTTGCAGAGTTTCTGCACAGAAAAAGTAAGTGTTTACTGTTTAAGAGGCATAAGACAATGCCTCTTAATGATGCATTGTGAATGATGATTTGGTAAATTATTATTTATTGATCTCTTCTGAACATGCTAAAAAGGAAAAAAAAATGCAGTGTGACATGATGAAGGTAGAAGAAGGTGAGGATTTTTGAAGAAAATAATCTAAGTGTTCAAACACAGGCATCTACTAGACTGTCCAGGTCTTCTTAGACAGTTATGTTGGCGCCTTGCTGAGAAAAATAAGAACTGACACATCATGTCTCTGTTTAAATGTTTAGATGTGTTTCACATTAGGAAATGTGCTCACAGGGGAAGCCCATTTTACAAACAGGCTGTATGTATGTTCATCAGAAGTATCACTATAGGCAACTGGAGAAAACTAGTGAAAACTATATAGAAGCAGTCAAAATTCACTCAAAAAATGAAGCTATAGCCTAACTATACAAATATATAAAGAGCAACTGGAAAAAAGAGAGTGGTGTGGTTTAATGCAAAACAGGAGGCAAGGACAAACTTGTGTATTCTCAAGTAAGAGCATAACATTTTGCAGGTTTTCTTGTAAAAATCTATTCCACGGTAGATATATTGACCCCATTTCTTGTTTCCATGTAAGGGAGTATTGTTGAAAGAGACTTAACTCTCTACTACTTTTAAAAGTTAAAGCCACACAGAAGTTGACTATGTGCACTGCCTTGGCTGGAAAGGTCTCTGAGTGCTTTGCTCAGGGGGCTTGAAGTTCCTTCAAATTCTGTGTGTTGGCTAAATGGAAAAAATCGGCACATGTTTTTTTTGATATGTATGTAAACTTCATATGGCTGCAGAGGGGAGAGCATTGAAAGTTGAACCATCTGTATTTGTACCCTGGAAGCTGCTGTCCACAACCAGTGGTAAAAAAGAAGAGGAACAAGTCTGAAGGAATATTAAATGATATACCTTGTGTTATCTCTGTCACAGACACTGTTTACATATATGTAGGCTGCAAACAGTTCAATACAGGCTGAACTACTCAAAGCTTCAGGGTGCATAACTATGGTTTCTGCTAGGAGTATACTGCCCTGTTCACTTCCTATCCTGCTCTTCAGCATCCAGTGGTAGCTTTCTCCTTGCTACTTCTTTGCAAAAATATACCCTGGTCTGTCCTAATGGGTTGGTCAAAGGTGACTTCCAGATACTACACTGGAAGATCTGTTGTTGGTGTTAGTCACATACTAGGAATGACTCCTTTGGCAAATGGCTGGAGAGATTCTTATGTGTTCAATCCCGTGATAGCAAATCAGTAGCAAAAATGGGAGTTGGGTCCCCTGCTGCCTTTAGGACTTTGCTATCAAATGGACTTCTTTGGCCACTGAAGCACGATGCATTTGAGAAAAGTTATTCTATGAATACATTTTCTTTTGTCTGCTACAGAACTCTTCCCCAGTGGATGCACTGCCTTCAGGAAGATCACTCCCAACATTGATGAAGAAGGTGCAATGAAAGAAGATGGTGGGATGATGGATGTACATTACAGTGAGGTGAGGTCCTGTAGTATAGACTACAGAAAATTTGATAACCTAATAGGATTTAGTGTTAAACCATGCTCATGTGAGCTTTAGCAAATTGTAGTTGTGCACTGTCATCTGTAAGGAAGGCTGTTCCATGGCAATTTCCCAAGAGAACTCTTCGTTGACAGATGTTATGGGTACAATTCAGATAGGTAAATCTGGTGCAAGTTCTTGGTTCCTTTGAAAGGCTTTTCTAGTTCTGAGAGTGAAAAAGCTACACCGCAAACTTTGTCTGCCACGTTATGCAAATTCTAGCCCTTGCCAGCATAGGACAGCGCAGCTTGGTATTTTTGAGGCACAGAGTGTAAGTCAAGCTCTGCTGAGCAAGAGGTCCATTTAGATTCCCCTTGAGTTTGGGCTGTGCTGCAGGACACCATGGTAACAGAACAATCTAGAGATCATAGCAGGGCACTGGGGAAACAGGAAGATCCTCCCGTAAGTTCCAGAGAGTCACGATTACTTCTGCTCCATCCATGTGCAACTGGGTGGGCCACATGGGTGACTGAGGTAGCCCTGCAGCCTAGCTGCTTGACTGTCCATTCATTAAGACTAGGCTTGGGGATCCTTAGCAGCACATCCCATTGCTATTACATGCATGTTCCTTGAACATACCTCTTTGTTATGTACCTCTTTCTTCCAGAACTGTCATCTCCATATCCTCCCAAAGTTTTGGCATTCTCCTAGGGAGATAGCTAAATAACCAAGGTATGCTTGCTGGCTACTGTGCTGATTGATGAGTTACTAAGAATTAAACTTTTAAAAACTAACTTTTTTTTTCCCCTTCACAGTTTAGAATACATTTGGAAAGGCCAGGAACACAAAGTGTTTGAACTTATGTAACTGTGGCCACTTATACTGGGACCTATTAAAGTATTTGAAGCTCAAATGGTTTATCTTCTCTTTGACTTAACAACAACCATTTGGTTGCTCTTGTAGGAGGTCCTAGTGGAGCTGCTGGAGCAATGTATAGATGGTCTGTGGAAAGCAGAGCGTTACGAAACAATTTCTGAAGTTTCCAAACTGATCATTCCTATTTATGAAAAACGGCGTGAATTTGAGGTACTCATTTTGTAGTAGTTTGTATGTATCAGGTAATTTCATAGATTGCTAGGTTAAAAACAAGACACTTCTGTTTCTCACATTCTGAGTTAATGGATTGTAGTCTGTAAAGCATGCATAGTGCTTCATTGCTGGTCATTAAACAAATGAATGAAAGCAGTGGTCTGGAGGGTAATAAAGTTAAACATTCCTAGACGTGGAAGACCATTGCTAGTGAATAATGCCCATCTTCCTTTCCCTAAAATAAAGCTGTCATTCCCATATGCTCATCAAAGCCATAGATTCTTTTTGTCCTTTAATACATAGAGACTTGAGTGTTTTAAGGGTTAAGAAAAGTGTGAACTGTTCAAAGAGAGGACTAGGTCCTCAAGTAATGCAGTGGCTAACAGAGGAAGGAAGGAAGCTGTTACTGTCTTGCTACTCCCTAATACCTGCATTGATCTGTGCCCCAGTGAGGCTCAAATGCTGATCAGTGCTCCCCTTTCCCTTCCTCTATCCAGCTACATTAATAAAGCTATTAGAAGTCTTGATCTATAGTTTTCAACATAAAGTTGTTTTTAATCAGAAAAGAATTTCCGAGTAAAATACTGCAAGCTGGTCTACCCTTAAAGGCTTAGTCAGAGAACATGCTGAGACTGTAGGCTGTGTTCTGTTGAAAGACGGTGGTTTTATTGCAGTCCACTGTACCTTTCAGACCTGAAGCCAAAATTTGCTTGAGACTGAGGTTTTTTGAAAGAAACTACATGAACTCAACCTCTTTAGAAATTCTGATTTGCATTCTCCAATGGATTGTGATCAAATACTCAGTAGCTTCCAGTGTTAGCTAGAATTTCCTGCTTGTGTAATTCTGCTCTAATGATGTCAAGATTTGTTTTTCAGAAACTTACTCAACTATACAGAACGCTTCATGGAGCATATGCTAAGATATTGGAAGTGATGCACACAAGGAAGAGGCTTCTTGGAACTTTTTTCAGAGTGGCCTTTTATGGACAAGTAAGTATATACACAGGTTTGCCAGCTACCGCTCACCTGGCATCCAGACCCATAAAGCTGCTGCTCGGTCAGGTCTTAAGCTGAAAAACCTACAAGCTCCTCTGGTGCTCCACCAGTGTGTTGTGTCTTTGTGTTTTGGTATTGCACCCTTGAGGTGAGTGTTTGTATCTCTCTCTGGGAGCACTTGATTTATTATAAATTTTATGTTTAAGCTGATGGGATTTTCATAAAGCAACTCAGCAGTAAGAAAATGGCTTAGTGAGTTCAGAAATTTTCCTTTTTTAAAAAAATTATAGCAGTTACAAGTTACACAAATGCAATTTAGCGTGTATAGTATATAACCAGTAATAGTATTCAACCATAGATTATAAACAGTAATAGTAACAGATATTTTCTTTTGCGGACAAATGCTGCTCCCATCTAAATATTAGTAAAGTAAAAGTTTACCATAGAAGCTGGAGGCAAAATATGTATCAGAGTTGGTTTCATACTTTTAGGGATAGATAGTATTTTTCATTAGCAGGGGTAGTTGGAAAAATGGAGATCTGGGGCTCAGTCTGGAAGAGTGTGATCTTACTGTATCTGATGCAGTCTTCTGAACCCGAAAGTAGTTGCATGGGTTTTTCTTCCACCTATAGCAGTTAATCTAATAAAGTGTGTTACTTCTCATCTCCCTTGCATCTCTGGACTATCTTCTTCTGCTTATGGACCCATAACCCCAAGGGAAATGCAGATTCCCTCTTTAGAAAATACTATGTAAATGATATTAGCCCTTCCTTTCCTGGTTCCTTCTTTTAGAAGATGTGATGAATACCCCTGAAACCATCATGGGTTTGTACCTTTGAACATCACTGTCATTTCACGAACAACATATCTTTATTGAGAGCAGCTCAGAGGAGAAGGACCTGGGAGTGCTGGTTGATGAGAAGCTCAACATGAGCCAGCAATGTGCACTTGTAGTCCAGAAAGACAACCGTATCCTGGGCTGTATCAAAAGGAGAGTGGCCAGCAGGCTGAGGAAGGTGATTCTCCCTCTCTGCACTGCTCTCCTGGGACCCCACATGGAGTACTGCATTCAGGTCTGGGGCCCCTGGCACGGGGAGGGCATGGACATATTAGAATGAGCCTAGAAAAGGGCCACAAAGATTATCAAAGGGCTGGAGCCCCTCTCCTACGGAGGCAGACTGAGGGAGCTGGGGATGTTCAGCCTGGAGAAGGGAAGGCTCCAGGAAGACCTTATAGCAGCCCTCTAGTACCTAAAGGGGAGCTACAGAAAATCTGGGAAGAGACTCTCTGTCATGGCATTTTAATTCCATAGGTTGGAATAAGATGATCCCTAAGGTCTATTCCAACCCAAGCCATTCTATGAGTCTATGATCACTGACTTTTGCTGCAGCATTTTGTCCTCATCTTCATACTTCATACTTTGGGTATGTAAAAAGTTAATATGGTTAGCAACAGATAAAAGGAAACAAGTGCTAGTTTGGTTTTCTAGAATCTAGAAATAACTGGATCAATCCCTAAAACTAAGCAATATAACATACCATCCTGACAAACAATACTTGATCCAGTTTTCCATTGTCAAGCATTGTCAGCTTTATAGGTCAGCTACATACAGATAGTTTTAATAATGTCACAATTTCTGATTGGAGCAACTTGCCAAAGCATGAAGCTTTCAGGCTGTTTCCATTACAGGAAGAACTGGCAATGCAGGCACAACCTTTGGTGCAATTTTGTTTCTGTTTACAACAAATACACTGAGTTCCACTTCCCTGAATACAAGAAGAATCAAAACAGTGGAAGCACGTTTCCTTATTTATTGCTTGAAGTCCCCGTTGGCTTACAGAAAATCCTTTCCTTTAGATTTTTCATATGGCTCTGCTTTCATGGCTTGGCAAATTTATGTCTTTCTACTCCTTCTTTATCCCTGGTTTTGGTGTTTTTTTGTTGTTTTTTTTTTTTTTTTTCTCCTAGTTGCCTCTTTCCAACCTTCCTAAAAGTCAACCTCTGACCAAACCCCTCTTCCACATTGTTTAGATTTCTCATTAGTCATACTAACGCCTTTGTGTTTAGCAATGACATGCTTATATTTGTTGAGGAATTTAAAAATTTATTTGCGCAATTTTTGAAGGAGTCTATTAAACAGACCACATTGTGAGATTTAGTGCAAGTCATAGTCTTCTAAACCTTCTTCACTTTCTGAAATGTTAGTAGGAAGTTGCTTTCAAAGTAGCAAATCTGAAATAATGTTTTCCAAGAGAAGAAACTCATCTATTCCTCATGCCTTGTTTATGATTACTACTAGACATTCTTTGAAGAAGAAGATGGAAAGGAATATATCTATAAAGAGCCCAAGCTGACAGGCCTATCAGAGATCTCTCTCAGACTTCTTAAACTTTATGGAGAAAAGTTTGGGTCGGAAACTGTAAAAATTATCCAGGATTCCAACAAGGTAATGTTAAAATGCATGAACAACCTAACAAAATGCAGTGAATGTCAGGGCCACGTACTAGAGAGTGAACTGATGAGTGCACTGACAGAAATATCAGTTGTACTCTACTAATACTGGTCAGGCCTGGGACTACACTGCTCTAAGCACTGTGCAAATGCAGCACAGAAGGATGAGCTTTGCTCTGTGGACCTGACAGATGGGAGATGACGCAGCATCCCTTCCTTCTGCCAGTAGAGAGGGAGGAGTGAGCCCGGTCTTCTGCCCTTTTACAGGCACCTTGCTTCCAATTGCCCCTCCCATCCCTATGCTCCCACATGGACAAAGTGCATAGCTTGGCAGTGTGGTGCTGATCTGTCTTCCAGGTGGAAATAAATGCATTGGGAAGTGGCAATTCACGTCTCTCTGAGCCCTGTTGCTGAAAGGTGTTGGGAACCAGCACAGAGGAGCAGATGATTGGAAGGAGAATTACTTGTCATTGTCATTACTTGACACTCCAAATCTAAGAGAAAATCTTTCCCGGCCTCATAATCATAGCTTCCTTTCCCTATAGAATATCCATTTATGCTCACTACAAGGACTGTGCACGCTCTTGGGTTGCAACTGTGGATATGTCTTAGTTACTAAAGATAGTGCTAGAGACCTCAAATGTTGTTTTGTGCAAACCTGCAGATTTGCATGGTACAGCACAGTGCTGCATAAATGCTAGCTCATGGCTGGGAAGCAATATGATCATATTGGAAGTTCAGGAGTGTGCTGCATTGATTGATAGCACAATATGACTATCCCTTCGAGGTGTACCTTGTTTGGCACCAAATGTGGTATTTCTTGTGCCACAGCCTCATTGTCTTGTATGTCTGCTAGCTGATGGTCTAACCAACACAGCTGAGGTTAAAAGGAGTGTTTGATGTATCATTCACATGTGTGCAATGGGGCCAGGACAGCAGAGAGTCAGAGTGTACATCTGATCCCTATAGATAAATTAAATGATTGTGAGTTAACTTGCTAACCTTTGTTCTTTTAGTGAGAAACTCTCTTATTTCACAGGTCAATGTTAAAGACCTTGACCCTAAGTATGCTCATATTCAAGTGACTTACGTGAAGCCCTATTTTGAAGACAAAGAAATCTCTGAAAGAAAGACTGAATTTGAAAGAAATCACAACATCAATAGATTTGTATTTGAGACTCCTTACACTTTATCTGGAAAAAAACATGGCAGTGTGGAAGAACAGTGTAAAAAAAGAACCATTCTAACTAGTAAGTACAAGCATCTGAACTTGAGACAGTGGGTGTCAGCAACTGGTTCTAGACCTTTTTATCTTGTAAAAACTTCTTAATCAAAATTGTGATATGATATTCTGGTTAGGAGGGGGGATTTACCTTGCATTTCTATGTGCAAATTTTTACAAGTGAATAAACTGTGATACTAAATTATAGCCTTATTCAGGATTTCACACACACTAAGTAAAACTCTGAGCATAAGGATGTATCTGTATATACTCCTGTTTGCTAAAAGACTTTTCAATCTATAAACCTCATTTGCTGTTTCTGCTAGCTTCGAACTCCTTTCCATACGTAAAGAAGAGAATTCCAGTCAATTATGAACACCAGGTTAATTTAAAACCAATTGATGTTGCAACTGATGAAATAAAAGACAAGACAGCAGAGCTGCAAAAACTCTGCTCTGCTGGTGATGTTGACATGATCCAGCTGCAGCTCAAACTGCAAGGCTGTGTTTCTGTGCAGGTAAGGCTTGACATCTATTCAAAATTACATTTATATACACATCTCTGAGTGAGTCATCTTTTCACAACGCAGCACATTTACTTTCCAGAAATCATTAACTACCTGGTTTGCAGCACTGCAGCCATCATCCTGCCAACACAGCTTGCCTTGCCACACATATTTGTGGGTGGTTTGTGGCAATAAGGGTTTTGTCCAGGGGTGTTTGCAGTGCCAAGTCCAAGTGTAGCTGCACATTAGTTGTCCATGGGTGGATGCTAAATTATACTTAGTTCTTGAAGACTGTACTGTAAATATCAGGCTCAAATAACCTTTTTGTGAACCTGACTTTTCTCCAGCCGGATATATGACCTTAAGTCTCAGACCATACAGCTTGCCAAACGGAAATAAGAGGAAAGTATGAGGAAACAGATTGCCTCTCTGTTTTTTATCTCCCTTTATCTTTTGGTCTTAAAAAGCCTAGATGGAAAACAATTCTCAAGTGTAAAGACTTCAGGTGCCTCTGGTGATACTAGTAATGTAGAGCTGGTGGCATTCAAATAATAAGCTAATTATTTTCAAGGAAAAAAAAAGATAAATACTTCTTAACTACCTTTAGCAACTCAATTGAAGTTCTATCATAAATGATTCCTTACTTCTTTGGTTCCAGGTTAATGCTGGTCCCTTGGCCTATGCCAGGGCTTTCCTAAGTGACAGCCAGTCCAGCAAATATCCCGCTAAGAAGGTGAATGAGTTGAAAGAAATGTTCAGGTAGGACTTCTAATGTAATAAAAACTTGTCAACTGGCTGGAATATGGTAGTTGCTTTTCTTGTGTTTTGGTGTGTTTCCAAAATCAGTAAATGCTGAATGCTCACGTCTTATAAAGGTCCAGATCTGATGGTGCCATGGTTGCTCAGACATATGGAAAAAAGCCACTGTAACTATATATGTCAAGTGTTCCCAGTCTTCGGGTTGTGATTTCCATGACTGAATGCCTGCTTCAGTTTTTTGTGTGCATATTTGAGTTTATAGAAAGTACATTTGAAAATTAGAGGTCTAATAGTCTTGTGTTCAGGACTCTTTCATTTTGTGCGTTTTTTCCCCATCTTTCCAAAGAGGTTTTTGACTATATAATGATGAACTTCAAATATTTTAAAGCAAATCCCTTTTTTATGGGAGACCATCATTCTTGACTGTTGCTATATTTGGACCCTATATGACTTGCACAGGCATTTTTCTAACTCTCTCCAGTCCCCCAGAATAGGTGCATAGACCATGGCCTTTTACTTCCCACTTGAAAGTGTCCCCCTTATAATCCAGCAGCTCCTGCTTCACCTCAGGATGACGTGTGTTCCCACACTTCACCACACTACTTTCTGGACCTCTTGGGAGCAAGCAGTTGCCCACCAGCTCCTGCATTCATGGCTTGGTGCTGGTGACACCCATTTCATCTGCAGGTGACAAAGCAGCATTAGGGCCAATTCTAGGTATCTTCAGTGTATTGAGTAATCTAGCAAACCATTGAAAGAATAAGGGAATACTCCCTGCAAACCTGCCATGCATGGCTGCAGAACAGAGGAGAAGGTCAAACATAATCTGTTTCATGCAAAAAATAAAATAAATAAATAAATACATTTCTCAAAAATCCCAGACATGATTGTAGTATTTTCACTATAGTCTCATTAGAGAGAGAGAAATAATGCCTGTGAAATAAGAGAAGAAAATGAGCAACACTAACCGAGAAAACAGTGTTACAGCTCCCCATGATCTATATTTCTTGTCTGGAGTTAGCAACTTGACCTCGTGTAGTGCAAGTGCTGCATCACATACACCCAGATTTGTCAAGCCCTGTACAATTGATTTCCCTCCTTTTGATTTCCCTCCTTTTGATTTTTACAATTGATTTTGCCTGAGTATGGTTTGCCTCTGTTTTTTGACCCCACCTGCTGCTGGTTGGGCTCATCTGAGTTCTACAAGCTGTGTGTGGTGCCACAGGTTCTGGAGAAGGTCAGAGATCATTGTGCGGTGCAGGTATGTGCTCCCTTTTTTGAGCACTCGGGCTCAAAGGAACCCAGCAGAACACGATCCTGTGCTGAAGTCACTCCCCATTCACTGACCCACTGTGCCAGGAATGCCTCTAGAATGTGACTTGTCCCAGACACTGGGGAACAGGGAAAAACTGTTTTATTTCGGTAAAAAAAAAAAAAAA
Source organism: Netta rufina (assembly GCF_964035555.1). Classification (NCBI taxonomy): domain Eukaryota; kingdom Metazoa; phylum Chordata; class Aves; order Anseriformes; family Anatidae; genus Netta; species Netta rufina. The sequence goes on from NC_140135.1 coordinate 13,438,566, forward strand.
AAAAAAAGACTGGGAAATTGTAATACACAAAGTTCATTCCTTTCCTCCCCAGGAAGTTTATACAAGCCTGTGGAATTGCTCTGGAGCTCAACGAGCGACTCATTAAGGAGGATCAAGTGGAGTACCATGAGGGACTAAAATCAAACTTCCGGGATATGGTGAAAGAGCTTTCAGATATCATCCATGAACAGGCATGTACTGCATGTCAAGAGCCCACAAAAGTGGTTCTCTGTGCTTGTAAATTAGCTAATGTCGAAAACTTACTGAAAACTAAATGAAAACACCTCATGTAATTTAACTAAATTCAAAAAAGACAAATAACTAAATGTGAAAAGTAAATGATACACTCGGTAGGTTCCTAACAACCAGTTTCTGTTGCTTGCAAGCCTCATCCTGGCATTGGTATACAGGGTGGAGTCTTCAGTGACAAACATCATTAGTTTCCTGGCTACTGTGGTCATCAGAAATCTTGTGCCGTGTTTTGTTTCATGCTTTCTGCATTGGAAAAGTCCTGTGATAAGTCACAGGTTGAAATTGTCTGGCAAAATTTCCGTTTCCTGTTATATCCCACTTATGTTCCTTTTTTTTTTTTTTTTTTTAAAGGATATTTTCTTTGAATTTTGACTTAATGCTAACTATTCATATGCACTGATAAGGTATTTGTGCTAAATTATGTGACCCATGTTTTAACATTTGATTGGATCTTTCTAGGAAAACACACTTGAATAGTGACATCAGAGAGGGGAGAGGTTCGGGAAACAATTCCACATCTACCTAATATCATGCTATGAGATCAGATGAAAACTGTTTTTCTGAAGTAACCTCTTTATCTCTGTACTCTAATTGTGCCTTCATTATGACAAAAGAAAAATAAATGTAGATTTATAGTATCAAGCATGTAAGATGAATGGTTCTGACTGTGTTGTGATTCATAGGTCTTGAAAGTTAGAATAATGTTTTCAAAATCTCCCAGTTCCTCTACAAACAGTCATTTAGCTTCTCACGCCATAGGTAGATAAACTGCTTAAATATAGTTTATTTACCTTTTATACAACAGTTCCACGTGTGGCAATTAAAAATGTAGCATGTTAAATTCCTAAAAATAGAGAGACAAATTCCACAACAAATTGAGAAGTAGATAAGAAAAATGAGCAAGTAGCAAAATAATATAACTGCACCAGGCTGCTATTTCTAAGTCACGTTTATTTACAGTAAAATAATGCTTATGAAAAGCAAACAAAGGGTTTTTTTTGTGGAAAAGTACCATATCATTTCAGGGAAGCAGGATGAGTAGTCTCATGACGCAGCTGAATTTTGTCATAGAAATATAAGGGAGGATCTGTTTGAGAATAAGTAATATTCTGCTTGCGACCACCATTTTCCTAGCGTGCAAACTACTATTTTGCACATTTAGTGCATTCATTTTTTCCATGTACACTCCCTACCTTGTTTACTTCACTGTTGAATTTTGCTCAGAGATGTTTGTCCATAGGAGTTGCCACCTGCTTACTCTACACTGTTTGCAAGTAAACCTCTCCAAGACATTTGATTTGCATGCAGCTGCTGGAACTTCTGTGGTTTCTGAATTCTGCAATAGTCAAATTGAAAACAAATTGCTCAGTTCTGCACTTTGGCAGTATAATAGTTTAGATTATCTTAGAACAAAGAAGCGTTATTAAAGCACACCCTATTATCTTTACATATTTACAAATGCAATGTCTTGTTCTCTTCTGTTGATGTGTGAAATATTGCAGCAACGGAAGAGTCAAAGTGAATTGCTCACTGGAAGGAGGTATTTTCACTTTCTTCTATGGGGCTTTAGTATTTTGTAGTTGATCAAAAAACAGCTTAAAACATCATGTTTACAAGCACTGTTCATAATCGTACAAAATTGTATAGATAACTGCTGACATTAATTTTGTATTGCCATCAAATGAGCCAAGTATCTAGCAATTTAAACAATGAAACATTTTCTTTTTCTGCAAAATTGCTCAGTTAAGTGTAAAAAGTATATTATATTAATTTATATTAATTTCATTACAAATAACAAATCCTTTTCTAATTTTTTTCAGTGCCCCAAAGCAACACAGGCAGTGCATTTACTTTGAGGTGGCAGGGCAGATGGGTCAGCCTGTGACCTATCTACTGATATTTTAAGTTAGGGAAATGTAAAAACAAAAAATTGGTAAACTGCACCTGAATAAGTACAAGAAGCCTCAGAGAGTGTCTGAATACTGATGTCCAGAAACTGTTTATGATGGCCAGTGATCTCAGTTTCACAAATGTAAATTAAGACTAACTTGTTGGCTGATGAACCACAGAGTGAAAAACAAATACTCAATAAGCTCTAGAGCAGCTCTACCAGTACAGTCAGATTCCATGCGGTGAGACCATCCTTCAGCTTATAAAATACAAAATTTTGTCACAGGTATAGCGGGTGTTTGTTATACTTAGCTGCATATGCTCCCCGTGTTTATTAATGAATTAATATATATATATATATATATCACTGCTAAGATATAATACAATTCTCTCTGTATAGAAATTTTTTTTCTTTGTTTGACTGGATAGTCATAACTGAAAGCTATCTGGTAATGTGGAGAAGAACGTATATATGAATGCTACAGAAATTGCTAAATTACTGTTCTTTCTCATTTTTTGTTGTGCTGCCTTTGTGAAACAGCTTTGAAGACAAGGTTGGATATCTTTTTCACGTATCTTTTTAAAGAGCTTGATTATAATAATGAACTAAAACACTTACTGAACTTGTGGCTGTTTTGTTTCGTCTAGATGTACCATGAAGATACAATGCATTCGCCATGGATGCATGACTCCTTACATGTCTTCTGCGCCATCAGCGGGACATCTGGTGATGGAAGTTATTGTTCACTCAGACCCACTGCTGAAATATAAACATATCAGCGTAATTTTACAGAGCTTTCTCAGGAATATTTGGAACTGTACAAAAGATGTTAAAAAGAATCCATGATACGTGAATTTACCATTTTCTTCCTCCAAAGTTACTATGCTTTCAAACAGGGTGCTTGCTTATTTTGCTGAGCAACACTGAAAGTGCCTGGACATTGCACCACTGTGCTTGTTTTCTACCTTTTTTTTTTTTTTTTTTTTTTTTTTTTTTTTTTGTAAGTGTATAACAGGACATGGAAAGGCAGTTATCTAAGTATGTATTGAATTGCAGAACTATGAATTGGAATGTTAATGGTACTATGTAAAATTGTATAATGGAATATGATAAAATGTAAAACTACTTTGTAAATAGAAGGAGCATAGAGTATATAGAAATTAGCACTGTATCATATTTGCTGCTAAAAGCTTTCTCGGGCAGGGAAGATGACGGAGAAGTTGTAAGAGATCTCACTTGTAAGAGATCTTCCTTGTCTAGAAAGTGACAGGGGGTCCAGATGCCCCTGTTTTCCTCATATGATGAGAGTAAACTTGTGTTAGTCTGGAATAACTAAAACCCGAATCAGAAATTATAGTTTTTGTACATCCTTTGGGCAGATAATTGTAAAGTGACCTCCATGAGAACTGAGTATACTATAGATGATTTGAATTTTGGCTAACCTTTCATGTCTCTAAGAGGATGGATTGTAGTCACTAAGGACAACCTAACAAATTTGTCATTTGATACCAGTTTTTCCTCTTTATCATTCATTGTCTCACACAAATATAAACTCTGAGAACACCTTAAAGTGAGTTGGGCATTATAAAGTGCTTTAATGTCTTTTGATATAATTCTAATAATCTGTGAGATGTGTTTTAAAAAGAAGTGCAGTGCGTTGAAATTAAGTAAATCATACATAAATGGTATTGTTTTAACATCATATGACATGCATGTTCCCTCCTGTTAAATTGATCTGCTTTCTGCAAACTTGTTATTTTTGTCCAAGAAGTGGTTGAAGAAAATCTTTTCTCCATAATGCTTTTATTCCATCTTCCCCTCCCTAGAGCTTTAGTATGTTAGCTCTGTCTCCTTTAATAAGACGCTTTCAGATCCAGAAAGAAGAAAACAGATCAGTAATTTTTTTATCCACCAACATTTAGATGTCCATGTTTTTCCAAGTCCCATAAATTGTAAATATGGTTCCAGTAGTTGATATGGGAAGGGGTTTTGTCTGTTTCTTTTTAATGATATGTAACAAAATGCCATAATAAAAGGACTCCAGCCTAGGTATTTAGCTTGGCTATAGTGTCCATAGAACGTTAAGCTTCTAATTTCTGTAACAAAAAGTATCTTCAAATAGTAAATGGACCACATTTCAAAATGTTCATTATGCATGATTCTAAATACCCGAAATTAATTGTCTTTTGAGAAACAAATGTTGTGATCCATACATTCACCCCCTAGCAGTTGCAAGCAACTTATAGATATGCCGGTGTAACAGACAGCTCACATTTCTGCTTCTATGTGCTTTTATGCTAGGCAAGCCCTAAATTTAGTTTAACAGAAAGAGGAAGAGAGTTTGAATGTTTAAATATGGTTACTACCTTACTGATTTTCATCTTTCAGCAAATAATGTTTAAAGGCAGATAGTGAGAGTTTCCCAAATTACTTTTCTAAAAGGTGATGAAGCTGCTTAATAGTGGATACATTAAAAACCTTGTTTTTGGAGCTAGTAATACTTTAAACATCAGTACTAAAGACCTATTCTGAATACAAGAAGCAATAATGAGAATTCACTAAAATTCATGAACTATCACTCTCTTATCAGTTACATTTTTCTGTAGCAGTTTTCCTGGAATTGCGGTGAAATACTTGGATGTCCGTAATGTTCCAAAATAATGTTTATGGATTGATTTTCATATTTTATTCCTTATTTTTGGTGAAATTCCAGTGAAATTCTTGTTTGTGTGTCTGGATGTCTTTAATGTTCCAAGATGAAATTTTGTCTGAACTTCTAAACCTAATGTTGGTATTGGAGTTATTCTATCATTTCATTTTAATATCAATATGGAAACCTGTCTCAGTAATTCAGCCACCCCAAAAAAATATTTAATACAAGTCCTTCCTTCTTTGGAAGAATATAAATATTGTTTATTAGCACTTCAGTTTTTCTTACACTGCCTAACTAAGCAACAGTGGGTGTCATTTGGCCTATAATAATTAGTAGACATATTTTAAATTACAAATGGCATGCACACTTTCTAATACCAGTGTATCTGCACATATGTATTTTATATATAAGACTTTTTTTATATAGGACTTCTAATAACTTCTGCTGCAAAACTAGTCTCTATCAAGTCTCTAGAACAAATGCATTGGTAATTTAGCAATTACTTGATTGTTTGCATAAAGGGAAAGGAAAAAGGGTAAAATGCTTGGCAATGAGGCACTTGACTACTATCAGTATCCGGATTGTTTTGGATAATAGTATGTGTTAGAGCCAAATTGTTTGCAGATAGGACATAAAGAGCAATGCAGGGTCTGCCAGCACTTTATATTCAAGAAATGCTTTTAGAGATTTATATACCTGTGTGGGATAGCACAGGAAAGCATAAACATTTCCTGTCATCTCTGACATGCTGTTTTTCTCTCTGCAGAGAGATAAGTAAGTAGTACTTTCAGACTTCAGAGCTACATTTCTTTCAAAAAAAAATTAAAATAAAATAGTCTGGAACCCAGAATTTACTACAGCCGAGGATATATTTCTATGTGCTACTTGACGTTCTAAATTTCTTCTGAGAATCGACATTTTCTTGAGACAGGGTAATGAATGGGAAATCTTGGGTCTGAGAATATCTGTAGTGTGTGAACATGAACATCTTGCTTCAGAAGCCTTTTGAACATATACCACATGGTATTTTGATATCGAGTAAGAGTTTACATAGGCATAATGCGTTTTGTCTTAAAGTATGTTTGTTTTCCCTTCTTGTAAAGACAGCATCCCATTGACTTTGCAGCAGGCTTCAGAATAAAGGGGAGGAAGAGACTCTCCCTCTCCAACTTCACTTAACACGTAAAAAAAAAAAAAAAAAAGAAAAAAAAAAAAAAAAGAGGAAAAAACACATGATTTGCCCACTTTAAGAGTGTAGCATGTGTCTAGGGTGTTTCTTTTGATACTCATTGAGCTAAGTTCTCCTAATTAAACAAAGCGATCTTACTGGATTTGGAAATACCATATGCAACTAATTATTATGCAACCACATACTGTAGTACATACTCTTTAGATAATATGCTTGTGTCAAGCAATGGTAAACCAATTATGATATACACCTAATAATCTATTGTAATCTACTCTCTCTTCATGTAAATAGCATCTGCTAGCCCATAGTCATAGCAGAAGTGTTTTTATCGTGCATGTTGCATGTATATGTGTTGTACAAGCTCTCTTTAACTTTCTGTATGTGATGACAGAATGGTACATGCTGTTTGACTTGGTTGTTAACTGGTGTAACTTTGGCACTGAGAAATACACAAAGCTACTCCAGAGAATTCTGACACCAGTGATCCTATATTGCTCTTTTTATTACTGTTTTCTTTTTCTTGAAGAATCAAAAATTTTGACAAGAAGCAAGGACAAATTCATATTTCAGTTGATAAAAGAAGGGACAGTTTGTTCTAGGTCACACTAAAAGACCACAAAATCAGAAAAAATAAGTGTTGCAATCAGTACACTTTGCGTAGGCTTCTTTTTTTCCTTCACTGAACAACAGAATGTCTTATCTGAAGATACCATGCTAAGATTTGTGAAACCTAGCCAAATGTGTTATTGCATACACTTAAAAACAAACAAACAAACAAACAAACAAAAAACACACACAGGGAAAACAAAGAAAAAAACTTCAAATACATAAGTACACCAAATGTAATCATTAACAGTGAATTTTTCATTGTCAAATAGAAGCTGTTGATTCAGAAATACCAAAGGAGCAAGAATGCCACACATCCTTCTCTGAGCATCCTGGAAATATGATTCTTCAAGAAACCAACAACTGAGACAGGAATGTATACAAATTTATAAATAGAAATAAAGTATGATTCACCCGTGAAGAAATGTCACGGCAAGTCAGCCTACTTTCCTAAAAAGTAAGCTCGTGATCATGTTTTTGCTGTGTTTTGTAGTTCCAATTTTCAAACCTACACTTCTGCTCTTTGGGAATATGTTTATGGTTGCTCTACTCCAACTAACTCGGCTTAGATTGCTAGATTCAGTTGCCAGTAAACTAGTAAATATTCCAAGCACAGGCTATTACGTGATGTAATGGAAGTCAGTAATACCATTGCTATTTACCTCACACCATCTGATAAAGGACAAATTGCTTTTTCTACTGCTCTCTTCTACTTTCAAGGCTTTCTGTACAGGGTTCTTGCAAGTCTTGTCAAAACAGCTGCAGAATATTCCTGGCCTCCGTTTGTGAGTTATAAGAGGCAAAGCATTTACTCTCTTGCTAAATAAATAGACAAGTTAAGCAGACCTTGGCATTCGGGGAAATGAGCAGAAAAGTTGATGCATGCATTTACAGGAGCTAATTCTTGGAGAGGGACACAATTTTTGCATGAGCATAGTTGGTTCTACATCTATCCCAAAGGGCTCTTCAAGGGAATTGGTTTTTATTCAACATGATTTCTGGATTCCAGTGATGCTTGGGTAGCAGCTCAGAGAGAACTTGCAGAGTTTACGTCTGTTTTGAGCACATGTACTCCAAAACTCTTGACATCCCCCAAAGAATATTGAGGTCAAAAAGGGAGAGGCCCAGTGAGTCAGACCATATTTTTTTCAGCTCACATTTTTGGACTTTTATGGTTCTGATCCAACTGTATTCTAGTTGACTGAGCTCCTTTTTTAATTGACCCCAGCCATCTTTTGAAGAGCTTGTAATTGTGACAGGTAAGATCTAAGGTATTCACAGAAGTTGCTGCAAAATCAGAAATTATAAAGGAGGAATTTCATGGTCAGTGTGGGGCAACCGAAGACTTCTGCTCCCAGATGGGACAGTCCCATACTCCCTCCCCTTCCCCCCCCTCCCCCCCCGCTAATTACTGCTGCCTCTTCTTGCACCTAGTAATCATGCAGTCACACGCATTAGACTCATTTATTAATCTGATTTATAGAACACGTAGAGAAATATATATATATATATGTTTTTTGTTTGTTTGTTTGTTTAATGCATCAGCAGACTTGATACACAGCCTATGATCTCTATCTTAACATGGGTGGAAATGGCAAGAACACACAGCCATGGGCAGATCAGCAGTATAATCTTAAACCCGTTTACACCAAATATGATGCCATGTGCCAAGTAGCTATTTAGTAGTCTTTTAGAAATACCTCAGGTGTGTCTGTCATGAGTTTGTCACTGTGTCATGGATGTATTATCTAAGAGCATCAGGAAGCATGAGATTCACAACAGAAAGATGCAGGACAGGACTCACTGAGATTGAGAAATGAAGTCTTGGGGAGGTGGTAAGGATCAAAGGGTTTGGCAAGAGCTCTGATTGCCGTGCAATGGGATATGGGAGGGGAAAGTGACGACAGGCTGAGTGAGGGGGAAGAAGGCTGCCGGTGAAAAACATTTCAACTGCCTCCAACTATGGGCAGGCAGCCAAAAGCATGCTAAGCATTGGATGTGGGCTTGGCACTGTGTCCCCCAAGAGCAGGAGTGGACAAAACAGAAATAAGGAAGGAAAGAAAACATTCACAAGGAAACTGAAAGCAAGGGAGAGGTCACTGGGTCTCTGATCAGTTTTAGTCTACGAAGGTCATCTGTAGCAACCATAGTCCTCACCAGCTACGCACGGTTATACAGCCTGACATGTAAATTCATGTCCTGGAACTTTAAGTCACACTTTCCATTTGTTTATAATTCCAGGTCTTTGGGTGCTTTCTAGCAGCAACTAGGAAATTTGCTAAATCCTCTTGTTTTCCCAGGAGTACGATAACAAACAGGCAGAAAAGAAAATTTACAGCATTAACACAGGATATTCCCCACCCTATTATAAAAAGATCTGCTTCCCTTTTTCTAAAAAGGGTCTCTAAAAAGCAGATGAACTCTTGCAAAACTCCTTGAAGAGCTGAGTAAATACCAAACAGTGCAGTTGACTTAGGAATAATAATTTTCACTAATTAATTTCAGTTTGCCCTGAAATTTAGCCAAAGTTTCCTTTCTGCTTCTTCTGTGCTTTTTTATACCTGTATTAGGGTGACAACTAGGAGCAAACTTGCTAGCTACCACAAAAATCTAGGTTCTGAAAAAAACTCCTTATCCCAATTTTTTTCTTATCCTGGAAATATCAAAAGATCACTTGTGTGATATTCCACCTCTGTGGAGATCTGGGAGAACTGCTGCCATATTACACTAGTAGAAATGAGGGCAATAGTGCAAGCGCCCATATCATGCTTGCAAAAGAGCTGAAGAAGAGGAAGTTTGGGGATGTTTGTAGAAGACTAACATCCCCAAACATCAGTAGTAGTAGATCAGAAAATGAAGTATATGTACTATATGTACGTTTAGTACAGATGAGAACTCTAGCAATGGCATGAATTTGCATGAGGGATTGGGAAGAAGGGAGTTCTGCTGGGAGGGGGATTGAATAACTAGGTGTAACATCAAGAGAACTACTAGGGGACTTGCTAACATATTTTCCTGGTGAGAAGATATTAATGTCTTGGGCACATTTCAATAGTAGTAGGTGACAAGTATAGGTCTGGTTGTAAAAGGAAAATTACTTTGACCCTCAAAACAAGATCTTGCAGAGTACTGCTCCAGGGAACTTGTCCTTGAGCATGGCATGAGGGCAAGTAGCAAGGTGTTGGGGGAGACTGCAGTCGACATACGTTGGGGTGCCACTGGAGCAGGGGAAACAGCCTGGAGCCTCAGGGTGCCTGTGGTCCCCGGATAGTGATGCACAGACAGCGTTGTGGAGCCTGGAGCACCGACGAAGTTCTGGTTTGGTGGCAAGGCTGTAGCGGGGCTTGGGGAAGACCCCTGGGAAGCACAGAAGGCGCCGGGGACAGGAAAAGCGGCTCGGTGGCAGGGCTGCTCGAGGAATCGATGGGCAGCAAAGACACCCAGCACGGGCAGGGGGTGCGCGGGGGGGAGTCAGGGGACGGCAACAGAGGGAGGTGGGGGGCAGTGGAAGGGCTAGGACCCGGCCCCAGAGGGGAAGTCCTCCCGGCGGGGCAGCCACAGCCCGCACCCTCAGGTGCGGGGCAGCAGAGCCGGGCCGGGGGCGGCCCAGGTAGCAGGGGCGGGGCGGCTGCCACCGCCCTGCCGAGGCCGCTCCCCGCTCGGCTCGGGTTACCTGGGCGGGCCGCGCCGCGGCTCTTCCCGTCTGGCCCGGCCCCCGCTACGGGAAGTGGGAGTCAGGGGCGCGCTCGGACGGCCGGGACGGCGGAGCCATGGATCCCTCCGGTCCCTTCGGAGCTGTGCTGCGGGGCCGGCTGCTCCTCGCCGTCTGCTGGGCGGTGGCAGCGGTAGCGGCGGCAGGTGAGGAGCTGGCCGGGCTGGGGCTGGGGCGGGGGGCGGTGATGGGACCCCCCGGCCGGTTGCGAGCAGCGCGCCGGGCTCGCTCCGCTCCGCTGCCGGCTCTGCTGCCGGCACCGCTGCCTCACCGCCGAGCGCTTCGCCCGCAGGGCCGGGGCCGAGGTGGCCTCGCTGCCCGCCCCAGCCCGTAACCGGCTCGGGGGCCCCTCGGGGCGAAGCGCCCGGCGGCGAAGCTGCGGTGCCGGCAACGCCGTGCGGGGATCTGGGGATCTGCCGCTGCCGAGCGGCTGCGGGGCTGGTGCGGGCCGTATGGCCGGCGCGGGGACCTTGGTGTCCGCGTCCTGAAGTCCAGCGCTTTCGTTTCGTGGTGGAAATTGCCTAAGCTTTGGACTCGGAGCGTCCTCGGCGTCTTACAAGACAGGGGAAAGGGGATGCGTACAACTCGCCTCTTCTTTCTCTCTAAGGCAGCGTTTGATAGGGGTGGCGAATACCTTTAAACTCTGTCTTCGGTTCCCGGGGCTGTTTCTGTCTTGAAAATCCAAGCAGAAGCCCACTGCCTTCTCTGTGCGTACGTCTTGAGGCAAATTCCTGGAAATCAGGAAGGCTGTTGCTGACAGCACTGGAGAAGCTGGGTTTGTTGTTTACTGGAGCTCTGTGCACGGTTTTCCTTACTGTACTTCTTGTACCTTGGGTTTGCCATTAGTTTTGCTTTCCTTGCTTTTGGAAGCACAACGATTTAGTAGTAGGAAAGAAGAGTGAATGCGTGAGAGGTTTAATAGGAAATGGGTGAAGCCTTGATCTGTCTTTGCCGATTTTAATGCACCAGCACAGTAACAGGCGTTAAAGAATTGCTATTTTTTTTAACTGGCTGTAATTCAATTTTATAGGATGAAATCAATCTTAAGAAAATGTAGGAGGACAAAATGCAAGTAGAAAGTATTTTATGATATCTTACAGTACTTGAACCATTCATCGATGTTTCCATCTTTAAAATAAAACGTTCAATTTCTGTTGTTTTTTTGTTGTTGTTTTAAATGCGGGATTGCTTCCACTGATCTCTGCTACAGTTATTTCCACACTTTTTTAGAAACCATTACCGTGTTGTTGTTTTTTTTTAAGAGTGAAATTATAATGTCTTTCATATGTCTTGTAATTTGTCTTTGAGGTGTTTTCTTAAAGTGCTGTGCCAATGAGATTTTAATAGCAAAAGTATTTAGACTGTATATCCCATATTTTTTAAAAATGGGACTGGCCAAGCCTATAAATAAAAGTAAACATTCATCTGAATATAACATTAATCTACACAATTCTTAAACTTGTGCTTTAACCTAAAACTTTTCAGATTTATACTTTTTATGTAAATATGACTTATTTATTTATAAATTTTGAATATTCACAGTTCTTACTCTGGGCAGTTAGAAATCTGCAAGCTCCATTACTTCTCACCAGACGCGTTAAAAGGAAATGTGCAGAACTTCAGGACGTCAGTCAGAAAGAAAACTATATATTTTTTTTAATGATTTGTGGCTTTTGTAGGTAATAACAAAAAAGTTAATCATGAGAAGAGAATGTTTGGAGCTGTGTAGTTATTTTGAACAAATATGTGCTGGTTTTTTGTTTGTTTGTTTGTTTTTTGTTTGATTGCTTAGATGTTTTAAAGGACTTGGGCAAGAAACACTCAGTATTTGCGAAGTCAGGCCCTGATGCTGTTCACTAGAGAGTTTGCTAGTGGAACAGGTAATAGGTAAAGATATTCTGTCTAGCTGACTAGGTTTAGTTTTCAAAGAGGAGGGTTTTTTTCTAAGTTCATTGGCTCTGAAAAGCTATGTGTTCTCTTCTCTGCTTCTGTGTTCACCATTTAAAAAAAAAAAAAATCTTGTAAATTTTAAGCATTCAGAAAAGCTAGGAATAGTCAGAATAAATGAGCAAATCCTAGTAACTATTCTTGTTTCTTTGTGAGCATAGTCACATGCATACATGGACACACAAATGGTGATAGCGTCTGATCTCTGCTATTGCCTGTTCCTTAGCTATGTCTGTGAAACCTCCAAGTGTTTCATAATTCTCAAGTTTCAGCAGATCTGACTCCAGGGAATGGAAGATAATGGTGTCACAGACATTTAAGGAAAAAATCTTGCTGAAAGAACCTTTTTTGCCTTTTCATCCACCCTCTTCCTTATGCTAGCAGCAAACTGGATGGGAGATTGCATCTCAGCGTAACTATTTGCTGTTTTCATACATATTTCCCCAAAAGTTGGAGGGGTTTTGAGACAGGTTTCCTGGGATGAGCAAGACCTGCAGAGCTGTTGATATCAATTGGAAGTGTTTATGAAACTGCTGCATAACAGGGATGCTCTCTTTCCACAGACAAGTGGGTGGTGGTGCTTCAGTGGTGATACTTGTAAATGCAATCAAGAAGCAGTCTCATTTGGCCTCTTATTAAATATCTTTTAATAGTACACAGAGGGGAGGGAGGCGGGGAAGCTTAATCACTTTCAATTTCTTAGGGAATTACCAGTTGCGAACTTTCTCTAGAATTTGACTTAGACTCATACTTTAATCTTTCATGGCAATTTTCTACTTTCTCTCTCATTTGTGTTCTTCCTTTTCTAATCTGACCTTCGAGCCGTGTGACTGGATATTGAGTAGACTGTGACTCAGTGCACAAATGTGAGGAAGGTTCAAGGCACAAATGGATTTATCCTGGCAAGTATTTCTGAGTCATGGCTCTTCCTCAGCTTCTGTCTTGTTTTTGGGGAGGTGAAAAAATTTACCGGTGAAGTGCACCAGCAGTAAATTACTGTTTTTTCTCACACTGATTTTGCTCACTGTGCATGAGTATAGCATTAAAAGTTTAATAGGTGAGTAATTGAAAAAGTGGTGTGGTTTTTTGGTTGTTTTTCTAATATCCTCGTTTTTGCTTATATTGGGCTAAATCATGATTCTAACTTACAACTGCTACTTGTGAGTTTTGTTGTTTGTCTTTTTGCAAAGTTCTCCTTCAAAAACTGTATTGAAGGATGATTAGTAGTAGAATAAAGCATTAACTGTTTCTCATAATTTAAATGTATTTACTAAAAATTGGCATGAATGATGCAAACTCACAGCAAGAAAGAACTGAAAAACAAGGGCACTTAGATTCATCTTCCCTCTTCAAACATAAATTTCATTGCAGCATGTAACAACATAATGCACGTGGTAATTTCCTTTAAAAAAAAAAAAAAAAAACATTTGTGTGTGTGTGTGTGTTTCTTATAATTATTTAAATAATTAATTGACTCTGTTAGTTGGAAGAGTACAAACACTTTGGACAGTAACTTATCTGATAGCAAGCAGGAACAGACAGAGTTGAGAATTCATTTGTGTTCTTCCTTTTCGGAGAGTTAAATAAAAAAATCTATCAGTGATGAAATGTACACCAACAGGATTGTTATACTGATAATTTCTCCTTTCTTTTAGGAGCAAAAGTTCTTCCACCTCCATCCAACTTAAATTATTCATTTATCCAAATCTGTACGTTAAATTGGACATGGAATCCCCCAGAGAACATCAGCAGTAGCTGTGACCTGGAATATTCCAGTGACATAGTGATTGACGAGGTCCCTCAGAACCAAAGAGTAAGTTCTTTATGTCTTAAAGCTGTGCTGTGCTCCAGTGAATATATTATTGTGATAAAACTATGTGTGTATATGTTTATATATATAATATACATATATAAAATGTAGTTTTAATATAACCTTTAATTCTCATCATGGGATCAAAACCTCAAAAATGAGTCATACCAGCATGGTATATGGAGACTAGAAAAATCTCTCTGCCGCTCTCTGATAATCGAGCTATGACTGATAACACAAGTACAATAATAATAATGTAAAAAGACTTGTTTCCATCTTTTTTTTTTACAGCCTTTCAGGAAAATATACAATATACACACAGAGCAGTCTACATGTATAAGATGTAAATGTGAATTTGCAAAGGTCAATCTGCTTCATTATGAGCTCAATTCAAGAAAGAGGTTTGCACATTAATCTTGGTGCAATTGTAATTTGACCGTTTAGAGGCTTTTGGAAGTAATGCCAAGTATTAACCTATTCTCACGTTTGCTCTGTCCCAGCACTTGGTGTTGTGTTAGGAATACAATATGGAACAATTATTTTTTTTTTTTTCCCGGAAAAGAAACTATTCCTTTAAGGATGCCTCCTGAAATAGTCCTTTGTTGTTGAGCCCTTCTTGTAGGTTTATGGCCTGATATAATGGCCTCCTTACTGTGACTGCTGTATTCTTTCTGATAGCTATGGGATATCCTGGACTTGAAGTAAGACTGCAGTTTCATAAACAGTTGAGCGGATTTAATGGCTGGACACTGCTAAAAGGATGATATTTCATTTTTGACATCCCCTCCTCTAATGATCTTTGCCAGACCTTTATATGAGCCAGTTGAACTTGCCAACTCAGCAGAAACCTAAAGAGATTACCTCTTTAATAGGTTCATTAACAAGTTGAAAGTCTGCTTGGTTTACAAGTGGAACAAATTTGTCAAAAGGTTTACCAAATGTTAAGGTCAGCAGCAGTAAAAGAGCCGTTGGACAGTTTCATGAAACAGGATAAATGAGAGTGTTTTGTCTTGTTGTCTTGCATTACAGTTGGTAGAATGTAGTTTGTTAATAGCTGTTAGATTTCCTTGCACTTTCATTAGTGCAAATATTATTTCTATACACACAATGCATGAGTGGTTATACCATTCTTCTATTATAACAATTCTTTTTATCTTGTTTCTAGTCAAGTAAGAGGCATCACCCTAGCCAAAAATGATTAAGAAAGCGCACGAGAAAAGGTTTATCCTTTTGCTTGCACAGACACATTCTTTCTTCCAAAAATAGAAGCTCATGGACTTCTTGGTCCTGCTGTGATGTCACTGTAATTAATAGCTGTTTGTGGATTTTTTTCTTTGCTTCTTATGTCCTTGTAGACTCTTTTTATCATTTTAGATGTTCTTTCTGTATGTGTGTACATGTGAATGTGCAATGTGAAGGTTACATCTGTAAGCTACTTTCTGTATAAGTGTAGTATAACCAGGTGTATTTTGCATTACCCATGCAGACTTACTCTAGGACCATTTTCCTCCACCTTATACTAGTTCCTTGGTCTCTCGCTCCAGTTAGTAATAAATATGAACATTAGCCACAAAGAGAGGTTTTCCTTTGGTGACTTCTGAGTGTGCCTGATAAGGAAAAAGAAAAGTTAAGTGACACTGAGACTTCCATGTTATCAGATGTTCATTTCATTTGTCTTTGAATTGCAGCTTTTTTGATGGACTCTAATGTATTTTCATTTTAACAGTAATTTCCATGTATTTGATACGATATACCAAATGCTATGGTTTTCTTTTTCCCCATCTAAACCTAGCAGTGGAGTAAGAGTCTCTTTCGCGTGACGGATACGTTCTTGAATGAGGAAATGCGTTTCAAAGTGAGAAGTGAATGCAAGCATGATAATGCCAGTGAACCAAGCCGATGGGTGGAGACTTCTGTTCTACCAAAAGGTAACATGTAAAAAGGCAAGACTTGAGACAGACATGCCTCTTTTGGACTGAGGAGATGTAGTTTTATCTGTGCTATTTTAACAAAATATCTTAGAACTATATCAGAGTAAAATGTCTGAGAGATACTAGAAGCAATGGAAAGGTCAGTTGACAAAGCTTAGTAAAATGACTTTGATATGTTTAAACCAAAGTACTTTTCTGACACTTAAAATGTTACAGGCAAGCTTTTAAAATTTCAGTGCACTTCCAAGACATCCTGATTCCCATCACTAATCTTGTTTCTGCCATCCTGTGGTTGTGAGATGAGAGAACTTATGTTGATTAAGTTTGCTGACTTATCATTAAAATCTAAATATATTTTCTATGATTTCTCTATACAAGCAAGACTACTTAAACTACATTTGTAAACGTTGGAGGGATGAATCTAGCAAATTTAACAAGTCTGTGAATAAAAAAGGGACTTAATTACAGTAAGGTTCTCTTTTTTGAAAGGTAGATGAGTGAATAGCAGAATGAGTAGAGAAAAATATTTTCTGTTTCTTGTCCTCCAGAAATGAGGGCTACATTGCAAAAGTTATGAAGCAGGCACTAAGCAAAATTGTTTCATTTTTATGTTCTGTAACTTGTTTAATTTCAATATGTTGAAGAAGTCAAATGTCTAGTGGTGTATGGGTGTCAATTAAAAATTCAACTTAAATATGGACAGAAGCAACACTGGGGTTAAGAGCTACAGGTAATTTCCGTATTTAGAATATTGAGAAACTAATACTTTGTCTGGAGAAGATAACTATAAATACTATTTTTATGGAGATGTCTGTAATAACTGTAACAAAGCTTAGCACTGTCCCTATAAGTGGTAATTACTTTAATTCTTTTTTAAAGTATCAGTAGTTTAATAGAAACAAAATATTTTTTCTGACTCACCACCTTGTGCTTAGTGTCAGATAAGAGTAGTAATTCAGGCATCGTGGAAACTTTGAGATTCAGTGTTACAGTAAGCTGACATTTAGAAGTTGTCCTGGTGAGATTTCAATAAACAACTGGATTTATTGCGCTGAGACTGCAGGCTGAGAGGTAACCCATCTTTGCCTTTCAAACATGTTTAGTTATGTAAAAAGGGATGCTTTACTTTTGGAAACTGAGATAAGAATTTGCTGGCAAAATAAATGTTGACATCTTTCAATTTTCTTTTGTAGGTATTCCAGGGACTGCTGCTGTTGGTTTGAACTGTGTTTGGCACAATTTGGAGTACATGGTTTGTAAGTGGCATCCTGGAGAGAATGCAAGTAGCGATACCAATTACACTTTATTCTACTGGTTCGTATTAACTTTTTGTTGCCAACCCTGTTAGTGTTAATCTGTAGTTTTACATTACTTAAGTTTTACTACTTTATTTCCTGTTGTTTTGAAAGATCCCAAAAGCACTGCATACAAGTTAATGTTGGGTCCTGTCCAACAGAAAATTTAGCAACTGAAGAAGTTGCCGCTACTGAGTCTGTTTGGGAAGCTGATATGTTTATTATGTGAACGATTTACTGCTTCTGTAGCTCTTTTTAAAAATAACTGCTATTTATTTTCTATTTTTTTTCTAATTGTGGATTTAAACAAGGAGAAAGAACTGCACTAAAACAGTATATTCATTCCTTTCTTTAAAGCCCAATAAGCATGGGCCGTTTAGGTCAGAATCACTCACTAATTCATATATCAGCTCTTAAATCATTGGAAAATGGTATGGAAGCATTAACATCTAGTAGTTCTGTTTGTATCTTCTATGTCATAAATCACTGATTTGCAATGAAAGTAATGAACATCTTTTTATCATCATCCATGCTTGCAAGCTGACTGCCATAAATAGACTCTTGTTCCAAAGGAACAGAGTTGTGGTGTGAGCAAAAGCTTGGCAGCAAGATCTGTGCACACTAATCTATGCATACTTCTGCATGTTGATGGGGCTTGTGAAATGCCAGGTTGTATTAGTTTCTGTAGAAATATTGAGGTTTTATTTTTGTAAGTCCCTTGTTGTAGTTCTTAAATCAGCTTTGTGTCTTATCTGAATGGACTAAATAAAATTTTCCCTCCTCAGTGTCAGTCTCACAGGCTAACTGTTCTATTTAATGCAATTTGACAGCAAATAGCGGAAAACTTCCTGCATTAGTTAAATGCTTGTAGGACTGTTTTCTAACAGTCTAAACTGATACTCACAGGAGGCTTTTTTGTTTATTACACCAACAGTAACAATGAGAAGTTGAAGATCTGAATTTGTAGGTATATGGATACTTACTGGACTAATGCTTTAGATAAGAGCTAAATGCTTTGATCTTATCCCTTAATATAAGATATGTAGCTGCAGCAATGTCAGAGTGATTCGATCTGTTGCTTAACTGAATTTATGACAAAAATAATTGAAAGTCAAACACCTTTTCTCCATTTCAGTCCAACATTTTGCTTAACAAAAAAAAGATACTCTAAAATTTTAAGGCTGAAAACTAAGGAAACAGTTGATTTTTTGACTGAAAGATGCTTTTTCTATAATGCAGGAGAGGTCATATTTTTTTATTTATTTTTTTTTTTTTTACTAAGAAATGACTGAAAAATGACCTGAAAAAATACTGCTTCATTTTATTTTATGTTATTTTTCTTTAATGTTTTCTTCTAAAATGTATCTTTTCATCCAAAGTGAATATAATTATAACAATTGCATAGAACAAACAAATCCTGACAGTACAGAGGAATAATTGCTGAAACAGAGGCTTACTAGAGCAGGTTGATGTCCTTACATAGCTCTGTCTGCTCTGAATGCCTCTCGTCTTCGTCAGACCTGGAGTAGAGAGATGAGAAGGACAGATAAAAAAAGGGGGCCTGAAAACAGGACAGGCAGTTCTGGCTTTGGCATCCCCTGTATAGAGCGGTGCGAAATAGGGGAATTTTACTCCTATTGTGCTCCTAAATTGATCCCTGGTTACTGGTTTGAGAGACTGATTCCCTAATTTTCTATGGAGGAAAAGCTACTGGAATATTTTCAGTGGAATCTAGGGAAGACAGAAACAAGGAAGAAGGTAGACATTGCTTCTCAGTTATAGGAAGTGAATACTGACATTTTGAAAAGCAAATGCATGCAGTAGGTGAAACTTGACCATCTGAAGCAAGAGCAGCAATGCCTAAGGCATTGCTGAAGGATGTTGGTGATTTCATCCTGTTACAAGTGAAATTCTGTTGATGGGAAGTGATCCAGATTGGTTTGATTTAATTTTTTTTTTTCTCCTGATGTTGTTTTGCACCGGGGAAAATGTGAACTCAAGCTGAAAACAACCATTATCTTTGCTTGGATATATAAACACTGTGACCTGTCTCTCATTCTGATTTTGCACACTTTATGAAAATAATATTCTTCCTAAAGCTTGATATAAATGAGAAGCATCTTACTTTGTTTAGCTTTAGTTTTATATATGTTATAGTACAATACAAGATCAGTCTTTAGAATTCATAACAGGTTTAAAAAGTAAGCTTACTCCCTGCTGTCCTATTCTTTTGAAATTTTTAAAAATATATATATTATTTTTATTCCTATAGGTTTGATGGTTTGAAAAATCCCAAGAAGTGCAAAAACTATTCAATAAGCCAAGGAAGCTTTGAATGCACATTCAGTCTTACCTTCCCAAGGTTTACTAATACTTACCCAGTTATCAGTATTTTGATTAGAGATGATTCAGAAGAAATTAGGCCTGTGTGTGCAAGTAAAAATCCTACCACCCTTGGTAAGTTTAATGCCACATAGTGGGGGGCGGGGGGGGAAGAGTGGGGTGGGGAATAAATCTTGCTGGTATATCAGTGTGCTTGAGAAGCTTGCCACTTGTAAGCTGTGGATCAGACAACATGGTACATTCTCTTCTACTGATCTTCTGATTTAGAAATTAAGTAGATAATCTATAGTTTTTTATTGGGAGGTGGGTGGTTTTTTTTTGTCATTTGTTTTTTGCTCTCTTCTACTCCTGCTGTTCCATTGTTTTTATTCCTTTATTTTTTTGGTGCTAGCTTTTTTCCTCTTTCTGTCGCTAAATTGTATGCATAATATGTGTAATAAGTGTAATAATAAGTGTATGCATAATATGCCGTACAGGACTTTAACCACATTTGTAACCAGTGAAATATAATTTTTAATTATTTCTATTTTATATTTCAGTAAAACCTGCTACACCAAAAATAGTTGAACTATCATATGTTAATGGTGGAATATATCTACAGTGGAGTGAATCAGATGCCTTTCCAGCAAACTGTCTCTATTATGAACTGAGATATCACAATGGTGATCTGACTGTTGCTCAGACAATTCGAGTAAGTTTTCATTACTTACAGTTAACAGTGTGTTTTTTTTCCTGTGCATCTTCTATAATTTGTATTGATGTTCATAGTGAATTTTCTGTTTGAAAATGAATGATTGCATATGCTGCATGTGAATGTGTCTGTCTGTTGTACTAGCTGAAACTTGTGTAGATTGAATATGTTTTTCTTCCATATGATAGTTTTCTGGTAGTAATATCTATCCAACATAATCTGTGTTTGTCTTCCAAATCTTTACCATCTATTATTGCAAAGCAATAACATGTAAAGATTCTCTGATAAAGAAGTATTTATTAAACCAAATAGCACGTAGCTGGGAATATACTGCAGTGTGTATAACCTGTTTACTTCTCTTTGGTATGGAACTTTGGTCTGTTCTTGTTGTATTTGCATGCTATTGGTCTGCTCTCTGCCTTAGATGATATGACTCATACCATAAAGCAAAATTAATTGCTGATGCACAAAAGAGCACAGAAAGTGATACAGAAAGTCAAGGGGATGAAAAGACTGAGGGTAGGAGGCAGGGGTGGGAAAAAGTGTGTACTCTTAGATATGCCAATTTTGACATAAAAAATATTGTCTTTGGTGTCTGGATGTACTCATGCCTGAATATGCGTAATCAGCCTGACTGCTGTCTGATCAGAATGGTAAACAATATGGTAAATTTAAATGAAAAGTGTCAGTCTTCTCCTGCAGAGCTTCTGGTTGTGTGTACAACCTAAAATCTAGCAAACCTGAATTACATCAACATTCAGAAAACAGGCCTCTTGGATCAAAAATAAGTGAAGTTCCATCTCAGCCATCTGTAGAGGCATCACAGAAGACTTTTGTATGGTCAGAATTAGATCAACATTGTTACCCTGACAGAGAGGGGAAGGCAGTGTAAATCAGGTGTTTCTCAAAAACAAAACAAGAGGCTCTGCTCCAGACATAGTCTTACTTTAATCATTTATGCCAAATGGTGTATAATAGGTATAGCACTGAGTCAGTTCAAATCTTAGCTTTGGAATCTCTATTTAGGCAGTCTTTGCAGGTTAAATGCTATTACATCATTTTTTTAAGAAGTTTGGTATTCACAAGTAGATCTTCCATCTAAACATCAAGAATACATTAACTGCATGATGAAAATGGGCTTGTAAATGACTGAGAATATGTTAGTAATCGAACAACCTCAATAACCTTTTATTTGTATCCTAGGTTACATCTAATCGTACGTCAATTCCTAGTGTTGATTTTAATAGCAAGTATACCTTCCAAGTAAGAGCACAACCAAAGCCTGAGTGTTACAGCAGTAAGCTCTGCAGTGAATGGAGTGAAGAAAAGAGTATTGGTGAGAACAGTTGTTCCTTGAGTTTGAACTTCATTTTTCATCTGTTAGTAATCTCATACTTTTGTCTGCTAAGTAAATGGGAGTCCAAGATTATCTTCCTATGTACTAGCAAGGGACTTCTGTTACTACATGCACTAGGATATATATTGATGGGGTTGCTATCCATTTAGCTGTGCAATAAGTTCTTTCTAGAGCTGTTGATTTTTCAGACCCAACTCTATTTTTCATTGTCTTATCAACTGTCTTTACATTATAACATCATATTTTGAGAAATGAGTTCTTGCCTACAAGTTAGTGTATTTGAAAAACATTGTCTCTGAATTAGAAGCTTGATTTATTGTCACTATTCCCAGAAAGCTTCCCAACACATCCCTAAACTTCAACAATTTTTATATTCCAGGTGAGAATCCAGACTCTACATTCTATTTTGTTTTAATAGTCACCATTCCATTAGTAGTAGCAGTATCTACAATAGTCCTACTAGTTTATCTTAAGAGGTAGGTAATTATATTATTTTATTGTCAATACATTATTTCTGATTAATTTTTTGACTTCCATTATAATGCATCTCTTCTAGATAACTGCCCATGTTGTTACATGTTTCAACAGTAGCTGTTTTCTGAGTAACATGCATGAATAAGAAAAATGGCAATGCAATCATACCTCAGTCATTAGGGTTATAGACCAAATACATGCTCTGTTTCCACTTTGGTAACATTGCTTATATTTGCTTACAGTTAGATTCTTGTAGCGTGGACATTACATCCCCTCTCTTTAAGCAATGAAATCCAAATACAAAATTAAGCTAATACATATATTTTATGGGATTAAAAAAATGGGCTACAATTGCACAGAGGATAAAGGCTAGCCAGTGGTATCAAAGCTGATTCCACACATTTTCTTGACTGCACCCGGGTATTACTTTGAAATAGTGATTTTTAAATTAATATGTCTTTCTTCTAAAGCTTTTCTTTTTAATTTTCTGAAGGCTTAAGATATTAATTCTTCCACCAATCCCGGACCCTAGAGAAATACTTAAGCGCATGTTTGGAGAGCAGAATGAGAATCCCCAGGTTAGTAAAAAGTTGTTTGGACACCTTGTCTATCGAGCTGGAATCTATAAGTTTCCAGTTTTCTTTTTCATACTAAAAATAACAACTTAATATATGTAAGTATATCATGCAGACTAAGTATTTACAATGGAAAGGGTTGTACTGAAACAATTTCCCAAAACAGAGGTTTTTTTCCTTAAATTGCTTATATTTTTTCTAGATACATTAATAGAATTTCATTATTCTGCTACTTCACAGCCTGATAGGCCCTCAAATTTAGGTTGGGTCTTTTGCAACTGCACTAAACTTTTCATGAACATTAAGGTCTTTGCTCATGCCTCATATTTCTGATGCTGAATAAAGCTACTCATATTTGACTTCCAGAAACTTCCACTTGGCCATCAGGATCATAACTGCTGTAGTTGGTGCACTTTGTCTTACAAGTGCTTTGTCACAAGTAACACTGTTCTTGCCTCAGAGTATTATCTTGATCTTCTCTGTCTGTTCAGGGTCTCTGAAAACTGGGCTAAGTGCATACATTGTCACTCATCTGCCTTCCTGTCTGGCCTTCACACATTAGCTGTAGTTGGGATTACTCTGTTAAGGTAGAGGCCAACCTTCAGTTCTTCCTTGTCACCAGAAAGCATAACCCTTCTGTCAGCTGGGACTAAGTTATGCCCCTGAGAAAAATGATTTCTTGCCCAGTTATCTTTGCCTCTTCACCATAATACACACTGTATGTTGTGAAACTGCTCTTACTTTTGGGGGGTTGAAAAAAATACTTACTATGAAGGAATTCTGTTTAAAATGTTGTTCCTCTCTTTCAGAGCTGTGCAAAGGATGATTCTATGAATGCTTATGACAAGTTAATCAAGGAAGAAGAAATTCATTCTTTAATTTTAACAGAAACTACAGAATCCTCTAATTCTGAAAAAGAAAACCGATAAACTCTGCCTCCCCAATGATAGATAAGGAAAGACTTTCATACTTGCTACTTTACCTCAGGTGACAATGTAGATGTGAAGAGGCCTGTGAGACATTCACCACCAACTTCTACCTTATGGAGTCTTTTCTGAGCCTTATTTCTTTGATGCTCAGAAGATGAGTTGCTAATGTTGGCCGTTCCTCCATCTCTGCTAGAAAATTCATCTTGGATCATTTGAGATGAATATGTACATAAATTTCATCTAACTGCATTGCAGCATCTCTTGTTCTAGCTCCAACCAGCTCTGCCGTATTACTTGTTATTTGCACTTGTGTTTGAGCCTCACATTAGACTGTAAATGTTGGCTTTTCTTGGTTTCATTGTTTTTAGGGTTTTGCTTTGCTTTGTTATGTTTTTGGAGCAAGCACTGTGACTTTAAAGTATTTGGCTCTGTTTTGCGGCAGGTGAGACAGCTTGCTTGCAGTAGGTGAGCTGTCTCTACTCATACACGGAACTGTTGCCAGATAGGATGCCAGAGCAATGGACCATTTGTGAATGGCTTATTTTGAGTGCTACAGGGCTTTTTTTTTTTTTTTTTTTTTTCCAGAGGACATTAATAGACTGACATTCATAAGCTTTTAGTTGATGTGTTTCAGCTGTGGGCTGATCAAACCCAATAAGAGGATTGCTTTTTCTTTAAAAATGTGTGTGAAAAGCCTCATCACCTTACAGCTGGTATTCAGACTATTCATATAAAAGGCTTTTATTTTTTTATTCTTTCAAGCGCCTGTTTTCAGATCTGAGGCCTTCATGAGCTTCTTGGGTTAATCACACTTTAAAATTGTAAGAAGAACTCTTTACCTCTGTTGTGCAGTGGCTGATACCTCTGTATTGACTGTCACCGGACTGTGATTCCGCTTTGGCCATATTGGCCTGAAAGTATCTGATTTTTAGAAGCTGAGTCATCTTGAGTCTGTCTAGCAAAATTACCAGGATGGATGCATATGTCCAAGGAGCTGTGTACAAATTACTGAGAAAGATGCTAAACCACAGAAACTGATGAATTCAATGACTTTAAAATTCATCCTTACTGCTACGCTGATGGATTTGTGGAAAGAAAATGTGACAACCTTGGCCTGCTTTCTTGGGGACGAATTTTATTGTTTCTATAGTGACAATGCTTTAATTTTAGCATCTTCTCTAAGGACTTAGCAATTAAAAAAAAGTTCTTATTTGACTTCTAAAAAATTTTCTTGGATATTTGCTGCTGTACCTTGATGACTCTTTTGGTTTTTAAATCATGAATTGTTTTGTTTTCATGTAACGGTTTTGTTTTGAGGTTTCTTTACCCAACAGAGTCCAACAGAAACTTTTTTGATACAACTGTGACACTTCTCTGCTCTGAGTTCTGAGCATTGGTTTCTAACATGCTGCAAGGATGTTAGCAGAAGTACTTTGATTGTACTGGAGGCAGAAAGTAATGGGGAGAAAGGGATCCATACAGCTGGTTACTGTTGAGGAACTTGTTCCTCCCAGTTCCTTCAATAGCTAAGTGCAAAAGCATTAGTCATTGAGACACAGATTCTTAGTAGACTGGGAAAAGATCTCCTCGGAGCTTCATTTGGAAACAAATTCTGTAGCCACTGAATGTTGTAAAATTCAGCCCTCTCCTCAAACTCAATTCAATCAAAATCCTGAAATGAAATACTAATTTTTAGAACATGTTGTTCTGTGGGAAGTAGAACTAATAGAGTTTGTATTTTTAAGCTACAAATGTTTATCCTTTATCCTCCTATATATTTCTTTCCTCAATAAATGCAGTTCTTTCCTCAGTCCCCACTGAACCTCTCAAATATGCAGTTTCTTCCACATTTCTTATCTTCCTCTGGTTTCTAGTGGTAGAAAGGGGAGGAGAAATGTAGCAGAACTGGCAGACCACGTAAGAGCTTAAATCTTTTACTTACAAGCAGGCTAAAAGAAAAGACACTATAAAAATTGGTTAATGAGACAAAACAAGAAGTCTCAGGGATTTCAGTGAGATATAATGAAACTCAGGTTATATAAAGTCAGCTAGCAGCGCTATTTGATATTCCAGAGGTAAAGGAACAGTGTGGGGGAAAGGGTTATTCATTTCCTTCATCAACTTCACTCCCACTCCACCGCAACATTCACATCACTATGGAGAGATAACTATTTCTCAAATCTACCTCATCTCGAATGTTGCTCATTGTAGATCACTAGACAAACAGAAACATATAATTTCAATATCAGTAAGCATAACAGCTTTAAGTTTTGTGGCTTTCAGTACAGTAGTCTAAGAAGATGATCCTTGGTACTTTACCCTAAGTTCATTTGACTTTGTTTTGATGTTTAAAGTAAAGCCAAAGCTCTTTTGTTTGTGTAAACAAACAAACAAAAAAAAACTTCATAAAGCAAAAAGAGGGAAAAACAGATGAAGTACTAGGCCAAGAGGAAAGCTTAAATGCAAAGGATGGTCTAATCAGAATAGAAATGTTTGGGTAATACTTTGTTTTTTGAATAATAGTAATTGACACACTTCCTAAGGATGGACTTCTTGAGCCTGTGTTTTGACATACAAAGTAACTGTTCAAGTTTATTTTAATCTTGTCTTGTTTATGGTTATTTTTTTCTAAGTTTTGCTATCATATGTTTGCTCTTTGTTGCAGTTACTTGATTTGTAAGTTTGTTTAAGGAATGAATAAATATGTTTGAATGTTTTTCAATATGGATACATGGCATACTCTTCCTTGGTTGAGAAGATAAATTGAGACAGAAAAGATGCCAATGGTTTAATAAGAAAGTGTTTAAGGCATGCGAAACAGAGGGAGAAAAAAAGTGTTGCTTTGTCTTCTTTCTGTGAACTCAGCCTGCACAATCAGTGGGGAATGTTGGGGCTGCCGTTTTTTGGCTTGAGTAATGAAACGGAGATAGGGCTGTGCACCAGGGGGGTGGTCTTGCCCTGTGCATGCTCATTGCAACACTACTTTCTTATATTGGCATGTTTTTTTCATAATGGTGTAGAGAAGTAATAAAATTCTCAAACTGAAATTTGACTGAGTGTTCTGTAACCTCCAGTGTAGTTCAAATATTTAATGTGCTGTTGAAGTAATTGAAAATGTCAGGTTGCTAACCTGATGATAGCCATTGCTTAGTTGCTTACACCAAAATGTGTTCAAGTGCCAAATAAACACATTAGTGATGGATTATTTGAAAGATTCAGTGAAAGTACATTTTGTTCCCTTCAGTTCAGTGAGCAGATACTTCTGCTATTTAACTTCACAGCTTATTCTTTAATTTTGAACAATCTGTTTTTTATTTCTACAATGTTTATGGCAGTAATGGCCACTAATTTTAAACATTCCCCTCCGATAACCTTTCCCTATTTTAATACATTATGTTAAATACAAAACAAATGATGTTTTCTGTATTTGGAATGTCTATAAAGATTAAACACTTTGCGATATTTTAAATTAATTTCAATTAAGGTATGACATCATTGAATAACTTTAAAGTAATGAGTAGATGGACACTGAGTTGTACACCAAGGTGTTGTGGTGTTCAATAGGTAGAAAGAACTATTCACAGTTTGGGTATTTCCATTCTCTGAAAAATCTTCAATAAATTTAGTTCTGAATTGGCACTTGAAATGTTCAGAATTTCCATTGGAAGGGAAATGTCGATTTACTTTTCATTTAAAAAAAAAAAAAAAACCTTCCAGTGTTAGAGGGATTTTCCCCTTGCCCCAAGAAAGAGGAGGAGGTAGGTGACTTGAAGCCCAGGTACGGTCAGGGTGCAGCATAAACCTCCCTCCTGCTCCCCCCAGCACTATGTTTGGCAGCTGCTGAGTGCCTGAGCTCCAGGAACAGACACAGTGAGGCTTGTAAGAACAAGAGGTCTGTCAGGGTCATTGAAAACTCATCATGGTGATTTCCAAATACTTTGGTTTTGCTCACTTGCTTTATGCTGAAACTATTCTATTGGAACAACCCCAATCGGTTGTGCTGTCAGCTGTAGAAATGTAGCTTCTAGACAAAAATTAAAATTAAAATCCAAATGCAAAACCAGATTAAGATCATTCTATTTGGATGAGTTTCCTACCAGCTACGTTGAATCATGGTGAAAAGTAAGTGACTGAAGATCACTTTGATGTAAATAAATCCACACTCTCACCACAGCAAAGCAATATCAGTTTGGGTGGGAGGGAAAGGGGAGAGAAAAACTTTCTTTTGGGTCCGGAAACGGTGCCTCAGGTTTGCAGTGTGTGAGAGCTTGAAAGCCTGTTGATTACTTCTAGGTCTTTTCTCTTTCCTCCACTTATGTTGTTAGGCTAATGAAATAATTTCTCTTTGTTTATAAACCTTGCATATTTATCATTAAAGTATCCCAACAACAGCTCTGATGTAGTTATTTCTAAATAGTGCTCTTAAGGTAGTAAGTCAGCAGTGAAAGCTGATCACTGCTGTCACTGCAGAGCTGTAAACCAGCCAGTGTATTCTAGTAATACTCCCTGCTCCTTGTTTTGCTTTTGCCAAAGTACTGGAATTATTTTGATGACTCTTGCACAAAGCATCTACAAAAAGACACTTTCCAGCCAAACAGTATTTCAAGTAATCATACGCTTAGCTTATTACATTGATGTTTTGCTTAACTTGCATTACATTCTAAACTGGTCTTGGCTAAAAGCATGAGATAGAAAGTAGACACAAAGAAGCTCATTAAACTCAGACAGTATCACTTTTTGGAACACAGACAGAGTGTAATAAGCTAAATTGAAAGTTAGGGGCAACTTGAACCCAGAGTTAAACTAATGTCTTGTATTAAAAGTAGTGCTGGCCCTACATCTTCTGTGATATGAAAACAACAAAACAAACACGTGAACATGTACTTCATTCTAAAAAAACAACTAACTGATGTGTGCAATGGGCATCTTTTCCTATTGATCTAATCAAAGACCAATTAGATCACATGCTATCGGCTATAGCTGTCTTAGAGCTCATTGCCTGTATACAGAGCAATTCTGTAATGTATGAATTACAAAAAGCCAGTGCTTCCTTAAAGCACTTAAGTATGTCATTACCACCTCTCTTTGACCTGTTTTAATGAAGCAAGTTCAAACAAATACCATTGATTTTTGGCAATGGCAGTGGAAGCACTGAAATTAATTCTTATTTATCTATTTTGCCTGTTGGAACCTTTCTTACTCCTACACGTCAAACCTCTTAGCCTCACTAGTTTCCTTCCTTTACACAAAATGTCAGCGTAGAAACTTTGAAAATGCCAGCTAGGTACTTTTTTGAAAAGGTATGAAACTGTTCAGCCCTTCAAATGTCAAGGTGTCAGCTACAGGGAACGTTATTCGTGGTATGGCTATTTAGTTCTTAATTTACATCCTACCGTTTTCCGGGAGAATATTCAAATGTAGATAACCCTGACTACATTGGCAACTACTAAGGCAGAACCATTAGCTGACATTTTTCAAGAGCTGATTTTCATACAGCTATTCCAGTGTGCACAAGACTCTGACTTGTTTTCCTAGGGGGAATAAAAGGCAGAAAAGCTGGTAACACATCTATCTGCATGCTGGACTTGAGGGGCTGTGTTTAAGCTTAGCTTAGAGCAAAAAACCTGTATCCTTGGAAAAACTGGCTCATTTTTATTAGGTGTGTAATATGTGTGGGGTATTTTTTGTTTACAGGAGCTATGTAAAATTATATCGATAAACCATTCATTAAAGCTTAGGTAGGGCTAGAGGAGGTCTCAGGACAACACCTGCTGTATTCTTCTGTGCCAGAACTGAGCACTAATGGTGTCTGTTTGCCAAGCTTGTTTTTTTTGTTGTTGTTGTTGTTGCTGTTGGTTGTTTTATATATATATATATATATATATATATAAAAAAATTAAAAAATAAAAATCTCATGAAGGAAGCTCCCAAATATTCTGTTCTACTGCTGTATTTGCCTTAATTAGAAAACTCCCTTAGTAACTGACCTAAATTAAATTTGCTGCAAACTAAGTTGATTTCTTGTTCTTCCTGCCATTGCCAGGGACCATGACTGTTCAGCAGCTGTTTTTGCACTCTGATATACTGCCTTGACTTCAGTCTCTATTTTCTGTTTTCTTTGAAAACAGCCCAAATCTTTCAAACTCATCTCCTAAATTATGTTTCTAAACATTTTGTCGTTCTTACTGGTCTTCTCTATAGCTGTGTGTGTTGCTTTCTAAGCAAAACTGCATCATCCCGAGAACAGCAGAACACTTACCTTATTTGTCCATCAGTCCTTTCCCCAAGTATGTCCAGAATGAGTAGTTTTTCTTTCTTTTTGTGGCAATGGATTGTTATACAGTCAGTTTGTGGCTTTCTACAATTTTTGATCTTTTTAGCAATGCTACTAGCCTGTTAGTCACTTTTTACTGCAAAATTGATTTCTCCTGCCTAAGAGGAATACTTTTAACAATTTTATTGAATTGCATTTTTGTCACTTGTCTTTCTGTGCCATTTGGAAACTGTTGCAATCTTTTATACTCTAAGCGTGTCCCTGGACATCTTTCTAACCATTTCTCATTCAATATAATCCATGGAGTGCCATCTTTCACATGATTAAATTGTTTAAAATGCTGAAAAAAGCTGCTAACCTGGCAGATTCCTGTGAAATAGCAGCATTTGCTATCCTGCTGGGTGGTCAAGTGCTCTTTAAGAGTTTTTTGTTTTGTTTTTAGCTAGCTGCTTGCCTATCTCAGTGATTAACTGTTGTATTTCTTCAAGTTGATTATAAGGATGTTGCCCCACATATTTGGGCTATCAAATATATATATATGTGCGTGTTTTGGCACAAACTGTTGTTAATGGCTCATAAACAAGGCAAAGAAGGAATACAAAATTGTTTACTTTGTTCCAGGATTTCTCTCGGGATAAGAGTTGGATAACTGGATGAATAATTTCTTGGAGGCTTCCTTTCTGAAAACAAATATAATGGTTGTTCTTCAGTTTTTAGAGACTTCTCCTGTTTGCTGCAGGCTTTGCCAGCATTTCAGGTGGCCTCAGTATTTAGGTCATTCTGCACTCAGGGACTAATATGGCCCTGCCCATCTGAAGACACCCACTTTATCTCAGTGTTCTCCAGCCTGTTCATCTGGATGTATGTTTATTTGCTTGTTAAAGTTAATGCACTTTGATTATAGATAACAGTTTTTGCGAGGACTAAAACAAAAGGAAAATCAAATGCACCAAGACTCACTGCAGCCAGCTCATTCTGATCCTTCTCATTGGGCCATAAGCCTGTATTTCATCTTCCTTTAGCTTTTGGGGTATGCACAAGTTCTTTCCTTGTCTGCCAGAATGCCTTTTAGCCCTGGGCTCTCATGCTGGCTGCTGCAGTACAGAGTGTGGTGAGGTGAAGGCTGGAGGGCAGAGGCAGGGAATGCTCAGAGGGAGCAAAGTGCATCAGATCTCCATGAGATAGTGACCGCAAATTACAGCATACACAAAACAGGCTCTATTGCCAACTGCCTGCCAAGCCAGGCTTTTCGTTCTTGCCTTGCATCCTCGTTGCTCTACCAAATATGGTAGGAGGACAAGGTCTGGCAGCAGCACGCAGTGGCCCTGAGACTTAAACCAGGTCTCATACAGCTCTCCCCTGCTCCTGGTGCTCCCAAAGGTGTTTCAATACCTCTCCTGAATCACTCACTAGCTTGTCTTCTTAACATGCCATGTATTTTTGCATGTTTGTCAATTGTAGATTTAAAAAATATGTGGAAGTGGATGCAATGTGGATTTTTGCTCTGTTGTGTTCTAGAAGTAGAACAAAAATGGGAAGCATACTGTAAAAAAAAAAAAAAAAAAAAAAAAAAAACAGCAGCCAGAGAGCTTAGGGCTCTGTTACTTTCCTATCAAGTAACTATGTAAATAACAGGAGATTTTTGACTTGCCAATGCCCAACTTTGTGATGCTGATCTTTAAATGTTCTTATTTATAGCTGCCATCTTTTATTTTATCTGTATGTTGGGATATCGTATAGCATCTTCTTAATGCACATGGGCTTGGTAGTTTTTTTGTTCCCTTTAAGCAAAGTCACCCAGAGTTGCTAATTTCTTACAATAAGTGTGTGACACATGCAGATTTATGGATGCCAATAATAGTGGGATTAGAGTGAATGTCACTGTCCCAGAGTGACTGAGGTATATCTTATGCAACCCAGAGCTGACTCAGCTGGTGTACAGCTTTTCTTCCTCTTGAGGAAATGTAACACCCTGTCAGGGGTTGGGAAATGCAATTTTCTTTATTTTTTTTTAAGCAACTAGGAAGAGGAAGTATCTGAGAACTTTGTCCCTAGTGCAGAGCAGTCCTCTGAGCTATTTTCCCTCCCACAGCCCCAAGGGGACACAACGCCGTCTGGTTCAGAGCAGAAGCATCCAAAGTGTCCCCAGCCATGGCAGCTGAGAAGTGGCCAAGGAGCCAGCAGAGGCTGTGCTCCATGTGTCCCACAGCAGAGCACCCAGCCAGGGCAGGGGTGCTGGAGGCAGCCGGTCTCTGCTTGTGATTCTTCTGAGCATCTCCTGCCAGCACCCAGAGTGCTCTGCCCTGGGGCATGGCTGTTCCCAGCCTTTGGATTTTTCCTCCTGAGCACGAAGTGTCTTCCTGAATCATCTGGACTAGGACCATGATTCTTCATATTTAATTAATAGACATGATAAAGCAAGGGTGTTTTCTAATGGTTTTGTAAGTGTGCTGCTGCTTATACTGTCCTTCTACTACCTTTATCTCCTGACTTGTTAAATGTTTTTCTGCTTTTCTTCCTCTCTAGGTGATTGTTTTGGTCTAATCCCGGCAGGCAGCTCAGTACCACACACGCAGTGCTCACTCACTTTCCATAGGTGGGATGGGGGAGAAAATTGGAAAGGTAAAAGTGTGAGAACTCATGTGTTGAGATAAAGGCAGATTGCTAGATAAAGCAAAAGCTGCATGTGCAAGCAAAGCAAACCAAGGAATTCATTTGCCACTTCCTGTCAGCAGGCAGGTGTTCAGCCACTTCCAGGAAAGCAGGGCTCATTGCATGGTTTCTTGGGAAGGCAAATGCCATTACTCCAGATGTTCCTCTCACCCCTCACCCTCCACCTTCCTCTGTTATTGTTGAGTGTTACTCCACATGGTGTGGGACATCCCTTTAGTCAGCCTGGGTCACCTGTCCTGGATGTGTCCCCTCACAGCTCCTGGTGCACCCTGAGCCTCCCTGCTGGCAGAGCAGCACAAGAAGCTGAAAAGTTCTTGGCTCTGTGTGAGCACTGCTCTGCAACAGCTAAGATATTGATGTCCTATCACCATTCTTTTCATCTAAACATGGCATCATAAAAACCTCTACAAAGAAAGTTAACTCTATCCCAGCCAAAACCATGACAGTCAGATAAGCAAAATAAGCTTGCAAAAGCAGCATTTCCTTCAGCACACAGAGCTCATCGTACCAAGGATAGTCTTGTTAGCAGATTCTCATACAGAGGTTCCTGCCACCCTTATAGATGAGTTGTGTGCGGCCTCTACAGGAACTGGCACACAATTGATGTTTTTATGCTGCTTAACTGTTACATGAAGCCTCTGAGTGAGTGATACAGAAAGAATTAAGAAGGAAGGTTGCCGTTGTGTTTAAGCTACAACTATACACTTTTCAGAGTATGTTCTGACTCCTGAGTAGCATGAGTAAAAACTCCCACTTTATCAAGAGAGAGAGAGAGAGAGAAAAAAAAAAAAAAAAAAAAAAAAAAAGCCTCTGTTTTAAAGGCTAAATCCAAATAACATGGTGCTTCTGGAGATGCACTACGCTAAACTTCTCAGAAACCAAGCTGACTGGTTAGGATTGATATAAAACAGATACAGATGGGTCACACCATACAATTTTTTTCCCCTCCTTAGGATTCTTTGCCTTTTTGGTGTAATCAAGTCAGTTCTTGGCTCTCCCTTAACAATAAGGAAGGTAAAAGCTTTCTAGTGGAAGCTGTAGCCATTTATCTCTGGGACACAGAGCTCTGGGAAAATGTCAAACACTGCAAGATTCATGTCAGGTCCTGGTGTTACTTTGCACCTCGTTTACAAATATTCTGAGGCAATGCTCTTGCCAGCTGCAGCTTGAATACGTCTGTAGTTATTAATGCTACAGGATAACTAGCTCCTAGTGAGAGCCTGGGCTCCTGTTACATTTTCTTTTCTTAGCTTGAAGGGGGGTCAGGGAGAAAGGTGTCATGCTTTTCATGCTGAAGAGAGAGGCTGTGAGCACTGAACCAAATGAAGCCTTGATTCCTGCAGACTTGTGCCTTGTGCCTCCTGACAGCCACTTGGCAGGTAGTGGGGTACATGCTATCTCTCCTATCCTGGGATGCATTCGTGGGCTTCATCTATCTCCTGTCTTCACAAGCTTGTAGGAGTAAATTCATAGGTGGAGGAACCCTCCTGGCCCTTTAATGAAGTCAGGTGAAAGTGGAACAAAACCCAAAAGTGATGATGGAGAAGATGGAACCGTTCCGCCCCCTCTGCACCTCTGAAAAGTCAGGTTTTCGCAAGAAATGGGAATGTAAAATTGGAGTGCAGTCCAACATTTCATTGCAAGATGACTAACGAGCAGAGAGCGGCACGGCCAGCTTAGGGGGAACAGAGCTGGCATCACCCACACGGAGTTCGTCCCTTTCGTGCCCAGTTCTGGGATGCTTCTTTGTGTTTGTTTGCTTGTCGAACCGATGTGCATCCCTGCTGCTGCAAACCCAGCAGCAGCAGCCCAGCACGGCGGCCGGCCGTGGCAGCGCGGCACTGCCCGCAGCCGGCGCTGGGGGGCAGGAGCCTCCCACGAACGGGTCCCCAAGTGCTGCCCTGTCCCTTCCCAGCCTGTCGCCTCCAGCACGGGCTGTGCTGTGCTCCCGGCGCACCCGGTGCATGCCCAAGCCCCCCCCTGTGCACGTCCAGGAGCCCCAGTGCACGCCTAGCTGCCCCAAGCCCTGGCACCCCCCCTTGCATGTTTATATCCCCACCACCCTAACATGCCCTGGCACCCCCCTGACCTGCCTTGGCCCCCCCACCCCCCAAACATGCCCTGGCAGCCCGCACACCTCGCAGCTGGCCACGCTGCCAGGGCTGGGTGTGCGGGCGTGCTCAGGGGCATGCAGGTGTGCTCCAAGGTGTGCCCGTGTGCTCCAGGGCATGGACTAGGCTGGGGCTAGGTGAAGGTAAATGGAGGGTGCATATCCCTCCTGCTGTTTGGGTAGACCAGGGACATGCGGCTGTGAGTAATTAACAGCTCTGATAACTTCCCAGAGCGCAGGGAACTTCTGCATGAGAATGCACCTGGTCTACACCTCGGGTGTGAGCTCATCCTGCTCCTTCCTCTTTTCTGCCCTTGTCCCAGCTTTGTGCAGCACCTGGTGAGACAGGAAATGGCTTTGGTGAAGGTGCAAAGCACGGGATAAGGGTGAGAGGGGGGCAGAGGGATCGATGGGGTGCTCACGGTGTGCAGCTGCCGGGAGCTGTTTACAAATCCACCTCCCAAATTTTTTTTTTTTTTTTTTTTTAAGAAATTTGACTGCACTACCCAAGAGTTACCCGGTGTCGGCAGCAGGGCTCACATTTCCTTTTGCAGAGAGGGTTCCTGCAGCCGCCTTCCACCCTTATACCCTGGCACCAGCCAGTGTCTGATACTTTAAAAAACCCGTTTTCCTTGCTTTAAGTGAATCCATGCTTTCTAACAAGTGGGACTAAGCAACCTGTAACCTTTGGCCAGCCACTCTGGGAGGTTGTGGTTTGGTGATGTGCTGCATCCTGTTTCAGGGCTTCCAGTACCAGAATATGGGTGCTGCGGTCACACACCACTCAGCACCGACCCAGCCTCCCCTGCCACTGCACCTCTCTCTGCCCTCAGCGGGTGCCCCAACACCACAGGTGTCCCAGGGGACTGAGCTCAAACATGATTTCCTTCTCCCCAGCAATTGGTGCAGTTGTACAAACTGCCCCTGTTCTGGCCTTAATGGGAAAGCACCTGCGGTTGCTCAGCCAGAAAAGCCCAAATTAGTAAAGTACACTTGGGAAATACCTTAAGGGCAAAAGGCAGAATGGGGTGCCCAGGCCCTGTTCGAAAGCCTGAGATGACAGAGAACAGTGATATTTTATTAATAAGCCACTAATGACAGTCTCTTTGGCGTTTCCTTAAAATTTAATATGTTGGCTTTGCCTTGCCTTCTGCTCATGGAGCACTCTGATGTCAGCAGACAGAAATCCTGCTAAACCGGCTGAACCTGCAAATGAATGAAAGTCAGTGTAATCTGCTGTCTTATCTCTCCTCCACCCCCAAATCTCATCCACTTCAGGCATCAGAGTAGAGCTAATTGACTATTGAGCTTCCTTTTCGTGCTCAGACACCTCAGGTGACTTGGCTATTTTCTCTCAATTTTGTTTCCTAAACAAATCAGCTTCAAAGGCAGTGCTGTGCAGGTGTCAGTGCTATGTGATAAATATCTCTGAAATAACTGGGTGAGAGGTCTAGCTTCACCAGGTGCTCACTGCCTCTTTGAGAGGCCTGTTTGTAGTTTTGCTGCCTCTCCCAGCTAACCACAGGGAGGATTGACACCTGGCAGGATTTTGATTGCTGCTTGCCTTCTCTCCCTGCCTTTATTCCCCAAAGCAGAGGCAGGTAGGGACTTTTGAGTGGAATAGGCTGGTGTGGAGTGGCCTGGGAAATAGGACCTTTGCAGGGACACAGAACCATTCCTCAGAGCAGCTTTTTTAATGGGCAGCTACCCATGGGAATGGTCCACTGGTTGGGAGCTGGTACAGAGGTGGGTGGGTTCCTGTTTTTTGCTGCCTGACTCTAACCCTTGTCCTCCTCCACCCTGCAGAGCGCAGGGCCAGACATGCTGTGTTTTCCTTTCCCAGGCTGGAAGCACAGCAGAAATTTGGAGGGAGGTAGGGGATGCTGAGCTCTTGCCCTGGCATCAACCATGAAAAAGAGGCAGGAGGGGTGCAGGCAGGGGGACCACCAGGACCAAGCATGAGGAGTCGTGGCATCCCAGTGAGCGTATCTCTCTCTGATGTCACCTGCTGCTGCTAGCCACGTCTCATCTCTCTCTGTACCCCTCCACTGCAGAGGTTTTCACCAACTTGGCCCATCCCTGCAAGAAGTGAAAGCAAAGCACTACAAATTAAGAAATGGGCCCATTAAGACAGCATGGTCTTCCCTCCCATGCTGTCACACCACCAGCATGCCATTCAAAACCTGCTAGTTAGGTTGGTGTTTTCCAAGGGATAAGCCAGCCAGCAGCCGCAATGCGCCCATCAGAGCAGCCATAAACCACTGAACTACAGCATGGGAAGATGTGTCAGAGAAGACATCTAGGCAGGTAAGGTGGCCAGGTTGGACCTACCTAATCCATGGGAGCATTAGACTAAGTGTCTCACTGCAGGGCCTGTCTCTTAGGTCTCAGTGCTGCCACCAGGCAGCTCGCAGGCTGCGGGAGGGCTGTGGCAAGCAGCTGAAGCATAAACCTCTGAGCAAGGACACCATGTTGGGCCAGGCTGGGTACGTGACTTACGCTTTCTGACCTTACAATTGCGGATCAGTGACCCATCGTCCCCTGGGGAGCTGGCAGGGGAGGAGAGAGCCTTGTAGGGTTTCCCCTCCGTGGCAGCAGGATGTGGGGCAGAAAGGCCATTTGAGGGCGTCTGCTCACCTTGCCTACCAGTACCTGTACCAGTCCTTCGTTCCCAGGCAGCCCAAGTCAGAGCCATGGAAGCGTGCAGCATGAGCATAAAACAGCAGTGACAGACCTGAGATGCTGCTCACTGGGTGCTGCCATCTGGGCCAGTACCTCCTGCCACCATAACATTTTTCTTGTTACTTATCCTGTTTCCAAAAATTGCTTTGTTTGTTTGTTTGTTTGTTTTTGTTGTACATGCATATAGGGTCTTGGCCCTACTGTTCATTGTTTTGGCTTGTGCAAACGCTTTCAGGAGGCTGGCTTGTTCCTCTTATCTGTGAGTTGATGTTTAACCAAGTTAAGTGTATTTTGCTATAATCTTTCTGTGTTAGCACTGTTGCCCTTGAGCCTTCCCTATTCTCCTCCCTCGAATTTTTCAGTCTGTCAGCATCTTCCTTGACTTGCCATGCCATTAACACACGCTTTTCAAGGTGATGCTGTGCTTCGTGTTCATCCTGTCTGGCTTGCACAAATTCCCAGATTGTTGCTGGGCCTTCTGCTCACTCTGTGGTATGAACAGAAAGTGAAAAGCTCTGCGAGAGACGGCTCCTATGCAGTTCTGTACATTTCCTATGTGATCATAAGTTGCCATTGAAACCACAGAATGACATAGTTTTCCTTTCCTTTGAGTTCAGAGAATAGAGAACAGATGCAGGAGAGGGTGAATGGAAAAAGAAGAGACGCCACGTTATGCTGTATGAGAGCAGTCAAACTGACACAACACAAAGCTGCAGCACATCATATTTTCTTATTTTAAATTAAAAAAAAAAAAAAGAAAAAGAAAAGAAAACAAAAACCAACCCACAGTTCTGCAAGAGGACGTGGCTCTTAACCGTGTTTGTTTCCTCCCTGGGATTACAAAATCTGCTTCCAGGCCCCTCCACAACAGTCACAGCTGCAAAGGTAAAGCTGTACTCTGGTGGGCCATGCTCACAGCAAGAGAGCTGCCAGGGATTTGGCTCTATCTTGCAAAGGGAAGGTGAGCACACCTTTTCACTGTGGCGTTGTACATTTTTTCCTGCGTGCAATAAATACAATTTTGGTACATAAAATCAGTAAGTGAAATAAGGTTAGTCACAGGACTTCCTGACAAAGCAGCTCATAAACAAGCTTTCCTCACTTCCCTCTTATGAAAGTTCAGCTCTCCTCTGCTGCACTGACTCCTTTGTTTCTCTCTTCTTCCACTTATCCCCTGACTCCCATTAGTATCTGAGTCAGTCTAGTAAACATTTCGCCCTGTGGCAGCCTCTCCAAACATAGCAGGAAGATCAGGCTCTGGAGTGCACTCTTGACACGTCTCCTGGGGATCCTTTCGTACTTGCTGGTAGGTTATTCTGCTGTTGTTCCTCATTCACACATTGAGAAAGAGAGAACCAATGCCCCATGTATTCAGCAGCTTGTTAGCAGTGAATGGTAATAGGGTCTGCAAGGCTTCCTCTTCCCTTTCTCACTCATATCCTCCATGTACTTTAACCTTTGTAGTGGCAGTTTCCTGGACTGAATGTGCTGTTCAACATCTGCTTGTAGAAGAAGGTACTTATCTAAGTCTCACTATTATTTACATTTTATTTAAAAGTGTGCCCCCTTTCATGGATGCAACGCTGGTCAAACACTAGCACACACAGAGGATACATCAACCACCGTGCTCTTTATGGATGCAGTCTTCTACCACATAAGTCACACTGTCATTCTCATGCCATTTACAGTCTTACCAGTAGCCTTGTTGGCCTTGATCCACGTATTTACGTCTGACTTCCTCGTCAGCACAAGGGATAAATGTACGTAGCAGTTGGACCAGATAGAGGAGAGCTTCCAAAGCAGCCGGGAAAGAAGCGTACTTATGAGTCATCTGCTCTTGGTTGCTCCTAGTTGGCAGAAAAATAACTCCCTACGAACAGGGCTGTACTGGAAGTTTCCTTTCCTCGCAGCAGTCAGTCTACCTTTGAACCCACAAAGACCATATGACAATGTTGGTGCCTTGGCCTCATCCATTCACACAGAGAGACCCTTGCATGGGGTTGTTTTACCTACAAGACTACCTGTAAAAGTCTGATTGCAGAACTGAGAGTTCTTCACACCATTGTCAGCCTGTTTTCACCCTCAACCAGTTGCTGCTGTACGGGCAGCTGGGCTGGTTTGCAGCATTGCTTGAGGCTTCACTTCCTGGAAACAAGAATTGTGAAGGCAGGAAAGTTTCCAGCTCACCCTACTTACATATTCAAATTAGGATGAAAAGCTAGCAGGATTTTCTGGTAGCCATGTTTCCTTTTTAGTTCTGTTATCTTTTCACTCTCTTTTGCCGTAAAAGTAGCAAAACCCTGAACTGTCCTCACCCTCTCAGCTTCGTAGTGCCCTCTTCCCCCCCCCTTCTGACCTTGCTGAAGTCTTGAACATCTCCTGATTTTCCCTACACAGGAGTCACCACCATCTGTGGTGTCTAACAGCATGCCCAGAGCTGGGCACTTGCTGTTCTCATCAAGTGACAGCCCAACTGGGACACAGATGTTGAGCTTCATTTCCCACAATCCAGTGGCTTTTGGACATTTTTCCAAGAGATTTGTTCCACTCTCTCCTCTTGCTCAAGTCCCCTTTTAAGAACCAACTCAACTTAGCATGTCTTTTATGCAAACAGCAATTTCCTTTTGAAGCTCTCAGTGAAGGCCATGTTTGTCACTTCAGTGCTCTGTGAGGAATTTGGCTAAATCAGACCACAGACAAAAATCTCTCTGTTCCCTCTCCCAGGAAGGTATCGGGTTCCTTTGCTTAATGTGCATTTCTGCTCTGGGAAGGAGCTCAGTAACAAGGGTATTATCAGGTTGTTTCTTCAGATTGATTCCTGGCTCAAACACATCCAATTCACTTACTAAAAAGACTTGTTGCCAACATTACTAACTTCCATCTAGAGGCTCAGGTGGGTCTCCATGAGCCAAGGTGTGGTCTTACCCCTACTAGGCCATCATCATTAATAACAAAAGGTACTGAAGACAAATACAGCACTTGGGTCCACTGGCTGTGACAGTAATAGAGTCCCAACTGTTCAAGCTCACTGTGCCACTTGGGCTCAGCTTGCTGTTGTGTCACAGCCCTGCCTCTGCAGGGGTACAGGAATCCAAAGACAGCAACAAGGAGAATAGGGGTTTTGCATTTAATGTCCTGCTTTGGCCTTGCAGAAGCTGTAGGCAGAGACAAAAGCAATGGGTCTCTCCCACCCTGACTGCTCCCTGGGGAACTGCACGGTCCTGTTAACTGAGAGCCACCAAATGCTTATTGTGTGGGCTCCAGGGATAAGTGCTCTTCCACAGCCGCATCCCACTGCTTTTTTCCTCTTGCTACTTTGGGGCAGTGGAGAAGAAACTGGTCACAGATCAGGGTAATGAGCACATGCCCCAGCCCTGTCGAAGAAATCATGTTGCCACAGTCTCTTCCTATCTGCCAGCGTCGCTGCAGGGGTGGTGAATTTCTAAGCTGTATTCCTCCAAGGGAACTGTGAAGTTATTTCTAGCTTTGACCCAAGTTTTTTCTTCTGAGCATCCCCATCTGCGCTCCCCACCGGGCTGTGACCACTCCGCCAGCCTGTTTTCAGCAGGTACTGATAGCTGTGATGTGCCAGGAGCCCTTGGAGGGCTGCCTGTGCATTTTGTGAGCCCTGTTGCCACGATACTGAACGCAGAGCAGATGTTTATTTCAACAGAGATGGCTTTGATTCCTTTTCAACTTTTCTTTTGAGCTGCCATCGTGTGTGAATACTTCTTCCCAGGAGCCAAGCACTGTCAGGGCCCAACAGGCAGGCACTGTTGCTGCAGCCAGCACGGAGGGAAACGGGCTCGCAAGGCATGTGGTGGAGTGGTACAAAGCTAACTCATGGCCCTGGCAGATCATTAAGCCTCTCAGGAGAGACAGGGAGACTGTTTGAAAATGGGTGTGCTTCTGTGTTTGTGTCTGCTTACACGCACGTGTGTGTGCATGTACATGTGCTTGCATGTCCTTGTGTTGATGCTAACAGTCTGGCAAGGCTAGGGAAAAGCTGCCTCCCACTCCCAGCTACTGCTCCTAGAACTAAAGTTTTCTATTTTTTTCACCCCAGTTGCCATCATCAAATCATTGCAGCCTTGCTGTAGGCCTGGACCAGCATACCTGGGGCCTGAGCTGATGAGACCATCCTCTTCTGGAGAGCAAGAGAAACCAAACACCGAAAAAGACCAAAGATGTGGTAGAAAAGGTGAGCAGATCGATTTTTTTAGGACAATGCCAGGTGAGAATTACTGAGTACAGGTACCAGTTCTTCCCTTCACTCCCCTTCTCTTCCCCTCCGTTCTCTTCCCTTTCCTTCCCTTCCCTAAAAAAATTCTTAATTTCTCTTTTGTCTTTCTCATTTGAACCATCCTGTCTTTCTCTTTTTTTCTCCATCTCACGCCTGAGCTCCCTGCCCAGGGCTATCAGCCCTTGTGGAGCAGCTGCTTTTTTAGTATAGGAATTCTACCAGACCCAGCTTCCTGTTGCCATTTCCTTATATAGAAATGTTTCTAATTCTATAAATATTGTATGTATTTTAGTAAATATCTATATATACGGCTGGACCAGCTATGCAAAGACTCTGTGCTGATTGGGCCAGCATTTTGTTTGCCCACTGGCAGGGCCTCTCACTTCTTTCACCCCTTCCACTGTTGTGGCCAAACTATTTTTGGTATTCCAAGAGTGCAAGCTTTGCTGAAATTTTGTTTTCGTGCTAAGGTGAAGTTAGAGCAGGGAAGAGTTATTTAAAAGAATAAAATATGTTTTCAGGTAGGGAGGATAATATATGAGAACATTCTTTTGAGAAGATCAATGTTCTGTGATGTTAAACTACTGACCTGGTTATAATTACATATATATGTATGAACATATTGTTTGTTTTACAAATGGAAGTATAAGTAGAGTGTATTTGTAATGAAGAGGTCAGAAACACAATATTAACACTATCTCACTTCTGTTGCAACCGTGGAAGAACAGGACTATCCTACAGAAGACCGGCTTGTTTAAGCCAAATACTATATTGAAATATGAAGTTCACCAGGACAAGGATCTTTTATGACAAAGGTGTAAAGCTTGTCCTTGAACCCGCAAACAGGCCATTCAATTTATCATAATCCTTAATCACGTAGTGACTCACCATTCACCACATAGGTACAATACACATTCACTGTTAGCTTAGTACCTGTGTAAAGAGAACTGGCTGATCTTTTTATAATGTCAGGGAAAAACTCCCAGGAAAGGAACAGCAAAACTGTGCTACAGGCTCATTTAGTACCATGGGTACCACGTCTATTTGTGCTGTTAGCAAGTAGCTTTGCCTTGATTGCAAGATCGTTCCTTTCATTTCAGCTGTGTACTCTATGGCCCAATGCTAACCCTCCAGGTTGAAAGTTCAACACAGGAACAGGCAGATTATGCCAGAATGGGAGTCTGTCTACCAGGGTAGCTCATCTCTGACTGGAGCCAGTAGCAGTGATTTAGGGAAGCGCGTGAGAACAGCGTAAGGATGGGTAATGCTTGCACATGCCTGCAGGGATTTGCAGCTCACATACTTCCTCAACCAGAGGTGCTAGTTTTATAAATAGTATTTCCCAATGCTTTTTTCTTCCATTAAATTGTCCAGTCACTTTTGGCCCGTAGCGATGAGTTCCCCAGTTTAACTATTACCTCTGCAAAAAAGTATCTACTTTTGTTTGTTTTAAACTTGGCACCTGCTTGTTTGATTTAATGATCGTTAGTCTTTGCATTGAAGGAGATGGTGAACAAGCATCCCTCACCCACCTTATCCATCCTAATCATTTACCTCAGCCTGATTATTTTCCTTAAAACAGCAGGAAGTGACAATTAACAAATAGTTCAGACATTTCTAAGAAGATTGCAGGCAGATGTATCATTTTGCCCTGTTAAGAAAAAGAATAAATGTGCCCCATTGCTTTTGAGGGAGGATGTGGAATGCGGTATAGCAATCACCTTAGTGTTGAGGATGTGCCATTGTTGTCTCCAGGATAAAGCACACAATTTGGCCATATTACATGAAAAATTCCATTTCTGAACACTTAGTTGACACCGGCAGACTTTGGCAGCTGAATTCTCTAAATAATTCATTTGTGATGAAGAAGCTCTGTGCACCTGCTGATCAGGGGAACCCAGAGCTGGAGAAGGCTTCTGACAGCCGATTCTCCTGGTGGCATTGAGCTGCTATCACCATGCTGGGAACAAGGGGAACCTGTACTTTATGTCCTGGCACTCACCTATGCCCATGCAGACAGCAGGAGGCTAGAAGCTACCATGCCATGTCAGAGAGGAAACAAGGGAAGAGGCTGCAGGAGCTGAAGAATGAGGGGAGTCAGGGAGGTTGGATACAGGGCATGGAAAGGAGAGTTCTGGGCAAAAGTGGATGTACTATGGTACTGTTTCTAGACCAGCAGCAAGGTTTTGTCATTTTAAATGATTAACTAGTTGTAGAAATATCACAGTTGTAATATGGGATTGATGAGAGCTACATCTGTCTTTTACACAAGTGAGTACCTGCAATTTCCAGCAGCAGTGCTGGAAATTCTGCAGCTGCTGAATAACTTGCCTCTAAGACAAAGTGACTCCTAGTGCCCATGAATCAGAAAATGATATATGTCGAAGAATGGAGAAATTATACCCTTCCAAAAACATTTTCATTCTTCCTTTAACATCTCTGGTGTTCTCATTAATAAAATAAATATGCAGCCCATTTTTACCATCTTAGTCAACTTTTAAGCTCCGAAACATCTTTGGCAGGTGTTTCAAATGTAAAAACATGAAAGGCATTGGACTTTACAAGTTTTTGATGCAGTCTTCCACTTCTACTTGACGACCCTTTAGATATACTGCTTGTATTATGAGAACAGTGTATGGGAGAAAACTGTGGAGTGGCCTCTAAGTTCATCACATGGGATGACGCTCATGAGCCCAGGACAGTACTGCACTGGCCAGCTGAACTTTGCAAAGGTACTAAGGAGTTTTAAATACCCAGATCCACTGCTTATGTGTAGAAACCAGGCATTCCATTTCCTAGACAGA
This sequence comes from Netta rufina, assembly GCF_964035555.1. Lineage (NCBI taxonomy): Eukaryota > Metazoa > Chordata > Aves > Anseriformes > Anatidae > Netta > Netta rufina. The sequence goes on from NC_140135.1 coordinate 13,483,007, forward strand.
CATGCGAGTCTGATGGGGTCTTTGCTAATAGTGAGTTTGCATCAGCTCTACTGGAATGAGATCAGACATTCACTCCCTTCCTCATCCCAGAAAATCACTGGGAGGAGTCCCTGGAGTCCACAGCTCTAAAACACAGTATTTTTCTACTTACCAGTGTAATGACACTTTATGTTTGGAAGCTTGAGAGAAATCCCAACTGTTTGTGGTGAGTCTAAACTAGCTAACATGGTACAGGCACTTGCAAAGAGCCTAGTGTTTTTACTATCTCCCTGCAGTCTTCTGGTGTAAAAATAACTGTATTTTCACACCAGCAACATCAAAATAGTACCTAAATGCACAAAACAGTAGAAGGTCTGAATTGGGTCACATTGCTACTGTGAGGCCCTGAGAGATGTCCTATGTGAATTATAGACATATTTTAAGTCTTTGAAAACAGCAGCAACAGGTATTTACAGAGCAGGCTGGGAAGGAGCAGGGAAGTCCTTTCATACAGCAGTATCAGCAACTGACCATCTGACTTTCTTAATGAACAAATTAGATCTTGCTAATTACAGAGTGGCATACAATATTACAACCCTTTTCTTAGATGTTATGGTGCCAGCCTACCTTACTTCACAGCCTGGCTTGATGATTCAGTCATTACGTGACTGACTGATTACTTAAGATTCCCTGACAGATTTTCTTTCCTGGCTTTGCTAACTGTATCATCCCAGGGCTTTTTGAGCAAGTGTGGCATAAACAAGTGCTGCCTTTTTGCAGAACGTTTTGCTTATGTTCTTGTCACTGCAGTCCTCCCAGCCAGTCTGCCACGGGTGGGTTTTAACTACAAATACAGTTATTGGGGAGAAAACATTGTACCATGCATATCAATTGTCCTCTTCTTACTCTATTAAATATTTTTTTTAGTCCTGGTCATTTTATATTCAGTTGTGTGCAAGCCAAAAATGCATAAAAGGCCAAAAGTCTCAGTGTATGGTCCCAAAAAGGGAAGCATAGATCGGAACCAGAACTCTCTCTGATATAAAGTAAACAGGTACCATCAAGAGAGAGAATATAAAATCAGGCAAGGCTGAGATAACTAGTCAGCAGGATTCTAGGGAGAAAAATCAAGGTAACTAATGGATTGAAAAAGAAAAGCTGAGCCTCAGAGTCAGAGGAGGAACAGAGGGAACCAAAATGGTAATGCATTAGCAGCTGAAACAAAAACCCTCCAACGTCCTTTGTCAGGATTTTTTCAGGAATTCTGTTCTACAGGTCATTAAAATGTAAGATGAGAAGTGATTTAAGTATGTCTGAGTAGAATGAACCAGGCAGGATTCAGAGGTTCCATGAGTGGATATTCATTCATTTATTCACTGAGCCACTGTATACAATTAAGAAAGCTTTTTATTAATAGAAAGCCCTTTTTCTTCCCCAATTTTATTAAATAAAAATATTTTTGCCTTTAAGTTTACAACACAAACTTTCAGAAAATACATACCTTAGTTATTCCACCCATTAAACTGACTTCTTTACAGGCTCTTAGGTAACTTAGATGTATAACTGTCACTTAGAAACCTTTTACTGCTATATATTTTTAAAAGGTGCAGAATAATCTAAATATTTTAATAACAGTAAAGACTTAACAAAATGGCAAGTCAGAAAATAAAGTAATTCCAGCATGAGCCACAAGTCTGTCCTTAACTAACATCAGTGTGAGCTGTTTTCTGATTCAAACCACAGTGAGTTAAGGATGGAAAGACTGCCTAACGTTGAAATTCTTGGCTTTAGCCTTCTTTAGCAAAACCTCACCTTAAACAGAGGTGTTTTGTGCTCCTTGCCACAGTGCAACATTTCTCCGTGTCGTAACGGAGAGAGACTGCCTCCAGTCACATCCTTTCTGAAGAGAACCACCCTTTGAACAGGGTAGGTCCAGCATGGGCAACAATCCTAAGTCTCCAGTTTACTTTACACTTTCTCAGTTTTCAGACCCATAGATCTGTGAATTTGAGGAAAGTCCTCAAGAACCCCTGAGGATATTTGTAGTTGAACATGAGTGTGACCGCCCCCATGTGATTTCTATATTCTTGCTCAGAGGGTAAGGATGGCATAAAGGATGTCATTTTTAGCTTCACTTGAGTAACTGGCAAAACTTTAATGTATAGGAATGTGAATCATGCAACACAAATAGGTGACTCACACATGAATGAGAAAAATGTCGCCTTAAAACACTGTAATTTTCCTCTCCAGGACCTTGCAGAATCCGGGGTAGCCGACCCCACAGTGGAAGATGGTGATGAGAGGTAGAAGTGGTCATTGGGATGGTCCTGTAGCAGCTTGGGCCAGGCTGGCAGAGGGCTGGCCTTGGTGGGAAATCCTTCTGCTGACACCAAACCCGCCCCAAACTGTACGCTGCACCTCCACAGCATATTGGGCTTGTCCACACTACTTTTAGAGAGGCTGGCTGCCAGGAGTGCCCCCGAGACAAGAAGATGCCACCTCTGTGTGTCACAAAAGCCAAAACCCCATAAAATGTCCACTGGGTTACTTAACACCAGCGTGTCTCTGGGGCACGGCAGCCCGAGGTACGGGTGCTGTGGCTGTGTTTGTGGGTACGGGTTGCAGCGACTGTTTGCCCAGAGGTACAGACGCTGTTTGGTAGGACAGGGCCCGGCGACACCGTGCCTGCAGGGGACACGGCCCTGTGACAGTGTGCTGGAGGGGGACATGGCCGTGTGACAGAGTGCTTGAGGGGGACAGGGCACTGTGACAGCGTGCTTGAGGGGGCACTGCGACAGCGTGCCTGAGGGGAACAGGACACCGTGACAGAGCCCGAGGGGCCCAGATCTCGGCGTGGCGTCGCGGGCGGCCTCGTCGGTGTGACAGCGGGGCTGAGGGGCCCCGCCGCAGCCCGGCCGCCACTCCCTGCCCGCCCGGCCCGGGGCGGGGGCAGCTGACGCCGGGGCCCTGTGCGGCGGCGGCTCCGCCCCGCGAGGCCGGAGCTGAGACGGAAGAAGCCGCCGCCGCCGCACAGCAGCCGCCACCTCCTCCTCCTCCTCCTGCCGCCGGAGCCCGACATGGCGCTCTGAGCCCAGCCCCGAGAGCCGCCACCCCGGGGGGGCTCCGAGCAGCCGCCCCCCGCGCCGGCAGCGGGAAGCGGGGCATGGGCAGGGCCGCTGCGAGGAGCCCGGCAGGCATGGCAGGAGAGCGGCGCTAGGGTCCGCGTCCCGCCCGCCCGCCTCGCAGCTCGGCCCCAGCCCCGCGGCCGCGAGGTGAGTCGGCAGCGGGCGGGGGCGCCGGGCAGGGCGGGCCGCGCGGGGAGGGAAGGAAAGGAACGGAAAGGAGAGGAGAGGAGAGGAGGGAGCACGGCCCGCGCTGAAGCCGCTCCCCGCCGCTTTGTCCTTCCAGGCCCCGCCGCCGTCGCCGCCCAGGAGCAGGGAGGCCGAGAGAAGGGAGCAGCCGGCGGCGCCCGGCCGCCGCAGCCCGCCATGGCCCACTCGCCCGTGGCGGTGCAAGTGCCCGGCATGCAGGTGAGCTCCGCGCCCAGCCGGCCCCAAAATGGAGGCGCCGGGCTCTGGGCTCGGCCCCGGCTCCGGAAGCGGCGCTCGCGGCCCCGCCGGGCGGAGGCCGCCGCTGGGGCGCCGGGTGCGGGGGGACCGCGGGTGGGCGAAGCGGAGCGGGGAGGCCGCGGGGAGGCCGCGCTCGGCCCGGGGAGGAGCGGGGGGGGGGGAAGGCTGGGCCGCAGCCCTGGCTCCTGGGAGGGGGTGCCGCGAGGTAACGGGAGGCCGGGTGGTGGAGGGGGGGGGGGCCCTGGCGGGGAAGGGTTTCTCTCCCCCCCCTGCTTTGTTCAGGCATCCAGGAGCACGTAAGGGCTTTTAAAAGTGATTAAGGACGAAACGAAGCTGCTCGCAGGGTGTGTGGGTGCGCGGTAAGTGGCACACCGGCCTCGCTGGCGGGCGTCCCTCCTGCAGGACTTCCCCACCGACGTGCACTTGGCGCTGGGCCTGTAGTGCGGTCTCAGAGGACCTTGCGCGCAGTGGAAAAGTGAGGGCCGGGGTTCGCGCAGTGCAGCAGCCACCTTGCTGTCGGGAGCCATCGTCTGTCAGGAGCTTGCACCTCTCTCTGTGGCTGGGAATGAGACTTTGTGTCGTTTACACGTTTGTGGCACTTGCTTAAAAACTAAATGAGCTAGCATGTAACTGATTTTTTTCCTAGGAAGGTAGGAATACCTCTGACCCTTCATTCTTACTCTACTGGACGATCTAATACAAGTTCGGTCAGAGATCTTTATCAAGCAAAGAGAAGCTAAGCTCATTTCAGCATTAGCTTTTGCTTGTCAAAGGCTGGCAGCCCTGTCAGCATTTTCAGCTTTCTCTCAACTTGTTAGGATAGTCGTGCCTGTATAATAGCCAAGTTTGTTTTTTATTTTTTTTAATTTGTTGTTCCAGTAACACAGAAGCCTTTATAATACATCTCTATATATGTGAGACGTAGAGTTAATAATTTAGGAGGTTTCAGAACAGGTATTTAAAACTTCTCTTGGTCAAGTATCTTCTGTGTTTTTAGAAAGTGTAGAATTGAGGTATAAAGAGTATTTATGTATTAATTTATGTCGGTTACAATACCAAGGTTTGCTTTAATTTTTTTATTTCAAATAGCTTGCAGGCCTTTTAAAAGCAGTTAAACTTTGGTCATCCACTGACTTTTGTTTATATAAAAGAACATAAACTGCGTTCAGCCTCCCTGTTCTATTGATATGTCAAGGTTACTGTTGGGTTGGTACATCCTCAACAATGGAAAGCTAAAGAAACTTTGTGATAAAGATTTACGAGCTTTAGCCTGAGCTTCTTTATTTATATCCTCTGCCATTGTTAGTGTTTTCATATTTGGTAGACTTGTATTTCAAAATCCAAGTTTGTCAATTCTTTATTTTCATATTTGCTTAATGTATTGCTGTCCAATTTCCCATAGCTGCTCTGTCATCACAAAAGGACCTTGAAATTATTTAAGGTCCTGTCTTCCACTGTTAAACAAATAAACTTTATGTAATACTGTACTTAGTTCCACGAGTGTTTTTAGCTTAACCCAAGTTTCTTAACCTGTATCTGTAGGTTTAAAGCAAAACCTTTTTTTAACAGTTAGGTATATACAGCTGCATAGAACTAAGAAATCTTCATCAAGGTGACTTTTTAAAGTGAAAACTATTACACATATTCTGATAGTCTTAATGTAAAAAAGGGATAGGCTTTGGTGCAAAATTATTCTGTGTGCTGCTCTTTAAGAAGAGTTTATTGAGGGGAAAAAAGCAGCTCAGGAAGAAGGTGGTAGTCTGGAGTACAAGGACTGTTGTTTTTTTTTTTTTTCCTTTTTAACTTATTTGAACCATTTGGTCAGGATCATCTGAGGGATTATAAAAGCATCCCTGCTTCTGCTCAACATTAAAATAAATGCATGGTGACTGAAGAAGGAATAAACAGGTTCATCTGTGATAGAAGAAGATCTAATAGTTGCCTTAAAACTAGCACTGTGTGAAAGTGCATGTGATGTCAAACCCCTTATTTTGTAGTCTGTGTTGAGGGAGATAATTTATTGAATATAACAGATGGAATCTGAATTTGCCAGAGAATGTGTTACAGGTGTGAACTCCTCGATTTTATGGTAATCCTATATTTACATCCTGTTTTGTTATTTAAAAAACAAAACTCAGACTGATGATAAACTGTCAGACTCTTCTTTTTGGAGTTTTACAGAAACTCTTTTGACTGTTTTAAGATCTTTCATCTAATAAAGTGTCAGACTCCATTTAAAAAATAAAAATAAATCCAAACATAGAAAATTACTGAAGGTCACGTAGGGTTATTCTGGTGGAGTCTGACTTGGAGTGCCATGACAACAGTGGAAGACCCAGAGGTAGTATTATCTGTTGCCCTTATGAGTAGTTGCAGAATCATTTGTTTATATAGTGGTGGCATTCCGTTTATCCTGTCTTGTGTCCCTAACAAAACCAAATATTATACCTAACAATTCATGCCTGTGCAAACAACTTCCTAAAGATGTTTTTCTCCCCCCCCTCAGTTTTTTTTGGAAAGGCTCCATTTGGACCACTTATAGCTGGGTTAAGTTAACATCATACCAAACTTCTAAGACTGTTTAATATAGTCAAAGTACTTAGTGTGATACTCCAGGTTATAGCATTTTATACAGAATGCAAGATTAAAAGGAAAAATAGAAGGTTGATGGATCTATGTGAGCACAAGTAATGTGCCCTGATTACATGAGGTACGCTTTGTTATGAAAGTCAGGTTGCAGTTTTTATTCAGTGATGCCATTGTAAGTTGGTTCCTCATTAGAAAGAGATAAAATACTCAAAACGGTTTTTAGGCTGAAATACTTTGAAATCTCACAGTGAAGTGAGCATCTTGTTGACTGGCAGTATCTTGGAGGAATCCAATAAAACTGATACAGAGCATTTTTGGACATGGAATGTAAGACAGACGAGATATTAGAGCTGAGCCTACCTGTGTATTTCTACCAACCTGGGGATTATACTGAAAATGACGGTGTTGCTGGAGTGAGGGTGTTGGACCCCTTATTGGTACCCATACACTTCAGCATTTCTCTTTACCAGCTGGCAAGATGCATAGTTCAAAGGATTATATTTGTTTCAAGTGATCAGAAAGTTTAAAGTCAGTCACTTCAGATTGATGCATCTTCTGACGGGCTTATGTTATTAACAGCATCTTATACATTACTTGAAAACTTCCAGCCTCTCCTGTAAGCTTACAAATAAGTGACAGTTAATCTTTCTAAGGTGGACAGTGAGGAAACTTTGCTATTAGCATCCTGAATTTCCAAACTAGTTTGTAGACTTAAACAATGGAACTTCACTCAAGTAATACATTCTTGTTGTTACAGTTTTTTTTTTTGTTTGTTTTGTTTTTTAATGTATAAATGTTTCCTATTCTAACTTGTTCTGCAAAATAAGTCTGAAATACTCATTCATTAACTCATGGAATTGTTGATTCTTTGCTCTCTTCTTCCTGTCAATATGCATGTCTCTGGAACTTGTACTGGGGCTTTATCTCTGTATCTATACTATGCTATTCTTCTAAATGCTTTTTTTTCCTTTTTTTCTAATGGCTTTATCTCCTGATGCTGCATGGCAGTAGCCTTCAGGGTAGCCAGCAAGACTATTTAGACCTGATCTGCTTTCCTTGGCATCCAGATTATCTTGCAATAAGGAACCTACCTTCCTCTAAAAGCAGAGCAGCTAGAAACGTGTGACCTGTCAGCCAGTGTACTCTGATTCATAGTTGAAGGATTGCTTGATTAAATGCAAACTCAGATGTACAGGTGAGCTTTGCTCTCTGTGCTGCCAGTGAACAGACTGTCTATAAGGTGCTGCTCGCTCAACAACCCGAGCTTGGCAGCTGGAGATTCTATCCCTACGGGATGCTCAGAGGCAGATCAGTTAACATCTAGTTGTTGGATGGATATAGAAAGATGACAGGAGTAGTGGTGTTCAGATTTGGAAGTGGTAGACTTCACAGACTGAGAGGGGAGAAAAAAAAAAAAAACACATTTTTTCTTAAATCGGTGCATTTGTAGAAACAGGCTCTTTATGCGCAGTGCCTAAAGATGAGCACTGGAGGTGTGTCAGATTGCTAGCAAACCTTATTTATTATGGTTATAAGGGTGAGACATGCTTAGAGCAAGCAATTTGTTACTGTCAGGAACTTACATGTTTAGAGGGTATGCATTAGAGGAACTTAAACCTTTGAGAAAGGGTCTATTCAAGGATCTGTTAATATATTGCTGTCCACAGATCTGAGTTGGCTCCCAGATAATTCCACAGTGAGTTTGAAAAGGCTTTATTTACACTTAGAAATGTGACCCACCTAGAGAGAAGTGGGAAGTCTAGCGCTTGCAGGTCACCAGAAAACTTACACAGTGCCTAGAAAGCTGGCATTCCTTGTGATTGATCTAGAATGGACTCTGATAAATACCCTGGTCCTATTTCAGTTTCTTGATTTGTGCTTTGACCCACAGTGCATTCAGACTGCAGGAAGATAGTATTTATGACTTGTGCAGAGCGTGCCTCTTTGCTACTTGTAGTAGATTCACATAAAAGTATTTGTGGAATTCAGCACTGCAGTTGTTCTTTTCCTGGTTGTACTTCGTGTACAAGCTGCACTGAATGTAACAGTCTGCTAACTCCAGTCAGGCTTCATTAGCTGGGCTTGGTCCTTCTGTCTCGTGCACTGTGATAAGTTATTCTGACGACAAAGAAAAGTAGGGCTCAGTCATACTTGTACTGTTGTAGTGTTACCAAAGGAGGATAGAGTGAGCTTTAGAAAGTGTTTGCTGCATGGAAGTTATATTAAGTATAACCAACTGGAATTCAGCAGATGCTTTTATCAGTCAGGAGAAAAAAATCCACAGCAGTCTTTTCCTTTTTTTTTTTTTTTTTTTTTTTTTTTTTTTTTTTTGTGCAGATTTTACAGTTTTATACACTTGTTAAGTGCACTGACCTGGAATTCAGCAAATCTGCTGAAGCTGCAGAGAATGCATAAAACAAACTCAACTCTTCTCACCTTAATTGCTTTGCTCTTCTGCACCATCTGATGCTATCAGTTTTGAGCAGAGGATAATTTAACTTAAAAATATATATATAATTATTATTTTATTCTATTGAATTTAACATTAAAAAAAGTCACATGGGCTGTTTTTTTAAACTCCAACATCTTACTGTTACAGTTTTACAAGTCCTGATGAAAGGTTGTTTTTTCTTCCTTTTCTCAAGAAGGAGAAAATATATTAGTAGCTCAGTGCTGTATTGCATTTTGTTTAAAAAAATAAGTCTCATTTAGATGTTTATTTTGAGGGGAGGATTCTTTCTTTATATCACAAAATGTCCCGAGTTGGAAGGGACCAATAAAGATCGAGTCCATCTCCTGGCTCCACACGGGACCACTGCAAAACCAAACCTGGTGTCTGAGAGTGTTGTCCAAATGCTCCTTGAACTTTGGCAGGCTTGGGGCCATGCCCACTTCCCCAGGGAATGCCTGACCACCCTCGCTGTGAAGATGCATGGTTACTTCATGGCATTGAGAGTACATGGCTACTTGTGCCACTGCAGTAATGTTTGTAATGTGAGACCTGTGAAACATCTTAGTAAAGATGGGCAAGCATATTATGCTCAGTTTTCATTGGTTTCAGTGCCCTGAAAATACGGTTTTCAATCTTCTCCAAAAGTGAAAGGATGAATTTTAAACCTGTTAGTGGTTGCATCACTCATTTACTCTTTGGTGATTAACTTCAGATTTAAGAAAGGGTCACCAACTGTGAAAAGTGATAAGAGGTTATAATTTGTTTTTCTTTTTTCCAGCCTTAGGAACTGAGTTCAATAATTGCCAGGCCCTCAGAGTTTAGGGGTGGGTTTTGGGGGAGGATGGGGTTGGGGGTTAAACAGTACAAGATTGGTTGTGAAACAAATAATTTTATTGCACGCTGTAATTAGTGGCTACATGTATGCTCTCTTTGCAGAAATAAACAGTTGACGAGGTATCTTATCATGTCAGGAGCTACAGTTGCAAGTCCTACTGTTTCTTTCTAACTTGAAATTGCTGAAAATCAAATTCCTTCCTAATACTGTCTCACCAGGTTTCTTGATGTTTTTAAACTCTATTTAGAGAACTGTCATTTGTTCTTTAAACTTTCAGCAGCTCTTTTGGAATAAGTCTGCTCTGCTGATTAGGTGAGGATCACTGAGCACACTCAGTTCTGAAGGAGACTTAAATCTCATGAGAAGGGTGCCCATCTAGTGATAGTCACTGAAAACTATTCTCCCTGAGGGATTGCTACCTAAATAAATAGGGCGAAAGAACCTGCATCAGAGAAGCTAAGCTATTAATAAAGGGTCTGACAAGGTAACAGTAGCTTGCTGGTCTTGTTCTTCATCATATGTTGTGCATGTGGTTTTGCAGAGAGATGCTATATACAGTGCATGTGATTAGGTCCATAACTCAGGAAGGAGTTTCAGCTTAGATCTTTCTTGATTGCAGTTCTTTAAAGCTTTATTCATACTTGAGTGGTAGAAGTATGAAGCAAAGTTTGTCTTACTAAAGTCTGGATTTGAATGGTCTTGGTTGAGGCAGTGTATCTGGAGAAGCTTCATGGTGTGTTGTAGCTCAGATCTGCATGAATTCTATGTGCTCTCCTGAATGAGAAATGTTATCTGCAGGTTTCACTCTTGAGCTATAGGAATCTGAGAGCCCGGGGTGGCTTTCCCATTTTCATGGACCAGAAGTCAAGAATGATCTATTCAGTTCAATGTTAGTATTCCCTCCCTCCTCATCTTCTGCAGGCTTTTCATTCAGCTGGATACTGTTAGGTCCTGAATACTGGAATAATGTTTACTGGGGGGCTGTCAGAGGCTACATGCTTGCTAAATGTGAAGTTGTATTTCAGTGCAGGCTTCAGCTTTGGCAGCTGAACACAGAATAAATAAAAAATCAAAAACACTGCATACCTCAGAATGACTATTATTATTGTGAAGTGCCTGAATGTAAAGTGCTGAGTGAAAAAGGTTGAATTTCCACTGATGTAAATTGACTTAAAAGCATTTAGAGGAACTGGGAGGAGAGGAGGACAAGATGATGGATGTAAGTGCGTTGCCCTTGTTGGCAGAGACTTCTACTGGCTGGACCTGCCCCCAGCAGAGGCTGGGTGTGGTGGGGCAGACTGGCAGGGAGATCATTGGCAATGATCTCTCACCTAGGAAGGTGTTATCTGGCAACCAGTCACAACAAGAACATTTTTACCTTCCTGCTCAGCTTTATTCCAGCCTAGCTGGCAAGAAGAATCTCCTTTTTTTTTGGGGGGGTGGGGTGGGGAGAGGGTGTTTCTCTTCCTCCCTTCCTTTTTGGATTTCAGTGTAGCTTTTGACACAGTTTGCCATAGGATTCGACTGCACAAAATGTCCAGCATACAGCTAAACAAAAACATCCTACAGTGGGTGAGCAATTGGCTGATGGGCAGGGCTCAAAGGGTTGTGGTAAATGGGCACCTGTGTGGTGCCAGGACTTGGACTCGATGATCCTTGTGGGTCCCTTCCAGTTTGGGATATTCCATGATTCTGTGTCTGGTAGCTTCAGGTCCAGTGTGATTGATACCATCAAGGGCCAGTGTCCAAGAGCAGACCACAGCTTTTGGGCCAGTGGTCATAGAGCCTTGCAGAGAGGACAGGAATGTAGGAATCCAGTAGACTGGTGTATTATTTGTCCTTTCTCAAAACGGTCCCCTCCAAAACTAAAGGAATAATATGATCTCCTTGAACTGTGGGTTCCCATTTCGGCTTATTGCAGGCAGTGGTTATTCCTAGAGAGCTATCAGTGGTAAATAAAGTTGTGGCCTGCTCTTTCCACCGTATCATGTTTTGAAGCCATCTAATTTTTTTTTTTTCAGACAATGTTTTTCTGCAATATTTTAATGTTGTTTAGCCCAAAAGTAAGTAGTGACAGCTTCACTAGAGAGAGAGAGAGATTTAACAAGGATACTTGTATGTGCATTAAACTTGGTCTTGTTGCTGCTTTTTTTAGGAACTAGCATGTTTAAAAGGTGGAAATCGTTCTTCTTGTTCTATCTGGATTATTGTATGAGTTTAGCCTTATTTACAGGAGGGAAATCAGTGTTACCAGGTTCCAACTTGCACAGGAGTCCTAAAATGGCTTCTAAGATAGAGCAGTAAGAGGCCTTTGAAATTTGTGTATCAGGTGCCATCTTGTTGCAGGTACTAAACCTCTAAATACTGGAAAGATAGCCCAAATGCCAAAACGATATAATTTATTGCTGGTAGAGTGCTGACGTAGTTGTTCCTTTAAATGGGTGTGGCAAAAATTGAAAAAAATTGTTTATGTACTGATAAGCAGGCTGCTAGCTGAAAGGAAAGGCAGAGTGCTAAAAGCAGACTGCAGCCCATAAATGGCTATTTTTCCGTGTTCCTGTTAGACATGGCTTTTGTAATCTCTCTGCATATTAGGTTTTTCAAAGCAGTTTGTAACATTAGGAGAACACAAATATTCTTCAGCAATGTGGAACTGTAGTAGTCCTCTGACTTGTAATTCAGATGTGCAGGCAGCTCATTGAGGTGGGTTAATTACCCATTCAACAGTCATTTGGCCTGCACTGCTCAACAAAGGAGATTAAATTTGTTTTGAAAGGTCAGCTTGTTGAACTCCATAATAAATGCAGAATGGAATTTGAACATTTTGGTGTACAGGAATCTGTTGAATTCTGACTGACTTCTGTCTCCATCACAGCACACCCATCCATCTTAGCTACGGAGTGCTGTCACTTGAGGTTTTTTTCTTTTCCAAATCACAGTAAGGATCTAGTCACGTAATCTGTGGCTTTCCTCCCCTTTGCATTCCTCTGACTTACTAGGCCACGCTCACCGATGAAAGCAAACTGAAGGATATGAAGCAGTATGCGGAGGTTTGAGGGTTTTTTTATTTAAATATTTTACAATACTGGATAGTTAAAATGTGTCTGTAAGGATTTTCAGTCAGAGAGAAGCTCACTGGCATGAGGACTTTCTTTTTGTGTTTTTCCACTATGCAGAATACTCAGCATAAACAATTGGTGTAATTTTTTAATGTCAAAGAGCTAATCTTTGGAAAACCGTGTTGTAATTCTTGCTTTTGGCTTATTTATCCTATTCCTTATAAGCTTCTTGTGCTGTGTTACCAAAGTGGAAGAATAGCTAAGAATAGAGGAAGTGAGTTTGTTTGTTTCCATTTTCAGTGCAGTGTGCAATTGACAGCATGCATCTGCCATGGGTCAGAGATGGTTGGAGGATGAAGGTGATTCCTTCCTTAAAAATTGGAGAATGGGCAAGAATGAAAGCAAATTTTAAAGTTTGATAGTCATCAGAATTTTTAAGCAGCTGGCCTTATAGCTAACATGATGAAAACAAAGCCATATGGGTTTTTCTTTCCTTGCTTTTTAAAGAATATTGTTTTATAATAATGTTCTCAGGTTTTTACTAAAAATGGCAGTGAGTCTTGGCCTTGTCAGATAAGGGAGATGCTTTGTAAAGGGTGTAACAGGTCAGGTCCCATTTAAGGGGAGTAGAGCTCAGATCCAGTTTTTATTACCTGTGGTACAGAAAGTTTAGTGTAAAGGTTTGATACTTCATACAAATGAAATTATTCTGTTGTCAAAAACACTTTTCCCTTCAGCAGTTATCAGTAGTTATGGTAAATGTAATAAAGTATCTATTACCTTGATGATTGAGTCTTAGAAAGGACTGAACGTCAGAGTTCAGGTCCATGCAAAAGTCAGTGAGAAGCCAGAGTATGTACAAGATGGAGGAAAAAACGTGTCTACAGGTTCCGCCCTTTTATTGAATATCTGCAGGTTAATTTTTTTCTGACTCTTTGTAAGTGATAATGGATTTGCACCTGTGCTTTTACTGACTTCAAGGTATTTTAATAATATATAAATAGATACATATACAAGCATATGGCACTGTGTGTATGAGTAACTTTAATTGTAATAGGATTTTAAAGGAAAATGGAAGGGGTGGAGTGGGGAGAAACTCTAGGAATTAAAAAAACCTCTCTCTACCAGGGGTGGCTTTATTGTAAAGAAGTAGAATATTCCGTATGCAGATAAAATACAGAAACTTATATACGTGAATATAGAGAGATGTGTTAGAATATGTGTAGCATATAGTTAATTTCATATCTGATAATGTATGGAAAGAAATTCAATCAAGATATTTGTACCATATCTGAGTAAAACATTATTCTAAAATTATCCTGTGCCCCGTTAGTTTCACCATTTCTATTCCTCTCTTAATTTAAATTTTATTTGGAATTTGAACAGAATAAAAATGTAGAAGTAACTTATTCTCTGAAAATAAATATCTATGAGTGGACTGATAGCCTATGATTTCAATGTGCTTGACCCTGATCCAGTGTTTTATAAGAGCCTGATAAATGCTGGGACTAGATTAAGTGACTTAATTTTTAATCTGGTTTTCTTTTTACTGACTTTCAAGTATCTTTTATTCAGTGTATTTCAGGTATGAATTCTTAAGACAGTAAGTGGTATTTTGGAGATTGTACGGATAACAGTAATTATTAACCCTAGCTTAATTTTATCGTCAGCAGTAATTCAGATATTGGGAATTCAGAGAAATCCTAGTGCAGTACATGCGGGCTTCAGCACCAAAGTTGGCACATGTTCTTGATCTGGCATTTTAATGCTAACACGGCTGTGGGGCTGCCCAGCAAATTAATTAAAGGGATGTTTTTTGTTTGTTTTGGTTTGCTTATAATGTTTTGCCGTAACGTAATCTTCTTTTCTGGAAGCTTTCTTTAAGATAACTTTCTTTAAGATGACTCTTTTCCTTAAAGTTTGCCTTCAGTACCTGACTAAAGATCAGGCCTTTATTGTAGCAATTGCTTGAAATGTCTTTTAAACACATGGCTAATTCTGATGACTTCCAAAAATACCGCTATATGGTAGGGTGTCATTGAAGTGGATATATGAAAAATATGACAGTAGATACTCAGATCTTCTCTACTAGCCTCTTAGAAAATCTGAGCTAATTATATTTTTATAAATGGTCTTCTAACCGTGTATTTCAGCAATGTTTCACAATGTAGATGAACTATTCTGTATTACTCCTATAATTTTAAGAGAATTTCTGTTCCAAATAAAGCCTGGGAGATGCTTGAAAAATCCAGTTAATGTAACACCATTTATGGGTCAGGTTTTAGAAATACTGTTAAGACAACAGTCTTTTTATGTTCTCGTATTGATGGACCATATAGGAATCTAATGTGACTATGTTAAATTATTTGCCTTGGGAGACCTGGAGGATGCTGGTTTTGATTTAGTTAGATGCAAGGCATTAACTCAGTCTCTGTCTGAGATACTTGGAAGCTTCACTTTTTTTCATCCAGTTGTACTCAGTACCCATTAATGAAATACATTAATGAACCTTCTTATAGGAAGACCCAATTCAGGTCTCACAGGCTGGACTAGGTGATCTCTTGAGGTAACTTCCAAGACAAAATATGGTATAATCCTGTGACTCCAGATGTATATATGCATGTGTGTATGAACTCAGAACTATGAACTAATGGCACATATCTGGATGGTAGGATGGCAGAGATCTTGCTAAATGCTAGTGCAAGCAGTGTAGTTGTGCTGCACTGGTGAAATGGTGGACTTCTGAAGCTATGCAGAGGGCTTGTATCGTCATGCTTGTGCTGGTACTATTGTTACTCATGCTGGATAGATTGAAGTTGGCATGTATATATGCCTGCGCTTGTCATATTTGTTGCTGCTTTTGTCTGTGGTAGCAGATTTAGGGAGTAGAAGAGCCATAAATTCTCTTCCTGACCTGTCCACTTACAGGTGTTACCTTACCAGAGGCAATGATGGAGTTCACGCACTGCCTATTGACACCATCTGCTCTCTAACAGACATGGCTTTCCATATGAACCAATTAAAAAAAAAAAAAAGTGCTGTTATTCATGCTGGCAACTTGCAAAGCTTCTAATCCTTTTTGCTATTCAATGAAATATCTGTGAAAGAATATAGAGTAACAGTTTTGGTGAGGAGTATTAATAGTGTTACTTTCTAATTTCTACCATATTAGAAGTTTAGCTGGCATCTCTACTGCAAAATTTCAGTGATCTACATTGGGGGTGTATATACACACGCTTTTATTTACATAAATCTCCACCCTTCTTTGTACTAGGAGGAAGAGAATAGGTATTGCTGCATATTCTAAATTTGCCTTTGATTAAAAGTAGTCTTCAGTTTTTGTTTGTTTTTATCAGATGTAAAGAAGTACTCTTGTAGAACAACCTTAAAGACAAGGTAATTAAAGAAAGGTAAAAGCAAATACATTTCAAGATGCAGTCTTTGTTCTAAGCCTGTGTTTTAAATAATGTAAGGGTTCTTAGTCTGAAGCCTTTCCAAAAGAAATTATCTCAACATTAGCCCAAGTTGTTCAGAAATACTTGTTTTCGTCCTGGAGCATCCTACATATGCTTGTCAGCCTCGGAAGCTGTAACAGAAGCAGTAAAGCTGACTTTGATTGCGGTAAAGGGGTTTGCTCAGAATAAAGATTCGTTTCCCTTTAGTAATTCCACAGTACTTGTTCATCTCTGAGCTGCCTTTGTTCCACCTCTCTCTCCCCTGGGTGTACACAGTTCTTTGGTGCCATCTTTTCCCTATACTCCAGCACTCCCACGTGATGGCATTAGGAATTGCTGGAAGTTAAAATAGCTTTTAAAGCTGTGATTCACCTGAAGTAGCTTGGGGGAATTGTGAGGCCTGTCTTGTTTTGTTGATGACCAACCGTTAATTGGTTGTATAAGGTTGAGTGGCGTGCATTTCCAATGAGAATCCCAGAGGAATTTTCTACTTAAGGTTTCTCCCCAAGCAAAATCCAAGAGCAGCTCTTTGAGTTCATCAAATGCTTGTAAAGGTTAGATCAGCTGACTGTGTCTGGGATTGGGTCCCTTTTGTTTTACCTACATGGAAGAGTTCAGCAGGTTTCCTATCAAATCCAACTACTAATTAACTTGAATGGGCATCCGAGGCTCTTAAGCATCTCAAAGTGAAGCTGGCATTTCTGAAGATGACTGCTTAGGGGTTAATGGAAAGTTTTGCCAATCCTCTCTCTTCACTCTTTCTGGGGGATTTCTGTTTATGTCAGTGGAGAACTATTGGTTAATCATTCTTATTGGAACTGGGGTCGTAGTTCAGAAACACATCAGTTTGCTAGCTAAGTAACAGTTCTGCAGTTTAACTAGCAGCAGGAGAAGGTTGGGTAGCAGTTGCTGCTGCTTTTGCCATACTTGTTCCCAAAATATTTTTTGAAACAGCTCTAAAAATGAACTTTGAATTCAAATTATTTTTATGGTCTTAATAATAAAATGCCATACACTACTGCATCAACTCCTGCCATCAATGTGTCTGTCTTTGGATAATTTGAAGATTTACCATTCTTTCATCTAACTAAAAACTTTTCAAGCATCTGAGGCCTACAGTCACTTTCTTTCCTTTTCTAATAATATTAATTATCTCAGATTTCAGGTCACAATAGTACTTATCTTTTTTCACTTGCTTTGATTGTGTATTTGCTTATCTTTCAAGTACTTCAGATTTTTCAACAGATAAAAATACACTTTTTTTTGCTTATTTATTTCTCTGAAGGTGTGTTTTGTGTGTTTGCTGTTGTTGTTTTGTGGTGTTTTAATGGAGCAAAGTCGTAAAGGGCTCTTTGTAGACAAAGGAAGAAATTCTTATTCTTTTTGCTGTAATGTGCTACCCAGGAACAACGTGTCCTGTACATATGCAAAATCTAACATCTAGCTACACAGATCAGCATGAACCTGCCATACTACTTCGTGTTCCCTCCTCTTGTGATAGCACAAGTGACAGCTTGGTATATATGAGCAGTGAATTGATTCTGCTGAAAATAAACCTGACAAATCATATGGTTAAATCCTTGGTAATCTGTTTGGATTCATCTCACCATATTGTGGAATAAATTCTGGTCTTGATAGGAGGAACAGAACAATAATAAGGGGCTAGTAAGGAAATGAGATTAGTTCAGTCCAAAAGGATCAAAATAGCAATGGTTTTGTTTTCCCGGTAAAGGTTTTGCATCTGTTTGTAAAAGGACTGATGTAAGGATGTTTTCTGGAGTTTCATGTCGGTATTGAAGTTGTGCAAGGTAATCTGTGCTTGTGTCTGCTTTTGCTAGATGTATTCTTTCATGACAGCTCACTTGTTCTGACCAATGAGCAAGAATTTTAGGGGTATGAGAAAGATCTCAAATTATCTTGGTTTTATGTTTTCAAAAGCTGATTTTTGAGTCAGAGGGCTTTTGGGCAAAGGCTTCTTGTTTGAGGCTTGATCTGTGCAATGAATTGCTCAGTTCTGACAGCATGAGTAAATGAACAGTAGCAAAGTTGTGGTGAAGTGTTAGGGGTCATCTTTCTCAAAATCCTGTTGTATTTTTCAGTAGTGGTAATATATTTAACTTGCTTACTCTGCAAAGCATGGGCATGTTTTGAAGAGGTAAAACAGACACCTTTCTGAAAACTTTCTAACGGTGTTCTGAAGTTTTACGTACTTAAACTGTGGGTCAAATTGTCCATATCCTTCCTAAGTCACTGCTGCGGCTTTTGGGTAAGCAAGATTCTCTAATCAGCTGTGTTATGCTTTGTCTTGAAAGAAAAATGAGAATTTCTTGGGTGTTTGTTTGATTTCCCTCCTGCCTACTTGAACAAAGCTGAGAAGTTTTTAAAAAATCTTTGTATGATATCACTGTTTGCTGATCTTTGAGCAGTTAACCTCCAGGGACTAGATCAGATGTCCTCAGTGGTGCTTTGCTGTCTGATGCTCTGCTCCCCCTTCTAAGGCATGCTTGGGCGCTATCAGCAAGCTCTGATCAGTGCTTCAGTTTCACTTCAGCATTCTTATTCCTTCAAACATCTCTCAGTCCCTTTTGCTCAACTACCTGTCAGCACTTTCAGCAAACCTGAACATGTACACAGCCTTATCAGAAGCTCAGCGTGTTTGTTGGAGGCTGCTGGTGAACACTGGTATTGCGGTCCTCTCACAACGAACTCTGTACTGTGCTATTTGATGTAATGCTTTGTCTGTCCCAGGCTGTTGGCCAGGTAGGAAGCCCAGCCTTTTTTGCCTGAGTAATGATGTTAGTGCTTCTGTGCCAGTAATTGCGTTCCCCAGTCTTCTGAGTTATGCACGGGTAGGATTAATATTAAGGATGGCTCTGTTCTTTCCTTTTAAAGTGTTATGTGGGGAAGTGAAATGAGATTTGTACCTGACTCTCTCCTTGGTGAGAATCATGTACCTTTAATATAATTGTGTAATGTATGTTCTGTAACTAACAGCTGAATTAGAAGTTAGTGCATGGGAGACAAATTTGTCTGATATGATCCTTCTAATAAGAAATCTGGATGATGTGCTTTTTGGGAAGTAATAAATGCTAATAAACTGGAAGTAAATTAAGATAACTCATCTCTTTTTTTTTTCCACTTTTCTTTTTACAGAACCATAGAGCAGACCCAGAAGAGCTATTCACAAAACTGGAACGTATTGGGAAAGGCTCCTTTGGTGAAGTCTTTAAAGGAATTGATAATCGGACGCAGCAAGTGGTTGCTATAAAAATCATAGACCTTGAGGAAGCAGAAGATGAAATAGAAGATATACAGCAAGAGATAACTGTTTTAAGTCAGTGTGATAGTCCTTACGTAACAAAATACTATGGATCATATTTAAAGGTAGTGTATAGTATTGCACAGATATTTGCTGGCAACATGTCACCCAGTTTCAAATGCTGCTAGGAAAAAAAAATCTGAATTTGAAGATATGTTGTCATGCCAACTTTACTTTTTTTAGTGTTTTTGTTTGTTTGTTTAACAGTTCTTTTCACTTTGTTTTGTTTCTTTTGCTACATAGTCTTTGAGGCTAGAATGTGCATAAAATGGCTACATGTCCTGCGGTTAGGGGATTGCCATTGCTGTTGCTTTTGGACCATAGTTTTCTTTCTTCCTCTACAATCTCTAGCACAACTCTGTGGCCTTTCTGGGGAAGGAAAAATACATTCATAGCTATACTAACAAAAACCTTTCTCTGATATGGAAAGAAATCATGCACCTTGTGGAGATGCCTTTGTGATTATGAAATGTAGTAGGCCTGAGACAGTAGAACTAACATCAGCGTTATGTAAC
This sequence comes from Netta rufina, assembly GCF_964035555.1. NCBI lineage: Eukaryota > Metazoa > Chordata > Aves > Anseriformes > Anatidae > Netta > Netta rufina. Next base: position 13,502,779 of record NC_140135.1, read on the forward strand.
TACTTTGTAAAATGGTATATTTGTAAAAATACTAAAAAAAAAAAAAAAAAAAAAAACACACAAAAAAAAAACAAAACACCCACCACAACCCTACAGAAATCCAAAATGTTGAGAAAGTCTTTTCAACTTCTGAAACTGTCCAGGTGTAATCATCTAAAATGTCCCTTAAAGTATCTGCAGTGCATATGCTTTATGTGACTTTAAAACTAAAACCATTCAAAAAAAGCTAAAAGCATTAACCGTAGTTGGTATTTAAATTGTTTGGTGTGGGGGTTGTTTTTTGAGGCTTAGTGTATAATGTTTATTGATCTTATTCCAAAGATACTTCTGATAAGCTGTGTCACACTTGAGTGATACGATAGAATTATTTGCAGAATCTATATAATAGTGTTCTCTGAGTTAGATCCTAAATGTTATCCTCCTGGTTGTTAATCACTTTTACTTTGAGTTATAAAACCCAAATGTTTGCCCTGAAGTACAAACATGTCTTGGAAGTGTTTTTGCTTGGAATCAGTTTTTCTTCAGAATTAAACAGGGATTTCAACAGTTGTAAATGGGGAAATGAAACCTTGACTTGGTTAGTGGGGGGAAGGAGACATTGTTTGAGGGGTAGTGGATGGAGGAAGCTTGGTAAGCCATGAGTTGAACAGGGACAGAAAATCGTTGTTTTATTATTACAGTAACAGGTGCTAAAGGGGTATTCCAGATCTAAATAAGTACCTGTGCTTAACAGTGGTGTCTTTGCTGTTTTTATGCAAGTCTTCCATTTTTTTCCTTTTTCTCAAATACATATATGTAGCTATTTTGTCAGTGCTATAAAACTTTCAACTCTTGGTTAGGGCTTTTTACTTTTAAAAAATTCCTGGCAAATACAGGCGTATATTAATGCTTCATTACTTTCCTCACCACTGTTTGAGTTCTTTCCATTTCTGTTCTAGATGGATAAATTCTGAAAGATTAATGCTGATCTCCTGCTTACTTTTCACACTTCTAATATTTTTGGGGAAGGAAAACTTGAGTGTGAAGTTTAGGGAGGTGTTTGTGGAATTTTGGTTACTCTTCCATTCCTTTAAGAAATTCATTTTAAAAAGTCCACAGGAATGTTTTTCATCCCAGACTAGCATGGTAGGTAATTCTATTGCTTGCTGTTCCCTGCTTAAGTTGTATCTTGGCTCCAAATTTTTCTTAGGTTAGATTTATTCTTGGTTGCTAATACTAGAGCTTTCAACTTGAGATTCCTCAGTGGAAAGAGTGTATTAGCTTTGCTATAAATGTGCAAAGAATCCTTTATGCTGACTTGAATTTTGGTAATAACAGGTATTTTGAGGGTAGTATCTGTCCAATTTTCAGAATTTAATTGCTATACCTTTTAACTTTCTGTTAACTATTATTCTGAGAATGGCTGTCAGCTTAAGTATTCAACTCTGTAGTATTTAATTCTGGATTTAATTTCTACATACACTGCAGACTTCTTCTGGAAACAGAAGTATGTGCAATTTTGTTCCAAATGACTTTATAATTAAAGGTTAAAGAACATTGAGGCTAAATTCTGAAAATGAAGACATCTTATTTCTTAGAAAGCAAAGTCCTAGGCTGTTGAGAGTAATAGCGGTTTGCTATGGATATGACTGGTACCATGATCACATTCAAAGCAGTCAAATAGGTTTGTTGGTGAATACTTGTATTTATATTTATTTATATATATATATATATATATATATATATATATATATAAAAATATATAAATCAGTGAAAATAACTCCTAAAATACTTAAAAGTAGTGGCTAAAAGAGCATTAGTATACACTAAATAGGAGACATTTTCAAAATTTAAAAGATAGTACTCTTTTTCTGTTTGCATCTTTTATTTGCCAGAAACCAAACGGGTTGAGCTCAATTGACCTCTTCTAGATAATGCTTATGGAATAGAAATAGTTCACTGAAATATAATAATTATATATGTAGCTTTCTCTGAAGCTTTAGGAATGGTGTTAGAAATGCTTTTGCAGTTTTGCACTGCTTAAACAGACTTTTCTTGTCTGTACCAAAGCAAACCATCAGTGCACGTGGTCAAATTGCTTTTAGTGCTTCTTAATATATTTTAGTTGAATAATCCCAATCACTTCCTAAATACTGTTTGCAAATTGCTGTTAATGAAACCTACGAGATTTGATGGGTTTTACTTTGAAGAAACTACTCTTGAAACCATGTCTTGACTTCAGATTTTTCTTGTCTGTTCATCCAATTGAACTGTAACTGAAAATCTTCTGTTGTAACTTATTCTTGTTCGTTGACCAATTTTAGGTAAACTTTGAACAAGCAGATTAGTGCCATCAAGGTTTAGTCAGTCTCAACTTTTCTTCTGTAAGATACCGTAGCTGATAATTGAATGTTATTTATGATTAAAACTTGAAATTAGGGATGTTAACTGTGAGGGTTTTCTAATGGCAAGCTTTTCAGATGAGTGATTTTTGCTTTGTATGGTCTATTTTAAGTATTTTGTAGCTTTACAGTTTGTTCAGTCTCCTATGGTTCCTGATGCAGAAGCAGCTTTGTGACTGACAGGAATGGACTTGACCCAGTCTTGGGCCTTGGGACTTGCCAGCAACATGCAGGCTCTTCCAGATGCTCCTCCAGCTAAGCAGAAACTGGAAGTGGGGAGGAAAGAGTGTCTTTATCTTGATTGCTTGACTTAACTCATTTGTAACTTAGTCAGCTAAGCAGATGCCATTAAGATACTCTAATGCTCTGCAGCCTAGCTGCTCTTTAGCTACAGTGTTTTCATCTGACTTCTAAATGTGGTTTTAAAAATATGGACAGTCCCTGAATATTTTTACCTAACAATGTGAAGTTATATATCTGTTATTAGATACTTCAAAAAACTTATCATTGAATAAAGATAGTAAGGTTTACTTTCTGTAGAGCTTCTTGAGATGAATCTGATGCCAGTTTTCCATTATTGTGATGCAAAAAAGGTGCAAAAAAACACCCCACAAAAAACATGTCTTTGTAATTTGGGACATCTGTGTATCTTGAATTTTGGAGCTCAAGTGGGAGTTTCCCACTGATTTAATTTTAGAGTTCTGCTATCGTTCCTATTTTTTTCTTAGTTTTTCTTTGGGTGTTTGGCAAGATCATTAGTATTTTCTAAACATTGGCAGGTGAAGTAAACACTTCTGTAGGTAGAAAAAGGTTTCAACTTTTGCTTAATGCCTTTCACAAATGTGTGTAGCATTGTGCGAGCTTACAGCTGTGCTAATGGAACTTTTTTTAGTAAGATAACTGAAATCCTGATTTATCTGTTTGTAGATGTTCATGTCTGTGTTAGGTAAAGGTCTAAATTCCACTTGTCATCCGGTATTGCATTTTGATTGCATTTAACATCATACCTCAGTAAATGAAACAGAGGTTGTGTTAAGTACCCTTCAAAGTGATAATACAGCAATGTAGCAGTGTAAGATAAGCGAGACTGCTAAAGTGAGTACCTTCTTCAACTCCATGGCTTGCCAAAATGTTGGTATTGCTATCTTATCATGGAAAAAAAAAAAGATTAAAGGTATTAAAGGTTACTGCACTTCTTGTGTGTTTTGGTTATGCCAAATTGTGAAGCTTAATAAAAAAAGCTTGTGCTTTATTTTTTGCTTGATCCCATAGAGAGCAATCTTGTCTTGATGACTGAAATACCATGATTGTTTTCCGTATTTGTGCTGTGTAGCCTTTGGAGTAGGGAATTGAGTATCCGTCCTTGTAACTAGCATAGCTGCCTAGAATTGTTCTTTCCTTTTGCAATTAAACTGAAGTTCCTTAGTTCTTTGGATTTCAGAATGGAAAACTCATACTAGCATCCAGAGACTTCCATCAAAACTGTACAGAAGTTAGTGCAGCAAAGTTTTGAGTCCATCTAAAGATATTGTTTGTTCTACATTGTCTATTTATACTTGGTCAACCTAAAATAGCTAGGAAAAAGGTTGTACATGCTTGGCTAGAAAATATCCACACCCGGTTAGGCTGGATAGTTGCAGTTTCTTTGAGACATTATTTCAGAAACACAGTACTTATTCATTTTCACCTTATGGTGTTTTCAACTAATAGTCAAATCCTCCAAACATGTCTGGTAACCACAATGTTTGCCTTAATCTGGAGTTCCTTGCAGGTCTTCTCAACTGACAAAGTAGGGCTTTATAAAAACTGCTAAAATTAGCCAGCCCTTCCCTGCTGATCTCATAATATTGGAATAGACTCTCATAAATGGCGTGTTTCTTAAATTCAGTATAAATCTAACAGAGTACACTTTGTTAGCATAATTGGATGTGTTACTTTCAGAAACTGCACCTTTATTTGCTTGTTGTATCCTCTAGATTTCTATCACTAGTCAGGAAATAGGGTAGGACAGAGTACAATCTATCAAGAGGCTTTAAAAAGTACTTCTGCTATAAGCTTATGTTCTGCTATAAGGAACTAGTGCTAGTAAATATTTGCTGCTTAAACAGTGTGCATGGTACTTTGTTTCTGCTCTATTTTAGTCATTTTTTTTTAAATACCTGTGGTATTGATTTCAACAAAACGTTTTTACGTTTTAAAGTAGTAGCCCATAGGTTAATATCTGCATTTCTGCTTCTGAGGGAACTGTGGCAAGTAGCAGATCCCAGTTTTGAAACATACACTCTGTAGATCTCATAACAAGTCTTTCTGGTTTTTTACTTACATGAATTAACTGCTTCTTGCAATTGCAGACTAAGGATGAACTCAGTACCTATAAAATCGTTAGAAGAATGTCAAATCTAGTACTGTAGCTGAGACAGCTCAACAAAGAAAGCACAGCAACTCACAGGAGTGAAGATTCAAATAGTACATAGTGAAGGAATATGTGAACTCTGCAGTGTTACTAGCAATTTAAAAACAAACTATAAGTTAGGTTACTTAAGTCATACCCTTTATCTAATTGTATTGTTCTTATCAACCTTTTTTAGTGGTTGATTTAGAATGTCTGGTCTAATAACCTAGGAAATATGAATGTTTTTGTAGGCTTCCAGGTCTAACAGTGAAGTTTCCCCTGGTTGGTGCTCACGGTGCTGCTTATTATCTCAAAATTGGAGCTGCCTATCTGATAGCAGGCATGTTTCATGATAGATAGAAGAGCTGTGAATTTTCATGTATTTATTTTTTCCCACAACTTAAGTTGGAACTTGTAGACGTGATAGATCTGCACTTGCACAACTAATGTGGATGGAGGGACAGCTAGCATCTATGTCCATTTAGTCTTTAAATTTCTGTTGTCTGAAGAGAGGTTTATGTTCTCTCACTTGCCTAAAAGCAGTTCTAAGTTCTGAGTATTTTCCTCAGATGAGAATTGTAGTGATGTTACAAGTTTTTTGTTAAAATGTTATTGATTCTGTACAGCAAATAGCTGGAAGTAATAATTTCAGTGCAAAGATAGATTGTAGTTCTTGCAGAAGACTTAGATTAAAACGCTGGCTTTAAACTTAAACCCCCCACCAGAATCTTTTTTTTCTCTTTAATTCCGTTTCTTTAGGTGGAATGGATCAGCTTAGAGGAAAGCGATTTGGGGGGAGGAGGAAGGTGGTGACGTATATCTCTTTTGTTGTTGTTTTTGCTCTTATATGGAAGTCAAACTTTAATTGATATGTAGGCATCTTGCACGGGAGCTATGTGATCATTCTGCAGGAAGTAATTAGATGCATCTTAATCATTAATGGGTTTCTGTATTTGTATTCTCCTAACAGTATACTGGTAGTCCATTGAAGGACTTTTTTTATGGCACCCTTGGACTTCTAACAGCTCATGCATTCTTTTACAGGGCACAAAACTATGGATAATAATGGAATACTTGGGTGGAGGGTCAGCTTTGGATCTTGTAAGTATATAATATTTGCATTATAAGTATGAATAAAACCTACGTAATTGTGTTTTCGTATCACTTAATTCAATCAAGTCCCTGGAGGCTGTTAATGTTGCATCACTGCTACGTTATAGTGCTCCAAAAATTGTTGATTTGCATGGTAGTTCTGTTACATGTTGGTACATTGAGTTGGTGTTATTTTTGTTTGTTTGTTTTACTGTTTGTCTCTAAGCATTAGGAAACTCTTGTTCGTAGTCAAATGGAAGACAAATTGTGGTGTTTTTCTTTTTAGTATGAGAAGTACTGTTTGCCCCATACAGGGTGTAGGAGGGTGGGTGACTTGTCTTGAGTGAGGAGTTTTTGTGTTTGTTTTGTTTTGGCGGTGTCCAGTCCCGCCCCCCCCCCCCCCCCCTCCAGATCAGAGTGTATTCATTACAGTTGCATACAAAATGTTTCCATTAGGATCAGGTCTCAGGAATTAATGTTGTGTGTGCCTACAGAGTATAATTAACACCTAACCAATTAAAATTAATTTTTCCATTTTCTGTTAAACATGAAAGTACCTTTTATTTAAGATTGTGTAGCATTCACAAAGGATGTAACTTAGATAGAACAAGCGCACAGTCCACTTCACGTGGATGTGGTTTCCCCATACTTTCGGTATTGCTCCGCCTCAACTGTAAAACTTCAAGACCCACCCTTTCCTGCAAGATAATATAACTCAGTCTTTGTGTGATTCTGAAGGAAAAATATCATGTCTTCAGTATTACAACATGGTGTTAATTATATAGTTGCTACCGGTTCTCCTTTCTGCAAAGGTTTAAGTCTATGCTTAACTTCACAGATCTATTTAAACTTCATGAAATTACATCACATCAGCTCAAGTCTAGGAATGCAAAAACATAGTAATTATGTATAGTGTATAGTACTTTGTAGCTTTGGAACTTAGTCTTTTTGAGAGCAAGACTGTGAGATAATTCTTTAACATTTTCACATAATTTATAGTCTTTCGTGGATTGTCAGGAAATAATAAAGTTGTTTTTTTTTAGTATTGTTCAGTGGTTTCACTTGTTCTTTTGGAGGATAAAACCTTAATTTTTAGCTTCTTTCACTTTGCTTCAATTTTTCATGATGTTATAGTTTTCTATTTCACTATAGTTTTTTGTGGGTTTTTGATTCTTGGTTTTATAGTAGAATCACACACCTTAATACTTCTGTTTTATTTACATAGCTTTCCCATGTGCAGAACTTACAAGCAGCTTTATAGTAGTGCATTATGTTCTCCTTGCAAAGGCAAGCATGGAATCAAAAATATTGGAACAAGGAAAAAAGAAGTATTGTTAACTTTAAAAACAGCATTCAATAGACATTTATTTTGAAATAAACTGTTTTTCTTCATACACATTTTAAAATGCAAAATTCAGTCCACTGTGTTTGATGGAAAACTCAAACTTCTTAGTAAGTTCTAGCTTTTCATGTGTGTTGCATGCTTAGGGGACTATACTGTATATTAAAAAAAAAAAAAAAGTAGCAGTGCTTTGCATGTATTATCAGTAGAGGAGCTGTGAAGATGATTGTTCTAATGGCACCTATTTGTGATAGAATATTGAGTTACTTAATTGAATCTTCATTTTATGAATTCTTTTAGCTCTTTACATTAAAAATGTTTCAAGTTAATATTTAATTAAATCAATAAGAAGGCAGAAATTAGATGTAAGAATAAAACTATTTTACTGTGTCTTTTCTCTAAAGCTGCGTGCTGGCCCATTTGATGAGTTCCAGATCGCTACCATGCTAAAGGAAATCTTGAAAGGTCTTGACTACCTACATTCAGAGAAAAAAATTCACAGGGATATAAAAGGTGCATTTAAAATGTAACTTTGTTAAAGCCCTTAAAAATCATGGGAGCAGCATTCTAAATTAGATGTTATATTATTTCCATTTGGCAGCTGCCAATGTCTTGTTATCAGAGCAAGGTGATGTTAAGCTTGCTGATTTTGGAGTTGCTGGGCAGCTGACAGACACGCAAATTAAGAGGAATACCTTTGTTGGAACTCCATTTTGGATGGCCCCTGAAGTTATTCAGCAGTCAGCGTATGATTCAAAAGTAAGTATGAGAGTAGAATATATTTTCTTTGTGTCTGCAGATCTAACAGAAAGCATTTTTTTGTCTTTTTCTAGCTTTATCAATACTGAAAAAAGTTTATTTCAGATTACATGATTTTAAGTAACAAAAGAACAATTAAATTGTTATTACAGTTTATAAACTGTATAAATAAACTGGATGTCACTGTACTGCCATACAAGATCCATGAAAACTCAGCAAGTAAACTTGATGCTTTCCTGTTAACATTCTGTTAGAGAAACTCCCTGGATACTTTGTGTTGTGGGTTTATTTTTGTTTAATTTAAATTCAGTGTTTCCCACTTTATTCAAGTAGTAATAAAGCTTTCATATCAGAATACTACCAGAATTTATCACCTTATTTTAAACCTAAGATCAGGGCTGAAATTTTACTCTATTCTCACTCTTTTATATGACATGAATCTTACCATTTGAACTTAATTTCTTAAGATGCAGGTATTTAAGTTGGTCTCTAGGCTTCCTCTTACTGTCAAAGGAGAAGGAATTGGATGGGTTGCCTGCCCTTCCATTATCTACAGAAGGGTGACTTGTGTGAGACAAAGTTTAGCTTTACTATTCATCTGTGTTTTGTCAGTATACGTTGGACTTTTAATCCGTGATTGCATTTCTACAACTTGCTGTCAGGTATTTCCGATGACCTGTGTACTTCCGAAGATTTCAGCTAATTGTAGACAAATTGGAAGGGAGAGTTTCTCGGTGTGAACAAACAGTAGGAAAGCAGACACTATACCCCCGCCATGTTTTCTGCGGGTTTGGAGCTGCTGCTAAAAATCACTATAAGGAAGGAAAGTGAAGTTTGAAGAAATTTTGTACATGGAAGGGCTTCTTGCTGATAATAAGGAGCATATACATTCACTTGTAATTTTCATGTGTAGAGTTCCAGTGGTACAGCTGTAATACTCTTTCCATGGCTTTTTGGGAAAGTACTCTAGCTTGTTTTTAAAATGCATGTTACCCTGTCCAAGTGAAAATAATTCCTCTTCGGTTTGCCCTGTGGGTAAATCAGCTGTACCACCCCTTCATTTACATTCTGCCAGCAACCTAATCTCCTGTGTTCTGTATCTCCTCACTATTGTTGCGAGAGCAATGCCCTTTCTCCTTTCTTTCTTAGCCAGAAGTCTAGAAGTATGAAAGAGGCAAGCCTTTGGGTAGGACAGATGAAAAGGTTTTGGACAGGATACACTGATTTCTAGTCTAATACTGAAAAGTATTTTGGCATCTGGACTGATTTTTAACTTCTCTGTTCCCCTCTTCAAAATAGTAGAAAATGAAATAAATTAGTACACTTTTATAGCAATAGAGACTTAAAAGCCCCATCTCTTTCAAAATGTTTTGTTCCAGTTATGAGCTAGCTTATTTTTTCAATGTTAAATTACAGATATTTTAGTTCTTCTTATGAATAGGAAAGGAGTATTGGAGAGATGCAACTTGTAACCCTTCTTTACTATATGGGCAGCTTTAGATTATGACTATTTGCCAAGTGTAGTCCATCATTCCCATTTTTAATGAGAAACACCTATAGTGACTTGAATGGCTCTTGCAACTAATCTAAAAAGATGCAAATGATGTATATTTCACTTCGGAGAATCTCCAGGTTGGAAGATTGCATAGTTCATAAGACAAAAATAAAATTTGTCTCTGTATCAATAATGCTTATTTCTAGGTAAAAATAGTATCAATTATTTAGAAACTTTTGCTCCCAACTTGGTGTCTCAGATCTAACCAGAGTTGTTGATCATTTTCCAGCTAACTTCATAAAGCTGTTAGGAAAGAAATAGACAGTGCAACAATACTGATTTTGTATACATTGGTCAAAGTTATTCAAGACTGATGAAATCACTTAGGTCTTTGGAAATTATAGCCTTTGAGTATTAAAAAAGAATCTTTATGCATTTTGTACTGAGACCAAAGTTAACTTTATTATATAAATGCAGATTTCAGTTACTAAATACTTTGTTGTGATATCATTTAACTTTATATTATAAGTAACTTTTTCCCTTCTCAGGCTGACATCTGGTCATTGGGAATCACTGCTATTGAACTAGCCAAAGGGGAGCCACCCAACTCCGATATGCATCCAATGAGAGTTCTGTTTCTCATTCCAAAAAACAATCCTCCAACTTTGTTAGGAGAATTCAGTAAACCTTTTAAAGAATTCATCGATGCGTGTCTGAATAAGGATCCAACATTTGTGAGTAGATAAGTGTTTGTGTGTAGAGATCTATAATTATATTTTGTAATACATGTTTGTGAAGTATTCTGCTGGTACGGTACATCGTAGTTAATTGAAATAATTTTGGAGACTATACTTTTGACTGTAAATATTAATGGTACTTCTTAACAACTATCTCTTCACCCCAGCCTGTTGTGTTTAAAATAATGAAGGGGGGAGGAGGGGGTACAGAAGAAATGATGATGGCAGAGGCAACTTCCTACAATGCATGTGAACATAGGATAAGGTCAGAAGAGAAGCTTTGAAAGAGGAGAGAATCCTAAATCTCTTCCCTAGCAGAACTTTTGCTGTCTGCTTGAATTCTGCTTACAAGGAAATGTTGCAGTGGAGAAATTTGATTAGTCATTTTCCTGGGTGTGTACTTTCTAGCATAGAAGGGTAAGCAATAGTCTGTGTGTGACTTGATCGTATTTTTAGAGTGCTTGTAAATGTGGATTACTGGCTTCTCTCAACTTCCTGTTTCTACTAATTTCCTGATGCTGTATGAGCTAAGTCAGTTGTCATACTAAATCTCCCCTACTAACATTTAAAGTCACAAAATGTTAGCATAACATTAAATACTTAAGTGTTTCTTATAGCGCCCTACAGCAAAAGAACTTCTGAAGCACAAATTCATTATGAAAAATGCCAAGAAGACTTCATACCTGACAGAACTAATTGATAGGTTTAAGAGATGGAAAGCAGAGGGACATAGTAGCGATGAAACTGATTCCGATGGTTCTGATTCGTAAGTTAATTTTCACAATTTAGTCTCTATCTGACTTTTTCTGTTTTGCATTGGCTTCTTTCAAGGAAATCCTCTGTTTGAAACTGAAGACTAATGTATAAGTCAAGCTATGCACTCATTCGCTTTCAATTTTTTTAAATCTAAACTCAGTTTCAGTGCTGTTTAAGTGCTGTGTATTTCCTAGTTTGGGGCTAGTGGTTATACCAAAAACAATGAATTATAATCAGAAATACCACAGAGCAAGGCTGAGGTGTACAAAGAGGTTTGCACAATGTGGGTGGAACAACATACCTTCTGTAAGTGTCTTGCCTTTCTGGACATCAGATAACTGTTTTAAATGGGATGTCATAGGAGAAGGTAAGCTTTACAAGTAGGCATCCTCTGTTTGCTTTGTATTTCAAGTTGGTCTCTGAAGTTGTTTTTCTGAAGTTCAGTTAACATTTCAACACATGCTTTTTTCCCTTGTTTTAAGGCATACAGAAATAATCCATATAGATTTGCTATGTATTTGGGTTACCTGTGGTTGCTTAGCATTATGCTGCGGCTAGTATTATGTACATCATATCCTTTTTCTTAGGGAGTCAAGTAACAAAGAAAACAACTCTCATCCTGAGTGGAGCTTTACTACAGTTCGAAAGAAACCAGATGCAAAAAAGCTGCAGAATGGGACGGTATGTAGTCTAACGAGTTCTTCTTTAAGTGATAGTTTTGAAGCCATTGTAAGGTAGTGTTTAAACTTGTAATTATTCGGTTTTCTTAAGAATTGACTACTTTTTTGTAGTCCAACAGATAATGCTTGTTAATGACATTTCCTATGCCTGTGTCAGCCTTAATTGCAAAAGATACCACATTCTAATAGAACAGTATCTGTTCAAAGATATGTGAATTTTAAACTGTTATATAATATTAGAGAAGAGAAATTGGAGCGTGACAATGTGGCATATGTCATCAGGCATCTATTTCTGTATTTCCTAACGTTTGTTGACGTACTGTACCTTCATTGTTTTGTGATATGTTACAAGGACTGTGTTGAATTCAGCTGAACTTTCAAAATCATGTAAGCTGCATTTAACACAGCATACGTATGGTATAGGAATATACTGATATCCTGATTTGTTAATTTTTAGGATCAAGATCTTGTTAAAACCCTGAGTTGTTTAACTATGATAATCACCCCTGTGTTTGCTGAGGTAAGTTTTACCTTCAAAGAAATTTTTAAGTTATTGCCCAAGCACCTGATGAATTCTGTAAGCTTTATCTGCTTTGGTTTGCTACTCAGCTCAAACAGCAGGACACAAATAATGCTAGCAGAAAGAAAGCAATTGAGGAACTTGAGAAAAGCATCAATATGGCAGAAGCAACATGTCCAGGGATCACAGATAAGATGGTGAAGAAACTTATGGAGAAATTTCAGAAGTAAGTGAAGAAAGTTTTGCATGCATTTAAAAAAATATGTGTGTGTGTGTTTTTATGGGCGGGGGAGAAATACTTCCATTAAGGAAAAGCTAGTTGATATTCAAGCATTTCATATGCTAGGGAAGTTTGAATACAGTATTTTGATCCGTTAGATCTGTTATATTTAGGGCTCTACATTCTTAGCTTCAGTAGTTACATGTAACATGTCTGGTTATTGAAAGAAAAACTAATGCTAACAATAACTTTTTTTCTGCTTGGTCTTTACACTCTGGAATTTTACTGTAGTTGTTACATTTTGCTTCCTTTAATTTAACCTGCAGTTTTATCTTAACCATATTTATAGCAAGGAAGGGGAGCAGGAGAATCCTTACTAGTTTAATGATGCATAGATAGTTACTTGCTGTCTGCCAAGATGAGACACAGTAATTAACAAAAAACTTATTTTTTTTTTATCTGTAGATTTTCTGTTAATGACTCATCCTAAGAAACTTCACATAAGTGACTGCTGTTTCATATGGACCCAGTGAAACCCACCAAAACTACTTCAAGCTTGGCAGTGCTTAGCTCATGAGCTCCTTGTGCCTTTTGGATCTTTGCAACATATTGATGGTGATTTGAGGATTTGAAAGAACCTACTCAACTATTTTGTGGCAGTGCACATGGTTTTATATTTTCAGGAAATTATTTTGTAAAGAACAACTTTTAATATTGTAGTTTCACCAGTTTAATCTGATAAATGTTGAGGTGCAGTTTTGCTTTTAGAAATAACCATTACTTTAGTTGATAGAAAGTGCAAGTACAGTATGTTTTGATGCTATTTTGTTCCTGTACACAGGGATGTACAGGTCTTTTGTATTCATGAGTTAAACTTTTGTAAATCACTAACAAGCTTCAGAGAAAATAGCTTTTTCACAAGCATATTCAAAACATGTATTGTAGTGGCAAGGGTATTGCTGTAGCACCTGCTTCAACCAGCATATAGTTATCGTGCCCTGAAGAATAAACCTGCAACAGTATCTATTATAATTCTAAATTGGTACAGTATTTTAGGCAGCTCTATGATTAAATATATTTGAGAGCAATATGTCAATAGTTTGCAGGTGATATGTAGCAACAGGTATATCCTGATGTACAGTATATGTATTACCTTTTAGAACAAGTAGTAATTCAATCTTATATCATCATGGTAGGAAAATTAAAGCAATACAGTTGAGGGGGTGGGGCTTTTGGCAATAATGGACAAAAACTGAAGTCCAATTTTATTTAATTTAATTTTTTTCCTCTGAGTATACATACCTGGGTGGAAGGGAGCCAGAGAAGCCGAGCGTCGCATGATACATACCTCACAAGCAGGTATAAGTGTAACACCAGCGTTCTTTGTGGTGGTGTTGTTTCTCCTGTAAGATATTTATACACATTTTTGTTCTTAAATACATTAAATACAGTACATCAACATAATTTGTTTATAATTTTCTGAAAGTGTATTTTAAATATGTATTTACCAGTTAATATGCAAATAACTGAGTTATAGATATTCTTTCACAAAAAGGTAGTACTGTGCAGTATGGAGTGATTTTTTTCATAAAAAGTAGGTAAGATTATAAAGTTGCTTTCAGTTATATATTTATGGTACTGCTAACTGGGTAATCTCTTCTGGTTTTTTATTATTTTTTTTGTTATTGTTTTTCTTTCTTTTTCAACCCAGTATGTATATTATGCTGAAATTTTGAACTGGGATTTTTTTTCAGTACTTAGCTGTGGAACTGTTGGTGTAAATTTATTTTTGATAAAGGTTGGGTGTGTTTATTTTATGGTTCAGACCTGCACATTTTGTTTTTGCACAAAAGTCATTTTAAAAAATCTGAAATATATCTGCCAAATATTAAAAAAGTAATGGTGTGCAAGTAAATACTGCATTTTTAGTCAAATGTTGCCATTACATCGTTTTTATATAAAGGACACTTGTGAGAGATGGTGGTTAGATATGCCAAGGACAATTATTTTCAATGGTGCCTACACTGTAAAAAATTTAAAAAAGGAAAAAAAAAGAATAACTTTGTTTTAATTTTAAAGAAGTGTTTCTGTTTAAAACTTTCATCTGCTATATAACTGAAATTCAATTAGAATTTATATCTGAGAAAAAGTCTGGAAATAGTTTTTGAAAACAATAATGTTATGGATTAAATAAATATTTTTATAAATGTAAAAGCAGCAAAAGTTGTAAATACAGTTGATCTGAAGCTTTACAAAATAACTGCATCACAGAAACAAATTGTAGTGCTTCTCTAGCTTCTGTAGTTGTTAGTCTTGTAAATCTGTTTATAGATGAAGCTTATTTCAATGTTTTGGGGGGTTTTAAATGGTTTAAAAATAAATATTTAAGTTCTGTAAACTTTCATGAGCTCTTTCTGTTGTGCATTTTATTCTGGATTTTAATAAATGTGCAGAGGCGTGGATATACCTCCTATCTTGTCTTATGGTTTAGCAAAGGTGTTCCTTACACAGTTGTTTTGAAAAGGTTTTGGGTCACTCTCCCCCACCCCCCATGCTGTTCTTGTCTGGAAGATACCTACCAGCTGCTATGCAACAGGGAGTGCTAGAGAGACAGAGCAACTCCAGGATTCAGTTTTGGTTTCAGTCCCATAGAGGAGTGTTCAGGATCTGTGTGCTCAAATGAATGTTCATGGCCTGTGACAACGTAGTGTGACCTAATATCTCTGTGGGCTTAATTGTGAATTTGGCATTGTAAAATGAAGGTACAAAAAGGCCAGGGCCACAGTTACCTCAGCTTTTACTTCACCAGTCTCATCCTAAATCTCATTGCAAAGACCTCCATATTCATTTCTCAGAATTAAAATCATGTTTTCTCCTGTATGTCACTTCCCTTAAGGTGTGTTGTTTTTTTTTATGAGACCAAGGGGAGAGGTGATAAGAATTTCTCCTGAATTTTGTAATTAGTGGTAATACCCTGTTGACACAGTCTTTAATCTATGCAACTCCATATCCTGTTCTGGGTAGCAAGGGTTAGTGAATTAATTAATCTGTCCTATTTATGTGGTAAGACTGTAGCATGTTACTGAACTATGGTATCTCTTCCTGTGAAATGGGTGGGTCATATGCCTACCTCACTGGACAGTATTGGGAAAAAGTCATCCATATATGCATAAAACAGCTTCATTCTCTTGTAAGAACAGTCCATTTAAAGACTACTTTATTGTACTGCACATGGAATTCTTGCACCTAAGGTCTCTGTGCATTGTACGACTGTAACTCTTAAAAATGGACGTCTGTATTACTGGTTTCCAGAGAACAGTGTCTTTTTCCCCATGACTTGTTAGATATTGATGAACTGTGTAACTTAATCAGCAGTATTCTGTTGCTGGCAGATAGATAATGGGAAGAGATATCAAGATATTCATTTAGGAATCATCTTCTTGTGTGTTTGGTTTGTTAGGTTTCCCACAGTAGATGGAGAAGAATTGATACTGAAGTAGTCTTATCAAAGTAGTCTGAATCACAGAGTAGAGAAATATGTTTGTTCATGGGTAGATGAGTCCTTTATCAATGTAATCATTCTTAAAACCCCTGGTCTCTTAATTCCTCTAGCACACTTCTGTACAGTAAGCTTTGTAGTATTGTAAAAACCTGTTCTTGCATTCAATTGAATGTCTATAGTTGAATAGGAAAGTACATAGATTCTTGATGTGTTTGCACAAGGCTTAGCAATTGTTAAAGGTCTCATTTTTATAACACTGTTTTATGACTTAACACTGGAATAAAATTATTTTATTCTTTACAAAGTTTTAATGGTATGTATGTTGGCTTGCCTTATTTCACATCTTTCCAATAAATGAAGTTACACTTTAGTATAGAAATTAGTTAAATTTGCTGGAATCTTAGACCTCCTCCAAACTAATGTTCTTCATATACTGTGTACATTTTGATGCTTTTTTAACTTAATGCATACACCTATATGTTAAAAAAAAAAAAAAAAAAAAAAAAAAACCCTGAATATCTTGCATGTAAATCTCAAGATTAGCTTTATCTGTAAGTGATGTATTTTATGACCCCCAGCTACATCAGTCCAAATGCATTGAGTAGCTTAATATTTTGATGCTATAATGCTTCTGTGCCCCCACCCAATTAATACTGCTTGCTTGCTTAAGGGATATGTTTGCATTTTCCCAGGTACTGATATGTCTTTTATCAGCAGCAGTCCCTGTCATCTCTCTATCCTCGGTATTTTTTGTTCATTTGTTTTACTAGTGAAACACACTCAATATTCTTTCCTCTTCTTGGTGAACAGGGCTGAGAAGGGACTATACAGGTACCACAGGGAAGGACTGATGCAAAGGTTATTTTGGTTGTTCCTTTGCATGTGTGCCACTGCTTACTGAGATTGTTCCTTTATTTTAGTCAGTCCCAGCAAAGCTGGCTTATGTAATGATTTTAGCTTAATTTCTGTCACTTACTCAGGACTGCTTTGTTCCTCTGCTATTGTTGACCATTATGTATGATGTGCTAAGTCACAGTGTACATGCTGTGCCCCAGTACTCCCTAGTCAATGGAAAAATCCAAAAATAGTTCCCAAGTCCTTGTTTCTCCATCTTATTGCAGTGTCCCCAGCAGTCTCAAATGCCAGAGCTAGGACCTCCTGGAGTTTTGTGCAGTGTAGTTTTCACGTTGATCCCCCCCAGTAAGGCTGTTTTTCTGTTCTGGGCTATGCTCAAGGTAAAGCTGACCTGGGCCAGCCTTCCATGTCTCTACATGATTTCAGGACCTAACTGATTGTAGGTTTGCCTGCGTGCTTAAGGTATAATAACCCTTTAAGGGATGTTCTCTGGGGACTACATGTAAATTTTGTAGTTGAATCACTACAGCTATTTTTTTCCCCTTACCACACCATGCATGTAGATTGCCATACTTAAATGCTGCATTGAGTGGCAGTTTTTGCTGTTTCCAAGATGCAGAGCATGGAGAAAGTAAACTTTCTATTTATGCAGAGTTTGTTTTTCTTTTTTTTTTTCTTTTTTTTTTTTTTTTCCTTCACCAGAATGTGTGCCAGTCCCAGAGCAGCATGTGGGGTCCAGGTAGTTCATAGCTTCTTCATCCCAGAATAACCTGGAGCAAAAGCAAACAGTGTGCTCTCTTGTTGATCTAACACATTTCTTTGGGCAGCTGACCAAGAATGTGGTTGTTTTCAGCAGCATTCAGTGAGTCTCAGCTGCCTCTAAGACAATGAACACACACAGGGAAAGCAGCCTGGCAGCTCTATGGAGCAATGAGGGCTGCCTGGGGGCTGTGAGCTGTAGGGGAAGGTGGGCTGAAGTGCAGATTGCCTTAGCTGCAGCAGCTTGGGCCCCATCCAAAAGGAGGAAACGAAAACTCTAATGTGAACAACTGTTTTTTTTTATTATTTTATTATTTTATTATTTTATTGTCCAGCTTCTAAAACAAAAGACAGCAATGCACAGTGAGGCAGTAACCACGAACCTAGTTCTTTTCACACTTATTTTCCATCTCTGCCCCAGCTTCCTTGTTCCTGAAATCCCTTCAACTGCTTTCCCCTGTTTTCTCAAGCATATGTATTATGGGGCTGTTCCTCTCCTTATAGTCATGTCCTGCAGTTTTACAGAGTTGTTCTTAAAGAAAAATAATAACTTCTCTTAACATCTTACAGAAGTAACATCATTCTCCTGTTTTCAGAGTAGATTTCCTGTGTTTTTAGGGTAATAAGTTCTTTGTTATGAAAACATGTCTAGGAAGTATCTGTACCTTTTTCAATGCACAAAAAACTAATCTCCCTCCTCCTGCCCTATGGATAGTGAGAAGCTCCCTCTCCCGCTCTTCTATAACTAGAAATGGCCCTCGTAAAAATAACATTGCATTCATGTAGCAAACAGGAACGTTTAGAAGCACCATGGTTACAGCAGCCTTCCTAATGCCAAAAGGGTAAGCACCAGCTGCCTCTCTTTCCTGCCCTCCTCCTGAGAGCTTTTTCCCCATGCTGCTTGGTGGAGGCCTGATTTGGGGGAGCAAGACCATCCTCTGCGTGCCTCACTCCCCCCTGATTTAAGCAGGACACTGAGGTGCCTGGGCTGTGGAGCTGCTGACAGAAAATAACAGCTACTAGGCCTAAGAAGAGTGGAGCTATACATCATCATTCATTAACCCACTTACTACAGCTCAGAGTGGGATGCTGTTTAATGATTTACGAGAGCTGCTATGATATTTCCTGGGCAGGATAATGCCCTAACGTGGCCAGGGACAAGACGGGGCTGCTCGCTTCATACATGGCTCCAAGCATCACAAGGAGCACCCCATGCGTGGCATCCTGTCCTGAGCACTGGGTGTTCCTGCAGCGTTGGCACAGCTCCAAGAGCAGACATCTCTGCTCAGCTTCCCCTGGCCATCCTGCTCCTCTCCCACTTGGCCTCAAACATTCCTCCCACCAGCAGGCTTCCCTGGAGTTGTGATAAACTAATGTTTAAGATCTCCCATAAAATGTCTTTTTTTTTTTCCCTTTTCTTTTCTTCCACCTCACTGATGAAGACTTAAGTGTCTGAGCTCTGACTGTGGCCTGCTTGGACTGCACGCAGTGTCTATGCAGGACTTAAGCGAGAGCCCCTGCCCATCTGGCTAAAGCTGGACCCCTGCATGTGAAAAGCCTGGCGGCAGAGATGCACCAGTTTCAGGTTATGATGCAGGAGATGGGTACCTCAGAACATTCCCCAGCTGTCCCTTAACACTTCCTCTACAGCTAAAAGCACTCACACAACATGAGCCCATCACAACGTTTCACAAGCAGTAAGCAGCCCTGTAAGCAGGACAGGGACCATTCTCTGGGTCTGGATCAGTCCTGGCCACCTGTGGCTCCTTTCAGCCGGTGTGAGGCACCTAAGTGAAATACCTGGAAGTCCTCTCTTCAGCAGCACCGGTCGCAAAGGACACCTCTTCATCCTCCTCTTCCAGCTGGAGACTGCCAGAGGACAGCCGCACCCGAGCCATGGGAGAGCGCAGCACCCGGCCGTACAGGGAGCAGTATTCAGCTGCCAGGAGGTCGGAGTCGGAGTCGCTGGACTCAGTGCTGCTGCCCACGTAGCGCTCAGCAGGGTGCCGCAGCCGTGGGGCGAGCCCTTGCTGGGCCAGAGCGTGCCGTAGGATTCCTGCCTTGCGGCTGCTCAGGGCAGGCCGTGGGCCCAGGGGCCTGAACTCCGAGCCATAGGGGAAGCGGATGGTTTTCATGTCCGACTGGCTCCAGGAACGTTTGGGAGGCTGCTCTTGAAGGCCGTAATCAAAGGAGCGAGCCAGCGGCCTGCTCCCCCCTTCTGGGGCTGCACTGCTGCCCGCAGCCCTGTGCAAAGCCTCGTGCTGGAATTCCCCTGTCCAGGCAGTGCTTGGGCTCCACTTGGGTGTTTTTGTGGCCGTGGGGACAGATCCACCAGCTGCTCCTGCCACATCCTGGCTGGGTGTTTGCATGTGGCACAGGGGCTGTGGTGGCCTGTCTACGTAAAAAAGGACCTGCGGGGCCGGGGGGACCAGTGGCTGGGGGCACGGCACGTCCATGTACACCAGCGGCCTCGTGCTGACCTCCCGCATGTTGCCCACCGAGGTGCTCTTACTGTTCCCAGCAAACTTGTGGTGGGGCCGAAAGGACGTCAAGGGGTTCCTGGAGCCGAAGAGGTCGGCGGGCTCCCACGCCCGCTCCAGCTCCAGCTCGGCGTAGAGCAGGGGGAAGGCAGAGCTGCTCTTGGAGTGGGGCAGGAAGACGGGGGCTGCTTCAGGCTTGGAGCGCTCCAGCTCGGCAGTGAATGTCACCTCCGTGGTGGAGCTGCAGCAGCGGCTGTCCAGCGTGGGCTCTGAGGTGTGCACCCCGTTGGCAGTGCGGAAGGAGCCCCGGCTGCCGTAGGCCAGGCGCAGCTCTTCCACCTGGCGGAAAAAAAAAGGGTGTGTGGGCATCCTGCTCAGCCCCAAGGTGGGCAGGGGGAGCAGAGCAGGGCCAGCAGCAGGATGAAGAGCCAGGATTCTGGCTGCCTCTTGTGCACACTGCGGGGACATACCTGCTTGGACACATCTGTCAGGAGGTCCGGGGAAGAGCGGCACTGCCTCTCATCGTAGCGGGATGCATGGTGCTTCCTGCAAGGCCGAGTGCATTAGTGGATGCAGGGCCAGGATGCCCCCCATACACACCTCAGTACCACCCCCCTCCCTGCCCTCGGTACCTCTCAAAGGGCAGGCTCTTCATCTTCGCCTTCCTCCCGTGCTCCAGCAGCTGTCTCTGTGTCCTCCCACTGCAGCGGTAAGGAGGGAAAGGTGTGAGCAGCACTATCAGCCCAGCCCCTCACCTGGGGGAGGTGAGGGGACACAGCAGGACTGGGTGGCAACAGCAGGACCCGGGAAGCAGCTGTCAGGCATCAGCCTCTTGCACCCAGCCAGGACAGATGTAAAGGGGAGGGTTAGAGCCTCTGCACACCAGGGTTTTTGCTCTGGGACTTTACCTGTAGCGGAAACTCGAGCCCTTGCTGCACAGAAGGGCTTTGGGCTTTGACTTGGGCTCTTCAGACAACCGGAAAAATGCATGGTACTCCACACACGTCTTCCAGAAAGCCTTGCAGGCATCCCTGCTCGCCATGGTGAACTCCAGCGTGTCCTTGCACAGTGCCTGTGTGGCCAGGGACAAGCACGGGGGTGTCAGGGGCACGCTGGGCCAGACTCTGCTGCTTGCCCTCGCAGTCCTGAGCTGGGCAGCTGCCTTAGCAGCTTACAGAGACCTACTTACAGAAATGTTTGCATGGAGCTTGATGAGAAAATGCTTCCTCTTGAAACTCAGTTTGCGAATTTTGGACCAGTTGAATGTGTTGATCTTTGTATTGCCCTGCAAGGACGGACACAGCAGTTATACCGGGATGGGGCAAGATGCAGAAATATGACTGGCCAAGACCTGAGCTCCCAGGACACCACATGAGCCATTTCTACAGCTCTCACTGCCTCTGGGCCTGGGGAAGAGGCAATGGGGATTTAGCATTTGACCCTCAGTTCTCTACCAGCTGATCCCAAGAGCAGGAATTAAGGCTCAGGGCTGAAC
Source organism: Netta rufina (assembly GCF_964035555.1). Lineage (NCBI taxonomy): Eukaryota > Metazoa > Chordata > Aves > Anseriformes > Anatidae > Netta > Netta rufina. The sequence goes on from NC_140135.1 coordinate 13,524,244, forward strand.
TCTGCCTAATGAAGCTAACTGTAAAACGGCAGTAGTCCAAGAGAAACCTCACAGAGGTCAAGGCAGAGTGTCCCATCCTTCCCAGCTCACAGGGCAGGTGAGGTGTTAATGCAGAATCTGTCTCCCAAAAGAAGTGAGATGGGAAGCACAGCAGAGCTCAGCTCACTTCCACACCTTTAATGCCAGCTTAAGCAGACTGCAAGCACACCTTACCTTCATTACTGCCGTGTATCAGTTTGGATGCAGCCATACAACACGTATCCCAGCAGGAACAGATAAAACTGTGCTACCTTGTGCTATGGCACTGAGACCCTCTCAGCTCTCTGGGAGAGCCCAGACTCGCATGGGCTCACAGATGCTCTAATCATGCATGCACACGAGGGGTGTTTACATCTCTGAATAAATAACTGGGTCTGGCAGCACTAATTATGAACAGCAGACCCGCAGTTAGGATTTTTTTCTGCTCTGGCAAGATGTTCCCAGGTTGAAATTAGTCAGTGTGGGAGGCAAGCACTGTTTCACGCCGGCTGCGAGGAAGTCTGTATTTATTCCTCAGCTATGCTGTGATTATAACGTTATGTAATTGCACAGACATTAGGTGGCTATTTTTGCTGGAAGATTATACGGTGAATGCATGTGACGCAGCCGTGTAACCTGTGGTGCTTACACGGCTGTGCCTGCAATGACAAGGGCCAGCAGGGCTCTGCCAGAGCCCAGGCAGGCACAGCTGTGTGCAGCCTGTGCTGGCAGAGGTGCTGGGGCTGAGCCCAGGGTGATATCCCAGAGCATCACCTCCCTGACTGAGGTTTGCTAGGGTGAGATTGCTCCACGGGATTTGGGAGGGTTTAGAGCAGGTGAAGGGAGAAGGCTGAGAGCAGGAGGTTATGTCCTCACAGAGCCCACCCTGAGCCCCCAGCTTACCCGCAGGACCAGCACCCCCATGTGTGTCACGGCCAGGTTGATCTGCATCCCCTCGCCGTCGCTGGCGGGGTGCGGGCGAATCCCATACATCTCCAGTTTCCTGGCCACGTCCAGCAGCTGAACATCCGACTCAGCTGGCGTCTTCCCCCTGGAGACACAAACACACTGGGAAGTGACAAGAATGAAAAAGCAACTGCTGAAATGGGCTGAAAAGACCCCCTTTTGGAGGTGTGCATGCCGGGGTGCTGAGCACCCATGCCACTGCTGGCCCTGTGTGCTGATGGAAAGGAACCCGTGCACAGCAGCCCTTACCCGTGCCTTCGGTGGTAGTGCATGATCTTGTTGTCCAGGTACTCCTGGTTGGGCAGGTACCTGTGGGTGGCCAGGTGCTGCTGGTCTGTCTCCTCGTGGAAGTCACCCAGCTCAGCTGTGGGGGGCGCAGGGAGAGTGGGGTTAGAGGCACCCTTTGCCATGCAGTCAAAGCAAAGCCCTGGTGCCCCCTGCTGCAGGCATGTGCCTGCCCTTACACTGCAGCAGGTGGGAGACGAGCAGCGCCGCGCTCTTGTCACTGCAGGGCAGCCGCCCCAGAGCCAGGTCCTTCTTGATCTGGAGTGTGAAGAGATACCTGCGGAGGGGACAGGAGATGCCCTAAGAGGGGGACTCTTCTTGGGCCCCAGCTCAGCACAGCCAGGCTGTCCCCGTGCCCCTCCCAGCGCTCGCCTGTGCCCTAGCACAAGGGATGCAGGTCTGGGGGGGTCACAGGAGGAGTGTGCAGCCCCTCCCTGAGCCTACAGCTGGGCACCACCATGAGCAGCATGCCCCTGCCATTTAAATGGCCATTAATAGGTTTCAGAGCTAACATTCCTTTATGCTTCAGAGGGCATTTGTGTCTCCTCTCAGGGCTAATGTTGTGCAGAAGCACTGTATTGGTTTTATTCTTAGCTCCTGTTTGCAACACGTCCTCTGAAATGTAAGAGCTAGCAATGTCATTTTTAAAAATAAAATTAAGGTTTTTCTTTCAGAACACAGCTTGAGGCAGGAGCTAGACTGAGCAAAGTCAGACTTGGTGCTCAACTGCTAAAACGTTTGGCAGTAAACACACTGCAGCCTCTTAAGATGGCTGATTTTCAAGTGGTTTTTATATAAAAATAGAGCACCAAGATACTATTTGCAGTTTTGTTTTGTAAAGCACAGAGCTCAGTCAATACTTAGTATTAGCATTGCTAACAGATTGGTTTGGTTGGATGAAGATAAGGACTTTTATACACATGCAATGCAACTGTGAAAACATAGGACTGTGCAATAAGGAAGGAGCAGAACAAACACAGTACCTGGTCAGCTCTTCTCTCAGATGTCCAGGGTCCACTGGGAAAAATTTCACCATAAATTTGAAAAGAACCTCCTTAGGATCTTAAAACACAACATCTTCATAAGTTTTCTTTTATGTGCCTATTGAGAACATTTACAACTCTTCTCACACATGCTGTCTCCTTACAGAGCAAATCACCCTGGTCACTTACAAACCAGGGCTGGAAGCCCTGAGCATCAAGATCTCCATTCTGCCTGGAAGGACGAGCCTGCCCCAACCCCTGGCATCCAGGATGGAAGCAAACAGGGAGTTGGACATCTCAAAATTGCCCCCGCCAGGAGTGGGGTTGCCACATTGGTCCCCACTGGAGCAGTGCTATGGGTGCTGTTCTGAAGTGTGGCCAGAGCCCCACCATAGCTGCCATCAGAAACTGTACATTAAACCCTCAGCAAAAGCCCCGGGCTTTACCCAGCCCTGCAAGCACTTGGGATGCAGCAGCTCCAGGGGAGGCCATTTGGGCAAAGCTGATTTGTGGGCTAGGCGAGAGCAAGCAGCCAAACCCCAGGCAAAGTGCAGGGAGGCGATTGTGTAGGCACCAACCATCCCAGGCCACCACGGGATGGCTCCGGGACTCCCCCTTGCAAACACACGGGTCATGGCCTCGTGCTCTCAACCACTTGCTAGTCATCATGTATTTGGGGACAATAATGTTTGGTTCATCATGGGGGTGGAAATAGGCTGAAAGAGGTGCTGTGTTAACATGGGCCATGGATTCAGGTCAGGCTGCACTGCATCACTGTGCAGCAGCGTGGGGGTCTGGGGGCTGAATGGGGTCACCGCACGCCTGCGAGGCACAGGGTTAACCCTGCTCTACACAGGGCTCGCGCTGTGTGGGCATCTGGGCTGCTAAGAGCTGCAAAGGGGAAAGGAGGACACTCAGAGAGCCGTTCCTACTGCTCTGCCAGCACAGCAGCACGCACAAACACACAGGCGCACATGCACGCAGCCGCGCCTGCCCCTCCGCCAAGCTGTCAGGATATTAACAGTTCAGGCTCAAAATGCTGCACAAAGCAGATTGAAAAGGCATTTCTGCAGGATTTTAGGTGGACAATGCTGTTTTTGCAAACAATTCTGCCCAGCTTCACACCACATGAGTTGCTCAGGTAAGTGCCAAAAACCTGAGATCCCATCCTCCAGCGCAAGAAACTACACAAATGTGCCCCCACTGGTAGCGACTGAGATGAGTTTTATGTTTGAAATACTTACTTTTGACTTGCTTTGTTATGGGCTTTAGTGGCTCCAGCCAGACCTGAAATAAGGCAATGAACTGGGTGAATAAACAGCACAAGAGCAGTGGGAATAGAAGCAGGAGCATCGTGCTGGAACACCATAAAGGAACACTGGCTAGCTTGGGGACCACCACAAACCATCCTGCTGGGGCTGCGCTGCTTGCCACAGATGGTTACGGATAAACCCTATGGGCTGTGGCTGTCAGCAGGGCTTTGCCGACCAGGTCATGGCTTCTGACTCCTATTTTCAAGTTTTTTTAGCATTATGGCAAGCCTTTCCATTTTGATTTTCCACCCAGTATTTCGTGGAGGTTCCAGCACCTGCAGCAGCGCGGGCTGCTTCTGCCTGGCTGTGGGCACTGCGATGGGGCTGTGCTGCAACTGCACTCACGTGGTTCCCGGCCTGGCTGCGAAACTCCAGCCCGAAGTACTCCTTCTCCACCAGGTTGAGGTGGCTGCAGGTGAGGTTAAACAGCCCTCTTCCACAGGATTTTTGCTAGTGAGCAAACACAGCAGGGAAGCAGCAGGTTAGGCAATGCTGACAGCAGTGGTGCGAGGATTTCAGGGGGATTGGGAAGACGATCTAACCCCCTCCCTTCAGCTGAGATAGGCTGCGAGATTTTTCCAAACTGTGCCACAGCAAAACCTTACTCAGTGAATGCTGATGGCTTTGGTATGTGGGGCGGGATGATGGCAGCTGTATGACGTTTACCTCAGCTCTTGGAAGTCAGATTCCTCCTCATCACTGCTCGCCTTTATTAAGGAACTTAATAAATCAGGAGGGGAAGGAAGAAGAAAGAAATCTCAGTCTCACCTTGCCTGTTACAGCCTTTGGGACAGGTCTGTCCCTGGCTGGAGCCTGTGGACAGGCACATTGCAGGCAAAGGTGCACAGATCACTGCAAACCAGGGCACCCCACCAGTGCGGCCAGCCTGCAGGCAGATGGCCAGGATGAGCTGTCGTTAATGGCAATTAACAGCAACTGGACCTTGCAGAGATCCTGTGCCTTGGGCCCTGGGTCATCTGTGAACTTCAGCGACGTTAATTAAGTGGCACTGCACACTGATAAGGGAGGCCAAGTTTATATACACCCAGGAAACAGAAACACTAGGAGGGCATTCGGCTTTGTAACCACACTGCTGGGGAATGACCTGGCAGGCCAGAAAACACCAAAGGTGACCACGGAAATGACCAAACCCAGCAAAAATTCATGTTCCTAAATCATTAACCCAGGAAAAGCGGTCCAGAAATGAGCAGTGGTCATTGCAAAGGCCAGCTGGGGCCAGGAGTAGGGCAGGGGAGTCGTGCTGCACAGCCTGCGCAGGGGTGGGAGGGGATGGGGTGCTGGCGGGGCTGCATGCTAATGACCGCCTTTCACAGCTTCTCCCTGGGTGAAATTGCTAGCTCCGCTCTGTAAGGCTGCTGAAAAGTGATAGCGTAATAACAGCATTCGCTCTGCAGCACTCCCGGTTCTCCTCAAAATTACTGGATCGCAGAGGTAATTAAAACAATTATAATTGTTGATTTCCAAGCTAGAATTTTCCAGCATGAAAGGCCTTGGCCTTTGTCAGGCATCCAGGGAAGACAAGCATTTCCTACCAGGTTATTAGCCTCCACATCTGTGGGCAGCGAGCCACTCTCCTTGGTGCTTGTAGATGGGGCTGTGCTGCACTGCAAAGCAGGCGTGCGATGTGCGGGACTGGAACCTACATCCCAGCCCAAATGTGCCACTGGTGGTGTGTACAGTGATGCTGCAGGGCCAGGGCAGCATCCACAGGCAGAAACCTCAGTGGCGAGGCCGATAGAAAGGAGGGGCTGCACGCACCCTTCCTCTACATGTTGGGCACAGATGGGGCCATAAGCAGGGTATGAAATGGAGTGGCATGTCCAGAAGCAGACAGCAGCATGTGTGATGCACAGGGACGTGCACAGCCTTCCCCAAAGGACCTCCTGGCAGTGCCCGTGCTCCAAGGGCAAAGCCACATTTCAGTGGCTTTTCCTGTCACTGCACCCATAAACGTGTTTTGGGGGGCGAATTGCTGTGACCATACCCCAAAAAGCCACCAGCCCTAGTGCTCCCCACCCCCTTGCTGGACCAGCTTGCGTGCAGCCAGCTCTATGCACCTCCTTTCAAAAATTCCAGTCTTTTCTCATTAGAAGGAACACAAGACCAAGGGAGACTTTGTCCTTCACTCAGTTCCAGCAATTAGTTTTCCTGGCTTGTATGGTTTTCCTTTTCTTTCTTTTTTTTTTTTTTTCCTTCCCAATGAATCTTGCCCTGTAGCAAAGTCTACTTGCGAAGATGCGAACCCTGCAAACACCCAGCTTTTGTGAAGCTGCGAAGTGGATCATGCTCTTTCTGTGCTTCTCTCAAGGCTCCAGGGGCTCAGGGCTGCTTTGTTTAAACCCTTTCCAGAGAGGAGGGTGGCTTTATAGGCAAGAGCACGCGCCAGTTCACAGCTTTAGATATCTGGGGCAGGGGGGAGAAGTAGGGAGGCAGCTTTGTGAGGTCTCCTCTCAGTGCCAGAGGCCAGTGAATGCCGACGTGGGGCTGTCTGGGTGCCAGGGCACTGGGGCAGGGTATCCCAGTGTCCTCCCAAGTGCAAGGTGCTGGGCCCACTGGAGCACGCAGGGATGTGCCAGCACCAGGCTAATGCCTTCCCCTGCCATGGGATCACCTCGTTACACCCCCAGCAGCTTTTAACTTGCCGGCTGGGGATTGCAGCTGCAGTGCCCTCTTGCAGAGCTGGCCCTGGTGTGTGGCTGCAGGGAGGGCATCAGTCCTGGCCACCTGCAAAAGTCTGGCCCCATGTGCTAGCAGCTGCCATACCCATGCAAGGTAGGTACAAACGCACACGCTGAGCACAAGGCATCAAGTCCATTGGGTTTGCTTTCTGCTGTCTTTCTCCCAGCCATTATACTGACGTACTAGCCATTGAAAAGAGCTTTCCAAAGTCAGGTTTAGGAAGAGTTGCTTGAAATGTATGCTCAAGACTTAGCCCAAAGCGGTCCTGATATAATGGAGAACTCACTAATTCAGCTACTCATTTATCGCAACCACGCAGCATGAAACACATGAAATGGCTAAAAGGGGTTTCCACGACCCTTCCATGCTAAAAAAGGAATCAGCTCCGAGTCCCTTAATGGAAGCCATTTGCTGCAATAACATGTTGCTGCAGGACTGGAAGTGTTTTGGGAAATAAGAAAGCAGAGATGGATAAAGTGCAGCAATATTGTAACAGCAGCAGTTTCTAAATTGTCTTTTACTGTGCCCTGATCTAATTGATACAAAAATAAATAAATAAATAAAATTAACACTAATCTCATTTTTAAGCAGACTCCAGGTCTATGATATATTAATTAAACTAAATCAGAAAACTTCCACATCAGTCCAAGAGATTAAATTCCTTTGCAATCCTCTTTTGTGCAAAATTGCCACTGCAAAGAAACTGACCAGTACGTTGAGACCACGTAGTTCTTAGGCTATGCTATAAAAAAGTACAGGAATGTTTAAGAAATGTAAAAGAACTTGAAAAAAAATGGTTATCTATAAAACACACTGGTCCCATAAGATATGTAGGTGAGGACTAGAACGGATCTACCTGAATTACCTAATTCGTTTAGCTACTGTGATTGTCAAATCCTAACCAACAGCAATTGCTCAATGACACTTGTAATTCTAACACACAGGCAGGATATCCATTACATTTAGTTCCAGTTATCTATACACACATACATATATATATATATCTAATATCATAGATATTGATTCCCAACATTTAAAATATATTCCAGCAGTCAATACTCAAAGCTAGTATTTATTAAATATGAATTATTAATGACAGTGTGTTTTGGGACACCGTCATACAGAAAACAAGACACAATAAGTTTTTTTCCTCACTTATCCCCAAAACCACAGCTTTCTTTTTCAACAGAATGCCCAAGAAGAGATGTATACAGATGTTTCTCACCATGGGTAGTGTAGTTAAATATGGTATTTTTATTCTGTTCTCAGATTTTTCTTCCTTGTTGAATGCTCATGCTAGCAGTCAGACAAATAAGAGAACTCCATGCTTGTCAAGAACATCACTTCATATTAGCTGATTTCCAAAAGGTAACACCAGATAAATAAAAGCCATTCCTCCTTCTTTATAAGTAATCCCAACAAGAGGAGAGAGTGGGAGTGTGTTGGTGCTGAAAGACACTTAGTAATCAGCACTGTGAGCTCTTTTTTTTTAAGCTTTTTGTTTGTTTGTTTGTTTTGCTTGTTTTGTCCTTTTGCTTTGCAAAGCTGAACGCCAGAAGTTAGCAGAGAACATTAGAGAACCATGCAATCCTGCAGAGTAGAAATTACTTCATTAATTAGCACAAAACCCAATAATATCATACCCACTTACATCAACTACAAAGATCTTCTGGGAGTCATCCAGGAACTGGACTTTCAGATGCAGCATCCTCGAGCATGCGGCTGAGCGTGCAGTGCAGCAGGCGCGGAGTCCTAGTGCTGTGAGCAGGGAGCCCCGACTCCTCGCTCACACATAATTTCCTTCTCAGCTGGGTGCAGAAGGCTGCAGTCACAGATGTGGAGTGGAGGTTGCAGCAAAGGAGTGGAATGCCTAAAACCAAGTCAAAAAAAAAAATACTGATGCCTCCCCTGGTCTGAAGATCACCACTACACTGCAGGATACTTCCCCCTGTGAATGATGCTTCTGTCGCTAGGGGAGAAGGCTGTGCAAGAGTCACACTGATGGGGAAGGGACAGTGTCTGATAAACATGCAGTTTTGCAGCTCCTGCTGAGAAATGTGAGGGCAAAGTGAGCCCAGGTTTTACACAGCAGGGTTGGGGAAAAAAAAGAGGTGAGCAGCTCTCCTGCGGAAGTCACTGAGCAGTGAGCATCACCTGCGCTTTGCTCCAGTTAAGTTGCATTGAAACATTTGCTCGCTAGCAGTCTTGCATTTGGCTGGTGCAGCGAGGTGAGCCTCTTGGTAGGTCAGGTCCTATCAGCCCAGCAGATGCACGTGAACCTGGCAGGAGGGCTGATGGACTTCACCAGAGACCCCGTAATGTTTCCTGCTGAACCAAAATGCCATGGGAGCCCTTCTTGGGGAGGCAGAGGAGGGCCTGGGGTGTGCCCCCTCACCCTGTTCTCTGCCCTGTTCCTTTGACTGCCCCTTGTCCCCCTCTCTGAGTGCTTGGATAACAGCAGCATGAGAGCCCCTGCTCACAGAGCAAAGAGGCAGTGAGTACATGAACGCACCAAAAGGCAGCCGCTGGATTGTCACAGGGGATCACTACTGCTGCTCCCGGAAAAAGCCCCAACCACTCGCAGTCCTGGGGGACTCAAAGCAAAGCTAAAAAGCCACATTAAGCGCTGCTGAAATTTTGCTCGTTGCTTTCTTCTCAGTTTCCACTGAAATATCCACAGTCAGCGACTCCAGGCAGCTGAGCCATTTGCTGTGGTCCCTCTTACACTTCCCAGTTATTCCTGGCAATGGCAGGACAGAGCCTCTCAGGGCGCTTGCTCTCTGGGCTGCAGAGAGTGAAAACCTACAGAACCACCTTCCTATTAGTATTCTACTTACTGGGGCAAAAAAAAAGATAATTTTATATATATATAAATTGAAGCTAATGTGCTTTTCCATGTGAATGTGCTCTGCAAAGCAGGTGAATTGATCTTCTGCCAGTGGCGAGGGAAAGGGGCTGGCTGTGCTAAGTGTCTGGTCACTGCACTGTGGGACTGAATTTCTAGTGCTTTCCTTGGCCCAGAAGTCATGCTTGTTGTGTCTCTGGAAGGTGGCAGTGTCACATGCAGCCCTCCCAAAGAGGACTGATCTCCTCTTCCTCGGTATGACCATGCCAGACGGAGCTGCTGGAGGACTTCCACCCAGGCAGGGAGCTCCTCAAGGAAGCAGCACCATGGCTTGGCTGCTGTCTCTGGCCACAGGCTCAGGTGAAGCTGAAGTCCTGGCTGAACAGTGTGAGGCACAAGGAGCACAGTTCATTAACCAGCTGGTTAAGAAGCCTGAGGTAGGGCACTGATACTGCAAAACAGGTAAGTTTCTTTCTGCAACACGATTCCTGCAATGTTTCTGCTGCCACACAGCAAAAGGAATTGTTTCACTCTATGCTGGGGTCTTGGCTTAGGTACTAGTTGCTTTATTTATTTTAATGCCTTACCTCACCCCCTCCCCCAAAATGTAACTTCAAAAACTAAAGTCTGAAATAACTAAATTTGTTTAAAAAAAAAAAAAAAAAAAAAAAAAAGAGAGAGAGAGAGAGGAAACAGCAATGATCTATTTCTTTGTGGGACCATGCCAGGATGACCATCCGGCTGGGCTCCTGAGCTATGAGGGAAACAAAGAAATAATTAGAAACTGCAGAAAAGATCTGAGTTAGGTGCTAAGCAAGACATGTGAACTGTGAGGCAAGGGAAACACTCGAGCAGACAGTCCAAGAAAATTGGGTCCTGCTACGGGGCCGAGGAAAGGATGAGCTGCGTCCTTTCAGCCAGCCTCTTCTCTGACTCCAGGTATGAGCACAGATGCCTCCTGCTTGCAGTCTTGCATTAGTAAGGAGACTTCCCAATTGATGCAATCATTCCTGGAATGCCTGTTGCTGGCGATGACAACTGGAGACCTGTGTGGGCAGGGGAAGCAACTGGAAGGAAAAGGAAAGCGTTTATGCTGCTAATTCAGTGGGAGGCTGCCAGCAAGCGTGCCGCCACTCCGTGACGTCACACTGTCAAAGTCCAGGCCCATCCCTGGATTAAGAAGGTTGCATATAAATAATTCATTAATTTGTTGTTGAGAAAAGATCATAAAGACATCTGCCAAAGTGGTATTCACTGACAGTTCTCAAATGGGCCTATTCTCAGAAATACATCAGTGATTGGTACAAAACAAAAAAGTTCCCTAAAGCTTTAACAATGACTATTATTTTTCATTGATTTCACAAGTCATTATATTTGGAGCGTATCTCAACAGATACAATTGACCAGCCAAGTCCTGCCCTTCCAGAAACTTCTGCACCAGAACCATTCTATGGATTGAATATAATCAACAATGACACATTTGCATTTCCATCAAATTTTCTTGCCAAACATCAGTTAAACAGTCTGACATCACTCTGCTGTAACTTATTACTCATAAGTAATTGCTGGGAAAGTAGAAACGGTTGCATTTTTAATTTTGTGTTTTAGGTGGGTTTTGCCCATTAGCTTCCAACAGCAGGATCAGGCCACGCTTTGCTTTGACACCAGAAGGTGACATTATGCAGCAGCATAATTTGCCCCCAGTTTGCCCCAGTCCTACCCAAGGAAAGGTTGTGTGGTATTTCAGATGCTTGGTGGCTGCTCTTCTTGCTGGAATTCCCACTGAGAGCTGTACTTATGGCAATGCAACATCACAAATTACTCACTGAAAGAAGCTCCACAGACACCCCGGTGTTCATCAGCGTTAATATATTCCGTCTGCAAAACTTGATGAGGCTGGCAGGAGGGGACCAGCCTTGATGCCTGAACTCTGACAAGAGGACTGATGGGCAACACCCCCGGTGTTAGGCTGGAAATGAAGACAAGTATAAGGAAGAATTGTGCCGTCTGCCAGTCTCTCACCAGGTGGTGCCAGGGCAGGTGATGACACAATTACACACTAGCTGTATGAATTATTTGCATCAGTGTTCAGCTGGGAAGTATTGCAAGATAAACAAGGGACGGGACTTTTTTGGAGTGGTCCAGCTTCTGTGGAGGCAGCTCTCCTGCAGGCAGGCATCCCAGCCAAACCAGCAGACCCGTGTTCATTACAACCTGCAGGCATCTGTCTGTGTGGGAGCAGAGGGTGACCCTGACGTGGTAAGAAGCATGTTGACGTTTCAGCTGTTGGACCAGGTTGCAATTTAAAAAACAAACAAACAAACAAACAAAACCAGAAAAAGTAGGTTCAGCTTTATTTAAGCACTAAGTCAAATTAAGAGTCAATCACCCTGCTCCTCCTGTTTTTTTCTTTTTTTTTTTTCTTTTTTTCCAGTGATAATTTCTGATATCCAAGGAAGCAGAGTCGTATCAGATCTTATTCTTGTGATGACATTTTTGCTTCTGTCTCGGCAGCTGAGGTAAATAACAATATTTACCAAGATGTAATAATAGAGTAGGAAAAGAAAAATAACCCTTCATTATGCACAAAAAGTCTCCGAGTGAGATCTGCAATTCCAGACGCCCAATAGATAAATTAACTGTAAGTGCAAAACTTCCTTGGAAGTCTTACTAAGATATACTCTGACCATGCTACCAAAGTCCTGAAATATAAATTTATCTCAGTTATTCTTTTGTTCTCAACCTGTACACAACCGCGTTTGCTCTCCAGGGACAGAGCACAGCCCCGCAATACAAAGACCATTGCCAGGAGGAAACAGATCCTTGCTTCCAAGCTCCCTCTCGTGGTTGTTGTGCCCAACAACCAGACAGTACGGGTGACAACTCGGTGTGCACAGACGAGCGATTCGGTACAGCAGTAACACTACCTACCATGCGTTGATGTATATTGCTAACTTTTCTTCGTTTTTCAGATGCTATGTAAAAACTATTATCAGGCAGTGAAGAAGGCAGCTTGCTTTATGCTAATGCTATATAAGAAACCTATATAAGAAAAATAACCTTTGTAAGAAAAATAGTAGTACAACTCTGGTATTATCCAGAATATGATGTTCTCTCATTTTTAATGCGTCAGTTGTGCTCCATTGTTGGCACAGCTATGTAAAAAGCACTCAGTGATGTTTAATTCTAACAGATCACTTCCAAGACACAAAGCAATTTATACAGAAAAAGAAAGCCTTGTGAACACATCAAGTCAAAGGAGCACTGATTCCTCCAGAGGCTCAGGCATGTTTCAGCTTTCAGTCATTTCTGGCTAGGGAGATGCATCTCGCTACATCCATGTAGTAGTACAAAAAGTCAGACTAGGATATACCATCCTTAATTTGTTTCAAGCATGAACACTTCACAGTCCACTTGCACGTGTCCATGTCAACAGGGTAAAGGTAGCGTAAATTTACCTGTAATGCAGCAGTCCTGTGACAAGGTCTCAGGATGCCTGGGCTCTCTGTCCTTGTGAGTGTTGTCAGGAAGACAAACCAATCAATCCTCACCCTCAGGCTCTCCAAGAGTAGCATGCAGATCTTTCCCAACTTATGCCCCGAAGGGAGAAAACATCAGACCCCAGCTAGGAATGAATATTGATTTCAACATACACGCACTACACTGCAGAAACCTGACTGACGGGTGGGTAGTGTCTGCTCTTCTGCTCACGCAGCTCTGGCAATCGAGAGTTTGGAGACGATAAACAGCAGCAACTCTTCAGAAGGGAATGAAATTGATAAGGTAATAAAGGCAGTTTCCTTTGCTGATTGTCGTCAGGAAGGATCCTATGGCCAAAGGCTGACTCTGAGGAAGCAGCCAAATTAAGTCTGCAATACCAGATGAAGAAACTGAATCCTAGAGAAAAGGACAGACTTCTAAGGAACTATATTGCTTGTTTTCATGACAGATGTGGTTTCCCTCTTGGCTGGAGACAAGTAGCTCTGGTTGAGTAAGCCTTGATTACATCTAGGTGAAGAAATGCACGTGTTCACAAGGTGCCTCCAGGCTAACGGATCAGACCCATCTCACCATATAGATCTTGATCCTGCATTTTGTTAACATGTTTCCCTCCCAGGTAGTCTCTCTTCTCCCACTCACTTCCTTTGCTTTTATTCTTCATTTAAAAACCCTTATCACACTTCAGTCCTATTAAGGCCCACCAAATTCCAAGTATATAGCTCAAAGCAGAGCTGAAGTTGAGTCAAAGCCATTCTTCACAGCAGGAAGCAGAGGACAATAGAGCAGCATCCATCTGAAGTTGGGAACTTGGTAACTTTGTAGTGATCAAAGGCAACCCCTGTTTTGCAGTTCCTCTTCCAGGACCTTCTGGCAGAGGGTGGAAGCTGAAAGACAGACTTGTTTCAAAGAACAGGAAACATTCCCATACCGTGACTGGCAAAAAGTTTCAGGGGTATATTCATAAAATCTTTCTCAATCATTAATTTTGGCCACAAGATAAAACAATTCAGATGGCCCGAGATAGCGTGCTGACAGTTCATAGAGAAACAGCCTACATAGTTAAAATGTTTGTTCAGAGAGGTAACTAACAGATTTTCCCCAAAAGAAACCACTCACAGCCAGACTGCAAAGTACTTCCAACCACAGCTTGACCCTAGGACAGGCCCTGAAGCTAAAATCTTTATTCAAACCTATTAGAAAATACATTTGCATTACTGAGATTAAACATAAGGCATTTGGCAAGTCTGTGCTAATTCCTGGAACATCAAATGGAAAACAGTGCCAGGATCAGTAATGTGACTGAGGTCATAGAAATACAGGGCTGCAAGGGACTTCAGGAGATCCCACATGACAACCCAGCATACGGAGGCAGGAGCTATACACACCACACATGCTCCTTCCTTCAGCAAATGGTTACCCAGTGTTGACTTCAAAAATTCTCCATCACCTCCAAATGCAGCTTGCTCCAGCACGTCAGCCGTCCAGTGAGATGTTTTCTCTGATTTCCAACATAAATCAGCTTTGCTGAAAATTCTGTTTATTCCTTCTTGCTTTCCCAGAGTAGTCATGCTATGGGTGATTACATTCCTAATTTGCTTTTAATTGTCTAAGTTCTTTTACAGTGGTAGGATGAATCCCAGGCTGACAATTAACGATCCTATCTGCTAGTTCCCAAATGGACAAGTAGCCCTTAAGGAATGTTACAAACAGCAAATATATTTTCTCTTTTCTGTGCTGACCACATAATTTAAATCTAATGTCAAGGCAGATCTTCTAAGGACATAAAAATGGAGAAAAAAGTCAGCCTAGAGGCAGGGAAAAAAAAAAAAAAAAAAGCAAGGAACTTAAGAGCCTGAAATTTCCCAAGAATCTACCTGAATTACTGTGTTCACTTATTAATTGATCAACTGTTATTCCTATATTTTGTATAAGCATAAGAAGTCTAAATCACTTCTATCGTGGTATTACAAAAGTATAAAAGACTTCTCATAAATCTGAAAAAAAAAAAATTTTGATTTTTAGATCTAGCCCACTTATTTATTTACATTCAAGAAATGAAATGTCAAAATTATTCTACTATGCAATATGAAAATTATTCTACTGTGTCAGTGCATCTGACTCCAGGTAAGCCTAAGCAACTTATAGCCTTAATGCAACCTTCACTTTATGCCCCACCCCCCCCAAATTAACATTTTTCTTCTAATTAAGAACTGAGGTTACCCTCAGTAGCCAGCAATGTCTCAGAGCCTCAAATGCCATGTAAGCTTCATCACTGAAAATATGATTTGGAGGAAGTAAGTCACTGGTAGAAAGCACATTCAAACAGACCCTGCAGAACACCGAAGAGCACAGACACATCAGAAAACAAATATAAACAGCAAATGCTTCCCTTCATTGAGTGTTTTTCAGGTTCCTGCAACGCAAGAGACCCTTCCCCATCAACTGCTGCAGTTAACTCTGGACTTTTGAAAGGGCCATGAGGAGAACCACAGCTTCGAGGGGTGATCTTTTAAGATTGATTCCAGGCTAAATATATTGGTTCCATAAAAAAAAAAAAAAAAAAATTATCCCCCTCAGTCTTGTAGTTGAACTGTATCATTGCTGCAAGCAAAGCTATTGTAAGCTCAATGCTGCCCTCAACAGAGCCAAGAAATAATTACAGGTAGGATTTGACCTTTGAATTGAAAAACACAGTTGCTGATTTACAGCTGAAAGTCCATCTTCTCTGCTCCTCACAGCTGTACTGACCAGCCAGAGCTAAAAGTGAAGCACCCTTTATTATTTCACTTTCACACTGTGCAGAGCACAGGACCACAGCCACCTCATCTCTTGACTGAACTTGCCCGCAGCCGCAGTAGCTGTGCACACGCTTCCTCCAGCTGCTAAGCGAGCAGTGACTCAACCAACA
Organism: Netta rufina; assembly: GCF_964035555.1. Classification (NCBI taxonomy): domain Eukaryota; kingdom Metazoa; phylum Chordata; class Aves; order Anseriformes; family Anatidae; genus Netta; species Netta rufina. Next base: position 13,539,763 of record NC_140135.1, read on the forward strand.
AACGACTGAAGCGCCTACCAGCAAGCCAAGCTAGCAGGACTGCTGACTTTCCAGCAGAGATAACTCAAACAGGTCAATAGACATTGTTTGAGAACCCGTATCTCATTTTAATTAAGGCTAGACACTTCCACCTAGCTCAAAACTGTAATTACAGCAAAGCCTATTAGGGCAGATAACAGCTTGCTACCCGACATGAGGTGTGGCGGTCGGCTCGCACCCCACCCACTCCGGGTACCCTGTGTACTTCCTCCTAGAGCCGTCTCCACTGCAGGGTTCGTGCGGTTGTTGGTTCATAGCCCAGTGCAGCCAGCCAGGCTGCAAGGCCAGCTCTGCCCTCGTTAGCAATTCATTTACCTGGCACCCTGCTACATGGGAGCGGGGTGGGAGAGTCCTCTCGCCTGTGCCGTGGTTAGCTAGTGCCTTCCAAATACACTGGGGGCCATACCTGTCCTGACCACTCGGGAGAAGTGGGACACTGGGTGGCTTTCTGCATGGTATGGGCACTTTTACAGCAGGAACTGTTCCACCAAAAGTAAAGCTTTGCTTATGAAGTCCCATCTCTACAGCCCTCTAAACCAGCTAGCCCAGGTTTAAAACAACACGAAGCTGTCACACCTGTTTTATGAAGGACACTACTTAACAATTGTACAGCAGTAACCGAGTTGACTCTCAGCACCAAGACTTTTGAAATATAAATGAAATATCATAAATTGAAATATAATGGCCTTAAACATAAATCTTCCACACTTCCTTAAAACCCCATCCCCAATGACTCTACTGTCACCTTGAAACAAACCAGTGCTGTGAAGTCCCGGGGACTTCCTGGCTGCACTTGTCGTCAGTTCCTGGCCTGAGCGAGAAGAGGAAGCAGCTTAGTTACACTGGAGTGCCGCGAGAACCAGGAATATTATCACCCAACTATGACTTTTTTAAACTGCATGAGAAAACAGACACAGACAACAGCCAATCAACTAGTTACATCTGAATGCACATCAGCCTTTGTCAGCTAACACACTCACTGACACATCAGTGCTACTCAGAGCAACACTCCTTGAGAGGAGGAGGTTGGGGAAGCATACATTTACTCCAAGATCATTTAGAACGGGAGCCTACCTTTCTTCTCTGTCATTTTCCCTTGAGATGGAAATTATTTCCCTGTTTGAGGAGGAGGAAGGAACAGTATGGATGCCTACCAACAAGATAAGGCTAACACTTTTTACCAGGAAGAGAAGCATTGAGCGTGCTAGGTGATTTTGCCCGCCGACACAATGCAGACAACCAAAGGTGCTGCTAAAGTAGCAACTTTTTTGTTGTTGTTTTTTAAAGTTTAAAGCACATTTCACATTAATACGTGGCTTTAGTTACAAAAGCCGTATAAAAGGTCAGTACCAAGACATTAAGTTCCGAGGAAGATGCACTTTTTGTTATAGAGTCTAGATGATTCAATCACTGACTTAGCAAATTCAAGGCTTTTACTGAGCATTTAAGATAATGGTTATCAAATAGCACTCTCAGCTGAAAGGTTTTGTAGACAAATATTCCACCTCTCTTGAGGCAGAGCTCCGAGTGTGCTTATTGGATGGTGTGGTGGAAAGATGCCAGTTCAGGGTTACTATGAGGGAGAGTAGCTACAGGAACATCATAACCTGATGTCAGGACCCCTACCCATTGTCACCTTTGTGAACACAAAAGCCTGTATGAAAAATAAGGACATTACAGATTTGGACAAGACAAACATGGATGCTTTCAAACAAAGCCTCATCATACCAGCCTGCGAGCAGAAGCACCACTGCAGCTCTGAACAGGCAGCCCTTGGACCCCATCTTCTCTATTCAAGGCATGAAATAGTGCTTTATGCCATCCCAGCAGGGGTGCAGGCATGGTTTCCCTGAGCTAGAAGTTGTAATCCATGACAATTCAGGTGTAGCTACTATGTTCAGAATAACCAGTACCTCAAAAAAAAAAAAAAAGTTACTAAATAAGAGGCTTGTTTATTCAGCCCACTTCAGAAGAAATTAAACACAGACTAGTCACCCCAGTTTGGTAATACAGGTATCTATTTTATTAAAAAAGTTACAAACAGGTGGACTGTAGGGTTGTCTTACAAAATGACAAGAATGATTTCTACTGGAAAAAACTTTTTACAAAGCATTATAGGTAATTGTTCCATTTTTGCACTTGTTATTCCAGATTTCACCTATCACTGATAAAGATACAGTACATTAGATACATGATGTTAGGTTACATTTTTATTTGTAGAGCCCTACTGCAGTGATTTGAACAACTCCTAAACAGATGCCATAGTAAAGACAATACATATTTCATTTATTATTAGCCTCTTACTCTAATAAGCAACTTCACATGCAATCTATTGAGGAAGCCTAAAATAACTTTTGGTCCCTTTTTCCCCCCCAAAGTGTGCTGAAGAAACCATCTCTCGTTTTCCCAGTCCTGTCACTCTAAGCTAGTTCAAGTTTTTTTTTTTTCCTCTTTTTTTTTTTTTTTTTTTTTTGCTGAGGTCGATGAAAATGAACACTGGCTTGATAACTACCCATAGGAATGAACCACTGATTAATATTAATCAACTTTTCCCCCCTTAGATAAAGGAAAACTAAGATTTTTATGAATTACTTTTATTTCCTATTACTTCCTTACAACCTACAAAAAAAGAGCAACAACCACCACTTAAAAGTCTACTTTGAATACAAGGTTTGGTTTAATTCTGATATTAAAGTGCAAACCTAAACATTAGCCTCAGCCTGTTTATAAAGTTTGTACAAACAGGGGGGAAAAAAAATTCAAGTAACCCCACAGGAAAAAAAAACAGGTGTTTTAATACCCAAGCAGAAAACCTGATGTTCTCTTCTTTTCAGGATTCAAATTCAACACTGAATGTAGACTCAGAACCTTTATTTCTGCTAAACACTGTAAAGTCAGCCTGCATTATTACCAATAAAACACATTAATGTTGAGATACTGTACCGGTGATCTTTTATTGTTTCAAATGCCATCATCCACAATACATTTTGTGAGTTTTAAACTGCTTAACCTCATATATCCATCACTGCTTTTACTGGAGCTTTTCTCAAAGTTATTTAGCTATTACAGGAAAAGAATGTACATTTCTAGAAGCATGTTCAAATGACTAAAGCTGGGCTCCTAAAAACCTAGAACTTTGGTGCAGTAGGTGAGCTGCAGTTATTAAACTTCTGCAAAAAAAATTACACATTTTAAACCACTGCTAGAAAAAGCTCTCATGTATGCAACATGTTAATAAAACAGAACAAAAAGATTTCATCTGTTCTTTGTACATTTTCATTCTGCTCTTTATACCTGTGTTATTGTTAAAATTTTCAAGTATTCAGAGAAAATGTTGATCAGGTAAACAATACGGAAGGCAATGGCTGTTTAAAGCACGCTTACAGTTAGTATCACTGAAACCTGGTGCTTTTCCCCGTGTTACACCAACTTGTCTCTAACATTAAACTTGCTTACTGGGAAAAAAAAACTAAAAAGCAATTTGTGACAGTGCAAGAAAAACTTTAACAAATATTGCTTTAAAATATTATTCAGAAAGACAATATTAGGAACTATAAAATGTAAAGTGATCTTATTTGCATTAGATTTACATGTGCAGAGGTCTACAAGATGTCTCAATGTGCCAGGCAAAGCTGAGCTGACTCTGACTAGGCATACAGCCCATTTTGAAGGATACATTATCCCTTTTCAAAGGCATGAAGAAGCTACTTGTAAACAAGCAAGTTTAGAAACTCAGTAGGAGGAAAAGTGTGCTGCCATTTTGCAATGCTACAATTGTCATTTTTTGATTAAATGAGTTTAAGAAACTCATGATTGCAAGAAAAGAAACATCAGCCAGAGACTTCACATCCCGTTCCAAGTGATCCCTATTGTTAAATCAGAGCAGTTAACAAACAATATCACAGCTGCATTTGCCAAGAAAAGGGATACTACATCCATACAACAGAGGTGCCCTCAGTATCTTTTCACGACACTGTCACACGTAAACAAAAAGTCTCGAAGAATGACCAACTACATTGTAGGAGAAAACTTTGCAAATAGAAATAAGCACTGATGCGAGGTAATATACAGAAGTAACCATTTGTTTAAGGCTCAATTTATTCTCCATTAAAACTCTCTTTTAAAAGGCATTGAGTAGGTAATACTGAGTTTAAGTATTTAATAAATACAAGTTCAGAAATTGATTAAAGAAATCAATTAAACTATTAAAAATGAACTCTTGCATATTAGCCATTATATGAACTTAGAAAGCTATAAAAGGACTGATAGATAAAGAACAGATTTTAAACTTATGGTAAACATGCTAAGCATTCTGATTAAGGTGTGTGGATCCTGGAGGCCACCAACCTTATGCACTTAGATGTATGGCAATGTGCTGTAATAGAGACAGGTTTACCAAGGCTCAGCTCTGCAACCTGGGCTGAAAGTTCTCCAAAGCAGCATCTGTGCAAGTTTCCTCTGAGTTTTATCTGAAATTTAAACAAAATAACCAATGAAAGCCACATTCAATACATATTCAAAGTGAACTCAGCTTCTCCCATAGATCGGAACAACTCGTTGTCCACACTGGGCTTCAAAGCACTGCTTTACAGTGGCATTCTTGAACTTCTGTTCATATAATTCTGGTAATGTAAGAGGCAAGCAGGTAACAACAACAGCTCATAACAGCTGCCCTAAGGGATACTAAACTGCTTCTAAAGATCTGAAACCGCTAGGAAATTTAAGTTCTCCTGTACAGTGATGTATATGTATGACTGGGCTTTGCATTGGTGGTAAGGAGGCACTACATCACTCAGCAACATGAACCAATGGTATTTTACACAATTTCTGGGAACAGACAGTGATCCAACTAATCCGGTTTTGACATCTGAGTCCTCAGCATTCAGATGCCCTAAATTACTATCAAAAAAACCTTAGCATTTACCAGACTTAGGGAGAATTGTACGCTACTTTTCTTAACCAAGCACACAGTTCTACCAGCAATGACCAATAAATCTTTGTATTTCTGATAATTTGCTTACATTTCACAAGATTTATTGGCAGATATCCTAAACCGCTCGGTGGAAGCTCAAAGTCTGTTGAAACCAGTCCTCCATATTCACATGCATACATTTCATTCAAGTTTGATGCTTGACTTTTGAGGGAATTTTGATGAGTCTACTGAGAAATTACTTAAAGTATACAGGAGTCAGGACTCTACTTTTCCTACACAACTGTTTCTTTTCAATTTGACTTGTACCTGTCTGGCTTTACTTACCCATGACATTCCTATACTATTCTCTATTCTCCCGCAAGCAGGCAGGCAGGGGTGGGAGATGGTAGACTAGTAGGATAAATTTGCCTGCGTTGCATAGCCACACAAACCAGAAGCCAGTATACTTTTGGTTTTCTCCCTAGAGAGAACTATTCCTTCAGCACTTGCTAATTTCAGTTACTCATGAATGGAAGGGGCAGAAATCATTAATCAGGATCAATCTTTCACCCCAATATCAAATGTTCTCCATCTGCTCCGTACCTCTTACAGAACACCTTTAACATCAACACTGGAACAGGTACGGTATTTCAACTATGATGCAAAATAAAAACCACTATCATACCAAAAATTTGGGAGAAATGCTGAGCAAGCAACAGAATGCAGCTACTGGGAATCTCACATCTCTGAATGCAACAACGAGATGACAGAAGACCACTGCAGAAGCAGGAAAGGGAAGGAGGGGGAAACAGGATGCAAGAACAACACACATTTTAAAAGGAACTATGGGTTATTCTGATTATGTAGTTACGTTCCATCCTCCATTTCACCGGAAGGACTGAAACAGCAATCTAAGCTCGAAAATACCTACTCAAAAAAGAACCTACACAACATCCTACTTCACATACAGATTGAGGTACCCATACTCAAAAGAAGTGATAACGGCTAGATAAAACTGATACTGAAACAGTCTTAGATGAGTCTAGGCCCAGCACACACCCCTCCTCTCCCACACGCACTAGTTTCTCCACCAGAACTGTAGAAAAACTGTTTCTATAAACCTTATCCTGAGGTGACTTACTGGTTCAGACCAAAGACTGCCCTTAGACAGACAGATGTGATGATGTTAGGACAGAGCAATCGTTTAAACCCATTCCTTACACACAGGTTTTTAGACAGCTGTTTTCACTATACCTAGGTGGGGTCACTGCTACGGCAGATGTTTGAGAAGCAGCAATTGTCCCTTGGATCACAGATAAGAAGAACACTTATCCCTGCAGAGAAGATTACAGCTATCAGAAGACACCATCAGCAGCTCTCCTACACTAGAGCACGAGACAGATATTACCAAGTAGCAAAGGCTTATCATAAAGTTAATGAGATCCTACACCTTCTCAAAGAACAAGGACATAGTGGGAGCCAGGAAGAAGAAAATATCCCAGAAGTGTGAAGCTGAAGTGTGGTATTGGGCAGAAGCAGCACTTCCTGGAACTATGGAAGTATTTCGCTTCTAGAGGTTTTATGTGACATGAGCAAAGCAGAATGAAGAAGAAATCCATATACCAGAAGCTTAATATCCTCTATCTCAAGAGATCACAGACATAACAATACAAATGTTTCTTGTGAAGCAAGAGCATGCACTGCTTTGGAAGCTCATCAAATCATCATAAATTAGAAGGACTCAAAGGAGTAACACATAGCCCCATTCCTCCTCAATTTCAACTTGAGAATTAAACTTGGTATTTAATGTTAAGTTCAGAACTGGTCTGATTACACAGAAGCTTCCCTTAGCAGTAATCAACTTTGGAAGTATAATTTTCATGCATAAATGACCCGATTTTGTCAGAGTTGAAGACTGGAACCTGCACAAGATGAACCACTAGCAACGCCAAAAATTGCCGTAACTTCTAGCATGATACCGTAAGTACAGATGCTCTTATTTGTAAGTCTACCTTAGAATTCACTGAAACTGCATTACTGGAGGTGGTCCAAGATATTAACCCTGTACCACTTTATTTGTACTTTACTCTCCTCCAAGACAAGCAGTTTGCTTGCCTTTCAGCAAGAAACACTTGAACCTGTACACACCTCTTACATGCTGACAGCAGTCTTTCCTTATTTCACAGAATTAGAGATAAAAATATTGTCTATTATCTTGAGCATGACAGTACCAGGGTCATGAGTACCTAAAATTTTGTATTCACAAAGCACTTGATAACAATCTCAGAGACAAGCTCTGAGACTTCACTCTCTGACCTTACACTCAAGATTAAAGAGGATACATAGTCCAAAGCTTCCAGTAATAACCTATTTTCGCTCTTGTCACTCAGACACAAAAAGCTCCTTTGACTCGAGTTACTAACAGGGCAGTCAGTGCCTAAGCTTTAATCAGTGTAGCTGTCAAGACAAGCAGTTCTTTCCCCAGAATTTTCATGTCCTCCCTCATCCCTGCACTTGCCCTTACAGATTACATCAAGTTGTTTGCAGAGACAGATCCAACAGACAACTGCAGGTCTACAGGACCACCTGGCTGCACTGGGAGCCCATGCAAGAAGTGTGCCAATGACACAGAAGAGCCCCTTACAGCAGCATGGGTTCAAGCTGATGGTGAAACTGCACCCACAACGGCTACAAGGAAAACAGAGCAGGGGTAACAGTACCATCTCGCACAGGAATGACAGCACTGCTGCTTGCACGAGAGGACCTGATCCATTTACACAGTCACGTGAGAGGCAAGGAATGGTACAGAAAGATGACCGCGCATGTGAAGAGCCAAGAGTAGCTATCCTTGCAGAAGAATCAAAGCAATACCCAAGACTAGTGAAGCTTTACTTCAGGGTCCCCTCTGAACACTGCACTCTTGCAACATCTTCTATGAGTCACTGGAAAAGGAAAGAGTCCCGCATCGGGAAGCCATTATCATGTGTTCTCTGCTCAGGAGTTTTCAGATGAAGAGCACTTTGCACATGTCCTTGACTAGTATGTGTGGGCTTCAAGCCACTCCTTACAGCTCAGGGTAGTTTTCTTTTAAACTTATTCTCCTGATAAGGCAGAAATGTGCTCTAAGTACACTCAGTTTCTGTACCACAGTTCTTTTTGCTTTGTTTTTAAACCCACCCTCTTTCAAAAAAACACACACAAAGTTTCTCAGAATAATTAGTGGAAAACTTGATCACAATACTCCTGTATAGGTCCAAAATAATTCACATTAACTTGCAAATAATTCAGATAGCAAGTGGAACCAACGAAGAATCACACTGCAACATCACAAAACATTATTAAGGATACAGCAATGTCAAATACAGCAGTGACAGTCAAAATAGGTGAGGATGAGATCATACACTTGTCTCACTGCAAAATTGCTACAAGTAAAGGCAGTGTTCCCTGACTAACCCATATGCAGTAATGCAAGAAGTCCATTGACTCAAGTACTTATATGCCACTGAATCCACAAGCTTCCAGCTCTTCCAGAGGAAAGCTACCTCCAAGTTAGGCTACTTAACTTCAGACTCCTTGTCACACTTTATCTGCTTACTTCAACAGCATGCTTATGCACCTCAATTAGTTATGACTGTTCAACCAACCTGCTCTGTATGGCCATGACTGAGGTTTTTCTTAATTTCTCTCACTGGACGATGCAAGTTGTACAACACTGATCTTGTTTTTCAGGCAGGGAGGCATAGTTCATTTGCCTGACGATCTCAGCAAACAGTTCATCCACCATTGTTTTGCTCTTGGCTGACGTCTCCATGAAGGGACAGCCCCACTCCTGAGCCAGAGCTCGGCCTTCTGCAGACAAGACCTCCCTCTCCGGCTCCAGATCCACTTTATTTCCCACTAGGATCAGAGGAACTTTCTCGTATCTCTTCACCCGGACAATCTGGTCCCTCATTGGCTTGATGTCCTGATCAAACAATCCAAGCGGTTAGTATGTGCAAGCAATCACATGAAATTGCCATACAAACACTACAAAAGCACATTTTAATCAACCCTCACATGCTACTAAAAATTGAAAATATTCCAGGAGGTTTCTTAAATTCATATCCATGTAGATCTAGAAATCAGAGCACGTTCATTACCCACTTCTAGTAAGCTATATACATTTATATGAAATAAGAACTAACTTGTATAAAACGTACACATATTATACATAAACAGAAAGCACTCAGATTTTTGGTTCAGCCAGAGGAAGACACGGTACCTCTGTTTTGAAAAAATCGATTTCAGTTTTCTGAAAAATTTGTCTCAAGTCTAATGACAGCAAACCTGTAACATTAGCAACATGATACCCTTACATGATCATTTAGAAAACCTGTATTTAGTTTACAACTTGAGAAAGTTTGTGATCTAGAGACTTCTCACTTCTGGAATGCTTAAAATAATTCATTGTGAACACATTTAATCACATGTAAGTAACCAAATTAGATGCTGTAAGAATACTGTACTACCTAGAGACGCATTTATTCAAGCCCAAGCTAACATTAGGAGTTTACATTTGAAACTCTGAGTCAGCCTCCTCTGCCCCCTGCATGTTTTATGTTACTATCAGTGTCACTAAGTTCTACAAATTCTGGCATAGTCCTGAGACAAAGCAATTAAGCTTTGAAGTTACTACTGTGGAAAAGAACCATAGAGAGTGGTTTACGCCTACAGGTTTGGAGTAAACATGCGACAGACAGACAAGCACAACTAAATATTAACAGAGTGAATTACTAACTGTATGCCTGTTCCTTAAATAAGGAGGTCTCATTGGTCCCAAAAATGTGTGAAAACAAGAGGAGAAGCATCCTAATGTCATTGCTGTTCCTTTCTAAAGACAGCATGTCTGCAGCTTGTACTTGAGCTACATCGAGGTCTCTGCTAAGATAAAGTTTAGCCTTCAGCAGAAGCAAACATTCTGCTTCAGTGGGGGTGTGCAAGGTTGTGCCAAGCAGCTGGAATACACCCAACTCAGAAACCAAAGCCAACGCAGTAGTTGCAAATCCCTGTGCTGTATGCAGTGCTGCTAAATCCATGTGTTCCCCTCAAATAAAGCCTCATTTCTAGAGGCAGCTTAGACCAGTTACCGGCCAAAACATTTCAATTTTTTCTAGAGTTTTACCAGTAGACATGAAATCCAGACCCACGAATTATCACATATGGCTTGCTTCTCTTCTTCAGTACACCACCTACGCTGTGAAAGCATCGAGCTTATGCTGGACAGGAATATGTTTGGGGGGGAGGGGGCGGAAAATAACAGCTTATTTAACAAGTCATAACTGAAGAACAATAATTCTCTCTTCAAAAGCAACTGAAGACAGATGCCTTTCAAGAAGAGGAAAAAAAAAAAAAGGCGGAAGCCTCGATTTTAATACTGAGTGATTTCTTCATAGAAGGGGATTGCCAAAACATTTCTATTAGGGAAGTGGGAGCGGGTCATTGTTCTCCAGCACTGCGTGGGATTTAACAATGGTGGCACCCCGATAAGTACCTGCAAGGCAAGCAGTTTTCCAGCGGGAAGCCGGGCTCCTAAAGGCACTTTCGGGGGGGGGGAGGGGGGGTACATTTTAACTTGCTCCCTTTCGGAGGAAGGCTGCGGGCACGGCCGGCCAGCCCTAAAACTTCCTCCTCGGCCTTCAGCCGCCTCCTCTCCCCTTGCCGTCCCGTCCCCCCGCGGGGTTACCTGGAAGGACTGCTGATTGACCAGGCTGTAGACCAGGATGAAGCCCTGCCCGTTCTTGATGTAGAGGTCGCGCATGGAGGCGAACTGCTCGGTGCCCGCCGTGTCCAGGATCTCCAGCACCGAGGGCGACGAGTCCACCTCGATCTCCTTGCGGTAGAAGTCCTCGATGGTGGGGTCGTACTTCTCGATGAAGGTCCCGGTGACGAACTGCACCGTCAGGGCGGACTTCCCCACCCCCCCGCTGCCCAGCACCACCACCTTGTACTCCCGCATCGGGCCCCGCAGCCTCTCGCCGCTCCCCAAGCCGGGCCCGGGCCTAGGGCAGGCGGCAGCGCGGCCCTCGCATAGCCCCGGCCCGCCTAGCGGAGAAGGGCGAGGCCCCGCTGGCTCCCGCGACGGCCTGCAGGGGAGACACAGCCGTTAAGGGAGCCGTTAAAGGGCCGTTAAGAGCCGTTAGGGGCCGTGAGGGGCCGCGCGGCCCCGCTCCGCTCCTTACCGCCTCGCCTCGCCTCACTCCATCGCGCCGCGGGACCCGCCCGGCAGCGGCCGCCCCGCCCGGAAGGCTTTCGCTGCGACACCCGCGGCGCAGCCCCGCCCCGCCTGGCTTCCGCCGCGGGGGAAGGGGTTGCGTGTGGCACCGCCGCGCAAGGGGACGGCACCGCCCCCCCCTCCCCTCCCCTCCCCTCCCCTCCAGCCCCGCCCTGCCCGCGGGGCCCGCCCCAAGATGGCGGCCGCCGCCCGGCCCGGCCCGGTCCGGAGCATGGAGCCGGTTCCGGCTCCCTCACGGGGGGTGATGGCGAGCCCTGAGCTGGGCTCACGCCTCTCCGGGGCTGTGGGTGATCGCTGCCGGGCTGGGGGGTTCCGTCGTGAAGCTGCACCCCCCCGCAGAGAAAAGCAAGCGGGGGAGGCAGCGCCGTGCGCTTTTCGGCTTGGGCCGAAATAATAATTTCACTAATAAAATAAAACCTGTGAGAAAAGAACGCCTGTCCTGTTTATTTATGCGTTATCCGAGTCCTTCCTCAGGGCACAGCCCCGGGGGGGGGGGAGCCGGGCAGGCCGCTGGGTGCCGGGCCGGTAGGTGTCGGTAGGGGACATGATTTGAGGCGCTGTTTGTTACACCCAAGGAATTCCTCCTCTCATGGCCCTGCCCCAACGTCGTTTTGTCAGGTGAACTGTGAGGTAGATGTGCGAGGATGGGAGATCCTCGTGTGGCTGGTGAATCAGCTCGAAACTGTATAAAGGTGAACATTAAAAGCCTCCTGCCTCAGCTCTGTCATAAATCGCGAGTCGTTGCAAACCACCTGCTGCGCTCAAGGTGCGCGGGGTAAAGAGGAGAAAGGCACCGACACCCTGAGGTGCTGCTGTCTGGTGTCAACCATCACACAGTCAGTCACGGTGACAAACGGGGAGAGGGGGGAGAGAGGGAGAAAAGGGGAAAGGGAGGATGAGGGTTGCAATAATAAGATTACACGGTCACTTAGGTTCATTGTGTGCACGTCTTTGTGGTGCTGCTGGTCCTTTATGTGTGGGACGGGTGGAGGAGTGACTAAGGGAAAGGGACTGGGGCACAGAGCACAAAGGTGGGGCAAGCCAAAGAAAAAACCCTTTTGTCTTAAGATAATTTGACTTAACCAGCAGCGCCTTGCTTGTGGGCAGAGCGGACAGCCTGAGGGGGTGGTGTGGGATTGGGAGCTTGGATTTTTCCTCCAGGTCCTTGGTGTATAATCAATATCAGTTTGGAGTTCCTGGCATTTATTTTCCAGCGTACAGCACTCGATACTTTCCCCTACATATCTTACATCTGAAAAAAAAAAAAGGCAGAGCGCAAAGTGCACACTATTGCTCATCATCCTTAAAGCAAGTAATTCCTTCATCAGTTCGCTGGGTTATCTCACCGGGCTGTATGCTACCACGCACTGGAGCCATGAAAATTGCTGGTGATGTAAAGGCTTTGAAACTCCAGATGGGAATAGCTGCTGTTCCTGTAAATGGCCAAGCCCTGCGTGAGCCACACGGCCACCTCCAGCCAGTGATGCCTTTCTGCTGCTCCCTCACTGGCACTGTCTCGCCACACCTGTGGAGGTGCAGCACTCCCTGGGTCAAAGACCTGATTTAATCTCTGCTGCTGTACTTTCCCCAGCTCCTGCCAAGGAGAAAAATGCAGAGCTCAGTTCTTGGGAGGGCTTGTGCTCCCTCAGCAAAACAAACCTCCCAAATGAGCATCTGGGCAGGATTTGATTCCTGCCCGAGCTGCTCTGCGCTGTTGATGGACTCAGCTGCTCTGTGCCATGCCCACAGCCAGCAACAATAAAGCAGGCTCTTATTAAATTAACCTGCTAAGACACAGATCCTGCAGGGATGTTCGGGGAATGGACAGATGGCACAAGCAAGGGCCAGAAATAATTGCAATCCCCATCTCACGAACGTGAGAGACAGCTCCTGCACAGTGCTGTGTCCTGCAGCGAGGCAGGTATGGACGGAGGGCAGCATCCTGCCCTGCCCTGAAGTCCAGAGAGCAGCATCCCGGCCTCTGGAAGGAGGGAGAGGGTGTGGAGCCTTTTTCTCGCGGGGGTACTGCAGCATCCTCCTCACCAGACAAAGCGTGAATGCTGCCTGGCTGCTGCTGGAGCCTGTTGCAGGCGGTAATTACTGCCCAGCCGGCTGCTGTGACTCACCGCCGCTGCCCGAGCTCTGCACCAAGCTCTGCCAGCAGGCATACAGCAGGCGGCTGAGTGAAGGCAGCAGGGCAGACACCAGGATTTCACCTGTTACCCTCTAGCTGAGCACATAATTTGCATGAATACACACAAAAAAACAGCTTAAGACCCTGTGTCATATTTTTTTTCCACCTCTTTTCAGTGGTTTTGCTAATCCACTTGTGCCTTATGGTGGTCATGCAGTGCAGGGACTGGATCCTCAGGGCCAGAGGGCTGCTGGGGTGTTGGGTTTGATTTCATATAAGGCTTTTTCAAGGTGTTCCCTTTGTACCGATCACAAAACCATAAGGACGGTTTTCTATTCCAGCTCCTTTGGAGTACAGTGAGATATGTCTTGGGGGCTGGATGTATTCATCTGGCCGAGCCTCCTAATCCAGGGCCACTGCAGTCAGTATTACCTGCAGAGATACTTTCTTCTTTGCCAGCTTCTCCTGCCAACGTAGAGATGACTCAGAGGCAAATTCTGAGGACTTTTCTCTGAAATTTCATATTTCTGCCATGCAGCTTTCAGCCATTATTTTAGTAGCACCAAAAGGCATGCTGGCAAGTAAAAAAAAAAGTTATGGATTTTTTCCAAAGCAATTAGTGATTTGGGGGATGCACTGAATTACGGTTGATACAAAGAGGTGACCATGATTTCAGGGCAGGAGAAGCATTGCTCTCTGTTCCCCAGGCATGGTACCAGACCACAAGCAATTTAGAAAAGCTTGGCCCAGGCACTGGTTATTGCTGACTTGATGTTGAAGCTGGCTCCTGGGGGCAGCCACAGACACACCCCCACTCTTCCTGCTGCTGCCCTGGCCAGGTCTAGGGGAGCCCAAGGGACACCCCAGCCTGCTCCCAGCTCCCCAGCTCTGCAGGGCTGTCCCCAGCAATGGTTTTCAACACGTGCTCATCCTCAGCCCTGCGCCCAGCCACAGAGATCTGCTGTCTCTTTATAGCCCTTCATGGTCCACGCTGAAATAATCCACACCGCTCGCCTTCCTACATCCCACACACCATGCGATGCCCTCACAGGGATGGCCTCAAACTTTACCTTGGCAGGTTACCAATGTGTGTGACAGCCTCCCTCCATACAAATACACAGAAAGGTTTCCAGACAATGCTGTCCTGGAGTGAAGCTGAAAATGTCTCCATAAGGCTCAAAAGCCAGAAGGCAGCAGTGAACAAATAAACCAAACCTGTTGCTTTAAACCTGAACTGAAAGGAAAAGTGGGGAAAGCTTAACATACCATCAGGATGTATTTAGGATTTGTGGAAATAAAGCAATTTTAAACTAACACCAAACAGAAGAGTTCTTTTTAAATTCCATGGATTTTCATTTTTTTTTTTAATCATATTCCTGCAGCACTTACAATTCAAATGCTAAAGAAATGTGCAAACTTGTGCATGAAATGGAATAAAAGACTCAAGCAGCTAACAATTAATTAAAGTGAAATGCTCTGCTTTATTCCCATTGAAGGGAGAGATAAAATGTAAAATTCAACCCAAATGGGGTTTTGTGAAAACACGTTAATATTATGTTGATCTTAATTGGCAAAACCATTTCTATATTCTTTATAATAAGTTACTTTTCACTTGACAGTTTCCTTGTAGCACAGTGACAAGTGCTTCTCCTAGATGCTGATTCCTCCATTCGGACTCCGTTAACACGTGCTGGGTGCAAGGCTGTGCTCCTGTGCAGCGCACGCTGACCAAGGCTGTTAAGATCTCTGTGCAGCCCTGGGTGGGAGATGTGGCCAGGGCTGGCTCTAGGTCTGAGGAAAGCTGTGCACTGTGCCCCATCCCTGTGCACTCTCCTTCATGTCCATCACTTTTTTCCTGTGGCAGCTGAGGGTGCACATACACGGCAAAGCCAGTGGAGAACTCGTGTGCATGTCCCCAGGTCATGGCGCTGCATGCAGCTGTTGCTGGAGGAAGGAGGCAGGTAACAGGCTGAGATGCTTCTGGAGAGGATCAACCTGAAGCCAGAGGAAAAGACTTCCCAGACAAGTGTATTGGCAGAGCTGTGAGTAGTGTCCAGACAGCCAGAGATTCTCCCCAGACTGCATTTGTGAAAGCTAACAAAGCTGTCTGCGAAGCGAGAACACAGCAATCTCATTAGGAGACACTTTATCAGCTTTCCTGGCAAGGGAGGACGATGGCGCCGAGCTGTGCCTCCTCCTTGCCAGAACCTGTCAGCTCCCCTGGAAACAGCACCTGGCTGCTTGGAGGCAATCCAGGTGACAGCGAGAAGCTCCATGGCACCCCCAAAAGCTACGGCCTGGAGAACACGTGGCATCCAGCGCCAGGGGAGCTGGAGCAGCAGAGCTCAGAGCCCCACCACTCTGGGAGCCCGGCACAGGAGCAGAGGACTTGAAGCACTTGGATGGAGAAACTCCTCGAGGCCTCATTGGAGCATTCAGATTGGACAGGGTTGCAAAACGGTTTCTTTCTTGACTCAAAAAACAGAGATAATATTTGCCAGGCAGGAGCAGGAGCAGCAGGGGCCATCAACAGGCTCAACGGGGCTTTCCGTGCTGCTGAGGACTCACCAGGTGTCTGCAGTAGTTGCCCGCAGTCGTTAGTGTTTTGTTCTGCAGTTTATGAACTTGCTTGAGTTCATTTTGTGGACAAAAGCTAGCAATCCAAACCCCAGCTGTCTCCCTGCCCTCAGCAGTGAGGGGCTGCTGACTCTTCCAGTTTTGCAGAGCAGCACTTCGGCGTTTCAAAGAATTTCCTAATTCGCTCAGTCTGGAGAGGATCAAACCGTGGGCTGATGAAAGTGAGGGTGGCTCTGGCAGGGCCAGCACTCCCTCCCGGCCTCCAGCTGCCTCACCGGCCCTGCAGATGGACAAACAGACAGAGCCCTGCACAAAAAATGCTGCAGCCAGGGGCCCACGGGCACCTCAGTATCAGCAGCCTCTGGGTAAGCCCAGCTGCCCCAGCAGCAGGGGGAGGATGCTCTCACCTCTGCCTTGTACCACAGCAGACCCAGAGGCTGGTGTAAATATTAAAACTCTGTCCCTGTCCCTGCCTGGGCTGAGCCCCGCTCCCACCCCAGCCCACTTGCAATTCCTTTGTCCCAGTGGTGGAGGACAGGGGACGCATCTGCCAGCCTGGCTCAGTGTCCCAGGGAGTTGGGGGATGCGGATTTGGGATGCTGGGGGGAGAGTGCTGAGGCTCATCTGTGGTCTCACCCTCATCCATGGGCTGGCAGCTCTCCTTGATCTGGTGTCACTGCCTCATCCCCAGGGCTTTTCTCATCTCCTCATTCTCACTTTTCTAATATTTTCCCCAATAAGTAATCCCATGCCAAATTCTTCCTCATCCTCTTAAAATTCTGCAAGTCTCTTACTTCTTTTTTTTTTTTTCCCCCCACTGTGAAGTGTTTCGAATCCGTCTGCATTTAGACTTCATACCTTACACCACCACTATGTTCTGATCATTTAAACATGAGCTCTTTGCATATTATGCCTGCTTGACACAAATTCTTGCATGTTCCCTAGAAAGAAAATTATCCTCCATTATCCAGTGCTTTACAATGAATAGGAACGGACATCACACCAAGAAGAGCCGCAGCAGCTCAGTTAAGGATTAGAGGTGGATAAAAGGCAATTAGCAGCCTTTTAAGTTCTGTTCCAGTATCTGCTGACGCCTTGTGGCCCGGCTTGTGCAGCCCAGCTGAAACTGACAGTCTCTGGGATGGGGTGAAGGGAATTTGTCCCTGCATGCCCCATAGGTGGATGGAAAACAGAAGCTTCCTCCACCAGGCAGATGCCTGCCCTAGGTTAGTTCCACCCCCTTGGAGTTTGGGGAAGTTTGGGGAGGGAATATGTGCTGAGGCTGCTTTTGCTGCTGGGGCTGGCCCAGACACAGGTGCCACAAGCACTGGATCTGCGAGGATCCGTCTCACCTTGGATTTGCTGGCTTGGTGCTGCAGGGCTGGATGGGAAGCACACACTTGTGCCAAGCTCACCCAGGGGACATTGCTCAAACGACAGCCACAATTTGTCTCCTATCTTCTTTGTGAAAACCACAGCCGTGTGCATACCCAAAATGGGAGTTGGGAGGATTCTCCCGCTCCTGCCAGCACACCCCAGCCCCTTGCAGGCTGGAGGACACACATGGTCCCGTCCTTGCCCAGCTGTTCATCAGCAGCAGGCAAAGCTGTGGAGGTTCCAGGCACCTGCGGGAAGGGACACGAGGGTACCGCTGCATCCCCATGCTGCCATCTCAGCCCCAGGTCAGCACTGCCAGAAACCTTACAGCAGGACTGGGCAGGAAAGATGCTCCCTCATTGTGTCCTGTGAAAGATACAGGTCAATAATGTCACAAACAGGACAACCCCTGCCTGATAGCCCCAGCACAAAGGCAGGGGAGGAGAGCAGCGGTGTGGGCTGGAGCATCCCTGCTCTCTGCTCCTGCCCTGCAGCCCTGTGCCAGGACCAGGCTGGCTGGCGGTGGGCATCTGTGACTCATTATCCCTGCTCGCATCCTGATGACACATTTATTGCCAGCAGGACCGGCCTCCTGCCAGCCCAGCAGCCTCACGGGAGCGAGGCAGGGAAGAGGGCTGGCTCTGCCAGGGCCAGGCGTGGCTGATGAGGAGCCCTCCAGCACCGCCAGCACCCTCCCCTCCTGCAGCACCCGTCATGCCCCAGCCAGCAGGCTGGCAGTGCCGGGGCCATGGCAACAAATGCCTTTAAAATGTTCTTTATTAAGTGAGAAATCTGACTCCGCTTCCCGTGCCAAGTCCTAATACAGCGCAGACCTAAATACAGCACTAATGCAAAAGCTTAAAGGATTTCCCATAATTGAGCAAAGCTGGCAGAGGGGTGAGAGCCTGGGAGGGGGAACTGCAGCCCACCTCCCCACCCGGCATGGGCCATGCTCTGCCTGTCCCTGCTGGTCCAAATCCAGCCACAGCCCCACCCTCAGACTAGGAATTAAGAAGACTTCCAAGGCCTCATCCTGCCCAGTCCTAAACCTCAGGCTCCCACCGTCACCCTGCATCAGGGGCAGTGCCTGGTACATCCCAGCTCTCCCTCTGGCTCCCTGAACTGAGGGGCCACATCTGCTCTAAAACTCTGGCTGGGCTCCCCAAGACCTGCCCCATGCCTGCCCTAGCACAGCATTTCACCCCCAGGGCTCCATGAAGCCCAGCGGTGTCTCCAGGGCAGTGTCCCCACGGGGAGGGACAGCCCAGGGCATGGCCAGGTGGGTGCTGCCTCCTCTTGTTCTGCTCAGCAGCACTGCAGTGAGGGACACAGAGTAATGTGCCCAGGGCCAGTGAGGACAACTACTTTACGAGGGGTCACCCCCTGCAATTAGCTGCCCTGCTCTAGGCAGCGCTGGGCTCTTAAATTCCTCGCTCCAGGCTTTAGCATAAGCCAGACAACCCCGTTTGAACGATGCAATCAATTAAATACAGCAGCCTCTGTAGCTGCATGGAGTGGGAGTGCCCTTTGCAGCCGGGATGTGCTAACATAGCCTGGGCAGAGCTGGCCCATCCTGCCCCAAGGCTCCTGGGCATGAGCCCCAGGTCCCAAGTCTGTCATCCCTTCGCCCCTCCAAGTCCCCCAGACTGCCCCACTGAGAGCTGAAGGGAGCTGTGTCCCTTTGGCATTTGGCACAGAGGGCAGGGGATTGTTTTAGCCTGAGGTCACTAAATTCCCATTGCTGCTTCCCCTGCCCCAGTGGGGGACAAACACCGAGCCCAGCGTGGGGCTCACTGGGGCACGGTCTGGGCCTCTCGTGCTGTAACCTGCCTGACAGTTCAGCAGTGCCCTCGAGCGCCGGTGGTACGTCCCACATCTCCTCACACATCTCCTCACCACCACGTCCCTCGGGCAGGGTCACACTGCAGGGACAGAAGGACGGCGGCTGTTGTTCAGGCCTGGGTTTCTGCAGTGGAAGTCAAACAGTTTTTTCTTTGACAGGCATTTTCCAGAAGCCTCGCAGAGTAGCTGTGAGCACTGTTACTGTGGCACACACACACGCATGCACCCCAAAACACCTCTCTGCATCCCAGGCACCGTGGAGCTTCTGCCAGGAGCTGCTCACAAGCCAGGGCCCTTCCAGACAGCAGCCACACTGCAGGTGGGGGGGGCAGAAATGGGGCTGTCAGCAGGGACACAGTGCATGCTGGAGAGCCCACACCGTCTGGAGCCGCTGCTTGTGCACAGAAGCTGCAGCAGAAACCACACCGAGATCAGCTGAATTATGGTGGCAGCCTGTTAAAGCAGAAGCTGCATCGATTATAAACACAGGCTTTGGGAACGTGATGGCCACAGAGGGAAAGAAGGCAGAAGCAGCTCCTTTGGGATGGTGCAGATAACATTTACAAGCAAATAATTTGCATGCACTGCGGAGGGAAGCAGAAATACCTCTGTGTGACCCAGGTGCAGCTCCAAAGAAATCCATGGTGCAGCATCATACCGCAGCCTCCTGCCTGGCTGTGTTGCTCCTTGCTGTGGCAGCTGCTGCACACATCCTGTCGCCCTGGGCTGGATTTACACCTCCAGATCCAAGGCAAGGACAGCAGGAACAGGATAACACACTGCTGCTGCACTGACTGGCAGAAACACCCTGAAAAAGGCAAAATGGGGAGGAAAGGGCAAAGGCATTTGCAGCAAAGGTCTTGTAGCCCAGCCAAACCAAACCCGGAGGAGTGTCTGCTCCTCCAAGCGCCTCTGCATGGCCTTTAAGCTGTGGTTTTCCCCCTCCAGGCAGGTCCCTCTACCCACAGACACCACAAGACCTTTCTGGGCCCTTCACAGGTGTTGCTTTTTGGGTAGATGGGCTGCAGCTTGCTCTGAGCATGCTCCCTCCACCAGGAAGGGTTAACTGGCTGCTTTTGTTGGTGAAAATATTTTAAATCCACAACTCATAGGGGATTAGCCAAACATTTCTTTCTCCATCCTCCTTTTCCTTATAATAAATAGATCAAAGTGATCTATTTATCCAGTACTGAGTCCAGATTGGGTAAAAACTGTCTGGCTTTGGACCACAGAGGCCCATCTTAATAAGGAGCAAGCCTTGAAAAATAGATGTCTTCCCTGGGTTTCCCACTGAAGTTTCAATAGCCAAAGAGCTAAATGGAGATTTTTATTAAACTTGGCTTTCCTGCACAAACATGCCCCAGCAGAGAGGAAGATAGATAGGCCGGGTGCTGCAATATTTCCAGATGACACTTGCCATAAATACAGCATCATGTATGGTGTGCTCGGGTTCTTTAATCCAACTTCATCTATAAAGCACTAGTCCTGGCTCAAGACAAGTAATTGCACCCGAGCAATCAGGAGCACTTGGCTTGCTGGCAAAAAACACTGGCAGCTCTTCTTCTGGCCTCATTTTCCCTCACGCCCAACCTCAATCTCAGCATGGTCATACCTGAGCTGGCAGCGGTGGACTGGCTGCCTTGGGCTCGTGTCAGCTGAGAGGTGGATTCTGCCTTTCCTGAGCAGGCTTCAGCTTTGCAGCAGTGTGGCTCCATCCTGCGGGGCTGGGAGCCTGCCTGCAGCCCAGCACTGCCTGCTGCCAGCCCAGTAAAACCCTTCCTGCTACTGCTGGTCAAAAGATGAGCTTGGTACAAACTCAATTAAGAGCCATGGCTGCATCACCCTCTCTGATACACAGGGCCATAAAATTAAACCCATCAACGTTTCTCAGCTCCAAAGCTTTGGGTTTCTCCAACTGACCCACGGCATGGTGTTTGCAGCAGTAAAAGTGAAGCAGAGGAAAGCAGGTAATGAAAACTGAGTAACCATTCGGGAATGGTCCCACACCATTAGTAGAACACCAAAGCATCCATTGCTTAGAAAAGTTTCAGTTTTCCCTGTTCTTTTTTGGTTTCAGAAACAATACAGACACTTAATTACGCCATCAGACTAGGCAGGAGTCATTTATAGAAAAAAAAATCTAAGTGGCCTTGACACATAAATAGAGTCAATTAACCTGCAAAGAGAAGACAGGGAAACAGGCTGATGAAAAAGAAACAGTTATATAATTTTGTCCTAGACTTGGTCTGTCTTTTCTCAAAGTCAACAGCGTGTCCTACTAAAGCTGATGGGGAACAACAGTGCGTGCCTGGGAGCATTGCTCCTGCTTCTGCTCTGCACACCACCAGGCAGCTCTAGTAGACCAGGAGCCTGACATATTTATTTTAAAACTCCTATTTTTCCCTGGTATCAGATTCTTGAATACATTTAGGAAACAAGATCCTTACTATCCATGTGGCTTGCACCTTGGCTGTGAAATGCAGAACAGTTCACCTGGTCTCCCACCCTGTTTTTCTGGGCTATGAGGCAGGACTCCAGGTCAGATGCTGGCTAGGCATGCACACATATAGGCTGCCCAGGAGCTGCAAAGAACCTGCCTCGGATCTAGTTAAATCAACCAAGGAACCTGTAGTGAAAATGGCCAACAATGCCCATACTGCAGTCCCTTTCCTCGTGTTGGCATTAAACACCTTCTGTTGCACAGGTCTTGACCCGCTTGTCATCTTGCATCATCTGTGTTGCAGCAGCCTGGGTGCCAAGGCCAAAATGCGACTCAAGACTTAAAGATGAGAGCCTTCCACATCTTCAGGGGCTTCCAGGTGTCCTTTCCTGCTGCTGAGAGCCTTTCCTGCCAAAGCCATGCCGCAGGGCTTGGTGCCTCCAGCTGGACCCAACACGTGAGTGTGAAAGCAACTGGTACCAGAGAAGAGCTTGCAGTGAACATCAGGAGCCCCTGCATGCCCCATCCCCTCCCTTGTGCCATCACAGACAACCCTGGCCGTTCCTTGGCCAAGGCAGATTCTGCATTGCGGTGTGGTTGAGGAAGAGGCACCTCCAGTGATTCCCATGCAGCTCCCTCTGATCGCTGTAGGAGGATGTGGCCCTGATGCTGTCATCAAGCTCACAGCGGGGACCCCAGGCACATCAGGATCAGCATCACAAGGAAAGATGATTTCTGCTTCACTTTCAGACCTGAATCCCCTGGGGCTCAGGAAAATGGAGGCTAATGCTTTTAGGGAGTAAGTGGTGACCTCAAGAGAGTTTAGGGGCAAAAGTCCCCTTACAGCAATGCTGCTGGCACACGGGTGGCAACCAAGGAGGGAAGACGCTGCTGAACGATGTTCTTATCTCTACATCTACTCAGTGCTACAGAAGGAACAAAACCTCTGTGTCTCAGCAAGAAGCATGTTTCCCATGAGGAAGATCAGACCAAGCGTCGCTGCAGTCGCCCCAGGTGCAGCGAGAGGCACCTCAGCCCCGCTGGCTGCGTGCAGCCGGGGGTGTGGAGCTTGGCCAGGCAGCCCAGGGGAAGAGTCGGGCACTTGGAGGAGAGTTTGGGAATCCAGGACTCTGCCAAAGGGAGATTACTGTTGTATTACTGCACTGGGACATTCAAAACAGTATCTGACACAAATGCTGAAAGAGAAAAATTAATACACACATCACTGTGCTACAAAAGCTGTAGGCCTTTGAATTATATTCAATTTATTCTTCATGGTTATCTTCAAATGCACAGCTCTGATCTCCTCTCTAATCACATCATAGATAGGGTCAGAAAGGAAGCATGGAAAAATACAAAACAAACATAACACATCACATGTGTCTCAGAAGGTCTAAGGCACAAGAGAAACCAAAAGGCAGCATCTGGAAAGTTTTACTTTTATTTTTCTAAAATACAAATTTCTTTCTTGTGTTAGTAACTTTAATATGATAGGCCTAATGCATCCAATAAAGCGGAGGCACTGGCTACAGAATTCAAAATACTGAAAGTATTTTCTGGAAAGAAATTTATTCTGTTCTTCTACACTTTAGATATAACATTGAATCAAATTCATTAGTTATTATTTTTACATCAGAACCTTTAAAGATTGGGACTAATAAACTGGAACTTGAAAAGTTCTTAAAGTAAACTCCTATTAATGTGTAGATATGGATCCATAAAAAACATAACCAAGAATTTTATACACTTTATTAAAAGATCAAAAAATAAACAATAACAATATAGAAGTAACATACTAAAATGAGTAGCATTATGCACATTTCTAAAGCACGTACAAGCACTACAGCAATATAACGTGGCAAAAAGAAAAATAAATTCAAAGCGTACACCCTGTTGGTAGCAGTTGAGGGAATGAACTATTGTGTTATGGAACTGAAATATTGCATTAGCCTATGCCTGTCTGAATCTGATGATGTTTTAATTTCTTACAATTCCACAGGGCTAACTGTAATTGTTTGTATATATTCTAAACCATACCATTAAATTGATTCCTAATGTTTCCCTTACTTTGTTTTACCAGAAATGCCTATGAAAAGAAGAATGTGCTTCAAATATCTACTTTACACAGTACAGTATAAGTGTTTTTATATATTTAAATTAAAAAATTGACAATTTAGAACATTCTCTGTTTGATTTGATTGCCTAAAATACAATTCTCTATTAAAAAAAAAAAAAAGTGATCTGTTGTCAGGTGATATAATAAGGAGCATGGGGAGTTTAGTTTCATTTTCATGATTTAAAATATAAATATAATTGAAAGAAAGCTAATTGTAAAGAAAAAAAATCCCATAATCCAATCTAAGAATGGTCTTATCATCCCCTCATCTGCTAGGATACAAAAGCCATGGCAACAAAATCATTTGGCTTCCACCACTATCAAATAGCATCTGTGTACAGTAATAAAGAACTGGAACCTTGTAATTCGGTGTCAGGTAATTCTCTCTGTTGTGTGTTTGGAAAGAATAACTTCATTTTATTTAATAGTTGTGTTATTTTGCATGTTTAAATATCCCATTTGAGAGGCATATAGAGTTATTTTTGATGATAGAGATGTCAGTAAAGATCACTAGCAAAGATTTTAGCAGTGTTGTCATGATCATACTCATATCCCAAGGAAGTTTTACCAGCTACGATTCATTTCGCATAGTGCAAAATATGTTTCTCTCAATCTTAGAAATGAGTAAGAGCTTGATTATAAAATTGATTACAGCAAAGGGAAGCCTTAATAGCACAGTGACTAGAATTTGCTGATTATTTCATACTAAAATCTAGGTTATTGTAACGCCCACAGAGACATCTGATTTTTTTTTCCCGCTGTTTTAAAGACACTGGGACCACATGATGCTCAGGTTCTGATTCATCAAACCACCTGTTTAAACAAACCACGTGGTGAAATACAGTCTGGGTAGGGGACATTTTGTCAACGATGTCAAGAGAGCAATCTCTAAGACAGCCACCAGCAGCAGTGGCTGAAGAGCAGTTACCTGGCAGCAACACAACAGCCCCCAGCCCTGGGATGGGCAGGAAAGGCAGCCAGAGACACCGGGTGCCACCACCCACTGGCACTGTTCTGGGTGTTCAGCTCAGCAGGCTGAGCTGGGACCAGCCTTGTGGCAAAACCAGCAACCTTACCAAAGCGAATCTGAGGTTTGCATTTTGAAAATCAATCAAACAAACAAAACCCACAACTGTTTCCAACCAAAAACTAAGTGGGTCAGTACAGGCCCTCTAGCTTTTCCAAAAAACACTCAGTACTGCAGAGAGTTGCCAGTACAACCAATAGAGCTGGAGTGGGAAGGGAATCAAGAGAGCCCAGGGACCCAGGGCTGCTGGGAATTAGGAATCTGCTGGAGGGGAAGGATATTTTACACCATTCATCTTCTGTTTTCTCTGTTACGACTAACGTTTCATTAGGCAAAGCAACATGCTTAGCAGTGAACAAAAGGACAACCAGCTCCGCATATGAGAGCATCTCCTGGCTAGTAAAGGCACAGGTCTTTGCTTGGGATTCCTGACACTTGGCTGTGGGCTGCTTCGTGCTGTACAGAGGGCAGCCTGACAGCTCCAAAGAACCAGGGGCAGCCTTGGCTGGACAGGGAATGCACAGCCAGGTCCTCCTGGAAGTGCCAGTTCTCTCTGTTAAACTGTGACCGACTACAGGGAGATAAGAACCAGAGCCATGCAGCCCTCAGCCACCGGGCAGCCCCTTTCTACCCAGAAGATGCTTGAGGAGCACTGTGCTGCTGCTCAGCAGGCTGGGCGGGATGGTTGCACTCCCTTTTGATGGCAAGACAATAGGGCCTGTTAACCCCAGCCAGAAGAACCAAGCTGGCCACACTGTCACGATTAGCATTCACTTCCCTGCCCAGCATCCATCTAACAGCTTCCTCATGGCAGGCAGCACTGTGCAGCACTGCTGTCTGACCAGGACCTTTGGCTCTCTCAGATGAACACTAAGGAAGGGGCACAGCAGGAGAAAACTATCCCAGGACAATACAAAACAGCTCCTCCACTGCTCACTGGTCACTTCAATTTGGTTAGCTTGCCCCAAAAGGTTTAGAAAAAGGAAAAAAAAAATCAGCAAAAACAAAACAACCAAAACAAACAACAAACCAGCATGTTGCACCAGTTCAAACTCCCTCTGGGATTTAAAACACTTGCTGCAATGACAGCCACCTATAAGAGATAAACACTTCCAGCTAGAAATAGGATTAGGTGCTAGGAAAAACGTGTGTATGCTGTCACTGACTTATCAGTCCTAATAGGATTCACCAAGAATACAAAGCATCAGAAACATGACCTAGGGTGTGTTTGAAAATGTAGGCTGATTAAAAAAATCTTTGCTAGTGACCTTACTAATTAATTAAGCACTGTTTCCCATTTCTCTGTGCTGCAGGTTGGAGCTGACCTGTTATCAGTCTGCTGTATAATAAGCTATGGCAAACTACAAAGCTTTTACAACAGCAAAGCAACATCATGCTTTCAGATAAGTTTTATAGCAAAAAACTCCTCCTTTTCAAAGCCTTAGTAATACCTATCTCTTTTACAAACTTTTCCTGTATTATTACAGACTTTTTATATTCAAAATAAGTTCCAAGGATTTCTTTCGTGGACTATGTACATAAGTGCAAAAAAGGTGTGTCTCACACATTCGTACACTAACTGAATCAGTTTAACTGCAGCATATTTGTATCTTCAACACTGTTACAGGGTCATTCCACAATATTTTTTCTTATGTACAGTTTTTGCTAATATAAATTAGTATTAAAATAGTTACACGTTTAATTATTTAGCCCTGATCATAACATAATCATGTGAGTGTTCAATTTCAGGAAAACAAAACAAACCAAAATTGCAAGCAGAGCTACAGTACTGAAACGGATTAATTCTGAATTCCCACAATGCAGGTGAACGTGAAATGAAAGAAAGACCAGTCACTATGTCGTAAATACAGGCTGTCGTGTTTTCAAAGTTAAAATACTGTGGAATAACCCTTGCCACACAACAATTTCTACAAGCTATAAAACCTGACTCTAAATCCATGTGTTGTAAACTTCTTGACTGAAAAAGTGACATAAAGACACAAATTCAGCGTTCACATGGGACTTTGGGATTTTAAAAATATTCAATCATATCTTTATCTGACAGTATCGAACTGTACCTTTAACAAGCTCATACTGTTACACATCACTTTTAATTTACATGTGAAAATTTCACAAATAATGTATACAAAGGTAGCCATGTTGTAGTTTTGTTGCCATAGCAACAACAACTTAATATAATTAGTTAACAATGAATCTATCATTGTAGGAGTTACATACAAAGTTAATTTTGTTCTTAAACTGTAAACTATACAAACTAGTTATGGACTGTATTCTATACCTTACCATGCTTCAGTGTTGGTTTAGAATATAACTAAATGGGTTGAATACATGTAGTAAAAATTTTAAACTTTCTCTAACTCTCCTTCAAAATTAAATTCATTAGTTACTAAAGATATCAAAAAAGCAATAATGAAAACCTTAAAAACTAATGGTAAAGAAATGAAAATATATGACATGAATTAATGCGTTGTAGCCTAGTAACAATGTGTTGTAGCTATATTTACATTTGGATTAGGCTATCAACTATTTTTTTTTTTTAATGTTATTACAGTCTTTAACATACAGTATATACTCTAAGGCCTTCAACAGGCACATGGTAAAATCAGGTCAATATCAAACTAAATCCATTCAACAGGAATGGGAAATTAGATTTTCCTCATAAATTTCACCTTTTTCAATTTTCATGTATGTGAAATGTACAAGGGATAAAAAAAAAATGAGGACTCCAGTTTCTCAATCATTGTGTACTAGCATGTCCTAGAGCTACTCTACTGCGTTAGCAAGGAGTCTGCAAGGTGGAGAAGACATCTCATCAGACACACACGTCTCCTTATCCGACCCGATGCACCTTACAAGAGACACATACCCATCTCCATCGCTGCCTGTACGGTTTGCACAGCTCCAGCCGCTCGGGCGGGACTTTCGCCGTGGTCTGCAGCCGACTGCACGCTGGGAGGACCCCGCCGCAGGAATCTGGAGCTCCGCAGCCGCTGCTGGAGCCGTGGCAGGAGCACGGCGCTTGTGGTTTGCAGAGCGCGCGGCCAGCCCGCCCGCGCCACTGTTCATGAACACTCCGAGTGCAGTGCGAAATGACACGTATGGCAGAGAGGAAAAGTGCTTCAGAGTGTTCAGGAACGGGGCCGGCGCGGGCTGGCCAGGGAGGTAATGGTTTCTAGAACATCACGATGCAAAAATACAAAGTCAAAAATCATCAGCTAGAAACTTCCAACTAAAAAACACGGCTGATTGTGAAATCATGTTCCAAACTACTAAAAACACTGTATTTAACAAAAATAATCTTAATAGTTTTATGAATCCATTTTATTTTAAATCCCTCTTTTATTGTCTCCTTATGTTACAGTTTAGTAGTAGTACTTATTATTGAAACTACTAACAACCTTTTCGTGAAAATGATCAATCTCAGCTTTCATTTTCCCTCTGCATGACCCGTTTTATCCAAGTTTCAGCATTTCTTGCATATTGTTTGCATAAGGCTGAGAGAAATGGACAAAGAGAAATAACTTTGGATAAATAAAAAATATAGGTTCATGGAAAGTGGGAAGCTTATAAAAATGTCACTAAAATTATATTGATTTAAACAAACTTACATACATCTCTTGTCAAATAAAGGATGATATTCATGCTTTTATGACATTTGTTTAGAGTCACTAACTAGCTTGGTGACTTTGTAATAGTCTATTTAGGAAATTTATAGTCTGTCGACTGTTTTTTTTTTCTTTCTTGAACAAAGAAAATTAGAGCAAGTCATTGCACAACTAGTTTAAATAGTGCTACCTCAAAATGGCATTTTTTGCCGAGATTGTTTTGAATTTGGTGAAGTTTAGTGCTTCAAGCTTTTCTTTCCTTAAACTCATTTACAAATTAACTCTAAATTTGCCAGCAATATAAAAACTGTTGTGGCACCTAATATAACTACCCTGAACATCCCTCATTGGACCTCTTTAATAAAAAATAATCCTTAAACGTTTTTTTTTCAGTGCTTTAAATGTGACGTGAAAACAGCTGTATTCTAGGTTTACATTCTATGCACATCTATGCCAGATGTTTAAGTAGATAAATAAAATAGGAGGTTACATCAAAGTGTCAAGATATACAAAAATCCATTTAGCACTGAAAAAGTTCCAACCTCCTTTAACTCATAAAGCCATACAAGCTTGAATGCATCCTTTCTGGCTTAAGAAGATCAGCTCTGTTCTTTGTTGAGGCACTGGCACAGGTTGTGCAAAACCCATTTTGATACACAAATAATTTCAAACAGGAAGTACTCAAATCCACTTTTTCCACTAACAATGTTATGGTTTTGGGAAACAGAAACTCAGTGGTTAAAAGAACAGGTATGTGGTAGCCAATATAAATGAGAGTCACTAATTTCAGGCAACACCATCTTGCTTTTGAATGGTGATGACTGGGAAACATCTACAGACACAAGTGACTGTCAAAACACGAGGTTCATGATTAAGGGTTAGGGGTGTATGTTTTTTTCCCCTCTTTCAGGGTTTGGTTCAAAGCCTGCTGAAATGAATAGAAAGATCCCTTCTGGCTCAAGGCCTTTTTGAGCTGGACTCTTCAAAGATTCTTGCCATGAATAAATTGCCACAAGCAGCTGATCAGAGCCTCATCAGGGACAAACCTGTTGTGCTCCACACGGCCCTTTATCACTTGTGGTCCATGTAGGTACGTGTCTACCAATGTATCTGTGCCCCTGCTGGAGGAGAGGGGGGCAAGGAAATTCTCTAACCAAGGCAAAGGAACTTGGAAAAGAAAATATAACCTGTTTGTCAGAGTTTGGCACTCTACAAGACCACGGTGAATCCAGGGAGGCAGGACACTAGGAACTTGTCTCTTGCTTGTATTTAATAATGACTGTCTTTCTCCTAGCACTTGATACGTTTATGGAGTTCGTGGATTTACAGGAGCAAATCCATTTCTTCCATAATGCCAGTGATACTACACAGCTATGACAGGGATGAATTTAGCTGCATTGTTGAACTAAAATGCATTCTGTGTAGCCAGATTGTTCAGCAAGGCAGCAGGACACCAGGCTGTGCTGCCCAGCATGCTCAGCTGGAAGCTGTTTTATTCATGCGCTTGATGAGGAGGTATTGAAAACTAGCCCTTGGTTGTGACAAACGTTGGTCTTGATCAAGTTGAAGGTGCCAAAATACATCCACTGACCTGCAAGAACCTCATTAAAAAGAATGTTTATGCTTTGATTTTTTCTTCTGGTTTGTTACTGCTGTGTTTGCTTTAAAGGGCCAGAAATCTTGGGAAAAGTCACCGAATCATGAACAATGGTGATTAAAGAATTGGTGCATGCTGACAAAATTTCAAAGAGCCACAGAGGATTTCAGGTGGAAATGTTTCAGCATGCCTAGAGAAAACAAGCCCAGTCTTCATGGTATTACCCAGCTTGGGCTATGTCATGATTATGGGCCTGCTCCAGCTACATGTTTTATAGGTAACAGTTGGCATTTGTTTCTCTCTAATGCAAATGCATCTTTGCCCAACTGAAGCCATCTTACCTATCCACATGTTTCTTTTTCACTGCACCATGAAAACAGCAAGAAAGATTGTGCGCCGTTTGCAGCTGAGAATGCACTTCAACGTACAACAGAACTGCAGAAATTCCTTGATGCTTACCATAATCTGAGCAAATCTTTCTTATCCCCTTACTGAGATTGGGTTTTTGTGTTTTTCTTTTTTCTTCAGTTTCCAAAATGAGCTCACTGTATTTAAAGAAATACCCTGAACTGGACTAAAATGACAGCTGTCCTTTTATATTGTTTGTACTAAAAATTTGGAGACTCTGCTTGAAGGCAAATTTTCCATGATAAAAGGAGCATTTAACACAAGCAACTAGCTGACATTAACTGCAAAATCCAGAAAAGGGCAGAACATTCCTGCGTCGTGTTTTTCAAGCACATAATTCCTGTTTCCCACAATAACATTTTTAGTAAAAAACAAACAAAACCCCATAAAACCTACAGTATATGAAAACTTAAGACATAACAATAATGAAAAAATGGTATTGAGTATACTTGATAATGATGTACACTTTAAAACAAATCAATAGACTATGATGTAAACAAAACAGTAAGATAACACTTTAAAAACAAGACAAACATTTATCCATCGATAGTATACAGTAAACCAACAGTCCGCTGTGCAGATGCACTTATCAGGATGGTAGTCATAAAATGATTAAGTGTGTTAAAGTAATGTGTTATAAAAGTCTATTATAATTTTCTACTTGTATATCTCATATAACAGAGCGCTGTTTGTTAATTGTTTCTATAGTGCTTTTTTTTTCTTTTTTTTTCTTTTTTTCCTTTTTTTTTTTTTTGACATTCCCATTGATCAGTTTTTGGTTAACATGTAGGCTGCAACAGGCTTACTGTAGAGGTGGTAGAGAACGATAGAAGGGAAGAGGGAATATATACAGAAAGGCCATGCGCAGCTTCCCACCAAGAAGTCCTGGTGCTCCATAATTTTACGGTTCAGAATTTCAACATGGTCTGCTGCAGGAGAAAGAAAAAAAGAACAAAGAAAGAATGTGAAGCTAGCTATATATTTTCATCAATAAAGTCATTCTACTAAGATACATCTACACCCCCACTGCATTGCCCAACAGGTTGCTATTTGTATGTTGTGGAGAGACAATGTTTTCTTCTCTCAATTTTGATGTAGGATGAAACCACTAATAACACACTTGCCATCCTCTTTAGTCTGCACTTAAGGCTTTCCATTTCCAGTGTGCTTCACACATGCTGAAAAAACAATTTATGAAATAGGGAGGTGGGAGAATAACAGCTCCATTTGTGAGACAAGAAGGCAGGTGGAGAGTGACTAATGAGAGGACCGGAGGAATCCCTGACCACTGTTGGCTCCTATGTCCTTTGAAGGCAGCCACATATATTCACATGAAAATCTAATCCTAGGGAGCCAAATATGAATCAGGCTCAGAGACAAAATATGAACATACACACCCTGTGCCCAGGTTACCCTCTTCTGTGAGCAAATCTTCTCTCCTTGGATACACTTGTGAAAATCCTCCCTGTAAAGAGCTAGGCTAGTCAGCCTGGCTACCAGGACCTTGTCAACCATGAAGAAAAAGAACAACATCTGCCAGAGCAGCAAGTATTTCTATAACAAAACTCCTACTCACAGCAGCTTTGGGAATTCACCCCTTGGCACTGAGAAATGTCAGTGAAGATCCTTATCTGGCAAAAAAAAACTTGAGCACATGCACAACTTCACATGCTTGGGTGGCAGCATGAAACGACGTGTGCTTGGGAGATTTGCTGGCCTTTAGTTTACACATGGATATGGTAGGAAACAACACAGATATGGGATCAAAATACAAGGGCTCCTGACAGTGGGAGAAATAGCCCTTTTCTACCAGTCTATGAAGGGGGTTTACACCCTGCAGCTGTGAGGTGTTGAGAGGCCAAGAGCTTCTGGCAAACTGGTGGGTCATACACATGGTCATACACATCTGTCTGTCATTTAGGAGAGCAGTACATTGCATAATGCAGAACATTTTCAACTGACAGGAATACCTCAGTGTTCACCCCTAGACTAACAGGGGTTGATGGCCACAGTTAGCTGGCCATTTATACACACAACAGCTTATTTAGGTCACCAGAGATAAGGGCCACCACCAACATGAGTAACTTCTGTCATTTGCTAAAGATATAATTAGAGAATTGCTTGCCAAATTAATTTCCAGCATTTAAGTACTTGCCTGTAAATGTGACCTATGGAAGAAATAGGTTGCCGATCTGTGCACACTAAATGGCCTGCATTGGGAAAATCTGGTGATTTCCTGTTGAAGTGGCTGAACTACTCTTTTGCGTCTTGGGGTGAAAAACACAGCGATGAACTAAAAGCCCCAAGGGATTTTCTCTTACGAACATTAGCTAATGTTTACAAATAAAAGCAATGGAAAAATGACTGCTGCTAAGGCCTTAAATCACTCAAAGTCAAAGAAAAGGACAAACAACTTTGTTATTCACATTCAGAGAAACCCAGCAGCCTAGGGAAGCCCAGGATTTCCATGTAGTGTGAAGGATACTGCTTGTGGCATTCATCTTAAAGATGCATGAGAACCTCTAAAGCAAATTGTCATGGGCCAGGCCCCTACTGCAGTTAACAGCAGATCTGTGCCCATACCAAGCCAGTCCTGCTGAGGCACAGCAGCTGCTGATGACCCAGTCCTGCTTACCCCAGGAAAAGGAATATGCCACTAACAGCAAAACAGAAGTTTCCCCTTTTCAGCTGACTCATTACCAGAGCAGTCTTTACCATCCATAGCACAACCCCCTGAGGCACCTACAGGCAGCTGGGAGCTGTGCAGAGCAAGAGTAACGTGTAAACACAACTGCCAGGCTCAGGGGGATGCAAGACAGGAGGCTATGAATACCATGAAACAGGTATTTTAGACACAACAAAACATGGCTTGTTGTAAACTACAAGGCTGGTCCATATCTGTGCTTCAGCTGCTGAATTTCTTGTCGACTTGGCAGAGAGCAAAGCCAGCGGGGTCCTGCAGGCTCAGTCCCTCTGCCCAAACAAGCCCCTTTTGGGGGATGCAGTGCCCTTGCACAAAGTACTCCACTGTAAAGAGAAATACCAAAAAGCAACTTACTGTTCTATCAGGAACTTCTACATCTGTGAAACAAACATGCTGCTACTCAGTTCATCTACTGATAACTGGGATATCTACAGCAAAACAAACAAAGAACACAACACATTAAAACATTGCCTTGAGAAAAGTCTCTTCATTCTGTCTTCAGTTTCACATTAGTAAGTACATCAGTGTCTTATAAAACATGATCCATTCCCAAGCTGTCTTTATTTTGCCACACATTAAGTACAACACAGTTGCATCACTATGGATGCCTCGTGGAGTGGAGGTAATTGTACTGGGATTTTAACTCCATGGACTACAAGTAAGACAAAATGCCCTGAAGCTAGCTGGCTGAAACATAAGGAGCGTAACTTTGTCCAGACTCATATAGCCACAGAGCAACACTGCACAGAAATCTCTGCTTTCTTCTCATGACTGATACAAGTATGAGTAAGACCTTCTCTGCCTGAAAATTACAACAAAGCACACAAAAAGAATAGCAATACCTACTGCAAGCAGTAAAAAACTGCTGAGGACTTATGCAGGCAAAACTTCTTCTGAAAGCTTTATGACCTTGCACTAGCAAAAGACTACAGGATACCCCCTGAGATAACGCTGGCGTTCAGCATGCCCAATAGCATCCTATTGAATAAAGTGATACCCCATTTTCTTTGCTACAGCTCTAAACCTGAGAGCAGGACAAAGAACTAAAAAAATGCTACAAGTGGTATTGGGGAGTGGTGGGGAAAGCACTTGAAATTTCTCTGGTCTAACTGGGAAAAGTTGTGGCACACCAAATTATCAGGAAGCATCACTAGGACAGATTGTGCATATACAGTTCAGGACTGGTGCGGAAGCAGCCATCACAACTCAGTATCTTCAGAGGAAAGTTTTGGAGAGAATTATGGCTTGGCAGACATGCATGAAGTCCTGTACACTTATGGCAGTGCTACAATGGCACGTACTGCACATCCAGAGTAATTTCTGTAGGGATGGGTGACATGTTACTGATGGAAATAAGCTTCAGACTTCATTGCCTCACTCCCATTTTTCATTTTTTTGGGGGGAGTGGGGAGATTGTTTTCAGAGCCCAATCTTGCACTGGGGCAGACCTCCTTGTGTTCCCACTTCCACTTTCCAGCCAGGAGAGGACATGCCAAAATACCACAGGGAAGGATGCTTGGGGTGGTATTTCTGCTTGAGACTGAAAGCAGAAGTGCTGCAGGTCTAGTGCGACAGCATTGTCGGGAGTTTTACAGCCTGTTTTTTTTTCAGGACCCGGGGGTTTTGGAGAAGCCGGACACGCTGCCAGAGAAGCGCCCAGACCTCCGGGAGCCCACACACCCCTGAGGATCGCCCATCCCTACTCTCCGGCTGGGCTAGACACCGCAGCAGGACCAGCACCGGTGCCCCCTCACCAATCCCCAGACACACACACACGCACACACACACACGCACACGCTGCCTCTGCGCGCCCGAGCCTGCGCCGAGCCGAGCGGGACCCGGAGGCGCTCGGCACCGCGCAGGATCCGGCCCTCGCCCGGTCCTCGAGATCTGAACACGTGAAAGAAAGCCATTGAAAGGGCCAAACCTGATTGGCGGTAGCTGTTGCAGCGAAGGGGACGCTGGTGGCAGGAGTTGTTGCTGCAGACACAGTGGTGGGCGTAGCACCGTGCATCATGGGCACTTTCGGAAGGGAACCATGGAAGCGACATACGGGAGGGTGGAGCGTTTTTTTTTTTTTTTTTTTTATATGTAACCATGGCAACATGTGGTGGATTTGGGGGCGTGGCAGGAATCACAGCAACAAGCCATGTGACATCGTCATGAAGGACACATCGGGGCGCAGCATGCAATCACAGTGCAAAGCAAGACAGCGTTGGGAAAAAAAATAAACAAGAGAGAAGGGGAAAAGCCAATTACAATTATAATTAAGGAAAAAACCAAAACATTCTCAACACTTAGTACATTTATAAGCAGAACAATGATGTATTAGACTCCGAGGGCCAAATTTCCAAAGGGGGGGAGGGCGGGTGTGCTAGCAAAAGCCCACGTCAGCTCGCACCCGTGGGGAGTTAGACACAGCCAGTGCACGTTCCTTTGGGTGGGGACATTTTGGCAAGCGCACCCTCCCACCCGCCTTGGAAAGCTCATCCCCTTCCCTCCCCTCCCCGTCCCCGCCAGGAACCAGAGGTACATGATGCACTTTGCAGCGAGCCGCTGGCAGGGCCCATTTCACGGCTACGATCTCGCCGGGCCAGCAGCCGCAGAGCGGCTCTTCAACCGGGTTTTCTCGCCTCTCTCTAGCGGGGACGTTTCGGCACAGTACAGGGGTGAAGGCACTGCAGACGAGCGGCTAGCAGCCCGAGCTCTCTCCGCACAAATCCAGCGTGCTTCCTTTCCGCTCTAATTCTAGAGGATTTGGCAAAATTCCCTCCTTGCGAGGTAGGAGGGAATAGAAAGGGGAGGAGGCCGAGTGGGAGAAATTCACGAATGCATTCAAACGGTCACAACTCGCAGGAAGAGCATCTGAAAGGACAACGCAGCAGCAGGGAGCTCGGCAGCCTTTCGAAGCTGCACTTCCCATGGAGCGCGGAGCTGGAGGGGATGCTCTTGGGGTGCACAGAGCCACCCCCCAAACCCACGGGAGGATGGGGAGGATGCTGCCCTGGATCACTCCAACCTGCAGCCACTGATTTCTCCTCCTGGCCAGGAAAGAGCTGGGCGCAGAGCAGCAGATAGCAGTGAACTTTTTGGCACCAAAACCCTGGAGACACACCTGGCCTTCCACGGGGACAGTTCAGAGGCTACTGCGGTCACCCAGGTATATCCACAGCCATAGCTTGTCTGTGTGTGCTCCCACCCAGCCCATCTCAGCACAGACATAGGATTCAGCAAAGTTCATCGGGACTGTGAGCTGGGGCCTGCAGGAGCGATCGCAGGGTTCAGCAGCGGGATAACCCTGTGCCCACAGGGCCTCCTGCCCCGCAGGATCACCCTCAGGTGGATAAAGCAGCCTGGAAGGATGGGGAGGTTCAAGAGCAGAGTGCTCAGCCATTGCTGCCAAAGCTGCTGGCTTTCAGGCTACCCCAAATGGTTCCCTGGAGGCCCTGCTCTATTCTCTTCCCAAAGCTCCTGCTCCCCTCTTTCTCACTCTGGCTGAAGCAGCTACGCTCCTGGATGGTTGCAGTCTTGCATAACCTTGACTGGAGGATGAAACCTCAGCTTTCACCCATCCTGCTGTACCCAGCAGCCGTAGAGAGAGGGGAGGGTCCCTCAAAGACCCACACAGGTTCCTAGCATATGCCGGATCCTGAGACTGTATGTTAGCAGCAGAGAGCATGTTCTCAGCCTCACTGCATCCCTGGTAGCTCCTCACAGCAACTTGTACCTGCACAACTGACAATTTACTAAAAAGAGATGAATCTTCAGCTGGTCCACAGTTTAAGCTCTTCTTTACTCACTGTACAAGCAGCACCCTGCTCTGGTAAAGGGGCTGACCTTGAATACATTCCTTCTTAAAGCCTTTATTAAAACAGTCTCTTAAAATGTCCTCAGAAGGACGACCAAAAATCTGAATGCTAATACACCTGATACAAAAATAATAAACCAAGAGTAACCTCCCATTGATATTTCTTTTGTTGGATGACTTAAATGGGTTATAAAGACATTTAGGTTGACAGATTTTTGTCTCTGCAGCAGAACTAAATAGGGGTGGGAATGCATTGCCTTGGATTCTCATATTAGTCACACAAAACACTGCACTGCACAGAAATTAAAAGGGATACAACCATTTAAGCCTCAAAGAAGACAGCGGATAGACAGTCACACCACTCAGCCACCCAGGTTCTCACTGATGCATACTAATTTGCTGTCTCTTTCAGATTAGGAAAAGTTGAGAAGTTTGTGTAGAAAAACCTACCAACGCTTGCAGTGGGTGTCATGCACAGAACTGACCCTGCACACCATGCATTGAAGCGTGGAAAGATGAACAAAAGGGATATTTCATTAGTGAAGCTTCAGTGTTAGAAATCACTTTAACTAAAAAGCAGGTATTCTCTTTGCAGCATTCAATATTTAAGCACATGCAAAACAGATTCTGCATGTTGATACATAGATAGTTTAAACTCAGTTTTAAGAGAACATAGCAAACCAAATTAATTCTTGAATTCTTGGGTAGTAGAAAAAGTATTTCTTCTCCAACCCTGGTATTAGGTGATGTGATCTATCCGACAAATCAGGGCTGTTTGGTGGTTTTTGTTTTTTTGGTATCAAGTGTGTTGATTTTTTTCTGATGATGTCAACAGACAAGTTTGCTTTATAGGAAAAACACACTCATGTTAAAACCAATTTTCTAAAAACAATTTACTCCTGAAAGCAAGGATTGGGATTCAAAGTCTCTAGTTTAAACTGAAAGAGGCAGTTGCTTTTAGATTTGAAACAGTTGCAGTTCTGACACCACTTTGAATATTCACTCTGACTCCCCCTGGCTCGATGGGAAACCATGATGTTGATCTCTCAATAACTGAAAAGGTGAAATTAACAAAAACAACCACTCACTTCCACTCCCAGCCATGTGAGTTGTTACATGCCACCTCTCTGCTTTGCTTTCAAGAGTGCTGCAAAGGCTTAGACCAGATTTTCAGCCTGATGCATCAGGAAGGGAAAATGTGGATGTGTAAATTCATCAGAGATTCACTCTGTGACTGGAAATTTACTCCTCTGACCAGTGTTAATATCGTCAGATGAGAGCAGATGCCAGTAAATAGACCTGTTACACATCTGCCTGTGTGTAATTCTGTTCCCATGAGACAGGGCACAACAGCACTACAAGAGTTCTGGGTAAAAGCTAATTTATAGTGCTTGCATCAGAAATGTAGGTCTTTATATCAGCTTTGAAGACTCCGACCTCAAGGGAGGGAAGCATGTAGCCAGCTCACAGATTTCACTTTCTAGAAAGTGTCTGTTTTCTGAGGTTGTATTTTAGTTGGAATCTGAAAAAGTTGTGGTAAGGTTGGTATAGCTGATCCACTCCAAGAGCACTTTGCAGAGCACAAGGCGCCAGCTTAGTCCCTCCATCCATCTCTTCATACAAGACCCAATTCCCCAGGAAAAACATTCCGGCATCTACTGAATTCTGAATATTTCCAAGTACTCTCATAACATACAGGCCACATGAACCCAGTGTTTAGGTCTCAGCTTTCTGGATCCATGCTCACACCTGAAATGCAGTTTGGTGTCAATATTGGGATATCTCAAAGCTTTTCCCCTGACCTCAGGGAATGGCAAGGCCAAGGTCCAGGGCCACTGCATGTTCACTGCATGGACAGCCCAGAGAAAGACTTTGTATGTTTTTGTAAATATAAAATTTGGCATATGAATACAGCATTAGACATTAAAAACTTCAGGCATTCATTTTCATATGATGCTCTGCAATGAAAATAATGATACTAAAAATGAGCTATCAACTCTGGAATATTTCCTTTTTCAGCCACTTTCAGTACTTACTAAGTACTAAGCAGGTTTTGGTTTTAATTTGGCTGCAGCGAAGAGGTTAATTGGCTAGTCAGCTATCACATCTGCCATGCCAATATTTCAGTTTCTATATGAATTACTGAACTGCATCTTTCAATTTTACTCTGAGACCTTAAAGGTACAATAAAAGCTGGGAGTTAAATTGCTTTTAAAAATCTTAGGTTATCATACTGGTCAAAAGACACGCAAGAGGAAAATATATGACTTTAAAGAGGATTATATAATTTGTATTTACTAAAGATGAGCCATTCCCTCCATAAACATCACAGCTGCTGGAATATGTAGGTCACTGAGACAGAATGTTAGAAAGATACCTGCAGCTTGAAGTGAGTGGACAGCTCTACACAGAGGTCCACCAAACATTTTAACATGAGTCCATAATATAGCTACACAAGAGTCAAAGAATTAATTTGGGATTAACTAGTTGAACCATAAGGAGGAGAAACAGGAAGTGTGAATTCAGAAACATGCAGACATTTTTCTTAGTTTGCTTTAAAAAAAAAAAAAAGAAAAAAAGAGAAGGCTAAGAAGGGATCTTTACAAGTGAAAAGCTCTAAATTGTATTAGGTGAAGGAAAAAAGTCAAACATACATTAACTTTCCACTGATTTTTTAACATGAAACTTTATAAACTAATACTCTTTTGTGAAGGACTCTTATAAATCTGCTTATTAGCTCAATGTCTAGGCCATAAAAAGAAAGCAATGATGATGGGGAAAGCAAGGAAACACTTACCTGTAGGGATGAACGTAGGCTGTTGCAACTGCATGTTGGCTAGAGCCTGTTGGTAGTGGAAAACGCTTGGGTTAAAGACTGTGGTGGCACCATTGTTTTTTTCAAGTGCTGGCCTCTTTGGTAAAGGTTGAAGTGCACCAGGCGGCAGGGCCTGTGGATAAGGGAGTCATTAAAGACAAGTGGAATATAAAAGAGACCCAAAAGCAGACAGAGCATGCAATAAATAATAGGGGGTCTCGGCTGCAAATCACCTGCAACTGTATCAACTTAGCAGACAGGAAATAGAAGAGCAGCTAAATCACAGTAAAAGTTGGAGGTGTAACCACAGCTTCACTAGGTAAGCAGTTAGTAAATGCACCAGGAGACAGGGGCAAAGTCCAGAATGAGGAAACACTAAGGAAGATTTTCAGCAGGACTGACTTGGAAAAAAAAGCATGAGGGGGAAGAAGGGAAGAGGTGATCATCTGGACAGGATACCACAAAGCACAATTGCAGGCAACAAGCATTTAAAAAACATACCAGCTAAGAGAAACACAGTAGATGACTATTTAAAAGCAAAAAGATCAGCGTAAGTAATAAGTGCCATGGAAAAATTAGGGATGCTTGCCTCTGCTTATTCCAATACCTGCCTACATGGATGTGTACATTTGTGGGAGTGTGCACTCTTGTATGCAGCTGACCCATGTGTTCAGGTGGTCAAGTGAAAGCTGTTGCCAATTACACATATAATGTCACATTCATAGTAAAATGCATTTCCACTTGTTATTAGTGAGGCTGAGCAACACAGCCAAGAAAAGGCCTGATTCTCTGCTGCCTGCAACAGCTGCAAAGCTCACAAACAGTAGATTTGGACTTGCTCCCAATTTCTAGTAGCACAGCACTAGAAGAAGGCCTCCAACAGTTAAATACCGCTTGCTCATTATTAACAGTGGAAAAAGCCATTGACAAATCTGCTGTTCGAACAAGATTTGGGTGGGTCTTGCTATCAGGCAAATCCTTTCTTTTTGTTCTATCACACCACAGTGCTTCTTCCAGCCCGTCAAACCTGTTTCATGATCAGACTTGGTAAAAAGCATTAACCCAACTCAGGAACTTCTCTCAGTAAGGTACTCATCATTCAAAAAGCATGTCTCAACAGCGAAGTAGTATGTCAGGTTCTTAGGAGACAGAAACGTGTCTAATGATTTACAGCTTCTCATTGTACCCAAGCAAAAAACACAATTTTTTCCACATTGTGATAGAAAAGGGTCCTTTTTAATTATGCCCTGCAGTCCTTTTGCACATAACACTCCCATTGACGTCAATGAGATTTACGCACGTGGAAGTCATGCAGAATCAGGTCATTTCTGCCTAGTTGTGTTTTATATCATGTAGCAAAGCGATGGCTGAACCATAGGGTTATCGCTCCCCTTTTTTTTTTTTTTTTTTTTTGAATAAATGACAGTGAAGGGTGGGTATTAGGGGAGGTTTAGCTAATGAAGAGCTAAGGCTACAAACACATAGTACTTGTAAGAAAGGACACAAGGAAAGAGAGGTTTTAAAATGTCATGAAGACTAACACACAACAAGGGAAGAGGTATTTTAAAATATCATGAAGTTCAACACGCAACAGAATATAACCAAAAGCTTGCAACAGTTTGTCACCATCTAGAAACAGGTTTCACTTTAAAGTTAATTTGCTATAGGAGACTGCTCATCTCAGAAACGTTAAGTAAGACACTTCCAGGCAAAACATTACTCCAACCTATTGCTATTCACGTGGTGGTTTGGGGTACCTTTAATGTTAAAAAAATAAATAAGTAGAAGAAATTGCATTTGCAAAACTGTCCTCAGACATGCACACATCCTCTGCTAATGCTAGCAGACATCCAGTGCCAGCATTACGACTTAATGATATCTTTCTAGATTTCTTCTGGCTAGTATCAAGAGAGAGCAGTCAAATATGAGCAAACATTCTCAGACAGAAACCAAAGTCTCTTGCTTAAGATCTATATTTTAGGATGAGGTTTTCCACGTAAAGATCTAAGCGTTTCCATTTTTAGGGGAGCCCCCACTGATATCTACACTAAATCTGTCTTTATATACATCATGTCTATTTAATGATGGTTCCATGAATGTTCCTTCAGGCACAAAACAGATTTGCAGCTTGTAAGAGACTGTAGTAACTCCACTGACATCAGAGGTGCTTTACAGATTTACAGTAACTGAAGAACTTGCTGCTTAAATCCATATTCCTTACTGCGCCTGATTGCAAAACATGCTTTTTCCAAAATCTGCCTGAGAAAAAAGAAATTACTAATTATAGCAAAGCAACTGTGCCAGGCACGTAATGGACTTTTGACTCCTTGCTTCTTGGCCAAAGGCTGTCACCATCCCAAAAAGTTCATTATCCCTACTGTCAGTGCCAAAAGCTTTGAGATCTCACTGTGAAGTGCTGTCTCTTTACACATGGGACAATTCCTGAGCCCAGCACTGCAGTCAGAGGTGGCATATAAACACGAACAAGCCACAGGGATGTCAAGGCACAACAGTCTGCCCTACTGTCTCTCTAACATTGTGCTTCCACCTACCCAGCTTCATCCCCTTGGGGGCATGGGAGAGAATGCAGCTACAGCAATTCCATTTCTGTTGCCTGAACAGCACCTTTGGGAAATGCCTACACAGCAGCTGGGGTGAAGAAGCCCAAATAAACGTAACATTTCTACAGTCTCCTAAAGAAGGAAGCACACTGCAGTGGCTGCTGTGCAGCCCAGAGGCCAGCTCTGCCACTTGAGCACCCTGGGCACAAGAGTCGGAGCCCATCTTGGTCTGCTCCTGTTCTGACAGCCTTCTGGGTGTCCTGCTCCCACGCCAGCTCTTGGGGAAGCATCCGTACTGGAGCATGTCCTGCAGAACTCCTATTTTTGCCAACCTATCTAACTCTTGAGTTAATCACCACTGCAGCTACTGAGAGTGGGGCAAGTGGACAGTTTGCCCTGCTGTTTGGTACACAGTGCTGCTTGTCATTGCCCTCTGGACAAACTTCAGTCAAAACAGATGTAGCAGTAACCTTTGATAGCTGACAGTAACCTTTTCTGATTCTTATTGTCTCCACATGCACACAGATATGCAACTTCTGTAACATGATCAGGCCATTTGCACTCATGAAGGGGTTAATTTTATTTTTTTTTCTGTTCAGTATCTATTTGATAGCCCGAACTGATCCTAGTGAACAATTCCCACTACAAAAATGCCAGGCAGTCTCCCATTTTGGGGCTGGGAAAGCCACATTCCTGCTGGAATATGAGTATCTGAACAAAAAGAT
The DNA here is from genome assembly GCF_964035555.1 of Netta rufina. Classification (NCBI taxonomy): domain Eukaryota; kingdom Metazoa; phylum Chordata; class Aves; order Anseriformes; family Anatidae; genus Netta; species Netta rufina. The sequence continues at coordinate 13,582,742 of NC_140135.1, forward strand.
TTGTCACTTCTCTGCATGGCATAGAAATAAATCAGCCTGAATGACAGGCAAAAATGCAATGCATGCCTAAGTCAAGATTTCCCATGTGCAGGTTAACAACTCTCTCTTGTTATTTTTTTGCAAGACAGGAACTGGATTAAATCTTTGCAACAAACAATTTAATTGCGCCTCAAAGTTCCCCTCAGATCCGTATCTCCTGGGAGCAGATCGCACTTTCACTCCTTTGCACTTAGCTTAGAGGGGTTGGCTCCGTATCTGACTTGCTGCTTCAGTCCAAGTCACAACAGATAGAATGATTTGAAAGAGGGCAGAGGTTGCACCCATTCCCTGGCAAGCAGGGGAACCAATCTGAGCAGTTTCCTCTGAAGATGATGTGTGTTCTTATCAGCACCGTAAATCATTCTCTGGTGCAGCCTTCACAAAGGGTTCAGAGGAGGTGACATATTCCAACATTATAGCTGAAAATGTTCAGATATTCCAAGGCAGGAAGACTATTAAAAGTCCCTTATCTGATCAGGTTTTGTTCAGCGGGGAAGGTCGGAAGGGTAGGGGAGTTACTGGGCTTTCCCATTCTCAGCCAGACTGTCTCCTAAGCGAGGTGGCTCTCGGCAAGGGCAGCGAGGCACTGCGTAGGTCACTGTCTAAGCTGGCTTTGGGGCTGTGCCTGTGCCAGCAGTGAGCACTGAGAGGCTGTTGTGTCAGTCACAGTGTAATTCCAGCCTGCTGGCGGAAGCTGGCCCCTAACAAGATTTCCTCATGCTGCTGTCTAAAGCTGCAACAGGGAAGCCTGCTGATTATTAAAAAAAAATAAAAACACACACACAAAAACACACCACACACACACAAAAACCACCACAACCACCAACAAAAACAGCACAAGTCTTGCGAAGTTGCCAAAGGGGCTTTGCCTCTGGCCAAACTCAACACAACCTCTTTTCATTTAAATTTTCCCCAAACAGAGCTTAAAGAAACACGCTAACATTCCCATTCTGGGAAAAACAGCCTCCCTGCCTGAGCTAATATTCACTGGCATTGGAGGGAATATTCATCCCACTGAGACCCCTGGGAAGGCGACCTGCTGAGCCTGGGGGTGAGGAACAACCAGACACAGGGAGTGAGAAAGGTGGGGGAGCCCTTGCTCATACAAGGAGGGGAAGGGGAGCAGATCAGCTGTGCTTCCCAATGCTGGGAACGGTGAGCAACAGTGGCTCGAAGGTTTCAGGACTCCTCTGTGTCCACTCTTCCCTTTCCACCTACAGCTCTGGGACTAGATTTTTTTTAGGGTGTATTAAATCCCTCACATTGGGGTGATTTGAGAAGGAATTGTCTTCTACAGAGCCAGGACTGACAGCAGGCTGGGAGGATGACTTTTGCCTTACTGTGAGGATCACAAAGATGGGTAAATATATCTGGGGCTCAGAAAATAATCAAAATTAGCTTACATGAAGGCAATTTGCAAGCAGAAGGCTGCAAAGCAGATCCCATGCCTGAGGCAGAAGCAAACAGGCACCCAGAGCCAGGTGCTTTTGCTGATATAGGGGGAGGAACCAGAGCCAGAGCCAGCTGCAGTAGCCATGGCCTTCCCAGCTTACCCAGTACACGATCAAAGTCCTGCCTTACACCTGCTTCAGCTCCCAGCACAAATCTCTGTGATGCTGCTTAGCTCTCTCTGCTTCTCTCAACAGTGGAAACAGCCAGGATTGGAGAAGTCCTAAATTTGGTCTGTGCCCATCAAACAGAACACCCTGCCAAGGGCAGTACCAGCACGACACTGCCGGGCAAGGCCATGTTGTTGGGCATACCACAAAAAGCCTCTCTGCCTTCAGTGGCACGAACAGGATCTATCCTGCACCACCCAATCCTGTGGCATATCCAGCACAGTGCAGACCTAATGGAGTTAAATCCTCACCAAAACGCTGCGTTTCACAACTCTGCTGCTGTAGTTTGGAAAAAGTCGCTCAAAATCCTGAACTGCCTGCCACCACAAAGGCCCCCAGGATTATTCTGTGCCTCCAAAACACATCTGGGCTTTAGAAGGAAAAGCTCACGTGGTTAATGGGTGGCGTGTGGGTGCAGGATCGGCATGTCTGAAAGGACACTAACATTTCTGACCCGGATGGGCAGTCTCCCCAGGCACTAACACAACAGACCAAGCGAGGAAGGCTTTCATGCAGATGGTTACGTGCAAAGCGAGAAGGTGAAAGGTCCAAGTACCAGGTCAAAGGTTGCCTCGAGCGGTCGCTTCAGTGATCTGACAGCTGGCTGAGTCTTAATTAGCAGGCAGCGAGCACATGATGGCAATGGGCCAGGGAGGGGGGTCAAGCACAGTAACAAAAACAGCAAGCAGAGGTGTGTCAAGAGAGCCATATTTTGGGGAGGTGAAGAGAAAAAAATAAAAATGAATGCATTATACAATATATTAAAAAGACGAGGCATGCACAACATGGGATGTCTGAGTAATTACCTGGCCCAGTGGCTAGTCAGCTATTTTGCCTCAGTAAATTTCAGAAATAAAGAAATAACATCATGGGCGTGTGCCCTAGAGCATTTTCACTGCAGCTGGCACAGCGGGTGAGGAGTGCTTGGGGATTAGCACCTGCACGTGGACTCGCACTGGGCTCCAGCCCTAATTCTGCAGCTACATGCGGAGGTCAGCAGGAGGGCTCATGGCAGGAAAAGGACCACTGGTAAAGAAGGAAGGTTCAAGCACAGCTTAAGTGTGATCCTGAACCAGGGAGTGAGCCTGACCCAATTCACCTGGCTGTGCTGCACAGTCCTGAGCCAAGTTGCAGAGAGTAGAGCTACTACTCGTGTGTGAAAAGTAACTGCAGGATTGTGTCCCTCAGAATGTCTTCTGAATTTATATTTGGAATCATTCCAAATCTATTTTAGAAGGCCTTATTACACCCATTTTTCTGGCACGTGATTTTTGATCCAAGAAGACTGGGCACCAGTCTTCGCTTTAATATAAAGTCTTATTCCTCAACAGGTACAGTAAGTGCATCAAAACTTAAAAAGTCAATGAATAATGTAAGCTGTTTTGGTGGCAAGGGTGATGCAACAAGCCATCAATAAATATTTTAAAGGTTCTAGTTAACAGCATACAAATAAGGTTAATTACATTTTTAAGAGAAGCCGGCAGCATGAATAAAACATGCATTGGCTTTAGTTAAATAGCAGTGTCCTAGATTATTAGTGAAAAAGTAAAGTGTCAATTGTAAAAAAACACAAGAGTTTAATTTCAGAAGGGTCTTTTTCAACAGACCTTGGCTGCTGTTTCAATAATAATAAAAACAATAAGAAACATAACAAATAAACTGTTCAGGAGAGATAAATACTCCATTATAAATTGGTTCTTCAAATTACATTCCAGGTAATGTTGATGTTACCAGAAAAACATTTGTGAATCCTCCCCTTTTTTGTACTATGTTTCACCATGAATGATAAGCAACCTTCTTAACTGTCTTTAAAAAAGGTATTTAGAAAAATTTTAGTATCTTTACTTCTAAATCAAAAAGGAGGCAAGGACCTTTTTAATGTTGCTTATTCACATAATCACAAAACTGATGAGACTGGAAAGGCCCAACCTACTGCTCAAAGCAACGTCAACTAAAGTACCTTGCTAAGGACTGTACCAGGCAGGTTTTGAGTATCTCCAAGGATGGAACAACCTGTTCTGGTGTTTGGCAACCCTCACAGTAAAGAATCTTTTTTCTTACATTCACATGGAATTTCCTGTATTTCAATTTGTGCCCATTGCCTCTTGTCCTTTTGCTGAGCATTGCAGAGAAGAGTAAGCCTCTGTCTTCTTTACCCTCTCCCATCCCTCTCTCCAGCAGTTGTAGCCCTCTCAGCCTTTCCCAGTGTGTCAGATGCTCCAAGTTCTTCATCATCTGAACTACTCATCTACTCATCTGAGTGAATCCTTTGCTGGACTCACTCCAGTATGTCCATGTCTCTCTTGCACTGGGGAGCCCAGCACTGGCTACAGCCTTCCAGTTATGGCCTCACCAGGAATGAGAAGAGAAGGATCACCCCCCTTGATCTGCAGACATTATTCTTCCTAGTGCAGCCCAGGATGCTGTTGGCTCTTTTTGCCATGAGGGCACAAGAAAAAATCATAACAGCAATGTCGTCCCCACTCTGGACAATTTCAACAGTACAACTAGATTTTTCTAATGCACTGTTGGAAGACAAGTTTCCAACTAGAATGAAGGTGTCATTAAAGGGAAGTCAACAGAATGGCAAACATTCACTCCACCTAGGAATTTGATCCATGCTGGTAAGTTTTCTTTGACTTCTTATAATTCTAGGTATTAGAATCACAATTCAAGTTAAAATGCAAGTGAGACCATCCTTACCAGGCTCTAAGTATCAAACAGATCAGGAAGTGATCCTTGATTTGAGACTTGTCATTTCACTAAGCCTTGGCTAAAGTAATAGGCACAAGCCTCCTGTTTGCTAGGCTGGAACAATTGATACCTTGTCTGCTTTGAAGTAAGTGGAAATTTTGCTACTGACTTCAACAGGCCAAGATTCCCCTGCAAAGGATATATTATAATATGAATATTTTTTCCTTTCATTGTGTACTGAGGAAGCTAACCTGACACCTGCGTCTTAGCAGGAAGGTGTTTGCTCCATGTACTGCTGAACTTGCTTTCAGGCCTGATGCACTTCACCTCATGATGTCTTGTCAGAAAATCACAGGGTTCAACACTGCATCCCTAACTGGTGAGATGGCACTGCCTCACTCAGTGCTTCATGCTACAGCAAGCACACACAAAGGATGGAAAGATGGGATTCACACTGCACATGCTCTCAGCTCTCTATTCAGCAATTTACAAAATACTCTTCTCTTCCGCAAATGACACATATAACACAAATGAAATCTCTCAGCAATAGAAATATAGCTTGATAAGAGCTCTACTTACCATTGCAGCTGCAGCTGTCTGGTTCACCTGGTGTTGAGCTGCCTTGATTTTGGCTTGCAGGTGTGCAGGGGGATGAAAGTACTTGCATTTCTCCCTAGAGCATCGACCTTTGATGTAATCCATGCAAACTGTAACAGTATTTTCATTTGTGTCTATCATTGCAATATCTATAGGGTGAGCATAACGGCAATCATTCTCACCACGTGTGCAATTTCCACGCTGAAACTCTCGACAAACCTTAAAAGAAAGTCACATTGTTGAGAAAGACATCACGCTACTCTTCATTTAGTATTTTCAACACAGAATATCAGTTCTTTGGCTGAATTAAATTATGGGTATATTCTAAATCCATGCTCTTGGGTACCACTTAGACAGTCACAGGGACGACTGGTGCTACTCATAACTGGTTCACAAGATGCGGAAAACTCATTGTTACCAATGCCAATTACCAAATGTAAGTGAAGTACAGAATTTGTACAAAACGGAAAGTGACCTGAATCCTGAACCTGGAAAGTCAATGGTGTTTTGCCAAAACTTGAGGAGCTCAGTATTCCTCCCCAGCCTCTAAAGTTTTTAAAAAAAGATTTTAGTAACTCTGCCATTCGTGTTCCAGGTGAATTTTATACATATATACATATACATATACATATATATATATATATATATATATATATATATATATATATATTCTTTTTATGGAGCATACTCATGGGTAGGACTTTTAATTCTAAATGTTGCAAACTGTGGTATTTGCAACAGGTTCTTATTCTTAAATACGAATAACCTCTTCCATGTATATAGTCTCACTACCCTCAATAATAAAACTCTGACCTTGGGGTTACATGACAGCGCATTTGATTCCACTGCAATGTGTTCATAAGGAGTTGCCAAAAGTGCTAGCCTTAAAAAGATCGTGCAGCTCCTCCTAAGTTATGAGCACTGAAGCAGCAAAGGTAGAGAAAAAGGTTTCACAAAATGGATCTTCAAGGCTTCCTTGTCTGAAGGTATGAAAGAACTAAGAAACACTGCTAAGGCCTACAGCCAGTGGTGTAAATCACATACCAGTATGCTATCAGACTGTGTGCAGGGAAAAGTGAGATGTCACGTGAGAAAGGAGGCAATCAGCAATGCAATACAAAGCACATAACACAAAACAATATGTTTTGAAATGACACCCTTTTCCACTACCTTCCTGTGTTATAATTTACACCTGTGGGAGCCTCTGCATTCAAGTCCTCAGCCCTTATTTCCTACAGAGCCTCTGCTCAGGGTCTGAAAGACATATACAACTCCTCCAACACTAAGTCCCAGCATGCCCAGCCAACTGTCAGGGCAAGCCTGCCGGGGAAATGTCTTTCCAATGCCCCGTACTCAGCAATCCCAACAGCATAATGCTTGATATTTTCTGTAAAAACTTAGTAAGCTTGTCTCAAGACAAGGGAAGTGTCTGTTACTTCCACCCTCTTGTTGTCATTCCAAAACATCTCCCACTCAACTCAGTTAAAGGGCAGACTATCTACTTGCCTATTTTTTTTTTGTAACCGTGGCAAATCACACACAGTAAACAACATTTCCATGCCTGCTCTAATGCCTACTGAAATCAGAAGAGTGAGTGCTCCCAGTTTTCCAGTAACTTCATAAGATTTTGGGATTGGTCTGCAAATAAGTCTGCCCAAGCGGAGGGCAGCAGCCCGGTTTTAGGAGAGGTCTAAGTTTAACTTTGCACTGCGCTGCATGAGATCATGCTAGCAGAGTGCAACAGTTGGACCCACATGCCCTGTTCATTTCCTTTAGCAGTATTAAATCAGACGTCCAAATACCTCCAGTTTATCCGTACGCATCAGTTTCTGCCCAGCAGAGCCTCCTGGTACTGTAACAGTAGGATTTCCAGAAACCAGGACAGGAGTATTTGGTAAAAGCTCTGCAGGAACTAAGCCCATCCCAGGAGAGACATGACTCAAGTAGGGACTAAAAGCCATCGTGGGGCTTGTTGCAAGCGATGGAGTCACAGGAAACGTTGTCTGTGTATAGAAAAAGGAAAAACAAAATGTTAGTTAAAGAGCTCTCCCTTGGATTATCCAGACAAAGCCTTGAAGCACTTCAATCCTTTTAAACAATTCGATTAACAACATCAAAATGCTGTGCTCTTCAATCTATTCATTTATCGCCATTTACTTGTGATCTATTCCTTTCTCCTGACTCACAAATTTGTGACTCATCCTGAACACAAGGCATCTTTATTTGTCAGATCAAAGCATATTGATGATCTTTATAGTCTAATGACACAATTAAGGATTTCATGCCAGCAATTAAGGCAGACCCAAATAAAACAGACTTCTCATTTCCAAATAAATATCTCAGCTTCTGTATGTCTACACCACAATGCTGTACAGGGACCTCAAGGTAAACTGAAGCTTCAGGACCTAGAAGCAGGTAACCCAGTTAGTTCGATGGTTGAATTTACTATAAACCCGCACTGAGTTTCAGGTTACCATGGATAGTCTGGCTCAGGTAGACAAATTGGATCATTCAGAGTCATGAGGCATCTCTGCCCTGATACCCTTCAAGGTCTACCATTCTGCACATTGATAGGTTTCAGACTGACAACATCCTCCAGGCAAAAGCCATTTTACAGGAACATCCCGTGCCTACGCTCCATGGGAATGGCTACAAGAGGACACCAACATCATTAGCGACACAATATGCCAGACCTCAGAGATTTGCAAGAGCAGATGGGTAGCTGGCTTGGAAGCGACAAGGCCAGAGCATGCCAGGTGAGATGGCTCGTTCAGGTGGGCCAGTAGCAGGTTCAGGACCCCACCTGTGCTGCGAGAAGCGATGTTCCCATGAGGAGACAGAACATCAGGTCATAAAGACCTTGACTGTTCCTGAATCCTTAATTGCCCTAGGCAGGTCCTGCAAGAAGAGCAGAGGAGAGTGCAGCTGGCCAGAGACCAGCTTCCCTTGCCTGAACTTCTCCAGCAATTCCAGTCTGTTAGAAGAATTTCCATTCTCCTAGGTAGGCATGATCATACTAAAATTCAATACCTGCTTAGGAGTTTAAGTCTGTGAATAGCCCCTATAGTCAGGGAGTTTGTGAAACTTTCAAGCACCAGATCTGAGGTGTGTTTGGGAATGGAACCAATCCCAGATGATGTAAAGTAACCCCCGACCACCCAGATGGCAAGAGCCTGCAAGGAAGCATTTCTACAAATGCCTGCAAGGAAGCATTTTCCACAAAGCCCAGGGGAAACAGCCCGTGACTTGCAACTGTTTTTATTTTTCCTTCTGTCACCTGTTCCACTGGAAACTCTGGCTTACAGTTAAAGCCTGATCACATTTGCTGGCATACATGACACTGTCCTCAGTAGCTAGAGCCTCTGCTTAGTGATAAACACAAGTGTGCTTACAACATAGCCTTAGGCATAGCTTTGGCCACTCGCATCACCCCTTCCTTGCCTTTGCATTTGTATGTCCAGTCCTGTGGGTTTCTAAAAGAAAGTGTATGTGAACAGTTTGTTTCCTGAAAGCACACTCATCCCAGTACTTTGACATACTAGAAAACACATTGCTCGTTGTGGTCTGGAATAAATTAACCCACAGTAACACCAGCTAAGCTGACCTAACCTATCTTTTGCCTAATGATGCCCTCTTCTTAGGGTCAGAGTGATAGCAGCAGCCCCTGTGCTGATAGGAAAGGTCACCTCCAGCATACATCCCACTTTCTTCTCCACAATGCCAAGACACAGCCTCCTGAATCAGTGGGCCTTGGTGTTTTAAATGTAGCGAACCAAATAATGTTCTAAGAGGGATTTCCAATGTTCCTTCTTTTGAGCCTGATCCAAGCCCTGCTTCAGCTGATGGGAGACTAACTATTAAACCCAGAGATCCTCCAGTCCACAGTCCTTTAATAAATCATTTTCTTCTCTCTTTCACTTCTCAGTGGCTCCCAGACATATTACACCTTTTGCTGCTAGAAAAGCTCTTTAAGGATCTTCAAACACTGTGACTCCCTGAACACTTTCGTGAGAAAGCAGTATCCATTCGGCTATTTTCTTTCCTATGAGCACTAGTAATTACAACGGCATTTGCTCTACTTCTGTCACAATGCACGTTGTTAATTCTATTTTAAGGCGCTTCTTCAGCCTGGCCAGTCCGCACAGGATTATGCTAGGGCCTGACACACATTGTCAGCACTTATTTTAGGCATCCATAGTAGCTTGAACCTTGCAGTACGTGTGGCTTTCACAGACATGTGGGCAAATCTACTCCATGTTTTTCCAGCACCTAATACAGCAGGAATCCCAGGTATCCTGAGAGAGCAGTGTGGATGGAGGGAGAGGCACTTCTCCCACTGCTCAAGGGGAAGATGCTGGGGCATTTGTGGAGCCAGGGAGTAAGGCTGGGGGCTTGCAATGCCTCACAGTGCATGAATTCACCAGAAATATGTAGCAGGATATTTGAAGTGTTCCCAAAGAGATTATATATACCAGCTTCTCCACAAAAAACACTACAACTGGGAGGCAGGTCCTGCTCCCTGAAACACAGTCCCAATCTACGAAGCCGTACTCTCATGGGCATCTCCTTTCTTCACTGGGAGCAAGCAACACAAAACACAAGCTAACAGACCTGAACCTGATGTGAATCAAGTGAAAGAAACGTCCGTGAAGAGCAATTAAGGAGTGCTATTTATTCCTGGTTCTGGGGCCTACAGAGTGGTACACGAAGGATCAGGATGGTTTTTATTTTATTCCTGCTACCCGTTTCCATGCCCTGCCTGGCATCTGCTCCAGCATTCCCAAGGTTTCATGGCTGTTTATTCTGCCTGCCTGAACCATGCACCTGATGCTGCTGACTGAAAGTTACAGCTCTGCTCCGCACCCTGCCCGAGGACAGGGGTCTAAAACTCAGGAGCCATGCAGGCACTGCCACTGGGAGACCCACACATTCCCCTCCTGCCCTGATGCAGCTCCCCAGCCCTCCTCAGGCCACACCTGTCAGCAGATCTTCCCAGAAAATCCCATATTTAAATAAGAGCCTGAACCCAACCCAGGGCTCCTCCTTCTAGGAAACCCAGGAGAGCAGAGGCAAAGCCTAGCTAGGGGAAGGATGTATTAAAATCCAGATGCACAGCTGGAGAACGAACAGACCTCACTCAATGCATTAAACCTAAAAACACAGGGTGTCTAAGTCTGATGCGTGCTAAATGCACTGAAAACTGCTCCTTTGTAAGCTGGCATCAGGGAGCTCTGTATTTATTGTGGCTGATGAGGGGAAAAGATGGGCTATGCTCACTGCCAGCCCCGGCTGCCTGTCTTGGATTGGGAAATCCAGTCTGGCTTATGCATCAGTACCAGTAATAAAGATGCTGCCAGCCAAATCTTTCTTCCCTTTACGTCTGTGCAGGTCCCCTGTGCCAGGCCTGTCCCGAGGGAATAGAAGCAAATTTCTTCCTTGCAGCCAGAACCCGACTGTAATTTCTACTCCAAACAGCAGTCTTCTCCTTAACATACCTCCCATTCATCTCTTGTGATTGCAGCTGGGCAAAAGACTTGCCTGACAGATCAATATTTTGACTGCACACTAGAAAAAAAATGTCTTATAATCAGTGGACAGGCACACATGCTGTGAGCCCCTGATAGAGGGCTGCTAAGGTAATTTCGGTGCAAAATCCAACAATACAACTCCAAATCACTGGTGAGGGAACAACACTAATGAAGCATCTCATGACAAAGCTTTTGAATAGCAGGCTGAAAGCACCATCTCTGTGGGAATGGTGAAATGCTTCAGCTTGCCTTAAAGATTATAAAAAAAAAATCCAAACGACTGCCACTATAAATTGAGTCGAGCACCTGGAGCACCTGTGGCAGTACAGACTGCGACAAACACATGTGCAAGGGAAGAGCCTGGTGTGCTGGGTGAAGTCGCTGATGCTGGAGACACCATGGGACAGTCCCAACACCTCCTCGAGCTGCCAGGCATCAGCACGGCCATCAGCTCTGCCTACTCCCTGAGCAGTGTGAGGTCTGACACAGGTTGCTACGACACAGGCAACAGCCAGCTTGGATAGCATTAAGAAGGTTCAATGACAGACCTGCATAATAGGCTCCTTTTAATGACTGGGAGCAAAGATGATCACCTTCAGAGCTGCAGGACACTAGGGCATGCAGCCTGCAGGTCCCCATGCCGACTGAGGACAGAGGGATGCTGCTGAAAGCAGGCAGCCCAGCTGCAGTAGAATTAAGGATCAACTCTACCAGGTCATCTGAAGAAACTGAACTGGCTTTTCCCTGAAAACTTCATGTATGTCAGACTTAGGAGCCTGCTATCTGCACAAGTACCAGTATGCTCTGGGGTAAAAAAGCCTAATGGAAAACATCACCACTTTCCCTTGTTGTCCCCCTTAGAGCTCTCGCAAGTTCAGCAAATACAGGGACAGGTTTCCTTGCAGACTGCCTTTTATTAAGCTTAGCATATGCAAACACTACCAGTAACTCCTGAGCAGAGGGAAACAGGTTACAGTGTAGTAGCAGAGGGGCTCAAACCAGTAGCAGCTCACAAGACTCGTTTACTCATTAAAATGCTCGCAAGAAAGAAAAGAGCTGAAATGGGTGTTGAGAGACTATCTCGCAGAGGAACACCTGCCAAAGACTCAGGCTGCTCTGTCCACAGCAACCGTTGTTTGACTGCCCAGCTCTGAGCTCTTCCCAGATCCAGAGCACAGGAGGTGTTTGGTTGAAGGCGTGAGCACAAAGGGACTGTCCAAGGGAGGAGTGTGTCACCAGAATGACATATGACCTGGAACAGCTGATTTTGTTAACAAACTAGAAGTTGCATTCAATTTGCCTAACAGAAATTGTGCTAAAGCTACAGCAGAAACACAGAGTGGGTGTGAAGAGGAAGGCAGTGGAGCGGTTGGTGTTTTGTTGAGCACAGCACAAGTGCTGCCTCAGGCGGGAAGTGTTGATTCTGAGTTACCTCAGCCCCTAAAAAGGGAAAGCCTGAAAATGAGAGACCCAGTAAAAATAAATAAATAAATAAATAAATAGGCAGCTTTTATTACAGTCTGATGATAGAAATATAGAAGATAAGAATCTTGTACTGACAAGGCTGAAGACCCTGATATTGAAGACACAAGTGGTACTGTTCAGAAAAAGCGAAAACTTGTGTTCCCATGCAATGCAACTGCATGAGACTTGCTGCAAGACAATCGCTTCAGCATGAAGGCTGAGCATGCTGGAGTGAACCCAACTGGACAAAGTGTCCAGCTGCCTGTTACCACAGATGTTTCTTTCCCCAGTCAGACCACAAAGACACACTCATAGCTCAAAGACTGGGCTGCAGTTGCATAAAAGTCTGGTGTAAATGCCCCATGGCACCGACTGCTGGCAGATACCAGCTCCCAGGCAGGCAAAGGTATTTGTGCTTATCCATTCGTAGTATGCCTTTGACTACAGGTCCACAGGACCAGATTTTTGCTGCATGGAGCAAGCATGTTCCTAAAATATCAGTTCTGATCTGCTGCACTTTATCCATGTTAGTTGCCAAGAAAGTTGGTCACCCTGTGCTTTATCCCCTCGATCAGTACCACAGGGCAGTGGCAGAGACCTGCTGCACCAGGAGAGGGACAGAGGGCTGGGTTAAAGCCTGGATCAGGTTGTCACTGGGGGTGCACATGACTGACTGATGTCACAGTTCAGTCTACAAAGAGCGTGACAGGAAGAAAAAATGTAGGGCTTGAAAGCAAAGAGTGCAGAGAGGGGAAACAACTTCCCAGGGCAGCAGTAGAAGCAGCTGCAAGGCAGCAGAGGCAGCTGTACCAACACTGCAGTGCTCTATTCAGCCATCTGTTCTGACAGCACTAACAGGACAGCACTTTGAAAGTCACAACCAGGCACCACTGGGTCAGTCACACAATCAGTGATGAAGCACCTCCATGGCCAGCTCCAGAAGTCTGCTTCATACTGCTGCAAAGGGTTGAAACAGAATGAAAAGGGTGTGGATCAGGCCCAGGGTGCATCACCTTTTCATGTCCTTACTTCTGCACACACGTCTCAAAGTAACTGAATCTGAGCATTGACTGAAATGGCTCTTTGCATCAATGCCAGAACCCAGCTCTATCCACCTCCAAGCTGACTTCTACTTGGTCTTCAACAGAGACACAGGCAAAACCATCCCAGAGAGCTTCCAACACCGTTCAGCCAAAGCCAACATTTAAGGTGAATTTGGACTTTTAAAAGTTGAAATTTTACTACTTGCTAACACAGGTGCCTTCCTACTTGCCACCTATGTGATCTCCCCAAGGTTCCTCTAAGAGGAGTATAACGTACAGAGTAAACACTCTCCTCTGTGTCCTTGCCTGACTTGTTTTTAAGTGCTGCATGAAGCACTCTGTTTAAAACTGCATCATGGGCATCAAACATTCATGTGATTCTCAGCTTTGCATGGATGGTTAACAGCAACATCAGAGAGCAACCAGAGACTTCAGAGAAATAGGCTCACGCTAGCAACCATCAATTCACACCTAGTAGGCTTCTGTGAGCAGTGTGCAGCAGGCAACCCACCTGGGACACAGTTCTCCAAGCAGTGCCTTCATTAAACAGGCATCATGAGGGTCCTGACTGTTGGTTCAACAGGAAGATTAGCACTCGCTGGATATCAGCAGTGGTGCAAGAAGATCTGATGGTGAATGTTTAGATGCAAGCTCATACACAGACACATCTGATGCCATTTCAGGAACTGTGATGCAAAGCTGCTAAATTAAGTACTGTTTTTACATAGTAGCTTTTCTGGGGGAAAATGCACTTTAAAATGTCTAGGCATTCAGCTATTGTTTGGAGCTATTAAATATACGGCTTCAAATCTTGTCTCTGGCAAGCATCCCAATTAAGCAGGCATACTGTTGATCAGCTTTCTGATCACATGGGATTTGTTCTGCTGCTGCATCTGATATAATGCTTTTTGCTTTGAAGAATTTCATGTGTAGCCAGAAGGAGGCCCCACCCTTCTCATTTAGAGAGAGAGGAAAAAAAAATCTCAAAGCCTGCTTCCACCGGCAGCATCTTTGGGAAATCAAAGGCAGGTGAAAGAGCAGTCTCTTGTTTGTCCTGAAACTGGTGTGGAACAAGTTGGGCAGCAGGAATTACAACAAGAGCTCGTTTACTCTGAGCAAAGTGTGGGAAAGCAGGAAATGAACAGTCGTCGCAGGACAAATTTTTATTTTTCTTCTTTGCCCATGTCTCCCTCATGGCACAATTTAGAAAGCAGGGACCTTTCTCATCAAATAAGGTTACCTCTGAAATGAGAGCACTAACTAGACAAAGCAACAGATTCAGTCTCAGAGGCAATTTAAAAGGCAGCAGAGAAATTGTGGTAGAAGTGAACTGGACCTGCAAGATTGCAAAGTGGGAAGATGGGAACTTTCCAAAGAGGAAATCCGAAAGATATTTTGAATAGCCAGCCAAAGAGCATCCACTGTGAATTCCCCACAGAGGAAAACCCCAAACAGGAAAGGTTTGCTTTCGATACAGGGCTAGGAAACCAGTGCTACCATTTTGTGGGAATTCAGCATTTCCTCCTCATGTACATGCACTTTGGTGAAAAGTGAACTCCACAAAAATAGGTGCAAAAATCTGCAGCAGATTTGAGTTTAAGATCCAGAGAAACTAATGATTCTTCTTGTGGCCCATTTTCTTTTCTGCTTTACTTTTCCACCTTTGAAATTGGAAGAATTAACAGCATTTCCCTATCTTACATAGCAGGGTGAAGATAAAGCTGCTAGCACATGCAGGATGATCATGGAATAGCTTTCACAAGAAAGAAGGAATGTGCCATGTTGCAGAAACGCCTCAGTCCAGAGGCAGAGTGAAGCACAGCATCATATCAAACTCCTATAGCAAACAGCACAACAGCCTCCAAGAAGGAAAAACACTCCCTCAATGTCTTATAAAGATAAACCAGTGATGCCCAAACTTGTCAAAAGTGGGTGATGGATGCTGAGTCTGAAGCCCCATCTGTGCAGAGAAGCCAGGCACTGTAGATGGGACACCACAAGGCCAAGTGCAGGCTGATTTACAGACTCATATGTCTTCAGGCTAGAAGAGTTTGTCTTGGGGATCTAGTCAGACCTCCTGGGTGGCACAGCCCAAGGAGCCTCACCCAGCAACTGCACATCAAGTGCACACTGCCCCAGGAAAGACATTCAGCCATGACTTTAAATGGAAAATTCCTAATTAGGCTCACAGTTAAAAATGTGCAGCTTATTTATGTCAGCACTGAAGAGCTTCTTCAAGACCTTTGACATTTTCTTAAAGATAAACACAGTGACAGACTCAAACTCACCAGACGATTGTTGCCTCTTCCCAGATACACCAGCCAGCAGGCACAAGCCATCCTCTCCCTGGCATTAACACGGTTCTCCAGCCTGAAAACCTGCTTTAACTGATAGTCCACAGCAGGGACAGCTAACGAAAGCTTCATCAAACCACCTGCTCTGCAAACACCTACCTCCCACAGGCTTCCCTCCCTACCTGAAGAGAAGTAAAACTTTCCTGCTGTAGGTATAAAGCAGCATTACTGTGAAAAACCGTGACAGGTCTGTGACATGAACACAGTTCTCTGCTGGGGCAGCTGCAATGAAATTCACCTCACCCCCAGACATAAATACCTTACAGTCTGGGTGGGATTCGCCTTCCGTGTTTTTAGCCCTTGAGTGCAATGTACCTGGTCCAAGGAACTCAGCTGGCTTCTTGCCACAGAAAAGAAGAATTCCAGCATCCTCACCCCTGTGCAGATCAGATATCCAAAACATGACCCACTGGAATCAAGACACTCAATTTCTGTGATGTACATGAATTAACTGGTCAAAAATCCAGCTAGCGCTAAGATGCTTCCAGTTGATGCACAGGTACTTAGTTATCAGAGGAAAGGAGAGCCACACCTTGCAAGAATATGCAGAGGCAGCATCACAGAGCCCTGTGCTTACAGTATGTGACAACAGAGACTGGATGAGACCAACCCAAAGGCCAGGCTTGCTGTAGCTCTTCAGTCCTGCACTTGGATGCCCTCAGGCAGTACTCAACACCCACCCAGATGCTGCCTGAGTCAGAGCAGAAGGAAGATCTGCCTATTTGAGCTCAGGCATAGGGCTGAGGCCTCCAGAAGTAAACAGGCAACAAATCTGGACCAACGTGAACCCAATCCACTGCTGTAACTTACAATTGGCTGTAGCTGCGCGCCCGGTAGCATGAACTGCATTTGCTGAGCAAACATGGCTGCGGCTGTCTTTTGCTGGATCAGGTTGTTGCGTCCATTTATTTCGAGTTGCGTTTTTAAGTGTGGGGGAGGGTGGAGATATTTGCAGTTCTCTCGGGTACACCGGCCCTGGAAAACACAATGAAACAGCATCTCAGTGCATGTAACACTCATGGCAGCCAGAGAAATTTAATTAAGGATTGTTTGGGTTACTGTAACAACACAATCATCCAGGCAGAGGCATTTTGGTACCTACTGTGCTACTTTTGTGATTTTCCTGTAGCAATGCAATACTTAGGTGAAGAAAAGAGCAACATGACTTCTGCTGCTGTAACACTTACTGAACACTGTCAAGCTAAATCCAAAAATGAAGCTTCCTGACATTAACACGATTGTTGTAAAAAATAAAAATAAAACACAAACACCATTATTCTGAGAAGCTAGCAACAACAGTTATAGAAGCAGTATCAAAAATTCCCCATTTTCTTGTGATTCTTGTTTTTCCCCTCCCTTCCAACACCAGGCCACTTAATTGGCCCTGACAACCAGACAGCGAGAAACAAAACTGTCTCTACCGCTTCCCCAGCTGCTTTGGGTAAAACGTCAGACAACTTCTCCCTAAAAAGTACCTCTGGTCTTCAGCACACATGTAGTCTGAGATTCTGGAGACTAGCAGTAACAGGAGTAATAATTAAAACAATTTCCCCTTTGTGCTTTCATTCATTAAAAGCCACAGTACTTTGTGTCACTGATTACTTTCCTCCCCTAAATCAATAAAAGTACAAGTGAAACCTGTGGCTCCCAAAAAAGCAGAGTATCACTAACAATACAAATTACCTGAAATAAACTGAAAGAATCACTTTCAAAAACTATCTGTAAACAGTACCTTGCTTTAATAGTGTTTGCAAGTAGTCATATGAATCTTCAAATAAACATTTTTTTAAATAAAATAACAAATAATAAATGCCAATAGTCCACTAACCACACAAAACTAGTGACAAATTTTAACATTAAGAATAAATAATTATTCTTATTTTTTTTTTCCTTTCTCTATGTTTTTCCTCCTCAAAAGAGGCATACAGAATAATACAGACATTTTGCACAACTTATGCACAAGTTTTATAAATAACTTTTATGCAAAAATGTTTGTGTGTTTTTGGGTTTTGTGCCTTTTTTTTTTTTTTTTTTTTTTTTGAGGAGGGGGAAGGGGACAGTAATTCTTGTGGCTATTCAGAGCCCAATAGAACAGGGCCAGACCTGAGGGACACAGAGCTGTTACATGACAGATAACTAATAATTGCTGCTGCAGACAGCAAAGGAATAGGAGCATCCATTACCCAGCCTGTGTCCCAGGCATTCTCTCCAAGGGCTGGACACTGAGTTCTCAGCCTCAATATAATTAAGTGTGCTTTCAAAAAAAAAACAAAAGGGCAAACGAGGTGATCTCCTGTCCCTGCCTGTTGGCAGGATCACACACAGCATAACCATAACCCCATAACCAGATCCACATGTGTACCCTGCTATACACCACCAGACACAGGGCTCAGGCTTGTGGAAACCTCCCTGTGATGTCCCTTGCCTGAACTGAGGATGCTCCCCCCCCGGGGATTTTTAAGGCCTGTCTCTGCCAGTAGAAAAGTACAGGTGGAATCACTGCACAAAGCCAGTGCTCTGACACCCTGGAGAGGATGGGTTTATGGGTTTTAACCCTCTCAGCACACCAGGAGAAGCAGGCTGCTGGAGCTGCAAGATCTAGGTGTGCTTTCTGCTGCCCCTTTCCTGGTAGGGACATGGACTTCACGGAGAAGAGGGCTGCAGAGTTGGTCTGCAGCGTGGAAGGGGCTGTACAATGCAGTGTCAGACTGGAGACAGACTCCTCTTATCTGCTCTGAGGGGACCAAGCAGTTAAACACAACTCCCGGCTCACCACTCTTATTTAGAGGCAAATAATTAAATGCAAGAAGTGATGGGCTAAACCTGCTGGGACAGGAAAAAAACACTCGCAAATTTCTCGCTCTGCAAAGGCGGGCTTCTGAGTGTGCCTTGCTCCTAGAGGAGGTGCTAAGTGTCTCCTGACAACCAAACCAAAAAAGAGGAGGCTTTATAATGCTATTGTTTTGGCATCTCTGCAATCCAACAGCACCAGATCCCTAGCAGTGAGTTAATTGCTCACAGGCCCTGAGTACATGAATCTTCATCGCCAGACACTTTCTTACATCTGCTTGAAGTGAGGGTAAAAAGGCACCACGCAGCTTGGTGCCCAGATAAGTCAGCACTACTAAAAGGTAAATAACTGCATTAAACCAGGAGGAGGAGACTCGTTTGGAATTAGGGTGGTCTGGGTTGTCCTTCCTGCTTCCCAGACTGATCCTGCTCACCTTGCCTGCAGACAGGAGGAACAGCAAAAGCAACCACGTTGCTTCAAGGTGACGTTAGACACCATCTTGAATCTATTTTTCCAAACCAAGCTGTTTCTGTGATCTGTTCACGGTCTTCCCCTCCCTAACCCATGTGCATTGAAGAGCTCACAAAGAAGGTGGCATCTGTCCAGCTCCATAGGATCAGGTCCCTCCGCAGCCCTTCCCATCACCTGGAACCAGAGCCCAGTGTTCAGGCTCAGAGCACGCCTGCAGCATCCCACCTCCACAGCTACTGCAGGGATGCAGACCCACTCAGAGCTGCGTGCTGTCAACGGCCAGGCAGCTGCTCTATTCTAAGCTACAGCCTTCAAGGGCTTACATATTAATCCTACAAATTCTTCCTGGTTGAAACTTGGCATAAGTACCTCGTGTTGGGAAAACACTAAATTTCTACCAAATTTGGAATAAATCTGGGAAGTTGCTTCCTCACTGCAGGAATGGAGAAGATAAAACAGCTTCCATTTTTATAAATAATACTTACAGGACCTACTTCAGCTGGAAAAGGACTTTGCTATTCTAACTGAAACTTTGCATGTCACTGATAGCAGGAGCCCCTGCTTGGTGTGAAGCTTTGTGCTTTCCCCCCCCCCCCCCCTCTTCAAAACAGAGTTTATTTGATTTGGGGGGTTCTGAAAATAAAATGTTTCTGTTATCAGAAAAACAACATACAGCATGAGGTCTTGTCTGCAGACAGAGCTGTGAGCAGAAATCAGTGCCCAAAAGGAGGGCTACTGGTTTCAGTGAGGATTTGTGATACATATTTGCAAGGAATTAAGAGCTGCAGAGATGCTACTGCAGAGCAGAGGCTGTGAAGTGCAAGCACTGCTGTCGTTCAGGCCTTCTATGGCTCCAGGAAGGCTAAATGAATCACCATGGCATGCAAATTCAAAATCGCACCTTCAACCTAGCTCCCACTTGTCATCATTTTAGTCCCAAGCATCATTAACTGCTGCATTTCACCACGACTGCTTAAAAGCCACAATTGAGAAGAGTTTCACTCTCCAACTCTGCTGTCGATTCTTCATCTGACGATGAATGTTAGGAACTGATGGTGTGACAGAGAGACAAAACATTTCTGTTCTTGGCAACCCCAGTTCAGACATCCAGCTATGAAAAAAAAACTTTCAAAATTGCTCTAAAGCAATGGGCACTACTGAACATCCATACTGGTAGGGCTAATTTCTTCTACACTTCTATCATGAAGTCTACAGTTCTCAGTGCTTCTCAGCAACACAAAAGCTTTTCAAGACTGATTTGAGCTCTACGAAAGCAGCCAGAAGGAAGAAGGAACTGACATTATTCACTTCTCAGTACCAGCTGAAACACAGCAGGGAAAACAACAGGGAACAGGTAGCAAATCTGCTGTGTGGATAGTGAGATGGGGACAAATAAGGACAACTCCATTTTATACCTGGGTTTGCCTAGGAAAATGGGAAGAGAAAATATAACAGGAGTCAGGCTCCTAAGCTTCAGATGAATATTTTTACCTCTAAAAGGCACCAATTGTTTTGATGCAGTGAGCAGCTGTGGCTCCAGCGTATCGACGTTCAGCACAAGGGCACAAGATGGTCTCAGAGCCCTACACAGTAGCACAGAGCATCACACAGGAAAGCACCTGAACTAGATGGCTGTGTGCATTTGGAAAGGCACGGTGAGAGACTGACCCACGCCACTAAGCAGCGTGCTGAGCCTGCTGTAACCACTGCATCCATTGCGCTAGAATTGGTGGAGTTTGTTTTGGTGCTGTTATTTCAGCACGAGTACCGATTCCAGGCAACACACATTCCCACCCTTTCCCAGGGTGGCACACAAGCCTCCAGCCAGGGAATCACCACCCAGCAACAGACTCTGCTGCTGGCCTTGGAAACGTGCTAAATATAGCCATATTTTCTGGCTCCTCACAAAATGGAAGGAGTATGAAGGACCATATTCATCAGCTTCTTTGCCAACTAGAGCCAGGAGGGAAAAGCATATGGACTGCAATTCCCCAGGCTTAAAAAATGGATATTAAAAATAAATCATTAAAGCATTTTATGAGAGTATCTTCTCCCCCTTCTTCCCACATACTCCCCCACCCTTACAGTAGGCTGCTGGCATGTGACTGACTCTGTGTTGCCAACTGAAGTCACGCTGTGATGGTGCATACTGTAAATGGCTGGCATCTGACACGAGCTAACGCGACAGCAGCTTGCAGTGTAGGTAACAAAGCCAGCTGTTTTGAGTGTAGCACTGATGGCAACACACTTAAATCCAGTCAGAATACCTGTATTACACCTGCCTCATTGGACTCTGCTGGGCTGCATCTGGTCATCTGCATCCTAGCTGGGTGAGCCAACCCCAAGCATGCTGCACAAATTCTCCCCTTACGGGCTGCTGAAGTGAGCCAAACCATGCTACAAAAACAAAACTTTCAGTATAAACCAAAGGCTGTGCTCACATTTGCACCACACTGCTAGGAA
Source organism: Netta rufina (assembly GCF_964035555.1). Taxonomy (NCBI): domain Eukaryota; kingdom Metazoa; phylum Chordata; class Aves; order Anseriformes; family Anatidae; genus Netta; species Netta rufina. The sequence continues at coordinate 13,603,805 of NC_140135.1, forward strand.
GTTTGTTACACACTTTAATTCAGGATGCCAGTGAGAGGTTCCAGAGCAGACGCATTTCTGGTTTTAATGACTGTGCTGTACGTCCTGTCAATCACCAGCAGTTCTCATGTGAAAATCTTTAAGCTAATGTTGCTTTTTCACACACTAGAGGCTGCAGTGGTCTTGGGCCCTGACTGTGCTGTCTTCTCCACAGACACTGGTGACACGTGCAATGACTGACAGGAAAAGGAATGAAAAGAGACCGGGCAGGAAAGGATTTCCATGTTTTGCACAAAACCAGGCACCAAAACACAGCTTGTCTACATAACTCTTCCTTGCATGAAACAGCAGATTTTCCCCCCCTCAGAGGAACTCTGTGGGGAGGCACAGTCATAGATGCGTTGGCCCTGCTTACTCAGTGCCTCTTGCTCCAGCTCTGCGGCACGAAGCGCTCTGCTTTCACCCACTCAGCACATGCAGAGGCCTTCTCCTAGCTGGGGGGATCCTCGCTCCTGCCAGAGCCCAGCACAGCATTCACGTGCTGGATGTGCACCACATCCTTGGCCACCGTGGTTTTTGTAACTGCATCTGGAGGGCAGACACAGACCAGGCAGCAGACGTAGCCACAACGCATGAATTAGCGTGTGATAGGGGGAGCCAGCAACAGGGGAGCTCTGGACTTCGTCTCCTATGCCCATGCTATGAGCATGTGAGGAGCTGCATGTGCTGCCCTAGGTCTAACCCTATTGCTATCTGCTCTTGAAGATGACAGAGACACTGGCCGGCAGACTTGGCACCTGGTCCAAGCTCCAAGTCTTTTGGTAACCCTGTAAGGACTCACAGCTTCAAAGTTGCCTTCCCAGGAATGCAAATGTTCAGGGAGTTGGGAACACTGTCCACCCACTCCCCTAACTCAAGTGTTTCATGTTCCCTACAGTTTGTCCCTAAGCAGTTTGTTCCACGGATGAACAACTAGCATGCCTACTGCACCGTGTGGCTCGTGTTGCTGTCTCCGATGCTGTGCCACATTCCTCTTCCCACACAAGTACAGGGTTGTGCTGGAGGAAGAAGGCTGTCCATCTCCCCGCTGGAGCAAAATGCCTAGCAAACATCAAATAGCATGGAAATGGCAACTGGAAAACAAAGGAAGCTGGGGCAGACAAGTCAGCCTGATCATTAGCAAGTGCTATGTCTCACGGATTGGTGTTCATGCAGCCAAGCTGTCACTTGCTGCAGTTCAAAGACTAGTTCTCTACATACCTTATCTGCAATTCCTTTCTATGGACTAATGAAATGTTGAAGTTACGCTGCTGACTGAGTCAGTGGGAAGTACAATCTTGTAGCCTCCCTTGAACATTGACCAAAGCACAGTACATCAGATAGCTTCTCCTTAATTGCAATGCTTTTTTCCTTGTAGTGTTAGAGCAGCTGACTTTCAGAAAGAGGTTTTAGAATATGATTATGTACAAAGCCCTGCTCCTCACAAACGTGTTCTCATTGTTCTCAGTGGCTGTTGGCCCACTTACAAGGATTTTAACAAGCAGGTCTAGAAGGACCTGGATAAGTGAGAGACCATCCTTAGGCCAACACAGATCAACTCCACCTATTCTCCCCATTTTTAGTATTTCCCAGGCAAGGAACTCCAACACATCACTCTCCCTGCAGCTACAAAGCTACTCCTGATTCCCAAATGCAGTTTTGCACCTCCTGTAACTGAAGTCCCAAACTCCTTGTTTCACCCCAGAGGGCCAGAACAGCAATTATTCCTTTCCTGTTTGAGAAAGTGCCATACTTAAAGACTGCAGCCACATCTATCTCCATCCTCAAACCTCTCTTCTCTAGACTATGCAAACCACACTCTTTCAACTCTGAACATGGTCTCTAAACCTTTCATTAGGAGCAGCTTTCTCCAGTCACCCTGCACCCCTGCTGATGTGTGTGCATTCACAGGGTACAGAGCTCCAGAAAACCCCTTACCATTGCTGTGGAGATTGGACTTTTTTTTTCCCCCTACCTGCCCTGCAGATGATGTTGCTGTTTATACATCCTAATATGACATTTTCTTTGCTTGTAGCAGTATAGCATTTTTGGTTGACTCTCAAAAAGCCTCCATCAAGCAGCAGATTATTTACTTCTCATTTCATACTGCTTTTATTGAACTTATACGTTTTTTCTAGATGATTTTTCCAACTTGTCAAGATTATCTGCAACTCTAGACCTGGTTCTCTGAAGTGCCTGTAGTTCCTCCCAGCTCAGAACACCCTACAACTTTAACAACACAATCTCTATTCCATCATTCAAATCATCAAGAAAAAAAAAATCAAATAAACTGAACAGTCTTGCCAAGCATTCTTCTAGGCTGCTACTGAACTCTTAGCATTCTTCCAAACAGTTACAGGTTGTCACACGGAAGTTTCTCCTATGCTTTATTCCCTGTCTTGCCTGAAAACTGATTTGTGCCATATCACAAAGACTCCCAAATCAAATGCCAGTGCTCCATCTCCATGTCTCTAAAATAACCCGTCCCAAAGGATTTCAAATTCTACTGCTTCCTCCACTCCTCTCTTGCCATCCTTGTAAGGATGCTAGAGAGCTAGTGGTCTGCACCCGTCCTGGGACAGGACAATTTGCAATCAAGCATGCATTTGTACATAATGTTTCATACAATGGAACTGTTGGTCTGAAGTTACTTGCAACAGTCTAATAAAAAAACTACAGCAAATCTGTGGGTTGTTTTTTTTTTTTGGTTGTCTTTTTTTTTTTTTTCTTCAGGTGCTGGTTTAACCTGACATTTTTCAAATGCAGGTGTAAGACCCACTTACCTCTCAGTAGCCCACAGACTACTGTTAAGATGTAGATCCCTGCTGAGAACAGTTCATAGCTGAAAAAGTATAACTTTATCTTCTAGTGAGAATTACCAGATGGCTGATCAGCCTTGAACAGAGGGGGAGCAACACACATTTCCTACTGTTCAGAAGTATCAAAGTATACGCATAAAAATGCTAGTTACAGCTGATCTGGTAACTTCCAGTCACAGATAATACAGCTCTTGTGAAATGCATGGTCTAGCTAAGAACGAGTACAGTTCATGAATATGTGATTTGCTGGAGATACATTTCAAACAACCCATAAAAATCACAAAACCACAGCTTTGCAATGTCTGTAGGATGAGCTTTGCCTCACTTCTTTGAACTTCTCACCTTCTGTATCCAAAGAGCCACCTCCCTGAGCCTGAGCAGACAGATGAGAAGAAAAGTGCTGAAAATACCCCAAATGCTCTTTCATCCTAAGTCAGCTCCCCCTGCAGTAGCTAGACAAACCTCTTCAGATTTTGTTGGGAGCAAACAGAGCAAAGCCAAATGCTTTTCAAGTTCCTACTATCATATTGCTCAGAAGAGTGCTACAAACAAGAAAAATGATTCCACGCATCACCATGTAATTCACTTAATTGGCCTCACGTCAGGGACAGAAGCAATCCCCCCCTCTCAGGGCTGGTGCCAAGGCGTCTAACCACGCTGCAGCTTCTGCTCCGATGAAATGATGCTCTCTGCTGCAGCAGCAGCTTGTCAGTTCAGACGCAGGCTGCTCAAACAAAGAAGGTCAGGTCTTCTGTCAGGGAACAGAGGGCAAGTCAGACGTATCTTTCACCCTCCCCCCAATCTTATTTCCTGGCAGAAAGAGACATGCTGCCATTTCCTACATACTGTTTGAAGAGGTGCTTCCTACAGAGGAGTAAAAACTCTCAAGTTGCCTCAGACATCCATAAACTTCAGGGGAAAAACTGCCTCTGTCACAAGCTCCCAGCGCTACCAAGGCTTGTCACTGAAATAGCAAAGGAATTTCCATTGGCTTCAATGAGCGCCAGGTCAAGCCCTCTCTGAGCAAGCCTAGATGTGATTTTGACTGAAGCAAGTGAACTCTGATGTTTTGCATGATTTCAAATGAAAGCAGGTGACATCTGGCAGCTCCAAAGAGTTTGGGCCTTTTTGAACTGAAAGCTCAAAGCAAAGCCCAGTGGTATGTGCAAGCACAGGGCAGCTAGCAAGCTCTCAGAGTGAACCAAGGAGCCAGCCACATCGTGCTCACCCCAGGGAAGAGATGCTGGTACATTCTCCAGTCCTGCTCTACCTTGTTCTCTCCTTACAGCTGTGGGCAGAGCTCTGGGAGGCCAACCAGGAGGTAAGCAAGGACTTGGGCTTCAAAAAAATTCTGTTCCTCTGCAGCCTTTAAAAAGGCAGATGGGGCAAATATAGTCACTTCAGTCCAGTGAGGCTTTTTACATCCAGTAAATTAGAAAAATGCAGAAGGAATGGGAAGCTGAGACAAAAATCCCTGGCTCCAGCACATTGGCACCATTCATCAGTCTCCCTGTCTGACCCTTGTGACTGCTTTGCTAGAATATTTTTGCTTTGCAGGGAGGTGGAAGGAAGGCCAGGAGGAAGCAAAACGTCAGCATCATTTTTGCAAGTACATTTGAGTCCAGACAAAAGCCATCAACAGCCTGCTGAGGGGGACTGCTCATCTAACGGTGCTGGAGACCTGTACCTCCATCTCTCTGTCATTCAGGCCTTTGCCCATGAAAGCCCAAACCAAAGCTGAAGAGACCATGTTCCTGCACACCCCTGCCTTGGGGGAAGATACTGTGCTGGAGCCCTTGGGTTGAAGACAGAGGAGCAGGGTATTCAGAAGCTGAGACAAGGTACTAACCAACAGCTGCACTGATTACCTAGGAAGGAGTTTTCATCTAAACAAACTCATTATTTCCCCCTTTGTGGCTTTTTCAGGCCACACAGCACCCCAGGCAAGCTCAGGGGACCTGATACCGCGACCGCTTCTCCATCCCAAGACAGGGAAGCAAGTTGCCCTTCCAACCTGCCACAAACCCAAGCTGATGGGCCTTCGGTCGTGCACCTGTCCTACAGCTTGACAGGCCCTCATCAGCAGGCTTTGTGTGACAAACAGCAGCACTTTGCTCATACAGGGGACATGCTTCCCATCATGGGACAGGAACAGCTCAGCTACTAAACAATTTCACCAGTACTTTTGAAGCTAAGCACAACTTTTTTTTTTTTTTGTGAGTGAAATAGTGTTGAAGTAGACATCAGAAGCAAAATGCTGGAAACAGATGCACAGTGTGGACAAATACTATTGCAGACACTGGTCCTTTCAAATGGAATGCACAAAGCTATAAAGCACTTGGGCCAGGGGTTTCTCAACATCAGAGGCTTTCTGCTGGGATACAAACATGCTTATCTAGGACTCTCTTAAAAAGTCTGCAGCCTAAAAACATTTGTGAAGCCAATTTTGTCACATAGCTCATAACAGAACACAAGAGAAAAACAAAGCCAACACTGCAACATTTCTACATCAGCGTACCCTTTTTGGTATCACCTTAACCAGTGACAACCATAACTGCTACCAACTCTGCAGGCAAATCCTGCTCCACACAGACAGGATGGCTTGTTAGCATGGAGCTTGTGTATTTAAACAAGTACCATCACCCTGGCAATTTTTTAAAAATTTTAATTAGAAACAAGGGTGACATGTCTCTGTTGTATTCTGGTGGACTCCAAGTAGCCACAGGCACCAGCTTAGTCTCCCCACTCCTCATTCACCTGGCAATTAGGAAAGCCGAGAGCTGCTGTGAGTGAAATTTACTTTTGCACGTTGCTGAATACAGCAATGTTCTGCTGAATTTCCCCAGGACAGCACAAAGAGGTCATGGCTGTCCTGCTTTCATGTAGGATTTTCATTCCAAGCTGTTTGTTATACTTGAAGTTCTTACAAACTCAGAACAGTTATTTTGTTGGGGAAAAGCCCTGTAGCTCCTTCATTATATTTTTACAACTTGACAACTCTTTCCAGCTCTGTTCTCCTGCCAAGCTCTCTTCATTCAGGCCAATGGCATGCTCTGCTATGCTCAATGAAAAACGTGTATTGATTTTACGTTTTTTGTTTTGTGGAACGTTTTTGCTTGCTCCAAGCAATGGACAGTGTTTACCAAGTCCAAGACATATATATTGAAAGAGTACAGCACTGTCAAAGCATATTTTTTTATGAACTGCAGAGCCAAAGAGCAGGAAAACATATTTATGTGAGAGATTACTACTTGTGTTGAACAGCAATCTCATTTCACAAAAGAGGAAAAAAGTTGTGGGTTTTTTTTTTTTTTTTAAACACTTATCCAGCAATACATTTTGATCAAGTTATGTTTTGTTCACAATCCGTTAACAGCACATACTTGAAATGAGGTTAAAACAGAACGGAAGTGTCATCAAGTTTGGAGTTCTGAACTTATCATTTGATCATATCTAATGTCTTCAAAGTATTCTGCTATGCTCCCAGGTTCAGGAATGTTAAAAGCATAGTGAAATATTTCTTTAATACAGTATCAAATACAAGTTTTCTCCAAGTGCAACAAGCTTTTATAGACATCCCTAGCCTTAGAACTGTTCAAGCAACGGATCAATAACAATTATGAAAGAATGCATTTAGTGCCCTGTAAAGAGAGCAAGCTTAAAAGCTTGTTTAGCCCTAGGATCACTGCATGTATTTAGAGTAGGACATAAAGCAGGTGACATCCTCCAGTGTTAATATTCCTAGGGGTGAATGTTTCTGTGTGGAGATATTCTTAAGTAAAGAAATTGATTCTACCTGGAAGATAGAAACACTGGCATGTCATTGATTTTTTTCTGTAATAATTTTAAAAAAAAAAAACTATGCCAGTCTCAAACAATATTGCACAAATACAGTATTAAAATCAACAATAACAAAAAAAAAAAAAAAAAAAAAACCACAAAAAAAATTCTTTAATATGTTTTACACCTTTTGTCGGTGTTGCTCCAGATTGCTATTACACCAGGCCAGCTTTTGACAATACGAGGTGTAGTTTGTCTTGCTCCTTAAACCACTTTTTCATTGCAAATCCCATAATCCAATTCTACAACTTTCACTGGCTGATTGAATCTGTCAAGGTCATATGGAAAGTTGATGCTTCTGACCTTCCTCTACCTACAGTCTGTTGAATATTACAATTGAAGCAGGCAAACCACACGTAGACAGACCCAAGCAAAGTACATTAAAGCCCAGGAGAATAAACGTTAAAGCACTGTGTTCATGAATACAAATATCAGACGTGTGACCACCTCTGGCTGCCTCACTCCTTGAGTTTACACAAGGGAAAAGACAAACAAGGAAGCACAGACTGTTAACTAAGAGGCCAAACCCCAAACCCTCTCTCCTGTCCTATGGAGGGCAAAGTGATGCTCAGAAAGCCTCATTCTCCCTGTGCTTTGGAGATAATTAAAAACAAAACAAAAAACACAGAAAATGAACCTGCAAATAAAAACTTCTCCCCCCCAATTTTTAGAACTTGGCAGGAAATAACATCTTACCATCTGAGAATTAGCCCAATTTTTGTTCGTGTTGTTGCTTCACTCTGAAAGCAACAGCTTAATGGGCATAAACAGATTCCTGTTTTTCAAAAAATAATGAAAAAGTTAAAAAAAAAAATTATTTCCATCTGGGCTGACAATTCACAGGGAGAATCCTCAGTCTGGAAAAATAACTTGGCAGGATGTTTTTCAGCCTCAGCTACGAAGGGGCTGCCATGGAGTAACACAGCTGCACCGTTGTGCCAGCAGCTCTCTGGGCAGGGAAAGATGCTGGCTGGGGTCTCATAGCTCCAGCTATCAGAGGGGGGCACACCACAGAAGTGCCAACCCCAGCTTTCCATCCTTCTGCTGGTGACACCAACAGACGTCCGAACAGCACAGGATGGCCCCTCTGTCCATTACCTTAACCCACTGAAGAAGGTGACTACAGGCAGACAGAGCAGAGGATGACGTCCTCAGCTGCCACTGTAAGATCTGCTCCTAAATATTCACTTAGCATTCACCTCGTAGCTGATGAGCTCAGGTTTGCTGGCAGCTACGCTCCCGGGTGTCAGCTACAGCTGGAGACCATCCACCACCTCCCACAGGCCTTTGAGACTGGTGCAAAGAAAGCACCTTCAAGAGAGCTCCTCCAGCCTGCTAAGCGCAATGGGAAAGATCGCACACCTTAAACAGGTCTGAGCTTCCAAGGGGGGCATCCAGGCCAAGTGCCATTGAATCACAGGCCTCCTCTATCTAAGAGGCAGCAAGGCTTGAAAAGAAATGAAGTGAGGAAAAACATAATAATAAAGGAAAAGAAAAATAAAACCTGCCTTGCCGCAGGCAAATATTTCACCTTGGTTAGCTTTTGGAGATTGATTTGTGTTCTTTATACTTTATTACAGCCAGTAACGTATGCACATTTAAGTCACAGAGGATTTTTCATTTAAGAAAATTCCTTCAGATGTGTTCTTTAAGAAATGTCTAGCACTAGAAAGCAGATATGTCACCAATCTTAGCCACAATCTCAAGTGAAAGGAAGGTAAAGGCAGTGTAAATATTTGTTAAGAGTCCAGGGCACAGCCCACAGCAGCAGTGGAGCACATGGGCTGCAGCAACAACAGGAGGAGTCTTTTACAGACAGTAATTTGTCCGCAGACATTAAGATAATGCAATACCATCTCTGTGGGCAAAGAGAATTTGGTCAATAACACACTGCAAACTATGGGACAGCTTTAACTGCACGTCATGTGTGCCCGTCACAAGTACCACACAGGCAGCTAGTCTGAAGGGACAGCACGCCTAATTCTGTTCCAGCATCTAAAAACCTGTTAATTTATGATAGATTTATTAGAGCAGCCTCAGCCACAGAAAAAACTTCTAATGATCTGTCCTCATTACAAAGCTCCTTGTGGAACCTTGTTCCTCCCAGTCTGTCATCCAGAGTCTCCTGGGGGTCTGTGCAAATTCAGGCTCCCTACCCTGCTGAGCCAAAGCAGATCCACAGCCTTGCTCCTAACTGAGCACAGTCAAATAATAAACCCTTCCCAGGACAGAAGCCAAATGGAGGCTGCAATGCTGACCTACCGACCCGGAAATCAGAGCAGCAATGGCAATATACAGCCAAAGACCCCCAAAACCTAGTAACGTCTCTTTTCTCTAAACAATGCCAGAAACGGGGATTAACTCATAAGGCATTTTATAGAAAACAATTTCAGACGCTGAAAGGTTAATTTCATGTAGCTGCTGATTAGATCTGTTCCCTCTCATGTAACAAGAGCTGTAGGACAGGACGCTGAAAAGGTTGTACAGCCTTATTCTGGGGATGTATCCACTTTCTCCTGCAGGATGCAACTTCTGCCCTGCCAGAAATCCTGACCTAAATTCTCTTCTGAGTGGCACCAGTACAAGCCCAGAATAACACTGCTCAGTAACAGAACAGTAAAGAGGGGAACGTGACATGTGTGTCTGTCTGTCCGTCTCAGCAGACCAACAGAAATGGAACTGACCAGAGCTTTCATTTCATTCCCTTTGTTTTTTGGAGTTTGTTTTTAGTAACTGCCAGATTCAGGTATTTGGGTTCAACAGCATAAAAGCTAAGGGAGGTGGAAGGAATTAAAGCACATCCATGTGCACCCACTTGTTTATTCAGGCTTCAGTCGAAAAAAGCAAACTGATCAAATTACTTTTTTTTTTTTTCTTTTTTCTGTCCTTTCCATATTACCACTCTAATTTCCAAACTCCTGCCCTCAACTTCCACTCTGAGCTGCTTATCCTCGTCCCAGTCACCCATACAATACAGCCTGCCTGCCATTCAGCCTTTTGCAGACACAAAGGAATGCAAAGATTCGCTTTCTAATAGAAAACAGCCTTTAAAAGCTATCTTGACAATATGACTTCCTTACATAAGCTGGCAGACACCCGACCTCATGTATTCTGCTGCTGCCACCGACAAGAGAGACCTTCAGACACAGCACAATCCTCTCTTAAAAGGACAGCAAGAAAAAGACCTTTCACTGCCCTGATCACGTAGAGCCAGGATGAGAGTCAGCTGTGATGCAAACATTAATTTGTGTTTAAGCAAGACGGGCCCATAGCGTATGGGGTGAGGAAAGATTTTTCTGCAAGGCAGCGTGACCTTTCCTGAGGACATCTGCAGCCTCGCTGGCCACGTGAGAGGAGTAGCTGCTGCAAAGAAGCTCCAGTGTCATTAGCGAGTCTGGAATGCAGCACAACCGGTGCCTACGTCAGTGAACACCCGGCTGGAAAAAACGCTCTCACTCGTTTAAACTGATAGATGGACTTATGATAGAGCCTGGGCAGAAATCCCATGCAAACTTTTCTGTAAGTACCTCTGACACAAAGGAGGAGTATTTAAAGAATAGCACTAAAACTTTTTATCTTGCTGGGCTATTCCTGACAGGGTTACACTCAGAGGACGCTTTAAGTCGATTTGTGCCAACTCTAAGAAAACAAGACACCAAAAATCATTTACATTGGTGTTTTTATCCTAGCTAATGTTAGCTCCGTTCTGTGTAAATGCTTCTAAAGATTTTACATTACCTTGGGCTCTCCAAAAAACCCACACAGAAAAACACAAAAACAACAGCAATCAAAATCCTTTTAATCCACTCTGCGCTACATCACACAAGGCCACAACAGGGGATTTTTGTCTGTAGGAATACAAACACTCATCGATGAGACAGCTCTGGGTCCTGCTCTGAATACTACCCAAACATAGAACAAGACGGTCTTTGCCTGAAGAGTTTTCACAGTCTCAATACACAAGACTTGGTGGAAAAAACAACACTATTGCTGGGAGCAGCCTCAGTCACACCACAGATCTGCCACATGAAGAGCCCCCTTCTCTGCCATGTCTCTCTGCACTGTAGGAAGCTACAATATAGAACTGCTTGCTACCATTCTTTATGAATCATCTCCAAATTACTGATCCTCCATAACCATGAGGCTGTGTGACAGCAAGGGGGGAAAGCATCCAGTTACGATTCTGCTGAGACTCGCAGGAGGACTGACTCCGTTGCATTTCACATCCAGGCAATTGAATTCAGCCTGCAAGTTGTGCGCACAGGCTCTGCAGGAGACCACTTTTGCGCTCCCTCCTCAAAGACTTGCTAACTCAGGCAGACAATTCACTTGGAAGCGAGCCTCCAGATGAGCCTCTCCTCGCTGCAGCTGCAGAGCTGCAGCCACGTGGCCCTGGGTGCTGAGCTCCTACCTCCCAGCAATAGACACGGTGCTCTCCCCACCTCCGCATCGCCAGCTGAAAGCAACCCCATCCATTTGCCTCTCAGCCCCCAAGGCACTTTTTTTTTCCTAAAGGCTCCAAACCGTGGCTCACAAACCATTCGAGTGGGCTCCGGTGACAGAAGCGTGACACAGAGCTGGTGGGGAGGCAGTGCTGGATAATCCACCCCCTGCTACAGCACGGTGGGCAGCCAGCCCGTGCCACTCAGGCTGGCATGCCTGTGCCCAGCCTCTCCACCCCATGTGCCAGCCCCAGGAGCTCCCAGGAGCTATTTCCCCCCTGCCTGCAGCAGCCCCCACCGCCTTCCCCTGCCATCCACCTCTCCCGGCCCCATGAACGTTTCAGACATCTCTGGCCTACTTTCATCAAGCTGACAGCTCCCCAGCTCTGAGCACCTCTGAGTCACTCAGCCTGCTCGCCTTGTTCCAGCTCCTACACCTCAGAATGCAACGGGGGCTTTACAGGCAACACGATTGACACAGCAGGGAGCCGAAGTCTGCAGGGAGGTAACCGTGATGATTACTGCTTATCTGCAAGTGTACCAGATGCACTGAACTAAAAAGTGACCACAGAAGCAACAGGAGGAGGGAGAGGCTGAGGAGACTGCCCTGGTTGCCTCGTTCAGTCCCCACTGACACCACCATCTAATAACAGGGGTGCAGAGGGAAGCAGAGCTGCAGGAGGGCTCAGGGACAAATAAACCCAGTGGGGAGGAGGATACAGAGCAGAAAGGAGGAGAAAGTGGGCATTGGAATAAGGCTGCAAGTCTTGTGACATGGGAGTGAGATTTGGGAGGACTCCTGCAAAAAGCGCCAGATGCATTTTTAACATCTGCCACTCCAGAGTTTGGGAAGAAGCAACACTGCATCAGAAGACAAGCCTGTGCCTCAGAAATCCAGTTTTATGCAACAAGATTCCCTCACAGGGAGTAAAGCACTTTACTTCCTACAGTTGACCTCAAACCTCTGGGAGTCACCTCTGCCATATCTGCGTGACTTTCCAAGCCCTCCTTGAAGGTTCATCTCCATTTCCTGCTTTCACTTCCCTACTGTCTGGGCTACTCAAGCATTTCTGCATAGGCTGAAATGCCTCCCCCAGCAAGGCTCTTGCTTCCTCCTGCCAAGCTCAGAGCCCAGCCAGCACTCCGTACCCGCAGTGCCACAAAAAGGGACCCCCAGGAGCAGAGCCCCAGTACCACACGTGGCACGGTGCTGCACAAACGGAGCATGCACGATCAGGCTGAACTTAATGGTCAGAAAGCAAGCTCAACTCACGCTCTGATCCTGCGGTAACTACCAGCAATGGGAGGACACGCCGGTCAGCAGGATCAGCCGGTGCAGTTGAGATTACACGCTGAGGTTTTGTTTTCAAACTTTGCTCAGTTGTGGCAGGGGCTCTTTAAGGACCTAATCTCCATGTGATTGTTCCCAGCGCCAGCCGTGCCCCTGCGGATAATAAGGACTTAGGAACCCCCGTCACATAGAGGCTGCGCTCTCAGGCAGGCTAACTGCAACTCTCCTGTGGCTGCACTGCCCTGGCCGAATCCTGACCCCAGCAAAAGCAGACGGGTACTTCACGTGCTCTCCCTGCAGCCCCTCGATGCAGTGGGGCCATGCAGGCAGGGCAGAGCTGTTTTCTCTCCATAAGCACACAGATCTGACCACAGCAGCTACCTGCTCATTCAAAGCAGAAGCAAGGAGACAGAGTTAAAGCATCACCATCTGGGCTAAGGGCTTAAACCCTCATCAGAGCCTGGTGTATGTACTGCTGGGCAGGGACAAGGGCACCACTACCACAACCCAGCTGATCCCCAAACTCCTGTCTGTCATGGTTTACTTTGACACCTAGTTTAGAAGAGACCAGCTAGAAGCAAACGCTGTGTTAATGTAGTGCCCAGGTAAGCCTGCCTCAAGTTGATCCGTTTAAAAGACACTGCTTTGCTGAGGAGCCGGGAGGATGAGAGCTGCCTTTTCCCTCAAACCTTCCTGCCTAGCAGTGATGCACACCAGCCCTCTCCAGCCATTGCAGTGGCAGCTAAGCCTTGCTAACCCCAAATGGGGATTCAACTCTCCAGCTGGGCTCAAAGAAGGTTCAGGAGGCTCAAGTCATAATGTTTCTAAACCTGAGCTACTTTTCCCTTCTCTCTGCTATGAGATGATCCAATTCCCCCATGCACTGAGGAGCAGCACTCGCTGACATGGAGAGGCTGTGCCTAGAAAAGGAAGACTTGATCCATGCAGGCCCACCCAGAGGGAGTGCTGGGGGCAGAGGCATGACAAAACTCAGTGCACACCACCAACCAGTTAGCAGGGAACCAGGCAATGCCTCTGATATACTAATTCTCTAGGACCAGCTAGCTAAACTGATCCTGGGCTCCCATTCTTGGGACTGTTACTGTAAGCAGAATTTGTCTCCACTTTTTAAGGTTGCTTTCTTTGCGAGCTCACCTCAGCCAAGGGTCACAGCAGGCAGTGTCCCCACAGCAGTTGTGCAGGGCTGGGCAGTGGGTGTTTCTGTCTCCTCTGCAGCCACATTAAAGCATGCAGAAGTAGCCTGTTTCGTGCATTCACTTTCTACTCCCGCAAGAGAAAAACTTGTCCCCTAGAGCGCAGGCTGCCACCTTGCAAACAAGGTCAGACACCGACCTCCTCCCCCACTGTCAATGACCTTATTAGCACTGATCATGGTTCTAATAATATCCCACGTTGTAAGCGGGCCATCTGCTATAACATTTCGCTACAAACTTTGGGAATTGCAAGTGTGCTCGGTTTGAGTACGCTCATTTCTCAGCAGGCCCATTTTCTCCTTCAGGAGTATGTACCTTCCCCACAGTTTTAAACTAGTGCTATAGAAAGGCACTTCTGGATCCCAGCTTTCCAGCTTGGAGCTCAAGCATAACACAGGAAACAGCACAGAGCCACACCAAGGTGCTGGCTTCAGACAGAAGCGAAAATACACCTAGAGGTTAAAATCCAGCAGTCCAGAATCACAGCCTCCAACTCTTCTGATGGCGGGGACAGAGTAACCAAGTCACTGAAAGCCAACACCAAGGCCAGACACTGAGCAGATGTTCAGAGAGTCAGATGTCAGAAGTGCCAAGGCTCCCGTGAGCACAGATCACCACTCCTTTTGTGCCATGTACTTTATGTCGCATGGACAGTAAAAATATTTTACCACCTTAACACGTTAGATAGAGTTAAGCAGAATGTTTCCCCTTCTGTTCCAGGAGAGAGGGCTTTCAGTAACAGGCAGTCTTGTTTGCAGAACTAACCACATTTGATAGCTATTCATTTAGACAGAGTCAGGTTTTGAAATGCTTACTCAGTCAGGACATCTAAGACACCCAGGGTCTCGTTACTACAGTAGCTCAACTCCACTCAGTCTAAGGCATTTTCTTTGTACTGCTTCTGAGAGGTCAAGAAGTGCAATTAGGCACGGAGACTGGCATTGCAACACTTTTAAGGCAGGCTGCATCATAGCAAGACTTCGAAGGCTGTTTTTCCAAATCCTTGTTTTTTCCTTTAATCAAAAGGCCATCGTTTGACACAGTAGGAGAGACTAAATGGGACAAGTGGTCACTGCATGGTTCTCTGCAGTTTTAAGAATAACATTAATAAGCCATAAAGAAAACTGTGCTTGTATGGGGGCAACATTCACCCAAGTGCCTCAAATTCATTTATTTTAATACCAGCTTAACAATATTTATAGGGGCAGGTTTTCAAAGAGCTCAGCTCCTCGCTTGGAAATCTAACCACTTATTTAAATGTTCTGTGGGAGATGTCAGACTATGGGCTCTCCAGAAAACCTGGCACATCTTGTTTGTATTTGTTTGAAAGCTTCCAAACATCTCAATTACATAAATGCACATTACTGCACCCTCTTTCAGATGAGTGAACCAAGCAGCAGAATGCAATTGTCAGCAAAGGGATTACATCAAACTGATGCTACACTACTGAAGAAATCCACCAACTCCATGTGCTTGTTCAGTGCCATTCTCCTTGAAGGAATCTTCCACCCTCTTCCCTGCAGCCAGCTTTATCAGGCTAATGCAATCAAGAGAAATAGCTGGGTAGATTTGCTGACGAAGCAGCAAGGCGGGACACCATGCCCAGGCGTGGCTCCACATTTACAAGGATCCCATTTGCCCCAACCCCCACTAGGGTAGGGACTTGCAGGTTTGGGACATCTATGTGAATCCCAGCATCAGCTACTGTTACAGATCAGGGCTAGACGAAGGAAGGCTTGAACTTCTTTCCCCATGTGGATCCAGCGATGCTGCAGGTTACATTACAGTGGACACCGAGATGCCAGAGCTCACTTTAGGCACAACCAACCCCTCTGCACTCCCTTGGCCAGCTCCTGGCTCTGACTCACAGACACACAAGGGTAAATGTAAAAGCTGCTAGAACTTGCCAGCTAGGTTTTAGAGCCCCATCTCACTCCTTTCAATGCAGAGACAACCCCTGGGGCTTGCCAAGCACGGCATTGCATTTGCACTGGGTCACAGGCACTGAGCTTGTGCTTGCACATCCGAGCAGAGCTGGCAGGACTGTGAGCATGTGTGAAGAAAGCTCTCCTGAACTGGAAAACCAAAGGTAAGAGAGGAAACTACAGGCAGTTCTTCCCCTTGGATAAGGGCTGATAAGGGCTTTCCCTCTCTCAAAACCTGATTCAACAGCTCACTTCAGCACAAGGAGTTCTTCACTTTCCACAGTAATTCTAAACTGCTTAAAGTCAGACTTAAGTATTTCACATAACTGGAACGTCAGTCTGGAGGGCTTTGCCCTTAAAAAAGGGAAGTAAGACTCAGGAGCAGGAGATGGCATGCCATGGCCCATGCAACACTGCAATATGCCCATAAAAGGTTTCAAAATGTATGTGCTTAAGCGGACGCCGTAACTCAGAAGGGTTTAGAGTCACATCCCAAAAGAATTTCTCTCCTGCTTTTTTAGGCAACTGTGAGCAGCAGTCAGCACTTTACCATCATCTTCCCAACCAGAAAACCAAGGTTACTCTTGGCTGATATTAATAATGTAAATGCTGCTGGCTTTATCCTTTTGGGATAGTGGTTTGCTCACGCCACGGGGACAAGATCGGGACATTTTGAACTGCAGACAGCAGCAGAGGCCCTGCATTGCCAGGGCTGGCTGATGAGGAGAGGAGAGGTTGGCAGGAAAATCCTGCTGTTGAATTTGCTTGGCCTGTCTCCCCTAAGAGGCTGGCCTCCAAAGTGTGGTCTCAGAACAAGTTTGTGGCCACAGCTCTGCTATCCAACGCGTTCTAGGGAAAATGCAAACACATCTGAGAAACTCTCCCAAGGAAAAGTTAGAAAAAAAAATAAAATCACATACCTAAAAGAAAACTACAGAGGTCTTGTGTGGCTCCTTGCACCAAGACCACCTCAGGGGCCCAGCCCTCAAGTGCAAGTCTGCACTCGCACCTCTGCCAGACTCTCTGACCCTGACCCAAGGACACCACACGTGAGAGCAGCACCCCAAATTCAGGCAACTGTACACTGCCATACACAGATCTGCTCAGCATCTCCCTGACGAGTTAAATCCCAGGGTAACACCAAGCTTGCCAAGCACCCACTACAAAGCACATGAATTCCTCGGAAAGCAAGCACCCAAAATCTACCCTCCACAGGTATAAGAGTCTGAGGCCATTCAGGCCAATTTGGCATACCAGGACCAACTCTTTCAGGAAGAAGTCACCCAAACCTTATCAGTTAAGAAAGCATGAATCTCCAGGAATCCCCAAGAAGCCTTCTACACTGGGATGGGGTCTCACTTCTCAGTTTCCACCAGAGCTACTTGGTACTCCCAATATTTTCTTGGCTCTTCTAGCAATGAGCTAAGAAGGGAGCACTGCTCCAGCGTAGCACCAAAACTAGACTACGCACAAGGAAATCTATGGACATCTTGTCTTTGTCATGTTATCCTTGAACAACACCAGGTTTTTACAAGCCACATATCCTTGGAAACATAAAGGCCAAGATAAAGCATTCCCTGCTGAGGCTGCTCAGCTGCAGAAGGACCCAGTGGAGATAAGGACAGGGCTAACCCCTTCTCCCTCTACAGTATGCCTCAAAATCACCTGCTTGCTATAAAGCACAGAAAAGAGATTCCTGCCAAAGGCTCTGCCTTACATCTTTGCAAATAGCTGCAATGAATAATATCTTCCTGCCCCTTGCTGTCTGTTACTGTTCTGCAGAGTCAGCAGGTAACACAGGTCTGTTTCCAGTTGCTTTAAGTTCCCCATCCAGCACCTTAACAAAAAGCTGGTACCAAGGGGATTTCATCTCAGATGTTCAACCTATGACAGAGCAGCAAGAGGACAGCTCAAGACAGCATCCTTTTAAACCACCAAAGCCAGATTCACCAGCATACACCTGTCAGGTTCTGCTGTCAAAACCAGAGTGGTACTTCACACAGAAGTGACTATTTTGAGAGAAATGCATTAACAACAGTTCCTATAAATAAAAACTTAGTCTAAATACATTTCTCCCTTTTCCAGATATTTGATTCACTAGAAAAAAAAATAAACTTAAAGCGTGCCATAAGACTTGCAATCATCCAGACGAGACACTGACTGTCAACAGCGTGCTGCTGCAAATATGTCTTATCATCAAAAGCTGCCACTACACAGGTAAGTGACTTAACTGATGGGAAGGAAAGGTTTCTCACACAGGTAACTTGGCTTAAAGTTCTTCACCTGACTTATTTGCACCTTCATTATGTTGAGCTCAGATATAGTCAGGGTCTCTCCAAAAATATCTCTATGGCTTTGTTTTCTTTCTTCCTCTGTAAGAGTGCAACCATATGCTAAGTTTAGTGGGTGTTTTCAGTTGTTTGCCAGTTTGTAGTTTATTTAAGTTGAAAAGATTTGACTGCAAATCAGTAACAATCAGAAATAGTTCTGATGAAGTCGGCAAAAAACAAGTACCAATCAGCATGAAACCTGTAAGGAACAACCTCAGGTACTCCAGTGTCAGGCCTAAACACAGTCAGCTTTTCAGGTTGCTGTGGGACTTTGAATACGATTACCAGACAGTGACCTCTTTTAGAGAACAGAGGATTTAAATAAAACTACATTACTGATTTTATGCATGTTCACAGATAACTTTTCTTTAGAATTTCATTGAAACACCCAGTAGCTTTATGAGTATTTTTAAATCTGATCTCCTAAAGTCAAAATTCATAACCCTAAAATTTTCACCTCACAATCTTTTGTCTTTTGAAGTGCTCTTCAAAACTTTAATTTGCATATGGAAACACCTATTTATAAAGCAAATTCAAACAAAATTAAAAAAAGAAAAACAACACAAAGTTAGGCTTGTATTTTTTTAAACCATGAGGTCACGATGCAGATACCCAAACTATGAGCAATATAAATTAAAGCTTCTTTGAACACCTGGCGTGTATTACCCACATATTCTTTAAATACCTCCTCGCTGTCTACTAATGCTCTCTCTATCAGCTTACTGCTTATCAATTTGTGTTTCAAGTGAACTTTTTTTTTTCTTTTTCTTCCTGACATCCTTAGAAACTGAAGAATACAACTAACAATTTGCTGGCCAGTGAATTAAGAATCAGACAGACTCATACTGCGGCTGCCTGATCCCATCTGAATAGGAAGGTTAATGACTCTATGAGCACTCGCAGACAGCCCACCACAGTGCCACGACAAGCCTTTGTAGGAATTGCCATGAGCCAGCAAACCATGTCCTGACCCTTATAAAAAACACCAGCTATGCATGGGCCAGGGCATACTGAGCCTGGGAGAAAAGCTGATGAATGAACACAAAGGGCATCTCAGTTTACAGCGATGACAGTACAGTCTTCTCCTTTGCTCAAATGTTATTTTCTACTTTATAGCTTCTTAAACAAACGTTCCTTAGTGAAACATAACGGACTTCACACCACCCCACCAACTAGCAGCTGGGTGGTGAGGTGGTGGCAAGGTCTTCCCTCTGGAAAAGGATGAGCTGATGGCGTTGTTCTGAAATAAGCCTGCTGTTGTCTGTACTGACATCCCTGCACGTGAAGGGCACCTCACAAAGACCACATCTTTCTTCTTCAGTGACACTGTTAAGTGATGTCTGAGTGTCCTCGTGAGACCTGCCCAGGGGGTACTGCAGGGCTTTGGCCACTGCCCACCCGCCTCTGTGGTCCCCTCTGGAACAGGGGTGGCATGGCTGCAGCTGGACTGGGTACCCCTCAGCTGCCCCTCACCAAGCAGGGCAGACTTGTCCTTCCATTCAGGCAAATTAATAACACTGTTCCTAAAGACTAATGAGGGGGGGAAGCATGAGTAGAGAGTGAGAGATCTCTTGGCATCTCATTCAAATCTGTGAACAGCTTTCTCACAGGAACTATTTTTAAATTTCGTATCAATCTGCTTGAGAAAGGTTCCTTCTGTTGCCTACAAATGTGCAAACTCCCCCTTCGAAGAACCACAGTTCCAGGACAAGATCCAGCCCTGCACTTACAACCTAATCAAGACCCAAATATTTCGTGACCAAAGCTTTTCACAACTACACATCACTCCTACGGAGTGTATGCTGGTGAATCCCACCACAGCATCGATGAAGCCCCTGCATTACCTCACCAAGAGTCCTTTTTTTTTTTTTTTTTTTTTACGTGCTTACAGGTAGCACACCCTCACATGTGAGCCAACAGACACCAAAGCATTCTGACTACTTCTGGAAGCACTGCTGCTCTTACCACTGTGACAGAAGCAGAACTGCTGTGCGAGGCTGGGGAAGGAAAAAATAAAAAAGGTGCAGCAAGCGCATAGATGCTGTGCGTGACCTGACCAGTGAGGTGAAACCATTGTATGCTGGGTTATCAGAAGTTCCTGTATGAACGCATTGTTCAGGCTTAAGAGGTCTGTGAGAAAAAACAAGCAACAGCACTACACAATGGATGCAGATAAGCAACCTCTGAACAAAGCCCTGGGCGACTGCAAGACAACGGGAAAACTTATTAGCAGCAAGCATCTTATATCCTGTCTCCAATAAAGCAACACAGATGTTCAGCTAATGCAGGGCGTGAAAAGATGAAAAGAGCACTAAGCAGTCATAAAGCCCTCCGCCAGAGAGGAGAGGGTTGGTGTTTAACAGCTGTCAGAGGGGAAGAGCAATTGAGCACACAAAGATGTGCACAGGACAGGCAGGGAAAACCTCCCTGTAACAGGTCTGAGAATGCAACAGCATTAACAGGGGGACCTCAGTACAACGCTGGGCCAAGCCTAGGGTGGGCTGGAGGACTGAAAACCTCCTCCCCAGCAAGCAGCAGCATGGTGAAAGACAAAAATGAACTTTCACACATCGCAGCCACTGACAGAGAATAGTTATGCACCCAGACAGCAAAGGTGGTTACAGCTCTGGATGCGTGCGTAACGCTGCCCTTGCCACCGGTAAGGGAGGCCACTGTTATGACCACAAGCCCCTCGATACCATTGCAAACAGGGCTGGAGCTGGGCTCGCAAGGCCCAAGAACAGAAAGGCTATTGTTCGGGTGGTTAGTCACCAGGGCGGTTATCTCCGCTGGGAAATGTGCGGTGTGCGCTCACACATCCACCTACCCACCCTTGTTAGCCTGCCACAACGGCTGGGAAAGCAGGGTTGGGAGCTGCACCCTTCAGGGGATGGAAGAACCAGGATCTGCCCAACAGGAGCACCTGGACCCACGGGGTTACACAGAGGAGCTGTGGGGCTGGGGAAGGAAGGGCTGTGGCTCACTCCTTAGGTGAGGAGAGGGGTGCAGAACTAGCCCCCCCCAACCCCTGGCCACGTGCTGAACAGCCTGCTCTCTGCCAGCTGTAATTCCTGGGAGGCAGAGCTGCTGGCCCTCCGCAGGGCTATCGGAAGCCTGAAAAATCTGGAAAACCTGTTCCCATGAAAATTCAGGCCACATAACTAGCACATATTGGGCATCTGCTACTGTGTCAGGAGAAAACTGCAATGAGAACATTATTAACAGCCAGTTACAGAGGAAACAAGCTGAGCTGTAGAGACATACCAAGACCATACCAATAGAGCCAACACTTTTTTTTTTTTTTTTTTTTTTTCTTTTTCCCCTTTTTCAACATGGTGTTCCCCATCACATTCCTCAGTGCTGATGCGGGAGAAGTGCATGCTCTTGCCAGCAGCAGGGATTTGAACCTGTGCTGTGAATACACGTGTCCTGCACATCCCACGGCCTGAGCTGTGCAGAGGAAGTAGAAGGCCCAGCACAGAGAGCCTGGGCACGTTACAAACACTGTGCTGCAACCAGGGCACGCGGGGAATCGTCACGCACTGGGCACTGCTGTCAGAGTAGCTCAGTGCCAAGAGGGGTGGCTGCGCAGTGGATGCCCCCCTCAGAAAGCTGCAAGCATTGGGCAGGTGCTGCAAAAGACATGGTAATCTTACATGGCATTACAGCACTCCTTTCAGTTCACAAATGAATGCTATAAAACATAAACATATTAATCTCTTCATTCAAAATATCTGCACTGCCACTGGCTACAATTCAAGAAGTTTCAAGGGCATAAAGAACATTACTTCCCCCCCCCTCTGATAAAGAATATTTCTGTCTCTTACTGTCAGCAGGCCAGCAATGTAAATGAACATTTGAAAGTCACTGTACAACTAAGTCATTGTATACGCTCAGATTAAAAAGAGCAAAACCAAATGCAAATAGGAAGCTTGAACTTCTTGGTAAAAGGGAACAGAAGTGAAAATATGAAGAAGCCACAAACAGTAATAAAATGGGTAAGCCCATGTTAGACCAGATCCAGTCCTGGTCTGAACCTGCACATACATAATTCCACCAGTTCTGTTAGTCATTGTGCTCATAAAAATAAACCCAAAGCTTTTCAAGCAACAGTTGAAGTTCAAGTGAAAACTTTTCAGCTTATAAAATTTACCAGATTCCTTTTAGATATTCAAACAGGTTAATTACTCAAATCAAAACATTAAACACAACGTCAAGAGTTCTCAAAAGCAATCACTTATCCATGACATCTCAAGGTTTTTATCATCCTAGTTAAAACACCTTTGAGGGGCCCCACTTTCAGGAGAGAGGGAAAAAAAAAAAAGTTCCTTTCCAGAGACCTCCAGTGAAGTGACCCAGAGATGCTCACGTCCCCTGTCAACCCACCCTAACTCAGAATCTGAGTATTTCAGAAGTTTTGAAAGTTACCCCTGGAACTCTGACAGCGACAAGCAACCAAGAACCATTTACTCCCTGCAAAATTTACTTTACAAAGATGATCACTAGCAAAAAGGTTCAGCTCTAACTTAGACAATACTAGCGGAACAATTGTGTTTTTATATCCCTTGCAGAATGCATTTTCCCAACAACCATTTTTTCCCTGTGAACACCACTCTCCAAATATTTTGCCTGTTCCTCATCTACAGGACAGTGGTAGAGTGCAACTGCAACTCCGTCTCCAGGAAATACACATAAAGCTGATTCATTATCTTAAAATGCTGCTTTTATTTCTGCTCATTAAAAGCACATTTCAGATCCCTGCACTGAATACATAGCCAATGTGCTCTGGACACAAATTAAAGCACTGGGTTTCAGTTCTCTACTTTTCTCATTTCAGTTGCATTTGCTGCCCACATGAATTCTCCATTTTAGTGAGAGCTGTATCAGACCTGAGGTAGAAATCAGAAAATGCTCTGGATAAAATCCTCTTTTTCTTTCTCTCTCCCCCTGTGATCTCTGACACTTCATGCAATTGCACCTGATGTCAGACTCAATCAAAACAGAACTGCTGCAGAGTCTCCCCCCCATCACTTATTTCTACTATCACTATGATTTCTAAACAAAAAGCTGTCTGAAACTTTCAATTTTTGAATGAGACTGAACAAAGGAAAAGCAGACTCCTGCCTAACCTAGATTTTGGGAGTTACATCCCACACCAACAGCAACCTCTCCGCAGAAACGGAACAAAAACCAGTTATTCTGTGTATCTCATACCCCAGCACGCCGAGTGATTCAGAAGAGAAGGAAAGCAAGTGAGCTTAGGTAATGCATGTGTTAGACAGTCCTCACCTTTAGGGAGTCAAAGCAGGCAATAACTCGACCATTTTCCACATGGCAACTCCGTGACGGGTGGGCGAACTTGCACTCTGCATCAGACCGAGAACAAGTACCTCTCTGAAACTCTCGACACACTTCTAATGTCAGCCATTTTGTATCACGAACCAGGGAAACGTTTACAGCCATATTAAAAACAAAAATTAAAATGCAAGCAATCACACCCTTCTTTAGGGCAATATTTACTGCTGATCTTTTTTTTCTTTTTTTTTTTAAAAAAAGGGTAAAAAAGTGAATTCAAGTTAAATGTGAAGAAATAACTAACTTGTTGCTTTGGTAGAACTCCTATTCATCAGCACTTAGGTTTTCATTTAAGTCAAATCGTGTTTGTTTAAACAAGAATTAAACATAAAGCCAATCATAAAATAGAAATCTTATCAGAATAACTGAAAATCAAATTAGAGGCCAGCTCCTAAAAGTGCAATTGTAGAAGTTAAAATATAAGTGTTATATTTTGTGCCACTGCCTAAGTTACTTGAAAATAACTGGCAGACTTTCAAAAGAATTCTGTGCTCTCCAGTTAATGGTTTCAATTATTCTTGCAAAAAGCATATGCTGCTGGCAGCACTTCAGTTTGTGGAATGGTCTCGGTCCTTAGGGGGAAAACTTTTTTTTTTTCCTTCTTTTTCTTGCTTCTAAAAATTACGGTTCACGAGCATCAAAACAAGCAGAAGGATGTTAAGATTTTTTTTTTCCTTTTTTAAAATATTTGCTACATACTCGGGGAAGAAAAATGGCTGAGCAAACTGTGTGTAAATGGGGAGCAAAAAAAAAAAAAAAAAAAAAAAGGAAGAGGATGGATGAGTTGCCGTCAGGGTATGAACTGCAAGCAACGCCAAATTAAAAAGAAAGGGGGGCAAAGGGGGAAGAGAGAGGCAGCCCTAGACAGAAATCCAAGCAGCGGTGGCTTCAGGAAAGGCACTTTTCAGCAACCTGCAGGAAAAAGAGAAATAGAATCAGCTACAACAAGACAATCGCCCCCTTTCCGAACTCGAGCTGTGAGCAGCAGCCGTACTCGCTGGAGAGGGGCTCCCCAGACACTGACAGTGCGGCACAGTGCAGTCAGCCATTGTAGATAAAAAGGGCATTTCCCACATGAAGCTGCGCATGGTAGGAGGAAGCAACCAATTGGATTTACTGTTGCAGCAGAAGGGCTGGGCAGCCACCCAATAAAAGAGAATGTTTCACATCGATCTCTTCTGGCAGACGTTCATTTTTGTGCCCACTGCACAGAAAATGCCTCGCTCTGACGCCGCCGGCCTCCGGCACTACCGGGGACGCAGCTCGGCGTCGGGCATTGGGCACCGCCGGCTGCTGCCAGCCCCGCTGTGCCACCACCCGCACACCCACACACCCACCCAGAGACCCCACTGGGCACCCCACACCCCGACACCCGTGGCTGCGACCCCACAACTGCCTGCGAGCCTCCGCCAGCAGGCAGCCGGCCGGGAGCGGCACCAGCGGGCAGCCCTTCCAGACAAAGGAGGGGTATTTCGCTGTTGGGTCTTTCTTGATATGTGTATTTTTTCCATTAATCTTCCCCCCTCCTTCCCCCTTCTGTAGGAAGCGTGCTGGCAGGAAGAGCAGCCGGTGGCTCTCTTGTATACAAAGCAGAAGGAGCTGCCACAGCTCAGCCCTCCAACTGCTCTAAGGTGTTGTGCTTAACCCGTTGCTGGCTGCAGCAGCGGTCTGGGATGTCACCTGAGCACAAACTACCGATTCACAAATTTGGAACCTGCAAAAACACATAGCAAACCTGACGGGGAAACCTGAGCCACACGCAAAGGGAAAATATTAACTCGTTGCTCACAGCCGTGCTTTTCTGTGAGACTAAAGACAACTCTAATTACTCCAGTCCCAGCAACTTGCAAGCAATTCCCAGAACATCCCTGTTCAGGGTGTCCTTGGCATCCACTAAAATGTTAAGCCATCTTTAGAGTTTTCCATTCTCATATTTCATGTACCGGCGCCATCTGATAGGACTGGGCTGTTTCTGAGTCCCCCAAATCCAGCCCTTTATCATTCTAAAGTGCTGCCATTCCCTCTTGCAGACACTTAATGGGTGCAGCATGTTGCTCGTGTGACTGCTATTAAGACTTCAAACTTCTGCACAAGAGCCTTCAACTACAAGAAAAGGAAGCTTAAATTCCTCTTATTATTGGTGTGTTATTGCAATTACGCTGATTGGTAACTGAAACCTACTGGAGCTGGAACAGTCAAACAATGCTACCAAGGAAGGAGTGTGGGAAGATGCTGTCATCAGCTGCAGGGGGTGGGGCAGGGAGGCTGTTTGATTCATGGATTGAATTATTTCACATTAAAAACAACATTTGCTAAACCTACATTACAAGTATTTTCTAGGCTAATTGAAGCCAAGTTCATAACAGAAACTGCCCAGATTTCTGCGTTCAGGATGGCACCTTCAGCACAAAGATTCAGTGAACCCATGCTTCTGGAAAGACCTCTGCATTTTTGCACATCAGGTGGGGAACAGACTGCAAAGACCAGATTTGCTAGGCATGTTTTAAACTTCAAAGCAAAAGAAAAAAAAAACATATCTAGCCATGCTCATGTCTTCTGGGTTTCGTAAGAAACAGAGATGCTCTCAATCAATTCTGATTTTGCGAGTGGGGCAAATCTATACATGAATCCCACTTGCTGATTTCTGGGCTCCCAGTTCAAATGAGCTCAGTATGCAGGAAAAGCTGTGCAGAAACCTTTCTGCAGAGAGCTAGGGACAGGCTGGGTGCAGCTCTTCAAAACGAGCTAGAACAGGTCAAATATGGGTGGGGATTAGAAGGAATGCTCTCAGGAGCTGTTCTGAGCAGACTGAAATCTTGTGGATGAGCTGCCTATTCTGCACCTTCACACTCCTGGGGAAGCGAGGGTCTGAACTTCACACAGCCACAGCCAGGTGTACAGGCAGCAGAGCAACTGCCACTTCCCAGCCTTTCACCTTGAGAAATCCCTAAGACCACAACAAAGGAAATGTTCGTCTTGCTGTCGCCTGCCCATGTAGCTCAGGAACACACGTGTGCACCCACGGGCTTCACAGGCACTCGCATGCAGTAAGCTGTTCTGAGAATCCTCCCGACGAAGAGAAGCACGTTAATGGAAGGTAAGTCACGTGAATCCCAGGAAACGCTGAGCTACAGAGACCAAAACACTCAGATACACGTGACACGACTGATGTTTTCTCTTAAAACCATTATGAAAAAAAAACAACTATGAAGAAACATTTGTTGATGTTCTACTGATAGAAACAGAAAGGGGACCCCTGCCCCACGCCCTGCAGAAGAGCACAGTGGTGTGCTCAACAGGCCAGAGCAGGACACAAGGAATACTCGGTGCCACGGGAACCACCCACCTCTCTGCAGGCGGGCAGGCTACCATCTCAGACCCTAGCACAAAGGCTCCTGTACTGGGGGAGCTAAATAAATTATGTTAATACCAGGGCATCAGTTTTGCTGCCTGCTTGACAAAGGGCAAAGCACAGGCGAGGCGCACGCTGCCCCAGCTCGCTCACTTGTTATGGGCTCAGGAGAGCGCACACGCTTCACTCCGAGCACACCGACAGGCTGACGGGAAAGGAGAGAGCTGAAGCCTGTACTTAAGTGCTTTGCTGAATTGGGGCCTAAATAAATGAATCTGGTCCCCAGGTTTATTGAGGCCGGGAGAGGAGCAAGCGCAGACAGAAGTCATCGTGTTCAGGCTTATGTGACTGCAGCCCAGAGGAGTACGAGCTAGGATTTTCTGCAAGTCAACAAATACAGTTCTGTCAATGTTTGGATTATTGCAAATTCCCTCTCCATGTGGCCACGGGGAAAGCCTAAAACGTGTGCTTTCTAGGCTGACATCACACAGAGGCTTCGTAACACCGCAGTGAGACTCCATGCAGACTGCCAGAAGATAAAAACATCTGACAGAAACCCACCCCTGATGCTCTAAAGTTTCACTTCTCTGCGTTTCAACTCCTGGCAGCAAACAATTGCAACCATTCTCACCACGATACATCTTTACAACTCCGCATTACCCTGTTTTTGGAATTGGCATTTTAGTCACTTTGTTCTCCCACTTACTTCAAACAGGAGGAATAAAAGCATCCATGCCAAAACCAACATAACAAGGTTACAAAGTAGCTCCACAAAACACTGGTTTCGTTAGCTTGCAGGAAATACAACAAAGGGTAGGTGCTGCCTTTTGAACCCTTCCCAGCGCTGCTGCTCAGCAAGCCAGATTTGTCTGGCAGGGCTCAGCTCCTCCACTACCAGATGGACTGATCTAGTTGCAACTGCAGCAGCAGCAAAACTGAAAAAAAAAAAAAAAAAAAAAAAAAAGGCAGCAAAAGAGAGAAAGTCCAGTGTTTTTTTAATCCCTTTAAGGAAAAAATAACCCTAAAGCCTCTGCTCCAGGGCCTCTTGCTGGGCCAGGCGCTAATTGTCTGAAATGAAGCAGGACAGGGGCTTGCTCCAGACATCAGACCCAGTCCTGCAGCTACCAAAGGGACCAGGACAAGGGCAGTGTCATGAGCGAAGGTCACGGCAGAGCTTGCCTGTGGCAGGACCGAGATGCCCTCGCTGCTTGAGGTAACATGAGGACAAGTGTATTCACTGAACCGTTGAATTCCTCCCGCTTTCCATGAAACCGATCCCCTTCCACTGCCACCCCCCATGGATGTCAGCTCATGAGCATGCTTCCCGACAGCCAAGTTCGGAGATGGTAATTTATGTGACAGGGTGGATTCAAGCAGCTTCCATGTATAAATGATGCTATTTAAGGAGCTGGGTCGGTCATGTCCCCCCCCTTTTTTCTGTGTGTTTTTTTTTTGTTTGTTTTTTTTGTTTGTTCTTCTCCTCCAGAAATACAAAAATGACTCAGTAAAAGCAGCAAGGTGGGGTTGCATGTTAATGGTTCCTCAACAATTTCCAGGTCATGACTGCTCAGCTGAGAAGCAGAAGTGCTTTCATCCAAGCTGACAGTCCTGGTGAGGGAGAACGGCAGCTATCTCCCTTCAGCTGAAGGGAGCCAGGGCAGACAGTGAGGGGGCACTGGAGCTTTCTCAAAACCAAGCTCCAGCGATGCTCTTTCTTTGCTGCAGCCAGCACTCTCCATGCTCCTTTCCCCAACATGAGCCTCCAGCACTTCCCAGAGGAATGAAGGACACGTTCCCATGAGTCTGAGCTCAGCTCTGTACTGCCAGACAGCAGCACACTTCATGCAGTTTTGCAAGTCGTTGGTTTGAGCTTTCAGTGACAAGCCAGCCTGGATGGGTAAATACCTTGTTTCACTGCAGCAATAAACTCTGCTCTTCAGCCAGCAAAACTTTTTTTTTTCCTATGGCTTTTTCCTCAAAGAACGAAATTCATCTGACAGCACAAATGACAGCATCACTCTTCATTCCTTGCACCTATAGATGGTTCTGTAACCTCGGCGTTTCACTGCGCTCTGATGGGTGCAGAAAAGCTTCGTGCACCCACTCCTCCCTCCTTGGATAAGCCGGGATGGTGAAACCCCTCCTTCACAGACTGAAGTGACACAATTTCAGTGACAAAAAATATCTTCCAAATAAACGCTGTGTTCCTGGAAATACTGCGTGGCAAAGAGAAACAGGAACAATAAAAATAGCACATTGAACTATTTTGTTCTGAAAGAGAAACAAAGGCCTTCAGAACACTGCTATCATCCACCAGCATTTTTTGCATACCCACAGAAAACCAAGCCTGAGCATCTTCCCCAGTTCTTTCTTTCTCCTCCACTTTGCCAGCAGTAATAAAGAAGGACATGGGAAGCTGCATCTTGATCTTCAGAGGAACCAAGAAGGCACAGCCAAAGACAAGATTTTGCTGGGGAGTGCTGCACTGGTACATTTATTGGCAGTCATGCGTGACAAAAGGTAAGCCACATTTGTAGGGAGCTTTCATAGTCAGTGAGGGAAAAAACAAAAAATCACGTATCTTCATTCAGGACCTACCAAGCCAGGAATACGATGATATTAGTTCAGTTCTCTGACATCAGAGAAATTCAGTTTGAGCCTCACAAGAGCCCATGGCAAGTGAGGCACTGTCATGACTAGATCACAGAGCAGCTCTGCTTCTCTTGGGAGTGGTTCACAAGTGGAACTGGCAAGGTTGTACCACAGAAATAACCCCCGTAAGATCAAGGATCACAGATCCTCCACTACTCAAGTCCAGATTAGCAGGGCTCTTACCCTACATCACATAAAAATCAGCAGCATTCAAGTTGCTGTAGACTCAAATTCCTGTGCCAGTGCCAGCAGCGTGTAGGCAGTGGGCCGGGTGCCACCCCCGGGCCCGCACACTCCATGTGCTAGGAACAGAGGGATCTGTGCAAGCGGCCGGCTTCCCGACAGCTCTGCTCCTTGCCTCTGCACCTAACGGGCTGCAGGATACAGCCTGAAGAAAGTCCGTGTATTTGCTGCCACCTGCAAGAGGTATTTTTTTACTTTCAAATAAGAAAATACTCTAATTATCACTCTGGCTCTTATACTTTAAAGCAAACACTTTAGGAGCTCAGTAGACACTTTGAATATTTCCTTTGTGAACAGTCTGTACCTGGACACTTTCTCCCTCAGGGAACAGTTTACTTAATTTAAGGTAGACCTTCATAGCTAGTAAAAAAGACAAAAAAAGACATTTTTCCTTCTACGAGTTAAACAGAAAGAGCAGATTCTCTACTGTGGCCACGCATGGAAAGTTTCTGTTCAAGGCCTAATTGCAGATGTAGGGGGCCATGAATCACCAAGGATCACACTGTGTGCCCAAGAGTCAGCTTCAGCCCTCATTGCTGTCTGTTCAGAAAAGGACAGACAAACCCAGAAACCACACACTCAAATAAAACACCCCCAACGCTGCTGCAACACAAAAGCCTCACTGACAGGATACAAACCAAGGACAGAAGTGGCTGTGCACAAAAGCCGGATGCTTGGGCATGTAAATACCACACTCAAAGAGCCACTAACGACTCAGCCCTGTTGCCCCACACTCACTCATGTCTATGGCTTGGAGTAACTTTACGAAGTGTGGGTTCCCAAGTCATGACCTCTGTGGAAAGAGCAGCATGAGGAAAATCCTTCCACTCCTCAGCAGCTGCAGTTGCACATATTGCATCCCATGTCTTGGAAAGCTTGCCAAGAAGCACCTTGCTAAAGGATTTATGGCACCCCAGAAGACAGACGTGATGCTCTGCAGGGACAACAGTGCTTTGTGCTGGTGTCCTCCGGAAAATGGATCATCCATCACTCGCCTCTGGATGCTACACGCTGCTCATAATGGCTCTGGCATGACCTAGGCTCTTCTCTTACTGGGAGAAGGAAAAAAAAAAAATCCCACGAGATAAAATAAAGCACTGTGAGGGAGGGAAGTGCTTCAGTGCAGAGAGAAAATATAAATAAACTTTGGGAACTTTATCCCCCATTACACACATGCAATTCTTCACATTTAAAACCTGCAGCAAACAATCACAGGAAAAATAATTGCCAGATCTAATGAAACATTTGGGAAAAAAATTGTTTCTGAAATCTATCATTCTTCCCTGTGGAGCTCCTACTCCCTCAGCCACCTGAAATCCTCATACTCTGTTTTTCTTCATCACCAACCTCCACCACCTCCTGTCCAGTTCAAGTTCAAAGAACACCTCTCCCCTTCGCACCTGCAGGACTAGCTCTTCTCCTAAATGCTTCCACGGGCAAAAGGCTTACAGCTACTTGCCACTATCTTCTGGGAAATTCTAAGACAAAAAGGTATTACAAACGTATTACGGTTTAAGGATCCATTTTATTTGTTTACCTCTGAACAAAGCGAGAGAAGCTACTATACTGGACCCGCACGTGTGCCTAGCAGAACAAATGCCTTTCCATAGGGTGTTTCAGGGCAGTGTGTGGTACAGTGGTTCAAAGGAAACTTCTCCCTGCCTTGCTGAACAGATTTATTGTTAGAATTAACAACCCCACCGCCACAGTCATCTCTGTTCTTTTGGGCTTTTGATTTCCTACTATCAGCTTATTTGGGACCAGTCGGAGGACAGGACTGTGGTGCTCTCTGCTATGAGTGATGGAAACGGCCTGCACCCCAAGGTGAGGTATGGGTGTTCCCGAGGGATGCTCTGCTGAGCAGGCAGTGAAGCAGGAGCATTGCTCAAGCATTGTTCCAGCACATGGGAGGCAGCTTCCC
This sequence comes from Netta rufina, assembly GCF_964035555.1. Classification (NCBI taxonomy): domain Eukaryota; kingdom Metazoa; phylum Chordata; class Aves; order Anseriformes; family Anatidae; genus Netta; species Netta rufina. The sequence continues at coordinate 13,635,207 of NC_140135.1, forward strand.
GGGACCAGGGAGTATGTTAGAGCAAGGTGGTTAACCCAAAAGCAGCATTTCCTCTGTTGCACAGAAACAGCTGTGATGCTGCTGTGAACTGGTGCTAAAATCCCCTTCGCTGCCAGCACTGCTAGGAAGGGGTTAGGACCACAATTACACCATCTGCAAACACAAAAAAAGAAAGGGAAAAAAAAAAGTTGGCAGGGATCTCTGGAGGTCAGCTAATCCACACCCCAGCTCAAAGCACAGCCAGCTTCAGAGGTAGATGCTTCCATCTCCAAGCACAAAGAGAGATGTCTCACACAAAGAGAGCCCAATTGAGTCAAACAGATTTACAGAGGAGACAGGAAAGGCCAAGGCTCATTAAGGCTTGTTCCCCACCACGTAATCATAAGAAATAGGATCAAGCAGATGTATCCCACAATCTATCTGATTATCCTGCTCAGTGCTCAAGAAACCCCCAAGGTCCTTGCCAATCAGCTAAGTGTCCGCGCGTGTTTGGGCAGGCCGACAGGGACATGGCTGAGGGGAAAGAATAGGAATCCCTTCACTGAATTGCCCTTTGTGGGATTCTGCTGGCACAACAGTGACCTACGAGCCTTTCCTAAGCTTCGAGCGTGGCCGTAGCCCTTGAGACAGACGATATATGCCACCAAACAGCAGAAGTACTGAAATCTGAGGCCTGTTCGGTCATTCACAGCGCTGCACAGAAGGCCTTGAGCTTCAGGAAGGTAGCAGCCTTACTGCACGGGGCAGGCTCAGCAGGTCTGGTGCTCCATGGGTGCCTCTGCCCACGTGCACGTCCTTGCACCTCAAACATCCTCACTGCTCCCCTCTAATCTAGGGGATGGCCTGCTGAGCGCCAGCACTGTGCTCCCCAGCACAGCCACCAAATCTCCTCCCCAGGCTGAGAGGACAGCCACGGGGAACAACAACTTGCACACCTGCAGCACCGAGGGGGCAGCGGGTCTTGCAGGAGTGAGGTGAAGCCTCCTCACAAGAAAGAGCTAAGGAAAAACGCTGCAGGGTCAGCACAGTTATGGCTATGACCAGCCCACTCTGGACTTGCCAATTATGCAAAGCCTGGTGCTCCAGGAGATGGATTTTCTCCAAGAAGCAAGCCATCACCTCCAGGGGAGTAACAGGGAGGCATTTCCCTTTCAGGTCTCATGCCACATCTCCTCAAAGTAAATGTGCTCTTACACGCACACCCCCCCGTCGGTTCACACAGTAACACGTTAGTTCTGCCCTACCTGGTGAAAACAGGTCTGCAGAGGGAGGATACAGCCACTTGGGCAGCGGTTTGAATTCTCGCAGCTGGAGGAATTCGTGGAAAACAAAAATAGTTTTTCTTTTAACATTCTTTGTACTGAGCGCTTGGATAAGCCATAAGTAACCTGGCAGTGAACCAGTTTGGTACAAACACAGAGCACCAGAACACAATGCAGTCATCACAAAGCCATTGCTCTGGGCCAGACAGTAATTTTCCCCTTTGCACAGGGCAGGCCTCCAAAGTCTTTATGCTACTACATTCAAGTCCATCTGAATTACATGATGTGTTATAAAATGAGGAGTCATGCGCAATAACGAACGTACCTGTCACTTCTGAGCTACCCAGAAGGGCACAGAGCATACAAAGGTACTGAAGAACCATTTGTGAAACAATTCAGGACTCAGGAAAAGGAAAGCCTTGAATTATTCCTCAGCTCAAACCTGTAGCAGCGTCTTCAGGTAGCAAATCAAATAAGCAATGACAGAAGGAAATGGAAAGAGAGGTAACAAGAGCATCCAAGATAATTAGGATAATTTCTTTCAGGATTAAAAAAAAAAAAAAATACACACAACTGATAGGAAACCAGGAAAAGCAAACAGCTCAGAGCTTACTTTCCACTTCCATGTGCTAGTGAAAATCCAGAGCAGCCTCATCCCAAGCCCCAGAGGCATTATTTTCACACCTGCTGTTGCCACAGGATAGGTGCTCTAGCCTGCAAGTGCCAGACTCTGGAGACAGAGCCTCAAACCCCACCTCAGCCATGGGTGCCAGAAGTGACGTGGGATAAGTTGCTCAACCTCTCTGCAAATGGAGGCTGTTACTTCCTTATCCCCTCCACTACGTTTGGCCCGTGAAACCCAGGAACAGCAACTGGGCATTAAGAAATGCCTATGGTAAAGGCTGTATAAGCACTAGATGAAGGGATCGCTCGGACCCCATGGCCATTACAGCGTGAAACAGGATATAGAAAGGGAGGAGGGGAAGCATGCACACACACCTGCCCCATTAATCCAGCAGGCTGCAACAGGATGAAAGGCATGTCCAACAGCTCCAGTCTTGCTTGCACAGCAATAAACACCCTGCTGGCATGGCAGGGAAGCACTGCTGCAGTACACGTGGGGGAAGAGCCAAGCAGAGAGGCATGTGGAAGGTTTAGGTGCCAGTTTTGGAAGTGTACTTCTGGCATCCAGTGCCACCTGCTTGGCTTGGGCCCAGGGGCTGCCCGCCTGGTGTTCTCGTGGGACAGGGAATGGCTGGGGAGCTGCACAGAGAGGAGCCAACAGAGCTAAGCCCTGAAAAAAGGCAAGGAGAAGCCAAAGTCACCCTTGAGGCACTTTCCAAGCTGTTTAGAATTAGCGTGTTGGCCTCTCTTGCCTTCCACACACCCCAAAATCTATTATTCATTGCTCTTCATCTCACTGCCAGGTAGATGAATCAACTTTCCAATGACTGAACATCCTCCGTTGTCTCTAAGATGCCTGAGTCACGGACTTCAGCTGGAGTCCTCAGATCTTCAATTATCTCACCTTCCTGTATCCACACCGTGATGGCCTCCAACTTCTCCCCCATGGAAGTCTTGGTGACCTGAATTACTTCCAAGTTCCCACGTAACACCTGTGGCATTCTTTTCTTCCAGAAAACATCTGACTTAATGTGAAACCACTGAATCAGAACCAGAAGGTGGGCTCCAGCTAGCCAGGGTCCATGTCCAGATGAGTGGTGCCTTCTACCTGCCCTGTCCTTCCTGCCAGCACCCTGCAGCCCCCAGCTACTTTGGGTCAGCAGCAAGGTAGACACACAGGCACCCACCCCTGCTTTGTTTGGTGCCTGCCAGCTGACTTTAAAAGCAGCAGATGAAAACTAAATAGGGATATTTTCCCCCAGACCCTGAGCACACACTCAGAACCTCCATCAGTGCTTTTATTTCCTTCCCCTAAGAGAAGGAGCTTGGGTGATGGCAGAGGGAAGAGGGGATAGATGGCAAGAGGAGTCTTTGTTTTAATTGGCTGCTGTTAAGAACATTAGAAGGATGTTTGAAGGAGAATGATTACGGGCAGAGTGCAGAGGAGGTAATCAAAGGTGTCCGACAAACTGAATTTATGATGTGGCTTAGCAATCCATCACCTGGCTATCATTCCTACGTACATGCACATACATAAGCCTCAAAAACATATTTAGCTTGGGGGTCTGGAGAAACAAAAGCCTCTTTTCTTGCAACCCCAGGTAGCAGCCACTTTGCTCCTTTTAACATTACAGAAGCTATTTCAAATTGGGGAGGCAAATCCGATCTAAAGGATAAAAATTGTTTTAAATTCTTCTAAGTGTGAAGATAACTTTGTTTACAAAAGGCATACAAGGGAACATATGCATACAGCACAAACTCAGCTGTGGAAATTTGGCTCCCTGCAATTCCCTGTGATATAGATGCATTTTTTCCAGAGGAAGTCTAATGGTCTTGTTTGTTTTCACCACTAATGGAGGAGTTCAATGAAATTTTCTATTGGGAAAGTCTAATGAGGTCACAACAACAGAACAGAGTAACTAGGAAGGAATGTCCTTGCATTTTATTTTTAGAATAAGGATAAAGGTGGGGCTTTGCAAGAGACAGGGGATGGGCCTGCTTTAGCGCACATGGCCAGGCTGGAACGCTTGGTCCTGTGAGACTGGGGGGGTGTTGAGTTTGTTTGTTTTTGCAACAGCAAAGCTCTTCCTGAAATCTGCAGCAAGAGAGCAGGAGAGTCCAACGTGGAGAAGAGCACTGTGATGCCCAGATGCTTGGGCAGCAACAGCCACAGGGATTGATTGCAGCTGAGCAGCTCTTAGCCACACGAGCAGAGAACGCTCTCCCCTCCTGGACTCGTTTCCTTTTGCTTTGCTGCAAAGATGAGTACCTTCAGTAGCTCCAGCGAACCTGAGATCTCTACTTCTGCACGGTAAGGGGAATCCAGGTTACAGCAGGACGAGCATTGTAGAGAAAAGCAAGGAAAGCACGACATGGCAGAGCAGGGGGGCACAGCTCACCAACACGCTGCAAACAGAGCATCCCGCACCACGGCAGGGAACGGAATTTGGTCTATTGTTAAGCGTTAAGGCTGGGTGTCAAAATGCAGCGAGACAGCCTCAGGGAGAGACAGCCAGAATGAGACCGAAAATGAAAAGGAAGAAACAAAACTCAATAAAAGAACCAAGGTGGAGCGGGAAGTGGCTTGACTGGGATAAACAGGTAAGGAGGAAAAAGGGTGCATTCAAGAGCAAGCAGGCCACGGTCTGTTTCCTGGCACTGGCTAATCTGATTGGCATGGAGATACAAGAAACAGAGGCTTAAATAGCTCATGGGAGCAGATCTTCAGCAGGGGAGGGCCGTCATCACTCAGCAATTAACTCCGTCACAGGCTCTGCCCCACGGAGCACAGAGTTATTCAGCGAGGCTCTGCCCCTAAACCAAAAGCAGGGACCTGACCCTGCCGAGCACAACCAATGCAGAACAAAGGAGAACAAGATTAAGCGCCTTTGTAAGGGTTAACAGACAATAGAGAACAAGCTGTTCCATGCGTTCAGGTCAGGAAAAACAGGACTGGGGCTTGACACAGGCACAGCACACGAATTGCTGCTGCCCTGCCAGGATCACCAGAGCCCAAGCGCAGGAGCACTCTGAGGGTCCTCACCTTCAAGTAAGCACAGCCAGGGCTAGCCCAGGGGGTTGTCTGGTAGGGGTACAGTTTTGGGAGAATCGGGGCTTTCAGGAATAGACTCCAAGCAGCCAGAGGCCGGCATCTGTGCTCTGCTCCTTGTCATTCTCTCTACGGAAGGAATAAAGGGTGGCAAAGTGTGCGGGATGAAGGGCAAAGCACCCCCTCAGCCCTCCTGTGCTGCCCAGAGCTGCTGGTCTCCTACTCATACCGAAGAAAGATGTAGGTGGAAGAACCCAGCAGACTGGAACCAGAATCACAGAAACAACCCGGGGAAGACAAGACACTGCTCTTTGATGGGCAGTCACGGAAGGCTGCACTTGCCTCCCAGCACACAAGGCCTCCAACATGATGCTTCTGAGCAGTACGTTGTCTGCAAGTCTCTTCTGCTCCTGTCTGCAAGCAGGTGCAGGCAGAGAGGGAACATCCCCCTGAGCAGCACACTGTGCTCAGCTGAATCTGGGGAGCCTCTCCAGCATTACAGATTACAAAGGTGAGGTTGAGGGCAGGACAGGTATAGGAGCAGCAGCGTTGTATGTGCAGCACAGGGCACAGCAACGGGTCAGACTGTCAGAAAAACACCCCAGGTTCACACCTTCCTGCCCCAACAAGGAGCACAGCACCTTGCCAGCCTCCCACAGAGCGGGTTGCTCTTTTCCTTGTAGCAGAACCTTTGCCCCCAAACTCCAATCCTCACCATGGCAGTGCCAGCACAGGACAGTGCAGCTCAGAGCACCCCTGAGGAAGGGGGCAGATAGGGGTGGAGGACTGGCCCTCCTTCCCCCTGGAGCCCAGCAGCCACCCAAAAGTTATGAGGCAGCCACATGCGATCTCCCAGCGTGACACTCACCCAGCCACCCACTATTTTTAACTCGGAGGATTTCCTGAGCCTGCCGTGGTTGGCCTGCTCGGTATTCCCCAACCAGCTCCCCACTGAGTGCTTGTCCGGTCTCCCCATCACTTGTGCAAGCTTTGTGCATCGCTAGCCTCTCTCAGCAAGGATCTCAACAGCTCCTCTGTGAAGGAGGATGATGAAGCTCCTCTGGAGCCTTCGCCCACAGTCACGCTTTGATCTCCCTGCCCCCTGGACTTTTATGATATGCTGCAGGCTGAGCACCAGTCTCTTCTCAGAGAGATCTCTTTTTAGGGACTCCCAGTTAAAGTTTATGTACGGCAGTCTGTAAAGCTTGCTTTTCTCTTAGATAAAGAGGAGTGTCAGGGTGACACAGAGCAATCTCGAGATGAAATGTCATAATTTCCAACCATTTGGGGACGCTCACTGCAGCAAGTCTCATTTGCAATGTCAGATCTGGGAGCAAACTTGCAATTAAAAAAAAAATATTAAGAGTGACCTTGAAAACAAGGGCTACAATATAACTAACCCTCCTTCAGGATTTGTTAATATAGAAGCTCTTCTGTGGGCTACAGCACAAGGGCACTTTTTCCAAAGATCCGCCTCTGCCCAGTTATGCCAGTGGAAATTTTAGGGACCTTTACACAAAGGCACCAGGAGAGCGTTGCCCTGCAGACACCTCCCTGCCCACTCTTCACCCTCCACTCTTCAAGGAGCAGGGTAAGCTCCAGCCTTGCCAAGTCCACGAGTAAGGCAGGGCTTGCAATTAAGCAATAATGATCCCAATCACAAGGCATTTCCAAGGGACTGATGACCGGCTGGGTGGGGTTACATTACAATCCATTAACCTAATCAGCATTTAAACCTCAAGAACTACACAGCACAGGCTGCCACCAGGATTATAAAACAAAGTGAGAACCTACTCTTGAAACATGCGTCTTTCAAGGCTTTGGAGAGCCTTACAGCTACGTCTTCACAGATAATCACATCACAGGTACAGGACAAGGTTAGGAAATAAATGCCCAGGGCTAATGAGCAAGTTCATTCATCTTATCCAGCACAGTAGTGTTTCCCCCCTCCATCTCATGGTAATGTTACCTTGACAGGTACAGAGCCCAGAGCAAATTCTACGTCTGTCCTATGTTCTGAATTATCCCTTTAGGGATTAGAGCAAAGATACATATTTGGGGAATGGGTACTGTGGTGCTTCCTATAGCCTCCCACGTGGCTTGCGGCATCAGAAAATTAAGCTGACTGGAAGAGCAAAGCCTGACGCTGCCCCACAAAGCAGGACTTGTTTGGTACCATTACTCACAGGCCAGTTAAACTATGAAGTTGCTACTCCACACCCTTTTCTACATATTTACAGATTGTAGGGCGAGGGAAAAAAAAATACACAAATTTCAAAGACACATCCTGGAAATCCTATGTGCCCTCGGACACCCCATACATCCCACTGGATATAGAGCCGAGCCTAACTTCACCTCTCCTTAATTGCTACTCTGTGAGCTCCCAAAGCATTGATCTTTGATCCCATTGAGCATTGATCCCAAAGCCTTTGCTCTTATTGACTAGCTGGGATATCACTGAAACATGGTGGTGGTTGGTAAGTAATATTTTTTCCCCCCTCTCTCCTGGGGAGGCTTTTGCATGGGATACTCGCTGCTGGGGTGGGCTTTGACATGCTGCCCTCACTTCTCTGAGGGCTGGCCGGCCAACACGAGGACCTCAGGCATAGATGTACATGCACATGGATGGATCAAGTACAAGGGACCTACCAGGACAAAGCCAGCCTGATGTTGAGCACTGCAGCCAGGAGTTTGCAGCTTTCTCACCGCTCTCCTCTTTTTGTGATTTTAGTTGCTAGTTTCGTGCATTCCCCACTCTCTGCACAATTTCTGCCCAGTCAGGGGCTCTGCTTGCAGACAGGAGGCCTCTTTTTGTCTGGATCTTTGTTCTGTCAGCATCCTCTAAATATCATTCCCTTAACACCTGATTTAATATTGCAACCCCTTTAATTATACACAATGGAGATTTTATTGGAAATCTGATTATTGTTTGAAAGTCTGAGCATTTCATCCCAGCCTCAGAATTGATCTATTGACTGCTTTCAAATCTCCCATTTTAATTTAACATTTAACACTTTATACCCACATTAATTACACTCCCCATGATCAATATTAACAAACACCATCTCTGACCCTCTCCCAGTATCCCTCCAAAAAAGCCCTGGGAGACCTTGCCCCGACAAAACTTGCAAGAGGGATTCTGGAACGTGGGCATTTATGGCACTGATCTCTTCAGTGGGTGAGGGCGAGAAAGAAAAACCCATGGTACCGAGTAAGTAGTGAGAGCCTGCACTAGCAGATAGCTGCAGAGCTGGGCGAAACACTGACTTGATTTCAGCAGGGGAAGCAACTGCCAGCCCACGCAGAGCTGGGCAGGCACAGACCCCACACCGGCGGCAGCACAGGGACTGGCCAGGCCCCAGGACATGCCGAGCGGAGGCTCCGGCCAGCTCAAGGTCCATCTGTCCCACCCCCGTCTCAACTGGAGAGGGACCAGGCTCTGATGTGGGGAGCCACCATTTATAGGCTCTGTAGTAACTCCTGCCCACTCGGAAGAGCAGGTGAGCTGTACTTGGCTGGGTTCAGAGCTGCACGCAGGAACTGGAGCACGGGAGATGCTGACAGCAAAGTCGGGGAAAACAAAGCTTTGCCAGCTCAGAATCTCCCGGCATGTAACGTGCACCGTGCCAGCCTGCAGGTCGAGGTCCCTCTGCTTGCCTCACCACAGCACAACGTGGAGTGCAAGGCACTCTGAGATGCTGTGCCGTCCTGCCCCACAGCTCTGCCCCTGGGGATCCAGGAACACAACCTTTCTGCAGGGGTTTACCAGGGGGCTGGACAGTCCAAGCTCAGACCCAGCTCCACAGAAGCAGATGCCTAGGTTTGTGAGTAAAAGAAAACAAAAAACAAACCAACAAAAAACAAAACACGCATTTTCACAGAGCAATAATGCCACCCTCCTCCACACTAGTGTTTTCCTATCAATCTTCCTTGTTACTACTTCCCGTGCCTACAATAGAGCAGAGCTCTTGTTAGAAGACACAAACTGCGTGGACTAATTAAGGAAGACACCCACCATGCTGCCTTTATATCCAGCCACTGCCAGGTCTCCAAGAGAAGGTGGCTGCTACAAGGCACTGGAAAAGTTCAGCTCAGGCAGGACAGTACCAGATTTCTTCTCCACATCACAGAAAAAAGAACTCAACGAGTTTGCGAAGAGTCAGGTGCTCCTTTTACCCTGTCCATGATGCATTTGTGTTTCTACGTTGCAAATGGAGGTGGAGTAAGAAGATCACATCCCCAGTGCTGCAGGAAACAATATTTGTCCGTGAATAATTTCTCCAGCATATTAAGCACAAGTAATTCTTATGCAAAGGCTGCCCTGTACAGCTGCCAAGGTCAGTAAGACCTTGCTTTATTTGCTGCATAAGGGCTTGCTGCGCAAGTTTTACCTTGTACATATATTTCCATGCCTTCTCATCTTAGATTTCCCTGCTGCTAGTGCCTATGCATCTTGCTGTCTGTTCAGTAGGTCATGCTACCATCTCTGGCTGCTGCTAATGACTACCCAATATCCAATCCTCCAGTACAGTCAAAATTCCAGCAAGCCATTTTGTACGGTATGTTTAATTCAAAGACACCAAGGACAATATTGAATAACAATTTTCAAGGAAAACATGCTCCACAGCTTTTGCTAACAACATCAATATGCTTCTATTTTCAGGGGGTCTTGACCCGTTATCCAGTCACACAGCCATCACTGTTCGCATTCTAGTATCTACATACAGACGATTTTTTGTGCAGGGGTTGCATTCAACCAAGAGGCACTGCCTGCAAACACAAGCTCTGGATTACAATACCAGTGAGTGTACATTTTTGTAAGCAGCCAAGTATGTGCACTTACTGTGCAGCTTGAATCTAAATATTCAGAGGGTGGCAAGGCCCTGGCACAGGCTGCCCAGAGAAGCTGTGGATGCTCCATCCTCAGATGTGTTCAAGGTTGGACGAGGTCCTGGGCAACCTGATCTAGTGGGTGGCATCCCAGCCCATGGCAGAGGGGTCAGAACTGAGTGGACTTTAAGGTCCCTTCCAAGCCAAGCCATCCTATGATGATTCTACAAAAAAGATGCCAGGGTCTGAAAATAAGGCCCTACACTTTTTAAAGTGCAGGCACTATTTTTTTTTTTTCCTGGAAAATTACCAGCAGCTATACCCAGACTAAGGACCCTTCCCCCTGCCCCAGTTTACTAAATGCTGTAACACTGCAGGGGCAACAGTCAAACTTTCATATTTACACAACAAAGAAAAATAATATTTTGAGCTTGTATACCCTTGTGGTATTATGAAGGACTCGAACATCAAGAAACTTTAATCCAAGCTTTAGTCCCTTTGCAGAAGAGAGATAAGTGCCCTGCCTGAGGTCAGTGGTTGGGTAGGAAAACTTCCCGAAAAAGACAGGCTGTTGGGAAGCATGCTGCCCTGCCCCATCCTCTCTATGGGCTAGACCCGTAAAAATGGGGAGATGGCAAGCAAAAGTGTCCCCTACATCCCTGACCTTCCAGGAGAAGTGCAGCACAGCACCTAGTGACAGCACTTCTTCACTCTGCTGGCTTATTGCAGGTTGCACCTCACCACACCTGATCTCCCACGGCAGCATTCAGTGTGGAGCTCTTGCTTATCAGCACCTGATGCAAACAGGTTTCCAGTCCAAGAGGAGATCTGGTCCAGTAAGAACAGGAAGCCAGGGCTCAGGATGAGTGCTCACACATCCTTCCTCCAGCCCAGAAACCACGCGCTGTATACTCACACCAAGGGCTACGTGCTCCTCAGGGCAGAAACCCTCTCCCCTTTTATTCTGCAGCAGACTGATCTTGGTACGAACCCACAGCCACCGCCGTAACACAAATCATCACTCAAGCTTAACACACACACACACACACACACACACACTGGTGCCAGAAGTTTCTCAATCGGAGATCAGCAGCATTATAATGAGGCTGTACAGAGGGGTTAAGAAGCACTGCTGAAAAGGGATGCAAACATATGGACTTTAGGCTCTGAGCAAGCACACTGCCATACGTGCAGCTCAAAAGGTTAGCATCGCTTACGAGCAAGAACTGTCTGGCTGAATGTACTGCCTTTGTTAAACTGAGAACAGCTACATGATAGAGTGGACTAATTAACTGCATTTTACTTTTGGGGACCCAGGCTTAAATCCTGGCTCTTGTCACAGCTGAAAATGAATTTAGGGACTACAATGAGAGCTGAGATCATTTATTTTCCACAAAATCATCAAACAATTGCCACTCTCCTGACAGAGAGGCCCAGAACTCTATGCAAGGGTATTAGTGCTTGTGCTGTGATTTCCCCAAGTATAAAAGTTATTAACGGACCGATGTGAACAGTTACCACAACTATCAGTGCCATTCAGCTGGACCGAGCACCTGAATGTGAAGAGCATTGCCACGTAACATTGGGGGCACTTCATGGTACAGTGCTGTGCAGATGGCAAATCCTATAGAAAGTATCATTTGGCAGGATTTTAAATTAAATTTTCATACCAATTCATATACCCCTTAAATTTAGAGGGGCAAAACACAGCCCTGGTGTAACTCTAGCTACTTCACTGGAAAACCACCAGGTCTGATCTAATTTCCCCACTTCCTCCCAGCCGAAGGCCACTCAGAGTTGGTAGGGAAGTCAGTACTTTCCCCATCAAGTAATTCTCTATTTTTATCTTGCTAAGAAAGGTTTTCATTTAGAAACTTTAGAGACTCCCGCTTCAGGGAGAAACCAAGAACCCTTTTCCTCTCAGATTCTTACTACATGAATTTTCACCTAATCAAATAAGCCATTTTTCCATGATGATTTCTTTCAGTGGAAGAGTCAGAACAGTGGACCAGTCCCTGAATACTTCCAATCAAATAAACATGAATACCTGGGGAGCTGCAGTCAGACTGTACCAGTGTCCCCAGGGAGAAAATCCAAGCCCTTCCATGGAGCCAGGCTACAGGCCAGCCCAGGCAGCTCAGACACAGCCACTCGAGTTGGGAAGCTGACGGCAGCTGGACACCTCTTTCATAAGGCTGGCAGCAGACTGCAGACCTCCCTGAACACACTCCAAGCCTGCTTGAGCCCCAGCTCCCTCCTGGCTCACTGTCCCCTCCTAGGAAAGCACTGAAAAGACCAACTAATTGCATTCCTGACTGTGGTGGCAGCACCAAGCTCCTTCATTGAGTTTGCAGTATGTCATTTCACCTCTCCATGCTTCAGTTCACCTATCCCAAATGATGGCGATCCTCTGCGTTAAACCCTTTGGAAAGCAGCACGTTCAAAATATAAGTTCAGTAGCAGCTAGTGATAGCGAACCTCAGTTTGGAAACAAGATGATGCCCTATTAAAGCACAAGGGTTATTGCTTCAGAAGTGCTATTGCCTTCTTTCCTCCTCTCTGAGCAAAGAAACAGTCTCCAGCACCCTCAGCAGCCAGCACAACTGAGGGTGGGCAGGAAGATTCAACAGAGGTCAAAAGGAACACAGAAATGTTTTCTGAAGCAGCCTCTGGCACATAATGCTCAGCAATACAGCACTTTTCATCTGCACCCAGCAAAAGGCCCAGACATTTAACCCTTTAGCAGAACAAAGCAAGGGGTGGGTGCTGTCTTTGCCATGGGGTTTTAGAGCAAGCCAAAGGCTTGCAAGGAAGGCTTTCCTTGAACAGGAGAAGGAAAACGCTCAAGTCAGACTTCTATCCACAGAGTCACAGACTTGGAGGGAATGGATGAATCAGAAAACATTTGTGAACCAAGGAAGAAGGGAGCAGCAGCCACAGCACTCCGGAGGCTCACAGAGAAACCAGGCGACCAGGAGCTTTCAGACAGGGCAAGAGTCCCAAGGCCAAGCCAAATTCTGCAAGTATGGGCTCCACATCTCCCCCCGCCATTATCTTCAAATCCTCTTTACGCTGCGGAGCTATTCTCCACCCTCCTTTGCTTTTAATCAGGCCTGACCTACAGATGTCAGCCTCATTTCGGCTAAGTCAACACAACTGCCACATCTAGGATGCTGTTACAGGAAAAACCTTACTTACGCTTTTGGCTGGATTCCAGAGCCTACTTCTTGGTCTAGACCTGACCTCGTTCCTTTTCTGCAAGCCTAATCCTTTACCTTAAGGGCACAGCGAACACACAGGGACTCCAACACGGGCCTGCCTATGCTCAGTCTCCCCTTCAGCCTGCAGAGCCATGAGACTCTTTTGATCATGCTGCACAAATGCTAATGTTTATTGACAAAAGGCTCCCTTAGAACCTCACGTTGCTTAAAAGCACACACGCATTCAAGAAAGAGAAAGCAAATGGGAAACACTGGCTTTACCTTCTGCAAGGTAAATCCCCATCCTAGCACTTGCACGACAGGACATGAACCTTCAATTAACAGTCCCAGAAGTTATCTCAAATACAGCCCTGGCTGCACACAGAAGGATCTGCTACATCCAGCTTCACCTAAAGGTTTTCATCCTTCAGCAAAGAGACATCAGTACAGTGCATTCATTTAGCACAAAGGACTTCAGACAGCTACCATGTCACCCTGTAACAGTACCTCACCAAGCCCAGCCCAGCTACTTGCTGCAATAGTACTTAAAAATTAAGAGCTAGCTCGTGGCTCTTACACCATCTCACATTCAGCATGTTCCTTTCTGTCCCCACACCATGCAGCCAACACGCAGGAGTTGCAGGCCAGGCCAGAGGCAGATGGACAATAGCTTGTCCTGTCTTGCCCAGACACATCATATAAGCAGGGTATTTGCCTCGGATCCTGTGGGGAACAATGGGAACACGGGCACGGTCCCAGCTGCACAGCACAAAGTCATGCTCCAACCCCAGAACACAGAGGCTCCTGCTGACACCCCTGACGCTCCTCTCTGCCATGCTGCCATCCATCCAAACACCTTTCTTCTGGTTCAGGCCCCAGCCCTGCCTCTCCTTCCTACCCCTCTCCTCTATCTATTCCTTCACACAAGCTCCCCATCTTCACTCTCAGAGCTAAATATCCCCCCCCCCAAATCCTGACCCCCACCGACCTCATCTCCCTACTTGTTCAGTTTGCCATCAAATACGAGCCTTCACCTGCAGAGACCTGCAAAATTTCCATTACCACAAAAACTTGACAGCCTGCGTGGCTCTGAGTCCCCAGCCTGCTGGGACCCCCATGCCTCTGCCTGGACACCCAGCCCTTGGGCACTGGCTCCCAGGAGCCTTCTGCCTTCTTATCCCACACTGAGCCTGGTCTGGGTTTGTGCTTCGGCCACCTCGTGACCAGAAAACCTCGGCCCCAGCAGCATATCAACAGCAGCAGTGGAAATGTCAACCTGTGAATGAGATATTAGCAACTAATCTGTTATCACCTTATTTGAGAAGGCAGCTAGCTAAAAAAAAAAAAAAAAAAAAAAAAAAAAAAAAAAAAAAAAACCACTCACACCAACCTTCATGCAACACCAAAGGTGTTTTTCATCGTTCTCAAAGACATTTGCACTGTGTTTTCTACAAAAGTTTGTGGGAGGATGATCAAAACCCCAAGTACTTGTGTCTGACCTGATACTGAGCTAATATTTGGTGCATGGGAGCACAGCCTTGCACTAGGTGCACAGGAGCTGTAAACAAAACCCCACTGAGGCTAGGAGGAGCCTCCCGATCAAATTCTGAGCTCTACAGCATTCCTCAAACGTGTGCTGCAAGAAAGCCTCCACACAGACTCACCTTTCATATCATGGGAGTAGGTGGGGGAGGGAGAGAAAAATAGATTAAAAACAAGATGCAGGCCAGATCCTCAGAAAACAAGAATCAGAGATGCTCTCCTAGTTTACACAACAACAGATTCGAGCCAAATGTGCTTTTTAAGTCCTTTCACAAAATATTTTGCCCTGCCTTTATGTCTGCAATGACTGCAAGCTAGGTAGTGTTTTTTTTCAGAGAAATTATTTATTCAGCTTTCGTGACTAACCTGAATTTTCAGATCGTTTCAAAAGAAAAACCGGAGCATTTCTTCACAAAAGGCAAGCAGCATTAGGTTTTTCTCTCACTTGTTTTACTTTTCTCCTCTACCTCTCAGCTGAAACTATGCTTCAAGGCCAAGTATCTCTACCTTTCATCTAATAAATAAACAAACTCTATATTTCTCAACAAAAATGCTCTTCCCTATGCCTCTATGCCAGAAAATGGGATTGTTTTTTCAGCACATCACTGAAGCCAAAGACTCTTTTACCAGTTTACCTAAAGTGGAATAAAATCCTTTTCTTTTTTAATTGAATTTTCAGTTTAGCCATCTACTTGAAAAAAAAACAGCTAGTCTTACACTTCTGGCTGCAGTCTTACAACCTGGAATTAGCTGAACACAAAGTTCAAAGTGTGGGATTACCACCGGCTTGGCATTAGTGAAGCACCCTATGAAAAACATCCACAGAAAGCAGAGACAGTCAAAAGCAAATTACAGGGTCAGTGAAAGTGGCCACACTATTGTATGAACCACGCTAATGTTCCTTCCCAGGCTAAAGAACAAAAACCAGCAGCACAAAGCTCAAATTAAACAAAATTAAGGCTCTAATCTGAGTCCATCCTATTAAGGCACAGCTCCAAAAGGCACAGACTCACCCCAGAGGCATTTCTGGCACCCGGGTGAGGCTCTCCCACTACAGGAAGCTCCGGTGGCACATACCCACCTTCACCAAGGCTCCTGTGGAGCACTACCCACAGGGGAAGCAATGCCCACACAGCAGGTCTGGTTTAAGGCAAGGAGACAACTCCATTTCATCACGAATAAGCTCTAATTCTGGAAGGCTGAGAACAGATGTGCATTTTCTCATATGGAGATGCCCTCTACTCAACCCAGCCTAAGACCTTCACTTACATGAGGCTGTGATTAGGGGATTCAGGTCATGAGCAAGCAGATCTCACACTTTAATTCTCTCACTTGCCTGAATCTCCAAGATGAGCAACATCACGTTACTGCAGAAATCTAAGCAAACTTGCATGCACAGGGACGACTGCCAGTCTCTCCCTCAGAAAAGGGAGACACATGAAGACAAGCATGATAACCTCCCACCCAAAGGTATTACATGTTGCTGCTCTGCTCTCCCAGCACTAAAAGCTCAATCTTTGCAAACAAAAATCTTAAAGCTAATCTCACCTCTTTGTCACCACAATCTACCTAGCATTACTGCATCAAGTACATCAGTAGCATTGCATTTATATTTCTCTTTCAGTACATCTCCCAGGAAGGTGTACATCAGCAAATAGAGCAGATTGTATCCCCTCTTGCTCTCCAAACTCAGCAAGCCTCCTCCCAAGATCACCCTGCTGAGAACCACTTTGGATACGTACAGGTTTAAGATGATACTAAAAGCAGCCACATACCTGAGACCCAGTCACAGCCCCAGATCCATCCTCCTGTAAGCATCATGCAGAATCAGGCCCTTGCTAAGTGACCTGGGACTGCAGGAGCACATTCCTAGCTGCACTGCTACCTTTTTTTTTTTTTTTTTGTGGCAGCTTTCACTACCTGCAGATACTGTCCAAAAACATAGAAGAGTAATTTGTGCTCTTGGGAGCTCATAGTCTAAAAGCAGAGGTCAGGAGAAACTCTGTTCTTATTAACACAGTTCTGGGGAAGCAGCAGGGTGGGGATAGTCAAGACTGTGTGCTTCTCACCAGCATATTACAGCTAATAACAAAGATTACTGACATCAAATGAATTGAAATGCATTCTTCTACCATTCAGAATATTAGTGGTGTTTTTTGTTTTTGTTTGTTTGTTTGTTTTAAAACCTTCCTCCCAGTCTTGCTCTTACCTGTAGTCAGCTTTGCTTTCTGCCTATCACAAAGACACTATATTTGGACTACAATCACTGCAATGGACCTCTCCCCCTCAGCAGTTTTGCTGTACTAGAAGTCTTAAAAAAAAAATATTGTAGTGTTAGTTCAACAAGCATCCTATATTCCCCCCCCCTTTTTTTTTTATTTTGGTAATTGCTACATAACTCTGTAAATAAGTTCTGCAGTTCTAACGGCTTCCTTTCCTCTTTCTTTCTGAACTTTTCTTTCCTTTCTTTCTGAACTTGGGTGGCTTCAATGAATGTTCACATTCAACCTGAGGACACTGCTCTGTGCTACCCCTCTAAATGAAAGGCTTCCCCCATGTGCTTACATCTCTGTTTCACTGTAGGAAAGGCAACCCCATGGCAGCCACACTGCCAGTCCCTGCCTGCCAGCCCCAAAGCAGGAGCACTCGGTGGGGCCAGTCTCAGTGATTCAGCCCCCACATTTGCTCACCTGGTCCCCACAGTGGCAACACATTTCCAAGCCTATAGTGCAGGGACCTGCGTGCAGTTATTTTCTGTGGTGAATTCCAGTAGCCCACGAGCAGTCCAACTCAACTGTCCAGTCCTTTTGTTTCAAAAAGGGAGTTACCACTGGTAAAAGGCACCTGCCTTTGCTCACAGGCTCGTGCAACAGCTGTATTAAGCACTGCCCTTAATAACTGGTATGTAACTACAACAGTTAGCAATTTACTGAATTAAAGAAAAAAACAGCACCTTGCAAAAGGCTGTCACTGAGCAGCTCGGCCCCACCTGTGCAGACGCTCTCCTGCAGGCCTGGGCAGCCTCCAGCTCTGATTTCACCACCACTTCCAGCTGACCCAAGCACAGGCTGCCATCAGCCTGGGCAGTTCTGCCCTCCCACAGGGCCCAGGGCTCATTTCTGCCCTCTCTCCTGGCCAGGACAAACATTTATGAGACCAAGCACAAGGCAGAGGAATGAGGACAGCAACAGAGGAAATAGTCTGTACCTTTCAGTGCCAAAACCCCTGTGAAGGGCAGCAGACAGCAGGTTCCATTCTGTGTGGAGCCCACAGGTACTCGAGCAGCCAAAGGCTCTACCTTGGCAGTGCTTCTGTCAAGCAGCTTCCACAATTCCCCCACATACACAAGTTCCACAGAAGTTTGATTCTCTCTTTACCTGCACCTGGAAGTCATCTATATCAGAGACACAAGAGAAACTGGGTGTAGACTCTATGATAAGGATAAATCCCATAGCATTTTGCAACCAAATACTCTGTTGTCAGATATTGCATCCCCCAGGTTGGCTGAGCAGGTGGAGATGCTCCAAGACCTGGGGGAGAAACTGCTTCTAATGTGAGCTGGTATGCAAAATAGTGTAGTCACCCTCCTAAGGGAATCTGAGACAGACTCCACAGCTGTGCTGAATTTACAAATCTGCTATCACAATAGGGATAAGATGGTGGCACCATACAGTAAACAAGTAAATCTATTGTCAGATACACCAGAAACTTCCCTGTATGTTATTAATTGATTTCAGGGTCTTTTTCAGAAATATAACCTTCCACCTAATGTAGGACACAAATTGAGTTTGACTTTCAGCAGCAGCATTCCAACCTTGATATCCAAGCGTCAGCTATCAAACATGTCATATTATGACACAGCCACCAGAGCTGGAAAGTCCCCAGCTGGTCAGCTTCATTTACATGGCCTGCAGCGTTGCTTCCTCCAGCCCCACATGAAAGGTGCTGCTGCATCAGCTGGAGCACATCAGGGCCCATGGGAGCTGTTAGCACGGCCACGCACAAGGAAGGGCACAGGGGCTCTTGCACAAAGCACTTTACTCAGCAATTAGCCACGCCGAATTTGCAGGTGGAGGGCTTGGTCTGGGGAACAAACCCAGGTCAAGCGAGGACCTAGGACTGAGGTGTTCAGTTCCAGACACCAGAATCAAATGCAGCAACTACAAGGCAGGGAGGCAGCGGCATAACCCAGGAAGCCTGTCCGAGGGCACAAAGGCACCTGAATGCCCTGGGTTCCTCAGTGGGTATGGTGCGAGCATCTGCATGCTTTGGAGGCAAGAGGACAGACAGTTACCTCTTACTGCTACCATGTAACCCTGCTAACAGCCCCATGCTACTGTTTCTTTTCTGTTCAAAAATAACTTTAGATACACTTTGTTAAGGATGCAACAGGAGCTGCTTATTTTCATTTGTTTGTGTGCAGGAGGATGCCCCTTCCCTTCCCTTCCCTTCTCCACCAGTTTTGTGCTCGGAGGCCCGTGACAGCGCCCCGCACCCTGCGGGGTGATCCTGGACCCAGCGCTCTGGAGCGCAATGCCCAGCAGCAGAGCCACAGCACGTGCCACACTCATGCTCTCAGGGGTCCTCAGGGCTTGTCTTTTGGGGACAGGTTTCCCCACCGGGGAGCCACGCACACGTAGCAACTCGGCACCCCAGCCTCTGTCACCCCAAGAATGAGATCCGTCTGCCCTTTGCGAGGCGCACGCACCCCACTAAGCACCTCGGCCCTGCAAAGGCTTTCCAAAACGCAGCAAGAAAAAAAAAAAAAAGCTTTCTGTTTTCCCAGAAAGCAGGTCCATGCAATAAGAGAGGTACTAATAAAGATTTCACCATCCAAATTAAAAGGCAGGGCAGCAATAAAGAGCCTCCGAAATATAAGAAACACGTTGTGCCCGGTGTGAAATTTATTGCTGCCTTGCAGAACGAAGCCAAACATCGTAATGTGGAAAAACACCGCTACTTTTGACCCAAACAGATTGGGAACAGGAAGTAAAAACAAATTACCCAGCTGCGGCCTCCCCGAGTCATGAGCAGCAGCAGCAAACCCAGCGTTTCCTCTCAATGCCTGTCACAACCCAGCACTGCCCGCGTCTGCGCGCTGTTTTCCTGGGGCCTGGTCCTAATCCCACCTGAACCACTCTACCAGTTTGTTCTACAGCTCTCACAGAGAAGATCAGGCCTTTATCGAACAGCATTTGGGGGTGTGAACCTCACAGGGCCAGCGCCTGGTTCCAGGCATCGAGGGGCTCCTGCTGTTCCTCGGCTCCGTCTCAATTTTCGGCAGCGAAACTCCTGACTCAGTACAGGCATTTATCAGGAGTCAACTTCAGTTTTACTGCATTGTCACCAGCAAACCCCGAGAAATTAAGTCAGGCCTCAAATGGCTTAAAGGATAATTGCATTTCTTTTAAACAATAGTTCTGTTACCTTTTTTTTTTTTTTTTTTTTTTGAGCTTATGTATATTACATCCTAATTATGTTTTCAAGTTTTTCTCTGCAGGTACAAGAATAACCCAGAAAGACATACAGATGAGCTAATTTTAAAATCATAACTTGAGTCAAGGAGCTGAAGCTCTAAAGAAATGCCAGATATACCAAGGGATCATCAAGAAAAAAAAAAAAAAAACAACAGCAAAAAAAAAAAAAAAAGACAAATGAAAACATACAAAACTGATTGTCCAGCACCTCTTTTATTAAAAATGGTAACTAAATGCCAGAGACATTGACTTGAAGACTGTAGCAGAAGAAATGTTGAATAGCACTCATGCAATGCAATAAAAAAGCCATTTAGACATACATTATATACTAAACTGCAGCTCAGTCTAGTATTTTGATTAAAATTCAGCTTTCCGAAAAAATCTGCTTGATAAAAGCAATGTTTACACACTGTATATACAATCTTTATACATTGTTTTTATCAAGCAGATTTTTACTACAAGATTTTAGAAGACTACACGACAGGTCTAGAATACTTCATAAAGTAGAATAAGAATATTGTTTTGTATTTGCTTGTTTTTTATTTTTAAATAATCACAACCGGCCAAATTACGGTCATTAATACTACACTGGCTTTGCAGCAGATTTATGCCAGTGTAAGTGAAAGCAGAATTTCACCCTATAACACTTCTGGGCAATACAGGCATCTGCAGAAATGAAGAAAAAAGGCACGTAAATGTGCACAAACACATTTTGTCCATTACAATCCACAAGTTTGACGTGGATGTGCATTTTGTGCCTTTGTTTTGCAATAAAGTACCCTGAGCATGCACGCAAAAACGATCTCCCCCACACAGCAATTTCCAGTCCTACCTCATATTCTTTTAAATCTGTCACTTTCGTGTTCCTAAATGCTGCTTCGGCAGAGGGGTTGCATTATGAGGAAGGAAACTCTCGCCGCACTCCTGTTATCACGCTGCATGAAATTCTCACTGTACCCAAGAAACCTCCCAGCAAAATCCAAGTTTATCACGCCAAGGAAAGAACAATAAGTGGGAGTCCGAAAAGGCAGTCAGAACTGCCGCCAAAATCCAAGCTCTTTCTCAAAAAAGGCCCTCCCTTAGGAAGCCTGCCAGTCAAACCCGATCACGAGGCTGTTTTCAGAGAGTGAATAGAGTTCTTATTGACACAGCTTATGTCTGCAGCATGCAGCCCTCTGCAAGGCTTTCAAGAACAGATCGGATTACACAGACACATTCTCTCTGATTTTATGCATTCAGAAGCCCTCAGACATAAAATACTGAGCTCTGAAGGCCACTGGTTTTCTGGCTTGCTATCACCATACGTGCTTTTACAAACGGCACATGAGCAGATCCTGGCACCCTGACTTGGGCTCCCGAGGACCTCACCCTTACTGAGCAGGGCCATGTAATTTGGAGGCCAAGCCACAGATTTGCTCCAAGTGAGTAATACAAGACGACTCATCCCAGCGGTGGGTACTTAGCATCAGGACGGGAGAAAGGAAAAAAATAAATATCTGCTGACACCACTTAAAATGGGGGAAGATAACATCGCTCTGGGTAGACGATCCTTCCTGGAAGATGGCATGGAAAAATGGGAGGATACACACCTTTTAAGAGAGCACGCACTACCACAGCTTAGCAGGCAAAAGGCACGCAGCTGCAGAAATGTCACAAGCACAGATTCAGGCAAACAATCTACCCAGGAGCAGCAATTTGCATGCCTACATGAGCCTAGAGAAAGCAAACTAAAAGGAACAGTTTATACCATTTCTACATTTCGTGGACACAATGAGGAAGTCTGTTCCAGGAGAAGACACACGTACAAAGTCTGGAGTACCCGTGATGCTGCATTAAAGGTGAGCAGAGAATTACAAAATGGTTTGGTATTATAAAGGCTCTGGCTCAAAGACTGCACTTCAGCAAAGAGATGCGTCTGTGCTTAGAGCATATGCCAAAGTGGGACCTGAGCAGTGCCCTAGAGAAGGACACACGCTGCCCAGAGGTCTGAAATATACTGATTGAAAAGACAGTTGGAAAATAATCTAACAAGCAAAGCAGTGCATTACGTGAGTAAAACAGTTCCCTGTCACCTAAAAGGGAACAGTTCCTGCACTAACTCACCCACACAGAACTGAAACTTCTCACTGAAATATTATATGTGGCAAACACAGCAAATCAAGCAAGTTTGAGCTTCAGAGCTTTTAAGGGATTTTAAGAGCAAATACAAACTGTTCAGTAAAGAAAGACATCCTCTCCCTTCCAGGCCATGATCATCCTCCAGCCAAACGTTTCTATCACGTCTCAAAAGATTTTTCTCACATTTTGTGCTTTGGGTCCAGCCAGGAGGCCAGACCTGAGTAACCCAGATGTGCAACGCTGTGTCTGAGATGGCAGATCTTTGGTTGGACATTTGGACTTGGTTTTCAGAGCACAGTGAAAGTGCCACAGCTCCTATAACTACATCTGGAAGGTGAGACCTACGCAAACTCTGCTTTTCAGCACACAGCCTCCCTCTGAATGAGCAGCATCGTGTTTCTAGTACTCGGTTTCCACACGTGACTTCGAGTACACTCATGGTCAGAAAAGCCTGCTCCTATAAAGGCTGCAGATTCTTTCCCAACATGTCTGAGTCACACAATGGTTTGCTCCACTGCCAAAGCCAAGCTCTTACCACTGGTATGGCAAGGGTGGCCTGCTGCAGGCATCAGTAACCAAATTCTGACTGCAGATTCATAATCATCACCTGTACCCGCATTATCCACACCAAAAAAAAAAAAAATCTTAATTTGCTTTCAGGCTCCTGACTAAGCTGCAGTCACCGGTGCCTAGGAAAGCCGTGGTTTGACTTGTTCATGAAGAAAGAGCCTTTTGCAAGACACCAGCCATGCAGTTTTGCCATCACTAACTTTTATGCTAAGGCACAAGTCAGTGCCACTAACAAAAGCGGCAATCTGGCCTCATCCTGTCCCGCTTGTACACCCCAGGTCCTTGTGCCAGCACAACTGTTTGTGTGGCCACGGGGAAAAACAAACCAGGGAAGCAGTGACTGTTACCGTTAGAGAGCGTCAGTTTCTTTGTTGTTACTCAGAAAGATTATTTTTAATCAGTAAGGATGGTAAAGGCAGGAGAGCAAACAGCTGGAAGCAGAACCACTTTTTCCACTGCAGCACCAGCTTCAAAACTAATTTCCAAACTATACTGCAAGAGGTACGAAAGCCAGAGCCCCCCAGTTTGGGGTCACAAGTTTAAGTCCCACTTCGGTGTTCCCTTAAACACACAGAACAAAACTTCTAGACCTGTAAAATGTAAGAAACACACTTAAGCCTCTTGCCAGACATTATTCATCAAAGAAGGAGGCAGAGCAGGCCACTGTTGCTTATGAAGCAGAATTGTGCATGAAAACCATTAGAAAATCATCTATGTGGATGCCAAACTGGAGCATCAACACCCCAGCAACCCTGCTTTTCAGTAACCTCCCCATGGCAGCTAAGGGAAGAGGCCAGTCACCAGATGCACTTCCTCATCCTCCTTGGAGAGCCCTCACTCCCCCTTAGTGGGGAAGAGGATGTAGCACCCCAGCTCCTCCCGACTTGGCCAGACATTGCGGGAGGCTGAGCATCACAGCACCGAGGGGTTGGTTTCCTCCCTAACCATCACAGCTGCTCTGGATCCCAGTGGGTCTATCACAAACCTCCTGGAAGATAGTACCAGACCCATTATATATATAGATGCATCCAGACTGAACAGGCACATGTGTAAAACACAGCTGCTCTGGGAAGACTGGCTGCGTCTGAGAACAGACTGCACCTTCTCTTGCTGTAGGTGCATCCCATAATACCTAGAAGCTTCTGTACAGCCCATTGTCTTTCAAATAGAAACACTCAAACGCCAAAATAGCTCTCAAACTTTTCTGGGCCATCGCTACTTGGAAATGACTTAATTTAAATATGTACCATGTCTATACGCTCACACACACACACCGAGGGAAATTAGCATTTGCAGGAGGGCTGGTGCCCACACATGGGAGCTCTGCACTCACACTTGGTTCGTGCCCGGGAGCCGCACAGCCCAAGAGCAAGGCAGGCCCTGTCTGACAGCCCCCCGAGCTCCCACCCGCTGGCAGGGAGCGCTGGAAAGCCCACGGCCCCGCAGGCTCCAGACCAGACCTCTTGGTAACACAAATCTTTTCAGGGTATAGAGTGGTGGGGGCAGGGAAGTTTTAAGACCAAATTACAGAGCCCTTTAAATCCCCCTCAGTTGTGCGAACCGCACAAAGCCGAACCCACGAGCCCTTTCCTTCGGGAGTTTATTTCTTCTCCCTAGGGCTGAGATGTGAAATTCAGGCCCTCGTTTGTAAGTAAAGCTCCAAGGAGCAGGAC
This sequence comes from Netta rufina, assembly GCF_964035555.1. Classification (NCBI taxonomy): domain Eukaryota; kingdom Metazoa; phylum Chordata; class Aves; order Anseriformes; family Anatidae; genus Netta; species Netta rufina. The sequence goes on from NC_140135.1 coordinate 13,659,552, forward strand.
TGTGCCACATAAGGTATTTCTCCAACCTGGAGAGCAGCACCGCTGCAGCCTCTGCGCGCTACCTTAAAAGCAAAATACCCGCAAGGAGGACCCATAGGGGGAAAACATCTCCGCAACCCCACTGAAGCTGCTTATGGAAACTTTAACTGCATTACTTCTGCTACTGCATAATCCCAGCAGAACTTGCTTAATTCAGACTGCTCCAACTCAGACACTCAAAAGTTTCAACATGGTATATAGACTATTACCTCGCTCTAATTACAGGATCACATTACATGTCCAACAACCACTGCAATTTAGTCTTGCTTGATACACCCCAGCTCAAAATTGCTCATCCCACCTCTCACTTCCATACTTTCTGGCATCCTTTGAATAAAGGCAGAAGCACCAAGCAGCACTTTAGTAATTGACACGCACACGCCCCAAGCCCCCCAAAGTCATTATTTCTTCTCAGTAACGAAGCTGACGACTTTCACCAGCGCAGAATAAACAAGCACCCAGTTTTAGGCAAACAGCACGGACACGGCACCGCTCAACCGCTTATCTATACAAACACATCCCCGGATTACCGCTCACAACCATCGCTGCACAGTACCACCGATTCACGCGCTGCTCCCAAAACGTGGTACACACGGAGTCTCGATACACCCGGAGCCTCCGCAGCAGGATCAGGCCCTCGGAGTTTCACTACCTCCAAGGCAGCGCCGCACGTTTCGCCTTTCAGCCCAAACCTGCACCCACTGCTCCTGCTGCCGCGGGAGGGGACGGTTTCGCTCCCTGCAACCGCGCGGCCGAGCCCGAACCGAACGCTCACAGGTCTCTTACTTTCTTCTCGCCTCGCCATCACCTCATGCTCCACGGGGGAATATTTTGCTCCCCGAGCAGACGAGCTGTCCGGCCATCGCTCCACAATGATTCAGCAAGGGGGTGGCTCCCGGTCGGAAGGCACACCTACCACGAACTGTCATACCACGGGGCTGGGTGAAAATGGGAGAAGTTGCTCTCTCTATCATGGCTGCACTTTCCGAAATGCGTAGAGACCTGGCCTGGCAGGGTCGAGGGGGGCAGGGGCGGGAGGGGTGGGGGGGGGGAGAAAATCTATGCAGACACATGGAGATAACTCACGGAAATATCTAGAGCCTTTTAACCACGGCACAAGTAAATGACGAAGAAAACAATAATAATAACAATAAAAAAAAGCCAGACACTTTCAGAGCCAGCATCAACTTCGCCAGGCTGTGTTCTTTGTTTCTAGGCAGACTCCAGTGCAGTGGCAAGAATGAACAAATGCGCATGCCTTAATAAGAGTCCAAAAAAAAAAAAAAAAAAAGAAAAAAAAAAAAAAAAAAGAAATTCCCCCTCCAAAGCCCCCGCTCGTTTCTGCAGCAGGAGGGGAGCCCAGCAAATACTTTGTGCTGCTTTTTCGGGACTAAAACTCCGCTCCAGCCTCGGGCCGAGGAGGCATTTCGCTACGCCGCGAGCACGGACAAACCGCCTGGCACGCTTTGGGCAGCCACGACGACTGCAGAACCCAGTCCGTGAGTTTGCTGGCCGGGCCGTTTTGGTGTTATTTCTGTATTTTTTTGGATTTTTTTTAATAAAAGCACACACCCGAACGGCAGCAAGGCGACCTTTCGTGGGGGGTGAGGTGAGGGGGGGGGGGCAGCGCCGAGTCGCGGCTCAGACAAAGACCCGGAGCGCCCCAACCCCCCCCCCCCCCCCCCTCGAACCGAGCCCGCACCCCCGGCCCCGCCGCTCCCCCCCCCCCCCCCGGCGCCGCCTCCGCGCCCCCCTCCCCGTTCCGCGGGGGGCTCCCGAGCACCGCTGCGGGGCCTTACCTCGGGGGGGGAGGGGGGGGGGGGGGAGCGGCGGCGCTAAGCGGGCAGGCAGCGGGCAGGCAGCGGGCGGCCGCTCCGTGCCACGCTGGGTGGCGGCGGCGCGGGGCGAGCCACGGGGGCCGGTTTAGCACGGGGGCCGGCTGCGCGCCGCCATTTTAACGCCTCCCTCCCTCCCTCCCTCCCCGCCCGCCCTCCTTCCCTCCCTCCCCGCGGCGGAGCGGCCACGCGCGGCGTGGAAATGTCACTCAGCGGCGCCCCCTCCCCGCGCTCCCCTCCCTCCTCCATCACCACCACCACCACTACCACCACCGCGGTTACATTGACGCAGCGGCTCCCGGTCGCCGTTGCCCGCCGCGGCGGAGCTAGCAGGGCAGCAGCAGCAGCAGCTGCAGCAGCAGCAGCCGCCGTCGTCGTCGTCGTCGTCGCGGCCCCTCCGCCGCCGGGCGCACATGGTACGCTCCGGGGCCGCGCCGCGCCGCGCCCCGCCGGCCGTGCGCGCCGCCGCGCCGCCTGGCTGCTGCCATGGCAACCCGACGGCCGCCCCGGCCCCGCGCGGCCCCGCGCACCGGGGCAGCGCAGCCCCTCGGGTCCCCCCCCCCCCCATCCCGGTCGCCTTCCTCCCCGTCCGCGGGAGCCGTCCCCTCTGTCCCCGCAGACCCCGAAGCCGCGGGCTGTGTCACCCCGCTGCGCCCCCGCTGTCCCCCAAGCCGCCGTCGCGAGGGGGAAGGGGCGCAGCGTGAGGGAGAGGAGGGGGCAAAGCGTGCGGGCGCCCTGCATGCGCTGCGTGCTGCAGACCTGCGGCTCGCGTCCGGGTGGACGTCTTCAGGATGCTTCAAGGCAGACCTGTCTTTAAGATAGCGCTGTCTGATTGCAAGCAATTTCTGACTTTAGCGTCTAATTCCCACGAATACTTACGTTTTAATTATGCGTTTGGTCAGGGCGAGCTGGAAACAACCAGCAGCCAATGGATCACATAAGAAAACTGAGTCAATCGCCTATTTTTAATTTTTTCTTTTTTTTTTCTTTCTTTTTTTTCTTTTTTTTTCTTTTTTTTTCTTTTTTATTTATTTTATTTTATTTTATTTTATTTTATTTTATTTTATTTTATTTTTTTATTTATTTATTTTTTAAATCAGCATTTTACGGGGTTCAGCAACACATACAACGTTTTGTCCAGCTCAACCAGGAGCTGAAAGAGGCAGACGAGGCTTGCTTATCGCCTGCGGAACGGCCCTCCCTGAAAACAGCACCGCTGGAAATGGCTGTAAGAAAAAAGCCGGCGTTGGCGGTCCGAGCAGCACACCGGGAGCCCTGCTTTCTGCACCCTGTTCTCACGACGACTTCCTCTGCGGCCAGGAGCAGATCACTTCTCTTAGTTACCACCATGCCAACTCATAGTTGAAATCAATTAGTTAATGTTTGCAAAGTCAGTTGAAGATGAAAAAGCATTACATACTGCTAATAAAACCGTAATGATCCCACTGTTAAACATTAAACACACAGTGATGTGTAAAAAAAAAAAAAATTGCATTTATGCCTCTTGCTGCAAGGACAAAGGATTAGGTCCTAAAAAAGGAAGGACAATTTCAGGTTTGCATCACAGGACTGTGCTTCTGGGGTCTGGCTTGTGTTTATGTCTGCTGCCGGTTATCTGGGCAGCTGCAGGCAAATTGATGGAGCCAGCTTTTTCTGAAGCAGCCGGTGAGGTGACCCACCTGAGAGAAAATGGCAGGTTAATCCATAGCTAGCCCAAAATCACCAGATGCTTTTGGAAAAAGCCCATCCTGAGCATTTTTGTGCTTCAGTTTCCCTGCCTGACAAATGGGGTGAAAATTACCATGGCCTGCTCAGCCCAGAGCCGGGCCATTCCCAAGTCCAGGATGCAGGGACAACCCCATGGGCAGCCAGTGCCATCCCCTCCCGACTCCCCCCACACAGCAACTGCTCCGACCTCTGTGCCCAGAGGAGCACGGTAGCACCAGCAGCTACACTTTTATTCACCTCAACACCATCCAAGCGGTAGTAAAACAAATCCCTGCCAGATTTTTGCCAGCAAGAGACTACAGTGGGGAGCAAGCCCTGAGAGCACGGTCATTAAAAGCAGGGAGGGCTGAGCTGCTCACGGGACACATCACCCAGCAGTGTGAGGAATAAAAGCGGGCACGCAGGACTTTCTAGGAGATTTTTCTTGGCAATGAGTCTTGCCTTAGATGTAAAACCAGTAGCTGTGCTGCTGGTAGGGCTCCAGGTTGCAGTCTGTAGAGCAATGCATGTCTGATGTTCTGACCTACAGGCAAGAAGGAGGTGAGGAAAACCAGGAAAACCAAGCTTGCCTGTACCTTTGGGCCTGCACAGGGCCACATGCACATTGATGAGGCACCGGTGTTTCTGGCTGGGCAGAAGGATGGGTGGGGATTTGCACAACAGAAGCTCCAGGCAGTTTTAGATTTGGCGTAGGGATCTCGGAGAGGGGAACTCCTCCCCAAAAAGAGCAGTCCTTTGACAAGGTATCCCTCATTTCCTTAACTGAACTGCCCTTTTGCAAGGAGCATCCCTGAGCTGCACCATCCCATTGCATCTTCCTCCCGAAATCTGATGCTACCCTGCTCTGATGGTGATCGGTTGTTGATTGCAGAAAAGCTGAATCATGAAACAGAGGTTATAAACAAGGTTATTTTTAACAAAGCAAATGAAGCTGGCATGCAGAAGTCGGAGCAAGGGACTGCCAGCTAGGGCTCGCAGGTCCCAGTCCTGCCCCGATACTCCCCATATCCTGAAGCAAATTACAGTCCCACTAACCTTTAATTTACCTGCTTATAAAAGGGACAAAGCAGCAGACTCCAGTTGTGCTTTCTTTGTACAACAAAGCTCCTGGTGTGACAGTGCAGCGGTGCTGGGAGCCATGCAACGCCAGGGGCTGGCTTTCGCTATCGCCCAGCACCTTGCAGAGCAATTTCCAGAAATGCAAAACAATCACACAGTCACATGGTGTTTCAACAATGTTCATAGACGTTTTGAATGCAGAGAGAGACTGCTCAGTCTGATTCCCCCCTCCCATATTTCACAGGCTCTTCTGTTTCATTTCCCACATGGAGCCCAGTGATTTGTGCTTCATTTTCCTCCCTGAAAACTCAAAATATACAAGTTTTGTAGCCCAGAGTCTCATGTTACATCCTTCAGGCACCCGAGTGCTGTAGGGTGTTTGTTGTAGATACCAAGCCCAGGGGGAGGGAAGGCTGGTACACCTGCAGCTGACTGCAAGATTTCCTGATGATACCACTTCTTATCACTCTCTCAAGAACTTACATTCTTCACAGAAAAACACATTTCATTTTCACTGGGAAAGATGTATCAACTCAGGGAAGTGGGGGAATGTGGCTGGGACTGTGTTCAGCCCTCCACGCACTGCCCAAAGAATGTGAACAGCCCCACGCACAGGTTTTTGGGAACCTTCTGTACTCCAATGCACGCCCTGGTTAACAAGCACTTCGGGTGTCTCTCCACCTTTATGTAGATAACTAGTAAGGTTAAAGAACTCTAGCACTTTTGAAAATATTTTGTAAATAAATAAATAAATATTTTTTAAAAATAACTAAATATATATGTATATGTTTTTATATATATATATACATTATATATCTATGTATACGTAGACACACATAAGTTTCTGAAAACTTTAGGTTTGAAACTTTTCTGCCACACTTTATTGCAACCCTGCTGCGGCTCCTTGTTTCTGGAGGGTCTCACCTTTCTCTCTCAAATTTTCTTCCAGCTAAATATTGATTGCCACAAAGAAAAAAAAAAAACAAACAAACAAGGCAGTGGTGGATTAGATCCTGAGTGAGCTCTGTTCCTGTTGTCCATTCCCTGGTGCAAAACCCTGGCTCACCTTCACCTCCCTGCTGTGCAAGCAGACATTAAGCCCCCTCCGCATGCCGGGGACACACACCTGCACCTTGGCACAGGTTGGTGACGCCCATGCCGGGCACCTCCGGTGTGGCTGTGAGAGGTGGAACAGGACCAACCTTGCAAGCCAGTTCCCTCTTGCAGGTGCCTGCAAGGACATGTGGCTGCATGCCAGTGGATGGAATAACCATCGCCCCGCGCTAGTTATGGGGCAGGGATGCTGCAAGGCGGCTTTAATGAGTGCCTGAGACGCCTCTGTGATCTGTAGATGAAAGGTGATTTACAGCTGCAAATTATTGTTCTTCTTCATGTGAAGTCTATTATTTTCTGGTGTCCCTCATTTTGACTCACGCTGGAGCCCGTATTTGGAGCGGAGCAGGCTGAGAGGCAGGCTTCTCTCTGTGGGTGGCTGTGTAGTTGCTTTACATCCCAGCTTCTTGCATGCCTTAGAAATGTGTGAGCTGCTCCGAGCATCCGTTTGAGGCAGCCTGGCAGTGCCCGTTCTTGGGTAACTTGGTCTGGGATTTGCACAAAACTGCAGCACTCCAGCAGGTTGCTTTGCTGGTGGTTGTGGAGAGCCTGTACTGGAGACTGGATATGCAACTGGGTTGTGTATCCTGGGGACAAGCAGGGGACCATCTGGGGGCACCTTAAATCCTGCTGCAGGGAGGAGAGAAAGGAATATAATGGGCCTCCGTGCTTCTGGCTGCCCCAGGGAAGGGGAGGGGAGCAGAGAGGACCAGACAGCACCCACCCAGTCTACAGCTTCTCATCTGTGTCCCAAAACCTCCTGGGCAGCAATTACAGAGCAGGAGAGGTTCGTGTCTTTGGCATAAATCTGGAGGGAAGGGACATCAATATGTTTTTGTGAGGGAGCAGGTAGATTTGTTGTCTTTCCTATTAAACTCACTCTGCACCACAGCACACTCATCCCATCAGGCTCGGGACAGTAAGAGTCCTTTTGCTCTTTACAACTAAATAAAACAGTAGAAAATACCACATGGAACAAGGTGGTTGTAAGATGGAGGAAGAAATATCTCTGCTAGCCCACGCTGCACAGGGCTGCCCACCATACATGTGCAGGAGGGCAGGACCAGTGGCTCCAGGGGGATGTACCTGTCCCACCACAGGAGAAAAAAGCATCTGCAAACACTGTGACCAGGAGCAAATCCAGCACGGAGCACGAGTTCATGCTGCTGCACTTATTGTGCAGCCCTCCAGCTGTGAGGTAAATGACCGCTCACAGAGGCCAGCACGAGGAAATCAGAGATTTTCTCAATCAGAAGAGACCTTTCAGCCCCTTTCAATCCTGCCTCCTGTCCAGACCAATTTTCCCTTTCTTTCCCAGGGTCCATCTAAACAGCATCAGGTTTTAAACCCCTCTAAGCCATGAGTTTCCCAGGTAGCCTGATGTACCAGTGAACGAGGACTGAAAGGAGCCTCCAGTCCCACCACAGCCCCTTCTCTACCGCCAGCAGCACCGACTCCACCAAACCTTCCCCAGCAGCTGTTTGCCTGAACAGTTAGCTGGTCCAGGGCTGTCATTACCCTCACCATTGACACAACAGTCACGCTCTAATTTCAACATTGGCTCGCTCCCAGCAAATCCATTTGGGTCCCATTTGGGGAGTGCCGCGAGCCTGTGCCCACAGCACAGCTGCCACCGGCAGCGGCTGCGCAGAAGGGCACCCGCAACATCACTCGTGCGGGTGGCTGGGCTCCCCGAAATGCAGGCTGCTGCTGGCTCCCGCCGGTCCCTAACATCCCCTTGGGGACCAGCCATGGCAACAGCCCTGCCTGCCTCCTGTAGAAGCACTGCCAGCGTGCACGCGACTGCCCGCAGCTTTGCAGCAGGAGCAAATCTGTGTGCTGAGCAGAAACAAGGCTGTAGAGCTGTGCCCCGGTGACAAGAGATATATGCACAGAAGGAGAGTGTATTTCAAAAGCATTTGAGCCTCTAGTGCCAGGACCAAGAGGGATAATTAACACTGCAGTCATTCTCTGGGCCAGCCTCACCTTTACACCACTTGCACACCCAGGACTCCTCTGCATCCCCTGCTGAGGCGCCTGGTGCTTCGGGACAATGCTGCAACCTCTCCCCTGACACCATTCTCATGGCAGAGGGAATCCTCTGAGGTGCTAGAGAGCTACAACCAATTCTTGTTCTTGCTGTTAAAGGCTGCAAGACTAACAACAGTGCGAGTCAAACACTGCTATGGGAAGCATCTGGGAGGAAATTCATTGCAGCTCCCGTCACTACCGTGATAAGCCCTAAGGAAAACAGGGAAAGAAAGTGTGTGTAAGGATTCACCCTTACATCACCATAAAGTCCTGCTCGGTCTCCTTCCCTATCCCCTGGTCTTTAACATGCTCTTGTGTTGCATTTTCTTGCTGGAAAATGTTCTTGAGGAAAGGTTTTGTCCAGGGCAGAGAGGCTCCACGTCCACCATTACCCTGCCCAGCACTCATAGGTGATGAAATCCATCTTTCTTGTGAGAGGTTCCTGCATCGAATTCCTGTATCGCTCTGTGACAATACTGACCGAGAGCAATATTGCAAAGCTCTTTAAAACCTAATTCCACTCAGACAGGTGTTGTTTTAAGTGGTCACTGCTGAATATTCCTGGTCATACAAGTGGTAAGGCCAGTTTTCTGAGCAGCTCAGAAAATGACATTTTATTTAAAAGCTCTGCACATCAGGATCAGTTTGACATCTCATTAAGATACATATTGTTAAAGTATTGGAAATATTTTATTTTTAGCAGCTGCATTTTGGCAATTAACAGTTTTTAATAACCACTAATGATGTCAAAGTGCCACACCCTGAACCGAAAATCGCTTCTGGCAGGTGGGGCCAGACTTCCGAGCTTCCTCCTCCTTTTAAACAACTGCTGCAGCAAAGAGACACTAAAAGGTGGAAAAAACACACAATCTTGCATTGTGGTGACATTGACAGATGTGATGGTGCGGGCTGTACATGACGTTGTGATTTTTTATTAATAACTCTGCACTGCAGAGCTCAGGAAAAGAAGAAATGCCTGAGTGCGTGGGGAGGACAGCTTTCTTCTTTGGACTTGCAAGAGAAGGAACATAACGGTGAAGGCAGAAACACTGGAGGGGAACGAGGGCTCACAGGAGAGGCAATGGGTGTCTGGGAGCACCAGGCACACGCAGCAGACAGGACTCCAAGCATCACATATTTCAGCTTTCATACAGGCCGCCTTGAATCTTCCCTCCTCTCCTACCCAGCCCTGGAGGAGCTGCTCTGCAGGGAGGGCATGGGCTGTGAAAGCAGCCGAGCGAGAGTGCCAGCACGTGAGGAACATGCTGTCCCGAGTCACGTCGCCACGCTGCCGAGGGGAAGGAAACCAGGCTCTGAAGGGAGGGAGGCAGGAGGGGCAGGAGCTTCCGGGGGCGGCTGCTCTGCTCTGCTCCTTGTTGTCTGAAGGACGAGTGAAAGTTTTTGCTCTTTGGATAATTACTACAGACATTTGGGTTTTGCTTTCACATGCCCTCTTTTTATTTTTTTCTTTTTTTTTTTTTTTTTTTTTTAAAAAAAACTTTCTTTCTTTAATTAACTGTGAACCCCATCATGGCTGTGAAACACGGATCTGCAGAGCTGAAGCTCGTATAAACGCAGTGATTTACGAGCCTCTGGAAGTGAACTGGCATTTCTAAAGAACCCCACCCAGGCCTGGCAAATACCAAGGGAGCGAGATGACTCACTGCCTGCTGGCACTCTCTGCTCTCCCCCCATGGCCACAGTCTGCAGCCAGTTTGGGTGCACACAAGACAGTTGTGGTGACTGAATCCCTGCTCCCCAAGTGACGCTAATTTCCAGCTGAGAAGCACCTGCTGTGACCTCCTGGTCCCAGGGGAGGTTTGGATGGGAACAGCAGCAGTGTTGCAAGGCTGGATTGAGCTGTAATCACCAGAGCTATGTGCTGAATGAACCAGCATGTTGACACAGCCTCTGCCTCCAGCAAGGACTAATAACCTGCCTTGAATTCACAAGCGCTCAAGTCACCAGAAGGCAGAGGAGAGCCCTGGAGAGCAGCCTACCTGGCAAGCTGTGGCAGAAGCCCCTTTGCTTTGCTATGCCATGAGAGCAGATGAGAGGATAGATGAGCTCGAGAAAGCTCTTAAAAAATCCTCTGTTTACTGCAGGAGGATCAGCTGAAGAAGCAATTGCCCTCTAAGCACCTGATACAGAGGAGAAGAAATCAGTTCAGCCATTTGCAGGTGTGATCTTGGCTTAAAAAAAAAATAAAAAAATAAGACAAAGGCATTACCACTTTGTTAAAATGGCCCCTGCCTACTCAGCTGTCTGCTCCCTCGCATTAATGCCATCATATCTGACAACTGCAAAAAAAAAAAGTCCCTCTTGATTGCTGTGTTCCCATCAAGCCACATCGAGCTGGTCCTGAACCTGGCTCAGGGGGTATCTCTGGGCTCCCCAGGGACCACCCGTGGGCACACCCTGTCCCAAAGGCTGGCTCTGCCACCAGCCCGGCCATGTGCAGCCCCCTTCCCATGCACCCGCAGAGTGGTGCTGGCCGCAGGTGCACCTCGGGGGGTTTGCCTACCAGAGCATGTGCTGAGTGCCGACGGTGCCCGGATTCCTGAAAGTGAACCAGCTGGGCTGGTTTTTCCCTGCCTTTTTTTTTTTTTTTTTTTTCAATAGCTACCCATCCAATATCTGCTGTAATAAAAAAGGCAAATCAGAAAACAATGTGGTCTGTTTGTGTGTTGTAAACTGGGAGAACAGCTGCTACTCCTAGGCTGAACAGGAAACGTTGGTACGAGAGCCATAAAAAGCAGAGTTTCTACTTTTAGTTGCTGTGTCTTCCTGTAAAAAGCAGCTTCTGCCAGCCCTGCTGCCTTTTTTTCTAACTAAATTCACTGTAGTAGTGGGGAACAAAACACAGGAAACAACTCTGGCTCTCAGCACTGAGTTGGGGCTTGGGAGAGCCTGAATTACATCCAAGGAGGAGAAAAATTGTTTCCCAATGGTGCCCAGTGTGCGGGGAATCTCTAACAAACACCAGCCCTGGTGTGCCCCTCCAAACCACAGCATAGCCTCTGAACACAACTGGCTCTGTCTGCCCTGGAAACCTCTCCCTGCAGCTCAGGGCACCGAGAGGCACTGTGGTTGGTGTGCATATCCATTCCTGTTGGAATAAAGTCTCCATCTCCGACTTAAATAAACCTCCCTGGCTCTCTGATGGACTCACGATGTAGCTGATGCTGAGGGGAAATCTTTTTCCAAACGGGTCTCTGTTTCTTCCTCCAGCATCACCTGTCCAAGCACAAGCACATATCAGGCTTCCTCAGAAGCTAAAGGCTGCTCTAAATGTGATCCTGAGCCAGGCTGGTCAGTCCAGCCTGTGTAGTCCCCTCCGTATCAAAATACAGAGATGCTTTGTTTAAGTATTAGTCAGCTATTATTATTTTCTTTTTCTGATTAACAAAAGGTGTACAAATGCCTGTGGGAGAACAGGAGAGGTGGGGAGGATTGCAAAATGCCACACATTCCAGCAGGGCCACTGCTCACACCATCAGGGCTCCAGACTTCTGGCCTCAAAAGGTAGCCTCGTGCTTACCCAGCTAGGTGAGCCCTGCATGAGCTGCTGTGTCTGCAGCTGAAAAGCTGGAAACCCTTCCCCACTATTTAACTAATAAAACACAGGGTGTCAGCTTTGCTCTTACAGATTGTTGCTAGAGCTCCTTATCCCCAGTGACATGTCTTCCGGGGGGTCGCATTGTCAGACCTGGAGCCCCTCTGAAAATTAACACAGCTGGGGGCCCAAAAAAAAAAAAAAAGAAAAAAAGCATGGAGGTAAGTGGAAATAAATAAATTGGAGATGTCTACTCTTTTCTGAAAATAATTGTGTTTGACGGGAGAAAACTTTTGTCCTATTTTTTGTTTTATCAGTGGAACAGCACTTGACAAGACCACTGCTCGGCTTTTCTTTTCCTGTCGTGCAGAGGGAAATATTTCTGCCTTAACAGAAGTGATGCTTCCTTACAGACAAAAAAGCAGCCCTTAACAGAGCTGCAGTACAGACAGCTCATCAAAGCTGCAACAAAGCTGCCGTTGTACTGTAACACAGCTAAGCAAACAGCCTGCTAACGTTATCATTCAGGCCTCACATATGCGGCACTGCAATGACCATTAATAACAGAATGGGCTAAATTCTCATACCTCTGCACAGATTTCAGCCTTGCTCTAGTAGTAGCCCCACTCTTTTCCGACAAAGCCATTGGTGAAAGCAGTCATTACAGAAATAGGGCCCTAGGAGCAGCCATATGACATGGCACAGAGCACTGAGGGTTTAACCTCCCCAAGGCTCCATCAGTGCGTTGAGATTTTATCACCACTTCCTCGCATTTGCCCTGTGAGTAGGGAAAGGAGACTGCATTTCTGCCATCATACCTTGGCCTTTACACACGAGCACCATCCAGCCAAGGAAACTCAGGGCCTGGGAGGTGGTTGGAAGGATGAACCTATCAGTCCCGGCATCTTAACATCAGACTCAAACATTTTAATAGGGTTCCGGGTGCCTTCAGATTGTCTTGCAGAGGGTGGTATGGTGTATCAAAGCATTTCCCGAGTGCATACAGCACGCTGGTGTGGAGCAGGAGCACAGCTAACCACAAAAAGGAGCGGGGAGCTTGGGCACGCTCAAAATGCAACACTTTGATGCTGAGGAAACAAAAGGCTTTTTCCCAGCTAAAACTCTGACAAACATCAGCATAGTCAAATGGCACGCTTTGCTTCCAACAAAAGTGCTCCTGCAGCAGCCCCAAACAGCCACACTGGGGTGAAAAACTGCTGAAAGACCCCCAATTTTCCAAGGGAAGAGCGTGGGAACGGCTGGGGAGCAGGGCAGCACTCGCGGCAGCCCGGGCATTGGTTTTTCCTTGGCTCCCTCTAGCGTGTACAGCCCGGAACGTGGTGAGACTCTCGCATCGAACTGATGGACTGGATGCAATCTGAAATAGATTTAAAACAACGTATATTTTCAGAGAAAATGTTTGCTCCGGTAGAAACTCTACCATTTCGCACTGCAAAACAGCTACTGGGTCAGCACGGCTGACTGGCTGCATTTTGCATGCTCACAGAGTCTGATTTCCCATGGTTTTGAACCAAAAATTAAAAGGTCAGAAAGACTCTTCTGTAATAGCAGCTCTGGCCTATTTTTCACCTACCACTTTTTCATTTATTCATATCTTCCTCGGGGACTAATCTACCTATTAGAATAATAAGGTTATTTTCTGAGTCTAATCTAAGAAAATAAATTAAAAAGTCTAAACCTTCCATTAGATCTCAGAGAGACAGCATTTCTCGGTCAAGGAGAGCCGAGACACTCAGGGATATACGTCCAGCACATAACATTTATTAATTATGCATATTCATACACACAGCCACGGACGGCAGGCAGCCTCCACAAGCAGGCTCATAGAAGGGTGCCTGCAAACTAATGTGTTAAGTAAATAGCTCTTCTATTGCTCTAAGTAGTCACGTAGTAAAGGAGCTCCCATTTCCAAGTATCCGTGGAGCAAAATAATAGAAAAGCTATTAAAATCCAGAGAAAGATAGATTGCATTATATTGCCTAAATTAAAGCCTAAATTGGTACGAATGTAAACACTAAGGTTCCTACTTTCCTCCAGTTCTGAATACCAAGCAGATCTTGGACAGCACATACAATATATCCCTTCAATAAATGTGTCCGTCCGTCCCCCCCTATTTTTTTTTTAATCTTTGCATTTATTATGAGGTCAAAGGCATGACTATACTGGAAAGAGCAGATCCACTACAGCTTCAGGTAAATAACGTGCAAGGAACAGCTCACCCTCTGCACTCCATGCCAGCAATTGGCTGGAGGACCCCATGTCCTGTGCTCTGCACGTCCCAGCTCAGCCTGCTTCCCTGGGGACCAGATGGGGCAGGGGAGCAGATTTCATCCCCTGAGGGCAGTGAGCGATGTGGGATATGATGAGATGTCTGCATGTCTCTGCTGCTTGGCATGTGAGGGGAGAATCTCAACACCTATATTTAATGTCATGATATCAAACCCACTGGGATTTGATCCAGAAATGCATCCAGCAGCATTTTGTTCTGGAAAAAACACCTTGTCCATCACCCCTCTCAAAGGCAGGACTGCCATGAGTCCTCTGCGGCAAGGACTGCTCCGTCCTGCTTCCAGCTTCCTCCTCCCACCCAGAGGGAGCCACTCAGCACCTTACTGCGGGCATCCGAGCTGAGAAAGAGCCACCCCACTGGCATGATCCATGTCTCCAGCCGCCGCGTATTTGAGGGTTTCATAGCTGGCTGCCAACTGATGAGCGAGGCCCCCACTGAGCAAATCAAAATCTTGCAGAAAAGGAAAAAGGAAAAAAAAAAAAAAAAAAGCTTGCAACCAAATCCTTTTGTTGAGCAAATCCGAGGTACATCCTGCTTAATTAGCAGTCCTGAGAATTAATCAATTAATCAGAGACATTTCCCAGGCTTTGAGCTCTGGAGCAGCATGCAAGCACAGGGGATGGCCAAGCCCCTGTGTGAGGTCTGCGAGGAAAATGAGCGTCCCAGGGTGAGAGAAGGTGATGAAAGGCAGCCAGGGCTAGCTGCCCTCTGGGTGGCCATGCCAAAGGGAGCGTGAAACACACTGTTACTGGGGCAATGGGAGCCACAGGAGGTGCAGAGCATCTGCCTACCTAATTTTAAAGAATTGTGTATTCCTTTTTCTGTAGGGCTGTGATGGAGAAGATTCAACTGCAATCCCCTACCCTGGCTAGGAACTACTCGTAGCCAAGCATCTACAGGGATAGTTCAGGGAGAAAACCCTTGCTTTTCTCCCCAGGACAGTGAGAGCCATTGCCCCAGGGCTGACTCCCAGGGAGAGACAATAACACAGGGTGATGGATGCAGAAATATCTCATCTCATTAGAAAGCCAGCTTGAATGGAAAAGGCCCAGTGCAAGGAGAATCCACCCCATTAGCCACAAGCAGTGTACTGGAGTAACTGGTGGGTGCCTGGACCCTTTGAGGGGCAGCCTCAAAGGGGCTGATGACCTCACTGAGCCCTCCCTGACAACACTGAAGCAGGTCCCAGAGCATGACATGGCACGACATCATGTGAACTGGCTCACCACGGCATCACACAGCCCACAAAGCCCTCCAGAGAGATGGGAAAGGTGCTAACGCTGCTCCTTCTCAGCTGCCTGCAGGAATCAGCAGTGCTGGGGATGCAAATAGCAGTGCCAGCATGTCCTCCACCCACTGCTGCAGGGTGAAAGCTCATTTTAACAGCTGACCCTAAAGAAAAGGAGATTCACCTTGCTGCCCCCCCTCCCGCCTTTCAGACGCCAAGGAGAGGTTCTGCACCCACATTTTCAGGGAATGGAATCACCATCATTCAGCTGGTGCCAGCTGAAGGGTATTTCTTTAAAGGGAACTGAATGCACTGACCTATGCACATTCAGAATGTGCATAAATATCCAGACCTTTTTTAAGAGCCTGTGACAAACCTTCTGGGTGGATGAGACAATTAGGTTGTTTCCACTGGCCTCTTGCACGTCGTGGGCTCCTGCTATGGTTCATCCAGTTGCACTAACACTGAGTCCAACAACTCTGTCTGGCAGAAGCAGCTCTTGCAGAAAGGCAGCCAAGCTTCATCTGGAGACAATAAGAAAGTGAGAAGCCCCCGCTCTCCTCGGTGGCTTGATCCAGTAGTTAATCACCCCCACTTAGGAATCTGTGCATGAACCAGTAACGTGAAATTAATGATTTCTTTCATCTTCCTGCTTGGCAGCCTGCTTGAGCTGCTTGTTCTACTGACAGTAATGATTCAATAATCTGAAAAACATTGTACTTCATTTACAGTATTAACAGCTGAGTGTACAGATACAGAGATTTTATTTATCCTTAAGGAAAGGCTGTTCTGCAGTCTGCAGAAGGTGACAGAATGAGTCACCTTTAGATCTTAATTTCAAATGTTGCCTCTGCAGTTTTGGGTTTGCATTTCAGCTTTGTACAGAAGTGACAGAGAAGCAGCCAGGTCAAACAGGCTCATTCCGGGGGTTAGGACGCAGGGCACGGTTTTGCCAGGTTTAGCAAAGAACGAGAAGGCAGTGATTTGGGGCCCTGATCCCCTGTTTTACAGCTTGTGGGTTGCACAGTACCAGGACTGTAGCAACATCTCCTCCACCTCTCAGATGGCTTGGGAAGGAACACACTGCCCTAAGAGTGTGTTTAGCAGTGACATCTGCTCAACAGCTGAATGTTTCTGGGGGAAATGTGAGAGTCAGCTGCTTCATTTCAGATTTTCCTCTCCCCATCCAAAATATGACCCCCCTGTTTACAGAAAATCAATGCAGCAAAAGCAGATAATGCTACCCCTCTGCCCGCAATGGGGAAAGAGAGAGATCATCTTTGACAAATGCAGAGGGCCACAAAAGTGCACTGCCTTAAAGAGCCATCAAAGTAATTTTAAAATCAATGTGATGCTTGATAAAGAGCCAGCACAACTCCTCCAGATGGGCAGTGACATCCTGAAAGGCCTTGGGAGGGAGTTAAAATTCTGCAGGCAGCACTTTGCACGCACAGCAGCCGATGCAGCATTCTGTCATCCACAAAAAAAAAAAGAAAAAAAAAAAAAAAAGTGCATTGCAATGGCGTGACCGGGCGGTGCAGGGAAGCGTGCACCACGGTGCGTGAGTCAGCAGCGGCCGGCGGGCCCGGCGAGATGCAGGCTCTGCATGGAGCCAGCCCTGCAAGCGCGTGCCTCCAGCACAGCCGCTGCACTCTGAAGGGCACCGAGGAAGCCAGCCAGAGTTAATTTTAATTCGTGCTCTCTCCATGACCGAGCTCTAGGGCACGGGATGGGAGG